>NW_026988570.1:2400000-4800000 GCF_030222135.1 Aotus nancymaae | reverse complement strand
AGAAGAAGATTTATTAAAGAGCATGTGAAAAAAAAATGGTTGCATAACTAAATAATTCATTAAACTCAGAATATATTCAGAAGCAACTGGCCTTATACCATGATAGAAAGTCAACTAAACCTTCAATGCAGGAACACCATGCTGGGGGAGAGGGGAATTGTGCTCTAGGCTGAGGTTCATATAATGAACCAAAGGCCAGCATGTGATGTTAATTTAGAATATATACATCGAGGATGAAGGGGTGGAAACAGGAATGGCCCATCTCACAGTAACTTTCAGTGAACCCTTTTCAGAATTTACTTTTTCTGTATGCTAAAACTTTAGGTTAGTGACTTCTGACACCTATATAGAACTTTTGCCTTAGTGAGGGTTCTCTAGAGAAGCAATAGCATATGTCTGTGTATATGTGTGTGTGAATGATTTAACCTAAGAAATTGGCTTAAGTGATTATAGAGGCTAAGAAGTTTCACAAACTGCTCTCTGCAAGCTGGATACCTTCCTGACCTAGTAGGCCATAAAGCCAATGATATAAATTCCAGTTCAAGTCTGAAGGCCTGAAAACAAGGAGCACTGAAGGAAGGATGAGGTTGATGACCCCACTCAAACAGCCAGGAAGAACATGAATTCAACCTTCCTCTGCCTTTTGGTTCCAGTCTAGCTCTCAATGGTTTGAGTAATGTCCCCCAAGATTAGGGAGGGCCATCTGTTTTACTAAGTCCACCAATTTAAATTTTAGTCTCATCCAGAAATGCCCTCACAGGCACACCCAGAAATAACATTTATCCAACACTCTGGGTATTCCAGTGGCCCAGTCAAGTTGACACATAAAAGTAACCATCACAGATTGGAAGTTGCTACTTCCCAATCTTTACCAAATGAAAAAAACGCCAAAAAGAATCTAACTTTTCCCGAACACTATAGTGTACTCCAAAATTAGACAGATGAGTAAATCAAGAGCATTCATATCCACTTTCCTGTAATAAAGCCACTAAAGCCATAAACTGGTGGAAACTTTTAAATGGTAATTTTGGTGAATGATTGGAGGCTGAGTGTGGGCCAGTTTGAGAATAAAAACTCATATGGCAACAAACTGAAGAATCTCCCAGGAACCTTGTGAATTTTATTTCTAGGAACCTCACCAGATTCTTATGGTGAGGAGCTGAGAACTTTCCCCTCCCTCTGTGACTCTGGCAGAGGGAGGGGAATAGTAACACTTGTAAAATATACTGAGAAAATACTTCATAACAAAAGACTACTTTATAACGGGGAAAAAAATTACTAGAGCCTTATCTCACATGGGAAAAGAACATTATTCCCAATTTATTACCATCTAGACTTTAACCTCCTTGTCTTACCCAGTGGGAGAATGAAAAAGGAGAAATGCTATATAAGTAGAGAAATAATTGTGAAGGTCATGGCCTAGGAAAACAGACCCAGTAAAAGTTTGAAATGTAATTGTTTTTGTAAAGAGGGCCTCCCTTCCCTTACACCCTGTCACCACACCAGCGTGGCTCTAGTGTAACAATGGTAGACTGTAGGTGAAAGAGAAGCAAGACAGAATTTTTCTGAGAAGGATTACTTAAAGTAGGCCTGAGTCTAGAAGATAGACACAAAGACACTAAAGGAATTTGAAGCCTCTTGCACCTAAGCTACTTTAAACAAAAATTATACTCCATGATGTCTTAGCAAGGCAAGAGTCATTTAACACAAAAGCCTCTCATTGAAGTCCTCATAAAAAAAAAAAAAAAAAGACTGTCTGAAGTGGTTTGGCTCTGTGTCCCCACCCAAATCTCATCTCGAATTTTTAACACCTTGTGTTTAGGGAAGAATTTGGCCAGAGGTGATTGAATAATGGGGCAGTTTTTTCCATGCTGTTCTCATCTTGGTGAGGTAGTTCTCATGAGATCTGCTGGTTTAAAAAGAGAGTGGGTACTCTCACTCTCTCTCCTGCTGCCTTGTGAGATGTGCCTTGCTTCCCCTTCACCTTTCACCATGATTGCTAGTTATCTGAGGCCTCTTCAACCATGAAGAACCATGAGTCAATTAAACCTCTTTTCTCTACAAATTACCTATTCAGGTACTATCTTTATAGCATTGTGAAAATGGACTAATACACTGGCTTTCAACAAAAAATTAGAAGCCATGTTAAAAGACAAGAAAAATGGCCTGAAGAGACAAAGGAAGCATCAGAACCAGACAGAGATGTGGCATCAATATTGAAATTACCAGACAGAAAATTTAAAATAACTGATACTGCCTTTGCAAAAACTATACCAGTGAAAAACTTACCATAACTGGCTCCATTTTGCTTCTTATCTCACAAGCTAACTGCATTTGGTCATTCCTGAACATAGGCCAAGTGAACTATGGGAGAAATATAGTTTATAGTTTAGCTTTGAAGCAAAAATAATTATAGTTCCTTCCTAAAACTGACCCCTCCAGAGATTTAAACTGCTTTTGTAGACTAATAAAAGATCATCAGGATAGAATTATGGGAGAGGCCTAAATTCTGCTAAAATATAGGCATAGTTAAATGATAATCTGCCATGTTTTCTATCTTGCTTTTCTATAATCTCTTACTTTACAGGAGTCATGTAGCTGGAGTATGCAAGATTTGTAACTCCCCAAACTGCTCCCATAGATAACATCAATGTTATAAAACCTAAGATTGGTCTTTGAGATATTTTTCAGACTTTTGCATTCTGATGACTGCCTCCACTCAGACTTGTGACTCATAACAAGGAACTTACTCAACTGGCCCTGTGACTGCCATCCAGAAACTGACTCAGCAGAATGTTTTCAACACTTCTATTATTTCTCCACCCAACTAATTGGCACCATTCGTTTCCTAGCCTCCTTCCAGACAAATTATCCTTAAAAACCCCAACTTCTGAGTTCTTGGTGAAGTGAATTTAAGAAATATCTCGTCATTCTGCTTGACTCCCTTGCAATAAACTCTTTCTTTACTGCAATACTACTGTCTCAGTGTATTGGCCTTATCTGTGCAGCAGACACCAAGAACCTGTTGGGCTGTAACATAGCTATGAGAAATATATATAAGGCTCTAATGGAAAAAGCAGAGAATATCCAATAACAGCTGAGTAATTTAAGCAAAGCAATGGAAACCAAAGCAAGAATCAAAAGGAAATGCTGTCATGAAAAATAATACTGTCATGAAAACGAAAAATGTCTTTGATGTGTTTATTAGTAGACTAGCTATAGCCAAGGAGAAAAATTTACAAAAATTGAAGACAGGTAAATAGAAAGTTTCAAAACTGAAATACAATAATGCAGCAGTTCATGCCTGTCATCCCAGCACTTTGGGAGACAGAAGTGGGTGGATCACAAGGTCAGAAGTTCAAGACCACCCTGGTCAAGATGGTGAAACCCCATCTCTACTAAAAATACAAAAATTAGCCAGGCATGGTGGTGAACACCTGTAATCCCAGCTACTCAGGAGGTTGAGGCAGAGAATTGCTTGAACTCAGGAAGTGGTGGTTGCAGTGAGCCAAGATCATGCCACTGCACTCTAGCTTGGGCAATAGAGTGAGACTCCATCTCAAAATAATAGTAATAATGTAAAAAATAAACCATACTGAGCATCCAAGAATTCTGAGACAAATTCCAAATTGAAACATGCATAATTGCAATGCTAGAAAGGATGGAGTAGAAAAAATATTTGAAGTAATTGTTTCTAAAAACTTTCCAAAATGGATAACAGACATCAAGTCACAGATCCAGGAAGCTAAAAGAATAACAAGAATGATAAATATTCTCTCCCCTCAAAAACCCAAAAAACAAAATAAAAAACTGAACCTAAACATATATTAAACTTCAGAAAGCCAAACGTAGAAGGAAATCCTGAAAATAGCCAAGTGGGACAGAGAGAGGTATGCATCACCTTTACAGAGAAAGAATAAAAATTACATCAGACTTCTCATCAAAAACTATGCAAGCAGAAAGAAAATTAAATATTAATAAAAGATTTAAATTATTTTAAGACAAAACAACAGCATCAAACTAGAGTTCTATATTCAACAAAATTATCCTAGAAGGAAAAACAAAGATGTTATCAGGGAAAAAGTGCTTCAGCTTAAAACTCAGATCTACTTAAATAAAGGAAGAAATTCAGAGAAGAAATAACAGAAGGTAAAATAAAATATTTTGTTTTCTATTTAACTGATCTAAAAATAGCTATTTAAATGCAGTAAGAATAACAATACATTAGATAATTTTATAATATAGATAAGTGAGATGAATAATTAGAATGTCATAAGAAAGAGAGGGAAGAGTTGAAAATAGTCTGTTGGTACCAACATTGCAGGTATAATAGTGTTGTTATTTGAAGGTGGTCATAGATTAGTTTAAAACAGGGGTGTTCAATCTTTTGGCTTCCCTGGGCTACATTGGAAGAAGAATAATTGTCATGGCTACACAAAAAATACTGTAATACCAATGATAGCTGAGGAACTAAAAAGAAATCACAAAAAAATCTCATAATGTTTTAAAAAAGTTTACACATTTGGGTTGGACCTCATTCAAAGC
This sequence comes from Aotus nancymaae, assembly GCF_030222135.1. NCBI lineage: Eukaryota > Metazoa > Chordata > Mammalia > Primates > Aotidae > Aotus > Aotus nancymaae. Next base: position 4,795,455 of record NW_026988570.1, on the reverse strand, counting down.
TGTCCTGGGCTGTATGCAGCCAGCAGGCCATGGCTTGGGCAAGCTTGGTTTATAATGTATACTGGAGACTCTCAAGATATTAGAAAAAAATTTAAAAGTATAATATGTTAAAAGAGAACATAAATGAAATAACAAAATATGTCAAAACCAGAGAAGATATAAAAATAGGGGAAAGAAAAAGAATAAATGCAATAAATAGAAAATCATTACACATGTGGTAGACTAATTTAAGCATTAATACATCAGCAATCAATTTAAATGGTTAATATCTCAGTGCACCAAGAGAAAGAGACTGACAGAAGAGATATAACAAAAGAAAACAAATTGTATGTCACTTTAAATATAAAGATTGAGATAAACTAAAAGTAAATAAATGGAAAGAGCTGTATCAGGCTAGCACTAATCAAAAGAAAGCTGAAATAGCTATATCAGTTTCAGACAAAGCAGGAACCAGAAAAATTTACTGGAATAACCAAGAAACTACATAATGATAAAAGGATCACTTCTCAAAGAAGACACAACAATCATAAATGTGTATGCACCTAACAATATGGCATCAAAATACGTGAGGTGAAATCTGGTAAACTGAAGGGAGAAATAAGTTCACTATTAGAATTGGACACTTCAATGCCCCACATTCAGTATTTGATAGATTAAGTAGGCAGAAAATCAGTAAAATATGGTTGACCTGAGAAGTTCTACTGATCTGTTTGAGATTTATGGAATAACTCATCTAGCAACAGGAGAATGCACATTCTTCTCAAGGTTTTGTGAAGGATTCACCAAGACAGATCACATTGTAGGCCACAAAGCACATGTCAACAAATTTGTAAAAGAGAAATTAAAAAAAAATTTGTTCTCAGGCCGCAATTAATATAAACTAGGAATCAAATAATGGAAAGATAACTTAAAATTCCTCAAAATATTTGGAGATTGTTATTCAAACTTCTACATAACATACAAGTTAAATAAGATGTCTCAAGAGAAGCTTAAAAATATTTCGAACTAAAGAAAAATGGAAATACAACCTATCCAGTTTGTAGAATGCAATGAAAGCAGTGTATAGAAAAAATGTATAGCATAAAATGCATATATTAGAAAAGAAGGAAGATCTATAATGTATACATATATAAAATTATTATGTTGTACAGTTTTATTTATCTATCTATCTACTTATTTATTTATTTATTTTGAGATGGAGTCTCACTCTGTTACCCAGGCTGGAGTGTAGTTGCAGAATCTCAGCTCAATGCAACCTCTGCTGGTCAGGCTAATGCAATCCTCTGAACTTGGTCTACCAAGTAACTGAGACTACAGGCATATGCCACCATTCCTGGCAAAGTTTTATACTTTTTGTAGAATGAGATTTCATCATGTTGCCCAAGCTGGTCTCAAACTCCTGAGTTCAGGTAATCCACCTGCTTTGGCCTCCCAAAGTGGTGCTGGGATTACAGGTGTGAGCCACCACGATTGGCCCACTTTTTCAAAATACATAATCTTTATTTGTCAATTAAGTATTTAAAATATAAAAATAGAGATATAGAAAGATGTAAAGTCAATCATTTAAGCTTCTACCTTAGGAAATTAGAGAATTAAGGGAAACTTAAAGCATGCAGAAGAAGGAAAATAATAAAATTTAGAACTAAAATCATTGAAATCAAAAACAGGAAAGCAGTAGAAATAATCAACACAACTAAAAGGTGGCACTTTGAATGATCAAATTTAATAAACTTCTTGTGAATATAACCAAGAAAGGATCCTCAATTATGAATATCAGAAATGAGTGAGGTTTCTTTACTACTGATGCTACAGATGTTCAATCAAAAAGAAAAGAATATTATGAACATCTCTATGACCAGAAATTTTATAACTCAGAAGAAGTAAATCAATTATTTAAGAGACACAAAATACTAAAATTCACATAAGGAAAAACAGATAATTGAGATAATTCTTGTCATGGGTTGAACTGTGCCCCCTAAAGACGTTAGGGTAGTCTTTAATTCAACATCACTGGTGTTCTCATAAGAAGAGGAAAAACTGTCCACAATACACACACAGAGGAGAAAGTTGTGTAAAAAAAGACATGAGATGATAGCAATATAAAAATTATGTAGAGATTGGAGCTATGTTGCCACAAGCCATGGAAAACTTGGGGATACCAAAAACTGAAAGATGAAGTGAAAGATTCTCCTCCAGAAGCTTCAGAAAGAGCACCACTCAGCCAATGCCTTGATTTTTGAATCCTGGTCTCTGGAATTGTGAGAAAATAATTTCTGTTTCTTTAAACCTGTGTAACTTTGTTATGTCACTCCTAGGAAACTAATACAGGTATATATCTATTTTAAAATTTAAGCATTAACTAATAATTTCCTCAAAATGAAAGCACCAGACCAAGACGATTTTATTGATGCATTCTATTAAAATATTATGAAAAAAATACCAAATCTCTGAAATCTCTTCCAAAAACTAGATGCAAAGGGAAGATTTTGTAATACCTTCTATGTGTCTATCATTACCCTAATATGAAAAGCATATAATTACATTATAAGAAAGGAAAACTACAAACTAAAATTTCTCATCACACAGATGCAAAATTCCTCATCAAATTGTTAGCAAATACAATCTAAAAACATGTAAAAAGAATTATACACCACAAACCAACTGGGATTTATTTCAAGTATGCAGGGCTGATTCAACATTTGGAAATCAGTCTATGTAATCATACACATTAACATACTAAAGAAGAAAATTCATATGTCAATTGGTGAAGTATAAGTTTTTGACACAATCCAATAGTCATTAATGATTTATAAAGCACCTCTCTACAAACTAGGAATAGAGAGGAAATTTCTTAAATTTCACAAAGAACATCTATAAAAAATTTATAACTAATGTTATTCTTTATGGTAAGAAACTGGACACTTTTGTCCCTAAGATCAGGAAGAAAGCAAGGGTATCCTTTTGTAGGACTCACAGTCAAGTTATTATTGGAAGTCCTAGCTAGTATAATAAGACAAGAAAAGGAAATAAAAGATAATTCTGAAAGTTATATAGAAAGGCAAAGACTTAGAAACTGACAAACTAAAAAAAGAACAAATTTGGTAAACTTACAATACCCAATTTTCTAGGTGACTACAAACCTTTTGGAATTATACCAACATGGTATGGCTAAAATAATAGACGTAAAGATCAATGGAAAAGAATAAGCAGTACAAAATAAATCCACAGAAATATAATCAACTTTTCTTTGACAGAGAAGCAAAGATAACTCAATGGATAAAAGAGAGCCTTTGAACAAATTGTTCTGAAACCATTGGACATCCATATTAAAAAAAAATCTATAAACAGACATAGGCCTTACACATTTAACAAATACCAACCCAAAATGAGTCATAGGTCTAAATGTGAAATGCAGAACTGTAAAGCTTCCGAAAGAGAACATAGTAAAATATCTCAGTTGTTTGGGGTTTGTTTGCTGATGAGCTTTTTTTTTTTCGGAAAAAAATCCAAAATGTACAATCCACTTAAAAAAATGCTGTTAAAGTTTATTAAAATTAAAAATTATACTGTGAAAGATGCTGTTAAGTTAAACAATAAGCTATAGACTGGGATATAACATCTGCAAAACTCATATATGACAAAAGATCTGCATCTACCACAAACCAAGAACTTTCAAAACTCAACAATAAGAAATAAACAGTTCAACTGAAAAATGGGTAAAAATTTGAATAGACATCTGTCCAAAGAAGATATACAGGTGTTGCATAGATATATGAAAAATTTTCCAACATCATTTGTCATTAGGCAATTGGAAATCAGAGCAAAAATATGATATCACCACATATCTATTAGATGGATAGAACCTAAAAAATTGACAGTCATACTTGACAGGGAACATGCAGAAGAACAAGAACTCTCATTTTTTGCTGATGAGAATGCAAAACATTATAGTCACTTTAAAGGCAATTAGACAGTTTCTTATAAAGCTAAACATAATCTTACCATATAAACCTGCAAGTGTGTTTCTAGGTATTTAGTGCAAGTGATTGGAAAGTGTACACCAACACAAAAGCCTAAACATGAATATTTACAGCAAGTTTATTTATAATACCCTAAAACTGGAACAAGCAAAATGTTCTTCAATAGGCTATGGATAAAGAAAGTTTGATTCATCCATCCAATGGAACATTATTCAGTGATTGAAGCATTGAGTCACAAAGAAAAACATGAATGGATGAATCTTAAATGCATATTGTTATAAGAAAGAAATAAGTCTGAAGATATTACACATTGTATGATTCCAATTATGTAACATTCTGGAAAAGATAGCAGTACAGAAATGATAAAAAGATCAGTGGTTGCCATGGGTTTTGGGCGAAGTGGAAGAGAGTTAAAAGGTGAAGCATGAGAGATTTTGTTTGTCATTTGAATTATGGCATTATAACTGTATTGTTGGACACATAAAACTATGCATTTTCTAAAACTCATAGTAATTTACAGCACAAAGTGTAAAACTTCATGTATGCAAATTTTAAAATATTTCAAGAGGTTAGGGAATCCCAGGGTTGGATACAGAGTGTGACCAAACAATCTATCTGTATTATAAATGTATAAAATAGCCTTAGCGAAGGGGCAAAAAGCTTCCAATCTAAGAAACTTCAGAAATAAAGAAACTCTGTAAGATTAAAATAAACTGCACATAAACACTGTACCCTAATTGATAAAGTTGTTTCCCATGGTATGGGTTAACAGTTCTGATATCACTATACACATGCATTGGAATTGAACAATAAGAAAATAAATGTCAGATGCCTGAATTTAATTCTCACACTCTTGGTACTGGTAGGTTACAGACAAATAAGAGACAAGTCTAGAATGATCCATGTGGTAATGGATTAGAGTTGGAGACATCAACATGAACTCATGCTTAGCATAATATAGGTACAGATGGTTGCATAAAGAAATAATTGTTGAATACTAGGGTTCTTTGTTCTGTCAGCTCAGAGGATCTAGAAAAAGCAATATCCCAGTAATAATAAGCACATCTGGCACCCATATATTGGTTTCTAATACCATTCAGTGATAGTAATAATAATAATGGTCAGGATTCCTTAAATAAATGGTTGTTTCTAGCACAGGGACAGAAAATATACAAAATGAGAACAGAGCAGCTTGTAGTCTCAGAGTGAGGAAGTCCTAAAAAAATTAAAATAAAAACCCACAATGATGCAGATATGTCAAAAAGATAGAATCCAACTAAAAGAGTCACAACTAGAATAATTTTTGCACAAAATATACAAATTTGTATTGGACTATAATCAAAAGTATAAAATCAAATTTCTCATCTGTACTGAAATAATGATTTAATAAATAAATGGAGAAAGAGACAAACCTCCCATGCAGAAGAATATCAAATGTTTCATGTATATACTCTGCCCTCAAGCAATTAGTTGGAGCATTATCTCTGTAGCTCTTAAATGTGGATTGTATACAGTATCTGTCTTCCAAAAAGTACAGTATGAGAAAGAGAATAAAGAGTAACACCAGAGTGGAGGACCCTGACAAACACTACCTTAGTTGGTTATCAAGGTCAACATTCACAGTAATAAATCATATTGAAAGCATATATCCTTGATTTGATGCAGTAAGAATGGTACTTTACTTCTTAGTCCTCCCACCCTAAATATATAGCCCTGGTGTAATCATGAGAAAAAACCTCCAACCAACAGCAATGGTGGAACACTCTATAAAATGGCCAGTCAACACTCCTCAAAGTTGTCAAGGTCATCAATAATAAAAAATGTCTGAAAAATTGCCACAGCCAAGAAGAGCCTAAGGAGACATGTCAGCTAAATGTAATGTGGTATTCTGGATGAGTTCCTAGCACAACAATGAAAATTAGATATCTAAATAAAGTATGGGCTTTAATAACAATGAATTCAATTAATATAATTTCATCGATGGTGACAAATACATTAATGTAAGATGAAGGAGAACTTGAGTGTGGAGTATGGGGACTTTCAGTACTATTTTTGCAATTTTCTGTAAGTCCATAAAACGCTTCTAAAGTAGAAAGTTTATTTAAAAACAACAACAATTTTAGTCTTGTTTAGAAGTCGTGTTTCCTGCAGCAGGTTTGGAAGGTGTGCCTCTTTATAAGACAACAGAGTAAGGGTTCCACTGCTCTGAAGAAGCAAGCATGCCCTGGACATTTTGGACTTGTCATTCCTAGACCACTAGGCTATACAAAAGCAACTATGTACTGGCTGGAGCTAGAGAAATTGCCACTCACTGTCAAATGAAGGAGTAGGCTTGTAACAGAGGGAGTTCAATGAGCCATAATTTAGGTTAACATATTCTTAGAATTTGTTTCTCAAGTGACCGAAATCTCGTATTTGTCTTTTCCTCAGTTCTTGCCCTCTTTTTAAAGGATTAATTACAAATATTTGCTGTCATTTTATTCTCTTCTAATAACTTGTTGGAAGTACATTATTTTACTATTGTCTTACTGGCCACCTTACACGTTGCCACATTCACCCTTGATTTGTTATAATCTAGTATAAACTTTTGCTTTAACCTCTATTTCTATATTGCTAGAACCTTAGAACCTTAACTCAATATATAGCCCTCTCTGGTTGTTACATCATTGTCATACATCTTGTTCGTGCATATTTTTTAAGATGTTACTTTTATTATTTTGCAAATCCAATATCATTTTTATTAATTCACATATTTATCCATTTTTATACTCTTTATTCTTTTTACAGCCTGTACTTTCATCTGGGATTATTTCATTCAGCCGGAATAATTCCTTTAAATATTCTTATAATGCAGGTTTCCTGGTTTCTAATTCTCTCAGCTCTTATTTATCTGATACAATTTTATTTCATATATATTATGAAGATTATTATTATTATTATTGCTGAGTATCAAATTCTGGGTTAGTAGCCCCCATCCCCAGTAAACATAAATAAATAAATAAAATTTTCCAGACTGATAATTTTTTTGAAAAGCCAGTTACCTAACTTATTATTTCTTCATGAAGATAATGCAGCCTTTTAATCAGTCTACTTTTAATCAGTATTCAACATTTTGAATTGGATGTGCTAAATGTGTGTGTTTTGTTTTATTTTATCTCTTACTTGGTGTTTCGGGATGTAAAGAATCTGTAGGCTAATATATTTTATAATTTTTGTGAAATTCCCAGTCATTATCTTTTGAATAATGATTTTGCTCCCTTTTCTCTCTTTTCTCATGCTAAGAGTTCCACATATATTATTGCTAGAAATTTGGAGTTTATTTCATGTGGATTTAGGCTATATTCTCTTTATTTTGCTGGTATTATTTCTTTATCTTCTCAATTTAGATATCCTTTGTAGTCCTATCATTTGTTTCACTAATCCCACAATTGATTATAGCAAATGTGCTGTCAAATCTATGCATTTAGTTTTTATTTTTGTTATTGCATCTTCAATTCTGAAATGTCCATTTGATTCTTTATGTATTTCAATATTTTGTAAAATTTCTTTCTCTTGTCATCCATCTTTTTTCCAAATTTACCTATCATAGTAATCATTGCAAGTCCATATCTGCTACTTCAACTGGATTAACTGTGGATTTGCCTTTATTGCCTTGTTTTTCATTTTATTCTTAGTTGTATTTTTGTACCTAAGCCTGCAAAACTGTGGAAGATTTTATTCTGCTTTTCAGAAGTATATTAGTTTTCTAATGCTGCTGAGTAAATTACCCCAAATTTAGCAGCTTAAAACCACAATAACTTGCTATTATACAGTTCTATAGGTCTAAAATCTGGCAGTGTGGACTGTTTCTCTCCTCAAGACTTTATAATAATAAAGTCAAGATATTGCCTGGCCTGTGGGTAATTCATTTCCAAGCTCATGGAAGTTATGAGCAGGATTCAGCTCCATGTGGTTGTGAACATAGCGGTTGCTCTGAGCTCCTAGCAGACACCCATGCTCCCTGCCTGGCTCATGGTCCCCTTTCTCCATTCTCAAACCCAGCAGCAGCGGTATGTGTCCTTTCACAACTCAAATCTCTCCAACTGGTCCTTCTGCTTCATGGTCCTAATGCTTTTTCCACAGCGTCCCTCTGAGCTTTTGATCTTTCTGTGCTTTCAGGAAAGGGTTATAGAGTCACATCCTCAGCCTGTTTTTTTTTTTTTTTTTTAAAGCACCTTTTTGAGGCTTTAATTCCAGAAGTTTGGGAAGCCAAGGCAGGAGGATCACCTGGGCCCAGGGGTTTGAGACCAGCCTGGACAACATAGCAAGACCCTATCACTACAAACACTTTTTAAAACTACTTAGCCAGGCATTGCAGTGCATGCCTATAGAACCAAATTCTTGGGAGGCTAAAGTGGGAGTAGGATCACTTGAGCGTAGAAGGTCGAGTCTGCAGTGAGCGTGATTGTGCCACTGCATAGTGAAGGAAATGAGGGCCTGGGTAAAAGAGCAAGGCCCTGTTACACACAAAAGAGGACCCTTTCTAGACAGTAAATTTCTTAATTTTAGCATCTTTTGTTGTCCAGATAGGCTGATTTCTCAAATTATAAAGAAATCCTAGCTCCATTTTCTTTAACAGTTCCCTCAGTTTCTCTCCCTCCTCTGGCATCCTGCTACAAGCAGCAAGAAGACAACAAGTGTCTCTACAACACCACACTGGTAATCTCCTCAGCTGAAAATGCAAGTTCTGCTTCTTACATACCTAAAAGACACTCCTCCTCTAAACTCCTGCAGGTATGTAACAAGGATCATCCTTTCTCTTTCTTCTGATAACATATTTTTCCTTTCTTTTTCAGCTCTCACCAGCAGCATTTTTAACATCTATATTTTTACTAATAGCCTATTCAAGGTGTTATAGGCTTTTTCTACAATGTTCCTGAAAATTCTCCCCCAAAATCTAATTCCAAAGTCACCTCCATATTTTTAGCTATTTGTTACAGTGACATCCCACTCTTGGCATTAAAATCTGTATTAGTTTCTGATTGCTGTCAAATAAATAAATATAATGTTAGTGGTTTAAAATGATATCTATTTATTATCTCAAAGTTGCCTCAGTCATACATCCAGACTCAGGGTGACCCAGTTGGTTCCCTCCTTTGGGTTTCAGAAGGCCAAGATCAAGGTGTTTGCAGGGCATTGTTCCTTTCTGGAAACTGAGAAAAAATTTACTTCCAGATTCATCCAAGTTGGTGGCAGATTTCAGTTTCTGGTGGTTGCAGGTCTGTAGTCCCTATTTTCTTTCTTTCTTTAAGATGGAGTCTCACTCTGTCACCCAGGCTGGAGTGCAGTGGCTTGATCTCTGCTCACTGCAACCTCAGCCTCCCAGCTTCAAGTAATTCTCCTGCCTCAGCCTCCCGAGTGGCTAGGATTACAGGTGTGCATCACCACACCCAGCTAATTTTTGTATTTTTAGTAGAGACGGGGTTTGGCCAGACTAGTCTTGAACTCCTGACCTCAGGTGATCCACCGACTCCACCTCCCAAAGTGCTGGGATTACAGGCGTGAGCCACTACACCTGACTGGTCCCCATTTTCTCACTGGCTGTCAGCTAGGGGTTGTTTTAAGCTTTGAGAGGCCACCTGCATTTCTTGATGTGTGTCCCTTTTCCTCCATCTTCAAAACCAGCAGTGGCAGGTTGAGGGCTTCCATGTTTACACTGAATGCTTTCATGCTTAGAAAATAAGGTCTCCTTCTGCCTCATCTCCCCCTGCTTTCTTCTTCCACTACATTTCTCCCCAGACTCTTCTGCCTTCTCTTCTAGTTTCACAGCCTCATCTGGATAATCCAGGATACTATCCCAACTTTAAGGTCAGTGTATGCCTAATTCCACGTCATCCCCTTCACTGTATCACCTAATTAGTGTATGATTGAATAACCAGGGGATGAGAATTCATGCCAAGCTGCTCTTTGGAATCTGCCTACCATGAGCAGTCCTTACCTTATCTATGTAGCCTCCATTGCAGCCACAGAATTCACCAAATGCCTCGTGAATAAAATAGAACAAATATGTGAGGTTGATCATGTTCCCACCCCACGTTTTTTTCAGTCTATTTGACTGTTAAATTTTTTTTGTGGTTTTCGTTCTCCCACCCTGGGGTTTTGCAGTCATGCCCAATGCGCAGCTTATACCCATGATTGGCAAATGTCACTGGATGGGCAAACAACTAGCAACAGTTTACTCGCAGCTCACCTAAGAAGGTTTCTGCTCTCTCTGGAATTGTAAGTCATCTAGTTTTGGCAGGCTTATGATATTTGTTTCATTTATTCTGTAACTATCTGATGCCTTTAAAATTATGTTAGTTCTGTAAGTTATCTGGCTTTTTCTTAAAGGTTGCAATGGGTGGGAGGTGTAGTCCTACACAGAAATGTAAATCCTTTGCTTCTATTTAAGCTAACTAGAGCAGGTCTCTGAGCACTGACTAGTAAAATAAATTTAGTGGCCCTATTAACCTAGTTCTGAAAGTTTTCCTTGCTATATAACTTTCTCTTAGGTATTAAGGACACCTATTAATAATCCTTTTTTTATTAATAAAACTATAATTAGTTTTAGTCTGGTAGATTCTTCTTTTTTATCTCTTACTTTTTACAGATTCTATGCTAGTTCCAGCTTTTTATTATCGAAAAGAATTACTAAAAGATTTTCTAACAATTTCCCCTGGCAGTTAACTTATGTCCTTCGTTCTTGCAAGTTTTCAAATGCAATTGTATTTTGTTCAACCAGAGAAACAAAGATTTATAGGACATGTCAAAGGAAAGAAGGGTTTTGGCCAAAAGAAAAGATGTTTCATTTTTCAACACCAAGAAGGGTTGGTAGAAGCTGCTATACTTCTGAGTGGGACATTTAGGGATTAATTTAAGCTAATTGTTTAAAATAAAATGTTTGTTACATGATAAAAATAACAAAAAGAATCTTCCCAGTGAAGTTTTGTACACTCTGCTACTGGAATTGTTCACTAAATGTCAAAATGGCCATACCACATGTGTGGCACTGACTAGAGAGCTACACTAATTAACCTCTAGGAATCTTTCCATCTAATGTTTTATGACTTAATCTGTCAAAAACTGGTACAGACAAAAGACAGAGGGTTGTATCAGTTGCAGTAAGGGAAAGACAGAAGCAAGGAGAAATCAAAGACTCTTCAAAAATGAAGAGGTTTATTAATATATACATATATTTATGTTTCTAAACATATATTGAATAGATGCATATGTGTATTAATATATATGTATGTATGCATGCATATATGCACCTATATACACATGCACATTTATAGTTTCTAATTTAAATTTATATGTAAAAGAATCAAATTTTTATTATGTAACCTTTTCCCACTTAACAGTTAGTGTTCCCACATCATTACATATTTTTTCACAGCCTGGTTTTAATGGCTATGAAATATTCTTTAAATTGAATTTGCTATAATTTATTAAGTGAACTTACTGTCATTACACATTTAGTATATGCATACTTTTTACCTTTATAAGGAAATGTAAACATTGAGTTTATAGAGTTCTTCATGTACTCAGCAAGTTTGATATTAATTCATAGATTATTTTCACACTGCATTGCCCAAGTGGATCATAATGGGGTGTTTTTCACATCTCATTAGTAATTATTTTAAACAGATTGTTTGAAAATGAATAATGCTTCTGAATAATGTGCAAATGGCAGGCCTTGTGAGATCTGGTTCCCTTGAGACACAACAGATTGAACACACAGTTTACAGATGAAGGCACGACAGCAGAGTACACTACATACAAGGCAAGAGGCTTTGTGTTCCCTTGGGAGTGACAGATAGCCACAAATGAAAATGAAAAGTTAATTGCTGTATTTTAGCATCTTATCAACTTAACATTTACAAAAACATTTGCTCTAAAAAAGAATTTTTTCATAGAATAAAATGAAAGCAAGTTTATTAGGAAAGTAAAGGCAAAAAAGAATGGCTATTCCATAGGCAGAGCAGCTTTGAGGGCTGCTGATTGCCCATTTTTGTGGTTATTTCTTCATTACATGCTAAACAAGGGGTGGATTATTCATGAGTTTTCCAGGAAAGAGAATTCCCAAATTCCGAAAACTGAGGGTTCCTCCCCTTTATAGACCATATGGAGTAACTTCTCGGCATTGCAATGGCATTTGTAAACAGTCATGTTGCTAGAGGGAGTGTCTTTTAGCATGCTAATACATTATAACTAGCATATAAAGAGCAATGAGGGCTAACAGAGGTCACTTTTGTAGCCATCTTGGTATTGGCTGGTTTCTTTACCTCATGCTGTTTTATCAGCAAGGTCTTTGTGACCTGTATCTTATGACAACTGCCTATCTCATTCTGTGACTGAGAATTCCTAACCTGGTGGAAATGCAGCCCAGTGGATCTCAGCCTTATTTTACCCATCCCCTAGTCAAGATAGATTTTCTCTGACATAGTTCCCCCTCTCCCTTTTACAAGGGAACCCTTAATCCTAAGAATTGCAAAGGGATGAAGATCTATCTTCTCTAATTTCTTCAGACTGAATGGGGGCGATAATATTCCTTCCTATTAGAGTCTCTTGTATTCAGGGTATAGAAGCTCAGTCAGAAAGTATCAGTATGTTGACAGCAATTTACAACTCTGAGTACTAACAAAAGGTGATGTCTGGAAGATTAATAAGTGTTCAATTTAAGAAAACATTAAGTAAGCCTATCTTGCATTCCTACACAGAGTACACAGCAATATATTCCACAGCAGTAAAACCAAGTAAGTATATTATCCCAGGAAACCAAATAAAAAGGTTTTCCATGAACTGGGAAATCACTGGAACCAAGCTAATATGGAGTTGGTAGCTGATTCCAATATGTGCCCAGAATTAGAATACTGATTTTTTTTTTTTAATAGAGTGAAAACAAGTTTATTCAGAAAGTAAAGGAATAAAAGATTGGCTATTCCACAGGCAGAGCAGCCTTGAGGGCTGCTGGTTGCCCATTTTTGTGGTTATTTCTTGATTATATGCTAACCAAGGGGTGGATTATTCATGAGTTTTCTGGAAAAATAGTGGCAATTCCCAGAACTGAGGGTTCCTCCCCTTTTTAGACCATATAGAATAACTTTATCTCCCTTGTTTCTTCTGAGAAGAAGCCAGAGATCACTAGTTGATTTGCAAGAATAAGCAGGGTTAGTCTAAATTGCAGGAAAAAAACCTCAAAAAGAACTGAGGAGACTAGACTCTAATAACAGGTATGCCATAGTTCTAGAAACATAATTTGTCTTTATTCCAGCCCTCATTTTTACTAAAGATAAATCATGATAGAACTGATTTCTTTTTATACTTGGCCTGATTATTTGTATAAAGTGCAGCAAGAATAATTATTTTTTCACATAGGCTTTTTTAAGTTGGCTTTGATGGAACTCTGTTCCATAAGGAATCTCAAATGAGACCTTAAAAAAAAAACAAGCCCAGCCATGGGTTTTTACCCTTAAATACCTATATGCATTGGGTAAATTCTTCTCCTCTTGAGGTCCCAAGATAACTTGGGACTCCTGAGCCTATCAGAAAGTAACATTATTTACTTACCACAGGTCAGGAACCTTGTACAGGGGCTGTGTAGACAAGTTAAGAGGCCAGTTTTCCCCAGGGACTTTTATTGGCTCTATAAATCAAGTTTGACTCCTTAAAGGAAAGCATCCCATTTCAGTCAAAGCCACGGCAAAATAACCAGTTTCTCCAATTGTGTCCTGTTACAATGAAAACAAATTCTTTTTACACTTGTGTAAATAACTATATTGCCATAAGTTAAGAACACTCACAACTAGTTTCCAAATTCTGGAAAAATCAGGTAGTAAGAAACAAATAGGCTTTGTTTATAGGAGTATAGTTTACAATTGCTACAAGCTATAAATAGCTTAAAATAAATGTTTCCTTGGCTCTGAAAAACAAAACAAGGGATCAGGAACGTTATAAGCAAAAAGTTAAAAAAGATTACTTCAGTCTTGCACTAGTTCAGTCCATGCAGTTAACTCTTGTTCTGCTTGGTATTTCTGAACATTCCGGCTCTTGATGAGAGTCCCAGAAGTTTTTTCCTCTTTTTTTAATGTTTTGATCTGCAAAATTATCAGAAGTCTGTATTCAAGAGTACCTGTTAAAATCCTACAGCTAATTATAAACTACCTTTAGAAGAGGGTCAAAACAAGACAATTGTCTGTGGATGACAAAAACTCTTAGGGTGGCCACTATTAGAGGCACAATTGACAAGGAGTTTTGGTTACTTCTGTGACATACAAAAATTGTATGTAACTATAATTATTACTGATAATCCACACTAAATCATATTAAAATGATAGGAGTTTTTCATAATTTTGGAACACATACCAATAACACACTTATACAAATATAACCCAGAGTATAACAGCATTTCATATTTGTCAATGTGTCCTGTATGATTTTTATACCAAATAAGTCAGATTTTATCTTTACATTAGTGTAGTATTAATGTTGAAGCCAATTCTCTAAAACTGTATAGACAAATATACCCAATCTTAATCAGTTTGATCTTAAGGTAAAATTTTCATAAACCTTCTAAAGCTCTTTATAATTTTGGTTAAAGAACAGATCAGTGCTTGAAGAAAACCCTATTGTGCTTTTATTCAAATGTTTAATTTATGGAAAAACTTCAACTTTAGCCAATGTTTACACACAGAATTTCTTTTACAGTTATTTTTACCAAACCTTCCACAATTTGTTCAAACCTTCAGCTTTATCTTATCTAACTTAAAACAATCCTTTAACTGTCTAAACTAGGAAAAAAAAAATCCACTTCCCATGACTTATAATCTTTTCCCAAAAACACACTTCGCTTTCCTAAAACACTTTGCATGTAAAACTGTTTTTATTTCCCAAAGATTACTTGTCATGTGAATGAAAAGGCATTGCACTTTTTACTTTTCTACAAAAATTTGACTTAAGCCTTATTATTTTTAAGCCAATTAATTAAAGCTCTTTTATATGACACACAAAACACACATAAATACACAGACAGATGAAGATCCAGTAGTTATATAATTTTTTATTTATTTGCCAGTTTCTTAATTGGATCTGGCTTCAGGGTGGAGCCCTTGGAGGAAGAGGGCTAGAAAAACATGCAGTTTCTATGGCCTAATAAGTAGGCACAGTCATAAGGCAAAAACAGATCCCTAAAATTAAGGATCCCACTTTTATACCAGATCCTGGATCTCAAAATGAGGAAATCAACTCATCTCCCACAGAAGTCTTCTCTCTCAGATTTGTGGGGGAAAGGGAAGTGTGGACATTTCCAGACTTTCTAGGTGGCCAAGAGCATGATTCTTTTATCCAAATGTGCAAATAGCCAAATATTCCTTGATAAATACCATTAGCCTTTGCTAAAAGTATATCTCCTGGGACTTCTGCCAAGGCCAAATAGGAACAGCTCTGGAGCTCAGTTCCCAGTGAAAGTGATGCAGAAGGTGAGTCAACTCTGCATTTCCAACCAAGATACCAGGTTCATCTCAATGTGAGTGGTTGGACATTGGGTGTAGCCCAAGGAGGGCAAACTGAGGCAGGGTGTGGTGCTGCCTCACTGGGGAAGTGCAACGGGATGGAGGACCCTCCTTCCTACCCATAGGAGGCCATCAGGGACTTTTCTTGCCACTATGGCACTCTGGTTCAGATACTTCATTTCTCCTACAGTCTTTACAGCCCACAGACCAGGAGATTCTCGCCAGGCTGACAAGTGTCACAGGTTTCCAGCACAAATCTGGGCAGCTGTTTTAGCTGGCTTCTGGAATGCCTGCAAGACACAGCCACCCATTCCACTGAAGAGAAGGGGGCTGAAGGCAGGGAGCCAAGTGATCTGGCTCAGCAGGTCCCACCCCCAGAAAGACCAGCAAAATGAAGCCCACTGGCGTGAGATTTTCACAGCCAGCATGGCACTTTGAGCTTGACATGGGACAGTTGAGCTTGGTGTGGGGAAGGGCATCTGCCACTACCAAGAGGCAGTTCTAACCTTCCCTGTGTAAACAAAATTGCAAGGAAGTTTACACAGCAGCTAGGTGGAGCCTGCAGCAGCACAGCAATGTCTCTGCAGGCAGACTGTGACTAGACTCCCTCCGTGCTGGCCAGGGCATCTCTGAAAAAAGGAAGCAGCCGTCAGGGACTTATAAATAAAGCCTCACCTTTCCCAGACAGAGCACCTGGGAAGAGGGGCAGTCGTGAATTCCAAGCAGCAGATTTAAACATCCCTGTCCAGCAGCTCTGAAAGGAGCAACAGAGCTCCCAGCACAGCATTTGAACTCTGATAAGGGACAGACTGCCTCCTCAAGTGGCTCTCTGACCCCCATTATGCTAAGAGACACCTCATATAGGAGAGCTCTGTCTGACATCTGGCAGGTAACCCTATGGGATGAAGCTACTAGAGGAAGGAATAGGCAGCAATTCTTGCTGCTCTGCAGCCCCCGCAGGTGTTTCCCAGACAAGCAAGGTCTGGATGGATCTCCAGCAGTCCTGCAGCAGAGGGGCCTGACTGTTAGAAGGAAAACTAAAAAACACAAAGAAACAGTTTCAACATCAACAGAAAGGACGCCCACTCAGAGACCCCATCCAAAAGTCACCAACTTCAAAGACTGAAGGTAGCTAAATCCACGAAGATGGGAAGTAACCAGTACAAACAGGATGAAATCACCAAAACCAGAATGCCTTTCCTCCTCCAAGGGATCACAGCTCCTCACCAGCAAGGGAACAAAATTGGATGGAGAATCAGTGTGATGAATTGACAGAAGCAGGCTTCAGAAGGTGGGTAACAACAAACTTCTGTGAGCTAAAGGAATATGTTCTAACCCAATGCAAAGAAACTAAGAACTCTGAAAAAAGATTAGACGAAATGCTAACTAGAATAACCAGCTTAGAGAATAACATAAATGACTTGATGGAGCTGAAAAAAACAGCATGAGAACTTCGCGAATCCTATACAACTTTCAATAGCCGAATTGATCAAGCAGAAGAAAGGATATCAGAGATTGAAGATCAACTCAATGAAAGAAAGTGAGAAGGCAAGAGTAGAGAAAAAAGAGTGAAAAGAAATGAACAAAGCCTCCAAGAAATATGGGTAATGTGAAAAGACCTAATCTATGTTTGTTCAGTAAACCTGAATGTGATGAGGAGAATGAATCCAAGCTGGAGAACACGCTTCAGGATATTATCCAGAACTACCCCAACCTAGCAAGGCAGGCCAACATTCAAATACAGGAAATACAGAGAATGCCACAAAGATATTCCTCAAGAAGAGCAACCCCAAGGCACATAATTGTCAGATTCACCAAGGTTGAAATGAAGGAAAAAATGCTAAGGGCAGCCAGAGAGAAATATTGGGTTACCCATAAAGGTAAACCCATCAGACTTATAGCAGATCTCTTGACAGAAACCCTACAAGCCAGAGGAGAGTGAAGGCCAATATTCAACATCCTTAAAGAAAAGAACTTTCAACCCAGAATTTTACATCCAGCCAAACTGAGCTTCATAAGTGAAAGAGAAATAAAATCCTTTAAGAACAAGCAGTTGCTGAGAGATTTTTATCACCACCAGGCCTGCCTTACAAGAGCTCCTAAGAGAAGCACTAAACATAGAAATGAACAACCAATACCAGCCACTGCAAAAATGTACCAAATGGTAAAGGCCATCAACACAATGAAGAAAACTGCATTAACTAATGGGCAAAACAACCAGCTAGTATCAAGATGGCAGGATAAAATTCATACATAACAATATTAACCTTAAATGTAAATGGGCTAAATGCCCCAATCAAAAGACACATAGTGGCAAATTGGATAAAGAGTCAAGACCTATTAGTATGCTATATTCAGGAGACCCATCTAACGTACAAAGACACACATAGGCTCAACATAAAGGGATGGAAGAAGACTTACCAAGCAAATAGAGAGCAAAATAATCAGGGGTTGCAATCCTAGTCTCTGATAAAACGGACTTTAAACCAACAAATATCAAAAGAGACAAAGAAGGCCATTACATAATAGTAATATGATTAATGCAACAGGAAGAGCTAACTATCCTAAATATATATGCACCCAATACAGGAGCACCCAGATACATAAAGCAAGTTCTTAACGACCTACAAAGAGACTTAGACTCCCACACAGTAATAGTGGGAGACTTTAACACTCCACTGACAATATTAGACTGATCAATGAGACAGAAAATTAACAAGGATATCCAGGATTTGACCTCAGATCTGGACAAAGCAGACCTAATAGACATCTGTAGAACTCTCCACCCCAAATCTGCAAAATATACATTCCTCTCAGCACCACTTCGCACTTACTCTAAAATTGACCACATAATTGGAAGTAAATTCCTCCTCAGCTAATGCAAAAGAAGGGAAATCATAACAACCAGTCTCTCAGATCACAGTGCAATTAAATTAGAACTCAAGATTAAGAAACTCACTCCAAACCACACAACCTCCTGGAAACTGAACAACTGGCTCCTGAATGACTACTGGATAAATAATGAAATGAAGGCAGAAATAAAGATGTTCTTTGAAACCAATAAGAATGAAGACACAATGTACCAGAATCTCTGGGACACATTTAGAGCAGTGTCTAGAGAGAAATTTATAGCACTAAATGCACACATGAGAAGCAAGGAAAGATCTAAAATCGACACCCTATTGTGAAAATTGAAAGAACTAGAGGAGCAAGATCAAGCAAATTCAAAAGGTAGCAGATAACAATAAATAACTATATCAGAGTAGAACCAAAGGAGATAAAGACACAAAAAACTCTTCAAAAAATAAAAAAGTTCAGGAGCTGGTTTTCTGAAAAGATCAACAAAATAGTTAGATCACTAACCAGACTAATAAAAAAGAAAAGAGAAAAGAATCAACTAGATGTAATAAAAAATGATAAAGGGGATATTACCACCGATCCCACAGAAATACAAACTACCATCAGAGATTACTACAAACAACTCTATGCACATAAACAAGTAAATCTAAAAGAATCGATAAATTCCTGGCACTTACACCCTCCTAAGACTATACCAGGAAGAAATTGAACCCCTGAATAGACCAATAACAAGGTCTGAAGTTGAGGCAGCAATTAATAGCCTACCAACCAAAAAAAGTTCAGGTCCAAACAGGTTCACAGCTGAATTCTACCAGAGGTACAAAGAGGAGCTGGTACCATTCTTTCTGAAACTATTGCAAACAATACAAGAAGAGGGAATGCTCCCTAACTCATTTTATGAGACCAAAATTATCCTGATATGAAAATCTAGCAGAGACACAACTAAAAAAGAAAATAACAAGTCATGAGTGAACTCTCATTCACAATTGCTACAAAGAGAATAAAATACCTAGGAATACAACTAACAAGGGATGTGAAAGACCTCTTCAAAAAGAACTACAAACCACTGCTCAAGGAAATAAGAGAGGACACAAACAGATGGAAAAACATTCCATGCTCGTGGCTAGGAAGAACCAATATCCTGAAAATGGCCATACTGCTCAAAGTAATTTATAGAGTCACTGCTAACCCCATGAAGCTACCATTTACCTTCTTCACGGAACTGGAAAAACCGACCTTAAACTTTGTATGGAACCAAAAAAGAGCCTGCATAGCCAAGACAATCCTAAGCAAAAAGAACAAAGCTGAAGGCATCACTCTACCTGACTTCAAACTATACTACAAAGCTGCAGTAATCAAAACAGCATGGTAGTGGTACCAAAACAGAGATGTAGACCAATGGAATAGAACAGAGGCCTCAGAAGTAATGCCACACATCTACAATCATCTTATCTGTGACACACCTGACAAAAACAAGCAATGGGGAAAGGAATCCCTGTTTAATAAATGGTGTTGGGAAAACTGGCTAGCCATGTGCAGAAAGCTGAAACTGGACCCCTTCCTTACACCTTACACAAAAATTTACTGCAAATGGATTACAGATTTAAACATAGGACCAAACACCATAAAAACCCTAGAAGAAAACCTAGGCAGTACCATTCAGGACATAGGTGTAGGCAAGGACTTCATGACTGAAACACCAAAAGCAATGGCAACAAAAGCCAAAATAGATAAATGGGATCTAAGTAAACTTAAGAGCTTCTGCACAGCAAAATAAACAATAATTAGAGTGAACCAGCAGAATGATGGAAAACCAGTTGGTTTTCCCAACTAACAGAATGGGAAAAATTTTTTTGCAATATACCCATCTGACAAAGGGCTAATATCCAGAATCTACAAAGAACAAAAACAGATTTATAAGAGAAAAACAAACCCATCCAAAAGTGGGCAAAGATATGAACATATGAAAAAAAGCTCATCATCACTGGTCTTTAGAGAAATGCAAATCAAAACCACATTGATATACCATCTCACATCAGTTACTATGGCAATCATTACAAAATCTGGAGACAACAGATGTTGGAGAGGATGTGGAGAAATTGGAATGCCTTTAAACTGTTGGTAGGAGTGTAAATTAGTTCAACCATTGTGGAAGACAGTGTGGTGATTCCTCAAGGATCTGGAAATAAAAATACCATTTGACCCAGCAGTCCCATTACTAGGTATAGACCCAAAGGATTATAAATCCTTCTATTATAAAGACACATGCACACGTATGTTCATCGTGGCACTGTTTATAATAGCAAAGACTTGGAACCAACCCAAATGTCCATCAATGATAGACTGGATAAAGAAAGTGTGGCATATATACTCCATGGAATACTATGCAGCCATAAAAAGGGTAAGTTTATGTCCTTTGCAGGGACATGGATGAATCTGGAAACCATCATTCTCAGCAAACTGACACAAGTACAGAAAACCAAACACTGCATATTCTTACTCATAAGTGAGTGCTGAACAATGAGAACACATGAACACAGGGAGAGGAACATCACACACTGGGGTCTGTTGGTGGGTTGGGGGGGCCAGGGAAGGGATAGCAGGGGCTGAGGAGACTGGGGAGGAATAACAGGAGAAATACACGTAGGTGACAGGGGATGGATGCAGCAAACCACCATGGCATGTGTATACCTATGTAACAATCCTGCAAGATCTGCACATGTACCCTAGAACTTAAAGTATAATAATAATAATAAAAGTATATCTCCTAATAGTTAATATACCAAAGCTCTCTCATAATGCAAAGTACTTTCTGATTGCTCCCAAGAGTCAAAAATGTCTGATAATGCAATCTACAAAAGAACAAAGCCATAGAATTTTAGAGGGATCTATCCATATCCAATTCCTGGGGAATGAGAAAAACAGTTTTTTTGTGTTTTCCAAAACAGGGTTTGTGGCACATCCTCTCTTTTCTCTAAGGAGTGCCAGGCTGTTAGAGCTTGAATATCTGCTTTTAATTAAGCTGACTTTTAACCATACCACTCTTTAAAAAATACATTTAAATTTTTTATGTACCTGACTTTAGCCACACCAAACCTCCAATATTTCTGGCTTTTGAACTTTACCAAAAGTAACCTCACAGATGAAACCAATGAATCTTATTTACTAAGCTACAGTTTTTATTGCTTTTTTAAGAAGGAGCATAGAGTAGTCAATTTTGAACTTGCAAAGGCTTTTAACTGCTCAAGATCATTTTTAGGACTACCTATGACATGAATCGCAAATTCCTGTTCTTGAAAGGCAGAGACCAAGAGAAACTACCACCATGTGGTTACAAGGTCAAGCTCCCAAGGACATTTTTCAACATGTGGTCTCTGGGCAAGATGAAAGAGCAGACAGTTGCCCCGAGTAATATAAGTGATAGAAAAGAGAAAGGAAGAAACGCATTGCCTGTGGCAGGGTGGGGAATGTGAAGAGCTCAAGGAGGCCAGAGAAAGACCCACCCATTGCAGTGACACTGAAAAGTTCAGGCGGCCTCTTATTAGTCATGAAGGTATATTTTCCAGTAGTTCCACCAACTCTCAAGTTTCCCCTTTTGGGGAAGAAAAAGCCCCCCATGTCCCATGGTCCTGTATGTGCCTAATTCTAGAGCCCTCAGCAAAGAGTTCATGGCAGATTAATCCAAAGAGAGTAGCAGTTAACATCCCATAGCTCCAAACCTGTTTTTAGCTGACAGAGTCTTCACTGAGAAGGGCCTCTAACCCCCACAAATCTTAGGAAGGACTCTAACCTTCCTAAGCTAGGCCTGGAACCCAAGTTTGGCCAAGTGTCTTTGCCTTTTATTAAGAGGACTCTTTAACCCTTTCTGTCTTATGAGAGACTCACTTCCCTAAGTTGGGCTTCTAACCCAATGCCATCCTCTACCTGGGTACCCTATCACTTACCCAAAGTTGGCCAATTGGTCCTGCAGTCTATTTTCACTGGGTTGGGGGTCTCCTCGGTATCGTCCCTTCAGTGCTTACCAGGAAGATGTTACTGGAAAGTGGTCCTGATCTAGACCCCAAGGGAGGGTTCTTCAATCGTGCACAATAATGAATTTGAGGCAAATCTATAGAATAAAGTGAAAGCAAGTCAGTGAGGAACATAAAGAAATAAAAGAATGGCTACTTCATAGGCAGAACAGCTAGAATATTTAAACACTAATGATTTTTCCCTTATTTTCATAAATCTATATTGTCACCAATGAAAACATTCATTATTAAATGATTGTTCTCTTGATTTACTATGACATACAAGTTTTGATGATGACTGAAATGCCAAAACTGTTACTTTTTTGGTCTGGTGCTTTCAAACCAAAATGTCTCCTTAAAGTTCAGCATTTTGTTAGCCCACACATCCTACACACCTCCTTAAAATAACTCGCAGAGCTTAACCACAGCTAAAATGCAGACACCCATTGTCTTATATCACATTTTCTAGAATTAGAGCCCAGGACAGAGATTCTTGAGAATGTGATGTTTAAAGAAGGAGAGTTAGAAAGCAAGATAGAAAGAAAAAAGTTAAGTGGGGACATGCTCTCAGCTACAGATGAGTTTCCATTTGATCCTATGAATGGTACCACAGAATTAGTCCATCCCTGGGGCAAGGAACCTTTGTATCCTCACTTTAAGCAATACTGGTAAGTGGGCATCTCAGAGCCATTGGCAGCCAATGTTCACAGCATATCTGAGTGAAGGACCAACAGCAACTACTATAGTCCAATATTTGCATTGCTTTCATCCACTTTCTTATTTGTTTATTTATTTTGAGGCAGGATGTCACTCTGTCACCCAGGCTGGAGTGCAGTGGCACCACTACAGCTCACTGCAGGCTCAACCTCCTGGGCTCAAGTACTCCTCCCACTGCTGTTTCAATCCAAATTATGTAGCTTGGACTACAGGAATGTGCCACCATACTCAGCTAATTTTTGTACTTTTTGTAGGGACAGGATTTTGCAATGTTGCCCAGGCTGGTCTCGAATTCCTGGGCTCTGGGCTTAAGTGATACACCCATAAGAGAGAGTGAGAGAGAGATTTTTGTTTTAATCAGACCTTTCTGCCTCTCCATGCTACACATGACTTTTCCATTGGTTACTTGATCAAGGAGTCTTGCCTAATGGAATAAACCATTTATTCACTCCTAAGAGGTCTGGGCATTAAATATCCATCCCCTTATCAGTCATTGTATTAGTCTCTTTTCATGCTGCTATGAGCAAATACCCAAGACTGGGTAATTTATTTTTTTAAAAAAAGAAGTTTAATTGACTCACACTTGTGCATGGCTGCGGAGGCCTCAGGAAACTTAACAGTCATGGCAGAAGGGGGAAAGCAACATGTCCTTCTTCACATGATGACAGGAAGGAGAAATGCCAAGAAAAGAAGAAAAGTCCCTTATAAAACTGTCAAATCTCATGAGAACTCACTCAGTATCACGAGAATAACATGAGGATAATGGCTCTCATGACTAAATTACCTGCAACCAGGTCCCTCTCGTGAAATGGAAAGATTATGGGAACTATAATTCAAGATGAGATTGGTGGAGACACAGCCAAACCATATCAGTCATGGTCCTTACATTTGCCCATTTACAGTTAAAAGATGTGAAGACAAGAGATTCTGTTGTCTCCTTTGCTACTAGGGAGCTCAGTTTTGTAACAGTATCTCCAACCATTATCCTTATCTTACACAGGGCATGTACCATTGAGTTTTTCATTAATGGTGGTGACCCATTCAGCTGCATGTTTCTTATTGCCTTGGTACAAGGCAATAAGAATATCTCTGAGAACTGTTGAGACTAAAGGTCACCTGGTAGATTTTTCTGAACTTCTGTGGTAACATGCCTTCTTCTCTGAGTATTTTGATTGCCTCACTGTCTGCCACAGTCTCTACTTTATTTAATATGGGCTATTGCTTCTTCTAAGCTTCTAAGAACCATCCCAGTGACATCTTAGATGTTGTACCTAGAGAACTTGGCAGGATTTTAAATCCTGTGTATTGGTAGTATGTCCACATATCAATGCATTTTTACTTATTTAGGCTTCTCTTCAGCCTCCCTGAAACAACATCTGAGCATATACTCCCAGGCACTGACTCCTGGTTCCTTCTGGGACATATTTCTCTGGTACTGCAGTGTCTTTTGTGTATGATTTCTTTTGTCCCTTAGCAAGAAAGCTTAACACTCTTTAAACAGATTTATTGAGGTATTATTGGCATATAAAAGTCTGAATATATTTAAAGTAGACAATTTAATACATTTGACACACATGTAACCCTCAGAAACCATCACACGGTCAGGATAATGAATGTATCTATCACAGCCAGAAGCATCTTCTTGCACATTTGTATTCTCTTCTACTGCCCCTCTCCCAGTCCTCAGGCCATCACTAATCTGCTTTCTATGATTATAGCCACTATGTTCTAAAGTGTTACATAAGTAGAATCATACTTCTATACTCTTTTCTGTCTGACTTTTTTCACTCTGCACAATTATTTTAGGAATTATTCATGTTGTTTCGTGTATCAACAATATATTTAGTTTTATTGTTGAGTAGCAAACATTCCATTGTGTGTACATGCCATATTTGTTTCCATACCAATGCAGAGAATGGATTGTATTTGTCCTCAAATCAATGCTTTGTACATTTAATAGTTATTATTATTTCTAGGTAATTTCACTAAGTGTTACAAACACAGATGAAATTTATAAAATAATTTTTTCTTCTATGACAACAAATTATAACACCTTAGAAAAGACAGATAAAGCCAAGTTGTTTAGAATATTACTTTTAAATTAATAATCAGCAGAGGCAAATTTCGTGGGAAGGGAACAAAACTTCTGGGCCTCTCATAGGCACAATTTCCTTCAAGGCCTGGGGGAGACCCTCGCAATGTGTTTTCGTACAATTTTTTACTTGTAAAAGTAAAATATGTTAACTGCCATCAGTTAAGCCTTCTGGGTGTTCCACTGCAATTTGCCTTGTACTATGCTTCACCCCCAATGATGTGTTCTTGGAAGCGGGCAGCTCTTGAGTTATAACTAACGGGCTAAGTTGGGGTACAGTGGTCCAGGTTTCATGCAATATATTTTTGTTGCTTGCAATCACATTTTGCTTGCCCAAATGTGAAGTTATTATTAACTGTCCTCCTGTAAGAATGACTTCCAAGAAGAGTACTAAGGTTCATTGTGCTGATTCAAAGCACGATGAAGGGACGATTGCATATCGGTACTGGAATGTATACTGTGGTGCTTGGCACAAGAAGTATGTGGGTAAATTTGAAATGCACAAAGCTAAAAGCTAGTCTGTGCAATGTTTCAAATCCTCAGACCCATCAAACTCATAATTTTACAATAGCAAAGACATACTTAAAATCTGCTTAATATGTGTTGTCAATTCAGAGTACTTAAAATTAACTAGTATTTCGTAAAACTCAAAATGTTCTATACGAATTTGATAATCATCCTAAATATGTTTGCCATTACTAATAATGAATCATAAGGCTGAAAACTCAATAATGAAAAGAAAATTTTAATCAATCATTTAAGAGGAAACTTTAGTGATTTGCTCTCTATGTAATCAGTTTTACAAAAGTATTGTCCTATAAAGAGGTAATCAAAATTATATAGCCAAAGAGGCAATCAAAATTATGTAGGAAAAATATATTAGAGGGTATGTCAAACAGTTGATTATTGAAAATAGTGTATTTGGCACTTTGTGATTTTGTGGTATTTGTCAGCTGTTTGAAATTTTCTAATTTTGTGATTGCTTTTCTCTTTATGAATACTCATTTTCTTGCCTAGTTTTGTATTCATAAATTTGTATCATTTTAAAAAATGGAACACAAAATTAGATGAGCCTCAAGTCCTGTAACACCTGCGTTTGCTCTATGAGCAAGATGACTGCAGATGTATGGAGAGAAAAATGATAACATTTTGGTGACATCTATATTCAGTACAGTATTTGACATGTCATTATTAAATCTTATTTCACTCTAGGTCAATAAGATTTTGATCAGCAACAACAGTTAGAGAACAAGCCTTAACCCTACAGGATGATTGCTAAATGCATGTAGTGTCTTGTCATGAAACAAAATATTTAAATTTAGGTGTGCATAAATTTTAAAGATTACCTGCTTCAGTTAATCTTGATTTACTGACCTCATGATCATTATCGTTTTAAAAAAGAGTACATCTGCTACAATACATTGATGGAATTGTCACTATATGATAGAAACTTCTTGGCCTTTTGACATGTATTCTTATTTCATAGAATAACCAAGAGTGGCTGGGAGCCCACTGTCTGTCTAATTTTCATTAATCCCAACAAACTCCCTAAATACATCCATGCATTTGCACACGTGTGTGTGTGCATGGGCACACAAACACACACAGACAGAGCTTTACATCAAGTTACGAAGCATATCGTTTTTCTTAAACTCTTGCTATATAGAAATTTTGAAACTTCCATTGATTTTATTCCATTTTATACAACCCAGTGTTGTACATGGAAAAAGAAACTGAGGCATTAGAGATACAAAATACCATGCCCACACTGACAGCACTCAGAGTAGGTAGAGAGAAATGAGCTGTAATTTAATACCAAGTCTCACCCCTGAAGGGTGGAAGAATATGCCACCACAAAATAAGTCTTATGCCAGAATAAGCCACTTTGGCATAAGGCTTACTTTGAGCTGAACTCAGTAGAGAAGATGCAGATAGAAGAAGGAAAGTTCTCTGCCCTCCCCATTTGACTAAAGCAGGGCATAAATTTACAAAGCTGTCCCTCCTCCTGTCTCTACTGGAATGACAGAGGTTGATCACTGGAGACAATATTAGGCCCCTGTCAGCCTGGAGACTACATCTGTGGAAGCTGCATAACACAGTTAAAAAAAAATCCTCTATCTATAATTTCTCAAAGATTTGCCTTCCCGTAATTTGCTGCCATTGGGACTCAAGATTCTTTTCCCTAGTCTTGTAACTTCTTCAAATATTTCTCGTTCTTTGTAGAAGATGGTATGTAAGGGACAATGCTAAACCACCTCTCTGAGAGACACTTTTTACCTTTCTTTTCTCGCCTATGTATGTTAAATTTACAGATTAATAAACTTCTGCTTGTTTTACTCTGTTGATCCAATCCAGAATCTAGAATGATAGAAGAAATACATTTTTCCTTCTCTATATCCCAAACTCCACCCTCCAAATCCTAAGGATTTTCCCCCAAAATTTAACCTCATAACTACCTCTTTTGTCTCACCAACATTTCAGAACTGGATGTAACATTTGATTAGCTCTTCCATTATTGAGTTAAGTAAAATCTCTAATGTGTGTTTGTTTTATGTGAGTCATGATTTCTCTTTTAAAATTATCCTTTAACAAAATGTAATGTAATCTCTGTATTTTAAAAAGACATTTTATAAAATCTTCTGTCTGATTTCTGATTTCTCCTCTTGCTCCCTTTCACCACTCTGTAAATTTCTGTTTCACAATAGAGTCTATTTCCTCTCAGTTCTGACTGTTGGGTCTTCGTCTCTCCCTCATACTAAACTTGCTGGATTTTGTGACAGTTGTCCTTTTTATTTGGAGGAAATAAATTTTCAAACTTACTTTGACGTAAACAGTTGGACTTGTCAATGAAAAAAAAATCAACACGTTGAGTTTCAAAGACATTGGTGAAAGAAAAACTTCAGCCACATTAAATTTAAAATTTAATTCAGCAATGAACAATTTGCAAATCGGGCAGCCCCCAGAATCACAGCAGATTCACATCTGATCATTTGTCTTTGTTAATAATCTGGTTACTACTTGAACTCATTTCCTTCAAAGTCTAGCTAAACAAATGAATTAGACAGACCTGCAGTCTTTTTTTCACAAAAGGGCTGAAGGTAGCTGAGCAAAAAAAAAAAAAGTGAATTTCTATCCTCCCCAAACACCACTTTCATATTCATTATCTGCTAGAGAAGAGCCTTATGGGTATAAGAACTATGGTCTTTTTCTGGTTAACCCCTGTTGAATATAAGGTGATCCAAATATTTTTCCTTCTGGTCTTCCCTAACTGTGGAACACAATTGTCTAGGCTTTCTTTAGCTCCTGATCCTCACTCTGTCACTACTTGAACAGAGAAGATTATACCAGATTTTTTTTAAAACATCATGTTGTAGAAAAGTTTCTTAATGAAGCAAGCCCTCTAACAGAAATAGTCTTTAACACCTTGAGGCTTTGAGACAAGAGGAAATGGTGAGATGTACTTTAATGGCTTACTGGTTTTATTTTATTTTTTAGTCAGGTATGCCAATAGAAAATTTTAAGTGTTCTTATTGATGTAAAAGCCTAGAGCATAAGAAGCAATCCTTACCTTTTATGCAAGCTATTTCTTTTTCTGAGAAGTCCATAAAATCAGGCTAATTGACTAAATTTTCTGTTTAAATTGAAATCTCTCTGCTTTAAAATATGCAGTGGTCTGGATACTTTCTTCCATTCCTGAGTTAAATGACAATCTCTCTTTTATTTATTTAGTTTTTAAACAATTCTAAAGTTGACGTCTAAAATATCCTACCCTGTCTGCAATTTCGACTTCTCCTTATAGTGGTGAGAAATGGTTCATTGATTGAGATAGCACATGAGAAAACAGTTAATAGAGAGGAAGGGAACTGACTGGACCCAGGGAAACTGAAGAGGGAGAGAGAGGTGAGGTTAATGCAGTGAGAGAAAAGATGTTTACTGTAAATACGCACACCTGTATGTTATCACCAGTGTAAGTACACTTTGAAGTCAATCTTTATTTTCCTCTTCTGAAAAGCACTAAAGGTGACATTTTTCCATTTCTGTGTGATCAAAAGCATCAAAATATTTGGTTTTTTAAAGGAAAGATAATATAAAGTACTTAAAGTCTATGACCATATTTCATGAGTTTTGCTTAGTATGTTCTGTTTCAAAAATCTGGAATATGTGAACCAATTTTTTTAAATGAAAAAGAAATCACCTCCATTCTGAGAACAGGCTATTGAACAGAAAAATTCTTTATTTCACTATCGACCACCATTTCCCTAGCAGAAAAGAGATCATATCACTATGAAGAAGTTCTCCTTTAGAATAATGACATGTTAAATAGATACAGACAAACTTTTTGAAGCAAAAAGTGACAGCAAACTAGGAAATGGTGCTTTTTAACTCCTTACTCCCCCAAAACACCCTGCAGGAAATGTTAATATAGCTGCCCTAATATTTGGTATTATTTTTTTTGCATCTGAACACAAGTAAGTTCTTGGATTTTTGCATATTTTCAAGTCTAGTTTAATCAAGAGCAAATGTCCTTCACTGTGTTTAATCTGATCTCCTCTATTTACAACATGGTAAGTTTGACATCTTTGCCTCTATTTCATCCCTGAGCTCACCCCCTGAAAGAAGGAGTATTTTTTTCCTTTATCACCAATTATTATAAACTAAGTTAGCCATCTTCTTTAGACAATGGGAAATAAGACAAGGGCTAAATTGTGAGAATTTTCTCTTACTCATCCACAGAGTCCCCAGGTCAAAAATAAGGCTACACCTCATTGGCTTCTGGACTTGGCTCCTTATTGCAATTTCTTGTGTGTTTCCCAGGTCTGTGTTTAATGACTTCAAATTAGTAGCTAGAAAATGATAATGGTGGGAGTATTTATACTACAGAAGTTAGCAAATGGTACAAATTCTAATAAAAGATACTTTTTTTTTTTTTGCAAATTTCCCCAAGTACCTAGAAAGGTGCAGGAAGGCAAACAGAATCCACATTTGCTCTCATTTCCAGTGATATACAGGAACACTATTGGTTGTACTGTTACCATTGGAGGGTGTCAAGGTTCTTGGCATCTTGAACAAAAAATTGGATAAAACATACAAACACACAAGGAAAGATGAAGCAACAAAAGCAGAAATTTATTGAAAATGAAAGTGCACTCCACATGATGGGAGCGGGCCTTAGCACAGGGGCTCAAAAGTCCAGATATAGAATTTTCTGGGGTTTAAATACCTTTTAGAGGTTTCCATTGGTTACCGGATATATGCCTTTTGTACATAAAGAGGCTAAAGTAAAATTACAAAGTCATTTACATGGTGTACACCCTATGTAAATGAAGAGAATGAAATAAAGTTACCAAGTCATTTACTCTACGTATGCCCTATGTAAATGAACAGAACATTTCCTGTCATAGCTGAAGTGTTTCCATTTGATTTAGTTCTAGGAAGTTCTTAGGTTGCCTGCTTCCAGGCCCTATTCTCCTGTCTCAGTACCTAGCTTTCTCTTTTAACTCAAGAACTATGTCAAGTAGAGATAGTCTACTTTATATACACAGATGTCTGTAAACCACTATAAATTCTTTTGTAAAATTTCTCACTTCCTTTACTAGAGACTTTACTTCTTGATTTTTCTTTTGCTCTTAATTTTAGCCAGTTGACTATTTTATTTTTTGGTTTTCTTTAATCTTCAATAATAGTATTTTTTCATACTTTCATTTCTTTTTATTTAAAAGAAAGCTAAAAACAAGGTTTTACACAGGTGAGAAAACAGGATGTCATCTCAGAAGCTGGGACAGCAGTTTTCTTCCCACATCTGAAACATGCCTCCAACATTTTTAGCTATTTCTATTCTAATTCAGGGAGTGGTGGCTGCATGAGTCAGGGTTATCAAGAGAAACAGAACTAACAGGGTGTGTGTTTGTATAGAAAGAAACAGAAAAAAAAATCTAAAAATTAAAAAAAAACCAGCCAACAAAACAACAATAAAAACACATTCAGGGAACATCCAGGCTTGTGTTTGACCCAGTATCTGAGTGCCATAGGTATGTTAATATCTGTAATTAACCATTACAGTGGCTTCTGTTAGGTGTTAAAGAAATACGCTTAGCACTTTAGAATGAATTAATTCCTTTGTGAAAAACATGCAAACTAATCTTACTTTAATTGTTTGTGGGAAAGGAATAATAAACGATTTCTCTTTAAGATGAAGAGCTTTGGAATCCTAAGACCAAAGTTAAATGTCTTGCAGTTCTGGTCTTTCCTCTGACCAACTGTGGACTTCACCTGAGTCATCTGACTTTGTAACTGAGCTTATTGACCACTGGATCAGGCCTTGCTAAATGCAGCTTTAACAAAAATTACTACCCCAGGTTAATGGACTTAAATTATGTTTCTTTACACTCCTTTGAAGAAATGTGCTATGAGCATATAAATGTGATTATTATAAGAGATTGGATACTTCCATTAAGACAGAAACAGATATTTCTGAATTTCTTCTTTGGACATTCAAATTAAAAGCATTTCTGAGCTACTTGAAGTGTTGTACTGGCAATAATTACTGAAGTTTTCTGCAGCCAGGCACACATACACTCTCATAATTACTGCCATTTTCCTGGCAGACATTCCCATCAGATATTGAAAAAACTTTATAGGACAAGATTTTTTATTAATAAGTGGTAAGCTTCAGAAATGTTATATCTAAATGCCTCTTTTTGTTTCTGATTCCAAACTTTACAAAATAAAATATGCCCTTTTTTTCCAGACTTACAAAATAATTAGCATAAAAAATGTTAAATCTTCAAAGTTCAAACTTTTGTATCATTGATTGTAAAACTATAGTACTTAAGGCTAGTTGAAGGCTAGTTGTCAGTCTATCTAGTGACATTATTCATTTTATTATATACACAACTCTATTTCTGCATATTACAAAAGTGGCTAAAAGAATTTTCTGAATAATTCCAATAAAACAGATACTTTTTGTTGTTGTTGTTGCAAATTCCCCCAAGTACCTAGAAAGGTGTGGGAAGACAAATACAGAATCCACATTTTCGATGTAATTACTCTAATTCTTTTTGTAAATGAAACCGTTTCCTTTCATAGCTAATAAATGTAGATATATATAGATATAGACTTTTATTTCCCTATGGTGAGGATTCTATACCTAATTCTTAAACATTTATAAGGAACTTATATTTATTTGAAAGCCACTACAATTTTGTTCTATGGAGAAGACAGTGAAAAATTAATTACTTACTGTTATGGTTTATTTTGTATGGATCTTGAGCAATTTGATTATCTGTTGATAAATAAGCTTTCCTACATTCAATGTGCCCATGAGATTTAGAAAAAGGTCCTTCCATTCTTACAAATGCCTACAAATATATAAAATTTCCACACTAATAAAATGCCAAGTACTTTTGATAATTATTTTTATTTATTTTTTTTTTACTCCAGATCACGTAACTGATGACAAGATGATCGTTTTCAGTTGGTAAACTAATTCTCCATAAAATATGTTACAAACTCCAAGACTTACACATCTTGCTCTGTGGGCTTTGTGATAACTTATCCTCTTAAACTACATCATTATTTTCTAACTTCTCATGATAATATTCCATATTATCCCACTCTGCAGATTTTTTCATGGGCTTTCCTAAGACCATTTAATATTTCTTTCAGAATTTAGAAAGAGTTTTTGTTGGAAATTAAAATAATAATAAAACTTGCTAGAATATGTAAATTAAAGCTATGGAAGGATGACAGATGTTAAACTTCATTATTTTAGGGTTAGAGAGACTGAGGCTAAGGAGATATTTCTAAGTTTTCCATAAGAACACATATTTAGAAAATGTTCCAGTTTTTTGGACCCATGTTCCAGTCCTCTTTCTACTATTCTGCCAGGAATTAAGTAGATAGCTATTTATCAGTTACTAATCAATTATAGCTTGTCACATTAAAGTCTGTTTGCTCTGTTCAACCATCTGCTCTTAATATAAGTTGGAAAGAGAATGTTGCATGGGGGGGATGTTAACAAAATGAGATATTTAGTGTATTAATGTGGATCTTATGTTTGAATAAGTAATTATCTTTTAAAAGAGATCAGACCAGGGATCAAGTTCTGGCATGAGATTGTGAAGTTCTAGGCTGAACCACACTACAATAAAACTGGTGAAAATTACTTTTAAAATAACCACACACATTTAATGCCTTTAGATGTGGGTCTAAAGACAAACAGAAGATGAAGAAACTTTTATCCAAAAAATATTTATTAAAGTTCATTAAGAAAGGCAAGCATGTGTGACATTTGAAGCAAGACCAATACATTTTATTCCCTTCCAACTCTGTCAGGCAGAGACCACACTCCAAACTTCCTTAGCCGAGAACACAGGCTTCTCTCTCTCTCTCCAGATGTCAACAAGGGGGCTTTCTTTTTTCTTTTGGATCAACTTTTTTTTTTTTTTAATTTTACTTTAAGTTCTGGGATACATGTGCAGAATGTGCAGGTTTATTAGATAGGTATACATGTGCCATGGTCATTTGCTACACCTATCAACCCATCATCTAGGTTTTAAGCCCCAAATGCATTAGGTATTTGTCCTAATGCTCTCCCTCCCCTTGCCCTTCATCCCCTGGCGGGCCCTGGGTGTGATGTTCCCTTCCTTGTGTCCATGTATTTTTATTGTTCAACTCCCACTTATGAGTGAAAATAAGCAGAAAACAGAAAAGTTTTCTGTTCCTGTGTTAGTTTGCTGAGAGCGATGGGTTCCAGCTAATCTGAAGGTCGTGAGTTTTATCCTCATAAGGGGCACCAGCTGTGGCCTTAATCACATCATTTCTCACACAAGGACCAGCTGTGGTGTTGATCATGTCGGGTTTCCTCACACGGGAGCACCGGCTGTGGCATTGGCCATGTCTGGGTCACCACCTGTAACGTTCATCACCACCTGCAGAGGTCTGTTCTGCAGACCCTGACTCAGCAATGGATGAATGAAATACACTCACACACCCAGTGCAGTGATTTGAGTGGGCTAAGGCTGGTCGTCAGCTGCTCTCAGAGGGCAATTGCAGCTAACCGACAGCTACTCCCTGTTCCTCCTTGCATTTATTCAGTTTAGATTTAATAACAGAGGTTCTAAGTCAACATACTTGTGGATAATTAACATTCTTAAAAAAGTGGTTTTACAAATGATAAAAGGTTTTGGTTCCTGGGCCCAGAACAAACACCATTAATGGGTAATCCCCCTTCAGCCTTCCCCTGAGAGGACCATTTGGCAAAAAGTTTACATGAGTAAACAATTAGAGTAGAGACAAAGGAATGTGGAGTAAACAGACTTAACTGAGGAAGCTTTTATTATCCCTAATCTTTACCCTATGACCTAATGCTCTAAGGTAAGAACTGGCTGCCTTCAGCCAGCCAGTCTAATTAAAACCTTTCGGCCTTCCAGAAGGTTCGAGACTATAATCTTATAACTTTCCCTAATATTTCCCTTAATATTTTGCCAACCACCCTGAGTGACTCTCGACCTGAACTCATTCTTTTTTATGTCTGCATAATATTCCATGTTGTATATATGCCACATTTTCTTTATCAGTCTACCATTGATGGACATTTGGGTTGGTTCCAAGTCTTTGCTGTTGTAAACAGTGCTGTGATAAAGATAAGTGTGATGTGTCTTTACAGTAAAATGATTTATAATCCTTTGGGTATATACTCAGTAATAAGATTGCTGGGTCAAATGGTATTTCTGGTTCTAGATCCTTGAGGAATCACCACACTGTCTTACACAATGGATTAACTAATTTACACTACCACCAACAGTGTAAAATCATTCCTATTTCTCCACAGATTCACCAGCATCTATTATCTCCTGACTTTTTAATAATTGCCATTCTGACATGAGATGGTATCTCATTGCAGTTTTTATTTGTATTTCTCTAATGACCACTGATGACAGGAAGATCAGAATCATTTTCTTATCCTGTCCTAGCTGTCACTAAGACTAGGGAAAATGCAGTCAGAGGTGGGACTCCTTTTTTCTGCTAAGCTCGCATTCACAGATCAGAGACTGTACTTTAGGTACAGCACTCTGAAGATATGGGGTCCCAATCGTACTTACCGTGCTTGTGAGGTGGTAATTCCATGCCAGGAGAGGGAAGTTGACCTCATAGACTATCATCCCCTTCTCTCCATGGACTGCATAGCCCCTAGAGCAGGGATGCCACTCAGAGAAGATTAACATTTTCTCCACCTCAACTCCAGTGCTGGCTCAGAAATTTTGCATTAGGCAGAGTAAAAGGAAGGGGAGAATTAGGTCCTAAAACTGTCTAAACTTTTCCAGAGGTAACTAACTTCATTTGCAGTTGAGCATGGAGAAATTCAAACTTAAGGATACTCTCAGGACTAATGGAGTTTGTGGTG
Source organism: Aotus nancymaae (assembly GCF_030222135.1). NCBI lineage: Eukaryota > Metazoa > Chordata > Mammalia > Primates > Aotidae > Aotus > Aotus nancymaae. The sequence continues at coordinate 4,759,864 of NW_026988570.1, read as the reverse complement.
AAAGGCAATTAGGAGACTACTTTTAGATCTAATAAAGATGTACTCTAGACTAATGGTCCCCAACCTTTTTGTCACCAAACTGGTTTCATGGAAGATAATTTTTCTACAGACTGGGGCAGAGGGGATGGTTTTGGGTGATTCAAGTGCATTACATTCATTGTGAGCTTTATTTCTATTGTTATTACATATTGCCCATATTGTAAAATCAGTGGGAGCCCTGAGATTGTGTTCCTGCAACTACATGGTTCCATCTAGGGGGGATGGAAGGCAGTGACAGATCATCAGGCATTAGATTCTCATAAAGAACAGCATGTAACCTAGATCCTTCATATGTGCAGTTCACATTAGACTCTCCTATCAGAATCTAATGCCGCTGCTGGTCTGACAAAAGGCAGAGCTTGGCTTTGCTTGCTTGCCTGTCACTCACCTTGAGCTGTGTGGCCTGGTTCTTAACAGGTCATGAACTGGTTGATGACCCATGCTCTTGACTGTAGGCAGGCTACTTTGGAGGAGAGAACAGGGAATAAAACAGCTGGAAAGGGTCTTCCTGGAGTCACAACAAATATCAAAGAGATCTTAAAAGTTATTTCTTTAAAGAAGTCATGGACCAGAGACAGTAGCTTATGTCTGTAATCCCACTGCTTCAGGAAGCTGATGCAGGAAGATCACGTAAGACTAGGATGACACCAGACTGCTAGGCAACACAGTGAGACCCCATCTATACAAAAGCATAAAAAACAACAACAACAACAAAATTAACTGGGCATTGTGGCATGTGCCTGTAATCACAGCTATTTGAAAGGCCAAGATGGGATAATGTGAAAGGCCAAGATGGGATAATTGCTTGGGTCCAGAACGTTAAGGTTGCAGTGAGCTAAGATCACCTCACTATACTCCAGCCCGGGCAAAAAAAGTAGGTCTCTAACTCAAAAAAAAAAAAAAAAAGTCACAATTGATTGAATTAGCTCATAGAGCAATATGCCCTGAGGTATTTTGGAAAACAATAGAGTGATCAGCCAGCAATTAGTAGAGTTTGACAGCTAGGTGTGGTTATTTGAAAGAGAGAAAGGCAGCCCTACCAATGCTAGTGTCATCACAGGGCAACTGGGTGTATTGAAAGCTGCATCTTCCTGAGAAGCAATATTAGAAGCTTAAGACTGGGAGAATAGAATAATGTCTATTAGTGACTAATGAAGTCACTAAACAAAAACAAACAAATAATAACAAGTCCTGGAGGGTGGTGCAGTAGTATACAGAAATGCTACAATATAATTATCTAAAATGTCACGTTGGCCGGACGCGGTGGCTCACGCCTGTAATCCTAGCACTTTGGGAGGCCGAGGTGGGTGGATCACCTGAGGTCAGGAGTTCAAGACCAGCCTGGCCATCACGGAGAAAACCCATCTTTAAAAAAAAAAAAAAATTAGAATGGAATAGAATAGAACAGAACAGAACAGAATAAAACAGGACTGAATTACTGAAAAATAAATAAATAAATAAATTAAATTAAATGTCATGTTTCTCAGAAAAAAAATAAGAGGCATGCAAAGAAACAAACATTATGCCCCATATGACAGAAAAAAAAATCGAAAAACAGGCAACAAAGTCGTAATTGATTGAATTAGTTCATAGAGCAATATGCCCTGGGGTATTTCAGAAAACAATAGAGTGATCAGCCAGCAATTAGTAGAGTATAACAGGTGGGAGGGCTTATTGAAAGAGAGAAAGGCAGCCCTGCGAGTTTAAGCAGATCTCAGATTTAACATAAAATACTTGAAAATAAGTAAACATGTTCACAGAACTAAAAGAACACATAACTTAATAGGTAGAATGTGATATAATGACAATGTTGTATTCAGTAGAGAATATCAGTAAAGAGAGAGTAATTATAAAAAAGAATCAAGTGGAAATTCTTGAGATAAAAAGTATAGTAACAGATAAAATTTAACTCAAGGTGCTCAAGTAGATTTGAACTGGCAACTGAAAAAATTAGCTAATTGGAAGATAGACTGAAAAATATTATGCAATGCATAAAACAAAAAAATCATTTTTAAAAAAGGAACAGACCCTCAGAGAAATGTGGAATACTATCAAGGGTACCAATACACATATAATTGGAGTACCAGAAAGGGAAGAGAGAGAAAATGGAGCATACAAATTTGTGAAGAAATAGTGGAAGAAAACTTACCATATTTATTGAAAAATAATAACTGACATATTTAAGAAATGTAGCTTTCATGTATGGTAAACACAAAGAGATTTACAAGTTGACATAATACAAATGTCAAAAGTAAAACACAAAGAGGAAATCTTGAAAGGATTAAGAGAAAAGAAAGAAACAACTAAAACTAAGAAAACTCTCATCCCTTATAAGAGAACATCAGTAAAATAATCACTGAACTCAGTGAAAATTATATAGGCCGGAAAACAGTGGGATAGCAGCATATTCAAGGTGCAAGCATTAAAATGCAAACAACAAAAATGAAACAAAAAAGCTGTCTTTTGAAGAATCTTCTATCCAGATAATCTATCCTTAAAAAATGAAGATGAAGTAATGACTTTGTCAGGCAGACAAACATTGAGGGAGGGTATTGCTAGTCAACTTGTCTTACAAGAAATACTAAAGGAAGTTTCTTAAGCTGGAAACAAACGAGCCCAGACAGTAATTCAAATCCACAAGAAAAAGTGCCATTTTGCAATCAAAAAAGTATAAATACATATTTTTTCTTTTCTTTGCATAACCAATTTAAAAACTAATTGTATAAAAGCAATTTTTTATGCAGCTAATTGTATAAAAGCAATTTTATTCTGGCAGAAAAGCAATTCTACTTGTATCTGTTCTTTAGAATATCAGTCTACATGAAAATACAGTAAAAATAAATTCATGGTCTGTTTCATTTTATGTACATAGTTGAAGTAGGAGAAAGGCACCCTGCAACAAGACTGAAGTGTCATTTGTTTATTTTTATTTTTGTCTCCCTCAGAGAGTGCCACATCTTTAAATTTTTTATGTCTTTGTAGAGAGGTTGGTGATACCTAGGTGGGCTCCTGCATAACTTAAAAATTGCCTATGTAATGTACATATTTTGACGTTAGCCATCTTTCTTTTAAGAACTAGCACGGCTTAAAAAAAAAGAAAGTATATATAGGCCCGGGCACAGTGGCTCATGCCTATAATCCCAGCACTTTGGGAGGCCTAATTAGATGGATCACTTGAGGTCAGTCAGGGGTCCAAGACCAGCCTGGCCAACCTGGAGAAACCCCATCTCTACTAAAAATACAAAAACATTATCTGGGTATAGTGGCAGGCATCTGTGGTCCCAGCTACTTGTGAGGCTGAGGCAGGAGAATTGCTTGAACCTGGGAGACGGAAGTTGCAGTAAGCCAGGGTCCTGCCACTGCACTTCAGCTCCACCCTGGGTGACAGAGTGAAACTCTGTCTCAAAAAAAAAAAGCAAAAAAAGTATATACAGGAAAGGAGGGGTTTTAAATTAATAATAATTCTGTGTATGGCACACTAAAAATATCTGACATAAAAATTTCCTACTTTTCTAATAAAATAAGTTTTATTTCCATCGCAAAATAACCTACTGATACATATCCTTGAAAAACAAACAAAAACCTTTCATTTTAAAAATTATGTTCCATACTATCAAAAACTGATTCATGCAGTAAGTTTTCAGGATGTTATCTACGGTATAAAGTGAGATTCTTTTGCATTCTTCTCCTTAGAATTACATGCTTTAATACTTACGGGCATTCACCATTCAGCAACTTACTTTTCTTCACAGATAGTAAAAACCGATCAATATTAACAGTACTAGAAGAAAGTTGACTTTTTGATAGATAAGTATAGTATCTAGATCTAAAACTTCCCAGTTTTCCCTGTGGTTGTGGAGATAAAACACTCTGTCACAGTGAAAGTACATGCCAGACAGGTCAAAGCATTGAGGAAGGTTAGTCTCCTGCTCCTTGCAGAGGGACAGTTCTTTTTCATAAGCCTCATGCCCTTCCTTCATTGTAGCAGTTGTTTCTTTATGATTTGCTGTAACAACTCTTAGAAACTGGCTAATGGGGATAATACCACCAAGTTATTTCCTTAATGAAGAATTGGCAGTATTTGGAAGACTGAGATACTTACAAAGAACAGATGGATCTTCCCATGAATTTTAGGTTTCCAATTTCAAAATTAAGATTATTGCTTTTGTCAGTAGTAGGCAAATGAAAATTTATCATTAGACATGCTCTACTAATTGATGTGTTCATACTTTCCAGATTTACTTTTTCATATTCTGTCTTAAAGGTGTATATTTTGTAAGTCTTCCTATTGTAGCTGGGGGGAGGGAGTGGGGCATCCCGAAGATGCTCCCAGTTTCCCCATCTGATGTACCCAGGTCCTCTACTTCTCTTACCTCAGGAATGGAGAAGGGGCTCCGAAGGTGCGGTGAGCTTACCGTTGGAATAAATATCGTGGACCCAAAGAGTTTAGCAGAGAAGCAGAGGGAGAGAGAGAGAGAGAGGAGAGATGGGAGGCAAGGTGTGGATGGGAGGCATGGACGGGAGGCATGGAGCTGAGAAACTGATGTTTTTGAAACCACACCTGTTGTGCCCTTGTGGACCCAGGAAAAGAAGTTTTTTTCCTTAACACCCTCCCTCACTATTTATTACCCACAGTATCAAGTATTTTGGAAGCTTTGAGAGAGTAAACTGATGGACTAATAATAAGGAGTAATTCAAGTGTAGTTTAAAATTATTAACAAAACCTCACTCCATGTTTGTTAAGTCTGTGAGACGGGGAGGGGGGCTTGGTCAAGGGAAATGTAAGGAAAAATCCTCAAGATGTACTTAGGATTGTTCCCTCCTCCTGCTGCTCCCTTCCCCTGATCTGTTAGGTGACCATACTGGCTTAGACTGGAACAAGCTGGCCTTACAAGCTTTTTTTTCTTCTAATGCAGCCTCTTTCCAGCAGCCTTCAAGGTCTCATGCCAATACACCTCAGCTGATGAATACATGTCCAGTGTTCAGGGCCCACACTGAATGACCAAGGTGGTCTCACCTAAAAGCTTGATAGAGAGGCTGGGCATGGTAGGTCATGCCTGTAATCCCAGCACTTTTGGAGGCTGAGGCAGGCAGACAGCTTGAGCCCAGGAGTTCAAGGCTAGCCTGGGCAAAATAGTGAGACCCCATCTCTACAAAAAACAAAACAAAAAGCAAAAAAATATTAGGCAGGCCTGGTGGCATGTGCCTGTAGTCTCTGCTACTTGGGACACTAAGGTGGGAGGAATTGAGCCTGGGAGATCCAGCAGTGAGCTGTGATTGTGCTGCTGCACTCTAGCCTGAGAGACAGGGTGAGACCCTGTCTTAAAAAGGAAAAAAAACAACGAAAAACATAGTCAGGGCTGGCATATAACACACTTGCCTCTGAGAATTTCCCCACCTGAAAGAACACCCAGTGAGACTCCTCTTAGAAGCCAGGCTTGATTTTCCTAGTTTACTTTGCAACCACTTCCATAGCTGAAGGGCTTTACAGACATCACCTCATGCCACCCTAACAACTCTGGAAGGTAGCCTTTTTTGGCAACTTGTCCTATTGTTTGTTGCTCTTGGGTTCAATTTTTTTATTCCAGAAGTTTACATCATAAGTTTGAAAACGATTCCACGAGGAGTACAAAAGTTTTCTTACTTCTTGTGATGGAATGACTGACCAAAGACTTGCTTCTGTGGTAATACAGCATTGGAGTCTCTGGCATCTCCAGGCTCACCCTGTTGATTTTATTTGATTCACACAGAAACACTTAAAAAGAGCAAGGAGTCATTATTGGTTGTTTCCTACAGATTAGGGCACATAAGCTCTGAGAGTTCAAGTGGTTCCTTCATGTCACTCTGTTCTTATCATAAGTAGTGGGAAGATAGCATATGCTCATCTATACATCATTTCAGAATGAATTTTGAGATAAAAGTAAGTGTTCACTAGTTTTTTTTAACCAGGACCATAAATGTATTTTTAAATGTCAGCTATCTTCTCCTTCACAGGACACTTATCTTTTTTTCTTTAAAGAAATTTCCATTTTACCTCAAAGTATTTAGGGCAGCTGTAGGTGGGCCTCTTGCTTCCATTTTTTATTGGTGCACATTATCACCCGTGAAAGCAAGCAGAAAATATAGAACACCGAAATGGAGCAAAATGAGTGGCAGACACTGGACACTGAGCAATTCTTGTACAACATGGGGATATTTTTGCTGCTGATTTTTAAAACAGTATTTTCCTCCAGGTAAAATGAAAGGCATTCTCCCAAGGCACCGTAAACACTTTGGAAAAGAAAAAGAGAAAAAAAGGAAATGCAATCATCTTGCTTTCAACTCACTGGCCTGCAAGGAACGTCTCAGCATGTCATCACTGTAACACTTTTATTTTCAGATTCTGAGTCAGATTCTGAACTCAGCACCAAAGCATACTTGCGCATCATAAATAAAGAGCTCCCTGTCTCTTCAGTGCCTCCGATACGCCCAGCAAGTTTCCAGATGCCTTAGACACACATCTCAATGGTTCAGCGGCCATTTTGCAAAAGAGGGTAAGGGAGCTTGCAGAGGTTACTCGACATTTTCAAGGACAGACAGCTAGGAAGCATTGGCTTACTTAATTTTGTAATGCTAATGCTAATGTACATATTTCATTATAATTATTTCGATTTCCTTGTTATAGCTGAGGAATCTATGTCAGAAAATTCAAGTGGATTTTTTAATAGTCCAATTTCAAGCAAAGGCACAATCAGCCAATACATTGTCTCCTGCTGCTGCAAGAGGAGCTCTTTGAAGTTTTGCTACTCAGAAAGTAGTTCAGAGTGGCAGCATGGGCATCACTCAAGATTGTGTCACGAATGCAATGTACTGCCCCACTTGCTGAATCAGACCGTGCATTTTAACAGCCTCCTCCCCACCAAATGACTCCTGTTATTAATGCTTCAGAGACATTGCATTAATGCTTGAGAAGCACTGCATTCATCACTCTGCTCCCCTCAAATAGACAACTTGGCAACATATTGAATATTTCAGTGTTTAACAGCTGATGACTGTTTTCAGCAGGAGCCACCTGCACTTTCCAAAAGCCACCTGGGATTGATAGAGGGGCCCTCCCTGCATCCCTGGTCACAGCACTGCCTGTCTCCACCCCCGAGCTGGACACCAGTCACCCCACATAGGGAATCTGTGGGTCCAAGCAGGAATGAATGGCTGTGTTCTTTTTATAATTTAACTTACCCACGTGAAGCAGCACTAACCTTTATATGCTATTACTGGTTCCACTGTGGAGAAGCTGATCATTCATTCTTCCTGGAGAAGCTCCCAAAAGACTCTTAAGTTCTAAGGGGCTCTGTTGTCTCCTAGATTCATATGAATGAGCCTGTCTGCCGCTTCTTCCTTTGTGCTGAGCACCTGGGAATTTGCTGAATGGTGTGTTTACTGGAAGGCTTCATTATTTCAATCCCATTATCTCTACATATACTTGTTATCATCTGGATAAAACCTGATTGCAAGCCTGTCTTCTGTGTTTTCTTGTTTTCCTGCCATTTTCTGAAATGTATGTAATACAATGTGCAAGTAGGAGTGAGCGTGTCCCCTGCAGTGCGGGATCAAAACGATGGAGAAGCCTGTGTGCTGTGTGCAGGAATGCTAACAGGTATCTTCATAGGGAACCCGCAGCAAAAAGCAGCATATAAACATGGTTCTTCTGCAGAGTGGAGATCAGATTACAGTATTTTACAGCTTGAGAGGATTTTTAGACATTCGTCATAACCACTTTTGGTAGTCTTTCCTAATTATGGTAATGGAAACATAGTGTCATTTACAATTCTGTATGGTAGAGCGCTTTCTTTTTTATACTCCATAACACAGAAATAGCTTGGGGATGATCCTTTTAAGAAATATCAAAGATTCAATTACTAAACAATATTTATTTGGTCCCCACTATGCACCAGGCATTGTATATGATTTTGGAATTCAGCAAAGAACAAGACAGACAAAACTCCCCTGTCCTGGTCAAGGAGTTCCCCTCCAGGGAACAGGAGAAAAGATGATCGTTGTAGTTTTTAATAATGGCTGAACTGGAGAATAATCTGTGCAGCTTTTCAACTTATAGAAGACTGAGCATCACTCCAGACCAATTAAATCTGTATCTCTATGACTGGGACTCAGATGTCAGTATTAAAAATAAAAAGCACAAAAACAAAATCTGCCTGGATATCAAATGTGTCACCAGGGTTGAGAACCATTGGACTATGTGATATGTGGGGATCCTTAACGGACTTATAATTTTAGGAGGAAGAGTATACTGAGTAGAGTTTGTGAGCTTTGAAGTGAGGGTTTCATGTTCTCATGTGTTGATATTTTCTTCATTGTAGAGCAATGGAAAAAATTAATCCAGTCTTCGTCAACTAGCTGTTGATATATTACTTCAGTATAATTTTATGTAGACTGTGAAATTCCTCATCACTGGATTCTACCTGGCAACTTGGATTTGGAGGAGTGCTTCTTTCAGTGGAAGCTTTGTTTGCCTGGAAAAGACATCTTGTTTATATAATTAAGAATCAGCTTCCAGCTCCATCCTTGTCTCTGTAGAGAACATAATCTCGTTCCTTTTCATGGCTGCATAGTATTCCATGGTGTATATGTACCATATTTTCTTCATCCAGTCTATCATTGATTGGCATTTGAGTAGATTCCATGTCTTTGTTATTGTGAATAGTGAGTGCTTCAATGAGCATGTATCTTTGTAAGAGAATGATTTATATTCCTTTGGGTATATATACAGTAATGAGATTGCAGAGTCAAATAGTTCTAGACCTTTGCAAAATTGCCATACCATCTTCCACAATGGTTGAACAGTGTGAAAGTGTTCCTATTTCTCCTCAACCTTGCCAGCATCTGTTGTTTCTTGACTTTTTAATAATCACCATTGTGACTGGCATGATATGTTATCTCACTGTGATTTCGATTTGTATTTCTCTAAGGATTCATGATGTTGAGCTTTCTTTTATATGTTTGTTGGCCACGTCAGCAAACTAATGTAGGAACAGAAAACAAAACACCGCTTGTTCTCATTTATAAATGGGAGCTGAACAGCGAGAACACGTGGACACAGGAAGGGGAACCATACATAATGGGGCCAGTCAGGAGGTGTGGTGAGGGGAGACAGAGCATTAGAAAAAATAGCTAACGCATGCTGGGTTTAATGTCTAGATGATGGGTTGATGGGTACAGCAAACCACCATGGCACACATTTACCTATGTAACAAACCTGCATATCCTGCATATGTACCCAGAACTTAAAATAAAAATAAAAAATAAACAAAAGAAAAAGCATTAAAAAAATTCACAGATAAAAGGACATTCTATTTAATAAACCAACAACCATGTAAAGACAAACCACCCGCAACCCCCAAATTATTGAAATTTTAAAAAGAAATTGAAAAAAAAAAACCAACAAAATCAGTGAGCAAATCCATTGGCAAAACAGCAGTCTTAACAAGGCTAATTTGTGTCAGCAGAAAGACTGGAGGAGAGGAGGCAGGAGGAGAGGAGGAACAACCACTCTAGAGCCCAACAGTAGTTGGTTTCGTAGGTCACTGGTGATGCTTTGGAGAAAATCTCAGAGGAAGCAGAAAACAACCCCTTAAGAGAACCTTTTCAGACCCTGTATTTTTTTTAGATGGAGTCTCGCTCTGTCTCCCAGACTGGAAAGCAGTGTCATGATCTCGGCTCACTGTAACCTCTGCCTTCCAGATTCAAGCAATTCTCCTGACCCAGCCTCCCGAGTAGCTGGGAGTACTGCCTGCCTGCCCCACGCCCGGCTAACTTTTGTATTTTTGGTACAGATGTGGTTTAATCATATTGGCCAGACTGATCTCGAACTCCTGACCTCGTGAACTGCCCTCCTCAGCCTCCCAAAGTGCTAGGATTACAGGTGTGAGCCACCATGCCTGGCCTAGGACCCTAGATTTCAAACCCCCATTGCACTCAAACATTTAAGTCTCCCACCAAGAGAGATATAATCTGGATCCATTGTGTTCAGCTCTGAGTAAAACTAACACAATAAAACTCCTGGACTCCTGCCTGCTCTGAGCACCTACCACCACAGGATCTCAGGGCCAGGACTTAGGGCAGCTGAATTGTGAAGCTCTTAAAGATGGATTTGAGGCCACCACTACCTCTCAGCATGATAATAACATCTTCAAATGCTCATCGGTAGCTCAGAGATCTAGTTCAGTTTTGTTTCTATACTTTCATTTAAAATCTCTGAGTTAAATTTTCCACACAGTAAAACAAGGGTATCAAATCTACTGCCCCTTAGAGATTCCTGGTCTCTCAGCAATTCTTCAGTATGAGTTAATAGAATGGTACTTTACACATTCCTTTCTTGCATGAAATCCTTAGAATAAATACCTAAGTTATGAACAAGACAGGGCTGAGGTTCTAAAAAGACCAGTGGGAGTATGTGTTTCCTAACTTCCTGTGGGTTTCTAAACAACCATCTTTCCTCTGATTTTCATCTCTACTGACCTCACTGGTGTCTTTATCTCATCATTAATTTGCAACTATTTCTATGTCACACTTGCACTTTTAAATAAGTGTATGTCTCTGGGACTCCATTTCTCCTTTTTCTGTTTCATGTAATCTTGCAATATCTCCAAATTTTTTCTTTGCACAAATTAACTTTTTTATATACCTCTTCACAGTACTAAGTGGACAAAAGTCCTTCCAAAAAAGTAGCTTTGTTTAATTTCTCTCCTCTGCAAACCTATTATTTAATTCAATGATTAACTGAACATGCACTGTGTGTTAGAGACAGGCTATAAATTGGTAGGCACATCAGATATAGTCCTCATATTCCCAGGGTTGACAATCAGAGTAGGAAGATCTATAGAATATTCACAAGTGCTCTGAAGAGACTGAACAATGTAGAAGATAAGAGATAAGTGGCCTGGTGGGCATGGCCAAGGGAGTCATTTTGGAGTATATGGTCCATAAGCAGACACTGAAAGGACCTACAGGAGCCAGCTTTGCAAAGGCAAATACCAGCTGATTGAGCGCAGCTGCATCAGGCTAAGTGAAAGCTCTGAGATACAAAAGATAAGTTTCTGCCAAAAATGTGTTTAGTGAGGCAGATTTTGACAGGAAAATTAGAGGAGGAGGGGCATGAAGAAACATATACCTCCTTCCTGGAACTTTCTATTTATTTCTCCACACCAAAGATGGTGGAGTCACATATTCACTTGCAGCCCTGACCCTCACCCCATGCCTGGGTTCACTGCCCATGTCTTCATGTGGGTGCTTCACACATAACTAAAATCATCCTACTCAAATGTGGGTCCACTGTCTTCCCCTTACGAGCCAGGTCTCCCTCCAGTGTTCTCCTGCCTAGAGAAGAAATCCCTACCAAAAAACTAGTAAAAAAAATTTGCTTCTTTAATATTATAACCGCAGTAAATGCTAAGACTCCTTGTGACCTAGTCTATGCAAAGAATTGCATAGAAAGAAGCACAGTAGAGGAATATAAAAACAATAAAATGGCACTTATGCTAACCTCCAGTCGAATCTCTTAGAGAAAAGTGAAAGGAATTTAATTCATAGTAGAATTATCTTTCTTAAATCACATATCTCTCTTTATCAAATTTACCCACCCTGGTCTTCCACATGCTCATCCCATATCTGTATTTTTTAAGACATTTTTTTCCCCTCCATGAACACCTGCCTCCTATTTTCAGGCCTCTTTGATGTAGAAAATTTTGCTTTTCTAATGGCTTCTCTACATAGTCCTTTCTCCTGTCCTCTCTCAGTTATAAAGTATATGTAATCTGGGAACAAAACAAGCAACAACTTTTCATTATTTGAGTGAGGAGACCTCGTTCATAAACCCATTTACCCAATTTACAGATTCTTTAAGCATTGCAAATTAAGATGAGTATTTGCTTGGTTAGGTATAATTTGTTTTTGTATTTATTTGTAAGTGGAATTAGCTAAAATCGCAAATGGGTAAAGAATAAAACACATCACACATGTTGACTGATAGCTCCCTAAGATTTCAACAGTTCCCTTTTCTCACTGTTTAACCACCTTGTTTCCTTAGTCTGAGTTTACATCATCTGTTTACATCTCACATAAACCGCTGGGTGCAATTTTCTAGTTATTTTTCTCCTAACGAAACTCCATACATCTTAATACAAATTTCTTCAGACATTCATTTTCTCTTGCAGTAGAGGTGTGAACACAATCAATAAATGTGTCTTTACTTGTTTTATGTATCTTCCATTTTGTTGTTTCTTTTATTTGTAATCAGTGAAAGTGGAAATCAGGACAACTTTTCTCTTAATGTTTGGCCCAAGCCTCAGTATAAAATTACTCTCATATAGCAGATCATTTAAGAAAACAGCAGGCAGAGACTACAAATCAGTGGATAATTGCTTTCAGCTTAGTGACTCACCACCCAGGAAGTGCTTTTTGTTGTTTATATTTTTTGATTTCTCAAGATGACCTAAGTGCTTAGAGGTGAGCATAAGAAATTCGGTTGTATGTCGTGTGTGTTGTTTGAAGCCATCTGTTTGTATGGGATAAAAGATAACTCTTCAGGTGTCACTTTCATCACTGTTGATGGGCAGGATAGCAGTTATTTTCCCCAGTCATCTCCTCTCATTGCATTTTCCATCAGTTCCCCCATTCAGCGGATGATCCAATTAATGTCAGGGACAGAGAGTTTGACAGCTTGCCAACACAGGTGTGCTGTAACTGCTCTTCTTTCATTTTTATTTTTCCTTCTATCTGAACAAAGACGGAGACTGCATTTTCAATCACAGAGCAAAGAATCTGCCAGAATATTTGTGATTTCTTTTTTGGAAAAATAAAGCTTGGGAAACCTAACAAAGAAAAGCAATTTATTTTATAAGGCAAATGTTGATTCATGGCCTTATTATCATACCTAAGATTATAATTACATGCTAGTTAATTTAATGATAAACATGTACTGAGTACACATTCTTTTTTGGCAAATATATACTGTACCAAGTTTCAAAGATAATTAACACTGACTTCAAAAGGCTCATCGACCAGCCATAAAGACATAATTCCATAAATGGCACATAAACAAACATAAATGTAAACATAAAAATCACAACATTGGTACTACAGAAAAACGTGTACCATGCTATGAAGGAAAGGTAGAGGAAGCCATCTATTTTATGCAGGGTCGTAAGAAGGTTGCTCAGTCGAGGTAACCATCAGCTTGCCTGTGGAGCAGTGTGCAGGCAGGGCATCAAGCAATGGAGATGGAAGAAAAACCAGCCTGGGCAGCATTCAGAGACACAAAAGGGCACACCCATCCTAGGCAGGGCTCACTAATTGAATTTAAGGGTAGGAGGAAGCGGAAGATATGACTATGAAGTAGGTATGATGGGTAGTGTCTAGTCATGATTGTTCTACACCACATCAATGAATTTGGATTTTATTTTGAAGGCAATGGAGTGCGACCAGTGGTTTGAAGCACTGAATCTGGAGCATTCTGGTTTAATAGGAGAGTGAATGCAAATCAAATAAGATGTAGTCATAGAAGTTTGGACACATAGAGCTATGTAATGTGAGACATTAAAGAAGACAAGCAGTTATTTTACAAACATATATTAAGGATCTCCCATGTGGTAGATGGTAGGGAAGATGAATTAACAAGCTCACCTCCCTTAGGAAGCTTACAGCCAGTAGAAGAAGCTAAACATGTACACATAAGGATAAATTACTTGTTGGAGTTCCAAGAAAATGCTGAAAACAGAGCCACTTACTGCTATGAGGCATCTGGGAAATGTAATAGAGGAGATAAAATCTGAATGCTCCAGGTCAAGTAGGAGTTTTTAAAGCAAAGACATGGAGGTGGGACATAACTTCTCATTAGAAGGTATTGTCCAGCCAGAATGGACAAAATGAAAAAATTAGGCTCAGGTGCTCTTCTTGAAAAATAAGAGTGAACCATGACACACTTAGCCAAGGTAGGGAAGCACAGGTTTGGAATGAGGAAAGAAGCATGCTGTCTTCCATTTGGAGCATATGAAAGTCAGAATCACAAAGACAATCAAGCAGCACTGTCAGGTAGCTGGAACAGAGGGTCTGGAGCTCAGGAGAAAGACACGTGAAGGTGTTGATTTGGGGGTCAGCATCCTGTCAGTGGTAAAGTCCTGGGAAAATATGAGATCAAATAAGACAAGTAAGTAGGCTAAAAACAGAAGAGAATGCCAAGAAAAAGCAGAAGCCACAGAGGGAAACCGGAAAAAAATTGGTGAAGAGGAGGAAAGGCATGAGAGGCAGGCCACAAGGCCAAAGGAGGGGGATTAGAGACTAGGTGAAGATTGTTTTGCAATTGGCCACAAGCCACACTAGAAAAATTACTTCCTTGAGATTGTCAGTGGAATAAATCAGATTTTAATTGCAATTTTAATTAAGAAAATATTTTTTTAAGAAAGTGGAAACACGATGTACAGTAATGTTTCAAAAAGTTTGTTGGTAAAGGAAAGACAAATAAGGGCAATTATTTAAGGGAGTATATTTTAAAGAAGAAATTTTAGGTGGGGACATTGGAATATATTTTTAAGACTGGCAGAAGTGGATAAAAGGCAAAGACTGAACAGTCGGCAGAGAAAAACGTAATGACAGGGTAGAGTGCTAGAGGCCACGCTGGTCACTGACCCATCACAGGAAGCGTTGGCCTCAGTCTCTTTCCTAGACAGTTTGATGCTGTGAGCCTGAGTGTGTCCTGCATGAGTTAAGCTCTGAAGAATAAACAGGAACCTGCAGAAGTTAACAGCTAACAGCTCAATTTTCTCTGTAACAGGTAAAAGAAGGTGATCTTATAAAAATAAAAGGCTAGAGTAAAAGAGTGAGTTGAAGGAGAATACTGATAGTTTGAAACAGTCCCTGAGGTGTTTATCAGAAGCAGACTAGAGCAGGAGAAAAGTAAAGAAACCAAGTCAAGCAACAAACCATCATCCAAACAAACAGCATTTGTGAGACGTTTACTTAGGTGTTGATAAGGAGCACAATCTCTGACATAATACAACTAAGCTTCACCCTCTGATCTAGCCCTAAGTTATAGGCTGTGTGACTTTTGACAAGTATAATAACATAGACTCTCTAAGTTTCCTCATAAGAAAATTGAGCATAATGATATGAGATGATATGGTTTGGTTGCATCTCATCTTGAATTGTAGCTCCTACAATTCCCACGGATTGTGGGAGGTAATAGAATCATGACAGTGGGTCTGTTCATGCTGTTCTCATGATAGTGAATAAATCACACAAAATCTGATGGTTTTATAAAAGGGACTTCCCCTACACAAGCTCTCTTGACTGCCACCATCCATGTAAGATGTGACTTTGCTCCTTTTTGCCTTCCACCATGATTGTGAGGCCTCCCTAGCCATGTGGAACCATGAGTTAATTAAACCTCTTTCCTTTATAAATCACTCAGTTTTAGGTATGTCTTTATCAGCAGGATAAGCATGAACTAATACATGAGATAACATTTGTAATTCTCTAGAACATTGTCAATCTTTTATAATTATCATCTCGCTATTTTAGGACTTAGGAGATAAACAGAGACCTTGAAGAGTAGTCAGAAGACAACAGTGAGAAAGAGGAATTAATGACTGAACACATAAGAAGAGTTAGGGACTATCTGAGTGGAAGTCTTCCAACAGACATATATCCAATGACTTCTCCCATGCTGTAGAAAGGATGCTACATATAGGCAACCATTTTTCATCATCAGCTAAAAAGAAGTGATAAAAATTAATGGGAGTAATAAATATTAGTGTTAGATATAAAGAAAAGAACTTCCTGAGAG
Source organism: Aotus nancymaae (assembly GCF_030222135.1). Lineage (NCBI taxonomy): Eukaryota > Metazoa > Chordata > Mammalia > Primates > Aotidae > Aotus > Aotus nancymaae. Next base: position 4,743,990 of record NW_026988570.1, on the reverse strand, counting down.
CAAAAGTACATCCCACAAAACCTATAAAATGAATAATGTTTTGTGTATTGGTTATGGAGAACTGGCAAAAAGGGAAACGGGCTATAGCTTTTATATGTGTCCTTGAAGAGTTAACTGAATCATGAAGAGAGAAACAGAGGGATAGTTTGGGGAAGAATAACTCATTGAAGAGGAATTGTTTGGTTCTGATCAACTTTTCTGGAGCTTAATATACATTTGAACACATATAATTGCTTCAGAAGGCAAAAGTTGTAGGTATGCTATTGGCCTGAAAGGGCTAATGTGGCTTCCTTCACTACATTCTATAAAATATTTCTATCCAGTAACTCACTCATGGTGATGGTTAATACTGAGTGTCAACTTGATTGAATTGAAGGATGCAAAGTATCATTTCTGGGTGCATCTGTGAGGGTGTTGCCAAAGCAGATTAACATTTGAGTCAGTGGGCTGGGAGAGGCAGACCCACCCTCAGTCTGGGTGGGCACAACCTAATCAAGTGCCAGCATAAAAGCAGGCATGGAAAGAGCAGACTGGCTGAGTGTTCTGGCCTCAATCTTTCTCCCATTCTGTATGTTTCCTGCCCTTGAAAGTTGGACTCCAAGTTGTTCAGCATTTGGACTCTTGCACTTACACCAGTGGTTTGCCAGGGGCTCTCAGACCTTCGACCACAGACTAAAGACTGCCCTGTCAGCTTCCCTACTTTTGAGGTTTTCAGACTCGGACTGGCTTCCCTGCCCCTCAGGTTGCAGGCAACCTGTTGTGCTACTTCACCTATTTATCATGCTAGTCAATACTCCTTAATAAACTTTCCTTTGTATATACATCTACCTTATTAGTTCTGTCCCTCTAGAGAACCCAGGCTAATACACTCATCAAATGAATATTCCCCACTTCCTTATCAAAGCCAACATTTGCCATAACCGCCATCATTTAAGAATGTTAAATAACTCAATAACAAAGGGCTAGTAGTACCATCTTCTACAGATACTGTGAAACTGATTCTGTTCAGAGAAATTTGTTTCTCCAGTTTTTATGGAATAATACCTCATGTTCTAAATGACATAATAAATGCATCATTAGTGATATGAGAAGGTAAAAGTAGATGTCCACAAGCTTGAAGGCTCACATCTCAAACACACCTTGAATCCCCTCTTTCCCACATCCAATATATTGACTAACTCTGTGGTCTCCAACTATTAAGCATGTTTAGAATGCTGCTACTTGCATCCATGGCTGGTCTAAGCCACCATCCTCTTTTGTTGAGACTACTGCTTTCTAATGGTAGCTCTAACTGGTAGCCCTGCTTCTCTGCTTGTCCCTCTTCAAGTCTCAAGAAGACTGCCAGAGCAATCCTTTAGAAGCACTAAATATGTTACATCTTTGCTCATAACAGTCCTATGGTTTCCCTCAACTCTTGGAATTAAATCCAAGTTTCTTAGCCTGGCTTACAAAGTTCCTCCAGGAGACAGCTGTTTAGTAGAACACAAGGCTTCCTCCTTCTTGCCTCTGTAGCATATGATACTCATTTTGCTATAGTGCTTGTGTTGTGATTTCTATTATGCATTCCATTTATGCTTGCTCTTGTATTATTTATGGAAATCGGCCTTCCTCAATGGTCGATGAGCTTCTTGAAGTCAGAAGATAGGCCTTATTCATCTTTTTTTTTTTTTTTTTTTACTGGCAGCTTCTTGTCTCCTTTTACTTATTTATTTTTATTTTTTTATTTTTTTTATTGCATTTTAGGTTTTGGGGCCTTATTCATCTTCGATCCTTAGTACAACATGTGTTTGCTGAAAAATAATATGAATTTAGTAAATAGCATAGACTTGTGGCCTCCCTCCCTGTATTCAGGTCTTTGCTGTCTGGTTTCTGTTTCAAAAACCTTCCCTGGCTCCTAGCTGCCCATTCAAAGTGGCTGTGCTGTCATTTTCTATCTCCTAGCCTTCTTATTTTTTCTTTTAAACACCACTGTCAACACTACAGTACGCATTTTAAAGTGTTGATTGTCTGTTCTCCTTCACTAGAATATAAAATCCAGATATAAAGGAACTTGGATTCTTTTTCAGTTGTTTGTCCTAAGATAGCCCAGATCTGAAAATAGTTCCAAGTGAATGGTTGGTGCTCAGTATATAGTTGTTGAATGAATAAGGTATCTCCTCCCCTCAGAAGCATTTTCGCATTACTAACCTGGCATTAAAATATTTAACAATGTATTGCAAGGACACTGACCACTCAGGTCAGATAAACGACCCATCAAAAAGGATTTCATTCTGTTTGTCATATTAGACAAAAGGAATACTCCTCTTGCTGTTGCTGTGAGCAAGGCTTCCCTACCCTCAGGCTCATAATACATCCTTTGCATCACTGTATCATTTGATTGTGGTTATAAATGTACATGCCAATCACTCAACTAGATTGTAAATTCCTGGAAGACAAGAAATACCTTCTTCATATCACTTCTGCCATTTTAAATAGTTGCTCAAAATAATTTCTCCATAAGTATTTACTGAATTCATGGATGGGTTATTTAACAAATAAAGCATTACCAAATACCATGAAGCTTCATGATTTTTTGTGTGTACTTTCCACAATGTTTGTAAATGCACAGTATAAAATCAGTACTTCAATAAACCTAAGGTTTGATTATATGATGATTCATTTGAAGTGGTTTCCACTGTCATTCACCTTGGGTAGGAAATATCATTTCTTTGAGAGTATGTTTGGAGGGATGAGCTATTTAATCTCTCACTGTGCAAGAAAAAAAAATGTTACCAACTTTCTCCAAGTACCTGTTATTTGCCAAACAGAATGAAAGAAATGATATCCTTGGTAAAGCTGAATTTAAAGATAAAGAAACTAAATTATCTTCCTGATGCATACCAATATTCTCTCTTTTACTCCTTTCTATCAAGAGTTTGATGTTGAGTTTGATTTTGTCAACAAATGATATCTATTACCCCGAGAAAGAGTTAATAATATACTCACCAATTCAAAGCCATCTTTCTAGAGAAAGGTGGGGGATTTTATCAGAGGAGTCTGTACCAAGAAAATTTTCATATGGAGAAATATATTGACAGACTGAAATGGAACTTGTTTATGGTGACTCCTGTAAGAGAAGGAATCAATAGTGCTGCTCTGTTATCCACTGAGTGTGAAAACCTGAATGAAAAAAACAGCAGCAGAAAATCATCTCAAAATTTCTATAATATCCTATCTTAATGACTGGATGCTGCCATTAATGGTTTTCATCATGTGAAGAAGTAAACACAATAATTGCATCTCATATGAATAGCTCACCAACATCGGAACAGCAGAGTCATTATCTAAATGCATTTTGCATCGACTTGCCAGAACATCCTCAATGACTGTAAGGAGCATGAATCCTAACTCAGTTAAAATCCAAGGTAATAAACAAAAGCTCTGTGGGTGGTCATGTGCCTCATGCAGGGTGTATTGGTGAGAGGAAATAGAATTAGGGATTTTTGAGATACAGATGGAAATATCAACTCAGAGCAATGTAATAAAATCCTTACACCTTGGTGAAATGTTAGTTTCAAGCCAGTGGTATTGAAACGGTGTGGTAGTTGTTGGATCTATTAAAAAAAGAAGGGTCTGAATAAAATTTTTCTCTTTAGCACTACTGAATATGTATTGTCAGTCTCTCCCAGATGAAAGATAATTTCTGCCTGGAAAACTCTTATTCATTTTCAAAATGAATTGAACTTCTAGAAGACTCCCAAAGCTAGGATGCCTCTTTGAAAGAAAACTACAAATATGGTGACATCCTTTCTGACTTTGGTGTCATTTAGTTCAGCTAAATTTCTTGTTGTAATTAGTAACACCTTACACTTCTAGAACACTTTACATTATAAAACATAATCACATACATTATTATGATGGATTCCAACTATCATCTCATATAATCCATTTCGCATATGAGAAAAAAAGGTTTAGCATTGATGTTCCCTATATAAGACTGGAGAGCTGGTAAGTGTGAGACCAATACCTCATCAGAAACATCAGGGCCTAAAGAATCTACAAGATCTTCTGCTATCCTTGGTGAAATGTGTTTGTTATGTATGTGCATCAATTAGCTTCAACCTGAAGCAACATAAAGAAGAAGCTGAGCTTGCCTTTCAAAGCCTTCTGCTAGTCCCTCTGCTTTAGTAGGCCACTAATTCAGCCAAAACATGGGTGTTAAGAGGCAACCAATGGCCAGATCCTGGGTTAGAGCACCTTGCCATTCTCTTTTAGACTATTCTCAATCAACAGGATTTTCAAATACCCACCCAGACCTCTCTCCAGGCCAGCTTTGTGCTAGGTGGTATGGAACATGTGAAAGCATAACAGCTGACAAACAGGTTTATAATCACTCTCTTGATTTATCATTTATTATCTCCATGGTCATGGGTAACTTATTTTAACATCTCTGATCCACTAATTTCTGACTTGTAAAATGGAGACTAAAATGCCTATATTATAAGGTTTTTTGTGAAGATGAGAAAAGCATATAGCAAAACATGAAACCACAGCCTGCCCCTTTCTTCCTATGCTCTACCATAGAGCTAATGCAAGCAGATTAATCCCCAACCAAATATGGAAAACTGAGAAGAATCAAAAGGATGTCCTTCCTTCATTTTTGAAGGATATCTTGAAGTTTCCAAAGCCTTGATTCAAAGGGATGAACTTTTAAACAGTCCTTTTGGTAGAAATGGGGCCCAGATCACACCATGCATTCCTATAAAAAATACATATTGTGCACCTACTGATGTCAAGAATTGGGTTAAAGAAGAATAAACTATGGTCCCTGACTTTGAAGAGCTTGTTGTAGCAATTTAGCACTTGTCCAATGTGGAAGATGGTGAACAACTCTTCCCCAGTTTCACCACCTGGTCTTCCCTCCTCAATCACCTTTCTAAAGTGTTCTCTGATGACTGTCTTCCTTTAAGGATCATCTGAGGATTCGCTCTCCCCAAATACGATCTAATAGGACCTATGGGCAATAATCTCATTCTCTCTCTGCCCTAGAGCATGTTGCAATTTAATTATACTCATTCATTACCTCTGTATATCTTCTTCCATATAGTGCTGTCATCTCAGCTCTCTTACAACCTCTATTTTCCTTACCTGGTATAGAACTAGATCCCCAGCAAGCATGCAGTTCTTGTATTAAATTAAGTTGAATTAGGCTACGTGAAAATATGTAATATTTAGCTTTGAGTTGAGACATTTCTGCTAGTAACAGCTATTAAACGTTGAGACTAATATTCAAATCAGGTCACATAATCCAGTCTCTTTGAGAAGCATCCATTTTCTAAGATGATTTAGGCATGGGGTTACATAAGAACATTGAAGAAACTGTAGATAAGTGTGTAATACTTAATTTAGTTGAGTTCAAGTTTGTTATCCATGGATTCTTTATTTGTTACTGCCTTAGTTATCCTAGAATACTCAGCCCTTAGCAATAGAGTTACTTTTTAAAGGTAAATTTTCCGGTAAGTTATGAAACATATTGAATGAAGCTATTGTCTTAATAATGTACTCAATAGAATAATTGCTTATCCATAACTGCGAAAAGAGCAATTTTACTAATATTGTCTTCCTGTACTGATTCATCCTTCAAAGGATACCATGACCAAGATTTAGAACCATCTTGTCCATTTTAAAGTCTGTTGTATTTGTCCTTACAAAGAGCCTTCTGAAAAGCTGTAAATGGAATTTGAAGAAAATATTTAGACAGCTCTCTGCTACCCAGTGCCTCCTCCTACTTAATTAAGAGGCCAAAATAAGTACCGAAAAATAAATTATGAACTACTTTTAAAAAACTTTGCAGGAAGAAAAATACAATAACAAAAGTACTTCCTAATTGCATCCTTGGCAGCCTGGGTGTCTCACGGATGAAGTTTTCTCATATATTCACAGCCTCTTGCTAATGAGAACACTGAGTCTTTCTTGACCCTTAACAACATTTTCTATGCCTATGCTGTTCATTTTGTATAATCTAATAGATTAGAGAGAAGGTCTGCCTTAAATGAGGTCACACAAGTCAAGAGGGAATGGCGATTGTTGATGTCTGACCCTTTTGGACTGTTTATGTAAGTGCTTGTAGATAAATAGTGGATGCGTTAGAAGAAACTCTCCAGTGTTCCTAAGACAATATTTTATTCCAATAAAATGAAAGTAGATCTATGAAAATCATTTTTATTTCATTATTCCCAAGTATTTCAAGGTATTTTTAAGATTGTCTTCTTGAAAATAAGGTTGCAGTTAAATATTAACTGTGCTTATCATTCACTGTAGAAAGATATCCCAGCAAATGACCTAACGTGCAGTTGAATGAAAAGCTACTGCTAAGTGTTATAAATCAAGGCGGAAACTACCTTTTTTTTTTCCTGCAGTTTATTGTACTAGTTAATTTAGTCTACCTGAAGTGCTAAAATCAGTTTGCCTGCTCTAATTTGCATTTTCCCAAAGATGCTCAATAATTTGCCTTGAACCTGGGTTCACTATATCGGACCATCAGAGCCTCATAGAAAAATAGTGATGGATGGATAAGAGTACTGTATGAATCTGCCTTGCATTTAACTTCACATTTTCCTCTATTCATTTTTCACTGTTATGTACTTCTGCTATTTACCACACACAACCAGAGAAAGGTCAAGTTAGAAACTGACAGGAATTGAAGGCAGGTATTCAAGGACTGAACATATTTTAAATGAACAGGATGAATTTGTCTTTTCTATGCTGACTCACATTCATAAGTCAATTTGTAAAAAACACAAATATGTCTGTTGTTTTTAAGTTCCAGATGAGAGATTAATAATTAAAGAACTAGCAAGAAAACAATTTTAAATCTGGGTTAGTGGGAAGGCAAAAGAAGCTCAAACAAAAATTATTTCCCTATAGAAATGTGGATTAAGGTTTAGTCTGGAAAAACATTCAAATTTGGTCTTAAGGTAATCAAAAAAATTACAGGTTGCCCAGTAAAACACAGGATGATAAAGTTATACATTTAGATAATTGTTTAATAGCAATATATTTCATATATTGCATGGGACATACTACTACTTCACTTTTATTTGATGTTTATTTGAAAATCAAATTTAACTGGGCATTCCGGTATTTTTATTTGCTAACTCTGGCAACCCCAATTAAGATATTGAAATTTGGGTAGAAAATGAAAACAAATGGAAGCTGTATTCCAGGACTAAATTGTTAGCTCTGATAGCTCATTATTTGTTGAATGAACTAATATATTTCAAATATGCAGGAGAAGCTCTCAATTTGAGAGGAACAATCAGTAGCATTTAAAGTACTCAGGATTCAGACTGGAGAAAAATTGTTTTCCTAGAAGAACAACTTCTTCAGTATCTTGAAAGGGTTCCTCAAATAGCCTTGACTCCAGGGATTCCTAAAATAGGGACCATGCTCTTCTCCATTGGGGATGGTTCAAGTATCACCTTGTCAAAAAGCAATGGATGATAAGCATTATAATACTCAGAAAATGCATAACAGAAATAGGGCTGAAATAGGTGAGGGGTAAAATTCAAATACCTTATGCTGAGTAGAAAAAATGAAGACAGATTCTGCTAAAGTAAATCAAGTTCAATGAAGTAGATAAGACTATCAATTACTGAAAGCAGCAGTTTTAGATGCCTTTGGCCCCCACCGTCTCACTGAGGCTTAGGGGCCGAGCTGGTCAGAACAGAGAGGAAGGAGGGCACCTCGGTTACAGACCTGAAGTTCAGGCAGCACAATAGAAAGGCTACAGGTGGCAGGAAAAACCAGCACAGTGTGGTGCAGTCTTACTGGCTCTGCAGAGGTCAGAGTTGTGCAATCCCTGGAGCATCTTGTTTTAAGTGCCAAACTAAAGAACCTGTGTTATTCTGCTTTATTTTGAAGTTTAATGCCAGCTAGTCTGATCATAATTAAATGATGACGGAGGATGTAACAAAAGGAGATGTTTGCATACTGAGCTTGTCTCCTTTCCTCCCGTCTGTCTTCTTTCTACCTCAGGAGGCATCACTGGTTTTTAAACAGGTATCTGGTGTTCTGCCATCTACGTACAGAGCCGACCAAGGACAATTATTTGTCTTTGTTTCTATTTCTACTCTTGAGGTTAGAGGTTTTCATCATTATGAGTTCTAGCAAGGAAATGATAAACAAAATGCACAAGATGGTGAAATTACATTATCCGCAGAATTCTTCATCATTAAAAATTAAAAATATCAGGGATCAGAATCAAACATTATGTAATAATGCTTGGTGGATAAATGAAAAATTTTAGTGTTAGTTGGAAGATTCTGGAGACAGTGAGAGGTTTTATTCTGTCCTTTGTGCATTGCAGCTGCCTACATAATGTTAGTGGGAGTAAGTCACTGTCACAATTACTAGTCACCCACTTCTGAATGGTACTTTACTGTGAAAAGGAATCCTCTTAGCCGAGATTGCACAGCAATATATAAACTATAATGTACCGGGAAGGTATTCTGGAATCAGGATTAATAATAGCAATAATGATTATAATAGTGACAATGATAGCGAGCATTCACTGAGTGCTGTTTATTGAAGTCTACCATTTAATACTTTTGACAGGGGAAAGGTTCCCTTGTCCCCCTCGCAGGGCACATGACAGGGGGAGTGGATCACTTCTTCAGTGTCCCACTGCTCAAACCTCTAAGGGAACATACAGACAGGCAGGCTGTGGGGCTCCAACCAACACGGCAGCGTCTAGGGGTGGATGTTTACAGCTCCTGAAGCCCCAGCGGGCATGTGTAACAGGGTACTCTTTTAGTTTAGCCGTCTCTAGGTGGCTTGTGTTAACCAGCTCAATTAGACCCTCTACCTTGTTGCAAGGACAGAGGGCTTTCTGTATCCCGGGTGCTTGCCTTGGTGTACCAGAAGAATCGGATCACATGTGGGCTTGGAGAATGGCTGCAAGGTTTTATTGAGTGGGAGTAGCTCTCAGCAGATGGGGGAGCCAGAAGGGAGATGGGTTTCCTTGGAGCCAGGCCGCTCAGTGACCCGGGCTCTCCTCCAACTGCCCCAGCCAAATTCTGTATCGTTCTGCCAGTCGATGACCTGCCGGCGTCTGTCTGTGTGCTCTTCCACTGGCTTGCTCCCCTGGACATCCTCTTGATGTCCAGCCGCTGTGCGTCTGCCCGCTAGGATCTCGGGCTTTTATGGGCCCAGGATGGAGGCATGGAGGGCCAAGGTGCTCTTGGAAAATGCAACATGTGGGTGTGAAAGCAGGAGTGCCTGTCCTCACCTAGGGCTGTGGGCACTGGCCCGAGGGTGAAGCCCTAGCCAGGGACTCGCTTTTCTCTACTCAGCACTTCCCTGCCCCCTTCCCATAACACTTTGGTCAAATATTTATTTAGGTACATCTTATTATTCCCATTAACTTGTGACAAAACTGAGGCTTAGAGCACTAAAATGCGTCTCCCGTGTTTACACCTTCGTATCTGACTTTAGAGTGAATGATCGGACCATTTCCCCTCATGCCAGAAGGTGAAAGGAATACCGAAGGACACTTCAAACCCTCACAGCACTTTTTACACTGGTTTCATTAGTAAATATTTTCTAAGATTTTTAAAGTCAGTTACTAGTTTATGAAAGAAAAGAAACCACATTGTTACTCATAACCATTGCACATGCAATAACAGTTTGCTTTAAAAGCTTACTTTGTGGTTACTGAGGCTGCGTGTTTCTTTAAAAAGAAAACAACAAACAAACAGAAAACGCTGTGAGAATAAGCAGCGACCTGCTGTTAGGCTGACCACGAAGGCAGTGGAGCTGAGTAAGAAAAGTTCTGACCAACAGACAGCCAGAATTAGCACGAAAGCACAGTGAGCCCTATGTATTGCGAATTTATAATGAGTAAAATAGAATCCTACTGTGGGACCCTGCTTAATGGGTCTTCTCAGCACCCAGCAGGCCAGCAGCTGTTGCAGAACCGGTCTGCTTATTTTCTCATTTGTGGGCATGTAGAAGCTCACTGGCCCACTGGCAGCACAGCATGGATCCCTCAGGTGTGGGGATCCCGGCCATCTGAACTTGTTTGATAGAGATGCAGTCACAAATGTCACCCTTCCGTATGCAGTTACCTCAAAGAAAATAACACTGACATTGGAACCTTCTTATTACTTCCAAATCGGGGTGAATTCTCATGCTAAATTTGATTGCTTGTTAAAAATTGAAGGCAAATCCTCAGTTTCCAAATAACTGTAATTCCAGGGACATTACAGAGCAGTTGCAGGGGGAATTTCCTGACAATCATATCCCTGAGAGCTCTAGTAAATTTCCTCTTTTCTGTCATTTTTCCTGAAACAAAAACTGTGAGGGAGGAGCCAAGCCTACTCTGGTCCTGCAGGAACATTTTCATTTCCTGCCAACACCTCACAGTGCTGGGTTTGACTGAGATGTTCCTCATTTTAAGTCCAGCCTACATCACTATAATCTATAAACTAAATAACTCTTCTAACGAGCCAAGCCACATAAAACTGCCAATGTTTGACTGTTTTCCATCTACAAAGTTGGTCATTTCTAATGATTCAACTCAGTACTGATTAGATTCAGTTTTCCTTCTTTTTCATTTGCTAACTTTGAGTCTAGTATGCTGTTTTCACACAAGTGAGTGAAGAAGTCTCTGTCATCTTCAAAGTCAATCTCTAAAATTTCCTGAAGTCCTTCCACAATATCTTTAAGGGCACATTGCCCCCCACACACTTCCCATGTTCCAGTTTTAGAGAATACATTTATTTTTAGTCATTCAGGCCACTTTAACATTTGAGGATACCGTGCTTGTGGCGAACTATGGGCTTTGTGGACTGTGTGCAGGGCGCAGAGGCCAAGGTGAGGCTTTATGTTATGCAGGCACATCCTTTAAATTTAATGGCACCCTTTTCCTGTCAAGATTGTGTGCAGCTTCATTCTCAGCCCAGCACCTCGTCCTGGCTCCGCATCTGCTAAGCGTGCGCCTGGGATCTTGTGTTCTGTTTTCTCTAAGCCATGTGGCACACCTGTGGGATTATAAACAAAGGGCCGAGGGCTGGGAGTCAACATCTCAGGATCAGCTCCTCCAGTCCAGGGAGAGAAAGCAGACAGAGCCTGTTCCAGGAAGGCCCACACATTTTATCTATGGTTCCTTTCCTTTACATCACTCCTAAAGCGTAACCAGTGACATTCTGCCCCACTTTCTCCTCCCCACAAGCCTCCTCTCAGCAACTCAACAAGGATTTTGTTGCAGGTGCTTTGGGAGAGAGGCAAGTCTCTGTATAGTAGGACTAGCCAAAGCTGCCTGCATTAGGAGAGCCTACAGGACTGTCTCAGGTCTTTTGTTCAGAGCAAAGAAGAACCCAGGTAGCCATAGTAAACCGATGCAAATATTCTAAAGAAGTGTAGTCATTCAGGCTGTTTCAAGGTTAAGTGGGTAGAAGAGATTTTAAAACCTATTAACAAGAGCTTGACCTTGAGTATGTTCTGCAATAGAAAACACAGGTTAACTCTACCAAATTAAGACCCAATACCTTAAGAACTCCTTTAGTAACCCCAAGTAGGAGGATTCAGTGTTTTATTGCTATTGACAGGGGACTTCTAGAAATCAGCAACTTTGACATGGAGCTAGAAGCATTCCAAAGTGGATATGTGTTCTTTATATTTCAGGAATATATCTGAGGAACATATCTTAAAATCATAGAAAATAGAACGCCCTTAGATTTTCTTATTAGTTTTGCTTACAGTTTTAAAAGCTTAGCAACTGATGTTTTGAAGGTATTTTTAAAAAGTTTAACACTGTCTCTTTAGAAAACTGTTTTTTTTGTTTGATTTTTCAAATTCATCTCTATGAAAGGCATGAAAAGACTGAGAAAACCATGGAGGCTGCTGGTCTTACTAAAAGCTGACCATTACCTTTCTGTTTATTAAAGCAAGTACTTATGTTAAAATTTAAAAAGCAAGATCATACTTATAGCATGTCACTCTCCAATTTATTTATAATAAATAATCTTGATTTCATCAGTGTTCCCGTTTCTACAGGCATGCCCTGGACACTGCTTGTCCAAGTATAAGGCACAGAATTTGGCTGTTGCCCAGGAAGTCTGTCATTCTGCCTACCCTCACACTACACTCTGCAAGAAGACACTGTAGGTACTGGGGCATAATAAAGAATACGTTTGGTCTTTGTCCAGGGTTCCTGGTACAGATCTCCTATAACCCTTGGGATTTCCTGAGTGACAGGATAATGTCTAGTTATTCATAAGGTTCCCCTTTGGATCACACCTGAGGTGTGATGTTAATTTATGCTAATAATATGACTTAGAGTTGGGCATCTAAACTGCCTCAGGATAAGGCTGGTCACCAGAATAAGCCAGAAGTTTCAGTCCCACCCAATTACCTCCAGGAAGGAGCAGAGGGCTGGAGATTAAACTATCAAAATTATTGATCAATATTTGAGGAGCTTTCAAATAGGTGAACACATGTGCCAGGAGAATGGTCAACCCCAACTCCACAGAGACAGAAGCTCTTGTGCCCAGGTCTTTTCTGGTCCTTGCCCTATATAACGCTTTATCTATATCCTTTTCATAAATCAGTAAAATGCCTTTCTGAGTTTTGTGAGACACTCTGGCAAATGATCAAACCTGAGCAACGGATTGTGGGAACCCTGATAGCCAGTCATTCAGAACTGTGCGTGGCGGGGTACTTGTGACTGGCATGTAAGGTGGGGGCAAACATCTGGGAGTGGAGCCCTTCAACCCATGGAGTGTGTTGCGTATTCTGGGTACTGTCCAGATTGAACATATTGTTGGATACTCAGTTGGGGCCTGGAGAGATGGAGACTTGCTTGTTGGTGTCAGAAGGCACCCCAGAGAAGCAGTGCCACTTTGACATGAAATCAAATAGACCTAGAAACTTTGAGGAAAAGATACCTTGTGAGTAGGGACACCAAGCAATCCTGACAGATATGGATTCTTTCAGCAGAAAGGGCTCCCCAGCGGTGAGCCATGTAGACACTCACAGCACCATCTGGGAGAAGGGCCCCCTATGCTGCAAGAGAAAGCTCATGGCCTGTAACTTGAGATCTGCAATGCAACTCACTGTCTTCTTTCTTAACTTAGGTCTTCTCCTTGTCCTTTAGTAGCTAACATAATTTTAAGAGTTTCTTTCAGGAATTTTAAACAAGTTTTCTTTACTCTCCCAAAGGCTTCATAGCGGCCTTTTAGACTCACATAGTGCTTTTAGTTGTATGTGCTGTGAAGTGGTTGACTTTTTGTTTATATATGTATACATATTATTTTATGTATATCTTTATTTATATTTTAAAAATTACATTGTTTTACAATTCTATTAATAAAAATTTATTATATTCTATTGTATTTCACACTTTTAGAGTAGCTGCCCTTGGCCTGGGTATTTGATTTGGTGAAACAGCTCCCCCAACCCCTGCCTATACCAACTGACCACTAATGGGTGGTTCATTCACTTTACAGAATCTTGTGAGGAAAGAACTCCCGACCTTTTAAACACAATTAAGCAGAACAGTTAAAAAGTCTTTTTAACAGTATTCACTAGCTTTTGCTTACTTTTACTCACCACTATTTGGCCTGCAACCCAACAGGAGATCTTTTAAATCAAAACACTTAGTTAGCTTTCCCTAGCCAAGGTTCTAACCTGAAAGGGGCCAAATATAGCCTGGGAAAGGGCAACTCAGCTGAGCACCAATTTGTGAAGTAGTGCAGAATACAACATATTAGGGACACAGGGCAAGGTCAAGGGCACAGAGAAGGGGAATAGAGGACACCAGCCCAGAAGGATCTAGCATGGGGAATGGCTCTGTGGGGGCAGAAAGTATCCTTTGGTAAGAGGCTGACACTTCCCTTTTTACTCTCTGGGCTTTTGAGAGGGTGCTGCAGGCTCTGGATATGGAGACTGTCCATAGCTTGAGTCCTGGGTCCTGCAGGGATTCTGCAAGGACAGGCAGCAGAGGCTGATAGGAAGGTGTGATGCAATGTTGGAGGGATGGCAGCCTACAGGAAGGAGAGGCAAGGCACCCATCTGGAGAATAGTGTTAAAAAGAGAATCACTTTTTCACCTGAGACTTGAGATTGTGGGTCTTCACATATCCCCTCCTCTCAGAATCAGGATGGCAAAGTAGCCTCTTCCAGGGACAATTGCTGCTGGAAAAGGAAATTGGGATGGTCAGGGGACCCCCAGCGAAACCCCAAGTGAACAGTGTCCTCACTTTGAATTTGCCAGGAAGCTGAGTGAGAGTGTCCTCTCCCAGACAACAGTGTATCCACCCCACACGCCAGAATGTAGCCTGTGTGGTATCTTACCAGCTCCAAGGGATGCTGTGGCCACATGCAGCACTAGATTTAGTTATACATAGGGAGCATTTACTTAAACTGCACCAGAAAGCTACTCATGTCTTTTAACCCAAAGGCCTTTGGGTAAGGACTAAAGTATCACTTGGAATTCCCCATAACATTTTTACCTTCCAGCTTAACATCCTGTCCTCCCTCATTCATGGATACTACATAAAACCAGGAACCAGTCCTAGCTCCCTGCATACACTCTGCTTTATGGTTGCCAAGAGAGCAAAGGAGAACTAAAAGGTGTCACAGCTAGGCCAACCACTGTGTAAGTCCTAGGATCATTGAGTGGCATGCTTAACCTAGGAAAATCATCTTTTCTTGCTACCAGGGGAAATGAGACAGACTTACTGATACCACTACCCTAAGCTCACCACAGTCCCCAGGAAGTACATATTTAACGTCACTGTGGAATTGAGGGTAATTGGCACCAGCCACCAGGACCACACACAATGCATTTATGCACCGGTGGAAACTAAGTACCTGGTTGACTTAGAACCAACCCACAAGCAATTGGGCTCTCCTGAAAACTGGTATTGCCCATCCACCATGACCCATTTTCACCATGATCTTTAATGTTTTCAGAATGGAGATCTGCAGTCTAATTGCCTGGAAGACCCACACCTTCACTTTGATTTGGGATACTGTGGCTAGCTTTGTCAACATGATTTGAGCTTCTATTAAAGATACCCTTATTTCACCTACTTGTCCAAGTCATTTTCATTCCAGAGTGTGGAGTATCTGCTCCATTACCATGAAAGTCACTGCATAATCAATCCGGCCCCACATTTCTTCCCAGGAGATACACTAGCACTCTAAATCCAAAAACAAAGGCTCTACACGAGTACAGAAGCATGACATCGTGTCAAGGCTTCATCACCATGTCAGTCACTGGCGGAGAGCCTGGTGCCCTTAATGAAGATGGAGAGGGAACTCTGATTGTTCCAAAAGAAATAAGTCAAGAGACTGGATGCTGAGATGAGACTTTAAAACACATCTTGTATTTTTTTCTAACAAAGATTTGGATGCTTTCCATTATCTTGACGTGACTGTGGATATTACCAGGAACACTGACAAAGGACAATACACCATCAAAAGTGTTATTTATGAAACTAATGATATTGTAGAATCCCTGTGAAAGTGTGCTTGAAAAGATATATATGTATCTCCAGGAACTAATAGAACACTATATACATAATACATATTGAATAACTATCCTCTCAAAGTATGAAAGAATATCGAATGTAAAGAAGACAGGCTAAAATAAAAATAATGGTCTTATGCCTTCTCTTAGAATACTTATTTGACTCTTTCTCAAACTAGAGGGGCTAATTTCAGGACACATAGATTGGACACTGTAGGTTTATTATTATAAATATCAGCCAAAGTCTTTCCCATTTCCTATGCAATCCTGCTACCCAATTCTTTCTTAAACATTAATCCTCACCTAACCTATTATAGAGAAAACCGGGACTGTGAATTCACTCAGTTTGTCATATCCCTATCTCCTCACTTCCAAATAGATCTACACAACCTATCCTTACCTAACTTAGAGAGTTTTCTCAACCTATCCTTACCTAACTTAGAGAGTTTTCTCAACCTATCCTTACCTAACTTAGAGAGTTTTCTCCACCTGTCCAAGATAAATTACAATACATGATAATGCTCTGGAAATCGCTCAGTCCATCAGTTATTCATTTTGTTTCCCATGGCTCTATTTTCCATCACATCTGGCTTTTTTTCTTTAGATTGCAAATCTATTTCACATCTTTAAAAAATCACTCATAAAGTGTGTATGTTTATTTTAATTGAGATCCAGACTCTCTTCTGTTAATAGCTAAAATTATTCTACGTATTTGGTATGTTGGCTGATTCCAATATTTCAATGTCCATGAAAACATGGAAGTTTGATGCTTCTTCTCAACACTACAGGAGTGTCTTTTGCAAAGCTCTCTGATGACTTCTATGACACGTAACAGCATGAACATGTTCAATCATTATTCATAGCCTCTTTGCATATTTGAAGCTGTTAAGCTTCCTCTCTTTGATCTTTTTTTAGATGTTGTGACATGGTTTTGTTCTGATCCCTTTCCTCCAAGTCTCTATGATCTTCCTGGAAATTCATATTTATCTCTCCATGATTCTCTCATCCTCTCTTTCCTGTAGCTCCTTAGTCATCTCTTCTACCCTCTGGCTTTAAATACCACTTATATACTAATGACCCTTAAAGTTGTGTCTCTATCTCTATTGTATCTCTTGTGCCAAATTTATAGCTCAAAATCCATTTGGTATAAAAGTGAATCTGTTACATTTCACCATTTCTATCCCCAAGAACAAAAATTAGTTTGCTCCCTGTGTGACTAATATTACAACCATCTATCCAGCTCTTCTGTTTGTACACATCTAGTCAGGTATTAGTCTCTATCTTTTCAACATCCTAAATGTTATTCAAATCCTTCTTCACTGTTATTTTCTCTGCCTGGCTAATTCCCCATCTACTCTTACCTAGACCATAATGAAACAAAGTCTTTTGACAGATCTCCTGTGGTTAATATTTTGAACCGCCATTGGCCACACCACTGCCACAGGGTTCTTTCTGAAACCCATATCTGATTATGCTGTCTCTTCTAGATGGCTTTTTAAAAGAGCAGAGGCAAAAGGCAGCATCTGCACTGGCAGCCTGGATGAACCTTCTCTCCACAAAATGTCAATCAATATGTTTTAAAAAGTTGTTTTGAGTTAGAAAAGGTGAGAATTCCTTTTTCTGTCTTTAAAACATATATAGTTAGTTGGAGATTTGATTTTAATCATTGATGTTAGAAATTCCTTTCTCCAATTCCTCCCAGGGTACTCTGGTCACAAGCCCCCCACTCCCTTCGCCAGTTATAAATCTTCCATCAGCCTCATGATTCTGCTTCCTGAGTTATAATCTGAACCTATTACTGGCAGGGCATGGTGGCTCATGCCTGTACTCCCAGCACTTTGACAGGCTCAGGTCAGAAGATCACTTGAGGCCAGGAATTTGAGACCAGTCTGGGCAATATGTTGGCCATAGTGCAAGATTCCATCTTACAAAAAATTGAAATAAAAAATTAGCCATGCATGGCAGCATACACCTGTAGTCCTAGCTACTCAGGTGCCTGAAGAGGAGGACCACTTGAGCCCAGGAGTTGGAGGCTGCAGTGTGCTATAATCATGCCATGGACTGCAACTCCAGCATGGGTAAGAGAGTAAGACTCTGTCCCTAAAAGAAAAAAAATTAATTAAAATTTTATATATGTATGTGTGTATGTGTGTGTGCCTATTCCCCTAACTTAGTAGGTACTTATAAATACAAAAAAAAAAAAAAAAAGAAATTGTTAAAAGTTGTCACTGATATTGAAAATCACTGATAATCACTAATGTATTTTCTGATAACCTGGAATAAATTCAGCCTCTTTTATGAAAGTAATAAAGTATAAAATCAATTATTGTCTTGGATACTGCCAAACTCCCTAAAGAAGTCTAAAGTATGGAATGGTTAATATGTAAAAAGGGATACTATAATTTTAATTTTGTAAAATTAAGTAACAGTGTATATTTATGAGTGGGCGACTAAAACAATATAAACAAGTTGATGAAAATAATTATCTTTGGGTGGTTGTGTTATGATGATTTTATTTTATTGTTTTGCTGTTTCCTCTAAATGTTCTGCAAAGCTGTAGTAATTACATATTCTGTAAAAAACACAATAAATGCAAAAGAAGACTTGACTGGAATACAAGAACATGCTTTCCTGATAACAGTGGTTATCTATGAGTGATGAGGTTGTGAATAATTTATATTCTCATCTTTGTAATTATTTTGGTTGTCTATTTTTTATTGTTTATACATGAACTATTAATAACATATTTTATAATATTAAAGTAAAGACATTAAGTATTATTTTCATATGAAAAGTTAGAAGGGTGTTCTCCAGGATTTCATTGAAAGCTAATTTCTCAGCTAGTGAGACTATCCAAATTGCTAACCATTTTCCCCAGAGTCTTAGAATCTTCCCTCCAAATCTATCACTGGAAAAAAGCTGAGGAATGAAAGAAAAGGCACCGAAAATGGTGACTGTATGGCTGACTGGAGAATGTAAGTAGCCATGAGACCACAGTGGGTATAGAATAGCTACCTTCTCAGGTGAACCATATTCTTTTTTGTTGTTGTTGTTATTGCATTTTAGGTTTGGGGGTACATGTGAAGAACATGCAAGATTGTTGCATAGGTGCATACGTGGCAGTGAGATTTGCTGCCTTCCTCCCCTTCACCTATATGTGGCTTTTCTCCCCATGCTCTCTCTCCCCAACTCCCCACCCCCCACTGTCCCTCCCCTATTTCCCCCCAACAGACCCCAGTGTGTAGTGTTCCCCTCCCTGTGTCCATGTGTTCTCATTGTTCAACACCTGCCTATGAGTGAGAACATGTGGTGTTTGATTTTGTGCTCTTGTGTCAGTTTGCTGAGAATGATGGTTTCCAGGTTCATCCATGTCCCTACAAAGGATGTGAACTCATCGTTTTTGATGGCTGATAATATTCCATAGTATATATGTGCCACATTTTCCCTGTCCAGTCTATCATCGATGGGCATTTGGGTTAGTTCCAGGTCTTTGCTATTGTAAACTGTGCTGCAATGAACATTCATGTGCATGTGTCCTTATAGTAGAACGATTTATAACCCTTTGGATATATACCCAGTAATGAGATTGCTAGGTAGGTGCACCATATTCTTGCTGTGCAGTAATGGCAGAAGGCTGACTTCTGGAAACTGGAAACTGTTCAGCCGGCTGCTCTATGAATGACATTCACCCGCCATTGACCCCTCTCGATCTACCTCACAGGATGCACAGAGAAGGAGCTCCTGGTTGTTTGCCAGGCTGGGATTTCTTCCTTTTCTAAGCAACGCAAGATTGGATGTAGGAGATGAGGCTATATCTCAGTGTCACTCCTCCTGAGAGGAAGAGGCAGTGCTTTCTACCTCTTGCCCAGTGACCCAAGAAACAAATCACATCCCTTCTGCCCACGGTGCCCTTTTCTCCTTATTGCTTTCAGGCATGGCAGAACACCTTCAGATTTCACACATAAATCTTTCCTAGGTCTAAAACACTGAAAAATGATTCCCTGTGGTGGGTTATCTATGGCATATCATCAACCTAGCCAAACTTTTCCATATTACTTAGCATGTAGATGGGCTATCACCCCAAGAGCTGAATTGTTGAGTGATCAAGGAATGCAAATCAATCTTAATGTTCAGCTTTAAAACATAACTAGAAAGTTGAGTTGGAAATTGCATCAGTATATTTGAACATTATATATCCATATCATAATGTTCTTTATGCAACATCATCGGGAAATTTGCCTGCCTATGTTGATTAATTTTCTTATAACTGAAGACAAACACATTATGAACATGAAAACTTTTATCTTAATCACTTTTATTGATTTTTCCTTGAAAACATAATAGCCTGTTACAATAGCGCACAGGGAGAAAGTTAACCATTTAATGGACATAAAAGCATCATTCTCAGTTTTGATTTATGGACTAAGTTCTAAGGCAATGTACCTCCTTCACAGACTATTGAAAGAAAGAAATTTCACTTACTGTCACCATAGGCTTTAAAGTTTCTTAAGCAGTGTATGTGGTTCATGTGTAACAGTGATAACTCCAACTACCACTAAGGGGAAGCGTTAGAGACCACCCCCGGGCACATTGCTATTTTGAGTCAGCGCTATCCGGGTAATGAGCTGTCCTGGTTTGCACTACTGTTAGATTTCCTGAAATACAATTTTTTCAGTGCCAAGACTGAATTATTCCCAGGAAAACAGGGACAAGTAGTCACTCTCATGTTCACCAATGGGGGACAGTAATGCTCACAGGTATGACAGAGGTACCCAGTGCTATTAGCTCCAATGCACAGAGTTATGATCGTGGATTGCTTTCTGTTACTTAGTTAATTTTATCTTTTTCTTCCAGGGGCAGTGTTCTTTCCCTCAACTATGATTTCTTGCACTGCTGGTACTGCAGCTTCACTCACTGTTTTCTCTCCTAACTACTTTTACTTCCGCTGTCCCTCTTTTCTGCTCTTGCTTTGCTTTTCTATCTTCTCTTCCCTGTCACTTCTCCACGCACTCCTTTTTATTATTTCCTCGCACTTCTTATTTCTGTCCATATCATTTCTCCTGCCTGTCTCATCCTTCCCCGAAGGGAAACTTAGCTTTATATCCTCTTTCTGCCAGTGAGATTCCTTCTTTCAACTTAGACAAACTAACATGTGTGTCACACATGCTGGGCTATCTTTGTCTTTCTTGCTATTTTCAGCCATACTCAATGTCCAGAGGATCTTTATTAATTAATCTTTCAAGAGTGTTGCTGCTCTAGTGATTGAGAGTCTCCAAATAAGGCCATTCTCCAAAGCAAGGCCAACAAAATGTCAAGGTTTCACAAGTCACTGTAAGTGTTAAACAAAAAAGTGGACTCTTCATTAAGTAAGATTGGGAAGTAAGAAATTAAGCACCTAGAAATGGATGTTTTATGGAAAGGTCTCTCAGACCCTGGGGTGTCCATTGTGGGTCACCAACATGAATCATGAAATTTCCTGATATGCAGTTATGAAAGGCTGCATTGACCATCCCAGGGCACCCCTCGCCAAACTGTTGCTGAAGCTCAGGGATGTGATGGTATTTTTTTCTGGAAGATGGCAGTAAAGTGACTGAGGAAGTAGTGCCTTTTGCTAAATTACACACAAAGTCTTTGAATCCGTGATGGATGGATTGCTAGCAGGGTTTTCCAAATTTGTTTATCCATGCTTATGGGAGCAGTGTTCTGGGTAGAACAATTTGGAAAAGGGGTTATTGTACACTTCAAAGCATATATAAGCCTTTCTTTTATTATTTCATCACTGTTACAATCTCATTCTTTAGTGGTTGGTTATCTATTTTATATAAAAAGCATAGTGCAGGTAGAATGCCACATATCCTTTAGAGTTGCCATGGGCAGGAGAAGACACGTTATCAATTATTTCCTGTCCATTATGTTCCTTCAATTATTTTTCTGTTAATTACTGTGTAAATTTAGATGACCAAGCAGCTTTAAATGCAGGCAACATGGGGAGCTGATGTCACCTATACTAACCCCTCTTCCAGGCTCTCTATGCACAGTGTCTATGTTATTGACTATGGAGAGTTCTTCAAAGCACCCCATAGCATTGTATTTAAAACCCAGTGCTTGAAAATCCTTAACTCTATTTAGTCAAGAGATTTCCCTCCTCTGTTTTCTAAGACAGTATTTTTTTTTTTTGAGATGAAGTCTTGCTCTGTCAGCGAGGTTGGAGTGCAGTGGCACCATCTCGGCTCACTGCAAGCTCTGCCTCCCAGGTTCAAGTGATTCTTTCACCTCAGCACCCCTAGGTGCTGGGACTACAGGTGCCTGCCACCACGTCTAGCTAATTTTTGTATTTTTGGTAGATACAGGGTTTTGCCATGTTGGCCAGGCTGGTCTCAAACTCCTGACCTTAGGTGATCTACACGCCTCAGCCTCCCAAAGTGCTGGGATTACAGGCATGAACCACTGCACTCAGCCTAACACAGTATTATTTCTGAAGAGATAAGTTTCTCGGGCTTTCCAAACTTGTTTTGTTATGGAATAATAAATTAATAGTTTAATGTTTCATACTTCATTATAACCTGTTACATTGTTCATTTTGAAAACACGAGCATGGTATATTTTGCTTCCTTTCAAATTTACTTCTTTGATGCCCATTATCTGTAAAATGCCACCCTTTCTACTACACAGTGGCACTTCAGGACACTTTTTATACATAAGGAAAAAATATTTGCTCTTTACTGAAACAAAAAAAATATATTTTAAAAGAATATTCATTCATCTCATTCTGAAAAGATTTGAGAATACTTCTGCCAGACATGGAGAGTTGGTTTAGTTTTCATATCCAGATTTCTCCAGTTTCATCTTTTTATGATAAAGTGCTTGGGAAATCTGGGGAAGAAGCTGTTATAAACAATTTGTTTATAAATTTAGTATGAATTTATAACTATTATAAGAGAAACTTATCTCTTTAGAAATAATACTGTCTTAGAACACAGAGGAGGAAAATCTCTTCACTAAACAGAGTTAAGGTGTATGGAACAGATGGGTCATCAATATTTCATCAGGTGCTTTTCATAATCAGAGCTCCAAGTGCTTTATAAATATTAGCACAATGTTCACAATATCTCTCTTGGGCAAGAAAGTGGCAAACACAGTTCAATAATCCATTTTACAATTTAGAAAACTGAACCACCTAGCATCTCATTTTTTTATTCTTTGTTGCAAAAAATTATCTGCAGAGGTGAGCATTGAACAGAAAGTTAGGAACAGGTCCATGAGAATCTGATGAAAGATTCAAAAGGAGGATGCACATACTCACGACAGAGTGATACCTCTTTAGGAAGGCCCTAAGCGGTCACGGGGAGCTTCCTAAAATATGGTGACTTAACCTTACCATAAGAGCATGAGTCAGTAGGTCTAGGATATAGCCCAGTAATGGGTGGCAATGAAACAAGCTTTGTGTGTGATTTCCCATGACCCTGAAGTTTGAAAAACACTGCTGTAGAGAAAGGGGCCACTGGGCATGGTACGTATGTTCAGTGATAAACTTGGAGAATGAGCACATGACATGACCTTGCAGCAGAGCCACATGAAGGGACTTCCCTGAGCTATATGAGGCAAGTCTGGAGAAAGTTTTTTTTTTGCATAGACATTATTTTCCCTTCATTTGTGAAAGAGAACAAGGTTCAGAACAAAGAGAGGAGACTGCTGAGGATTCTTTTAAGGCTAGAGATCAACATGGCTTTCATTTCAACACTGACCTGGGAGGAAAATGGGCAAACACACTGCAACTGCTGTGAGTCTGTGGTCCTGTAGAAGGTGAGCCCCAGTGAAGCGGTTACACTGTGTGGGGTATATAACCTGAGGTTCGTTGTCATGCACTGAGAAAGAATTCAGGACATGAATACATGTGAGTTGGTTAAGGAGTAGAAAGCTTAATAGACAGAAGAAAGGAGAGAGGAGAACAGTCCCTTGTGAAAGACAGAGGGACATCCAAAAAAAAAGGGAGGCGAGGGACAGCAGCAGATTTATAGGCAGGTTGGAGAAGGTGGTGTCTAATTTACATAGGGCTCACAGATTGGTTCCATCCAGAATGACATCTACATAGGGTGTCGGGAAGTCTGGTAGCCCCACCCTAACTTTCTTACACAAATGGGCTTTCCAATTGATCAATACCATCTTGTCTGCTCCTTTACAATATATGTGGCTGGCAAGGAAGGGAAGACGCAGCCACCATTTTCAAAATGTCTAGTCCTTAATTCCTGATGGTATTCACCTATGCAAGCTCCCAGGTTGCAGGGCGCACTTTGTTAGAAAATGATTTGGGGCTGCTTTTCATTAAAAAGAAAAGCCTTACCAGGGACTCCTATGCCCTTGCTATCTGCCTAAGTAATTCCTTCTTAACTTCTATATTTCCAGGGAAGCCTTTCTGAAGGTGTGAATCCCCCTGAAGAATGGGGATTCTTCATCCCCAGATGTGTAGATTTGTCCCCTGCCAGTTTCTGCTTTTCCCGGTAGACATCATCCAGGATTGAGGCATTACACAGGCTGCATGGATGAGTGAGATGTCCAAATGAGACTCTTCCAGAAGCACTTACAGCCCAGAAACATGACAAGCATGCCACACACTCCCATCATCTAAAGTCAGGCACCAGGCCACCTAACCAAGCTACGTTAGTCTATTTAGAGTTGCTATATTGGAAGATCTGCGACTGGGCAATTTATGAAGAAAAATGGTTTAATTGGCTCACATTTCTGCAGGCCGTACAGGAAGCACGGTACTGTCATCTGCTTCTAGTGAGGCCTCAGGAGGCTTCTACTCATGGAGGAAGGTGAATGGGGAGCCGACACGCAACATATGAGAGTGGGCACAAGGGAAAGAAGCAAGAGTTTCCAGACTCTTTTAAGCATCCAGCTCTCCTGTGAACTGTGAAGTCACTCAAGCCATTCATGAGGGATCTGCCCTCACTATGATCCAAACACTTCCCACCAGGCCCCACTTCCAACACTGGGGATCACATTTCAACATGAGATTTGAACAAACATTCAAACCATCACAGGCCTCGTAAAGAGATGACCAAAAATGTGGTTTGTGAACCTAGGCCGGGCATGTAGTTAAAAGTGTAAACCTGAGGGCTTCTTTGTAGACAGCCCTTGGAGGGCTATGTCTCAGCCAAGGGAGAAAAGTTTCACTGTGAGATCATGACCCAGGTTTCTCAAACCCCCTGGAGCACTCCAGTGGGGACTCAGGGACAGGGGCCATGGAGGAGAAGCCTCAGGGGAGTGCTCTATGGCAGAACTGCTTCATTGATACGGCACAGACTGGAGCAGTGTTGAGGCCTTTCTCTCCCAGGGTCTGCTCAGGCCATTCAAGGTCTCAGCTGAGAGTGAGAAAGAATCCTGTTATAATCTTCTTATGATATGCATCGAAATGCAAACAGCTTTGTGAGGTGTAGAGCTGGGAACCTATGGAAATGAACCCTTAAAGACTTAAGAGTGTGGGATTGTCTTGCAGAACCTGCCACTCAGCTCAATAACCACAGATTTGGCCTGATTTTAGGACCTCACTGGCTCTTCGTTTCTTTATATATAAAATGAGCCCTTGTTGGGTTAAGTTTTTGACTCTCAAAGCTTGTTGGTAAACCAGCACTGTGACAATAACCTGAGGGTGGGGCTTGGAAATCAAGAACTTAAAAATCTCTCTAGTTGGCTTTGGGTACCTTGGAGGTAAACATCCCTAAGGCTACTTCCCACCCTCAAATTCTATCAATTCTTTTATCAGAACACCTTCCCAATCAACAGATTACACAGAGCGAGGCCCTGAGGAGGACAGGACACAGGTTGGGAAGGTCTGGTTAGTGGAGGTGACTCTGAACACAGCCCTCACAAGTTAGGGTAGGTGTGAGGGTGGTGCCAGAGGCAGGTGTGGTTAGAGATGAGCCGGGAAAGTTACCTCTGTCTCTCCAGGACCACGTGTTTGGTAGCGTTTAAAAAAATATCAAGGAAATAAGATGGTAGCATAAAGTTTTGAGAGGAAAGAGCATACTTTGTCTCAGCTATGCTGTACTTGAAGCGACAGCAAGAAATCCAGGAAAAAAAAACATTACTTTTTCTCTTTTTTTTTTTGGGAGATGTAGTCTTGCTCTATTACCCAGGCTGGAGTGCAGTGGCACGATTTCAGCTCAATGCAGCCTCCACCCGCCTCCCCAGTTCAAGTGATTCTCCTGCCTCAGCCTCCTGAGTAGCTGGGATTACAGGCATGTACCACCATGCCCAGCTAATTATTTGTATTTTTAGTAGAGACAGGGTTTCACCATGTTGGCCAGGCCGGTCTTGAACTCTTGACCTCAAATGATCTGCTCTCCTCAGCCTCCCAAAGTGCTGAGATTAACACTTGAGCCACCGTGCCGGCCAAGACATTACTTTTCAAAAGCTTAATCATATGGTTAAAGATTGCACGCCGAGGCACAAAATACCTTAAATAAGTCTGGGGAGGCGTTTAGTTCGTTGACATGAAGCTTTATCCTGTGCCCACCAGAGACCAATCCAAGTTATAAAGGCTACACTTTCAGTGCAACAAATATTGATTGCGTTCCTACTATGTGTGAGAGACAGACCAGCTGTGGGGTAGCCTGGCCCTGCCCTCAGTAAGCTGACAATTTGGTGGATGATACAGCTGTTCAGGGTATAGAAGCATCATTCTACTGTTGCATTTACTATAACCTAAATGCAATGGTGGAGAGAGGGCTGTAACCCAGCCTGCAGTCGACCAGAGAGTCTTCTGTGCTGTTGTATCTTCTCTTCCCATCTTGTCACTGTCTTTGATGTGCATATCTCTAAAGCTTTTGACTCCCAAAGTTTGTTGACAAATCAGTTTGGGTGCTAACAAAATGACCAAGAACTTCAGGACCAGCTCACACCATGTGTCTTACAAGAGAAGTTTTGCATTTCCTCTTTCTTATCACAAAGCTACTAAATTTCCCCAAACTCGTGGATTGGAATTACAATTTGGAAACTCCTTGGGCAAGTCAGAATCTCTATGAATGTTGTATGTCATTGAACATTGATAAGAACTTTTCAGATGGTGAGAATTTATACATATATATACATATGTATATGTATAAATTCTCACCATATCTTCCAAATTTATACATATATATACATATGTATATGTATAAATTCTCACCATCTGAAAAATTATACATATATACATATATATGTATGTGTGTGTATATATATATCCATCTTTTATATATATATGTATATAAAATATATGTATATATATATATATGAGATGGAGTCTCAAAGTCTTGCTCTGTCACCCAAGCTGGAATGCAGTGGCACCATCTCGGCTCACTGTACCCTCCGCCTCCCAGGTTCAAGTGATTCACCTGCCTCAGCTTCCCATGTAGCTGAGATTACAGGCATGTGCCACCACACCCAGCTAATATTTTCTTATTTTTGTATTTTTAGTAGAGACAAGGTTTTGGCATATTGGCCAGGCTTGTCTTGAACTCCAGACCTTCAGTGATCCACCTGCCTCAGCCTCCCAAAGTGCTGGGATTACAGGCATGAGCCACTGTGCCTGGCCTCACTTATGTGCTTCATCAGTTTTAGTTTCTTTTTTTTGTTTCTGGCACTTGGAAATTATCTGTCTATCAATTTATCTATCTAAGCATGGATATAAATAAAAGTACCATACAGAGCTATGTTTAAAGTTCAGACTTTATCATTGTTACGCTTGAAACCTGGCGCTGCTATTTACTTGTCTGTTTACAAATCAATTGTTTTTGGACATTTGATTTAATATTTCTATGCTTAAATTTGCTTACTATGGAGTTGTTTTTAGATAAACTCTCTTTGTTGTAGAGCAATGTTAGGTTTACAGGTAAGTCGCAAATATAGTACAGGGAATTCCTTGTACCCAACAGTGAGTTTCTCAGTTGTTAACATCTGACGTTAGCATGCACGTTCTCTGTCGCATAATTCCATCCTGAATCCCATGTGATATTTAGTCATCATGTCTCCTTAGGCTCCTCTTGGCTGGGATAGTTTCTTAGATTCTCCTTGTTTTTGGTGAACTCGATGATTTTGAGGAGGGCCAGCTGTTATTTTGTAGAATGTCTCTGAGATTAAGTTTCGTTGATGTGCTTCTCATGATTAGGCTGCTGTTAGGGGATTTTTCAAAGGAAGATTACAGAGGTAAAGAGTCATTTTCATCACATCACATCAAGGGTACACACTGACAACATGACTTATCACAGTTGATGCTGACCTTGATCACCTGGCTGACGCAGTGTTTAAGGTAACGTGGTATCCAAGATGGGATCCTGAGATGGAAAAAGAACATTAGATAAAAACTAAGAAAATCTGAATGAAGAACAAACTTTAGCTTGTAATAATGTGTTGATATTGGCTCATAATGATAGATATACCATACTAGTGTGAAATGTCAATAATAGGAAACTTGAGTATGGGTTTAGTGAGATTCCCAGTATTATCTTTGCAAATTTCTTGTAACCCGAAGCTGTTTGCATTTTTAAAAGTTATAAATAAATAAATAGAATTATGAAGAAAAGGAACACCTACTGAGCTTTATCTTTTAACCCTTCCTTTTCCCCAAACCCATGGCAACCACTCATCTATTATCAGTCTCTATTGTTTTTTTTTAAAGAATGTCACATGATTAGAATCATGCATTATATAGCCTCTTCACACATATTTATTTCCTTAGCAATGTGCGTTGAAGATTCTTCCATTTTGTTGTATGGATTGATAGCGCACTAATTTTATTGATAAATAATATTCATTTTATGAATTCTAGCCATTCATCCACTGAAAGACATCTTGGATTCCTTCTGTTTTTTACAATTATAAGACATTTGCATGAAGATGTTTCTGTGGACATAAGTTTACAAACCAGTCGGATAAATACCTAGGAGCACAATTGCTGGATCATATGGCAGTAGTATGTTTAGCTTTGTAAGAAACTGCCAAACAGTCTTCCAAAGTGGCTGTATCATTTTGCTTTCCACCAGCAATGATTGTAAGTTCCTCTTTCTTCACATCCTCTCCAACAATTGGTATGATTGGTTTTTCGGATTTTAGCCATTCCGATAGGAGTAAGATTTCATTGTTATTTTCGTCAAAGGCATTTTATGAGAACTGAATATGATTGTCATTTAATTAATTTTTCCTCTTATTACAGAATTTATGTATTACAGTTGTTATATTTTACCCAGGATTTCTATGTGTATTAGTGGACTGAGTGCCATCTACATCAACTTAGTTTGCCACGTAGATTTCATTTCATTTCAGGAAATCTTTTGCTGCTCATTTAACATGAACTTAAGGCAATTTCTCAGTGCCAACCCTCATGTTTCTGGACAAGTTATGATTTCATAGACAGACACATTCCAAATTAAACATGAGGGATATTTGCTATTCATGTGATACCCAGCTGTCTAAAAGCTTACCTATAAACGTTTGCTGAGTATTCTGGTGAGCACAGTGAAAGTTTCCTCTGTGTGTGTGTGTGTGTGTATGCCTAATTTATTCTATCTTCTTTCCTCTCTCATTTGTCTTGAATTGAGCAATTTAAATTTGACATAAGTACTTAGGGTTCTGAAGATTATTCAGGTGAATTACACACAAGCAACTTGGAGACAAGTGACACCACCAAATCTGCCTGCCAACATGTTGATGCAATGAATGTCGCCCTTGTCTTTTCCTAGTTTGTGATGAGTCATCACCTCATCATTATAAAATGACTGAGTTTGCTCAATATGCCATCTTGTCGCTGTGGTTTTGAGTTGGTTGTAGTAAATGCAATATATTACACTAAATGTTCATACCTTATTGAAATTAGCATCTTCACAACTATATTCTTTTCTATATTTTTATTTCAACAATCATTTTTTAATGCTTTCTATCAAGCAAAGTTTTAATAAACAACCTCAGGCCTCCGTTGAGAGAGATAACATGTAGATTTTGTCTGCCTACACTAAAGAACTGGGGAAATTGTGACAACTCAAAGTGTTCAAAATAAAACAGCATACTGCACAAGTTTTGGGGGTTAATGATTATGAACATTTCTTATTCATAACATGAGATGGGGAAGAAATGGCTCAATGATATGAGCTGCTGCTGTTAGCCATAGCAAAGCAGTGATTGGGACATTCTTGTTGACCTATCAAGGGGTAAACAGATGAAAGCAATCCTCTGGTCCACTGTAGCCAAATAGATGTGGAAAATTTTGTGTGTCTCCAAAGTTAATGGAAAGAGTA
This sequence comes from Aotus nancymaae, assembly GCF_030222135.1. Classification (NCBI taxonomy): domain Eukaryota; kingdom Metazoa; phylum Chordata; class Mammalia; order Primates; family Aotidae; genus Aotus; species Aotus nancymaae. Next base: position 4,714,207 of record NW_026988570.1, on the reverse strand, counting down.
ACTTTTACTGCAGTATCAAGACAGACCTGTAATAGAGAGTAAAGGCTAAATCTAGAGTCTTTCAAAACTTTATATCCACAGCAATTCATACTTTCTCTTCATTAAATTTGAGTCATAGGTTCCTTGTGTTTCAAGCAGCACACAGCCATGGGAAGAAACAATAGAGAAGCAGCTCAGTTGAAAGAATTATGGACAATAATTAAAGCATTCTATTTCAGAAAATAAGATGAACTTTATTAAAAAACTGAAGTCAGGAGATAATCTACTCAGGAATAGTATATAAATAAATTATTAAAAACAAAAGATAACCAACAAAGCATTGATAAAACTGCATCATCTGTCATCTACATGGAACAGCACCAATCACATAAATATTGTTAAAGTGAATAGACCAAAAGCTGAAAATATAGAGGGAATTTCTATTCCAAAGAATGATGTAAGCTGAGTTGGAAGAATTCAGTCTGTTACACTTGAAGTAAGATCATATTTTTTTCTTACATATGCACTTTCTGAATTAACTTGAACACTGCTGAAGTAGTAAAGAAATCTTTGAAGAAAGCGACCAACATTCCTGTCTTTATAGTTTGGGTGGCCTACTTTGGACCCAAGCACATGTATAACAAACGAAAAGACAATATGTAAAGGCAGTATTATGGTTGAGATTTTGAACACACAAAACCCCAGGAAATCAAATTTATGGTTCCTATGGTAACTGTAACTCTGCCATACTGCACATTATAGTAATCACTGCAGTGAACACTATAGTTACACTTGCAAGATATTTGGGGCTGTAACAGTTTATTTTCCATTGCTTATAATAATTTCAAAAATATTCTCATTTGGGGTTCTACTTTTAAAGTTTATTTCCATTATTGTGGTGGTGGTGAATAATATTGGAAAGTAAGAGAAAAAATAGTTCAAAGACTGGTGAAAGGGAAGCTTGAAAAAATTAGTTTTCTTTGGTGGTCGATAATATATGATATATATATAATATAATATATACACATGCCCCCCACACATACATACATACATACATACATACATACATACATACATACATATGCAAGGCACTGTGAGGGTGTAAATTGATTTTTAAAAAAAGTATTTCCCCTCAGTTATATGTAAGTCACTGAGAGAGTGTAAACTAGTTAAAAAAAAAAGTGTTTCCACCCCCAGTATCACAGTTCATATATATGCTCACACAAGAAATACACACACACACACACACACACCCCCCTACCTGCTAGAACTTAAAAGGTAGTAAGTAGTCAATCCATTCAACATTGTTGAACTAATAAATCAACAAAGATAATAGCATTCAAAAATATTTCAGGAGTTCAAAGAGGAAAATCGTAACTTTTGCCTATATCCTCACAGAGAAGCTAGATGTCATGTTTGGGAAGGTGGGAATTGATTATAAAGTTTGATTCCCAATGTCACCACCAAGTAGACTTTTGCAAGTGAACGCACACTGTCAGTTGCTTCTCCACTCCCTGTCTCTTCCTTCCTAACAGAATGCCAAATGAGTTTGGATATCCACCTTCCTCCAAGGGATTTCAGAGGAGAATGACACACCCAGCACTATTAGTATACACTGTTTAGTGAAAGTCAGCCAATATATCCTACCCTTTCACTCTGGAGTGCTCCAGCCAGGGGAATTTTACCCAGTTGTGGCTAAAGGGAAATTAGGTAAATCTATAGGAAGAGTTTCTAAGAAAAGGTCATTGACCCTAAGTCATGGGCTCAGAGGGAGACAGTCTGTCCTTGCACTGGACATTGTCAAGTCCAGCTGGGCTGCCTGAACCACTGAAAGTCCAGTCAACACAAAGGATGTCAGAGGAGAAAGAAGGAAAACATAGGGTGGTTATGCACATCATGAGTCTCATAATCAATTCTGAGACATTGCCTTCTCCTAATCTTCACATTATGGACATTGTGGACGATATTAAGTTCCTTGTTTTTAAATCTGTTTGAGTAAGGGTTTTCTATCACTGATTGCCAAAGTCATCCTTCCTGATAATGTAAGTCACCAAACTCTTTGAGTTTTAATTTACTCATGTATTAAACATACATGAAAATTTCATCTTCCAGAAAAATCTGTGCAGAATACTATGAATTAAAAAGCATTATACAAATATAAGGCAAATAAATTGATTTTCATATATACATTATTTAGATTCAGTGGTGTGCTACAGTCAGCATATACCAGCTCACAGAAAGCCAACTTTCAAATGTTTAAGAATCCTGCAAACTCATTGACATCACATACATTAAAAGCAGCCATTCTCTGGTACAGATACAAAACAATTTGTTTATCCATTCACCTGTTGATGCATATTTTGTGGTGGTTGTTGTTGTTGTTTTCCAGTCTGGGGCTATTGTAAATAAATCTCTTTAAAACATTCATGTAAAAGCCTCTGCTTAGACATGTTTCCATTTCTCTTGAGTAAAAACCTTAGAGTGGAACTACTCAATCATATTTTCAGTCTATTATTTACTTAATGGAAGCTGCCAAATTGGTTTTGAAAATGGTTGCACCATAGTATTTTCCTCTCATCATTATATGGGAGTTTCCATTTCTTTATATTTTTGACAAGAATTGAAATTTTTAGGTTTTTCTTTTTAAGCCATAACAATGAATACATAGAGGTATCACATGTGGTTTATATTTGTATTTCTCCAATGATTAATGATGTTGAACATATATTTATGAGTTTATCTGGTATTTATATACCTTCAAATGTTCATATCTTTTGCCCTTTTTTTGGAGTTGTTTCTGTTTTCATTATTGAGCTTGGAGAGTTTGTTAATACAGCTTCGATACAAATTCTTTTATGAGATGATATTTTCTCCCAATCTGTAGCTTGCCTTTCATTTTTCAAATACAGTGTCTTTCAATAGTAAAAGTTTTAATTTTGATAAGAATAATTTTATTCTTCTTTTGTGACTCATGATTTTTGTGCCCTGTTTGTGAAGTTTTTATATGCCCAAAGCTACAAAGACTTGCCCATATTTTCTTCTAGAATTATTATAGTATAATGATTATGCTTAGGTGTATAATCCATTTTCAGTTAATTTTGGTATGTGGTGTGATGTGAAAGTCAAGATTTTCTTATTTATTATACACATGAAAATACAGTAGTCTCAGGATCTTTTGTTGAAAGGTAACACATTCTTCCTTAAATAACCTTGGCCCCCTTTCTGAGACACGGTTGAACATACAAACATGGGTTTATTTTTGACTCTGTTCTGTTCCAGGAATCTAATATTTATCATTACACCAATACCACAGCTGCATCATGTGGCTTGAAATCAGCTAGCGTGATTTCTCCACCTTCTTTGTTCAAAATGATTTTTGCTACTTGTGGTCATTTTTATTTTTCACATCAATTTTAGAAGCAGTATGATAATTTCTAAAAAAAATCTTCTGAAATTTTGATTGGAACTATGTTTAATTTACAAATCAGTTTGGTGAGAACTGATATTTTAACACTTTCTTTCAATATATAAAAATATTATATCTCTTGATTTGTTTTATGTCTTTTTAGCATTTATTTCAGGAATGCTTTATAGTTTTCAAGGTATAAATTTTGCATATGTGTCAAGTTTATCCCTAAAATTTCATTATTTTATTATATTCTTTATTTCAATTAGTTTATTTATTTTTGAGACAGAGTCATGCTTTGTCACCCAAGCTAGAGTGCAGTGCTGTAATCTCAGCTCACTGCAACCCTCACCTCCCGGGTTCAAGCAATTCTCCTGCCTCATTCTCTAGAGTAGCTGGGACTACAGGCACACACCACCACATCCAGCTAAGTTTTGTATTTTTAGTAGAGACAAGGTTTCACCATATTGGCCAGACTGGTCTCGAACTCCTGACCTCATGATCCGCCTGTCTCAGCCTCCCAAAGTGCTGGGATTACAGGACGTGAGCCACTGCTCCTGGCCACTTCTTTTTTTTGAAAATCAGAAAATTTCCTCATGGATCTTTGCTCGTATTGTTGAAGTATAGATTTTAGTAAGTGTCTGTTGTGGTAAACTCAATTTTTGTTTGGCTAAACATATCTTTATTTAATTAGTTTTTAATGATCCTTAAAGTAGACATAAAATTTAAGAACATTATTTTCTTTTTAGAAAGTTTTATAATGTATCATACATTAAAAAGTACAAAGTAGATATATGTAATTTTAAGGATAGTAACAAAATAAATAAATAAAAATTGTTATTTAAGTGAAGAAATAACATGCTGCTAGTACTTTAGAAGTTCTATAGACATACTTCTTGCCAAATGTTTTGCCAAATAACAAACCATCCCAAAACTTAATTGCTTACAACAAGAGCTGGTTATTGGGCTCAGAGTTATGTAAGACAGTTCTTTTCACTACACTGTATCAGCTGATCTCTGCTGAGATTATTCAGGCACTTTAGCTGGGGGCTAGACTGACAAGGATGGCCTCAGCTAAATGTCTGGCATTTGGCAGGTAGTACCAAGGACTGGTTGACTGCCAGTTAGGGCACATGTCTTCTCCCCGCGGGACCACTCATCTTCCAGCAGGCTAGTTCGACTTCATTAACATGCTTTCAAGGCTCTAAATTCAGCAAGAAAACACACCCTGATTCTCAAGCCCTTTGCAAGTCTCTGCCTGCATCACACTTGATACTGTCCCTTTGGCCAAAGCAAGACATGTCTCCATCCAGATTTAAAGGTGGAGATGTAGACTTTCTTTATTTGTGGAGCTAGAAACATTTTTTGCCATTTTTGTAAATTATCAAGTCTTCTCATCCATATATAGTTATACGTATATATATTCATATATACTCATTTCCTTTCCAAAGAAAAGAAAGCAAAGTAATTGAAGATAAATCTGAAATGACATTGTATGTATAAAGGTATGTAATATCTTATTTGAGTGTTAAAAATAAACAAGATAGAATACAAAAGCAATATGCAAAAAATATGAATATGTATATTTGATCTATTTTAAACTTCATTTATGTGAAATTATTTTATATATAAGGCTCTATGATAAGCTTCTTTCATTTGTATTGTATTTTTAATATTTACCATTGCTGAATTTAGCTATATCTTTTATTTTTGTATGGTATTCAGTTATATGAATATGCTTTAATTCAATTATTCATTCTATTATTGATGGACATTTGAACTATTTCTAGCTTGCTATTTTCTCATTCTGTTTATGGTATCTTTTGACAAACAGACGTTTTAAATTATATAAAGCTGGAATTTATCAATTTTTTTGCTTATGATTCACATCATTTTAAATTTAAGAAATCCTTCCCTATGCTAAAATCATAACAATATTCTCATATATTGTCTACCAAGCCTTTTATATATAATACAATTTCCTTTATATATATATATAATCAGGGCCATGATATATATATAATCAGCCACCACTGCTTCCACAGTGATCTGTCTCTGTCACAATTCAAGTGTGTACTATGAATGTGCACTTCTATTTTACCAATTTAAAAAAACCTTTAGATTATGAAGTCTTCTTAAGTATAAACGTGCATTGTATTGCATTAATTTTTACTATTTATTTTCCATTCATCCCCTTTTTATTCTTCCAATATATTATCCTGTTAATTTTATGCTTTCTTCTTTTCAAATAACAGGAATTTACGATATACATTTCTGAATTCTATTTTACCCATATTCTCCAAGTCATTTATGTATAAATTATAACTATTTAATTATAAAATTTTCTAAATTTTACTGTGATTTGTCTTATTTAAACTTGTACATATATGGAGGTTTAATAGTTTTAAAAGCATTTTTCTAATTTAATTAAATTATATTCTGAGAATGAGTTTGGATGATATAGCAACAAGTTAGCATTATGTATCATCTATATAGTATAGGTGCATTTGTTAATCTTATCAAATATAGATAGAAATAAATGGCTAGATAGAAGTATTCAGTAGTTTGTAAGTCAAGAATATAGAGCTTCATGGTTTGTTCTTAAAATGTTATGTTCTAGTAGATTTATTTTTGATTTTCAATTACTGAGAGAGGCATGTAAAAATCTCACAATCATAGTAATTGTGACTTTTTCTATCTTCACTTTAAATCTGTTTTCACTTTGTATGTTTTGAAGCTGGTCATACAGTTTTAAAATTCCCAACTCTTCTTAAACAATGGAAATGCTAACGTTATGTGTTGACTTTCTTTGTCAGCATTCATGCATTTACATGAAATCTAACTCTTTAGATACTAATATAGTTGCTGCAGTTACTATTAGTTCATATTCGTAAGTTATACCTTTTCTGTGTTTTAACTTTGAATATGTATGTCTCTTTTCAACAAAATAAATTTGTAAAATCCATTCTGATAATCCTGGTTTTTAAATAAAAAGCATGGTCTGTTTACATTTATAATAATTACTATTTAGAATCATTACTCCCATCTTATGTTTTTACTGTTTCTCACTAATTTTTGTCTTTTTCTTAGCTTTTTAATTGACATATTTTGTTCTTTGCTTTTGCTCAATTTTTTTTCTATATTCTTAGAAGCTGTTATTTTCTGCATATTCTTTTAGTGATTATTCTAACAAATTTAACACTCATGCTTACTAGGTGTAGTATTTGTATCCTACTTAAGAAGAATCTAAGTTTGGAACACTTAATTCTCGTCATCCCCAATGTATTTGCCATTGTCTAGTGTTTTCTGGGTAACTGGTTTCTTTTCTCACAGATTAGACATTGACATTATCAGTTTATAATGTCAGTATTTGTTATTTACCACAACACAGTAGTAAGCACTGGTGTCTGCAGGTGCAGGCTGCCTGGCTGCGAATCCCCTGCCACTTACAAATTCTGTCATCTTAAGACAAGTTAAACTTGTTTAATAATAGGCTCTTACTCAGTGTAGTAATAAGGATTAAATGAACTAAAACATGCTTACAGAAATTATCGGGTGCATAATAATTCCCCAATAGATATTTATCACTGGCTTTGGTATCTACATTACTTCCTGTAACTCAGACCTTTCATGGAAGAGCATTTACTCCTCTCCTGAAATAACATTCTTTACAAGTTCCCATGGAGGTTTTTCGGTGATTCTTCAGTTTTTATCTGTCCAAAAATGTCTTTATTCTACAATTCTGAAAGAAAGACTGCTGTGAATAGAATTTTAGGTGGATGCTCTTTTCCTTCCGTGCATTGAGGATTGTGTTACACCGTCATTCGTCTCCCAAAATGCTGATGGGAAGAGCAGTGAGTCTTGTCTTTACGGGTCATGTCTTTTGTTCTGTTTAGTTTAAGATTCTCTCTGTCTCAGTTTCTTCTCTTTTTTTATTCTTTTCATGTAATAAATCTAGATGTGATTAAATAAATTAAGATTCATTAGACTTTCTGGACCTGAGGATTAAGAATTTTTCTCACTTTTATCTTCTCAAGTCTTCTGTCTCCCTTATTCTTTTTTCTTTTTCTGAAACTCCAGTGAGATGTATGTAAAATACGCACATTTTTTTGTGTGTGCGTTTTTCTCATATTTTTCTCTCTGTCTCTCTAGGCTGCAGTATGGAGAAGTTCTTCTTTCTTTTTTTCCATAGGAAAACATACCTGTCTTTCAGTGTAGTGCTTCTCTTTCCATCTGTGCTATTTGACATTAGTCTTTCAGCATACTATTTCTTTTCATCTGTACTGTTTTACATCTGCCTTTCAGTGCACAGCGTGTCCTTCCAGCTCTACTCACTTTCACATCCGCCTCTCAGTGCAAAACGTCTCCTTCCATCCTGAGTTACACATCCACCTCTCTGTGCGCCAAGTCTCTCTCCATCTGTACTCAGTTTAACATCCACGTCTCTGTGTGCTAGGGCTCTTCCATTTCTACTCACTTTCATATCCACCTTTCAGTGTGCCACGTCTCCTTCCATCAGTTTCACATCTGTCTTTCAGCGCACCACGTCTCCTTCCATCTCCTCTCACGTGCACATCCGCCTATCAGTGTGCCATGTCTCCTACTATCTGGTACCCAGTTTCACATCCACCTCCCGGTGCGCCGCGTCTCCTTCCATCACCACTGAGTTTCACATCTGCCTCTCAGTGCACGGCGCGTCCTTCCATCTCCACTCAGTTTCACATCCTCCTCTCAGTTTCACATCCGCCTTTCAGTGCACCGCGCGTCCTTCCATCTCCACTCAGTTTCACATCCTCCACTCAGTTTCACATCCTCCTCTCAGTTTCACATCCGCCTCTCAGTGCACCGCGCGGCCTTCCATCTCCACTCAGTTTCACATCCTCGACTCAGTTTCACATCCTCGACTCAGTTTCACATCCTCGACTCAGTTTCACATCCTCCTCTCAGTTTCACATCTGCCTCTCAGTGCACGGCGCGTCCTTCCATCTCCACTCAGTTTCACATCCTCCTCTCAGTTTCACATCCGCCTTTCAGTGCACCGCGCGTCCTTCCATCTCCACTCAGTTTCACATCCTCCACTCAGTTTCACATCCTCCTCTCAGTTTCACATCCGCCTCTCAGTGCACCGCGCGGCCTTCCATCTCCACTCAGTTTCACATCCTCGACTCAGTTTCACATCCTCGACTCAGTTTCACATCCTCGACTCAGTTTCACATCCTCCTCTCAGTTTCACATCCGCCTCTCAGTGCACCGCGCGTCATTCCATCTCCACTCAGTTTCACATCCTCCACTCAGTTTCACATCCTCCTCTCAGTTTCACATCCACCTCTCCGCGGCCACGTGCCCTTCCGTCTCCACTGAGTTTCACATCCTCCGCTCGGTGCCACGCGCGTCCTTCCGTCTCCACTCAGTTTCACATCCATATTTCAGTGCCCCACATCTCCTGCCGTCTCCGCTCAGTTTCAAATCTACTTTTCATTGCACCACGTCTCCTTCCATTTGAACCAAGTCCTATGTACTCATTCATCAAGGCTTTCATTCCAATGTAACTGCTTCCCTTCTAGAAGTTTTTTTTTTTCCAAGCCTACCTACCTTTTGAATTATTTTTTATTTTTTGAGGCTATTTCGCTCTGTCACCTAGGTTGGAGTGATAATAGCTCACTGTAACGTCAAACTGCCCAGTTCACCCTCTCAAGTATGTAGGATAGGACAGGTGCCTGCCAACATGCCCAACCAATTAAAAATTTTTTTTAGAGATGAAGTTTTTCTATATTGCCCTGGCTGTTGTTTTTGATTTTTAGACGGAGTCCCACTCTGTGGCCCAGGCTGAAGTACAGTGGCATGACAGGCACACACACCCTGCTTTTTTTTTTTTTTTTTGTAGAGATGGCATTTCACATGTTGGCCAGCCTGGTCTTGAACCCCTGACCTCATGTTATCTGCTTGATTTGGCCTCTCAAAGTGCTGTGATTCTAGGCATGAGTCCCTGGCTGATCTTAAACCCCTGGACTCAAGCAATCCTGTGCCTCAGCCTCCCAAGTAGCTGGGATTTTATGCATGGAGGCAAGGTGCCTGGCCTAGTCTGCCTGAAGTTTTCTGATAATACACGGTGTGTTGCTTATGTATCCTACTGCCTCTTTTACAACTTCAAACATTTGAATCCTTCTTCTTCTATTTAGTATTGTATAATCCCAATGGCTGAATTTCTTGATGAGGCAAAGTGAAGATCCAATTCTGCTGCTGTTTTTTTCTTTGTCTTTTTTTGGTTTTCTTTTCTTTTTTTCTTATAGTGGTTTTTATTGTGTGTGTGATATTGGATTAAAAGTTCCTCATATTCTGGTCTCTGTGTGTAGAGTCTCATTTTCAGTTGAGAGTGCAAATCTCTTCTGGGGTGTTATATCTCTTCAATCCAGGCATGTGCCCTAATCAGAGGGCATGTAGATTTAAAGTGTAAAACCATGTACAAGAAGCTTATGATTACAAATAAATTCTCAGGTAGATTTTTCTCTCCAGAGACAAATTTCAATGTGTTATTGTCATTGAAATCTCCGCACACAGGCTGGAAGATTTTTTTTTTTTAATCTAGTCCTTTATTTCATGCAAGATATAGCCTGTCAATGAGTTTGGATCTTTTTGTAAATCCCCATTTTCCTCTGGCCCAAGGTCCTGTCTCCTCTTCCCTAAGTGGCTTGTGAAGCCCAGGTGTCTGAATCACTAAATCCCTCACACATTGGAGCTAGCAGAAGCTTCACTGTCATTTTGTAGCTTTTTGTAACAGAAAATATTTTCAATTTCCAAACTCACTTCCATATTGGAAGGACAGTTCTCCAGAAGGCATCAAACTGACCTTCCCCAGCCCCCTTCTCACTTGTAGGTCTCACTAGAATAGCAGGGTATGTAACATCCTGAGATAGGAAGAACGGCCTGACTTCTGGGGCTCTGTCGCCATGCTCCCCTAGAAACAGAAAAAAAAAGAATGTTATTTTAATGCTGCCCTAGAAACAGAATGTATTTTAATGCTGTAGCCCAGCCATTTCTATTGTTCCAGAGCATACCACCTGGATGTGGGGGTGCTGCTATCTGGGGATCCTCAGCTACAGTGCAAGTGGTGCCCATAGAGTTGAGACTCCTTCTGCTCCAGGCAGCTTTCCTGAGCCTTGAGGGGGACTGGCTGGTGATAAATCCTAGGTTTCTGTTGTCCTTCATTGCCTATCTGTGAGTAATAAATCTACTTTCTATAACTTGTTGCGTATATGTGTGTTCTCTCTCCTAACTCAGTTTGATCACCAGTGCACAGCAAACCTGATCCCCTGTTTCGTTCCCTCCCACTCAGGTAGTTAAATAACACCTCCAGTGCAGTAACACCTCCAGCATAGTAACTCCATATTAAATAATTCAACTTATTCCTATCTAATCATGGCTTGTGGCCAAACTTTCCAGATGACTTTTGACTTATTGACTTCAGACCAGGAGTTTATTAACTTGAAGCTGAAATAATTTCTAACGATAACATTCTTATAAATGAATTTGAGGGGAAAGTGATTTCTGGAAACTCACACATTTTACCAGCTAACCTTGTTGTTCACGAGTTATTATCGCAGCTGTCACATTCCTTTTTCAGACCTGCTATGATGGAGATCACATGTCTCTTTCAAATGTTATTGACTCAGTAAGTACTTACTAAGTGTCTACTATGTGCCAGGCTTAATGCTAGAGCAACAAGGAAGTAAAAATGAGAAAAGTGGAATGGATTCCTTCTCTCATAAAGGTTACAACCTAATAGGGGAAAGGAAGAACACAACAATTATATAAACATATGTAAAAGGACATGAGAGAATTGTGGAAAGCCTATTTTATACTGGGGGCTAAATCTTATAAAAACAAAGCAATAGCTTTGTGAGACGGTATTGTACATTTTTTTCTAATTTAGTAGTGAGGTTCTTTCATGAAGGTGGCTATGAACTCTAGCTCAGCTCTTATGGGGCTCCAGGGATTTGATTGTAGATTTTTACAATACGCTTTTCAGAAAATAGTTTTTTTATCCTAGTGGACAGCCTAATGCCTAAGCATTTGACCTGTGACCAAGTATCCCTCTCACAGGAATATCCTGCTAGACACCGTTGTGGCTCTTGTTTTACCTGTGTCCAATTTACTGTAAGCAAAATAGTCACCCTCTGGGAGAGCTCTGAAGAGCACAGAAGCTGTATTCAGGTATATCAGTCAGGTAAGACACAGAGAAAGCAAGTGAACAAAACACATAAAATAACAGAAGTGGTTTATTACCTACAGATATCAGAGGGAAGAGGACAGCCCACCTCACAGGGTTAATGGAAAGCGGGGAACCACTGGGGACAAGCACACTCAGCCAGTGCGTGGGGAGCAAGAGTAAAAGCAAGAGACCTGTGGGCTGAAGCTTTTACTGGCCTCCAGGGTGTTACCCAAACACGTTTCCCGTGAGTTCAGATTGGTGGAATGAGTCCGTAGAATCATGCTATGACTGACAAATGGCCACAGTGATGCATCTGCTCAGTCTATGCAAAGTGTGGAGGTCAATGGTGCAAGTCAAGTAGGTTGTGTCCTAGAGAAAAGTAGTTGCCAGGAGGTGGTTGTATAAGGCAGGTATCTGGATTGATCACAGTGAGGAACTGGAAGGAGGTCGAGAACTGGGCACTGTGTCAAGAGTGACAATTCTTGCTTTGGGGATGAGAAAATCAACATAGTTAACACTGATAGATCTTTCTTTCCAATGAAGACAGTGTAGATGTCTCAGGACATCTTAGGCAGAGCTAAATTATTATAATCCACAGTTTCCTCTTTTAAAGTATCAAGAGCTGTTGTGAAGCTAAACTCTTAAAAGAATCACATCGGTTCTCAAAATCATTTCATATTTCCCCACATCCAAATTCTGCAAAAGCAGCGAACTTGAACCTTGCAGAGAGCTTTTTGGAATTAATTTCATTCTGCAAATAGCATGCCATCAGAGGTCTGTCTCTCTCTTCCACTGTTAGGCCCTTTCCAAATGGCAACCCAAATAGTTCTTCACTAGAACACTGGGGGGACAATAACATTTAAGCATAAAAGAGTACCCATTCCTCAATAATCATAAATCTATTTATTCATTTTATTAGTGAAAATGTATTAAACATCTATTAATGTCAGGCTCCAGTCTCTGTCCTGTAAAAGGAAAATTAATTAACTTCCAGTAGTTTCATTTTTGTTAGCAAGCTTTTGATGGTATATCCTGAGCAGTTATTCTGCTAAGCAGTCATCCAATAAAAGTTTGTACCAAATGCCCTCCATCCCCCTTTGAGTGAAACAGTAAGCTAAATGGACACCAGCAAGCTAGAAGCCAAAGAGCTTTGAAGAGATGCCATACCAACTGCTGATTTTGCACTGGACCCTTCTGAGATCACCTGGTGACGTCTCAAACCAGCACAGAGGTAATCAGCTGCTGATCGAGAACACACAAATATTGTTTCAATCTGAGTTTTTTTTTCCCCCTTGTCTCCCTTTTGGAAATACCTCAGAAACAAACTGCATGACTCTCAAAAATCTGTGAACTAAATTTTGTAAAGAGGGTGGAGGTTGTGAAGCCATCTTTTATGACTAAAACAAATGGGCTCAAGTCCTAGTTCACAAATTTTTAATAACATTGTTTCAGATGGATCCTTGCTTCACCTCTTTTTTTTTTTTTACGATAAATAAGTTGAAATTAATATACAGGCTAACAGATCAGCCAGGCAGAAGAAATATCTCAGGGACATATGGTACTGTCTTTAAAACACCAGCAGGAAAGAGCCATATATATCTGCATTGACACTGTATTTTTCTATTTTCTATACCCAACTAAGCCAAATAAAGTTCATGCTATTGGAGAGATGGCTCTACTACAATGATACGTTTGGATTCACCTATTGGTAATTTTAGCTGTAAATGGTATAGATTTAATTAACATCTTTAATACTGGCTATTGAATGGGGACAGAGAAGACTTAGCTTTTATGGGATAAGTCATTTCTGTTCATGAAGATCTTATAGTATCTTATAGGTAAATCTATCTAGTTTTTTTTTTTTTTTGTCTCTCAGCAATAAAAAAAAATCATGAATGGACCCCTTCCAACAGTCCTGTGAAAATGTGAACCTGTTTGTTGTTTGGAAACATTTAAAATAGAGAGAATGTTCCCATCTGCAGGGGACAGTTTATGTGAAGTTATTCTTGAAGACAAGGAAAGGGCTTAGATGACCCCTGGGAAGCCCCCTGTCCAACCCTCCAGCAGTAACCTCCCCTGGTAAGCCTACTGGTATCTTCTTCCCTCTGTGCTGCTTTTGTGTGAAGGGTAATAGTTATGACACCTATGGAGATTCCAGATATGCATGTGTCCCACTGAGTGCCGCTTTTGTCTCTTTAGAAGAGTGAGACTCAGACTTTGTGGCACTTTGCAGTAATTTTGATAACTCAAAAGAGGCAAATGCTTACCAGAATTTTCCCCTATCACAGAGCCCTGGCAAGATTATTTTTCTCTTGCAGTGATGAAACAGAACATTAAATATTCTGTCTTCTCCAAATAAAAAACATGATACAATCCCTTTTTATCTGACGGTTTACTGAAACTTGTTTTTCTGGGTTCATCAGTTATCTTTTTTTAAATAGATGGCAGATAAAATTAGAGATGAGACAACACATGACAAAGAATGTCTCTTTTTGTGAAAAGTGGGAGACCTGAAACTAAACCCAGCCAGAAAACACTTTCCATGTCACAGATAGCATCACTTACCGACTTATATCTCAGTTAGGTAAAATAACTGCATATACAGTTGCTTATGGATGCTATAACCCAGTGGACAAAAATAATATCAAAGAGAGAGAGAAAGAAAAAATACTGGGAAATGTTTACATTCCAGGACTGGTGTCCACCTTGCACCCTGATCTGCTGGGACAGTTCACAGTCACCTGCAATTCTGAGTGGGAACAGGCAGATAAATTATCTTACTTGTGTTTATTCATCTTAAATGTATGTATAGCTTGCACTTATTTCAATGTTTAATATTAGAAAGGTTTTGATCTTTCTTTAGAAGTTTTGGTAATATTCTTGTGACCAGAGATAATTAGGAAACTAACTCTTGTTTATATCAGTTATTCTATAATAAATTGCTTTATTTATTTATTTATTATTTTTTTTAGACAGATTCTCACTCTGTTGCCCAGACTGGAGTGCAGTGGCGTAATGTCGACTCATTGCAAACGCCAACTCTCCTGCCTCAGCCTCCCAAGTAACTATGAACTATAGGTGTGCGCCACCATGCCTGGGTAATTTTTGTATTTTTAGTAGAGATAGGGTTTTGCCATGTTGGCCAGGCTGGTCTCAAACTCGTGACCTCAAGTGATCCATCCGCCTTGGCCTCCCTTGGGATTACAGGCATGAGCCACTGCACTCGGCCAAGTTGTTTTCATTAGATGTCACTTGGTGTAGTCTTAGTTTCCAAGAACTCATGCGTGACCTTAAGTGAAGCTTTACTGTACTTTTTAGGTTTGTTCCTATCTCAGTGGTAAAATAGAGCTCCCTTGGACATGATCTCTGTTAAGTTACGAAGAGCTTAAGAAAACAAAGCCTAGCACATATTTTTCAAGTTTTAGGGCTAATCTCAAATCATTTTTGTCACCTTTCTCACTCCTGTTTTAGGCCCCCTCACACACTCAATTGTGTACCCACAGTCAGGGCCATCTCGTCTTCAACCTCAGTGGTGCCCTACGTCAATGAGGGGACCCTGCACAACCCTATCCTTCTGCTGCCACAAATGTTATATTAGATGTTTATAGTCAAATACAGACTATAGACTAAAAAGTGTCCCAATTTTTTCTTTGTCTCTCTTTTTCATATCATTTCTGTCCATTGGCCTATGGTATCTGTAAGTGATTACAGCTGCAGTTCTTTTAGCTCAATTGATAAGTGATGTTACATGTGATTTGGAAAGTGTTTTTTTTCTGTTAGGTTTCAGTTTTAGGTCTCCCAACTTTCACAAAAAGAGACATTCTTTGCCTGGGGGTGACTCATCTCTTTATTTATCTGCCGTCTCTTATCTATGACACACACCCACACTCACTCAGGCAGGAACCATACAGACATGCCAGTTCACCTCACCTGCACAGCTTTGGGATGTGGGAAGGAAACTGGAAAACCCAGAGAAAACCCACAAAGACATGAAGAGAACATGCAAACGCCACTCAGACGGTGGCCAGGCCGAGACGATATGTATTTTTCTTATTCACACAACATTGCAGAAAATTACACTTTTGGGAGACTTGCTGTAGCTAAATGGGCTGGCGAAAAGCCAGAGCTGTCCTGAAGATACGGCAGACAGCCCAGCTCCTAAGGCACTAATTTAGAGTGACTTTGGAGTGTCCACTTACCGAAGTGTAAAATCGCTAAAGGAGATTTGGTGGGAGTCGTGGTAAGCTGCTCAATTCTGGACATGTTAATTTAGAGACAGCTATTCAGTACATATGCGGAGAGGGCACACGGGCAGTTGGTGACACGAGTTCAGGGAGAGTTCTAGGCTGTGGACGTAGATTTGGGATTGCTGGAATGTAAATGGAATTTATAGACGTGACACTGAGTGAAAGCATCAGAGCAGAGAGAATATTTAGAGAAGGGAGGAGGCCTGGGGACATTTAACACTTAGAGAGACAGGTATGAGGAAGAGCCTGTGAGGGAGAATGAGAAGCAGCACCAAGTAAGGCAGAAGGAGAAACGTGAGGACGTGGAAGCAAGAGAAGAAAGCGTTTCAAGAAGGAAGGAGTCACCAGCTGTGACACATGTGGCTTAGGACAAGTGAGATGAGCCCCGAAAATTGCCCATTGGCTTCAGAAAAGTGTAGGTGTTTGGTGAAGTTGAAAAGAGCTGCTGCTTTTAGTGTGGTGTTGGGAACAACACTTGGAAGAATTGGACTCAAGAAACAATAGAAGAAGGCAAGATGGAGACAGCAAATAAAGGCAATGTGTTGGGGAATGACGTAAGCAGACATCCAGGTAGTTACCAAGTAGGCAGGTAGAAAAACCATTCTGATAGCAAACTGAGCAATTGGAAATGTTGGTGTTTCAGGAGTTGCATGTGGTTTAAAGACATAAATATCATTCAGGCAGAGAAATCCTCCAAAGAGTTATCCAGTATTATTGCATCTGAGAACAAAAACTAGGGAAAATAAACCATAAACAATGAGCTAGAGTAGAGGGTCCCAGATATTAAGAATATAAAAGGTAATGGAAATCCAGCTGGATTGATAATGCATATGAGTAGAGAGAAGACAAATTCAGCAAGATGAGAGGAAGCAAGTCGAATTTTTCCTGGAAGGCATTTTAATGGGGCTGAGTGTTACATTTCAGGACCAAGTTTTTGGTTCTATTTTCTTTGGACGCAGGAAAACATGACCACTGCTCTCCACTAAAAAAAAAATCAAGGCTTTTGGTATTATGATGCCACTAAAAGGATGAGTGTTTTGCTTGGCTATAAATAGCCAGTATTATCATCTGAGTTAAAGGATCATAGGGCAAGTTCCCATAAATGTGAATTTCAACTTATTTATGTTTTCAGCCTTTGAAGCACCTCCTGGAAGAGTTAATACCTTAACCATTTACCAGGTAAAATCTTAGTGAGGATTAGTTTTGTTCTTGATGGGAATTCCTCTGTAGCTCATACTATAACCCTGGGAAGAGACTGATTTGGAAGGAGGAAAGAATGGGGCTCGAATTACCCAGTCTGTCTTGCTGATGGCCAGCCATGGGCTCGGATCTGGCTGTGTAAGGGGAGGCCCCCGCAAAACAGACTACCATCAAGGTGGCTAGGTCAAGCGCCATGATGTCAGTGAAAAAATGCAGGAGAAAGAAGCATTGCTGTCTGTATCACAAAAATGTCTGCCTTTCAGCTAGATTTTCCGATGCTCTGAAATTAATCTGCCAAGATAATAGTTCAGTTTCCACAATTGAATTACATGACTATGCAATCTTTATAAATAAGCAAAAGAAAAATAATATTGTTCAACATTTTTTGTTTTGCTTTTAAAATTGTGATGGAAATTTTTTGAGGTTCAGAAAGAAACTGAGCCAGAAAAATACACAGAGAGAGAAAGAGAGAGAGACAAAGAGAGAGAGAACATCTTTCACAGAAAATCAAATGTTTCATAACTCAGAATAAACTAATAGATCTAACTTTTAGGAAAAAATGTTAAATTGTTTATTTCATCTATGAGGCTTTTCAGCTCACAGATCAGGTTTTTCTATTTGTTTTGATCTTCCATATTTTTGTAATCTTCAATTACTCACCTTGATTTCAACTTCCTTATTCCCTCTGAATTTAATGTTTCTTGGCTTTTCATTACTATGTCTATCTTCTACTCATTTTTCTGCATTAGGTTTTTACTCCAAGTCTCTGATGCTTGTCAACTCATTGTATTAATAATTATAAGACATTCTTCCTGCTCACAACAGGAGCTTCGAGCAACATTTCTTATAATATTTGCACTTATTTTGATATTTGAGGCAGGCTGTTAGATTACCTTTATTTATGTGTATATAGTATCTACTAAACATTTACAGTATTTAGATTCTTCTACTCTACTGTGATGAAAGCACACTTTAGTGACAATTTTTATGCACAAGTTTCTATTTTCTGTGGGACCCCTTATTCAAATACAAAATATGAAATTTTTGTCAAAATGTAAGAGAAACAAATTTTCTAAGAACAGCAAAAACCAAAGGAAAGCCAGAATGAAGATTTTTGAAGAGAAAAGTTAAATATTACTACATTTTATATGTGTTATTTACTTAAAATTTAAAGGGTAAGATGTCATTTACATAGAGCTGTCACTATGAGCAACTTATATCTTCTCTAGCTGAAACTCTCCTAAATTTTATAATTCTTTCTCTAATTCCACACTGCTTACCACATTTTTCTAATTTCTTTATTTACCAAAAAGATGCGTTTATTCACTTTCTGTTCATTTTAATGTTTTCTTTTTCATTTGGAATTTTTTTCTCTAAGGAATATCATATATATCCTTTATGCTGACAACTTCCAGTCCATCTCTACACACATACACATTCTCTCTCTCTCTCTCCCTCTCTCCCTCCCTCTCTCTCTCTCTCTCTCTCTGTGTGTGTGTGTGTGTGTGTGTGTGTGTGTGTGTGTGTGTCTCATGCTAGAGCTATACATCTGTATTTATATATTCTTGGTGGGTTTGTCACCTGAATGCCCAACAGGCTCCATATAGCATGTCCATCATTGACTCCCCAGTCTAGTTACTTACACTGATTTCATTTCACCTGTCAGCAGCCACACAGAGAGAATGGCTGAGTTAGTTCTTATCATCACAACCACCACCAAGCTACACACACTAAGCAGTTCTTGCCTTAGGCTGAAGCAAAATGCCAGCCTTCTGAAGTGAACACATCAACACTGGAGACTCATGGTCTGGGGAAAAAATACCAAGTAACATAAAGCCACAGGAGGTATGCAGAGGCCCCAAGCCTGGAAAAGAAGCTATATATGAGTTCCAGCTTAATTCCTATTCTGCTAGTCTCCTGAAATCATTCAATGTGATATTCTTTTTTTTTTTTTTTTTTGAGACGGAGTTTCGCTCTTGTTAGCCAAGCTGGAGTGCAATGGCGCGATCTCGGCTCACTGCAACCTCCGCCTCCTGGGTTCAGGCAATTCTCCTGCCTCAGCCTCCTGAGTAGCTGGGATTACAGGCACACGCCACCATGCCCAGTTAATTTTTTGTATTTTAAGTAGAGACGGGGTTTCACCATGTTGACCAGGATGGTCTCGATCTCTTGACTTCGTGATCCACCCGCTTCGGCCTCCCAAAGTGCTGGGATTACAGGCTTGAGCCACTGCGCCCGGCCTCAATGTGATATTCTGAGTGTAAAGCTTCATTTCTTTCCATGGATTCCCTGAAAAATGAGAAAACAAACTTGAGCTAGTAACGTATTCTACTTGGACTATCTACAAATATTTACAGACAAACAAGATTCACAGCCTAAGAAGAGATATCACATGCAAACAACAACAGAACAAACTCTAAGAAAGAAAAATTAATAAAGTGGAAAAAGGGAAACCTTGACATAAAACAGTCCTCATTCCTCATCGACAATTGAAATGTAATTTGTTGAAAAAAAAAAAAAGTGGAGGAAGAGGACGATGAGGAAGAGCAGAAGCAAGAGGTAAAGAAGAGGAGGGAAAGAAAAGTAAATTGGAAAAAAAGTGGTTAATAGTAAAATAGAAACCTCTCAAGAGTTCTTGGAGTTCTGAATTATTGGTGTGAAAACAAATAATAAAGAGTAGGTGAGTGTTATAATTAAGATATTCGGTGAGAATGTGATTTGCAAGGTGGAAACTTATGTGAAGGAAACAAAAGATATTAGAAGAAAAATACTGAAACTTGGAAGATAAATCTAAAATTCCAATAGTCATCTAATAGTAGTTCTAGAAATACATGCAGCAATTTGCTAAAGATGAGATTATCAAAGACTTTTTTTTAAAAAAGAAAACTTCATGGTGCAAAGAATCATGAATTTAAAATCACCTTTAGAATAAAAGGACTGACAGAGTGCAGAGCTGGCTAATAAAATTCATATTACTTGTAGAATATAAACATATGTGGGATAATAGGATTATAAAACCTAAAATAGTTGCTAAGAAATTATTTCTAAGTGCTTAAAAACCTAATGTAAAAATAGTTATTATCTGTAACTAAAATTTCATTTTATTTTAAGAAAGCACAGGGGGTGGTGAGTCAGAAAAAAAGTAAAAGCATGCCAAGAATAGTGTCCTTTCGTGTGCGGTGTGAAGAAACACAGGCAGAGGAATATATAAACAAAATATTTTTAATAAAAAAAGCCTTCTGAAAATAATGAGCAAAATAAAACTCAGAAAAATAAAACAGGCAAATGAGATAGACTCTTAATTCACAGAAGAAATTCATGGGTCTGATAAACTAATAACAGTAATCAAAGAAACAAAATTTTTAAAAGTAGTGAAATAGTGCTTTTCATCCCAAAATGTCAAAAATTAAAAATAATAATACTTAACACTCATTAAATTTTTATTGTTATGTGATAAAATGGAATAAATAATTTAAAGAGATGATCTCACTCAGTGACTAGACTAAACCTATCGAGAATGTGTTTTTAATATTCTATCTGTATAGATGAGAACATCAAGATTTTGGGAGACTTCCAGAACTTTCTCTACTCTTCTAGATATCTTCTGTTACCTCCCCTTCACAGCTAAAATTTTGGGAGGTTAACTCTGTACATATTATATCCACTTTCTCACCTTCTCTTTACTCATCAAATTAGGGCAGTCATTTCTCTACTTCCGTCACTCCAGTGAAATATTTATTTCCAAACCAACCATTGTATCATTAACCCAATAGCTTCTATTCAGTTCTTATCTTCATTGACTTTAGGTGATTGACATTGCAAATCACTTGACTTCTTGATGTATCTTTCTTCCTTGAGTATAGCCCCAAGGCCTGCACGTTTCTTCTTGCTTTGTTGAAACCTGCACATACATCTCTATGCCTGACCTGCCACTTCCCCTAACTCCTTAGTGTTCCAGATGCATTCATTATGAGCCAGTGTGCTTAAAACATGTACATTCCCTTGCAGACAAACAAATTGTTACATCTACATGCAAAATGAAGTTGAACAGAGGACCAGTTCCTTAAGATAAAATAGTAAGTATGGCAACTATTCCCTTAACCCACAAACTCAGACTATCTCATATTGACACAGGAGTTAAGAAGAAATTACTCAGATAGTGAGGATGTAAAAGTCCTCACTAAGGTTTTCCTTTTAATGAAAAGTAGCCCCATATCATTGTCCTTTCTAACAAAGAGCAGCTTGTAAAATTGAGCTACTGACATAGATGCTGGCAGTTGTGCCAATCATGTTTAAAATGGCAGCTCCACCTTCCCTTCTCTGCCAACCAGTGTACAATAAGGAACAGACAAGATTGTCCTGGCCAAGGGGAAAGAGTTATTTGCATACTAAGATTAGGGTAGGGCGGCCAGCCTTTCCTGAGCTATATGTAAATGTCAAACCTGATGGAACCAACCTGTGAGCTCTACATAAATCAGACACCGCCTACTCGAGCCTTACTATAAAATTCAGTGCATCTGTTGCCAGCTGGCCTTTCCTCTCAGAAGTCTCATCTCTCTCTGCAGAGAGAGAGCTGTTTTCTTTTCTCTTTCTTGTGCTATTAAACCTCTGCTCTTAAACTCCTCGTGTGTGTCCGTGTCCTAAATTTTCTTGGTGCAAAAGGATGAACTCAGGTATTTACCCCAGACAACATAGCTGCTTCAATATCACTTTTGCTACTGTTCAAAAATTCTACTCCTAATTGTGATTATTTTTTGTGAACATGTGACTAAAAAAAAAGAGAGAGAACAGCACAATAGGTTCCTGTTCTGCATCAGGATAATAATCTAGTAAATGCCCCAATATAAAGAAACAAATCAACAGCACAACTATAGTTAAAATTATGAAACAATAAATTTAACTCCATTTTTTGAAGAACTGGTCGTGGAACACAAACATTGTCTTGTTAAATAGATGCCTCGTTTCTTATTTATATATATATTTTTCTACTTTTATTTTAGGTTCAGGGGATACATGCACAGGTTTCATACATGGAGATATTGCTTGTTGCTGAGATTCAGTGTAAGAGTGATTCTGTCACCCAGGTGGTAATGAGCACAGTACCCCATCAGTACCCTTCCATCCCATGTACCTCTCCCACCCTTCTCCCTTAAGCAGCCCCCAGTTTCTATTGTTCCCATCTTTGTATCCATATATATTCAATGTTTAGCTCCCACTTATATATGAAAACACTCAGTATTTGATTTTCTGTTCCTGCATTAGTTTGCTTAGGATAATGGCCTCCAACTGCATCCATGTCCCTGCAAAGGACATGATTGTGTTCTTTTTGATGGTTACATAGTATCCCATCATGTATATGTACCAGTTTCTTTATGCAGTCTACTGTTGATAGACATCTTAGTTTACTCTATGTCTTTGCTAAGGTGACTAGTTCTATAATGAACATATGAATTCATGTATCTTTTTGGTAGAATAATTTATATATACCCAGTAGTGGGATTTCTGGGTCAAATAGTAGTTCTGTTTTAAGTTTTTTGAAAAATTCCCACACTGCTTTGCACTGTGGTTGAAATAATTTATGTTTCTGCCAGCAATGTATAAGTGTTTTCTTTTCTCTGCAGACTTGGCAACATTTATTTATTTTTTTTTTTTTTTGCTTTTTATTAATAGCCATTCTGACTGGTATGAGCTGGTATTTCATTATGGTTTTGATTTTCATTACTCTAATGATCAATGATAATGAGCATTTTTATAATGTATTTGTTTATCACTTATAGGTCTCTTTTGAGAAGTGTCTGTTCATATCCTTTGCCCACTCTTTAATGGGGTTGTTTTTTGTTGGTTGAATTATTTAAATTACATATACATTCCGGATATTAGACCTTTGTCAGACACATAGTTTGTGAATATTTTCTCTCATTCTGTATGCTGTCTCTTTCTTCTGTTGATAGTTTATTTTGCTGTGTGGAATCTTTTCAATTTAATTAGGTCCTACTTGTCAATTTTTGTTTTTGATTTGTTTGCCAAGGCCAATGCTCAGAATAGTATTTCCTAGGTTTTCTTCTAGGGTTTTTATTGTTTTAGCCCTTATATTTAAGTGTTTAATCTATCTTTAGTTAGTTTTTGTATGTCATGAAAAGAAGTGGTCCAGGTTCAATATTATGCATATAGCCAGCCAGTTATTCCAGCACCATTTATTGAATTGGGAGTCACTTTCCCATTGTTTGTTATTGTCAACTTTGTCAAAGATTAGTTGGTTGTAGGTATGCTGCTTTGTGAGTTCTCTATCTTGTTCTATAGTTCTATGTGTTGTTTTTGTATTAGTACCATGCTGTTTTGTTTACTATAGCCTTGTAGTATAGTTTGAAGTTGGATAGTGTGATGCCTACTGGCTTTGTTCTTTTAGGTTAGCTTTGCAATTCAGGCTCTTTTTTGTTTCATATGAATTTTAGAATAGTTTTTTTTTCTAAATCTGTGAAAAATGACATTGATAATTTGATAAGAATAACACTGAATCTATACATTTCTTTGGGCAATTTGGCCATTTTGACATTATTGATTATTCTAATCCATGAGTAGGGAATGCATCTTCATTTGTTTGTGTCATTTTTTATTTCTTTCAGCAGTGTTTTGTAATTCACAGTATAGAGATTTTCACCTCTATGGTAAGCTGTATGCCTAGGTATTTTTTTTCTTTCTGTGGCTATTGTAAATGAGACTGCATTCTTTATTTAATTCTCAGTTTGGACATTACTGGTGAATAGAAATGCTACTGATTTTTATACACTGATATTGTACCCTGATTCTTTACTGAAGTCATTTATCAGTTCCAGGAGGCTTCTGGCAAAATCTGTGAGTTTTTCTAGGTATAGAATCACATCGTCTGCAAATAGAGATAGTTTAACTGCCTCTCTTTCTATTTAGATGTCTTTAATTTTTTTCTCTTGCCTGATTGCTCTGGCTAGGACTTTCAGTAGTATGCTGAAAAGGAGTGGTGAGAGTGGGCATCCTTGTCTTGTTCCAGTTCTCCAATGGAATGCTTCCAGCTTTTGCCTGTTCAGTACCTCATCCCTTATTGAATCATGTAATAATGTATAGTGCAGCTAAGCATTCTTGAATGATGTCTGTGTAAATATCAAGTGTCAGTGACTTATGGTTTATAAAAAAATACATTTTGTTACTTCAAAAACATAGAAAATGCTCTCTACCTGATAAAGGCATTTAAAATAAAAACATGAAAAAAGGAAACATTAATACCAGATAAAACTTTGTAAAAACCAAAAAAGATTATACTGCAAATGTTTAATATTAAAAGGTATCATTCTTAAGATAAAAAGTAAAAAAAAAAAAAAGAACCTCAAAGGATTATTTTCTCCCATAGTCTTGATCTTTGTTTCATGACAAATATTCCAGATGTAGAAGATGCCTTTGATTTTTTGTTAAAGTTGGTCACATGTTTAAGTGCATTTTAGAGCATCTTTATATTGGGTGTTAATACATATATTAGTTCATGCAAATATTTTGTTGGCTTACTCTAATACTGATTTTATTTCTGTGTGTTTGTGTGTGTTTGGTGAAAATCTTCATTGCTTTTCCAATTCAGATTTTCAGATCTGTTTGTAATTTCAAATTGCAATATTTCACAAAGAGTATTATGTTCCTTCTTTGCATATCTTCTGTTAAATTATTTACAAGGAGCTATAGTCTATAATTAACAAGGTTAATAGCACTCCACAGAATCTCTTTCAAAATTGTCAATCTAAGGACTTTTTTTGCACCAAAGCTTGCTATTTCTTGGGGAACTACATAACAGAGTATACTGTATATAAAGTATATTGTGCATACATATTTATTAATGTTTATTTCATTCTCAAGAATGACTCAGCGTTAGCAGCATACAGAGCCAGGAAAGCATACATAATATAGCAATGGCAACAAATAACACTGATTAGAAATTGGTGGCTTCTCTCCCACATGTTTTTGTGCTGGCTCGTAGAAATGCTGACCATAATCTTTGACTTCAGTCAGTTTTTTCCACTTTGGTTTTCAATTTGTTGTCAATAAATACTAGATTCCATTGAACCAGTAACATTCCTATGTTCCTTGATAAGCTTTAATTTTCATATGGGAATTACAAACTTTTTTCTGTTTTCATGATTTATTGAATGATTTTTCACAGGATTTGAAATTTGGAAAACCTTATAAAGTTTTCAGAAAATTCCAGAAAAAAATTTCTGCACAGAAGCACTTATATTTAAACATATGAGATACAGCTGATGGAAACATAATATTCAACTGGGAAACCATTATTGTAAAAAATAATACATCTTCTTTCTTCCTCGCTTCAAATATTCATCAAGTGCCTACAATGTGAAAGACATTATCTTAAGTACTTACATGAGAACAAAAACAAAATGGAGTTGTAGATGCTGGCAAGGCTGTGGAGAAGAAAGAATGCTTGCACACTGTTGGTGGAAATGTAAATTGGTTCAGCCCCTGTGGAAAGTAGTTTGGAGATTTCTGAAAGAACTTACAACTGTCATTCAACCCAGCAAGCCCATTAATGGGTATATATTGAAAAAAAATCATTCTACTAAAAAGACATATGCATTTCCATGTTAATCACAGCACTATTCATCATAGCAAAGACACAGACTCAACAATGTGCCCATCAACAGTGGACTGGGTAAAGAAATGGGTACATATACACCGAGGAATACTATGTAGACATAAAAAAGAATGAAATCACATCCTTTTCAGCAACATGGATGCAGCAAGGGACAATTATCCTAAGTGAATCAATGCAAGAACAGAAAACCCAATACTGCATGTTCTCACTTACAAGTGGGATGTTACAAGTGGCCACTCATGGCCATAAAGATAGGGACAATAGTTACTGTGAACTTCTAGAGGGAGAGGGAGGGATGGGGCCAAGTGTTGAAAAACTGTTAGGTACTATGCTCACTATCTGGGTGATGAGATCTTTTGTACCTCAAACCTCAGCATCACACAATATACCCATGTAGCAAACATGCACATTTACCCACTGAATCTAAAATAAAAGTATAGAAATTAGTTATAAAAAATGAGTTGTATGGAGTCTTGCCCTCAAATGGCCTCAGGGATAAAAGATGATTAGCTAGACTATGCACTAGAATATAAATTAGCATAAAGAGGGTCTAGGGCAAAGAAAGAGGTGGAGATAAAACATAATGGGATAACAATGGAAAGAGAGTTATTACAACTCTATCTGTTCCAAATAAATTCCAATAGTTTTACAAAATACACAGATTTTTAGATAACTGAGAGCAGTGGTGATGGGGAGGGGAGATTGTAACACAAATACCAGACAGTAAAACCGGATTACCTAGCATCTAATTTCAAATTTACCATAAATTTTGCAAATGCATGTAGTTTCTTAAATTCCCTATGCCTCAGTTTCCAACTCAGTTAAATGGAAATAATAATGTAATTACTTAAAATGGTTATTCTGATGATTAAATAAGTTAATACATGTAAATATCTTAAAAGGGTAAGTGGAGAGTAATAACCAATCATTAAACATTAGTTCTTATTTTTGTAGTAGTTGTTGTTAAATTTAAATATTTTCCTGGATAAATAATAACCAACATGGAAAAGGCACAAATGTGGGAAATGAGGCCTGGCTCAGTGGTTTACACCTGTAATCCCAGCACTTTGGGAAGCCAAGGCAGGTTCATCACCTGAGGTCAGGAGTTAGAGACTAGCCCGGCCAACATGGTGGAACCCTGGCTCTACAAAAAAACACAAAAATTAGCCAGACGTGGTGGCATGCACCTGTAGTCCCAACTACTTGGGAGGCCGAGGCAGGAGAATTGCTTGAATCAAGGAGGCAGAGGTTGCAGTGAGCTGAGATCACATCACTGAACTCCAACCTATGTGAGAGCAAGACTTTGACTCAAAAAAAAATAATAATAAATAAATAAAATACATAAACTTTTGAGAAGGAAAATTTTAAAAAGCAAGATGTATTACAATAAAAATGTGGGAAACAGAAGATTGATAGAGAAACAGTGGGTAATTTTGTTTAGAGCATGAATGTACAAAAATAAAATGAAGAGTAGAAAAGAAAATTTTAACTTTCTCTTTCCATTTCTAATCCATTAACATATTATTCAATATTAACCCTTAAATGTCATCTATGACTGCACTTTTGTTTCTACAATACTAGCTTTCAGCAGATAAACACTCCTACTGAACAAAAATAGAAAACTTATAAAATTATATCTATATATGTCCAGGAATAAATAGACCAAGATTGCTGAGAGGCAAGTCATGGACAGATGGGCTCATGTTTCAGTTACTTTTTCTAGTTATATTTCCTCATTGTGAGAATGCATTAAGATACTGACATCCTAGGCTTTTCCCAGGCAAAGGGGCACTACCTGGTGGTGGGGTGGGCATGGGGGGTAGACAAATAGGAAGAGTTTTGACAGTCATGGAGCTGAAAAAAATGACAAATTATCTGTCCAAGATCTTGCTGAGCAGAGACGGGTAGAGAACTAAGCCTGACACAATACATTTCTATACTCTAGCAGTGGATAATTAAAAATAAAAATTTTAAAACTTCAAGTACAATTATATGGAAATCATAATATGCTTAGGAATATGGTTTATAAGAGACATATAACAATTCTGTACTGGGAAATAAAAGGAAACATTGGTGAGAGAAATTAAAGAAGACCTAAATAAATGAAGAAATACCTTATGTTCATGACTTGAAAGAATCAATACAGTTAAATTCTCGACTCTGGCTATATTTACCTATTGAATTGATCCTATGCATTCAGTCACATGTTTATGGAAATTGACATGCTGCTGTTTGCAAGAAAATGCAAGTAAATTAGTATGGCTAATATATGTATTCTATATAAAACAGAACAAAGTTGGGGGTTCTTACACTAACTGACTTCAAAACTTAATATAAAGCTACATTAATCAAGGCAATGTGATTCAGGCATGAGACTAACAAATAAGTTAATAGCACATATATAAAGCCCCAAAATAGAAACACACTTATATGGTCATTTGATTTTCAACCAATGTTTTAAAGCAATCCAAGGAAGAGAGAAAACCTGTTTAAAAATAATGGTAGTTTGGATATCCATAAGAAAAAAGTAAAACAGTAAGTGTTTAAGCCGTGACCCACAGCTCATCGCTTACACAAACATTAATTTGAGGTTTATTATACAACCTAAAAATAAAAATTAACATTATGAAGTCTTTGTAAGGTAAGTTTCCTTTTGAGAGAAAACGTTGTTATTATATGAAGGAAAGAAACAGTTTCTCAGCTAGGACACAGGAAACAATCAACATTGAAGAAAAAATTTGAACTGTACATTACCTAAATGCTCATTAAGAAAATTGATTGGGGTGTCAAAGACTAAAGAAAAATTATTTTCAAAAAACATATATAGCTGAGAAGGACTGGTGCCTAAGATATAACTCAATAATAACCCATAACTCAATAATAAAAAAGACAAGCAAATATATTTTTTGAAATAATTTGTGCAGATACAAAAGAAGATATACAAATGTCCAACACATATATGAAACCCTAGGGAACACTAGTCATCACAGAAATAAAATTTAAAACCATAATGAGATAATACATACCCACTCAAATGGCTGAAAGTTATAAAAACTGGCAATATTAAATGTTGATGAGAATCATAAGCTTTCATGCATTTTTGTAGACAGTATACTATGATACTTCCATTTTGAAAAAGGGCTGAAAATTTCTTATAAAACTAAAGATAAATTTAGAATTAAAGAGTAGAAAATTTTCCATTATCAGCCATGGTAAAGTAAGAAGTGGTAAATTTATCCTTCCTTAACAAGTAAGAAACATAAAATATATGAAACAATGATTTATAGATCTTATAAAACAAGTAAATATAAGATAGTGATTCCTGAAGGACAAGATATAAGATTAAAACAGCTACTGCTTGAGTTTCCAGTCCAAGTTGCAGGAAAAGAGAGCTTAGAGGTTAGCAGTCTACCTGAGTTGAGGCCATGTTGAGAATTTGAAGAGGCCAAGGGAGCTAAAATTCACAGAGCTGAATAACAGAGAAGAGAGCTCCATGAAGAGGCGAGAACGACATAGACAGAGCCACAGAGGTCTGTAGACGGTTCCCTTCAAGTATTAAGGTGAGTCTTGATCAGTACTTGTAAGTGAGGAAACTGACAGACAATGGGATAGTAACAGGAATAATAATTTCTACAGACCACACACACACACAGTCAACAGATATAACAAGCCTTGTATTCCTTGGGGTTTTAGGTTGGATATTCAAAAGTGTATCATCCTAGTAGCAAGACCAAATTAACCCTGGAATAAAGACTACACTGGTCTTGACTCACAAGTTTTAAAAACAAGCCTCAAAAGAGATCAAACTATTTATAAATAATGTTATTGTATCTCACAATAAAACTGAAAAAAAAAATAGCTTAAGGAATCAGAAAAAAAAAGAAGAGAAAAGAAAAAACAACCTAACATTCAATACTGCAAAATTCATAATCTTTAGTATTCAATTCTAAAACTGACCAGGCAGGCAAAAAACAGGAAAAATATATTCATAATGAGGAAAAAAATAAAACATTAGAAATGTCTCTTGATAAAATTAGTAGAGAAAGACATTAACCAGCTATTATAAATACATTTTGGATGTCCAAGAACATAGAAGACATAAAGAGCATGTTAATAGGAGATATATTAGATATGATAAAGACTCAAATTGAATTTCTAGAGGTGGAAAAGATACTGGAACAGGACAATAGCAGATCGGACAGACACCACACAAGAAAACCTTAGTGAACTAAATCTGCATTGATACAAACTGTCCAAAATTAAACAGAGAAAAGAAAAAGACTGAGAAAGGAATGGGTGGAGACTTGGTGAGCTGTAGGACAACTTCAAGCAGGCTAATACATGTGTAACTTGTTCCACACAAGAAAGAGGTGGGGAGAAAGGAGAAACACGTGAAGAAAATATAGTCAACATTTTCCCAGATTTGATGAAAACCATGAGCCCAGTGCTATAGATTGAATGTGTTTCCCTCACCCCAAATTTATAACTTGAAACCTTAATACCCAATGATGGCAGATACTTCGGGAACAGAATTAGTGCCTTCATAAAAAAGACCCTAGAAATCTCCCTCACCCCATCTGCACGTAAAGACAAAGCAAGAAGATGGCTTTGAACCAAGAAATGGACCCTCACTACTAAATCTGTTAGCATCTTGACACTGGACTTCCCAGACTCCAGAACTGTGAAAAATAAATTTCCGTTGTTTATAAACCACCCAGTCACCCAGCCTGTGGCATTCTGTTGTAGCAACCAAAACAGACCAATACCCATTGACCAAAGAAGTTCAGTGAATTCCAAGTAAAAGGAACATGAAGAAAACTACCCCAAGTCACCTCAGAATCAAACTGCTTAAATGCAGTGATAAAGAGAAAATCTTGAAAGCACACCCCAAAAATACACAGAATATGCTGAGTAACATACATAAAAATCACAATCAACTTCTTATCAGAAAACAACAAAAGACAGTGAAGCAGTATCTTAAATGTTCTGAAAGAAAATCCAAAGAAACAACCTAGTGTTCTATATCTAACAAAGATATCTTTCAAAAATAAAGGTGGCCTAGACTTTCTCATAGAGAAGCTGAAAGAATTTTTTACCTGCATACTTCAGGAAATTTCAAATAAAGTCATTGAAATAGAAGAAAATGATACAGATGGAAATTTGGGTGTAGACACAAAAAAGAGCACTAGATATTGTGAATATGCACAAACTCAGTGAGAGATTTCAGTGCCTTTCTCTCAATAAGTAATAGAACATGTAGGCAAAAATTATGATTATAAAAAATACTGGGACTGGGCACAGTGGCTCACGCCTGTAATCTAAGCACTTTGTAAGGCTGCAGTGGGTGGATCATGAGGTCAGGAATTCAACACCAGCCTGGCCAAGATGATGAAACCCCATCTCTACTAAAAATACAAAAATTAGCTGGGCATGTTGGTGAGTGCCTGTGATCCTAGCTACATGGGAAGCTGAGGCAGAGAACTGCTTGAACACAGAAGGCAGAGGTTACAGTGATCCAAGATCGTGCCACTGCACTCCAGCCTGGGCAACAGAGCAAGACTCTGTCTCAAAAAAAAAAAAAAAAAAAATTGAACATGACTACAAACAGCTTGATTTCACTGGCATTTATAACCCACTCTATCTAAGAATAATAGAAAATACATTATTTCCAAGTGGACACTTGACCTATATTCTGGGTCATAAAACAAATCCTAATATGTTTAAATGTTTTTATGTCATACCACATATGTTCTATCATTTAAATAAAATTAAACTAGGAATCAAAAAGAGGAAAATCTGTGGAAAATCCCTAAATGTTTGGGTAGCAAAAAACATGTCTATATAACCTATGGAACAAAGAAGAGTTTTCAAAAAGTACTTTGAGCTGAATTAAAATGAAAACAAAATGGAAGAACATTTTTGGTGTCCATCTAAGGCAATGTTTAGAGGGAAGTTTTAAAAAATGCTTATGTAAAAGAGAAATAAAGGTCTCAAGTCATTGACTTAAGCCCCCAATTTGAGAATAGGTAAAGAAGAAAAAAGTAAACCCAATGCAGAAGGAAAATGACAATAAAAACAAAGGAAGAAGTAAGTGAAATACCAAACAGAAAAATACAGAAAATCAGTAAAATCCAAAGAGTTGATCAATAAAAATTTTAGATATGTAGCCGGAAAAATCAAGAAAAAAATTTAAAAATACCAGAAATGAGGGAGTAGGCATCACCAGGCATTCTATAGACATTAAAAGGATATAGATAAAAAGGACTTTAAGATTTATTTCAAAACTACAGTAATTAAGACAGTATGGTAATGGCATAAAGATGGAAATATAAGCCAAGTAAACAGGATAGTCAGTGCAGAAATAGACCTACAATGTGTGGTCACTTGACTTCTGGCCAAGAAACTGAGGAAACTAAATGGGAAAGAATAACATTTAAATAAACACATTTATGGAAATAAATTTCACAAGTTAGATGGAATGGACAAATATCTTAAAATATACATAATTCCAAAACTCACGAAGAAAAATAATCTGAAAAGCCCTTTATCTATTAAGAAATTGATTTTGTATTTAAAAGCATTCCTAGAAAGAATGGCTCAGATGGCTTTGTTGATAAATTCTACCATTTTTTTTTTTAATTTAAAGAGAGAGAGAAAAGGAGAAGGAGAGAGAAAGAAACAGCTAACTCTCACACTGAGTGAGAGAATTCAGAAAGATAGAATCCAGGAGAGGAAAGCAGCTTTCACACTGAGTGTAAGGGAATACAGAGAGAGATGGAGTGTAGGAGGGGAAGACAGGCTTCCATGAGAGAGTGTGGAAGGGGACTCCAGAGGGGAAATCCAGGATAGAGAAAGATGGCTTCCACAAAGGGAGTGTTTGTGGAAGGGGACCCAAACATGGAGTCCCCCACCAAACATTTAAGGAAAAAATACTATCAGTTTTGCACAATTAATATTAGAGAATATAGAAGAAGCAACATCCATTCCATTTTATGAATTTATCATTACCCAAACACCAAAACTAGACCAAAAGATTATAATAAAAGAAAACTAGAGAACAATATCTCTGCTAAATAATAGAGGCAACTATTCTCAAGAAAGATTTAGAAATTAAATCTAACAATACATTTATGTGGAAAGTAAGGTATTATAATCAAGTCGATGTTTGTTTAACATTGGAAAATCAATTAATGCAATTAATGACACAAACTGAAAAACTAAAACCATGTGATCTTAATTAATACAAGGTATTTGACAAAATCAACATGTATTCATGATTAAAGCTGTTAGTAGAGGAGTAATAAAATGGAACTTCCTGGATCTAATGGGAAGAATCTACTAAAAACGTACAGCATCATATTTAGTAATAAACTACTTCATAGTTTCTTCATAAGATTGGAAATGAGATCATAATTTCTACTCTTACCACTCCAGTTCAGCAGTCTCAGAAGTTCTAACCACGCAAATAAAAGGCATACAGATTAGAAAGCGAGAAGTAAAATGGTCTTTATTTGCAGATGAGATAATTTTCTATGTAGAAAATATTATGGATGTAGGGAAAAAGTATTAGAAATAATGAGTAACTTTAGGAATATTGCAGGATATGAAATCAGTGTACAAATATGAATTCTATTTTTATTTTCTAGAAATGAATAATCAGAAAGTAAAATTGAAAATAATGATTTTATTTGTAATATATTTAATGATTGTGAAATGCTTTTGGATAAATTTGAAAAATTTGGAAGATCTCTATGCTCAAATCTATAAAATATTTCTCAGAAAAATTTAAAATGACTTAGATATATTTAATGATCAAATAATTTATACTTTAATCACCTTATTTCTCCTCTAGTTTTATCTATAGATAGATGATAGATAGATAGATAGATAGACAGATAGGTTCAATATTATCTTCATCAAAATCCTGGAAGGCTTTTCCATAAAAAACAAGAGGATCTTAACATTTATTTAAGCAATTCAAATAATCTAGAATTACTAAACTATTTTTGACAAAGAATAACTAATACAGAGAACCTAGAGTATCTGACTTTAAGATTTATTTCAAAACGACAGTAATTAGGACAGTATGGTAATGGCATAAAGATGGAAATATAAGCCAAGTAAACAGGATAGACAGTGCAGAAATAGACCTACAATGTGTGGTCACTTGACTTCTGGCCAAGAAACTGAGGAAACTAAATGGGAAGAGGAAAACATTTATATCAAACTGTACTGGAACTATTGGATAGTCATATATAAAAGATCTTAGCCTTTATCTCACACAATATTAAAAAACTTAAAATGAGTCATAGAGCTATATGGGAAAGTTAAAACTATAAAAGTTCAAAAAGAAAACAAGAGGACATTCTAGTAATCTTGGCTCTGACAAAGATTTCTCAAATTAAGACCCAGAATGCTCAAAATATGTATAAAATAATTTGAACTTCATCAAATTTTAAACATTTGTCCTTTAAAATACATATATAAGAAAACCAAAAGGAAAACTATGAATCAGAAGGAAACATTTACAAAACACATATGTGAAAAGGCAAAGTGCTTATATCATATATATAGATAATACTTACAAAAATAAAAAAATATGTAAAAATGGAAAAATACTTAACAGACATATCACATGCGAAAAAGATATACAGATGGAAAGTAAGCACCTGAAAAGTTGCTTAATATCATTACTCATGAGGAAAATGCAAATTGAAACCAAAATAAAACACCACTATACATTTACTGAAACAGCTAAAGTTTAAAGACAGTCTATATCAGATATTGGCAAGCATATGTTACAACTGAAGCTCTCTTACATTGCTTTTGAAAATTGAAAATTGTACAACCATTTTGAAAACTATTTTTGCAGTTGCATGGCACACCAAACATGTACTTATCATGTGAATAGACATTTTATTTATAATGTCCTTTGCAGAGGCATAGATGAAGCTAGAAGCCATCATTCCAGCAAACTAATACAAGAACAGAAAACCAAATAAACACCGCGTGTTCTCACTCATAAGTGGGAGCTGAACAATGAGAACACATGGACAGAAGGAGGGGAACATCACACTTGGGGGCCTGTCAGGGGGTGAAGGATAGTGGAGGGATAGCATTAAGAGAAATACCTAATGTAGATGATGGGTTGATGGGTGCAGCAAATCACCACGGCATGTGTATACCTATGTAACAAACCTGCACATTCTGCACATATTTCCCAGAACTTAAAGTATAATAATAATAATAACAATAAATAAGACAGATAGATATGTGAGAAAGAAAATATAGTAAGATATTAATTGTAAAATCTAAGTATTGGGTATATGAGTATATCCCACTTTCTTAGGCTCTTTTTTTTTTGCTCAAAATAATCTTCTGTAAATTTGTGTGTGCTCCTATCAAAAGGTAAAGTCTATTTTCCACTCTCTGAATCTGTCCTGGGTTGTGACTTGCCTTGTTCAAAAAAATGTGACAGAATCATTTTCCAGCTCTAAGACTAAACCTCAAAAGGCAATTTGCCTTTTATCTGCCTCCTTCTCATGAACAGTGCCAGGCTAGCCAGCTTGAGAACATCCACATGGAGAGTTCACATGTTATCTCCAAGGCTACCTAGGAGCCCATCAACCCCAAACATATGAGAAAGCATGACCAGTTTCAGCGGAGATGCCCATTTGACCCTCAGCTGACCATAGATGCATGAGTGTGCCCAGCCAAGACTGGGAGAACAACCTAGCTGATAGTTTATGAGACAGCAATAGCTATCAAGCTTTTGTACAATACATAACCTCTCTCGACTTCAACTTTTCCATAGAATCTATATCATAGGGTCGTGATTAGATAACTCACCTAAACGGTTTAGAACAGTGAAAAATGCATAAATCCTTCAAATAATTTCCTAGTAATGCAATCCCTACTACCTCAGAGAGTTTCCTTGCAGAACAACTCAAAACTGATTGCTAAATTCTTCAGAAAGATCCATAGAAAATAGACATTATTTATTAATGTTTGCCAAGCCATTACGTTTTTGCCTTGATGCCAGTCCAAAATGAGGCTTGTCATGCATGGAAACTGAACCTGCAAAAGAGAAGAATAGTAGATCAAATTTGAGCTTGGCTCTTTGCCTCTATTTCAGAAAGCTAAGAGCTCTCTCAAAGGGCAGCACAGGGAAGCAGGTGACTTTCTGTTATTCCATATCATATTGCCTTGTATCACTTCTGACACTAAAGTCACATTTCATTTAAAAGGAAAGTGGCCTGAGCTGAAACCTTGCCCAACATTTTCCCCACCATATACAAACATCCATTATCAAAAAAGTGGTCCCTTAAGTCTTCTTTCCAAGAGAATTGATCAGGTGACTTGGCACAGGAGATGGAGCCCCTTAAAATTACCAAAGCTGTCTGTGCTTTACACAAAGGTGGCTGCCAAAAGTGCTGGAGCTTATGCAAAACCTTTGCCACTCAAGTGAACAGGACTTCTGAAACAGAAAACATTTAATAACCCAAAAATTGCCTAAAAATAAGTATCTATGTACCTGGCAATGAAGAATGAGTTACCACTCTGCTCCATAGGAGGCCAGTGGCAGCATTATATAGTGTCTGGGTCAAGACCCTCTTTAGGCAAGAAACCATGGCTGGGCTGACATTTCAATACTAATGAGGTGGGGCACTGTTCACAATTACCTCTTTTCTTTTACAAAGTGTCACTGAAACATACTTACTGAAAACATTGCTTTGAAAACACTTGACATTTTCCCCATATTTTCACCATGGAAGACTATAATAAAGCCCCCAAACTCATCTCTTTCTAGAGATAGCTATGATTCAGAAGAGGCAGCAGGAGTCGGTATTTAACCCTGTGTGGTATAAAAACACCAGCAGCCAGGCCTGTGTTCCTTAGGGTATCCCTGGTGTTAAGTCATCCATCCTTCCATGTAGGCCTCTTCTTGGGGTGAAGGAAGTGATGTTTATTAGGACCCCAGTCTCATGGAAGAGTGGCTGAGGGAGCTGCATACCCTGGATAGGACATTTCTGTCCCCAAAATTGATGTCTCATGCACTTCTAGCAAGCACACTTTAAAATAAAGGTAAAAACACAGCAAACTTTTCTATCTACTAGTTCAGGAAGGACAGGAAATCTCTCCTGTTCATGGCTTAGCAGAAAATTTATGAAATTAGGAGTTGAAGGTTTGGTAAGCAGAGGCTTCATAACATTTAGTACAAACCTTATAGCTATGGAAGACACTTTGCCCCAGAGTTCAGCAGTCCAGGGGATGTTGTTAGTGTCACATGAAGAAAGGTCTCACACCGTCATCTATATCTGGCAA
The DNA here is from genome assembly GCF_030222135.1 of Aotus nancymaae. Classification (NCBI taxonomy): domain Eukaryota; kingdom Metazoa; phylum Chordata; class Mammalia; order Primates; family Aotidae; genus Aotus; species Aotus nancymaae. The sequence goes on along the minus strand of NW_026988570.1, from coordinate 4,677,212 downwards.
ATGTTGAGATAAACTAGGTTATTTCCTACAGGAGTTCTTAGTCCCAGGAAGGTACAGCTGAAAGCAGGAGGTGCAATATGCAGGCTGCCCAAACTCATTTAATAATAGCACACATTTTTTTTTTCTATTCCCACAGAGCAAGAAATAGTTGTCAGAAAATATTGTGGGAAATGTAGCCTTAAGGTAACCATGAGAAAATGTATGTGACATGGTTAATATAGCCCTAGAAATAGAAATAGGCTTTAGCCTACTGGGGCAATTGAAATCACAGGTTTTCTAGCATAGTCCTAATTCTCAAGTTGGAAGCTGCCATCTATATAATCACAGGAAATGGAGAAAAACAGTGTCAAGATGACTGTCCTTGAATGGGAATGAGGTCAAGCCTCACATGGATGTCCAGGAATACCATTAGGCGAATGGTTAGACTGAGCCTGCAGCAGCACTAATACACTTGAGAAAGAAGAAAGGAGGCCCAATTCTGGCTCAGTGCTCACGTCAGCCCGCCTTGCAGCTGCCCACAGGACCCCAGGCCCATGGGAACATTCTCTCTACCCATGGGCGGAATATGCAATACTCCTAACAATTGGATACAATGAAATACAGAGAATTGATTACTTACTAAAGTTATCAAGGAGCCCGAGAAAATTAAACCCTTTCCTAAGACATCTGGCTGTGTGGTGAGAACTCTGGACTTGGCCTTAGAAAACCAGTGACCCAGGCTCAATAAGCAACTAAGATCCTACATCTTTATTCCCTGATCATCAAGATGAGAAGGTCAATTAAGATACTATCTAAGGTACCTGTTAAGTGAAAAATCAAAAAGTCTGCATCTTTATCAGAGCCCTTTTGCTCACCTTCTCTAATTCAACACCCCAGTGACACCTGTTGACTGATAGTTATCACTTAGTCCCTTAGAAAGGGAGAAAAAGAAGAAGGAGGAATGAGCTCTTACAAGGTATTTCTAACCTTTATGCAGTTTACTCTTCAGGGAAAGAGCTATTCAGCAATGGTAATATATTCGTAGATATGGGCAAGATGGTTAGGTGTTGGGGCACTAACAGGGTTGCTATATCTGTCTGTAGCCATTGCCCTTTTGGGGTTCTTGAATAACGAATAGTAACTTCTTCCTTCCTTTACTAAATGGATAAGATGAATCTATAGGAAGCAATCCATTTCTCTGAGTGTTTCACTTTATTTAAATTTTGTATGTCCCTAATTTAGGCTTAAGTTTTGCACTTGATGTAGACTGAAGTAGACTGAAGTTTTGCACTTGATATAAGACTCCTGTTTCTTATCTCCATATACTGTAAGGAAATAGGTACCTTCTCGATATTACGAAAAGTAGTGGACTGGGCAGTCTAAAATTAGGTTTAAATATGTAGCCATACAGCTTCTTGTTAATCACTGCAGTGCACAATGACATTTACCCAGTGTACTGAATGATAATGAATGTTGGTAATAATACGAGTTGGTGTTTTAGGATTACCTTTTATCACGATACCAAACTTACTGTGAAATCTAAATAGCTATATATACTTCCGAAGGGTATTACTACAATAGTACTACATCAATTCATGCTGTTCTTTGGATTGTGTTGCTGTCAATGTTCTCATATTGTTGAATTATTTATTTTGTTAGTTAATCTGATCATGATACACTCCACAAATGGTGTGTCTTACGTGATGTTTGCACCACTTTCTATATTCAAGCTGGAAGATTCTGACATTCTGCTTCTTAAAGTGTTGTTTTCAATTATTGGCCAAAGGGGATTGTATTTAAGAACTAGAAGTAAATGTCTAGATGTGCTCTAAAAGGGGAATTATATTGCCACAGAAGTCTCTGCAAAGATGTTTTGTAATGATGCAGCCATTCTTGAATGGTGTGTGTTGTACCTCAGGATTACTTCATATACCCTCCTTACCTCAAAAAGCAAAACTGAATTTGGTTCATTCCTCAGAGAACACTATTCTGCAACTTGTTGTTGAATAAAATTCTCAAGTCATTTTATTCTGTTCCTAATGACTAAGTAGCAGGACTGGCTTTGCCATTGGGTGGACAAAGTAGGTGTTTACTTCTATGAGGGAACTGAGAAACTACAAGATTCTTGATAAACTTAAATAGCTACTAACTCTCAAATGGCATATGTTGTATGCCACAGGATATGATTTTACACTAAAGCTTCATTTTGTGGGATGGAACCACAATAACCCACTGAAAGGGATATATTTATATCAGATCAGCCTGACTTGTACTATCAGTGTCAGTCCCTGACACTGAATGAGGTTAACTTTTCTGACCCAAGAGAAGTTCATGCTGGAGAAAGGTCAGGAAAAGCATAATCTTATTGGTGGATATCTATTATACAAGATAAAGACTGAGAGTGCTCAAGGCCAAAGAGAAAGGGGGTCTTGGTGTGGCCCCACACACCTTCTGACCTTATTCCAGTCTTATTTAGTGCCATTTCTAGCCTAGGAACTGCTTTACTGTGGCTGGAAGAGATAACACAGTCAAGGGCTCTAGTGACCACCAGGAGCTGCAGTTTTTCATGCCTTGATACCTTAATCTTCTGCTTAAGCATGTGGGCACGCTTTTTTAATGTAAGATTCTCCAAAAACACCTTAAAAACTGCTTCAAAAGGCCAGGCAAGGTGGCTCACACTTGTAATCTCAGCACTTTGGGAAGCAGAGGCAGGTGAATCATGAGGTCAGGAGATCGAGAGTATCCTGCCTAACATGGTGAAATCCCATCTGTACTAAAAATACAAAACAAAAAAAATTAGCTGGGCATGGTGGCATGTGCCTGTATTCCCAGCTACTTTGGAGGCTGAGGCAGGAGAATCGCTTGAACCCGGGACATGGAGGTTGCAGTGAGCTGAGACTGCGCCACTGTACTCCAGCCTGGCAACAGAGCGAGACTCCGTCTCAAAAAAGCAAACAAACAAAACAAAACAAAACAAAAAATCTACTGCAAAGAGGTAATACAGAGCTGAAATGGAAAGTAATCCATCCACTCATAACTTACCTCTCCATATTCACACATACACACACTCACATATTTATTCACTGACACCACTATAATCAGCTTAGCAATTAGAAAACTTCCTGTAATAAATGCTGATATTCATCTATACTCACACAAATAGGCTCGTAAAACATAAGTTTCTGGCTCGCCACTGCAGTCTTGGGTCCAAAGTCCCTAAGTTAGCTTTATAACCTAGGTATTGAAATCTGTGGCAGGAAGGCAGCAAGACAGGCTAACAGAGCATATTTCAATATGATGCCAAGGGATGGGGCAGGGGAGATGTAAGAACAGCAAATAAATTGCCTAAAAGGTGCTAAATACAGCATAAAAAGTTTGTTTTTTGGTAAAAGGTTAATAGATAAAAGTAAATTGCTTTTTTATATATCAGCAATGAATATCTGGAATTTGAAATTAATACACAATATCATTTATATTAGTATCAAAAAATGAAATGCTTAGGTATATATCTAACAAAATATGTACAAAGTCAGTATGAGGAAAACTATAACATTCTGATTTAAAAAATCAAAGAAGATGTAAATAAATATAGAAATACTCTCTATATATGGAGCGAATAATTCAATATTGTTAAGATCTCAATTCTTCCCAACTTGCTCTATAGATTCAATGCAATCTCAATCAAAATCTCAGCAACTTACTTTGTGGGTATCAACAAACTGATTCTAAAGTGTATATGGAGAGGCAAAGGACCCAGAAAAGCCAAAACAAGATGGAAAAAAGACCAAAGTCAGAGTACCAAAACTCACCAAAATAAAGATTTCCTATAAAGCTACAGTAATCAAAACAATATGGTATTTGTGAAACAAGATCAATACAACAGAATAGACAGCCCACATAGAGCCCACCAAATATAACCAACTGATCTTGGATGAAGAAGCAAAGGCAATTCAATGTGTTTTTAACAAATGGTGCTGGAACAACTGGATATCCACAGACGAAAATATAAATGCAAACACAGATCTTTCACAAACATCAACTCAAAGTAGATAATAGACACCAATATAAAATATAAAAATATAAAACTCCTAGAAGATAATAGAAAATATAGTTACCTTGGGTTTGAAAATGACTTTTAAGAAACAACACTGAAAGCAGGATCCATGAAATAAAACATTGATAATTTGGACCTCATAAAATTTTTAAAAATCTCCTGCTCTGCAGAAGGCACTTAAGAGAATGAAAAGACAGTTCACAGACCAGGAGAAAATATTTGCAAAACACTTCTCTGATAAAAACAAACTCAGATTCAGAATATACAAAAAAGTCTTAAAGCTCAAGAGTACAAAAACAAACAACCCAATTAAAAAATGAGCAAAGCCGGGCACGGTGGCTCACGCCTGTAATCCCAGCACTTTGGGAGGCCGAGGCAGGTGGATCACGAGGTCAAGAGATCGAGACCATCCTGGTCAACATGGTGAAACCCCGTCTCTACTAAAAATACAAAAAATTAGCTGGGCGTGGTGGCGCGTGCCTGTAATCCCAGCTACTCAGGAGGCTGAGGCAGGAGAATTGCCTGAACCCAGGGGAGGCGGAGGTTGCGGCGAGCCGAGATCACGCCATTGCACTCCAGCCTGGGTAACAAGAGCGAAACTCCGTCTCAAAAAAAAAAAAATCTGAAAAGATACTTCACAAAGAAAGTATAGGGGTGGCAAAAAGCATATGAAAAGATGCTCAACAACATATATGCTATTAGAGAATTGCAAGTTAAAACAACAATGAGATACTACACTGTACCTATGGAAGTGGCTTGAACTCAAAACACTGACAATACCAGATGCTGGTGAGGATGTGGAATAACAGGAAATTTTCTTCATTGCTGGTGGGAATGCAAAATGGTTCAGTCACATTATGAGAGGCTTTCCAGTTTCTTACAAAACTAAACATACTCTTACCGTACAAGCCAGCAATCACACACTTTGGTATTTACCCAAATGAGCTGAAAACATATCCACACAAAACCTGTAAACGAATGTTTATAGCATCTTTAGTCACAATTGCCAAAACTTGGAAGTATCTAAGTTGTGCTTCAGTAGGAAAATAGATAAACTGTGTTACATCTATACAGTGGAATATTAAAAGAAATGAGCTATCAGGCTATGAAATAACATGGAGGAAACATAAAAGCATATTAATAAGTGAAATAAGCCAATCTGAAAAGGTTACATACTGTTTTATGCCAAATATGTGACATTCTGAAAAATGCAAAACTAGGGATATAGTAAAAATATCAGTGATTCTCAGGGATTAAAGGAGGGGGGGAATGAGTTGGCAGAGCAGAGAGAAATTTCTGGGCTATGAAACTACGCTGTATGAAATTGCAATGGTGAATACACAGCATTAAACTTTGTTAAAACCCCATAGAATGTACTTCATGAAGAGTGAAGCCCAATGTAAATTATGAACTTTTAGTAAATAATTATGAATAAATACTGGCTCAAAGATTGTAATAAATGCATGGCACTAATGCAATATGTTAATAATACAGGAAACTGAGGGTGGTGAGTTCCTACACACTTCACAATTTGTAAATAGCATTTAACTAGACCCTCATCACTCCCCCTCAGAGAGAGTGGAGGGAGTTATTTCTTGCCTGTGATTCCTGCCTCTGGCTCCCAGAGTTCTTAACTAAAATCTCCTAATCTCTAGATGTTAGGTAGGAAACATCAACACTTCTGCTAACTGAAATCTCTCTTTCTAGGTCTTTCATACAGCTCTGCTTGCAAGATAGTAAGAGGAGTTAAAATGCTGAAAGAATGGAAGATTCTGTTATGCCATGTTAGAAATTTATTTCATTAGTTTATTTTTGTTTTTAGAGAACCCTATTGAAACCCGGGATTAAGGGGGTTTTAATTTCTTTATACAAAACAACGTCTTGCCAAGGAAAGTGACAGAGTCTCTAAAAACCTCTGTCTTTTCTCTATAGAAAAGCCATTGTCACTGAGTCAATGACATCTCTGCAGAAGAAAAAGAAGTAAGAAATGCTTAGATTTTTCCTACCTTATTAAACCAGGTTTATCTTCCTCCCAGTTCCTAGAGGTTCCCAAAACCTTTGTTTATGTCAAAGTGCATGAGGACTACTGATAATCTCCAATTTTTGAGAGATGCTTAATGAAAAATTAAACTAGATATGGAAGAAGAGGAAGGAAAAGTATAGATGTTTTACTAAAAATGTCTCTTTGATATAGCAGGCATCCCCTGCCAGGCTCCCAGGCCAATGCCTGTTGCTCTTGCTCAGGATAGGAGAATGTGATCACAGAGCAGTAAATCCGAGACAGCCCCTGGTAATCTGCAGATTTGGCGGTTTTGTTTTTTCTTTTCATTTCATTTGTCTTCATTTTCATTTGATAACTGGCTGGGTTATGTATCAACAGGTCGATATGTTTAGATGTTTCTTTGAGAGTGCTTCATGGTAACAAGAACATGGTCTCCCTTCCCCATTCTTCATAGCCTTCTAGTTAAGGATGCCTCATCTAATCTGAAGGCATTTACTGTGCTCAGAATCCTATCACACTGCAGCAGGCCCTTAATCTCTCACTGATGCTGAATATTAATAATATTACAAATGCCTGTGATAAAGTCTATCTCTCATTCATTTTTTGTAAGTTTCCTTGTCATGCAAAGATCATGTGAAGAGCCCCCCCTTTTCCTGGACCAAACTGAGGGTCAAGCTGCTATTTCTTGTGGCCCAATAACGAGATACAGATGAACAGGGGAGGAAGAGAGTTTATTGCTGCAATCAGTTGCAGGGAGGAGGCCTGGAAATTATCACCAGACCAACTCAAAATTACAAATTTTTCCAGAGCATATATACCTTCTAAGCTATATGTCTACATGTAAATGTGCATTTATCTAAAGACATACATGATTAAAGTCTTTTAATCTATAACTAAGATCTGAATCCTGAAGACCTTCCTCTGGAGCCTTGGTAAATTTACTTAATCTAAATGGGTCCAGGTGCTGGGGTGATTACCCTTATCTTGTCTCCTGCTAAATCATGGAGGTTTAGGGAGTTCCTTTAAATCCCTAATAAACTTGTTTGTGGAGGCCTGGGGAGTTTCTTCAGATTCCCAATAAAACTTTTTTTTTGTTTTTAATTTTTTGAGATGGAGGCTCACTCTGTTGCCCAGGCTAGAGGGCAGTGGCATGATCTTGGCTCACTGCAACCTCCGCCTCCCAGGTTCAAGCGATTCTCCTGCCTCAGCCTCTGGAATAGCTGGAACTACAGGTGCATGCCATCATGCCTGGCTAATTTTTTGTATTTTTAGGAGCGATGGGGTTTCACTGTGTTAGCCAGGATGGTCTTGATCTCCTGATCTCGTGATCTACCCGCATTGGCCTCCCAAAGTGCTGGGATTACAGGCATGAGCACTGTGCCCAGTCAAAACTTGTTTAATCCGAAATGGGTCCTGTTAAGAATTCCTTCGTTATTTGTCATGCTTTAAGGGCCAGGATTACTGTGGCCTTGTAGTTTGAAGTCAGGCAGTGTGATGCCTCCAGCTTTGTTCTTTTTGCTTAGGATTGTATTGGCTATGTGGGCTGTCTTTTGGTTCCATATGAAGTTTGAAGTGATTTTTTCCACTTCTGTGAAGAAGGTCATCAGTAGCTTGACGGAGATAACATTGAACCTATAAATTACTTTGGGCAGTATGGCCATTTTCACAGTATTGATTCTTCCCGACAATGAGCATGGAATGTTTTCCATCTGTTTGTGTCAAAACAGCATGGTACTCATACCAAAACAGAGACATAGACCAATGACACAGAACAGAGGCCTTGGAAGCAACACCACACATCTATAATCATCTGAACTTTGACAAACCTGACAAAAACAAGCAACGGGGAAAGGATTCCCTGTTTAAAATAAATGGTGTTGGGAAAACTGGCTAGCCATGTGCAGAAGGCAGAAACTGGACCCCTTCCTGACACCTTACACTAAAATTAACTCCAGATGGATTAAAGATCTAAACATAAGACCTAACACCATAAAGACCCTAGAAGAAAACTTAGGCAAAACCATTCAGGACATAGGCACAGGCAAGGACTTCATGACTAAAACACCAAAAGCAATGGCAATAAAAGCCAAAATAGACAAATGGATCTAATTAAACTTCAGAGCTTCTGTACAGCAAAAGAAACCGTCATTAGAGTGAATCGGCAACCAACAGAATGGGAAATAATTTTTGCAATCTACCCATCTGACAAGGGCTAATATCCAGAATCTACAGAGAACCAAAACAGATTTACAAGGAAAAAAAGCAAACAAACCCATTCAAAAGTGGGTGAAGGATATGAACAGACACTTTTCCAAAGAAGACATATATGAGGCCAACAAACATATGAAAAAATGCTCATCATCACTGGCCATTAGAGAAATGTAAACCAAAACCACATTGAGATACCATCTCATGCCAGTTAGAATAGCGATCATTAAAAAATTAGGAGACAGCAGATGCTGGAGAGGATGTGGAGAAATATGAACACTTTTATGCTGTTGGTGGGAGTGTAAATTAGTTCAACCATTGTGGAATACAGTGTGGTGATTCCTCAAGGACCTAGAAATAGAAATTCCATTTGACCCAGCAATCCCATTACTGGGTACATATCCAAAGGATTATAAATTGTTCTATTATAAAGATACATGCACACATATGTTCATTGCAGCATTGTTCACAATAGCAACGACTTGGAACCAACTCACATGTCCATCAATGATAGACTGGATAAAGAAAATGTGGCACATATTCACCAAGGAATATTGTGCAGCCATAAATAACGATGAGTTCATGTCCTTTGTAGGGACATGGATAAATCTGGAAACCATCATTCTCAGCAAACTGACACAAGAACAGAAAACCAAACACTGCATGTTCTCACTCATAGGTGGATGTTGAACAATGAGAACATATGGACACAGGGAGGGGAGCATCACACACTGCAGTCAGTTGGAGGGGGCTAGGAGAGGGACAGCAGGGAGTGGGGAGGGTGGGGAGGGATAAAGTGGGGGGAAATACCAGATATAGGTGATGGGGGGATGAAGGCAGCAAACCACCTTGCTGTGTATGTACCTATGCAAAAATCCTGCATGATCTGTACATGTACCCCAGAACCTAAAATACAATTTAAAAAACAAAGGGCCAGGAAAGACCTAGGCAAAAATGTTGGTGGTCTTTTGTTACATTGTAGCCTTTGTATAAGGTCACTAGCGGTTTTTTAGCTTTTAACATTTAAATTAACCACTCAGTTAGTACTGAAACAGATCTTATGGAGGCCTGTGTTAGTGAGACCTGGTCTGCCACACCCCTACACAGGATCCTAAGAGAGATTGTTCAAGGAAGGTCCCCAGAGTGGCACTGTAGGTAAAAACAGAGGCAGCTGCAGCATAGAAACAACTGGGACCCCTCTGCAAACTCCACAGCACCTTTCTTATCTCTCTGTGAAATTCTTCTATTGCTTGAAATGCCATTCATAGACTTAGATGAATTCTATGTTTTATCACATACAAATTGCTGAAGATAGGAATCATCACTTTTGTCTTTTGCTACCCTGAAAGCAAATGTCTTGTTGTTAAGAGAATAATAATAACATTTTTTATTGTAATGACAGAAGGAAACAAGAATAAAGACCCTTATATATGGAATATAAAAGAAGAAATGAATAATGCTCCTGACTGAAAAGCGGGGGACTCAGTAACTGAAGAGCTAGGAAAGCAGATTAAAAGGATTGAAGACTTCGGTGTTTGCCTCGAGACCCTGAGGGTTCTTTATCCAATTCTCTTATTTTTCGTTTTGTTTTGTTTTCTCATTTGATGGGAGGAAAGGATTTGAGAGAAGGGTAACTCTAGGAAGCTGCTTTAACAACCTCAGAACTAGAATACTTTGCCAGGGAGTTATAAGATACTTCATTTTTGCTTTAACTTTTATTTTTGTTTTTTGACACTCGTTTCTGTTTCAAAAATGTTCAATTAAAATATATGGCAAAGAGATTCTGTTCACACACCCCATCCATTGTAATGACAGCTCCCAGCTTCATACCTGCAAACTGACTTTTTTTTGGAAACCAGTTTGTCTCCTATTAACATTTGGTTGCTTTTATCTCCTTACTTTTGATTTTAAAAAATGTTTCTCTCCTTCTATGTGAAATTTCATTTTACAAAGAAGACTGATGGCAGGCATTGAATCTGGAAGCTCTTCCTCCCAGAGTGACAAAAATAAAGAGTGATGCTGAAAGCTGCACCGCATGAAATCCTCTCTCTGCCCGTCCGTTCTCCAAATCCCTAACGGGCTCTAAAGAGATCTCCTGAGAACAGAAATTGTACATTGACACTGTCTAGTTTTTATACAATGATTAAGCCACACTTCATTTCCTGTATTTTCCAAATAGACAGCAAGGCTGTTTTCTTAAAATTGAAAGGAAGCATTGACAAGGATCTCACAATATCAGGTAATTTCCAAGGTCACTCATGACCCTATTATCTACTGCTCCCTAGTAGCCTAAACATGAGATCAGAGGATAGTACAATATCCTTAACATTGGCTTCTATAGGTGTGTTGGAGATGGCAGAGAAAGGCTATTACATACAGACTTCTTTCATGATGCAAATGTGGGAGCCAGTCCTTTGTTACCAGCTGGTAAAGAAAGTTGGCAGATACATGAAAATGGAAGGACTGGCACATAGAAATCAAATGGTCATTTAGAATGATGTTGTTCGTTTAGAAAGTCTACAAATCAGATTATTAATGCTAAATTGGAGTGAAATCAGACCTCATACATAGTAATGAGCGTTGAAGTTTAGCTTACTGTTAAGAGAGATCCATCATTTTATGTTAATGCAGGCAGACCAGACAAGGAGAATGACAATGGGAAGATATACAAACTAGGTAAGCACCAAGAAAAGCTTTTACAAGCCATTCACAAGGAGTGCAAACAATAGTAAATGCACCAATTTATTCTAAAATGCTTCCATTCAACGTATTTTAGTGTCTAAGACAGGAATGAAACGCAAGTTTGAACAATTGCCCACAGTTCTCTTTGTTCTAACCACTTCCACAGAGGTTGAAGATTTATTGGTTAATGGGGAACCAAGAGGGGCATAAAGGCTTTTCTTGATTAACATGGGTAATGATGTCACAAATAGAGAGCGTAAAATATTCCTTTATATTTGATAATTTTCTGAAAATATGTTGTCATAGGATCATGTAAACCAATCTGTGGAAACTTTAATCACATTTTAATGACATCACATGAGCTGTGTGTAATAGCACTTCATCCCACCTCAAGAATGCAGAATAACCTAGTTTTCCATAGTAATCAGGCATTATGCATGAAATTCTTAATTCAAAATAACAAAGGCTAACGTTTACTGAATCCTTACTAAGTGTCAAGCTACTAGACTAGATACCTTACATGTATATTTTAAAATTCACAACATTGTTATAAAAATATACTACCTCATTTTATAACATAGGAAACTGAGGCATGAGAGGATGAATAAATCACACAGCTAGAAAGTGGTAAAGCAGAATTTCAAACCCGAGCAATATGACTTCAGAACTCATGTTCTTAATTACTTCTTTAAATTCCTTGTCATTTATTATAACTTTATAAACTTCCACAAATAAATTTGAAATTTCAAAAATTTGAAATGCTTTGATATTAATTTTCCAATGTCATGTTATCATTTAATAGCTCTCCAAATTGTCCATGTTGCTTAATTTGCCTACATTGGGTCAGACATTTATGGAAATTGAACTGCCCTCAATCAGATTTATCTGTAGAATCTGGGCTTCTTGGAAGAAACCAATGAATGCCCGGATTGACATCATCATCCCCACTACTATTAATCAAGCTGAAAACTGTGCAAAGCACTGGATCTCATGGGGTCTCATGGACTGCTTTTTGGTGGAGTTTATTCACTTTTAATGCACGTCAGATTTGAAACATAAAAAGTATAGTATCATACAAACGAAAGAAAGTTGTTAGAGACCAGCCTAATTTTACCAGGTGCAATCATCTTAGTTGTTCAGCAGGAACTCCTTAGAAAATTAAGTACGTGGCCTGAGCCTTTTAAAGATGGTATGAACTATTCTTCTCTACCATTTCCCAGTCTTAATACCTGTAATGGGCTTTTCATAGGAACTGCATGCTTAATTGACTATTGGCAACATCGAACATTTGTCCTTTCTTAACAGAGGAATTTATGTTACTCTGGCTTGAATGGATAGCTTAATTCATCTTGACCTTGTTATTGCTATTGATGCAACAGAAATACTGAGCTAGGTGATTCTCTGCATAACTAAGCACAGATGAAGCACCTGAGTAGAGGTAGGAGGTTGTCACCAAGATTTAAAGTGACTTAAGCCTTGATGTGATTTGTATAGCTGCAAAGAAGCCAAGTAGAGACGTCGCTGTCAGAGAACAGTTATTTGGAAAGCCCTAGGGGAAAAGTGGATAGCAGTGACTTTAAGCAGCCATGGAAAATAGTTCATCTTTTCAGTGACTGTTGCTAGCAGTTCTGCTACTCTATTTGTCCATTCCATGTAAACCAAGCAAAATAGTTTTGGTATTAGAAGCAGTGATACTCATCGACACCATGTGTCATGTTCACTCATCGAGCTGAACTTGTTTTAGTGATTTCATTTTTGTCTTTTTCTTGCTATTTGTGGGCAAAAAAACCAGCAAAAAACAATTTTAAAAGAATTTAATACTACCTGTTTACCCAGTGATTACTATACCAAGCAGTGTGCTAGACAGCACACACTGAAGAGAGAGGAAGGGAGACGTTATTGTCACAAATAACTAACTAGTTAGATGGTCTTATTTAATCTTCTCAGAAACATTAAGAGTACTTATACTCATTATCCACAAGCATAGGTGAGGAAATTGGGGATCCTAGAGGGTAAGTTACTTGCCCAGCTCCCAGAGATAGAAAATGGCAGAGCCAGCCTTAAGATCTTTTCATCTGACTTCACAGTTCACTCAGTCTGAACCATTATTGTTATCTGTCTGTACAACAAGGAATTTCCCATGTAGTGGAGAAGACTATACATTGAAGAATTTTTCTAAGACTAAGGACATTTTTTATTAATTCAACAATTATTGATCCAGGTAGTATCACACGAAGGCTGCTTCATACTGAAGAGATACAGTCACAACTATGGCAGTAGCTAATGATCATTGAGAACTTACTATGGGCCAGAAATTTTAATTTATTATTTCATTTAAATCTTACAACAATATTCTCTGGTAGTTACTACTATTTTCCACATTATTTTATTAAAAAATTAAAGATTAGATAGTTTGGATCACTTGCTCTTTGGCAATGAACAGGTGAGTAGTAATATTGAGGCTCTGGGATGCCAGAACCCAAACTCTTAAATTTTAAATAAACAAAAATCAAGAAGTGACATTACAGACACATGGAACACCAGGAAGGTGGAACTGCATAAAACTAAGTGGACATTTGGGGAATAACTAATGTAGGAATTGAAGCCTTAGTCTGATTTACAGAGGGTTGTGGGCTTTTATAGGAAAGTAAATGGGACTATCAAAGGGTTTGTGCACAGTGGATATACATTATAAGGTCTATGTTTTACTTTCTTATGCTACTGACTTACTTATAACCAATATAGCTTACGTTGTGAGTTCTCTGTTCAACAGTGGTAATAGATTTTTATAACTCGTCACTCCTCTAATAGAGATCCACTTGTACGCATCTGTATTCATTAGAACACTTTTAGTTGCTTGTAATAGCAATCCCCACAAAACCAGTTAAAGGAAAAAAATAGACCAGGTGGGTGGGTGAGGCAAGATGTTACCAAGTTGGGCAACTGAATAGCCCATGACTCCCATCAGACATGGCTGTCTCTAGATTACTTAAAAGATGTCATCAAAAATGCATTTCTCATTCACCCCATCTCCCATTTCTGCTTTGTTCTACAGGTGATGGCAAAGATGATCCTCAGGCATATCTGATCCTTGGGTTCATGATCAGCATGAGACACCTTCCCCATTTCTGAGTTCATATGGATACACAAGGAAAGATTCTGCTTGGGGCCCGCACCTCCACTGGCCTGGTCCCCAGTCGAGGGAAATTCTGGTTGGCTAGGAGAGGAACCTGAGCTTCGTGGTCCCACCAGGGTACAAAGGAATTGTTCGTAAAAGGAAAAGATGAGTTCTTGTGGCTTAAAATTAAAATGGAAAGCCAGGTAGGCAAAAATAGCATATGTCCTCTAAACCAATGCAGATGCCTATGTGATGTGAGGGGATGGCAAGAAAAACCCCACAACTCACCCCTTCCTCCCATATGGCACTTCTTGGACAGGAATTCCCTTGTTAGTCACTCCTTTAGAAGAAGGAATTGAGAGCACATTGTAAAGCAGGAAGGCAGAAGCTTTAAGCCATTATCACCTGCTAATAGTTTACTAGGAAAAAGCTTTTCAGATTGCCCATTTTATCTCCTAGTTTTGCCTGGAAGAGGCTTTAGGTAATACATGTTTCTGAAACGGTGGGTTCAGTTCATACTGTAAAAAAAGAAACAAGGTAAAAGGACCCTTCGGGAGATAATTTCGGCACTATGGATGCAACAGCAGATGGTGGTGAATTCAGAAACCTGGACTGCAGTTTGCCTCTAAGTTATTGGGGTGCCTCAGGAGAAAAAAGTGTCCCACACTGGAGGTCATAGTGATGACAGGTGGCATTTAGTACTACGTGCCTGGCACTATGCTAAGCATACTTGCTAAGTTATCTAATCTAATCTGCTTAAGAAAATTTCTAGGCATATACTTTTATTCTCCCCAGTTTATGATAGAGAAAATTTAAATAATTGAGTCAAGGTCACGTAACTAGTGAATTGTGGAGCAGAGATTAACAGCCAGGACAACTTGACTTTAATGCCATGTTGATGCTGTCAGGCTACACTGATACAGATGCTATGGAGGAAATGCACATGTTGGGTCCAGAGGATTCACATAGATAAAATCTGGATGTCTTTCTAACTGTGAGTCTCCTGAGTGTTTCAGGGTCTTTAGCGATTATCTGTGGGGTGGGGAATCAGCCATTCTTTGTATGGTATGTGGCTTTTGCAACATTCCTTCCTGGTTCCTCTCCCAGTTGTTGGTGTTTATGTGTGCCGGCAACTTCTCTATAAGAATATATCCTAAGCATAAAAAGATGATCTAGCCAAGAGAAAAACAGGATAGAGGAAAACCACTTGCTATCAACGCCAAATGAGGATTGGAGCCTAACTTACTGGCTATTGCTGGGACACTTCTAGTGTTGAAGGTGCTTCAAGACAGGCCCTGCATAAATATTACAACGGAGCAGTCACTGTGTCTGCAGGTGGAAGTATATTCCTAATCCCCGGGAACCTGTCTACATACCACTGCGGAAGTTCCATTGAGCTCACACCCTGTACTTTACCCTACCCTCATCACTAGTAACGGGGTTAGAAATTTTTGCTAAAAAAAAAAATATATATATATATGTATATATCCTAGACTTAAGTGTATTGACCTTCGCAATCTAGCTAGAAACTCATACATTTGCATCATCTTGCAAACCTACACCTTGTTTTTTGCATGTTAACACTTTATATACTTTACCAAGGTCTAGCTACACCTGCTTTAGCTCCCATTTTTCACCTAGATCTGGAATCCTGGACAATTTTCCCAGAAACCAGCAGGTGATATTTAGCAGCTCAGTGAGTTTGATGTCATAATTAAGCAAAGCTCACAACTCACATTCCTGACAAGCAGGTGCACTGGCTGTGCAAGCATCCATGCATATATTCATGTTGGACCAAAAGTTTGCACAGCATATGCCCTAATAATCATGGTCATCTATGGAGGTCACTTATGGTCTGTGAAGACCCACAGAGTAGCTGATACCTACCTCACTCTTTAAACACACACAAAACAATTCTAGAGAGATTCAAACTTTAGAATTTAAAGTTTTGGATGAGAGTCCTTTCTGTATCAGAAAACCAAGAAACTAAAAAATTAATGATTGATAAATTTTATATGATAAAGTTCTAAATGAAAAGGATAAAGCAAGCCAAAAGCAGTAACAAAAAGAAAGATAATACCTGTTTTTAATCTGGCAAAGACATGGAGAAGCAATTTACAAATATATGTATATAAATATAAAGATAATGCTATCAAAAATAATTAAATGAAATATTTGTCAGCAACATAAAGAAATAAATGAATCATACATGCAACAACCATATAAGGGCATTCATTATGCAGAGTGAACAAAGCTGATTTCTGACCAGGTACAATGGCTCACACCTATAATCCCAGCACTTTGGGAGGTTGAGGGGTTTGGATCACCTGAGGTCAGGAGTTAGAGATCAGTTCTGGCCAACATGATGAAACCCTATTTTCACTAAAAATATAAAAGTTCACTGGGCATGGTGGGGCATACCTGTAATCCCAGCTACTTGGGAGGCTGAGGCAGGAGAATCATCGCTTGAACCTGGGAGGCAGAGGTTGCAGTGAGCTGAGATCGCATCATTGCACTCCAGCCTGTGTGGCAGCACATCATCTTAAAAAAAGAAAAAGAAAAAAAGTTGATTTCTAAAGGTTATGTACCATATGATACAATTATAGAATGTCTTTCAAATGCTGGAACTGGAGAGATTGATGCTTCGGGGAGGGATAGGGTGGGTGGTGAATGGCACTGTGAATGATGCTTTAAGAAAATTGCTTTGTGCTTCTCTGTACCTTGACTGTGGTGACTGTGGTGGTGATTGTACAAGCAACTGCATGGCAGGGAACATTGACCTGCCCCTATTACATGGGCAATGGAGTGCATGTAAAAATGGTAAAAACTAAATGGGATCTGTTGTCTAGTTAACAGCATTATAGCAATGTCAGGTTCCTGGTTTTGATACTATAGTGCAGACACATAAAATGTCATTTTTGGAGGATGCTGGCTGAAAGGTTTATGGGACTCAGTGTGTACATTTTCCAACTTCTAGTGAGTTTGTACCCATTTCAAAATAAAAAGTTAATAAAATGAAGACAGAATTCTCAAATCCAACTGAATTAAATAAATACAAATGGAAATCGAGAGGTACCATTTTCTACCTATCACACTGGAAAAGTTGAATAGCAGTCACTGTTGGGAGATGTTATGGGTTGAATTGAGTCCTCTCTCCCTTCAAGTACCTCTGACTATGACCATATTTGAAAATAGGAATTCCACAGATCAGCAAGTTAAGATGAGGTCAATAGAGTGGGCCCTAATATGACCACGTCCTTATAAAAAAAGGACATTTTGGCACAGAAACAGACACATAGAGAAGAAAGACAAGCGATGACGTGGAGAGGACAGGGCTCTACAAGCCAAGAAATGCCTGAAGCTGCTGAAGCGGGGAGACAGATCGGGAGCAGATTCCTTCCTCACAGCCTCAGAAGGAAGCAGCCTTGCTGATACCCTGACTTAGTACTTCTAGATTCTCAAGTTGTGAGAAAATAAATGTCAGTTTAACCACCCAGTCTGTGGCATTTTGTTATGGCAGCCATAGCAACGAACACAGGAGTAGGGGGAAAGACGCCCTTTGCCAGAATGCTTGTGAGAGGAAGAAGTCGGTGCAACTTCTTGGGAGGGAAATTTGGCAATATTTATTAAAATATAAATTCACCTGTCAATTGACCCAGTAATTCTGCTTCTGAGTAGTCACTCTAGGAATATAGGATGTTTTCCAAAGATTCATTTCCAATCATGTTCATTGCAGTGCTATGATTAGTAACAAAACCCTAAAACAACACATGTCCATCTATTGGGGAATAGATAATAAATCGTGTGATTCCATGTAATGTGATATAGATCTAAATGCCACGTAAGCACTTCACAGTTTCAAAAGCTCTGGAACACTGAAGTTTTAAAGTGGTTTGCAGCAGACTTATTTGATGCTGAAACCTGCTCTGAGTTGACATGAGGCCTTTTAAAGTCCCTGTTCATTCCAGTCAGTGTAAATATTCCTTTGTTACGTTGCAGAAATAGCAGTAGTGGTTAAATAAGAAGTGCATCCACATATCTTTCTAGGAATTTTATCATCATCTTTCTAAAATTTGGAAAATTGTGAATACTGAATTACGTCTAACCCCAAGGTTTTGAGACAATGGAACATGAGCTGATATTCACAACTATTGAAATGTATGTGATAAAAATGCAGCATACAGTGCAAATTGGAAATATCTATCACCAGTGATATTATTAAGTGAAATAATACCATCAGTGATAGTACTAGGTGAAAAAAAAAGCAAGGGCATAGAGTGGTATATGTAAAAAGTTATTTGGGTAAATGATCACAAGCACATAAACATAACTGAAAATAGATAAAAATCTAATTATGATGTTACACTCTAGAAACTCAGATCAGTTCCGCCCTCATCTCTGCCAAAGCTGTCCTAGTTAGCCACGTGTTTAGCAAGGCAGACAGCTTTTCGGGGTCTAGCTTTGTCAGGAAGCCCGTGAGGGGTTGAGAACCTTGCTTCACTCCCCCTTGACTCTGGTTAAGGTAACCTGATTTGTCTGGTAATACATAATTTCTAAATAAATGCCTCCCAGGTAGTAATGCATTGCATTTTGGGGGGATTAACAGAGATTAAACAAACATCTTTAAAGAAGTTGATAAAGGCATCCTTTCTCCCTCCTCCTTCTCCTTTTTCCTCCATTCCCTTCCTCTTGCCCTCCTTCCTCTCTCCCTCTTCTTTCTCTCTTCCCTCAACTTCCTCCATCGCCTGAACCTTCCTGCTCTCCCCCTTTCCCCTCCTTCATCCCTTCCTGTCTTTCTTCCCTCTCATATTCCTCCATACCATCTACCCACTCCTTGTCTTCTTCCCTCCCCCACTTCCTGTCCACTCTCCCTCCCTTTTGTCTTTTCCTTCCTCTCTCTGTCTCTTCCTTCCTCCCTTTGCCTCTTCTCCATCCCCTTTCCCTTATTTCTTCCTTTTCCCTCTCTCCCTCCCCCTGCCTCTGTTCCCCGGTCAACATCTGTGCCCTGAGTGCCCCCTTGAGAAACACTTAGCCCTGACCTTCACACCAGGAACTGAGAAAGGAATAAGACAGTCATTGTGGGAGGCACAGCTTATGCTTCTTTCTCTGTTCCTTCTTCTGGTTTCCAATTTAGTTCTTTTACAAACAGATTTCATAGAGCTAAAAGGTCACCTTTACTAAGACTAAAACAATCCTGTTTCTGTGTTTGTATTATTTGAATATTTATATTTTCCTAGAGCACAGGTAAGACTTCTGTAAGAATCAAAGTGGCCTGAAGCTTTTTGAGGACCATTGCTAATCAAACAACCAGTTCAATCCTGGAATCACTAGAGTTCAAACATGCCAACATTTCCTTCAAATAAATAGACTTTATAAAAATTGCACTTGAGAATCTGCACATCTCCCTGTGCTATAAATCTGTTACACCCTGAGCACGGTCTGAGACTTATTCTTCCCTTTTCCCACATCTGTGTGCACCAAGGTAGCTTAGGGCACTGCTCTGGCTCCAGCATTCTGTCAGAAACACCATGGTTCCAAGGCAAAATTGTCATGCTCAGTTCTTCTTTTTCTTTGCCCACTAGAATCCTATGATTCTCTGAGTGAAGCAAAGCCCTCAAGACATCTGATCAGCAGTCTGCCAAGCTCCTTCTTGCTTTCTTTTTTGTTTTGAAATGGAGTCTCACTCTGTTGCCAGGCCGAAGTGCAGTGGTGCAATCTTGGCTCACCGCAACCTCCAACTCCCTGGTTCAAGCAATTCTCCTGCCTAAACCTCCCGAGTAGCTGGGATTACAGGCACTCACTAACATGCCCAGCTAACTTTTATATTTTTAGTACAGAAGGGGTTTCACCATGTTGGCCAGGATGGTCTCAATCTCCTGACCTCATGATCCTCCCACCTCGGCCTCCCAAAGTGCTGGGATTACACAAACTCTTTCTTTAAATGGCTAAAAGGATCAGACTATGAGAGCCTGAAAGTCAAAAGACCTTCAGATTTCACATTCAGTGTAAACTAAAAATAAAATCCTAGCCTTCCCTCACCCCACCAACTAATGGACCTCTTTTTGGCCAAGTGAACACCAGGAAACCCTAAAAAACTGAATTCTTAGGCCTGCTGGTAAGGGAGGTCGAACATACCTCATTAAACCCCCACCCTTTTGGAGGTCAAGCACAACACTCAGCAGCATTCATGTTAAAATAGAAATTATGAGATGGATAAAATAGACTCTGTGGCAATAAAACACTGCATTATACACTGGACCTAAGGCCACTCCTGGCAAGGGTTAAGTCACACCTGCAGGTCATCAGTTTTGCCATACAGTATCCCTATCTCAAAGCATTCCTTTCTGCTGATTCCCAGGTTTTAGGCAGAACCTTACTCCTTGAACCAACTGCAAATTAAAGAATCTCTAAATCCACCTATAACCTGTAAGCCTGCTCATCAAGATATCCCACCTTTTCAAGCTAAACCGATGTATACCATCCACGTACTGATTTACGTATTTGTGTAGCTCCAGCTTCCCTAAAATGTATAAAACCAAAACTGTGATCGGACCACTTCAGTACCACTTACTCAAGGCTTCTTGGGTTTGTGTTTTTCTTGGGGTCACAGTTACTCATAGTGGCTCAGAGTAAGCCTCCATGATAGAGTTTGTTTTTTTCTGTTAGCACCAGCCTGCCCTTATTTCCTTCTTGGCTGCTAGACTCCAGTGATCTCTGGTTCCTGTAAATAGGCTTTTCTGGGCTAGAATGTGGGCTATAAACCCTATATAAAAAGGTTGCCTTAGCTGTTATGGATGAAAACTCACAAATTAAAATGCCTAATTCTTCTCCCCAGTTACCTCTTCATCTATTTACCTATCCCTTTAAAGCTCCTCAGTATTTAGGTGATAAAGAGAAACCTGGGGAGAAAGCAGACAAGAATGGTAGCTTAAAAGCTTAAAAACTTATGCTATTTGGAGAGTGGCCCAAACACAAAAGGAACTCAGGGTAAATTAGCAGCTCTACAAATTAACACCTACAATTATAAAGTCTTATTCTAAATAAAGCTTATTAACTTGAAGGTAGGTGAAATATGATTATAAAGATATTGATGATGTTGATAAGATTGAATGTTAATTACATGAAAAGAGGCATCAGCTTTCTCATACAGAGATTAACAGGGATTTGTCAACTCAAAGAAACCTGTGAAGTGCACTGATAGCCCTTCATTGTGAGGAGAGGACCCAGCTATCCAGAGAAAATGGAGACTTCAGTAAGGAAGTGTGTTCAAGGTCCCACCCTGCCTGCATTTGTTTGACCAGCTCTCCTCGAGCATGGTAATATAGTTGATTTCTTAATGACAAATTGTAAGTTGACACACTGCAACATAATCAATTTTACAGAGTATAAAATTTCAAACTTAGAGTAAACTTCAGAAAAATGCAAGCTGAAACCTCAAGGCACTTCTGCACAGCACTCCTGGACGATTCCCTCAGGCCTAGCAGAATTCTCTTTGCACACCTATGACTCTCATACATGCCTCTGTGCTGGGACTTACCATCACAGTCATGACTGGTTAGACTGCTATTGGTGGGATTATGCTATATTGCCAGTGTCTAATGCAGTACCTGACTTGTCATTCCTAAAAGAAACATATGATTGCTGAATAAATGAAGAAACTGCTTCCAGTCAGAGCTGCTGGGTGCCTTCCTCACAACAGAAAGTCTGCTGCGAGGTTGTTGTGAGGGTGCCTGTTCTCTTAATAAAAGTTTACTGCATAGAAAGTGTACAGAAATGAGCCCAATTTTAAATCTTGGCATAGCCCTTTCCATCTGTCACCTTGGCAAGTCACGTAACTACTCTGAGTCCAAACATCTTTATTTGTTAAAAAAAAAAAAAAAAGCAGTAACTACATTATTGTTGTTAAAAAAAAAGTTCCTGACTGATTGTTGTAAAGATTAATTTTCATGAAGTATGTAAAATTTTTAATAACTGCCAGGCATATTTTCAGTGCTTAACAAATAAATCTCAGTAGAATCTGAATCTGAATGCTGCCTCCTCTGGATAATTTCTTTTTTCCTTATAGGAATGCAACTTTGATTACCTCATGAAAATTAATAACACAATACTATTTTTTGAGGAAATATGCATTATAAATAACTTAATGGAATGCACTTCTTCAATAAAGCATATTAAGTGATTCCCCAGCTACATAAAAGGGATATTTGCTTCTAAAACCACCTACACCATGCTGAGGTCACACTATATTTTCCTAAAAGGCATGCACAATATAAAAATATCTCTATTTTGAAGATATAAAATAATACAAAGATAGAAAAGGGAAGTAATCTTTCTAGGGTCACATAGCAAACTGGTGACAAAAATCAGGAAGATAATTGCATTCCGAATTCATGCACCAATGGTCAGATCTTTTATTTATCTTGGAGGTTAAGTTGGAGTCCAGTCGTGATAAGATGATTGATTCTGTTTTTCTGAGCACTGGAAGTGAATGCCAGAGAGATGAGACATACCTGGGTTTGTGTTCTTGATTCATTTGCCTTTCCTTGTTTGTTCCTCTTGAAACAAATTAAATCTGTAATTTTTTAAAGTTGTCATTATAATATGAATAAAATTTATTTCCTTTCCTCTTCTTCTCTCTTTTGATTGCCCGAAACCACATAAAAACAAGAAAATGTCATGGCAACTAAGTCTTGGCAGAAGTTACTTAGTTGATGTATCGATTCCATGTTGCTATCAGGAAAATAACTAAACTAAGATTTTTTTGATTTTACTTGTCTGCTAGGTGTGAAGGACATTTATTTGCATTAGTAGAAAATAAAGTTCTATGGCATTACATAAAATTGAGTATACCTGGCCGGGCGCGGTGGCTCAAGCCTGTAATCCCAGCACTTTGGGAGGCCGAGGCAGGTGGATCACGAGGTCAAGAGATCGAGACCATCCTGGTCAACATGGTGAAACCCCGTCTCTACTAAAAAATACAAAAAATTAGCTGGGCATGGTGGCACGTGCCTGTAATCCCAGCTACTCAGGAGGCTGAGGCAGGAGAATTGCCTGAACCCAGGAGGTGGAGGTTGCGGTGAGCCGAGATCGTGCCATTGCACTGCAGCCTGGGTAACAAGAGCGAAACTCCGTCTCAAAAAAAAAAAAAAAAAAAAAAAAAAAAAAAATTGAGTATGCCTAATTTTTTTTAAAAAGATAGATTTACTTTTCATTTAAAACAATGAAAAAATTGCTACTCAGCAAACTATTTCAAGCCAGTGAGTTCTAAAACGTCAAGCAATTGTTTTTGTTTTTTGTTTTCTTTATAAGTTCAGCATTTAAATGTTTTCTCTTCTTTTGTCTTACATTTCGTTGGAGTTCATGTTGTTTCTTTTATTATCACGGGAGCTGCAAATATTTATTTTTAATATTCTAGTCTCAGAATAAGAAATGATATTCGGCACCGTGGCTAGCACACTTAGTTAGCATAAGAATGCATTCTATTTCAAAAGCAATTGCATAGGTAACAGCAGCACGGGAGCTAGAATAATTTATTTGGGGAAACATGGCTCTATGATAAAAAAAACATTGACTGCTGAATTATTGGTATAATCCTGAGATCAGGATGGTGGCTTCTTATGTTTGCCTTTCTATACTTTCCTCTGCCAAGGTCATATTGTGTCATAGTTTGAAACTTCAGCATCCTAATGCATTTGCATTTTACCTGTTTTCAGAAAAGAACTGATGTTATGCTATAAACATGTTATAATGCTAATGTCAGAGAAAAGACTCAGCTCCTTTTTTTCCTTGACAAGTTTTTGTTTCTTTGTTTCTTTCTCAATTAGGGAAGGGAACAGATAATAGAGATAATAATTTCCTTTTTTCTCTTTTTTAATGAAGAACATGATTGATAAAAGTCATTTAAAGTTGCAAATTAGTGTCAATGCCTACCATATTATTATTTTATTTTTTGCTTCCTCCCCTTCCCCACTCGCTACCACACAATTTTTAAAAGCTCATTTAAAATAGAATTTGGAAGAAGGAGTAAGGAAATCTAAAATGTGAATTAGTTAATTCTCTAAATACAGAGTTAAAAAGTTCAGTATAATTTCACACAGAAAAAATATATATTGCTGTTCCCAGAAAAGATGATGTTATTTTCTTAAGATTTCTTTTTTACAAATTTCCTATAGTAAACTATTCTTTAAACTTTCTTTTGGGGTATAAGATACATAAAATAAATGACCATATCTGGAGCTTTACCAGTCACTACACTTTCCAGGCCCCCATCCCCAGCTGTGGTCACCACTCTATGAGCATAGATTAGTCTACTTACCCCTCGCTTTTGGACTGTAGATTGGTCAAGCTTTTGTCCTCTTCTAGCCCCTTTGTGTCTGTGCACTTGACTGGGGTATCCTTTTGTTCACATTGAGATTATTAATAAACAGCTTATTATCCTGCTCACTTTAAGTCAGTAGAAGCAGAAACTTCTATTTGAATAAAACTTGTAACCTGATTCCTCCAAGTACTGGGTCTTACTATTCACAAAAGAGCTTCTTTGAAAGTAGTTATGTTGGGAACACTCCGAATCTCTTCTTCTAGCTATTTTGAAATATATCCTAAGTTATTGTTAACTATAGTCATCCTCTTGTGCTGTTGGACCATAAGACTTATTCCTTCACTCTAACTTTGGACTGTTCCTAACACAAATAAATGATAAATGTTTGCGATGATGGACATATTCATTACCTAGATTTGATCATTACACACTGCATGCTTTTATCAAAGTATCACATACACTTCATAAATATGTGCAAGGATGATGTATTCATAAACTATTTTTAGGTATATCTTGGTCTGTGGTTCTAGAAAAGATGGGATAGAAGATGGAGTAGCTCCTTCACTCACAGGTTCTCCCACTTATAGGTATAAAATGGGTTAAAGCCCAACGAGCAAGCACAGAAAGAGCCTGAATGGCGGAAAGAAGGTAGGCTGCCTGGTGAACTGAGGACTTGAGAAAAGACACCATGGCGAATTTCCTGGGTATTCCTTTTGCCACTCCTATATTCTGGACAAGGTACTGTATAATCTCCAGAACTACCGATAGACACACACCAAAAAAGCTCCAAGAAAAGCCTGTTACCTTAGCCAAAAATCTTGGAAAAGGGTGTCCTAATAGAATGGAAATGCTCATTGACAATATTTGCCATACTTCAGGCAAACATCAACAGAACCCTCCCAGACCCCAGACTTCAGCAGGGCTGAAGGGAGCTTATTTCCCATCCCACCTTCCACCCACCTGTGCAAGCAGCAGCCCTCCAACACCCCCTTCCTGCAGAGGCATGCAGTACTTTGATCTCCCATGGGGGTGGCATCAGTAGGATTCAGCAGTGAATAAAGGAGACTCCACCCTCCACAAACAGCAGGAAATTTAGCCTGGTGGAGGAAGGCCAGGCTGAACAGCACTCCACCCAACTCAGTGTCAGTAGGAACCAGGGCAAGCTGAACTTGCTCAATCACCTGGCACTAAAAAATGGAAGATGTGATGTGAGATGAAGCCGGTTGACTTCACTGCCCCATCTCCCTACCCCTGTTGTCAGTAGGCTCCATTGAGGAGCTGAGCTTCTTCCCCATACCTGTAGCAGAAAAAAAATGTGGTATTTGAGTCACTCCTTGGCTTCCTCCCTCCTTGGCAACAGTGAAACACAGCAGGAAGCAGAGGACACGCTCCCCCTGGGAGACAACAAGCAGTACCAACTGGTACTCATTTTTGCTGGAAAGAGGAAGTGTTAGTAAAGCCTAGGGAGAAGAACTTTCACTCCACGCATCTGCAATCAGGCAGTGAGTCAGTGCTTCGTGCTGGTATCGATGGAGCCCAGTGAAAAGCAGAGCATGCTCGCATACCAAGTTTTTTAACTACACTTCAACAAGGGGATTATTTGGTTGACCACTTAATTCATTAAATAGTATTCAGAGTCCGGCATACAATCTAAACTACTCATCAAGAACCAGCACAACTTGAATGAGAAAAGTCAATTAACAAGTGACAGCACTGAGAAAATTCAGAGGCAGTTCTCTCGCTATATCCATGAGACATGTTCCATGACTCCCAGCAGATGCCTGAAACCTCAAATAGTACCAAGACCTGTATATACTATGGATTTTCAATCTGATACCAAGATCTACAGACGGGTAGTGTATGCAGAACGGATAAACTAGGAAAAGGGATGATTCATGTCCAGGGCAGGGAGGAGCAATACAGTACATGATTTAATCACATTACTTAGAATGGTGTGCAATTTAAAACTTATAAATTGTTTATTGTTGGAATTTTCCATTTAATATTTTCAGACCATAGTTTGACCACAGGTAAGGGTAACTGAAACCATAGAAAACAGAACTGTGGATAAGAGACTACTATGTTGGAATTACCTAAAAAGTGTTTTAAAGCAAACACTGTAAAACTACTTTAACAAGCAACTTAAAATTATCTGGAAACAAATGGAAAAAAACAATTTCAACAAAGAAATAGGAACTACCAAAAATAACTAAATCAAAATTACAGGATGGAAAACTACAGTAAAATAAAACACTTGATAGATGAGCTCATTAGTAGAGTAGACATGGCAGGTGATAGAATCTGTGAATTTGAGAACAAATCAATTGAATTTCTCCAATTTGAACAACATAGAGAAAATAGACTGAAAAGCAAAATTATTAAACAGAGACATGGTGTATTAGTTCGTTTTCACATGGCTATAAAGAAATACCCGAGAGTGGGTAATTTATTTAAAAAAGAGGTTTAATTGACCCACAGTTCTGCATGGCTTGGGAGGCCTTAGGAAACTTACAATCATGGTGGAAGGGGAAGCAGGTATGTCTTACATGGCAGCAGGTGAGATGGGGCATGTGAAGGAGGAGCTGTCAAACACTTATAAAACCATCAGAGCACATGAGAACTCACTCAACTATCATAAAAACAGCATAGGGGAAACTGCTCCCATGATCCAATCACTTTCCTCCCCACACATGGGGATTATAGTTCCCCGCCTTGACATGTGGGAATTACAATTCGAGATGACATTTGGGTGGGCAAACAGAGCCAAACCGTATCACCTGGGCTCCTATGGAGCAGTCACAAGATAACTTAATATCATTCGAGTCCCAGAAAAAATGGTGATAATTAGTGGGTCTGAAAAAGCAATGAAATAATGGCCAAAAACTTCCCCAATTTTTTAAAAGACATAAGCCTACAGGTATAAGAAGCTGAGTGAAACCCAAATAGGATAATTTTTTTTAAAAAAGAAAAGTTTACTTTAAGACACACTGTAATTTCTGAAAACCAAAGGAAAACAAAAACTCTTGAAAACAAAGACATCCTACCTATATGGGAATAGCAGTATTTAGTAGTTAGAATGACATTGGATTTTTCACTTGAAACCATAAAGGTCAGAAGTAAGCTGCACAATACTTTTCAAGGGTTGAGAAAAAGAATTGTGAATCATAAATTCTATTATCTGAAAAAATTATATTTAATTAGTGGAAAAAAGATATTTTAAAATAGAGAAAAACAAAGACTATTTGTTAGTAACAAATCTTCCCTTAAAGAATGGCTAGGCCGGGCGCGGTGGCTCAAGCCTGTAATCCCAGCACTTTGGGAGGCCGAGGCGGGTGGATCACGAGGTCAAGAGATCGAGACCATCCTGGTCAACATGGTGAAACCCCGTCTCTACTAATACAAAAAATTAGCTGGGCACGGTGGCGCGTGCCTGTAATCCCAGCTACTCAGGAGGCTGAGGCAGGAGAATTGCCTGAATCCAGGAGGCGGAGATTGCGGTGAGCCGAGATCGCGCCATTGCGCTCCAGCCTGGGAAACAAGAGCGAAACTCCGTCTCAAAAAAAAAAAAAAAAAAAAAAAAAAAAAAAAAGAATGGCTAAAGAATATTCTCTAAAAAGAAAGTAAATGATACAATAATACAGCTTAGAATGTCAGAAACAAAAAGGAATGTTACAATGGGTAAAAATAGGAGTAAATATAATGCATTCATGGGTTTCTTAACCCTTTTCCTATTTTTTTCTACAGTACACCTCACTGCTAATGCTCATTTAATTTTACATAAACATGCTCTTTGAGACTGAAGCAAATCTGACTGATTTTCAATGTGAAAATAAAATGTAAAAACTGTTGTTGGAGTTGTTTCTAAACAGAACTAACTTCAGAATCATCTGAATAATCAGAATTGTCTATTTCAGAGCAATCAGATTTATTAATTGAATATTTGGCCAACAACTGTTTGATAACAATGTTAACATTATGAGTAGAAATGCCACATTTTCTATGATTTGACATTTTCAGCGATTGAGAATTACTATATTTTGTAAATGGAAATACCACTACCAAATACAGAATGCTATAAGTAGAACGATGTCTTTTTTTTCCAAAGTGGATGTACTAGAGCAATATGAAAATAATAGTGAAAGCCAGATATTTCATGGCAGAGTAATCTTGGGGTAAACCCTGTAGCTGCAAGTGCCACTGACATGTTTTGTCAGGGCAAACAAGAAAAGGGTTAAAGCATGTATAACAGCTGAGTAAAAAGTATAGAGCCATCTTGTGTAGTGCTCAATATATGTAGAGGAAATACTTAAGAAAAGTTAAATACTTAACATTAGTGAAAAAGTGAAGAGGGTAAAAAAGATCTAAAAAGCAAAATGAGGTTTCTATACTTTACTCAAAGTGTTTAAATACGGATATCAGTAGATTATAATAAGTTATATGTATTTTGTATTACCTAGCAGACCATTCAGAAAACTAAGCAAACAAATACATGCAAAAACACTACAAATAAGTCAAGATGGAATCCTAAAAAATGTGCAAAAACTCACCTATAAAAACAACTAGAGCATAGTACAGTGGCTCACGCCTGTAATTCCAGTACTTTGGGAGGCCAAGGCGGGTGGATCTCTTGAGGTCAGGAGTTCAAGACCAGCCTGATCAACATGGCAAAATGCCATCTCTATTAAAAATATAAAAATTAGCCAGGCCAAGATTGTGGCCACTGCACTCCAGTCAGGGTAACAGAGCAAGACTCTGTATCAAAGAAAAACGTAGATAAGTAAAATATACAGCTAACGTCAAATTTAATGGTGAAAGGCTGAATGTTTTCATCCTCAGATCAGGAACAAAACAAGGATGTCTGTCCTCACTACTCTTATTCAGAAGAGCACTGGATGTTCTACTAGAGTAATACACGGGGAAAAGTATAACAATTGGAAAAATAAGAAAACTGTCACTAATTGCTAATGACCCAAGGAAGAAAATGATAATCTACAAAAACATCTCTGAAATCAATATGTGAGTCCAACAAGTTCACAAGATACAGATCAACATACAAAACATTCACCTTTCAATACTCACAACAAATATGTAGAAATCAAAATTAAAAACACAATACCATTATCTTAGTCCATTTGTGTTGCTATAAAAAAAACATCTAGGCCGGGTGCGGTGGCTCACGCCTGTAATCTCAGCATTTTGGGAGGCCGAGGTGGGCGGATCATGAGGTCAAGAGATTGAGATCATCTTGGCCAACATGGTGAAACCCCGTCTCTACTGAAAATACACAAATTAGCTGAGCGTGGTGGCATACACCTGTGGTCCCAGCTACTCGGGAGGCTGAGGCGGAAGAATCGCTTGAACCCAGGAGGCGGAGGTTACAGTGAGCTGAGACTGCACCACTGCACTCCAGCCTGGTGACAGAGTAAGACTCTGTCTCAAAAAAAAAATAAATAAATAAATAAATAAAAAAAATCAAAGGCTAGATAATTTATAAAGAAAAAGGGCTTATTTGATTCTGCTGACTGGGAGATTGGGCACCTGGTGAAAGCTTCAGGCTGATTCCACTCATGGCAGAAGGCAAAGGGGAGCCAGAGCTCAGGATCACATAGCAAGAGAGGAAGAGTGGAGGAAGAGAGAGAGGGGAGGGCTAGGCTCTTTTTAGTGACCAGCTATCACAGGAACTAATAGAGTGAGAACTCAATACTATGAGGACAGCACCAAGCCATTCATGAGGGATTCACCCCATAACCCAAACACCTTCCATTAAGCTCCATCTCCAATACTGGGGGGTCAAATTTTACCATGAGGTTTGGAGTGCAGTGGCACAATCTCAGATCACTGCAACCTGGGTTCAAGTGATTCTCCAGCCTCAGCCTCACAAGTAAGATTACAGCCACCCACCACCATGCCTTGCAAATTTTTGTATTTTTAGTAGAGACGGGGTTTCACCATGTTGGCCAGGCTGTTCTTGAACTCCTGAGCTCAAGTGATCCACCAACTTTGGCCTCCTGAAGTGCTGTGATTAGAGGCATAAGCCACAGTGCCCAGTCTCTGTATTATTTGTTACAACTGAATATAAACATA
This sequence comes from Aotus nancymaae, assembly GCF_030222135.1. Classification (NCBI taxonomy): domain Eukaryota; kingdom Metazoa; phylum Chordata; class Mammalia; order Primates; family Aotidae; genus Aotus; species Aotus nancymaae. The sequence goes on along the minus strand of NW_026988570.1, from coordinate 4,646,767 downwards.
TAATTACATCAGAACAAAAGTTTAAAAATCCATATCTTTTTTTTTTTTGACACAGAGTCTCGCTCTGTAGCCCAGGCTAGATGGAGTATAGTGGCGCTATCTTGGCTCAAGGCAACCTCCGCCTACCGAGTTTAAGTGATTCTCCTGCCTCAGCCTCCTGAGTAACTGGGACTACAGGCGTGCATCAACGTGCCTGGCTACTTTTTGTATTTTTGGTAGAGATAGGGTTTCACCATGTTGGCAAGGATGGTCTTGATCTCCTGTCCTCGTGATCTGCTCACCTTGGCCTCCCAAAGTGCTGTGATTATAGGCATAAACCACCGCGCCCTGCCAAAATGCATATCTTGATTGAAGCATAATGTAATAATTTATACCTTTCTAAGTTTATAATATTAAATTCTTCTTGATCTCAGCATTCTCAAAACTGTTAATTCTTTAAATATATTAATAGGAGTGTGCTAAGAGCATATCGTTTTGGAGAACAATCAAAATCTGCAATTCACATAAGCATAAAAAGTATATTTAGTTTAGAAGTTCAACAATAAAAAAACGTGGTTTTAATTTAACTGAGGATTCCCAAACTCTTTCTACAAGACTGTTTTTTGTCTAACATTCCTTAAAACTAGTATTCAACAGAGAACATACTTAGAAATGCAGTTTCACCCTGTTTTTCTAAATGACATAACATGTACTTGAATTCCCACTAAACTGAAATAGTAATAATTGAGAATTCTGATTAGTTTGTTACAAATGTATAATCTTTTCAGTAAGGCAATTCCTTCAGGATGGGAAAGGCTGAGTGACATCATTGCAATGGCTTTTATATATCATAGCTTAGTGTTCCCACTTCAAGTCCCTACTATTATTTTTTTTTGTATTTTCTTTGAGTGACATATGGAGAAAGAGAAAATAAGTAAAGTTAAAAAGTAGATGAGAGAGAAAGAGAGAGAGAGAGAAAATATATACTTCTCTGGACCAATGTAGAATAAAGAAACTGGATTTACCATCCTGACTTAACTGTAAACATGGCCAAAACATATAAAACAACAGTTTGAAGATGTGGACTGCAGTCAGCACAGAGCTGTGATTCCTAAAGTTTTCAGGCTACATTCAGGGAGGGGGAATCCAAACAGAATCCAGCAGTTTTGTGGGGCTGAGATCAGTGATCTAGAAGAGTTGGCAATGATAAGTTGTGGGAAAAAATGGAAGAGAGAAGGTTGCTACACAAAGAGAAAGAATCAGAATGCCCTGTGACACTGAGTGCTGATATGCACTTGCATGGGAGGAAATACCTAAGACTAAAAAAAAAAAGAATAAAAAAGAAAATAACTGGACAGAAATTTTCTAGAGATCAGCCAGACTAGAAATATTTTACATTTCCACCTGTCAAAATGGAAACCCTTCATAATATATGGGGAATCAAGTAGAGTCCTCCAAAGTGCACCACCTAGGGAAAAATTCGTCCTAGGCTAAAGGTTGCCTCAGGCTCATTCTAACACTTAAAATCAAAACAAAAATCCAACATTATTTACAGGATTACAACAAAATCTAGGATGCAACAAAGTAAAGTTCAGCGTTTGGTATCCAGAAGAAGAAGAATAAAGAAGAAAAAGTTACCAGGCATGCAAAGAGCAGAAAAATAGAATTCATAATGAGGAGAAAAAAAATCAACCAATAGAACCATACTGAGAAATAGACATAATGAAATTACCAAACAAGGACACTAAAAAAAAATTATAAATATGGTATACATAGTCAAATAAGTAGCAGAAAGAGTGACCATAATGAGAAGAAAAATTAAGATATAAAAGCTATTTAAATAGAGATTCAAGAGATGACAAATATAATATCTGAAATGTGTGTATACATCTCTCTCATATATATACTATGTAAGCCTGCATATATATGAGATATATATCATATATATATACACATGTGTATACATAATACATACACATGGATATCTACTATATCGTACACGTGTATATATAGTATATATGATAGATCTCATAGTATATAATATGTATCATATGTAGATGTATCATCATATGTATATTATATATACACATATAAATACACATTTGTATAACATATATCATGTATACACATGTATAATATATAATATATAATTTGCACAATATATGATATATACACACATATTTATATGCAGTATATACATAATACTAACATATATTACATATTTTATATATGTATATATTTTCTACATATATACATATATATCTCCAACTTATATATGTGTATATATATTTTATATATACATATATATCACATATATATGTATATATAGGATGAGATTAAGAACAGATTTGATAGTAAAGAAGATAAGATCAGTGAACTTGAAGACATAAGAATAGAAATTGTCCATAATATTTCTTTTAGAAAGAATAGAAACTGACCAAAATTTCTTTTAGTGAGAAAAAAGACTAAAGAAAAAATAAACAGATCACGGGGGACTTGCAGAGAAGATTCATGTAGACTTAGATATGGATAACTGAAGCCTCCAAATGAGAAGAGAAAATGGGAGACAGAAAAGTTATTTGAAGTAATAATATTCAAAAGTTTACAAAATTTGATGAAAATTATAAACCTAAAAATCCTAGAAACTCAATGACCTCAACCAAAATAAATATAAGAAAAACCACCAAATCCACGTTAATCAAATAACTTGAGACAAAAGGAGAAAGAAAAGTAGCCAAAGAATAAAAACACACATTGATCTCCAAGCCATGTCATGAGCATATGGGCATGCTGCTTCCTCAGAGCTTTTGCAACAGAGAAGTCTTGCTCACTCCCACATTTCTTTTGGGTGCTTGCTGAGAGGTACATTGAGTGAGGCTTCTCTTGGTCACTGCAACCAAAATGCCAGTGCCCCACCAACCACCACAACACTTACCAACCTTCTTCCCTGTCTGATTTGTTTTCCTTAGCTGTGTCAAGTATGTTTCTCTCCCTCCCTCTCTCTCTCTCTCTCTGTCTCTCTCTCTCTCTGGGTGTGTGTGTGTGTGTGCATCTATCTCGTCTACTTTCTCACTTTTCCATTCTGGGTATTTGTGTTAGGGATGGATCTTTATGTGGACCTTCACTGCTGTTTCTATAGCCCATAATAGGGATTAAATATTAGGGACTAAATGAATGTGGAATATATCTTTACCTTTCAATATTATGAACCTTATAATATTATTTACCTTTTAATATCATGTAACAAATTGAACCTATACTTTCTCACCTCCTCCAATTATTTTGTTACCAGATGAATAAATAGATTAAGATCTATATCCTTAAACAAAGTCTTCACAGCCTGGAGTGCAGTGGCACAGTCATGGCTCACTGTAACCTCAAACTCCCAGGCTCCAGGGATCCTCCTGGCTTAGTCTTCTAAATAGCTGGGACTACAGGCACACACAATTAGGCCCTGCTAACTTTTTATTTTTAATAGAGACGAGGTCTCACTATGATGCCCAGGTTGGTCTAAAAAACCTGGGCTCAAGAGATCTCACCTCGGCCTCCCAAAGGGCCGGCTTTCCAAGTGTAAGCCACCTGGCCTGGCCATGAACTTTTCCAAATGACCTTTAAAAAAAGAATTCAACTATTCAATGTGAGCCAAGGATGTGCCAGACATTTGCTAGATGCTACAAATAAAATATGACCAAGATTCAGTCTTTGACCCCATGGACTTTACAGTCTAGTAGCAGATGTGACTCATAAGTAATATGTAGCCAGAAATAAAAATTACTATGTTATGGAAGAATAAAATGCTATATTCTTCAGTGCCAATGTATATCTTGTTCATGTTCTTATTATTTGGGTTTTCACAACAATTGATGATGAAAAATGTAACACTGGATTTCAGTTTGTGTTCTTATTTTCCGATCTGATGAAGGTGTTATCAAGTGTGAGATGATCAAGGGAGACTCAGGAAGCAGTGGGTCACCCCAGCTAAAACCAAGCAGACTGTATATTGGAAGATGAGGTAAACAAAGAGAGCAAAGCATTAATGAATCTGTGCTTAAGAGTCAGCTGGAAGTCTTTTGCATAATACAATGAGAACTACTGTAACAGTGTTACATATTTAAATCCTTTTCAGTCTTTCAAATAGCATCTATCTACAATAATTCTCAGAGACAAATGAGCAAACTTTCTTAATCCCTTATCTGCCTTTCATGGCTCTGTGTTGGCAGATATTCCCCGCTGAAGGTCAGAGGCCACTTGACTCGGTAGTGAAGCTCTTGGTAAATAAATTGTAATTCTGATTTCTTTTTTTGGGGATTTTGTTCTATTAGCTTTACAAGCCGAGCAAAGCTGAAATGATACATACATACAAATGATGTAGGTATCAGTAGAAATAAATACACGAATATATTTAAGCATACACCTATATTAAAAGACTCCCTACCGCCTGTGGGAATTGCTGGAGTAGCTGAAGCTGTCTATATGGAAATCCCCAAATAAGCCCAACATATCATACTACAGTCACAGCCATGTGTTGCACTCTCCCAGTTGACCTAATAAAGACTAAATGGAGAAAAAAGAAATACAGGAAAACCAAATATGCATAAAATGATGGAGAGGTAGAGAGACAGAATGAAAGAGGCTCACTGCAACCTCCGCCTCCTGCGTTCAAGTGATTCTTCTGACTCAGCCTCTCAAGTAGCTGGGATTACAGACATGTGACACCACACCCAACTAATTTTTGTATTTTTAGTAGAGACAGGGTTTTGCCATATTGGCTGTACTGGTCTCTAAATCCTGACCTCAGGTGATCTTGCCTGCCTTGACATCCCGAAATGCTGGGATTACAGGCTCATGCCAAATATAACAAACCAAATATGCATAAACAGAGAAGAATGTGAAAGAGAAGGTCAGGAAAACACAGTTTCTTTTTAGTAATTAGTGTTAAATTATCTGAGGCATATTTGCGTGCAGTATGCTCATGCTGATAGCCCAACACTTCACTAATTTAAAACTAGTTTATTGTCTGATCATGATTTTTCCTGTTCCTGAGGTTTTGAGGTTTTGCAGCTTCTGTGTGCTATTTTACCAATCTACATAAACATTCCTCATCTCCTGAGGAGCTGGTTTCTCAGGTTGTACAGATCAAATTGTTTTGGAGCCTAAAAGTGCATACATTTCTATTTCAGGCTATCAGTTGCTGACCAGCTCTTGCTGTTTCTGAATGGCCTTGATTTCAGATGTGCACAAATAAAGCAGTTTACTTGATATTGTTGAAATTGCAGTTGGCTCCCGGGCAAAAAAATGGAATGCAATCTCATCCTGTAATATGTCTACTGTCTTATTATTTATTGCTTTTTTTTGGCCCAACTTTATACTTCCTGACTTCTGGGGCACTCTGAGGGGCAGCTAAAGAGACAATTGGTGCATATCCATGAATTCCCAGTGCGTTGAACCAATGGGCCATCCTATGCTCATTGTCTTCTATCAACTTAATGTTTTGCTGTGCCAGGACTGCTGAAATAATCTCTTCTGCACACTCTGATAGGAAGAATGCACACTTCCAAAACACTAGCATTGCCCTTGGCAAGCCGCCTCTTGGAAGCCAACAAATGGTTCCTCTGTCTTCAGTTTGGGAATGCTCAATAAAGCAGAATTTATTGGTATTCAGCAATTAAAGGAAGTTTGAAAGCAGAGTCATGCTTGAAATGGCCTTATCCAAGAAAAATAGCCAATTATTTGCAAGAAAAATAGGACACCACTTGTGCACTGGTTTTTAGTCTAGTTTGGCAGAGACTTCAGCTCACCTTACATGTGTAATCAGAGCCCAGGGATCTGAGCAGTTTATGTACACATGTCCCACCCACTTTCAATTACAGTCAAGGGGAAATAGAAACAGAAATACAGCTAAATAAAAGGAGTTTCCCTCTGCAGGCATCTGTGATTCTGTGATGTATCCATTTTAATTGTCCAAGTTCTACTGAGATTATCCTACTTGGGTCTTTCTCTCTTTCTTTGTATTCTTTTTATTGAGACAGAGTCTTGCTCCATCGCACAGGCTGGAGTGCAGTGGCATGATCTCGGCTCACTGCAATCTCTGCCTCCCAGGTTTAAGTGATTCTTCTGACTCAGCCTCCCAAGTAGCTGGGATTACAAGTGTGTGCCACCGCATCCAGCTAATTTTTGTGTTTTAAGTAGAAATGGGGTATTGCCATGTTGGCCTGGCTGGTCTCAAACTCCTGACCTCAGGTGATCTGCCTGTCTTGGCCTCCCAAAGTGCTGGGATTACAGGTGTGAGCCACAGAGTCCAGCCTTTCTCTGCATTCTTTATGCTACTTCCTTTCTCCATCTGCTCAGGCTCTTAAAAGGTTTAATTGTTATTTTCTCTTGAAGTTATTGTCTTTTTCATCTTTCTCAGTCAATAATTTTTCTCAGAGCAGACAGCAAGTATCAAAGATGTCTGTGTGTCTTAAAAATTATATTTGCCTCTGGTATGAATGTTAAGTTATATCCATTATGTCATGTACCTGATTCAACTACTCCATAAAGAAGATGGAAATTTTCAATATTTGAGGTTAGAGGAAAAAAAGCACGAGATCTGGGTGTTTTCCAAGCAAGATTAAATTTTGTTTGGGGAGTGTGTATGGGTTACTTATCTATATTCATCACAAAGTTTCTGTTTATATTTATACCCATAAACCCATATGGACAATGGTGTGAAGAAAGTATGAAACCTGGTGATATATTAGGTGTTAGGTATAGATAGGTAAAGTGAGGAAGATTTTGATCAAATATTCAAGGAAGACTTCACCTTGAGGTGAGGAAGATGAGGAAGACCTCATCATAATACTAAACTTGATCTGAGACGTGAATGTTTTGAAGGAGGCAGCCATGTAAAGATCTAGTAGAAAAATACTCCACACAGAGGAAATCACTTGTGCCACAGTCTTAACGTGATAGCAAGTCTCATGTGTTCAATAAAAAACAATAAGAAGGCCTGCAAGGCTAAACTTGATTGTGACAGAGTCATTAGAGAGACAGTTGACAAAGCAGGCAGAAGCCAAGTCATGGAGGACTTTGGGACTATATTAAACATTTTGATTTTGACTTCAGTTGCAGAGACAACCACTGAAACAATTTAAACAGGTACGGACCATATTCTGATTTGCAATTGAAAATATCACTCCAGCAGTTGTATGGAGCCAAACAATAAACATAAGTTAGGAAGCTGCTAAAGAAAAAAAAAAAACAAAACCTTGAAATTGGCTTAAATTAGGGTGGTAGCCATGAAGATGGAGAGAAGCTGTCATGTATGATACATATTTTCTGGGTCAAGCTTTGTTGAAAGATTTGATGGAGAGGATAATGGAAAGAGAAAAAGCATGTTGACTTCTGAATTCCTCCACTGAGCCACTGGATAAATGGTACAGCCATTGACTGAAATAGATGAGACTGTGGGGGAGGTCATTTTAAGGTTTGAACTGTGAAATGAAGTGATTATTTGTGGCACAGTAAGCTACTTGTCTCTATGCAGAGGGAGAGTTCAAGCAGGCAAGTTGGGTATATGAGCCGGAGATTCCTGTTGAAAGTTGGAAATACAAGTCTGGGTGTCATCAACAAATGTGTAATATGTTTTTAAAAATGTTATGGTTAAAATTATGTAAAGAGAAATTGTGATTAGATAAGAGGAGGGGCTCAAGAGTAAGCCTGCTAGCCAATATTATTTGGAGACTGAACAGAGAAGAAAACGTCTCAAGAGACTAAGAAGGAAGTCTATCATGTTGATAGAAACCAGGATTATGGGCTCTCCCAGAATTCTAGGAAGAGTGGTCAGCTGTGCTGACAAATATGGCATAAAGGTTATTGACTGCTTTACCAAGCAAGACTTAGGGCAGTGAGATCAGGATCTTGGTTGTGTGTATTGGGGCAAAATTGAGATGTAATAGTGGAATCAGCAGTTGTCAATCATTCTTTCAAGAAGTTTGGCTGTAAAGTGCTGTTGAAAAATGAGTCAATGCCTGGAAAGAGTTGCAGGGTTTAGGATGGGCTTATGCATTTACTTAAATTTGGGAGACAGTGCACCACAATGGGAATAAACCAAAAGAGAACAATCGATTACGTAAGACATAATAATAAAAAGGCCTAACTAATGTAGAAGAAAAATTAATGAGAAGTTAAAAGAGGATGATTTCTACCATGTATAAAAAATAGGCATGTGGGTACTTTCTCCCTTTTTACAGGAGGGAAAGCAGATGCAGGAGGCTTGGTAGCTTTGTAGAAGGAAGACGAGGAAGTTCCCCTTGGGGTTGTTTCTGTTTTTTCTTTTTCTTTTTCTTTTTTTTGGAGACAGACCTTCACTCTTGTCACCCAGGCTGGAGTGTAATGTCATGATCTTGACTCACTGCAACCTCCACCTCCCGGGTTCAAGTGATTCTCCTGCTTTAGCGTCCTGGGTAGCTGGGATCACAGGCATGCACCACCATACCCAGCTAATTTTTGTATTATTAGTAGAGATGGGATTTCACCATGTTGGCCAGAGTGGTCTGAAACTGCTGACCTCAGGTGATCCACCACCTTGGTCTCCCAAAGTGCTGGGATTATAGGCATGAGCCACTACACTCGGCCTGTTTCTGTTTTTTTAGAAGGCAAGATTATTAATTGAAACAAGGACATATGGTATTTGTGGTAAGAGAAAAAGTCATACAATAGTTTGATTAGACAGTTGTTAAAACACTTATACTATAGAAGCGTGCTGCAAAGTTGTCAAATAATGATACGGTTCTGTAGGGATTGCTCCTTCCTTTAAAGACAGCCTTGACTATTTCAATCAACGCTTCAGCTCTTCTCCTAGCCCTTGCTGTGCTACCACTCCACACAATTGCTCCAACATAGAAGAAGCACAGAAATAGAAAAAGAGGAAGAAAGGTTAAATGAAAATATAATTTCAGGGTTCTTTGTGTTATCTGAAATGTGTGAATTAAATATTCTGAAAGCACCGGCAGAATAAAATAATAATTAATGTAACTCTCCATCAAACCATGCTTTGCCTTTAAATTCTGTTAAATTAGATGTGCCATACACAGTTGGCATTTGCCAAAGACATTTGTAAAATTTGCTTAGGTCATTTCCATCTTTGGTCAACACTGCTTTTAAATAACCTAAGACACCACCAGGGAGGCTGAGGCAGGAGGTTCACTTCAGCCTAGGAGTTTGAGGCTGCACTGAGGTATAATCTCACCATCATACTCCAATATTTGTGACAGAGTGAGACCCCACCTCTAAAAAAATTAAATAAATAAATAACCTAGGTCACCACATATCTAAAACACTTATCACTGATATATTTGTGTTAAGGAAGAAGGCTATACATTTTTTTCATATTGGCTTTATCCATTCACTCTACCATTCATTGACTGCTGTGTATCATGCTGCCAGGAACCAGGCTCATATGATTAAACACAGTGCCTGTTTTTCAGAGTCCCTAGTGGCAAGGATGCCATCAACTCCATGTAAGAATCATAACGGTAAGTAAGAACAGCTATGGAGACAGAGCAAGAGCAAAAAATCACAGCCTGGCAGAGAGAGTTGGCTTCTCAGAGAATGGGAGAACATGACACCTAACCTGCGTTTGAACGATGAGTGGGAATCAGCCAGGTAGAGAGGTGGGAGAAGCCTATTTATTTCAGGCACACAATCTAATGACTCCTGCACAACTTGAGAACATATGGGAGCATAGCAGGATGTGGGAATGCAATTAGCTCCATATGCTTCAATTGCACCATGATGGAGAGACAGCAATGAAGCTCAAGACTGGCATGGTGAAGAAAATGAAGGCCCTTCTGGAGCTGACCAGGGAAGTGTAGTTACCATTAAGAGTACTGGGAGTTGTTCAAGTGAGTTAAGGATTACATGTATTGAAAGCACTAAGGATATGAAGAGGAACAGTTGATCAGATTTGCACTTTGGGTGTGTTGTTACAGTAATCAAGGAGGGCCATCCACCAGGATTTACAGATTTTGAAAATGAATGCAGAATCTATCTATTCAACTTGTCATTAGAGTTGTGTTCCATTTGAAGCTCTCTGAGATCATTCCCGAAGAAAAGAAATGCACAAGGGGCCACCGTGTTGAAATCATAGCCTGGATTTATCAGTTTAAGATGACACTTAATGTGTCATACATGGATGAGCTAAGTAAGATGAAGCTAACATCATTAGAAAATATTTGCATATTTTAAAAAGCAGCTACAATAAAAAATGTCTGAGGAAAATCACTGGGATTTTCCATTTTAAGTTTTCTAACTGTGATCCAAAGCACCCCTCATAGCTTGGAGTTTCATTTTTAACTCAACCACTGCATTAAGATGACTCTGCCTCATGATGTAATTATCTAGTGATTCATGCATTTGACACATACAAGCCACTTGGTCCATAGTCTTTTTTGCTACCATTTAGTATAGCTGTTGATATTTAGCCTGACTCTGAATTGTTTCCCATCATTGCCCACATCCTTCTCCAAACACACACACATGCATACACACCTGCTACCTGCAACTTGAAAGAAGATAAGATGTCATTAACATCATCAGCAAGTTTGTCAAACCTGACTCCAAATTTGTGGGATTATTTTTTTCACACTAGTCAGTTTCCAACTGTCTAGACACTAACTGGTTGTCCTACCATTCAATTCGGTTTTGACACTAATTATCCTGCATCCATGCAGACCCCATATGCTAAGGGCTCAGTCCCACAGACTACCCCCACTTCAGATGCCACTCTCAAGTCCCATGTGGCCACCTGTATTTCTGGCCAACCAGTTGTAAATTGAGAGTTTTTATTACTCCTTCCTCATGTTTATTACTTTTCTAGAATAACTCATAGAAGAAAAAAAAAGGTACTTACTATTACCAGTTTATGATAAGGAATACAACTCAGGAACATCCAGATGGAAGAATTAACATCAGTAAAGGTATGGAGCTGTCAAGCCCTCTCCAGGTGTGCCACCCTTCCAGCACTTTAATGTCACCAACCTGGAAGCTTTCTGACTCTCATTGTTTGAAAGGTTTTATGGCACTCAAACTTCAGTCCCTGGACCCTCTCCTTAAGAGGTTGGGGATGGGCCTGAAAGCACCAGCTCTTTTAATCACTTGGTCTTTCTGGTAGCCAGCCTGGTCCTGAAAGTAATTGGGGATCCTATCCTAAGTCATCTTATCAGCATAAATTCAAGTGTGCTCAAAGGGGGCTCCTTATGAATAACAGAAGACATTTCTATTACCCAAAAAATCCTGAGAGTATTAGGAGCTCTGTACCAGGAATCAGGGACAAAAACCAAACACATTTTTATATTATACCACACTACTACACATGATAATAGAGAATGTGAAAAAGGTACCCTATTGGAGACTGTTTTGTAAATTCTAAAGTGAGAGATGATGCAAGTATTTTGGTTATTTTCAATAATATTCTGCATTAGAACAGCAGTCCTGTTCCATTATCAAGTACAATGGCCATAATAAGGTAAACGATTTGATTTTAATAGTTTTAATTTTTCTCGTCTGACATTTATTTCCCCTACTCTCCCATCATCATTTGGGAGAACAATCTCCCAAATATTACCCTTGAAATTTGAACATACTTATGTTTAAGGTGATTATAATAGCCAAATTATACCAGATAAAGAATTATCAGTGAGCTCTATCAATCAACAGCCTGCCAAGGACCAATCACCTTCATGACCTTGAGTCCAGAGATTGATGATGAACTCATGGCTAGTGATTAATACATTTAGTTATCAAGATATTTTTAAAATGTGAATAGCTTGCACCTGCATTATCATACCTCAAATTTCAGTGAAGAAAATATAGACAAACATCCAGACATTTGAGCAAACGTTCAGTTCTTTGGAAACATTTGGAGTGTTTTTGTTGATACGATTGTGTTTGTTTGTTACGCACAGTCACTTTTAGCTCCTACACAAGAGATACAACACTATAGAAACCCAGTGTGAGATTATTTTCTTTCTGCTTCATTACAAAGTTCTTAACATCTTTATCTGTTTTGTTTCTTTGTTTTGTTTTTTTGAAGAATCAACATTCTTGAATAGTTTTGTTTAAATCACAATCCTCCTCTAAGGATTATAACAGATTGGCAGTGTTTTCATATATTAGAGTTGTTCTGACTGAAAAATACATCCATTTTAACCATAGATTTAGAAGAATATTTTTTTCTTTTTGAATTACTTATTTCTCCATTTTGTATTAGACTGATAAAGACCTTAATATAAATGTCTTGAAACAGGCACAGTTTGTATTAATATTTGCCCACAATCCCCTACTGAATGGATTTCTGCATGAGCTTGTACATTTCTCTGTTACTTAAGGTTACTAAATGATAATCACAGTGGCCCAGATTTCACCTTCTCATCCTCTGACATTTCCATACACTCAGATATTAATTACTAACTCAATTTTCTCCCCATTAGCCATACCCATCTTCCTTCTCTCTTAGTCCCTTACCAGAAAAAGTTGCATTTTCTTGACAAAATTTTTTCCATTTTAACTTTCTAAGGAAATGTGATGTTATACCCTGGAAATCTCTGCTTGGCCTTTTCTGGCTTAGGACTTACAGCTTCAGGACATGCTTAATTCTAACTCCTCTGTCTGTGAGTGGCCCACCCACAAGATGACCTCTCATGCCCTGTTGTGGAGAGGTCTATTAGAAAGAGACATGGACTAGAAGTCAGAAAATATAAATTCTGACCCTATTTCTTCCACCAACCAGCTTTGGGACTAAGAATGTCATTTATCCAGCTTGAGCTTCAGCCACCATGAAAAGGGCATTCTAAAGACCCTTCAGACCCTTCCCTCCTAGGAGATAAATGCCTACAAATATTCTATTTTCCAGAAGAGTGTTCACTAAGGGCCCTGTTGAGATTACTGGCCTTTCCTTTACTTGTCACTTCAGAATTGTCTGAGTTATGAAGTCCACAAAGTTAAGGGTTTGAGCATTAAATTTCTGATCTAACTTAGCCTCGAGCTCCACTGATTTTCATAGTGTGACAACTGTTTAGATCAAGAGAAACTGTTCTGTAACTCACTGCATTGCCAAACTTAGCCTGGATCAGATTCTGTAAAAAATATTTCGGTCAATTATATATTTTGGTCACTGAGGGGACTCCTAGATATACGTAGCACAGCACATTTGGTTTAAATGTAAAATAAACTAAAATCCATCCTTCAATGAAGAACTGAATTCTTATTTTAAAGTAGAAAAAGGTAGTATTTAAAAATAATAGAATTTTAGATAAAGAGAAAATATTGAATAGTAAAAGTAAAAATACCCCGTCTATTAACGGTAAAAACAAATTGTGAATGTGGGAAATTTATTTATTCAAGACATTTTTGGTTACTCACAAATGTGAGATGTATTACTGAAGGTTCAATTTTTTCAAATCTTTTTAAAATTTAGGCTTTAAAATATTTACTTGAATTTGTCACCCCTCATCTTCATTTTTCATCTTTAAATAAGTATAGATTAAATCTAGGTTCTCTAGCTATAGAGTATTTAAAAACTACAAACCTACTGAGTCCCCATTGTTAAATGTTATTTAAAAGTTATTAATGCAAGGCTAAGTAGCAGGAAGCTTAAGTGCCCTTATATGTTACATGTTGATATATCTGGTAAGGAAGTGGAGTTACCACAGGGCCCAAATAGAAATATGAATCTGAGGATGTATGTTCAAATCTCTTCCTCATCAATGGTAGAGGAATTTTTCACTTAAAACAAACAAAATTTTGAATAGACAGACTCAATCAAGCTTCAATCTACATCACTAGTTTTCAAGCATGCTCCTACCTTCAAAGCTTCAAAGGATAGGCTGACTCTCTTGTTATGGGCTAATGCACTGGTGATGTTAGGTTGAAGGCATTACTTACTTACCATTCCAAAAATCCAAGAGCCCTTAAAATTATGCGGAATCTACTCTGCCTTTTCTCTACCCATTTAACAACAAAGCCTGGATGACAGCACATTTGTTTACCACATGATTTACTGAATTATTAAAGCCCTGTTGAGATCTACTACTGAGAAAAATAGATTTCTTTCAAAATATTACTGCTCATTCAAAATGCCCCGGTCACCAAAAATGCTGGTGGAATCTTGTATTCATGCCTGCTAACACAACATCCACTCTGCAGCCCATATGTCAAAGCGTATTTTCAACTTTCAAGTCTTATTATTTCAGAAAAATCATTTTGTGGCTGGGAGTGGTGGCTCATGCCTGTAAGCTCAGCATTTTGAGAGACTGGTGAGTGCCTGTAGTCCCAGCTACTCGGGAGATCATGAGGTCAAGAGATTGAGACCATCTGGCCAACATGGTGAAACCTCATCTCTACTAAAAATACAAAAATTAGCCAGGCATGGTGGTGAGTACCTGTAGTCCCAGCTACTCAGGAGATTGAGGCAGAAGAATCGCTTGAACCAGGGAGGCAGAGGTTGCAGTGAGCCAAGATTGCACCACTCCACTCCAACCTGGCAACAGAGAGAGACTCCGTCTCAAAAAAAAAAAAAAAAACAAACCACAGGAAAAAAACCACATAAATTTTGTAAGTCTATAGCTCCTGTAGTTGGCAATTCTGCAAATGGGTACGGGAAGAGTAAGTTGAAAACCTTTAAAATGATTCACTCTTCTAGATGCCATTACAAACATTCATAATTTATGGAGAGGAAGTCAAAATATCAGCCTCACCAGGAGTTTGAAAGAAGTTGATTCCAGCTCTTATGGATGAATTTAGGGGCTCAAGATTTCAGTGGAGGAAGCTATTTCAGATGTGGTAGAAATAGCAAGACAACTAGAATTGGAGATGGAGTTTAAAGGTGTGACTGATTATTACAATCTCATGAGAAAACCTGAATGCATAAGGAGGTGCTTTTTGTGCATGAACAAATAAATTGGTTTCTTGAGATGGACTCTCCTCCTGGTGAAGATGTTGTGAACATTATTGAAATGATCCAAAGGATTTAATATATTGCATTAACATAATTTAAAAAGCAGTGTCAGGATTTAAAAGAATTCATTCCAGTTTTGAAAGTAGTTCTACAGTGCATAAAATGTTGTCAAAGAGCATTTCATGATACAGTGAAATATTCCATGAAAGGAAGAGTCAATCAATGCAGCAAACTTCATTTTTGTCTTACTTTAAGAAATTGTCCCAGCCACTCCAATTGCCAGCAATCACCACTCTGACCAGTCAGCAACCATCAGTATTGAGGTAAAACCTTCCACCTGCAAAAAGATTACAGCTTGCTGGAGGCTCAGATGATCTGGCGTACTTTTTTTTAGCAATAAATTATTTTTTAATTAAGGTATGAAAGTTGCTTTTCAGAATAATGTTATTCTACAATTAATAGATTATAGTATAGTGTAAACAAAACTTTTATATGCATGGATGTCATTTCATGTTAGGTAGGTCTCTTTAAGATAGCATGTGGTTGAGTCTTGCTTTTTTATCCAACTTGCAACTTTGTGTCTTTTAAGTTGTGTGTTTAACCTGTTTACATTTAAGGTTAGTATTGATATGTGTGACTTCATCTTCTCTTTGTGTTGTTAGCTGGTTGTGATGTAGACTTGATAGTGTAGTTGCTTCATAGTGTCATTGGTCTATGTACTTAAGTGTGATTTTATGGTTGCCGATAACAGTGTTTTGTTTCCATATTTAGCACTCTCTTAAAGATCTCTTATAAGGCAAGTCTGCTGGTAACAAACTCCCTTAGTATTTATTTGTCTGAAAAGGATTTATTTCTCCTTTACTTTTGAAGCTTAGTTTGGCTGGATATAAAATTCTGAATTGGAAATAGTTCTTTTAAGATGCTGAATATAGGCCCTCAATCTCTTCTAACTTGCAGGGTTTCTGATGAAAAGCCCACTGTTGGCCTGGTGGGGTTCCCTTTGTAGATGATATGCCCCTCCTCTATAGCTACTTTTAATATTTATTCTTTCACATTGACCTTGGAGAATCTGAGGACTATGTCTTGGTGATGGTCATCTTGAGTAGTATCTTACAGGAGTTACCTGAATTTTCTAAATTTGAATAGGGAGGTGGGGTCTGCCAGCAAAAGAGCTATGGCAGTGGCTGTTCTGTTCCACAGGCAAGATAGCCCCTTTCTGTCCAGACCTGACAGTCCACAAAAGCCAAAGCCACTTTGAGGGGCATGGCAAGTTTGGCATATGGGCATTCCTGGCTGCGCTCCACTGCAGCTGTACTCATGCCAAGCCCTTTGGGCTCCCTACAGGCTTGATTTCTGTCCCTGCCAAATTTCCAAGAAGCTTTCCCTGCCAGCTCAAATGTCCATGGGGATTGTGAGGTCTCCTGCAGCTAGGATTCCAGAGGTTCATGGGGATAGTAGTCCACTCCATGTCTATTTAGCTCACTCCTTCCCCAGGAACTGCTTGAGGCCTGTAAGGAGTCTTGTTGCTCAGAAACCCCGTGCAGGGTTCCCATCTTCCTTCTGTTTCAGTCCAGGGTCTGCACCCTCCTTTTGTTCACTCTCAATGCCTTCTTTCTGAGAGTGTGCTGGTCTTCATGGTCTGATCTTCAGGTGAGAAAAGCTCTTCCTGACTGCATTTAGTTGGCTATCTTGGCTCTTCTATGTGAAATATTAGTAAGACCACAATAAAAGACTTTGGTTCACTTTTTGAGTAATCATTTAGCAGCTTCCAGGTGTTCTGGCATTTTCCTTTGGGTCTCCCAGTATCTGCCTGTGGCAGAGTCACGTAGGGCCTCCTGGACAGGATGACATGAAGCAGTGAAGATGGAAACCAAGCTTGTTGCACAGGCAGAGGGAGACAAAAGTGTAATATTGTATTGACTCATCAGTTGTAACAAATATACCACACTAATGCAAGTTAATAGAGGAAAGGTAGGAAGAGCTAAGGGAGTGTATGAGAACTATACTTTCTGCTCAATTTTTCTATAAACCCAAAACTTTAAAAGCATAAAACCTTTAAACTTTAAAGCATAAAAGGTACTAATTTATTTTAAAAATGAACCTTGACCACTACTCATACCAAACACATAAAAAAGTAATCTCCGTGTGAATTGATACTTAAAGGTAGAAGGTAAAACAGTGTTGCTATAATATAATACAAGTGAGTATTTTCATGGCCTGGGGTTATGGAAAGATTTGAGAAACAGGACACACAAAGCACTAGAAAGGGAAGTAAGAAAAGAAAGGCATTTGGAATACACATATTGACCAAAAGGCTCATAGAATCTGAAAAAACCTCTATAGGTCAATATAAAATTTAATAAAGATAATATAAATAAATGGGCAAAAGATTTCAACAAGAAGTTGTAAAGGATCAGCGTATCTAAATAATCATATGAAAAAGTGCTCAATGAAATACCATTACAAATCCAAAAGAATAGCTAAAATTAAAAAAAAATCAAAATACCAAGTGTTGAGAGAACATGAAATAACTGCACTCTCATATACTGCTAGTTTGCTGTGTAAATTAGTAAAATTACTTGAAAAGCTTTTGGGAATATCAGAAAAATGAACCTATGCATTACCCATGACCCAATAATTCCATTTCTGGATATATACCTGATAACAATGCACTTATGAACTTTTAATAGCCCAACACTAAAAATATCTAAAAGTACATTAACCATAGAAATAACATGTAAACTGTGGTATAGTCTAAAATGTAACGCTATATACTCCAGATCACAACAGTTGATGAACTATGACAAACACCAACATAGGTGAATCTTATGTAAGTATAGTATCGAATAAAAGAAGCTGCAACACAGTGATATATACTCCATTCTCCATTATAATTACAAAAGCTGGCAAAAATAATCTGATGTAAAACAAGTTAAGATTCAGTTTACCTTTGGGGAGAGGTGAGGGTTTATCCTGGGAGAGCAAATGGTTCTCCTGAGGTGCTGGTTTGTTTCTTAATTTGTGGTTACACAAGTGTATTTACTTTGTGAATATTCATTGAGCTGTACTCTTAGTTCTGTATGTCTTTGTACATATATAATATTATAATAAGGAGTAGTAAAAAGGTTAATAGGGTATAGTCTTAACATTTCCTTTAATTTTTGACAAGATTTCTCTTGGTATTTAATTTAGTTTAGGCAAAAAGTGGAATGCATTTATTTGCTTGGATAGTATTTACATAGATGCTCTTGCAGCGAGTTGTTAAACACTAGAATGAAATTTACTTTGGTTTGGAATAATAAAAAAATGAGAGATTCTATTTGGTCATGTTTAATAAAATGACATACTAGGTAAAATAATGCAAAAGGTGAATAAAAACAAGAGTAAAAAATGGATATAACAAGGGAGAGAAAAGTTAAAAAGGAAGAAAAAAGAAAGAAAAGCAGGAAACCAGCCATGCCCTGCCTTGCTTTACTTTGAAGTTTATGAAAACAATCTAAATTTCTATTCTGTTTCTAAATATAGATAATCAATGAATTGGTATATCTTTAAATTTTCAAAGTCATTGCTGTCTTTGAATTTAGAAAGACAATATGAGTGATGTCTCCTAGAACTCTGAAAACTGCTATCTTCATGTTTTTCTTTCTGCCCCAGGGAGGAAAAACATCTACCTGGAAAGTGAATCTTATTACTGGGTTATATATCTTTCTATTTTACAGTAAATCCAGTTTATAACTGTCTGAAAAATATTTAAGTAAACTCACTGCTGAAAAGTATATCATGGCAAAGCTATTAAACTCTGGAAATGCAGCCTCTTCTATTTATTTTCTTTTAAACTATTTCCAAACAACCTAACGTCTTGATACAGAGAAGAAAGAAAATTCACCTTTCTCTCTTAATCCCCTTAATGTTTAAAGGTATTAAGAACATAATGGAAATTACACTGAAGGATTTTCAAAGACTTTAACCAAAATGGGCTAAGACATCCATGATTAATCAAAGAGAAAAGTGGATTCTTTCCATTATATCTTGAAAGACAAAAGTTTCAAATGCTTATCTGAAGATTTTCTAAAGGAGCCACTACTCCATTGTTTTTTTGTTGAAGAAAACTGGTGATGGCCAACGTATGTATAGTGTTATCTTTTTTACAATATAATGCAATAAACCACCTCTCAAACTAAGTCTCAAATGTAGCAATTTATTAGCATTAACATGCTAATTAATATACTTATGTTATCCAAATAAAACGTAAATGACAGAATAGCAGAAAGCCAGGTAGAAATGAAATATTCTTCTTTATATTATTTATTAAACTAAATAAATGAACATTTGTCCAGCTCAACTCAGAGATTCACTAAACAACCCACCAAGTAACAGGAAACCTCTTTTCGTGAGGTTCTGCCATTTTCAGACAATCAGGACAGAAAAGCTATGAGTTTTCCACCTTAAATTCCATCCAGATGCAGGACACATATCAGTATACTCAAGAGCCTTTGCTTCTTTCTCAGCATGCTGATCTGTGGACAGAACTTCTGTAATCTAGTGAATGGCTACCTATAGAAGTCAGATGCCCACAGGTTGCCAGACACTAGCAAGAGAAGCGGGCTGTAGTAGGATGAAGGATGAAAGAGACAGAGATAATATCACTCAGTGTCTGACAGCTCTTGGGGAAGACTTTAACAGATGTTCTATCAGGTGGATTTCTCCAGGACTACCATCTGTCACAAAAGAGGGCAGAAAATATTATTCAACATCACACCAGCACTTAGCATGAATTAAGAAAAAGCTTTGTTGGGAAAAGGGAAAACTCACCAGGCCAAGGTAGAGATGTAGGTACACCACCCTCCTTGCCCTATGGCTTCTCATAATTCCGTAGAGGTGCACCCTAGTCCAGGGCATCTGCTCAGCACAGCCAGGGTTGCTTTCTAATGCAAGAGGGATAGCATTAGGAGAAATACCTAATGTAGATGATGGGGGGATGGATGCAGCAAACCACCACCATAGCATGTGTATACCTATGTAAAAAACCTGCACGATATGCACATGTACCCCATAAGTTAAAGTATTGAAAATAAAAAAAAAAGAACTCTCCTTCTGGAGGTCTCCCTCTTTATACTGCAGGCCTGAGAAAGCAAATAATGGGGTGGAGAAATAGACTTTTAGGGGCTAGGCAATCTGGACTTGGGTGTTAGCTGTTTCTGTGATTGACTGAAAGGCTGACTGTCCAACTCCTGGAGACTGTGGGCCTGCAGCACATTATTGCATGTCCTGAAGAAGAAGAAAGCCACTGCCCTCCACCTCCATCCCAGCAGACTTGTGGGACCGCCGAATCTGTGAGTTCCCAAGGTTACACTGCATACTCATTCACTACAGAGGAGATTCCTTCTCTCAACCTCCTTACTTGCTCTTTTTTCTCTGTACCAAAATCCAAATAATTGTAGCAATTTATTAGTCCTCAAATAAACATATTTGTTTCCATCCACAGAGACACCTACAGCTCATAGGGACCATGCTGTGAGTGGTGGCAGAATTGGAATCTGATTTAGAATCCCATTAAGATCACTAAAAATCCTAATACTTTAAGATGGTCACACTTTTGGAGCTTACCAGGGACTATATAATTGGGCATGGCCACTCCAGCCCAGCATGAATCATTCTGATTCCCATGTTCACCTGTCCACCCTGCAGTTCAACTCATCTTGCTCCTGAATTGTCTTTTCCCTTCAAATCATTCTATCTTTTTGTTTCCTTTTCTTTTTTTGTTGGGGGGAGGGGGACGGAGTCTCACTCTGTCGCTCAGGCTAGAGTGCAGTGGCGTGATCTTGACTCACTACAACCTTTGCCTCCGGGATTTAAGCAATTCTCCACCTCAGCATCCCGAGTAGCTGGGATTACAGGTGAGTGCCACTACGCCCAGCTAACTTTTTGTGTTTTTAGTAGAGATGGAGTTTCACCATCTTGGCCAGGCTAGTCTTGAATTCCTGACCTCAGGATCCACAGGCCTTGACCTCCCAAAGTGCTGGGATTACAGACGTGAGCCACAGCACCTGTCCCTGAAATCATTCTTTGTGAATCAAATACTTTCTTTTTATATATATTAAGTTTTCTTTCTGCAAACATTTATTAATTCTCTGTTTAGAGCCTTTTGCTAGCAGCAGGATACTTAGGGATTGTAGAGTATGTTTTCTGCCCTCCAGGAATAGCTAGTCTAATGGAAGAGAGAAGTATGAATACATACCGAGTTACAAGACCACATGACTAGTGTGGGCGTGGTGGCTCACATCCGACTTTGGGAGGACAAGGCTGACAGATCATGGATCACTTGAGGTCAGGAGTTCAAGACCAACTTGGCCAACATAGTGAAACGCCCGTCTCTACTAAAAAAAAAAAAAAAAAAAATACAAAAATTAATTGGGTGTGGTGGCATGTCTGCAGTCCCAGCTACTGAGGAGGCTAAGGCAGGAGAATTGCTTGAACCCAGGAGGCGGAGGTTGCAATGAGCAGAGATCACGCCATTGCACTCCAGCATGGGTGACAGAGTGAGACTCGGTCTCAAAAAAAAAAACGGGCACCTGACTACAGGAGCATTTTTCTCTCCACCCTCTCAAACTTCTCTGCTTTTTGTTTATTAATTACGTGTGGAAACAAAAGTAATACCCTTTATTTGTAAATACAGAAAAAAAGAAGATTCTGTAAAGGAAAACCATTTCTAGGTAGGATCTAAATTATTTGTCTTCTCAGTGTATTAAGGGACTCTAACTCATGGTTAAGTCTTCTAATCATTTATTAACTGAACAAACCATCAGTGTCTATTTTGTGATTTGAGTAGAGGTAAGGTCTGGCAGCTGGCATTTTGATGGACCTATTTTGTAGTCAAATCAATTCATAATTTTACGATTTGTACATGTGTTGGTGGTGTTAACAGATTAATGCCAATCTTCCCTGTGAATCCCAAGGAACCCTAGTCTAAGATTTTGTGGTCTGATGATGTGCTGCAATTATAATAGTCGTGAAGCCCTGAAGGGAGGCAGCGACCTTCACTCTTCTCTGATCCCATGTAGGCTAGCTTTGCATTCTGAGAATTTTGCCTGAGAGTATCATTCATGACTTTTATGTTGAATGGAACAAAGCAAAATGTTCCAGATACCCAAAATAAAAGGACTGCATCCATATATTATATTAATATTTAAAATGTAAAAGTGTCCAACTCACAAGAAATGATTTTTTCCCCAATCTTGGAAAAAAGGTGAGCATTTTAGAAAGGAGATTTTGCTCTGCTCTGGCACAGATTCACAGGAATTGATGTTCATCAAGTATCATGACTTGGTACCAACAGCAAATAATCCTGTGGCCAAACTCAGCAGGACCAGTGTGGCCCCTCTTCTTTCAACAAAAATCAGTGTGCTGCCAAAGCATTGGAATTACAGGCATGAACCACCTCACCCACCATTGTGATAGTTTTTATCATGAATGGGAGTTGGGTTTGATCAAATTCTTTTTCTGTATTTATTGATATGATTATATACTTTTTATTTTTTAACCCTTTGATGTAATTACTTATATTAATTTTGTATATTAAACCAGTTGTGCATATCTAAAATTAGTAGCACTTGATCATGATGTACATAATTCTTCTTATACCTTGTTAGATTGAATGACAAAATTTTGTTGAGATTTTTGCATTTATATTTATAGGGTTATAAGTCTGTAGTTTTCTTCTTTCTTGCAGTGTCTTTATATGAATTCGTTAGCAGGGACATGCTTGCCTTATAGAATGTGTTAAGTATTCACTTTGTTTCTATTTTCTAGGAAAGAAGATAGAGTAGGGGTCCCGAACCCCCAGGACCAGTACTTCTCTGTGGCCTGATAGAAACCGGACCACAGGGCACTGCACCGCAGGAGGTGAGCAGCAGTGGACAAAGCTTCAACTGTATTTACGGTACCTCTCCATCGCTGATATTATCGCTAGAGCTCTGCTTCCTGTCAGTTCAGCAGCGGCATTAGATTCTCATAGGAGCATAAACCTTATTGTGAACTGCACATGTGAGGAACTTAGGCTGCGTGCTCCTTATGATAATCTAGTGTCTGATGATCTGTCCCTGTCTCCCATCATCCACAGGTGGGACCCACTAGTTGCAGGACAACAAGCTCAAGGCTCCCGCTGATTGATTCTACATTACGGTGAATTGTATAATTATTTCATTATATATTACAATGTAATAATAATAGAAATAAAGTGTACAATAAAACTAATGTGCTTGAATCTTCCTGAAACCATTCTCACATCCTGATCCTTGGAAAAATTATCTTCCAGGAAATCAGTTCCTGGTGCCCAACGAGTTGGAGACCACTGATATAGAAACCTAGTGTCATTTCATTTTTAAAACATTTGGTAGATTTCACCTATGAACCATCTATGTGTTTTCTTTTTGGTAAAGGTATTATTTATTGATTTAATTTTTAACAGTACAGAACAATTATATTATTTATGTATATATTAATTATATATCTATAATTAGATTCTCTTCTTGTGGAAGGAATTTATTTCTTTGTCACACAAGCTTTTGTAAGGTTGTTTCTTTCTAGGAATTGGTAAATTCCATTTATCAAAATTGGACACATGGTATTCTTTGTAGCATTCCTTTATTATTCTTTCAGTGAGCATGTAATAGGTAATAATGACCCCAATTTCTGATATTAGTATTTGTGTTTTATCTCTTTTGTGTTAGTTATCCTGGCTGATATAGATAGATAGATAGATAAGTTCCAGTGACTCAGTTTGAGAGTTTGGATTTCATTTGTTTTCTCATTTAATTTTCTATTTTAAATTACATTGATTTCTGTTTTAATTTCTATCATTTCCTTTCTTCTGCATTATTTAGTCTTATTCAGTCTTAATCTTCTCTTTATTCTCTAGTTTCCTAAGGTGGAAGTGTATTGGTTACGCTCCAAATATTTTAAGATTTTCATCATTCTGCAATTATTTTTTAGTTTAATTCCATTGTGATCTTGAAGAAAATGTTGTATAATTTATATTCTTTAAAATTTTTTTTTGATCTGTGTTTTATGGCCCAGAACGTGGTCTGTCTTGGTGAATATTTAATGTGAGGTGAGAAGAATGTGTATTCTGCTAATATTGAATTATATAGTCAATAAATGTCAATTGCATCCAGTTGACTGATGGTGCTGTTCAGTTTAACTATATTTTTAGTGATTGTCTGCCTGCTGGATGTGTCAATTACTGATGGAGGTATATTGAAATTTCCAACTATAAGAGTGAAATTGTCTGTTTTTCTTTGCAGTTTTATCGGTTTCTACCACATTTATTTTGACAATCTTTTTAGGTGCATACATATGAAAATTGTTATTTCTTCTTAAAGAATTCACTTCTTTATCATTAAATAATGCTTCTTCTCCTTATTCATGATAATTTTCCTTATTCCAAATTGAGCATTGTCTGAAATCAATACAGCCAGCTGCTTCAGCTTGTTTCTGATTGGTGTTAGCATGACATATTCTTCTCTGTTTACTTTTAATCTATCTGTGTCTTTATATTTAAAGTGGATTTCTTGTAGGTAACATAGAGTTGAGTCTGTATTTTTAATCTACTCTGTCAGTCTTTCTCTTTTAATTGGTGTATTTGGATCATTTACATTTAAAGTGATTGTAGATATAGTTGAATTGATGCCTTTCATGTTTGTAACTGTTTCTATTTGTTACATGTGTACCATTTCTTTTTTAACTTGTATTCTTTGGTATTTCTGGTTTTAATTGAACATTTTATATCATTATATTTTCTCTCCTTTTGTAAGTAATATTATTTATTGTGTTTATGAAGATCATGGCAAAATAAACAATTTAAAATATCATTTATACTTCTTTTAATTTTTTTAGTAGTTTCCCTCGAGTTTGTAATATACATTTACAACTAATCTAAGTCTGTTTAAAATCATACTGTACTGCTTCATGGGTTATGTAGGTACCTGATAGCAGAGCATTCCCAATTTTTCCTTCCTATGCCTTATGACATCATTTTTGTTTATTTCACTTATCTATATACTATAGTCACCCAATGCATTGTTGCTATTATAACTAGAATAAGAACAATAAATTATTTAATGTTTCCTTTATTTATTCATAATGCTCTTTCTCTCTGTTTTTTTCTAGTTCCCTTTATGAGTTTCTCTCAGAACTCTTTGTTAAATACAGTTTGTAATTTGTAATTTTATCTGTTGTAATCTAGTGAATCCCTGTCAATGTTGTGGTAAGGATTTGGAGAGAAGTGTTCTACAATATTATGCTTTATTCTCAGGTTTTTGGTGAATGCTACGGTTTGGATATTTGACCCCTCCAAATCTCATGTTGAAATGTGACCTCCAGTGTTGGAGATCAAATTATGAATTGATCACTGTCCTCTCAGGGGTACTAGAGTGAGTTCTTGCTCCATTAGTTCCTCTGAGAGTTGGTTGTTTTATAAAGCCTGGCACCTCACCCTTGCTCTCTTGCTTCCTCTCTTGCCCTGTGATCTTTCACATGCCAGTTCCTCTTCTTCTTCCATGGTGAGCAGAAGCAGCCTGAAACCCTCACCAGAAGCAGAAGCTGGTGCTATGCTTCTTGTACAGCCTGCAGAACTCTGAGCCAAAATAAACCTCTTTTCTTTATAAATTATCCAGCCTCAGATATTCCTTTATAGTAACACAAATGGACTAAGACCAAGTCTGACTGAGTCTCTGGGCTGATTTTCAGAAGTGTTTCTTAGACTTTACCCCTACATTTTACATGAGAGAAGATATGAGGGGGCTGATGTTGGCAAATTGTACTCCCCTTATGTCAGATAAGTCTCTAATAAAGTAGTATCTCTTGGAAAACAGTTATTAGGAACACTCTGGACTGTTTAAAGTCCAGATACTACTACCAGATAAGGCTCTGGTAAAGTAGTATTTCTTGGAAAATAGTTATTAGGAACACTCTAATATTTTGTTATTAGGAACACTCTGGACTGTTTCAAGATGGTTACTTTCCCCTTTCCTTGACATGAGGGTATTTTCTAATTCTTCCAGTTTTCACCATGAAAACTTGGAAGAGTCCCTGGAGGTAAAGCCTATGAAAATGTGAGACTCCTCCCCAAAAACTGGTCCGTACCAGTTCTTCTTCTTCAAGTTTGTCCCCATTTAGCCCCCAAAAGTTTATAAAATTTACCATATTAGTGTTCCTACTAGTTAATGGCTCCATCAGCTTCTGCTGAGATCTCTGTGTCACTCTTTCCCTCACTCCCAGCTTTTGGGGCAGCTGTTCACCCTACAACCTCAGTTCTCTCTGATGAATCTAAGACAAGACAATAATTATTATTTTTTGTTTGTTTGTTTTTTGTTTTTAAGACATTAATTGTTAGTCTTTCATTTTCTTTTTCTTGTTGTAAGTACAGGAATGATGGCTTTCAAATTCTTTAGATGTTGAAGCTGATCTAATTTTCTTTTAGAATCTGTCTATCTGGAGTAATTTGGGGTAAATTATATTTTCTTTGAACATTATTTATGCCACATAAATTTCCTATGTCAAATCAGATTTTGTTAAGTAATGTAGACTATTATATATATAATATTTTAAAATTTCCTGTCACTCTTGTCTTCTTACAATTTCTTCTTTTGTGTCTATATGCTTTGTATAAGTTTTTCTTATAAAATTAGCTGTTTTAGTTAGTTCACTGATTTGTTTGTTTGAGAAGCAGTTATTTGGTTTATTATGCTTTCTTATTTATTTTATGTTCTCTTCGGTATTTTATTATTTCTCTAACATTTGAAACAAAATGCTTCATTAATTTATTTTCATTCTTTTTAAAAACATGAGAATTTAAGGAATGTTTTTGTTCTGAATTCTGTCTTAGCTGAATTAGCGTGTATTTTAATGTACAGCATTGTAATTAATTAATTAATTACATTCTAGATAATTAAAAATTTAGATTTTCCTTCCTCTTTGACAAAATAGTTATTGAAGAGAATTATTTTTCGTAAGGAAATTTATCTTCCTTCCTTTCCCTCACTCTCTCCCTCCCACCTTCCCTCCCTCCCACCTTCCCTCTCTCCCTTCCTTCCTTACTTATTTCCTTCCTTCCTTCCTTCCCTCTTTCCTTCTTTCCTTGTTCAGCATTGTGATAAGAGAATGGTTATTTAGTATTTTAGTTATTTCATTTATATTGCAGTTTTTATGTAACTATACAAGAGCATTATGCATGTGTGTGTTGTTTTTTATGTTTATATATAACATAATTTTACATTCATTAAGCCTACCTTATAAATTATGTTATTTGCATGATTTACAGATTTTTAAATATGAACTGGAAGAGTTGAATTTTGTTTCTGTACATTGTTCCTTACTTCTGCTATAGTCATAGCTATGAATAGAATAAAGTGTTGCTTAATGTGAGGTGAGATTTTCACAATAAAATATTTTCCTATACAAACAAACAATGGGAATCATAAATAAATATTGAACCATATTTTTAAGTCTAAATAGATCTCTCTTCTACATAAGTGGTCTAACCATACAAACCTATTATAACAAAGATGCTAATGCTTGTTAAACTTATGGCCAAACTTATTAAGAGGCCATCTCTACTCTCTGGTTTCAATGACAAACCAAACCATTACAAAATGGTTACCTCCAGTTGTGGTACTTATAAGAACATAATTTATTCCTATGATCAAGTCAATTAGAGCTGGAACAGATATTAACAGTCATCTAGTAGTCTAACTAGTTTCATCTGTAGCAAAGAGACCTAAACCTGGGATTACCTAAGATTCTATAACTAAATAGTAGCATTTCTAGAAGTAACATGAAACATATTCCTACCTTGCAGCCCAGTGCATTTCCATCATAACATCTGTTCTAGCAAGGTTTCTGGTGCCAGTCCCTTCCAAGCCTTGCCTTAGAAAATCAGCTCTACCAAGAGCTTCTACTGAGTGGGCAATAAAACATGTAATTCTCCCCACTCTACATGGCTTAATGAATTTGTGACTAGTGTATGACAGATTGGAAAAATGAACTTGGGCAAGACAGATTCTTCTCAGGAATTGGAAGTAAACAAAACGGAGGGAAATCGAGAAAGAGTCATGGATAGTGGTTCTCTAAAGGTGCTCCTGTGGGCCCATGTGCAAGATAAATATGCAGCAGAATCTTGATTATGAGATAGAAAGGAGAACAGGAGTGAGGCACAATGAGAAACAGAGATGAGAAAAGCCAGCCTGGGCCAGAGAGGCCACTAGAACAAGTGAGAAAGATGAATGAGGAATCAGTCACTAGCATCTCAGTTCCAGACCTTCACTAGCCCAGGCTAGAGTGTAGTGGCACAATCACAGCTCATTGCAGCCTCAAATTCCCACAGTAAAATGATCCTCCTACCTCAACCTCCCAAATAGCTGTGACTACAGGCATGTACCACCATACCTGGCTAATTTTCCTATTTTTTATTTTTTGTGTAGATGAGGTCTCACTATCTTGCCCAAGCTGATCTCAAACTTCTGGACTAAAGCGATCTTCCCACTTCGGCCTCCCAAAGTCCTGGGATTACAGGCATGAGCCACTGTACCTGGCCTGGTTTCTTTTTCTTTCAATGAAATGATGTTTGTTGAACTCTAGCATACTTTGCCCAAATAAACGAATTAAAGGCCCATGTCACATTTCCAAGCTATACTTTAGTGGAGTGAGTAGGGTACTAAACAATTATTTTAAAATTTTACGTATTTTCTGTAGCAGGATTTTAAAGTGACATCAAAACTTCTTGGAGAAACACATGAAAGGTGACATTCAAGGCATCTATTATATTCCCATTAACCAGTCTTTTCTTTATATAAACACCATGGAAATTCTGTCAGAGTCGCACTGCCATGAAATCCTACTTGTCCCTTCCTGGATGTGTCTAACAGCTTAAATGTTGAACCAATTTTACTTTAGCTTGAGTGTATCTTCTAAAATATTAAACTTACTTATTCACCATTCCTACCATTCCCAGTTCATTGTAGTTTTTCTTTCTCCAAGGTCTAGTCTAATACATTATCTGGTAGTAGTTGGATATATTCAGAAGATGACTTTATCTCCAGCTTCTAGTGTATTCAGTTAATAATTTTCTTAATGCACTAGATCTCAATGCAAAGTACTAAAAGTTATAGCACCTTCTTGGGAAATTTTATAGGCACAATGACTATCAAGCTCAATAGATGGCTTCCATTCAGTCCAATCCATTTTATCAAACACTGAGTGAGCACTTGCTATGCTATAACAATAATAATTACCAATATCGTCATAGCATTTTACTTGTATTTATTCTCATAATCTTTAAATAAGCCTCAAAAAACAACATATATTCCTGATTTCATCAACTAGGGGGCAGAAACCCAGAGATATTAGGGAACTAGCTCCAAAATACAGAAATAGAGAGTGACAGAATGAAGTCTTAAGCACTCTAAATTGCTAATAACTTTCATTGTCCTATGCTGCTTCCTAGTGTGTCTATGTATGGCTGTACATCATATAGTCTCAGTCCCTAAAGAGAAATACAGTAAACAATTAAAGCAATGCAAAACAAACTCAGTGGAGCTACTCAGAGAATATTTGTGTATTAAGATAATGTAACTAAAAGCAGAGAGGAATAAATAATGAGATTGCACTTAATTTACAGCAATCGAAAAGAAGAAAAAGTAATTCAAAGCAAAATCCAAGGTGAACAAGTGATGATTGTCACAAATACTGTTTCACACACAGTAGGAAGGTCCTTAAGGTTTATCAGCTTTAATTAAAATTAAGGCAAGTACTCTTCGATTTCTCATTCCACAAATATTGAGTGAGTATTACATATGTTTCAGGAAATAAAATTGGCAACAACTTTCAATATACTTTGATATTTGATAGACATAATTATCTGTCTATGAATATATTAGGATAAACTTTAAAAACTGGCTTAAAGAACAGGAGCATATTTCTCATAGACAGCTTTGCTCCACATTCACAGTGATACTGGAAATCAGACAGAAGTGGGTTCTGCAATCTTCAGCATATTTGCTTCCAAGGATACTTAGGTCATTGTAATTCTAGTCGTGTTGCTGGTTGAAGGAGAAAAAAAAAATCATGGTTCACATCACTTCCTCTCATTTTCTAGTGGACAGAACTTGAACATATGGCTGTATTTTGCAGCAAAGGTGGTGGCACTGGGAAATATAGTTGCTACCTGGAAAAATGTGAGAAGAGATTTTGCATATTACAGAGTGCATCTATCATATTAGGTGCCAAAACAGTGCCTTTGGATAGAAACATCTGGATGAGTCTGTAAGCTTCTCCACCTACTAAACACATGAGCTGAACAAGTTACTTACTTCCTCTAAATTTGCTTCTCATCTTTAAAATAGAAAAAAATAGTATTCCTATTGTGTCAGTTTTTAATTATATTTTGAGACCATCATAGGTAACATAGTAAGACCTCGTTTGTCCAAAAAATAAAAAATAAGAAAACTAGCTGAGAATGGTGGTGTGCACCTGTAGTCACAGCTAAGTAGGAGGCTGAGGTTTCTCAACTGGAAAGTCACCTGTTAGTACCTGCTCTGGTATAATGGACTGCAGCTAAGCATTTTTTCTTTACAGTTAGCACAATGTGAAACTTTGCAGGTAGTTCTAGAGGGACACTGGGAGGAAGGGAGTTGCTCTTTCTATTTCTGGAGTGCTGAGGCATTGCTCTTTCTTGTGCCTCCTGCCTAGTCATAACTAAGTGTGTGTGGGTACATCCCATGCTGTTCTGCCCCAACTATGCCCCAGAGCATGCTGTTTATCAGTTACCATGCAACCCTGGCCTAGGTCTAGTGATCAGATCACTTCAGTTTATGGTCACGAACATGGGTATAGTCCAATCTTTGTCCTAGCAGCAACCCCACTCCCTTTGCACACCGTCACCTTCCTCATCCCACCTGTTCCCCGGAGGGGTATATCAACTCTTGCTAGATGGACACTGTACCAAAGATCACATGCAAATGCTGCCCTGAGAACAAACAGGACACAGTCTGCATATCTATCTACTCACGAGCTATACTCACCTGAGTCCTAGAGGGTAACATCCTTCTGTCCTGTAACTGTGGTTCAGCTCTGGCCTGGATAGCTCAATGAACTTCTCTACTACACTTCAGGCTGCAATCTTAACTTATCAAATGAGATTTTTACTCTACCCTTGAAGAAGACATCTCTACCAAGTTTTTATCTCCTTAACCCTAAGTTACCATTTAAATTTCCTTTATATCTCTATCTTCCTATTATAGTTATAATTCTTTATATTAAACTTCCTACATCCAGATTACTGTGCAGTTTCTGTCTCCTGAATGGACCCAGATTGATGTACTTAACTTTGTGAAGATTTAGCAACTTCATCAGTCTAAGCACCTACCACGATCTCAAGCCTATTGTAAATTTCCAATAAATATTAACTTCATCATTCTCATCACCATCATTATTTTTGCATTGTCACATCATCATTATGATCTTTAAAAGTGGCAGACATGGCTCTTATTTAGAGGTTATTTTTTAGAGAACCTCTAAAAAAGAGGTTTAAAACAAGTATTTTTTGAAAGTTAGTTAACTTTATGTCCTGGCTTTCTTATGCAAAGTTCCTACTCTTGCTCCATAGTCACTGTGGACCCTGTGAAAATCACCCTCAATCCCATTATCAGAGGAATTTATTTCTAATAATTAATGTGTCAACAAGGCAAATAAGACTATCCTGTATTTCAGTGTCCTCATTAAATTAAAAAAGAGTATAAAGGCTGCTCTGTCTACCTGGATGGTTTGATCTAGAATAAATGAATTAATTTTTTATGTAGTAAGACTTGGTTTATGAAATGGTGTCCCTCTGCAAGACCTTATTGCTATGGTAAGATAGTCTATTTAGAAAGAAATGTCCCCTGTAGCAAAGAGTTTCATCATATCTGACTTTGATTAAAAGTCAGTATAATGGATTTTGGAGGATTCACTTTTGAATGCAAATCAGCAACATTAGGGATTTCCTTTATCTTGAAAACTTTATCTTTCCTTTCTGTGGATGAAAAACTCATTAAACCTAAGTAAAAGGAGAGGAAATTTAGTCTGGATGAGATCTGTAGGGCTGAAGTTGCTGTAAATACTATAGCAGAACAAACAGCTAAAATAATGAAATATCTGTTCCTTAGCAAGTCTTAGTCCTTTTTCTGTTGCTACAAGAGAATATCAGAGACTGGGTAATTTATGAAGAAAGACTTACTTAGCTCACTGTTCTGAGGACTGGGAAGTCCAAGAACATGGCACTAGTGTCTAGCAGGGGTCATTTTATACAGAAATATGAAAGCACACACATGGAAAAGGGAGAAACGGGGCCAAACTCCTGTTATAACCAATCTATGATCATGACAATGGCATCAGTCCGCTTATGAGGGCATAGCATTCAGAACCTAGTCACATCTTACAGGTCCCACCTCTTATTACCGTTACACTGGCATTAAATT
This sequence comes from Aotus nancymaae, assembly GCF_030222135.1. Taxonomy (NCBI): domain Eukaryota; kingdom Metazoa; phylum Chordata; class Mammalia; order Primates; family Aotidae; genus Aotus; species Aotus nancymaae. The sequence goes on along the minus strand of NW_026988570.1, from coordinate 4,614,343 downwards.
TCAATGTAAGTTTGGGTGGGGATATTCAAATGACCCACCAAAACACATGTCCTCACAGAGCAAAATATATTAATTTTATTTCAATAACACCCAGAGTCTTAACTCATTCCAGCATCAACTCAAAAGTTCCAAGTCTAGAGTGGACTAGACTCTAAGGGTTTGTCCATCAGACAGTGTGCTAAAGAGACTGATATGGATAAAATAAAACCAGGTGGTATTTATTATGACAGTGGGAGAAAGACAATGTGGGAGTCAAAGCACAATTTACTTTGAGGCAAATTTTCTTCAGCTGTAAGCCAGTGAAATGAAACAAGTGATCAACTTCTAGTATACAATAATGGGACAGGAATAGGATAGACATTCTCATTGCAAAAATAAGAAATAGGGCAAATAAAAGGTGGCAGGGGTGTGGAAAGTGGCTTCAAGTAATTCTAAAACTCAAGGGAAACATTAAGTCTTTAAGTTGGAGAATAGTCTCTCCCGACTCCATATCCTACTTCATAGATACACTGGGATGAGATTGGGCCTCCGCCTACTTGGGCAGCCTTGCTCCATGGCTTTGCTGGGCTCCGTCCTTGCAGCTTTTGCAGACTGATGCTGCATGTTGGTCACTCTATAGTTCTGGAATCTTTGAGATGGCTCCTTTCCCACAGCTCTATCAGGCGCAAATTGCCTTAGTTGGGATACTCTGTGGTAGCAGGTTTCTGCCTAGTCCACCAGGATGCCTGCAACATCCTTTAAAATCTAGGAAGTTGAAGCCATGCCACCAGAATGCTTGCATTCTGCACATCTGCAGAATTAACACTGTGGATGCCGTAAGGTTTACTGCTTGTACTTTCTGGAATGATGGGTCGAGCTGTATCTGGGGCTGCTTGAGCGATGGCTGGGGTGGTTGAGGAGTGCTGCATCAGAATGCAGACAGCAGAGTCCCAAGACAGCCCTGAGCAATGAGACTATGGAGAGCACCCCAGGCCCATTTCCGATTGTCTTTGCCTAGAGTTCTGGGTCTGTGAAGGTAGCGACACCCTCAGAGATCTCTAAAATGCCGTGAGAGTCTTTCTCCCATTGCTGTAATGAATAGCACCTGGATTTCTTCTGTCCATAATAATCTCTTTAGCAAACTGCCTGTTGGACATACCCTTAGTATTCTTATTGGAATATGTTTTTTTTTCACTCCTTAGATGGACAGACTGCACATTTCCCGAATCCTTCCATTCTGTTTCTTTTTTAATGATTTAAATTTATCTTTAAGACATTTCTTTCTTCTCATATCTCGCCATAGGCAGTTAAAAGTAACCGTGCAGCCGCTGAATGCTTTGTTGCTTAGATATTTTTCATCAGATACCTTAGTTAATCACTTTTAAGTTCTGCCTTTCATGAAGTCCTAGGATTCAGACACAATTCAACGAAGGTCTTTACTACTTTGTAACAAGGATGGACCTTTACTCCAGTTTTCAGTGCCATTTAAGTAATCTATAAAATGATACAAACTTTTGCTATAGCTCTTCTCTTCTTTTGAGCCCTCACCAGAATCTCCCTCAATACTTCTATCTAGGCTTTTTCTAGCCTTCTCCTTTAATTTCTTCCAGCCTCTACCCATTACCCAGTTCCAAAGTCACTTTCCCATACTCTCAAGTATTTGTTAGACCAACAACTCCACTCTTGATGGCAATTTTATGTCTTAGTCCATTTTTCTGCTGCTACAACACATAGGGTAATTTATGAAAAATACCACGGACTGGGGAATTTATTAAGAAAATTCCACTCATGGTTCCGGATGCTGGGAAATACAAGAGTATGGCACTGACATTTGACAAGGGTCATCCCATGGCAGAGAGTATCGTATGGCAAGGAAGTACACTACACATGTGTGACAAAGAGAAAACGGTGGCCAAACTCCCACGATAACTAACTCACTCCCATGATAGCAGCATTAATCCACTGCCCTCATGACACCTAATCACCTCTTAAAGATCCCATTTCTTAATATTGTTACATTGTCAATTAAATTTCAACTCGAGTTTTGGCAAAGGTATTCAAACTATAGCTGCATTGAAGAGGGAAATTAAATAATAACAATAGTCATCTGTAATTGCATAATAAAGTTTACTGTGTTGTGTTCAGTATGAAACCTAACCCTCACCTCTGCTTGAAATTAACTAACTCCCTGTAAAACCTACCTTATCTATTCTCCCCACATTCTCAGCAAAGTTCCCAGGCATCTCAAGACTCCTGTTTTACTTGCAGACCAGCTGCAAGGTCACAGGGCAAGATAACACCCAAAGAATGTGTAATGTATTTCTCAAAATGCTATTTTTAAATGTAGTGTACATCACAAGACATATTACAAATTAATTAACTGTTCTTTGTTCTGGTTTCTGTAAATCTGTTATCTGCTACATCATCCTGGATGTATAAAAAGTCAAACCCTGTTTTTGTTAGGCACTCAGCCTTGGAATGCTAATCTGCTGAGCTGGTGGCCACCTTAATAAAATCCTCCTGTTTCACCCATTGGTCTCTCTGATCTCCTGAATATTCTGTAACAGCATAGAAGCAAAGTTATACTTAGCATTTCTAAGTGAGTGAAGAGGATCACTAGGAACTAGAACATTGTTCAATGGCTTGAACACCATGCATCGAGCTAATTAAATCTTTAACAAGTCCTATTGTTGTCTTATTTACTTCTTTTGTAAATACTGCTGACATGATAGAGTGGCTTCTTGCACCTTTCAGCCCCAACAGGAAATCTTGGTGTGCACTTACTATTTATTAAGTGAATTAAACATAATCTAGGTCATTATCATTAACAAATATTTGTTGATTCACCAAATGTTTACTACCTTTTTCTTGCTCAGAAGCATATGGTGTAGTTGGGGAAACAAGTTGAGTGACCTACCAAGTGAACTGTATTCCACAGCAAAGCCAAAATGTGTTATATGTAAGGTGGAAGAACAATGGGAATTTTTGTACAGAAATGTGAACATGAGCAGCTAAAGGAAGAGGTGACCAATATTAACTTGATAATTGCATCCAAAGGGGATCAGATCATATGAAATAAAAGCCATTTTACTTTTATACATATTTTTATAGGTTTCGTAACAGGAAGCCTGGAGGTGAATTTTTGGATAAAAACTGGAGAATTGAATATTTGATCACATTGTCTCAGAATAATTAGAAGACAATGGGGGTAAATGAGCATGAAGTCTATAAGGAGAAGAAATAGAAGTAATAGAAAAGAGAGGAACCAGCCAGATTCCAGGGATTTGAGTACCTTAGAATACGAAGTTGCCAGTAGACAGTAAAAATTCTAACAGTGGCTGGCAAAGATTTTGAGAATTCTATAGGGCTTACATTGCTTTGAATGCACGTCTTTTATATGAATATGTACAAATTGAGGAATTCTAAGTCTTACTTCAGGTCTAAAATAATACAGTAAGTGTTAGGAAAAAAAATGAGAACAGGAAAGAGAACACAAGAGAAAGAAATAAAAAATAGAAGGTGTAACTATCTTGATTCTGCTAAGACGTCAGTGAAAACGGCAGTAGTTGCTTTGTTAACTGTTCTAAAAGGAAACAAACAAAAACCTCCCGAAAAAGAATTCTACACTGAGCAAAGCTATTACAACCATGAAAAAGAAATTAAGAAATTTCCTAAAAACTATAACTGAGAGGCTTGTTGCTAGCCAAACTGCCCTACAAAAAAATAGTAAAAGGAGTTCTTTATGCCAAAATGCAAGAACATTAGACTGCAACTTGAATACACATGAAGAAATAAAGAGCATTAGTAAAGATTATTACATAGGTAAATATTAAAGATAGTATAAATGTATTTTTATTTGTGAGCCTATTTTTAAATATGATTTAAAAGACAAATGTAGGCATACAAGTTGTTGGTGGATGATCAACAAATATTTGTTAATGATAATGACTTAGATTAGATGAATTCACTTAATAAGTTGATGAGAATAATGTACAAGGGTACATTTTGACAGTAAGTAAGGGAAGGAAGACCAGATCTAAATAAATGCATTTTATATGTAATTGAAATTAAACTGATAGTCATCCAAACAAGAAAAGTATAAATTAAGATAGTAACAGTAATGCCCAAAGGAATGACTAACATACTCAAAAGTATACTTAAAAGAAATGGCAAGGGCATTACAATAACTCACTAGAAAATATCTATTTAACACAGAAGGAGGCAATATTGGAGGAACTGAGGAACAAAGAAAACAAGATACATAGAAAAGGAATAGTAAAACGGCGTATGTAAATCCTATCTTATCAGTAATTACATTAAAAAAAGGTTCCAAATAAAATTCAGATTGAAAGAATGTAAGGAGATGAACTCCATCTATATGCTGTAGAATATTTTGAAGGGACACACTTTAAATTCAAAGACAAAAAACAAGTTAGAAATGAAAGAATGGAAAAAATATACCATGCCAACAAACGAGGGTGCAGTTTCTTCAAGTGCTGAAAATATTATAAAATTAGATGGTAATGATTGTTGTACGACCTTATGTATATACTAAACACTATATTGTATAGTTTGAAATGGTGACTTTTTTATATTACTATTATACTAAGTTCTGGGGTGCACAGTGTCGCGATTCCTCAAGGATCTAGAACCAGAAATACAATTTGACCTGGCAATTCCATTACTGGATATATACCCAAAGGATTTTAACTCACTCTACTATAAAGACACATCCACACATTTGTTTATTGCAGCACTATTCACAATAGCAAAGAATTGGAACCAACCAAAATGGTGACTTTTATGGTATTAAAATTATATCTTAATAAAAATAAATGAGCACAGAAATATCTTGTTTCTTTATGATGTCCCTTCCTTAGTTCAGCCTTCATCAAGGCAGCTGCAGTTGCTTCCCAGGGTCTCAAGAATATCCCTGCATCCTTTTAAGATATTTCTTTTTTAACATATAATCACTTAGGAAATTTCTTTTCTTTCTAATCTGATAATTGGTAATTAAGAGAGGATTCATGAAACACAAGTTTAAGGCAGTTCGAAATGGGACACTCAAGGTTTCATAGCATTTCTGTACGCAGTAGAATGTGAGGAAAGTATTTATAGTCAGGGTCTATCGTGCCCAGAATAGTCTTATGGGAACATTAATCTGGCATCAGTGTGTGGCATGAATTAGAGGCATACCCTTTTTGCTCTTAAACTGTACTGGGAGCGATTTGTCAAGTACATCACTTCTCACAACTGCCATATGGAATTTTTCATCTGGAATAATCTCTAGAGATCTGAATGTGAGTGACAGAAGAACTGTCTACTTGTTTTGATAAAAGAAAATTTCTGTCTTTCTTCAAGTGCCTTTTTTTCCTGACCAGAAATTTTGTCATAAAATCATAGTATCCATAACTTTAGAGCAGAAAGGAAGGGTTTAGCTCAGATAAGCCTAGAGCAGATAAAGGAAGTAGTGTGAGAGGAGGGGTTGACTTACTGTTTCAGGGTTATAAAATGAGTTAATTCTTTAAGATTTAGCCTAGAAAGAAAACTTTTAGAAATTGTATTTGTATATCTTCAGCCCACTCATCTCCCTGTTCTCATCCTTCAGTGATTTTAAATAATGTATCCTTAGTTTTATCTAATAGGCTTATATTTTCTTTCTGCATCTTGAGTATTATATATTTCTCTTCAAAAAGTTCAGTCTTTGAAGTCAGATACAATATCTCTTACTCATTTATTATTCCATTCTTTGTCCTTAAACATACAGTTGCTGCTCAGTGAACAATGAATTAATGAGTCAATGAAGGAACAAATCTCTTTCAAGCTATTTTATACTATACACGAAAATAGAGTTTCCATGCCTATACTAACAGCTTAATTTCATGAAAGATTTCATATTAGTGTTGCATAGATTAGAGAGATGCTGGAAACACTAGAGAACATTGTATTTCTTCCATATTCATAGTTATTACAAAGGAAGTTCTGATGTTAAACAAATGTGGACAATATTTGTCCAAACAAAGTTAATCAGGTTTCCTTGCTGGAACACATCAGGATTGCTCAGTGCTTTAACAAACCATTATGCATTACAGAACTCTAAGAGTCATCTTTTCACTGAGTATCTTCTGAAAGTAGTGCTTTATGTAACATGATCTCTATTTTTGGAAATGTTTGTCTACCTTTTAACTGTGTATATTCATTTCAACGTTTTTGTTTCTGTGAAGAATGGTGGAAGTAAATATATCCCACTTCATCTTTTCTGATCCCCTGTGATCTAATTTATTCATCTGGAAAGACTAGAGAGAGTCTCATGAAGGTGGCTTTTTCATTATCTGAACTGTTTCTATAATGGTGTTGAGTGAAGTGCCAGCCCTTTAAATCAGTGATTTCTACCTAGTCATAAAAGTACCCCGGCTATGGCTGGGCATGGTGGCTTACGTCTGTAATCCCAGCCCTTTGGGAGGCTGAGGCGGGTGGATCACCTGAGGTCAGGAGTTCGAGACCAATCTGGCCAACATGGTGAAACACTGTCTCTACAAAAAATTAGCAGGGCATAGTGGCAAATGACTGTAGTCCCAGCTACTCAGGAGGCATGGCAGGGGAATCACTTGAACTCAGGAGGCCGAGGTTGAAGTGAGCCAAGATCACACCACTGCACTGCAGCCTGGGTGACAGAATGAGACTTCATTCCCACCAAAAGAATACTGAGCTATTTTGCTATAAAGTTTTCATCTGTGAAGAAATTCCTTATAAAATAAATCAGAAAAAATATACTACATTTCTCATGTAGCTAAAATCATTTAATTAAAAAAATTATTATTTTGAGACCATGCTTAGTTTTATAAATAAATAATAAGAATTCATGCAAGGATTTTTTGCTTGTTTCTTTCTTTGTTTGGTTGGTGATTTTATTTAATTTTGCTTACTTAGTAAAACAAAATGTTGGTAATCTGGGTCAACTTCTTTGAAAGTGTTTTCAAAGTGTTACTGGTCTGAGAATGCTGGAATCCGCTACAATAGCTCTTAACTGGGCATATGCTCTCAAACTGAATTTTCTCTTTGAGTCTTTAATCGTATAAAACTTTTCATATTTGTAAAATAAAAGTCATGTGATTAAAACCACAAGGAAAATCTTTTCATTTCAACTGAATGATTTTGTAAGCGAATTTCTTAAAGCATATTCAACTGATGTAGTTAGAGGCAGGCAAGACAGAAGGTTTCAGACTTACTTGTGTTGTAAGAATCACTTCATTTCATTTATTTATTTTTTTTCATGTATTAACACTTTCTAAATGAATTAAAAGAGTTGATGGAGTTATACAAAAAGAATCTTTACATTAAATATTTAAAAAAATCTTTTTGTTAAATAAAGACCAATTTACTTAGATGAGTTCTCTGGAACTCATCTTTATTTAACCAAAACATATTTGTTGTGTTTCAAAGCCACTCAGCAGCTTTAATGCTGAACTTCACTTTCTTCTAGGAGAAAATAAGGTAGAAAAATGTCAATTTAGAAAAGACAAACTTTTATGGCTCAGCATATTTCCTTAATATATTAATGGAGAAAATGGTTGCTAAGATTATTATTTCCCCTGTCACACACCAGCAGGTAATAAGAGGAAATTCGAGTTACATTTCGACAGTGCGTAAGACGATATTTGGAAGCAGAGTTATACACCTGATTCCATGATTATAACAGCAATGACTGCCACTGCTCCGGATGTCACACACAGTTAAGTCTTGGTATAAAAAAAAAAAACACGGATTCTAAGGCTCTGATAAAAATGATTCTTATCTCTAAAAAGGCAGATAACTCAAATGAAATTTCTATTCACAAATTCCCATGGGTATCTTACCTAAAGGTTATTCAACAATATTTGGGGAAATAAAACATGGAAAACAGAGCAAAGCCATCACCAAACTGGAACTAATCTTTTGGTTTTGAAATGTAAGTAAAATATTTTGCCAACTGCAGACCAGTGAACTTGGTGACAGACTTGGAAAACATTCCAAGTTATTTGTGAGAACCTAGACGCAAAATCAGAGAACACTAGAACAAGACATTTGTTCATTAAGATTAAGGAAAGGTAGTCTCATTTTATTTATGACTGCATTACTCATCTGGTGACATAAGAAAGTGTGATAGTAGACAGATGCCTTGACTTCAGTTATCTGACTTTGAGGACAGCTTTATGGATAATTTTAAGAAAAATTAAGTGCATTTAACACAATTTACTGATAAATTTATTTGGAGCCATCAGCTTTTAGAATTTGTTTCAATCTTCATGTTTTAACTGTACCTCATTGCCTCATCTCTGTGTTCACAACTTGCCATCTGAGAAACTCTCATTCCTTCTTTTCTTGTGTACTCAGATAACCAGATTTCTGTTGTTTCCTTATTGTGTGATCTACTTTGTTCATTGTGTGCATTAAAATGTTAACGGTTATTTAGTAGGTTGGTACAAAAGTAATTGTGGTCTTTACTTTTAAAAGGAATTCAAATTACTGCAATTGCTTTTGTGCCAAGCTAATAACTTACTTTCTTTTGCCGAAAGGGAATTACACTTTAAAAATCTTAATTTTTACCTAAACTTATCACATCTTTTCACACTCTGAGTCTCCATAAATCATGTCAGAAAGATGGATACTGTCAATCATGTTTATTGTGATTTTTGTCATTCTACCTGCATTACATCTTTGTAAGGCTTCAGCTATGTATTCACCAGTGGCAGTGAGTGACGATGCCCCACTGAGAGAAATGTTTTGACATGGACATAGTGTACTGAGAAAAACTGAACAATGACTGACTGACTCAAAATATCATTGTTCTAACACTGCATTATAAGATGAGACAAAATGCTCAGCACTATGCTAAAGAATGGATTGAATTCCTTACAGTGCATTGTCTAGATCAAATCTGTCTTTGAGTACCAAGATACTACCATCTTAGGGATGTTTTGACTAATATCAAAGCAAGAAAGACAAAGCTTTCAGAAGACAGATACATTCAGCAGTTGAGATTAGTGTCTCTCTCTATGCTTAACTACCTCCCCACAGCACATGTACACACACACACACACACACACACACACACACACACACACACAGGCACCACCAGCTTAGTGTTTGAGATTTCTAACAGTAGTTTTGTAGCCCGTTTAGCTCATATGTACCTAGCAGTCCCTCCAACAATAGTACCTAATATAGCAAAATTAATATCTGCCAACATTTTCAATAAATACTATTGGGCAAATGAACAAAGAAATAGGAATTTTAATATAAACACAGAGGGAAAGATATTTAGCAAAGTAAATTACCTTATTCATGTCCTCCTATGACTCAGAATGTAAATGTTTGAGATTCTTCATGCTCCCTCTCTATGTCGCCATTTCAATTCTATCATATTGTTGTGTTCTATTAATAACAGTCTTATTGTACTCTAAAGTTGAGTAAAAAGCCTTGCACTATGTTAAGACACAGTCTGAAGGCAAAGGAGAGTCAGACCTTGAGAATTATAGCAGTCTCATTGGAGCATTCTGCTACCATCAAGTACTAAGATGCCTAAGATTTACCCAAGTTTCCACTCCATAGGGAAAACAAAGTGGAAACAAAGTTTATTAGGACCTGAATTATGTCAATTGAGATGGCATCTTACTGTATTACCCAGGGTTGCCTTGAACTCCTGAGTAGCTGGGACTAGAGACATGAGTCATCATACCTTGCTAGTTTAAACGTTTAAATCTTTTGTGAAGCAATATAAGCATGCAGCTCAAAGACACAACTGTACCAAAATGTGTGTAATGAAAATTAGCAATTTTGTTTCCAACTGCACCCCATCTCCAAACCCACTTCTCAAATGACTACTTAAAATTTTTAAATTTGTTTCTTCTGGTATTAACCTTCACATTTCTAAATGACATGCTTCTCTGCTGTTTCTGGATTTATGTTTCAGATATTATCAGGTTCAGGAGGAGACTGCACAGGTGCTCTAGGCCAGTGATTTACCACTTCTCTACATCCGTCATCCATTAATCATCTGTAAAAGAGATAATACCAATACCATATTGTTGGTGAATTTTTTTTTTTTTTTTTGAGACAGAGTTTTGCTCTGTTGCACAGGCTGGAGTGCAATGGTGTGATCTCAGATTACTGAAACCTCCACCTCCCAGGTTCAAGCCATTCTCCTGCCTCAGCCTCCCAAGTAGCACCACCATGTCTGGCTAGTTTTTGTATTTTTAGTAGAGATGAGTTTTTACCATGTTGGCCAGGCTGTGGCGAATGTCTTAAATGAAATAACACATCAACTACTGCTTAGAACGTACTTAACATATAGTTAGCGCTCACTACATGTTAGGTGTTGTTGATACTGTCATTAATCAAAACTCCATTTTTCTTTCTAGTTTATTTCTTTTATAACAACTGAGAATGTGTTGCTCTCACACTAATCTCATGATTCATTATCTGCTAGGCACTATAGACAACAGCCCAGGATTTATATGATTTTCAAGTGCTTCTGTTTGATACCTGTAATAAAAGTTGTTCCAAAAGATAAAAAATACCACAAATATAAAATTCATAGCTGCCTAGTTGATTATAAAATATAATATTTGTTAAGTAGACTACTGTAAACATACTCACAATCTTTTATAAGGTATATGTAAGATGGGTGAATTTTATCATCTTTTGTAAATTTAGGCCGCCAAAAGCCACAACACATTCCCCCTGTAGAGTCATGTATCACTTAACAATTGAACAATAATCAGAGTTCCCTTATTTTTACTCTGATAATAATTGCACATTAAGAAATTTTTATAAAGCATTTTCTTTTTCTTTATAACGAATAACTGCCTGTTTTTTTTAACTTGCATAATTCTCTCTGTGTTTATTATTTTCCAGTCTGTCTCATTAGAGCATCTTTCCTCATGAGTCACATCTCCTGCAGCAATGTTCCTCCTTCAGTCCTTTTACTGCCCCACTTGGGACTCACTGCCCATGTGCTACCGTACAGCTGCTGTTCTGGGACATCCCTTCATACTAGCTGAGTTGCCTGGATCTCAGCCTATATTCCATGCCATTCTCTAGTCTTTGTTCAGGCTGTTTCTTTCTCTGAAAGCACATAAATAACCTCCTAAGAAAGAAGGTGTAGAGAAGTAAATTTAAAACATATATGTAAATCTGAAAATGTCAATACCTCACACTTCAGAAAAAGTTAGCTACATACATTTCTAGGATAAAACTAATTTTACATTGAAACTTGGGAGATTTCATTTGTTTGATTCATTGAGATGGAGTTTCACTATGTCACCCATGCTGGAGTGCAGTGATGCAATCTCAGCTCACTGCAACCTCTGCCTCCCTGGTTCAAGAAATTCTCCTGCCTCAGCCTCCCGAGTAGCTGGAATTATAGGCATGCACCACCACTCTCAGCTAATCTTTGTATTTTAAGCAGAGACTGAGTTTCACTATGTTGGCCAGGCTGGTCCTGAACTCCTGAGCTCAGGCAATCCACCCTCCTCAGCCTCCCAAAGTGTTGAGATTACAGGCGTGAGCCACTGTGCCCAGTGGAAACTTGGGAGATGTTTATCCATTTGTAACGCCCAGTAATTTTGATGTGATGTCAGCTGCCAGTCTGATCACCACTTTTTTGTGGGTATTATAGATGACTTTTTCTATTTTTCTTTTAGAAGGTTTTAGAATGATTTCATTATTACTATTATTCTAAAATTTTGTGATGAGCTTTTAGTCTGATTAAGTTAGGAATATTTTTTCTTGCACAGAGAGAAATAAATCCAAACCCAGATTCTCTTGACCAGTAAGGGGATTAATATGCTCTGATAACCGTACAATTTGGATGACATGGATGCCAGCATGCTCCTGTTTCTTTCTGTGTCTCCACTCAGCCTTCCAGCATCAGTTCGTTGTACCAAGTTGGCTTCCAGTAGCTCCCTGCTTCCTTGTTTGGATTTAGCATTACTTATTAAAAGCTAACTTATTTGTTCCAGCATTCCCAGTAAAACTTCTGGGAATTGAAGTTGCCTAAGTAGCATATACACTTTTAAACCAATATTTGTAGCCAGAGGATGACATATCCTGCAAGGCTTAGTAGCTTTAGGTCTAAGGTTAGAGTTTCCAGATGGTTATATACAATTGGCAGGAACCACTTGAACGTGGGCAGCTGCAGCATTACAGCCTGTCTCTGGGACATCGCTGAGGGACAGTTGTGAAGAAAATCTTCCCAGTGGGCAGAACTTTGGGCAGTGCACCTGGTGTTCACTTTGCTTGGAAAGAGAAATGGGCAGATGCACAATTATATACCAACTTATGGGCTGTGACTAATGGTTTGGTCTGGATGGTCAAAGACTTGGAAGTAATATGAGTAGAAAATTGGTGACAAAAAAATTTTGAGAATATATATGGAGATAGATATCTCTGAATGGAGAAATAGCATGAAGATATTTGTGTCCCACATGAATACTCACAAAAGGGTGACCTCAGGTTAGGAGGATTCTAATAATCAAGTGAATAGAATGATCCGTGCTGTGGCTACCATTCAGCTTTTTTCTTTAGCTAACACTGCCATTGCTCTATGGGCTCATCAAGAAAGCGGCAGAGATGGAGGTCATGTATGGGATAAGAAACATGGACTTCCATAAATCAAGGTAGCATGGTTGTGGCCACTACTGAGTGTGCAATTTGCCAGCAGGAGAGACTAAACTTTCAATATTAGATCATTTCCCAGGTGATCAGTCAGCTGTCTGGTAGCAGGTTGATTACATTGGGCCACTTCCATCATGGAAAGAGCAGTGTTTTGACTTGTTGGAAAGACACTAACCCTAGACATGGATTTGTCTTCCCTGCATTCAATGCTTCTGTCAAAGCTAGTGTATTAGTCTGTTCTCATGCTTCTAATAAAGACACACCCAAGACTGGGTAATTTTTAAAGGAAAGAGGTTTAATGAACTCACAGTTCCACATGGCAGGGGAGGCCTCACAATCATGCTGGAAGTTGAAGGAAGAGCAAAGGGAGATCTTACATAGAAGCAGGGAAGAGAACTTGCATAGGGGAACTCCCCTTTATAAAACCATCATATCTCATGAGACTGATTCACTATCATGAGAACAGCAGGGGAAAGACCTGCCCCCATGATTCAGTTATCTTTCACCAGGTCCCTCCCATGACACATGGGAATTATGGGAGCTACAATTCAAGATGATGTTTGGGTGAAGACATTACCAAACCATATCAGCTACCATTCATGAATTTATAAAATGTCTTGTTCACCATCATGGTGTTTCACACAGCATTTCTTCTGTCAAGGAACTTGCTTCACAGCCAAAGAAGTGCAACAACTGGCCCATGTTCATGGAATTCACTAGCCTTACCATGTTTCCTACCATCTTGCAGCAGCTAGTTTTATAGAATGGTGAAATGGACTTCTGAACTTCTAATTGGCAGTGCAAGCCAGGTGGCAATGCCTTACCAGGCTGAGCAAGCTTCTCCAGAAGGCTATGTTCTAAATGAGCATCCAATACATATGTTTCTCCCATTGCCAGGTTCATGAGTCCAGGAATCAAAGGGTTGAAATAGGAGTGGGACCATTCACAATTAACCCTGCTGACCTATTAGCCACGTTTGCTTCCTGTTCTCGGACTGCTATAGCTTGAATTTTTCACACAAAGGTGATGAGGTGATGCGGGCTCTGCCTTCATGAGTGGATTAATGTCATTATTTGAAATATGGATCAGTTAGCTGGAGAGTGAGTTCCTGATGAACAGATGTGTTTGGTCCTCTACTTCCCCACTCTATTTTCTGTGCATGCATGCACATGTGCTCTCTTGCCTTTTCTCCTTCCACCATGGTATGATGAAGCAAGAAGGTTCTGCCAGATGTCCCTCGATCATGGACTTTCCAGCTTCTAGAACTATGAGAAATACATTTTTGTTCCTTGTAAGTTACCAGTCTCTGGTATTCAGTTACAGCAGAACAGAACAGACTAAGATACTAACTTTACACTCTGCTGGTCTAGAAGTTTAAATTGAAAAGAGAGGAATGATTCCACCAGGAGACACTGTAATGATTTTATCGAACTAGAAGTAAAGACTACTGTCTGGTCATTTTGGGCTCCTCAAGACTCTGAGTCAACAAGCCAAGAAGGGAGTTGTGACTTGAACTGAGGTGACTGATCCAGAATACCAAGGATAAATTGAACTACTACTCCAGAGAAGAGATGAGGAAGACATGCCTGGAATACTGAAGCTCTCTTAGAAAACATTTTACTATTACTATAGCCTGTGACTAAGGCCAATGAAAAACTACAGTAACACAATCCAAATAGGATTATGAATGGCCCAGACTCTTCAAGAATGAAGGTTAGGGTAACCCTGCTAGGTAAAGAACGATGGCCAGCAGAAGTGCTTGCTGAAGGCAAAAAGCAAATGCAGAATGGGTAGTGAAAGAAGGTAGTAGAAAGACAAGCTTTGACCACATGCCCATTTACAGAAACGAGGACTGTAATTGTCACGAGTATTTTCTCTTTATTTTGCTATTAATACATTTGTATATACATACATATATTACACAAAACGTCTTTGTTTTCTTTCTTCTCTATTCCTTCATCATATAACATAGGATACATTGACTTTATATCAGTATTTAAATATCATTAATTTTACATCATAGTATTTAAATATTGGATATTGGAAGAAGGGTAAACATCACGCCTCTTCTAGGGAAAGAATTAGAATCCTTTTGGTTGTATGTGGGGTAGTTGTATCTTGTTAGGTAGAATTATGATTCTGTATTGCCTCTATTTGGAGACTGATTATTATTTCAGGAAACGGATATGGGTACTAAATGGTAGATTTTTTGTGTCAACTTTACTGTGTTAAGGGATGCCCACATAGCTGAAAAACAGCTATTTAAGGATGTGTCTATGAGGGTTTCATTTGAATAAGTAGACTGAATAAAGGTTTACTTCGTCAAGGGAAATGGGCATCCTCCAAATGATCAAGGGTCCAACTAGAACAAAAAAAGGCAGAATAAAGGTGAATTTTCTCTCTCCGTTTGAGCTGGGACACCTATCTTCTACTACCATTAGTGTTCATAGTTCTTAAGCCTTTAGATTTGGACTAGGACTCACGTGATTGGCTTCCCTGGTTCTCAGCTCTTCAGACTTGGACTGAATTACAAGCCCACTTTTCCTGGTTCTTCAACTTGCGTATAGTAGATTGTGGAACTTCTGGGCCTCCATAATCTCATAAATCACCTCTCTGGAGAACTCTGACTAATACACATCTTAATAATGATGTTAGCTGTACCAGGAAATATTCATCATTCAGACTCTTAGATTAGGTCTTGCCCACTCCTGAGTAATTGGTTCCTATCTTGCTCTTGTTAATTGGTAGCTCCGAAGGTCTGTGTTGGAACAGTGCTCCAATTTTGGCTTCTACACATACTGGGAATATTTTCTCTCTTCCTTCAATTATATCTGAGTTTGCAGTGTTAGAGATTCTGATATCATCCATTTTGTTTATACTATTATCTACAGGCCAATCAGGACAAATGTCAGTTCCCGCCAGTATAACATAGTTGCTCCCCAAGTGACAAAGACAAAATGTGATCAGAGCTGGAGATCTGAAAGGCTCTGAGTGAAGAGCTGTGTTCCTCTCCTTAAGAGAGTACATCTAAACTTCTCATATTGATGCATTTGTATTTTTAAACATGTTCCAGAATATAAGCTTGTTGATAAAAGCCTATCTTTAACTTTTACATAGGATATGCAGGTATGAAAATAAAAGGATAAAGTTATTCCCTATGAAGAGATTGCTAGATGTTTTCTTTCTTACTTTCCGGTACTCTTCTTTATCATTTTTAAGCATGAACCCTACACAAATGAACCCTACAAAAACATATTTGAAAAGTCAATTTCAACTCAGTCTGTCTCCCCAAAAGATGAATTTTTTTAAAAATTAGACAACCATGGGCACAGCTAAAATTTACAGCTGTTGCTGGATGATTTGTGTTCTGAAAATGTAGATAACAAATAAATAAAGGCATTATTTCAGAAAATGGCCCCTTAATTTTTGGGAGGTAATTCAATTTATGATATATAACCAGAAGCCTCTAAAACCCCATGAAACATTGCACTTACACTACTGAGTCCAGGCACTTCTTCTACATGTGTCAGTCCTGGCTCCAGTGTTGCCCAGTGTACCAGTCACTGCAGAGGTACTTGTTTGGCACTGACTGCTGGAGAAACTAAGAAAGAATGTAGTATCCTCCAGCAAAGATGGTATTTCCCAGATTTTATAATAAGAAAGTCATGAGAAAGATGGTGTTCACATCTCAGCCAGTGATACCGACAAGCTTTTGATCAACTTTCCACCTGAACTGATGTGAATTATATGGCCACATATAGATGCAATTTGAATTAGAAATTATATGCATGTGAAATCCAAATCACTTAAGATGGGCAGACAGCAACAAATATTATGCAGCCAATGTATTATTTGGGGACTGAATGGTTCATAGTGGAAAATTACTTGCAGTACTGTAAAAGAGCCCTCTGTGAAGGCAGAGACACGTGAGTTCAATGAGCAGGGATGGGTGGCCCCTTGGTCAGATGGGAAACCAGGCGCCTAACTCTGATTGGAGGTTCTAAGAGCTGAAGCTGGTTGTCCCAACACCTGACTGTAATGTTTCACTTATTCTTATAACCGGCCAAATAGATCAAAGTCTCAAAGTACTCCAATATGGTCTTCATGGAGTTTGACTACTATGGCAATATTCTTCAGCATTCTACTGCCCACCACCTGCTATGTGCTGAAGAGATAGTTTAAGCAGCTTGCTCTAGATGCGATCGACAGTCCCCAGAATCTCTTTTTCTAATACCAGGTCGAACAACTTATTCCCACCTTTGATGTTCTCCTATTTTAAAGTTTTTAAGTGAGAGTAATAAAAAGGGCCAATGAAGCTGCCTAGAAAATCTTTCTTTTTACTTCTAATTCTGCTTCCTAACCGGCCTTTGAGTAAACCAATCTGCCTCCAAGGAGAGCTAGGCCTTTAATTAGTGTTTTGAAATCCTTTTTGAAACCAGGATAATAAGGTTCTAAATTTCCAGCTTTTCCTCTGAACTAAATCCTTGAAATAT
Source organism: Aotus nancymaae (assembly GCF_030222135.1). Lineage (NCBI taxonomy): Eukaryota > Metazoa > Chordata > Mammalia > Primates > Aotidae > Aotus > Aotus nancymaae. The sequence goes on along the minus strand of NW_026988570.1, from coordinate 4,597,214 downwards.
TTTTGAGCGGTTTCATAATTTCTTTGTTCTGCACTCCTCAGCACTTATTCATTCTCTTTGTCTAAATTACTCTTATTACTCTAAGATGCTTTTAGAATTAGGAAAGTGTCTCAGTAGATGTGACTGCAATTTTCAAGTGGGAAACTCAGCTGACCTCACCTTCCATTTAGCTCATAGCATTTTTTAATGAAAAAAAAATCCATTTTTCATTACTGTTAAAAAAAAAAAGCGGGCAAAGCATTAAGACACCCCGACTCCCGACACAGAGACCCAGATGGCTTCATGTAACAGGTTACAATTCTGTAATCCAGCTTTTCCAGCCCTCAAATGGAAGAATGGCACTAGTATATTGCCACCTGCATATCTCCTAGAATTAGACTGTATAATGATCTGCAAGTGCATCAAGTGCTCTAGATATGCAGTGTTATTTCTAAATTTCTTTTGATCTTGCAGTTTACTCAGGCATACTCTCCTTGAGACAGGACCAATAGTTAACAAAGCCAAAGAACAGATAACATTTACCATGGGCATTCTTGTTACCCAGCTTCTCTCTTCTGGTGCCACTTTACAGAATTAGGTGCTATTATTATACCTATTTTAAATATAGGTAATATGTATACATGTAGGAGGGTTGTGGGTTTACTTGATTAAAGCTCCATTAAGTCTCCATGTTTCCAAGACAGTATGTTGCTGATATTGATTAAGAAATACTCCCCAATTCTACATTCTTGCTGTAAACCACAGTTAATTTGAGAACTGAAAATCTCGTAGAATTGTTAAACCCAACAGTGGCCATTGGAAATCAGAAACATTCTCCATAAATTGTCAGCACCAAAAGAGGAAGGGAATTTCTTAAATTTATTGTGTTTGTTTACTAGCATTTGCTTCAATATTTGGGGAAAAAATAGTCACTCATTACTTATTAATTGTAGAGATTTTTCATTAATTTTGAAGAGAATATGTACCTTTATAATAGGAATCTATAAGATTACTAAGAGCTCAAGTTATTACACTAAGTATAAGAACTTGAGTATAAAGATTATTAAGAGTACAAGTTATTACTAATTTTCACCAAGAAGTGGACAGCTGACATCAGATGCTTCCAGATGTGATACATTGCCACCAATGTGATATTATTGCCCGAAGTGTTTAACATTAATCTAAACTTAAAACAAATTGGGGAATAGTCTAAAAAATTAACTGGCTTTGACTCCTTAACATGTCAATGGCAGGAGAAACAAAAGAAGCAAGAAAATTGTCTTGGATTAAATGGTATTAGTTGCATGCAATAATTATGTCCTAGATCTAGAAAATTAATAGCTGTAAAAGTTATTTTTGAGGAAACCGAATAAATATGAATAATGACTACATATCATATGCTGATATGCTACATATACTCTCACCCTTTGGTCTCTTAATTGATTATGTTGCTAGGGTTATGTACAAGAATACTTGTTCTTAGGAGGCACAATTTTGATTTGAAATATTTAACTATCAAGAATCATATCTTTTACTTAGTTTCCAAATGATTCAGAACTGCCCATGTCTACCCACATACCTGAGAATGTGACAAAATGTTAATACTTATTAAATATATGCAAAGTGTATTTGAGTTCCTATTGTATTATTTTTATAAGTAAGTTGATTTTATTTATTTTTAATAGACAATGATGTGGTTTGGCTGTGTCCCCACCCAAAACCTCATCTTGAATTGTAATCTGAATTGTGATCCCCACATGTTGGGGGAGGGACCTTGTGAGAGGCGATTAGATCATGGGGGCAGGTCCCCTATGCTGTTCTTGTGATAGTGAGTGCGTTCTCTTGAGATCTGATGGTTTTACAAGGGGCTTTCCTACCTCTGCTAGGCACTTATCCTTCCTGCTACCATGTGAAGAAGGATGTGTTTCCTCCCCTTTACACCATGATTGTAAGTTTCCTGAGGTGTCCCCAGCCATGCTGAAATGTGAGTCAATTAAAACTCTTTCATTTATAAATTACCCAGTCTGGAGTATGTCTTTATTAGCAGCATCAGAATGGACTAATATAGACAGTAATGGTATATATTTATGGGGTGCAATATGATGTTTTGATGTATGCATACATTGTGGAATAATTACATCAAGCTAGTTAACTTATACATTACCTCACATACTTATTATTTTTTTGTGGTAAAACATTTTAAAATTTAATCCCTTGGCAGTTTTGAAATATACCATATATAATAATAATAATAATAATAATAAACTAGGGTTATCATGCTGTGCAATAGATCTCAAAAACTTACCGTATTATTCTTTTTTTAATTATACTTTAAGTTCTGGGGTACATGTGCAGATCATGCAGGATTGTTACATAGGTATACACATGCCATGGTGGTTTGCTGCCTCCATCCCCTGTCACCTACATTAGGTATTTCTCTTAATGTTATCCCTCCCCAACAAACATATAAAAAAATGCTCATCATCACTGGTCAATAGAGAAATGCAAATCGAAACCACATTGAGATACCATCTCACACCAGTTAGAAGGGCGATCATTAAATATTCTGGAGACAACAGATGCTGGAGAGGATGTGGAGAAATAGGGACACTTTTACACTGTTGGTGGGAGTGTAAATTGGTTCAACCATTGTGGAAGACAGTGTGGCACTTCCTCAAGGTGTTGAACAATGAGAACACATGGACACAGGGAGGGGAGCATCACACACTGGGTTCTGTGGAATAGGGGAAGGACAGCAGGGATAGGGAGGTTGGGGAGGGATAACAGGGGGAAAACTGCCAGATATAGGTGATGGGGTTGGAGGCAGCAAACCACATTGCCATGTATGTACCTATGCAACAATCCTGCATGTTCTTTACATGTACCCCAGAACCTAAAATGCAATAATATATGTGTGTGTGTATGTGTATAAAAAAACCATTTGACCCAGTAATCCCATTACTGGATATATACCCAAAGGATTATAAATCATTCTATTATAAAGACACATGCACACGTATGTCCACTGTGGCACTGTTTACAGTAGCAAAGACGTGGAACCAACCCAACTGCCCATGAATGATAGACTGGATAAAGAAAATGTGGCACATATATATTATGGAATACTATGCAGCCATAAAAAAAGGATGAGTTCATGTCCTTTGCGGGGACATGTATGAAGCTGGAAACCATCATTTTCAGCAAACTGACACAAGAACAGAAAACCAAACACCGCATGTTCTCACTCATAAGTGGGTGTTGAACAATGAAAACACACGGACACAGAAAGGGGAACATCACACACTACGTCCTGTTGGGGCGGGGGGGCTAGGGGAGGGGTAGCATGGAGTGGGGTGATTGGGGAGGGATAAAATTAGCAGAAATACCTAATTGAACACCATAAAAACCCTAGAAGAAAACGTAGGCAATACTGTTCTAAACATAGGCATAAGCAAGGACTTCATGACTAAAACACCAAAAGCAATAGCAACAAAAGCCAAAATAGACAAATAGGACCTAATTAAACTTAAGAGCTTCTGTACAGTAAAAGAAACAATCATTAGAGTGAACAGGCAACCAACAGAATGGGAACAAATTTTTGCAAGCTACCCATCTGACAAAGGGCTAATATCCAGAATCTACAAAGAACTTAAACAAATTTACAAGAAAAAAACTGTATTATTCTTTCAACTATTCTGTAGGTTTGAAATTTTTCAAGACATAAAGTTGGAGAAAAATCAATTACTGCCATTGGTCATTGAATTGAAGAAATAAATAGCAGTGCATTATTCAACTTTCCAAATCTTTACTCTTGCTCACAGGCTTTGTGGTAGAACACAAACACCCCTGCAGTTAAAACAAGAATGAAGTTTTCTTAATTTTGCACATAAATATGTTTTCACAATTTTGTTATTTAAATTATTTAATATGTATGTACAAGGATTTTCAAACTTTTTAAGGTAAAACATTTTTATTTCAGGATTTTTCATCTTCAGAATTTGTTTAACTGGGCATTAACAGATACTTCAAGAAAACCTGTGTGCTGTGCAAAATAAGAAACAAATACAGTAGTTCACAGAAGAGCCAGCACTTACAATGTGCAATTTTGTGAATGTGTACCAGGGACAGACATTAGGACTTATTAAATTGCAAGAGGCATCAACCTATCAGCAATTCTCTGCTCATGCACTAATCACACCTGGGGTGACTTGTCAATACGATTAGTCACAACTTGGAAACTTAATGACAGGAGTAATTTATGAGGCACTTTTAAAAATAAAAATCAATTGAAAAATGAATTGCTTGCCTAGTAACTAATGATAAAATTAACCATATCTATTATCAAAAAGTCTAGGTAAAGGAGGGAACAATAAAATGAAAATATAAAACATAGTGTACCAGAAAACCAAGACAGGTGACTTTGAAAGACTTAAATGTGGGCTCCACTGGTGTAAAGGCATCCTGTGTTTTATTGCAGACATGTTGTGACTTCCTCATGTTCCCCTACTCTAGCCCAGGGTGGGATGTTTAGAAGGAAGCTGGCTTCAGGTGCTACGGACTGAATTTTGACGCCACAAAATACTGACTCCCAACATGATGGTACTTGGAAATATGGCCTTTGGGAAGTAATTAGGTTTAAATGAGGTCATAAGCAGGGGGCTTTCATGAGGGGATTAGTGTTCTTATAAAAGGAGATATCAGAAAGCTCACTCTCCTTCTCTCTCTCTCCAATATTTCAGGACATAGTGAGAAGGTGGTTGTCTGCAAGCCAGAAAAGGTGCCCTCGCCAGAACCCAACCATGTTGGCACCCTGGGCTCAGTCTTCCGTCTTCTAGAACAGTGAGAACACAATCTTCTAGTGATTAAGCCTGTCAATGTAAGGTATTGTTATGGCAACCTAAGCTGAATGAGACACCAGATAAGGAAATGCTGGTGATATTTTATGACAAATGTAAATATAGGCATCTGGAAGAACTACAGCAGGGGGTATACACTACCTTGTCTTTCATTCTCAGGGCATATATTTGATTATATGTTAATCAGATTTTGAAACTTGAGCCTTCCATTTAAAAAAGACCTTTAGGGAACTTGTCTAACAAAAGGTCATTAAATATTATACTAGTACACAGCAGCCACAGCAATACAAATACCAAAGTTAGCATCCTAAAACAGCACACTGCACATAGGCTTGCAGTCTGGCACACCAACTTAGAAACAAAGCACTCTCCCGTGCTCAAAACGAAAGCAGTTGTTGGACTGTGTTGGCCCAGAGCATGCAGGGGATTTTTTAGCCATAGGACCTTGAGTATCATTACAATCCTCTAATTGCTTATTGGCTCAGCAAAGTTAATGGAGAACAGTTGTTCTGCAAGCTGAGGCATTCACTGATAAGCAGTTCCATTATTTCTTATTCCTTGTGAATGCACAAGGAATGCACAAGGAAAACAAGATGCTGCTGTGATAGCATCTCTATCAAGTTCCAGTGTAATCCCTAACATGAAAGCAGATGCCAATCGTCAGTATCACACATCACCCCTCCGACTGCACATTTTTATGGTGGCACGTTTATCTCTTCAGTGAAAAATCTATGCAGAACTTGATCAAGAACATAAAGTTTTATTAACTTAAAAAGGTTGTATTTTAATTACAAAGATAAAAGAGTTTATTTTTTAAGATTTTGGAACTTATAAAAATAAAAACCCACAAAAGAGTCTCCTGCAATCTCATTAAAAAGAGAAAAGCATTATTAAAATGTGGATTTAAAAACTTCTAGTCTTTTCCAGCACTAACTACTTTGATTACTTTTTAAAGTTCAAATTTCGATGGACTCAGAAATAAATCTGCTTGCATCAAAGTCAAATCACACAGAATTATTACATTGCAATGAGTAATTTTCCTGTGCTCTCAAATGCCTCTTTAACAATGAAGAGATTCAGGAGCATTTTTCCTCTAACCACAGAATTAAGCTTTGAAGCTCTCTCTCAGCCTCTCCCTGGTCAAGGTTATAAGCCCTCTTGAAAACACCTAAGGTGTGTAAGCAGAGGAGATATGAGCCTCAGCTCTGACTGAAATAATAAATACCAGTGGGCCAGACACTGTATTAATTCCTTCTCTTCAGATTTTCTGAGATTGACTATTTCAGTTCTGTAGCCAAAGCTCAGTGAATATACAAAGCAAATAGAATAAACGCAACAAGAGGAAGCAATATATTAAATAATGTTCACTCTGTCTGACACTCCTGAGATACTACCTACCCTCTTCTCGCCCTACAATCTAGTTTCTTGTCTTAGTGAATGTCAACACCCCCAAACACCAAACAGGTGAGCTGGCCAGAAACCTGGAAGGCCTCATGGACAGCTCCTTGACCCTCATCCTCTTAGGTGGGAACCTCACCACCTTAGATCACAGGTATCTCCTCAATATCACTCACTCTATCCAGGTCCCTTCATCACTACCACCTTGGTCTAAACCGCATCACTCTCACCTGCTGGCAGCGTTCCTAACTGGTCCTTTTACAGCTACTCTGCCCTTCAATCTATTTTTACCACCATGGTCAGAGAGTCTGCACAAAACACACTTTTGATCATTTCTCATACCAAATAATGCCCTGCCCACAGCTCTCCTGCACCTCTGGTGATTCGCTCCAGCCATGCCAGCGCTCCTGCGGTTTCATTCACCTCCATGCTCTCTCTTCCCTCAAGGATGTAGGCATGTTCCCTCTGTAATGCTCCTCCCTCCCATCTTGGCCTCACCTCAAAAAATACGCACTCTGGAAAGCCTTGCCTGACCTCCCAGGCTGGATCAATTCTCCCTTTTTAGTAGGCTTTCAAAAAAGAAGGGAGTCCTTCCAAGTAATTTACATCGCTGCAATTATTCATTCATTTGTGTGTTAATCTGGCAAATGTCTAGTTCACCCACTGGTCTATGCATTTCTTAAAAGTAAGGATAATTACTGTTTTGTTCAGTTTTGTTTCTCACCATAGTATCCCACAGTTATATCATAGTCCCTGGCACATAGTAACTGCCTAATAATATTACTTGGCCCAGCACACGAAGAGTTTTGTGAATAATAAATCCAGAAGTAATTTGTGATGAGATTTTTGTATATTGCTGAAATATGCGATTGACTTGGTTTAAAAAATAATTTAGTAGAATAATGTTACTGATTAACATTTTCATTTATTGACTTATCTATTGGTCTATTTACTTCAAAAGTATTTATTTGCAAAAGATAGTGATAAATCCTGGGAAATGGCAAAAAATAAAGGCTTCGATGAAGCTAAAATAGAGAGGATAAGAAGAGTCTTAGATCTATAAAAATATCTATAATGAGAGGTAGTTGGTAATGACTTCCTAAAATATACAGACAGCATACCTTCGAAATTCAGAGGCAGATTCACCAGATGGAGGACATTTTTTTTTTTTTTTTTTTACTGGTTTGACCTTGGAAATCCTCATGGGGAAAACTGCATCTGAGCTGGACCATGAAAAGTGAGTAGGATTTCAACAGATGACAATGGATGAGATAGATGGGATTTCTTGACTTGTTTCGTTTTCTTTTCTACTTTTGCTGCAAGGAGTCATTTATTAATGTAGATTGAATTTTTAACACAGAAATTAAGGCATTTGTCTAATTCTAGGAATATGAAGTAAAATAATATTTGTGACCAAAACTGCTTAAGAAAATCAAGAGATTATAATCAATGGAGGGAGAGGCACCATGGGGAAAAACAACATGGGGAAGAAAATAAAACTTTACAATGGAAAACATGTGAAGGCACTTTAGAAAATGCCTTCCCAAGCCAGGCGCCATGGCTCACTCCTGTATTCCCAGCACTTTGGGAAGCCGAGGCAGGAGGATCACCTGAGGTCAGGCGTTCAAGACCAGCCTGGCCCACATGATGAAACCCTGTCTCTACTAAAAATACAAAAATTAGCTGGGAGTGGTGGTGGGGGCCTGTAATCCCAGTTACTTGGGAGCCTGAGATGGAGAATCATTTGAACCCAGGAGATGGTGGTTGCAGTGAGTGGAGATCCTGCCAGTCTGCACTCCAGCCTCAGCGGCTGAGTGACACTCCATTTCAAAATAAATAAATAAATATCTTCCCAGAAATGAATTGGGGAATAATCAGTTTTCAGGCTGTGTATGTCCAAACAAGATGCCATGCTTAGGCCTAAGGTGGGAGCAGCAAGCGTGTAAAGAAAGGGACGTGTCAGATAAACACTACAAAAACACACAATGGACTGAATTTGAAAAATAAAGAGGAGGAGTTCGAGACTCCTATCCAAGGACCAGGAGGAAGGTGGTGATGTGAAGAAAAGTAGGAAACCTCAGAGAATGTCTTGGGAGGTGGGGAAACAGCTTTTACTTTCATTTTTGGCAAGTTATAGCTTCCCTCCTCATTTCTGCAGCCAGTTGAGAGACAGGGCTCTCCTGTGAAGCTTAGGTGGACTTTTGTTCCAGGAGAGACTAGTCATAGCCCTAAGGGTTCCACAGGCCATAGCCAGACCACACAGCTGGCTGTGATGATTGATGTGAGTCCCTCATAATCAGAAGTCCAGAGAGGAGACCAAGCAGATGGGGTTCTCACCGTGGCACCACTCCTGAAATTCTGTCTCAGTGGGAATGGAGATCCTCAACCTTCACTACGCATTAGAATCAAATTAGCAACTTTTTTTTTTTTTTTGAGACAGGGTCTCACTCTTATCGCCCAGGCTGGAGAACAATGGTGCGATTTTGGCTCACTACAACCTCTGCCTCCTGGATTCACTGGATTCTCCTGCCTCAGCCTCCTGAGTAGCTGGGATTATAGGCATGAGCCACCTCACTCAGCTAATTTTTGTAGCCTCATGCCCAGAGATTCTGATTCAGTTAGTCCAAGATGAGCTCTACGAAAGAGATTTTTTAAAATAAGTGTCTCATAGAGTCACTAGGATCGATTATGAAGAGGTTTTCATGGAACTATTGAGCCATGAGCTGAAAGGAGATAAACAGACACCATCTCTAGGGCAGGACTTAGGGACAGATAAAGACACTGAAACTGCAGAGAGCGTCTGATGGCTTTTTTATCACTGCATCCTACTCATGTTTTCTGCTTAACACTTTGCACAATTTATAATTAAATATTTATCTTTTTGTTCATTGTCTGCCTCTCCCATTGGACCATCACCTACATGAGATCTGGGATCTTGGTTTTTTATTAAACACACTAAGTTTAATTAGCCTAGTGACCACCGACTACCTGGCACATAGATGATATAAATATTTAATGGTGGATGAATGGACAAATGCAATTAATTACCTAGCTATAAAGTAAGGAGGTGGCTCTGCATAAGAACATTACTCTAGGAGGTAATAAAATTCCCTTACAACCCCAGGCACTAAAGTGGATAGCTGTAGATTACATTTATAAGATGGACCATCTGCCCAGAATAGAAAGAACTTGTCATGCATTGATCTCAGCCAATCAGCCTCAAAATGTATTCAGGTGCAGAATACCTTGATGCCATGTTGCTCCTTAGCATAAAGCAACTTACTCCTCTTTATGTCCTAAGAAGATAGTTTTCTCGCAAAAAAAAATGTAGCTCCATGTAATATGTATCTATTTGTCTTAATGTTTTTAGTACATGACATATTTTTAGGAAATCATATTTAAAGGAAAAAAGAATTGTCCTTCCATTTATCTTATAACTACTGTTGGAAGGCAGATTCAGAGTGAAAGAAGTCACTGAGAATTTTAAAATAATGGGAAATGGAAAGCTTAAAACTGTAAAGTGTTTGTTTAAGTTTTCTTTGCAAATTTTGAGAAACAAATCACTCTTGAATTGAACTTTGTGCAGCTTGTTGAACAGGGATGTTCCTGCTTAGGATGATGGAAGGAGAGCTGCTGATTCGCCTCTGTGAGCTCGTTGTCATTAGCCACATTCTGCGAGACTCTGAAGAGAGGTACTTTACAGGCAGAGATCGAGTTAGGGTCAAGCCCATTTGCCCTTCCTGTTTGAAACTGATGCTGGTTAACAGGCCTAGCTAGGCCGTAAGAGGAAAGGAAATGTAAGATTTGTCTAGATAAATATTGAAAGAATATCCTCTGGATGAAGCTGGAATTAGAGTCCCCAACTTTAAGATTTTAGCTGAGTTACTCTTTATTCTTTCTGCTCTGTAGACTCTATGGCCTTAAATTTTTAAGGAGTTTCATGTACATAAGGTTACCAACTTTAGATCTGTCAAAGTACACTTTTAATCCCTTTGTATTTCAGTTGTTTCTGTTAAAAAGTAACATGTGAGTTCAACCATTGTGGAAGACAGTGTGGTGATTCCTTAAGGACCTAGAAATAGAAATTCCATTTGACCCAGCAATCCCATTACTGAATATATATCCAAAGAATTATGAATCGTTCTATTATAAGGATATATGCACAAGAATATTCATTGCAGCACTGTTTGCAATAGCAAAGACTTGAAACCAACCCAAATGCCCATCAATGATAGACTGGACAGGGAAAATGTGGCACATATACACTATGGAATACTATGCAGCCATGAAAAACGATGAGTTTGTGTCCTTTGTAGGAACATGGATGAACCTGGAAACCATCATTCTCAGAAAACTGACACAAGAATAGAAAATCAAACACCGCATGTTCTCACTCATAGGCAGATGTTGAACAATGAGAACACATGGACACAGTGAGGGGAGCATCACATACTGAGGTCTATGGGGGGGGACTAGGGGAGGGACAGCAGGGGCTGGGGAGTTGGGGAGGGATAACATGGGGAGAAATGCCAGATATAGGTGATGGGGAGAAAGGCAGCAAACTACATTACCATGTATGTACCTATGCAACAATCTTGCATGTTCTTCACATGTACCCCAAAACCTAAAATGCAATAAAATATATATTTTAAAAAAGACATAACAATGTGTACCTAAAAAAAAGTAACATGGATAAGTTATAAATACTGCTACCCTTACTGACTTTGATGTTCATTTTCATCTAAATGAGTATTTGGATGTCACCGGGCATCTTTTTTGTTTTTTTTTGTTTTGTTTCGTTTGGAAAACCAATGAGAAGTTATTTTTGAGTGCTAGAACAGTGTTTCTCAAGCTACATATGCTGCAATGACAGTTTTAAAATTTTATTTTCACTTATATAAAAATGAAATTATTAAAAAATTAAAAATATAATAAAACTTCATTTATTTAGTAGATTCAACAGATTTAAAAATTACTCTTAATTCAATTATTCAAATGGCTGTAAAAGTTTCTTAGGCTCAGTTTTTTCGCTTTTCCTGTCTCAGAATGGTGATGGTTTACAGACCAGCACCAGGTCATGGGCCACACTCTGAGCTGCACTGTGCTAAACACCTCCTAGAATCACCTAGAATCAAGTGAGAACACTCTTGTGGAGGTATGCTTGTGTTTAAAAGAAAATTTACTTGTGGCATTCTTTAGCTGTTACAGAGAAACCTGTTTTCACATTTTTCTTCCTTATCTGGCGGTTTTTACATCGTATGCCCAGATTTGGCTCTACAAATTGTTGATCGAGAGCAATGATCTGGAGAGTTCGCTGTCTGCCAACAAAGATGTAACATTTATGGCAGAAAATGTTGCAAATTTTTTCAGATAACTGTTTAGAAATTCCTAATTCATTTTCCTTCTACTATTTCAGTTGAGCAGAATATCAAATATTCTAAAATGAAATAAAGAGTCAGAACATTTTGTTTGATCCAGATTTATTTTACCACACTTGCAAAAAATGATCCCAGTCATTTTTCATTAAGTGTGTTGGCTTGGGGGCAGGGTAGTGTGGCTTGTCCAATTAAGGATGATTTAGCTTTTATGGCTTTATAGGTCTGTATAGCCAATGTCAAGAGGCAGATTTTTAAATAGTCTGCACCATTACTCATGGTCTAAAATACCAGGCCAAATAGTTTAAACAAATTTCTTTTTCGACTGAATAATATTTAATAAGTCCTGGGGTTTAGAAATAGTTCAAAATTTGACATTATTATTTTAGCTGTTTAGCCCCTTTCTGAACAAGAATGAGTCAGGGACCACATTCATATGACAAAGATCCATGGTAAATATATCAAAGAAGAGTATATTGAACACTGCCACTTAGTTGATAAAGTGACAATGAACCCGTCTTTTTCTCCTGGAATTTCTACCAAATCCATGTAAGTGACAGATGCAGTTACCTCTGATGCCCTTTATGATAGTTACTAAATTTTCAGTATCAACTATGATGGTAACGCAAAATTTCTCATTGCTACTCAAGGTCGAGTATAGCGTCTACCAGGGAAAAGAAACGGACACACACTCTCTCTCTCTCTGTGTCTTAGAAATACAACAAATAATACTTGCCTGACATTAAGCTTCCCAGAATGTTTTTCTTTCTTTCTCAGCTCTTACTGAGAGACTTCTGAGCTGAATGTTAGCTCAGGGTTTAAAACTAAACATCTTTACTATGACACAAAAGACAATGTTCTTGGCTGCAGCTTGCCAGGTTCTCATGTTCCATAATGGTGACCGAAAGCATTATTTGACATAAAAACTTACCAAATATGACTGAACATTTAGGTGGGTCATGACCCTAACATTTAACTTTTCTCACTACCATGAAGATTGAATTTCTGAAAATCCCTTTTCTTAAAATTTCTCTTTCTGAAGCTCATAAGATACTTTTATTTTTTAATTCAAATTACACATATTTCTTTTATGATGATAATACTCCATGTGAACTCTGGAGTCACGAATCACGCATACTAACATCATGCTACATTTTCCAATTTCCCTAATTCCTATTATTCTTAGATCTCAGAACTCTTGCATTACTTGGATTTCTCTTTTCCCTGGTCCCTTTCACATTTGTATTAGTTTGGTTAACAATGGAGGCTGATTTTCTACTTTTATATATTGGCAAATTCAACTGAAATTTGTTGATGCAGCAATTACTTTTTCTCTCTGTTTATCAGGGCAATGAATCTGGTTTGTAGAATCACCACTCATTACCCTATTTTGCCCATGACTTCATTACTTTTCACAGAACACTATAGCTTTTCTTAGGCAAAACTCCTCCTGTGTCCAGACGTTGTCCAACAATTATTCTGGTCTGTCAGCTTACAGTGTGTACGCTATTACTTTATAATGTGTTGAGAGACATAGTTTCAGCCGTGTGCTATTTAAGAAAAGCCACAAGAATAATTAGATTTCTGAAATCATTTTTTTTCAACCTACAATTTTACAGGTGAAGGAAGCATGAGCCCAAGGCTGCCCAAAAGTCTAAAAGGACTCAAGAATCTGTATCAGAAACACTTTGCTGAGGGATTATGTGAACATATACCTTACCATCTAAACTAGAACACCGCTGGGAATAAAAGGAGCCACTATTAATTATTGCATTAGGACAGCAAGTGCAACAAGAACCATCCTGCATGAGCCAGGTCATATGGTCAGCTTACAGATCTACAGTATAAAAGAAGCCACAACACTGCTCCGGTAAGATTTATCTACATTATTTACACGTAGGGACCTTTTACAGCTTGCTAAATCCCATCTTTTAAAGTATGTAAATATCCAAATTGCTTCAGTTGCTTTGAAGTCAAAAGATAAAGATTATACTGAAGATTTCCCTGGTCTAATCACTGCGAGGTCTCAATACAGCTCCCACTATGCACACATGTTATCTATAGTTTGCTAGTCTTATTCTTAGCTTGGCATAGTGTCATTGCCCTGTGTTATGCTGCATACTTTCCCCCTGTAATTAACAGCTAGTTTTTTCAAATATCTTGGCATCTATTAATATTTTACCTGAGTTAGCCCTTAGCAGAAAGCTCTCAAAAGTAAAAGAAATGCCAAAATAAGAAAAAGGAAAAAGAGTGAAAGAAAGAAAAAGGGAACATCTAGGGAGAAGGAAGAAAGAATGAAGGAAAAAGAGGAGGGAAAGATGGGAAGAGTGAGGGAAGGAGAGAGGGAAGAAAGGAGGAGGAAAGGTATAACTGTGTTTATGCAAACATCCACCGTGAGGAGCCCTCTGGAACGCTGGGTCCTGCATGTTTCCTATCAGCAGAACGTAATTAAATTTAAATAATTCAGAAACAAAATGTTCTTTCTCATGAAGAAAGTACCTCTTTGGAAGGCATTTAAGAAGTTATCTTTTTTTAAGAAGACATCATTAATCATTGTAACATTTTCTATACTAACCAGATTTTAAAATGAAAGTTTTCACCACAAACACTGAATACAAAGGAAGGTCATCAAGGGCTATAGAACACAAGGGGTAATTGGCAGAAAGGCTCAGAGAAAGAGGGCATTGCGTCCTGTGGGAGAATTCAGGGACTCACTCACAGGTAAGGAGCCATAGGTGAGCATGTACAAACTTTCAAGCTGTCTGGATTGAGACGCGCAATAAAAACATGTTTGTTTTCATTTCCTGTCTCAGAGCAATTAAAACAAGGCAATTGAGATAGAATTTAGCAAGCTAGAAAAGGCCTCTGTGGGTAAATAGTGTATATAATAAATTTTATGGGAGCAATGTTTGGTTTCTCTTATATCGTGTATTTCTAGGTTCAATTGTCTTTGGGGAGAAGAGATGAGGTTTCCATGAGCTAAGAGGATGAATATCCCAGGGTGTTCTGACAAGAAGAAGAAAGGAATCGCTAAAACCAATTGCCTACAGAGAAAGCAGGTAGAGAAGGAGCTGTTACATTTCATTGAAAGTTTTTACCAAAACATAAATAATTCTAGGTAGTTTCACTTCTGAAAGATCGAGGTTGATATAGAATGTTATGACATTGGATAGAAATGTGAGTGTGTAAATGGTCAAATGGATGAGAAAAGTCAAAATAAATGTGGAAACATTTTCCCTATTTTAAAATAATAATGTAGCACCTTCCAACTTACTTGCTTCCCATCCTATTGCAGTCCAAAGGGGTTAAGGTGGAGAAGAAGCATGATTAGAAGTGCTTACAGAAACTCAGGTCCTGAAGTCATAAAAGCTCTTCTTCTTCTTTTTTTCTCTTTTGGTCAAAATAAATAATAATATGGCATTTTTCCCCAAGGCGATCACTATAGCAATATTTTGAGGCAAACTAAAATTGAGAAGAAATACTTCAATTTTCAATTCTATAACCTGCAGATAATGGACATCAGGATATTTCTCAAACTTTAGTGAATATGATAAATCACACTGGAGGTTTTTTTTTTTTTTTTAAAATACAGATTCCTATGTCACCTTTACAAGATTCTGAGTCTTCAAGCCTGAGGTGCAGCCAAGGCACCCGTATCATTAACTTTTATTGTCTCAGGTGAATCTTCTTCAGTCTGCATCAGGCTGACTTCCCACGCCATAATCCTTTGGCCCATCGGATCCACGGACAGCTCCCTGCAGGCATTGGCATCCATCTCAAGATCAAAGCTCTGGCTTCTCTCTGCACAGCCTAGAGACACAGGGGGGTTAACACTGGAAAGTAACTTTTAACCAATGGAGAATGAAAACGAGTGGGTAAAACTTCCCGCCTATAGTCCTTTAAGAAATTATTTCAATGCACATTGAACAGTTACTCAGAGGGGTTCTAGTAAGACTAAGCCCTGGGCATCCACCATAGTAACATTTCTTTGCCCTTTTTCAACAATTCACTAATTCTCTCTATAGTCATGTCAAATCTGCTGTTTAAGCCACCCACTGAATTTGCTTGCTTGACCAACTGTATTTTCCTTTTCTGAAAGTTCTCATTGGTCCTTTTCCAAATCTGCCTGCTTATGTTTAAAAGTATTTTATTGCTTGCTAATTGATGTGGTTCCATTCTTTTACATGGATTTCTGACATAGTATTTTTATATTATATGTCTCACCATTGTAATTATCTGAAATCCTTGAAACCTTAAGTCTGCTGCTCTTGTTTCTGCTGGTGCCCACCCACCTGTTTTGTTTCTTTGTGTGTTTGGGGATCTCTGATAGTGAGCTCTTATTTGGAATCTCTTAATTCATGGAAAATCTGACATCTTAAAATAAGATTTCCTGCTGAAAGGGCATGCATTTACTCCAGGGTCCAAGGCATTGTTAGCAGCCTGGGCCCACCTTAGCCTCTTTCCACAACACTAGCAATTGCTGCCATTTTGGATTCATCTTTCATCCATAGCACTAGCCCAAGTCCTTGTTTCCTAATTGCAGTAAGAAACATGCTTACAAGACAGACTCATCTTCGGCTTGCGCATACAGCTCATGACTTACATCAGATTTCACCTCACTATTTTTTAAGGTGGGGATATACTTTGAAGATTTCTCTTACCTGATGTGGTCCAGAAGGATCATTCCTAAAATCTAGTCCCCACACTACTGAAAGTTGAATTCATCAAGAATGTTTTCAGAGAGAGTGTTGCTATCAAACCCATTAGGCTTTTTATGTCTGAGAATACCTTTATTTTAACTTACACATTTAAAAATATAACTCGATGCAGTTCTAAAACCAGATTTTTCTTTTTCAACACACTGGAAGTATTACTCAATTGTCAATCTAATCATTTTTGTCTGGTGGGTGAGACTTTATGGAAGTTTTAAAAATTATCTTATTGTCTTTATTTTTATTTTTCGTAGGGTTTTAAAGAGCAGAGAGTTTAATAGGCAAGAAAGATGAAAGGAGGCAGAAGATAGACGCTCCCCCAATACAGAGACAGAGGGAAGAGGGCTCCAAAGCCAAGAGAGAGGGAACCCCCTTATTTTCTTTAATGTTCTTTTGTGTGTATATGTGAGTTTTTTCTTTTCCATCCCATAAACACTCTGTGTCTTTTTAATCTGAAGTCTCATTTATCTTTATGTTTTTGAAGCTATCAGTCATTACTTCATCTATATCATTCATTCCGGTTTTATTCTATTCTTCTTAGAATAAGGAGAAAATTCCAATAATGACAACATTTTTGTTTCTCTCCTCTCTGTATCTTACATTTTCTACCTTTTTTCCTTTCCTAATACCTTCTGAACATATCCCCTTATTTCAATTTAACAATTTAGCCTTCCCATAAAGGTATTTATCGCAGCTGCTACATTAGTCAAGCCAGGTACATCAACTTGCATCTTCTGTATGACTGCTTGTGTTTCCTTCATGTAGCCATTACCCTCTCTTACCTCCTTGAGGGCATTTACCGTGCAGGTTATAAATGTTTGCTTTGCTTCATTTGTTCTGATTCATCTGTTTAAGATAGTTAAATGTGTGCCGTTTTATCACACTGTGCTTTTCAAATGTCTGAGGTCATTATTCCCAGAGGGAATGAGCTATCCCCAGGTCCCATTACATATATTCATTATATGTATATCCCCACACACCCATTATAATGTTCCTGGGTAGAGGTGGCTGGGCACAGACCTCACTGAGTTGACTTTCAGATGATCTTGTTGTGGATGTGGTTGGGAGGTGGAGCAGCTCACGAAGGAAGCTTAGCAAGTCCTCAGGCAGTGATCCCTGGGTTCTTTACTCTCCATAGTTGATTATGTCTCACTTAGGGCCCTTGCTTTCAGGATCTGAGGCCAGGCCCATCCTTTAAAGCCTTGCCTCCATTGTCCAGTGTTAGGGTGGGAGGGGACAGAGGAAGCTGAGTTGTTTTTCCTTCTCAGCCCCACTGGCTCTGCTTTCACCTTCTGCTTTTACTTTCTTCCTTCTTCCTTCTGCCTTCATTGTGTGGGGACTGTTGTTTTTACTTGATTTATTGCAGGAGGGAACAGACCTCGTAGCTACCACTGCAGCTGCCACTTCCATTCTGAACCAAAACTAAGTCACAGAAATCGTACCTAGAAGATAATTTTTCATCCTTTGGTTTTAGGTATATTTCTGCTACCACTGAATTATTCTGTAAAGACAAAATGATAAACGAGAGACTTTGATTTCCACATAGAACATTTACTGAAGTTTGAAAGAGGGCATTTTTGGCTCTTTGTGGTAAATGGCATTCTGAATTTTGGAGTTTCACTGTGAAGCTCATAAAGCAAAAAAGGAGAGATATTTGCCTATTTTATCAAAAGTGTACAGAGTTACGTAAGTGTCACAAAGTCAACCACTCCATTTATGCTGCTTAACATTTCAGGTCTAAAGGTGAAAAGCCCACATTTTTAAGCTAACTATATTAATCTAACGTTTAGTAATAATTAGGTGACTTTTTATAAACTGCAAAACAAAATAAAAGGAAAAGGACTATGTCATTATTTTAAATAAGCCAATTAATTTTATGACATCCAGCATATATTTCCAGTCTGATGTCTCATGTTTCGATATTCTAATTCTTTGAGATAGTTTTTTAAAAATTATGTCCAGTGACTCAAGTCTCTTCTTTGTCCCTCGGCATTGACACCAGTGTAGACAGTATCCCCCTAAGTGTTGTGGTAGTACAAATGAATGGCCAGATGGATAAACACAGCCAGTCATTAGATTCACTACTAACATTGTAGGATATTTTTTGAATAAATTCAAAAATTCCCCAGGATGCGGCAATAAGAAAGGACAGGATACTGGTTAAAAAAATATAGTTTTGTTAATGTAAAATATTCCACATGCTTAGAGCTCTAGCTTTCCTAAGGGTCAAGGAGGGCACTAATTATGTTCACTCCTGGACCTAAGGGACCTGAGGGCTTCCCTCCTGCCTCCTCCTTCTTCCATCTTGTCCCCATAGAGCTTGGCACCATTCTGGATAAGAATAGGAGAATGATCTCCCTGGTGTTGGACAACGGAGGCTGCTAGTGTTTTATCTTTTTTATCTTTAAATAGCGTTGCCAAAATGAGTTTGGCAACAGCCTGAGGTGTGTCATGTGAGCTTCTCCCAACCACCATCCCAAGCTACCCCCAAAATGCCCCATGGCATCTTTTTGTGAAAGCCCATCACCTTGGCCACACTGTGGAGAAGAAACAAAGCTCAGAGGGCTCATCATTCCAGCAGGGAGGAGCACTTCTGTCCTGACCCGGCAAAACTCCAGATGTTGCACCTCTGACAGCCCCCACCCACTCCTACACATGGAGATTAATATCCCCTAAGAGGCACTGTGGAATATTGAAAAGAGCAGCGAACTATGATGAAACAGAGTGAATTCAAGTCTCAGCAATGCTGTTGCACTGCAATTTGGAGATGGTCATTGACCTTTGAATTTCACTTTTCTTATCTGCTAGACAGAGATAATCATTTTTCTCCTCTAACCCGACAAGGTTGTTTTAAATAGCACAAGATGTTACATACACTGTAACTAGAAAGTGTAATATAGCTGATTCTTGAACAATGCAAGAGTTAGGGGTGCCAAACCCTGCACAGTAGAAAATCCACACGTAACTTTTTGACTCTCCCAAAACTGAACTACTAATAGCTTACTGTTGACCGGAAGCTTTAGCAATCACCGAAACAGTCGATTAACATAGCTCTTGTATGTTATGTATTATAGACTTTATCTTACAATAAATAAAGTAAGCTAGAAAAAAGAAAATGTCATTAAGAAAATCACAAGGAAGAGAAAATGTATTTACCTTTCATTAAGTGAAAGCAGATCATCATTAAGGTCTTCATCTTCCTTGCCTTCAACTGAGGAGAAAGAGGAAGGAGAGGAGGGGTTGGCCTTTTTGTCTCAGAGGTGACAGAGGAGGAAAGGATGAAGGAGGTGGAAGGGGAAGCAGGAGAGGCGGGCACAGTCAGTGTAATTTTACTGAAAAAAAAATCCATGTATATATACACAGATCCACACAGTTCAGACCTGTGTTATTCAAAGGTCAGCTGTGCAAATAAATTGTAGCAGCTGTTTTATCTGAAAAAAATACAATTATTGCAATATTATGTAATATTACAAAATCACATCATTCAATAATAATGAGATCTGTTCCAACAAACTCACATGCATGGTTATGAAAACCAAAGTCAACTCTGGTTTTATTTCATTCACTTATTTAAGCAGTGACTGTAACAGGAACTGGGATGAACTTGAATAATCGGAGCTGAAGATTAATATGGAACTCCTTCTTAAATGGCAAAGCACCATGCAAATGTAAGGTATTAAAACCAGCTCAGAGCCTTGGTCACAATTCATGCAAATTAACATCTTTTTAGCTTCATGGAAGAAAAAGAGATTACTGTACAACTGAAGACTTTCTCCTGGTCATATACTAAAAATAATAAGTTAAACATTGTATACGTTAAACTATTATTTAGTTGAAGATTAGTATAATGGGTGCATGATGGTTAACCAAACCACACAATATGACCTCAGGAAAGGTTCTACTAAATTATGGTGGGTGAAAACAGTAGGTATAACCAAATATTTTAAATTCTATTTTAACATTTAGCCTTCACATGCAAATTACCAAACATGAATTAGTCTGATGCTGTAAATATGAATCCAAGAATGTGTTAAACAAGAGTGCTACAGGAGGTTCTAGGACGGATAGACAATAGCAGATTAATGTATTCTGTCCAGCAGGCCAGGTATTTGCTGTTTGTTAATTCCAGCAAAGAATGGAGCTGATATTTCTGTGTCATGAGCAAAATCATACTGGGGACATTATGAAGAGTAGAAATGAGTCTGGAATCAATGTGAACATTAAAGGATATCTAAGTAAACTGAACTTCCCTTCTCCTGGGAACTATGCACATTTAAAAAAATATAACTTGACTGTGAGTTTATTGCTCTCTTGGCAAAATTAAGAAATCAAAGTCCCTATACTGTTAAGGGAAGAAGTTATAAGGCTAATAAAAGACATACATGATATTACAAAGCAGCTCAGTCATTATCATTAATCAAATAATTACGAGAACAAAATAACAAGATGTTGATAATATCCCTGCACTGTTTCTAGCCAGTCATGGAAAACTCAGGATATTGATTTTATCATCCCTGTGAGATGAGATTGAGAGCTCAGCTGGAAAAACAGGTCCTCAATTGATTACGTTATTTTCATGCTGCACCTGAAGAGAGCCTTACTCCCACTTCAGACACATCCATCCACTAATTGTCCCCAGTGTATCCACTTCCTCTATCAAAATGCCTTCTGAGGTCTCACTAATTTATACAGAAAGGACAATATTACCTCTGCACAGTGAGGCACACCTGTAGTCCCAGCTAATTGGGAGGCTGAGGCAGGAGGATGCTTGAGGCCAGGAGTTTGAGGCTATAGCATGCCATGATGGTGCCTGTGAATAGCTACTGCATTCCACTCTCGGCAACATAGCAAGACTCCATCTCTTAAAAAAAAAATGAATGAATGAATGAATGGTATTATCTATATTTTAGTGTTTCTTGTACCCCCATGCAGACCAGAGCGATAACCTTTCAGATAGCATTGCCTACACTGCCTACCAGGCTACTGGCCCACACCTCACCACATTCCTAACCCACTTTGTAGATGCAGCCAGTTGAGCTCATTGCTGATTGGTAACCTCTATTTCTATGAATATCCATTGAAATGACTGAAACAGTCTAGGTGATTAAGTCTGCTTAGTCTTCTGAGGTCTTAGAGAGTGAAAATGTAGTATCATCTCACACTGCACATTCTCTATATGTTATGCAAATAAACACTTCAATAAAGTAGCAAAAGTGACACGTTGGAACAATTTACCAAGTTGCCTGTTTTCTAGCGCTGCTGTTTCTTACTGACTGCCTTTGTTTGCCTTTTTTTTTTTTAAGAAAGAGTCTGTCACCCAGGCTGGAGTGTGGTGGTGCGATCTCAGCTCACTACAAACTCTGTCTTCTGCACTTCAGTGATTCTCATGCCTCAGCCTCCCAAGCAGCTAGGACTATAGGCACACACCACCACACCTGGCTAATTTTTTGTATTTTCAGTAGAGATGGGGTTTTGCTGAGTTGACCAGGTTGGAATTGAACTCCTGCCCTCAAGTGATCTGCCCGCCTTGGCTTCCCAAAGTGCTGGGATTACAGGCATGAGCCACTGTGCCTGGCCCTTTGTCAGTTTTTACATGTGGTTAACTCATTGTGAGAAACTCAACTCAGCACCATCTCCTCTGCAAAGCTTATTCTGAACCTCCCAGGGTAGCCAGAGAAGATCTCTGACCTTCCCTATAACCCTGAGCAAACTTCTCTACCTTTACCACCTGGGACTGAAATCACTTTGCACACCTTTAGAAAGAGGAATGCAGATTCCCCTTCTGTGTATACCCAACACACAGCACAGTGCATGTTGTAGAGGTGGTGACCAATGGCTACTTCTTGACCTGAAATGAAACTAAAACAAGGGAGGAGTAGCCAACTTATCAACAGCCCTAGTCCACTTTCATCTCTCCAGAACCAGCAGCTAAGTCCAACCTCATTAACACTGAAGCTGCTACCCTTGAGTTTACTGTGCTGGAGTCAGCCACTCCTGGTGGCACAGATATAACCCTTTCTTCCCTTTTAGTAAAGAAGCCTTAAATATGATGCATGAGAGAAAGGAAATCTTATAAAACTCTATCCAATCATGCCCAGGAGTCATGCTTATTGCAGAGAAAATGGCTCATGGAAAGATTGGATGGCACTGACCTTTGGAAACCGTTCTGTGAGAATAAGCTGACATTTTACTAGAATGTAATCCTCCCTGGAATTCATACTTCTCCTTCCTCATTCCAACATTCCAATCTATCCTTCCTTCCATACAAATCTTTTCAATAATTTCTTATGTGTACCCTACGCTATCCCTCAGTTTTCTTTGAGACTCACACTAGTCAATTTTTTAAAAAATCTATTCAAATAACTTAATAAATAACAGATAAGAATGAAAGCACTGAATGTTCTCTTGTAATTCAAGATTTGTCATAAAAGGTCTTACCATTCCAGCAAAGAAAATAACTAGGTTTTGAGCTAGTTGGGCCCCTGACCACATTTTGTACTTTAACTCCTCTTGTTACTGACTCAGTCTGTCTATAATGGAATAGAAATTATGGTGCTGCCTTTATTCATGTATCTATTATGAATCTGATTTTCTTACTGAACAATAACTGTTCTTGTGGAAGCCTCAACTGTACAGCATTTGACATTGATTTTAAAATAGGCAGATAAATAATTTTAAAATTATTCTTAATTTAAGATCACTTAATGCATAGGGTATAGTCAACACTTACTGAGATGTAAAGATTAAGCAATTCTAAAATAAAATATTTTGGGTAGATGTTTTATTTTTGCTTAATTTTTGAGAGGGCATAAAATACATACAATTTTCATCAGGCTTTTATAGAGAAAAATAAATGCATGCTAACTAAGCATTGCGTAGGTTACAGAACACTCCAAAAAAGGGTTATGATCAGGAGTTTTCTATTTACTGAAAGCAGAAGTATCTATTCCATTGCAAAATGCAATAGAAATTATAGACTCTTGATTTTTTCTACTTATTGACACTTTCTACTTATTTTTTTCCCCAAATTTACAGATTTTAAAACAAACATTAGGGCAATGCAAAATACCAGCCTTCTCTTTAGCTTGATAGAATCCTCTCTTGCCTGACAAACCTTCTCTGATTCTCTTCGAGGCATTTTTAACAGCATTTAGGCTTCATAGAAAAGTTAAAATTGCATGCAGGTATGAGAAAAGCACTTAATTCTTTTTCATGCCAATCAGTAATTTTCCCAGAAGTGCTGCAGAGTTCCTTCGCTACATTTTAGGATCACGTGAAGCAAAATTTTCTCGCTTTTTATTTCTTTTTAAGAACTAGCACTCAGAATGTGCTTAGTCTCATTATGCTACTGAACTGACAGGCAGAGTCCACTATTTTTACCCTGGCACCCATTGAACCAAGGGCTTTAAGAACACTTTCTCTGGGCCAGGCATGGTGGCTTATGCCTGTAAGCACTTTGGGAGGCCAAGGCAGGTGAATCATGAGGTCAGGAGTTCAAGACTAACCTGGCCAGCATAGTTAAACCTCGTCTCTACTAAAAATACAAAACAAAAAACAAACGAACAAACAAAAACCAAATTAGCCAGGCATGGTGGTAGGCACCTGTAGTCCCAGCTACTTGGGAGGCTGAGACAGGAGAGTCGCTTGAACCCGGGAGGCAGAGGTTGCAGTGAGCTGAGATGGCGCCACTGCACTCCAGCCTGGGTAACGAGAGAAACTCCATCTCAAAAAAAAAAAAAAAAAAAAAAAAAAAAAACAAAACACTTTCTTCAAATTGTACATGATTATATGCAAAGTACTCACACTCCCTTTCCTGCTTGTACCAGTTTTAATAACCTATATATTCCCTATATTATATGGCGAACTTTCTGTTTTTTACAATTGAGCTACATTGTCTTAACAAAGGATATAATTCAAACAATGTAGATTAAAAATTTCTTAAAATTAAGGTGATAATGAAGAAAAAATATAGATAGGATGTGTGTACCTTTACCTTGAAATAATAGAAAAAATGTTATACCTAACAATGGCTTTCAAATATATTGGCTGAATATCATGAAATACATAGTTTGAAATGTCAGTTAAATAAATTCAGGCTAGAATCCTTGCATGAAAAGGTACTTGTGAACTCTGAACAACTGAATCAGATAAATGATTTTGTAATCAAAGTTTAGTTATGGCTCCAGAGGAATCATGCACATTAAAAT
The DNA here is from genome assembly GCF_030222135.1 of Aotus nancymaae. Classification (NCBI taxonomy): domain Eukaryota; kingdom Metazoa; phylum Chordata; class Mammalia; order Primates; family Aotidae; genus Aotus; species Aotus nancymaae. The sequence goes on along the minus strand of NW_026988570.1, from coordinate 4,572,687 downwards.
GAAGGATCTTTAAAAAATATTCACCTGTAAAGATTAGTAAATTGCAATTAGAAAGCAACCCATGAGCTGTCCCTGTAATCTCTACTCATTCTAAGTGTTTTTCTGTGCTTTCTGGTACAGTAGAAAGCTGCAAACTACATTTCCCTGAATTCTGTGAATCCTGGTCTGCTAATTAGATGCTCTCTTTCAGAATTTGGAAAATGGAATCTGACTACAATGCAGTTTTCTATACTTTTGGTAGTTGTTGCTGGCAAGAATGGTCTTGGAGATGCCATCATCTTCTGAGCAGTGTCCCTTCTTCCCTTCTTAAATATGCACGGGTAGTCATCACTAGAGGGCTTCCTGCTCCTTGCATCACGGTGGTGATAGACTGCATTTGCAGGTACCACTTCCTGTGGTTGCTCCTCACCACCCACTCTCTTGTTATAGTAGTCAGTTTGTCCTTAGTCAACCAGTGTTAAGGTGCAGCTCCAGAAGTGATTCCTGAAGACGCAGACTGGAAAATATTCCTGTAGCCTATTTTCTCAGCACTTAGTTCTCTATATTAGAACCATTTATCCTTACCCAGGGTGGTTTCCATTTTCTGCACATGCAACCTGACTGATAAACAAAAGCAACAGGATACCAAACACAAAACATGTAAGTTCTTAAAAGAAATACACAAACACAAAACACTCAATGAGACAAAGATCAAAAACAAAGAAAGTATTAAGATAAAAAATACAAGATAAAATTTTAAAGTCAATATCAAATATTTATTCTATTAAAAATAAAGGAAGCTGTATGTAGTACCTCGTGCCTGTACTCTCAGCACTTTGAGAGGTTGAGGCAGGAGGAATGCTTGAACCCAGGAGTTCAAGACCAATCTAGGCAACATGAGGAGATCCTGTGTCTTCAAAAATAATAATAATTATAATTAAGAATAAATTAGCCAAGCATGATGGCACATGTCTGTGGTCCCATCTACATGGGAGGCTAGGTAGGAGGATTGCTTGAGCCCAGGAGGTTGAGGCTTTAGTAAGCCGTAATCAGATCACTGCACCACCGCAGACTAGAGTCTGGGCAACAAAGAGAGCTTCTGTCTCTGAAAAACAATACAAAACAGAACAGCCAAGTAAAGGAGATAAAATCTCTTTAAAGAAAAAGACTTTTATTGGGTCAAAAACATGGTACTAATATTTACAAAATGTATTGACTCCAGGTTTAAAAAAAGTATAAAAACTATATCAAAATGAATACAAAATGAAGTCTTATAAAGCAGGGTTAATTTCAAGAGAGAAATTCTTAAGGGCAAAGGAATTACACCAAGTTTTTCCTTAATGGCATTAATGTGATAAATTATATTGATTTATTTTTGAATGTTGAATCAGTTTTGCATTTCTGAGATAAGCTACACTTGGTCATGATGCTTTTATTCATTTTATATATGCTTATATTTCACATGCTCGTTTTTATTGAGATATTTGTATTAGGTTTATATCAACTTCATACAGTGTGTTAGGAAGTATGCTTCCCTTCTTAAATTTCTGTAAGAATTTATATAAGACTGGTATTATTCTTGTGTAAATATTTGATAGAATTCAGCATTAAAAAAAATTTCCTTCTAGAATTCTTTTGGAGTAAAATTTATTGGTTAAAAATTCTATTTCTCTTAGAGATATAGCAATATTCACTTTTTTGTTTCAGCATTATACAATTTTCAAAGACTATTCATTTTTACTAAGTATTACATTTTCTAAGTTTTAAGATTTCTTGTCACAAATTTGTTCACTATATTCCTTTACTGTCCTTTTACTATCTATGGTTGTATCTCTTTAATTATTGATATTTGTAATTTGTGTTTTATTTCTTTTAGTTATTGATTGTGCTTACTAGGGATTGATTTTATTTATGCGTTCAAAGAGCAGCCCTAGTCAATTGTGTGGCTGTGTTATTTCATTGCTTTCTGTTCTTAGGCATATTATGACCTCTTTCAGTTTATTTCACATTGAGTTTACTCTTTTTTTCCTAGCTTTTTAGAGTAGAAACTTAGAATCATTGATTTCAAACCTTTTTCTTTACTAATATAGGCATTTAAATGATTTTTTTTCTCTACAAAATGCTTTGTAAACATCTCCCAAATTTTAAAATGTTACATTTTTATTATCATTTCTATTTCCCTGGGTGATTTTTGTTTGTTTGTTTCATTGATTAGTTAGAAATTTCTGGTTTAGTCTCCAAATATTCAGATGTCTGCCATATGTGCAATTGCTTTTCTTTTTTTTTTTTAGTTTAATTCCTTTGTAATCAAACAATATATACTGTAAAATTTCAGTAACTGAAATTTTTGAGAATCACATTTTACTTTTCCTCATTGTGCATCTTCCATGTGTGCTTGAAAAGAATGTGCATTCTGCCACTGTTGATTGTAATTTTCTCCAAAAGTTGATCATGTCGGTTTGTAGCTAATGTCATCCAAGTCATTATTTCCTTGTAAATTGTTTTGTCTGATTCTTCTATATATAACAATAGATATTCAACTCGTTGTGAATTCATCTAAATTATCAGCTTTTACCTTGTATATTTTGAGAATCTGTTACTAGATGCATACAAAATTAATATTGCTATATTTTCCTATTAAATTACTCCTTTTATCATTGTTAAATGATCCACATTTGTTTGTGGTAATACTCCCTGGCTTGGAGTCAGCACTATTTGATATAGACACAATGGTTTACTTTCTATAGGCATGATTGCTTTATTTTTTTAAAAAATAGGTTTTTGGGGAACAGGCGGTGTTTGGTTGCATGAATAAGCTCTTTAGTGGTTACTTCTGGGATTTTGGTGCACCCATCACCTGAACAGTGCATACTGTACCCAATTTGTTATTTTCCATTTTTTAATTTTCAACATATCCGTGTCTTCATATTTATTCTACATCTCTTGTAAGTAGCCCATAGTTAAATGTTGCTTTTTTATCCAGACTAATAATATCTACCTTTTAACTGAAATGTCTAGTTTATTAATTTTTGATATAATAATTGACCAGTTTAAGTCTATCATCTTGCTACTAGTTTACTATTTATCCCGTCTGGTTTTTGTGTTCTTTTTGCTTTTGCTTTTCGTGTCTCTGTTCCTGTTTTCTAGGCCTCTTTATCTAATCAAATGTTGTTGTTGTTGGTGGTGGTGTTAGTGGTGGCCTTCCATTTTATTTCTTCTCTTGGCTTTTTGACTACACCCCTTTTCACTAATTTTTAGATAGTTCTCTGTTAAATAAATCATGCATTCTTGAGTTATCACTATGTACTTAGAATTAATATTGTATACATCAAACATCACTAAGTGTAATTACATTCATCCATTCCATCTGATAATCTTTTTATATATTATACTTCTAAATACATTTAAAATCCACTTTAGTGTAAGAATATTTGTATTTTAATTTGCATTTGTCTTTTTAAATAAATTAACTTAATTGGTACCCAAAGATTAATGACACCTAAGAAAACTTGGTTTATGTTCTAATATTTCTAAGACAGGTGGTATATGAAACTAAATCACATGAGCCACAGAAAGGGCTAGATTCTGTAAGGAAAGTAATCTTTATATAGTATATTCCTAGTGGTAGTGTGAGAGATAAACATCCTTGTGGGGAAGAAGGTGAAGGCTAATTTCACAGCTGTTGCTTCTATCCTAATTTTGACCAGAACAGAACCTACATATGTGTTTTCTTTCTTTGCTTTATGTGTAAATGTTTAGTATTTTAATGCAGGATTTCAAAAACTACAAAAACAATGCAATCAGATACATTTTGTGAGAAAATATAAACTATATGATTTTTTCTCTATAAACGAAATTAATACTGATGAAGAGTATTGCAATTTTCTGAAATATAAACAAACATATTGAAAGGCAAACAATTCATTTTGTTCTTCCTGAACTCCCTGTGGTTCACCCAACAGTGATACAACCCGTATTCATTTGTCAAGAAAACTACAGGCAAAAGAACTTTAAAACTAGGCACTAATTATTACATATTGCTGCTATGCACAAATCCAGACAGTAACTTAGATTATCATTATTTAGCACTAACAAGGCCTCTGAGTATGCACACATCAGCACTTTATGCATATTTCTCTTTTATCTAAAGAGCTGTCTGGAATAAGAATATCAGATCATTTTTCGACTGAACTAGTCTGAACAGATATGCATGGAATTGTGGGCATCCCCGAATACCAAGATAGGATTTCTTGCTACAAATACCTTATTTACATAAAGTTTTGCTATTTTCCAAAATTGATGGAAAAGAAATATTACCTTTAGACTGTTTCATATATTGGAAACAAGAGTAGAGCTTTAACAGGATTTTATAGCTAGGGATTTTCAAATTTTAGTATGATCAGCATCTCTATTTAAAATGTGTATAACTAGACCTCATTCCCAGATATTTTGTTTCAGTATATTTATCTGAGATGAAACCCAGGAAAAAATCATGTTTAAGCATCCCAGGAGATTCTGCTGCACGTTGTTCTGGGTTCACATTTTTCAGAAACACATCTTTGAAGATTTCTGAGTAAAGACGGTGAGATGAATCCAGATCACAGAACCCCCTCCCCAGTACTTAGTGAAAACAACAACAGCAGCATTTTAAAACCTGTGCAGCAGCAGGTAAAGAAGGAGGACAACCACAGTTGCACACTTCCAAAAGTGGCAGCGAAGAAGAGAAACAGAACTTGAAAATGGTGACTAATATCTCTAAATCTAGTAAAATAGTCTAAGGTTTACTTAAGGACCTGAGAGAATACATTCTTCTTTTTTAATTTTCTTAATGTGGGATATAGGAAATGCTGCCAGTGGGAGCTGGTGAAACAAGAGCTGTCATCTATAAGGCTCACTCTACTTATGGAAGCAAAGTCTCTAGGGGTTATCATTGGATTAGGGGAATTATCTACAGCCAATAAGTATCCATAAAATAGAGAGCACATCCCACTCGGTAATGCAAGCCCTGACATCCTTAATAAAATGCCAGAAGAAAGTATAGAGCCCAGTGTTCCAACAACTATACATAATCTTCTCTGGGCTAGTCACAACCCTACTCAACGCAGCCTCACAACTTAGGTCTCAGATAAAATTGACAAAATAGCAAATAGTTAGTCTGCAATCATAGCCATATGGAGAAGGATGAATTCACATGCATTAAGTTAGAGGAAACAGAAAGTCTGAACAGAGAAGCTTGCATTAATGCATTGTTGAGATGCAAATTTGCTCGCAATCTACAAAAAAAGAAAGGAAGAAGAGAGGAAATGTAGAAAATGAAGAAGTGAAAGAAGGGAGGAAAGGGGAAATGAGAGGAAAGAAAGCAACATGCAGAATATAAATAAAAAAATCTGGAAAACATAAGAGATAAAAAGATAATTTCACTTTAATTTTTTATGTTCAAGGAGATTTGAATAAAGGTATAATGTCATGAAAGCTGCTCAAATGAGATATTAAACAACAGAATGATATCGCAAAGCTGGATTGAGAGTTTTAAATGACTTATACTAATACTTTTACACCACTACTTAAATAACTTATAAGCAGATAAAAATAGAATAGAGATATCAAAAATTAAATCTATTGAGGATGAAAAAAGATAAAATAGTCATGGAAATTTCAGAAGAAATAATGCGCAGATCGAGGAAAATGAAAAAAAATGACAATATGGAAAAGATTGTTTGTGCTATAAAAATTCAACATACTGTCAAGAATTATCACACTGCACATGAAATATTTGCAGCTTTTTGTATATCAACATTGAGATATCAATTTGTATATCTCAATAAAGCTGTTAAAAAACGCTTAACATATGAAATGGAGAAAATGTTCTAATGTCTAACAAAATAAGAATTTGTCAAACTAAAGGAAAAATCTGAGTTTGATACAAAAGAAAACTGTCGACTAGGGGCTCATTTTTAACCCTCCTATTGTGACAGTTTGGTGAAGTGTAAGGATCTTTTTTTCAGAATAAAGTTTTCAGTAGCTGAAATAAAATACATAATCTGACAAAGGGGAACACTTTTGCAAATACTAAACTGATAGAATTTCTTACCAATTAGATTGAAAAAAATCTGAAAGTTTGGAGAGACAGCACTCATATTTTGTGATGCAGATATAAATTGGATCAATTACCCTAGAGAGGAGTATAATAGTCTCTAGAAAAATGAACTAAATGGATTTGAAGACAGAACATATTGACAATATGTTAAATTTCAATTAATAATACAATTCTTAAAAATACAGTTGTATTGCTGCTTTGAAACTACATGTAATTGGATAAAATAAATAATTATTTAGAAATCAAAACTCTAAGCATAAAATAAAAAATAATATGTAAAGCATACTATCCCTTAAGTTTAAATTGGAAACATCAACATGAACTTATTATGTAATATTTTTTATTGAAATGGCCCAAGGTATTGATTTATTTCAGTATCAATGAGCACACCTAGTTTTCAGACTGTGGTCTCTAAATAGTACAGTCACGTGTCCCTTAACAACTGTGATACATTTTGAGGAATGCATTGTTACATGATTTTTGTCATCATGCAAACATCACAGAATGTACTTACACAACCCTGGATGGCATAGACTGTTACACATCTAGAATACATGTATGGTATAGCCTATTGCTCCTAGGCTATAAACCTGTACAGTATGTTGCTGGACTGAATACTGTAGGCAACTGTAACATAAGTATTTGTGCATCTAAATATATTAAAACATAGAAAAGTTATAGTAAAAATATGGCATAAGAGATAAAAAGTGGTACACCATTTACGGTAAGTATATCATATGTACTTACCGTAAATGGAGCTTGCAGGACTAGAAGTTGCTGTGGGTGAGGCAGTGAGTGAGTGGTGAGTGAATGTGAAGGGCTAGGACATTATGGTACAGTACTGTACACCTAGGCTATGCTAAATTTATTTTAACACTATTTTACTTTCTTCAATTATAAATTGACCATCTCTTTTTGTAACTTGTTTTTACCTTACAAACTTTTCCTTTTTTTTAACTTTTCAACAGCTTTGTAATAACACTTAGCTTAAAACAAACATGTTGCACAATTGTACAAAATACTTTTTTCTTTAATATCTTGATTCTATAAGGCCTTTTCTATTTTTAATTTGTTTTTTACTTTTCAAACTTTTTTATTAACAATAAAGACAAAAACACACATATTAGTCTAGGCCTACATAGGGTTACGATCAGCAATATCAATGTCTTCCATTTCCACAGCTTGTCCCACTGGAAGGTCTTCAGGGGCAATCTCCTATGATAGTAATGCCTTCTTTAGGAATACCTCCTAAAGGACCTGCCTGAGGCTGTTTTATAGTTAAATCTCTTTTGTAAGTAGAAAGAAGACACTGTAAAATAACAATAAAAAGTACATTATAGTAAAAACATAAGCTAGTAACGCAACCATTTATTACCATTAACAAGTATTATGTGCTAGACTTTTGTATAAATGGCAGCACAGTGGGTTTGTTTACACCAGCATCACCACAATTACAGGAGTAATGCATAGCACTATGATGGCATGATGGTTATGATACCACTAGATGTTAGGAATTTTTCAGCTCCATTATAATCCTATGGGACCACGGTCTTATATGTAATTCCTGGTTGACTTAAATACTGTTATGTGTTGCGTGACTCTAATTCCCAATGAAAAGAATCAAGGCGCCTAGGAAAATGACAGATTCCAGGTTTAGGGCAGTAAATGTACAAGATGAGACTGGAATATCTTGTTGTAACTGAAGGAAAAGGGACTATCAGAGAATTCTGGGATCAGATGCAGACAGAAACACACAGTTTGGCTAGGAGCTCCAAATGGCCAAAGCTGGAGCAATCTGAGCATTAAAAAGAACCAGTGATGTGATGAATTAAAACACATCAGGTATGCTAAAATTCATGAGATCTTAATGAAAGTAAATGAACACGATCTCTCCAGTTAAATAGGGAGGTTGTTAGGCTATCACTCTATTCTGAAAATTGGCATATAAAGTAAAAGAATCAAGATTTTTTTCCTACCTTTCCTATATGACTATGCATCAGAGTAAAAGAAATATATGATGATAAGAATTCCAATAGATCAATGGAGAAGAATAAGCAGAACATCATCATTTTGCAAACTCAAGTACAAATACTAGACCTATACAGCAATCAGCAGCAGCTGACAACACCATTAGATGAAAGGCTGATGAGAATTCTATAGAAGATAGATCAGGTCACTAACCTGTGAAACCATTGATCAACTTAACATCATGAAGAACATCCTGTGCTTCTTAATGGTATGCTATGGAAAATGCACATAACGTTATCAATGAAATATTCCTGAGAAAACAAAAAAGAACCCGAATCTCTGAATCTGAATCTGCCAAAGTCCCTGGAACCTAAGCAGCAGTTTCAAGGAAGTGAAAGGTTAAAGGATCATATGGAATAACAACACAGGGATGAAATTAGAAGCATCTAGTTGTGAAAAATTCCACAAGGCCAATGGCCTAGTTTCTTCAACAAATAAATTAAAGGAAGGAGGAGAATACAAAGGGCCACTAAGTCTTTTGTTTCACTGTTATGAGCTCCTCACAGTGAGGGAACTCTTCTAGCTTCAAACAGAACTTCTTCTGTTTGCCTAGGCGAGCCCTAGATTATCTGTTTATTCAGAGTAATTACCACAGTAGTCCTTGTCACTCTCAAAAGTGTCCTGATTTGTATGATTATTGTATATGGTCACACTACCCGTTAGCCAATATCGCTGTACAAACGCACAGCCAAACCATCACACATCCAACTATATTCAATTTGTATAAAGATTATGAGAGAGTAACATCCTAATTAGCATGCCCTAATTCGCCACTGTGTTAGACAGCTGCCATAACAAAGGGCCACAGACTGGGTGGCTCAAACAACAGACATTTACTGTCTCACAGTTCTAGAGGCTGGAAGTCTGAGATCAAGGTGTTGGCAGAATTTGTTCCTTCGAGGGCTGTGAGGAAAAAATCTGCTTCAGGCCTCTCTTCTAAGCTTGTAGGTACCATCTCCCTGTGTCTTCACATCATCTTCCTCAGCAGGAGTCCAGGCCAAACTTCCCCTTTGTATGAAGGTGCCAGTGAAATTGGATTAGGACCCTCCCTAATAGTCTCACTGTAATTTGATTGCCTCTGTAAAGACCATACCTCCACATTCTGGGGTAATGGGGGTTAGGGCTTCAACACATGAAACACGAGGAGAAGGATACAATTCAGCCATAACAACCACCAGGACTCTGAATGTTAGAGAAGCAATTAGGGTTTTGTTGTTGTTGTTGTTTTCACCAATAATGGGGCAAATTTGAAACTTACAAAGGAGTCAGGTATACTTGGATAAAAATCCTCAAACCAAGAAGGGAATATCACAGCCTCTAGGGGAAGAGTTCTACCAGGTAAAGAACCCTAACCTGAGTTAATGGAGATAGAGGCTCCATCTTGTGACACTGATTGATCATAGGTGAGGTGGGAAATCCAGGATTTAAATCCTGTGGCTTGTGGGTACTAATCTCAGTTCTTTGAGAGCTGATACAATCCAATGCCAAGATTGAGGCCACAGTTTATTTTAGAAAGAAGTCTGTGGTGGAAAGTAGGATCTCTCCTGTCTCACTAAGAACAGCCTCAATAGCCATTGGAAGAGAAGCCCACAAGCACGGGCAACTCCCAGTATGGCATTTATAGTGGAAGAACAGACAGGGCAAAACACCAGCTATGAATCAGCACTGCATGGTAGAATGAAGAAGAGATGAAGCTAGAAGTGAGAGTGTACGGACTTCCAAAAAAAGCAACCCTGCTAAAGGAAGAAGCGGGGCATAGAAGATGTGAAGTCTAGTAACTCTTGTTATATGTGGAGTTGTCACTCAATTCTGTTTTTTGTATTACTTATAGTTGCTTGTTTTCCCCTGATATAATTTTACTAAGAAAAATAAGAATTTTGCAAAGAAATACAATAATTCTAAAAAGAAGAAAATGTATCTTTTTTCTTAATGTGAACAATTTTATTTTATATATTTGTCTAAGATCATTTTATGTTGCTATAACTGAATACTGCAGACCGGGTAATATATGAAGAATAGATATTTATTTAGCTCATGGTTCTGGAGGGTGAGAAGTCCAAGCGCATGACTCCGGCATCTGGTCAGGAGTTTATGCTACATCATGACAGGACACGAGGCATCACATGACAAGACAGAGCAAGCCTACATGTCAGCTCAGGTCTCTCTTTCTCTTCTTATAAAACCACCAGTACCATTATGGGGTATATTACTCCATTCTATGTTGCTAATAAGGACATACCTGAGACTGTGTAATTTATAAGGATAGAGGCTTAATAGACTCACAGTTTCAAATGGCTGGGGAGGCCTCACAATCATAGTGGAAGACAAACGAGGAGCAAAGGAATGTCTTACGTGGTAGCAGGCAAGAGGGCACGCGTAGGGGAACTCCCCTTTATAAAACCATCAGATCTCATGGGACGTATTCACTAACATGAGAGCACCAAGGGAAAAATCTGCCCCCATGATTTAATTACCTCCTACCAGCTCCCTCCCACAATAGGTGGGAATTATGGTAGCTACAATTCAAGAGGATATTTGTGTGGGGACACAGCCAAACCATATTATGGGATCTGTACCTGGATAACCTTAGCTAATACTAATGACTTCCCCAAAACTCCACTTCCAATCAACATATGAATTTTGGGATTAAATTCCCAACACATGAAATTTGGGTGACATAACCAAACCACAGCAATATTTTTATGCACACTTTTTTTCTTAATGACTGGAAGATATAATTATAATCTTGCAATTTGAAGTTCTTTTTATGGCTCTGAGCCAGATGCATATTTAAACTCACTGGCAGGTATTTTAATTGCTTACACTAGTCTATTATTATTTCTATCACATATTAATGCTAGTAACAGACTGGTGGACTTGAGAAGGCAGAAATGCGATGACTTTATCTTACTTTTATGTATTGTGAGAAAATCTCAAATACAATATCTTTAATCATGTTTTATCATATCCAACTGTTATAAGGATACTCTTTGCTGAAAGCCAATGGTTTAACTCCAGGAACACTGGTTCTTAATAATGACTTTGCTTTATGAACAGATCTTCTGTGCTGACTAAAACTTCCCACATTTGAAACAACATTGACATTCACTCAACAGTGCAGTAAATAAATAACTAGGGTGGGAGTTGGAACTAATGCATATACCTAGCAAGTTGGTAATGATCTCCCATATCACTTAGTTTTTCAAAGCTACCTCTTTTTCTAAAACCATTTTGTGTTTCTGGGCAGCCGCCAATGTCATGCACTTGTCTAAAGGTGCATTTCTCACCCTCAGAGAAAGCAAATCAACCACCTTTCTTTGCTCATCTAACAAAGTGCCTGATTCCAGCAAGTGACTGTGTAAGCCCTTGGAGTGATATCAGTCTCTATTGATTGAATGCTAAACCATGGAATTAGGTAAGGATTAAAAATTAAATACATAAAATGTTTCAAAACTGCTAAAGGAACAGCTTGATGCTGGCAAATAAACTGCTTCTGTGAAGAACCTGTCAGAACCGGAAAGTGGATCCCAAACCTGGCAGTGGGTTATTTTTATCTAAAGCAGGCAGGAGGCAGAGACACTAGGAAAGACTTAAATTACTTATTTGCAAACAGGAAATTGGGAGTAATGCTACTCCCATTCTCTGTTTAACATTGAAGAAACAGAGGCTTCTAAAAGCAGGATGTGGCTAAGGTGAACATACAGGCAAGTCTTCCTTAAAAAATAGAGAAATATAGAAAATGAGAGCAAGAAAAGTGTTTGCAAAAACTTTTAATACAGAACTATGTCTGCTTAGAGATATTTTAAAACAGTTCTTCCCTTCCCAGCAATATTGACAAATGATGGTAAAGTTTCACTCGATCTACAGAATGGAGACTATATTAGCTGTCAGCTGCCTACCAAATAGGGACATTGAGAGGATTAATGAGGATCTGGGTGCTACACTGATTGTTGCCATAGAAATGCATAGCTAAGTAGGGTTGTATAAAAGACGTGTCAAATGCAATATTTTTCATCCCATGGTTGACAATAATGGGAAGACAGAGCGTCCCTTTGCATTAAAGTCCTCAATGGATTAGCATGTCCAGTGCCTCTACGGTACTCTCCCACCCTCTGTTGTGTATGTGTATGTGTAACTTTTAGCAGAGCCATTAGCCTGAATCTAAAAGGCGTCTAGCAGAATTTATTCAGCCCATGTCAGTGGATTTTCATGACCTCAAGTAACCTCAGAGCTTAGCAAATGAGTGGGGTGTAAAGTATTCATCACTGTCAACACAGTGACTTCATGGTTTTTAAGCCTCTACTTTTTCTGTTTTACAGAAATGTAGGGGGCTTTTTGTCTTACCTATTCTATTGTTTTCTTTTCTTGAATATAAATTTAAACATCTTCTTTTTTATCAAGTATTCATGTGAGTCCATTCTACACATCCATATGAAAATCTTATACTGATGCTTACTGTTTTTTAAAAGAGGTGATGTCAAATTAAAGAATGGGGAAGATTTTCAGGGAGTGGGAAAATGCCACTGCCCTGCCTCAGAACCTTCACTGCAACCCAGACTTTGCCTGTATCTCAGGTGTGCAGATGATTAATGTGGTCCAAGGGTATCCAGAAGAGAGAGGACCCAACAACATGGACAGTGTATGTTGAGCACTTATCAAAAGAAACCCATGGCAGTGGACTCACTCTGAACCTCTTACTAGAATCATAGAGCATAGCTGGCAGGAGCTTGCATTATTATTAGTAGTAGTTCTTTTTGAGATGGAGTTTCACTCTTTGTTGCCCAAGCTGGAGTGCAGTGGCATGATCTTGGCTCTCTGCAACCTCCACCTTCTGGGTTCAAGTGATTCTCCTGTCTCAGCCTCCCGAGTACCTGCGATTACAGACACGCATCATGATGCCTGGCTAATTTTTGTATTTTTAGTAGAGACAGGATTTCACCATGTTGGCCAGGCTGGTCTTGAACTTCTGACCTCAGATGATCCACCCGCCTTGGCCTCCTAAAGTGTTAGGATTACAGACATGAGCCACTATGCCCGGCTAAGCTAGCATTACTTACATGTCACGTGGAGCAGCAGTGGCAGCATGTTATTGCATGTTTTGAAGGAGGTAAATGTGAGTATGGGTGTGGGTGCAGGTACATGGATGTATCAGATTGTGAGAAGGTATGAGCTGAGGCCTAACTGCCCACAGCAGAGGCAAAGTTCTATCATGAACAAGAAAAGTGAGATGGGAATTGGAGGGACTCTACTTCGGGTCATAGGTGAGCAAGTCTGCCAGAAAAAGGCACTGGAAGTGGGTAAGCTTGCACAGGTTTTTCCACTTTGTCAAAGAAGGAAGGTGCACTGACAGCCCATCCAGTGACAAGCGCAAATTAGAAAAAGGACCACTTCCTCCGGACATTTTACTCCCATCAGCTAAACATTTCCTGTTGTAAGTGTTAGTCTGTTTGAGCTGCTATAAAAAAATCCATAAATCGGGTGGCTTATAAACTACAGAACTTTGTTTCTAATAGTTTCAAAATCTGAGAAGTTCAAGAACAAGGTGCCATTAGAAAGTGGGAATTAGGATCAGGCATTAATCCTCTTCAAAGGCCTCACCTCCTAATACTATAATTTTGGGGTTATTATTTCAACATATGACTTCTGTGGTATGTGACCATCCAGACCACAGCAGTAAGTACACAAGTCTCTGGCAATTGTGAAGGGCCATCAGTCCCAGGAACTGTGCAGTGCACAATCTGTGAGACCCTAAGTGGCAATGTGGAGTGGTAATTGCTGTTGTTACTGTGCCATGGACCTGGCTGCTGGGGCAGGCCCCAATGTGACAGAGTGAATATGTCAAGAAGAACTAGACATCTATTCCCATCCTTCAACAGCAGTGCATCATAAATGGGTTACCAAAGTGACACCTGGTAATCCTGTGCTGGCCAGGACCTTCACAGGCACAAATCAGCCCTGAGTAGGACCTGTCAGGCCCAACCACATGAACATTAGCAGGAATAATGAAGACTCAGGAATAAATGACCATAGAGGATGTGCGGACTCTATTGAATGCTTATCTTAGAAAAAAGGAGAGTTTGAAAACTAATAAGCTAAGAATTTGTTTCAATAACAGTAAAGAAATTCTCAAATAAACCCAAGATAAGGTGAGATAGGAAATAAAAAAGAAGAAACTAACCTTGTTAGGAAAACCAAGTGTTTTGGTCGATCATTGGGTCAACCAAGTGTTCCACAGAAAGACTTGTTTTTTTCTGTCTCTGTCTCTCTCAAGCACACATGCTCCATCTGAAAAAAGAACACACACTCACATTCTAGTAACCTGTGTCCCTGCTTATGGCAGGAAATTTGCAATCTCTGATCTACTTCCTGAAGTTTAAATGTAGAAAAACAGAAATGTCCATAAATATGAATGAAATTTCAGAGGCCAACTGCTTAAATTGGTTTCTGTTCGTTCCAGCAGACTGAGCCCCACCATGGCTTTTGAGCCGCTGTGCACAGAAAGAAGACAGCACATCATTTGCCAGGCCCAAGCAGGCCAGCACAAACACATGCCTCGTAAGATGTTAGTGAAGACTGAAGCATTTTGCCATCTGGGCAGCATGGGTGGTGTGCTTTAAGTCTGGTGCTCACGTTTTTGGAAACAGAAATACAACCATCAGGTTGGCTGAGCTTTCCTCATGCTTTGTATTAGAAAGGGAGATAATAGATTACAAGAGACAATGACAATTATAAGACAATTTTTATGGGTTACTGCAATTCAGCCCCCTGTAATAACACATTGATTTCAATGTTTCCCCTACACAAAGAATTCTCATATGTTGCTGATGGTAAATGATGCCCCAATATTCAGTCAATCTAGGCAAAAATAAAGGCCACTACGTGAAAGAAAATCATGCAAGCTGAATTGGCCGCATGTAGAAATGGCTCAAGAGTTAAGAGAGGGAATACATGCTAAAATAAAGACTACAGAGGAAATTGTGTTTATTTAACCAGGGTCCAGATGGGCTGAAGTCAGAACATAGCTCCCTGATTTGCATAACTTTTTTCTCTTTGAGCCGTAAGCAAGGGGTTTTTCCAATATTCAAGGATAACCTCTGAATTCAAATAAATCATTCTTCCGACCTATGGTCAATCTTTCAGCCTCACACAGATGTCTCCCTTTATGTATAAGGAAGGAATAATCACATCACTCAAGCTCAGATGTTCACTTGGGATTAACTAATATTTAAAGTACTCTTCTTATAAGAGCCACGCCATGCAAAAGGGAAGTGGCTTATACATATAATACAGTAGTTTATGGAAAAAGTCTTCATCGTGTGGTGGAAAGAACACTCTTCAAACAGAGCAACCTGAATCCCAGTCCTGGTCTGCCATGGTTTAGCAACAAGACCATGGATAACTCACAAAGACACTGCGTCTCAGTTTCCTCATCTATAAAGCAAAACATCTGTATCTAATGAGTTTGTCTTTGCCAACTTACTATATGACTAATGCACCCATATGTATTACATATGATAGATAGTGATATGCTTATTCCTTTCATACAGATAGAAGATAGATTACAGATAGAAGATATTGATGAATGAAAGAAGATACAGCTATGAATAGGTGATAGAGGATATAGATACATATAGTTGTGATAATATAATGTAGCATAGTTTTTTCCCAAAATGTGGTGAAATAAAGAAATGTTTGACCTAAAGACTTCCCATTTTATTGAAAAGTATGAAATACATTGAAAAATATAATAAATACTAAACTGAGCCAAAGTTGTTGCAACAGCTTTACAATTGCCTAAGTTAAAGTCATTTTTCAAATAATTAAGCAGTCATTATGCATTAAAAAATAGAATCTTTGAAATATAGAATTGAATACATGATGCACTGAAAGTCATAAAATATTTGTGAATTAAAAACATAAAACAATGTAGTGAATTAATCTTTAAATTTAACACATATTTATTTACTCATTTATTTAATAGGTATTCATGCAGCACCTACTATGTGTCAAATGTTGTTCTGGAGGTACCACAAAGAATTAAAAAGAATAAGTCCATTTGCTTTTAAGTTTGGAATCTGTAGCAACTGGAGATATCTGCTATGAAGCTAATGAAAGTAAAGTAAGGACATAAAGATAGGCGAGGGAGAACTATCATAGATGATGTGGCTATGCGCGTGTGGTTTTGCCAGCCCCACGTCACCTGCACTCTCTTCCACATCTCAAAGGCCAGATACTGTGAACATCTGCAGCTCTCTGGAAGTCTTTCTTTCCTGTAGGAACATATGACATCTTCCCGGGGGGAGTCCAAGTCTTAGAGAGTTCATGCTCCCAGAAGTGATCTTCACCCAAAGACAGGAAGGGAGGTGGAGAGTAAAGTTCTAGCTTGCTCCCCTGTAGGGAAGGGGAACTCTGAGGGGTGTGCTGGGCTCCCACTACTCCCTTGCTTGTTAACAAACCCTGTCTTACCTTTCTCCTCTCCCCATCTCTGCTACAGAAGCTTTCTGAAAACACCTTCCAAATAAAACTACTTGCCCCTCTAATCTTTGTCTGAGAGTGAGCTCCTGCAGAATCCAGAAAGGAAGGCCTCCCTGATGAAAGACTTGAGTCAAGTGAATGAGTCACACAGATACCTGGGGTGTTCCCAGGCAGAAACCCTGGGGTGGGTGGGTGTGCAAGTAAGTATGTGGGGGACTGCCATGGGCCCCGTGGGAAATAACATGTGCACACTGGCTGGAAAGGGGAAGAGGAAACACAAAAGGGATACTGAGATAAATATAATTTAGAAATTGGAAGAACAATAAAGGGAGAGATCAATACATGTGAGGATCAGAGAACCTTGCTAGGATAGTATAACATTGAAAATGTACATTCAAGAACATTGACAGGATAGAAAGCTATTTCAGGTGGAAGGAACCCATGAACAAAGACATGCAGAATGGAGCCCACAGAACTTTTCCAATCAGTAAAATGAAACAGAGAAAATACATGTTGCTTCACCTGCCCCAGCCTGCATGTAACCAATTTTACTTTACTAAAGCCTTGTTAAGTAGTTTATTGAAGGCCATACTAATTTAGGGTACATAGCAAAAACTATGAGTGAAATAAACAAAAATGTTTTAAAGCAGCACTTGCTCTAGCTGAACAAACAAGCCATGAACTTGTGGAATATGAATATGCCAATAGATACAAGACATAATGAGGAACTGCCTACCTGCCACGTTCCTGCAGAAGTCCAGACGAGGTAGCCACATGGTGCATTCATACAAAGAGATTAGTTTTGAGCTGGTTATTGCTGGTCAACATGTACCTATTTACCAATGCCTTCCTGTTCTGTTCACAGATGAGGAAGCTTGGGTAGGAATCTTTGCACTGCCACCTCCTGGCCACGACCTTGGTGGTATCCATCTCTCTGTGTCTCATGTGTCTCATCTGTCCATAGAGACAATCACTATAATGCAAACACACTGTTACCAAAACACCAGGAGTTCACTCTAGTTCCTGCTGCTCGCCCCACAGAAAGCCAATCACTGAGACAATGAGTATTGCCATGGAAGAAGGTTTTAAATGGGTGCTACAGCCAAGGAGGTGGCAGATCAGTCCCAAGTCTGTCTTCCTGACTGACTAAAACTAGGTGGTCTATATAGCAGGGAAGAAATGTAACCATGTGTGGGAAAACAGGAATTAGGGAGAGATAAGAAAGAGAAGTTGATCAACAGGAAGCAGGTGGTTGGCTAGGCAATCACGAGGGGGTGAGAGGTGTAAAATCTATTGTCCAAATGCAGTGCTTTGGTGAGTTCCAGCTCCTTGCTACTATCTAGAAGGCCTGATGGTTGGTTTCCTGAGAAGGGAACTCAGATAAGACAAACATAACTTTCTCAAGTTTAAGACTAGGAAGATCAGTTTCTACATTTATTCAAAGAAACCATAAACATCAGCTCTATAGGATAATTGGGTCAATTTCAACAGCATCTACCTCATAGCAGGTGCTCAATAAATGCTCACTATTATATGCTCTGCCTCTTTCTCTTTTTTCTCCTTTTCTTTCTTTTTCATTACTACTACCTGAATGCCTTTCCTTTCTAGAAGACACCACTTTTAGTTGTCCAGCACAGCCTAGTCTTGGCCTGCTGGTCAGAGGAGTGACACCTACTCTTCTAGCAGACAGCCACATATTTTGGCTTATAACTGACTTCTTGGAGATGCTTCTTTAATAACTTACTTTTCTTCTTACAATCTGCTCTCTGCTAACCTTCTATGGCAGGATCACACACACACACATCCTTACCGAACATTCTAAAACACATATACACCCAGAAAAAGTATTAAAAGAATTAAAGAAAGGAATTATTTATCTGCAAAATGTGAATAGTAATAGCACATACTTCAGAAGACTCTTGCGTTAAATGAATTAATGCAGGTAATACTTCAAATATGCCTGTCCCATAGTAAGTGTTAGCCGTTATTATCAACTTTATTATCCACTCATTTTAAGCTTAAATCAATGATTTTATCCCATAACTGGCTGCTTCTGTGGACCTCCAATTCAAGTTTATTAAGTGGTTATATTTACTTAAAAGTTGACACTGTAATTATAGGGGGAAATGGCACAGCTATAAAAAACACCCAAGTAGACTATTAAATCCACAGGATCTAGATTGGCAGAACAATTATCTTGTCCTTAAATGAACATTTTCTACCAGTTATAAAACTTTCCTATCCACATCCAATGTTTTTCATTCAATAGCTTTCATATTTCATCAATAGTTTTTGTGTTTTGTGTCATTGAATCATATGTGTTTGTTAGATAAAATAGACAACTAACTAACACCCACATTTTTATTGTCATTAGCTGAGAAATTCAATTGAAAACATTTTTTTCTGGAAGACTGCTCACTTTTAATATTTTTAACACTTTAACATTTGTGCCTCTTGTAATTAGCAATATTTTAAAACCCACTGATGATTCAAATTTAAAATGAACATGAGGCTTGATCTAAAAGCCAAAGCCTATAATTGGAAATAAATAGGTCTGAAGTTTTTACGCTCTTTGAAGAACCTCTTGAGATTTCTCTCTAATCCACAGGAAAGGAAGTGTTGTTATCCATCCAGTTAGAAAGCATAATATCAAAACCAAATATAAAATAGTGATGTGTAGCAAATTCTAGTTATCTGTGGGAATTTCTAACCCAGGACAACTTCCCACTATCTCCTACAACATTTCAGCCAATTCCTCCTGGATCTAACCTGGGTGTATCTCAGTTAACCTATTTTCAATTTATTACTCAAGCTAACAACTACATTCAGAAGGGCTGATCTGTTGTAAAAACATAATAAATAAAATAAAATAAAATAAAATCTGATTTATTAGAGAGTGCTGGAGAAATTACTCTGAGATTACGTATTCTATTAGATCATTTCATTGTTCTCTTTTTGATGTTTAAATTAGAAATCTGATTAAAGGAGTAAAATATCTGTAGAGTCTGCAGCTACCTATAATGGGTGGCCTTTTTAAAAGAGGTATTATAGAATAAACCCAGTGAGGATTTCTCTTTTCAGGTTTGTGTGTGTGTGCATGCACATGTGCCATCTCAGAATTATAAATGGAATACATACACATTTTAAAATTAAAATTATAGAAAAATATTAATAAGAAAAAGTCCTCTTGTATTAGACACAGCTTAAAACACCTTCTGTGCTCTGTTTCTCCTTCTTTTAGTATCTGCTGCATTTTAGTAGGGCACACTGAAGCCCAGCTCAAGACAGTCTTCTCTGGGATTTCTTGTAGATAGACGAGGGTATCCAGCTAGAAGTGATATACACCTTCTAAATCACATTTGTATAAGGAATCTATTTAGCCCCCTTCCCATAGTACATATCACAGATTGGTGCAGTCCATCTGCTTTAAACAAATGGACAAGGATGATGCCCTCAGGAATGTTAGAGAAAGAGGGCTTCTGAACGAGCTTTAAGAGCACAGTCTCCTACCAGATCTAAACTACAAGCTTGCTTCTAGACTATTACATGAAATATAAGCACCCTTCTGTTTTGTTTGAGCAACTACAGTATTGGCTTCTTCATTGCCATAGTTTATTTCTAACTGACACATCGCTCTACAGCCTTCTGTCCTAAAATGACCACACCTGTGCTTTTGATATTATACTCTCCAATATTTTTAAGTCCAATATTCAACTTAACAACAAGAACGGTTGAGATATGACTTTCTCTCTTTCTCTTCTCTCTCTCATCTCTACTTTTGCGTTTTTTTGATAATTTAACATTTAATCTAATGTGTTCTATGTCATTTCCAGTCATTACCAAATCATCATGTTCATCAGTATGCCAGGTCATCATTAAAATGGCATTATTCATTGTCATTTAAAGGGTAATAGTCAAGATTATTTTAAGGATATCCGTTAGTACTATATAATATTAATAATACCAATGCAGCATAAATTTGAGAACATTTTCTAAAAATATATTCTAGGAAGCAGAGAAAAAACATTAATCCCTTTATATCACAATTGTCCTATTCCTAATTCATTTTTTTCATGGCCATTGTAAATATCAACCATTTTTTCCAGTAAAGATTATGAATAATAACTGAGTTCATATTTTGCTGAGGAATATTTATCATTTCCCCAGATAAAAGACTACCTTGCCTATGTACAAATTCTTCTACCACCACTATTGCCCCAAAATTCTATATGCATTTTTATACTTTCTGCCCTAATTTAATACATCAGAAGATAACAACAAAAATATCTGAGGTCATGTGTATTTCTTAAAAATAACTGGTTTCTTTTTCTTTTTCATTTTTTTTTCTTCCTACCAGGGCATTTGCATTGCATAACTCATTTTCTTTTGGATTCAACTTAGGGTTCTCATTTTCAGGGGTTTTAAATATAATTAAGTTGTTAAATCAACATACTCAGATACTTTTAAAGCTCAAGAAAGTTTCTTCTTTTATATAATTGACTATGGCTTATCTCATCATTTTAGATTGGAGTTCCATTCTCTATCCTCCATGTCTATCAACTTCTCCTTCAATACTTTTTTTTGCTCCCTTTCAATCTTCCTGCCTCCCTTCTTCCATTACTAACTTTCTCTCTCTCTCTCACTCTTTTGCAACTTAAACATTTATTATCTCACAGATTTTGTGAATTGGGCATTTTAGAGGAACTTAGCTAGTTATTTCTACCTCACAGGACTGGCCAGGACTGCAGTATCTAAAGGTTTAGCCAGAGCTGGAGGATTCACTTCCAAAATGACTACTGGCAAAAAGCCTCAGTTCCTGGCTGGTTGTTGGAAGAAGGCCTCAGTTCTTCACCATGTAGACTTATAGGGCAGCTTGAGTGCCCTTGCATGCAGTAACTGACTTTTCTCAGAGCAAATGATCCAAGAGAAACAGTAAGTAGGAAACAAAAATAAATGCCTTTCATGATCTAGTCACAAAAGTCACAAACCATCTCTTCTGTTACATTTTCTTTATTAGAAGTGGGTCACTAAGTCCAGCCTATACTCAAAGGAAAAGAAATTAAATCCAACTTCTTGAACCAAGAAGTACCAGAGGATTTGTAGGTATATTTTGAAACCACTACCATGAGTTATCAATGTTTTTTTTCTCTTATTCAATCCCATAGGTGAAAAAACAAACAGTATCTATCATGGTTTTTAGGTGCATTTCCTTATTATGTGTGAAACAACCTTTTTTTAAAAAGAACTATTTGTATATATGTAAACTTTCTATTAATCACCTATATTGATTTTCCTTTTTTCTTTTTTAAATTGTTCTTTAAGTTCTGGGGTACATGTGTAGATCTTGCAGGATTATTGCATAGGTACACACATGCCATGGTGGTTCTCTGCCTCCACCCCACCCCCGGTCATCTACATCAGGCATTTCTCCCAATGTTATCTCTCCCCAATCTCCCCACCCCCTACTGTCCCTCCCCTAGTTGCCAACACCCCAACAGACCCCAGTGTGTGATGTTCACCTCCCTGTGCCCACGTGTTCTCATTGTTCAACACCCACCTATGAGTGAGAACATGTGGTGGTTGGTTTTCTGTTCTTGTGTCAGTTTGCTGAGAATGATAGTTTCCAGATTCATCCATATCCCTCCACAGGACATGAACTCATCCTTCTTTATGGCTGCATAGCATTCCATGGTATATATGTGCCACATTTTTTTTATCCAGTCTATCATTGATGGGCATTTGGGTTGGTTCCAGGTCTTCGTTATTGTAAACAGTGCCACAATGAACATACGTGTGCTTGTGTCTTTATAGTAGAATGATTTTTAACCATTTGGATATATACCCAGTAATGGGATTGCTGGATCAAATGGAATTTCTATTTCTAGATCCTTGAGGAATCACCACACTGTCTTCCACGATGGTTGAACTAATTTACACTTTCACCAACAGTGTAAAAGTGTTCCTATTTCTCCACATCCTCTCCAGCATCTGTTGTCTCCAGGTTTTTTAATGATCGCCATTCTAACTGGCATGAGATGATATCTCAATGTGGTTTTGATTTGCATTTCTCTAATGACCAGTGATGATGAGCATTTTTTCATGTTTGTTAGCCTCATAAATATCTTCTTTTGAAAAGTATCTGTTCATATCCTTCATCCACTTTTGAATGGGTTTGTTTGTTTTATTCTTGTAAATCTTCTTTAGTTCTTTGTAGATTCTGAATATCAGCCCTTTGTCAGATGGGTAGATTGCAAATTTTTTTCCCATTCTGTTGGTTGACAGTTCATTCTAATGATTGTTGCTTTTGATGTCCAGAAACTCTGAATTTAATTAGATCCCATTTGTCTATTTTGGCTTTTGTTGCCATTGCTTTTGGTATTTTAGTCATGAAGTCCTTGCCTATGCCTATGTCCTGAATGGTATTGCCTGGGTTTTCTTCTAGGGTTTTTATGGTGTTAGGTCTTATGTTTAAATCTTTAATCCATCTGGAGTTAATTTTAGTGTAAGGTATAAGGAAGGGGTCCAGTTTCAGCTTTCTGCATATGGCTAGCCAGTTTTCCTAACACCATTTGTTAAACAGGGACTCTTTTCTCTATTGCTTGTTTTTGTCAGGTTTGTCAAATATCATATGGTTGTAGATGTGTGGCATTACTTCCAAGACCTCTGTTCTGTTCCATTGGTCTATATCTACCCTGTTTTGGTACCAGTACCATGCTGCTTTGTTTACTGTAACCTTGTAGTATAGTTTGAAGTCAGGCAGTGTGATGCCTCCAACTTGGTTCTTTTTGCTTAGGATTGTCTTGGCTATGCGGGCTGTCTTTGGGTTTCATATGAAGTTTAAAGTGGTTTTTTCTATTGGGGTTTTGGTATTTATGAATATGCATTGCAAATTTTTTGAAGACAGGCTTTATTTTTTAGAACAGTTTTAGATTAATGGAAAATTTGAGAAGATAGTACAGAGAGTTCCCATATACTCCACCCACTAAGATTCCCTTTTATGCACACTTACATTAGTATGGTACATTTATTATAATCAATCAGCTAATATTGGTACATTATTATTAACTAAAGTTTATACTTTATTCACATTTCCTTGTTTTCTCTTAGTGCCATTTTCTGTTCCAGAATTTCATACAGGAGACCACATTACATTTACTTGTCATGTCTCCTTAAAGTCTGTAGTGAATTCTTACAATTTTATGTTGCTTTAGCATCCATCTTTAATACAAGTTTGAATTTCTGAGACTAGAAGCGGGGCTCAGTTATGCTTCACACAGTTTCTAGTTCTATAACATTCCCAAATGCCTCAAGCCTATGGCCAGAGATAATCACTTAGAGGTATTTCTACTGCCTAGGAAATTGGGTTCCCTGCTTTTTTGGCCACCTGCTTGAAACAGGCCATTCATACTTTTTCCCACAAACTTAAGGTGATGCACACCCTCCTCCCCTGTATCTACTGCTAGCTGCCACACTGGCTGTCTCACTATCTCTGCCTAACTCTCTATTCCTGCTTCATACAAGCCAGGGACAGAGGATTACCTTTCTAACTCATTATGCTCCTCCTTGCCTAGGACTTATTTACTTCCAGTAAATAAGTCTCTGAATTTGTTTTCTGTTGTGATGGAATATTAAATTTAATCTTCTGTCTGAAGATCCAGGAGTTACTCCAAGCTGGGTTGTCCCCAGGATGCCACAGAGAACACAAGGTAGGGCTCCCAGTGCCAGAGCAATGGTCAGGCTGGAATAAACTGGACAATGGTCAGACAAGACACACAAGGGCATCTTCCAATATAAAAATGTTTCCTGCGTGATGGATCTCCTGGGTGTGGATCAAACAGTTAGGCATTAGGCCATTCACCAGGTAAAATAACCATCCTATGAAAACTACACTGTAAGCATACACGTCCATTTCCCCATCATTTCCTGTTAGGGCAGAGTTGCTGGCTGCTCCAGTATTGGAAACCCATTTTACCTGTGACTCTCAAAACAAGCTTCTTTTGGCCATACAGTTTCTTTTAGTTTTCTAGTTTTTGATGACTTTGATAGTTTTAAGAAGTACTGGTCAAGAATTTTAAAGTAGGCCTTCTCTGTTTAAATTTGTCTGATATTCTTTTTATGATTAGACCAGGGTTATATTATAGTTTTTTAGGAGGAAGATCACAGAGGCATTTCTATCACATTGTATCAAAGTACACACCATCAGTATAATTTATTACTCTTTCTATTGCCTTGGTAAACAATCTGGCTGAGACAGTGTTTGTCAGTTTCCCCACTGGAAAGTTACTCTAAAGTTCCCTGTAAAGGTGGCCTTCTCCATACCCCATTCCTCTGAAAGAAGCCACTATGCATGGCCCACACTTCCAAAATGTGGATTTATGGCACTCTTCCTTGAGGTTGGAGTATCTTCATAAATAATCTGGAGTTCTTCTGCAAGGGAGATTTGGCTCCTCTTTCTTATTTATTTAATCATTCCTGTATTATTGGTGTAAACTCATGGATGTTACTTCATATTTTGGATTATAATTCAATACTATTTTGTTAATTTTGTTGCTAAAATTGTTGCCACTTAAGCAACTGAAAGCCCTTTACATTGATTTCCATATCCCTTGGACACAGCAGCTTCATTAGTGTAGGAGTTTTTGGTGAAGAGGGAGGCATTTACTTTCTGAAACTACAAGAGGCTCCAAGCTCATCTTGCATAATTCTTGCCCAGTCCTAGCACCAGCCATTTCTCCAAGGAGCTATTGGACAATGGTATCAAGATCCAGGATTTGAGCACTTGGAAGTGTGCTCATCGCTACTGGTATATAATTTATTTTAGGCCCTTTCAGCTGACAAAGTAAATAAATATATGTGTATATAGTAACCCATGTATGTACATATACTATAAATATTTCTATATATGCAATGATATATATGTATGCTACCCTAAACATGAGTTTATACTGTTTTCGCCAACTCTAATCCATTACTACATTCTACCTTCCTTCCTCTGTTGCTAATTTTTAAACTTTCTGCTCCAACAATGAAAAACATGACTCCTACCCTCTACCGTCTATTCATTTAAGTGTCCAATTCTAATATACATATATAGCAGCATCAGGATCGTTGAATCAAATCCCATGGAAACAACATTACCAACGTGAGTACCGTTGCCTTTAATCTTACAGACACCACTTATTTCCAATGTTATTTAGGTCATTGCCTTTCCCTTACAGACCCTTTGGTGAGATTGTTTCATACACTTTTTTAATACAATCAGATTCCCTTGTTGCAGTCTGTATTCCTCCCTGGGATCCCTTCACATTAAACATGATTTTGTTTTTACTTTGCATTCATTAAGATTCACTATTTGATCTATGCAGTGGTACAGGTTTTGAAAAAATGCATAATGTTATGTCTCCACCATGATAGTATCATATGGAATAGTTTCACTGACCTAAAAATCCCCTGTGCTTCAACTGTTTAACCTTCATCCTCTGCACTCAAACCCTTGGCAACCACAGATCTTTTTTTATTGTCTCTATAGTTTTGCTTTTTCCAGAAGGTCACATAATAGGAATTATACACTATGAAGCATTTTTCAATGACTTCTTTTACTTAGATTGCATTTAAGGTTTGCTCATGTCTTTTTGTAGCTTGATAGCTTAGTTCCTTTTATTGCTGAATAATATTCCATTGTATGGAAGTATCACAGTGTGTTTGTCCATTAGTCTGTTAAAGGACATCATAGTTACTTCCAGTTTTTTGGTGTTTATGAATAAAACCGTTATAAACACTTGCATGCAGCTTTTGTATGGACATACATTTTCATCTCAATTGGGTAAATATCTAGGAGTGCAGTTGCTGGGTTGTATAAGGCTATGTTTAACTTTTAAAAAAAAACTGCCAATCTGCTCTCTCATATTGAATGTACCATTATCTCTCTTTTTGTACCTGCCATTGAGAGAGTTCACAGCACTGTTCTTCACGTTAGTGATTCCATTTTTAGCAGCATCATTTGTTCTTTTTATAGTTGCCAATGTAGAATCTATTATTGCACTTTTCAGATTACAATCAATCATTCTTTTCCTTCACAACTTTCTTCTCTATGTGTTTTCCAAACCTCTTCTTACTATAATATTCTGATACTATTTCATTAAGGTCATCTCTTCTTGCTTTCTATTGAAGGTCTAATTAGCATTCTGTATCTTCTTCTAGTAACCATGATAAATAATTTTCAGATGCCTCATCTTCATTTGAGTGGTCAAGATGATCATTTATCTTTCTTTTTTATTTTTCTACTGAATAAACACAAGTCTGTGAGGTATCAGTGTTTGTAAATCAACAAAATGTTTTTATTTACCCTGGCCTCCCTAACTACATCTAAAGCTGGACGACAGGGAAATATGCTTTGTTTTTAGGCCAGTATTCAGTGTTAAGTCTGAAATTTTCTAACATTTTCCCATTGAAATTAGAGCATCTCCGCTGAAGGGCATTGCTGGTTCTCTCACACTCTATGCTGAAACAGCTGTCCAAAATCTACAGTTCTCAATATATATTGCTACCAGATTTTTTCCTTGTATCCATTAATTCCTGCTATGCTTTATTTGTTTAAATTATAGCTCTTCCAAAGCAGCATGCTCTCACTGGTCTACAATAGTTTCAACACTGTTCTCATCTGGAATTGTGTTCACTGAAAATAGAAAGCAGGTAAGTGTGTGGAGCAGTAAGGGTAAAGAGAATTATCATAGGAAATGGACCCACATGACTATGGAGAACTGCAGTCAACAAGCTGGAGACCCAGGAGATCTGACGGTATAAGTTCCTCTTCAAGAGCAGGAGAAAAAAAAAGTCCCTACTCAAACAATCAGGTTAGAGGAGTTCTTTGTTACATTTTTTTTGTTTTTTTGTTCCATTTAGATCTTCAATCGACTAGATGAGGCACACTCACATCAGGGAAGTCAATCTGCTTCACCCAGTCAGTCTGCTAACTCAAATGTTATTTTATTCAGAAACACCCTAACAAACACAGCCACAATTATATTTGACCAAATGTCTTGGCACCCCATTGCCCAGTCATGTTGACACAGAAAATTAACCATTATAGGAAGCACCAGATCTTATTTAAGTATTTAGATTTTGTTTTTAAAGTAGACAATGAGGATATTCTTCTGAGGGTAAAAACACCACCTAATCTGTTTTGGGAAACATAACAACAACAAAGAACCCTCTGGATATATGTACACGTGGTTCTAATAAGAATGGTATTTGAGGATATTTCTAATATCAAAAATTTTAAACAACATAAATATTCATCAAAAGAAAAGTGGCTAAATATATTTTGGATTACAGTATATTGACATAATAAAATACTGTGTAACCAGTTTAAAAAAAAAACAGATTTAAACCGATATGAAATTATTTCCAAAATATATTAATTGAAAAAAGCAAGATGTGAAACAGTATGTAGAGCATGATACCATATAAGAAAGGAAATAGAAGAAGAATTATTTTACTTGCAGAGTTGTATTATCTAGAAGGGCAAAGAAAAAACTGGTGGCATTGATTGGCTGCAAAAACACAACAAAGGGGTTAGGAAGCAGGAAACATTGCTGTGAAGGCTTTTGCACCTGTTAAATTTAGAAATGTGTACAAAAATCTGTAGCATTTGTTATGCCAATAGCGAACTATCTGAAAAAGAAATCAAGAAAAAAATCCCATTTACAATAGCTGCAGAAAAGTGGTACCTAGGAGATGAAATATCTCTGCACTGAAAACTATGAAACATACACGGAAGAAATTGAAGAGAACACAAATAATTGGAAGGATATTTCAAGTTCATAGATTAGAAGAATTGATATTGTTAAATGTCTACTCTGCACAAAATAAGCTACAAATTCAGTGCAGTCCCTATCAAAACACTAATGACATTTTTCAAAGAAATAGAAAAAAAATGATACTAAATTTGTATGGAACCACAAAAGCCCCAGAAAAGTCAAAGCAATTTTGAGAAAAAAAAAAATAGCTGGAGACCTTACACTACCTAACTTCAAATTCTACTTCAAAGCTATAGTAATCAAAACACCAAGGTACTAGCATTAAAAACGGGCACATAGACCAGCAGAAGAGAATGGAAAACTCAGAAACAAATCCATGTATGCATATCCAAATGATTTTCAACAAAGGCATGAAAATCACACATTGGGGAAAGGACACTTTTCAATAAATGGTGGTGGAAAACATTGGATATCCACATACAGAAGAATGAATCTAGACCTCTATCTTTACCATATATAAAAATTAACTCAAAATGGACTAAAGAATTTAATTTAAGACCCAAGACTATAAAGCTACTCTAAGAAAACATAGAGAAAATGCTTTATAACACTGGTTTGCATAAGGATTGTTTTAGATAAGATATCAAAAGTACAAGTCACAAAAGCAAAAGTAGAGTAATGAGATTATGTGAAACTAAAAAGCTTCTACACAGCAAAGGAAACAGTCAACAGAGTGGAGACACAACCTACAAAATGGCAGAAAACATTTGCAAACAATGTATCTTACCAGGAGTTTCCAGAATATATAAGAAACTCAAACAACCCAATAGCAAAAAGAATAAATAGTGCCATTAAAAATTGGGCAAAAGACATGAATAGACATTCCTCAAAAAAAGACACGTAAATGACCAACAGGTGTATGCAAAAATACTCAATATTATCGATTGTCTTCCATGACAAGGCAAATCAAAACTGCAATGAGATATCACCTCACTCCAGTTAGAATGGCTATTATCAAAAAGATAAAAAATGAAAAGTGTTGGCAAGAATATGGAAAAAACTAAATGCTTATACAGTGCTGATGGTGATGTAAGTTAGTACAGCGATTATAGAAAATGATATGATATTTTATTTAAAAATCTAAAATAGAATTATTATGTGATCCAGCAAACCCACTACTGGGTATATATCCAAAGGAAATAAAATCAATATATTGAAAAGATACCCACACTCCCATATTTATTGCAGCATTGGTCATGATAGCTAAGGTAGGGAATCACCTAAGTGTTCATCAATAGGTAAACAAATAAAGAAGACATGGTATATACACACAAGAGGATACTTAAGAGCCGTAAAAGGAATAAAATTATTTCATTTGCAGCAACCTGGTTGAAACTAGAGGATATAATGTTAAGTGAAATAAGTAAGTCACAGAAAGCCAAATACAGCATTCTCTCACTTTTATATAGAATTTAAAACAATTGATCTGAGAGAAGTGAGAGTAAAATAGTGGTTACCAGAGCCTGGGGAGGAGAGGAGGTAGGGTGGATCAGGAAAGGATTGGTTAACAGGTACAAAGTTACAGCTAGGAGGAATAAGTCCTGATTTTGTATGGCACAATAGGGTAGTGCTAACTATATATTGCTAACTATAGTTAACAATAATGTATATTTCAAAATAGCTAGAAGAGAGGATTTTGAATGTTCTTACTACAAAGAAATGACAAATGTTTGAATGATGGAGTTTTGAATTATCCGGATTTAATTATTATGCAATGTATATCAAAAAATCACATTGTATCCCACAATCGTGTAATTATTATGACAATTAAAAATAAAATAAACTAAAAAAGATAATTGAATTAAACTTTCCCAGAGAAACAAATTCAATTTCAATAGCATCTTTATATTGCTTTTGAATATATTCAATTGATAATGTGCATTTAAAATTGTTATTATTACTATTTGAGACAGAGTCTTGCTCGGTCCCCAGGCTGGAGTGCAGTGGCATGATCTTAGCTCACTGCAACCTCTGCCTCCTGGGTTCAAGCGATTCTTCTGCCTCAGCCTCCCAGTAGCTTGGACTACAGGCACCTGACACAATGCCCAGCTAATTTTTGTATTTTTAGTAGAGACAGGGTTTCACCATATTAGCCAGGCCTTGTGATCTTCCAGCCTCCGCCTCCCAAAGTGCTGGGATGACAAGCATGAATCACCATGCCTGGCTTAAAATTATTTTTAATGTCATGTTTGCTGCAAACCACTTGATATGGTCTTCATTTTATATTATATTTTCTTGTTTTATTTCAGCTTTTATTTTAAGTTCAGGGGTACATTTGCAGGTTTGTTACATGGTTATATTTTTTGATGCTGAGATTGGGGTATACATGATCCCATTATCTAGGTAGTTTTTCAACCCTTATTCCCTTCCCTTCCTCCCAACCCTGATAGTCCCCAGTATTCATTGTTGCCATCTTTCTATACATGAGTACCCATTGTTTAGCTCCACTTATAAGTAAGAGCATGTGGTATTTTGTTTTTTGTGTCTGTGATAATTCATTTAGGATAATGATCTCCACCTGCATCCATGATGCTGCAAAGGACATGATTTCATTCCTTTTTATTGCTGCATAATATTCCATGATGTATATGTATTATGTTTTCTTTATTCAGTCCACCTTTGATGGACATCTAGGTTGGTTCCATGTCTTTGCTATTGTGAACAGTGCTGTGATGAACGTAGGAGCGCATGTGTCTTCTTGGCAGAACGATTTCTTTTACTTTGCATAGATACCTAATAATGGGATGGCTGGGTCAAACGGTAGTTTTGTTTTAAGTTTTTTGAGAATTTTCCAAACTGCTTTCTACAGTAGCTGAACTAATTTACATTCCCACCAACAGTGTATAAGCATTCGATTTTCTCTGCAACCTCACCAACATCTGTTGCTTTTTGCCTTTTTAGTAATAGCCATTTTGACTGGCATGAGATGGTATCTCATTGGGATTTTCATTTGCATTTCTCTAGCGTTTCTCTAAGTATTAGTAATGTTGAGAATTTTTTTTCTTTTTTTTTTTAGACAAAGTTTTGTTCTTGTCACCCAGGCTGGAGTATAAAGGTATTATCTGGGCTCAATGCAACCTCTACCTCCTGGGTTCAAGTGATTCTCCTGCCTCAGCCTCC
This sequence comes from Aotus nancymaae, assembly GCF_030222135.1. Lineage (NCBI taxonomy): Eukaryota > Metazoa > Chordata > Mammalia > Primates > Aotidae > Aotus > Aotus nancymaae. Next base: position 4,541,169 of record NW_026988570.1, on the reverse strand, counting down.
AGAATAGCTGGGAATACAGGTGTCTACCACCATGCCTGGCTAATTTTTGTATTTTTAGTAGAGTTGAGATTTCACCATGTTGGCCATACTGGTCTCAGAGTCCTCAACTCAAGTGATCCAGTCGCCTTGGCCTCCCAGAGTGCTGAGATTACAGCCATGAGCCACCAAGCCAGCCAAGAATGTTTTAAATATATTTGTTGGTTGCTTGTATGTCTTCTTTTGAGAAGTATGTTCATGTTCTTTGTCCACTTTTTATTGGGAATTATTGTGTTTTGCTAGTTAAGTTCCTTCTAGATTCTGGATACTAGACCTTTGTCAGATGCATAGTTTGTGAATATTTTCTCCCAATCTGTGGGTTGTCTGCTTACTCCTGTAATAGTTTCTTTTGCTGTGCAAAACACCTGTAGTTTAATTAGGTCTCACTTACCAATTTTTTTGTTTGTTGAAATTGGTTTTGAGGACTTAGTCATAAATTCTTTGCCAATGCTGATGTCCTAAACTGTATTCCTTAGGTTTTTTTTAGAATTTATATAGCATTAGCTCTTACATGTAAGTCTTTATCCATTTTGAGATAATTTTTGTAAGTAATGAAAAGCATGCATTCAGTTTTATTCTTCTGATATGGCTAGTCAGTTATCACAGCACCATTTGTTGACAAGAAGTTTTTCCCTTTTGCTTCTTTTTGTTGACTCTGTGGAAGATCATGTAGTCATATGGGTATGGCTTTATTTCTGGGTTCTCTCTCCTGTTCCATTGGTCTATGTGCCTGTTTTTATATCACTACTACACTGTTTTGGTTACTGCAGCCCTATAGTATAGTTTGAAGTGAGGTAGTGTGATGCCTCCAGCTTTGTTCTTTATTCTTTTTGCTTAAGATTGCTTTGATGATTTGGGCTGTTTTTTGGTCCACATGTATTTTGGAATTTTTTTTAACCAAGTAGGTGAAAGATGTCCATAAGGAGAACTGCAAAACACTGCTGAAAGAAATCACAGGTAACACAAACAAAGAGCATAACACTCCATGCTCATGCATTCCAAGAATCAACATTGTTAATACGGCCATACTGCCCAAAACAATATACAGATTCAATTCCTATCAAATTAACAACATCATTATTTCAAGAAATATATCATATTTTCAATAAATAATTAAGGAAATTAGAAAATGTGAAAAAAAAAACTCAGTTTCAAATTGCATGGATGTGTACCCTGAATTTCAGTCACATGCAGAGTTAGAAGAATGCACTTTCCCAAAGTGTATATATATATAAATAATTTTTATTTTTTGTTTCTGTGTATTCTTTTTTATTTAAAAAATAGATAATTCCTTCTTTATTTAAAAAATAAAAATAAAGTAACAACAAACTTGAAATCGATGTGAGGGAGAGATGAGGGAAAAGAGAGATTAGGGTACTTCTAATCGCAGTGCATTTTCTCCAAAGTTTGGCCCCAAACCACCCTCTGAGGAGCCCTGCCCTTCCTCACCCCACTCTCATTTCTCATATAACACTACATTGGAAGAGGGCATTCATTTGACGGTATTGTTGTTCTTCCTGTAACATCAAATAAAGCGTAATAATTTTAAGGGCAGAGACCATTTTCTCAATCTTATTTTGATGCCCAATACTGAGCAAAGGAACATACACATGGTAGAATCTCTAAAATTTTTTTTATAAGACTTTTGTGATTTAGCTATAAGCAGTGACCACAATTTCCACAAAATGTTCCAAAACACTGGTCTTATTATTTTATAGTGTGCCTGTACCTGTATAGCCTTTTAAGGGCCCATAAAATCCAGACATACATTATAGTTTTAAAATGTAGGTTGTGAAAAAAATAGAAATTTAAATAGATGTGATTTTATAATAGCAGACATTGTAGTAGAGCACAAATCTGAATAAATTGTGTATTCTAGCTTAAAAAGTTACCAGAGAGGTAAGGCAAAATCCTGGTCAGTACAATTTAAAGTTTTCCACATGTAGCACAAACTTCACATGTCAACTAAAATTTTATCTGAATGTTTAGTTCTAGAACTTTAAATCATTTTCAGAAATGGCTTTTTGTTAAAATATTAACTGCATTTCTCCATTTCTTTGTCTCTCTCTGAGCAAGGAAAATTCTTAGTTGAAATGTAATTTCATTTTTTCTTGCCAATGTACACACACAATCTAGGGTCATCTTTCTGTGTAATTTGTACTAAAGGGAAAGAAGAATATACAGAAACGAGAAATAAAAATTATTTACGTATATACACATTGGGAAAGCACATTCTTCTAACTATGCATGTGACTAAAATTCAGGGGACACATCCATGTAATTTGAGACTGAGTTTTTTCTCACATTTTCTATAAAATGCAGACATCATTGGTTATAATTATGGATTCACACATTTAAATGTCCAATTCTGAAAATAAGCAATTGTAAATCCCTTCTGAGGCAATGGTGAGTAAAGAATGAGAGTTTATATTTAATCAGACAAGCCTGGTGACACTAGGGTTGAAGTCAGTTATTTCCAAAATTTGAATTAAGTTGAGAAACCGTTTCATGTTTTTGAAATTTCACAACCACAGCAGAAATGTCAAGGCATCACAGATCATGTAGGCAGTTCTTTGGTGTTTCCTGGGAGTGAAAATAAAGACACACCTTCTCTTAATTTTTCCAGTGGAAGGTAAACAGACTTCTCTAAGCCTCTCTGATAACAGCCTCCGAGAAAGTTTTTACATATAGGAAGAGAGAATGAGTGCAGGCAACTTCCCAGGTTTTCTTGTTTTTCAGCTCACAACACAGCAGACCCACTGGTAGAACAAGTTTAGATAGTGACTCTTAACCAAACACAAGTCAGCATCACCCGGAAGACTTTACAAATCATGGTTGGCTGAGAGTCTGTGGGAACCGAAGAGGAAACTGAGGCTTTAGGACATTGGCGGGAACACCCAGTTCACCAACAGTGAGTCTGCCTCCAACTTGTCTTTCTTCCCAGCTCAGATGCCTGCCAGGGCTCTATCTGGTAACTCTGTCAAAGATATAATTTTAATTAAGGACAAGATTAAGAATCATATGTTTCTTGATGTTGGTGAGTTCAGTTGATGCATATTCTACTAGTGAATTAGATTTTTAAATTATTTGATTTAGAGTAAGGTTGATGTGATCACTTATTTTCCTTGGAAAATTCAAAGATGAAAGGTCGAGTGAGGTTTGTAAAGTAGGGGTCCTTATTTGAAAGGATTATTATCTCTATTAAGTCTTTAAATAGAGTGCCCTGACAACATTAGTGGAACCAATAAAATGTGCCTTTTACCCTAAGTGGGGTCAGTATTCAAAAAGACCCATTGAGCCCTCTTATTATGGAGCTTTAACCGAAGGTCTAGGGAATACACTTACCATAGGGTTTAGATTGCTGTACAGTGTAAGGAGATCACTGTACAGTGTACTGTCTGTATGACATGTATTGTAAGGTGTAGATCACCGTGTTGGTGTAGGAACAAAAAGAGATCACTGCAGTGGAGCGAGTAGATTACTGTGCAGCAGAAGATGTCATCAGAATGCAGTGTAGAGTAGACCGCCATGTGGATTACAGTGTTGATCACTGTGCAGTATAGGGTGTCAGTCACTGTGTAGTGTAAGGAGCAGATCACAGTGCCACAGGATGTACACCACTATGCAGTATGGTGGGTTTCACTGTGCCAATTGTATCACTCATCACTGTGCACTACAGAGAGTGCATCGCCATGCATGGTAGAGTGCACATCATCATGCACTGTAGGGAGCAGATCTTTGTGTCATAGTATGAATACCAATGTGCAACATATGGTGGGAACCACTATGAAGTGCAGAGAGTGGATCGCTATGCAGTGCAGGGTGTAGATGACTGTGCACTTAAGGGAGTAGATCACTGTGCGGTGTAGGGTACAGACCATTATGCAATGCAGGGTACAGAGATGTGCAATGTAGTATACAAACCCATGCAGTCTAGGAAATGCATCACTTAGAGTTTTATCTGAGTTTACGAGTTAGCATCTTGTGCATGATGGTAAGACGGTCTCTTTATACAGGAGCAACATATTTTTCAGTGTTTGCTTTTCCTTGGTGTCCTTCATGTTTCTTTGATAAATAGCCATCTCAGAAGAGACTTTGCTGAGCCCCTCACAGTGTGCAGACACCAGTGGAAAGCAAAGATTACAGAGAATGTTATTTCTGAAAACATTTCTGAGAAAGTGTAATAATGACTGAGGCACAGCCTTAATCTGAAAAGGGGATCAGTGGCTGATAAGAGCAGCAAGGGAAGTGAAGAGAACATAATTCATAGAGAAAGGGGACCTACAGCTGTGTATTGCATGGAGGGAGGGCAGTCCAGGAAGAGGCAACACAAAGTCTGTGTAAGGCTTGGTTGACTAAGTGATGAGGTTAGAAGCTGACTCCCTCAAGGGTGGTCAAGGAACTATGTGCATCAGCATCACTGGGGGAAGTCTTCATTTAAGAGGCAGGTTTTTGAGCCTTCCTTCACTGAGTGAGAGTGTCTGGGAATATGCATTGTAGCCAGTTATCCCAGGTGACTCTCCATGGCACTAAGTTTTGAAACTGCTGGTTAAATGACAGAGACACATGTGTAGATCTAGAGAAACCAGACTGAAGCCAGGAGAGCAGTAGGAGAGGTCAGCAGGAAGTTTAATGCTAATCTCTGGTGTATTGGATCATACTCAGGGCTGCCCTTGAGCCATGAAGGTGGAGGAGAGTAGAAATAACTGCTGCCTGAAAATGAGCACAAGGATCTTAACAAAAGCAAGGCACAGCAAGAGGGTCTAAAGTTGACTGCAGGCTGGGAGCAGTGGCTCATGCCTGTAATCCCAGCACTTTGGGAGGATGAAGCAGGCAGATCACTTGAGGCCAGGAGTTTGAGACCAGCTTGGCCAACATGGTGAAACCCTGTCTCTACTAAAAGAACAAAAAATTAGCCAGGCATGGTGACACGCACCTGTAGTCCCAGCTCAGGAAGCTGAGGTGGGAGAATCGCTTTAACCCAAGAAGTGGAGGTTACAGTGAGCTGAGATTATGTCACTCCACTCCGGCCTGGAAGACAGAGCGAGACTCTGTCTCAAGTAAATGAATATATACATACATAAAGCTGACTACCAAGCCAAATAAGGGAAATCATGTAAATCATCTTCGGTCTCATTTTCCTGTCTTCCGTGGGGAACGTGGGGTGGGTCACATAGTCTGAGACTGTGTCCTTCTCTGAGCTGGAAGCAGAACAGTGGGCCCTCAGACTGATGAAACAGACAAAAAATGCCCCTACTTCTCAGACATTATGAAAAACACATATCTAAAAAGTTGATGATGTTTTAGTACCTCCAAGCATGTAATTTCCCAGATGAAGATGTCTAATAGGGATCCACTGTCTGTGGAATTCATCACAAACATCTCAACACACTGTTATGCAGCATGTCTGCAAACATACCTTCCACTCTTGTCTCCCACCTATTTTTGGGCATGTCCTCTGCAGCCCCAGCATCTGCCTACCTGCTGCAAGCCACAATCAACCAACTGGTTGATGCTTCAAGCCCCCTCTCAAATTCCAACTCCTTCATAAAGCCCTTATGATCCCACCTGATCCCTTTTCCCTCCAAGTCCTTGTAACCTTTTATGAGGACTTAACACCTTCTGCCTTGTGTTCTGGCTAGTTGTGTGAACACTAATCTATCCCTCTGGCTGGGCTGAGGCCTACCCGAGAATGAGTTTGTACTCTGTCATCACACTAACATTTTCATAGATCCCTACAAAGCAGGTTGCATACACCAGATGCTCAATAAATATTTTTTCAACTAAACTGGGCTCAAAAAATCTTTAATGTTTCAATAGAATACACATAATGAAATATTGCTTATTAAGTTCAGAACTGTTCAGCTTAGTGAGTAAAATATGAAAAACTTGCACTACTGACTCAGCCTCACTATCATACAGAGCAGTGTTTTTGTTCCCTGGGATTCCCTCATGATTTGCAAGGCAGACCCAATCCCCTCCCACCCATTCTGATCTGTCTCCTTCATCCATCAGGCGCTGACAGCACCAATCTGTGACTACTAAGGGAGGCAGAAACCCCAGTCAGCTAGTCTCTTTGTCTGGACATGGGACTATTCATGGAAACTGCATATTCAATGTAAAAATAAGTGTCAGTTGAGAGACTGAACCAAATGATTGATTGCTTATTTCTCCATGAGAGTGGTGTTTGGAACAAAAAGCCTGATTATCAAACCATTGACACAAAAACGAAATGAGCTGATGGCGCCTTCTGATTATGAACTGAAGGTTTTCTGCTAACTTTATCCTGAGTGCTTCCTTCTCAGGCCTCCAGGCACCATATGATTAAACTTGACTGATGGGGGCTTAAATCCAAGGGATGTTAATTTATAAATTAGCTGCATAATGCCTTACGCATGGATTTTGGGGCTCCTTTAAGCATAAGCCTTTGGGAGCTCAAGTACTCTGCTCAATCCCTCTCTCAAAGTGAGCCCATGAAAGTGGAGGAGCTTTCCAAACCCTTACTGACCACAACACAGAAGGCCAATAGTCCTCTACGTTATTTTTCTGTTTATTGGTGGAAACAGAGACATGGAGAGTTTTATCTGACTCTGAGCCAGAAATGCTCAGCTGTCTTCTGAAGAATTTGTCCAAGCATAAAGTCAAGACAGAAGGAAAAGACAATATCTAGAATCAGACATTGCTGTGGATTTGAGAACATTTTTGCTTTAGATAAGGAGAGCAGCTGTGAGGTTCCTTCCATTTCACACTCCTGTTGCGTGGGGCTGCTAACTCAAACAGGGGCAAGCCTACAACTTCTCATTTTAACCTGTATCCACTTGCTGGGCTGAACCTCTGCTGCCATTCACCCCTGCACAGTCTCTGATATTTTGTAATGGATTCTATGGCTAGATTTTACATTATTTTTTTCACATTTCCTTATATAATACGCTCAAGCCCAGAGAAAGGGAAACTAGTAGGTACAGTGAGAATGTTAGAAAGTAAGAGGTCTCTGCTTGGAGCAAACTTTTTGGAAAGCAGCTTTTGAAATGGTTCTGAGTCAGTAAGTTTCCTTTTAAGATCCATCTGAAGAAATAAATTTAAAATATGACCAGGTGTTCAAAAATAACACACACATTGAAGCATTGAAGCATCTGTGACATTGCCGCCCTCTGGAAAATGGGGAGGCTTTGCAATTTTGGCAGCCCTGTCACCAAAGATCAGTTGATGATTAGCAACTGTGTTGGAATGATGCTTTAGGCACTCCTGAAAATTTCCATGTCCATGTTCGTCAGGCACTTCGAAAGACATTATCTCTATCTTATTTTTTTTTCTTTCTCAGTTACCCAGGCTGGAGTGCATTGGTGCAATCTTGGCTCACTGCAACTTCCGCCTCCCGGGCTCAAGTGATTCTCCTGCCTCAGCCTCCCGAGTAGCTGGGACTACAGGTGCCCCCCACCACACTTGGCTTATTTTTGTACTTTTAGTAGAGACAGAGTTTCACCATATTGGCCAGGCTGCTCTTGAACTCCTAACCTTGTGATCCACCTGCTTCAGCCTCCCAAAGTGCTGGGATTACACTGTACCCAGACATCTCTTTTAATCTATACAATTACCATTGCCATTCTCATAGAGGATTAAATGAAACCTATATAACAGGCTGGTAATTGGCAGAGCAAAGATTTCCACCCAGGCATTTCAAGTCCAGAATTTGAGTATTTAACCACTTTCTTTTACTGCGAAAGAATTTTCTCATTATACACACACAAACACGTTTCATTCCTCATTGAGTCCCATTGCATAATGAGCCACAGGAGTCCCTGGAAGATGGTGAAACCCTTAGTAATGAGCGTAGAAAATGGCGGAAGATGGTGGCACTAATCAGAAAATACTCCAGACATACCAGGTTCCCATTGGTCCTGGAAATTCTACCCCAATATAGTGATGTGTCCATCTACCTTAATCAACATGAAACTTACCAGAATTGATTCATTTTATTTTAGATGAATGAGAATCAGGCAGACTCTCTGGGCCATCATTGTTACCATTAACTCATTCGTGAGACCGACTCTGAGCCAAGCACGATGCTGTGGACTGGGGCTGTGAGGACGAGTACACGGCTTAGCTGTTAAGAAGCTCAGAGTCCAGTCTAGCAAAAAGAAAGTAAATAGATGATTTTAGTGTCACCAGTGATCCTGGAATAGGCTGGAGGATACAGATATGCAGGGACTCCACCTGTCATTAGCCCATATCACATCGTGTATTTCCTTTTCTTAGGACCTTATTCTTGATATTTTTTCTTACAAGATACACTTTCCTCAAGAAAGCACAACATAAATTAATATCTATTAATAGTTAAGGGAGGTGGGTTGCTCTCAACATAATAGACTTTTTTAGTATACATTCTTTGTTTGCTAATATTTATATCAATTGCTTCTCCACTAAGCATCCATCAATTAAGCCTTGGAAAAAAAGAAATAGGAAGAGAAAACCAAGCTTGATTTTTTTTTCTTTTCTTTTCTTTTTTTTTTTTGAGATGGAATTTCCCTCTTGTTGCCCAGGCTGGAGTGCAATGGCTCAATCTTGACTCACCACAACCTACGCCCCCTGGGACCAGCAATCTCCTGCCTCAGCCTCCTGAAAGGCTAATATTACAGGCATGCACCACCACACCCAGCTGATGGGTTTCTCCATGTTGGTCAGGCTGGTCTCAAACTCCCAACCTCAGGTGATCCCAAAGTGTTAGGATTACAGGCGTGAGCCGCCACGCCCAGTGATTTCTTTTTCTTTTTACAAAATAAAAAAGACAGTTGAAAATATTTTTAAAGGCACATTAAATAGATTTAGATATTTGAAAAAGTATTTATACCACACATACATATAACGTGGTATACTTTAGAATTCCTGGCTCTTATGAGCATATTCAAAGTTAAAGTACTTACATTCATAAGGAAACCTGTGTGTGTATACCTGAACACACAATCCACAAAGCATTACTTTGTTTGTAAGCAATATTATCATGATATGAATTTTAAAACTAAGTCCCCATTAAGACACAGGTTGTCCTCCTAGAGTTCAACTGGTCTCCCACAGGCAACAGCAACTTGAAAAAGACTCTGTGACTTAATGACACTCCACTACCCTCAATACCAATGGAGATCATCTTGCCTCTTCGAATTATAGGAATCAAGAATACATTTTGCAGCTAGCTCAGCTTTGGGCTAAGAGAGCACCAAGAGGCTGGCAAGTTGCTCCCACTGGACAAACAACTCTAGACATCTACACATCCACCTCCGTAAAACGAGATCACAGAAGAAACACTGGGAGGCTCTTAGAACGGGGTCTGGAATGAGTCATGGGAATTGCAGAGGAATTCTCACTGCCTTTCACACACTGCCACTTTCTGACTCTTTGGGAGGGCATGAGATGAGAATTCCACAACGTTTTCTGATAAGGGACTAATGTATTGGCTGCGAAACAAACTCATTCCCATATAGGCTGTTTGTTAATTTTCAAATCAGTCCTATATCTACAATATCATCTGATCCCTATAATCCTCCTACTGAATGATCCTAAAAGAAGCCATAGATGACAGAGTAATTTTAGAAAGAAGATGCAAAGAAAATGTAGACACAGGTATGCAGGAAGATGATTAAAGATTTAACTGTAGATGGTGGTGCAAGGCTTTTCAATGTTTTATTTTTAGGGAGGTGCTCTTTTAGCCTGCGCGTCTTGTAGCCTGTGTGTCTGGGTGTGCGTGTTTTAGAAGCCTACGGAATTAATGAGCACACAGGAGATGAGGGTGAGAGATAGCTGAGGCGAAGGCCCAGAGATATTACTCCAAGGAAAAGGGAATAATTACACAGTATCTCTACCACTTCTGTATGTATTACCTGTAGTAAGAAATCCATCACAGATGCCTGACTTCCCTCCACCCTCAGCACCACCCAATCAAACGCCAAAGTCCTGTGTGAAGGTTTTGTTGTGGACATGGAATGCAAAAGCAGGCAAGACTGATGATGAGAATTTGAGGGTAAGAGAAAATGAGGCAGCCAAGGATATCCCAAGGCCACTTATGCCTGATAGAAAAATAAAGAAACTTTAATTTGTTCATGCTTGACAGCTGCAGAAATGTGAGCCCCTGAGCAGACTGTGTCAAAAAGGAGAATCATTCTCTCTTAACTTCTACAGCTTAGGAAACACGGAGGAGTTGAGGATAAAAGCACCGAGCTCCACACCCCCTTGCTCAGTCACAGTGGAATTTAATATTTCACCTGCGCTGTGACTGGCACTGAGATGCTTCCCAAAATCTATTTATGAAGACAGGGGCTAAATTTGCATGACAGGAAGAATATGACAAAATATAATATATTTTAATATTTAAAATACAAATTACACAAAGTGTGAATAAGGTTTGTTTTTGCTGCTGCATCAAAACAGATGATTTATAAAACTGTGCATTTTCGGTGGACTAAAATGTAGGCCATGATGGTGAATAGATCGGCATGCACAGGGGCCCCACCTTCCTACTTGCAGTGACTGCATTGCACAGCCCAGTGGGTGCATGGGAGCACTGGATGCAACTGCAGGAAGACTGTTTACACATTCTTAATTGGGTCCCCTAAGCACAGACCCTAGTCAAGTATGCTTTTAAGTACAGATCCTCATACTTCAATCACAGTTAGAGGTTATTATTTTGCTGTTTTGAGACAGTTTTCAAATAACTTGTAAAAGGCAGTTATATACCTAGAAAAGGCAGTTATATACCTAGAAAAGACTATGCTTCATCAGACAGACCGGCAGGCACAGTCTGTGTTTCCTAAGAGGAGTGTGTAATGAGTGCGTTGCTGGGATGGGTAGCTGCAGAGATGAGAATACACACACCCCTTCTCTAATATGGGGATTGGAACCATAAAGAGTAAATATTAGTAACACTTAACTTGTTAGAGGAAGCTCCAGAGCTATCTTGACTCAGTGGTTTCCCTCCGTTTAAAATATTCATTTATTTATATACTCATTTATTGATGTTTTACTGATTATAAACACAATGTATGTCCATTACAATAAAAATTTTTAAGTACAAAATATGAACATTAAGTATAAAATTTGCCTGTAACGATATCACCTAAAGATTATAGTGGCTAAAAGTTTTAGTAGATTCTTTTTAAATTCTGTACTATTAATTTTTAAATACTAGTGTCAGGGAGAGTTTTTAACCATTATTTCTTAATCTAATGCCATATTATTAGTAATTTTCCGTGTTTCTATATATTCTCCTACAACATCAGTGTTAATGTTACCACAACATTCAATCCATTCAGTCAAGTGGATGGGTATGTCAGCATGAATTTGACCTCATTTTGAGGCAATTAAGTTGTTTTCTCTTTTTTGTTCATTAATGTAAGGGCTTTTTCAGTGGACTAAAATGTAGGCCATGATGTGAATAGATCGGCATGCACAGTGGCCCCACCTTTCTACTTTCAGTGACTGCATTGCACAGCCCAGTGGGTGTATAGGCACTTATCTATGTAAGTACTAGCCTCATTTTAAATTATTTTCCCATAGTAGATTTTTACAATCGGAATTGCAGAATCAGACACACGGCAATTTTCTGTTTTCTGGCTCAGGTGGTTCCTCACAGACACAGCTCAATTAGCCTTCCTGGCGCAGGAAGAAGGGTGAGTATGTAGGCAACGGAGGACTGAATAACTGCCTCTCAATGAGGTTGAGAACTTATAAGAAAATCTGACCAAAATTCTCCCTTGTATTTTTCTGCCATCTATTAATTCATGTCAGAAATTCGTTTAACGTGAGACTAAATCTTTTATTACAAAATAGATGTGTGTTATGATGCAAATAGCTTTGGAAGAGAAACATTCTTACTCAAATTCTGGCAGTGCATGTGATTAAACCATGTGTCCCTTTTCATTCCCTACAGACCAGCAGAATTTTGTAAGTCCAGAGAGAGCAGAGCATTTGGGTTTTAAAATGAAAAGAGTAGAAAGTTAAAGGAAAAAAAATATATACCAGAAGAAAAATTCTCACCTGCCATAATGTTCCCATGCATATTTTGATAGGAGAGAAGAGATACCAATCCCCACTTATTAATCAGTAAATAATAGATTTTTTAAAACTAGAATTTACTTTCCTTCTGGTTAAGAACCTGCATACTGGCATTGAAGGATGTCTGCTTCCAAATAAACTGGATTAATGAGGATGAGTTTACCCTCCTGCCTGAAGCAGCAACAACCAAAATGAGACAAAATATGGGTAACAATAGTTTTCAAGTGACTGAACATCAAGTGTGACCCCGGATAGGTGAATGAGAGTGACCCCTGAGAGATAGAATACAAATGAGGTATATTTTAGGATTTCCTGAGCTTACTAATAAAAGGGAGTTTGTGGCATACTGTAGTGAGAGGCAAAACCCAGGCAGAATTCAGCAGACACCCTAAGTTGAAAAGAAAAAGCTTCAAGTCAGAGAATAGCAAGGCAACCAGGGGTGAGATTACCAGAATTCAGAGAGCCGCACAAAGAAAGAAGCCCAGGAATTTGCAAAAAAATCCTCCTCAAGCATTCAGTAAAATATTCATTGTTTAAGAAACCTAATTAACACTGGAAAAAGAAAAACTATTAAGGACAAAGCCCAAAGCTGACATGCAAAAGGGAATGAATCTGTTTCCAGAATCCAGGTTGGAGAACCTCAAATTTTATGGATCATTGGATTGCATAATAAAAAGGTTTTCGTTTCAATATTTGAAAATAATTAGCCCTAAACCAAAGGCTACTTTGACCTTGGGTAGGAATTTCTAAAATCAAGACACAGATACATCAAACTGTTTCCAACTCTTTAACTGTGCCAAAACAAATCTCAAGATTATTGTAAGAATACCAAAATATTCATGTAACATAAGATAACATTCAGTGTTCAGCATTCAATAAAATATTTCCAGGAATATAAAATAAGTAGGAAAATATAATGAAGACATGGACTATATTTAAAAATCAAAATTAAACTAGAGAAAAAATATATGAGAAACAAAGAAAAAACACTGGATGGGGTTTACAGCATATTAGACATAGTGGAAGAAAAGATTAGTGATCTTAAAGCCATACCAGTAGAAGCCAACCATAAGAAACCAAGAGAGAAAGAGGATATTAAAAATAAAAAGAGCGGCCGGGTGCGGTGGCTCACGCCTGTAATCCCAGCACTTAGGGAGGCCGAGGCCGGTGGATCACGAGGTCAAGAAATCGAGACCCAGCAAACTGACACAAGAACACAAAATCAAACATCGCATGTTTTCACTCATAGACGGGTGTTGAACAATGGGAACACATGGACACAGGGAGGGGAGCACTATACACTGAGGTCTGTTGGGGGGGACAGCAGGGGGTGGGGAGTTGGGGAGAGATAGCATGGGGAGAAATGCCACATATAGGTGAAGGGGAGGAAGGCAGCAAATCACACTGCCACGTATGCACCTATGCAACAATCTTGCATGTTTTTCACATGTACCCCAAATTCAATAAAAAAAATAAAAATGTACCTAAAATGTAATAAACATGTACCTAAAATGCAATTAAAAAAAAAAAAAAGAAAAAAGAAATCGAGACCATCCTGGCCAACATGGTGAAACCCCGTCTCTACTAAAAAGACAAAAAATTAGCTGGGCATGGTGGCACATGCCTATAATCCCAGCTACTCAGGAGGCTGAGGCAGGAGAATTGCCTGAACCCAGGAGGCAGAGGTTGCAGTGAGCCGAGATCGCGCCATTGCACTCCAGCCTGGGTAACAAGAGTGAAACTCCGTCTCCAAAAATAAAAAAATAAAAAGAGCTTCAGTGAACTGTAGGATAACTTCAATAGCCTAAAATATAAAACTGCTTCTAGTTTCCAGGAAGATGGTACAAAATTATCTTTTAAAAATGATAAAAAAATCTTTCAAATATATTGAAATTGATGTCTAAGGTTTTAAAAAATTTAATGAGCCTCAAGTACAATAAACACAAAAAAACACACCTAGCCATATAATAAACAAATTGTTCAAAATCAGTGATTTTTTAAAAAAATTATGAAACAACCAGAAGAAAAAGACACATTGTATATACAGGAACAAATAAAAGGATTATAGATTTCTTTTTGGAATAAATGCATGTGAGAAGACAGTGGGTCAGTATTTTTAATATATTTAAAGAAAACTTTGTCAACCTAGAAATATCTACCAAGCAAAAATGCCCTTTAAAATTAAAGTAATTCTCCAAAGTAGATATATAAATGTCAATAAAAGATGCTCAATATCATTAGACATTAGGGGATTGCAAAACAAAGCTATAATGAGATACACTTCACACTCTTAGGATGGCTGTAATCCAAAAGATCAAACATTACAAGTGTTGACAAAGATATGGAAGCATTGCAAACCTCATATGTTCCTGTTAGTAAAGCAGCACCTTTAAAAACAATTTGGCAGTTTGTAAAATTATTAAATGTAGAGTTAACATAGAATCAACAGTTCTCCTCCTACTTATATAACTTACATAATTGACAGCATATGTCCAAAAAATCCTGTACACAAATGTTCATAGCAGCATTATTCATAATAACCAAAAAGTGGGAAAACTATCAAATGACTATTAGTTGAATGAATAAAGAAAATGCAGTATATCCAGACAGGAGATATACAGCAACAACAAGGCATGAAGTACTGATAAGTACTACAACAACAGTGAACCTTGAAAACATGTTGCTAGGTGAGAAGCACTTCACAAAAGTAGATACATTCACAAAACAGAAAAAGTGAATTATTTATAATTCCATTTATATGAAATGTCCAGAATAGGTAAATTCCTACAGAAAGAGAGTTAATTAGTGTGTACCAGGGGCTGAGAGTCTGAAGAACGAATTTTGATGGCTAATGGGAAATGGAGTTTCTTTGAGGGTGATGTAACACTCTGAAGTTAAAAAGTGGTCATTGTTGTACCACTCAATGAATATATTAAAAAGCACTGAATTGCATACTTTAAAGAGGTAAAATTTATAGGATATGAACTATATTTCAATAAAGATTATTTCTTTAAGAAGGTGAAATAAATAATTTTTCAAACATGCAAAAGAAGAAACATTCATTAGCGTCACACTTTCACCATAAGAAAAGGTGAAGAAAGTCATTTAAGCAGAGGGAAAACAAAATCAGAAGGAAATATAAATCTACACAAAGGAATAGGGAACAAATGATACAGTAAATACATAGATAAATATATAGAATTGTTGTTATTACTCAAATCTCTTTAAAACATAGTTTACTTTATAAATGAAAAAATATTTTGAATTTTGTATGTATACGTAAAATGTATGATAAAAATAGCAAAAAAACCTTATAAGGGAAAAATGGATGAGCACCATTTCAAGGTCTTTAAAAAATAATTTTATTTTGGATTCAGGGGTACATGTGTAGTTTTGTTAAATGGTATATCGGGTGATACTGGGGTTTGGGATTCTAGTGAACCCATCACCCAAATAGTGAACAAAATACCCAATAGGTAGTTTTCATCTTTGCCCTCCCTCCTTCTTCCCCTCTTTTGGAGTCCTCGTTGTCCATTGTTTCCATCTTTATATACACGTGTATCTATTGACTAGGTCCCACTTATAAGGGGAACATGCAGTATTTGATTTTCCATTTCTATGTTAATTCACTTAGGATAAATGTCTTCCAGCTGGATCCATGTTGCTGCAAAGGACATTTAAGTTTATTCTGTGACTTTGCTATTGTAAATAGTGCTGCAATAAACACAAGTTCATGTGTCTTTTGATAAAATGATTTATTTTCCTTTGGGAACATACCCAGTAGTGGAATTGCTGGGTCATATGATAATTCTATTTTTAGTTCTTTGAGAAATCTTCATACTGTTTTCCATAGGGGTTGAACTAATTTGCTTTCCCACCAATGGTGAATAAGCATTCCTTTTTGTCTGAATCCTTGCAACATCTGTGTTTACTTTAGCCATTCTGACTGATGTGGGATCGTATCTCATTATGGTTTTGTTTTACATTTCTCTAAATATCAGTGACATTGAATATGTTTTCGTATGTTTGTAGTCCTTTGCCCACTTTTTAATGGGCTTACTTTTTTTTTTGTCTTGTTGATTGGTTTAAGTTCCTAATAGATTCTGGATATTAGTCTTTTGTTAGATGTATAGCTTGCAAATATCTTCTCCCATTCTGTAGACTGTTTACTCTGTTAATTGTTTCTTTTGCTATGCAGAAGTTCATTAATTAAGTCTCATTTGTCAATTTTGGTTTTTCTTGCGATCGTTTTTGAGGTTTTATTCATAAATTCTTGGCCTAAGCCAATGTTCAGAAGAGTTTTTCCCAGGTTTTCTTCCACAGTTTTCAACCACCTGCAGGTGGTTGTAGGTGTATGGTTTTCTTTCTGGGTTCTCTGTTCTGTTATTGATCTATGGTCTATCTTTGTACCAGTGCCACAATGTTTTGGATAGCCTTGTAGCATCATTGCAAGTTGGGTAATGTGATGCTGCCCACTTTTTAATATTTGTTTAGGATTGTTTTGGCTATCTGGGCTCTTTTTAGTTTCATACAAATTTTAAAATTTTATTTCATAATTCTATGAAAAAATGTCATTTATACTTTGATAGAAACTGTGTTGACTCTGTAGCTTTGGGAACTGTGATTTTTTTTTTTTTTTTTTACTTTAAGTTCTGGGGTACATGTGCAGATCTTGCAGGATTGTTACATAGGTATACACATGCCATGGTGGTTTGCTGCCTCCATCCCCTCTTCACTTACATTAGGTATTTCTCCTAATGTTATCCTGTCCCAATCTCCCCACCCCCTGCTGAACTATGGTCATTTTAACAATATTGATCCTTAACAATCCATGAGCACGGAATGTTTTTACATTTGATTGTGTCATCTATAATTTAGTTCATAAGTATTTTGTAGTTCTCCTTATAAACACATGTCACTTCCTTGGTTAAATATATTCCTAGATATTTTAATTTTTGTGGCTATTGTAAAAGGGATTAAGTTTCTTTCTTTCTTTCTCTTTCTTTTCCTCCCTCCCTTCCTTCCTTCCTTCTTTCCTTCTTTCTTTCTCTTTCTCCCTCACTCTCTTTCTTTCTTTCTTTCACCTCCACCTCCTGGGTTCAAGCAATTCTCCTGCCTCAACCTTAAAACAGTTATGCCAGAGTTTTATTAACATGTTTGCTTACAAATATAAGAGATGGAGCTTATTTTTAGATAAAGAAATCCACATCTAAAGACATTAAATCTCTAAACTCTGATTAAGCTTCTAAGTTGAAGAGCATATTTAATATCGTAGAGAAATTAAAATTATTCAGAAAGTTATTTTTCACTTTGGGACATTATTTCTTTATCAAGCTTGACTTTGCATCTATAATACAAAATCTTCCAAAGAAAATCTCACTCTTTACACACTGCTTTTAGAGCATGAGGCCTAGACTAACACAGACCTCTTTGAGCCTTACTACAGGTTGGGAATCCCTTATCCAAAATGCTTGAGACTAGAAGTGTTTCGGATTTGAGATTTTTTCAGATTCGGGGATATTTGCAATATTTTGGGGGTGAGACCCAAATCTAAACACAAAATTCATCTATGTTTTATTTACCCCCCATATGTATATATAGCCTGAAGGTAATTTTATACAATGTTTTAAATCATTTTGTGTATGTTCATCCTTCACACATGCTATTTTAGTACCCTTTATGAACATGCTTGTGTAGGGCAATCTGGGCATGCGTGAAAAGGATATGCTGCAGCTGAAAGGCATTGGGAATGTCATTTTTCCCTTGAGAACACTGAATAAACTGTGTTGTGCACCTGTGTTTTGAATGAGACTCATCACATGAGGTCAGTTGTGGAATTTTCCACTTGTGGTGTCACATTGGTGCTCAAAAATTTTTGGATTCTGGCGCATTTCAGATTTTGAATTTTCAGACTCGGGATGCTTCACCTCTACGTCCCTTGTTGAAATCAAACCAGTACATCTGTATTCACTCCTTGATCCACCAGTCCAGTAACCAGCTAACCAATGAATTAGTTGAATCACAAAGGTAGTCAAGAAGATTTGATATCATGGCTAACCCTGGGAATTTTGAATATTTTAAAGTTTTAATATTGCTTTTTATTAATTAGTGTATTGCAATTTCTATAGGAGGACAAATTGATACAGTGCCTAAGACACAGCCTTCTTTTATAGATGTGCTTTTTCGTATGTTCAGACTTTAGTTCCTAGGACACCTGAGGGACAAAGAATCAAGCTGAAATAAGTAGAGGATGCTAACCCCTATCTTAAATTTCCTAAAATCGCCTTTTCATTCTCATTCTTAGTGGTTAAGGGTTAGTCCTCGGTGAGAACAGTGTTGCCAGATTCATGCAGATTCCGAAGGCCAACTTCCCTTCAGACACTCTTCTTTTCCAGACACCCATGTCACTGCTTCTCCACCCATTCATTCACCTTTGATCCCAGGCTCCACCCTGACTCCTCAGTCTCCCAAAAAATAGAACCACACTTGCTCCTCTCTTCCTTCCCCTATAGTCCCTTCCTACTTCCTATTCCTCTGGCTGGTAGGTGTAAACCCACGGCATAGAGTAACCCTCAAACCAAAGACTCCCCAGTCATGTCCACCATCCATGTGATAACGGGCTACTGCAACCACCTGGGAAGTCAAAAGCAAAGAGGAAAAAATCACCAATTTCTACCCATTATGTCCTGGGGTTCACAGGTGCCCCTCATTTTGTTCTTTAGTGGCATTGGCACCATTTTGTGGCAGGTCCTTCATACACAGTTCTTGCATGTGCTATATAAGGACTGCATCGAACTGCCTTCCTCTTTCCTTGCTTTGTCTCTATTAAAGGTTTCCATTTAACACATTTTGTCTAAGGGTGCCACCTATCTCCTAGGTTTCTTGACCAATCTTCCACCCAAATCTCCAGACAGACCACTCTCAGGGGAGCATTCATCTGGACTTACAGAGATAGGCCCAGTTCCCCCCTGCACAGTATATTCACATTTTTATCACTATTTGGGGGGATGGCACTGATTCCATCAGATCCAGCCTTCTGCACAGTTCACAGGGCGCTACGTAGGGGCTGACTTGCCCCGCCTCCTTGCCTTCTGAATCTACTCTGACCATCTAACCATCAAGGCTTTGCAGACTTGTTCCCAACTTTGAACATAGTGGCCATGATTCACCATCTTGAGATTTTTTTTAACTAAACCTTGACTGTTAAGCTGAGAAAAAAAATCACATTTAGACTCTTTCTTACTGTTTACTCAGTTGTCTCTTGTCTCCTTCATCTAGGACCATCACCTCTTCATCATGCTTTCCCCAAGCAGGATACTTTTCTGTTTGTCTGATTCCATAAACTCAGAGAGGACACAGCTTGGGTTTTTGTAGAACAGCTTTCACATTATAGGATTTTGTTCTTTGTAGTATGGGCAACGTTGTATTAAGTTGGTGAAAAAGTAATTGTGGTTTTTATCATTACAAGTAATGGGATGCAATGATTGAAAATATGATTAAATGCCAGTAAAATAGTATGGTCTATAGATAGCCCAGCAAACTTAAAAGATAACAATGCTTGTTGTAGGGCAGAATAGTTCTGCATATAATTTAGGTAAGCAGAGAATAGGTTTTCATTAAGTTTCAGAAAAAGCATTAATGGTGTAAATATAGGAAGAGGTAGAGGGCAATTCAGCAGACCATTCCATTTAGAAGAAGCATAAACCAAGTTGAGTGGCTAGTTGGGTTGTAGCCATTTCCAATGAAATCATATCTTATCCACAGAATCTGGGATGAGAACATATCTGGGATACCAAAGAAAAGCTAATTATTATAGCTCATGGCGCTATGTGGGATTTTTGGATCTTCCAATACCTTAGTCATCATGTGTACAAATAAAGCAGCTGAAAATAAAAGGAAAGGACAGAATCGCTACACTGAAGCTGTATTCATAAATGTTTCACAGATAACAAACATCTAGTTAAGAGACTCCATACACATTGCAGCTACCGCTTCGCTCTCTGTATAACTAGTCAACTCTCCCTTCACTGTGGAGTCAAAATCAACAGAATAAAATTCACGGTTCAAGATGGTTGTTCCTGAAGGTTGGTGCTGCTTACGTCATATTCCTCTTAGAGAAGAAGACTTGCAGATGAGAGTGATGGTTCTCAAGTACAATGTGCCCAGGAAATTGGAGGTGGGGGCCAGGAATCTGCTTTTTAAGGAGCACTTCAGATACTGTTAGCCTTCCTGTGTTGATTCCAATTAGTAAATAACACAATTAAATGGGAAATGCTGTGCACATTACCATTTGTTTGGTGATTGTTAAATGAGCAACAATGAAATAGGTTTATTAATAGTGAATATCTGTTTCAACATCTGATCACTTACTAAATTTAAGGACATCTCAGCGCCTGCTAAAGGTAATTACCATGTCATTGAAAGATATCAATAGGTAAGAATCTAAAATAATTTATATATTTTATGGCTACAGCAGTCTGTCAATGGCCACAATTTTAAATAGCCCAATTATCAACTCAGTTTTTTGTTTTCTCACCTTGTGCCACCAACTTGTGGAAGTGAAGTAATAAGTGGAAATGGACCTTTCTAATCAAGTTTTTACAGAAAGAAGCCAAAACACTCTATTAACTTTTTAAATCACTTGTTATTTCCAGGAAACTACCACCCAACTGCAGACATTTATTTGTCTCCCAAATCCTATGTTAACAAGTGCAAGTTGCTCTGAGACAGGTCTTTGCTCCTTGGCCGTGTGTCGTTCTCTCCACATCTGTGTCCACATGGAGCTTGTTTACATACCCAATGGTAGAGACAGGGCTTTAGGGATATGTGAGCTGACTGTTCCTGGGAGGGTGCCTATCCTAACCATTCACCTATTTAAGTAGAACTCAGCATTTGGAAAGATGAATGTGGACTCAGGCCTGCCAAGAAACCAGAAAATAGCCCATATGAAAAAAAACTAAGGCCAAAAGAACATGGAGCTTGTCACTGGTGCCACCCCATGCTGATGTCCTGCTCTCTACTGGACTCCCATTACCTGTCTCCTCCATCAGTTTAGCATCTTTCTTTTTCACCCTGATCACCTTGATCTGCAAGTGCTGAGAATGAGCAGGCAGTTCACAGCTTTGGAGAGACAATGTGAATGGGGCCAACAGGGTCTTCCGTGCAACATCACCCAGAAGATTGGAGGCAGTAGCTGAGTTAGAAATAAAATTTTCCTCTTTCCTGTTGTATGAGAATGGCAGTTATAGCTGAAAACCTTGCCTGTCCTCAGATGTTTAGGCAGGAGGACATGAGATTTTGCTGGCTTTTATCTCTTGCTTTGTCTGCAAAGCTACCTAATTTTTCTCTGTAATTTTTCTATAATTATTTCTATAGATTTCTCTATGATTTTTATCTTAATATATTATAATGCATGACTGTTGAAAGTATTTAGGAATTACATTCCTAAAATCACTGCTTCAAGTCCGCTGTGTCTTAAAAGCATGATATGGGGCAATTCTTGTTATTGTTTTACAAAGAGGAGCAATGCTAAACTTTGGCAGGTCAAGTTGCCCTTGCTTTGGAATTGGGCATTGTCATAAAGAGAAGATGCCTCAGGTGTTCAGAACTCAGCTACCCTGCTCTTGTGGCTGCACCAGCCTGGTGATGGGATTGTGTCACTCCTGCTGCAACTGCTGTCAAAAGCTGCTCTGGAGATAATGACTTTCCTTGACTGGGAAATGGGCTCCATCTGTCTTTGAGGCATTTTGCTCCTAGTTCCAAGTAACAATATCTGGAAAGCAGAAAAAAGTGTCCCAACCTTTGCTGCTGTCTGGGTTGCAGTTAATAGTCATTAACAGCTGACAAGGCAAGACCACTGAGGATGTAAAATCTCTTTTGCTTCTCTTTCTCGGCTCTGCTGTGCTCAGTGGGTGCACATTCACTTGTATACACATACATATTTCACAAGCAGCTAGGGATAAACAGTGATTCACCCCAGAATGGAACCTGTGCATTTAGCAAAATAGGCTTCCGTGGTTCAGTGGAGCTGTTTCAATGCTTTCCCAAGGATGAAATGTAATTGCTCCCAATGTTGGGAGAGAAGCCCAGAAGTTCTTCTGCAAAACAGAATCCTTTCCTATTCCTTATTCACATTATAAAAGATTCAGAATCCTTTGCTTTAGAGTCTGATCTCACTGACAGATTTTATGGGGGGAAAGTTCGTAACAAAAAGGAAATTATTCATGAGTGTTAAATTGAGTTGTAATCTAGCCATAATTCAGTATTCATGAAACACAAACATATACTGGTCACCTAGTAGATGCTTGTTATTTGAAGGATAAAACATAGTCTCTGATTTCAAACAGATCACTATCTAATCAAGAAAGTGATAAATTAGAGAATAAGTATTTATCTTAGGAATAATATGTCTGGATGATCGTAAGTCCACCAGGATCAGAGAGATAATAACTCAAAGACCTGACAGCTTGGTCACCTAGCCAATCTTTCTTCCGTCCCTAAGGATCTGTTCTCAGATAAACTTTGCTACAGCTACAGATTCAACCTGATATCAAAGTTCCAAACTACTGTGTGCCCAACATATATTAAAATTATGTATGCCAGAGTAATATCTATACTTTAAAAACAAGAAAAATGAGACTCAACAAAAAGCGGTATCACAAATCTAGCAGGTGATAGAGTGGAGCTTCAAAATCAAGTGGACCTAAATTCAAAGCCCATGTCCTTGATAGAACAGCTTCGTAACACCCAAATGATACCTTAGTAATTACCTCTTAGCAATGGATTCTCAAAGCCTTGGGAAGCATTAGCAACCCAACTTCCATTGCTATTGTTAGGTCATCAAGCAATAATCCCCTTGGTGGGCAGATCACTCTGTGTGATGCATGGTGACCCAACAGGGAACTCAGTGCAACAAGGGACCCAGGACAAGTGCTTTTCTGTTGGAAATATTTGACTACTGTTTAGTTCAGCTGAACTCCCAAAATATTTGGTCCTCCAACTTTAGACCCTAACACTAGTCTGTCTGTTGTTATTTTGTAAACTCCAGTGAGCCTAATGTCAGGGAAACATGCAGGACCAGAGCAAGTTGTGATAAGAAGAAGCCCTGGTGACCCTGTTGCAAACCCAGAATATCCTGGAGTAATAGAGTTTTGCTAGGAATATGAGAGACTTTCTAGCCAAGCTGCAAGGCCAAACAAGACTCTTTGGGCTGGACTAAGCATGCGGGCAGATTCTAGGTCCAGCGTCCTCTAAACAGGATGTAGGAGCGTCAGTGTGTAGACATGCAACCCAATCATACCCTCCTTAAGGGGACACCTTGTTCACTAGCACTGACATAGGCTGCTGAGGCTCCCTCAGACATGATCATCCTCTGAAAAGTGACAGCTGATCTCTCTGGTAATGTGGAAGGGGACACAAATAAAAGAGTTCTTGCTGTGACCCTAAAATAAAGCCCAGTGAAGGGCTTTTTTCAAACTTTCAGTCAAGCCGTCACGATGGGATTTCCATTCTGAAGCCAACTCTTAACTGCTGGCTGTGACTAGAAAAGTCCCTCTTCCCGCATAACTAACAAGAAAGGCAAGTGGACTTGCCACCCTTTGAGACATGGGATCTTGGGTTAGTCACCCACTTCCTCCTGCCTGCTGTAATTCCCCAACTAGAGCTGGGGCTTCATCTGATAGTCCTGTCTGACTGCTCATGCCTGGGCCAGGTCTACTAGAAACCCACCAGAGTTTCGTGGCTGACTTTCCACATAGACAGCTACTCCCACGCACCTCACGTCCTAGACACCAAAGTTTGTGCTCAACACAAGAGGAGAACTTTAAAGTCACCAAATGCTAAATTTTAATGAAAAGATAAATCTATAATCTGCATCCAGACCTTTGGTTTGTTTATCTCACTGTTTTTGTAATGCCTTTTTCCTATTTACCAACACATACTTATTCAGGATGTCTGCTGGGTGTTGGCATCCGCTGATGAGTTTATCACAATAGCAGTTGGTCCAGTGGTTCTAAATACCAAGCAGGAGATACTTGTAAGGAAGCCACCTACTGTCACCAGGAGCCACCAGTTATGTCTCACAAGTATCTTGTTTATTGGGTATAAGTTTAAGTCATCTCTTCCTTCTTCTTTTAATTTTAAAAAATTTTTTAAATAAGTGTAACATAAAATTTACCACTGTAACCATCATTAAGTGTACAGTTCAGGAGTGTTAAGTATATTCACAGTGTTGTGCAACCAATCTCCAGAAATTTTATTTTTATCTTACAAAACTGAAACTCTATGACTATTAAACCATAGCCTCCCAAATCCCCCCAGTCTCTGGTAACCACTATTCTACTCCCTGTCTCTATGAACCTGACTACACTAGGTACCATATATAAATGGCATTTATATTTGCCTTTTTATAACTGGCTTATTTCACTTAGCATATTGTCCCCAAGGCTCACCTGTGTTTCAGCATGTGTCAGAATTTCCTTCCTTTTAAGGCTGAAGAATAGTCTATGGTGTGCATACACCACATTTTATCTATACATCAGTTACTTCTACTTCTTGGCTATTGTGAATAGTGTGGCCATGAACATGGGTGTGCAAATGTTGCAGAAATAGCCTGCTTACATTTTTTTGGATATATACTTAGAAATGGAATTGCTGAATCACATTATTTTTATATTTTAAACTTTAAAAGTTTAAAAGCAACTGCCATACTGCTTTCCATAGTGGACTGCACCATTTTACATTCCTGCCAGCAGTGCACAAGGATTCCAGTTTCATCACATACTCACCAATATTTTGTTATTTTCTATCTGTTATTTTCTATTTTGTTTAGTTTCGTTTTTGATAGTAGCCATCTTAGTGGTTGTAAGGTGATATATCATTGTGGTTTTGATTTGCATTTTCCTCTTTATTGGTGATGTTGAGCATCTTTGCATATGTTCACTGGCCATTGATAGAGCTGGATATTTGTCCCAGCACAAATCTTGAAAGGGAATCACCAGTGTTGGATGAGGGCCCTAGTGGGAAGTGTTTGGGTTATGGGGGAGGATCCCTCATTCCTTGGTGCTGTCCTCACCATAGTGAGTGAGTTCTCTCAGGATTTGGTTGTTGTAAAATGTGGCACCTGTCCTCATTTTTTTTTTTTATGAGACAGAGTTTTGCTCTTGTCATGTAGGCTAGAGTGCTATGGCACAGTCTCAGCTCACTGCAACCTCCACCTTCTGGGTTCAATCAATTCTTCTGCCTCAATCTCCTGAGTAGTTGAGATTACAGATGCCCTTACCACACCTGGCTAATTTTTGTATTTTTCGTAGAGACAGGGTTTCACCAAGTTGGCCAGGCTGGTCTTGAACTCCTGACCTCAGGTTATTCACTCTTCTTGGCCTTCCAAAGTATTGGTATTACAGGCATGAGCCACTGCACCCAGCCCCCCATTTTTCTCTCTTGCTTGTTCTATGTGAAACACCTGCTCTTCCTTTGCCTTCCTTGGTGAGTAAAAGCTCCCTGAGGCCTTCCCAGAAGCCAAGCAGATGCCAGCAACATGCTTCTTGTAAAACCAGCAGAACCATAAGCCAATTAAACTTTTATTTATAAATTACCCAGTCTCATGTATTTTCTATAGCAATGTAAGAATGGCCGGGCGCAGTGGTTCATGCCTGTAATCCCAGCACTTTGGAAGGCCAAGGCAGGCAGATCACAAGGTCAAGAGATCGAGACTATCCTGTCCAATATGCTGAAATGCCATCTCTACTAAAAGTACAAAAATTAGCTGGGTGTGGTGGCACATGCCTGTAGTCCCAGCTACTCGGGAGGCTGAGGCAGGAGAATGGCTTGAACCTGGGAGGTAGAGGTTACAGTGAGCCGAGATCATGCCACTGCACTCCAGCCTGGCAACAGAGAGAGACTCCATCTCAAAAAAAAAAAGAGTAAGAGATTCTTCGGGTCTCCCCCAGTTAGATGTTTCTGAAACAAACATAAGTCATTTTATGTTTTAGAGGAGTTTCTTGAATTTTAATGTAAGGTAACATTCTTGGGTAAGCAAAATGAAGAGTATAAAACTGAAATAACTGCTGGAAAACTTTACACGGTACATAAAGGCCCCATTCCAGCATTAGCATAGTTAGACCTGCAATCTTAAAGTTCCCTTTTTAGGTACCTTTCTATGGAATGGAGAATTTCTAAGATACATGAGATAAGCTCAACTAACTCTGTCTGCTTTTGTTCTGCTTGACAATTTTAGGAAATAGTGAGATACTTATTGGCTTATCACTGAGAAGGGATCTCCAGATAATCCTCTCTGGGCAGTGCCATCCTCCACACTGCAGATACTTTATGCTTGCATTCATTTCTAAACAGAATTGAGTGCCTGTTGTATGTTAGACACCATACTAAGTGCTGGAAAATAAAAAGGGATTAAACAACAGTGGGTCTCTTCTTGGATAATCAATGAATGCCTTCCTGTTCCTTAAATAAAACTCGTTTGTCTTTAGAATTTCCTAAAATGATTTTGCAGTTATTTCTGCAAGTCTGAATGGCTCTTCCGCATGAAGTCCTCACTTTTCTTTACCTTCATTTGCTCTTTCCTGTGCATCTTTTCTGTACGTCGATTTTAGCTGTTCCACAACATTTGTAAATTGCTACTTGGGTTTTATTTTGCTACAGCCTACATGGTATTCTCTGACTGCTTTAACCAACTTCCACAAATAGTTGCAATATCCATCTCTTTTTATTTCAAAGCTCTTCTTGTGGGTGCTCCTTCTTAGTTCCTATTTCAGGTTTGAAATGCATTCCAGCTCTCAGTTCATTACAAGAGCAGAAACAGTAGACATTTTCTGAGTCCTGAGAAAAGGTATGGACATTTGGGCTTAGGTGGCCAGTCCCACACACGCCCTTCATTTCCATGGACTCATCTCTCCACTTTGTCTCTACTATTCAAACAGTCATCTAGAATTATGTTTGGAGGTTGATGAAGACAGAATATGATAGACCAGCAGTGAAAACAAAGGACATAATATCAACATGGAAGATGAATTCTCCAAAACGTTTTCTACTTATCTTAAATAATGTATTTCTGCTGATAAATCTCAAACAAAACAAGTGTAGCTGTAGGCTCTACCCCACCCATGATTGAAGGATAAAAATAATAACCAAATTTCATTTAGAGATATTGTTTGACTCCAAAGATAATAGCTAGCCATTATTTACCTTCCCTAACATTTTACTACATTTTAAGATAAAGGATAAAAGTGTTGGAATCTTTAACATGAAAGTTTCCATACACTG
This sequence comes from Aotus nancymaae, assembly GCF_030222135.1. NCBI lineage: Eukaryota > Metazoa > Chordata > Mammalia > Primates > Aotidae > Aotus > Aotus nancymaae. The sequence continues at coordinate 4,513,812 of NW_026988570.1, read as the reverse complement.
GAGGGTTATGAAATCTCCAGCACAGGCTAGACTTCTCAGTTATTTAGTGATGGTTTAAGTGTAGTTCTGTCCAGAAATAGATTGGTTCACTACTGAAAATTCTATATAATGTATGCTGACTGGTTTGCAGCCATTGAATTCCATTTGCTTGACTCCTTGATTTGCACTGTTGGGGATTTAGGAATGGATTTTTTAATTGCTTAATACAGTTCAATATTTTCTTTCCATTAAGGTGGGTTACATATTCAGAGGTCATATTTCCAGCCATGCTCAAGATTAATCTGACTTAATGAAAATTATTCTATTACTACTGGGGGCTCTGACCTGGACCAGAGGTATAAGCAACAGAGAAATCTGAGAATGAAACATCTTAGCAGTCACCAGACACCTTTGGAGAAAAAGGAAGGAAACACTGTTTCCTTAATACCGTGTTCATGTTAATTTCTAATATGCAAAGATTACCACAGGTGTGGCTGCCTCTGGACTGGTGGGTCTTAAGGTAGTCCTGAAAATGGATAGATGTCTATGTAGAAGGTGGCACCCAAGAAAATGGCTCTTGTTTAGTTTTTGTCTCTTCAGAACTGTTGATTTTTGGCTAATTTTTCTAACATAGGAAGTTGCAATGTATGCATCTAATTGTTTTTACTTGTTTCTCACACACTCTAAATATATATTTTTATAGCTATACAAAGAGATATATAGGTAGGTATTTATTCATTTTATGTATGTAGATACTTTATATACAGATATTTAATTTATTTTTACACATATGGTAAAGACAATAGATATTGTTTCATTCCTTGCTATTGCCAATTAGGGAAAAATAGATATAAGTTCATGAATATATTAACACACACATATATGTGGGTACATATATCTATATCTATACCTCTCACTCTGTCTATATACAGTGTGTATATATACACACACATATATGTATATATATACACACATATGTATATATACACACTCTATATATACACACGTAGTGAGAGATATAGATTTATATATAATACATATATAAATATATGTGTGATATATATATATGACAAATGTATAGATACGTGTGTGCATATATGCACTCTATATATACACACATAGAGTGTAAGGGATAGATATATAGATCCATATATATACATATGTGTGTGTAGATGTTTAGACATACTACAAACAGATATATAGAAATATAGACACAGCTATAGATATGTCTATATCATTTATTTATATAAGAATATATGTATATATACATATACACATATAGAGTGTATATATACACACATATATGTGTGTATATATTTATGTGCGTGTGTGTGTATATGTATATGCATGAAATTGTATTTATTTTTTCCTAATTGGCAATACCAAGGAATGAAACAATGTCTATTGTCTTCACCATATCGGTAAAAATAAATTTAACATGATATATCCTCCCATTCCTCTATCTCTCCTGACAATTCTATTGTTTTATTATTATCATTTGGGATTTTAGGCCCAAATTACTATATGAGACTATGTAATTAAAATTTTTTTATCCATTGTAAATGCTTAATAGATGGCATTATTACTGATATCAAATTATTATATTCTCATTCATAAAAATTAATATTTGCACAATTTTCTTTCTTAAAATTTCAACTTCTATTTTAGATTCAGAGGGTACATTTATCTCTACAATTTTCTAACAACAAATATTTATCATTTACTCTTTATTTTACTGGTTTCTTTTGTTTCTGTTATTTTTATCTACTACCTTTTCCCACTCTTGGATCAGTGGATTTATTACTTCAGTTGACTGAAATATACATTTTTTTTCCCAGAAGTATTCATTGATGGCATGTTCTATGTATCCCCCAATGGTAAAGACTATTTTTCTGTTTTATTTTTACATGAATAGCAAGTTGAAAATTCTGTGTTGGACTATGTAGATCAATTTAGAATAATGTCGATAATACTTAGTACCAATGAATATGGGTTTAGGCCAGCTTGTTGAATCACAGTTGGTTAACCACATGTGTTTTTTTTCTTTCTTTTTGCCTTAAAATTAAAAAATTCTCAGGTTGCAAATTTTTATTCATCTTAATTGGTACTTTGCAAGCCCTTGTGCTTTGCACAGTACAGGAAAAAGTTTCCTCTAATTAATTTGAGAGTTCTGCAAAGTAATAAACTGTATTTCCATGGTCTGTCTTTGTGGCTCACCTTTTCCATTGTTTTCTCTCTTTATTTTCTCTTAAACTCCTTTAAACACTTTACATTCTCAAAATTTGTCTTAGAAGAAGTAATTTTACAATGTCTTTACTGTAGAACCCATATTTACCCATGCTTTTTATTGCATCTGAAGTTCTCTAGTCTCAGAATTCTATCCCTTTCAAAACAGGGGAAAAAAATTTTGAATTTTTTAAAGTTGAATTTTCAATTCAGTTTTCTTGGTGGGAAGATATATTAGCAATTACTAAAATTTGTCTCTTATTTTTTTAGAGTAAATCTATTTCAGAGATAATTATTTACTGTGAATGTTCAGAGTGTTTTCTCCCTTTGAATAGCTAAATCTTCTCATGTATATCACATTTTTTTCATTCTCTTTCTCTTAATATGGAGATTTATGAATATCTATATTGTTTTCCAGTCAAGTAAGAATTGAGATAAAGTATGTCAGCAATTGGTTGGTTGGTGTCTACAGATCTAAATGAAGTAGAAAGAATCTGGGGGCCTGTTTCCTTTTCATTATGACTGAAAAACTAAGGAAATCATCCCTGCACCAAAATCTTGGCTTCCAGTGGAAGCCCATTTCATGGTCTATATATATCACCTCGACTTTCCCCCTTGGTCTCTTTCACAAGAGGTAGACTCAAAAAGAAAAAAGGATAGCATTGATTGCTAGAAAAGTTCTTGCCAACCGAACACCTGTAGGAAATTTGAAAAAGGACTTAGGAAATTTCCATGTGCCAAACAGTGCTTCTTATTCCCTATTATGGGTTAAATTGTGTCCCCCCAAAATGTATTGAAGTGACAAGTCTTAGAAACTGCAAATCTGTCTTTATTTGGAAATAAGGTTTTGTAGATGAAATCGAGTTAAGATAAAGTCATACCGAATTGGAGTGGCACAATCCAGTGATCAGTGTTTTTGTAAGTAGAAAGATGAAGGCTGAGATTGAAGTAATGCCTCTGTAAGCCATATAATGCCAAGAATTCCCAGCAACCACTAGAAGCTAGAAGAAGAAAGGAAGGATTCTTTTTTAGTAGCTTCAGAGAAAACATGGCCTACTGATAACTCCATTTTAGACTTCTACCCTCCAGAACTGTGAAATAATACATTTCTGTGGTTTTTAAGCCACCTACTTTGTTCGTACTCTCTTAGATCACTTGCCTAGTAGAAGTGAGCTGCCATGTCATAAGGCAGTCTTGACAATTTCTCACAGCAAGAGACAGAGGCCTGCCAACAGCCACCTGTGTGAGCTCAGAAGTGGACTCTTCTCTGACACATTAGAGCCTTCAGATGAAACCACAGCCAGGCCCGCTTGACAGCAACCTCAGGAAAAATAGTGAACCAATGACATCCAGCCATACTACACATAGAAACTATGCAATAATAAATGTTGCTTAAGCCATTTGGGAAAATTTGCCATGAGACAATATATAACTAATAATATATTGAGGCACATACTGTGACTGCCTTCATCTTCCATTTTTGTGATGCAGTCTTGAAGTAAAAGCAACAAGCATGTGAGTCATTCATTTATTTGTTCATTTATTTACTTACTCTATTTTGTCCTGGTTATTATACTCTTTATTTTATCTATAGAAATGATCAAGTCTCAACTCTTATGGAGATTAGAATCAAATTATCCCATTTTGTATAAAGTTTAGTATGCATCTCTACCAAAGAGAAGATGAGAACAATTAAGGAAAAGAAGGAACCCAATATTTGAGTGCCAACTGTGCTAAGTACTATTCTAGGCATTTTCCATATTCCATTCAATTAATACAACTCTTTGAGATTTATAAGAAATTATTACATTCTCTTTATGTATAAGAAAACTGAGGCTTATAAAGTTGTAGTTGCTTGTAAAAATTTTCACAGCTAGTAAATGATGGCAAGTCAAGTCAGGCTGTTTTACTTATTTCAGTATCACCCATTTGCAGAAGTACCACTAAATTAAATCCTACACTTTTGTTAATAATGTGAATGCTAACTAGCATTTTCTGAGGATATACTATGCAATAGACATTGAATCAGAATTTTTACACATTATTTCACTAATAGGTTATATTTAAAAACTCTAGCATGGCTAGGCAGAGATAAGGTAAATCAGGTAATACGTAGAAATAATTCTAGCAAAAACTACCTATGCCAAGTTAGCAAATGTTCTCAGAAAGGACAGTGCAGTCAAATCTCATTCATCCATGTCTAATATAAATGTGTTATAAATGTAGCTATTCATTAAAATGCAAACAATTTGAAGGATGGCCTCCATTGCACAGTACCAGAGGAGTCAAGAGGAACTTATTACCCAAAAACAAAAGCAGCAACAATCTTTATTTTAACATTTTAAAAAATCTCTCTTTAAGGTGGTACAGAGGAAGTTATTTTAATGAGAATTATATGCCTGCCCCTAGCTCTTGCTTTCATTAAAGTGAGTTGCCATGGTGTTTGTGTGCTCCACGCATGGTTTTGATTTCTTCTTTGAACACTGCATTTTCTACAATAAGCTATTACATTTATAATCACAAAAAATAAGACAAAAAATAAAAATGGAATAATATGGTTTTATGTTGTATTTGATTTTGCCATTGCCAAGAGTTCTATTAAGAATGTGCCCACAAACAATGAGTTATATGACGGGTCATTTCACACTGCCTTTGAGTTACCACAGTTCACAGATTCTACGACCTGCACCTTTCCACATTTTAACATTTCTCAGTTTGGAATGCATATTACAATAAATGTCATGTCATAGTTAAATTGGCAGCATTTATTTTCTTCTTTCCCAGTGGTACATAAAATAATCATATGTTTTATAATGGATGGCATCTTCAAACTAATGAAAAATGGTATATAGATGAGAAATCTGTACCACATTTATCTTCTTTTAGGGGAATACCCCAAGAATATGAATCTGACTATTTACTGCCTGCTCCAACTCGTGTAGAACTGGAGAATACCTAACCAGGAGTAAGCCCATGAGTAAGCTCCTTCAAAAGTTATACAGTCTTACTCAAGATAATGAACTACGAAAATCACAATCTCTTTCTCACTTCATTAAAACAGGTTGTTGTGAGAGCTCATATTTAGCTGGCATGGGTCATTACGTGCATACCATTTGCTTAGGACCAGTGTGCATTCTGACTTGCAGTGCCCATAGATACTGGTGTGGAATATTTAGAACTGCATCCCTTGTGTGGTGTTAGATATTGATCATTGCATTCTCCATCCATTTTTCTCCTCCTTGCCTGTCCCTTTTCCCTATAAGTCCCTTCTAATTGCCCCACCCCCTTTGTAGTGGTGGCAGCTAACACTGAAGCCATCGGACCTCATGTTTCCCTATCTAATCACCAATTCCAGGATTAAGGGACCATGGTACTTCAGGCATAGTCTCCTGCAGTGTCTATACTTCTGGATGACTGAGTGGCAGTTCTTTCACTTCTGCAACTAAAGCTCCTCTGATGATTTTGTTAGTCACAGTTTTCTGTATTGAATATCTTTCTGCTTAAAACACTGGCAGTAGTGCATTAGTTTAGTTTCTGTTAGTTTCTGTAACAATTTAATTGTTGCAATAACTAATTTAGTTGCTGTAACAAATTATCACAAACTTGATGGCCTAAAACAACAAAAATATATTCTGCCACAGTTCTGGAGACCAGAAGTCCAAAATTAAGGTGTTGGAAAGTCTGTGCTTCTCTATAGGCCCTAGAAGAGAATCGATTCCTTTCCTCTACCAGCTTCTGCAATTTCCAGTATTCCTTAACTTATGGCCACATCCTTCCAATCTCCACCCCTGTCTTCACATCACCTTCTCCTCTGTTTGTGTGCCAAGTCCCTCTCTCCCTTTCATGTATAAGGACACTTATGATGGCAATTAAGGCCTGCCCCTATAATCCAGAATCTCTTAACCTAGATATTTTTTATTTAATTATATCTACAAAGATTCTCCAAATGATACAAGTATTCACATGTTCCAGAGATTAGGACATGGGCATATTTTTGGGAGCCATTATTATCCTACCACAAGTCATCTCTATTTCCTAAACTGAATCCTGAATTTTAGCATTTGTATTGGTTTCCTAGGGTTCCTGTAATCAAGGTCCTAAAACAAGGTGGTTTAAAAACCACAGAAATGTATGTTCTTGCAGTTCTGGAAGCTAGAAGTTTAAAATCAAGGTGTCAGCAGGGCTATGTTCCCTCGAAATGCTCTTGGAAAAAAATCCCTTCTTGACTTGTCTAGCTTCTGATGGTTTCCAGTAGTCCTTTGCACTCCCTGGTCTGCAGCAGCTAACTCAAATCTCTGTCTTGATCACCATGTGGCTATCTATCTTCCCTCTCTGTGTGCTTGTGTCCAAATTTCCATCTTTTATAGGACATCAGGCATTGGATTGGGACCCACCCTCAACAAGTATGATCTCATTTTAACTTTAGTACATTTGCAAAGACCCTATTTCTAGATAATATCACATTCCCAAGTCCAGTTGGACATGAATTGGGGGGGGACAACTATTCAATCCAGTACAGAATTGTAAAAACTCACGTGATCTTGGAGTTGGGACAAGCATTATATGTCACGGCAAAAGGGTAAGAGGTAAAATCTATGTACAAATAAGAAAAGAATAGCCTTTGTTTCTTCCTATTATCAGGAAGCTTGGTTGCACTTTATACACATATTTTAATTCCAGCAAGATTCTAAGACCCTTGGATCAGCTGCATTCAAATACTGGCTCTGCCACTTATTAGTTGTGTTACCTCACTCAAGAGATTAGTCTGGTCATGGTTCTACTGCTTCATTTGTAAACTGTACCTGCCTCATGGGGTTGCTATGAGGATCAGTTGAGTGCATGTGGTAAGCATTGCTGTCACACAGTAGGTGTGTGGCAAATATTAGTAGCTACTGTTGTCGCTCTCTGCCTCTTGCTTTAAAGTTACTTAATTTGGTCTTTCTTGTAATACGAGAAATTCTAACTTGATCACTGATAGAGACTGCCAATCCCTGTAGTACAAGAGGCATACATTTCAACATTTAGAATTATAGAACAGGCTCATTTTACCAGTATATACTATTCTTAGACATTTTATGCTGGAGGTGGCAAAGGGTGGTATGTGTTAATGTGTGTCTGCAGATTCGATTATTTCAGGTGAAAGCTCAGCTTGCTTCCATGGGAGACTGGAAGTTACCAGGAGGTATGGGAATCAGTAAAGAGATCTCAATGACAAAAGGAGCTTGGGAGATTGAGGAACAGAGCTTACAGACCCCATGCTGCCAAACACGTAATCAATATTTAATGTTATATAAGTACTTTCTTAAAAAAGAAAATAGCTTTTCTCCCTCCATTGGAGATATCAGTTAGATAACATGATTTTAGCACTCTCATGCTGCGTTCAGTCACATCTTGGTTTTAAAAAGAAAAAAAGGAGTGCATGATGAATTCCATCTCTGTAAATCAGGACAATTAAGGAGTCATTTTTTTCTTTAGATTTTCTTCAAAATTTGGCAGAAACAAATAAGATAGGTAAGGTTAAACCCATTTTCCTTTCTTCGCTTTTGGCAGCTAGAATTGGTGGTGTCCTTCCTCGCACCCATCATTCCTGCTTGGAAAACACACTTGCATAAGGCACTTACACAAAGCTCCCCGGAAACTCTGGGAGGCTGTATCACCACTTTTGCTAGCTAAAAGAAAACAAAAGATATCCTCTGAGAGCTAAGGCATTGTTAGATTACAAGCTGTTTTGTCTGGCTGAAAGAAGGATTATTTATTGAGACTAACAATGTTCTCTACCCTGTAAAGAAGTCTTTCTCTATTTGACCTTTAGAAGTGCCTACGAGAGAATGCATCAATATTTTAAGAATTTCAGAACTTTTTCAACTTTCCTTCCCATTTATGAAAAATAGCTTTGCCAAACCACTGTAAAATATGTGTTTTGGGATTTTTTTTTTTAGTACAAATAAAATTTTTTAAACTTAGCTTTTCAATTAAATATATAAAGTTTAGAAAACAAAATTCTTAGAGAGACCATTTTAAATCCACCTCCCCCTTTCCTATAGAGATGTAAGGCTCTGTGGGCATGACATCGGCTCTTGTTTACCAGCCTCTTCAAACATGGTGGGGAAAATCATAGCCCTGGGGAGAATCCCAGGTCTGGGATGTATTTGAAAAGGTGTTTGGTTTCCATCCCCATCCAAATTCCCTAGGATTCTAAACTTAGTAGCCCTGTGTTACATGCACGTAGTGGAAATAGACCACAAAACACGACCATAGCTGATGCATTCCAGAAAAGTAAGAAGCTCCTGATTCGTAGACCCCGAACCCTCTCCAAAGTCAGTGCTTTTTTGGCCACATCCAACTCCAGAAAAGACTGAGAACATCCCTTCCACTTAGGGACTGGTGATTATTATTCGTGTAACTCTATTCAGATAAACGCCGCATGTCACACATTTCTATATTCCTTTCCCCAAGATGGAAGCCCCACTGTCGTATTATCCTCTGGTAACTGATCTCCCACAGTTACTCCCCTTTCAAAACACCATTTTCAAAATACTGTTTCATGATTCACATACTTTCCTACAACCTCAAACTTCTCACTAAATGTACCTTTTTTCCTTCTGAACTTGTAGGTACCTGCCTCTCTAGAGGATACCACCATATCCCTTCTAGCCTCTCAAGTGGACCGTGCTGTTTGTCCTTATCAGCTTATGATAATTTTCTAGGACAATGCTTGGCATGAGATTTCTTTATGTAATAAGTGTTCACATGTAATACATACTGATTACATGAAGAAATACTTGTGGGCCTCACCTTGGGGACAAGGGGAAATCCTTTGGGACGCAATGTAATTCTATATTCCCCTACATCTTTTTCATATGGGCCTTTTATGATTTCCCATTCTCTGAAACTGAGTCCAACATTACACCCTTTCTCTGTACCCCAAGTGCTGCTATTAACAGAGTGATGTCTGTGATCACATGGAAACTCCACTCAGGCCTTTGAATTCTTCACTTCCAATGGCCTTGTTAACTCAAGTTTAACCACAACTTCCCCAGAATTGAGAAGACAAAGCTGCAAGGAAAGGGCTGAAAGTTTCCTTTTCTTGGGACTTAGAAATGGAGAACCTACCAAGACCTGGCTCTCTCTGTATTTTACATAGATCAAGTGTCATTATGCAAATTAACTTCCAGTGTTCAGCTGTGAAATTCCAGAAAACCGGAGGGAAGCATGCAACATGGTTCTAGATGGCAGCTGAACAATATTTATATATTTGGTTTATTCCAAATTTGTCAGAAGAGAAACAGAAACTGAGAGAGGAGCAGAGGGCAGCCACTTAATGTCAGAAAGTGTCATTTACTATCTGAGAACACAGGATTCAGAGCTAAACATACCAAGTGGGACAAGCCCAGTGGTAAAAACCCCACGCAGGTGCAAATCTGTATGATTTTTTAAAAATTACTTACGTTTCTGAGATTCCGCCTCTGCGTGTAAAATCGAGATGCAGAGACCTCCCCCAGGAAGCTATGTAATAAGTGAGATGTGCCCTGGGTGCACTGCCTGGAGCCCAGCATGCCCAGAGAAAGGTTAGGTTGATGGTGATGATGATGACAATTTTCAGACCATGGGTAGGTGTAGGGCTTGGTAAGCTCTGCAACAGACTAGGATTACAATCTTGTCTTTGCCAGTAATTACTCAATTTACCTTTTTGTGACTTTCATACTCACACGTTTTAAAATAGGGATCATGCTTCCCCTACCTGTGCATTAAATGGAATGAACAATGCAACACTGCATGCGGCACAGTGGGAGCCAACAGGTGTCCCTGTCTTCCACCCTGAGCCCCAAGCCAACCCCACACCCATAATTCTTACATTTCAGACTGACAGGGAATACGTAGTTGTTGATGACCAAACAGAAATAAGTAAATAAATTTCCTTGGATACAAGAGAGGCAGAGCACTGTGTAAGCTGCTGTAGTTGGGTGACTGTATTTATATTCATATATTTCTCTAATTGTTACACATACCTCATCTACCATGCCACATTTTAAAGTTCTTAAACAAAGGGACTGTATGATTATTTTGCTCTCACATCAAGAGTCACAACACTAGTCAGTAGTAATTTTAATAATTGCATCGCATCTTGATGCATCAAATCTTAAATGCAGATGTATAGTTTTGGTGCAATAAATGTGTTCCTAAAAAGTCATATGTGATTTTTTTATGTTAAATCAAGCCATATTTTACATGTACTTTAGTATTCACTATATAACTCAATACTCTCAAAGTGTTTCAGAATGTAAGAAATCATTCATTTACTTAAACATAAATTTAAATCATAATACCTTTAATACCAGATTTTTATGTTTTAGTTTTTCTTACAGTGCTGTTTGACTATATTGCATATTATTAACTTGCAGTTGTGGTAAGATTTTAAGTAAGAGCTAAGCACAAAAATCCACCTTAGCATCTATTGACTTAGGATTTATCTGCCTGCTGAACCATTTGCTGATCTATTTCATCTTCATCATTATTAATGCTATGCAGATATGCAAATATCAACCCATGCTGTTTGTTTATCCAGGCGGTCAAAATACGTATAATGGGAAAACTGCAATAATTGAATTTTGTTCATTTTACTTAACAGAGCTCATTTTAAATTTTAACCATCACCAAGAGTAAAAGGGCAAAAATGACACCAAGCTTGGGATTTGATCAATTTCATTTTATGGCTTAAATTAAGAATTAATCTATTTTTCTCTTGATAAATATGCAGAGAAGATTATGAAATGACAGTTGATTTTTTTCATGTCTTTAAATCAACCTATTTTCTTATTATTTTGAATAAGATGCTAAAAGGGCTTAGATTTTCAATCAATCTTTATTCCCATTGTTAACATCCTTGGCGAAAAACCAAAGAAGTATGCATTATAAATTTTAATTTCTCATTTATTAAGTATTCATCCCAATGCTGTCAACTACTTGATATTGGTTGTTAGTGCCAATTTTAGGTATGGGCATAACCGTAATGATTTTAAGTGTTCTCATCTAAACTATGTAGTCATTTATCAGTTGTCACTTCTCACCTATTTCAGCATCTCTTTGAAAGTCATCTTACCCTGGCAATAGGTGGTCTTCATTTTCCTTCTATTCAAAATTCTCTCTCTTCAATTTCTGTCCATCTTTCTTTGTATTGTTTATATTAAAGATGGTACTGGTACCAAAACAGAAATATAGACCAATGGAACAGAACAGAGGCCTTGGAGACAATGCCACACATCTACAACCATCTGATATTTGACAAACCTGACCAAAACAAGCAATGGGGAAAAGATTCCCTGTTTAATAAATGGAGTTGGGAAAACTGGCTAGCCATGTGCAGAAAACAGAAACGACCCCTTTCTGTCACCTTACACTAAAATTAACTCCATATGGATCAAAGACTTAAATATAAGACCTAACAGCATAAAAACCCTAGAAGAAAACCTAGGCAAAACCATTCAGGACATAAGCACAGGCAAGGACTTCATGACTAAAACACCAAAAACATTGACAACAAAAGTCAAAATAGACAAATGGAATCTAATTAAACTCAAGAGCTTCTGCACAGTAAAAGAAACAATTATTAGAGTGAACTGGCAGCCAAGAGAATGGAAAAAATTTTTGCAATCTACCCATCTGACAAAGGGCTGATACCCAGAATCTACAAAGAACTAAAATAGATTTACACACAAAAAAACAAACAAGCCCATTCAAAAGTGGGCAAACGATATGAACAGACACTTTTCAAAAGAAGACATTTATAAGGCCAAAGAACATATGAAAAAATGCTCATCATCATTGGTCATTAGAGAAATGCAAATCAAAACCACATTGAGATACCATCTCACACCAGTTAGAAGGGCGATCATTAAAAAATCTGGAGACAACAGATGCTGGAGAGGGTGTGGAGAAATAGGAACACTTTTACACTGTTTTTGGGAGTGTAAATTAGTTCAACCATTGTGGAAGACAGTGTGGCACTTCCTCAAGGACCTAGAAACAGAAATTCCATTTGACCCAGCAATCCCATTACTGGGTATATATCCAAAGGACTATAAATCATTCTATCATAAAGACACATGCACATGTATGTTCATTGTGGCACTTTTACAATAGCAATGACCTGGAACCAACCCAAATGCACATCGATGATAGACTGGACAAGGAAAATGTGGCACATATACACCATGGAATACTATGCAGCCATAAAAAATGATGAGTTCATGTCCTTTGTAGGAACATGTATAAATCTAGAAACCATCATTCTCAGCAAACTGACACAAGAACAAAAAACAAACACTGCATGTTCTCATTCATAGGTGAGTGTTGAACAACAAGAACATATGGACAGAGGGAGAGGAGCATCACACACTGGGGTCTGTGGAATAGGGGAGTGACAGCAGGGGGTAGGGCGGTTGGGGAAGGATAACGGGGAGAAATGCCAGATATGGGTGACGTGAGGATGGAGGCAGCAAACCACATTGCCATGTATGTACCTATGCAACAATCCTGCATGTTTTGCACATGTACCCCAGAACCTAAAATGCAGTTATATAAATACACACACACACACACACACACACACACATAAAGAATCTTGTAGGAATTAAGTAATGATGAAGTATGTAATTAGTTATTTCATACATCTTGTGGTAGTTGTGTGCAATGTATCTTACTGGTCCAAAGCAACTCATGAAAAGATTTCTCTCTTATCTTTCTTCCTCTCTATCTTCAACAAGAACTATTTAAGTCCCTACAATGTACTAGACACTGAGCTTAAAGAGATTCACAAGAAATGAGTTCAGCTTTCAGGGATTAGTCACAGTTTAATGAGCAATATATACAAAAATTACAGTACGATATGATAAACCTAAAGCCAATGTGTGCCTGAAATATTAAGAAGGAACAAAGGAAAAACAATTAATTGAAATGTTACTTGAAAGTCACTTTGGACATGGATCTTTAAGGGTATGTAGGGATTTGCCAAATTGAAAAGTTTAGAAAATGCATCAAACTATTTGTAATGTTAAAAAAAAAAAGAAAGACAAAACTGGAAAGACAGATTTATCAAGTGAAAACTGAAGATATCTATGAATAAGGATTTGGAATCAATCACCTTAAGAGAAGGAATGTAAATACTACTGAATCTCAGTTTTCTTTTTCTTTGAGTTTGCAGCATGTTTACACATCAAAGAGGGATTAAAAGTGAGATTGTCTTTCTTATACACCTAAATGAAGTATAAATTATAGATTCTCTTGTTCTTGAAGATTAATTGTTGACATCCACAAGAACAAAATTGCTTATGCTCAAGAAATGAGTAGCCAATATTTTTGTCTGCATTTTCGAATGCTTTTGGCCATTGGTAAATGTTAATCATCCATGCCTGTGATATTACTGTAATATTCTATATTTAGATATAAAAGTCATAGAGAAACATGCAAAGGTGTAATCTTTAGCTGTGTTGTTTATATTATGGTAGCAGGGATCGTCAATATGCTGTAAAAATAGATGAATATCCTGAAGTAAATCCATGTGCTTGAACAGTGAGTCACATGCCATGGTCTTGAATCAATAAACTAGTTTCAGAAGAAAGCAAAGATGATAGTAAAAGTATTAACTGATAAAGTTTAAAGAGATCTTCTCATGTATCAGGTTCTGTGCTGAGTGATTTATTTGGACATCCTTTCCTCACAATCTATTTGGGAAGTATTGTCATTACTCCTCCTCAGTTTGCTAATGAGAAAACAAAAACCAGCAGGTAAGCCAAAATTGAAACCAAGCACTGTGACTCCAGGGTCCAAGCTTTCAGTCCATGACATATTTAAAGGCTACATATGAGATAATTCTTGAAATTCTAGTACATCATAAGTTTAATATGAAATCACCATAGGTCATATTTAGTACTAGTAATAAACACAGGTCTGCAAGACTTGGTTAATCCAGTCAGGGTAAGTAGGATCGAACTTGCAGCACTCTTGAATTCTTAGGATCTCATTTTACCAAAGGGATCCTATAGAGGGTAATTAAGTACTTACACACAGTTTGCTAGATGACATTGCCAGTTATTGGTAGAGTAGAACTCACCTTATCCAAACTCTACTCTACACATACCAATTTGACACTGAGGTGATTGTGAGTGTTGCCAAGTGAGTACCAGTGCTCTACAAAGAGTCAACAGGCCACCTGTCATTAAGCTTCAGACACCCATATTCCTTGGTCTCTGAAGGAAACAGAAGCTGCTGCCTTGCTGTGCCCGGCTATCTCACTTTGTGTTCATCCTGCTTTGCTTTCCTCTTCTGTGTTCCATCCTCCCACAGTGAGGACCTTCCTCTCACATCCCCAAGGAACTATCAATAGTGCTCCAGAGTCTCTCTTCCATAGAAGCCAAACACCACATTAGAGTTTCTCCCTCCATTTCTTAGCCCCCAGTAGATTTCTAACTGGTGAAATTTCAGACATTGTCCCAAGGAAGAGAAGGATCATTTTCTGATATTCTGGATTAGCTTCTCTAAAGGTGCCAGTCCTGCCTTTCATAATTTTTCTTTTTTCCTGAAATTAAAGGTACAAATGCTATAGAAAAAAACTTCAAGGTTTTTGCAACTGTCAACTCATCCCATTAATATTACCGATGTCACAGAAGTCATGTTTATTTTCCCCAGGATTTGTCACTCAACAGTGGAGCATCAGCAGATAGAGAGAGGCAGGGGAAGTAAGAAGGCAGGTAGAAGAGAGGGCCAGAGGGAGGTTAGGACTTGTAGTGGGACTTGCGTACTGGGAGGGCTCCCAGAATGGATCTTCAGTACCCAGGCAACAACTAGAACCTAAGGTTATTGAATCTTTGGTAGGTAGAACTCATAATAAAAAATTATCCAAAGCTGAAAGATGGTTTTCAAAAAAAAGTTAATATTTTCTATTAGTAAATCATTATTTCTTTCATAAGCTCTAAAAATCAAATGTATACAAAGTAAAAATTCTGTAAAAAAAAAAATTTCTAATTCTGATGTTAGCACTTTGACATGAATAGCATTTAATCTCTAAATTGCTTTGGGTATTGTGGCCATTTTAACAATACCGATTCTTTTAATCTGTGAACATGGTACGTTTTCTCATTTATTTGTGTTACCTCTGATTTTTTTCAGCAGCGTTTTGTAGTTCTCCTTGTAGAGATCTTTCACCTTATTGTTAGCTGTATTCTAAGTATTTTATTCTTTTTGTGGATATTGTAAACACTTATACACTTTTAGTTGGAATATAAATTAGTTCAGCCACTATGGAAACTAGTTTGGAAATTTCTCAAAGAACTAAGAGTTGGTCTACCATTCGACCCAGCAATCCAATTACTGAGTATATATCCAAAGGAAAGTCAATCGTTCTGCCAAAAAACAACATGCACTCATATGTTCATCACATTATTCACAATAGCAAAGACAAGGAGTCGACCCAGGTGTCATTAACAATGGACTGGATAAAGAAAATGTGGTATATATACTCAATGGAATACTACACAGCAATAAAAAGCACAAAATTATGTCTTTTGCAGCAATATGGATGCAGCTGGAGTCCATTATCCTAAGTGAACTAACATAGTCACAGAAAACCAAATACCATATGTTCTCACTTATAAGTGTGAGTACACATGGACATAAAGATGGCAATGATAGACACTGGACACTATCAGATCAGGGAAGAGGGAGCAAGGCAAGGGGTAGAAAGTGATCTATGGATCACTATGCTCACTTCCTGGGTCATGGATATATTTGTACTCCAAACTTCAGCGTCACACAATATACATTTGTAACAAACCTGCATATGTACCCCAATTGTAAAATAAAAGTTAAAAAAATAGACAACTTTTGTTGCTGAAACACCATCAGAATGGATTCTTTTTATGCATGCAAAACACAGACTTTTACTAAAATGGATATGAAATTTCAGTTATTTTTAAATGTTTTGGAGATAGGTTTTGGTTTTCAACAAAATAGCCATGAATTAACTTTGCAACAAAAATAAAATTGTGGGAGGACTTTCTGTTTTTAGTCTGGCAAATAAGAAGCTTGGAAGTCATCACTTCCATCTTCACAGCAAGACAAAAGATGAACGAACTGAAAATAACTGTCTTTAGACCCATCAGATAATTGAACTCACCTAGGCAAAACACTGCCCCTTACACTAGCAGACAGGAAGATGCAGAGAATTACAATTTACCAGAGCAGAAGTCTGGGATCAGAAACCTCTGTAGGAACTGGTATTGGGGTTCAGGAGACTAGGAAAATTTAAGAGTCTTGGTGTTGACAAGTTTGAGAGTTAAAAATTTCAGAGAGGGCAGACTTGGTGTGGGGGCAGGGGCAGCTTCTGTGAGTTTTACCCCCAGGAACCCTTACTATGTTCTCACAATGAAAATAAAAGAAAACTTCTTTCATGCTTTCAGCAAGAAGAATGGAAAAACAATAATTTTCAAATATACTCAGAGTATTTTGTTCTCAACAGGGTCCATCATCAAGAGAAGCTATTTTAGCAGGCCATAACTGACTGAGGTTTCACAAAACCCTAATCAAATGGCAGAAGGGAAATTTTCAACTCCAGCTCTGTCTAGTTATTCTGTTATACATTAGGGAAGGGGGTGAGGAGAGGCAAACCTGATAAGCCTTGTGAAGGTCATAGCCCAGGTGATAAGCTTACTGAAAGATTGAGACCTAATCATAAAAATATAGAATACTTTCCCTGCCCCTACACCTTACCATCATATTAATAGGGCTCCTGACCAAGATTAGAATAATACAACCAAAGAACTGAATGTCTCAGACCTTATTTAAGAAGTTCTAAAAAATTTCAACAAAAACAGAGGGGACAAAAACAAGAATATCAGGATAAATTTTAGCCTCTGAAATCTACATTTATAGCAAACATTACACACAGCCTGGCTCCAAGGCAGAAAAACAAAAAACAATACATTAAGGTCTTATGTTCCTTTTATCCAGTACATCAAGTCCAGCTTTAAGAAACAATTACAAGGCACATCAAAAGACCAAAAAAATAAGAGTCTTGAGAGCAGAACAATCACTGGAACAAGCTGCATGTGTCACAGGTATTGGAGTAATCAGACCCAGACTTTAAAACAACTGTAATTAATACACTGAAGGCTCTGATGGAAAAAGAGGACAACATGCAAGAACAGAGGAGTAATGTAAGCGGAGAGATAAAAACTTTGATAATCAGAAGGAAATGCTAGAAATTAAAAACACTATACAGAAATAAAGAATTCCTTTGATGTGTTCATCAGTAGACTGGACTTGATCAAGAAAAAAAAAACAGTGACCTTGAAGAAATGTTAATTAAAGCTTCCAAAACTGAAATTCAAACATTTTAAAAACAGAGTGAAAAAGAAAATAATATCCAAGAATTGTGGGACAATTCCAAAAGGTGTGATGTACACAAAACAAATATGCTATCCAAACGAAAGATGCTAAGAATAGGGGAAATTTGGGGACAGGTGTATATGGTAACTCCTTGTATTTTTCATTGGATTTTTTTGTAAGCCTAAAACTGCTGAAAGTACCTACTAACTTACAAAATTGAGGCAATGATTAGAAAATGTCTGATGCAAATAAATATAAGCTGTAAATGCAATGGTTTATTGACTGAAATAATAGAAGGGAGAATCTATATAATATTACTCTTAACCTAATATCTCAAGAAGACAATATACAAGCAAGGACATAGAAAAGTCTGAATTCTAACATTAATATCAAATATTTAGTGAAAATATTTTCCCACTTGTGTCCTAAAAATGTGAATAAACATCTTTTTCAATAATTTATAGGATATTTACATACGTAATTCATGTACCAGACAACAAACATAATTCCAATAAGTTGCTCAAGTCATAAAGTTATAGGCTATATTATTTAATAGAAATGTGAGAAAACTGAAAATTTATAACAAATGCTTAAACTTTCAAATTCCAATCACTTGGAATTTTTTAAACATACATAACTCTCTTAAAAAACTGGCTTAAAGAGGAAATATACAACTTCAAAACCATCAGACATTAATAAGGAGTGTAGACAAACTTATACTCTGAGGAATATTCACAGTAATATTCACAGGCTTTATGTTCCCTGTCTGGCCAACAAGCAAGATTTTCAAGAATACAACTACTATGTAAATGACTAGAAATATATTGAACTATTTACAGAAATAATTTTCAGATAAGTATTAAAACATACCATTTTGGAATGGGAAAGAACAATGTGTGTTTTCATCTATTGTAGTAAAAATCTATTTATCTAGAAATTATGGAGGAAAATATTAAGGTTCTGTTCTGAAAATGAAATCAAGGCCCAGCTGGGTACATCCATTAAGAGTAATTTGTTTATGAGATGATACCAGTTGAAATTTCAGCACACATGTTGTTGTTATCTCCTTTCTCTTTTGCTAATGAACTGGTAGCTAAATATCTTAGAAAATTTTAAATGGTCCTTTGTATACTTGAGCCTGTATTACAGATGATAGTGGTGTGTGGGGAGCAGAAAAGAACCAGCTAGAAGCAATAGCTGAGATGCAGAAGTAGAGATTGCAGGGGGTAGTCTCTGGAGACCAAAGATAAAAAGGAAGAAAAACGTGGCAGAGTTCTCAGCTCATCCACACACAATAGAAAGCCTAGACTTTCTCATAAAAATTGCAAGAAGTTTCCACTTCCACTACAGCACTTCACCTCCACCACTTGCTCTTTTTCCAACTCTACCCATGACAAGCAATCCAAAATAGCTGGAAAGCAGAAGCAGGTCTGAGAGAGCAGCTCACATATAGTTAAGTAAAAATTCAGATAAAGGAAGAGGGAATGATGCATGAGACAGGACACAAACGAATGTGTGAAGTATGCTGGAGACAAATGAGATGGAAAAGTAGCCTCATATAATGCTAGACATAACCCTGCGAAGTCCAATTTCGGCAGGGGTCTTGGTCAAGGTTGGTCACCTTGCTGGACTCAGCACTAAGTTGATTGCTTTTGTCCCATCATGAGGGTTGCCTCAGTTCCAAATATTTGAAAGTTAAAGGGAGTTTAAATTACTTAATGTTTGGGGGAACCAGCTCCACTCATAAGAAATGCAAAGACACCCTAGAATAAAAGACTGAGGGTATGGAAAGAGGAGGGCGGAGTTGCAAAATCTCAAGAGCGAATAAGCTGGCATCTTGCCTTCCAGAGCCATTTTCCCTTTTTCTTTTTCTGTTTTCTTTGGGTCTAGTCCCAGCAAATCCTTTTGCCAGATAAAGCTCTGGAATAGAGAAAGCAGCATTTCAACAGCAATGCTCTTTCCTATGGCCAAAACTAAGACAGAAATGCCAAGACTTTTACACTCAAAGAAGAACTGACTGGAAGCCAAACATGTGCTGGGTTTGCTTGGTAGGAGATTGATGAAGGGAACAAAAAGAAAATTCACAAATAGAAAATGACACTAGACAAAAGCCCTTGCAAAGCACAATTTGCAATATTAAGCATACTTCTCATTAGCCAGGAGAACCTTCAGAAACGATAAGCTGCTTGGATTTTAAGCAAAAAATGATTAACATATTCCAGTTGATGTTTCCCTTGAAGCTCAAGATGTCCGGTTTTCTTCTCTGCAACAGCTGTTCCCTACCACAAAGGCCCAGTGACTAAGAGCCGTGAAAACATAGAGGTTTCTTGTCAGAGTTCACTTGTGCCTTTGGCCTTTTCGAGTTTTTTTGACCCACAATGTACTCAGGACCCATTTGTAATTAGCCAGGCAAAGGAATAAAAGGGAGCGCTTCAGAAACCGAGCCACTCGGATTAGCATGTCTTGACTGGGGATTTGAAACACCTTCAGAGTATCCCCAACTCATCTAAGGGATGGTTTAAATGCTTAGAGCAAACCAATGAAAACCCACCTTAATTTAAAATAAAATCATATACCTAACATCAATTTAATACTTGGGGAAGGGAAAGAAGATCTGGTGGAATCAACAAGTAACTATATAATCTCATAGGTTGTAAAAGTTGGCATGTGATAAAAGTCATTTAGATTGGGGGGAATATATTGAGAAACAGAAATAACTAAGAGGGCATGGGAATAGAAACAAATATGATCTGTTGAACCACAAATGAAATGCATTTTTTCTTTAAAAAAAATTGCTTGTAGATAATGTTTCTGCAACATTTCAAGAATGTTTTTCCTTCTGTCCAACTCCCTTAAGTTGGTGGTGGTTTGCCTCTTGACTGATAGATACATGATCCTTCTGCTTACGTTTGTGGCCACCATCAAAGAGGAGGGGTAGATTTTTAACTGTGTGTGCTCATGTAAACTCTGGATGGAAAAAGCCTTGGAGGGGATAAGGAAGTAACACTGAGGTCTTCAAAGGAAAGCCCATTAAGCTGTTCTAAGAGGACAAATGCCACCTAGAAGCACAAGACACCCTCAGCTCCAAACAGTCAGTGAAAGGGCATGGGGCTTCTCAAATTCTCCTGGTAAAAAGAATTAACATGCCCCTAAGCTTTCCTTCTAGGAAAACTACAGCAAGAATAAGGCATTGCAAAGGTTGCCAATTAGGAATTTGCTAAGTGTGTCCTTAAAAAGTGTCCCCAAAGCAAACATAACAATATAATGAGCAGCTAATTCAGCCCCTCACACCTTTTCCACATCACATCTCTCTGTAGCTCTCTCCAGTATTTAATCTCCCTCGCTTTGACGGATCTGGCATCATCTTCTTTATCAGTGTTCTGTGGCCTTTGAAGTGAGGACCAGATTAGGAGAAAGGAAAGAACTGCTTGAACAAAATGAAATTCTAGAGCTGTTTGCATGATAAGAAGCTTGTAAAGAGTGAAGACAATCCTATAGATTTTCAAATACAGACTGACTTGTGAAGCCAGGCTAATTGCTTGCAATCTGTTTCAATATACCAAATACCACGTTGATATATAAAATGGTCTCAATTCAAAGAAAAATATTTTTCATTACATTAGTGTTGACAAAGCACAGGGATAATTTATAGAGTTAAAATATTAGGATTAATTAATCTGGAATCTCATTAAAGGATAGGTACAATGAGAATTGAAACCAGGAGGATGGCTTGGGAGATATAGAAAGAAACATAAAAAAATTCTGGGTTGAATGGCTGTTAAGGTGACCAGTTATATAAATAGAAGAAGGGCAATTCTTCAAGGGAAGGAGAAAAGAAGTTGCACCAATCACTTTACCTAGCAATGGTGATGATAACTTTCATAAGGAGCCCACTGTACTATGTGTTCTTGCAGACTGAGAGCCCCCAATCTCAGTGACTACTGGAATGGCTCTAGACCCCACCACAGAGCTTTGGACAGGAGTTTCCTCTCCCGCTGCCCTGATACTGCCCTCTGCAGTCTCCTCACCTCCTCTCAGACTAGCTCTGCTTTCTCTCTCCACCACTGCAGCCTTATTTCTGACAATTGTCAACTGGGCCCACTGTAAGTGCACATTTGCCAAGCTGACGTACATAACCTTGTGGGACTGACAAAGATTCAAGGTTTAATGAGAACAATATATTCTTCCTGAGCCCACTCCGTGCTCACTGCTTAGAAAGCAAGCCAGGCAAATAAGAAGGCATAGCCTATTGGAACTGCAGGCAGGGACGCATGAGAGTGCTAATGCTAGAACAGCGATTCGCAAAGTGTGGTCCCTGGACCAACAGCAGCAGTGTTGCCTGGAAACTTATTAGAATCATAACTGCTGACGTTTCACCCAAAATTTATGGAATAAGACACTGGAGTGGAGCCTGGCAATCTGTGGCTTCATGACTCTTCCAGCTTAAGTTGGAGAACTGAACTAGAAGACCTTTTACAGTTGGCCACAACGCCCTTGCCCCATTTCTCTCCTTGAAATGTGCTTCCTTTATTCCATCTGAAAAAAATCCTTCTTGGACTTTCAAAATGCAACTCCAGTTTTAACTATGAATCCTCTTCTAATTTTTCATCTTTTGGGACTTTCATGGTGACCTCCTACCAATAGTTCTAAGAACAGTTTTGAGATCCTTTGTTTTCCGGCTTGGATGTTCCTCAATGCTGTTGCCAAGCCTACAACAGAAACTACTCA
Source organism: Aotus nancymaae (assembly GCF_030222135.1). Classification (NCBI taxonomy): domain Eukaryota; kingdom Metazoa; phylum Chordata; class Mammalia; order Primates; family Aotidae; genus Aotus; species Aotus nancymaae. The sequence goes on along the minus strand of NW_026988570.1, from coordinate 4,491,498 downwards.
TTTTTAAAACTTGAATGATTTGCAAATAAAACAGAACCTATAAAACATTAGCAGTTGTGTTATTTTTTTTTTCCAGCATGATTGGAATTGACACCATCAAGCTACAAGATAAAAAGGAGCTAAAGCATACAGAGTAGATAAGAAAAAGGTACATAAAAGGGTAAGTAAGAGGCAGAAATTTTGTAACTGAATAGGCTCTGTTACTGAGTATTTAGAAAGAACTCTTCTCACAATCAGAGTTAATTATGGAATGGGCTGCCCTGAGAGGTAATAGGTTTACTCTCACTAAGGTATTGGAAGTGTGGATAATAGATGATAAATATGAATTGGCTCTAGAGATAAAAAACAATCAATTGGAGGAAATTGCTTGGAGCACTGTGTTAAGAAGCATTATAATTAGATATGGGACCAGAGGGACAATTCCAATGTGGATTAGTGATGTCTGCTTTGAGTGCAACAAGTAGGAATACAGGTAACTGTAGCTGACTTACCTCGGCCGGTGATGATAAAGCATGTGCTTGAATTATGCTAAATGATCTCTTAGAAATATAAATTTCACACATCTATGATTAACACGAAGAATTTTTAAATGGAAGGTGCCATGGAAATATGTTACTATGTTATTGTTCCATTTTTGTCACTACTGATTGGAGATGAAGTTTCTATCTTGGGGATAAATGGCCTAAGCCAAGGGTAGAGTAGGCAAGCCAGCTATAATGCATCATTGCCAGATCTATAAATCAATAGTTAACACTTTGACATACCTCAGAAGGCTGCTCACTAAGGAACAGTCACAAAACACTTAGTGAATGTAAATAATTAACAGGAAAGTAGTTAGAGGTCTTTTTTAAAAGCCGTCTATCTTGATCAGTGTTAAAGAGTTTAGACGACTGGTTTCTACAAGAGCAAATAATCATTGTTTCCATCATTGCCACTTTTAGTGCTGTTTTCTCTAATTTATAAACCACGAGAGGATTGAAGAGTTAGAGTGGCTACTTTGAGGTAACAATACTTTGGGCAGGTATTTTATTTTAAAAAATTTCTTTTCAACTGATTTTCCTTTTTTGAGGGGAAGGTAAAGGTGTGAAAGTGCTCAGATTGGGGTTGAGGGGGGACAAGCATAATTTTGTTTTAAAGGCGGTTGTAAAATGGAAACTTTGTGGAATGTGATCTGGAGACCCCAAGAACCACATCCATTGATTTGGAGGGTGATTTCCTGAGCTGAATTTAAAATCACTCACACGGTGGTTCCCAGGTTTTAGTTACATAGCCATCACTCAATATTTATAGATCCTAGGATCCAGGTGTGAGGGTGACCCTGCACCCATCTGAATCCACAAGACTTCTTCACTGCTTGGGCTATTTTTGAATGTCATTATCTCCTTAATGCAATACAGTTAAAACATTATCTCCCATAAATCACCTGTAATCAGTGGTGAGAAATCTTTTAGGCCATCCTTCTTGTACTTATACTCTGTCATTATTTGATATATTCAGGAAATTAACCAGCCTTATGTCATTGTAAAAGGAATGGCTTCATTTCAATAGAAATGGGTACAAGTAAGTACCTGAAGAAAATTGTCTTTAGAAACCTAGATTCCTTTTTCCTCAGAAAGAAACACACAAAGAGAGCCATACAGTAGATCTTGTGCAAGGCTTTCAACAAGAGTCTCAGTTTCCTCATCTACAAAATAGGGTAATAGTATACACCCCACAGAGTAGTCATAAGGATTTAGTGAGAAAAAAATATAAAGAATGCACGGCTGTGCACCTACCTTTATTTACCTTGCATTTCTAAGGTGTTGGCAATCTATCCCACCTGGGGGCTCAACCCTAAGGTAGCTTTTAGGGGAGAGCATAAGATGTGATCAAGACTCACACTGATGGTCAACATGAGGTCTCCCTCACTGCAGGGCCACTCTTGACTTCAAAGTTCAAACCTAACCCCCTGATTTCTACCCAGACATTCAGATGCTCTCTTTCCATTTTAGCTGAGCTCTGATAACCAGATCCCTGACTAGGATGCAAATGTTGCAGTCCCAGTAGTGAGACTAGCCATTTATTTAGAATGTCAACCTTCCATTGTCTTATCTATTTCACCCTCATACTGCCCTACTGGAGGTCTGGTTCTGGAAATTGCCCAGGGACTGGGCAGTGCTACTCACTGTCACCTCCCTGATGCATAGGCCCTGCCTGGATTGGTACTAAGACGGCTCCCATGTGCTTCTGAGTACCATTCTACCCTGTTATGAATACCGATTATATCTGTAAATGATCTGATGTCAACTGTCTAGACTGAACCTGCTGTCTGTTCTTACCCTTTGGTGATCAGGTTCTGAGGGATGGACTAAGTATATTCCTAGAAATTAACCCTGTTTTTGCCTCTTAAGTGACAGCCTCACTCTAATAAAGACAAGACTGGAAGCAGGCCTTTTTAGCCTGGCCTGTTTCACCAAATTCAACCATGGCTTAGCTGGATACACAAGGCAAATATATCCATGTTTTTACCAAATGTTTATTAAGCATCTACTATAAAGCAGGCACTGCTCAGGGGCTACAGATGGAGCAGTGAGCAGAATGAAATTGATGCCACCATGCAGCTCACCTTTTAGCAGGAGAGACTGAAATTAACCAAGTGTGTCGATCTTTGCCATCAGCCCCTCAAATCAATTTGACTCTCCACCCTCTCTCCCCTTTCTATGTCCCCTAGATACTGAACTCTGCAGACTGCTTCAGTAGATCCCTTTGCCCCCAGGCCTTTAGCTCTGTTTGGCCAATGGGACTCACCCCTCCTGCCAGACAGTCCTCTCCTACAGTCACTGCTGTTTCTGGGTGCTGGAGACTGCTCTCCGTGGCACCTCTAGGCCCTGCTGCTGTGGAGGTGCCTCTGTCCTGCTTTGTCTTTCGGTGATCTCCCTTGACACGGGCCATACCTTGTAAACAGCTCCCTATTAAACTCATCTCTTTTGAATATGCCCTCTAGGTACTTCTAGATCTCTGACGGCTCTGCCAAATAAAGAAATATATGATATTATGTCAGGCAGTGATAAAAATTATGAATTCAAAAGTAAAGCAGGGCAGAGAAGACATAGCACTAGGAAGGGTTCTTTTAGATTCAGAGTAGTCAGTAGTGATCTATCATAGTAGGTGACATTTGAATAAAGATGTAGTAATTTGAAATAGGGTTGCCAGCTGAAACAACAGGAGGACCAGTTAAATTTGAAGTTTAGGTAAACAATAAATATTATTGTAGTATGTCCTACATGTTGCATAGAACATACTAATGAAAAAAAAGGTATTCATTATTCATCTGCAATTCAAATATAACCAGATACTCTGTATTTTTATTTGTAAAATCTGCAATTCCAATTTGAAGACAGTGAGCCATATGAACATCTGGAGGAAGAATATTCTAGGTAGAGCCAATACCAAGTACACGGACCTGAGGAGATCCTTGGTGAATCTGGGGACTATCAAGAATGACAAAAAAAGAAAAGAAAAGAAATGACCTGCCTGGTGTATTAGACCATTTCTCACACTGCTATAAAGAAATACCTGAGGCCAGGGGGCTCACGCCTGTAATATCAGCACTTTGGGAGGCCAAGGCAGGCGGATTACGAGGTCAAGAGATCGAGACCATCCTGGCCAACATGGTGAAATCTTGTCTCTACTAAAAATACCACAGTTAGCTGGGTGTGATGCGCTTGGTCCCAGCTACTTGGGAGCCTGAGGCAGGAGAATTACTTGAACCTAGGAGGTGAAGGTTGCAGTGAGCCGAGATTGTGCCACTGCACTCCAGCCTGCTAACAGAGTGAAACTCTGTCAAAAAACAAAAACAAAAACAAAACAAACAAACAAATAAAACAGAAATACCTGAGACTAGATAATTTATAAAGAAAATAGGTTTCTTTGGCTCACAGTTCTGCTAGCTGTGCAGGAAGCATGACAGCATCTGCTTGGCTTCAATCCTGGCGGAAGGGGAAGGGGAAGCCAAGCCGGCACACTTCACAGGGTCTGGTAGCAGCAGGAGGAAGAGAGAAGTGGGGGAGGTGCTACACAGTTTTAAACAACCAGATCTTGTGAGGACTTACTCACTATCACAAGAGCAGCACCAAGGGAAAAATCCTACCCTGTGATCCAATCTCCTTCCAGCAGGCCCCATCTTCAACATTGGGTAATACAGTTGCACATGAGATTTGGATGGAGACACAGATTCAAACCATATCACCTGGTGTCTTAGCATTCACAGTATTAAATATTGTGAATGGTCCATAGAGTATTATTGGAGGCAGGAGGAAGCAAAGTTTACAACCCTGCTTCATTTTCCTATGGTCTGTACTTTCTCTCATCCTTTGAATTGCCCAATCTAGTTTCTGATGTCAATTCTAGTGATAGGGCAAAGGAAGGCAGAAGAAAAAATCAAGATGCCATAGCCCTCAGTGCAGCAATAAGAAATGAACCTGAAAATTACTTGAAAGTAGCCAATATAATATTAGGAACAAATACTAAATCTTATACAAATTGCATGCGAATTGTTTTAATGTTCTTCTAACTCAGGCATCTGGGTCTCATTCCTGGAAAGCTTTAGGAGACCAGTGCTGTTTGCTGTCTCCTGCTGGTGAGTTAGCTCCCAGTCAGTAGAGGCACTGTCCGTACATACCCATAGAAGAAAAAAACTCTATTAAAGGATGGGTTCATAATATCCTCCCTGGCCCAGAACTGCCCTGTCCCTACCCCATCATTCATGCCCTCTCATTCTGTTCTTCCAAAAACCTTGATCAAAGAGGTATCATTATCCAATTTAAACAGAAAGCTAAGTGCTTTGCCCAAGGCATGAAGTAAAGGGATTGGTTCCAGACAGAAAAAACTAATTGTTTGACTCAATGTACTCAATGGATTTGCAATTTAGAATAAATTCTCTGAGAACCCTGTGTAAACACTTTAAAGGAGATGAATCCAAATCAGACAAAACTTTCCTAACAGTGTGTATGTACATACATGTTTATTTAAGTGAATAAAATAAAATACATAGGATAAGAAAAAATTATATTAAAATAATGTTATTTAAATATTTTTAAAAAACAACTGTCACTTATATGCCTCATTATCAATGCATTAAATAAGATCTAGTAGAGGGTCAAGTAACTGTGTTTTTAAAGAGGAGGTGCATATATATAATATTTTGAGATAAATACAGCAAATGTGATATCGAATTATCTTTGAATTCTGGTCACAGTTATTATACGACTTTGTGATTTGTTGTCCACATTTTTAATTGTAGTAATCAACATATTTCATAAAGAAATAATGAAAACAAAGGTGTAATTTCTTCTCCCAATCGAGTTTACATATGGCTGGAATTCGCTCACAGACCCAGTCTAAGGATCATGTGTTAGGAATATAGAGCAAATCTGAATGAGTTTCTCCCAATTCCAAGCCGTAAAACAACCACTGTTTTTATTTCTATTTGTGAGGACTCATTGAGGAGTGCTTTTAACATCTTAGATACTTCAAAAATTAAGAAATTTAACTTAAGTACCTGATCTAGTACTTACTGGCAGTTTTTTTTTTTTTTTTCTGAAGCATAATCATGGCTACAGCTTTCTCATTTCCATTTTTTTCTTGATGCTCTAATAGAACTCATTTTATAGTTATCTATATTAAATAATTTCTCTTTCAAACTCATCAAGCTATACATGCAACATTCTCGTACTTTATTTTATGTAAATTACTTACATTAAAAAAATAGAGTGCTCAGGACTCACCAATGTTTGTTATTATTCTTTCCCTTTTCCCCATTAAAATGATATACTAACTTAAAAATACTCAACTTAAAAAAGTTTCCTGAAAATCACTTTCACAAAGTATCTGAACCCTTACAGTTGAAAAGATGACAGACGAAATAGGAGTTGATTTTCGATAATAAAATTTTCAATTTTATTCTGACTTTACTCTTATTACAGATTTTTTGGTAACCTGAAGGTTGGTTTATGCTCTTCTCCCTAAACATTAAGAAATTCAATAATAAGTTCATAAAGCCCTCAGAAATTTTGTCAGAGCATTTGCTGTATTCCAGGGACCAGCATTGCTTTGCATAATTTATTAGTAAATGCCTAATTGTGACAATAGCATAATCATAGTACTCATTTTTTCTTGAACACATTTTTTGTACCAGGTGCCATGCTCAACTTGTGCAAGTCATTCCCTCTCACTCTACATGACATTGTGTTTTCCTATCAGTTCCCATCTCTTCTTTTCTCATTAGACAGAGCTATCAAAGGGAAATTGCTTGTGGCTAATGAATCTGAAAGCACAAAGGCTGACCTAACTTTATGTGGAATTTCATTATAAGTGAACTCTAAAATGCTTCACAACAGGCTTAACAATAAAAGCTGTATAAAAAATAGATCTTATCCCAGCACTCTGGGAGGCCGAAGCAGATGGATGGTGTGGTCAGAAGGTGGAGACCATCCTGGCAAATATGGTGAAACCCTGACTCTACTAAAAATACAAAAATTTAGCCATACATGGTGGCATACACCTGTGATCCCAGCTGCTTGGGAGGATGAAGCAGGAGAATTGTTTGAACCTGGGAGGCAGAGGTTGCAGTGAGCCAAGATCACTCCACTGGACTCCAACCGGGACAAGAGCAAGACTCTGAAAAAAAAAAAAAACAATAGATCTTGGTCAGGCACAGTGGCTCATGCTTGTAATCCCAGCACTTTGGGAAGCCAAGGCAGGCGGATCACTTGAGCCCAGGAATTCAAAACCAGCCTGGGCAATATAGTGAGACCTTGTCTCTGCAAAAATATTAATAAATTAGCCAAGTGTGGTAGCATGTACGTGTGGTCCCAGCTATTCAGGAGGCTGAGGTTGGAGGATCACTTGAGCCTGGGAAGGAGCAGAGGTTGCAGTAAGCCCTGTTCTCAAGACTACACTCCAACCTGGATAACAGAACAAGACTCTGCCAAAAAAAAAAAAACACACACACATATATATATATACATATATGTAAATTATACTTCAGACAAAAGAAAAAATATACAGTATATTCTTTCTTTTGTCTGAAGTATAATTTACAACACGAAAATTCACCCTTTTGAAATATAACTCAGTGAGTTTGAACAAATGAATACTAGTCTATAACTACAACTCAATTAATATTTAAATTTTCATTACACCAAAAGGTTTTCCCTGTATTCCCATTGAGATCAGTCTTCTGCTTCCAGCCCCTATAACTCCTAACCAGTTTTCTATCCCTGTGGTTTTCCCTTTTGTTAGAAGGTCATATAAATGAACTCATGTAGTACATCATCTTTTTATATCTAAGTTAATTAACTCAGCATAATGCTTTTGAGATACGTATATGTTGTTGCATGTTTCTATAGTCTGAAATAAGTATTTTCTGAAATAAGTATTTCATACTTTATTTACAAGTTAAGGGATATTTGGGCTCTTGCCACTTTTTTTTATTACTATGAATAAAATGGCTATGAACATTTACATACAAGTCTTTGTATGGACATATGCATTCATTTACCCAAGCACTACCAGAATGATAATTACACATGCTTTCTTGCTCTAACACTAACCCTGGTCACTGCTGAAGGAGAGGAGCAAAAAAGAGGAAAGAATGACACCTGCCAACGTCTTCGTTTCTAACAACCACTATCTGACAAAAAGAGCCAGGGCTTCTTGAAGAAATGACTGATCCCAAAACTGGAAAGGAAATAGTGTCAGAAAGTAAGAAAATACTCAGCACACACACACACACACACACACACACACATAGAGAACGATGTGGTAGATCAAAGGGACACAACAGTCAAGTAAAGAGCTCCCAATGCTCAATGCTGGAATAATTTGAGCAGGAAAATAAATATAGTAGTCTGAAGTATAAAATAAATATTCATGAACACATACTGATATAAATAATTTAATACATTAATAAGTGGGGGAAAATAGATCTTCCATCCAGAATAATTCTAAATTATTGATGTAAATACTCTTCCCTGAAGGAGGTGAAGCATAACTCCTGGCCTTTAAACGTCAGCTGCCCTAGTGACTGTCTTCTGAAGAGTATTATACCGAAACAGAGAGAAGAAAAGCTTTACAGTGAAGAAATCTGTCAAACACAACCTCAGCCAGGTGGCCAAGGTCAGTACAAACAGTGGTAAGTCATGTTGTCGGAGTAAACCCTGGATAAGGTGTGATGAGAATGGCATGTTACCTCTGTGGCCTTCTAAAAAAAAGTCATAACCACACTCTAATGAAGAGAAAAACATTTGACAAATCCCAAGTGATGGACACTCTGCAAAATACCTGACCAATGTCCTTCAAGACTATCAAGGGCATCAAAAACAAGGAAAGTCTGAGAAAATATTAAGGTCTAAAAGAGCCATGGAAGACACGACAACTGAATGTCATGTGATATCCTAGGTGGGATCCTGGAACAAGAAAAAAAAATTAGGTAAAAAACTAAAGCGATGAGAACAAAGCATCAACTTCAGTTAGTAATAATATACCAATATTGGTTAACAATATTATTTGTTATAACAAATGTACCACATTAAAGTAAGATGTTTCATAGGGGAAAATGGGTGTAGGGTATACAAAAACTCTCTGTACTATACTCATAATTTTTCTGCAAATTTTTCTATAAAACTGACCTAAAATAAAAATTTTTCTGTAAATTTTTCTGTAAAACTGGCCTAAAATAAAAATTCTATTTAAAAATAGAGAAAGAAAAAAGTGGTTACATTTTTAAGTCCCTCTTCCTTAATATATTTTTGTCACCTAAGTGATAGGATAAATTTAGGTCCTCTAAAATAGTGCCATAGAATAAATTTCCTCTGTTTAACCACTTGTTTCAGTTTATTGCAAATAAACCTTAAAGAGTGGTCAAATGTTTGTTGCATGAGTGAATTTTTTCAGTGCCTGGTATAGGGGACTTGGCTGACATGCAAATCAAATTACTGAAGGATGATAGGTCAACAAAATAACCAGCACATCCCTTACTTTAAGGAGTTTATGTTATAAAATTGTATGCAGTATACCATTATATTTTACACTGAATATAAACCATTTCCCAAGTGATGTTTCATATAATAAGTGTTGGTTATGTTCAACAAAGGAAGATATTAATATTGACTAAGCATGTTAGAAAGTATCAATCAAGGGCATATGACATGAAAGAGGTCTTAAGACATAAGAAAAGTTGAAAAATACAAAAGATCATCAGAGACTACTACAGATAATTATACACTAATAAACTAGAAAACCTAGAGAACATGGATAAATTTTCACATCTAGCCTTCCAATGTTGAATCTGGAAGAAACAAAAAACTTACACAGACCAATAGTTAGCAATGAGACTGTGTTAGTAATAAAGTCTCCCACTAAAAAAATAAAGCCCAGGACTAAATGGCATCACTGCCAAATTTGATAAAACTTATAAAGAAGAACTAACGCCAATTTTCCTCAAACTATGAAAGAGGAGGTATTTCCTCCTAGTTTATTCTGTGAGACCAGCATCATCTTGATACCAAAACTAGATACCAACAGAATGAAAAAACAAAACTATAGGCCAATGGCCTTGATGACCATAGATGCAAACATCCTCAAAAAAATACTAGCAAAGTGAATCTAACAGCACATCAAAAAATAATACATCATGATCAAGTGGGATTTATACCAGGAATGCAAAGATGGTTAGATGGTTTAATGTATACAAATCAATAAATGTGACACATCACATCAAAGATGGATACAAAAACAATAATCATCTCAATATATGCAGAAAAATCAGTTAATAAAATTCAACATCCCCTCATCATAAAAACTCAACAAACTAGGCATCAAAGGAACATACCTCAACACACACAATTTATTCTCTTTCTCTGGAGAATTCTGTTTAATACAGGTTTTCATGGAATGTTTGCTAAGTGAATGCATAAATGAATGAAAGAATGTCATTGTTCTGTCTTAACACAGAGTATGCCTCTTTAGAGTAATCATATGTGACGCCATCCACAGTGTGACTCAGCTGGCATTGACAAAAACATTTTATAAAACTTATGTTTTTGGTGTTGTCTTGTTTCCGATATTCATTATGCATTTTCTAATGTGATCTCCATTATCAATAAATTTGCTTCTAACTACCCTTTAATAATTAAAAAATGGCAATAATAACACTTCCAATGTCAGAAAGAGATACATGCCATCATTAACGGCATTTCAAAGAAAACCTCAAATTTCTGTGAACAATTCTAAAGACAATCATATGGCTGAAAGGATGCTTAAAGATTCTAAGGGAAAATTACAGAAGTGTGTTGAAGCAGAGACACTTTCTTTTTAAACAGGTATTTTTACCTTCTAATCCAAAATAGTTAAAGGGACAATAAGAAAGTTGCCTCAATTCCTTATCTATTATTATTATCACCAGATCAGATTATACCCTCTCCGAAGGTTGCCTTTATTAGATGTGTAGGTGAATAGTGAATGTATTAGTCCGGGCTATTTAGAAGAAACAGAGAATTAATTAAGTAAAAGATGATTCATCATAATGGCAACTAACATTCATTGACTGATAGTAATATTATGGATGTCGCACGTGTTTTCATGATGTAATCCAGGAGCTGGCAAATGTTTTCTATGGTTCCATATGGTAAGTATTTTTGTTTTGCAGGCCACAGGACAGACTCTGTTGTTGCTGCTGCAGCTTTCCCCTCCTCTTCTTTCATCTTTCTTCTTCTTTGTCTTCCTCTTCTCCTTCCCCTTTCTCTTAATCTTCTCCTTTTTCTTCTCCTGTTTTTCCTCCTTCTCCTCCCCGCTCCTTCTTATAAATAGTCCATTAAAATACACAAATTATTTCTAGCTCAGGGTTGCACAAAAACAGGCACTGAGTCTGTGAGCTATAGTTTTCTGGCCCTAATTTTAATTCACCTGACCTTCATTTCTACCTTAATGGATTAGATCCCATTGCTTTTTCATTTTAAGATAAGGAAATTAAGACCAAGAGATGTTAAATAATCTGCCTGAAGTCACACAATTAACACAGACTGATTAAGAAACTGAAACAGGCTGTTTGATTTTAAGCAGTAACTCTCATAGTGTGGTTTCCAGAGCAGCAGCACCTGGGAACTCTTGAAAAATGCAAATTGTTGGACTCTACCCCCTGTTTTACAGAATCAAAAATTATAAGGATGGGATCAATTTCTGTGTTTTAATAAATGTTCTAAGGGAGATTGGTTTACTGATGTAATGTCCAACTGCTACTCCATCACTCTGGATGAAGAGAACTTGTTCAAAGGGCACATTTTTAGGTCCTACTTCAGACCAATGGAATCAGACTTTCTGGGCTGAGACACAACCATCTGCAATTCAACAAGCCCTTCAGAGGATACAGATATCTACCTGAGGTGAGAACTGCTGCTTTAGTTCAGAGGCATGCTAGCCTTTTCTTCTCTCTGGATGGTAATTGTGTGCTGTTCCACATAGAAAGCTAATTATGCTTTACAATATACATCACTTATTCAAATATTCTCAATATTCTCATTTTATAAAATTTCCATCAGTTATGAAATTTTATTATTCTTTTTTGATATATGGAATATTATGCTTTGAAGCAGGGTTATTATTAACTTTAGAGGAATAGATTTGTGTCCTTCTGACTAAATGAACAATATTCATCTTTTATCTGTGAGGAAAAATTGTTTTAATTTATGGACTTATTAACATAGATATGTGTTTCAGATTTTTCTAATTCTGATTTCTTGTTTAACGACCAATCTATTTTTTATCTAGTTGCTCCATAAGATAATACTGTTTTGAAGAAAAAGGCCTAAAATAATTTTTCATTGTATATTTTTGCAATTTTCACATTAAATTGGCAAGGTCACCAATGTTTTTGCCAGGGCTACTTGTTCTCTGTGTCTGTATAAGGAAACCTGGCAATGTGGGCTTGACTTTGAGTCCACTTTAGTGATGAGTTTTGGGGAAAAGTCAAATAAGAAAAGAGAAGGTAATGCTACAGGCAGAAAAACCAGATTGAATTCCACAAAAGATGGCAGAAACCACAGTAATGTGTGGCCATGCCCAGTTGTGAACCTTGAGAAGTTTTAGATCATGTCTCATGCATGCAGTTCATACTGAACAAGCTAAACACTATGACTAAAACATCTCACACTGCTATCTGGTGGCCTTCATTACTTTCAAAGAAGATACATTTCTTTAAGTCATTTTTCTTTACATGAATTCAGTAAACCTTAGAACATGAGTTGAAGAGAGTGAAGCCATAATTTCTTCCACATTTCAAACTACTCAAGAGACTTCAAGGAAATAACAGAGGACTCAAAATAGCTTTTAAGACCCTCTATCTTAACCTATTGCTAATTTCCCGAGATTTGCCAAGGACTCAAACTGAACTCATTATCTTACTCCTAAGTGTTACAACAACACATTCCAGTTTGTTTCTTCTTTCTAACATAATCATCTTCAACGGAGTTAGTCCATGACGTCAACATAATAAAGGCTATATATGACAAATAAACTGCTAATATCATATTTATGGGGAAAAGCTGAAAGCCTTTCCTTTAAGAGCTGGAATAAGACAAGGATGCCCACTTTCATTACCCCTATTCAAATGGTACTGAAAGTTCTAGCCAGAGAAATCAGGTAAGAGAAAGAAATAAAAGGCATCAAATTGAAAAAGAGGAAGTTAGATAGTCCCTCTTTGCAGATGAGGTGATATTTTGTCTAGAAAAACCAAAGGACTATACCCCCCAAAACCCCTTGAATTTGAAAAATAATTTTTAGTAAAGTTGTAGCATACAAAATCAACAAAAATCAGCAGCATTTCTATATACCTTAATAAATTCACTGAGAAAGAAATTAAGAAGGCAATCTCATGTACAATAGCTCCCTCAAAATTAATAAAATACCTAGGAATAAATTTAACCAAAGAGGTAAAAGATCTCTACAAGCAAAACTACAAAATACTTATGAAATAAATTGAAGATGACACAAACAAATGGAAAGACATGCCATGTTCGTGGATCAGAAGAATTAGTATTGTTAAAATGATCATACTATCCCAAATCAATATCCAGATTCAATGTAATGCTTATCAAAATGCCAATGTCATTTTTTTCACAGAAATAGAAAAAATGACCACACAAAGTGGATAATGTATAGACCTAATGCAAGTTACACAAGCTTGAAGTATATATTATACTCACCCCTGTCTGTCATCTGCCATCTCTAATCCAGCTCTGAATCACGATGATTTCCCTCTGAATTATTCATAGCCATCTGTCAGGTCTCCCCGGCTTCCCCTTTGCACATCTAACTACTTTGTCTCCATTTTCTAACAATCTCTACAGCCTACATCTATATTTGGTATGAAATGAAAAAAGAGCTAAAATAGTCAAAGCTATCCTAAGTAAAAACAACAAAGTTGGAGGAATTACACTACCTGATTTTAAACTATTTTATAAAGTCATAATAACCAAAAGAGCATGGCATTGGTATAAAAATGCACACTAGGACCAATGGAACCCAACAGAGAACACAGAAATAAATCCACACGTTCACAGCCAATTGATTTTCAACAAGGCACTAAGAGCATAAAATCAAAAAAAGGACATCCTCTTTAATAAAGCATCTTGGAAAATTGAATATCCACACGCAGGAGAATTAAGTTCGACTCCTGTTTCTCACCATATACAAAAATCAACTCAAGATGGATTAAAGACTTAAATGTAAGTAAGACCTCAAACTATAAAACTACTAGGATAAAACATAGGATAAACACTTCAGGATATTGGCCTAAGGAAAGATTTCATGGCCGTGACCTCAAAAGCACAGGCAACAAAAACAAAAACAGACAAATGGGACTCCATTGAACTACAAAGCTTCTGCTCAGAAAAGGAAACAATCCACAGAGTGAAGAAACAATGTGTTGTATCAGAAAAAAAACTGAACCCAATTCATCAGACAAGGAACTCAAATCAATAAGAAAAAAACCCCACTAATAATCCTATTATAAAGTGGACAAATAACATGAAAAGACATTTCTGAAAAAAAAAAGAAACAGAAATGGACAACAGTTTTATAAAAAAAAAACTGAACATACTAATTATCAGGGACATTCAAATTAAAACCACAATGAGATATCATTTTATTCCTGTTAGAAAGGCTATTGATAAAAAGAAAAAGTAACGTGTTTATTAAATCATTGCCTCCTTAATTGGTAAACGTATTTCCTGTTCTTCTTTTTATTCTGAGTAAAAGAATATATTCATGCCATAACTAACCTATGCTTCCTGGTCAAGTGGCTACTCTAGTTAAAATACTCTTTCAGTTTAAAACGATTCTCATTTGACTCTCTACTTTTAGGTTCTATTATGAGAGTTCTGCTCATAAAACCCCAATAGGATTGGGAACAATTTCCCTATGAACAAATCAATGACTTTATTCCCAAGGATGAGTGTTATTGTTTGTTTTCTTCCTTTATGGAAAAGGACACAATGTTGATGTTTATTGTGGTGGTGGTGGTGTTTTCTTAAAAGGACACAGTCCTGCCTGCAGATTTCTTTCTAAAGATACAACCTTAGCAGGCAGGCACATGAATTATTACAAAATCTCAATTTAGGCAATAGTCTTTTTAATTGTTCTCTGACTTGTACCGCTTTGTGGTGTGTGCTCAGCTACCTCTGTGTGTCTGGGAGCTTTATGTTGTTTCTGGGGTCTAAGTGCACACAGAGAGCAGAAGCCAGGTGAACTACCTGCACAGCTCCTGAGAGAGGCAGACCCCTCAGCTGTTAACCCCTTGGCAGCAGAGTCTGTTTATGTGACCATTTAGTTTTGCTCTCCCATTCAGAGTCCTCGCTGCCTAAGTCTCTCTGCTGTTAGTTAACCCTACAAACAGCAATGAAAGAAGCAAGATGCCTCTTTTTGCCAGTTAAATGTCAAATTTATCAAAGTATGCATAATAGCTGTTTTCCAACTTGTTTCAATAAGATCACCTAACTTGTTCTGCATTTTCAAGGAGCAAAGCTGAATAAAGTCTTTTGTGTGAAATGCAGTCAACGTAACTGGTTGACAGTATTCTAACTTAGATTCTAACCTGCCAGCATCTCTGTTCCCTCACATGTACCATATTTCCTTTCAGCTTCCCTGCTGATGGTACTGAAAACGTCAACAGGTACAGAAAAAGAGAGACTCTATTCATGTGTTAGTGGATAGCTTTTGAAATTCAAAAGTTCTTGCCCTAAAATAAATCCGGAATGAAAGCTGGAGTATATTCTCTGCGATGTTCTTTGGCTTTAGAAAAAGTTAAGGAAGAAAAATCGCATAAGATTTACATGGTGACTGTGAACGCTTGGCTTAAAAAGGCATTGGGTATGCTTGCTCACAAAGCCACTTTCATATTTCCTTGGTTCTTTCCTTCAAAGAGCTCTCTCAGCTGAGAAGTTCACACTGAGGGAGCAGAACACAGACCTACATCCACATCCACCTGGAGCTTAGGCGTGGCTCAGCTGCTATTAGAATTCTCCCTGGCACAAAGGTCAGGACATAGCCTTTTTTTTTTTTTCTGAACACAATTGAATCGTGTGTCTGTCAAGTTGCCTTTTAAGGAGTACTTAGTCAATGGGAAGCCCTGTGCTAATGAGGGTCTCAAGAAAGGTCGCTGGGGAATAAGCACACTGTGAGAAATATTGACTGGAGGCTGTCATCTCTCCCAAGAAGGAAGACAGTGTCACCCTCCAGGATCTCTGGGAGCTGGCTTGTCTTGTGCTGGCAATCTACATAGCTTTGGCCGCCACAGATACCAGAGCCTACACGGACAGGGCTACATTTGTAGCTGCCAGGGACTGTTCCTAATAGTTAAAGAATGTACTCTGTGATTGTAAGGAATTCTCATTGCCCTACACAGCATCAGCCTGACAAAGAGACTAACTTTGATGAATTTGTGGGTACACTATTAAGTTGGCCCAGTTGGCCATCAATTCAATTCAGTTAGAGTTTGTGTCAACTAGTTTGGAAAACACGTTATTTTCTCCCTTTTTTTCCTTCTTTCTTTCCCTCCCTTCCTTCCCTTCCTTCTTTCCTTCTTTCCTTCCTTCCTTCCTTCCTGCCTGCCTGCCTACCTGCCTGCTAGTTGTTTTCATTTTTGGTTTTTGGTTGCAGATTGTCTCTTTATTGATAAAAGGCTTCTTGGGTGTGGCTAACACGAACACAATTTTGCTGTTTTTGCTGGTTTAATTACAAAGAATTGTGACTTGTGGTTGGGAAGAAAACAAATCGAGAGGAACCTGAGGTTAGCCATAAGCTCATGAATTACAGCAGGTCTTTTTCAACTTCAAAAAGAAAAAAGAATCTGACAGAAAGAAAGAGAGAAAAGAGAGAGAAATAAATGGTTCAAATCACATT
This sequence comes from Aotus nancymaae, assembly GCF_030222135.1. Taxonomy (NCBI): domain Eukaryota; kingdom Metazoa; phylum Chordata; class Mammalia; order Primates; family Aotidae; genus Aotus; species Aotus nancymaae. The sequence continues at coordinate 4,475,064 of NW_026988570.1, read as the reverse complement.
AGCCTCTAGAGTATTTAAAAAATTGCAGATGAAATTTATGGGGGAATAAGTATCCACACAATTATGGAGTACTTTTCCAATTATTTATATATGTCGCCAGCAAACTCTTGAAAAAAACGCAAGCGATTACTACCCTCTGAGAGCTTTAGAGATGTCATACATGAAAGATAAATGCTTGTATCTAGATGAGTACTTTGAAACAAAAGAATAGGAGAGAAAGAAATAGGCAGCCAAACATCCCCCTACATTTTTTCAGATGAGTCACCCAATCAGGTGACATGCTTGCTGCCCTAACCACTTGCCCACATGTCCTCATGGGACTGAGCCTTATGATGTGTGAGCTTCTTTCATAGAGACCCAGGTGGCTATAGGTCTCTCAACCAGAATACCACTCATTAAAACCTCTTCCTTCCCTAACCTCGCCCTGAGTGTCAATGAGAAACATTTCCTAGGACAAGTTACCCTCGCACGAGCCCACATTCCAATAACAGGCAAGCAAGCTGCTTTGATGATTTATTCTGTGTCCATTTGAAATGGAGAAGTTTCTGAGCCTACTCCCTTGAGAAGGGCAGGACCCAACCTATCTGAAAGCTACCTGGTAAATTTTGACCCTTGTCAAAATTCAGACCCGTTAGATAGAAAATAATTTACCAAATACATTTTAATTGTATTTCTAACATATATCTTTGTCAAATGCCTGTCATGGTGCCAAACCCATAATAACCAGATGGAAGTACATTTTACTTGTTTGCCCTTATCTTTTATAATAACAACTCTTATTCCTAGCCTATATTTTGAAAGCATTTTGGAGTTTAGAGTTTTCTGGCTAAGTTGTAATTGTCAAATAAATTATTTCTTAGGGTTATGCAAGTAAGGAATAAAAAGCAAGCAGTTTTCAAAATGTTTACTTCTCATACATATTGCCTTTGCATAATCTGAAATGAATAAATGTATCAACTAAGGCTAAATTCACAAGATAATTACAGTCCATGCATTCATGTTCTCCTCTCAGAATAAAAACATAGCGTGTGCAATGTTAGTACAATAATGTACAATTAGTGTGTACAATGCATGTGTACATCTCAACCACAAATTCTATCAAATCTATAAAATCAAAATCTGCCCAAATGTCTGAAGACAAAATCTACCAAGCAACAAAATTATATGGGAGGCTTAAAAGACAAGAGTTATTTTAACAAGGTCTGTATAGGATTCTCTCTGTTTCAACTTCCCGTCCTTGAAATAAGGATGCTGCATCTTTCTAGTATAAAGAGGGCCTCTTTCGCCTGGGAATTTCATCTGCTTTTAAGAAACAGCGGGAAAGTCAAAGTGACCTTTTGTACCTGATGTTTTTCAAGTACCTTTAACTTAACTAGTCAATATGCCAGGGTGGTATTTTTTAACTTTTTCTTATACATTATATAAGAGACAAAGTTATAAAATTGAGAGAATTATTTTAAAATCCCAGGCATGGCTATCTTTGCAGAGGGAAAAGGAAAGGCATGTGCTATCGTCTTTGTTTTGCCACTTGGAGCTCGAGGATTAAAGAGGGCTGTGCGTTTGCCCTGTGAAGGGGCTCACCCAAAGTCTGAACATGAAAAAGGCAAAGGGAGGATCCCTTTAACATAGCGTTTCCCTCATTTTAGCAAGCAGACCGACCATTTCATGGTTATTCTATTTGGTGAGTAGGAAAAACAAACAAACAAACAAAAAAGCCCACTAGATATTCCAAAAAGATTTACTTACTTGGTGTTGATCATTCCTTTTTACTTACAATAGGTGCTGAGATGAATTCACAATGCCATCAGGATGCAGGCAATAATCATGTGCCTTCTTGTTCAAAAATTAAAAGTTAATTAAAAATTTTATGCATGGGAAGTATTGCCCTTATCCTTTCTGAAAGACTTCACATATTATCTGCTTGGTTACGAAACCAGAAAATAACTCTTCAGGAGTCTTACTTCCAAGTTTTTATTTTCTGGGAACATAGAAGCTTTCCTGACTATGCTGTCAAGAGTTGGTTGAAGCGCCATGAAATGTTTCCCCTTTCTTTCAGTGGCTTAAAAATAGCATATTGTTTTATTTTGCTGAATTAACAAAAGATTATTTTTGTTTTGGCTTGATTCTCCAAAACCAATTTTTTTTTTAAAGCCCCTATTATTTATCTTCCACATTCATGTTTTCATGCTGTGGCAAAGGCAAATGGATAGGCAAGATGAGGCATGAGTTACTGCTGGCTTGTATGAGACCACAGGTTCACATCTCACCTGAGAGCAGACTGTGTCACTGATGAGACATAGCAAGTTCCTTAAAAATGGCCATGCACTTGGACATAGCCAATCTACTCCTAAAAATGTACCACTAGGAAATAATCAGAAATGGGATTAAAGATTTGTGAGCTGATATATTTATCATACGTATTTATATAATGGCCAAAAATAATGTGAACAGCTATAACATGGTACAACAGGTGAATAATAAAATAAGCTATGGTACATTCATAAGAGAAACATTTTATAGCTGTTAAAAATAACTTTCAAGAAATACTTAATGACAGGAAATGCTCCTGACATACTAAGTGAAATAAAACATTCATCAAAACCTTATTAACCTGAGGATCCGATTTACTGAAAACACATTGGTATGGAAAACATAGGAGACAATTAACGAAAAAAAAAAAAAGTAATAAACTAGCAAAAACTTCTAGATACTGAAATTAGGGGTTTGAATTTTTTTCTCTGTCATTTCCAAAATGTATGTGGGTATTGTTTCTTTCTAATAAGAAAATAATTATTTTTAAAAAAATTCTATAGATATGCAATGAGGAAAATAGAATCTACCACATATTATAGGATAAGTATCAAATATAAAGTCCATTTCTTGTTGATAGAAGACCCAACATTACTGCCGTAAGTTAAATATTTAAAACCTATTATAGCAAGACACTGAATAGAACATGCTGTGTGTGTGCACATGTGTGCACATGTTTATGCAACTCTTTGTGTCTGTGTGTATGCCTGTGGGTGCATGTTTGTATGTGTGTGTATACATATATATGTGTTTGTGTGGGTTTTTGAATATGTATCTGTGTATGTGTGTGTTTTTAAGAGCAGAGGCCAAGAGAACAGCAGAGAATAAGGGTGATGAAAACAGCCTTCAATATCAACCTGAACTGGCTGTTAATTCTTGTGGTGTTGCTGACTAACTATGATTCCAGGCAAGTCCTCATTAGTAAAACTGAGATAAGTACAATTATTAAGAAGATATTTTTGAAGTGCATGTGAGGTCTTTAGCACAATGCCTCATGGGAGGCCAATTTGCTGTTGTTCCTGTCCATCATTCCCATTTGGAGAAGCTGTAACCAGCCTGGGCTCCAACTCCTTGCCGTGGCAGATATGATTGGAGTGCCCACGTCTGTGCAAACACTTTCTCCTCCTCCTCCTTCTCACACCAAACATCTTGACAGTGTTCTCATTTGACAATGTTTTTTTCTGTTTTGACTTTTCCCATGGACCACAGGGATAAGCATGTTGGGGCAAGAGATTGGTGTGAAAGAAGATGAGTGGCCCAGACAAGTTCCATAGATCACTCCTAAGGAGCCCCAGAGATTGTGGTAGGAGCCAGGAAGCACCCCAGGAGACTCCAGAATTAAGGAAAACAAAATTTAGAGGTGTGATACAAAAATCCCTTAAGAATGTGCAGGATCACAGGATACCTCTGAGGATAAATGTAATACTTAAAGAGTAGACTTAGTCTGCGAATGAAAGAAGCACACTAATTAATCAGTGTTGTTACCTGTATTTGAGCTGAAATGCAAATTAGATAGAATACAGATAAAGAGTATTATCTCATTACTCTGAAGTATAGATATCAGACTAATATCTCATTTACATATATGATCATATACGCATAACACGAATTATCAAAATATATAATCTAAGACATGCACAAATTCAATGCTTTTACATAATTCAAATTTATGCACAGATATTTATGCGGTTTGCCACAAACTCTTTTTACTCCATGTAGAAAGTTGGAATTCTGGTGAGGGGCATACTACAGTGGGCTGTCAATACCTCCTAGACTTCAGGCCCTCCCTCCAGGTGGTGCGAATGTGGCAGCAGAGCTCAGCTAGCCCTTTCCACACCTAGAGCACCTTGGCCAAGGCCACACCCCCTTCTCAGGATCAGCCTGAATCCATGATGGGTTGAGGAGAGTATGTGAAGACCTAGTGTCCTCTACCCAACTAGGGGTAACTCTCACCTGCACTTCCTATAGGAATCTCTGAGGCCCCTGATGTGGCTGGAATTACACCCAGCCTCTTGCTCTGGCCCGCAGCTACCTCCCCACCCTTAGCGTGTTAACCAAATAGCAATCCTCAATGGGCTCCCCGAATACACAGCTGCATGTCTGCGCCTAGAACACCACCTGTCCACACAAAATTAGAAGCAGCATATTAGAATGGCTAGGTTGGTGCTTCTAGAAGCAGGAATTGTCTTGGAATTCATTGGAATTCTAAGTATGCTCAGGACAGTAATTATTAAAAACTATGAAAAATGATGAACAAAATTTAAAAATAGCATTATGGGGACATTTTGCATTGTTACAGATAACTTTATATACTTCAATATTTCTTAGGGAGCTATAAACTTTGATTGATAATAAATATTGAACCTGAGTTATAAAGAAATGATTTTGTTAAGCTCAGTTATGCTGAAAAAGCAAGGAACTATGTGATACTTTTTGTATATATGTTATTCAAAAGAATAATTTATAAGAAACGTGTGGGATGATGCTGCATTACAGTAGAAGAATGGTGATTTCTAAAAGATGTTGTGTTAATTGCGTATTTCTACGGAAAATCTAGTAATCTCTACTAGTACCTCACAACATACACAAAAATCAATAGCAGATGCAAATGTGAAGAAAAACACAAGTTTTAGAAGAAATCATAGGAGATCTTCTTCAACTCAAAAAAGATAAAAATTACTTAACTAGGATACAAGAGGTACAAACAATAAAAAGAAAAGAGCCTGAAATCCTAGCTACCCAGGAGGCTGAGATGGGAAAATTGCTTGAGCCCAGGAGTTCAAGTCCATCGCGGGCAACATAGGGAGACTCCATCTCTAAAAAACAAAATGAGCCAAGTATAGTGGTAGATGCCTGTAATCCTAGCTACCTGAGAGGCTGAGACAGGAGGATCACTTGAGTCCAGGAGTTTAAGACTGCAGTGAGCTCTGAGGACACCATTGCACTCAAGCCTGGATTACAGAACAAGACCCTATCTCTAAAACAAGAGAAAAACATATAATAAAACAAAACAAAATATACATAAATATAATAAATTGGATTACATTAATGTAAATAATTTAGTTCACCAAAAGTCGTAGGGAGAATGATAGGGTAAGCCACATATATTTGACAGAGGCCTCATACTCAGAATATATAAAGAACTCCTACAAATCAATAAGAAATAGAAAACCCAAATAGCCAGTAGACCTATGAAAAGATGTTCAATTTCATTGCTATCCTCATCAAGCTACCATCGACTACAGAGCTACAGTAACCAAAACAACATGGTATTGGTACCAAAACAGATATATAGATCAATGGAACAGAATAGAGGCTGCAGAAATAACACCACACATCTACAACCATCTGATCTTTGACAAACCTGACAAAAACAAGCAATGGGGAAAGGTTTCCCTAGTTAATAAGTGGTGTTGGAAAAACTGGCTAGCCATATGCAGAAAACTGAAATTGGACTCCTTCCTTGCATATTAAACAAAAAATAACTAAAGATGGATGAAAGGCTTAAATGTAAGACCTAAAATCATAAAAATCCTTGAAGAAAACCTAAGCAATACCATTCAGGAAATAGGCATGGGCGAAGACTTCATGTCTAAAACACCAAAAGCAATGGCAACAAAAGCCCAAATTGACAAATGGGATTTAATTAAATTAAAGAGCTTCCCCACAGCAAAACAGACTTATCACCATAGTGAACAGGCAACCTACAGAATGGTAGAAAATTTTTGCGATCTATCCATTTGACAAAGGTCTAATATCCAGAATCTACAAAGAACTTAAACAAATTTACAAGAAAAAAAAAACCATCAAGAAGTGGGTGAAGGATATCAACAGACACTTCTCAAAAGACATTTATGTGGCCAAAAAACACATTAAAAAACTCATTGTCACTGGTCATTAGAGAAATGCAAATCAAACCACAGTGAGATACCATCTCAGGCCAGTTAGAATGGTGATCATTAAAAAGTCAGGAAACAGCAGATGCTGGAGAGGATGTGGAGAAAGAGAAATGCTTTTACACTGTTGGTGTAAGTGTAAATAGTTCAACCATTGTGGAAGAAAGTGTGGTGATTCCTCAAGGATCTAGAACCAGAAATACCATTTGACCCAGCAATCCCATTACTGGGTGTATATCCAAAAGATAATAAAACATTCAACTATAAAGACACATGTACACATATGTTCGTTGCAGCACTGTTCGCAATAGCAAAGACTTGGAACCTACCCAAATGCCCATCAAGGATAGACTGGATAAAGAAAATGTGGCACATATACACCATGGAATACTATACAGCCATAAAAATGATGAGTTCATGTCCTTTGCAGGGACATGGATGAAGCTGGAAACCATCATTCTCAGCAAACTAAAACAAGAGCAGAAAACCAAACACTGCATGTTCTCACTCATAAGTGGGAGTTGAACAATGAGAACACATGGACACAGGGAGGGGAACATCACACATCAGGGCCTCTTGAGGAGTCAGGGGCTAGGGGAAGGATAGCATTAGGAGAAATTCCTAATGTAGATGACAGGTTGATGGGTGCAGCAAACCACCATGGCACATGTATACCTGTGTAACAAACCTGCATGTTCTGCACATGTACCCCAGAACTTAAAGCATAATGACAAAACAGATGCTCAATTTCATTTGTCATTAGTGAAATGCCAATTAAAACTGTTACGTGATGCTGCTAAAATGAAAAAGACAAAAAATACTAAATGTTGTTAAGAATGCGGCTGGAACTCTCAGGCATTGCTGGTACCAGCAATGTTAAGTAAATTCCTCATTTGGAATCTGTTTGTCAGTATCCACTAAGGCTAATCTCCTGCACAATCCATAATGCAGCAATCCCCTTCTTAGGGTTAACAGCCCCCAAAGTTGTTCGTGTGTTTTTTTTCAAATGACATGTGCAGACATATTCATGGTATAACTACTACTAGCTAGAAACTGGAAAGTGTCCAAGTAGACATCAGCAATTCATTGGATGAACAGATTGTGGTATATCCACTCAATTGAATACTGTAATGCAATGTGAATAAAAACAACATTGGTGAATCTCACAAGCATAGCACTAAGTGAAGGAAGCCAGACAAAATAGACTACAAACATTTACAAAATTTACAAAAAATAAGTAAAGGTAATCTAAACTTTTTGGAATCAGAATGGCGGTTCCCCTGGGTGGGAAATGGTCACTAGAAGTGACAAGTTTCTGGTAATACTCCATTTCTTGATCTAGCTGTTGTTTATGTGGGCACATTACTTTTTTAATTTATTTATTTATACCATGTGCAATATTTTCTACATACAATACACTTCAATAGAAGGTTACAAATTCAATGGCCCCTAATTGATTAAAATTTGGTTTCTAAAAACTCATTTAGAATGAGATGTTACTGTAATTTAAATGGTATTAGATCAAGAAGGACGAGTTCAGGGAGGGAGGGAAGTTGACTAGGAGATTCTTGCCTGCCCTCCTCTCTTCTCAACAAAGGGCTTTTGTTAAGGTTTGGAAGGTTATTGACAAACAAGTGTCTGAAGAGCAGTTTGACGGAGAAAGCCAGGAGCAAACCAGTCAGGCTTAACTGCAGACTGACAGTCTTTCCTTAGCTTGGACAGGAAACCAAGAAATTATGATTTAAAAAGTAGAGAAAGAAAATTAACCTATTTTTGAATTAAGAATTATTACTGTAGAAACTATGATTTGACCTAAATATCATACTAAATACTCCACAACTCATGTATTTTCTCTTTTTTTTTTTTGAAACAGTTTTGCTTTTGTTGCCCAGAGTGCAATGGTGCAATCTCAGCTCACTGCAACCTCCACTTCCTGGGGTTTAAACCATCTTCCTGCCTCAGCCTCCCCAGTAGCTGGAATTACAGGCAGGCACCACCACACCCAGCTAATTTTGCATTTTTAGTAGACCATGTTGGTCACGCTGTTCTCAAACTCCTGACCTCAGGTGATCTACCCGCCTTGGCCTCCCAAAGTGCTGGGATTAGAGGCATGAGCCATCGTGCCTGGCCCTCCCTCTCTTTTTTAGCAAAGTTAAGTTTGAGATTTAGGAAGTTGTATATTGAAAGCGTCAGCGTGAGCGTGTGTGTGTATATGTGTGCGTGCATGCTCTACATGTGTGTGAAATCTCTCTTGGATAGAGGGGATCACAGAACATTCGGTTTCTTCTTTTTGCTTTGGCTTAGGTGGCATGCCAGAGATCCATAAGCTCTCCCGTTGTTGGCATTCCGGAGAAATCTTTACCGTGGATGTTCCTTATAGTCGTCTTTCTAGCTCATTATTCTCATCTGCAGAACAGGGCACAGCTGGCCACCTTTACAGCATTTAACAGTCATTTAGGAATGAAAGTGGGCAAGCAGGAGGAGCAGACAGCACGCGCTGAGGGCTGAATCCCGCTGTGCCCATCACCTGCAGTAGTTGAAGTTTGTCAAAATAGTCATCCACATCATTACTTTATAAAGCTTAGCTTGGAAGCAAGAAAATAGGCGTGGTGTTAAAAATAAAAAATGGGAAATCCACTTTCCCCAAGTTCTGGGCAGTGTTGAAATGCAGACAGTGAGTGTCTGTGGCTGCTTAGAAACTGCTCTCCTAGGAGCTGTCCCAGTGGAAACAGACAACACCCACGTGAAAGATGCTTATTCCCTTTGAGTGCTCACCATACAGTGTGCTGCTCACTTTTTCCCTTTACTCACTAGAAACTGACATGACCCAGCCCTCCAGACACTCAGCACATGAAGCTCAGACCACAGAGGCTGATCTGCCATCTAAACATTCCCCTGGGTTGCACTGGCTATTTTTCTATCAAAATAGCCTCTGTCAAAAAAAAACCACTTGACACCTGAGAGGAGGTGCATCTCTTATTTTTCCAGAAAATAACTTTGTTGTTTTTCTCCCCTGATAATCCTCTGAGAGAGGGGGTAATAAAAATGTACTCAAGATGAATGTGAAGGCAATTACCTCTCAATTTTCCAAGATCCCATCTCGGCTAAGTTGGGAGTAAATCTTAGGGAGAACACCCCGAATGCTGCTCCAGGTAGTAGATGGTGGCTGCTCTCCTTCTTCCCTGCTGTAGGAAAGGGATCTTGGTCTGTTCTCTGCTGTGCACAGCCTAAAGAAAAATGCAGGTCCCTTTAGGACATTGCCTACCTGTCTGCCCTTGCCAAAGCTCTCAGTTTACAAGGCGGAGCCAGAGGCACCTTTCATGGCATCGGTACTTTACACACGTTGCAGCATCTTAATTTCATGGCAGAGTTCTCTAGAGCCAATTCCCTGCACCCTTGCTCCCCATGGCTATTGAGCTTGCTAAGCTCCTGAAGGCTTTTCAGTTGGTCTTGTTTGAGTAAAATTGCCACTGCCAAGAGTAACTATCCAGTTACACAGAGGAAATGATGGGAGAAACGTTAATATTTCTCCAGCCCCTCCAGAGTCCATTGTATTGTCTTCTGTGTAGTATACCTTTAGAGGATGAATTCCAAACGCTTGATAACACCTTCATATTTGAGAACTCTTTACTGTTAACAAAGAATTTCCAGGCACTTCCTCTTTTCAGACTTCTGGTGGAGGTCAGAGAGCTGTCACCTCCACTTTGCAGATACTGACACTGAGGCTTGGGGAGAGTGTGTGATTTGCTAAAGGTCTCAAGTCAGAGCCGATACCCCAACCCAGACGTCGGACTGAAACTCAGGTGTTTTTGTTCCCAACATACCAGTTTGCCTCATGCTAGTAAATGCACGTGTCATAAGTGAAACATTGCCTGTTAAGTCTTCCCTTTCCCAATATTACTCTCTGTCTCTCTACTGTCTGTCCTAAACATTGATATTGTAGGAATATTTGCGGAAAGGCCAGAGGCACCAGCTGGTTCACTCTCCCTCACCCCTTATACAGAAACTCTCTTCTTATCTAATAGGCACCAAATTTTTCTCATGTGTTTCTAAGCAATTTAAGGCAATAAAAAATGGATTCTCCTCATACACTGAAGCTGATGGAGTAGAAAAACCAACTCCTATGGGTTGGCATCAGACTCTGAAGTGACAGCCAACCCTCAGCCTTCTGAAAGAGGCTCAGACTTTGGGGAACAGCATCTCATGTGTGAGAGGGTTGCCCAGCTGGCTTCTCTTGAGTGCTGGACTCTCCCAGCTTCCCCAAAACACCCATTTTACTTGAGGTCATTTCCTTCCTTTTGAGACACCTACCTGACTCCCCTCCTTAAAGCTGGAGAAATAACCATTTGTACTGGCCACATATAAAAAAAAAAATCCCTACGAAATTTGCTCAGAGGACACATCTGTGGAGTATAGCACTTTTGAATTGTTCGGCAGTAACTGATTCGATGGGGAACAAAATGAATGGATATTTTGGTGGAAAGAAAAGCAGGGAGACAGGAAAACAAAAGTACTTTATTTACTAAAGTTTTCTCTGCTCCACTACAAAGAAAGACATTTGATCAATATACTGTTTTAAACTAAAAGTTTTCAGACCTGTTGAGTGGATTCACCTTTGAGAAAATGATTCAATTTTTACTTAATTAAAAAAAGCCAGTTACATAAACCATACTTCTCTCCCTGACCTTTATTTACTGTAAATGATGTTCATAAAATTCCCCTCCAGGTCACCAGTCCAAATTGGGTCCCATTATACTGAAGTAAGCAGATTTTAAGAAGGAAAAAAATATTGCTGAAAAGGTGAGATAGAGAAGAAATTGAAATTATTTAAGGAAAATCATAAATGAGCCAAAATGACCACAGGCAATAGCAACTCTTGGGATCTTCAATTTTATAAAATTTTTAGAAAATAGGACTGTTTTTAAGGTACCTTGCTTCAACCCCAAATAACCCCACACAAGCTTTTTAAGTGCATTACAGCGAATAATCTGTTAAAAATCGTTCTTCTCTTAAAACTGTCTGCTTTACTGCTCAATATAAGAAATTTCAGAGCAAGGTATCCTTAAACAGAGAGAGAAAAGATGGTATAGGAGGCAGAGGAGAGGAAAGGATGGAGAATAAACTAGAGACAGAAGAGAATCCCATGAGGTAGTGTATTGGCCTTTTCATTGCTTCATCTTGATTGTATATTCAATCACCAAATGCCAGTTGAAAGCATTTGTAGCTTAAAAAGGTATTCAGTATGGTGATTCAGCTGACAGGCTCTGTATTTTATTCATTTTGTACTCTGATGCAAAGTTATAAGAAGCCCTCTCTTCCTTAATTCTTAAGAACCTGAGAGCTCAAAGGACAAAGATTATTTTTCTAGATTGAATAATCATAATTAGATTCATTGTCATGACCTTGTGGTGTTGCAAGATGTGATCCGGACTTCTCAAACAGTACAAAAAGATAATGACTTCAACATCTCTTAGTTCTAAAATGCATTTTTCTGTATTTTTAATCTTTCAGCTTGACAATCTGCATGTAGGAAAGATACTGTTGAAATATTTAGTTAAATGGAAGATCTGAAAATGAAAGTACTCAATCTGAATAAGGAAGAATTGGGTTCAGAATAAGTTGGTATTATGCCAGTCACTGGGGATGAGGGGTTCCTGATTTGTAGTTTTGTCCATTACTGTGGGACACATATGCCAACCATGGATGACATCATGTTATTAACATGACATTACTGAATGCAGAGTGGGATGGGATGTGCAGAAGCATGCCACTGTACTGCATTTCCACTGTGCATTGCAACAGATGTGAGTAATCTCAAGAGCAGAGAGATAGGAAGTGATAACTTTGTATTATTGATTACCTTTGTTTTTAATAAAATATATTTAATTATAAGTTTATGCAAATTAAATTTTAATAATGTCTGTGTTCAACAGTGGGCTCATAATTCTAAACATCTAATAAGCACTCTTATGGGCCACTAAGCTGGTTGCAGTCACCACTGATTACAGAGTGCATATAGAAAACAAACAAAACACACATTGTAGATTAGTACTCTGGAAGCTGTACTTGCAAGGACCTGAAAATATGCTGTTTTTGATAGCCAATTGCCCTGACTTCTATCAAGTGTCCATCTTTGGCAACTGCATTGAATTGTTGTAAGATACAAAGATGAGTCAGCACTTGTCCCCATACTCAGGGAGCTGACGATGTACAGGACCAGCCCATGGCAGGGCAGACATGGGTAGGCGCCACAGAACAGGGGTATACATAGTGCCCAGGGAGGACTCTGGAATCAAGAGGGGCCATTGGAGCTAGTCGTTAAAACAAGAGAGAGATGGGTGATTTCAGACAGAGAAAAGGCAGGAAGGGGCATATAGACATGTGCTTTTTCAATTTTTTTTTTTCAAGCAAGAAAACTGTGGTGAAAATCATATTTGGGATATAAATGTTTTATTACATCCTAGCTGAGTTGATCATTGCCTTGCCCTCTCTTTCCTCTGTAGAAGTGTATCTAATGAGGTCACATGCCTAGCATAGTGCCTGACACTGGATGAATTCTCAGTGCCTGGCACACTGGATGAAGAGGAGGAAGAGGAGGAGATGATGATTTGTGAGGAGCTGATTGCTAAATCTGATTTCTCTCTTTCAAAAAGAAATGTGTGAATACTGTTTATGATCATGTGGTGAGGGGTGATGGGAGAAGATGCAGTGGAGCTACTTTCAGGTCTCAAACTGGTCAAAACTGTGAGGACGTCAAAACGTTGACCTTCAGCTGTCTGTATTCAAAACACTTCCCATCCTGTCACATTCTCAACCTGGCTGGAATTTCCCCAAATTTTCCTTACAGGTATAAATCAAAATTTGAGGGCAATTTTTTTCATAAGTGATGGTTTAATATCCACATGTGTTTTCCTAGACATTTGGGAAAATCTCCTGGGGTTTCTTTGAGCTCTTTTCCAATAAGACATTAAGTCATGTCAAGGTGCTCAGTGATAGAGAGTGGAATAACATTAGCACATTATAGTGCGGCTTACGGGCATGGATTTTAACACATTCTCTCTGCCAATACTACATGCTTTCCCAATCTGTCACTTGGGCACAATTACTTGTAACTCAATGCAGTTGTTTGTTTCCAATAACACAGACTCCAATTCTTAATTTGAATGAATTTTTTACATACAGTGCTTGCGTTAGTCCTTTAGCAAGGACCAACCACGTTAGATAAAGATGGTCGGATAGAATTTAGTGCTGAAATTCCTTGGGAAGCAAACATGGTGATCTGCAAATACAAAGTCAAATAGAAATAAACTTTGTATATTTTTAAATAGAGTTTTCACTTGTATGGGAGAGGTAGACAGTTATTTTAAAATACCTGATTTATTATAAAAGCTGTATTATCTGGTATAAAAGGTAGGATGTGGAGTAAATTATCTCAGTGTCAGGTGTATTTCTTTGATTTGTTAATACATTTTGGTAACAATGTTCAGTATTTTTGTTGAAACTATTGCCAATTGTAGGCATTATCAAATAACCAATTCTTCAATGACTGCATGCAGAGGAGATATGGGACTGAAATGAGAGACAGAGAGCATTTGTTTCTGGACAGAAAGAAACTGGCAAGAGAAACACCAGATAGGAGGTAATACATAGCAATAGAAAAGACAGCTACCAGACAACCAGGCCCCAAATACTGGAATATAAAGCAGGAGATCTTTAAACACAGAGAAGTATAGAGACACAGAGAGAGAAAGAAACTGGAAAGTTGTGAAACACTGAAGGAAAATACACTTGCCTCAAATATTTGTCTCTCTTTCTGCTGTCCAGTATGATAGCTACTAGCCATATGTGACTGTTTAAATTTAAATAAATTAAAACAAATTCAACTAAAATTCAGTTTCTTAGCCACACTTGCTACACCTCAAGGGCTCAATAACCACATATGGCTAGTGGCTATTATACTGGACAGTGCAGACGTAGAATACTTCCAACATTTAAGAAATGATGGACAGAGAAGATAGACAGCACTGGACTCTATTCATAACTAAAGTGTTCATATAAAAATAAAATTACCACACATATAATGAGCAGCCAATGTGCAAATGTTTGCCACTGGCTTGGTCAAGTGGTTGGTGGTGTTGGCTGAAACTTTGGGGCATTGCTTCATGGTGTTGCACTTAAGTTATCACAGAGGTCTATATTTCTGAGCAATGGCAAAATCCACTTTCAGTTAAGAGTGCAATACAGAAGGAACTTTCTTTTCCTTACCACAGGTGAAAGAGAAATTTGACCTGCAAAACATTTCCCAAGAGGCAGGGAGCTGCAACCCCACACAGGTAGGCTACTTTCCCTACTAATCAATCAATAAGATTCAGTACTCAAGAAACTAAGAACCAAGATCTAGCAGAAAAGACCTACTCCTGAATCACAAATTGGGCATCCTATCATATATGGTAAAATATATGAGCAGCCAAGAACTAGCAGAAGAAAATCCAGGGAACCAAGACAGCCATAAGTTGCCAAGAGAAGGAACTTGGTCTCTAGCACAAAGGGTGTATCCTTTAGTTAAGCTACATACAGAATGGTACATAGCTATTTCCAGGTGTGGGTTCAATCAATCCAAACCAGAGCTTCTCAACTTGGGTTGCACATTACCATCAACTCTGGAATTTTAAACACCCCATGTCCTTGCTACATCTTCACCTAGCCCATTTGTATCAGCACCCTAAAAATAGCTCAGGCTTTAGCATAAAGGGCTGTTGAATTTTGTCGAAGGCCTTCTCCGCATCTATCAAGATAATCATGTGTTTTTTTGTCTTTGGTTCTGTTTATGTGATGCATTACATTTATAGATTTGCATGTGTTGAATCACCTTGCATCCCAGGGATAAAGCCAACTTGATCGTGATGGATAAGCTTTTTGATGTGCTGTGGGATTTGGTTTGCCAGTATTGTATTGAAGATTTTCACATCAATGTTCATCATGGATATTGGCCTGAAATTTTCTTTTTTAGTTGTGTCTCTGCCAGGTTTTGGTATCAGGATGATGTTGATGTCATAAAATGAGTTAGGGAGGGTTCCCTCTTTTTGTATTGTTTGGATTTGGAATAGTTTCAGAAGGAGTGGTACCAACTCCTCTTTGTACCTCTGGTAGATTTCGGCTGTGAATCCATCTGATGCTGGACTTTTTTTGGTTGGTAGGTTATTAATTGCTTCCTCAACTTCAAACCTTGTTATTGGTCTATTCAGGGATTCAAACTACATATCGATGGAATGTGTCTCAAAATAATAAAAGCTATTTATGACAAACCGACAGCCAATATCATACTAAATTGGCAAGAACTGGAAGCATTCCCTTTGAAAACTGGCACAAGACAAGGATGCCCTCTCTCATCACTCCTATTCAACATAGTATTAGAAGCTCTAGCAAGGGCAATCAGGCAAGAAAAAGAAATCAAGGATATTCAATTAGGAAAAGAGAAACTCAACTTGTCTCTATTTGCAGAAGACATGATTGTACATTTAGAAGACCCCATCATCTCAGCCCAAAATCTCATAAGCTGATAAGCAACTTCAGCAAAGTCTTAGGATACAAAATCAATGTGCAAAAGTCACAAGCATTCCTGTACACCAACAACAGACAGAAAGCCAAATCATGAGTTAACTCCCATTCACATTGCTACAAAGAGAATAAAACACCTAGAAATACAACTAACAAGGAATGTGAAGGACCTCTTCAAGGAGAACTACAAACCACTGCTCAAGGAAATAAGAAAGGACAAAAACAGTTGGAAAAATATTCCATTCTCAAGGTTAGGAAGAATCAAAATCATGAAAATGGCCATATTGCCCAAAGTAATTTATAGATTCAACACTATCCTCATCAAGCTACCAATGACTTTTATCACACAATTGGAAAAAAACCTTCTTAAACTTCATATGAAACCAGAAGAGAGCCTGCATAGCCAAGACAATCCTAAGCAAAAAAAAAAACAAAAACAAAAACAAAAAAAAAAAAACAAAGCTGGGGGCATCACGCTACCTGACTTCAAACTATACTACAAAGCTACAGTAATCAAAACAGCATGGTACTGGTACCAAAACAGAGATATAGAACAATGGAACAGAACAGAGGCCTAGGAAGTAACATGACACATCTACAACCATCTGATCTTTGACAAACCTGACAAAAACAAGCAATGGGGAAAGGATTCCCTGTTTAATAAATGGTGTTAGGAAAACTAGCTAGCCATATACAGAAAGCTGAAACTGGATCCCTTTCTAACACCTTATACAAAAATTAACTTCAGATGGATTAAAGATTTAAACATAACACCAAGTACCATAAAAACACTAGAAGAAAACCTAGGTAATACCATTCAGGACATAGGCATAGGCAAGGACTTCATGACTAAAACACCAAAAGCAATGGCAACAAAAGCCAAAATAGACAAATGTGATCTAATTAAACTTAAGAGCTTTTGCACAGCAAAAGAAACTATCATTAGAGTGAACTGGCAACCACCATATTGGGAAAAATTTTTACGATCTACCCGTCTGACAAAGGGCTAATAACCAGAATCTACAAACAACTTAAACAAATTTACAAGAAAAAAATAACCTCATCAAAATGTGGGCAAAGGATATGAACAGACACTTCTCAAAAGAAGACAATTATGCAGCCAAGAAACATATTTTCATCATTACTGGTCATTAGAGAAAAGCAAATCAAAACCACATTGAGATACCATCTCACTCCAGTTAGATTGACAATCAATAAAAAGTCAGGAGACGACAGATGCTGGAGACAATGTGGAGAAATAGAAATGCTTTTACACTGTTAGTGGGAGTGAAAATTAGTTCAACCATTGTGGAAGACAGTGTGGTGATTCCTCAAAGATCTGGAACTAGAAATACCATTTGACCCAGCAATCCCATTACTGGGTATATACCCAAAGGATAATAAAACATTCAACTATAAAGACACATGTACACATATGTTCGTTGCAGCACTGTTCGCAATAGCAAAGACTTGGAACCTACCCAAATGTCCATCAAGGCTAGACTGGATAAAGAAAATGTGGCATATATACACCGTGGAATACTATGCAGCCATAAAAATGATGAGTTCATGTCCTTTGCAGGGACATGGATAAATCTGGAAATCATCATTCTCAGCAAACTGAAACAAGAATAGAAAACCAAACACCTCATGTTCTCACTCATAAGTGGGAGTTGAACAATGAAAACACATGGACACATGGAGGGGAACATCACACACTGGGGCCTGTCAAGGGGGTGGGATGTTTAGGGGAGGGATAGAAGGGAATTGGGGGATTGGGGAGGGCTAACATTAGGAGAACTACCTAATGTGATGACAGGGGGATGGATGCAGCAAACCCCCATGGCACAGGTATACATGTGTAACAAACCTGCATGTTCTGCACACGTACCCCAGAACTTAAAGTATAATAATAATAATAATAAAAGCCGAGGCTTCAGTCTTTCTTTAAATTGCACAGATAATTGCATCATGCAGCCATGTTTGAGAAGGTAGATCCATATTTAGTGTCATGGAAAGATTTCTAGATATTTTATAGAAAAAAGCAAATCAGAGACTTAAGTTCTAGTTGGCCATGTAGAACTTGAAAATCTTCATGCCTATCCTCACAACAACAACAAATGTTAAGGAAACAAAAAAGAATTATTTTTAGATCCATCAGAGAAGTGAGGTCACTGGGAAACCTACCACCCAAAACCTGGACAAACAGAGAAATATAGAAGCACAGCATGCAGAGAGCAGAAGCAGCTGCTGGGGCCAGCATCTGCTAGAAACACTTCAAGGCTAAGCAGCCAATTGCTAGAGACTGACTGTGAACTGGCTTTAAACTCCAGGACCTCAGTCTTAAGCGAGCGAGTTTCAGCTCCAGGAGACCCACCAGGTTATCAGGGTAAAGATCTGAAGTTCAGAGAGAAATCTTTTCCTGCTTCCAGCAGTGAGAGGTCAAAAGGTACCATCCTGAAATAGAGTTGGAGCATTCAGTTCTCCCTAACCAAGGCCTGAGCTCAAGGGAGACTACTTTACCAGAGCCCAACTGATAGAGGTCCCATCAGAGGCTGGCCGACCTGGCTCCTTATCTATGGGGAATGTGAAGGGCTGCTGAGAAAAAGGGAGCAGCCTGAGACAAAGCCAGACTTCTCACTTGGATGCGTGGGACTGGGTGGATAACAGGCCATTGAGCAGATAAAGTTTCCTGGAGCAGGCAGGGTTTACTCAATGTAATCAGTTGCAAAAGGAATCTCAAAGACAATAAATAGATCAGGCTCTTATGTGGCAATGCCACTTTAAACTTGGATGTGCAAGTAAGGGTTTTGGAGGAGGTAGGGTCTAACCTTGATTATGATTCCTATTTTATCCTATAATCCAACCCTTTCTTTTCAGATGAGAAAACAATGACCTAGAGACAGTTATTTCACCAACAGTGAGTAGTCAACCTGGTCAGGCCTGCTGAATTCTGGCCCAGCCCTCTCTCTCTGACAGCAGTGTGAGGAACGCAGGGATGGGCATGTCGCACAGGTGGAAGTTTTGAGGAAGGCACAGGGCAGAAGAAGAACTCTGAGATGTGACTAAGGTGGATGATAGGGGAGGGAGGTGTGGGAGGCAGTGTTCAGATTTCTCCTGGAGGACATGAGAAATGGCTGCCGACACTCTTTTTCTTGGAGATTACATACAAAAGGGCAGCCAAAATGTGATAAGGAATTTATTTTATCATTTAGGTGGATTAGTTCATCAGCTACAGACCAGAAGCCATGTTTCTTACCAGAAGAGCCACCCACTGACTATTAAATTGGACTGACTTCATCTCTTTTCAAAAATAAAGCCATAGGCAGCCTCTGCTGCTAGGTTTATAGTGGCTTCACGGGGCAGTAAGCAATGGACTAATTCTGCTCCGTTTTTGTTGGTTGTTCATTTATTGTGATGGCAGTTGCCTCAAGGATGTCACACAAGCTCTAGTCTCTAATTCATGAGCTTCTTACTTATCCACTAGAAACTTCCACCAAATGAATGAGTGAATGAAAAAATTTATAGGGAAATGCCAAAATATATACCTGTATCTGTATCTGTATATTATGCCTAAAGGCAAAAAAAAAAAAAAAAAAAGCACCAATTTTGTCTACCACCAACTGATGGTGGTGTTGGTCACTGGTGCAGTATCACTTTGAACTATGCCTTCTGCTCCTAAGCAGAAAGCCTTCTATATTGAATATTCAGTAAATGGTTGTGGAAAAATTATTTCACTGTTTTTTTTTCCCTCTCCACTTATACATAAAGAATTAGAGTCCTAAGTGTTTTGATTTTCAATTTTTGTTTTCTAATCTATTACGACTTGTTTTATTGCATTTTTCCCAGAGATTAACTCTTTTCACGTCTTGTTGATCTTTACTGAGCAGCAGGTGTCTAGGACCCAGGCCCTTCTACTCCCCGGACCTATGTTGTGGCCTAGCACTGGCCACCCACATGTGGAAGGTTCAGCCCCTGATCTCTGCATGGCAGCTGCTACCATGCTCCATTCACTTCCAATCAAATGTCACAACCTCAGAGGCTTTCAAATTCAAGCTATCATAATTCCCCATATCCTGTTTATTCTGAGCATTTACCCTGCTTTCCTTTTCTTCAAAGCTTTTGTCATTACTT
Source organism: Aotus nancymaae (assembly GCF_030222135.1). Lineage (NCBI taxonomy): Eukaryota > Metazoa > Chordata > Mammalia > Primates > Aotidae > Aotus > Aotus nancymaae. Next base: position 4,455,166 of record NW_026988570.1, on the reverse strand, counting down.
AAAAACACAGCATATGTGTTTATTGAAGCACTGTGATTTTCTCCACTAGAATATAAATCCCAAGAGAACGTAAACTTCATCAGTTTTGTTCACCACTGTATTCCCATACCCTAAAAGAGTACCTAGCATATGGTAAACACTCCATAAATATTTAAAGGAACAAAGGAATGCTTGAGGGAAATCCTTCATTAGGCAAAGAATTCTTTTAGTATGCTAGTAATCAACCTTCAATTTACCATGCCCATTAGAAGTGAGTGAGTTGAAGTCGTGGTGTCTTTTATCAGGAAAGACACTAATTGGTTAACTCATCAGAATAAAGACTGGAAGCTGCTGCCATTGAAGACTTAACCTACTTGTAGTTGAGCCTGGGAGGGAATAAAGGAATTCCCAGTGGGACAAACCGAGGTATCTGCAGCTGAAGCTCAGGTCTCATGTGGAAGACAAATTGATTAGCCATGAAGAAAAACCGGAGACTGGGTCGATTCCGTAAAAGAAAAACCTTCGTCTGTCATGTTCCATTTGGGACCCCCTCATTGCTACTGTGTACCAGGTACTTTCCTGGCTAGCAGAGTGAAGTGATCAAAATAATGTGGCTTATTCTGATTATTCAGGGTCATGGTGTAGTTAGACATAAAGGATAGGGGAAAAAAGAACAGAGCTTAGTTAAACTCAATGAGGTGTACTTAATTTGCATAACATTTCCCAGTATCTCATGGGAATAGAAGAGCAATTTCCATGGTTGGAGAGTTAGGATGTGATCTTTTAAAGAGTGTTCAACTCTATTCTCGAGTATGAACTGAAGGACACAAAAGTTGGATAATGTGTAGTTTGTGTAGCATATATATTTTATGACCGTGACCCTCATCATAGTTAAATTCCAAGGAGATTTATTTTCCTTTTGTAGTGACAATAGTTTATTAATATTAGCTGAACCAAAGATTATGAATGCCTTGTATTTGCTGTAAAAGAATTCTAGAAATGAAGAGATTCTATGAAGTATATTAAACTAGAAGATTTACAGATACCTAAAGTATTTTTTTAAATCAAAGCTGTTAAAATTATGGAGACATTTTTCTATGACCAACTTAAGAGCAACGAAGTTACTTGGCAGAGGAAGAAGAGGTGATCATCGTATTTGAAGGTTAAGTAGACCTTTGAGTAGGTAACAGGCTATGTACACTAAAGAGCCCAGGCTTTGGTGCCAAGAAGACCTGACTTCCCATTTCAGTTCTGCTTCTTATATAACTGGCAAGTTACTCAATTTTTCTGATCTTGTTCCTTCCATAAAATGGAGACAGTATTTATAGCATAGAGTCAGCATATGCCAAATGCCTGGGATGACAACTTAGACTCAACAACTGACTGCTTTGGCAAACATCATTGTCACCATCATCATCTTCATCTTCCCTGGGAAAGAAGCTATTCATAAAGAGAAGGCATCTTTTGCACCAAGAGCCTTGCTGTGAAATCTGTGAGGTCAAGGGCCTGTTCAAATCCAGAAGACACACCAGTGTCAGTTCTTAGCCTGTTTCTCTCAGAATCTCTCTTCCCCTTTCCCTGCCTTGCCCACATGACAAAGAGCCTTTGTTCAGCTATACTTCCCATGCATTGATCAGCTGGCCAGCCTTCCGCTAGGTTTTGCCAAAAGTAGGTACTAGCAGGAGACTGGATGACAGTGGAAAAGGAGAAGTCAGGATATTTCTCTCTTTCCTCATTTGCTTCAGTTGGAATCTTTAGCGGCAGCCATGTCTCCTCTGTGGTTTCAGCTCCCACGGGACAGACCTACCATGATTTTAGCTTCTTCTGGCTGGCCCCAGCTTTGAGGCTGCAGTAATGCACATTCACCTTTGTCCCTAGCACTAGGGGTGACAGCGGCATCCTGCAGGTGCTGATCTCTGGGTTGCACACAGCTCCTAGATCTAGTAATGCCACCTTTACTTTTGTCTGCCAGCACTAGGGGTCGTAGCAGCATTTCGCTGTGGTTGATCTCTGGAGCCCAGCACTATCTTCTTCTGGTATCTCAGTTCTTCTGTGTAACCAAGTCCATATATTAAATGCCATCCATAGATGGCATTTAAAATACGTAGAAAAGTTTCTATTTTCTATTTTCCATGGCTGATGCACCCTATATGTTTATTGATTATAAGGGCATTAAAATTATAGCTCAGATCATCTAACCACGATATCAGAAACAACCAGAAAATCTATAAAATAGTTCCTACAGTAGGATCCCATATTTATGGAGTTTTATTCTCTACAAAGTATTTTTACATATATTATGACTCTATTCTCCAAAGCATTATTTAAAGCATGGGAATTATAAATTATTTTTCTAATTTTGCAATTAACAAAACAAGATACAGAGAGGTTAGATAATTTGTCCAGTGAAAAAGCCATGCTTTTAATATGCACATTGGAAGAGAATGAAGAAGGTAAGTGGATCTCTTTATCCACTTTTGCTTTTCTGGGGGATTCATCTTTTAACATAAGTGAGCTTCAAAGCAGTGAGAGGTGTGTCTCACTAGGAGATAAAATGACAGCCCTGGATATAGAGCTATGGAATCACACTCCTTCCCTGCTGTGGATACAGACTTCGACACAATACTCTTAATTGTATTTTCATGGAAGCCCCTGTGATTGTGTGAATTAGACAAGTGACAGATAATTTTATTGGAGACTCATGTTATTAGCTTATTATATCAGCTCCATGAACACAAACTCTAAGTACTTCATAAAGCCAAGTTAGAAATATTCAGCCAATTAATAGTTATATTAATAGAAGCAGTGGTTTATAATGTGTTTTAATCTATCTTAATGGTCTCAAAACCCAGCAAGAAAAGTAAAGATATTGTTCTTGCTTAATAGATGAGTAAACAGAGGATCCGAATGGTAAAGTAAGTTTACCCAAAGTCATGCCTTGAGCGTCAGGACAAGGACTTGAACCAAGGCACGCTGACTCTATGCCAGTGCTCTGCTCTCTAATGGAAGCATTCCCAAGTTAATACTGGGAAATACAATTCTGTAACAATAATACAGCATGTCTTCCTCAGCTTTGTAATCAAATCACTGGCATGCCTATAACTTTAAAATTTCAAAACCCACAGTAAGAAAATCCAGCCAAGATTTTGAAACCCTGTGAACTTTTGACATTAGACAAACAAAACATTTAGATTAATAAAGGTTTGGAAGCACTTAGAGACTTACAGCATTGAAATTAATGTTCTTCTTTTCTAAATCTTTTAGGTGGTAGAAAGACAGTTCAACATACACCCACAATGTTCAAAATTCCCACATTCTAGATCCTTCACTGTATTTCCTCATGTCTAGTCCTGAACTGCTAGTCTGGTCCTAATGTTGGCAGATTAAGGGTGGGTAAAAACTCGCTTGATGTAATTTTGCACGATCCACTCATAAAACATCACAATTTGAATCTGTGTAGCCACGGGGAAATCTCTCTCTGGTGATCATTAATTCAGGTGTTAACATCCGTCAAGGTATTGTTAGAACATCTTGATCCAAACTCCTGTCTTTATCTGGTCTCTAAAATCTGAAACAAGAAAACAAACACGTTTTATTTTCATAATCACAGTAGTAAATCCAAATCCTAATACCTAATGCAAAGGTTTAAAATCTAACCTACTTGCCATGGCCCTGGAGTCTCTTCTAATCCTCTTTAGCTCACTTTTTCGGTGGCATCTTCTGTTACATACTCTGCCATATCTATCTGATGCCTGGCGGTTCCAGCTCCCTAAGAAAGTTCCCACTACCTGAATTTTTTTTTCATAGGATATCATAAGCCCTTTTATACTCTCATTCAGTTTTTAGTATTCACTCTTTACCAAAATTCTTCCTTAAATAGCAGGTATTTCAAAATACTCTGTTCCACTTTAAAGATCTACCTTTAAATGTTTCATTTTCCATGAAGTCTTCTAAGACAACCCACCCCACTGTTAGGGGTTTTCATAATGATCTACCATCAACCTTCTCCATTCTTTGTATTTTATCTCTTTAGACACTGGGGTTTTGTTTTGTTTATCTGTTAAAAGAGGAGATAGGACAAAATCACCAGTTCTCAAATGTGAGGGCAGGTCATTCAGACATGAGGAGTTCATTGTCAATATAATTTCTAATTTCACCCCAATCCCAATACACCAAATTTTCCAGGGAATGAAAGGAAAGAAAAGAAAGTCATATCTGAAAAGCCTCAAATATAACGAAGGATCCCTTCTTATGCAGCCAGTCCCACAACAGTCTGAAAAACATGTGGAATCTAAGATTAAACTCAAACAGAAACACGCTGTATATTTTATTAACTTGATTTGAATTGTTGACAGAATTAGATCCAATGCTGTTACCAACTGCTTGTTGTATGGGATTGATTCAAATTGGATATTTACTTCTAATATTTCACTAAAGTGTTTTAAGGAAATGTAAATTAAGCATAAGACAAGGTACATTCATAGGCAAAGAACTCACTCTTTAACACAAAACCTTGTCCGGGCCAATCACAAGATGCCATCGCCTTTTTCACATACCAAGTCTCTAATCCGATGGGGAAGCAACATTTTCATCATTCCAGACTGTAGCCCACAAATTATATTACTGCCCCCAGAAGACGAGGTCACAGCTGAAACCATTTACCAAGTAAAAGCAATTTAATGCCAATCTGGTAAAATGTAAATATCAATTTGCTTGCAATAAAAAAATAGTATGGATACTTGCATCTTCTCAAATAATAGCTTTTTTGTTCTGAAAGACTGAGAAACTGTCAAAGTGAAAAGCATGAGTGATTTCTTCTCACTTCCCCAAATCACAAAATCAAGAGGAAAGAAGGAAAAAGACTAAAGCTTTTCTACTGCTCTAATGAAAGACTATTTTCCAAACTGGTTTTGTTGAAGCTTTGCTGAGAGTGCAGAGTCCAGTAATCAAATCACTTCATGAATTAATTTACTTTGATTAGCATAGCAATTTGCTATACTTTTCTCAAAAGTGCTAATCAATTTTAGCAACTAGTAGAGTGAAAACACCACACAAATTGCTCTCATGGCCCCAAACTGTTAATCAGTTTTGAAAACCTAAATCAATCTGCATTTTATCCTGTCATTTCTTGCTTGACATTTTTAATATTTCTCCTGACTAAGTCCAAGGAATGAGTTTTCAGGCCAAATAATCAACTAACATGATGTTGTATTTTGGCTTTAGCATTGCCATCTCATCCTCCCCACACATCCTCCTCTGGCTTGTAAAATATCCATGTGTGTGTGTGTGTATAAGAGAAAGCAAGGTATTTTAATAATCAAGGTCATTGCAAAGTAGCTTCTCTTCTATTTCTCACTTCAGAAGGGAAATTGACACATGATAAAAATATTGGCATATAAATGAGATGCTGGTACATTATTAATTCAATGATGACAGTACTATAGCCACAGCATCTTGCAACAGGAAGAGAGAGTAGAAATCATCTACTCCAGTCCCTATCTTAACTAGAGAAGTAAAGTCTCACAAGCAGACAGCACCTGTCCCCAGGCCTCCTAATCCAGACGCAAACTAATGGCTTGAATCATGCATGCAAGTTTGCTGTGTGTGGCTGCAGTAAGTATGAAAGCACTGCCAGAGGGAATGAGGGGCCTCTTATGCTACACATAAGCCATATTCTCTGTAAAACTGCCCCTCTTCAATGATTTGAAAATGTACTAATCTCTTCGTACCCATCAAAATGTTTGCTGTATTTTAAGCAGATAAGCCTGCTTTCTAACTTGAGATTTCTTTGTTTCAGTTGTGAGTAGACTAGACTTTTTTTTTTCTTGTTTAGCAATTGAATTAAATCAGCAACCATCTGGATCCTCCAGCAATAACACATTTATTAGAAAAAGATTGGGACAGCTCTTTGGGAATGAGGTCTGAAGACCAAAGCTCTGCCTATGACAGTTCATACATTAACAGAGTCTGGAGATGAAATGTACTCAGTAGAAATTCTCTGCTTAATTTTCAAGACTTGTATATAAGATTTTAAGTTTCACATTGTTGTGTCTAAGCATGACAGCTGTGGATTACCGAGGCAGGGCAGGAAGGCGTCACTGGGAGGGACGGGGCAAGCCTGGGCTGGAAAGCCAGAAAGAGCGGACCATCAGGTCAGGGACTCCAGGACATCTGGAAGCACCAAAGGTCAGGAGAAGGGAAGGGGTTGGAAACCATGCTGGGAGGCATGCCAGCAGCAACAATGTGACAGCAGCCAAGAGATAGGGATGCTTTCAATGTGCTGCCCACAAAAAGCAGAATTGAGTGAGGACTGTATTTATTTTTCTTTTCCAAAAAAAATTTTTACATTTTTATTTTATGTATTTAATTTATTTTTAGAGACTTTAGTGAGGATCTTCAGGTGAACAATTCTCTCAAATCATGTATTTTAAAAAAGACATTTTATTTTCATTTTACAAGGGTGTTTTTACTTTGTTGGCAGCTCTTCCTCTCAGCACTAGGGATATATTTCTCTGTCTTCTGACTTCCATCAGTCCTGTGGAGACAGCTCTGTATCTTTGATTTTGAAGCATAACCAGGTATTTACACAGTCTTAGGTATCTCACCCAAGATACTTACTACTTACCAAGGGAAAAAAGCAAACTGACAGTGGAGAAGCCTCAGAGACACCATCACAGTCAAGTGATGAAAGTTACCAAACTGTAGTCACTGCTAATGTAACTGGTAAGTGGGAATGCCGCTCATGATGTAACTGGCAACTGGTAACATCACTGGTGCCCAGTGTCTCCTGCAATAAAAGAGAGTGAAGGCACAGCATCCCCACTGTGTCACTCCTGTCCGAGGTACTCATACTGACTCTAATTGTGAGGAAACATGCCATGCATTGAAATTGAGACTATTCTACAAAGTAACTGGCCTCTTTTCTTTAAGATGGTAAATGTCATAAAATGTACAGAAAAAGTCAAGAGCTCATCCTATTCAAGGATACCATGAGGACCGAGGAGACGTGACATCCTAACTGGAACACATGATACAGGACTTTCTTTCGTTGAAGAGACTGTTTTGTGGGACACTGGGAGAAATCTGAATAGGTAGACAGAATAAGTAGTAGAATCACAACAATAACTCTTTCTTGGTATTTAGAAACTGTACCAATGTTTTGTAAGATAACATTCTTCTTTAAGAGCATACTAAGATATTTAGTGGTAATTAGCAGCATGTCAGTAGCAAACTGACTCACAAACAGTCCAGGAAAAAAATGAGGTGCCTAGTGTATGTGTGTGTGGTGGGAGAAAGGGAGAGAGTGAGTCCACAGAACAAAGCAAATGTGGTAAAATGTACCTATTCAAGAAATCTGTATAAAGGACATACAGGAATTACTTGAACGCTTCTTGCAACTCTTCTGTAAGTCGAAAATTATGTCGAAATGAAAAGTCAAGAGAATAAAAAGGAAAACAAAAGCAAACAACAAAAGGAAAACAATAATAACTCAGAGATCATGGAAGATGCTGTCCTTTTTACTATATATTGACAACTAATATGCCTTGTATATTAATGAAAACAACTAAAATCTTAGAAGAAATGAACTTGTGAATATATATATATATAACTTATCTAAAATAATAATACACAGGGGATTTAAAATAGATGAGAATTAAAATACACTGAAAGTGTAATATAAAGCTTGGTGAGAAAATATGTAAAGAGTTTTAAGTTACCTCACTTGTTCAGGAAATGGTAAGAGCACAAAGAAGCACTGAGTTTGATAATTCAAGGATGCAGGCTAATTCTGAGTAATAATTAAAATAATAATACATAAAAAGAAACTGATTTTTAAAATAACTGATATATAATCAAGAAAGGAGAAAAAGAGAAACAGAATAAGTGGAACAAATGAAAAACAAATAGCTAAATGGCAAATTTACATATACTTTATCAGTTGTTATGTTAATTAAAAATAGATTAAATGCTACAATTTAAAGAAAAATATTAGTCTCAATTCTTTTAAGACCACTAGATGTTGGCTATGACTGATGTATGCCAACTGTAATGTTACACAGTGGTTAAGTATAAAATGATATGCTACGCAGACACTGAAAGAAGATAGGCACATATAGGAATATAACGTTTTTAGACAAAATGTGTAACAGATCAAAAAACATATTTCACAATGATAAAAATTTATAATATAGAAAGATAAAATAATTGTAAATTCGCATGTCTCTAATAATGTGGCCTCAAGACTATAAAGCAAAAACTAATAAATTTGAAAAGATAAATAGATAAATAGATAAGCACTCAATATTTTCTCTAATCTGTAACACAAGCTGACAAAATAATCACAAAGATTTTGCACATGTAGAGAATTTGAACTTCGTGATTGAGAACCTTCGCCTCATTGACATCTATGGAGCACAGTAGCTACTTACTGCAAAACACATATTCTTTTTAAGCACACATAGAACATTTATAAAAATTAACCATTTACAAACCCATAAAGAAAATCTCAGAAATATGAATGACTTATATAAAAGTGCATAACTGACTTCATCGCAAGTTAGAAATCAAGATGACCAAGTGGGAACAGCTCTGGTCTGCAGCTCCCAGCAAGATCAACGCAGAAGGTGGGTGATTTCTGCACTTCCAACTGAGGTACCCAGCTCATCTCACTGGGACTGGTTAGACAGTGGGTGTAGCCAAAAGCAGGGTGGGGCGTCACCTCACCTGGGAAGGTCAAGAGGTCAGGAAACTCCCTCCACTAGCCAAAGGGAAGCCATGAAGGACTGTGCCACGAGGAATGGTGCACTCGGGCCCAGATACTATGCTTTTCCCATGGTCTTCGCAACCCCCAGACCAGGAGATTCCCTCAGGTGCCTAGACTACCCTGGGTTTCAAGCACAAAACTGGGTGGGCTTTGGGCAGACACCAAGCTATCTGCAGGAGTATTTTTTCATAGTCCAGTGACATCTGGAATGCCAGCAAGACAGAAGCCTTCACTCTCCTGAAAAGGGGCTGAAGCAAGGGAGCCAAGTGGTCTAGCTCAGCGGCTCCCACTCCCACAAAGGCCAGCAATCTAAGGTCCACTGACTTGAAATTCTCACTGCCAGCACAGCAGTCTAAAGTCAACCTGGGATGATCTAGACTAGTGGGGGTGAGGGGAGTGTCCACTGTTACTGAGGCTTGAGTAGGCAGTTTTCCCCTCACCGTGTAAACAAAGCCACCAGGAAGTTCAAAGTGGGTGGAGCCTACAGCAGCACCACAAAGGCTCTGAAGCCAGACTGCCTCTCTAGATTTCTCCTCTCTGGGCAGAGCATCTCTAAATGAAAGGCAGCAGCCCCAGTCAGGGGCTTATAGAGCAATATCACATCTCCTGGGGACAGAGCACCTGGTGGAAGGGGTGGCCGTGGGCACAGCTTCAGCAGACTAAAGTTTGCTGCCTGCTGACTCTGAAGAGAGCAGCGGATCTCCCAGCACAGGGCTTGAGCTCTGCTAAGGGACAGACTGCCTACTCAAGCGGGTCCCTGATCCCCATGCCTTCTGACTAGGAGACATTCCCTGCAGTGTTCGACAGACACCTCATACAGGAGAGTTCTGGTTGTCATCTGGCAGGTGCCCCTCTGGGGCGAAGCTTCCAGAGAAAGGAACAAGCAGCAATCTTTGCTGTTCTGCAGCCTACGCTGGTGATACTCAGGCAAACAGGGTCTGGAGTGGACCTCCAGCAAACTCCAACAGACCTGCATCAGAGGGCTCTGACTGTTAGAAGGAAAACTAACAAACAGAAAGGAATAGCATCACTGTTAACAAAAATGATGTCCACACACAAACGCTATCCAAAGGTCACCAACATCAAAGACCAAGAGTAGAAAAATTCATGAAGATGAGGAAAATCCAGTGCAAAAAGCCCGAAAATTCCAAAAGCCAGAATGTCTCTTCTCCTTCACAGTAACAAAACTCATTGCCAGCAAGGGGACAAAACTGGACAGAGAACGAGTTTGATGAATTGACAGAAGTAGGCTTCAGAATGTGAGTAATAACAAACACCTCCAAGCTAGAGAAGCATGTTCTAACCCAATGCAAGTAAGCTAAGAACCTTGAAAAAAGGTTAGAGGAAATGCTAACTAGAATAAACACTTTAGAGAAGGACATAAATGACCTGATGGAGCTGGAAAACTCAGCACAAAACCTTCGTGACCGATACACAATTATCAATAGCCAAATCAATCAAGCAGAAAAAAGGATATCAGAGAGTGAAGATCTATTTAATGAAATAAAGCATGAAGACAAGATTAGAGAAAAAGGAATGAAAAGGAATGAACAAAGCCTCCAAGAAATATGGTACTATGTGAAAAGACCAAACCTATGTTTGATTGGTATACCTGGAAGTGACAGGGAGAATGGAACCAACTTGGAAAACTCTTCAGGATATTATCCAGGAGAACTTCCCCAACCTAGTATGACAGGCCAACATTCAAATTCAGGAAATACAGAGAACACCACAAAGATACTCCTTGAGAAGCGCAACCCAAAGACACATAATCATCAGATTTACCAAGGTTGAAATGAAGGGAAAAATGTTAAGGGCAGCCAGAGAGAAAGTTCAGGTTATCCACAAAGGGAAGCCCATAAGACTAACAGTGGATCTCTTGGCAGAAAACCTACAAGCCAGAGAAAGTCGTAGTCACTATTCAACATTCATAAAGAAAAGAATTTTCAACCCAGAATTTCATATCCAGCCAAACTAAGCTTCATAAGCAAAAAAGAAATAAAATCATTTATAGACAAGCAAATGCTGAGAGATTTTGTCACCACCAGGCCTGACAAAAACAAGAGCTCCTGAAGGGAGCACTAATCATGGAAAGGAACAACCAGTATCAGCCACTGCAAAAGCATACCAAATTGTAAAGGCCATTGACACCGCGAAGAAACTGTATCAATTAACAGGAAAAAAAAAACAGCTAGCATCATAATGACAGGATTAAATTCACAATATTAATATAATAATATTAATTAATATTAATATATCAATAATATCAATTAATATTAATATAACAATATTAACCTTAAATGTAAATGGGCTAAATGCCCCAATTAAAAGATATAGATTGGCAAATTGGATAGAGTCAAGCCCCATCAGTGTGCTGTTTTCAGGAGAACCATCTCAGGTGCAAAGACACATATATGCTCAAAATAAAGGGATAGAGGAATATGTACCAAGCAAATAGAAAGCAAAAAAAAAAAAAAAAAAAAAAGCAGGTGTTGCAATGCTAGTCTCTCATAAAACAGACTTTAAGCAAACAAAGATCAAAAAAGACCACAAAAAAGGGATCAATACAACAAGAAGAGCTAACTAATCTAATTATATGTGTGCCCAATACAGAAGCACCCAGACTCATAAAGACTTAGAGACCTACGAAGAGACTTAGACTCCCACACAATAATAGTGGGAAACTTTAACATCCCACTGACAATATTAGACAGATCAATGAGACAGAAAATTAACAAGGATATTCAGGACTTGAACTTAACTCTGAACCAAGTGGACCTAATAGACATCTACAGAACTCTTCACCCCAAATCAACAGAATATATATTCTTCTTAGGACCACATCACACTTACTCAAAAATTGACCACATAATTAGAAGAAAAACAGTCTTTAGTAAATGTGAAAGAACAGAAATCATAACAAATGGTCTCTCAGGCCACAGTGCAATCAAATTAGAATTCAGTATTAAGAAACTCACTCAAAACCACACAACTACATAGAAACTGAACAACCTGCTCTTGAAAAATTACTGGGTAAATAACGAAATTGAGGCAGAAATAAATAAGTTCTTTGAAACCATTGAGAACAAAGGCACAACAAATAATCTCTGGGACACAGCTAAAGCAGTGTTTAAAGGGAAAATTATAACACTAAATGCCCACAGAGGAAATCAGGAAAGATCTAAAATTGACATTCTCACATCACAATGAAAAGAAACTAGAGAAGCAAGAGTAAACAAATTTAAAAGCTAGCAGAAGACAAGAAATAACTGGGATCAGAGCAGAACTGAAAAAAGATAGAGACACAAAAAACCCTTCAAAAAATAAATGAATCCAGGATCTGGTTTTTTGAGCATATTAATAAAATAGATAGACCACCAGCCAGACTAGTAAAGAAGAAAAGAGAGAAGAGTCAAATAGACACAATAAAATAAAGATAAAGGGGATATCACCACTTATCCCCCAGAGATACAAACTACTATCAGAGAATACTATAAACACCTCTATACAAACACACTAGAAAATCTAGAAGAAATAGATAAATTCCTGGACACATATGCACTCGCAAGACTAAACCAGGAAGAAGTCGAATCCCTGAATAGACCAATAACAAGTTCAAAAATAGATGAACTAATTAATAGCCTACTAACCAAAAAAAGATAAAAATAAATAACCCAGGACCAAACAGATTCAGAACTGAATTTTACCAGAGATACAAAGAGGTGCTAGTACCTTCTGAAACTATTTTGAACAATAGAAAAAGAGAGACTCCTCCCTAACTCATTTTATGAGGCCAGCATCATCATGATACCAAAACGTGGAAGAGACACAACAAAAAAAGAAAATTTCAAGCCAATATCACTGAATAACATTGATGCTGGGGAGGCCTCAGGAAACTTTTAATCATAGCAGAAAGCCTAGGAAAGGCAAGTACCTTCTTCAAAAGCAGCAGGAAAGAGAGCTAGCGTAGGGGAAGAGACCCTTATAAAACCATCAGATCTTGTGAGAACTCACTCACTATCAAAAAATCCTCGATAAACACTGGCAAAACAAATTCAGCAGCATATCAAAAACTTATCCACCATGATCAAGTCAGCTTCATCCCTAGAATGCAAGGCTGCTTCAACATATGCAAATCAATAAACATAATCCATCACATAAACAGAATCAATGACAAAAACCACATTATTATCTCAATAGATGCAGAAAAGGCCTTTGATAAAATTCAACACGCATTCATGCTAAAAACTCTCAGTAAACTAGGTATTGATGAAACCTATCTCAAAATAATAAGAGCTATTTATGACAAACTTAAAGGCAATATCATAATGAATGGGCGAAAACTGGAAGCATTCCCTTTGAGAACCAGAGCAAAATAAGAATGCCCTCTCTCACCATTCTTATTCAACAAAATATTGGCAGTTCTGACCAGGGCAATCATGCAAGATAAAGAAATAAAGCACATTCAAATAGGAAGAGAGAAAGTCAAATTATCTCTGTTTGCAGATGACATCATTGTATATTTAGAAAATCCCATTCTCTCAGCCCCAAAAGTCCTTAAGCTGATAAGCAACTTCAGCAAAGTCTTGGGATACAAAAATCAAAGTGCAAAAATCACTTATACACTTATAATAGACAAACAGAGAGCCAAATCATGAGTGAACTCCCACTCACAAGTGCTACAAAGAGAGAAAAAGACCAAGAATACAACTTAAAAGGGATGTGAAGGACCTCTTCAAGGAGAACTACAAACCACTGCTCAAGGAAATAAGAGAGATCACAAACAAATGGAAAAACATTCCATGCTCATGGATAGGAAGAATCAGTATAGTGAAAATGGCCACACTGCCCAAAGTAATTTATAGATTTGATGTTATCCCTATCAAGCTCCCATTGATTTTCTTCACAGAATTAGAAAAAAAAACTACTTTAAATTTCATATGGAACCAAAATTAAAACAGAACTGTATAGCCAAGACAATCCTAAGCAAAAAGAACAAAGCTGGAGGCATCACAATACCTGACTTCAAACTATACTCCAAGCCTACAGTAACCAAAACAGCTTGGTACTGGTACCAAAACAGATATATAGATCAATGGAACAGAAAAGAGGCCTCAGAAATAATGCCACACATCTACAACCATCTGATCTTTGACAAACCTGACAAAAACAAGCAATGGGGAAAGGATTCCCTATTTAATAAATGGTGTTGGGAAAACTGGTTAGCCATATGCAGAAAACTGACACTGGACCCCTTCCTTACGCCTTTTACAAAAATTAACTCAAGATGGATAAAACACTTAAACATAAGACCTAAAATCATAAAAAGCCTAGAAGAAAACCTGGGCAATACCATTCTGGACATAGGCATGGGCAAAGACTTCATAACTAAAACACCAAAAGCAATTGTGACAAAAGCCAAAATTGACAAATGGGATCTAATTAAATTAAAGAGCTTCTGCACAGCCAAAGACACTATCATCAGAGTGAATAGGTAACCTACAGAATGGAAAAAAAATTTTTGAAATCTATCCATCTGACAAAGGGCTAATCTCCAGAATCTACAAAGAACTTAAACAAATTTACAAGAGAAAACAACCCCATCAAAAAGTGGGCAAAGGATATGAACAGACACTTATCAAAAGAAGACATTTTTGAGGTCAAAAAACATATGAAAAAAAGCTCGTCATTACTTGTCATTAGAGAAATGCAAATCAAACCACAATGAGATACCATCTCATCCCAGTTAGAATGGTGATCATTAAAAAGTCAAGAAACAGCAGATACTGGAGAGGATGTGGAGAAATAGGTACGCTTTTACACTGTTGGTGGGAGTGTATATTAGTTCAACCATTGTGGAAGACAGTATGGCAATTCCTTAAGGATCTAGAACCACAGAGATCATCTGACCCAGGAATCCAATTACTGGGTATATGCCTGAAGGATTATAAATCATTGCACTGCAAAGACACATGCACATGTATGTTTATTGTCACACTGTTCACAATTGCAAAGACTTGGAACCAACCCAAATGCCCATCAAACAGACTGAATACAGAAAATGTGGCACACATATGACATGGAATACTATGCAGCCATAAAAAAGGATGGGTTTATGTTCTTTGCAGCAACATGGATGAAGCTGGAAACCATCATTCTCAGCAGACTAACACAGGAAGGAACAGAAAGCTAAACACCACATGTTCTCACTCATAAGTGGGAGTTGAACAATGAGAACACATGGACACAGGGAGGGGAACATCATACACTGGGGCCTGTTGGGGGGTGCAGGACTGGGGGTAAATAGCATTAGGAGAAATTCCTAATGTAGATGACAGGTTGATGGATGCAGCAAACCACCATGGCACGTGTATATCTATGTAACACACCTGCACACTCTGCACATGTATTCCAGAACTTAAAGTATTAAATAAAATAAATTTAAAAATATTAAAAAAGGAGGAGATCTTGTCTAGGTGCAAAGACTCGCATTTGTAATTCCAGCAGTCTGGGAGGCCAAGATGTGAGAATAGCCTGAAGCCAGGAGTTTGAGACCAGGTTGGACAACGTAGTGAGAGCCCCATATCTTTAAAAAAATTTTAGACCATCCTGGTGAACATGGTGAAACCCCGTCTCTACTAAAAATACAAAAATTAGCTGGGCATGGTGGCGCACGCCTGTAGTCTCACTTACTCGGGAGGCGTTGGCAGGAGAATTGCTGGAACATAGGAGGCGGAGGTTGTATTGAGCCGAGATTGCACCATTGCACTCCAGCCTGGGTAACAAAAGCGAAACTCCATCTCAAAAAAAAAAAAAGATTTAAAAATTAGCTGGGCATGATGATACATTTCTGTAGTCCCATTTACTAGGGAGACTGAGGCAGGAGGATCACTTGAGTACAGGAGTTCAAGGCTGCAATAAACAAAGATCACACCACTGCACTCTAGCCTGGGTGACATAACAAAACCCTGTCTAAAAACAAAACAAAAACAACAAAGAGAAAGATCTGCTATTTGCCACAACATAGATGGGCCTGGAACATATTATACTAAGCAAAATAAGCTAGACACAGAAAAATATTGCATGATCTCACTTATGTGGGATCTCTAGAAAAAAAACGAACAAATATATATAGACAGAGAATACAACAGTGGCTACCAAGGTTGGAGTTGGAGAGGAAATGGGGTGATGTAGGTCAAAAACAAAAAGTAGCAAAAACTTTGTAGAATGAACAAGTAGAGAGATCTAATGAAGAGCATGAGGACGACACTGAATAAATAGGGTATCGTATTCAGGGATTTTCTACATGGATAGAATATAGCTATTTTCACCACAGGAGGAATTATAGATAACTAAATGAGATGATGGACATGTTAATTTGTTTCACTATAGTAACCATTTTATTGTATATGTATGTTGTAACATCATGTTTATACACAATAACATTTATTTAAATATTAAAAAGAAATGAACAGAAAAATGACAACTGAAAAATCCCATGTATTTGGAAGACAATATATTTTATGGTAACATGTACATGAAATAATAAATCATAATGAAATATAGAAAATACTGTGAACTACACAATAATTTAAAAATTATATTAACCACATACGAGATGCTGTGAATATACACTTAGAGGGAGATTATAATTTTCTATCAAATATTAGTAAAGAATGCTGAAAATAAATGAGCTAAGTATCCAAATCAATAGTTAGAAAAAAATAACTATTTTAAAACAGAAGGAAGAAAACATTCGAGATTTTATTAGTACATTTTCACACTGCTATAAAGATACTACCGAAGACTGGGTAATTTATGAAGGAAAGCAGTTTAACTGACTCACAGTTCCACATGGCTGGGAAGGCCTCAGGAAACTTTTAATCATAGCGGAAAGCCTAGGAGAGGCAAGTACTTTCTTCGCAAAGCAGCAGGAAAGAGAGCTAGCATAGGGGTAAGAGCCCCTTGTAAAACCATCAGATCTCGTGAGAACTCACTCACTATCACAGGCACAGCATGTGGGAAACCACCACCATGATCCAATCACCTTCCACCAGGTCCCTCCCTCAAAACTTGGGGATTACAATTCCAGATGAGATTTGGGTAGGGACACAAAGTGAAAACATATCAGAGATATAAGCATAAATTAACCAAATAAAAAGCAAACATACAATTAAAAAAACTAACAAAGCTAAAAGTTAGGTTTTTTTGACAAATTTAATAAGATAAATTCCTGACGAGACTAGTCAAGAAAAAAAAAAGTAAAGGCCCCAAAATCACCAACATCAAGAGAAAGGAGAACAAAACTACATTATGCATCTAACAGATATTGGAAAGTCACAAAATGCTGGGGGTGGTGGCTCATATCTGTAATCTCAGCACTTTGCAAGGCAGAGGCCAGAGAATCTCTTGAAGCCAAGAGGTAAAGACCAGCCTAGGAAACAGAGTGTGACCCCATCTCTACAAAAACAAAAAATTAGCTAGGCATGGTGGTGCATACCTGTAGCCCTAGATACTTGGGAGGCTGAGGTAGAACTCACTTGAGCCCAGGAGTTCAATGCTGCAGTGAACTAGGATTGTGCCACTGCACTTCAGCCTGGGTGCCAGAGTGAGATCCTGCCTTAAATATAAATAAATAAATAAAATAAACAAAGAAATATGTAATTTAAAAATAAAAATAAAAAAGTCATAAGACGACTGAGTGAACTGTTTTATGCCAATAAAATTTAAAATTCAGATGAAAGCATCAAATTCTAGAAAAATAAAATTTATCAAAGTTGACACAAAAAGAAATAGAAAATATGAATTGTTTTCTAACTATTAAGGAAAGTGACTCCGTATTTTTTAACTTTTCCACAAAATAATCTCTAGGCTTTGGTGGTTTGTCACTGATAAATTATATTAAATATTATCATTTAAAACTCATACATCATACATAAGCTCTTCCAGAAAGTAAAAGAAGAGGAGTCAGTGTCCAACTTGTTTTTTGAAGTCAGCATAATCACATCAAATATTTCCCCATCTTCCCTCAGACTCTGATCTCCTTGGCAGGACTCTGTGCTTCCCCAAATCACACCCTGCTTCAGTCTCTAGTTCAAATCCTACCACCTCCAAGAAGTGTTCCCCAAATACATATCACATTAAATGTATAAATGTTATAAAATTGTAACTATTTATATAATTTTAGAGCTGAAAGGAGGCTTTGAGATCATTGTATGAAGTCCCAGTAAGTCTCCAGCCAGAACCAGAAAACAAGTCTCCCAACATTTTGTTCGGGGTTCTTTTTACCGCACTACCGAAGGTCACTCCTCTTGAATGCAGCAACGTTATAAAATGGGAAAAGAGGACACAGGCTTTCGTTGGTGTTGCTTTAATGTAGACTGTTCCTTAGTTGCTTTTTGAAACAGTGTGTATAGCATCATGCAGAAATATTTCTACCCCTAACCTTGTAATGATAATCTTATGCAATATCAGAAGACTACACAGAGACGACATAAAATATTAATATTTCAAGATTGTTCCTGACTTTTTCTTGTGACCCTGTATTATGGGGAAGGAACCAACTCTTACTAAGTACCTACTACTAAGTGTGGAGAACTTCCATAAACCAGGTGTGATGCTCAACAATTTACATGCCTTCATTTACCCAATCCTAACCCTAATCCTACAGGCCTGCCTCAAGGTGCTGGCAGGAACAGATGGTGCATACACAAGGGTGGCTAAAGAGACATTAATGAAGGAACAATTTACAAAGGTGTTTTCATGATGAAGAGAACACAAAAGGAGCAGATGAAACACTCAGGGACTGGATCTTAAGAGGCCAAGCAGAGGGATGGTGTCCCCAGAACTTGAGCAAAATGAATGGCCTTACAGAGCACTCTGTGCCTCCATGGAGGACAGCAATCATGGGCCAGTAGGAAGAGGATGAGGAGGAATAATTATCTTATTCCTCTCCAGCCCTAGGACACTGTTTCCCATGGTTGAATCCAGATAGTCAGACAGATTCAGCTGATCTCGCTAGAGGTCAGCCTTCAGACAAAGGACAGAGAAGTAGAGCCTGCCAGGTACCGCTGCCTTATTTTTACAGATGAAGAAACCAAGCTATCCCAGGACTCATATCCAGGCACTTCAGATTCCAAAACTCTGATCTCCTTTACCTGGTTGACCCCAAAATTGCACAGGGAATATATACTATATTCTTTTTCTCTGTGTATTTTTGCTTTCTTATTGGACAAAATCTTGATACAGCAAGCTGAGTTTCCTTTTATTCTGTAATCGTATGTAGTTGGAAGATCTGATGCTCAAAAGGTACAAAAAATGTCAATTAAGCAAAAAATGTCTATTAACCTAGTGTGGTATGGGAGTGTGGATGTGGGTGTGTGTGAGACTGGGGCCAGGAAAATCACATCAATATATCCATTAAAAACAAAAACAAACAAACAAAAAAACCTTTCAGTTCTACAGGATCCTGTCAAATCTTGTCTTGTATTGTCTCTAAGTTGCAACAAAGCAAGAGTATCATTTTTTTCACTCTAGGAGATAAAACTTCTGTCAATTAGATTAAAAAACATGATGACCTCTGGTTCCTTTAAGTTCCCCAATTTCCATTTACATTCTGAGGAGCAGTATCAAGAGACCTCAAATCGAAGCATTGGTCACATGTGCATGAACAGAAAAATGAACACCTACATTAAGCCTTATCTGAAATTCCAGTTAATTTTCTTTTTCTTCTTAGTTTTTGTGGATTCTTAGTAGGTGTGTGTATTTATGGTGTGCATGAGTTGTTTTGATGTAGGCATGCACCATTTTTATTAGGGTGTGTTGGCTGGAGCTTTTTTTAACTAACAAAGCAAATATGAAAACTGAAAACCAAGTAATGCAAACAAAAAATATCACCATTTATTATAAAAATTACAATTCTGCTCATTCTCTAATTAGAACAGTTTAAAGTAATGATAAAGTTGTGATTGCAAAAGACAGGTGACTGCTATGCGGACCTTGTTTGCCACGTTTCTGGTAATGGTGCAATTGTGGGAAGCTGGATTTCTAATAGAAAGACTACAGAATGCTGCCACTCTAGGAGTGGAAGTTTCACATCTACCATCTACTGCTTGCTGCATACCCCACTGCATGGGTCACTGAGGCTCCCTACACCTGAGGAATTGAAATCAACATTAAGATGTGAGAGCTCTTGGAGAACACGCCGCCACTTTTAGGAAGTATAAGAGGATTGGGGGAAGTATAAGTATAAGAGGACTGGGGAGTCCTAAAGACTGAATGTTTCCATCCCACCCAAATTCACAAGTTGAAATTTGAATCCCCAATGTTATAGCATTAAGAAGTAGGGCTTTTGGGAGGTGGTGAGATCGTGAGGATAGTGCCCTCCTCCATGAAATTAGTACCTTTATAAGAAGAGACAGGAGAAAGCTTGCTTCTTTTGTCTCTTCTCTCCCAAGTAAAGACACTCCAGGAGGACAGTCATCTGCCAACCTGGATGAAGGCCCCTACCAGAACCTGACCGTGCTGGCACCTTGATCTCAGGCTGCCCAGGCTCCAGAACTGTGAGAAAAGAACTCTGTGTGTAAGCCACCCAGGCTATGGTATTTGCAATAGCAGCCTGAGCAGCATAAAACAGGGCAGGTTCTAAGACCTGGAGACTCTAAAGGTACAAAAAGTATCTATATTCCCATCAACAATCCACTCTCCTGATGGACCTGCCAGGATCCTGAGGTTCACAGCCAGGAAGGTCAACACACGTTTGCTAAATAAATGAATGAGGAGTGGAAGTGGAGATGATGGAGCAGGTACATGGCTGAAAACCTGTTTATTTCAGATTACCTTCCTACCTTCCTAGAAGGCAGTCAGAACTTCTCAATTCCATCATGCAGAGAACATTTAGTTGGGAGGACACCATCTTCCAGTTCTTCACAAAGACACAGGTGACTACTTACTGACCTGCACTCTGATATCTCTCCCTGCGCCCTGAGAAGGAAGCAGGCTTTGAAGCCTCACTGTTGAGTTTGGCTATGTGTTTCTCACTCCTCCTCCCTCTCATATCCCTCCTAATTATGGAGTCCAGGTCACTATCTCCACTGGTCCAGATCACTGTTCTAGCATCCTAACTGGACTGTCAGCTGCTATTTTTGTCTTCCAGCAGTTTATGGAAGACTTAATAGCAGCAGTGACCCTGTTGCTTAATAACAGGACTGACCCTGTTGAAACATAAGTGACTTTGCGTCACCTCTCTGCTCAAACCATTCAGTGGCTCTCCATTCCTTTTAGATAAAAGCCCAATTCTTTATGGTGACCACAAGGTTCCACATGGCCTGGCCACTCAATGCTCCTGTGGCATGAGCTGCTACAGCCACATGGGCCAACTGTGTTTCACCCTCAGGGCCCTTGCACAGGCCTGCTTCCTCTGCCACGAAGTCCCACTCCAAATACCAGCAGGCTCACTTCTTCACCTCGATGAAGTCTGCATTCAAGTGTCCCCTGGCTCAATTAAATCCAACTGGGTCACTCCATTTACATTCCAACATTCTCCCTTGCTGAATTTCCAAATCCTCTTACCTTGGTTGCATTTTCTTTTTAAATATGGCTTATCACCTTTCAATTTGTTATATAATTTACTTGATTCTATAATATGATATAATATTATATACTTCTGTTTTTTGTTGTTTCCTTCCTCATCTTTGCTGCCCACGAAGATGCCAGCCTCACCATGAGAACAAGGACATCGGGCCTGCTTTGCTGGTGGAACTGTCTCCAGAGCCTACAACAATGCTCAGCCTATGAGAGGTGCCTCCTGTGTCCTTGTTAAGTGAATGAGCAATTGAGGGACGGAATAATTATTAGCTCCCTTTAGTTATGCAAAGAACAAGTGAGATGCCTGCCACTTTTTGCACCCTGAATCACAGGGTGGTGAAGTGAACAAACCTGGCATCTGTACAAGGCTTGGGTGTGCACACTAGCTGCGCAGCCCTGGGAAAGACCGCATGCTGGTGTACTTGATGCAACTGAGCAAACAACGTTGACGAGCCATTAATAATTTACAAAATGCTGAAGAATATAACCCACTTTTAGTTTACTGCCAGTGCCTATTATCAGATGCAATTTTTTTACCCCAGCGGAAATATGGGTATATCTGGAAATTTTATTTTTAGTTGTCACACCTGGGGAAGAGCATGGGGGAGCTCCTTCTGTATCTGGAGAGCAGAAGCTGGGAGTATGGCTCAACATTCCACAATGCACTGTGCAGCCCCCGACACAGCATGACCTGGCCCCAAATATCAATAGATTTGAAGCTGAGAACCCAATCTTCCAAAGTACATACAGTGAATACTTTCAAGTTGATTAAGTATGTTCATTCATTTATGTGGAACTATATATGTGATATGCTAAAACTTCATCTAATACAAAATATAAATGAATCACAAAAACATTGTTTTAACCAGCCCTCTTTCTACAAAAGAAGGTTTAGAACAACATTGATTGAACTAGAATGTGTTCATTCTCAGAAATTATTCCTCTCCTTTCATGAAGGTGCTACATATTCATGTTTATATAAAATATGTGTGTGAAACATTAGATACATTAGAAAATTTAAAAACAAATAATTGGGAAAATAATTTCTTGTGGAGACCTTTATTATATATGTGTTCATTAATTCATGGCATGCCTTTAATAGCAAAGTCTTTATTCATGTCTGTAGTTTGATTTTGAAATCTTCTAGATCATTAAATAAGTGTCTTTAATAATCTTAATATTATCATCAGTAAATTTAGCACAGAAATGCCACAAGAGCCATCAATTTGATCATATTTGAGCTCTGGGACAAATTATGTTTAAGAACATTTCAGCTAAAAGAAGGGGAAGTTTTTACAAAAGTGGAGAAAGAATAGGAAGGAAAGTTAAGTACTTTGCAGTTTGTGTAGGATTTTTATAATGTGGTAGTATGATAAAATTAATACTTGTCTCTCTACAACCAAAACCTCAGATGTGTATGTGCAAATCTAAACTAGCCTTAACATCTTGAAAATCTGCAGTTACTTAACCTTTATCTCTAGATCTACTGTTTATTTTCTCTATTTACCTTTTCTGCTGTTTTTTTCTTGATAAATTAAAATTTCTAGAAATAAAAGAAACACATTGAGAACAGGCTCATGTTCAATTTACCCTAACTATTTACAGAGAAGACTTTCCAATTCAACAAGCCTCATTTATATGCAACTGGCAATTTCTCTAAAAAGAAGAAAAGGGGAGATTTTGCCAATCAATTGGTTTTGCCATCTCCTGGCCCCAAAGTGTGTTTAAGAATATATGCCTGTGCATTCATGTGTTTTCCTTTGCATCCCACAACAGGAAGATGGGCATATGGGAAGCGTTGGATGGCATATTGCATACAACTCCAGCTTTCTCAGGTGTTGTTGGGTTTAACGTCAGTATCAACCATTAGGATTTAGCATCAATGACATGCTAACAAATATTTGCTCAGTAGCCGCGAGAAGATCACTTTCTCGTACAATTTATGCAATTAAACTTTCCCATTTTAAGAATGAGGAAACACTAGAATGAGGCTGCTGTCCATTGAGTTGGAGATTTTGCACAGCAGAACTGGAGAATTCAATTTAAAATACAGAAGTGAAAAAAAAAAATACAGAAGTGGAGCTGCTCCAGAGAGGGTGCAGCACGAAGACTCTGCAGGCTATTTCAGGGCAAAGCGAGTGGGCTCAAATGTGCTGAATGCTCTCACTTGCTAACACAGTGAGCACCAAGATGAACACCTCCAAAATGACAGCAAGACACAGACTGTAGGAACTCCGAGCCCTGCCAGTCTCTGGGGAGGCTTCTCCCAAAAACACTGCCCTTATGCACCGGTGGAGAATCACCTAGAAAGGACAAAACTCTATGAGCCAGAGCCCAGCCTGCAGAGCATTAGTGCCTCAAACTCACATTCTGTCCTTTAAATGGTATCTCATTGGGTTAACAATTGAGAGGCGTAAAATAATTGTTTTCCCCTAAGAATGGGCCTGGGCTTACAGCACATTTGTGAGACAGAACGGGAGTGGGGGGTGAGGCCAGGCATCTAGTTTCCTCCCTTCATTGTCTCATGTTACACAAAACATTTGGTGGTTTTTACCCAGTTCTACAGATGAGGAAGCAGAGACTGGAGGGCTTGATCAACCCCTGGACGTCATGCAAATACCCTGTAGTAAAGCTGGAATTTTAACCAGATCCTTTTCTGTTCCAAAAGCTGCATCTCTGAGTCATGAGATACGCAGACCATGGCAGATGGTCCCGTGACAGCATTTATCACCTTAAATGGGAAATCTCAATCCACCCTCCTCCCCCACATACACTCCCCACTTGAAGATAGAAACATATGATAGGACAAGGCTGTGATTTAAACTTAGCTCAGGATGGTGGTGTGCCTGAGCATATGGAGAAGCTTTTAAATTCGGTTTCAGATTTATATCTGCTGACAAGCAGTAAAATGAAGTTTTAGTCTTTGTTCAGATGAAAAAAAATTTTTACATTATTAGGTGTCATAATATTTTATTCAAATCTTCCTAGAAACTTTTGGATATTGTATCTGGGGGTAAGTGCACCTCTTTGATGTCATTCAGGAATGTGTGTATCTTGGTTACTGTGTTCAAAATGCATTAGTCCAATTTTTTCAAAGACCCTTGGTGTTATACATTACATTGCAGTCAAGAGAATTTAATGTGGAAAGTAGAATTTTTTTAAAAAGTAAATTCCTTCAACTTCTAAAGTCAGCTCTTTGCACTGATAATAGGACAAGATGATAAAGAATGCATCAGTGTTACGGCTTCCAGTGCCATTCCACCAATACCACATTAATACTACACTGATTTCAATGGAATATTGAGAAGAAATATTTCTCTAGTATGAAAGTAAAGCAGGAATTATAAACTCAGTGATTAAGTTAGGATTAGGTTTACAGCAATATAATGTACATACATGCAGATATAGTTCATTACTCTTACACGTAAAAGTGATGTAAAGAGAGGTAGTCCAAAGCTGTTCATGTCTACTATGCCTCCTTGCCTTCCTGAGATGGCACTTCACAGTACAGAATGGCTGCTTGTGCTCTAGCCATCATGTCCAAATGCTAGCCTGCAGTAAGGAGAAAGCAGCAAAAAGAACATGCTCATTCTTCTTAAAGAACACTTTCTAGAGAATGTTCATTTCACTTCCAGCTCTCTGTTGGTGGCTAGAACATAAAGTACGTGGTCACATCCAGCTTCAGGAGAGGCTTGTAAATGTAGGGCTTATTTGGGCCCCACGTACAACTCTGGAGTTGTAATATAAGAGAAGAAGAGGAGAATAGGTATTCAAATAGGCATACTCTGCAATTATTTCTATGTCAGTGCTACACCTGTGAGATAGACTTTTCAGGTAGAGCTCCAATTCGGAGAAGAGTGAGAGGGACTGAGGCAGTCTACAACACATTCTGCGATCCTGGTTCTGATGATTGGGCCCTGAAACTTTGCACCTCAGTTCCCTTGACTGGATCTCAGTTCCTCTCTGTGTATGGGTTCCATTACCCATGTCTCTCCTGGGCTGAGGTCTTGCCTTCCCTGAGCGAGTCCTGCTCCCTTACTCTTTTTTGTCTACCTGTCCCCACAATCTCTAGGAACTAGAACCTGGTCCCAGCCTGCTCTCAAAGCCACGTCGTGGGTAAATAAAAAGAGCATCAGTTTTGGGTTCCACTGGACCTCAGTTCCAACCCCATATCAGTGACTTGTGAACCACCTGGCTTTGTGCAAATTAGCCTTTGTATACTGCAATTTCCTCTTTTGTGTAAAATTGTAATATTAACAGTATTTACTTCATATGGGCTGCAATGAGTGTTATCCACTACTGTTATTAATGTATGTTTGTGGACATAAGGTCTATGTCTCTGTCTAGTACAAAGATGATATCCTGAAAAAGAACATGCCTAACCCCCCTTTGATTTAATGAGATCTTCCCATATCTCTGGTTCTAATGGGATGAAGTTCCCTAAATACCTAGTACTGGTCTACACCACCACTTTGTCACCTCAGCCTAGTTTTGTGATGGGACAGGGACCCTTCCCTCCTCTGCAGGAGATCTGTCTCTCTCAAATATATTTGGCTTCAAGTGTCAACTCACGCCATGCTCTCTAAAGTTGGGCCCCCTCATGACTTGGCAGGATGAACAATTTGTACACAGCAAGTGCAATTTAAATTTCTGTCTCACAGATTAAAGGCAGCTTCCATTTGGGCTTCTGTGGCCACCTTCCAGAGCCATCAAATGCTCTATCATGAAAAAGTTCACCTTGAACAGCTCTCTGCCATTGCCGGTGACAGGGATACCCTCTAATCATGCCTGCAGGTTCCTATAGTATCTGAGGACCTGAGATAGACATTTGTCTCAGCAAGTCTTTGGAGCATAAAGCCAGAGAACTGCCAAAGGAATGTGACAGCCACTACATAGTGATGCAGATAATAGCCACGAGAAGCCAGACAGGAGGATTTCAGTCTAGCAGGTAAGTGTTAGCTCAGCCATTATTTAAAACATGCCTGTCCTGAGATCAAGTTTGCTAGAGAGAAGAATCAGAGGAGCTGGTAATATGTGCATTGATCATAATGAAATTTATCATTTTTCTTTTAAAAATGTTTATAAGTTAATTGACAAGTTTTGCAAGTTTTACATGTTTTACAAGTCAATTTTACCCCCCATGTTTATCTGTCCCCAAGACAATGCCTTATATCAGGTTTCTGGCATTGATTATCTCAGTTAAAGACCTCTTTAATGGCTTCTCAGGTCCCAGTGACTCTACTTCCAATCAAGCCTCTACCTTCGCAGAAAATGTGGTTCAAAATGTAAACTGAATTGTGTCACTCCGTCGCTGAAAAGTCTTCAGTGGTTTTCCACTGACTTCTGAATAAAGCATGACGTAAGTCTCAAGATGATCTGACAGGTCCTTGCTTTAATGTTGACCAACCCCTGGCACACATGCATGCACGTGCGTGCACACATACACACACACACACACACACACACAACTCCAGCCACCCTGAAGTCCTGGAAGTCCCCAGCATCTTCCCTCTCACCCCTGAATCTATATCGCCATCTGAGATGGTTAATATTGAGGGTCAACTTGATTGGATTGAAGGATGCAAAGTATTGTTCCTGGTTGTGTCTGTGAGGGTGTTGCCAAAGGAGATTAATATTTGAGTCAGTGGACTGGGAGAGGCAGACCCACTCTCAATCTGGGTGGGCACCTCTAATCAGCAGCCAGCATGGCTAGAATAAAGCAGGCAGAAGAATGAGGAAACACTAGTCTAGTTTAGTCTTCTGGCCTCCATCTGTCTCCTGTGCTGGATGCTTCCTGCCCTCAAACATTGGACTCCAAGTTCTTTAGCTTTGGGACTCAGACAGGCTTCCTTGCTCCTCAGCTTGCAGCTGGCCTATTGTGGAACCTCACCTTGTGATCATGTGAGTCAATATTCCTTAATAAACTCCCCTTTATATAAATATCTATCCTATTACTTTTGTCCCTCTAGAGAACCCTGACCATCCCTCTTGCTGCACTGTCATTTAAGCCACCTTCTTTCTGAGCTATTTTCCATGTCTCCTTCACTCCCAGAGCTCCACTTCTTCCGAAAGTTCTTCTGACCATCCATTCTGGGTGAGAAACCTCTTCTACAGGAGACCATCAAGCCCTTACTTTCTACTGTGGTCTGAAAATACCTGTCTCCAGTATTGTTTGGGAAACATATGAGAATCAGTTGTCTCCCTTTCACCTATGTATTTTATATCCATTTTCTACTGCACCAAAATAATGCTGCATATCAAACAACCCTAAATCCTTCTGTGGCATACAGAATTAAACATTCGTTTTTGCTCATGAGTATAGGACTGGTTGGGCAGCCCTGCTGACGATGCTGGCTGGACTTGTACATGTACCTTTAATCAGCAGACGGACACGGGCTAGCTGGTAAGGATGTCCTCAGTAAGGAAAATTTATCTCTGCTCCATCTGGTGTCTCATCCTCCAGCAGGCTAGCTTGGACTTGTCCTCATGGTCGGGGTGAAGCTCCAGGAAAGAGCAATGAAGCACATAAAGACCTCCTGAGGTCTAGGCTCAGCACCAGCACATGATTTGTGCTGAATTCTTTTGGCCATTGCAAAGTACAAAGCAAAAACAGGGTAACAGATTCCAGCTCTTAATGAAAGGAGCTGGAAAGTCACTTTATATAGGTAGTAGAGCTAGGAAAGTTGTGAACTGAGACCATCAGTTCAATCAGTCTACGGCTTAGCCCCAGTGCCTACTCAATCCCTGGCTGCTCAAGAAATATATATTGCATGAATGAAGTGAGGAAAACAGAAAAAACAATGTTCTGAGGTTTAAGTGTCACCAGTGGCATCAATAAGGCAGCTGGATCTGGCAACCTGATACCCGTGAACTTGGCTAGTCACGCTGGAGCCAGACAGCAGGCGACTAGGAATGTGCCCCTGCTTACTTCAAAAGGCTAAGATGCAAAACAAGGATTTTCCACATTGAGCGTGTGCCCGAGCATCTTTCTGTTTCTGCTCTAATCTCTGTATTAATCACACATTACATTTTATGATGCTTTGATATCTTGGGGCCTTCTCATCCTAGAGAGGAACTGCCCCTCCAGGATTAGCTAATTCCCAGAGATAACAATTTTCTCATGCTCCCCATGAGCAAGCCTTTGATATGCATTCTAACTAATCCCAAATTCTTACTCTCCACCTGCCTCCTTTTATCAGATGTCTGTAGTCTGGGGCACTATTCCCCTGCCTTAAATCACCCCAGGGCGAGAAGTAGACAACTGGAGACCCCCGTATGTCCCAGAGCTTGCTGAAATTATTCAAACTATCCAATTCTAAGTCTGCTCAGCTGCTTAATCTGCCTCACCCGCTTACTCTGCCTCACCCATTCCTTCACTGAGAAACCACAGAAGGGCTATCCGCACCATCCAACCACCCCCCGCCACCAACCCTACCTCTGGCTCCTGACTGGCCCTAGTGCTTCCTGTGGCTTTTGAGGTGTGGTGTGCCCCCTCGCTGGGGAACTGTGACTCACAGACTGTCTTTTCAAAGGCAGTCATCTCCTGATCTGTTGGCATCTCCATATTTGAATAAAAAAATTAAATTTCCAGATACATATTATAACAGCTTCAATACCTGCCTTCGAAAGGTCTGGACACAGGGAAGGTGGAGAAAGGAGCAAGTCACATCAAGGAGAAAATGCTCAGTGCAACGTGACGAGGGAAATGGTGATGTTCACCGTCTGTACGTGTGTTTCTCTTACCTGTGTCTCTACTGTTTTCCCTTCCCTTTGCCCTCTCTCCCATCCTTATTTAAAGTCTGCAACAGAAATGATTCACGGTCCTATTTTCAGCACCATGACTGACTAGCAATGCATGGCAGAGCATCCATCAACATGCAATGCTGTTTCATCCCATACATTCCCCTTTCTCTTCTCTCCCCCATATCTCTTCTCTCTTACTTTTTTTTCTCTCCTCTCACCTCAAATCTTGTTAATATGCCTTTTCCAGCATTTCTCACCAGGGTTGCCATTAGCATATTGAAGGGGGAGCACAGAATTTAATAAATGTGACCCCACTTACTAATTGCAGTGTTATCTCCAGTTAGTGGGACCCTCAGACATTTCCTACCACCATGTAGAAAGCCAATGCTACACCTTGCTTGAGAGGATAAGCACCTTGGCCTTTCTTTCTAATTTTCCTCATTGAACTAAGCTAACTAGTCAATTTAGTTATGTAATGTCACTGGTTAGTCTTCCTTGTTTGGTCATATGTGGCTGCTTCAGCATAAACACATGCTCCACCGATGTAGGGTAAAATCTGAGTAGGAAGCTGAGATCCCAGTAGGGAAAGGAACTGAAAAATACAAGAGCACCCTGCTTCCCACTCCTGGGTCCTACAGACAGGTCCAGCTGAGTAGGTAGAAACAGGGGTCAGGAGAATGAATGGAGGACTTGTAGGAGGGTGAAGGTGGCTGGGGGTGGAGTCTTGGGACACCTCATGAATGTGCCTCTCTCTCCAAGGTGGTGGAGACCACACCCGATTCTCAGTCCTAAAGAAGCTGCACACCTGAACCAAAGCCAGCAGCATATCAAACAGGAATGGACCTGGGTAGAAGTACTCAGAGAGGTAGCAGGAGGCCAATTCTGGTTGGATAGAGAAGCCAGCCACAAAGCTGCTCCACAGCCGGTCCAAACAGCACTTCAGTGCATTGTCCAGCAATGAAGCCACAGAGAGAAATAGCCAGGGCTGTGAGCCTCCCAAAAAGCTCTGCAGATCAAACCGTGGCTACACTCGAGTTAGTGTTGGAAAGAATAAATGCAGTAAATTTATCCATCCTGTATATTTTTATCCCTTGATTTCTTGGTAATGTTACTTTTGAGAAATTCTAATTGATATCAGCAAAGTCACATTAAAGAATAATTTTCTATGTTGCGTAAGAGCTCTGGGTACAACAGAACGTTCCCCAGGGGCTGTGATGGTGAGTGCAGGCAAAGGCGAGTGGAGATGGCTGGCAGGGGGCAGTAGACAAATGAAGGGGCAAAATGAGAAGGAGGGAGGATGTGGAGAAGGGGAGCCAGGCAGAGGGTGAGAGAGGCCTCAGGACATGGCTTATATAATAAAGAAAGAAGAACAAATCTATGAATATAGTCAAAGTAATGAATTGGGGTTTCTTGAAGGGAGAAAACTTGGAAAAGTTCAGCAAGAAAGTAGAATATCCTACAAAAGGATTTGGCCAGCAGAAATGACCAAGGAATATTTCAGGGATGTGGGTGTCTAAAATCTAATTGAAAGGATGTGTTGCTGCCTTGTCTTGTCTGCTTGCTCATTCTTTGATGTAGTATAGTGATGCTTAATAACACATTCTCCCTACCCTCCCACACAGATGCAAACCTTTTCTTCAAAACTTAAAGTCTGTTGCAGACATAACCTCCTGTTGTCCATACTTTGGGGGAAAAGATAAGGAATAGAAAAGGACAGCAGACCCAGCAAAGGTGGTGTCAGCCAGTTCTGTAGAGCTTGGCCTTTGGGGTCAGACCACTCACTCTGACACTCTGTCACTAATTTTGAGACTCAGAAAATTATTGCTTAAACTTCAAGTTCCACATCTGTAAAATGGGGATAGTAATGACACCAATTTATAGGGCTGAATATTTAGTCAGTTGTTATTGGTAAAGCCCAGTGTACCATACGTTTTGTTAAACGATTATAAATGCTCGAACATACTAGGTAGGTAAAAGTGAGCACAGGAACCAAAGGTAATCAAGAAAATCAAATCCCAGAAGGACCAGGATACTAGATTTGCATTTTACACGTTACAGGCACGATCTGATTTCAGGTAACTCTAAACAGACCAGGACACTGCAATTGATATCAGGGTGACACTTGTGTTGCTCCCTCGTTTCCATACTATTTTCAAGGTTGAAGCACCCTAATTCCTGCTGAGTTACTGTTTCCAGTTTGAAAAATTCTTCATGTGAGTCCTGTGTAGAGCCGGGACACCCGCCGTGGTCCAACCCCAAGCACAGCCTTAGATCTCTTGGCTTGACACCGATGTATATCCTTGCAGTTACCTCCATGGCTCTCCAGTACAGCAGCCATGGCTCTGTGGTATGAGCACAGAAACTCCGCCCATAAGAGCAGAAAAGGAAATTATTCACAACAACAAAATGCAATGTTGGACTGATGGTTGATGCCAGAACTAGTCTTAGAAAATGAGTAGCAAAAAGGAGGGCTGAGCAGGAGCCACCGTCACAGCCAAGTTTGTCAACACGGCCAGGGCTGCGAAGACCTTGCCACGCCCGGCCCAACCGCACCAGCTTCAGCAGCTGCTGCTTCTGCTTCTCCCACTGAGCTTCCACCGCTTCCACTTAGGCTTTCGCTGGGGGATTGCTGGGGGGTGAGGGAGGGGCTTCTAAGCACAATTGCTGAAGCAATACTTGTGCCGTCCTTGCACGCCAGATGCCAGGACCACTGCAGCAGTCCCCATGTACCCCCAGGTAACGGCATTTCTGCCTTCCCACCTCTGACTCACTGGCTCCCACTACAGGCTCCGTGGTGGGCAGCTCTGAGGCCAAGCCTAACACATGCTTTGGGCCTAAATGCACAGAAGGCTGGAAAGCCAGCATCTGACGTTTTCACCTGCTGTGGTGGGAGGTGGGCTATGACTCGTCCGAGATTCATGAGGTGGAGGATTCCCCATGAATAGGGAGAGCTTTGATACTCCGCAGCCAAGGCAGAAAGAAGCCAACACAGCAGTGAGTACGGGCCGTGTGCACTGCGGGCCTGAACAGCCAAGCACTCGGGGGCTGCCAGCGGCAGACCGGGGTCCCACTCACCGCCCAAGCTGTGGGACCTGTGCAATCATTCAAATGAACACTTCGGATATATTTACTGATTGACAGATAATGTGGTCTTATTACATTATTATATTGGCCTATACAATAGTTCTGTTCTGAATCTATTTTTAAAATACACTTATTTCCATATACGTGCATGTATGTGTATATAGTAGGGTAAAATTTTATAGTGATTGTGTATATTAAATAAATACATATGCAAAGCTTGGAATATAGTTATACTTTAATGATTTTCATGCCCCTCGTATTTTTCTGGAGTCAGTAGTTTCAATATAACCTTATTGTGTTAAAATGTTTTTCACAAAATTACCTGCACTGTTCTTCTGTATATACTTATGGTTGATACATTTGAAATCATTGACACATGTAGTTGACTCTTCTTTGAAAAGCATAGCATTTTTAAAGGAGAAAATAGCCTTTCTACGTGTGCCAAGGTATCAGATAAATTCAGATCAAATCCTGCTAAATGAAGGATAGTCTTAACTAAAATTATTTTGTATTAAAAATGATACTGTGCTTTGAGTATCGTTTTTTGTTTGTTTGTTTTTGACAGAGTCTTGCTCTGTGGCCCAGGCTGGAGAGCGGTGGTATGATCAAGGCTCACTGCCCCATGCTCAAGCGGTCCTGCCACCTCAGCCTTCCCTCTCAGCCTTCCAGTAGCTGGGACTAGAGGCACACATCACCACGCACAGCTCTGGGTTACTTCAATAAATATTTCTTCAATAAATATTTCTTCAGTAAATATTTAATAAGACAAAGCTCATGGAAAGTTATCTCTATTATTTCTTAGAATATTGTGCCCAATTTTAGATGATCCAAAATTGTTATCTTCTCACTTTTATTATATGCTGGTTCAGAACAGAAATTTTCTAATTAAAAATAGCATCATCATCAAAATATTCTTCCTCTAAGTCAAGATTATCCAATGTACAGCAAATGTCAAAATCATTCCATGTAGACTCTCTGATCTACCCTCACTGGATGTGTTCTCTGCTTCTGTGCCTTTGTAGGAATAAAGAGCCCTCTCTCCCTGTTAGCATATTTTAGCCTCAATGATCACAATTTACTAAAAGCTTTGGAAGATAAAGTTGTTTGGTGCTCCATGTGTTCAATTATTTATTAAAAATTTTTAACCAGTTTTGAACAAAATACAACCAAAATGTAAGGGACTTGTTTCCAAAATACATTCAATACTACAGAGGTCGCTTATTGTGGTTTTAAGCTAATCCTTCATAAGGGCTCACACATTTTCTAAAATCGGATTCCTAATGAACAGCAAAGAAAGCTCAGACTGTAAGACTGAAGCTTTATTTATTTATTCATTACTTTAATTCAACATCACTTCATCAGAAACAACGTTGTAGTTCAGATATAAATATATAGAAATTTTTATAAATATACAGAAAATTAGGTATAAAAATACAGAAAATTTTGTTAACTGCAAATTCAGTTTCAATTGGTAGTATCATGCATCCTGTGTGATTGGTTGTAACGATGGCCTCTGTTTGTGCTGTGGCCAATCACACATACATTTGTGCTCTGTAGATTTCTTAATTTTAGTTTAGAATGTTGTTCATTTTCTTTCCACATTATGCTTCAGTGAAACTTATATTCA
Source organism: Aotus nancymaae (assembly GCF_030222135.1). NCBI lineage: Eukaryota > Metazoa > Chordata > Mammalia > Primates > Aotidae > Aotus > Aotus nancymaae. Next base: position 4,421,384 of record NW_026988570.1, on the reverse strand, counting down.
TAGTATAAGCACAAAGACAAATAATTTCTGTTTTCCATGTTGAATTTTAATTTAATTTATAATAGCATTCACAAGTTATGCCAGATATTTAATTTTTGACAGAAAAAAGTTCAAACCTTTAGGCTCACAAATTGAGTTAATAAATCAAATAATTTTTGGTTTTACTTTAACTGATTTTATATTTGAAGCATCTGGTGTCACTGATTGAAAGTGGAATCATTTAACTATTTGCCAAGTTCTTCTGCTAATGGAGCTAACATTTAACTAAGCATCAGTTGACTTTTCATGTATGCACAAAAAATTGCAAATGAAAAATATGCACAATTAATTTAGAATAACAGGTGCTTGATATAAATACAAACACATGATTCACTGAGGGAAATGTAATACAGCTTCTGTAATAGCACTCATTCAAGCTTCATTTTAGGCACATATTTGTTAAAATAACTACTAGCTAACTAAAATAGGACTAAATTAGAAATCAGTAACAGAAAGATAAAAACCCCATAGTAATTCAGTATTAAACAACATACTTCTACATAACACATGGGTGAAAGAAGAAAACTCGAGAATTCTTAAAATATTTTAAATTAAATAAAAATGAAAATATTACTTGTCAAAATTTGCAGAATACATCAAAAGTAGATCTTAGAGGAGAATTTATAATATTGACAGCATATATTAGAAAGGAAAAAATATCTAAAATCAATAATCTAAACTTTCACCTTAGGAAACTAGACAAAGAAGCAAACTAAATCCAAAGTAAGCAGAAGAAAAGAAATAAGAATTCGAGAGGAAATCAATAAAATTGAAATTAAAAAACCAATAGAGAGAAAACTCAATAAAATCAAAAGCTGATTAGACAGAGGACACAAATTACTGGTATCAGAAATGAAAGACTGAACATCACTACAAATCTCACGGGTGGTAAAAGGATACTGCAAAAATACTATGAGCAACTCTATACCCATAAATTTGATAACCTAGATGAAATGGATCAATTTCTTTAAAGACACCATCTGCCGAAACTCACATAAAGATACACAGTCTTAATATGGCTATATCTATTAGATTAAACCAGTAATTAATAATCTTCACAAATGGCACCAGGTAGAGATTCACTGGTGAATTCTACCAAACATTTAAGGAAGAAATTGTATCAACTCTTTATACTCTCTTTCAGAAGACAGAAGCAGAAGGAATACTTTCTTACTCATTCAATGAGTCCAGCATCACTCTAATACTAAAACTAAAGACATTACTAAGAAAACTACTGACCAACATCTCTTATAAACATAGATGCAAAAATCCTCAATAAAATATTAGCATATTGAATCCAACAATATATAGAAATAATTATACACCAAGACCAAGTGGGACTTATACCAGGATTGCAAGGCTAGTTTAACATTTGAAAATTAATTAATATAATCCATCACATCAACAGTCTAACGAGGCAAAACCACATGATCATATCCATAGATGCAGAAAAAGCATTTTTTCAAAATCTAACACACATTTGTGGTTAAAACTCTCAGCAAACCAGGAGAGTGAGACTCCATCTCAAAAAAAAAAAAAAAAAAAAAAAGATTTCCTCAACTTGATAAAGAATATTGACCACAAATCTACAGCTAACAGTGCGGTTAGTGGTGAGAAACTAGAAGTTCTCCCACTAAAATTAGGAGCAAGGCAGAGATGTTCCCTCTCACCACTCCTTTTCAGCATCATACTAGAAGACCTAGCTATAAAATAAAACAAGAAAAAGAAACGAGATGTCTACAGATTTGAAAGGAAGAAAGAAAACTGTCTTTGTTCACAGATGACACGAACATCTCTGTTGAAAAATTTTAATATGGACAAAAATACACTCCTGCAAAGCAATTATAGCAAGGTTTCAGGATATAAGGTTAACACATAAAAGCACATTGCTTTCTTATATATAAGCAATAAAGAAGTGGAATTTGAAATTAAGAACACAATACCATTTACATCAGTACCTTCTCAAAATGAAATACTAACATATAAATTTGATAAAATATGTACAATATTTATATGAGAAAACTTTAAAAAATTCTGATGAAAGAAATCATATATAGTAAGACTCAATACTTTCAAAATGTCAGATTTCCCAACTAGATCTATAGATTCAGTGCAATTCCAATAAAAATTCCAGCAAGTTATTTTATAACTATTGAAAAATTGATTCTAAAGTTTATGAGGAGAGGCAAAAGACCCAGGATAGTCAATACAGTATTGAGGGAGAAGAACAAAGTTGAAGGACTGCCACCACCTGACTTTAAGACTTACTATAAAACTACAGTAATCAGACAGTGTGATATTGACAAAAGAATAGACACATAGATCAGTGCAACAGAATAGAGAGCCCATATATAAACCCACATAAATATAGTCAACTGATCTTTGACAAAGACGCCAAGACAATACAATGGAGCTAAGATAGCTTTTTCAACAAATGATGCTGGAACAACTAGATATTCACATGCAAAAATAAATAAATAAATCTAGACAAAGTTCTTATCATAAAAATTCACTCAAAATGTATTACAGACCTAAATGTAAAACAAAAGCCATAGAACTCCTGGAAAATTACATACAAAAAAATCTAGATGACCCTAAGTATGACAATGATGTCATAGATAGAGTAGCAAAAGCACTATCCATGGAAGAAAAATTTGGTAAGCTGGACTTCATTAAAATTAAAACTTCTACTCAGCAAAAGATAATGTCAAAGGAATAAGAAGACAAGCCACAGACTGGGTAGGAGGAAAAGACACATCTGATAGAAGACTGTTATCCAAAAAAACACAAAGAACTCTTAAAACTCAACGACAAGAAAATAATCAACCAAGTTAAAAAATGGACCAAAGACTTTGCAAATGTCTCACTCAAGAAGATATACAGACTGCAAATAAGCATTTTAAAAGTTCCACATTAGATATTATCAGAGAAATGCAAATTAAAGCAACATTAAGATACTACTACACACCTATTAGAACAGCCAAAATATGGAACTCTTAGAATACCAAGTGCCAGTGAGGATGTGAAGAAATGAGAAATACCATTCGTTGATGATAGGAATGCAAAATAATACATCCACACTGGAAGACAATTTAGCAGTTTCTCACAAAACTAAACATACTCTTACCACACAATCTAGGAATTACACTTTTCAGTATTGTATTTACCCGAAAGAGTTGAAAACTTATATCTACACAAAAACCTGCATGTGGATGTTTATAGTAACATTACTAATAATTGCCTAAGCTTGGAAGCAACCAAGATGTACTTCAGTGAGTGAATGGATAAATAACCTGTGATACATTCATACAGTGGTATAACATTCAGTGCTAAAAAGAAAGGAGGTATCAAGCCATGAAAAGACATAAAGGAACTTTAAATGCGTATTTCTAAGTCAACAAAATCGGTATGTAAAGGCTGCATATTGTATGATTACAGTCACATGACACTCGGGAAAAAGCAAAACTATGGAGACAATAAAAATATCAGCAATTGCTAGGAATTAGGAGGGGGATGGAAAGCTGAATGGGCAGAGCACAGAGGATTTTTAGGTCAGTGAAACTGTTTACTGCCTGCGTATGACACTGTGATGTTTCATACGTGTTGTCATTATAGATTTGTCCAAACCCATGTAATGCAAACCGTGGTCTTTGGGTGATACTATATCAATGTAGATTTATCAGTCTTAACAAATGTGCCACTCTGGTGGTGGATGTTGATAATGGGGGAGGTTGTGAATGTGTGAGAGCAGGGGGTACTTGGGAAATCTGTGAACCCTCTGCTGTGAACTCCTCTTAAAAAGTTTTTTAAAAAGCAAATAAATACATACACAAAGACTTTAAATACAGATAGAAAAAGAGAAAGAGAGAAAGAAGAAACTAAGTCACCTGTTTTCACTTTAAATACTAAGTGGGCCTTGACAGGACAGGACAAATTTATTTTAAAAGAGCTTTCAGCTGGTAGCCATTATCCCCTTAGAAGTGTGACTTTTCAGTTGGGGATGTGCCAGGCCAATACTGTCATTCTTGAGAACAGCTCCTTTCCTTTATAAGTATTTGTCTAGTGTATGGATAGAAATAACCAAGTGTACACTGGTCACATTGTAAAAGAGAAAGACATCAGCAAGATGATCAGAAAGGAGGTCCCTTGGCTGCTTCTTCCCAAACAACAGTGACTTCACAGCCACTCATGGACAAAAATGCCTTTGTAGGAGCCCTGGGATTCAGGTAGGAGTATGTGAAATGCCAGCAGAACCCAAGACCTAGTAGCTTCCTTTGAGAGGGTAGACCTGTACCCAGGTAGCAGACTCACAGACTGTGATTTGACCAAGAAATGGCCCCGTTTCCCCGAGTGCTTGGCTACAGCCCCATTTGGCCTTGTTCTGGTACCAAAACCATCCACCCAGGGACCCAAAAATAGTCTCACACAGAATAGTGCCTCGGGAGACAGGCCATTGACCTCCATCCCAGCTATGGATCCTAAAACAGCTCTGTGACTGGCCCTAGCTCCTCCTGGTTGTATCCCAACATCAGTCCTGCATGCATAAGCACCCAGAGGGAGACACAGTTGGACTAAGGCAGGGCTTGCCAACTCCAGGTCCACAGCAGATCTTGAGACAGCCTTGAACATCAGCCCTAGCCCCTCTCAGCTGAGGTCTCAGAGCAGTCTGCCAACTCAGTTACCTGGAGGGATGCCTGCCTCTATGTGCCCCAGCAGGCAGGCCAGCTGACCTATGTCCCACAGCAGATCCAGAAAAGACCCCAAATCTTGTCCCCAACCCCTCCTAGCCAGGCTTGAGGGCAGTCCTGCCTCCAGTACCTGGAGAGAAACATGCACATCAGTGCCCCAGCAGGCTGACCTGCTGACTTCAGTGCCACTGTGGACCTTGAAAAGACCTTATAAATCAGCTCCACCCCCTTTCAGCTGTGATCTGAAAGCAAAGCTACCCACTCGCCCAGGGATAAGCTGGGAGACATGTCCATCTATTACTCCAGAGATAGGCTAGAAGTTTTCAGTCTCAGTTGTAGAACCTGAAGCAGCCTTTGTGACTTGGTTCTAGCTCCTCTCAGGGGCGAACTAAAAAAATAAGTGCTGACATTTCCTGAGCACATGTGTGTCTTCCAGTTTTTAAGTTTCTATAAAATCAGTACATTCCTATGATAGAAGGTAAACGTTGAAAATCATTCTTTACAGGTTATGTGTCTATCATCAACTCTGTTGAGAAACAGTATTTTTTTATTATACTTGCATTTTGTCTTTTTAAAGTTATTAATACTAAAAGAGTAGATTGCCAAATTTAAAAGCAAACATTAAAAGAAATTCAGCTGGAGATCCATCCCTAGCTTGAATGACAAAACCCCTGTAGAAAGAGCCAGCCTATTCTGTACACAGAGACAAGAGGATACTCCATGTCAGTCTTCCTCATGTATTTTACAGACCTTAGAAGAAAATTTCCCCGGGTTCTCATGGACCTTGGCCTGGATTGACTGGTTGGCATGCCACAGGGCTTGCACAAGGCAGGGCTAGATCATTCTCTCACCAGCACCCAAGACCAGAAAGAATAAACCTTCCTTAGATACTCATGGCTCAGTGTTGCTTTTATCAGGGAGTGCTGCATTCTGGCATTGAAAGGGAGATGCTAGTTATTTTGCAACCAAAAGGTAAGGACAAGAAAGACACATTGTCACTGGTCATCTTTCATATATAATCACACTGTAAGAGAGTCTTCTGCTTTCTGCATGTGCTCCTCACATACTAGAACATAGGACACCAGCAGAAGCTTGAAGCATGAATGAAAGGTCTTCAAACCTCTGGATTCTTTCAATGCAACCATCAATACTCACATTTGTTTAAAAATGAACTAATCTGGGAAAAACACAAGAGTAGATGAAAGGTCAGAACAGAACTTGCAGATTTAGCAGGAGTGTCCTCAGGGCCCAGCTTCATTTCCAGCCTGTGGTGGCGGGGCAGCTACATCACTACATCACTTCAGATTTTAGACTCCATGGGCTGGGCTTCTCTCTAACAGGCCACATGTGCCCTGAACCCGCAGACCACTGGGTATGGTCCAGATTCTCCTGCGGTTAAGGTAACATTATATTTTTCTAAGCATTGTGGCTGTTGTACTTAAAAGGACAAATTCTGATGACATGACTATTGTCTTCTTTGATTATAGAGATGACTATTCATGAGCATGTTTGAGATGTAGCATATAAAATAGGAAAATGAGAGTGACCTTGATGAAGTTAAATATAAAATTTGACCTTCTTAGAAATCCACATACTTTCACATTGAATTGCAGTATTACATTTCTCATCTCTAGTAGGATTGCCTTTTTCAGAAAAAACAACATGGAAATAGACTTGCAATGCCAAGACATTTTCTCTTGAACTCCTTCTTTACGGTTTATAACCAATCTTTAAATCTGCAGCTTGAGAATCTGCTGAATATGCTGGTGGTGTTTCACAATAGGATCTACTAATTATAGATAGTTTTAGGTTTCTTTCCTCAGGCAGAGGATAGTCCCAGCATGTTAGAAAGGTTTTTAGACTTTAGCAAGATTTGCAAGAAAGAACACTTTCAAACACCAAGATAAGAATAAAAAGATCTTAACTAGGTAAAGTTTCCACAGAACTCAAAATCTGATTTAAATCTTCGATTAAATTTCGGAGTAAGAATCAGGCTTCCTGAAAGCACTACTTTTTAAAAACATACATATTTTTCTCATTGTCTCTGTTCCAGATTCTAAGTGTGCCTGACAGTGATACGCCAAGACATCGCAATAAAGGCAACTGCAAAACTTCTCAGGATTGTCATTTAACTCCTAACCCAAAATAGTGGGAAGCACAAACAATCGTGGCAGTAATGTGCAGAAACTGTTGGCTATCAGTTTCCAGCCAGCTGGAATACTTTTTAAAATATAATGCTTCCCAAAAGCATGAATACAAAATGCCACATTCCAGAAGAAATGTATAACTGCCATTTAGTTTACCCCATGAAGTAGCTACCAAACAGGTTGTGAAAACCACAAGTTCTTATGAAGAGAATTAATATGTAGAAAGAAAGAACTCTGGATGATCCAGAGAAATGTCTGCAAGTACTGGGTGCTCTGCATGTTTGTTTAACTCACCGCGTGGTGAGAAAGGGCCATGCAGTGTGCAAGACACCACATGCACCTTAGTGGAGAGGAAGCAAACCCAGCAACACTGTGGTGAGCAGCGTGGAAATGGCCCTGAGGAAGAACGAGGTGTGGGTAAGAAGGAAAAGCCTGCTGAAAGAAGAACACATAGAGTGGGGATAAAGCATAGAATATTTTAGAAGAACAAAATATTGGGGAAAAGAATGCCAGAAATGACTAAAACTGTGTCCATAATGATTTTGAAGCTGAGAAAGGCAACAGAAATGGCCAAAGATGCCAGAATTAAAGGATAAGATTGAGGTCAAGAGAACTCAACCATCTACCAGAAAATAATGTTCATTAGACGCCGCTAGGCTGGTCGCCTCCTTTCCAGTGACTGTCTCCTTTAAGTTACGGCTCTGTCCCACCTTAAAGGACAGAATTAAAGCTCTGACCTTCTTTACTCTTTCATCAAAGAAAAATAAGAACTTAAAAACTGTAATCACTAAAAATTCAACTTTCTATGATCAAAGGAGAAAGAGAATCAGCTCTCACATCAACCATCAAATGAGGTTAAGAGCTGAAAATGACTAAAGAATAATTATCACAGTTTAGTGTGCTCTGCTACAGAGTTAAGAGTATGTCAGCAACTCATATGACAAATTTTCTTATTTGGTGGTTCAGAGCCTGGCCTAACAAATCTACTCTGGATCGTTCTGAAGCTCCAAGTAAATTACATTTGGTACATGTTTAAATAAATTTTAAACTAATTTCTAAGTTACTGGAATGTTAGAAGGTGTAAATTACAGGTTTGGGGAGCCATAGATTTGCATTATGCAGTGATGTTTATCATCTCTATTTTTTGTGTCTTAAAGTTACAGATGCCTTTTTACTTTTAAACAAATGTTTGCAAGCGACCTGAAGAAGTATAACTCACTTCACCTCATAGAAATATTATCATGGCTCAAGGCAAAGTGATCTCTTCCCTATTTCTAATCTCTAGGTTTTTCTTCTTTGTTACTTTGCTTTGCAGGAATTTTACAAATCTGAACTACAAACTAGTTCTCTACAAGATGGGCTAAGACTAATGTCTAGTCCTTATTAAAAAAAATAAATAATGCAGAATGTTCACTGTACATAGGATTTATCCAGAATGGCTGAGTTCTTTCTGTAAATTAACTGATCAAATAATCAATCAACATATCACTTTCTTTTTTGCATTTTTGATGAACCTGGGCCATAAGATTATTTCCCAACCATTCATTTGATAATAAATCCATGAATTGTATTTATTATGACAAAAGTTTTATTAAGTAGTAACAAGAAGTCTTCATCTAAAGTAATATATTTTAGTTTATCTTAAATCTAACTCATGTGGGTTTTTTTTTAATAAAAAAAGAAAATCTGCTGTTTTGACAACTGTTTTTAAAATATCTGCTGCTAATTTTGGTGAGAAAAACCCACATTCTCAGGCCCTGTGAAGTTCACCTCACATTCTGCCAGTGAGTGAAGGACACAGGCTGTGCACATGCTGTGGGGAACAGAGAAAAAAACTCACTTCTTTCCAATCTCTAAGATTTTGATCTCACCCATAGGGCTTGGTCTTGTCTAAATACTTTCATCTAAGCAGTTGAAACTCAGAAAATCTGGAAAATATATTAAACATTTCCAACCTTTACATTACCCACTTGTTTCACTCTAATTGTGGTAAATGCAGACTTCACCTCAATGTGATTCAACTCATAAGACATTTACAGTATTCCTTTGCTTTATTTATTTTTTTCATATGATGAGTAGGGTATAATCCTTTGCTTTTGCTTAGAAGATCCCTATATAGAAAGGTTTTTTTAAAAAATCTTCATCCTCCTCATGATTAATTTCAAATGTTTCAGAATTTTATCCACCCCTCAAATAGCAAAGAATCCTAAATATTTACTATATTAAGATTTGTGGCCGGGCGTGGTGCCTCAAGCCTGTAGTCCCAGCACTTTGGGAGGCTGAGGTGAGAGGATCAACTGAGGTCAGAAGTTCAAGACCAGCCTGGCCAGCATAGTGAAACCTTGCCTCTTCTAAAAACATAAAAATTAGCAGGACGTGGTGGCAGGCACCTGTAATCCCAGCTACTCAGGAGGCTGAGGCAGGAGAATCGCTTGAACTCGGGAGGTGAAGGTTGCAGTGAGCCAAGATCACACCATTGCACTCCAGCCTAGGCAACGAGAGTGAAACGCCATCTCAAAAAAAAAAAATTTTGTAAGTATTATTTATTCCAAAGAAGTACTTACTTTTTACAAAATGCTACTCCATGTCTAGTTATGTCATGCAATTCATTTGATACGTTATTTGCCATATGAGACATCATACAATTATCCAAAGACAGGAGGGTAAATGGAGGATGACCCATCACATAAGTTGTGAATGGTATTCTCTTATTATGGATTCGAAAAAGGAAAAGGAAAAGCACAGACAGCAGGAATAAAGTGCAATAGCAATAAGAGAGAGAAAACACTGGTGTAAGATAATTTCAATTTAGGCCTTTAGTGCCTTACAAACAAAAAGATGTTTAGGATGTGAACTGCTGCAGAAGACAAATATCACCTGTTTTCCTGACTCCTGCCTCTCCCTGGAACTTCTACAAATCTGGACTACCACGGGTAAGTCTCTCTCCTCCCTCCTCCAAACAGAGCAGCTGCAACTCTGAGTGGTAGACAAAGGCACAGGCAGAGTTCACAGTCTTGGGGGCAAAGTGAATATCAATTTGAGGGTGGCAAGCTTGTGGCACACCTCACCAGGTGAGGTCTTGTACCAGCAAGGTTGCCCGATTGTTCTGAATTTACCTCCACACTATTGGCATCGGCCAGATTGTCTCAAACATTTCCTCAAAAGTTCAGAGTCTCTATTGCTCACTGATGGACCAGTGACTCCTAGCTAAGAAGGCATTATTTTTATGTCCCCCTTCATTAAAATGGTGATGATTCTGACCAGATTAGGTGAGGTCTATTTTTCTGAGGTTATTTTGTTTTACACTGACTGATCAAAACTCTTTCCTCCCTTTAATATCAGGTCTCTAAGTAGCTGCAGAAAGAAAGATTGGCTTAAAGAAAAGGATTGCCTGGACTGGTAAGTGATTGGGTGGCTGTCAAGGTTGTGGGCAAAAATGAAACAGCCAGGTCAGTTCATACAGAGATTGGTTAAACTGTCATATGTTTAAGTCAAAACAAGGATGTAGACCTCAGGAGATGAGCACAGTAAATAGTTTCCTGACCAAGAATTGTGTGTGGGTCCAGGAAATGGAGAATCCTGGCTCTCCACTGGGGAACCCAGGGACAATGGTGCTAGCACAGAGGATTGGGTAAGCAGAGTTAGTACCTCTGGAACTCAGGCCCAGAGGCAAACTAACAGGAATCAAGGCCAATCTGTTCCAATTCTCTATGGCCATGTAAAAGTAACCACAAACATAGAGGCTTAAAATAACAGCCATTATTTATGATATCACAGTTTCTGTAGGACAAAAATACAGATGCAGTTTCAGGGACCCACAAGACTGAATCAGAGATGTTGGCCAGGTTGCGTTCCTTTCTGGGACTCTGCGTTTTCTTTCTAGATCATGTGGTTGTTGGCAAAATTCGGTTCCTTATAGCTGCAGGTCCCCACTTTCTTTTGAGTCATCAGCCAGGGATCAGGCTCAGGTCCTAGAGGCTGCCTGTTGTTTCTTGCTCTGTAGCCTTCTCCTTAACACGGAAATTTGTTCCTTCAGGCCAATAAGGACATCATCTGCCGCAGCTTTGACTCTCTCTGACATCGTCTATCTCAGACATGGACAGGATTCAGAGGAACATCCTAGAATTCTGCCTACCACATGGGCTTAAATAAATGAATGTGTGTGAATAATGACCAAATGAATGTGTGAATGAGTAAACTAGCAAGGTTGGGGGATGACGATGGAGAAACAGGCAAACACACAACACATGGGGAAAAAATCCAATCAACTAAAAAGGGTGACCAACGTGAAGAGAGAGTTAGTGGACAGAGAAGGAGCTCCCTACAGAGGAGACACAGAGCCACACAGACTTCCAGAAGCAACAATTGTAACTGCTGATCAGGCACAGAGAGGATGCTCTGTGCAGGGTAGAATATATTTTTGTAAATGGTTGCCTAAGATCACCCAATTTTTAGCAAGCATGAAATAAAGGAACAAAAGACAGCTGTCATCATGTACAAAGCACTGTTCTCAGAGATATCTAGAAACCTCCATTAATATTTAATACCCAGAAATATATATGCTTCATTATAGAGTTTCCGATAGATTTTGTTGCTGTTATTTTGCAGTATTTTCAGATCTTAAATGAACATACACATCTAAATAACCACACGTTACTTATCCTCCTGACCTCCCTCTTTCTGTTAATATTACCTTCATTCTCCATGACTCCCTGACATGAACTTTCCAAGGTGACTTTTATTCATTCCTCTCTCTAAAACCAATGTATCTGGATTTGGGTAGCATTTTACAATGCCTCACCAGTACCAAGACCACTTCCATCTCATAATATAATATTGTACAAATAAGGAAAAGCCATCTTTTCCCTCAGGAGCAGTTTGGGGTGCAGAGAACTGGCTGATTTTCAGTGACTATCCTCACTCAGCAGAGCCGTACCTTGCCTGATGAAGGTGTAACAGGGTATATCATTGCTTCTCAGATGGCTGGCGATATTCATCTCTTAACCACTGTCTGCTTCTTTCTCACAGCACAGCCATTCACCCTATCTGCTGCTGCTACTGCTCAGCATCCTAAAGTGCATCTCTGTTCAAGTGAATGCATGCCCAAAACCCCTTCTTGCTCCTCTTGGCTGCTACCCAAACCAGATGATACTTATTAATCTTGCACTCAAGGCTTCCACGCCAGCTGACAACTCCAGTTTCAATTTCACTATACCTCTACAAATACAATGCCCTGAAAAACTTCTCTGGACATGAATTGTTTTTTCACTCAGCAGCTTCACTGGTCAAAATCTTAGAAATGCTTTAAGGCCCTTCTGAAAAGCCACCTAGTCTTTTGTGTTTTGCTCTCCTCTGGCCTTTTTCATCTTCTATCATGGCATCGAGGTTATACTTTTGATATGTACTTCATAATAACTTTATTATAGCCATCATTTCCTCTTCTTCTGAGAGATTTATCAACCCAGTGCCTGCACCAGTATAATTATGCTGTGAGCACAGGGGCTGCCATGACCATCACTTTCTCTTTTAATTATTTAACTATTAAAAATTTATTTTTGATGGTGGTAAAAACACAGAATATAAAATTTAGCATCTTAACCATGTTTAAGTGGCATTAAGTATATTCACATTGTTGTGTAACAGATCCCCAAAAACTTTTTCGACTTGCAAAACCAAAATATTGTACCTGTTAAACAACAATTCTTCATTTCCTTCTCCCCTGAAAACTGTGATAAGCCTATTCCACTGTTTCTATGAATATGAATGCTTTATATAACTCATGTAAGTAAAATTATAAATTATTTCTCATTTTCTGATTGGACAGGCTCAGCCGTGTTGTAGCATGCAACAGAGTGTCCTTACTTTTTAAGACTGGATGATATTCCACTGTATGTGTATACTTCATTTTGCTTATCCATTCATCCACTGATGAACTTTGAGTTGCTTCCACATTTTAGCTTTTGTGAATAATGCTGCAAGGAACACGGATGCACAAATATCTCTGTGAGACCTTGCTTTCAACTTTTCTTAGTATATACCCAAAAGTGGGATTGCTGAGTCATATGATAGTTCCATTTTTAAGTTTCTTAGGAAGTGCCATACTGTTTGCCATAGTGGTTGTATGATTTTACATTCCTACAATAGTGCACAGGGTTCCTCTTTCTCCATTTCTCTATGTCTTTGTCATCACTTGATTTTTACTTATCATTAGATAACAAAAGTATCCATTCTAATGGGTGTCAGATGATACCTCATTGTGGTTTTAATTGCCTTTCTCTAAAGGCTAGTGATGTGAAGCATCTTTTCCTATGCTTGTTTACCATTTCCATGTCACTGGAGAAATAGATATCAGTTTAAGTCATTTGCCCATTTTTAAATTGGGTTGGTTTTCGTTGCTGAGTTGTAGAAATTCTTCACATATTCTGCATACTACTCTAACTCTTTATCAGATATATAGTTTGCAGATGTTTTCTCATTATGTAAATTACCTTTTCACTCTGTTGACTGTGCCTTGTGATGCACAGAAATGTAAACATTCAATGTAGTCTCATTTGCTTATTTTTGCTTTTATTGCCTGTGCCTTGGGTGTCATCTTCAAGAATTGATTGCCATGTCCAATGTTATGATGCTTTTCCTCTACATTTGCTTCTAGGAATTTTATTGTTTTGGTTCTTATGTTTCCGTCTTTAATTCATTTTGAGTTAATCTTTTTGTAAGGAGAAATACATAGGCCCAACTTCATTGTTTGCACATGGATATCCAGTTTTCCCACCCCCATTTTGTTATAGAGACTATCTTTCCCCATTGGGTGATTTTGGCACCCTTGTTAAGATTACTTAATCAGACACATAAGGGATTATTTCTGGGTAGTCTATTCTTTTCCATTGGTTTACATGTCTGTTTTTATGCCAGTGGCACATTGTTTTGACTGTTGTCATATCGTAATATGTTTTGAAATCACTAAGTATAAAAAATTAGGTTTCTTTCCACCAAAATTGTTTTGGCTAGTTGGAATCCCTTAAGTCACCATATGAATTTTGGTATTTTTTTTTTAACTGCAAAAAAAAGTCATTTTTCCTAGGGATTACACAGAATCTGTAGGTCATTGCAGGTAGTGTTGGCATATTAACATTTTTTTTCTTTTTTCTTTTACTTTAAGCTCTGGTACATGTGCAGAAAGTGCAAAATTTGTTACATAAATATATATGTGCCATGGTGGTTTGCTGTACCTCTCAACCCACCATCTATGGTTTAAGCCCCACATGCATTAGGTATTTGTCCTAATGCTCTCCCACCCCTTGTCCCCGACACCAGACAGTGTGTGTTGTACCCCTCTCTGTGTCCATGTATTCCCATTGTTCAACTCCCAATTATGAGTGAGAACATGAGGTGTTTGATTTTCTGTTCCTGTGTTAGTTTCCTGAGGTAATGGCCTCCAGTTTCATCCATGTCCCTGCAAAGGACATGATCTCATTCTTTTTTATGGCTGCATGCAGTATTCCATGATGTATATGTACCACATTTTCTTTATCCAGTCTATCATTAATGGGCATTTGGTTTGATTCCATGTCTTTGCTATTGTAAATAGTGCTGCAATAAACATATGTGTGCATGTGTCTTTATAGTAGGATGATTTATATTCCTTTGGGTATACAAATAACATAATTGCTGGGCAAATGGCATTTCTGGTTCTAGATCCTTGAGAAATTGCCACACGGTCTTCCACAATGGTTGAACTAATTGACACTACCACCAATAGTGCAAAAGTGTTCCTATTTCTCTGCAGCCTTGTCAGCATCTATTGTTTACTGACTTTTTAATAACTGCCATTCTGGCTGGGGTGAGATGGTAACTCATCGGGGTTTTGATTTGCATTTCTCTAATGATCAGTAATGATGAGTTTCTTTTCACATGTCTGTTGGCTGCATAAATGTCTTCTTTTGAGAAGATTCTGTTCATATCCTTTGCCTACTTTTTTATAGAGTTGTTTTTTTCTTGTAAATTTGTTTAAGTTCCTGATAGATTCTGGATATTAGACCTTTGTCAAATGCGTAGATTGCAAAATTTTCTCCTATTCTGTTCACTCTATGCTAGTTTCTTTTGCTGTGCAGGAACTCTTTAGTTTTATTAGATCTCATTGGTCAATTTTGGCTTTTGCTGCAATCGCATTTGATGTTTTCGTCATGAAGTTTTTGTCCATACCTATGTCCTAAATGGTATTGCTTAGGTTTTCTTTGAGGTTTTTTATGGTTTGGGGCTTTATATTTTTAATCAATCTTGAGTTAATTTTGTATAAGTCGTAAGGAAGGAGTACAGTTTCAGTTTTCTGCATATGGCTAGCCAGTTTTCCCAACACCATTTATTAAATACGGAATCCTATCCCCATTGCTTGTTTTTATCAGGTTTGTCAAAGATCAGATGGTTGTAGATGTGTGGTGTTATTTCTAGGTCTCTGTTCTGTTCTACTAGTTTATATATCTGTGTTGGTACTGATACCATGCTGTTTCGGTTACTGTAGCCTTGTGCTATACTTTGAAGTCAGGTAGCGTGATGCCTCCAGCTTTGTTCATTTTGCTTAGGATTGTGTTTTGCTTAGGATTGTTTTGGCTCTTTTTTGGTTCCATATGAAATTTAAAGCAGTGTTTCCTAATTCTGTGAAGAAAGTTAATGGTAGTTTTATGGGAATGGCATTGAATCTATAAATTACTTTGAGCAATAAGGCCATTTTCAAGATATTAATTCTTCTTATTAATGAGCATGAAATGTTTTTCCATTTGTTTGTGTCCTCTCTTACTTCCTTGAGCAGTGATTTACAGTTGTCCTTGAAGAGGTCCTTCACATCCCTTGTAAGTTACATTCCTCGTTACTCCTATTGCAATTGTGTTTGATATTTTACTCTATTTGTATCAATTGTGAATGGGAGTTCACTCATGATTGGGCTCTCTGCTTGTCTATTGTTGGTGTATAGGAATGCTAGTGATTTTTGTGCATTGATTTTGTATCCTGACTTTGCTGAAGTTACATATCAACTTAATGGGTTTGGGGCTGAGATGATGAGGTTTTCTAAATACAGCGTCATGTCATCTGCAAACAGAGACAATTTGACTTCCTCTCTTCCTATTTAAATACCTTTTATTTCTTTCTCTTGTCTAATTGCACTAGCCAGAGCTTCCAATATTATGTTGAATAGGAGTGGTGAGAGAGTGTATCCTATCTTGTGCCGGTTTTCTTTTTATTTATTTTTTATTTTATTATACTTTAAGGAATGCTTCCAGCTTTTGACCATTCAGTATGATATTGGCTATGGGTTTGTCTTATACAGCTCTTATTATTTTGAGATATGTTCCACCAATATCAGTTTATTAAGAGTTTTTCACATAGTCCAATATTTCTTGGAGGCTTTGTTCATTCCTTTTTATTCTTTTTTCTATAATCTTGTCTGCGTGCCTTATTTCAGCAAGGTGATCTTCAGTCTCTGATATCCTTTCTTCCGCTTGATCAGTTTGGCTATTGATACTTGTGTATGCTTCATGAAATTCTCATGCTGTGTTTTTCAGCTCCATCAGGCCATTTATGTTCCTCTAAACTGGTTATTCTAGTTAGTGTTCCTGTAACCATTTATCAAGGTTCTTAGCATTCTTGTACTGGGATAGAACATGCTCTTTTAGATCAGAGGAGTTTCTTATTACTCACCTTTTGAAGCCTACTTCTGTCAATTCATAAATCTCATTCTCTATTCAATTTTGTGCCTCTGCTGGAGAGGTGTTGCAATCATTTGGAGGAGGAGAGGTGTTCTGGGTTTTGGAATTTTCAGTGTTTTTGCACTGAGTTTTCCTCTTCTCCAGGGATTTATCTGTCTTTGATCTTTGAAGCTGATGATCTATGTATGGGATTTCTGTTGGGGGAGTACTTTTACTGATGCTTTTGTTGTTGTTGCTTTCTGTTTGTTAGTTTTTCTTCTAGCAGTCAGGCCCCTCTTCTGTAGGTCTGCTGCAGTTTGCTGGAGGTCCACTCCAGACGCTGTTCATCTGGGTATCACCAGTGGAGGCTGCAGGACAGCAAAGAGTGCTGCCTGCTCCTTCTTCTGGAAGCTTCTTCTCAGGGGGCACCAGCCTTATGCTAGCAGGAGCTCTCCTGAATGAGGTGTCTGTCAACCCTTGTTGGGAGGTCTCTCCTAGTCAGGAGGCAAGGGGGTCAGGGATCCACTTGAGGTGGCAGGCTGTCCCTTAGCAGAGATGATGTGTTGTCCTGGGAGGATCAGCCACTTTCTTCAGAGCCAGCAGGCAGGAAAGACTAAGTCCACTGAAGTTGCCACCACAGCTGCTCCTCCCCACAGGCGCTCTGTCCCAGGAAGATGAAAGTTTTATCTGTAAGCCCATGACTAGGGCTTCTGCATTTCCTTCAGAGATGCCCTGCCCGATCAGGAGGAATTTAGAGAAGCAGTCTGGCCATAACCACTTTGCCGTGCTGTGGTGAATTCTGCCCAGTCCAAACCTCCCAGTCTCCTTAGCACTGTCAGGGGAAACTCACCTACTAAAGCTTCATCAATGACCGTTGCCCCTCCCCCCACCAAGCTAGATCGTTCCAAGTTGACTCCAGACTGCTATGCTGGCATTGAGAGTATCAAGCCAGTAGTTTTTAGCTTGCTGGGTTCCATGAGAGTGGGACCCACTGAGCAAGACGTCTTGGCTCCCTGGCTTCAGCCCCTGACTCACTGAATCCTGTAGCTTGGTTTCTGCCCAAACAGCTGCCTAGTTTTGTGCTTGAAACCCAGGGTCCTGGTGGCGTAGGCTCACGAGGGACTCTCCTTATCTGTGGATTGCAAAAATCCATGGGAAAAGTGTAGTACCTGGGGCAGATAGCACAGTCTCTCACCCTTCCCTTGGGTGGAAGAGGGAGGTCCCCTGGCTCCACGCAGTTCCCAGTTGAAGCAATGCCCCACCCTGCTTCTGCTCAGTCTCCATGGGTTGCACCCACTGCCTAACCAGTCTGGAATGAGATAAGCTGGGGACCTCACTTGGAAATGCAGAAATCACACACCTTCTGCATTGGTCTTGCTGGGAGCTGCAGACCAAAGCTGTTTCTATTTGCCCATTTTGGCCCCTCACCTAGCATATTAACAATATTAAGTCTTCCAATCCGGATACACAAGATGTCTTTTGATTTAACTGTCTTTAATTTCCATCAGTAATGTTTTATAGTTATTAGCATACTAAACTTTTACTTCCTTGGCTAGGTTTATGTCTATTTTATTCTCTTTGTCATTATTGTAAATGAAATTGTTTTCTTAATTTCCTCTTCAAGTTGTTCATTGTTAGTGAATAGAAGTGCAACTGATTTTTGCATATTGATTTTGTATCCCAATATTTTGCTCAACGTGTTAGTTTAAAAGGCTTATGGTGGAATTTTAGATTTTCTGCATGTGAGATAATGTCCTCTGTGAATAGGGATAATTTTCCTTCTTTCTTTTCAATTTGGAAGACTTTTATTTATTTTTCTTGCTTAGTTGCTCTGGCTAGGGCTTCCAGTACTACGTCAAACAGAAGTGGCAGAGGGAGATCCTTTTTTTTGTTCTTCATCTTAGATAAATGGCTTTCAATCTTTCACCATTGAGTATGATGTTAACAGTGGACTTTTTATATATGACCTTTATAATGTTGACATCATTTTCTTTAGTTTCTAGTTCTTTGAGAGAGTTTTCTTATCATAATCATGTGGTTTTGTCCTTCATTCTGTTAATGTAGCATGTTACATTAATTGATTTTCATATGCTGAATCATTCTTGCATTGCAGCAATAAATTCCACTTGGTCATTGTGTACAAGTCTTTTAATGATTTGTTGAATGTGGTTTGCTAATATTTTGTTGGGGATTTTTACATCAATATTCATCAGGGATATTAGTTTGACTTTTTTTTTCTTATAATACCTTGTTCTGGTTTTAATATTAAGGCAATGCTGGCCTTACAGAATGAGTTTGGGAATGTTTCTTTCTCTTCAGCTTTTTTGAAAAAATGTCAAGAAGATTGAAATTTTTTGTTATAGAGACACTTTGAGTGTTATGTTTGGTAAAATTGTCCAGTGAAGCCACCTGAACTTGGGCTTTTCTTTTTTGGGATGCTTTTGGGTCAACACCCTTACTCATTATTGGGCTGTTTAGATTTTCCATTTCTTCATGATCCAGTCTTAGTAGGTTGCATGTTTCTAGGAATTTATTCATTTTTGTAGCTTATACAATTTGTTGGTGTATAATTATATTCTCTAATAAACTTTTCTATTTCTGTGGTATCAATTATAATGTCCTCTCTTTCATTTTTTATTTTAGTTACTTGAGTCTTTTCTTTTTCTCTTGGTTAACATAGCTAAGGTTTTGTCAATTTTGCTGATCTCTTTAAAAGCAAACTTTTAGTTTTAATTTTTTCCTATTGTTTTTCTATTCTCTATTTTGTTTAACTTTGCTCTAATTTTTATTATATCCTTTTTCCTGCTTGTTTTGGTTTTAGTTTGTTCTTTGTTTCTCTGTTTCTTTGAGATATAAAGTTAAGCAGTTGATTTGAGATTTTTCGTTTTAAATGCAACTATTTAACCACTATTAGTTTTTCTCTTAGTGTTGCTTTTACTTGCTTCTGTACGTTTTGATTTATTGTGTTTTTGTTTTCACTTGTCTTAAGGTACTTTGTGATTTCCCATTAGACTTTTCTTTGACCCACTGGCCATTTAAAAATGAGTTTTCTAATTTTCACATATTTGTGAATTTTTCAGTTTTCCTTCTGCTGTTGATTTCTAGTTTCATTCCATTGTAATCACAAAAGATACTCTCTTTGATTTCCATCTTTTAAATTTGTGAAGACTTGTTTTGTGGACGAACATGTGATCTATGCTGGAGAAAGTTCCATGTGTGCTTAAGAAGAAGGATGATTCCTTTGTTGTTGTGCAGTGTTATGTATAAGTCCATCAGGTCCAATTAGTCTACAGTGTTGTTCAAGTACTCCATTTTCTTATTGATCTTCTGTCTGGTTGTCTCATTCATTATTGAAAATTGTGTATTGAAGTTGTCTACTATTATGTTACAATTTCTCCCTCCAATTCTATCAATGTTTGTATCAGATATTTAGGAGCTCTGATGTTTAGTGCATAAATAGCCACCAAATACCGTTAGGCATAGTGGATCAGATTGTTCTTAACCTAACCAACCTTAAAAAAAAAACCTCAGCAATTAAATTAACTTAATTTTCCTCCTCACTCTCCAAAAAGAGAAGAAAAAGACATCTTTACAGCAGAAATAATTTGCAGAATTAATATTGAGAAGACAAGAACTTATGCTGCTTTTTCTTTTGGAGAATTTGTCAATTCTAAAAGGAATTTTTAAGAGGTTGAGTGGCTAAGTAGTTTCCAGCTGAAAGGGCAACAATTGTAGTTCAAGATTCAGTGCAGTGGCTCACGCCTGTAATCCCAGCACTTTGGGAGGCTGAGGTGGGAGGATTGCTTGAGCCCAGGGTTCAAAACCAGCCTGGGCAGCATGGTTATACTTTGTCTCTACAAAAAGTCAAAAAATGAGGTGGGAAGATTACTCAAGCCTGGGAAGTCAAGGCTGCAATAAGTTGTGATTGCATCACTGCACTCTCATCTGGGCAATGACAGTGAATCCTGACTCAAAAAAAAAAAAACAAAAAAACTGTAGCTCAGGATATACCAAAGAGGGCTATTTCAATATTCAAGGCTTACATTTGGAACAATGAAAGGCTGTACTATAGGAGTATGAGAGAACCAGAAATAAAAAAGCCTCTCTTCACCAAGGACCAGAGCCCACCTTTGTCACCTCAAGTACTAACTGGATTAAGACAAGTTAGGGTGCCATACATACATACATACAATCTAAACGCCTACTTAGAGCAAAAGTAAAAACTCTCTAAAGAAAACGAGTTTATTCAGAAGCTCAATTTGACTCTAGAATTTTCACATACGAACTCTGGCATTCAATAAAAAATACACGAGAGGTAGCAATAACAAGAAAACAGGATGGTAGGAGGAAAAGCAGACTATAGAAAGAGATTCATAAAAATTCAGGCAGTGAGATTATCAGAAAAGAGCATAAAATAACTATAGTTAATGTGTTCAAGCATATGTTCAAATAATTTAAAAAACAGGATTAAGCATTAGGGTAGGTAATGAAAATTATTTTAAAAGATTAAATGAAATTGTTGGAGTAAAGAAATTCAATAATTGAGACTCTTGAATTCAGAATTCATTGGTTAAATTTAAAATCAGATTAAACATACCTCAAGTGTGAAAATTCTATAATATCTGTAGTTGGGTTCCAGAAAGAAAGGAACAAATGAATGGACCAAAGCAATATATAGAAAATGGCTGAGAATTTTCTGAACTGATATCAAGATATCAAGCAATGAATTCAAAAATTTTACTAACCCCAAGTAAGATGCACACACACACCAATAATCAAAAAGCAAAAGAGCCCTACTTAGGCGTCTTCTAGCAAACCTGTGAGAACCAAAGCCAAATAAAAAAAAGTAAAAGCAACCAATGAAAAAGACACTCTCCTTTAAAAGAGCAGCAATGGGACTCATATCTAACTTCTCAACAGAAAACCAGGACGCCAGAAGAAAATGACATATCTTCAAGCTGTTGAAAAAAAATAGCTGCCAATCTAAAATCCTACATCCCGTGAAAACAACTCTTAAAATTGAAAATGGAATAAGAATACTTTCAGACAAACAAAAAGTACAATAATTTGTCATCAAGCAGACCTGCACTAATGGATGTATTAATGATGAAAATACAGACAGAAGGAAAATGATCCCAGATGGCAGCTCAGAGATGCAATGAAAAGCAATGGAATGAATAAATATCTGTAAAAATCCATATGCATGTTCGAAAATATAAAAATAATAACATTAAGGGATTTCAATTATAAAAGAATTCAAGTACAGGAATAATAAGTTGGTAGAGGAGACGAAACATGGTTAAGCTTATCAAGGACCTTGTATTTTTCAAAATGTAGTGAAAGTACGTGTGGTAATCTCTAGGTTAACTACTAACATAGTAAAATCGTGTACACCTTTTGAGCCAATAGAGCTAGAATGGAGAAAAAAATGATAGAAATATTTAAATCATCTAAAAGAAGGCAAAGAATGAGAAAGTTATATTGAACAGGTGGGACAAACGGCATATATAAAGATGGGGGATTTAAAACTAAATGTGTGGGGGTGTTTTGTTTTGTTTTGTTTTATGTTTTTCAAGATGATGGACAGAAGGTAGTGTTTGCGTACCTCTTCCACTTGGAAGGACAGAATTGTGGGTACAGATTCACACTGTGATTTTATTTTCCCCCCAGAATCACCACAGGAACTTAACAGAAAATGGAAAGAACCCACAGACCCTTTGAAAGAAGCAGTAGGTTGCAGTGTACTCAGTGAGACAGGTGAAAAATTGTCAGTTACCAGAGTGTGACAGGAGGAAAGTCTGCCTCCAAGTACACATCTCACTGGGGAATCTGAAAATCCAGTCCAAAGGAGAAGGCCTTAACCCTACCCAGAGCTTGAACAGATTTAGGGAGCAGCATAAAATATAAAATTAGAAGCAGCAGCAGAAAGTGCCTTGTAGGCATAACCAGCCTCCAGCATAAACTGAGGAAATCCTTTCCTGACTGTATCTCACAGGGGCCCTAAGGGAAGTCATTCAATGAGCTCAGGGAGGGGTTGCAGGGTGAAAGAAGCTCTCAACTGAACTTTCCAGTATCATCTCAAGTGGGGATGAACTTCCCGGACCATTGGGAAAACTCTTCTTGACATTGGCTTAGGCAAAACATTCAAGACTAAGACTCTAAAAGCAAATGCAACAAAAACAAAAATAAATCAATGGGACCTAATTAAACTAAAAAGTTTCTGCACAACAAAAATAATAATCAGCAGAGTAAACAGACAACCCATGGAGTGGTAGAAAATATTCACAAACTGCATCTTTAACAAAGTACTAGTACTCTGAATGAGAAAAAACAAAAACAAAAAAACAAATAATCCTATCAAAAAGTGGGTGAAGAACGTAAACAGACATTTCTCAAAAGAATATACACCAATGGCCAATAAATATGAAAACAGTGCTCAACATCACTAATTATCAAGGAAATGCAAATTAAAACCACAATAAGATACCACCTTACTCCTGCAAGAAAGGAAAAAAAACAACAGTTGCTGGCATGGATGTGTTGAAAACAGAACATTTTTACCCTGCTGGTGGAAATGTAAATTAGTGCAACCACTATGGAAAACAGTATGGAGATTCCTTCCAGAACCAAAATAGAACTACCGTTGGATACAGCAGTCACACTACTGGGTATCTCCCGAAAAGAAAAGAAGTCATTATATTTTTAAAAGACACCTGCACATACACTTATAGCAGCACAATTCACCACTGCAAAGATATGGAACCAACTTAGGTGTCTATCAACCAAGAAGCTGACAAAGAAAATATATGTATGTGTATAATATATATATATATACACACACACACACACACACACACATTTTATTTGTATGTATGTATGTATAAAACCAAACATTATGTGTTATCATTTAAAAGTGGGAGCTAAGCTATGAGAATGCAAAGGCATAAGAATTAATGGACTTTGGTGTCTTAAGAGGAAGGGCTGTGTGGGTGAGAGAGGAAAAAACTACACATTGGGTACAGTGTACACTGCTTGGGTGATGAGTGCATTAAAATCTCAGAAGTCACCGCTAAAGAACTCATCTACATGACCAAAAACCACCTTTACCCCAGAAACTGTTGAAATAAAAAAAAATTAAAAAACCATACAATTGTGTGTTCTTTTGTTCAGTTTAAATGTCGTAAACATTCTAATTAGAGAACAAAGATATGAAATATGCATTGCTTCTGCTTTCATATAAGGTGGAATCTTTCATGGCTGTCTTACAGTCCCAATGAGAACAACCCATTATGTTATACAACCACATTATTTTGAAAGCTGCTTCCATAAAATCTAGAAAAACAAAAGTTCCAGAGAGAGGAGAAAGTTTCAGAGGTAAGCTGAGGATTTGCTGCTGCTCTTGAGTTTGTTTCTCTTACTCTTACTGATTCTAAGCAGGGCTAGAGGCTGAGAATCTGTACTTGGCCTAACAGGGCTGCTGCGGGAGCTGGAAAAATCAGCCAGCTTTCAGTACTCGTAAAGACACGGGAATGACAAAAGCAGAGGCTTCATGGGCCACTTTCTCACAAGACAACTGATGAAGTCTGAAGCTGTGCAGTCTGGATGGCTAAAAGATAGGCCAAAACTAGAGAAGAGTGGACTTTTCTGCAGTTTCCCAATGCTGAGGAGACAGGGACCTTCCATAGCAGGGGCCTCTGAGAAAAACTCAGTGAGAATTGAAAACCCTAGGGAGAACCCTTAGGAATCTTTGCAAATAGCTCAAGTAAGAGTTGAAAATTGTGAAATGGCACACCCTATGCCTTCTTTTATGCTGTGGTGCCTTGGGTAGGCAAGGACTGGAAGGGGAACAGAAGAATGGTGACATACTGGTAACATTGTGTCTCTTTATCCAAGTGCTGGTAACACGAGTGTGTTGCATTTACAAAAATTCACTAAGCTCTACGTTTATGGTGTGAGCGTTCTTGTGTCAACCTAAAAGGAAGAGACCAACACACAGAATGTGATTTAAAGCATTTACTTGAGCCAAATAAGGACGGCTACCTGCAAGACTCAGACCTAAGTAACCATCGATATGAACTCTGTTTGACCTTTGTTACAGGCAGGTTTTTAAAGGAGAAAAAAAAAGGAACAGAGAATAGGCTGATATATTAATCATTATGTCATGAATTATCATTGGTTTATAGAAAGAACATTGATTAGGGATTGGCTATACACTGTTAAGCTACAGGGTGTGGGTTACAGCATACAGTGTGGCATTGTTAGGCTAATTCACACTTGTGGCAATATCAAGCAGATTCAAGAGATTAACACAGAGCTCAAAAGGGCAGAATAGAACATGATTGATGTCTCATTTTAATGCCTCTTTTTTCCTAATATTTTGAAAGGGCTCACGTTTCTCACACACAAAAGTTCTTTTTCCTCAGATAAAAGTTCTTTTCTTTCCTCGCTTGTATGTAAGTTATAGTTCAACTTAAAGAAATAAACAAGAGAAAAGCAATGATTGTCAGATCAGGTTTAAAGTCTTTAAAATTACAACCATGTACCAATTAAACACACAAACACACACACACAAATACACACACACATGCCCTAAATATCAGAATATAGAAATGTGAAGGTAAAGGGAAGAAAAAGAGAGTTGGTATTAAGGTGTGGTAAAGTCACCAGAGGAAATATCACCTGAAAAGGGGTCTTGTCTAAGACCCCAAGAGCAGGTTTTTGGATCTCACACAGGAAAAAATTCAAGGAAAGTCACAGTATAGTGAAGTTAAGATAGTTCATTAGAGGCTACTCTATTACAGAAGAGGGCATCCTCAGAAAACAAGAGGAGGAACATTCCTACCTTAAACATTATGCTTGCTTATATGTGTTGTTAAGAAGAGTGTATATTACAGAGGCTTGTAATCAGCTTGTGAGAGGCTATTAGTGTTACTATTTTCCTATGTTACTATTGATTTCAACAAGAATTTATGAGTGTACTATTATATTTAATGCAAAATCTATTCTTAAATTAAGAATTCTTTTTGTTATTAAAGTACCTGGACATTTCCATAAATTCTGGGTCTTTATTTAGTTAATAAGCATTGTTAACTCAGTCCCTCAACCATAAACATCTTGTGACCAAAAGTGCCCAACCCATGGAAATGTAACCCAGAAAGTTTGGCTTTATTAAGCCTTTATTCAAGATAGACTCACTCTGGTTAGGATGCCTCAAACGTTGTGAATATAATTAATTTAAAACAAAGTAAATACTAAAGCAAAAACCACTACCAGAGGAAAAGAAGAAAATTACATAGTTATAAGATGATCAAATCATCAGAAAGAAAAAAATTCTAAATTTGTAGGCACCCAATTGTGTAGCCTCACAAAATACTCAGCAAATACTCAAAAAATCAAACAAACATACAAATCCACAATTACAGTGGGAAATTTCAGTATACATCTCTTACTATATAATGGAACAAATGGGGGGGAATCAATAACTACATAAATATTTGAAAGTATGTCATTAATCAACTTGACCTAATTAACATGCTACTAGAGAAAATACATTTTTAACTGAATATGAAACATTTACTTAAATTCACCACATACTGAACCATAAAGCAAGTTTCACCAAATTTTAAAGGTTTCCGTTATACAAAGCCTCTGACTAGAGTGAAAATAACAAAATTAATAAGATATTAAGAACAAAAGTTGACAAGAAAATTCCCACATTTTGGAAAATAAATCACAGAAGTCTTAAATAATTCACAGGTAAAACAACATTACATTGGAAATTAGAAAATATTTTGAAGTGAATTATAATGAAAATAGGATATCAAAACTTCATGTATATTGCTAAAGTTGTGTTTATAGATAAATGTTTTATTTTAAATGTAAAAATTGGAAAGAGGAAAGGACACCAGTGACCTAATTTATGCCTCAGAAAGCTAGCAAAACAAAGCAAAAACAAAACAGGAAAACACTGTGCATGAAAGTGAAAGATAGTAGAAGAAAGGAAATGACAAAGATAGTTTGAAATGTAACTAAAGAAAAAAGAGAAACATGTATAATTATGAAGATCAAAACCTTGTAGAGTCTGATAAATTGATATACACCGCTGGTAAAGCTGATTAAAAGTCAATGAGAGAATGCAAAATTACCAATAACAGGAATAAATTCTACAGAGTATCATCCTTTTTACTCCTGACATTGATTATCAAGCCTTAAAATATAATGACATGGTATTATAAAGACCTTCATGCTTTTGATTTGGTAAAATTTTAAATAAAATAGACAAATTCTTAAAGTAACACAGTGTACTAAAATCTGAAAGGTACTCTGTCTGTTAAATAAATTGAATATATAATTTAAAGCCTTCCTACACATAAAACTATAAACCCAATTGGCTTTATTGATGAATTATACCAAATACTTTAGGGAGATATAATACAGACTTGCCCAACTCACCTAGAAAATAGAAACAAGGTCTTACCAAATTGTTATGAGTTCAACATAAACTTGGCATGAATCCCTGTAAAGGATATTGTAAGAATCTCAAGAATGTCTATATCCAGGTCAACTTTTCCAAGAACTATATGGTAATTTAAAAATCTATGTGTTAACAAACCAAAAGCCTTCTGTATTATTTCATTCTCACATTACTATAAAGAACTACCTGAAACTGGGTAATTTATAAAGAAAAGAGGTTTAATTGGCCCATGGTTCTGCAGGCTGTACAGAAACCATGGCTGAGGAGGCCTCAGGAAACTTACAATCATGTCAGAAGGCGAAGGAGAAGCAGGCACATCTTACATGGCTGGAGTAGGAGAAAAGGAGTAGGAGAAAAAGAAGGGAGAGGTGCTACACACTTTTAAACCACCAGACCTTAGGAGAACTCACTCACTATCACGAGAACAGCAAGGGGGATGTCTGCCCCCATAATCCAATCACCTCCCACCAGACCCTTCTTTCAACACTGGGGATTACAATTTGACATGAGATGTGGGCAGGAACACAAATCAGAACCATATCATCTTGTAACATAAAAAGAATAATACATTATAATAAAGTTAGATGGATTCCTTGAGTATAGTTTAGAAATCAATAAAAATGATTCACCGTTTACTAACAGGACAAAGGAAGAAAATAATATAATCATTGAAATAAATACAGGAAAACAATTCTGATACAGGGAAATTTCTCAATTTGATAAAGTACATATATACCCTATATCAAACAACATACTTGATGGTGACATTTGAAATCTTCAACATAAGAAATAATACAAAATTGCCTGCTATTATAGCATCATCACTACTTTGCACTGGTGATCATAGCTATTGCCATAAGACAAGAAAAAGAAACGACACAAGGAAAAATGTCACTGTCATTCTTTTGTACACAAAATGTCTGTGTATATAGTAATCCCCCCCAAAAAATTATAAGTAAACTATTAGAATTAACACATAAATTAACCAAGAGTGCCAAATGCAAGTTCAACATACAAACAGTAACTGTGTTTTAATGAACCACAAAGACTCAATTAGGAAAAAAAAAAAGATTTAAAAATACAATATATAACAGCATGGAAAAGCCTTAAATTCCCAGAAGCAAAACCAGTGAAAGGCATATATAATCTCTAATGATAAGACTTAAACCTTCTTTAATAAATACATTAAAAGATGCAGATATAATCCTTGTTCATGTATGGAAAACTACAGATTATAAAAGTATCAAGTCTTCCCAGATAATCTATAAATCCACACCATCCTAATTATAACATCATCCAGGATTTCTTTTTGACAGTAAAATTATAAAATTTAAATACAAATGGAAAAGCTAAGAATTGCCCCAATTGTGCCATCTTTATTTTTGCAGTAAACTAAATTCATCTACTTTTTAATCTCCTAAACATAAAATCAAAAAACATGTGTATATATGTATACCCCCAAAAATAGAAGAATATTCATGGCCACAACATTTATAGTAGCTAAAAGTTGACAATAGTAAAACATATTTACTAAAGGGTATATTCCTACAATAGGATACTATACAGTATTTAAATTGAACAAACTACTGCCACAGGTAACAATATGAATAAATTACACAAACACTGAGTAGAGTAAGCTATTTACAAAGAATATTGCAGGCTGGATGGTTATATATCTGCAAAATTTATATGTTGAAATTCTCACGCCTAAGATGAAAATATTAGAAAGTAGGCCTTTTGGGAAAGTAATTCTCTTATGAGGCCAGATCCCTTGTGAAAGAAATTAATACCCTTATGAAAGAGGCCCCAGAGAGTTGTCTCACCCCTTCAACCATGTGAGGACACAGCAAGAAGTCATGTTCTATAAATCAGGAAGAGATTCCTAATCATCCCCTGTATCTGCTAGTACCTTGATCTTGGATTTCCAGCCTCCAATATTATGAGAAATAAATTTCTGTTGTTTATTAGCCATCTAATGTATGGTATTTTGTTATAGCAGCCTGAGTGGACTAAGATAGAAATACAAAATTCCACTTATAAAAGGCTTAAAACCGCCAGGCACGGTGGCTCACGCCTGTAATCCCAGCACTTTGGGAGACCGAGGTGGGTGGATCACAAGGTCAAGAGATCGAGACCATCCTGGTCAACATGATGAAACCCGTCTCTACTAAAAATACAAAAATTAGCCAGGCATGGTGGCGCACGCCTGTAGTCCCAGCTACTTGGGAGGCTGAGGCAGGAGAATCGCTTGAACCCAGGAGGCGGAGGTTGCGGTGAGCCGAGATCAAGCCATTGCACTCCAGCCTGGGTAACAAGAGTGAAAGTCCATCTCAAAATAAATAAATAAAAAATAAAAGGCTTAAAACCAGAAGGAACAAATTTATGGAGTTAAACATCAGGACAGTGGCTATTTTTGAAGAATGTGAAGGGGTAGGAATCAGGAGGGTTTATGAAAGAACATCTGGATTCTAGTTATTTTATTTCTAGATGTGGGTGAGGTTATATGAATGTGTTCACTTACTGATAATTCACCAAGCACAATTCTCTATAATAAAACGTGTTGAAAATAAAAAGTAAATATAATCTAGTAGGTTTTGTTGGAGCTGTTGTTCTAATAGAGTTAGATATTCTGGACTCTAGTTCCCCTTGATAATGTAACCTCAGACAGGTTACTAAACCCCAGATTTCTCTTCTATAAGCTTTCCATAAGAATTTATTTCTCAAGAATAGACTCAAAGACAAATTTGATGTAAGTAAGTAATTTGAAAACACAGAAAAATATTAAAAACATGAGCACAGTATGTGTTAAGGGACAGAGTGAGGTAATTCTGTGGGAATAAGGTAGAATATAAAGACCCCGGGTTGTGTCGGTAGTGACACTGAAAGCAGCTGCTATTCTTGCCTAGAAAAATGCTGGGGAGAGGGATGATTGGAAGGTGGATTCTAAAGCAGTCATACCCGGTTTTAATCCAAATATCAGCTATTTACATTCTGTGCATTATTATTAGTTTTAAATAAGATAATATATATGAAATGGTCTAGTATGTAAAAATGGTCTCATCTCCATTTACCCTTAATTATGATTGACTGATATAATTAGGTTAAATTATGCTCTAATTTCTGTGTTCCATGTTTCATTCAAATGAATTTTTAAATTGAAAGAAAATCTTAAAGTACATTATCTATTCTGAAACCCAGTGGAGGAAATAAAGCTCCTCTAATTAATGAAGGTAAAATGG
This sequence comes from Aotus nancymaae, assembly GCF_030222135.1. Classification (NCBI taxonomy): domain Eukaryota; kingdom Metazoa; phylum Chordata; class Mammalia; order Primates; family Aotidae; genus Aotus; species Aotus nancymaae. The sequence goes on along the minus strand of NW_026988570.1, from coordinate 4,391,117 downwards.
TTAATAATAGTATCCCCCAAAACTCATTATACAAACAAAAATCCTATTTGCTTTAACTGTCTATCAGCTTTGTCATTTCATGCGTGACTAACATTGGAAAAATTCTCTTTAGCTACTTGCCTTATCAAGATTAATGGATATAAAACAGCAAATTCCTTCTCGTGAAAGTTTTCAAAACTTACTCATCATTCTCAACTCTTAATATTCACCAACTAACCTTTCTTGTCAATACAGAAAATTAAAGTCAGAGATTTAGGACAAAATATTTTTGTGGCCATTAATCACTTATAATATTTCAGTATAGCCATTCCAATGAACTAATTCGTATTTATTGTCATATCCAGCATCCATTTACTCATAGGTTGCATTATTTAAGAGGCAAAATTTTAATTGACTTATTTCAAATAATCTAGTAAATATTCTTGTGCAATACTACTCCAAAGTGTGTTCTGCAGACCAATGCCAATTCTTGAAGTGTTTGTTTCTGCTAACAGGATTCACGTTGCAATAAGGCCAGAATGTAAATCAGCTCTGCCATTGGGCATGATTTTACTCATCTGACATTTGGTTAGTAATGAGATTTTCTTGAATAAAGCAGTATGTTGTTTACAACTCTAACCCAAGATCCTTATTTATGCAGGAACTGGTATGAAAGACTTCAAGGTCTGGCTGCTACTCTGGCAGACATTGTTACTTAGAGGAACCCAACAGTAAATTTTCTTTATAAAGAATTCATCTGTGGTGTGAGTTAATGTATTTTCTCTCCGTATATAGGGCTTCATACACAAGAATGTACCTGTAATAACTGACATTTTAAAATATTATAGTTAACTCTAGTGTAGATCATTAAAATGTAATATTAAGAATAATTAGTAACATAAGATAGAACATGAAAAAGTCGATCAGCAAATTTATTATTTAGATTCTTGCTCTATTACTGTTAAAATAACCATATTCTTTATTAAATAAAATCTTGTTACTATCTCTCATAATCTGAAAATACTGATGAAGTAAAAAACATATATTATTTTATGAACTAGCTCTGGTTGAGCCCTTACAATGTGTCAGGGATTGTTGTAAGTGCTTTACTCAGTTAATTTATTAAATCTTCTGTAGCAAGGTTTCTGTGCTCCCATACAGTCAGAAATTCAGGCATATTATTTCCTAATAGGAGACTTTAAGAATCACATTAAACTTACAATAATTTAGTTCAAATAAAATTGACAGTGAGAATGTAAACATGACTCTAATTAATGAATTTCCTAGTATTTATTCTCCATTTTGTTCCCTAACTTTCATTTAGTTCTGACATTAACACAAAGGAATAGACTATATTTAATAAATATAATCCAAGAAAAGGGGCTACCCAATTACCTGAATTTTATTTTATTACTAATGTTTATTTGTCAAGAATAAACCTGAATTGTTAACCTGAATTATGGAGGGATTGTATTATGAAAATCAATCCATCAAAAACAGTTAAAACAAGAGGAATTCATTTGACATCATAGAAAATAGTGATGTGTTTTGAGTAGCAACTGTTTAGAAATAAGAGGTGGTTGAACTCTTGAACAACTCTTCTAGTTGCTCAGGTTATGTATGTGAGAGAGTGTCTGCACACATGGGCACAGCACGTGTGGGGGCTGGAAATGCAATCACTGTGAGAGTCTAGTGGCTTGACCAAGGAGGACGGGTGGAAAGAGGTCAAAACTGTGAAGAAAGACAGACTGAAAGAGTAGGTGAGCTTCACTACTGTCTGAAGAGAATAGAGAGAGAAAGAGGAAATGATGAAAAGAGAAGCATCGTGACAGTAGGGATTCAGCAAATGAAAGATCATTTGAAATGAAAAAATTGTAAGTGACCAGGAAAACACCATCCAAAAAAAATGACTCAAAAACTATTTTTAAAAATTATGTTTAGAACAAGAATAACAAAGATGGAGTGGCCTCATTGTTAGAATGTTAAAGGAAACACTTTAGAAAAATTAAATTTAATAGTGTTTAATCGAGCAAAAAAAATTATTCATGAATTGGGCAGCCCTCAAAATCAGAATACGTTCAAAGTGACTCCAGGGCTATCACATGGTTGGATAAGACTTATAGACAGAAAAAGGAAAGTGACTACGGAAAATTGAAATGAGGTGAAGAAACAGGTGATTCGATACAATGTGGCGTCTGTCTTATTTGAATCTACTTTGAATAGCTGGATGCCGGTAGTTGGCTGTGACTTGGTTACCTTTTCACAAGAGTAAGTTACAGTCAGTTTTACATCAAGTTACAGTTTCATATGTATGGAGAACTGTCTAGGCCAAACTTAAAGTATGTACAGAGGCAGCTTTAGGCCAAACTTAATTTAATAATTTCCTTCTTTTGGTCAATCTCTCAATTTTGAGATATTCACAAAAACTTTAGGTAGTGATGTAACTCTGTCACCATCATAAATGGCCTTATTTGGTGACAGTATGAAATGTGCAAGTCTTGTTTGGTCTCAGCTCCTATTTTGGGATCTATCTGCTTTCTGAATTTTTCAGTTTGACTATATGGCTCCATGACAGTTTCGTCTGGTCTGTTGGGACCTAGTGCAGGAGCTCAGTCCAAAACACTGACTACTCCTAATTCTGTTTCACAATTCCCACGTGAAACTGTGACCAAAACTTAGGACATTAGTACTATTCTCAGCTACCATCATTTGGGGCTTCTGATCTCTACGTATCATTCACAGGTTACAGTGTCCTTATGATTGTGCATTTCTTTAAGATTTTGTCATTCTAGTCAAAGAGAGATCATTTGCTGTTCTAAGGATGATTGCATGCAAACAATAAAAACTTTTGAGAGAATACAAAGCATCAGAAAGTCTTCTATTATGGCTATCAGGAGGATAACAACAAGGGTTTGGAGTATGTTCCTTAGTAAGGGTCTCCATGAACGAAACCAACCAAACTCAAATACATCAAAGAACAAGCCAGATAAGGAGTCTGCCCCCTTTAACCAAGCAGTCTGTTGGTTAATTTCATAAAACCGAGACTCTATAACATCCAATGCATTCATCCATATGCAAAAAATGTCAGCAACTGCACAGACTCCTCCCTGTTCAGCTAGTAGGTAATCTGGAGCAATTAAATTACCTAGGACAACTGTAGCAAGAAAAATTTAAAAAGCCTATTGTGCAGCCATAGTCTTTGCAGTAGAATCTGCTATAGAGTCTGCTATGAGGGATAAATGTACAATTATTGCCTCATTTAAAATTTCTCCAAACTATAAAATGGAGACCTAACACAATGATGTCCATCCAGAAGGGAAAAGACCTTCTGGCAATGATCTCTTTAACCTATGATGTAGGTTAAGAGGAGAGGACCAATGTTCTGTTTCTGACCAATTCTGTAGAAACAAAAATAGCATTAAAATTCATAGTACACACTAATCTTTTATCTTCCATCCATCAAGATATAAGTTTGCTAATGTATAAGGTTGGCTGCAAAATCCTCCATAAATAAAAGTGTACCCTACAGGTGCACATGAGGCACCTTTTCCAGTTCTATTGCTCATAGAGACAAAAGCAAGAAAAACATTTAAACAGGTAAGAATTGTATGATGTCAGCGCAGCCTAATCCATGATCCTGGGAAAGCTGTACACCTTTAGGATGCCATCTGTTTCTGGAGAGAAACTTCCTTTACCTTAGGTCTCTAGTGGGTGGACAATTCCAGGAGTCTGGAGGGGCTTTTCTGAACTGTGAGATTACATACCCATGGTTGGAGGTCCTGAGGTTTTGCTACAGTGTGAATGGCAAGGGAAGTCTTTCTCTGACATTGTTTCCAGAAGGCTCAATCTCTCTAGGTTCTAGATTGTGAAGGGTTTAATTGTCCTCAGGCAGCAGATCATAAAAAGCTTCCTTTACTTGGTGAAAAAACAATTGGGCATAATACATTAAAGCTTTGCAGCATTTACTCACATCAGGATTTAGGAGTAAAATATACATGAGGTTCTGTTATTAGGGACACAGACCTACCAGTGACAATTTCATAAAGGATTAACTTACGTTTTCTGCTAGAAATGGAACTGATTGTCTTCAATCTGCAACATCTGTGGCCATGGCAATCCAACCGATTCCATTTGCTTTGCCTAATGCTATTGCATCTGTAATAATTTATTTAACTGTTTTACAACTTAGTGAAACATGTACCTGTATTGATGGAGATTTCTCCAGAAATGCCCAATGAGAGAAATACATTTCCTAAAAACCATTTAGCTACTGTTATAGCATCGGACTTCTTGCATGAGGAAGCTTCTATACAACCAGAAAATATGCACTGAAAATGGCAACTGAACGACATTCTTCTGTAAATGTTCAAATGGCCCATCAGGTAGCAGAAATATACCTGAAGTTTTGACTGCATTTCTAGAATTATGGGTGTGACAAACCAAATATCGATCATAAACCATTTCAACAATTAAGAATATTCAGTATGCCAATATCTTTTCATAATTCGGATCATTTCACCTCTTATATGATGAGTCATGAAGTGCAGAGCTTCTAACAATGAAAGCTTTAAGGATGCAGGAAAATCCAGGTTACTGCCCAGGCTCTCCCTGAGTCCACACTTAACATTCAATTTATATTTACTTAAATACCAATTTTATTTCCCCAATTCAGGTCCATAACACTGTTTACTAAATGGTTATCATAGGTAATTTGATTTGGATCATGGAGTTCATTTGAATTATGTATCTTAACAAGTTCAGTACTGGTTGACTTAGCATGAAAATCTGCCAAAGTATTTCCTTGATATTTTAATTAATTTTTGTCCTTTGTGGGTTAGCAGTTTTATAAGCCAGTCAGTCTCTTTATCGGAGTTCTGGGAATTCTTATTCAGCCCAAATGATATAATTCTAAAGTTTATCAGAAACCCATATTCAAGAATCCTTGTCGGGGTCCTTTCTATCCTTTCCATGAACCTCCTTGAAAACACAACCCTTCAGGATGATAATTACGTACAAAGATCTGCACATCAATAAGTGACCCTTGGTGAGCCTAACTTGGTAGTCCTAATTTTTACATAAACTTTCTAAAATGCAGGAAGTTTGTTGTTCATTTTGAATTCACCACTGTAATTTTACATTGTAAATTATCTTTAGAAAGATTTCACCATTTTTGTAAGTAGTTGCTGTTCCTGGAGCCTAATAGTTATACATATAATAATCTGCATAGTCAGAAAGTCAAATGAAGAGGCATCATTGTCTGGCTTAAATACTCTGGGTTTGTCATCTCATGCTAAAGGAATTGAGGACATCTACACAAGAAGTGGGCTTAGAAGCAGAGGTTTAATAGAGAAAAGAAAAAGGTGCTGGGCATGGTAGCTCACATCTGTAATCCCAGCACTTTGGGAGGCGAAGGCAGGCAGATCACTTGAGGTCAGGAGTTCAAGTCCAGCCTGGCCAATATGGTGAAACCCTGTCTCTACTAAAAATACAAAAATTAGCTGGGTGTGGTGGCATGTGCCTGTAGTCCCAGCTACTTGAGAGACTGGGGCAGGAGAATTCCTCGAACTCGGGAGGCAGAGGTTGCAGTGAGTCGAGATGGTACCATTGCACTACAGCATGGGTGATGCAAAGAGACTCCGTCTCAAAAAAGAAAATACCTCTCCCTCCTGTGAGAAAGAGGGGTGCCCTAGTGCAAATTCTGGCCTGCAGCAGAGTGCCCCAGGTTTTACAGAGAGCCTTGAGGAGGTGGTGTCTGATTCACATAGGGCCCACAGATTGGTTGTACCAGGTGTAATATTTACATAGCATGTGTGGAAGATGGATACCCCACTGTAATCTTCTTATGCAAATGGGCTTTCCACTTGGCCTGCACCATGTTATCTGCTCCTTACTGTACGCATGGCTGGCAAAGAGAAGGGAAGATGGAGCTGCCATTTTCAACACGCCTGGTCCCAGGTATCCTTTTCCTATTGACACAGCTGCTGGCATTCACCATTACAAGCTTCTAGCTTGCTTGTCTACGTTTGCAGCTTGATTTTACAGGCTGGTCTCTTAGAAAAGAAAATGATTTGGCTGGTTACTTTTCATTAAAAGGTAAACGTTCCTGAGGACATCCTTACCCTCACTCTCTGCCTAAATAATTTCTTCTCAACTCCTATATCACAAGTACTCAGTTCTTCAGAAAGTAAAAATCCCTTTTTTACATTAAATTTTGGCTTGAGCTCTCAGATCCCCTTGTTCAACTCAGCCAATAATTTTCTCTACCTAAGCACACACAGAAAAAGAAACAAAGGGGATTCAATACAAAGTCCCTGTGAACTTCTTTCTTTTTCCTTTTTTATTTATTTATTTTTTTTCGTGAGATGGAGTCTTGCTCTGTTACCCAGGCTGGAGTTCAGTGGTGTGATCTTGGCTCACTGCAACCTCTGGCTCCCGGGTTTGAACAATTCTCTTGCCTCAGCCTTGGAGGAGCTGGGATTACAGGTGTCTGCTACCATGGCTGGCTAATTTTTTTGTATTTTTAGTAGAGACAGCGTTTCACCATGTTGGTCAGGCTGGTTTCAAACTCCTGATCTCAAGTGATCCACCCACCTCGGCCTCCCAAAGTTTTGAGATTACAGGCATGAGCCACAGTGTCTGGCTCCCCTCTGTGAATCTGTGAAAGCCAAATTTTGCACACCCTGCAGTAACTGCCATTTACGGCCAGTTTTCGACTCATCCAGTCAGACGTCTGAGGTCTCCAACTGGATCCAGTCCAGTTAATTATTGAATCCAATCCAATCCTGAACCCTGTCCAGTTTTTATCATGACTTCCAATCCCAGTACAGATCAAAAATTTGTTAAAATAAACTGAAATACCTCAAAACACAGATTCGTGGAGCTACAGAATCTGAGAGAGAATTTACTCACGGTCCTCAGTTGCTGAGAAAGCAGTAGACACTATGTGCTTGGTGGGTCTCTCCCTTGATCACGCCATGCTCCTGGGGGTTGCTGGAAGCTCTACTTGGAAATCCACTTCTAATACTACTTGTTAAAAGAAAAACTTTTAATAACTTTAATTTTACGGAGTTCACTTGAGCAAAGAATTATTAGCAAATTGGAGAGCCAGAAGAGCCAGAATAAATTCAGAGTAACTCCAGGGCTGTAACACGGTTGAATAAAATTTATGAACAGTAAAAGAAATGTGACTTCCAGAAAACTAAAGTAAGATACAAAAACATTGATTACAGCTGGTATTATTTAAAGGTGCATTGAACAGTTGTCTGCCTGTAGTTGGCTAAGACTCAGTTATTTGTTATATGAGTAAGTTACAGCCTATTTATACATCACGTTGGGTTACCATTCAATATGTGTGGAGAAACCTTTAGGCCAAATTTAAAATATGTATAGAGGCAGCTTTAGACCAAACTTAATTTGATAGAAACAAGCTGACTGATGACAAGGGAAAGCTGGATCTTTCTATTTTGTTCTTCACTGTTTAAAATGATTCTGAGATTGAATATGTTGGAGACCAGAGTATGGTCTCCCAACCCCAAAATATGCTTCTTTGGCAAAAGGATTATTTTCAGCTGATTATTCAGACACAACAGACACTCTAAAAATAGAGTAGAAGTTGATGTTTTGTAAGGAAAATTTCCATCCATTTGAAACCTCCATTTGTAAGAGTGCCTCTCTTTCTGCACCAGGAAGAGAAGGGTGATTAAGAAGTTACAAGATACTGTTATCATTAGAGAAGCCAGGGCCTTAAATCTGCATAACAAACCTTACTCTAGTTTATTCCTTTTCCTTGTCGCTTTATCATAATTTGCCTCCTTAACACCCTTTTTGTTTTATTTGAAGATGCTGTGTAAGTGAGAATTCTATGCCACTTCTTTGCATATGTGCATATGCAACATACTTGTTAATATATGTATGTTTGTTTTTCTCTGTGTATACCAAAAATAAAATCCTAAGCCCCCCAACCAACTGAATGGACATGCTGTGGGCCAAAGGGACCCCAGAGTAATCTGAAAAACTGAATTTAGAGTGATAATGGGAAGGGAGATTGTACACAACTCTTTATACTTCCTCCCTTTTGGGGTTTAGGCACAAGTGACTAGCATCGACATTGAAATAGAAATCATAAGACTGACCAAACAGACAGCTTATTGCAATAGGATACTAAATTTCAACCTGACTCTGGTATAGCATCACATGGCAGATAGCACACCCTGAAGGAAATCAAAATACTGTACCCCAAAATATTTTTCTCTGGCATATTTTGAAGTGGCCCTGCAAAGCCATCTTTTGTGAGAGCAATTTGCATCAGTAGAGAATCTCCATAAATGCAGCCACAGCTTCCCTTTCCAGACCTTTCCCAGATCTAAGAGAGACTGAGTCTGACATCTTTTAAGATCTGAAAAGAAACATTTACCATTGATTTGCTCTGAAGATTTCCACCCATGAAGAGGCTTCATCTGCATAAAAATAAGAACACTGGCCTTCACAATCCCCCCTTATCTTAAGTCATCTATTTCTTTCTACTGACTTCAAACCTTTAGAGCTTTTCAACCAATTGCCAATCTGAAAACCTCAGAATCCACCTATGACCTATAACTCCTCCTCTGACCCTTTGAGATGTCCCACCTTTTTTGGCCAGAATCAATGTATACCTTCCATGCATTGATTAATGATTTTACCCATAATTCCAGTCTCCCTAAAATGTATAAAACCAACCCATAACCCAGCCACCGCAGGCACACTTTCTCAGGACTTCCAGAGACTGTTCCTTGGGCCATGGTCACTCACATTGGCTCAGAATAAACCTCGCTAAAATATATTGCAGAGTTTGGTTTTTCTGTTAACATTTATTGTCTGTCCTTTATTATAGGGGTCAAAATAAGAACTTAGAAGGCTAGAATAAAAATTATTTTTTCCTCTTCTGCATGAAAATGAGACAATCACTTATAAGAGAGAATTAAAGTATGTATAAAATGTTGTGTGGTGTGTGTGTGATGGTATACAATACTACTAAGTACTGCTGAATGGATTGATGTCTTACGCCAAAAGTGAATTACAGAGTAGTCACTGAGGAAATTGTAGATAAAAATCACCAAGTCTACCAGTGATTTCTAGTTAAGGGTGAAGAATGGGAAAGATACAGAATATCTGCCAGTAGACAGGTGTGACTCTGCCTTCTAAGGCGGTAAGGGAAATGGACATAAACTTTACTACTAAAGGAAACCAAAAATATTTTACCCCAAAATACACTTCTTTGAAATATGTCAAGATAGCTATTCAGAGGACATGCAGACAAAAATTGCCCTAAAAAACTGCCTTTGGGGGAGAAATTTTGCACCTGAAGATAAAAATCTATAGTGATGGACAGCCAGGCTTTCTCTGAGAACCCCTCATGCTGCCATGGCTCAGATCTAGGAAAATATTAATGCATGCCACAGGCTACCATCTGTCCTTTCTGAGGCAGCTCCAAGATAGCCTGAGATAGTTTCATCTGCAAACAAGTCAGTCTTTGCTTGACATGCTTTCCTTCCTTCATTCTCCCGTAACCTCTGATGCTACCTCCATTACAGCATCAAGAAACTTGGTCCCATGACATTTTTCTCTGGCCTCATTTGCCCCCATTGAAAATTATTTACTCCTGTACACCCCCCATCTCCTCTCTCCCCAGTCAAAAGGATATTATATGTCAAATATCTAGCCTCTTCTTTGAATTTTTATATTTTGTATGATTTCTGTGTTCATGGGCAGATTAATAAATGTGTGTGCCCTTTTCTCTTATTAATCTGTCTATTATCAGTTTTTTATAGACTTGAATTATCAAGCCTTCAGGGGAAAATATTGACTCCCTAGAGTTTTGGCTCTGTGAGCAGGATAACAAATCATTCTGTTCATTGTGGAGCCCATGAAGGTTATCTTGGGACAACTGAGGAACAGCTTGCTGAAAAAGGTAAGAATTTCTCTACCAGGTCAGTTTTAAAATACCTCTGCCTATAGAGCCCACTTGAGTGAAGGTGCTAAGAATCTCTTTTTGTCTTTTTATTATTTCTAAATTTGTATTAAAATAAAATACGTAAATTCATTATTGTATTGGTTGGAATTGCTTTTAAAATAATTTGAATATATTAAAAACCTTTTTAGAGACTTCTAATCTTGAAGAGCTATCTTATTAGTACCTATGAAAAGATATAAACAGAATATAGACTTAGAAACTTCCTTGGAAAGACTTTTAAAGTAAAGCATAAATTGTATTTGAAATGAAATTAAAATCTTTTGTAAGTTCAAACTGCCTTCTTTTCATCATCTGTGAGATTTGCTACAGAGACACTACATGCTGTAGTCTAGTGGTTAGAATTCAGAACTATCACTGTTGGAACACATTTGATTTCTAGTCAAAGAACTAGGTCCCTGGAGATGTACAGTTTACCATGTTTCTGAAATGTAAACATCTCAAAGAAATCCTCCCATGTATTCCTTTGGCTCAGGAGAGAAACATTTATAAGAATGAATGTGCATTTTTAAAATTGTTTGTATAATTCTTTGTTTTGTTGAGTATCCATTTGTAATATGTTCTACCCCCATAACAGCTTTTGATTTTCGTTCTTACTGTTTGACTCTTATAATCTTCCATTTATGGGGCACAGGAACTGTCAGACCTTTCTGTGCAGATGGCAAGCTGAGAAGCCAAGACCCTAGAGAGTAGGGCTGGACAGAAATATGAGTTATGCCTCATTTGCAGGTAGTAGCAAAACGTTCCTTTCCCTCACCTGTTGATGAAAGTGGTATGGAGCTTGAGAGGGTTGCAGCTTTTGCTCCCTCTTTGTGGACTTTGATTAAAGTTGCAAATGACATGTTGGTTTCAGTCCCATGTGAAATAAGTACTTTCTTTGTTTTTTATTTCTTGAAGTACACCTTTGATTTAAAACCTTGGTTTAGATTGAGAGAATAAAATCACTCCCCTGGGCCAGAAAGTCACACTCCCTGCTTCTAGGAACCAAACCAGTGAGGGAGCAAGGTGGGGTTCTCCTAGAAAGCAGAGGCTGGGGGAGGCAAGGCACTCCCACTGCAGCCACAGTTCTCTTTGGCCCAGTGAAAAGCCAGATGCTCATGGGACAAAAAGTTTTGCTGCCAATATATTCAGAAAAGTTGTTTTGTTTGTTTGTTTTGTCTTATGAGTTCTATTGTCAAAAGTCAGTTTGGTTAAAAGCAGATATCCTTCTCTGTTCTCTGCTGTTTCTCCCATGGGAAGCATTTAGTTGACTAGATTTTTTTTTTCTCAAATTCCTACTAACTAAAATTTCATCACTTTTTTGAAAAGTTTAGATCTCCCTAAATTGGCTCCTCTAAGTGTTGTTCTCTCATTTCCTTCCACTTTTGCCCTTTTTCCCTTTTGCCACCTTTGATACCACATGAAGGGATCTAGCAGGGATTTGTAGTAACCCTGAGACCCCTTGAGGAATACAGTCAAGACATCACTGATCCCCTCTTTTGGGATCCCCTATTTTCCTCACAGATCCCCAAGAGTCATGAATGGGTTCCTCTCAGGTCTAAAGCTCTTCTCTTTTTGTTCTAAATTTGAATTAAAATAAAATATGTAAATTCATTCTTGTATTGGTTGGAATTGCTTTTAAAATAAATTGAATATATTAAAAACCTTTTTAGAGACTTCTCATCTTAAAAAACTATCTCATTGGTACCTATGAAAAGATACAAACAGAATATAGGCTTAGAAACTCCCTTGGGAAGACTTTTAAAGTAAAGCATAAATTGTATTTGAAACAAAATTAAAATCTTTTGTAAGCTCAAATTCCTGTTAACTAAAATTTTGCTTTAAACTCTCTGATGTCTTTGGCTTTTGGATACATACACGCATACATATATGTGCTGCATGTTGTATCTGCATGTATGTATATGTCTATACATGTGTTTGTATATTGTCTACGTGGCACCAAATTGACTTATACATATGCAAGTAATAATAAGTTAAATAACTAGTCCAAATGCTTTTCAAGTTCACATGACTTTAGGAATTGGTCTTCTCTTTTAAACATAATTTTGTGTAGATTTAATAAGAGACTATAAGAAAAATGTTTTTGTTTACCTTTTGAGTAAACCTCAGGGGAAAGAAAGAGGGAGAGACAGAGAGACAAACCAATTCTTGTGCCTCATGCTGTCTTTATTAGATCTTTTGGTTATTTGCAAACTGAGTCTTCTCTATCTCAAAGAGTAAAGGTTTTTCCTTTTTGAAATATTTTCATTATCATTTTGCCTAAATGAATGACTATTATTTTACAGTAATCTGTAATCCTATTTTGATCAAATGTTTTAAACCCTTGGTATTTGACAAGATTTCCAAATTCAAAACTCTAAATTTTGGGGGAACTAAAAATAAGTTTTAGATATTCCAGAAGCATCCCTGAAAATCCAACAGATAAATATTAGGCTTATTTTGTATATGTTAAAGTCATATGGGAAGCATTGTCAAATGAGAAATGATGCTTAACCTTTGAATTATATTTCTTTAAATACATCATTAGTATGTGTTCAAAAATGTACAAGATTCCCAAAATTTGATTTATTTTTGTATATGTAATCAATTATAATAATGGCTATTTTATTAAGTTGTTGTAGGCCGCAAAAATAATCACATTTCTTTGTCAATTGCATTTTGAACCATGACCATTTTGTCTTATTGCCCATAGTTTTATAATGAAGTTGTTTTTTTTTTCTAAAAGCTCTTTGGAAATCCTAAAGTGCTGTGTTTTCAAAGAGGTTCTTGAAAAAGACAATGAGTGCTCTTAAATACAGGTTTCTTACAAGCTTAAGATTAAGCAATTGGACTAAATAAGACTTTCAAAAATTTGAACAAAAAAATGGATCCATAAAATTGCTAATCTAACAACAATCAAAACAATAATTATATAGAACTGAAAGAATAGAGGATTGAAAGCAATTTTTATGAATTTTTTGTTTGAAACATTGCTGATCCTTTTTATGTTTTGTTTTCCAGAGTCAAGAAAACTCCTTTTCTCTTTAAGCTATCTATAACTTGCAGTTATTGGGCAAAATACACTTTTGTGAGCAAAACTGAAACATTTGCCGAAATCTTTAACTGATCCCTAGAGAATCAAAAAGTCTTGAAAACTATTCAAGAATTTTTAAAGGCAATATGATTATTTGCATAAATAACAATCTCTTTTCTTTTGTAACAGGACACAATTGGAGACACTGGTTATTTTACCAAGGCTTTAATTGGAATGTCATATTTTCAGATACTATGAGGCTTCTTCGAGAAATGGAGGTTGACTTAAAAGTCAATAAACTTGGAAAAAAGACTGGCCCAGTATCTTGTCTACATGGCTCCCTTACAGAGTTCCCAACCTTTTGCAACGTAAAGAATGTCACTTTCTGACAGACCCAGGAACTTCAGGTTATTTTGGATACCCTGAGAAGAGAGATAATCACCCAGTTTGTAGGGATATTACAGACACAGCCTGAGGACAAGTCCAATTTTTGTTTTGGTTTCCTAGTCTTGAGAGGCTTTTAAAAAGTCCAGTCTAATTGTTTTCTTTTTACATAAATAAAGATGGAGTCTTACTATGTTTCCAGGCTGGTTATTGACTCCTAGGCACAAACCTCCTCTTGCCCTGGCCTTCCAAAGTGCTAGAATTATAGGGTTGAATCACTATGTCTGGCCTAATCTAAATTTTTGCTTTGTAAAATGTTTCAGCAAAGTCAACTTGAAAAGAGCGTATGTGATAAATCACTATTCTTGCTAAATTTATGCAAATAATCAGACCAAAGGCAATTTATTTGCAAATAGATTAATTTTATCATGATTTTTTATCTTTGGTAAAAATAGGTAGTAGAGAGAGAGAGAAAAAATATATATATATACATACACATATATATTTCAAGAAAAAAATGTATAGAGCACTTATTAGTAGATTCTAGTCTTGTCCATTATTTTCTAGGGTTTTTTTTGTTAGTTTGTTTTTTATTATCTGGACTAATTCTGAATGTTACGTTTACTCCAATACCTGGCTAATACACTCCAGACTAACATTTCTAATTTTTCTGACTTGAAATCACAAGAAATTAAAACCATTCTTTTCTTAGAGCACTTTAAACTGAAGCTAGATATGAAATTGATATGCTATTCAGGAGAAAGTACTACAGCAACTGGTATATAAATAGCCTTTGTGCCTGTTGATGTATGGACTACTCAGATCATTCCCTGGAACACCTGATTCAAACTACAATCCAGAAAAGTGTATCAGTTTGTCACTTCTAGCCCTCTCCAACTGAAGATGCCTTAGAAACTCTAGGAAATCTAGCTTATGTGCTACTCTAGTCATTAACCTTTGCTTTTTCTTCTGTTTCCATAGAAATGCCTCTTATTAAAGATTTGTTTGCCTGCATCATAATAGAGGCTTAGGTTTGAATGCCCATCTGCAATGCCAGCTCCTGGAATGGGACAGAACTCTTTAACTGAACTGATCTATTCTCAGAACTAAAAGGCTGATTTAAAAACGTTAAGTGTTGCTTGTTCCAACCTATACCTCCCCTTGCTAATCTCTTATCTCACAATCTCTAATCACATCTTTCTATCGCTACCAATCCTACTTCAATATGTGAAACATTCTGAAAATAAAGTTTCAAATAAGGGAGGGCCTGCAGACCAGAATTTCCCTGAGAAGCTGGCTTTGTGGAAAAGTTTTGCATCTGAAGAAAAATATCTACATTGATGGGATAAACTACCATCTATCCTTTCTAAGGTAGCTCCAAGGTTCCCTGAACTAGTTTCATCTGGAAACAAATCAGTCTTTGCTTGACATGCTTTTCTTCCTTCACTTTCCTATAACCTGTGATGCTCCGTCCCTTAGAGCCCAGTGAAATGTAACCCCACATCATTGTTCTTTGGCGTCATTTACTTTCCCTAAAAATCATTTACTCATACACACTCCACCCCATTTTCCCTCTCCCTAATGAAGAGGATATTTAAATGTTAACCATCAAGCTCCTTCTTTGAGTTTCCATATTTTGTATGATTTCTGTGTTCATATGCACATTAATAAATATGTAGGCCTTTTTCTCTTATTAATCTGTTTATTATCAACTTTTTTTAGACTCAAATTATCAAAACTTCAGGTGACAAGATAAAGTTCCATACAATATCTGGGACAAAAGCTCAGATATTTTATGTTATCGGTATACTCTGATGAACTGATGGAATGCACCATGTCCAGGATTCAAGGAAAAGTCACAGCTGATACCTTAGGATCTCTCCCTTCACTTTCCTATAACCTGTGATGCTACATCTCTTAGAGCCCAGGGACGTAGCATCACAGGTTATATCAGTTAGTTGAAGTATACAGATAACAAAAAATATATGAGCTTTTGTCCCAGATATTTTATGAGTAAGCAGAAAAGGAAAGAATTACTGAGATCTGGAACAAGTCATATCATATTATCCACACTTCATTTTAACAAGATTTCTAAACTGCTACATTGTAGAAATGCTATGGGCATTATATATTTCTAGTTCAGCATTTATTTACTTTTTTATTTTTGTTTTTTTGAGATGGAGTCTTGCTCTGTCGCCCAGGCTGGAGTGCAGTGGTGTGATCTCGGCTCACTGCAATATCTGCCTCCCAGGTTCATGCAATTCCCCTATCTCAGCCTCACACATCTCTGGGACTACAAGCGCATGCCACCATGCCCTGCTAATTTTTGTATTTTTAGTAAACGGGGCTTCACCATATTGGTTAGTCTGGTCTCTAATTCCTAACCTCAGGTGATCCACTCACCTCAGCCTCTCAAAGTGCTGAGATCACAGGCGTGAGCCACCATGTCCAGCCCCTAGCTCAGCATTCAGCATGAAGTGGTCCCTTATGCTATTTTAAGGACAAATCGAAAACTATATGCTGAATGTAGTATTGGGTGAACTGTAGTTAGCTTTGCAACCACAAAAATGATTAAGGTGATTAAGGGACTGATGCCAATCTGGAAAGAAGTTTCTATAGACAAGCTAAAGAACTTGTATTACATTTTAAAGACATAATCATTATATTTCTGAGTTTTTAAAAGTTCAACAGGCAAATACTGTATTGGTTGATTGAATCTGAGCTATCAGGATAAAATGATAGGAAAAAATCTGACAAGTTCGAATTTAATAGGGAATGATGACATGATCTGCTCTTGGGTCCAACAACAAAAAAAGTTAGAAGTGCAAGATGGAACAAATATTGCTTCCCTGTAGCACACAGGAACAAAATTTGTGTTCATAATTCAAGTCATCAGTGAGATGTGGTTGCCAAAAAAGATAATGAGCTTATGGAGTATATTAATTAAAATATAACACCTCATCAACAGACACTATAATTCTGCACATGATTAGACAGCTCTTACATAAAGTTCAGAGGAGCAGTTTGTGCCTGGCAGTAAGAAGCAGTAGGACTGGTGCAGAGACAAGTAAACAGGAAGAGAGGAGGGTTCTTGATCAAGGTGTGTGAAAATAGGTCAAAGATGGAGGGAGACAAAGTCAGTGCCCTCCCAGTCTCCTTTACCTGGCCAGCACAACTATCCCACGGAGAGTGCTGGCTATTCAGGGATCATAGGACCCTCCGATTCCTCTTAGGAAAATCGCACTTGGCCAAACAGGAGCCCCTCACACATATGTGTGGCAATATGACATGACTTGTTCCAGATCACTCCCCACATCCACCAGTCCCTCAACTCCCCATCCAACCCCAACCCCTGGGACCCGTCTGTAGCCTGTGACTGACTAGCACAGGGGTACAAAGTCCAGATCCTTACTCCAGGTTGGGCCAGCTTTGTGGTGTAATTTCTTTGGGCTCCAGAGGTCCTAAGGTATCAGCTGTGACTTTTCCTTGAATCCTGGACACGGTGCATTCCATCAGTTCGTCGAAGGATACAGATAACATAAATAATATAAATAATGCAAAAAAAGAGAAGGAGCTGCTAGAGAAAATAGTGGTATCCCAGTCAGTTATCTTGTCCCCACTAACTCAATGAAAATCTGTCCTTTCTGATATTGCAAACATGCACTGCACTGAATTCAGGGCAATCTAGCTGCCCGTGATGCTCAGCAATTGCTGTTCCGGCACCACAATGCCCAGCTTCAAAAGATGACTACTAAACTATTTATAATAAACTAAGAATAATAAGTATTAAAATTCAGATTTATTCTTATATCAGAAATTTACTTTTTGATGCTGACATTAAACTTATCTCCTTCAGCCAAATATTGATTCTTTAAATTTGGTATTTTGCTCAAAAAAGTGCTCATATGCACATGCACATGCACATATGTACATATGTAGACGCACAAATAAAAGACATATAAAGGAAACAAAATTTTTTTAAGTAATACTTTCTCTTACTATGTGTGATGCTCAACAACACTTGCTACTTTATTCTATTGCTCTCTTAAATGACCCATTAAACGAATTTTACAACTACTAATAGGCTGAAACCAAAATGTTCAAAGGACCCCAATGTTTCTAAAAAACCCAAGCCCTATTGTCTATTTTAACATATAAAAGATTACACTTGAAATGCTACATTAAAAATTTTTGGTAGTTCAAGAGACCTGCAATCCCTGAGTTCTTGGTAAAATAAAATATTTGTGTAGTCCAACAGTCAGCTGAGCCCTGACATTTTCTGGAAATCTAAATTTAATCAGTTTTGATCACCCTCCCACCCTGACCTACCTATTCCCAGCCTTACAAAAACCTGAATCCTCCTGCTTAGTCTTTGCAAACTCCTCGATTCTTACTCTCTTAAAGGAGCCTAGGTTTTAGGAGTAGTATGTTCCCCCAAACAATCCATTAACGTAAGCTATTTCTACAAGTGCAATTAATATTTTTAGAGGTGTCCTAAAAATGGGTTACTTCACAGAAATGAAATGCTGTCATCATAGGTGGCTTTAAATCAATTAACAAATGTGGAATATCTTATTAAAACCACCAGACAATATTCATAATAGGAAAATTTTTGAGAAAAATAAACATCAGAGGGGAAATGATTAAGTATTTCCTAGGCAGAGATACCCATGGCAGACATTTGAAAATGAGAAATGACCAGAAGACATAAAGGTAATTAGGGACATAATAAAAACATGACAACAGGCCATGTGATAAAGTTTAAAAAGAGGAAGTTTTATAAACTACTCAGACTAGAGCAGCATTTTCTAATCTTCCGATCTTTAAATCAAATGGAGAAGCTGATGAATTGGACTTTCAGGAGATAAAGTGGTCTGATATATTTTTTTAAGGTGGCACCAACAGAATTGCTAATGGTTATAAAAGAAAGGATATGAGTGAAAGATAACTGAATATTTTGGTATGTGCATTCTTTACAAGTAAATACATATCATGAAAATTTATCATCTTCATCACCAAAAGGCATAGTCCTTTTTTAGTCTGGTTCTCTCTTCTTCCCATTAAGAAAACCATTTGTATATTTCCTCTGGATAAAGGTGGAGAAAAAGTTCTGTCTGGTGTTCACTTATGTTTCTTTATAGGAAAGATCTTGGAATCTTTACTTCCTCTTCCTAGAAGCTTATCAATAAAGAAATTAACTTTTAAGAAGCTCATACAACAAAATCATTTTCACTCTGCCTCTATCTATACCCCCAGAAATTCTTAATACCCCCATTCAGAACTCTGGTGTTGAGTCAATTCATACGTTCATTTAAAAATAGGTATCAAACATCTATTTACACTGTGACTGTAGTATACACGATTAATATTTCTGTAGTTGTCATTCATCTAGATAGTCCTTCGAAGGAATTATTTAGGTGGCTGACATGGTTTGGCTCTCTGTCTCCACCCAAATCTCATGTTGAATTGTAATACCCAAAGTTAGGGGAGGGACCTGGTGGGAAATGATTGGATTATGCAGGAAGGGGAGGTTTCTAATGGTTTAGCACCATCTCCTTAGTGCTGTCTCATGATAGAGTTCTCTTGAGATCTGGTTGTTCAAAAGTGTATGTGTAGCACTTCCCCTTTGCTCACTTACTCCTGTTCGGGCCACATGAAGTCATGCCTTGCTTTCCCTTCACCTTCCACCATAATTGTAAGTTTCCTGAGGTCTCCCACCCATGCTTCCTGTACAGCCTACAGAACCATGAGTCGATTACACCTCTTGTCTTCATAAATCACTCAGTTTCAGGTGGTTCTTTATAGCAGCATTATAACTAACTACTATGGTGGCAATGTCTTACTCAAACATTATTATCTTTTCTCAAACATTTTTGAAACTTTCCATTGGAACTAGCATTTGGATTCAGTCTGAGTCACATGAAAAAAACTGTGATTATTTTTAGCCACACTTGTTTTGGAAGTAAAAGAATGTTTTCATTCAATGGACATTTTGAAACATGTACCGTGTGCCTGGAACAGCTCTAAGAGTTAGGGACTCAGCAGCAAACAGTTGCTAAATGAAATATCTTGGATCTGTTTACAAAGTTTAAAGAAAGAAGCAAAGATTCACCAGCATCAAAAACATTTAAAAGAATGCAAAAGAATGTGCTACAGACTTAGAATCGGTACAGTTTGGAATCGGTAGTTCCAAACTGTGTAGAAACATGACAGAATCTCTGATATGAGTAGACAGCCTCTCTAGACAACTATTCTGAAATAATTATCATCTATTTTAGAGGCATGCTAACCATAAGGATTTGGGGATTTAATAAAAGTCCCAAACTCTGCACCTATATTTTATTTCCCTGCCTTCCTGGCAGTCTGCTTCTACCATCACTGGAGACTCAGCTAAGGCTCACCTCATCTGTCCTTCCATCCATTTGTCCAGCAAAGATTTATTGTGCCCAGATGTGTGCCCCTCAGCGCTGGGGATGCAAAACTGAAAAGGACAACTGTCTCCTCACATTACTGTTCATTTAGGTTGGGAAGGAGACAGTAATATATGAACACGGTAAGGTTAGTGCTGAGATAGGGAACCCCACAGGTGCTGTGGGAGAATAAGAAAGGAGCTAACCCAGGGGAAGATTTCAATGCATTCAAAGAAATCTTAGTCCAAGCAGAGAGAAATGGTCAGTGTCCTACTGGTTTGCCAAATGATGGATGCTTTGGTAAAGGAGAAGGGAGAGTGTAATTAACATAACTACAGGATAGATAGAGTAACTGCTGGGAAATTGATAAGCAAGTGATTGGTTTATACTGGTTTCTCCTTCAACAGAGTGTAAGCTGCCCTAGAGGCAAGATCATGTCTGATTCAGTCTTCTGGAGCATGGCCAATGCCTAGCACATTGGGCCTAATTAGTGCTAAATAATTGCCCATTGGAGTACTTAAAGAGATAAGATGAATCATATTTTTCCAAAATAGAAAAAAAAATTCAAGTGTAATTCTTAAATAATGTCTAATAAGAAGAGGTCTATTTTTCTGGGTTGGGCTGTTTTGGGGTTTTGATAAACAGTCACACCAGCCACCAAGTTCTACTTACTGAAATTATCGAAATTCTGACATGTAAATTCCACATGCTGTACAGAATTATGTTATATGGTGCTTGCAGTATGAAAAAGGAAGATAAATGTCTAACTTGAAAGAATAAGCCTAGTTGCTGTCCAATATCTATAAATGAATGTGTTTTCTTATGTTTTAAGTCACCTGATTTTTGTGTATTAGAATAAGGAGTCAGATGCAAGTAAAACATAATATAAGCACTTTCCAATGAATAAGTGACTGTTACAGTGATATTTCCAGAGAAGAAGCTCAATACTGCATATGTGATGAACTTTCTTGGAAAAGTAAACAAACAGCCTTCACCAAATGTCAAACTTCTGAAACAGTGAAATTACTTGGGAGCAGTAATTATGACCCCAATCGACTTTAGGTATATGACTAAATTGACTATTTGTTAGTGATTCCTTCTCTAAGGCCACAATGACCAATCTAGGGCTATTGATCTAATAGCCCTCTACTGTCACTAAATAATGGAAATCTGCCCTCAGCCACATGATGAGGTTTGTCACTGGCACTTATCTATACATTTATTTATTAATTAATACATTCATTTATTGAATATTTATTCTATGTGCCAAAATTACAGCTAAATTAACTACAGATGAATTAATTACAGATTAATTGTACATATTCCTTATCCCTAGAAAACATATTGTCTAGTAGGGGAAGATAAACACAAGGCAATAAAGTGGACAGAAAGCATGGTGGTCACATTGAACTGAGGCAGAGAGGAGAGGTTCTGTGGAGAGGTGGCGGTACAGGACAGCTTGGGATAAGAAGCATCTTCTCCTTGGGAATAAGGCAGTGGATCCCAGGAGGGAAGTTCCTCGAGCCAAGGAAGCAATGGGGGCAGAGGTGTGGAAGCCCCTAAGGTGTGAAATACACTCTCTTGTCACAGTTAAGGTAAGGAGCTCAGGAAACAAAGAGCCCCAGTGAGAGATGAGGCTGAGGCGGGAGACTGGGGAGGATGAAGCAGGTAACATGGGGCAGAGAGGAGCTTGATGATTAAAAACTTCAAGAAGATTTCAGGAGAAGCCACTGTGGTGCAGCTTGTTACAGTAAAAGGGGACCTTTTAGCTTCCAACCTTCCTTTGAAACACCATCTTATTTTAAAATTTAGCTGTAACAGGATCAGTTTTCTCTCTTAGGTAGATAGAATCATGAATGCAATATTTTGGCCCAGAATGCACAATCTATCTTAGACCAGGAGGAAATATCCTTTTAATTTTAGCAAAAAGAAATGAGATACCTTCAAAAATGTCAGTCGGGTAAAGAAAAAAAGAAAGGAGGTGGAAATCCCCAGATTAAAAGAGCTAAAGAGACATGACAAGAAAAGGAAAGAAAAGGGAAAGGCACTAAGGATCACTATTGGGTGAATGGAAAAATTGACGTATGTACAATCAACCAGAGAAATTACTGTGTCAGTGTTATAGCAGTGAACTTACTGAGGTTAACTCCAGTGTGGTTATGTAAAAGACTATCCCTGTTTTTAGAAAATGCACATTGAAATGTTTAGGTGACAAGCCATAATATAACTTATACTCAAATGGTTCAAAACTACTGTGTGGAGGAGGGAGGGAGGCAGCCGCTGCAGCCACTGCTGCCACCATGTCCTACCAAGGCAAGAAGAACATCCCGCGGATCACGACTGTCTCCTTATCAAGGGAGGCCAAATTGTCAACAATGATCAGTCCTTTTATGCTGATATTTACATGGAAGATGGTTTAATAAAACAAATTGGAGACAATCTGATTGTTCCTGGAGGAGTGAAAACCATCGAAGCCAATGGGAAGATGGTGATCCCTGGAGGCATCGATGTCCATACTCACTTCCAGATGCCATATAAGGGAATGACCACAGTGGATGACTTCTTCCAAGGGACAAAGGCAGCCTTAGCAGGTGGCACCACCATGATCATTGAACATGTGGTGCCTGAGCCTGAGTCCAGCCTGACTGAGGCCTATTAGAAGTGGAGAGAGTGGGCTGATGGGAAGAGCTGTTGTGACTATGCCCTGCATGTGGACATCACCCACTGGAATGACAGCGTCAAGCAGGAAGTGCACAACCTCATCAAAGACAAAGGGGTTAACTCCTTCATGGTTTATATGGCTTATAAGTATTTGTATCAAGTATCTAACACAGAGCTCTATGAGATCTTCACCTACCTGGGAGAGCTGGGGGCCATTGCTCAAGTTCATGCTGAAAATGGGGATATCATTGCCCAGGAGCAAACCCACATGTTGGAAATGGGGATAACTGGTCCAGAAGGCCATGTACTGAGCAGGCCGGAGGAGCTGGAAGCTGAGGCTGTGTTCCGTGCCATCACCATTGCCAGCCAAACCAATTGCCCTCTCTATGTCACAAAGGTCATGAGCAAGAGTGCAGCTGACCTCATCTCACAAGCCAGGAAAAACGGAAATGTGGTCTTTGGCGAGCCCATCACCGCCAGCCTCGGCATAGATGGAACCCATTATTGGAGCAAGAACTGGGCCAAGGCGGCTGCATTCGTGACATCCCCATCCCTGAGCCCTGACCCAACCACTCCTGACTACATCAACTCCTTGCTGGCCAGTGGGGATCTGCAACTATCTGGGAGTGCCCACTGCACCTTCAGCACTGCCCAGAAAGCAATTGGGAAGGACAACTTCACAGCCATTCCTGAGGGCACCAATGGTGTGGAGGAGCGGATGTCTGTCATCTGGGACAAGGTTGTGGCCACAGGGAAAATGGATGAAAACCAGTTTGTGGCTGTGACAAGCACAAACGCTGCCAAGATCTTCAACCTGTATCCCCGCAAGGGAAGAATATCTGTGGGTTCTGACAGCGACCTGGTCATCTGGGACCCAGATGCTGTGAAGATCGTCTCTGCCAAGAACCACCAGTCTGCCACAGAGTACAACATCTTTGAAGGGATGGAGCTGCGCGGGGCTCCTCTGGTGGTCATCTGCCAGGGCAAGATCATGCTGGAAGATGGCAACCTGCATGTGACACAGGGGGCCGGCCGCTTCATCCCCTGCAGCCCGTTCTCTGACTATGTCTACAAGCACATCAAAGCCCAGAGGAAGATGGCAGACCTGCATGCTGTCCCGAGGGCCATGTATGATGGGCCCGTGTTTGACCTGACCACCATCCCCAAGGGGGGCACTCCCGCGGGCTCTGCTCGAGGCTCTCCTACTCGGCCGAACCCACCTGTGAGGAATCTTCATCAATCGGGATTTAGCCTGTCAGGCACCCAAGTGGATGAGGGGGTTTGCTCAGCCAGCAAGCGCATCGTGGCGCCCCCGGGTGGCCGTTCTAATATTACATCTCTGAGTTAAGCAAGCCTTTCCTTAAAGAGGGGGGCAGAAGCAAGAAGAGATTTTTTTGAAGCCAAAATGGTACACCGATATTTAAGAAGGAAAACGAATCCAAACGGTTGCGATCTAAAGAATCAATAAGCCTCAAGCCTTATGTTTCTCCAATGTTACGCTCGCTTGCCTAGCTTTACGAATATTGCTTTGTTTTCTGTTTATGCACAGCCTTGATTTGTTTGATCCCCCTCCCTCCATTTACATGCATGCAATCAGACAGGCCACTAAGGTAAAAAAAGTCTGCTCTATCACAGTATTGAGAGCGTGTGTAGTGCTGCATCTTATGACAAGGGGACAGACAAGCTGGGACGTCAGGGAAATGAACAAAAGGGACGCAGGTTATTTGGGGTGAGTGGGTGGTGGGAGACCGGAGCAAGCTGGAGGGTGCAGAGGGGCTGGGGTAGGGCATGTAGGAGGGAGGTGGGTGGGCAGGTGAGCGGAAGGGGTGTTGTATATTGTGTTGATGACGTTCGTTATTTCCATGGAAGATAGTCGCTTGTGGCAGCTGTCACATTACCATAGCCTCCTGGGGTTTGCGGAGAAGGCAGGCAGTCTTTGGGTTCTGTTCCTTGTCATATACCCTACAAGTAAATTTTGTTTCTTTGAACATTTATTAAAATGCCAAACCCCCCCCAAAAAAACTACTGTGTGTGTGTGTGTGTATTTATATGTGTGTGTATGTACATACTCACACACGTATATATATATACACAGAGAAAGAAAGAATGAGAAAGCAAAGGGAAAAAATTTTTACAAGAGTTACACATGGTTTTTTGTTTTTTTCAGATTGTTTCTCTCTGTCACCCAGGCTGGAGTGCAGTTGCACAATCTCAACTCACTGCAACATCTACCTCCCAGGTCCAAGGTGCTCTCCTGGCTTAGCCTCCCGAGTAGCTGGGATTACAGGTGCCTGCCACCACGCCTGGCTAATTTTTGTATTTTTAGTAGAGACAGGGTTTCCCCATGTTGGCCAGGCTGGTCTCAAACTCCTAACCTCAAGTGATCTGCCTGCCTCAGCCTCCCAAAGTGCTGGGCATACAGGCATTAGCCACTGTGCCCAGCCCACATGAGTTTTTTATATATATATTTTTTACTATTTATATGTCTGAGAATTAAAATTATGTCTTTAAAAAATCAAAGATAGCAAAATTAAGTGTGTGTATTTGTTCCTTCTTAAGTCTCTGTCCCTCCCTCTTTTTCTTCCTCCTCCCTCCTTTCTGGATCTGGAGCTGGAGAGTCATGTGGAAGTAGAGCCCATCTCTCCTGCATGAGGTAGTTAAGGTGCACAAAGAACACACTGTTGTGTTCAGCCACTGAGCTCTGAGTGATGCATAACCTTGCTTATCTTGCCTCATAGACTTCAAAATATTTTTCACCACATTGGTAAATAAGCAAAAGTCTGTTCATGCAAAGTGTAAGGCTGTGGAGAAAATGATGCATGATTTTCCACCTTTAGACACTTTTTCCACAAATATATAAGTATGAAATAAGGTTATTCCTTGCAGCATTGTTTCTAATAGGAAAAATTGGAAATAACCTGAGTATCTGCCAACAGAAAATTGGTGATTGGTTATTTAGATATATAATTTATTTACAAAGTGGAATATCACACAACTACAAAAAAAGAATGAGTGCCATCCTCGTTGGTGCAGCGGCACATACGCTCTCCACCGCCATGACTGAGCAGATGACCCTTCGTGGTACCCTCAAGGGCCACAACGTCTGGGTAACACAGATCGCTACCACTCCTCAGTTTCCAAACATGATCCTATCTGCCTCTCGAGACAAGACCATCATCATGTGGAAACTGACCAGGGATGAGACCAACTATGGAATTCCACAGCGTGCTCTGCAAGGTCACTCCCACTTTGTTAGTGATGTGGTTATCTCCTCAGATGGCCAGTTTGCCCTCTCAGGCTCCTGGGATGGAACCCTGCGCCTCTGGGATCTCACAACAGGCACCACCATGAGGCGATTTGTGGGCCATACCAAGGATGTGCTGAGTGTGGCCTTCTCCTCTGACAACTGGCAGATTGTCTCTGGATCTCGAGATAAAACCATCAAGCTATGGAATACCCTGGGTGTGTTCAAATACACTGTCCCAGATGAGAGTCACTCAGAGTGGGTGTCTTGTGTCCGCTTCTCACCCAACAGCAGCAACCCTATCATTGTCTCCTGCGGCAGGGACAAGCTGGTCAAGGTATGGAACCTGGCTAACTGCAAGCTGAAGACCAAACACATTGGCCACACAGGCTATCTGAACACAGTGACTGTCTCTCCAGATGGATCCCTCTGTCCTTCTGGAGGCAAGGATGGCCAGGCCATGTTATGGGATCTCAACGAAGGCAAGCACCTTTACACCCTAGATGGTGGGGACATCATCAACGCCCTATGCTTCAGCCCTAACCGCTACTGGCTCTGTGCTGCCACAGGCCCCAGCATCAAGATTTGGGATTTAGAGGGGAAGATCATTGTAGACGAACTGAAGCAGGAAGTTATCAGCACCAGCAGCAAGGCAGAACCACCCCAGTGCACCTCCCTGGCCTGGTCTGCTGATGGCCAGACTCTGTTTGCTGGCTACACAGACAACCTGGTGCGAGTGTGGCAGGTGACCATCGGCACCCGCTAGAAGTTTGTGGCACAGCTTTACAAATTAAAGAACAAAACTGGCTTTTTTGACTTAAAAAAAAAAAAAGAAGAATGAGGAAATTTGTATGGAGTTGGAATGCTATCTAAGATACATCAATAGGTAAAAAAAAAAAGCAAAGTGGAGAAATTTATTTAGGAAGAGAAGAGGAACCTTTGTACGTATGTGCGCATGCATATGTGTGTGTATATACATGCACTAGATTCTTGAGCAACACAGTTTTGAACTACACAGGTCCACTTATATTTTCTTCTGCCTCTACCACCCTGAGACACAAAGACCAACCCCTACTCTTCCTCCTCCCCTTCAGCTTACTCAACGTGAAGACAATAAGGATGAAGACTTTTATGATGATTTACTTCCACTTAATACGTAGTAAATGTATTTTCTCTTTCTTACAATTTTCTAAATAATATTTTATTTTCTCCAGCTTACTTATTGTAAGAATATATTACATAATATATATAACATACAAGATATATGTTAATCGACTATTTATGTTATTGGTAAGGCTTTTAGTCAACAATATGAGTTCTTAAATTTTGTGGAATCAAAAGTTATGTGCTGATTTTCTCACACACACACACACACACACACACACACACACTTGAATTCTAAGATAGCACTCAAGGTCCCCACATCCTGGTGGTTACACTCAACTGCCCTCCTCTTCAGTGTGGATAGAAGATGGGACTGTTCTAGCTAATAGAAAATAACAAAGATGAAATGATTTCCAGAAATAATTAAGGTTCCAAGTCAACTGATTTTGTGTCTCACCATTAAATACAGTGTCAACTGCTGGTTTATTGGAGATACTGGTTAACAAGTTGAGGAAGTTTCTCTACAAGCCTAGTGTGTTGAGAGGTTTAAATACAAATGGTTGTCTGATATTTTCAAATGCATTTTCTGCATTGATTGATATGATCACATATTTCTTTCTTGAAGTTTTTGATGTTTTGTAATGGATTGCATTACAAACATTTTAGACTGTTGAATCAGCTTCCATATCTGGCATAAACCTCCCTTGTTTATGGTAGATATTCTTCTTATACATTGCTGGATTCAAATTGTTGATATTTGGTTGAAGACTTCTGCATAGATGTGTATGAGAGATATTCTTTAGTTTTCTTGTAATGTATTTTTCTGTTTTGGGTATTAAGGTAATTCTGACCTCATAGAATAAATTAAAAAGTGCTCTCTCTACTTTTTATTTTTCTAGAAGAGATTGTAGAGAAGTGATATTATTTCTTCCTTCAGTGTTTGGTAGAATTGGCTGGTGAAACTGAGGCTGATGCTTTCTGTTTTGGAAGGTTATTAACATTACTCCAGTTTTTAAAATGTATATAACCCTATTCAGATATCTACTTCACGCTGTGTGAATTATGATAGATTTTTGTCTTTAATGCAATTGGTCCATTTAATCTAAGTTATAAAGTTGGTGAGAATAGAGTTGTTCGTAATGTTCTTTTATTATCTTTTTAGTATCCATGGGATCAGTAGTAATGGTCCCTTTTTCATTTCTGATAATAGAAATTTACATCTTCT
Organism: Aotus nancymaae; assembly: GCF_030222135.1. Taxonomy (NCBI): domain Eukaryota; kingdom Metazoa; phylum Chordata; class Mammalia; order Primates; family Aotidae; genus Aotus; species Aotus nancymaae. The sequence goes on along the minus strand of NW_026988570.1, from coordinate 4,363,091 downwards.
CTTTTATTCTTGGTTAGAGTGGCTAGAGGTTTATCAATTATGTCGGTCTTTTCAAAGAAACAGCTTTTGATTTTGTTGATTTTCTCTATTAACTTTTGGTTTCCAATTTCATTGCCTTCTGCACTAATTTTTATTATTTCTTTTATATTATTGCTTTCAGTTTGTATTACTCTTCTTTCTCTAATTTCCAAATGTGGAAACTTAGATTATTAATTTTAAATCTTCATTTTCTTCTGGTCTAATATTTGCATTTAATGCTATAGATTTTCATTTAAAGCACTACTTTCACTGTATCCAAAAATGTTGATAGATTGTATTTTCATTTCATTTAGTTCAAAATATTTAAAAATTTTTATTGAGACTTATTTGACCCATTGGTTATTTAGAAGTGTGTTTTTTAAGGACCCAATATTTCTGTGTTTCCCAGATGTTTTTCTGTTACAGATTTTTGGTTTAATTTCACTGTGGTCTAAGAGCATACATTGTAAGATTTTTATTCTTTTAAATGTGGTATGGTTAGGCCCAGGTTGTCATTTATCTTGGTAAGTGTTCTATGTGTGTTTGAGAACAATGTGTATTTTGCTGTTGTTGGATGAAATAGTCCATAGATGTCAATTATATCCAGTTGATTTATGATGCTGTTGAACTCACATATATTCTTGCTGGTTGTGTCCATTTCTGGTAGAGGGTGTTAACATCTCCAACTATCATAGTCAATTTATCTGTTTGTCCTTGCAGTTCTATCAGTTTTGGACCCATGTATTTTGATGCTCTGTAGTGAGACACATACACAGTAAGAAATTTTATGCCCTCTTGGAGAATTGCTCCCTTTATCATTATATAATGGTCCTTTTTGTCCCTGATTATTTTTCTTGCTCAGATGTCTGTTTTGCCTAAAATTAGCACAGCTACTCCAGCTTTCTTTTTATTAGAGTTATCATAACATGTTTTTCTACATCCCTTTACTTTTCATCTATCTATGCCATAACATTTAGAGAGTTTTACAGACAACGTATAATTGAGTTCTGTTTTTTATGCACTCTATATGTCCCTGTCATTTGCTTAAAGTATTCAAATGATTCACATTTAAAATGATTATTGACATAATTGAGTTAACATCTACCTTATTCGTAACTGTTTTCTATTCATTGAACTTTTTTTGTTATTTTTAACCTTCTGTTTTATGCCTTCTCTAATTTTGATTAAGCATTTTATGTTATTTTATTTTCTCTTCTCTCTTAGCACACCCGATTGTAACATTTTTTTAAATTGCTCTACAGTTTGCAATGCCCATTTACCATTAATCTAACTTCACATTCAAAGACCGGTTGAGTATTTATTATCCAAAATGCTTGGGACCACAAGTGCCTCAGATTTCTTTCTTTCTTTCTTTCTTTTAAAAAGGAATATTTGCATTATACATATGCATTGAGCATCCCAAATCTGAAAGTCTGAAATCCAACATGCTCTAGTGAGAGCTTCCTTTGAGTTTCATGTCAATGCTCAAAACGTTTAGGATTTTAGAGCATTTTGGATTTTGAATTTTTGGATTTGGGAGGTTCAGCCTATAACAGTATACCACTTCATAGTAGCACAATATCTTATAACAAAGTATTCTCAATTCTTCCCTCCCATCCCTTATAAACATTGTTATTTGTTTTCCTTATCCATAAGCTGTGATCACTCAGTGTATTGATGCTATTACTATCTTCAACTAAACTACTACAATTAAACTAAGGAGTTTTGTTGTGGAGAAGCTCTTTAGTTTAATTTGATTCCATTTGAAAATTTTGCTTTGCCAGTTATCCCAGAGCCATTTATTGAATAGAGTCCTTTCCTCCTTTGCTTGTTTTTGTAAGCTTTGTCGAAGATTAGATGGTTGTAGGTGTGTGGCCTTATTTCTGAGCTCTCTATTCTGTTCCATTGGTCTAAATGTCTACTCTTGTGCCAATATCATGCAGTTTTGGTTACTATAGCCCTGTAATATAGTTTGGAGTTAGGTAGCATGATGCTTCCAGCTTTGATCATTTTGCTTAGAATTGCTCTGGCTATTCAGGCTCTCTTTGGGTTCCATATAAATTTTTAAAATCATTTTTTCTACTTCTGTTACAAATATCACTTGTAGTTTGATAGGAATAGCACTGAATCTATAATTTGCTTTGGAAAGTATATCCATTTTAATGATTCTTCCTATTCACGAGCATGGAATATTTTTCCATTTGTTTGTGTTCTCTCTGATTTCTTTGAACAGTTTTTGTAATTCACTTTGTAGAGATCGTTTACCTCCCTGGTATTTTATTCTTTTTTGTGGCAATTATGAAATGTGTTCCTGATCTGGCTCTCAGCTTGACTGTTGTTAGTGTACAGAAATGCTAGTGATTTTTGTATACTGATTTTGTATCCAAAGACTTCACTGAAGTTGTTTATTAGATGAAGGAGCTTTTGGGCTGAGAATATGGGGTTTTCTAGATATAAAATCATATAATCTGCAAACAGGGACAGTTTGACTTTCTTTTTCCTGTTTGGATGCCTTTTATTTTTTTCTCTTGCATAATTGCTCTGGCCAGGACTTCTAATACTATGTTGAATAGGAGTGGTAAGAGAGGGCATCCTTGTCTTGTCCCAGGTTTCAACAGGAATCCTTCCATATTTTGACCATTCTGTCTGATAATGGTTTTGGATTTGTCATAGATGGCTCTTATGATTTGGAGGCATATTCCTTCAACACTTAGTTTATTGAGAGTTTTTAACATAAAATGGTGTTGAATTTTATTGAAAGCCTTTTAATACTTTATTTATTGAGAGTTTTTAACATGAAATTGTGTTGAATTTTATTAAAAGCCTTTTCTGCTTCTGAGATATTCATGTGGTTTTTGTATTTAGTTCTGTTTATGTGATGAATCACTTTTATTGATTTGCATATGGCTTTTAGTCCTCACCCAAATTTCATCTTGAATTATAATTCCCATAATCTTCACATGTCAAAGGAAAGAGAAGGTAGAGGTAATTGAAGCATGGGAGTGGTTCCCCCATGCTATTCTCATGATAGTGAGTGACTTCTCACAGGATCTCATGGTTCTTCAAGGGGTTCTTTCCCGCTTCACTCAGAACTTCTTCCTGCCACCTTGTGAAGAAGATACTTTGTTTCCCATTCACTTTATGCAGTGAATGTAAGTTTCCTGAGGTCTTCCCAGCCATGATGAACTGTGGTCAATTAAACCTCTTTCCTTTATAAATTACCCAGTATCAGGTAATTCTTTTTAGCAGTATAAAAACAGACTAATACATGTATATTGAACCAGCCTTGCATCCCAGAGATAAAGCATAGTTGATCTTGGTGAATAAGCATTTTAATGTGCTGCTGGATTTGGTTTGCCTGTATTTTGTTAAGAATTTTTGCATTAATGTTCATCAGGGATACTAGCCTAGAGTTTTCCTTTTTTGTTGTGTTTTTCTCAGATTTTGGTATCAGGATGGTGGTGACCCTATAGCTTGAGTTAGGAAAGAGTCCCTTCTCCCCCATTTTTTGGAATTGTTTCAGTAGGAATGGTACCATCTCTTCTTTGTACATTTGGTAGAATTTTATAAAATTGGTGCTCCTGGGTTGGGTACATATATATTTAGGATAGTTAGTTCTCCTTGTTGAATCAAACCATTTACCATTATGCAATGCCTTTCTTTATCTTTTTTGATCTTTGTTGGTTTAAAGTCTGTTTTGTCTGAAATTAGGTTTACAACCTCTGCTTTTTTTCTATTTTCCATTTGCTTGGTAGATTTTTCTCCATCCCTTTATTTTGAGCCTATTGGTGGCACTGCATGTCAGATGGATCTCTCAATCAGTCTTGTTCTTTGTCCAGCTTGCCACTCTGTGACTTTTAATTGGGACATTTAGACCATTTACATTCAAGGTTATTATTGGTGTATGTAGATTTGATCCTGTCATCATAATGTTAGCTGGTTATTATGCAGACTTGTTTATGAGGTTGCTTTATAGTGTCATTGATCTGTGTACTTGTGTGTTTTCATAGTGGCTGGTAACAATTTTTTCTTTCCATATTTAGTGCTTCCTTCAGGAGCTCTTGTAAGGCAGGTCTGGTAGTAGTAAATTCCCTCAGCATTTACTTGTCTGAAAAGGATCTTATATCTCCTTTGATTATGAAGCTTAGTTTGGCCAGATATTACATTCTGGGTTGTAATTTCTTTTCTTTAACAATATTGAATATTGGCCCCCAGTTTCTTCTGGCTTGTAGGGTTTCTCCTGAGAGGTCTGATGGGGTTTCCTTTGTAGGTGACCTGCCCCTTCTCTCCAGTTGCCTTTAACATTTTTTTCTTTCACTCCAACCTTGGAGAATCTAATGATTATGTGTCTTGGGGATGATTTTCTTGCAATGTATCTTACTGGGGTTCTCTGCATTTCCTGAATTTGAACGTTGGTTTCTCTAGCTAGGTTTGGGGAAGTTCTCATGAATATCAAGTTCTCCTGAAATATGTTTCCCAGGTTGCTTCCAGTCTCCCCGTCTCTTTCAGGGACACAAACGAATCATAGATTCAGTCTTTTTACATTATCCCATATTTCTTGGAGGTTTTATTCATTCCTTTTTATCCTTTCTTCTCTATTGTTGTCTGACTAACTTATTTCAGAAATCCAGTCTTCGGGATCTGAGATTCTTTCCTCTGCTAGGTTTATTCTGCTATCAATACTTGTGACTGCATTATGACATTCTCATAGTGCGTTTTGCAGCTCTGTCTGGTTATGTTCTTCTCTATACTGACTATTTGTCTGTTAGCTTCTGTATTGTTTTATTGTTATTCTTAGCTTCCTTGGATTGAATTTCAATGTGCTCCTGCATCTCAATCCATATTTTAAATTCTTTTTCTGTCATTTCAGCCATCTCAGCCCAGTTCAGAACCCTTGTTGGAGAGATATTGTGGTCATTTTAAGGAATGAAGACACTCTGACTTTTTTGAGTTCTTGCACTGATTCTTTCTCATCTTTGTGGGCTAATGTTCCTTCAGTCTTTGAAGTTGCTGTCTTCTGAAATTTTTTCCTTTATTTTTTGAAGCCATTGAGGTTTTGATTGTGGTATAAGTTAGATTCCGTTAACTGCCTTCATTTCTGGAAGCTTTTGGGGTACCAAGGCTCAGCTCTCAACTCCTGACTGTATGCTCTAATTCTGAGGGACTTGTGTCAGGTCCCAACTTTGTTCTCTGGCTCCTCAAACTTAGGAACCCACTGTACTGAAGAGGCTGAGGTGCTCCTAAACCACTGATCTCTACAATCTAATGTGTAGTGCCAACCAAAGCATTTCATAGGGTGCTGGCAATGGGTTCTGTCCTTGATCACATGTGCCAGCAGTCAGCAGCAGCAGCAACAGCATGGCAGCGTGCATGCTCAGCAGCAGCAGCAGGGTGCTGGCAGATGCTGGCGTGCCTGCCTCTGTGTGAACATTCACAGCAGCTGTAATGGTGGTATGGCTGGGGGGTGGGTAGAGGTCTCCAACTGGTGACTATGTGTATGGTCATGCTGGTGATGGTGTTCGCACAAGGGTGGGGCTCTAGTGAGCCCAGGTCTGAGTGTACCCTCTATGTGCATTCACACAGGCAGGGTTGGCTGCTCAAGGCAGGGGAGGGTCTTCTGTTTTCTGTGCCTAGTTTTACTCCTGCAGCAGTGTTGGCATAGGGGCAGGGCATTGGTGAGGGCGTGGTTGGTGGGCTCTGTGCCTGCCAAGACTCCAACTGCAATGGCAGTATGGCAGATGGAATGGGGGAGGATGGAGTGCACTCCTGCCAGCAGTAATGGTAGGGCAGGGTACATATGCATAAGTATTCTGGCAAGCCAGGGCAGGCAAAGTCTACCCAGGCACATACACTCTGGCAAAGCAATGTGGGGAGTGGCCATGGCCCCATGGGAAACCACAGCTGGGGAGGAAGCAGGTGGACTGGTGTATGTCCCTCTGCAAGGGCCACACTGCTGGAGCTCTCCACCTGTCAGGCATGGTACACCAGCACAGGAGCTTTATGTGGGTCACAAAGCCCATGCATAGAATGCCTGCAAGCAGACATGGCCAGGCTGGGGCCCCAGGAGAAGCCAGCAGACCAAGAGGTGCTCAGATTGGACTAGCCTCATCTGATGGGCAAGACTTCCCTGCAGAGTTCAGGTGCAACAGTTTCCCTGGGGCTACAGTCTCCTATGGGAGCAAGTTGAGCCTAGGGGAATGGGTATCTCTGGCCAGTCTCCACAATTTACACTCCCACACCAAACCCTCTCAGCTCCTAATCAGCTGGCTTGCTTCCTCTGCCACTTCTCTAAGCATCTCTCCCTGCCAACTCAAGTGTCTGTGGTGGTTGAGGGGTCTCTCTCCTGCCAGAATTTCAGAGGCTTCTGGGGTGAGTGAGTTTTTCCTTGCCAATTCAACTCACCCATTCCCCCAGAGTAATAGGAGGCCAGGAATGAGCCCCAGTGTGCAGTAGCCCCATGCAGGGTTCCCAGCTTCCTCTTCCATTAGCCCAGCTTTTGTGTCTTCCCTCCATCCACTCTCAGGTCTTTCCCTCTGAATATCTGTTAGGAGTGTGTCTGTCTTCCTCATCCCTTAGTGGTAGCTGTTCTACGTGGCTGTGTCTAGTTGGTCATCTTGCACAAATTTTGAAGTTCTTTTTAACATTTTTTAGCAAGTCACATCTAAGACAACACATTCCCATAGTTTTATTTTTTTTAAGAAAGTCTTTATTCCTCCTTTACTTTTGAAGAATAATTTTGTTGTGGACAGAATTACAGGCTGGTGGGTTTTTGTCTTCCAGCACTTAAAACATTTAATTCCACTCTATTCTTGCTTGCATGCTTTCTAAAGAGAAGTCTAATATAATTCCTATCCTCCTTCATCTTGTAGGTAAGCTATTTTTTTCCTCTGACTTCTTGGAAGATATTTTTTGTCTTTGATTTTTTCTGCAGCAAACGTGAGATGACCAAGTATAGATATTTTGGTATTTATTCTGGTTTGTGTTCTCTGAGCTTCTTGGATATTTGGTGTCTGTTATTAACATTTAGGAAATTCTCAGTCTTGTTTTCAGATATTTCTTCTGTTTCTTTCTCTCTTTCTTCTTCTTTTAGTACTACTATTACATGTATGTTACACCATTTGGGATCATCCCATAGTTTTTGGATATTCTGTTTCAGTTTCATCCCTTTCATCCTTTTTTTTTCTTTGCATATTAATTTTGAAAGTTTCCACTGATGTATCTTCAGGCTCACTGATTCTTTCCTCAGCTGTGTTCAATCTACTAATGAGCTCACTAAAAACATTCTTAATTTCTGGGCAATTCCTTTTTATTTTTTCTTAAGATTTTCTTCTCTCTGCTTACATAAACCATCTGATCTTACATGTTGTTCACTTCTTCAACTAAAGCCTTTAGCATATTAATGTTTTAAATTTGCAATATAATAAACTAAACATCTCTGTCATACCTGAGGCTGGCTCTGATGCCTGCATTGTCTCTTCCGGTTGTTTTTTGCCTTTTAAAATCGTTTGATAGATAGACATGACTTATCAGTTAATGTGAACTGAGGTAAATAGGCCATTAGTATGAGGTTTTATGCTTATCTGGCTAGGAGTTAGTTCTGTGCTCTCAGTGTGATCTGCTATCATCACAGTGAAGCCCTGTTGATGTGGTGGTAAAATATTAGGGAGGGGAAGCATTCTATGATTAAATCTTTCATTTTTGGTGGGCCAGCATCCCTGGGACTTGACTTCCAGAAGAAATTTTTAGCCTTTTTTTCCCTCACGTTATGTGAGACAGGAAAGGCAGAGAAGCCTGCAGACATGAATTGACCTTTCTCTAAGCTCATGTAAATTAGTTCCATAAAGAACATGTCTGTGCTGTGAAGAACAGAACAGCCTGGGCATATTCCAAAACAGTTATTTTTCCCCCCTCCTTCCTCCAGAAGGTGTTTTTGATTTTCACAGTGAAAATCTGGTAAGCCTTCTGGAGGTAAAACTCAAGAAACTGTGGGCCTCCCCCACCCTTAAGACTAGGCTTTCAGGCATTTTTCTCTCTCAAGGTAGCCCACGCTCAGACTCCAGCAAGCCTTCAATTACCTCAGTATTCCTACAAGCTTCCCGAGGCTTTTGCTCATATCAGGATGTGATTCTCTTCATTTGCCTTTATCACCACTTTTCAGGTGGTGGTTTGCCCTGTGACCTCAATTCTCTAAATGATCTAAGAAAAATGTTAATTTTCAGTTTGTTCATGTTTTTTATTGTTGCTACTGTTGTGAAAATGAGAGTGCTAACTGCCAAACTCTCTATCTGTCCAAAAGGAAAACTGAAAACCACAAATCAGTTGACTTTGAGTCCATGCAGAGAGGTTATCCTGATTGAGCCTGGTTTAATTAGATGGAGTCCTTAAAAGAGGGTCTGGGCCCTTCCAGAGGGTCCACGAGACTTCTGACCTGGCGTTGTAGATGCAAGTTGTTATTAAGTGAAATTAACGTGATTGGGCCACACGTAGGAAACTATGCTCAGCCTCTGGAAGCTGAGGCCCCAGTCCTACAAATACAAGGAACTGAACTCTGCTAACAATCGTGTACTCTGATGGGGTTCAGGACACAGTATCCTGAAATATGGCACCTTGGCATCTGAGAAAACAGCAGAAACAGGAGAATCTCTCTAACCTTCCTCCTGCCCTTCTCCCTTGAAGCAGGCCATAAAACCTAGAGAGAAGTTTCTGACCTTCCTGTGAAGCAGGCCGTAAGGCCTTCATGAAAGCGGTAACTTCCCTATACCCAGAGGAAAGCACCATCTTCTTATTGGTGATACAGGGACACAGAGAAGAAGCTGAATAAACAGGCATTCAGTTTCCTGCCATTAAATCATACATTTTAATCCAATCGCACTTCTCTATCACTGTTCACTTCTTCATCAAACCTACCACAAAAAAAAACAGTTTTACCAATTTCTTTGGGGCTTTATTTTGTTATGGAGGCTCCTGCATCTTGTACAACTTACATTAAATAAATCCATATGCTTTTCTTCTGTTGATTTATCTTTGGTTATAGAGTCCTCAGCCATGAACCTAGGATGAGTGAAGAACAGATATTTTTCCTCATCTATAGCTGAGAAGAGGGTCCGTAGCTCCCAAGAGGAACACAGCTCAACTGAAACTTTGAGTGCAATCTTGTGAGAACCTGAGTAGTGGACCCAGCAAAGCCACTTCCAGACTCCTTACCCACTGACACTATGAAATAGTAACTATGACTTTTTTAAGCTGCTAAATTTGTAGCAATAGAAAATTAGCCATGTGTGAATATTTGTAAATGAGTGTGTGTGTGTATCTGTGTATACTTACCTAGAAAGGCTAGCATAGTCATATAATTTATCTGGAAGAATAAATAAGGACTTGAACAGTATTTATATACTGTGCATGTTGGAAATGGAACAGATTGGGAGCACAGGGAGGGTAGGAAAGGGGCCTTTCATTGTCTTCCCTTTTAAAATTTTTGATGTTTAAATTATATAAATGAATTACCAATACAAAAAAATTTAACTTGGGGGATGGGTGCTATTTCAAACACATCCCTTATGCATGCCTGGAGTGCCCTGTGCATCCCAGTCTTTGACTTCCCTGCAGGTAGTGACAGGAAGGAATCAGATGGAATATACCTCAACTTCTAAGAATTTTTTTTGTTTGAGACAGAGTCTCACTTTATCACCCAGGCTGAAGTACAGCGGCATGATCTCGGCTCACTGCAACCTCCGCCTCCCAGATTCAATCGATTCTCATGCCTGAGCCTCCCAAATAGCTGGGATTACAGGTGCAGGTCACTACACCCCTAACTTTTGTATTTTCAGTCGAGACGGGGTTTTGCCATGTTGGCCAGGATGGTCTCAAATGACCTCAAGTGACCCACCTGCCTCGGCCTCCCAAAGTGCTGGGATTACAGGTGTGAACCACCACGCCTTGTGGATTTCTAAGAATTTTTGCACAAGTAAAGGATTGCCAGGGGAACAGAGAAATAAGAATGGCAGAAATGCAAATCCCTGATCAGGCTACAAATAAATTCACTTCATGGATAAAAGTTTCATTCTAAACATGAAGCTAATTCTAAGCAGTTCTTCTACTGAATGCTTTGAAAGGAAAATCTAACTATCATTTTGTCCCTAAATTTTATGACTGGATTTATGTCAAATACTGGACAGCATAATCTCCACTTTTACCACCTGTCTATTTAAAGAAAGTTATTTATTCTAGTGGAAAACTGGGTCGAGCTAAACATGTGGTACTTAAATGTAAAACATTTTTGGAGAGCTGCAAAGAAACATTTATCTGTTGATATAAGTGTGATTTGAAATGAAAATGTATGAAACACAGCTATAAAAGAGCATGACTGATTTTCTTTCTTTTTTTTAAAAAAAAAAAATGGGCTCAAGTTTTCACAACAAAGGGAATTTTGTTTCCTTTCAAGGTCCACCTTGAGATGTTTGTTTCACTCTAATGGAGCTGCTGTTACTTAGGTTTTTGCATTGCTGATTTCAAAGCTGTCCCAAGAAACTTGTAGCATGTTTCTTTGTGGATTTCTTCATTGCTTTCTATCTGAAATGGTTTGGCTGTGTCCCCACCCAAATGTCACCTTGAATTGTAATAATCCCCACATGTCAAGGGTGGGCCAGGTGGGGATAATTGAATCATGGGGGCCGTTTCCTCCATACTGTTCTCATGGTGGTGAATAAGTCTCATGAGATCTGATGGTTTTATAAATGCGAGTTCCCCTGCACAAACCCTCTTGCCTGCCACCGTGTAAGACATGCCTTTGCTTCTCCTTCACACTCTGCCATGATTGTGAGGCCTCCCCAGCCATGTGGAACTGTGAGTCCAATAAACCTCTTTTTCTTTATAAGTTACCCAGTCTCAGATGTGGCTTTATTAGCAGCATGAGAACAGACTAATACACCATCCTTTAAAAATGTATTTGGTATTTATTCATAGCCAAATTTTATTTGGACTGAAGTCTTGGAGTAAACGGATGATGGAGGGGTAGGAGAAGGATAGAAACATATCATGAGCTTTATAATGAAGAACACAAGGCTTTCACCTTCCTGTTTCATCTATTTATCTCAATGAGCCTATGTAAGGTATCATTTTGTCCATTTGAAGGAAACTGAAGGTTAGTGGGAAAGCCATTTCTTTAAGCCTACACAGCATAAGGGCCCAGCCAGAATTCAAACCAGGTCTGTTTGATTGAAAAGGACAGAAAATCAAACACCGCATGTTCTCACTCATAGGCAGTTGTTCAACAGTGAGAACACATGGAAACAGAGAGGGGAGCATCACACACTACGGTCTGTGTGGGGGAACTAGGGGAGGGACAGTGTGGGGTGGGGAGTTCGGGAGAGATAGCATGGGGAGAAATGCCAGATATAGGTGATGGGGAGGAAGGCAGCAAACCACATTGCCATGTATGTACCTATGCAAGAATCTTGCATGTTCTTCACATGTACCCCAAAACCTAAAATGCAATAATATATATATAATAAGATATAATCAAATAAAAATTAGGAAAAAAAAAGAAAATTCAAGATCACATCACCACCCCATGCTGCTGCTTACATTATGAACAAAATGCTTTAGGTTAAAAATGAAAAGCCTTATAAATAAAGTAGAAAGACCTGAATATCAGGCAGGTGGGTAACTGCCTTTGCTGGGTAGGTTGCTATTCTCAGAAGCAGAGGAGTAGGCCAGGAAAGTACAGGAACCAGCCAGCAGCAAGCTAGCAGACCATGGTGGGCCCAGCCACAGGATAACCCCTGGAGTATATGGACAGAGAAGTCACCCCTACTGACGATGCTTGCTCAGACTGGAAATCACTGGCATGTGCTGGGACCTGGAAGGCAAAGCTTTGCCCTCTGCCATTAAGTCCTCCACAGAATTGAAGAAGAAGATAGTAAGCCAGCACGCTCCCAAGTGCCCTACAGTTTGAGTGGTGAGCAGAGGGCATTATAGGAACCAGAGAAGAGAAGCACACAGACATGAGCTGACTGCATGGTCTGTTCAGGAAGACAGATCACTCGTTCTCCACAGCAGTTACTTTCCTTTCTGAAGCATCTGGGCCACCAGAGGCGGCTGTGCCATCTCTCTCAGTCTTGTGCTAGAGTTAGGTTCCTCACTCAACCCCAAACCGTGGCAGTTTCAGAGGGAAGAGTGTTGTCTTCCTCATGGGATGTCTGCTTCTTTGGTTTTCCTTTGCTTTGATTTTGTTTGTTGTGCTGGCTGTTAATTCTAAGGACTGGCATACTTCAGTTTTAGTGTCTGTCTCCTGTCTGGTTCTCGCATGTTTTTCCAATGCATGCTCCCCTCTCTGGGTGTCACATGACAAGTGCTTGTCATCACAAAACTTATTAACAACAGAAATGACATTCACATTCATCTTTATAATTTAGAGTAAAATAATTTAAATAAAACAGAGGAGGAACAATTAAGGAGTGTTCTATAGGGCCCCAGAGGACTTTCTTATTGCAAAATGTTATCACTTGTCAGTGTGTCAAAAATTCTCTGCCTTGATTATTTGTAGCAATACAATTTCACATGTGTAACGAATAATTGTCTTGATTATAGATATCAGTAGAATATTATATAGGGAATAAATAATTGACTGATCCTGGGTCTCTTTAGAAAATGAAAATATTTGAAATTTAAGTATATTTGTGGAATGTGCCTACTCTGTCATTCATTCATAGATGGTGTTTTCAGTAAGGAAAGCAAGTCTTATTTCCTAAAAAGTACAAAAAATAAAGAAATGAGTTAGCTCCGCAAAAGAAATGCAATCAGCAAATCCATGATTTTTCTAATTGCATTTTCCTCATCACCACTAGTTTAATGTATTGTGAAGAGCAAGAACCCTGGAGTCAAAACTTCCTGGGTTCTGCCACTTTATAGAAAGTGAAATTGAGCAAGTCATTGAGATTCTCTAGGCCTCAGCATTTGAGGACAACAGCGTTTTCCTCTTAGGACTGTCATGAGGATTAAGAGAGATCACGGATGTAAAGGATATAACATGGAGCATACGGTCAGTAAATGGTAGCTAATAGTGGTCTGGTCATTTTTTATGCCAGACAGATGCGCTGCAGATTGGATTGCCATATTCCCAGCTTCCTGATGTTGAATTACTACTACAGTATTTTCAAAACCCCTTGGGTTGGACTTTTGTTTCAATTGGTATAATCTAAAGATGGTTAATGGTGAAATATATGTGTCTGTGGGTGTGTCTCGAATCAAGATGATCTTACATTGTATTCATTTTTTTAAATCATGAAAGTGTGACTTTTTTCAAAATATATCTTAAATGCTTGCATGCTTACATTTATGAGAAAAACAATGTATGGCCTTTAAAATATATGTGGATCTTATCAAAAGAAACTCATTGATGGTTTTGTCTTTGTGATTTGCAATTCTTAATTAATTTACACAGATGCATTAAGTTCTTTCCAGCTGTGAAGACAGGTATGTACACAGGTTACACTGGAGGTTGCAATCCTCCTCTAAGAAAACACAGGAAATAAGAAATATTAAGATGTCATCTCAGCAAGGCTGATGAAAACTGATGCTTTTTCAGTATAAAACATGAGTCTAGTGAAGAGGCACAAAAGTAGTTTTACATCAATCATTAGACTTTTATTGTTTCCCAAGGTGACAGCAAGAGATAATGCTCATTCAGATGCATGCATTCTGTTTTAAAAATATGTTACTTTTATTTTTATATTGCAAAAGTAATATTTGCTTATTAAATATAAAAGTGGGGAGAAAGGCAGAGAGGAAAAAACATACAGATAAGCCAAATCGAGAAAAAAATCCATCCTTAAGCCTGCTAAGGAGATGTACATGCTTTTAGACTTTTTGATATTCTTGGTGTTACAATTTATTTTAAAATAGTTTTTGTTGCTGCAGAGCTATTTTATAACTTGATTTTTTCTAGTGAAATATGCAATCAACATCTTTTCATGTCAAGAAATAGAATTCTATTAACTATTTTAGTAGCTGCCTATTATCCTATTATATGACTATACCATAATTTATCTAACCAAGATCTTATCATTAGAGATTTAGGTTGTTATTTTTATTTTCTCTTCCCTTCAAAACACTGTGACACAAAAATGCTTTATATACACTTTGTAATCTTGTTTGGTTGGTGGATCAGGAGAAGATTCATTAATTTAGAGCTTGAAATATATGCTGACAACTTACTCTCTGGGGGGCTCCCTGGTCAACGAGACCAGCATTGCTAAAGTGAACATGTGCTCCCTGATGTTTCTTATGGCTCTTCTTTTGTTTTCATCTTTGGACTTTCTTAAGGAAACAAATGATTCTCTTTGTTTAATCAGCCTTTTCCTGGTTACTGACAAGGCTAACATTTCTTCTATTTTTATTGCCTATCTGAATTTATTTTATAAACTACTTGTTAATGCTCTCACCTAGCTTCTAATTATGATAAATATCATTTTTAAAATGTATTTATGCTCTTTATATGTTAGGAATGTTAACACATTACATTATGTTGCAATTTGATGCCAGTTTTCATTTGACCTTCATTTTCATATTAATTAGGTTAATGCTAAACTGTTTAGTTTTATGCATTAAATATTATGCTATTCTTAAAAATAGCATAAATATAGTCACCTTGCATATATGAGCTATTTAAATTCAGGAGGAAATATATTTTGAGAAGAACACTCGGATAAAGTACCAAGGTGACACTCATTATCAAAGAATCTGGAGATTTGCCAAAATATATACCAACTCTGATTTTATATATATATATATATATATAAAAAAAGATTTGCTGTAAGCCTCAGTCTTTTGCAGGGCGAACAGATGAATGTACATAATAATATCCTTTATAGATCTGTGATAATCCTTTGAGCACATATTGAAATTTCTGCAAAGCAGCTAAATGTGTTTCTAGGATTTAAAAATTCCTAATACATTAATCTGAAAACACAGATGTCTATCTGGCCAAACGAAAGAATGCCTAATAAAGTTTTCAGTGGAAAAATTAGTGTCCAATGTCTTCAGCAACCTTAGTGTGCCATGGACCATAAGTGGTAAGCAGCTCAGCTTCCCAGTGCATCTGGATCCAGAATGCGAAATATCTAAATGCCAGGAAGTCACTCTGAGCAAGCCATTTTGTTTTAATTGAATGGCTTTGTTATAACAAGAGAAATATGTTTGATTGGCTTACAGTTTAGAATTCTGTTCGTTTAAAAGGCAAATATTTACAAGGCTTTTTAAAAATGATTTATCATGACAGATGTGTAGCAAAACATAGATACTAATCCAAGATGGCCCAGGATTGACTCTGGCTGGGCAAAGTAGACAGTGACTTTGTTTGCGCTCGATATTCTCAAATGACACAGCTCACCTAACCACTGTACTGTCTTGTCATACTGCTAGTGGAAGCTTTAGAAGCTGACCTCTGTACATTTGATCCCCACAGCCCAATTAACCTGCCAGGAATGATGGGAGTTGGAGGTGGAGAAAAAAACAATTTGAGCTGTTAATTTAAGTAAGGTAAATATCACATACTAATTTACAATACTAGAATAAATGCTACCCAAGGAAATAATTCTCTTTACCATCACGCCTATCTGGACAATCTAAGATCACATCTGGAGCCAATTACTTTAAAAGTAGGCATTGATTTTATTTTATTTTTTACCAGCAAGAAACAAAGTGGCATAAGAAATGTCGGTTTACTACTTTGTTTATATTAATTATATACAGACACTAGAAGGCGATAGCATAAGATTGATTGTAATTGAGCCATAAATTTAACATACAGCAACATCATCCATTTACCTGGACAGCTCTTAGCTGAAATATATTTCTAGAGCTGCAATAGGGGAAAGAGGGCTTAAAGATAACAAATGATAAATGTCTTCTACCTACAGCCAAGTGAACAAATCCTTAACAACCTGGTGTCTACTTAGCTAGCAAATTTATTCTCCTATTATATGAATCATGCAAAGTTTGAGTATCTAAAGGCCTATTTATCACCAAAGATTCCTATGTTTGGCAAGTATGCCTAAGAAATTCTAGCAAGTTTTGAAAATAAAATGGCTTTCGTAGCAATCTCTATATAGTATCCAGCCTCTTGAGTGGCTCTGTTCAGCCACTTGAGGTGTTTGCAAGGTTAATTTAGATGTCCAGGAAGTATCTGCTCATTCACACAGGCCCAAGGCAGTGAGGTCCTTGGGCTTGTGTGAATTACAATAGCCAAAGAAGAATGTAAAAGGGAACCTCGGGTACGGATGATAGAGAATGTCACTGGACCACTGGGAGAAACATCTGCAGCCCTAAGACTTGGTTGAAATTTATAACATCTCTGTTGCAGTAATAGGACAAAACAAATTCAGCTTGTTCTACAGAAATCCGGAGGGGAAACAGGTTGGAAGGATGAAGGAGAACATCTATTCTTTAATACCCTCCCAGCTTTAGGCTAGCAAATCTCTACCCACAGGGTGAGGAGAAGGAGAAGCCTAGAGGGCAGTGTTAATCACGCTGTAGACTTGGCCTTAGTAAAGGAGTCTACCAGGAAATTATTGAGGGGTTTTGGTCTATGAATGGTAGACAGTCCCATAGGAGTCCAGTTGCTCAACAGTTCTGTAACTGACTTCAGATCAAGTTGCTCAGGTACTGGGAAAATGGAGAACACTTGGAAGGATGATAGAGTATGGGCAGACTCTGAAGCAGACAGTCACATTTGCAATGCCAGATTTCCATCTGACGTGAATTTGGAAGTAAACCCATGATCAACTGTGATATCCAATTTGAAGTACAATTTGTAGTAGCTTTCTAGATGGGTTGTGTATGAGCAGTGTAAGTAGGGACTGAATCAACACCGACCTCCCCACTTGCCTGGTCCATCCCAAAGGATTCTTGAGAGGAGTGCAGAGGTGGAGAAAATTGCTGGGCTTACAGGGAACCTGGGAAACTGCCTGACCCAGGAGACACCTTGGGGCATGCACCAGCTAACAGAGAGATGGCCAGGAAATGTGTGAACTTTCCCCACCCCCACCACAATCCAAAATATGAATGAAATCACCATTTGAAAATTAAATGAACCTAACTGCATATCAAGTTAGTGTATTGCCATAAAGCAAAAAAATATTTCCAATGGCTCTAAATAGAAGAATTTTAGTGTATATTCATCTACACAAAGGAATTTTAAACTGCATGTAGTTAATTATAGTTTTTAATATACTAGTGTTATTTTGAAATTGACATATACGTTCAAGAAAAAATATGTAATTTTGCATGTAATTGTTAATTGTTAAGCAAATAATGTTAACATAGTTAATAACAAAGTTTAGCGTAACATAAAAGAGGTAAAAATACAAAATCAATAACATGAAAACTACGATCTTAAATCTGAATTAGAAATACTATTATGGGCTCATGACTTATTTTCTTGTTCTTATAAAACAAAGACTTCCCAGTTCGGTCCAGTGGAAAGGCCAAGAAAATGGAAGGACAGTCTAGTAGTAATTAGCAACCCTCACACATAACTGTGGCCTCTGGCTACCATTTCCCACCAAAGGAACAGTGTTCTAAGTCTAAGGTAGAACATGTGTAAAGTAAACCCTGAGCATCTTGTGTGGCTGGAAGGCAACAGGGCTACCAACAACCACAGGAATCATGTCAAGGACTCAGCCTAAAGGAGTTCCCCAAAATCAAGATGAGATATTTTAAGCATCAAAAAATAAAATAATGTCTGCAATGGATTAAAATGTCAAGTTCATAAAAACTTATATGTTCATAATGATAAAAAAAATCCTTGGCCGGGTGCGGTGGCTCACGCCTATAATCCCAGCACTTTGGGAGGCCGAGGAGGGTGGATCACGAGGTCAAGAGATTGAGACCATCCTGGTCAACATGGTGAAAACCCGTCTCTACTAAAAATACAAAAAATTAGCTGGGCATGGTGGCGCGTGCCTGTAATCCCAGCTACTCAGGAGGCTGAGGCAGGAGAATTGCCTGAACCCAGGAGGCGGAGCCGAGATCGCGCCATTGCACTCCAGCCTGGGTAACAAGAGCGAAACTCCGTCTCGAAAAGAAAAGAAAAGAAAAGAAAAGAAAAATCCTTGCTTATTCTTGGAAGTTGCTAAGGCATCAGCTTTATTTTTTTTGAAAATTGGTAAATAAAGGGAAAGGGTCAGCATATATCCTATCTTTTCCATACAAACCTACTTCTGGTACCCGTATAGTTAATGATGGAAAATTTTGTATGAAAAAAAAGCTTATTATTAAGTGGCAGGATTAGAAACTCACTATTTCACGCCTGTAATACCAGCACTTTGGGAGGCGGAGGCAGGTGGATGACCTCAGGTCAGGAGTTCAAGACTAGCCTGGCCAACATGGTGAAACCCCATTCTCTACAAAAAAAAAAAAAAAAAAAAAAAAAAAAAAAAATTAGCTGGGTATGATGGCAGGTGCCTGTAATCCCAGCTACTTGGGAGGCTAAAGCAGGAGAGTTGCTTGAACCCGAGAGGCAGAGGTTGCAGTGAGCCTAAATCATGCCACTGCACTCCAGCCTGAGTGACAGAGTGAGACTCCATCAAAAAGAAAGAAGGAAAGAGTGAAGGAGGGAAGGAGGGAAGGAAGGGAGAAAGGGAGGAAGGGATGAAGAGAGGGTGGAAGAGAGGAAGGGAGGGAGGAAGAGATGAAGGGAGGGAGGGAGGGAGAAAGGGGGGAAGGGAAAGAAAGAAAGAGAAAGAAAGAAAGACAAAGAAAGAAAGAAAAAAAAAGAAAGGAGAGAGAAAAGAAATCACCACTTCTACTTTGTACCACCACTACTATGAAGTAGTGGATGTAGACTGTTTTCATCAATGGCTGTGGAGCCATTTAGTGAAAAGTTAAAGGGCAACTTTAGAATGCAGAATTGGGTTGACAACATTGAAACCCACTGTTCAAACACCTTGCGGTAGGTAGGACCATGAGTTCCTAGGAGCCTTCTGTTGTAACGAAACACCCAGTGTCACCAAAGAAGTAAGAAAGTTGTTCATTCTAGTCCAGCCTCTGTAATAGAAAAAGCATAAGCATGAGTAACTACGTCTTGAAGAAACCATTATCAATGCAGAAAGTAGCTGGTGCTTTTTATTTAAATCATCTAGTTGCTATCATGTAATATATGGCCTGGGAAAAAAGATGGAGAGAGAATTACTACAGAGGGAAAAAAAGAGACATTGAGAGACACGCCAAGCAATGCTGCCCAGGAAGCTTTGGGGCTCTAATTCTAACAAATCATCTCCAAAAAGACATTTTTCAGAAAAGTAGAAATTTGTACACAGGCCAGATATATAATAATACTGAGAAATTACTTTAAGTTTGCTGGGTGTGAAAAAGTTATTATGGTTATGATTTAAAGTCTCATCTGCTACAGAGACATCCTGCAGTATTTATAAGTAAGTGATATTATGTTTGGGATCTCTTTAGAACACTTCAAGGGAGATGGGGGAATGACAGGAAGTGTGAGGAGTTATACTGCAACAAGATAAGTGAATGCATTGTTGAAGTGGCCAATGGACAACAGGGTTCCATTAACTTCCCTGTACTTTTGTACATATCTGAAAAATTTATTAATATGAAATAATAATACTAAAGTCAATCATCAATGTTAAGCCACACGGCTTTCCTGGAAGCAGAAAAAGGCCCCAGAGATTCTGAATTGCAACCCTCAGACTACATGTAGCCCCATCCAGGAAAAATATTTGCTTACAGCCGGTGTCTC
Source organism: Aotus nancymaae (assembly GCF_030222135.1). Taxonomy (NCBI): domain Eukaryota; kingdom Metazoa; phylum Chordata; class Mammalia; order Primates; family Aotidae; genus Aotus; species Aotus nancymaae. Next base: position 4,343,317 of record NW_026988570.1, on the reverse strand, counting down.
TGACAACACCATTCATTCAGAAACTATGATCTTAATCCACTAGAGCCCAGAGTTTCTCTGAGACAAGCTAGGCTGTCAGCTTCACCTTATATCACAGGAAATTTGACTATTTCCACCAGTCTCCAAAATGAGTAAGTCATATTTTGATTGTGTCTGCCATGGTCTTCTGGGGGATCTTCATTATCATTGGCACGATAGAGCACACAGCAGCTGGTGAACCGAAGGCAACAGCCCTCATCCCCAGAAAACTCATTTCAGGGAGAGGGGGGAAAAAAGGCAATAAAGTTGTCAGTGCAATAATGCTTCACCTTGTGAAGCCTGAATGCCTCAATGCCGTGATGTTTTTGTTTAGTCAATTATCCCCTTGTCTGCTAAGAATAGAAACTGCAGCTGCTTAGGCATAACAAGAAAGTTGTTCATTTCTTTGAAAAGTGTTTTCTTTCTTCACAACATGCCTAACTCAGGCATAAGCTAGTTCAAACCTTTCTAGGGTCCTCCAATTAGCTGCAATTAAACATGTACAAATGCTACTCCAATGAGACCTGTTTGCATATAGTTTATAAGAGGCATCGTTTTTCCTAACGTTTTTCTTCCACTCCTAAGGGAAGTACAAGCTCTGTGTAGCCATTTCAGGAATGGTTGCTAAGTTTATCTGTCAGCCTGAAGAGATGAGATTTTGTATGAGATTAACATTTAAATTGATAGTCTTTGGGTAAAACAGATTGCCCTCCAAAATGTAGGTGGACCTCAACCTATCAATAGAAGGCCTATTAACAGAACAATAAGACTGACCTCTCCAAGCAAGAGGTCCTCAAGTACTCCTTCTCCAGTAGCTGGCCTACCAGACTATCTGCCCTTTCAGGTCTCTAGGGTCTCTAGCTGGACCACGCTGCAGATTTTGAACTTCTCAGCCTTTACCTAATCACAAGAGCTAATTCCTTTCAATAAATCACATATAATATATGTATGGGATAAATGCAACCTAAATCATATATATGAAATTCTAATTCTCCTAGCATAAGTCTATGCATTTAACCTTATAGAGCTAAATGCCTCTAAAAATAAAGTGGATTTCTTCTTCTAATTATTTGCACGTTTTTGTACATATATATTCTATTGGTTCTCCTTCTCTAGAGAACCCACACACATCAGTGGAAGGAAAATGGTTCATCTACCTTAAATGCTCAGGTTTTCAATTTTGCTACCTCAGACCTTCACTTGATATAGAAATACTTGGAAACCACATAATTCCCTGAGATGAATCCCTCCAGTAGCAGTTTGGGTGAGGACTGAGCTGTAAGAAGTGATAGTATGGTGTCGTGCTGTGGCTTTGAGTGTGACCCATCACCCCAACGACATGTCTTCATCTCCAGGCTCACTTTCATTGAAAAGCATGCGTTTGGGTTTGTTTTATGAAAATGTAATAAATGTTTACCTTTTCAAGGAAAACATTAACCTTCAAATTGGGACATAGAAATCTAACATCAAATTTAACCTCCACTAATTACCAGCTGTGAAATCCCTGGGCACCTTAAACTCTCTGTGCCTCAGTTTCCTTATCTGGAAAACAAGCATTTTTAAAATTTCTCCTTAAAAGGTTTATTGTGAAAACAAAAATGAAATGATAGGATTCCAGGATGGAGGGCAGAATGTCACCAAACGATCTAACGTATTACTACTACATCATGGGTGGAGAAAAGGTGCTGACCTGAAAAAGCTTTAAATGTGCAATAAAAGCAGAGGAAACAGCACAAAGCACTACACTCTGAATGGTAAAGTTATTTCCCACAGAGGCATGGTTTCACAATCTTCATACCGCTATAGATATACACTGGAATTCAGCAATTAGAGAGCTGATGGTAGGGATTTACAGAAGCCAGGGGGAGATTAGAATAATCCATGTGGTCATAAATGGAGTTGCAGACAGCAGTATAAACTGATGTATAGACTAATATAGATGCAAGATTACCTACAGAAATAGTTATGGATACATGTATATACAGGGGTTAGTATACGGACATCTCTTGCGGGCCTGGAAGCCATTAGTCATCAGTAGCACCAGTTCCTCTAGCACCCAGAGCTTGGTTTCTAGTGTTATTCTCCAGGAAAATGAATAGGGGAGCCTTGAGAAAGAGTCAACTCTAAAAGTGAATCAAAATTCACAAGATGAGTCTGGAGCACCTTATAGTACCAGGAACTAAAGATATGCTCAAAAAAAAAAAAAAAAAAAGCAAGCAAACAAAAAAATGTCACAATGATGAGGGGAGTGAGCTGAGCCACAAAAGTGGTATTAGATGATAACTCGATGTTTAACATATAAATAAAATAAATTTTAAATGCATATATGTAAAACATCCCCGGGTCCATGATGACACAACTGATTGGAATAAATGGAGAAGGGGGACACATTTCCAAATCAGAAACATTGCAAATAATTTATGCAGAGAATTAGTCCTCATTTCTTAAGTGTGGGAGGTACCTAGTGACCCGCACAAGAGAATACACTATGGAAAGGGAGAGAGAATCATTGTACAGTGGAAATACCAGACAAATGCTACTTGAGCCAGATGGTCAAGGTTAACACCAACAATGACAAGTCATATTGATAGTGTGTACCTTAGATATGATGTGGTGAAAATGACACTTTACCCCTGTGGTCTTCCTCCAAGATACACATAATCCCAGTCTAATCATATGAAAAATATCAGAAAAATCTCAGTTGAGAAACAGCCTACAAAATACCTGACCAGTGCTCCTCAAAATTATCAAGGGCTCCTAGCACTTTGGGAGGCTGAGGCGGGCAGATTACTTGAGGTCAGGAGTTTAAAAGCAGCCTGGCCAACATAGTAAGACCCTGTCTCTACTAAAAATACAAAAAAATTTAGCTTGGCATGGTGGTGGGCACCTAAATTCCCAGCTACTCCCAAGGCGGAGGCAGGAGAATCACTTGAACCCAGGAGGTGGAGGTTGCAGTGAGCTGAGATCACACCACTGCACTCCAGCCTGGGCAACACAGTGAGGGACCATCTCAAAAAATATATATATATATATCAAGGGCATCAAAAACAAGGAAAGTCTGATAAATTGTCACAACCAAGAGGAGCTTAAGGAGACTGGATGACTTGGCGTAATGTGGTATCCTGGATGGAATCCTGGGATAGAAAAAGAACATTAGGAAACAGCTAAGGATATTCTAATGTAGCATAGGCTTTAGCTAATAATAATAATGTATCAATGTTACTTCATTAATTGCAACAAATATCCATCACAATGTAGAGTTTAATAACAAGAGAACCTATGTGGAAACTCTCTTTACTATATTTAGATTTAAAGATTTTTCTGAAAACCTAAAACTGTTCTAAATATATATATTTTATTTAAAAACTGAAGTCATATAATTTTAAGTTCTTTATGCACTAAATGACTACTCAATAATATTAGTTTCTATCACTAATTATTACTGAATGAGAGGAATATTAAGAGAACATTAGGTAGATCTTAATAAAACAAGTCTTAAATGCAAGCCCAATTTTTATAGTAATGATTAGGGGAGGATTAAGAAGAATCTATGGATTTCAAAGTTAGAGGATCAAATTAAAAGAAAAAAGGGATTACCAATAAAACCCAAGCTAGTTTACAAAGCACGCATAAAATAACGAGATGAAGAAACCTAGTTTCTTTTAGTTATGAAGCTTAAATAGACTTGTCTATTCAAAACTGACACTAAGATGAAGAAATATTTTTCTGATATTTATATGTAGTACCAGAAAAGGGCTCAAAAGACAATGGTGAGTGTCTTTTTCTCCCCACCCGGAACTGCCCTCCATTTTCTGCTGTATACGGTGGTGCACTAGCTTACCAGGATGGCCGTAACCAAGTATCACAGACTGGGAGCTCAAACAACGGACATTTATTCATTTATTCTCACAGTTCTGGAGGCTGGAATTCCAAGATCAAGGTGTTCGTAGCGTGTTGGTTTCCTCTGAGGCCTCTCTCTTTGAATTGCAGATGCCATCTTCTCCTTGTGTTTCCACATGGTCAGCCCTTGGTGTGCACCTGTGTCCTAATCCCCTTTTCTTACAAGGACACCAGTCAGATTAGATTATGGCCCATCCCCATGACCTCATTTTCAGTTAATTACCTCTCTAAAGACCCCGTCTTCAGACACAGTCACATTCCAAGGTACTGGGGGTTAGGACTTCAACATATGCATGTGGTAGAAAGTGGGGTAACAATTCAGCCCATTACATATGGTCTAGATTGCGGGTTATTGTGAAGATCAAATGTCAAAGTACTCAGTGGAGCACCTGGTACAGAGTGTTTCCCGTAAGGAGGGGCTGATGCTTATTTATCCAGAATCTTGCAGACAGGGCTAAAGCACCCTTGCCAAGTGACTCTGCCCCTTTCTCATCTCCGCACACCTAAGGTTGGCCCTAGGCCTTGTGTCAAGCGAGGCAGATGCTATTTTCATATTATCCTCCTGAACCCCCTTGATACCTTCCTCCTCATTTCCAGTGCTTCAGCCCATCCTTCTGGAAATTCCAAGCTCTCAGGCCCTTTGGAACTTCCAGTATCACAAATAAATAGATAGTTGATGGTAGCGATTTACAATAAGCTGATGGTACAGCTCTTTACTCCTAGGCTACAAAATTAGGCCTTGCTTGTGTGAAGGGACTAAATGACTAAAACACTCCTCCCCACATGTGCTTGTCCCCATAGAATAAGTGATGTCAGGATGCAAATTTAGGTGTAAATCCTGGAGTAGTGCGAGAGAGAGAGAGAGTGTGTGTGTTTGTATGTGTGTGTGTATTTTCATGTATTTGGGAGAGAGTGGGGATAAAAGGAGAGGGAAGAGGACCAGAAATAGAGAAGCAGAAAAGGCCCTCGCTCCTTCAAAATCAGCACAGGTATATGAACACCTACACTAAGTTAAGACTCAGCTGCCAGAACCTCCTTTTGCTTTGCAACCCAGCTTGTTTTCCTTAAATCGATTTTCTGAGTCAGATGCCCAAGTGTGAGTTTGTCTGAACTTCTATATTAATATATTGCTAATAATCCCCCAAAACTTTTAAAAACTAATAACACATATTAATAAGTGCGCTTAACTTTTCAGAGTAGTTTTGTATATAATGACCTAATTTTCTCTAAACAGCCACAAGAAAAGAATAAAATAAATAATACTGGCCCATTTTATAAAGGAGAAAATGGACCCAGGGAAAATGCTACTTGCTTAAGGCCAAACAACAGGGATGTAAATTCAGGTCATCTGAATTTTATCCTAGGAAACCAGAGTTTTCTTATTTAAGTTAGGGTAATAAGCAAAGCATTAACACTGAATAATTACACTTCTGTCTCCTTTGACTGATGCATTTTAAGCTTGAATTCCAAACAGTTACATTCCTACTACAGTTTTTTACTAGTTGAAGTATATCTCCGACGTATTTATATATGCTGATATAAGTATATGTGGACTTGCTATAATATTTTGCTAGGCATGACTGTATTTATGGTTATATGATATAATAGATTTAAATAGACAAATAAAATTCCAGGAGGCTTATTTTCCTGGTTTGTCTGTGTGACTTCTGGAAAATTTAGAATGGTGTACAAACACAAAAGACTTCTAGATTACTATAAAATAACATAGAATATATATAAAGAAATGCATAGTTTTGACTATTTGTCTAGTTTCTCAGCATTGCCCATTATAGATTTATGAAGCAGAACTCCAAGATATAAAAGTCATCATCTCTTTCAAAAGTAACAGAAAATGTAGCATATTCTGCTTTGAAATACTATTGCTTAAAAGAATCGATTTCAGACCCCATTTCTGACTATGCTGAAGGACTTGCAGCAGACCCCAACACTTCCCTGAAGAAAAACTGGAAAAACTAGATTAAATACAAAAGAGAGAGACAGAGAAAGTGCTTGAAGGTGTTGATGATTTGCTGAGGTAACAAGAACTTAGGTGGCCAAGGTCCCTGTGAGAAGGCACTTTAAGGAGGTGAGCCTAGGTGCTGACACTGCTCCTTTCTCTTTGGAGACCTTGCCAGCTCTCTGTGGGAGGCAGAGAGTGAGCATGCAGCCAGAGGGCCTGGGCACAAGGCCACCGCCAGCAGGGAAAGGAGCAGGTAGAGCTTTCTGCAATCTCGTGATGCTGGAAAAACAAAGCAGATTTGACATTGGCCACATCAGCAAGACGTGGGGAGCGGTGTCTAGGTGACAAAGTGCGTACTGGGAGGCGATCCTGCTCTCAGCTTCGTTCCCCTTGAGGCATCTGCTGACATCTGGAATTGCAAAGAGCAAGGGAATAAAAATAAAACAAAAAACGGGCAGAATAAACTTTTTGTTTGCCATTTTTGTGGCCTAGGGAGTACTCCACTGAAGGGAAGAAGCCCCAGTAGACACCTAAGGTTCATGGTTGGAACTCCTGAAGAGGGTGTGAAATAGACTAGAGGTAGACAAGGTCTCATGAAACTACAACCCCATCTCAGTCTGCTCAGTTTAGATTGAGATAATTTACTCCTATCTATCTGCCTTCCAAGGACAGAAAGGAGCCTCTCTGGAAGAAGGGAATATCATCCAGAGCCTCTGTAACTTATACAAATTGTTTAGCATTTAAGAAAATTGTCTTTGCATGCTAAAAACATAACCAAAACATAACCGTAAATAAGGTCAAAGAAAAAGATCCATAAAATAACAATTTCAATAAAATGAATAATAAAAACCATATATAAATACATACACTTTTCTGTATATTTACATATGCATATTTATGTATATGCATATGTAAATATATGCATATTTATGTACTTATACAGTCATGCATTGCTTAATGACAGAGATACATTCTGAGAAATGCATCCTTAGGTGATTTTTTTTTCATTATGCAAACAAAACTAGATGGAACAGCCTACTGAAAACCTAGGCTCCATGGTACAGCTTATTGCTCTTAAGCTACAAAACTCTACAGCAGGCCGGGCACGGTGGCTCATGCCTGTAATCCCAGCACTTTGGGAGGCCAAGGCAGGTAGATCATGAGGGCAATAGATGGAAACCATCCTGGCCGACATGGTGAAACCCCGTCTCAACTAAAAATACAAAAATTAGCTGGGTGTGGTGGCATGCGCCTGTAGTCCCAGCTACTCTGGAGGCTGAGGCAGGAGAATCTCTTGAACGTGGGAGGTGGAGGTTGCAGTGAGCAGAGATCATCACACCACTGCACTCCAGCCTGGCAACAGAATGAGACTCCATCTAAAAAAAAAAATCCTCTATATCATGTACTTCACTGAATATTGTAGGCAAGTATGACACAATGGTAAGTATTCATGGCTCTAAATATATCAAAAGAGAAAAGGTACAGTAAAAATGTGGTATCATAATCTGGTATGATCACTGTCATTTATATAGCCCATAATTGACCAAAATGTCATTATGCTTCACCTGACTGCATATACATTAAAATGACTTTAAAGAAGCACTGCATAGAAAGCTAATGTCGGCCGGGAGTGGAGGCTCACACCTGTAATCCCAGTACTTTGGGAGGCCAAAGAAGCTGGATTATCTGAGATCAGGAGTTCAAGACCAACCTAGCAAACATGGCGAAACCCTGTCTCTACTAAAAATACAAAAGTTAGCCAGGCATGGTGGTGAGTGCCTATAATCCCAGCTACTCAGGAGGCTGAGGCAGGAGAATCGCTTGAACCTGGGAGGTGGAGGTTGCAGTTAGCCAAGATCACACCACTGCACTCCAGCCTGGGTGACACAGCGAGACTCCATCTCAAAGAAAAGAAAAAAGAAAAAAAATAAGGAAGAAAGCTAATGTTGACGTAGGGAAGTAGGGAAGGTGGGAAGGTGAAGAAAACTCCACACTAAGGAGATGACATATGGGTTGAATCTTGAAAAAGATAGGAGAATAAATGGTAAACTCTAAAATTCAGAACTATGAAAGACAACAGTGCAACCCCAGGCTAGGGTTCATGTTGTCCAGGAGTAGGATTAAAAGCTGGTAATGTATTTTAGGGCCTGTAACTCTGTCTCCTCCCCAGAAATCAGGAGCCCAGCAGAGGTCACTCAGTCTGTAGCTTGGTTAGATTGTTTTAAGAAGATAGAATGTGAAGGTTGGGCAGGAAGGGTTAGGAGACTTGTGGTAGATCCGTAGGAGATAAAGACAGCCTCAATTAGTCAGTGGCCCCGGAGGTGCAGAGGTGGAGTGGGTATTGAAAAGTGACTTGAGCAGGACTTGGCAACTACTTGGATGAGCGGAGAATTGGTAAAGATGATTGTGACATGTTATCTTGGAAGCCCAGCTGGATGAGGTTGGGATGAGTCAAATTAGCGGGTGGAAGATGGGTATAAACTTGCAGACAGGGCATAAAGACCAGATGTGATAAGTTCCTCAGAGTAGGGTAAGTTGCAATGACTATAGGCCACTCAGATAAGAGACATCCATGGGTATCTCCTGCACACTAAGGAATAGAAGTTTACTCCTCAAGGAAGAGGTCTAGGGACTGAGATTGGGAATTACGAGCACGTAGGTGAATGCAGGACAATGAGTGTGGTCACGTCATCACACAAGGAGAACCTTAATAGTGTGAAAATTAAGAGACTGAGGAGTATCAAGATTTGTGGGTGGAAAAATCAAATTAACATTGTTTGGCCATTGTGATGATCTGTATTGTTATTTCAGAGCTACAGCAGATTGAACTCCACTACTGAAACCTTATCATCTCACGAAGCTGCAGTCACTTAACCTCACTTAGTTCCATCTGTGTGAACTACCAGGCTGCCAATCATTTCTTAACTTCCCCATCCTCCGCTTCCTCACCTTGGGTGATCACACCTGATCTAATAACCATGAGGATCAAAAGGTACAGAATGCATTAAAGGCAGTCTGTCTAGTTAGAGAAGGAAGGGCAGCCCACCGATGAAGGACCTGAATCTGGATTTGGACTTGGTTATAGCACTTATGAGTTGTTTAGCTTTCAGTAAGTCGCTAAACTCTCTAAGTCTCCTTTCCATTGTGATGATTCATTCATTCAACAAAAATGTATATACGATACCTACATTAACCAGGCAGTCTAGCTGGCATGAGGATCGCATGCAAACAAACCAAAAATCTTTGCTCAGCTGTGCTTGTGTTAATGGTACCCAGATCATCAGCTGTTGTAAAGACAACATGAAAGAAGGCATGGACACTGGTGAGGCACAATGCCCGGGACAAGGTACACGCTCATAAAACGTTAGCTAATTGTATCATGGGTAAGACCTCGGCCAAAGTCACCTTTTAACTCTCTTCTTCCTGAAACTGTTTCTAGTGTCAGTCAAGGTAGAGAAAAGCATTACAAAAAGTAGAAACATTACAACCAACTACACTGTTTTCAGTCATAAACTCACCACATTGATAACTGTGTTATCAATTTTAAATGGCCAAATGTTAAAAATGAAGTATTACCATTCAAATATTTCTTACTAGCTTTAATCATCTTGAGGAAAGCAAGTGAATTTCAGCTTAAACTGATAAAGTAAATGATGGACATTTTAATATGCAAGAGATTTACGAACTACTTACCAATGATAAATGATACCTTGCCACAGTGTATGAAAAAGAGCTGAGACTGACTGGGGTTGCAGGGCTCTGCAGTGGACTCTCTGGAGTGAGTGCCAATGCTGGTGGCGAGAGCGGGGCTGGGGAATGTGAGCTTTGCATGCTCAGCTGGGTGACAGCCCTCATCAGAGAGTCCAAGAGGTTCTAACACAAAAATTTTAAGAATACCCAAACTAAAGTATATTTCCAACTTCCACAAAAGGGAAAAAATGTGGTAAATACAAGATGGGTTGTGACACAATTGATTGAACTGATCTTAGATGATTTTGAAAGTCCGAAGGAGGGATGTGTCAGATGCCTAGCAATGGGAAAGGCAAGTGGTGGGAGTTTCTCGGTGTGTTGTCAACATTGCCCACGACCCATGAGCTGACACTCAGTGTCTTCTGGTCCTCCTGCTGTGTCCCCAGGTTGGTATGGGTGCAATATCAGGCAAGACTTTTTTTTTTTTTTGAGATGAAGACTCACTTTGTCACCCAGGCTGGAGTGCAGTGATGTGATCTGGGCTCACTGTAACCTCCGCCTCCCAGGTTCAAGCAATTCTCCTGCCTCAGCCTCCCAAGTATCTGGGATTATAGGCACCCGTCACCGTGCCCAGCTAATTTTTATATTTTTAGTAAAGACAGTGTTTCACCATGTTGGCCAGGCTCTTGAACTCCTGACCTCAGGTCATTAGCCCGCCTCAGCCTCCCAAAGTGCTGGGATTACAAGCACGAGCCACAGTGCCCGACAGGCAAGACTATTTCTAACTACCTAGCAGTTACATTGCTAACTATCAAATTTAAATTTAATATCGTATTTTATTCATTAATTTCCTATGCATTTGGTTAAGCAATTCATTTCTCCAAGGCCTAATCACTCATGCCTAAAGTGTCACAATGGATCTGTATATAAGCAGTGATGAGGACACGCCCTGAGCACTTGGTGTTCCCAAAAGTAGAGGAACAGAGAGTTGTACTGAATCTTGTTCTGAATCATTAAATGACTGAAGCTGAACATGATCTTAGGGAATTTGGAGGCATTTGTGTGACTATCCTGAAGCAGAATTAGCCACAGTAAATGTTCCGTCTAATGGCCAGTGATAAAGACAATTTCCAGCTTTTCTTTGGAAAATTAATTATTCTAATTAATAAATAAAAGATGTATAAGAAAAATATCAGTAAACAAACCAATAAATATACGCGTCTTTGGCATGGTGATTACACAGAGAAATCCTCGAGCTATGAGTTATTATAATACAGAGCGTACGGCTTACCCTCATCCCTTTGGCTTATAAATCATTCATTCATTCATCAAAGTTTAGGAGCTAAAACAGATATGGTCTCTCAGATTGGGAAAGGCAAACACATCTCACCCTCAGGTGGAATAGTACAAGTGTCCTGAGGGAGACATCCTGTTTTGCGAATTCTGATAAAGGCATCAAAAGAAAACTAAAGAGTCAAGGAAGGAAACAGGCATGAAGAGCAAATGCTTTGTTGCGGTTAGGACTTTTTAGGCTTCGAGGAAGACAGAAGTGACCTGAGTTCTTACAAAAATAAAAAGAGAATTGAGGAATCCAGGAGAGTAATCTCAGCTACCTCCCAGCTAGGCACCCCCACCCCAGCCACCAGCACACTGGGACACCATGCAGGGAGGACAGGGCCTTGGGAGCCAGGTTATCTGGACAGCCTTCCGCAGCAGAAGTTCTTGCTCCTAATTCAGTGTTTGTCCGTCATGATGACTGCTTACGTAGGGTGACCAAATAATGGACGCCCTCTTTCTAAACCTGAAGTTCAAATTCCCCCAAGCAACCATATCTGATAGTTCAGCCAGCAGGCATCTAGGGATTGGTAAACTATGGCCTGCAGACCAAATCCATCCAACAACAGCTTTGATATCACCAAAGTCAGGCGTGCTCCAGCTAGCATGTAGAGTAGCAGACGCAACACCAGCACCTCACTGCCCCTTTACCCCCAGCGCCAGCTTCCCTGTTGATGGCTACCTCTTGCCACTGCCTACAGCCTGCATTAGTTTCCACTGACACTCTAAGGACTCTGCTGTTGTCAGTGGCCCAGCACAGAGTGGTGACAGTCCAGAGACGGTGACTCCAGCCAATGAGTCGGTGACCTCAGAAGTATTATAGTTCACTAGCTCTGCCAGACAGGTTCTGTTTGCTAGAGAAGGGGTCAGCAAAGGTGACTCCAAGTCACCTCACTCCAGCCAAGCTCCTAATGGTGAGACAGCCATGATTTCCAGGGAACTCATCAGATCTGGGTGTCACAGTGTAGAGAGTGAAACTGACCAATGCCACCACCCACCTTCTCCTTGGCCTGCCAGGCTCTGCTCCTTAGCAGTCACTCCTCTTCCAGTGGACGTCACTGGGTACAAAGCAGCTCACCACCAGGGATGACTCTTCCCAGGCAGAAAGTAAAGAGCAAGGCAGCAGTTCTCCCTCTTGTTATCAAAGTACCTACAGAATATCCTAGATTTTATATCTCTACAAGAACACCTGAAATATTTACTATCTGGCTATTTACAGCAAAATTTGCTGACCCCTTCTCTAGCAGACAGAGCCTGTCTGGCAGAGCTAATGAACTACAACACTTCTGAGGCCACTGAGTGTCTTCCAGGTGGGTCAGACACCCACCCCTTATCAGACAGGCTGTTGCTCAAGGTAATGGGTCACTCTGCAGAGTATGGCATGCTAGAACTAAGCAGCTCCCAATGGAAGAAACAGTAATTGTTGCCTCCCAAAGCTCTCAAAGAGTGTCAGGAAGGCCCGTTGCTGGGCCAGCACAGCACGTCCTTTGCAGGCTGGGCCGTTTCTAACATGTCATTGAACGAACCCTCTGCCTGTAGCTCAGTGGGTGACACGTAACATAAGAACAGAACCAATACCTATTGCGGTTCTAGTTTGTGCCAAACACTGTTCTAGGTGCCCGAGTACGGTGATAATTTAAAGTCCCTATCCTCCTCGTGCTTCTTTTCCACCAAAATGATATTTTAAAATTATTTCACTCAACATCACCATTCCCAGCACCAGATCACATAGGCCATAAGAGTGAGGGTGGAGGTGTGAAAGTAACTCTGGTCACTCTGCAAACCATGCCGTTTCTTCTATGCCTGGTTATTTTGAAGAATAGATGCTTAATAAATATTACATGACATTGAATTTGAATGAAGCATTTTTTCAGAAAATATTAAGCCAGCCTCCTCAGCTTCAATGGAACATAAGACGGGATGCTTTGATGAAAAGCAATAGAAAAAGGAACAGAAAGAGCCAATCATGGTGGCTAAGTATAGAGTCAGAGGGGACATTTTTTAATAATCAAAGGGCAGGAAATGGGCTAGGCCTGGGGCAGGGGCTAAAGGGGAACACAGGAGTAAACAGAAGGTGCCAAACGAAACTTCACCCAGTTCCGTTTTTGTCTAGACCGATTCTGATGATGAACATGCACAGCAATCTAAGTACTGAGACATCACACTGACCACTGGACTAGGAGGATTATTACAGAGCCAGAAAAAGAGGTTTTCCATGGGATTTAGACCCAGTGGTGGTAGCAGAGCATACTACAACATTAATATACAAAGGCTATCATTTTGCCAGTAGGTTCCTACAGCCGCATAAAACTTCACAGCAAAACCCCAGCTCATCATCACTGAATGATTGACTTCAGATGACAGTGCTGTGTGTTCTGCTTGCCTGGGGATCACCTTCCTTTGAAATTTTCAAAGAAAGGAGTTTGGACCTAAATTACAACAGAATTAGGCCACTGCTTATAAATCTACATCCGTTTTGAAAAAGAACAATGACTCTTTATTCATAACCTATAACCTTTATTAATAACTAATACATGTTCAACAATTTATTAGTTTTTCTGGTAATACTTGAGAAAGCATTATGTAACAAATGGACTTAAATAGGCGTTTCTTTTCTTGTAATCTAACTGATTGTGAAGTAGTGCAAAATTTTTCCTGAAACCTGGGATTCACTGAGGTGGTTGTCCTATATATATTGGGCTTGAGTCTCTGTCACTGTAGAGGAGAAATACGGGGGCTGTGAAGGTTCCATGACAAGGAGATATTACACAGTACCTTAGGAAAGGGTGGGATGAGCAGGATCAGTGAGTTAACACCAGAAAATGATGTTTCAGCGAAAGTAATTCCAGTATCTTGCTGGAGCGAAGAGTCAGATAAATGACAGAAAAACCCAGTTCATAGGAGGAACGGACATCCATGATTTGTCCTGAGTTTAATAACCATTTGGTTTTATGCACTACACCATCCTCAGTCACACGGTCTTGCATAATTACTGCAGAGAGAATAGTAGCAATGGTATCCCGAGGGCATTACAAGAACCTGAACCATTACAGAATGAATTCATGCTCACTGTATCATATTTAATCTAAGCACACTCATGCTCTTTACAATGATTATCACACTATAAAAGGAAATAAGAAGATATAAAAGAAATAAAAACAAATTTTGTTTACCAAAGTATTCATTAATGAGACCAACCTGTATTCTGAGATTTCTACTTCATTATGATTTTAATGCATGTTTAAGTACAGATATGAGCAATTTTGAGTTTTGCCCACTAAATGGCTTCCAAAACATTCATGTGAGGTTTCAATTACATTATAAGGATGTGTGGGTGTTTATTCAGTTCCATCATGGTCCTTAGTCCTACAGCTGTTCCTAAATATTGTTTTATGCCATTAAGATAATTTTTCAATTAGCAACGAAAAACAAAGCTTTGGATTTTTCTTTTCTTTTCCCTTTTAGAATATTGCACTTGTATAGAAAAAAAAATTCTAATAATCTTTACTTTGTTTGGTTACTCCCTGAGTTATTTTTAGTCCTTCATTTTAAAAAGATGCATAACGCATTCATCTGGCTCAAGGAGCTTGTTCTCTGAATTACAGTAAAGGAAGAAAGGAGCAAATTATCATCACTTTAAATTCACCCAGATAATGCTGGCACACAATAGGGCACACTGCTGCCTGAAGCTGTAACTCAGATAGTCCTTTAATCACCTATAGGAGCTTCTTCCTTCTCTCCTTGCAATCCAGGATTTTGAGGAATGGCACATTTGGGGAAATGTATTTTCCCTCCAGTCTTAGGCAAATATATACTAGTCTTATATGTTAATGGTACATCATTACAAAATGTCATTTGCACTCTGTATGAATTTCCTGCCTTCAGCATCATCACCTGGGCCAGGTTGAGCTAAGGAGATATGGGTACCAATATCAGGAGTAACTGGTCAATCCTCAGACCTAACCTCTGCAACCTCACCCCCACCTTTGGCTGGCTACTTGGGCAGCTTTCACCTCTTTCTATGGAGGGTCTCTGCAGCCAATAAATTGGGTTTGCTGCTCCACCTCTGGCACTGCTACCTCCAACCCCACTACTTTCTAATGATGCCAGCCCCTGTAGAGGGACTCAGGTTTTCAGTTGCCATATTCCCGGGGTTTATCTTGCCAAGGAGTAGGAAAGAGCTCTTCTTCAGTAAGTCCTAAAATTACATTCTCAAACCCTCATTTAGGAAACATTTCCTGCTTTTCAGCTTTTTTCAATTACTTTAATTAATAATCAAATATAACACAAAAAACTTAATTAGATTCTGGTACAAAAAAAGATTACTTGTAAAAAACATTCTGTCTCTCAAAAAAGCATTGCTTTTTGCCCTTCCCACATAAACTTTGAACATATTGTTTTAATAAATAGCATTTCTTCCTTTTTCATGCTTTAGTTTCTCTGAATTTGGCCAGTGAAAATTTCTCCAACAGCACACCTATTTTTTCTATTTTTCCTTGAAACACTCACATTAGCCTTAGAGCAATTCTTGCTTTCTGACCTATCAAGATATTTTAGGCTTACATTATACTTTTTCTACTCTATGCCTAGAATCAGCCATTTCTCAAAGGCATTCTAGTTACTTTAAATGGGGAAAATATTTAGAAGTAAATATCTGGGTGCTAGGTGTGTCCATTGCTGCCAGGGTGTCATTTTAGATTTTTTTAGAAGATAATTCTAGGATACCTGTCTCTCTCTTTATCTCTCTCTTTCTCCCTCTCTCTCACATGCACACACACACACACAAACACACACACACACCTCTTTTTGAGTTCTGAGATTCTCATTACATATGAGTATTCAGGAATGGTGATAGTCAATAGAGAGTTATTGATTCAATATTAATTGAGCATTTACAATGAATAGGTATCAGCACTAGGGACATAGCAATAAAACCATCTATGTCCCTGCCTTCCTGAAGTTATGTTGTAGTATTAAATAAAAATAACAAGCTAATAAATGTACAATATAATTTCAGATAATTATAAGTGTTACAAAACTAATTAAGCAAGATGTGAGAATCCAAATTGTAAGTTTTCTAGAAAGAAAAAAACCCTACTTTCAATTGATCAGAGAAGCTAAAATTTGAGAAAAGGCTTGAATAAAGTTTGAGAGGCAGTCATAAAAATATCAAAGCAAATAGAATTTCAGGAAGAAAGAATAGCAAGGGAGAAGACTTAAAGGTGAAAACAAGCGTAGCATGTTCAAATATTGTTGAAAAGGCCAATAAGATTGGAATGAAATAAGGATTTAAGAGTGAGGGCACTGATGGAAATAAGGCAGAGAAAGCAGGCAGGGCTGGAAAGCTGAAGGGTCCTTTAAGCCATTGTAAAGACTTAGACACTTTTTCCCAGTATGAAAAGATGGACTTGGGAAATTTGAGGAAATAAAGAAGCATAACCTGGTCTTTCTGAAACAAGACTCTGTCTATTAATAGGAAACAAGACTAGCCAAAGCTGGAAGCTGGCCAATACAGTTAGTGTGATAGTTCAGGCAAAGGAACGTCAGCGTGAATGCATAGGGTGGCAGTGGCTTTCAGGAAGAGGTGACTGTGTTCGGGATGTATTTAGAAGGTGTAACTATCAGAAATTGATAATGAGTTAGATGGAGGTATGAAAGAAAGACAGGAATTAAGAATTATTCCTAAGTTCTTGGTACTATTTGCTGAGAAGGGAAAGCCTGAGAAAGAAGTGATTCATGGGACGTGTGAAATGTTTTAGTTTGTATCCAAAGTGATTTTCAGATTCAATGCAATCCCTATCAAAATACCAATAATGTTCTCCACAGAAATAGAAAAAAAATACTCTAAAATTTGTGTGGAATCACAAAGGATTCTGAATAGGTAAAGCAATCTTCAACAAAAAGAACAAAGCAGGAGGCATCACAGTACCTGACTTTGAAATATACTACAAAGCAATAGTAACCAAAATGGCATGATACCAGCATTAAATATATAGGCAAATTGATACGAATAGCTAACCCAGAAAGAAATCCAGGTATTTAGAACCAACTGATACTTGATAGACGTTAAGAACATACATTGGGGAAATGACAGTCTCTTCAATAAATGGTGCTGGGAAAACTGAGTATCTACATGCAGAAGAATGAAACTAGACTCCTATCTCCCCCCACTTATAAAGATCTATTCAAAATGAATTAAAGACTTAAATGTAAGACCTCAAACTACAAAACTACTAAAAGAAAATATACAGGGAATGTTTCATGACATTGGTATAGGCAAGAATGTATTTGGATAAGACCTCAAAAGTATAGGCAACAAAAGTAAAAATTGACAAATGGGATTATATAAAACAAAGCTTCTACACTGCAAAAGAAACAATCAATAGAATGAAGAGACAATCTATATAATTTGAAAAAATATTTGCCAACTATGCATTTGATAAGGGGTTAATATCCAGAACATATAAGGAATTCAATAGAAAAAATAAAAGAATCTGATTATAAAAAAGGCAAATAATATGAGTAGACATTTCTGAAAAGAAGATATACAAATAGCCACTGAGTATATGAAAAACTGCTCAACATCACTAATAATCAGGGAAACGTAAATCAAAACCATATGACATATCCTACGCCAGTTAGAATGGCTATTACTAAAAAGAAAAAACATGACAAATGCTGTCAAGGATGTGGAGAAAAAAGAACTCTTATACATTGTTGGTGGGAATGTGAATTAGTACAGCAATTATGGAAAGCAGTATGGAGGTCCTTAAAAATTTTAAATAAAATTACTATATGTTCCAGCAATCCCTCCACTAGGTATATATCCAAAAGAAATGACATCAGTATGCCAAAGAGATATCGGCACTCCCATGTTTATTGCAGCACTGTTCACAATAGCCAAGATATGGCATCAACCCAAGTGTCCATCAGTGGATGAATGGGTAAAAATATGTTTTATATACACACACACACGGAATATTATTCAGCCATACAGAGAACAAAATTCTGTCACTGGCAACATGGATGAGACTGGAGGACAATTGCCTAAGAGACATAAGCTAGATGAAGAAAAACAAATACTCCATGAGCTCATTCATATGTGGAATAAAAGAAAAATGTTGCTATCATGGCAGCAGAGTACAACAGTGTTTACCAGAGGCTGTGAAGCCAAGGGAGTGACAGGGGCAGGGGAGAGAGGGAGAGATTAATCAGCAGGTACAAAGCTGCAGTCAGATAAGAGAAATAAATGCATTCTAGTGTTCCATTGCACAATAGGGTGACTATAGTTAATTATTATGTTGCATATTTTAAAATAGCTGGAAGAGAGGATTTTGAATGTTCTCACCACAAAGAGATGATAAATGCCTGAGGTAATGAATATGCTAATTACCAGAATTGATCATTACAAGTTTTATACAAGTACCAAACAATCACACTGTACTCCATAAACATGTATAATTGGCATGCGTCAATTAATTTTTTCTTATTTTACTTTAAGTTCTGGGATACATATGCAGAACATGCAGGTTTGTTACATAGGTATACATGTGCCATGGTGGTTTGCTGCACCCATCAACCCATCCTCTAGGTTTTAAGCCCCGAATGCATTAGATATTTGTCCTAATGCTCTCCTTCCCCTTGACCTCCACCCCCCAACAGGCCCCAGTTGTGTGATGTTCCCCTCCCAGTGTCCATGTGTTCTCATTGTTCAACTCCCACTTATGAGTGAGAACATGTGATGTTTGTTTTCCTATTTCTGTGTTAGTTTGCTGAGAATAATGGCTTCCAGCTTCATCCATGTCCCTGCAAAGGACATGAACTCATTCTGTTTTATGAAAGCTGCAATTACATATTTTTAAAAAACTTTTTAAAAAGTTTTGATTTGAAGCATGCTGAATTTGAGATGTCTGCTAGATATCTAATGGTAAATGCAGAGTGGAGAGTTGGATGTGCGGTCTGGAGCTCAAGGCTGAAGCTGGAGCTGGAAAGGTCAATTTGGGAACCACTGGGATAGAGATGCCACTTAAAGATGTGGAGCAGAGCAGTGGAAACAAACAGAGAACTTTAAAACTGAGTTTTGGCCCAGCACAGTGGCTCAGACCTGTAGTCCCAGCATTTTGGGAGGCTGAGGAGGGAGGATGGCTTGAGTCAGGAGTACAAGAACAGCCTAGGCAACATAGAAAGACCCCAGAGAACCTGTCTCTGTTAAAAATAAAAAATTAGCCCTGCATAGTAGTGCATACCTATAGTCCCAGCTACTCAGGAGGCTGAAACAGGAGGATTACTTGAGCCCAGGAAGTCGAGGCTGCAGTGACCTATGATTGCACCACTGCATTCCAGCCTGAGCAACAGGGCAAGACCTGTCTCAAAAAGTCAAAAAACAAAAAACTGAGCTTTGAAACCAGGACCAGGAGGAGGACCCTCTAATAAAGATCCAGAAGGAGCAACCAGGGAGGCAGGAGGAAAGTCAAGAAGGTGTGGTGGCCTGGAAGCCACATAAGAAAGTGTTTCAAAGAAGGAGTCAAATGGCCAATAGAGCAAGTAAGATGAGGGCTGAGAAGTGATCCCAGAATGAGGCAGCATGTAAGTTACCGGTGACCTTAACAAGGAAAATGTTAGTGGCGTGATAAAGACAAAAGTCTGGATAATGTCTGCCCAATGAGAATAAAGAAGAGGTGGTGATGTGGAGTAAAACAACCCAGAAAGCTTCTATTATAAAGGGAAATGAAGAAATAAAAGGAAATTACCAAGTAGGAAGGGAGATTAGGAGAATGGGCGACGCCTTTTGCAATCATCAATAGCTGGTACAATTCCAAATGAGACGTGCACTATGGTTGCCAGATGGCTCTAACAAAAATACCCAGCACATATTGCAAAGGTTCATTATGTCCCATTTTTTAGTTAATAAGCAAGTTGTTATAATAGCAAATGGTTAATGTCAAGAGAGTGAGCAATAGAATTAATGCTCAAGCTATATTCAAATATAACAATAAAAACTTTCTTAATTTGAAAAATGCCAAGCATCAAATGCTGAATATTTTTAAAATGTTTTCTCCAAGTACAACACTCAAATACTAGACGATCTTGTTCTAAAGTGAACATGCAACTCTGCCATTAATGTACAGTTGCTTGGTGTGGTGGATATTTCATTTAAAAAGATGCTTTCTACCTCTATGTCTCTCTCATTTAAAATTCCACTAAGGCCAGGTCTCCATATTATGTTTAACTAGATACTGCTAATAAAACTATTAGCATTTTTCATTTTAAAAAGTGGTCATGATTGATAATTTGTCTTTTTACTCACTCTCTCTCTTTCTCTCTCTTTCTCTCACTTCCTCCCTTCACATCCCTTCCTCTCAACTCCCTCTCTCTGTCTCATTTCTTTGGTTTTGAGTAAGTCAGAACTTCAAGGCCAGGTCACATGAAGATGTCATTTCCAGAACCTTCCTAGCTTCCCTCACTCTTCCATTCTCATGCCTTCCCTCTCCTTTCCATTCTGTTCTTCCCTCACTGCTTTCTTCTAATCACTTAGTCCTTTTACTTTTCTCCACCAGTTACTCTGTTATTCATCATTGTTTTCTCCTTTCTTTTCACAAAATCTTTCCTATAAGGTGTTGCTTCTCAGGACTCTCCGCCTTCTTCCCAGTTCAACATACCCCATGTCTGAATTGCCCTTCTTCCTATTTATACAGGGACTGCAGAATCCAAACACAGGATGCCAATCCAGACCTTTTCACCTGCCAGCTACAGTTTCTTTTTGTGTAAAATGGGATGAAAACACTACACACTCCAAAGGATTTTGATGAAGTTTAAATGAAACATAGAATGTAAAAGTCCTAGCATGGCATCTGATTTGTGTTTATGAAACATTTGCTGTTATTCTTATCATTTCTTTGACTTTTTATTATCTCTGTCATTATAAAATAATGAAAATTGAGGAAACTTAAATTTTACAACAACCAAATTCTCAATGGAAGAATGTCTATGTGGAGTTTGAAGGCCTAATTAATAATATCTGTGATGTATAACAGTCAGTGTACAAACATGAAACATGACTAACTGAAACTGGAAAATGTGAGAATTAACAATGGAATATTTTCAAAATGGGACAGGTATAGAGAACCAAGAGGTAGTGAAGTACCGTGGGACTAGCAACATCAGGGAGCCCTTACTCAAGGCCCTGAAGGAGCAAGAGGGTGGGAGTAGGTGGAAAAAATAGGCAGGAGGTGCGTGGAAAGGGCTGCCTGGCAGGAGCTGTCGCCACAAGGAGAGGATCATATCATGCCACTGGAAGGATCCAAAGGAATAAGTTCTCCAAATTCTGTCCTCCCTGCCTTTGATCCCTGAATGCTCCTGACTGGTCAAACCCAACACACAGGTCAGCTTCATGGGATACACAGCAGATGCAGAAGGGTGAAAAATATATCTAGGGATGGAAATCCTGATTTGATGCTGGATCTTTTACATGAGACCCATGATGTTAATTTAAGTCTCCCAGTAATGTTATGTAGGCTCAATTGCAATTTATACAATTTCTATGTACAATTAAATGGATTAAAAAGTCTGCAGAGTCTGAGCTTCTTGTCATCTTAGTGACAATTTCCATCTTTAAATTTGAATGAAATACTTTACCATGAATTATTCTAGGAACTTCTTATAAATTCATAACCACATTTATGACCTGACATTACAGCTGTAATTGCCATTATATTTACATATTTATTATAATGACTATGCAATAAGTGTGCCTTAATTAGATGATGATATTGTAACTAACAACCCATACCACTTAATTTATAAAGGAGATTAGAAACAAAATATCATATGCAACTTGTTTTAATTAGCTCCTTTGAAGCACCTTGGGCTCTACACTGCTATTTGCAATTGAGGCAATTGTTGTTTGAGGGATAAATCAGTGAATCAAATGCACACATTCTTAAAGAAAACCGTTTCCTCCATACTGATCATTAGAATTAGATCATTTTGTCATATGCTGTGCTTGCCTTGGCTAAAAGGAAGCTGAAGACTCAGTTTTTTCTTCAGATATAGGTATAATTTAATAATTACAATCAAAATGCTTCATTTTCTTTATAATTTTATTTCATTACCCCACATTGTATTCCAATTTTTATTTTCTTATTTTATGTTCTTTTAAATGACACTAAAGTTTTGAAGGGTTTTTGGAAAATATGTAGTGTGCAATTTTTTAATATTTGGAAATTTCATATGAGGCATGTTTTTATAAGCTATGTGGATTATTTTCTGATAGATGCCAGTCTCAAAATTGCAGAGCTCATTTTTCATGGAAGATCGATTTGCTTATCAAATTATGCAAAATTAGTGCATTTAGCATATATTGCTTTTCTATTGAACTGAAGTCAACCACAATCACATTTTTATGGCTGCACAATAATAATACAATATATGGAAGCAAACTTCCAAATAAGAAAACCCTTTAAAAAAAAGAAAATCTCAAACAGCTTAATGCAGAATTTGTAATTCCACCCAGATGTGATCCTCATGAGGAGCAAATGTTTATGTTGCCAAGTTCACCAAAAGGGGAGATAAAGCTCTCAGGAGAAGAGCATTCCTCACTCGCGCAATACTAGACACATTGAGAACCAATTTCATTTGCCACTGCTCCTTCGAATTGGCACCAAACAATACAAAACTTGTCCATTATATTAATAATCAAAGAAATGCTGGTACATTCAGAGCAATTTAGGCTAGAAAGTTATTTGAAACTGCAAGGCTTTTATGAGTCCGCCAGATGTTTCATGATGAATGATTCCTAACAAAGGTGCCAAAAATACATCACGTTAGTACTGTGAAATTAGCTTTCCTTATTGATGAGGAGCAAGAAGGTGTTGAGTTTAAGAGTCTCTCTAGATACATTCATCTACCTTTTGGTACAGAACATGCCGATGAGCCTTTCCTCACAATTTGCTTTAGTTTGAAAGGATGAAATGTTGGACACTTAAATATTACAAGCTGCCACATTTGTTCTCAGAAGGTAAAGCTTTTTAAAACAATTGCAAGTGGAGCTGCCAGGAAAAGAGAACCAATCTCCTACTTAACTTCCCAGTAAAATGTAGCCTGCATCACCAGAATCTCACTTAGCCAGTACTTAGTGCAATCCAATATTTTCATGATGCAAATAGCTAAATACTTTAAGAGCATCAACTGTTTTTAGCATTAGGCCATATAATCCTGATTTTGGAGACTTTCTACAAGCAATCCCTAAACAAGAGGTGGGACTAAGGATTAAAGGTTTATACCAGTAGATGGATAAAAGTAAGCTATAAAATATGCATTAGACTGCACTTCACTAATTTTTTTCCAATAGAATTTGATTATTTTAGGCTTCCCATGTCAGGATAGACATTTTTAGACTTTCATGACTGTGGATTAGTAGCTTTGTTGCAGAAAATACAATATAGGAAGAAAACAGGAACCGTTCCTTGCTGGTAAAGTACAAGATAGAAAAAGACACAGGATTTTATTTTTAAAATATTTAACTCTTTTCTTCAATACATTTGTTAACAGGAAGCTTTGTTTTAAAGTGGTGAGGTAATTTCTAGCAGGTAACAGAAGCTTAGGATGCAGGCAGGGTCTGCCTGTCAGGGTGGATACTCCACTTTTCACAATAAGATGACAGGGACTTGCTACTTTGCAGCCTCTCTTCCTGGCTAATGATTAATAGTCCCACAGAGTCAGGGAAAAAAAGGAGGGCACTGTCAGGTTGACCCCAGCCTGCCTGTGCTCCCCTGTTAATTGGGCAGGAGGGGTGGGGGAGGGCAGTGGTTAAACTACTTAAAGATTTGTAAATTTAGTTCAGCATCCTTGTCACAGTTTGTTTAAAGGTTATTTACTGGTCCTGATGCTGGCTATCATGTGAGGTCTCAAGTACTCTATAGACATGACTACGGGGAGCATTGTCAAATATATTTATCATAGGAGTGACTGAAGAGAATATTGGAAATCAGGAATATTATAGAAAAGCCTGAATTCAAATAATGTACTTTCTGATCATGCTGCTCAATTTATGATACTGGTTTTCAGTTCTTGCTTTGCTTCACACACCTCTGTTTAATGTCTCATTATACAAGCTACGTAGCGAATGCTACACAAGTATTAATTCATGTAATTTCTACAACAACCCTATGATGTATATTTTCTCATTATCCTACTTTTACTGATGAGAAAACAGAAGGAGAAAGAAGTATTGTAACTTGCTCAGGGTCATGCAATGAATATAGGGCAGAAATAAGGTTCAGACCTAGGACGACTCTAATCCAGACCCTTAAATACTACTTGACAAGTAACAATATAATTGTCTGTATTTTGAATCAGTAACTTGATAAATAGCCAAAAGATTCACGTGGAATATTTTTTATGTGATAGACTCTAGTACTAACACTCTGCTGGATGTTATGAGAAAAAAAAATAAGGATTCAATGCACCTTCAAGAATTTAAAAATCTGATGGATAGCTAAGTATTAAACTTGAAGGTTAAAGGAAGGTAATTCATTTGGTAAACGTGTGTTGTATTGATGTGAGAACACATAAATTTATACACATTTAAATATATCTGAGCCAATTATTGAAAGATTATTAGTTTCCGTATTTGTTAATTATTTTAGACATCTTAATGATGTAAAAGTAATTATGCTGATTTTAAAAAAGAGGAAAGTAATCTAATTTAAGTATGTTTAACTCTTATTAAGATAATATTTATATAAAAGCAAGCCATCACATGTTGTAAGGAAGACCAATTAGAAAACACATGCAAATGATTACCAAAATCTCCCAGGTTAACATGAGTGAGGCATTAATATTAATATAATGGAGCCACCAGATTTTGAGGGAGTGAAGCAGATATTAGATTAGTGCAAAAGTAATTGTGTTTTTTGCTATTTCAATGGCAAAAATCGCAATTACTTTTGCATCAACGTAATACTTCCAACTATGGCACACACCATATCTGGGAATTATGGTTAACAGATTCAGGGTTACAGAGGAAATTTTTCTTAATGAAAACTTATTGACTTGGGTATCACAAAATTGTCCTATGGTTTCCTGGGTACGTATTCACAATTCTTATAACTCTGGAAGATCCAGGCATGGAAACTCATGACTTTGATGGGAGACATACTACCTATTGGCTCTCATTTGTGTGCTTCCCAATCCAGCTCCAAGATTGTATCTTGAAGAACCTTGAAAGAGACAAAGATGGAGGTCAGAACTGAAAGAGTTGGAACTCTTTATAACACGAGGACACAAGAAGCATGGCTTTGCAGGCATCTGAGTGTAATCCAAGTGTTGGGATGCAGTCTCCCAAATCAACAGAAACCCCTGAGCAGCTTCAGCTCGGCAGGCCTCCCAGCTGAGGAGTGCCTTACAAGAACAGTTTTGGGTATAAACATACTTTAGGGGATGGGAATCCTGCATCAGTCCTTAGTGATGAGACTGAGCAGAATTCAAATTGCTACAGATTGCAGTAAGGCAATGGTTAAGTGCTCTGTGTTGTGAGCCTTGGGCACGCATATATATTAGCTGTGTGAATTACCTTTCAAGACCAGTGTGAAGGGAAAGTTATTACAAAATACAAAACTTAAAATAAGAAAAACCTCGTTCTTTCAATTTAAAAATAGGTAATGTCCTATTAATTTTTATATCCTATTTCTATGTTATCATTCAAGGGCACTGTAAAAACTTAAAGATGAGCTTGCAGCCAAAACCAGGAGAAACTGTAAAGTTGAAAAATAGTTAATATGTAGCCAGAGGGCAGTTACACGGTCAGTCACTGAAAAGGATATTAAGCAGGCACAGAATCTAGACAGCAGCACCAACAGGGACAGACGTGAGTTCCTGGTTCATTCCTGCCCTGGAGTCCCAAATCCTTCAAGCTTGCAAAGCTCTCTTAAAACTTGCAAATGAGGTATCAACCCTACAGAGAGAAAGAAATCCTTGACTGTTCCAAGGAGAGAACGGCTTCAATTTTCAAAGGTTCCCTTGGCCCTAGGAGTAAAGAGTGCTGGCTGAACCTTCAGATTGCTTATAAAAACGAGGTAGGAAGACACCCTTTTTTGTTTCAAATAAAAGATTAAGATAAAACCATTTTGTAATTTGCAACATTTTCAACATCTTACTCTCAATAGCCACCATTACCTTTTCTTGTTATGTGCAGACATAGTAATTAATCATTTTTCTTCATAAGGTTAAATTCATTCGGTTTTAAAGCTGATATAGATTCGTAGCTGTTAGTCATAATTAGTTGCTTAAAAGAGTGTGTGTATGGGGGGGTGATTAGTGCCTCATTAACACCTCTCTGTTTCTTCTAAAATACTGGCAAGCAATTAATGCGATGAGAAAGAGACCACTCATGTTTTGAAGAAACTGACCCATCCTAATAAATTGCTTTAAAATTTTTACTTTGTCCTTCTGAGCACAAATTATTGAGCTAGAGCTTGAGAAAATGTTTTTCCCTGCACATAAAACAAAGGAATTCAGAGAGTTGCTACATCCTTAATTCCAATCAAGAGACATGAATAGTGTCCTTGATGCACACCTGCCACTGTGCTTATTATAGGTAATACAAGAGAAGACTATCACCGCACCTATCTTCAAGAACCAGAAACCTGTCTTAGAGATGATATGGAAATTCTCACATCCAGGAAGCAGTTAGAAAACAGCAGAAGGCTTAGACTAGATGCGTGATTATTAAACTGGCCAGCTCAGTAGTGCAAGACTGGCAGAAGATATGCTCCTTGGATTGGCTGAGAGGTCAGTCTTCCAACCTCAGCTCTGCTGCTTACTACATCACCTTGGACTGTGCCCTTCATTTTCCTGAGTCTTTTTTTTTTTATTTGTCAAATTCAAGCACTGACAAACTATATGAAAAGCACTCCTAGCATAGTGCCTGAACATAAATAACTTTCACCGGAGAAGAGTGCAGAACACAGCTTTATTAGGAGATGTGTGTGCTGTGCCCTTTAGGAAGGCTTAGTTGGTGGGGAGGGTCATAGAGAGTCCAGCACAAGAGGAGTTCAGGCTCTTTTCTCTGCTGATTCTCTCCTCATAGCTGGGTATTATGTTCATTGTCACGTCCACTGAAAGGTGAGAGATGTCGGTGACAAAAGACGCCTGGTGGTCAGGTCCTCAGACGTGAGCGTGCTAAAGATTCAATAAGTTAATGCCGGAAAAGTTATTAGCAGATGCCTGGCACACAGTACACATTCAGTAAACATTAACTTTGTCTTTGTTGTTGTTATTATTTAATAAGGAGTCTGGTTCAATATAGGCATTCAAAATATCAGAGCATATTATATAAGGAAATCTATGAGAGCCTCCAGCCATTTTTAAAGCTTTGCTATAGAAAGAGGTAGTAGAGAGAATCAGTATTATTTAAGAGTACAGGTCTAAACATAACTTAGGGGATGGGAATCCTGCATTAGTCCTTGGTGATGAGACTGAGTGGAATTCAAATTGCTAAAGATTGCAGTGAGGCAACAGTAGTGGAATATGTATTCTACGGGAGAAAACTCTTTTCTGTGAATTATAGCTGCCCAGTAATTCAATGAACTATCTTGAAACATAGTGAACATTTTTCTCTTACTTAAGAAGAGTCTCCAAGACACAAATGTTGAGGCTGACCTCTGAGATCCTTTCCATAAGGCAGAGGGTACATGCTCAGCATCCATAAAGAACAAACAAGGTCGTGCTCAGGAAAATCTAGGTAGGCAATGAAAGGTGGTGACTGTGAGTGTGTTCAGAATACCTGCTAACCCACGCAAGGGTTACCGTTCAGCTGTGTCCATAGCAAGCTGTGCCCGTGTGGGCTGCTCTGAGACTTGCTGTCTCTATCGTACAAAGGGTAAGTAATAAAAATGCATTATTGTTCTGAGGTGTTAATGCAAAACACTTAGAATGGCTAATAATTAATATTATCATGCTATTCAAGTAGAGAAAAGGACAATCTAAACAGGAAAATTAATGACTAAAGACCA
Organism: Aotus nancymaae; assembly: GCF_030222135.1. Taxonomy (NCBI): domain Eukaryota; kingdom Metazoa; phylum Chordata; class Mammalia; order Primates; family Aotidae; genus Aotus; species Aotus nancymaae. The sequence goes on along the minus strand of NW_026988570.1, from coordinate 4,315,402 downwards.
AAGTGGTCAAAGTAGGCATTTAGTAGATTGCTTTTTAGTTGAGTAGGAGGGAGCAATAGCGTGAGTGGATTGCCTGGCAGAGGTCAGATTATTAAAGGTCTTGGAGGCCAGGGAAGAGTCAAATATTGCAGATTTTATTTTTTCAAAGGAGGTTATAGAATGTTTCTAATGAAGTATTAATAACAAGATAAAAGCATGATTTTCTGGCAGAACTTAGATGTTTACAGAGCATATTCAGATGTGATCTTGTTTGATCTACCCATCCTGTGAGGTTTGTGAAGCAACTGCTGTTATCTCCAACTTTCAGAAGAAAAATGTAGATTCCGAAAAATAAAGTGACTTGTTCTTGTGGCAAAAGTCTTAAATAACCTAAACCCACATCTTCCCATGACCCATGCTGTACAATTCATCACAGCACATTACAGAACACAAAAAGGATGGCAGAGGAGAAGTTCAAGATTTTACAAATATTTGACAGTTTGTTATATCATTTTTATCTCTTTGAAATTAAAAAAAAATCATCTTCTTGGTAATATCCTTCTTACCCTATAGTATTTGCTGCCATACTTTGGCATTATGTGTGAAATAAAGTAGATGCAATTTTCCCTTTGCTCAGTTCCCTCAATTCTAAAATTAATGGAGGTCTATATAAAGGGCCTCTGTCAATGGATTTGACATTTAGCAGAATCTCTTCTAGTCAAATCCTCCAGGATTTGTATTATCAATCCAAGTTCTATGATGATGACTCTATAACACAAATGAGTTCATCTTAAAACTCTAGGAGAAAGTGGATGCATATATGATAGCACTAGTATCTAATGTTCTCTGAAGGCTTCCTACAAAGCAATCATTGATCTAAGTACTATTTATATGTGATAAGCAATTTCAAACTTGCAACAATCTTATAAGGAAAGTATTGTCACTAGCCACATTTTATAGAAGGGATATGAAAAGGTGCTGAAATTGAAATGCTTGCACCAAGATCTCCCTCAGACTTTGGGACTGAGCACAGCCTTCCTGTGGAAACCTTGTACTGGTATGGCCCAAGTGTTTGTGTGTTGGAAAGGAGTCATATTCCCAAAGCAGCTGAAGTTCTGTCTGAGGTCAGAAGCCCCAAAACAAGAGGCATGAGGAGGGGGTCAGCACTAGTCACAGTGCTGTGAGGAGGCATTTTTGGAGCTAGCTGAATGTCGTCATCAAAAGGAAGGGGTGCGGAACAGTGGGTGTCACATCCTGCTCAAGGGCAGAAGTTTGGGCCCGTTTCAAGAAGTTTCAAACACATTTGGTAAGACTTTGGAGGGAGAAACAAAAAGTCACATGATGGCAGCAGGATGGGAAAAGATAAAAGCAACCGTTAGACACACGTCAATCAATCTTCTTACACCATCACAGAGAGCACGCTCCTACCGTATGTGATCTCTTTTGTGCCATTTCAAGGGAACCAAGGAAATCACTGACTTATCCACTCTTCAATTCAGTGTTAAAGGCCAGTAAACACACAAATACATCTTTGATCATAAGGTTAGTGGATAAAGATTTGGGTCTCTAAATTAACATAAAAAATAAGAGAAGTGATACTATCCAAAGGCCTTTCTCAAGGTAAACAAATCATCTTTCAAACAAACAGGTATTGTTTGCCAAACTTTAGAAAAAAGCTGTTTTGCAAGCAAAGCAAAGATTTAATAAAGCAATTCCTAGGGAGAGTATTTATCGGGCTTTGACAAATCTAGATAAATGAGAAGCTTGATTAATCAGATAAAAATGACTTATTAGGTATCTATTGTTTTAGAAACCTGTCCTACTTGTTTTCATGAAAAATGAGCAAAGAATAGGGTTTTGAGGATAAGATTTTAAGAAATTAAGGGAGACACATGGCCCTTTAGAAATTCACAGTCTAGCTGGAGAAAGAATAAACTGCTCTGGCAAGAAGTCAGGTCTACCACAGACTAATCCACCGCCTCTAACATCTCTGTTAATCTCCCTTCAATTCCAATTAGGGAGATCAGACAAAAGAAGGTATATGTGAAGACATATACACAAGCACAGCTCTGTTTGTGCTTGGACCCAGAAAAATCACATGAAAGCCTACCAGGGCTCAGCGACTGTGCATCTTCGGGAACCACCTGTTCTTGCTCTCCCTTGGGAGTGTGGAGTGTAAGCAGAGCCCATGCCTCATGGGGTTGGAGAACACAGAAAGGGAAGAAGAAGGCAGAAATAAATGTGGTTAAAACAGGGGATTTGGCAGCTGCCTGTGTGGTATGATTGGAAGGATGCCCTGTGTCTGCCAAAAATAGCCTTCCAACCGACTTTGTCATAACACCTGAACTTTCCACTGTAGGCATTTTGGTTGGAAAGGCATGGGAAGCCAAATTGATAAATCCTAAATATATAAATCCTTCTAAAGACTCAATTCAACCTTTCGGCTTTTAGTACAATGGCCAGGCATCCTCATTTGCTTAGCGCAGCTCAGAATTTTGCCTATGATCCCAGCTTCTTTATTGATAGGGTCCCTCTCACTCTTAAAAAGTATCCCAATTTGGAAGATACTTTGCATGCCATCCTAGTGTCTAATTATCTAGAATAGACTACGTAACACAGGTGTAAGATGAGAACATGCTAGTGATGGCAAGGAGGATAAACTGAACATCTGGCCAAAGTGGGGTTCCCTGAGAAGACTGAGACTCCACCAAAATGAGATGGTGGAAAAAAATAAAGAGGCAAAAACCAGCCCTTAAAAGTGTTAGTTTTTCTTTGGATGAGCCTGGAAGGGGATCAAAAGAAATTTGAAGACTGGTGAAGTCCTTGCTAGAACCAGAAGTTATACTAAGTAATCTTTAGAGTTGTGTTGATATATTCTGCGGTAGACCTGCCTTTGGTTGTTTTCACCAACTCTTAAAATTCTGATGTTCTACTTACTATTTCGATTTGGGGAACTATAAAATCTTAAGTGAGCTAAAATGAACTGTTCTTTGAGGATATTCTGAGAGTTTTACAAAAGTCCATGAGATGGTGGGAGACATGTCAGTCTGAGGTGTTACAAAACCAGAATTAAGATGTACAAGGAAGTTCACTGCAGCTGTGGGGGGTGGGGACAGCTGCCATGTGCCCATGTGTGGGGGAGTGGGCAGATGAAATATGACTGCACATCGTAGAACTCTATGAAGCACCTAGAAGTGACAGATTAACTGTATGCATCTTGATATAGCTGGATCTTAAAAATAGGCTGCTGAGGGAAAAATTGAGAATCAAATTAATGTATTTAACATGAATTTGGCATTCACATAAATTTAAGCTTTATATGCATAGATCAATTCTACATAATTTATGAGAATGAAGCAAACCAATATGAATCACATTAAGCACCTTAGAATATTGAGCTGTGATGGGTTGTTAGGGAGTGGGCTATGGAAATACAGATTATAAATACATGAGTAAAACATGAGCCTGAAATTTGGTGAACAAGGTGATAAAAAAATAAGAAGTCACAATTCTATTGAAATCTATGGATTGTTAAATAATTTTCAATCTTGAACAGAAATGTTATGTTAAATCAAAATTATTTAATGGCTATTATATCTCTCTATCCCTTCAATCAAATGAAAAGGAACAATTACTATTATAAGTATTGAACACAGCTAGATCGTTTGGAACATTGTTTTTCAAGGTTTTTTTCAATTCAGTCATTATAACCAAATTGAGTTTGAAATTCGGCCTATTAAATTACACCAGGAAATCTTTGTTGGTACAATTTCCATTGATATTCTGCCTTATCTAGGTAAACTTCATAAACTGTAAATTCAGAACCGGAAAAAAAAAGATCCAGATTAAACACTGGGAGAAACTAATCTGTAGCTATTAAAAGAAAAAGAGAGGCCATGATTAACTCACAAAGAAATAACAATTCTGTAAATACCTATGACTAGAAAGGAGATTGAATCAGTAACAACTATCTCCTAACAAAGGAAAGCCCAGGTCCAGATGGCTTCACTGGAGAGTTCTACCCACCATTTAAAGAAAAATAAATACCCATTCTTCTCAAACTCTTTCAAAAAAACTGAAGAACAAAAACACTCCCAAACTTATTCTGTGAGGTCGTTTACCCTGATACTTTAGCAAAAAAAAGACACTGTAAGAGAAGAAAATGACAAATCAATACCTTGACAAATACTGACATAAAAATTCTCAACAAATACTAGCAAACCAAATTCAACAACCATTAGAAGTATTACATATGTGGAGAACTATGAACCACTGGTCAAGGAAATAAGAGAGGACACAAACAGATGGAAAAACATTCCATGTTCATGGTTAGGAAGAATCAATATTGTGACAATGGCCACACTGTCCAAAGTAATTTATAGATTCAACACTATCCCCATCAAGCTACCTATGACCCTCCTCACAGAACTGGAAAAAAACACCTTAAACTTCATATGGAACCAAAAGAGAGCCCACATAGCCAAGATAATGCTAAGCAAAAAGAACAAAGCTGGAGGCATCACGCTACCTGACTTCAAACTATACTGCAAGGCCACAGTAATCAAAACAGCATGATACTGGTACCAAAACAGAGATATAGACCAATGGAACAGAACAAAGGCCTCAGAAGCAATGCCACACATCTACAACTATCTGATATTTGACAAACCTGACAAAAATAAGCAATGGGGAAAGGTTTCCCTGTTTAATAAATGGTATTGGGGAAACTGGCTAGCCATGTGCAGAAAGCAGAAACTGGACCCCTTCCTGACATCTTACACTAAAATTAACTCCAGATGGATTAAAGACTTAAGCATAAGACCTAATGCCATGAAAACCCTAGAAGAAAAACTAGGCAAAACCATTCAGGACATAGGCATAGGCAAGGACTTCATGACTAAAACACCAAAAGCATTGGCAACAAAAGCCAAAATAGACAAACAGGATCTAATTAAACTCCAGAGCATCTGTACAGCAAAAGAAACAATCATGAGAGTGAACCAGCAACCAACAGAATGGGAAAAATTTTTTGCAATCTACCCATCTGACAAGGGCTAATATCCAGAATCTACAAAGAACTAAAACAGTTTTACAAGAAAAAAAACAACCAACTCCATTCAAAAGTGGGCAAAGGATGTAAACAGATGCTCTTCAAAAGACATATATGAGGCCAACAAACATATGAAAAAATGCTCATGATCACTGATTATTAGAGAAATGCAAATCAAAACCACATTGAGATACCATCTCACACCAGTTAGAATGGCAATCATTAAAAAATCTGGAGACAACAGATGCTGGAGAGGACATGGAGAAATAGGAACACTTTTATGCTGTTAGTGGGAGTGTAAATTAGTTCAACCATTGTGGAAGACAGTGTGGTGATTCCTCAAGGACCTAGAAATAGAAATTCCATTTGACCCAGCAATCCCATTACTGGGTATATATCCAAAGGATTATAAATCATTCTATTATAAAGACACATGCACACGTATGATCATTGCAGCACTGTTTACAATAGCAAAGACTTGAAACCAACCCAAATGCCCATCGATGATAGACTGGACAATGAAAATGTGGCATATATACACCATGGAATACTATGCAGCCACAAAAAAAGATGAGTTTGTGTCCTTTGTAGGGACATGGATGAATCTGGAAACCATCATTCTCAACAAACTGACACAAGAACAGAAAATCAAACACTGCATGTTCTCACTCATAAGTAGTTGTTGAACAATGAGAACACTTGGACACAGGGAGGGGAGCATCACAAACTGGGGTCTGTTTGTGGGGACTAGGGTAGGGACAGCAGGGGGTAGGAAGGTTGGGGAGGGATAACATGGGGAGAAATGCCAGATATAGGTGACAGGGAGATGGAGGCAGCAAACCACATTGCCATGTATGTACCTATACAATTCTGCATGATCTGCCCATGTACCCCAGAATCTAAAATACAATAAAATATATATATATATATATATAAAGAAGTATTACACATGTGACCATCATGCAATGCAAGAATGGTTTCATATATAAAAATTGATAAATGTAACACACTATATTAATGAAATGATAGATAATAATGCCACTGCCATCTCAAAGCAGAAAAATCATTTGACCAAATTTAACACACTTTTATGATTTAGAAAATAATCTTAATGAATTAGGAATAAAATAAAATAACCACAAAATTAAAAAGCCCTTTATGAAAAGCCCACAGCTAGCACTTAATGTTTAGAAACTGAAAGCTTCTCTCAGATCAGGAACAAGACAAGGATGCCCAGTCTCGCCACTTCTATTCAACATCGTACTGGGTATCCTTGCCAGAACAATCTGTCAAGGAAAAAAGAAAACAAAAAAAACGGGCACTGGAATCAGAAAGGGATAACTAAATTTAACTCTGTTTACAATAATATAATCTTATGAGTAGAATACTCTATAAAGATTTCACAAAAAAACTCTTAGAACTAAAAACAATTCAGCAAATCAGCTGCATTTCAATACACTATCAATGAACAATCTGAAAAGACAACTAAGAAACTAATCTCATTTACAGTGGCAATCAAAAAATATAATAAAATATTTAGGAATAAACTCGACCAAAAAGGCATGAGACGTGAACTGAAAACTACAAAGGATTGCCTAAAGAAATTAAAGAAGACACAAATAAGTGGAAAAATATCCCATCTTTATTTACTAGAAGACTTTATATTGTTAAAATGTCCATATTATTCAAGGTGAGCTACAGATTCAATGAAATCCCTAACAAATTCCCAATGGCATTTTTTTTTTCCAAAATTTGAAAAAGTTTTTCAAAACTATAAAAACAAATCCCAAAATTTATATGAACCTCAAAGAACCCCTAATAACCACAGCAATCTTGAGAGAGGAAAAACAAAGCTGGAGGCCTCACACTTCCTGATTTCAAAACATATTACAAAGTTACAGTAATCAAGTAGTATGGTAAGAACATAAAGATGGTCATTTAGACGTATAAAAGAGAAGCCCACATATATCATCAAATGATCTTTGACATGAATGCTGAAACATAAAAGAGTATGATTCAGTAGGGCCAGTTAGTACAGGTTAGCCATCCCTTACTGAGGGCCACAGTAATCCTTCCAACTGCATGTTCCCTTTCGTATAATTACATAAATACAGATTTACTTTTGCACATCTCTTTCCAAAATAATAAGAATGTTTATTTAAATTTATAAACGTCATGCCTTTTAGGAAATAATAGCAAAAAGGAAAGTACCCTTTGGAAAAAGAGAAGGCCTGGAGGAGGGGAGGGACTTTGCAGGGCTACTTTGGGTGCAATGTTTCAGATTCTAGGCCTAGACCTGCATGGGGAAGATGGAGGACCCAAGAAAGGAAAGGTCAGAAGCTGGAGACAAAATCAGAAAAGGAGAGATAAACAATGCAACATTCCTTTGGCGTATTAAATAAAATAAATCCACTCCATCATTTCAGAGGAATTTTCAGGCAGAAGATTAGTAAATAAGAGATAAAAAGAGATAATTTCATTTTACATATCTAGTCTTACAATTTTCAGGTATGCAAAATACTAATGATAGCCTTATTTTTTTCCTTATATTATTAGGGAACATAATAATTGTACATATTTTTGGGATACAGTGACATTTTGACACTAGTGATAACCTTTTTATGGTACCATTATTTTAATAAATGTCAAACTAGTTTTAAATGTTTTTGTAGTTTTTCTCACAAGCAAGTAACACCAAACACTATTGCCCTATAACATATTTAAGGTCCTCAACCTCGAATTTCTACCATGAGATTTTCAGAGACATAACACTTCTAGTTGGAAAAGAAATGTTTTTCCATGACTCCTGTTCATAATGACAACAGGGATATCAGAATACCACATACACATATCCACACACACCCCCACATCACACAAACCAAACACACACATACACATACCCCAAAACACAACACATGTAGGTACCCACAGTACACACACTCCCCACACCAGACAAACCAAAAACACATATACACACACCAACACACAACACACACAGGCACACATACATGCACACACCCCCACACTAGACAAACCAAATACACATAAACACCCCAAAACACAACACACACATGCACACATACCCCCACACCAGAAAAGCCAAACACATACACCCACCCCAACACACACACATGCATACACTCCATATCAGCCACACCAAAAACACACTACACACACGTACACCCTCCATATCAGACACACCAAACACACACACACTGAAACACAACACACACACGATTATAGTTAATGTACTTGTGAGTGGAAGAAATTGTATTCTAGATATAAGAAATATTTTTATAAAATTTGGAAACACTTTCAGGATCATGAAAGGATAATTGCAGATTATATAGAATATTCACCCATCCAGAATGACACATTCTAAAGACTTCCTGTCACAAGTTCACAGATTCTGGCTGCCTGGTTTTATAACTACAAGCTTTATTGCATTAAAAATAGCATCCCATTCATCTCAGACATTGTACTAGGTACTTCTATAAATGTGCCTTATTTAGTCTTCACAGGAAATATTACAAGACAGGGACTGTGAATCCCAGATTTACAGATGTTAAACTGAAACTTAGATAAGTGAAAAGTTGAGCTTCCCTTGCTGAAGGCTCCAGAAGTCCCCTGTAAATATCCCTGGGGAAGCGCTCTGGCTGAAGGCAAGGCAAAGGATCTACATCGCAAATAGTCATGCTTACACAGAAAACAGGCTGTTCCAGAGATCCTGGGTTCATTTGGGACAGCTAGAGGGAGGACTGCAGCTGAGTAGAAAGGTGAAGGTGAAGTCCTACCAATGACCCCTGGACCCTGACACTCCCTGAAATTTGCTCAGTCTCATTGGGATTAAAATCTGAATCTGCCCGTATGCAACATCAATACATTTTGTAGAGAAGAAATCTACCATCAGAACTGAGAAAAATGAGACTCATTTTGCATTTTTATGTCAAATCTCATCTGCAAGTTTTATAATCACTCTTTCTAAAAATTTGAACAATAAAAGGCACTTACAAGTAACATTAATTTTCTAAATTCCATCACTGGAGGACAGTGGGAAGCTGAGACACTAGGGCAGGTGTAAGAAGTTTGCAGTAAATGGTATCATTCCTTCAGCGTTCCTACTAAAAGTCAAGAATCAGTGTATGCGGTCTCTGTTTCTGGAGCTGTACATCTTCAGATTTCTATTCCATTTATTCACCAAATTTAGACTTTCATAGTCAAGGTCACTGCTTGATTAATGACTCAAAAGTTAAAATGAAAGTTACAGGCAAGAGAAAGAGGAAGTGGTGGTCTGTACCAGGAGGTGGGCGCACAGGCGGCACAGCATCACTTCACTAAGGATAATACACTCGCCTGATGAAGATCAATGATGCAGATCTCCCGGCCATTAGTATTCGCTGGCAGTTCATCTCGAATGGAGAGATAGATAGATAGCACCAGCTATTTATTTGAGAAAAGTTACACGGTGTGACATATTCCCTGTTTCTCTTTTCCTCCGGAGGCTCTCCAACACCACAATTAGGGAAAATTACTGTGTGAAAGGCAAGCAGTACAAAATTCTGGTTTTCTTTGTCCTTTTGGCAACTCTCTGCCTTCTTGTCATTTATTTTTACCTGTATTCTACGAACAAAAGAGCTAATTTTCTAACAAAACTCTCCTGACAGTTCATTCAATGGGAAATGCTTTATGGATGCAGCCTTAGCAGAGTGATAGTGGTTCAGCTGCTATGTTTTCTATGTTTAAAAGACTCTCCCAATAATACCTGCTCTCACAAATGGGTATGAGTCAACCAAGATATAACCAAATGTTAGGCATATCCTTTCAGATCAAAAAGTCTTCCTGACATTTTTAATAAGTACTGAAATTTTTTCTCCATATCATTTCTTGCATGTTTACATGTTATGATTGCCACACCGACCCTAAATTAAGTCAAACCAATTTAATTCACTTTAGCAGATGGGATTTCTGTGCTGATCAGTTGCACGTAAAATACAGCTTTGTCAAAATGTAAAACAAAGAAAATCTAGGGTTTGTGGATAATAAAGGCGAATGTGAAGATCAAAAAAGAAAGTTCAGAGAGTGCCCAAGGACAGTAGGAGGGTAGAGCAGGGCGACAGTGCAACAGGGAAGCAGGGCTGGTGATATCACCTGTGGGGCCAGTGCAAAATAAAAATGCAAGGCCCCTTGTTCAAAAGGTATTAAAAATTTCAAGGCGGTCACAGTAGAGTGTTAAGCCAAGCATAGAACTGCATAACACTGCACAGGCAGGCTGGGCGCAGTGGCTTACACCTGTAATCCCAGCACTTTGGGAGGCTGAGGCAGGTGACTCACTTGGGGCCAGGAGTTTCAGACCAGCCTGGCCACATGGCAAAATCCCATCTCTACTAAAAAAAAAAAAAAATAGCTGGATTAGCTGGGGTGTAGTGACTGACGTGTGCCTGTAGTTCCAGCTACTCAGGAGATTGAGACAGGGGAATCACTTGAACTCTGGAGGTGAAGGCTGCAGTGAGCACTCCAGCATGAGACACTATCTCAAAAACAAGAATAAAAGACAAAACAAAAAGTTGCAGAGGCAGCATGCTTGGGAAGCAGCTCTGTACAGAAAGGATGAGAAAGGAGAGCACATATCACCTTGTACCCAGAAAGGTCTGTGTGTCAAAGGACACTATCAGCTGAGTAAAAGACAACCTACAAAACAGGAGGAAATACTGGCAAATCATATATCTGATAAGATGTTAGTGTCAAAAATATATGAAGAATTCCTAAACTCAACAATGAAAGATACATATAACAACTAAAAAGTGAGCAAGGCTATGAGAAGATGCTCAACAACAATTATCATTAGACGAATGTAAATCAAAGCCACAATGAAATATCACTTTACACCATTAAGAGGATGGCCACTATCAAAAGGGAATTCAGAAAATAGCAAGTGTTAGTGGGAATGTGGAGAAACGGCCATCCCTGTGCACTGTTAGTGGGAGTGTAAAATGGTGTAGCCACTATTGAAAACAGTTTGGAGTTTCCTCAAAAAATTAGAGATTGAATTGCCATATGATCCAGCAACTCCACACGTGCGTGTGTGTGTGTGTGTGTGTGTGTGTGTGTTTGCATGCAAAGAAATTGAAAACGTGATATTGAATAGATGTTTGCATGCCCTTGTCCAGAGTAGCATTATTAATAATAGCCCAGAAGTGGAAGTAATGCAAATGTCCATCTGCAGATGAAAGGAGAAATAGAATGTGGTGTGTGTGTATAAAATAGAATATTATTCAGTCTTGGAAAGGAAAGTCTGACACATGCTACAGTGCGGATAAGACTTGAGGACGCTATGCCAGCACTTGTCCCAAAAAGACAAGTGCTGTATGATCCCACTCATATGAGATACCTGGGGTAGTTGAATTCAGAGACAGAAAGTAGTAGTATAGTGGTTGCCAGGGGCTGCGGGGAAGAGGAAGAAGGGAGATGGGAAGCTGTGGTTTAATGGGTATAGGCTTTCAGTGTTATAAGACAAATAGTTTTAAAGACTGCACAACAATGAGAACGCCCTTAACACCATAGAACAGTACACTCAAAAATGGTTAAGATGATAAATTTTGTTATGTGAATTTAACCACAATTTAAAAATAGCAGAAAGTTTGGAACAATAAGTGAGATCACAGACTAATTCTCAAAGGTTACACCTGCTCTCAAACTGCTACTGCACAACATACCTCCCTAACAGAGCTACTGTGTTTTGGTGCATGGGCTAAAGCATATGTTTTCTAAGAAATCCATGTTGCTTCTGTTGCTGAGAAAATAAGATTAAAAAAAAGCCTTTGGATCAAGGCTTCTGCTGGGTTTCAGTCCACTTCATACGTACCTCATTCCTGGAATTCCAGAGAACTCCTAAACTCAGAAGTTGATGCTCTCTCTCTCATGACTTTCCAAGTTTGCATTCACTTCTTTTAGCCTACTTTAGTAAGAAAAGGGGTATAGAGATGCTTCTTTCTCCTGAGAGACCTCTAAGAAATGACTGAAAATGCTGGGAAAAGGTACGCATATTCTACCAGTTTATATCATAAATATACATACTATTCACCTGCATCACTATTGTCTTCTGTCTGCATACTTAGCTCTATGCAGATTCCAGAGCAATCTTTGTGGAGGGAAGGAGTATATTCAGATTCTAAGTTCTGGCAGTTTAGAGTACATAGCATCAGTTTTGCTGTCATGTATGTAATATCCATTCTTCTGAAGGTGACCCCAGGGCTCCCTTGCCCTTCCCCTACAACTGGGGTGTCCTCTCATGCCCATTGTGCTACCCCAGTTTGTTTGAGTTTCGTCTGTTTGTTTTTGAGACAGAGTTTTGCTCTTGTTGCCTAGGCTGGAGTGCAATGGCATGATTTCAGCTCATTGCAACCTCTGCCTCCTGGGTTCAAGCGATTCTCCTGCCTCAGTTTCCCAAGTAGTTGAGATTAAAGGCACGTGCCACCATGCCCAGCAAATTTTTGTATGTTTAGTAGAGATGGGATTTCACCATGTTGGCCAGACTGGTCTCGAACTCCTAACCTCAGGTATCCACCCACCTCTGCCTCCCAAAGTATTGGGATTATAGACGTGAACCTCTGCACCTGGCCTTATCCTAGTTTTCATACTTGGCTTAGCCTTTAGATTCCAAGAACTGCTCCCAGTAGCGTCCAAGCCTTCTCATGATCTCTGGCCCATTTGTCTGACAGAGATTGTGCAAAGGGATCCACTGAAGCATAGGAAGCACGAGTACAACCTCTACCTGCAGTTATTTTTAAAATTTTATCCTTTTAAAATAATTGTTCAGTTTTTGTGCTTGTTTTATGAGGTACATGTATGATGTTTTGTTTTAAGATGTAAAATAGAACATTTATATAATTTATATAAAATAAATGTGTGTACATTGAGGAAGAAGGTACTTTTAAAAAAATAGGGGTGCAGTTAAAATATGTTGGAACAATGAAGGCAGGCTCCTCACCAAGTCTTTGGAGCTCAGCCTTGTTCTGATTATCTGAGGGTTGGCTGAAGTCCTGCTTTAAATTGAATGGGCCACTGAGAAGCATGATTATTAAATGTCAAGAGACTCTGCTACTCTGCCCCAATCCTCAGCTAAGACCTGATTTGGTGTTACAATCAATCCAATGGGATCCAAGATTTCTACATCCCTTTGCAATGCATTCCTCACTCTCAGCCCCCAATAGAAAAGCAGTTTGATAAAGGTTAAATCTCTTAGTTAGCTCTTCTCTACTCATCCAGACTGCAGAACCCCCACATTATCTCTACTCATCCAGACTGCAGAACCCCTACATTAAAGTGTAGAATCATGACAGTTCTACACCTTACAGGCTGCTCTGTGTGTGTGTGCGTGTGTGTGTGTAGAGGGAAAGGGAAGACTGTGAAATGAAGCAAAAAATAAGATAATGAATGAACTTGGGGTGGAAGTTATATGTAGCTACATTTTACCTACCTTTTGCTGCTTTACGATTTGCTGAAAGGCCTCCTTATACCTCCCCATTAGCACCCTGTATTTATGCTTCTAAAACACATCTCGTATCCTCCTTTCCACTTTAGCACCACACCTGACTAACCATGATAGGACTATGGAAGGAATGAGGTGCCGGAAGTTTCACTTCTGGACTTACATGACAATAGCCCTGGTCTCATTTCAGTCTCCGAAAAAGAAAAGAAAACTCATCCCAACATCTCCCATTTCATATTAACCCCAAATCTTGAAACTGGTTCAGAGTACATTTTACTCACTTCTATGTCTATATGAGGAATGTTCTAGAAATGAATATTAAATGGTGTTGCCAACAAATATCATATGTATTTCTATTATCTGATACAATAAATCCTGCCAGATTATATAATGCCCTGCTGTTCATTTTCAAGATAAAAAGATAAGAAGATATAAGAGCTATAAGTGGTAACAAGTTAATCGCTCCTGAATCTGCACCAAGATGTGAGCAATTTTTACTTAAATTTTGGCAAAGTCCTTGAAATACTTTTGCTTCATGTCTAACAGGTTTAATTAGTGTTGGAGCTAGACTCAACTAAATGGAAGACTTTCCTGGCATCGAAGACAGTTAATTCTGAAGAATGGGCTGTCAGGGAACATAGCGTGGTGGTGTCCTTGGCCTGAATATGCAGTCCTGGCACCTCACAGTTTTAATCTCCCCAAGGGACCTGGCCTTAGGGAGTAGAACAGACACCTCTCTATATCATGGATTTCCTGTCAGTCCCAGTTTTATCCACTCTACACCTTATGGGATTATTTTCAACATGACATCAGTTGTTGACTACCCTTGGAAAAATGACTGTGATAAATAAAAATGATAAATCATTTGAAAGGACCATTTTTAGACTAGTATTTAAACCATGTTAGCAGAAGGGAAAGTTGAAAAATCATGAAATTTCACCTCACCTTTCACGACAAGACTTGAAAGCCTAATTCAGAGCAAGACAGAACATAAGTGCTATGGACACTAGGAAGTTGAGTCAGACTGCACCATCTGCCCGGGGCCTGGCCCTATGTTCAGCAAGGTTGTAGCTCTTACCCCAAATAACACTTCTGCCATTCTTAAGAGTACGGTATTATTAGTCCCGTTCTTACACAAAAGGCTAAGGCACCAAGACGGAAGTAACTTCCCAGGGTGTTAGTGAAGTGGGAGAATTTAAGTTGATCACCTCAAAACCCAAACATTTTCCTATTGGGTGGACTCCAGTTGTTGGGTAAAACTAAAACTGGGAAGAACCCATAGACCATCAGAGGTTGGCACACTGAGGTAGCAATGGGCTTCCCTGAACAACAGAATATGAGGGGAGGGTTCATCTCCTTTCGTAGTCAGAAATAAAGGAAGAGGCCAGGCTCAGTGGCTCACGCCTGTAATCCCAGCACTTTGGGAGGCCCAGGCAAGTGGATCACTTGAGGTCAGGGGTTTGAGACCAGCCTACTCAACTTGGTGAAACACATCTCTACCAACAATATTAAAAAAAAAAAATTAGCTGGGTGTGGGGGCACATGCCTATAATCCCAGCTACTCAGGAGGTTAAGGCAGGAGAATCACTTGAACCCTGGAGGCAGAAGTTGCAGTGAGTCAAGATCGTGCCACTGCACTGCAGCCTGGGAGACAGAGCGAGACTCTGTCTCAAAATAAATAAAAATTTAAAGGAATTTTTAAAAAACAATAACGGGAGATGTTAAAATAAGTCCAAAACGCACCCTGATGTCATTGGCCCCAGGTTAAGGTACCAGTGAAGAGAAATTAAATCATGGGACTCATCAGGGACAAAAGAAGGCTTAGGTGGAATCAATGACGAAAATCCACCCCAGCAATATTTAGAATTAATTGTTTTCTCTTCCTACCTAATAAAAATAGAAGTAGATATTCTTTAAAAGAGAAATTTATTTCCAGGTGAAAATACTTGAAGTTGAAAAATAATGTTTTTATACTATCTGTGCTATACTATGTTTATATGAAATGTACATGTATGCTACTGAGGGAGCATGAAAATGCAAGGCAAAAATAATGCTGACTTCCTTGCTGCTGAAACTCGCTAGTGTGTTCATGATTGCTATAGAAATACCTGCCATAAACTGTTGGAGGGCACTCAAATTAGGTCATTTCAAGATTGGTGCAGACCATAAATATTCAGTAATAAGCGTTCATGTTTAATGGCTCTGGGAGAGCTTGCCAAGTGCCCTATGTTTTTGGCAAGTATGCGTCCTAGATTTAACATCTCCTTATGAACATGACAATTTCTCACTATTTTATTTGTTTCGAGAAAACTAAGAGGTTTCTGCCTTCTGCGCCTTCAGACAGAACAGACTTTGCAAGTTTGTTCCTAAGGATTGCACTAAAAATACAAGGCTCCTTTCCAATTACATAAAACCAAATCACAGCACAGAGAAGCAAAGACAACTCCCTCCCACCCCACAAATGCACAGAGTGGCCATGGCCTACCTCACCAACCTTAGTTTGCACTATTTCACTCTTGGCATCTTCTGCTTCCAGGAGCTGAACTGCTCTGAGGGTTCTCCATACAGCCTGCACATTGTCTCTGCATCTGCTGTCCTGCTCCTGGAACGCTGTCCCTGCACACCTCCTAGGGTGTGGCATCTCTTCACCCAGCCTCTCGGATGCCATTCCTCACACAGAGCCTTTCCTCTGTCTGAGCATTTCAGGTGGAAGTAATTTCTCTCCTCAGAATTTCCATTTTCCTCTTCATCAATATAATACTGGCTTATTATCCAAAATTTGGAAACAATAAAAACAAAGAAAGGACGAGGAAGGAAAAGGAAAACAGGAAGGAGAGAGGGCAAAAGGAGTAAAAAGAGAACATAAGCAGAAGGAAATAAATAGAAGAGGTGACAGAAAAGGAAAAATTCTTGTATAAAAATATATTATGGTAGATTTCCTCTTTTATACTTTTTTGATTTATATTTAAATATGGTTGTAATTTGTGCCAAACAGACACTCTTCTATGCTGACAACCTCCACTCAAGCTCTAATCCCCACACAAACTTAACATGGCTGCATAAAACTGTCTCAAAAGATCATAGTTAGTAATATAATATTTAATAGCTACATAATTTTCTACCACTGAGCAATATCATGATTCACATACTCATTTCTTCATTTGTGGAGCGCACAGATAATTTCCAGTTTCTTTCTTTGCAAACCACTTTGTCTGAAGTTCTCTTATGCAGTATGAAAGAAGGTAAAGAGCTTGGCATTTGGAATTCCATCTGAGTTCAATTGGTGGGTCTGCCACATAGTGGTCACATGACTTTTGACAAACCATTTACCTCTCTCAGGCAGTTATTTTTTTTTAATCTGTAAAATGAAAGTTGTGATTAATAGTTTCATTAGATGCATTTGATCCTATCTGTGATCACCAGCTTCCTAGATCATACTCTGACTGCAGAGATCAATTTGTTAGTCAACATATAACCATTGAGTAGCAATGATTGTGCCTGCCCAATCTCAGCATTGCAAGAAAAAATGGTGTGGTGCTTTATAGTATCAAAGCAAAACATTACTTATGTTTATGTTTATATTCCCTTACAGATTAGCATCCCTAGATCCATGTATCTGTTTTCATTTTTCTCTAACTTGGAGGTTGGATAATTTGGTAAATACTAATTGAATAAATTAAGAGAGTAAATCACTTGCTAAGTAACACAGAACCAGCAGAAATAGTAAGTTGCAAGTGAAAACAAACATTTATGGAGTGACTAGTATATGCCGTAATCTGTGCTATGAAAAAAAAAAGTAATTGTTGCCCACCTGGCTACAATTCAGCACCTCCTTCAGTTGCCTCAGCATTGTGGCTTAATATGGAAAATTAATACCTTCCAAACTGATCCCAACTCACAAGTTCAAGATGAAGATAGTATTTGAATAGCATTTTTCTATTACATATTCTTCTATTGAAAAAAACTGTGGTGAGTCTCTGACATTCAGTCTTTGAATTTTTAGAAGGTTTAAATAAAATCTGGGGCTTTTCTAACATGTCCTTAAGATGTCTGTGCCTGTTGCCTTCCCTCTGTAGTAAGCTCCCCACTTCTATGCCTGTTTATTCCTGATTACCTAGCAACCTGCAGACCCAATTTTTCTGCTAATTCCCTTTGACTATGTAAGCCTAGGAATCACTGTGCCATTGCTACCCAAGAGTGGGTGAGTCAGGCATCAAAGATGTAGCATCCTTTTGAATTCTGATATGTGGGACAGGTAGATTCTTACTGTCTGTGACTACTATGTGCCACCAAGAGCTTCCCACTGATGATGCCAAAAACGTGGAGCCACAGATGGAGCAGTCTATTTAAAATGGAGTGACTGGAACTGACAGTAGCAGCAGATTAAAATTCAAGGAGCCGCAAAAACACAGAGCAGAAATCATATTTAGATAATTCATCATTAAAATTCAAATGATGGCTAATGCTTGCAAGAGGAGATGTGAAAACTGTACAGAACACCAAATGCAAATACACTCCAGGCAGACAACCCTCTCCTCCTGGGGAATACCTGATCAGCAAGGCAATCCCATAGAAGAGGGCAAGGTAGAGGGATAGTTATGATTATTCTTGGTGGCCAGAGAGATCCCAGGTTCACTCCTCTCTTGGCTAACACAGGTAGAATGTTGATTGCAGATAAAAGCTGATATAAAATTATTTTAAGACGTAAACTTCCATCTGTGCGATATTATTCTAATACGAAAATATAATAAAGAAAATGAAATCTATTAGACATATAAATTGTAATCTTACTCTATTAGTCTACTAAAGCTGCCATAGCAAAATATCACAGACCAGGTGCCTTAAACAACAGAAATATATCTTCTAATGGGTCAAGAGGCTGAAAGTCCAAGATGAGGGTAAAGGTTGGTTTTGATGAAGGCTTTCTCTCTAGCTCGTAGACCACAACCTCACAACCTTCTTGCTGTGTTCTAAACTGCCCTTTGCTTTGTGGGGGGCGGAGAGAGAGAGAGAGAGAGAGAGAGAGAGAGAGAGAGAGAGAGCGAGAGAGCGAGAAAGCGCTTTGGTGTCTCTTTCTCTTCTTAGAAGGACACCAGTCTATTGAAACCAAATGCTGATGGTCTCATTAAACCTTACTTAACTCCCTAAATAGCCTATCTCCAAATATAGTCATGTTGGAGTTTTGATCTTCAACTTTAAAATTTGGAGGTAGACACAATTCAATCTATAACACTCACAACTTCTCCTATGTTGATCATTTAGAAAATTGACTTCAAACTAGTGAAATGACTCACTTTTAGTTCTGCATTTACCCAGCTTCTAAAGGGACAGCTGCCAATAGAGCTCTAAACTGGACTGTGAATTTCAATGCCTTCTTCAGCATCCTTGGTCCTAAAAATCCTGGAAATTAAAGATGGGACTCTCATGCATCTTCAAACCCAAAAGAATTATGATCACATCTAGGTTTTGATCATATATGCCTGCTAATACTCAACCATTTGATGTTTACGCTTTAGGCTAAACCCTAATACTATAGACAATCAACAATTATTTATTTAACAATCTATACCACCTGTGATCTTCATAAGGTGTTTTTAAAATTTATCAGGGTGATTTTTGGCAGTTGCAATAATTGAGAGACTCTACAAGAATGTAGTGATTGCAATTCAGATGTGCTATACTTCATGCAAAATACAGAACAGTATCATAGAGTGAAGCATTATCATGCATCCTGCTCAACTTTCAAATAACCCAAGTAAAATTTATATAAGTGAAAAAATCTATTTAAAATTATATGAGTGAGAACCTAACTCTGTTTTTATATACAAATCATAAAAATGTTTCTTGTTTTTATTATACATTGAATTTTCCAGGAATGCAATGCTATGTAAGTTAAAGAAAATTTGTATTTTGCTTAATTCAGAACTTTCCAAAAGGAGTTCACTATTTTGGAAAATCATATCTCCTGGACAGGATCACTTGTGATATTTGGGTAGTCTGTATTTGCTACTTTCTTAATCACTTCTTTATATATCAATGTATACAACTCACTACTTAACTATGTCTTCTACCATAATGGTGTCCAAGAGCTTACTTATTGAAATATATAATGCCATTAATTACTGTCATTTTATTTCCCCAATAAAATATAATGAGGTGATTTTATTGATTTTGAAATCAAGGGTATAGATTCATTATGTTATCTATTATTTTCATTTTAGCACAGCAATGGAACCATTTAAAAATACAGGCATCTCCCATTTTGCCATTAATTCATTCCTTAAAACCAGACCTTCTTTACAAAAATGCAAAGTAGAAACACTTCATCTTAAATGTAAAAAAAAAATGCAATGCATTGCATATTAAGCCAAAATCCCTAACCAATTCTTAACACAGTGAAAACTCAGCAAAATATTTCACAGAAGTAACAAACTATCATGTTAGGACGAAATTTCTCACAAAATTGCTTTTTGATCACAAAACAACCAGTATTGATATATATATATATATAGTTATTTACAAGATTATCTTTTCTTCACTGTATTGTATTAGAAGCTTTGTACAAACCAAGTAACTATTTGTGTGTGTTTGTCTTTTTCTGAACTTCTTGTTTTGTTCAATCTGTCAATTTATCTGTCCTTGCACAAAATATATATATATATATATATATATATATTTGCTCTTTATACAGTTACATATACAGGTCGTATGCTGAACTGTAGATACTATGTTAGAGCAAGGCAAATAACAGACAACAAATAAATTTGAAAAATGCAAACAAAACCTCAAAAAATCAATTTTATGTAGCAAACTATTAATATTCTTAAATAAGTAGAAGCTTGAAATATGAAGAAAGTTGAGAAATAAGGCAATCATTTTTTCACTGGTGAAGAAAGGTAATAGAATAGAAAAGCTGGGTAGTGAAAGGGCAATGTCAAGCATACCAGCAGAATCAGCATTGTATTAGTAGTTCCAGCTCATGCAATAACACAAAATAATAAATAAGGTACTATAGACAAACTATAGCATTAATAAGTAAATATAGCAAATTCCCTATACATAAGGTGAACCATCAAAAGTCTAATGCATTTCTACATATAAACAACAGGCAATTACAAAATACAATTTTAAAATTATGCCACTTACAATACCATAAAGAAACATCAAATATTTGGAAATAAATACAATAAATTTCTACTTTACAGAAAATGAAATAATACATTTTGCATAAATTAAAGATCCTATACAAACAAAAGATATACCATGTTCATGAATATGGAAGACCCAATGTGCCAAATATATTATTTCTTCAAGTGATGTCAATTTCCCTTATCAAGAGTTCATGTTAGAAAATTGACAAGATAATTCTAAATTTTATATGAAGGACTTAGATTAACAGGTAGACTTATTAAAGCTACAGCAATCAAGACAGTGTGAAATTTGTGCAAGGACAGATAAATTGACAGATTGAACAAAATAAGAAGTTCAGAAAAAGACAAACACACACAAATAGTTACTTGGTTTGTACAAAGTTTCTAATACAATACAGTGAAGAAAAGATAATCTTGTAAATAACTAATACTGAATCAATTGGATAGGAATATGGAAAAAATAAATTTTGACCTCTACCTCAAACTAGGTGAACTGTATACCTAAACAAGAAAGCTAAAAACAATACAATTTCTAGAAGATAATATAGAATAACATCTGTATGCAAAAATACAGATGTACAAAAATACATTTGTATAACATCTTTATATAAAAATGTTTACAGCTGAATCATTCATAAAGTGATAAATAGGAAATGATACAAATGTCCATCAATAGTAAAATATATAGTGATACATTTATATAATGAATTGCTATATCAATGTGAAAAAGAACTACCACTACACTCAACACATATAAATTACCTAGATATAATGTCAGACAAAAGATGCCTTACAGAAAAGACTGCATGATGTATTTTTTCATTTATAAAAACAAACCAACCTGACTTTTCCTGAAAGAAGGTGTCTAGATAGTAAATGAATAGGAAGCAATAGTGACTCCTGGGGTACTTATAGTCTATCTTTTTATTTGAGTGGGTTTAAATTGGTGTTTACATTTTAAAAATTTAATGGAGCTGTATCTTTGGGATTTATATATATATTACACTTCAATAATGTTTACATAAAATATTTATACATATATGTGTATATTGCATGTGGGTATGTTTGTGTATGTTGGTGTATATACACATACACACACGTATGAACATGCACCTACATACATACACACACATAAATACATACACACACACACACGGAGTAAAGTGGGACAATCGTGGCTTACTGCAGCCTCTATCTCCCTGACACAAGCAATCCTCCTATAGCAACAACAAAAACAAATAAACTGATGATATCAAACAGTGACAGCTAGAATACTTAGCCACCATTGGTAGAAGAATAAATTGGTAAAAATGCTTTGGATATTGTTTTACTTTGGATATTTAATATCTATTAAAATACATATGTGGCTGGGTGCAGCGACTCATGCCTGTAATCCCAACACTTTGTGAAGCTGAGGCCAGAAGATTGCTTGAGCCCAGAAATTCACTATATCAAAGTGAAAAAGAACTACCACTATACTCAACACAAATAAATTACATAAATATAATGTCAGACAAAAGAAACCTAACAGAAAAGACTGCATGATGTATTTTTCCATTTATAAAATGGAAAATTTAGCCTCCCGAGTAGCTGAGATCATAGGTGCGCACCACCATGCCTGGTGATATACATGTATCTGTATACCCACTATTAGAGATAGAAAGAGAGAAAGAGAAAAACAGAGATCTGTAGGCAATTGAAAGTAAACATTAGACAGCTTTAGCTTAAGCTACTGTGAAATATAATTGATTAATGAATTGATAAGGGTTAATTCATTAATATTCTTCAATATTAGATAAATATTCTTCAATATCTTATTGAAGAATCTTTAATGCTTTAAGAAAATGGGCATTGTGCTCACTTTGGTCACTGACATACTACTACTGGGAATATCTATGTAAGAACATTCTAAAAAGACATTTTTGCTTTTGAGAAGGTCAAGACTTCCCTCGTGGTCTTGGTCGACTTCTTAAGGCCATGAGTACCCATCAATCTCTCCATGAGGTAGAGTGACTCCTCTCCCACTGTGAAGTCTTTGGCATTTTGCTGGGGAGATAGATGTTGCATTATACTTGGGATTCTGATGAGGATCCGTTCTCCAAAAGATCCTTTCTCTTACAGGAATTTAATTGTCATGGAAATTTTTACAGAAATGCCTCTATTCACACATTCCTATAACATCATTTGCACAGGTTGTAACGTTGCACATTACAAGGATAGGTAGATTGAAAGATCCATGTGAGTCTGTATCTCCAGCATCTTGTATTGTATCAGCCTATTTTTACTGCTAGCTGAATGTATAAAGTATTCTACACTAGATTTCTTAACTCAAGGTCCATGGAAATGGGATTCCAAAAGTTATTTTTGGAGGATCTGTTAAGTAATAGAAATTACATGTCAATTTTGTGTGTATGTGTGCATACAAATTTCTGGTAAAAGATTTATAGCTTTTATGAGGATACTAAAAGGATCCTCAGCTTTAAAAGATTAAAAATGTAACCTAGTAAATTCTGAATGCCACAATTAACAAGAGAGTGGAAAGTGGCAAAGTAAGTTTGGATAATTTGATTAATAGAATGGTAAAGTAGCTTTGGGACACCCACCTACATCTCGAGTCACTTTGAAGTCAAATAACAGCTGCTGTCACTCTATAAATTTTTAGGCAATTTGAATTTATTGTGAGCTTTACCTTTTGAGATAGATTTAAACATGCTGGCTCTTCAGTTATCATTGCTAAGATGCCAGAGGTGGTGGTCTGGACTGCCTACTGAAGCCTCTGTTTTCCCTCTCTCTTCCTTCCACCTTGCACTACTTCCCCAGGTCAGGACAGAGCTGGGAAGATCAGGAGATCCAATCTCTGCAGAAGCCAGGGAAGTTTTAACTCCAGATTGAGCATGAGTCCCATGGATGGGTGTTGGTAGGAAGAGTACTAAGGGTCAACTCTGTGCCTGGTACTGAGCTAGACACCAAGGATACAGAAAATATTGATTGAGCAGCTTTTATGGGCACCTACCTGTCCCATGGCAGCTACTGTGAGTGAGACAGAGATAATCAGAATGAAAACATACTGCTCAAGGAACATAACTTTTTGGCAGGTAGCTCACACCCAGATACGGATCTCCATGGCACATGAAAGCTGACATATCTTCAGGAAATGCAACTATTTCCCATGTGCAGTGCTGGGTACTTTACACACACTCTCTAATTTAATCCCCACAATAGTTCTTTGAGATAATAATTACCTCCTTTCCACAGATAATAAAAGAGATGCTCAGAGTTATTATGAAATCTGCCTAAGAATGCCAATGCATGTTGTTAAAGAAGATATCATCGACCAAGAATTGACTCAACAATTCACCAGTTCACACATTATTGAATTTCACAGAGATGTACAGTCAGAGACCTGTGAGATTAGAGTGTGATCCACATAGCCTAGATTCTGTAGGAGAATGTCTGATGCTTACACTGCATTATTGACTATTACTGTGTTGAGGACCACGAGAACAGCAAGGAAAACAAAGAAAGGGTCTCTCTCAGGTTCTCTTGAGCCTCCTTGGATGACATGTCAAGTGCCTTGGTTTAGACTTTGCCCTTGGCAGTTTCACTAGAGGCAGGACACCATCACACAAATATCAAATCTAAAATTGGTAATGACCTTGACTGCTAAGAACAGATGACCACACTGATTGTTAGGAACTGTGCTGATTATCACCAGCTGCTTAGATTGACGGGAGGGCTCCCTGGACTCTAAGATTTCATTTGGCAGTATTTGAAGAATTTAAACTCAACCTCTGTATTTTCAGACATCTTAATATTACTCGCAGTGCATACTTAGAAAACTGTTTTCAGCTGTTAATGGTGCCATGATAATCAAAAGTGATTTAACTAAGATGAAAAATTTTAATTTTGAGTGGAGCTGTAAGAAACATATTAATAGGACATGAGGAGGTAAGGAACTAATGTCAAGATGCATTCCCCTTAAAGCAAAACTTCTGAAACAAGGCAAAAAGGGCCATTGTCTCAGGCAGTAAGAAGTTGTGTCTAATGATAGATGGAGTGAGCATTTAGCAAACAGAAATGAAAGATTAGATTCAGCCCACACTGAGAAGTGTGGTATTTAACCTGAAGATTCCTAAAAAAAAAAAAAAAAAAAAAAAAAAAAAACCTAAATGAGAGCATGATGTCTTTAAAGTAGTCAGTCATGGAGACTTTTACTATTAAATAAATATGTACCTTTAAAACATGAACACCTCGTCTTACCTTTGTAGTACAGAAGTTGACTTATCTAATCCACTGGCTCTGAATATTTCTTTAGCATTTCTATTTTTGTAGCACTCACAGAGACTTTACTAAAGAAAATATTTAAGTAAATAAAGACCTACCGTACATTGCAGTCTATACTAATCTAAATTTATATAGTATTAGAATCTATACATATACAATTTTATCATCTAAATAAGTGATAGGTCTACGTGGTCAAGTCTTAATAGGAAGTGGTTCCCCCAAAAAAACAGTGTAAGCATTAAAATGTTAAAAAGAAGTAGAGTTTAATTCTGTAACTATCATCTCTTCAAAGAAAAGTTAAACGAGTCTAATATATTTTACTCTTCCATTAGTACTTCCCATAGCCTCTTTTCACCCAACTCTGTTGTATTGCATATGAATCTAGGATATATCATCAGCCAAAGTTACAGCTCCCAAAATGCATTTTTTGGCTTCTCCTCCCTCTGCTTTTTCTAAACTCCTTTCTGTGTAGACGGCCTTCGTCTAAGGGCTGCGTCCTCTCCCCTCTTTCCTCGGCCCTCGTCTAAGGGCTGCGTCCTCTCCCCTCTTTCCTCTGGACTACGTGTTCTGGTCCTGCCCTGCCATTCTCTAGCTCTGCAGCAAAATCTCCAGGAACAACACTGGCAATAGCAAGACTGTTCTGGAGGGGGTATGACAGAGAATGGATGGGAAGCAGGAGAGGAAGTACAGGTAGGTGGCCACGAGTAATGGAAACAGTGGCGGAAGGAGAAGAGGACCTCCGCATAGTACATGTTAAAAGTGCTGTGCTAAGGGCATTTGTGAAGAAGTTGGGTATCCAAATAAGGTCTGCATTTTGGTTAATAGTATTGTACTGGTGCTAATTTGTTGGCTTTTCTGAATGTGCCATAATTATGTAAGATGGTACATTAATGGAAGCTAAGCGAATAATATATTGGAACTCTTATTATCTTCACAAGTCTTCTGTAAATAAAAAAATTAATATCAAGCTATGGAAGAAAAAATTGCTATCTATATAGTATTTTGGGTTCACTTTTGTTACTCTAAATTATTGTAAATATACTTTTTCATGTAGTAGCGGAATACATATACCTGTTCTTTACCTATGTAGAATTTTCCAAAGGTTTTTTGTGAAATTTAGTTTTGCAGAACTATAATTTGAATTATTTTGTCTCTATCCAAATTAAATATATTTAAAATTGCAACAATCCATAAGCAGAGTTAAATACAAAGTACACGAAGTGTCTCTGTATAGACAATTAAAATACATTTATCATTTTCCTAATATACTTAGAAAACAATTTAAATTTAATTCATGGAATGATCTCTAGGTTTTCAGAGTAGGATGTGAATCTCCTTAACTTTGCCTCTGAAGAAAATTTCAATTAGATAATTCTTGACCTTTTAATAATAGTATGCAGAACCACATCTTCTTATTTTCCTTCCCATAGCGTTTTCCCTTCTATTTCCCAGCTCATTACCCCATTAGCTAGACATGATGAACAATAAACAACCTCTTTATATGGCCAGCTAGAAGAACTAGAGCACAGTATGTTTTCAGTGACTTCCCAAGGGTCTGCTTAGATCTCTTTACAAAGTCAGCATGAAAGAATTATAATCATCACATGGACTCAAAATGATTTGGCAACTGTTTCATGAGATTCAGAGCAAAGAGCCTGTGCCTTCAAATTCAGTTATTTAGCTCACAAGCCTTGTGATGTGTAAGAACGACCATCAGCGAGGCACCAGAAGATGCTGGTGTACATCTGCCTTGTCTCATGCAGCTTCTTCTCGAGTGTTTGTTCTAACTCTAGAGATAGAAGTACCCTTTTCCCGGATCTGTGTGTCCAATTGGAAGGACATCAGCCAGGTTAGCTTTCTTAGTCTTTCTGCATTCCTCATTCATTCCTCTCCATTAGAAGGAGTGTGACATATTTTAATTAGTGATATTGGAAAAAAGAGTAGGGTAGGTATGTGGCTCGGCCTTTTGTGAGCTTTGTTTTCTTAGCACCTGCCTGCAGAGAAATTTCAATCTGGAGGTGATTTCTCCCAGGCCACAAGGAGTTGTAACTTATACCTCTAACTGGGTGACTTAATTTA
Organism: Aotus nancymaae; assembly: GCF_030222135.1. Lineage (NCBI taxonomy): Eukaryota > Metazoa > Chordata > Mammalia > Primates > Aotidae > Aotus > Aotus nancymaae. Next base: position 4,288,371 of record NW_026988570.1, on the reverse strand, counting down.
GTTCTGGTGTGAAATATTAGAAAGACTACCATGATTACACACAGAGCCATGTATTCCAGTCCAGGTTCTATGAGCAACAAAGTTGATATTTTGATCTTCATTTTGTCTGATATGTATGTCAATTTTTCAGTTAATTCTGAACTCAAGAAATTAAGAAAGAGGTGTTCTGTATTGACCTCACCTCAAAATCTCAATTGTAACTAATATCTGTTATTTACAAATATGTATGATTTCACATATATATGTATGTATATTTAAAATTCTTGACAATCTCATGAGTTGCTTATTTACTTTTTAAATAAACTTTTAAATTTAGAATAGCTTCAGATTTACAGAAAAATTGCAAGGCTAATACAGAGAGTTTCTATAAACCCCACACTCAGTGTCCTCACTAGTTAACATTTTACAATTCTATGGTGCATTTGTCACAGATAATAAACCAACAATGAGACAATATTATTATTAACTAAAGTCAGTAACATTCAGATTTTCCTAGTTTTCTCTAATGTCCTTTTTTCATCCCAGGATCTCATCCTGGATCCCATATTACATTACATTTAGTCATCATGTCTCCTTAGCTAACCTTGGCTGTGACAGTTTCTCAGACATTTCTTGTTTCTGATGAACTTGACAGATTTTAGCAGGAGCGGTCACGTGTTTTGTAGACTTTCAATCTGGAAGCATATATTTTTTTTGTGACCAGACTGGAGTTATATGTCTTTGAGAGGAAGACCACAGAGGTAAATTTCTATCTTTGTCACATCGTGTCAATGTGACTTATCACTAAGGATGCTAAGATTGATGAAAAGGCAAAGTTTGTCATGTTTGTCCACTGTAAAGTTACTTCTCTGTCCCCTCAACTTCTATACTGTATGCTTAAAAGAAAGTAATTGTTACATTATTTGAAATTCTGTATGGGAGATTTGCATATTTTCTCCCATTTATTTATTTAATCCTTTATTAATAACAATACAGATTTATGAATATTTATTTTATACTTAGGTTATAATGCAATACTGCTTTGTTTATTTTGTAGCTCAAATTTTTCCAGGTTTGGCCATTGAGAACTCCTTCAGTTGGCTTCAGTGTCCCTTTGAAATATTTCTGTCATTATGTGTTTGTGCATGTGTGTGCATGTGTGTGTGTGTGCGCACTTCTTTATTTTCTGGCACTGCAAAAGGCTTCACATTCATCTTGTGTATTCCTGCTTAGTATTAGAATCAGCCATTTTTCCAAGGAGTTTCAGTTCCTTTTGTAAGAGAATGATTGTGAAAACAAGATCTGGATAATAGGTGCACTTGTTCCTACTGCAGTGGCATTACTTCTAGACCCTCTTAGTAAATGGAAATAGAAGTAGGTATACTAAATCAGGTATCCATACATGTCTATAATTATTGCAATGTGTTTTTATTTATATGTATATTAAGATAAACATGAATTTATATTGATGTCTCCAACTATATAGTTCAGCAGCATATGGTTCATTCTGCCCCTACCTTCTGTTTATCTGTAACTTCCCTCTTCAATAGTGACAAATCTGGCTTTGACTTTCTTCCATCCATTTACTTACTTACTCAATTTCAGCATAATGAGTAGTGGTTTCAGAATTGCAAGCCTATACCGCCATGGAAAACAACTTTACCACCTAGTGTGCAGCAATCGTGTACAAGTCCTTTTAATGTTAGTCTTACTGTCTTCACTCAAATCCAAAATTGTGTAGGGCAGCCCCTTTTACTCTACCTTTTTCAGTGAGAATATGACATACGTTTATAATACAACTAGATTCTTCTCTCAGAGTCTGCATTCCAATCTGGAATTTTTTTTAATTTGCATGCATTAGGTTTGCTCTTTTTGCTGCAAAGTTCTATGAATTTTGACAAATGCATAGTGTTGTGTATCCACCACTACAGTGTCATACAGAATAGCTTTATTCCCCTAAAAATATTCCTGTAGTTCATCTATTCTACCTCCCTCCTTCCTCAAACCCCTGGCAACCATTACTCTGTTCTCCAACTTTACAGTTCTGCCTTTAAAAAAAAAAATGTTACATAAAGAGAATCATACACTACATAAACTGTTCAAGATAAATCCTTTCATTAAGCAAAATTCATTTGTGACTCATCCACATCTTTATAAGCCTGATAGGTAACTCCTTTTATATGACTGAATAGTATTCCAACATGCAGATAGACTATAGGATTTTTGTTCATTCACCTATTAAAAGAGTCTGTCTTAGTCTGTTTGTGCTGCTACAACAAACACCTGAGAATGAGTAATTTATAAAGAAAAGAAATTTCTCACATTTCTAGAGGCTGGGAAGTCCAAGATCAAAGAACCAGCAGGTTCCGATGTGTGGTGATGGCTGCTCTCTGCTCCTAATATGTGTCCTCTGGAGGAAAGGAAGACTGTGTCTCCACCTGGCAGAAGGCAGGAGGGCAAGAGGGCCAAATGCTACCTGGAGCCCCTTTTATAAAGGCCTTCATCTCATTTATGAGGGAGGAGCCCCTGTGGCCTAATCACCTCTTAGATCCACCTCTAAATACTGTTTGATATAGTTTGCCTCTGTGTCCCCACCCAAATCTCATGTTGAATTGTAATCCCCAATGTTGGGGGAGGGACCTGGTAGGAGGTGAATGGATCATGAGGTGGATTTCCTCCTTGCTATTCTCATGATAGTGAGTGAGTTCTCACAAGAGCTAGTTGTTTAAAAGTGTGTAGCACTTTCCCCTTCACTCTCTTCCTCCTGTTCCTACATGTGAAGATGTGTTTTCTTCCCCTTCACCTTCTGCCATGATTGTGTTTCCTGAGGCCTCCCAGCCATGCTCCCTGTACAGCCTGCTGAACCGTGAGTCAATTAAGCCTCTGTTCTTCATAAATTACTCAGTCTCAGGAAGTTCTTTATAGCAATGTGAGAATGGAATAATACACTATCACACTGGCAACACTTGAATGTTGGAGGAGACACATTCAAACATAGCAAGCATCTTAGTTGCTTCTAGTTTAGGGTGATTATGCATAAAGCTGCCATGAACATTAAAAACATAGTTTTTCATATTAGTTGGATAAATACCTAGAAGTGAAATTACAGGATTATATGGTAAGATAAAGTTAGGCCACGTAAGAAACTTTCAAATCACCTTCCAAAGTGGCTGTGCCATTTTCCACTCCTACCGGCAATGAACAAGAGCTTCTATTGCTCTACATTGTCACCAGCAGCTGGTGTTTCCAATTTGGGATTTTAGCCATTCTATTGTGTGTGTAGTGACAGTTTCTCATCCTGTTGATTCTGTTTCCTGAAGAACCATGACCTATATGTGTCATATCTGAGTCTTGCTCTAATACTTTCTTTGTCCCTTCAGACTGTGTTTCTTCTTGTCTTTGATATGCCTGGTAATTTTTTTTGTTGAAATACAGACATATTGTATTGGGTCATAAGAATTGAGATAAATAGGCTTTTTATGTGAGGATTGGTTAGACTGGTAGAAGTTGGACTGGGTTTAAAGTTTGTTGAAACTACAGGTACTGGCCATTCCAAAGCCCTCAGGTGCTCTTATTTTTTGTCTCTGCTTTTGGCTTTGCAACTTCCTGTTCTCCTGCTTCTCTCAGGGAATCTGTGTCTTGCAGTTCTTCTGGCTGTAAGCTGTTCTTATGCTGGAGGCTTGTTGGGGTGGAGGCGGGATGTGGGGGAGAGTATGAAGGTGAGGTTGAGGAGTCTTATCTGACTATAAGAATGCCGCGTCTTAGGCCTGTGTCCTTCACATATGTTTCTGTTCCTTCTCCAGGGGGTATAGCTGTTTTCTCATTTTTTTTGGATATAACCCTTCCAACAAATTTTTTTAAAACGATTTTCCTTATTAACTGTGTTCCTCTTTACCCCTTTGTTAAGACTGACTGGAGTGAGGTGAAATTTCTTTACCCAGCTGAGATAAAGCTTTAGAATCACTCTGTGATGAATCCCGTCCCCTGGAGTCAGTGCCTTTGTTAGGTGAACCATCTAGAAATGTTTAACGATGGCTTCTCATTCCTTCTTCTTTGAGGGCCACAATGGGATATTGCTCAGACCGTCACCATGAGAACCTGGTGGAGTTCCTCCAGGGAAAGTCTATACACCTGTGGGGCTCCCCTATGTCTGTAGCCCTTAGGAGTTTCTCATGCTGATACTAGTCCATGCTTGGTCTTCAACTATTTGTCAGGATTAATGTTTAAGTGTTTTCTTACTGATTTATGTAGTCCAGTGGCTTCTGCCCCAGGTAAGAAAGCCCTGGATGCTGTGTCCCTCTAAATGACCTGTCATTCCAGATTACAAGGTGGCAATTTACCCTGTTTATTTATTTCTCTGTTGACTTCAGTTTTCCCACCTTATTCTGATTGAAAAGACAGGAGTTGACCATTTCCAAGTTCTTCATGTTTTGAAGCTGAAACTAAAGTCTCCTTATTTATTAATTTTATTATTCCTATTTTACAAATGAGAGAGTTGAACTTGTGCATTTTTATACAGCAAATAAGTAGTCAATCATTGATAAGCCCAGGTCTTCTCATGATACATCTCTATAGTCTCCAACTCCCAGCCTTGATTTAAATGACATGTGAAGTCTTTGGGCTTCTGTCTGAATTCCTCCTATCTATGACATTATATGACTTACCAAGCATCTGCTATGTACAAACCATACCCCACGTGACTTAGGGAGATTCTAAAGAAATAGAAAATAAAGTTCTGCTCTCAATCATCACACTAATTGGGAGACCAAGTATACATCAGGCAATTCAAAAACCAGTACAAAGGCACGTACATGCAAGTCTAAAGTCATTAGTATTTCATATCATGTCCTCAGACCCTGTGGGACCTGCCAACATATTGTCAGGAGTCCACAAGTTTGCAACAATAGTTTTTAATTAAGTAAATTTATTTTGTGATAAATTTTTTAAATGCATTGTAATCAAATTTTAGTTCCAGTATTTCTGTTTGATTTGTTTTTATGAATGTGTTGGAGTCAAATGATCATGTAGAGTGATAGTGTTTAATTTTTAACATGTTACAGAGCATGTCTGTCCACCCTGGAGTCAACATACTGTAATATCAAAGTGACATAACAATTCTTCATTTGCCATGGAACTTATGAACTTATTTTACTTGATATAAAGGTGACAGAAATGAGGGCGATAATTCACAATTGAAAGAAACTTTTTACAGTAAGACCAAATTTTGTAAATTATTTAGTAAATCAAAATTTCGATTTGACATCATAGAAAGCACATAACATATCAGAAAAAATATATTACTTTACTAGCTGAGAGATAATGAGAAAAGGACAAAGGACTTAATATGTAAATAATGCATCCTCTCAAAGTGGGAGCCAAATGGCCTGCCACTGCACTGTACAAATAAAAATCGTGCAGCCATTTGAATAGAAAAATATGGTGAGAGAATTCAGTCCTTCCACAGTTCATTGCAGTATAGATATCCTAAACTAATGAAAACTTGCGCCACAGCAATCGGTATTATATTCACAGTGTGGGCCAACATATTGTTCTGTTCATATTTACTTACAATCAAAAAAGCAAATAATATAGTGGCAAATATACAATAAATAGTTTGTCATTATATACTTGATTTTCTAGCATTGTATTTAAGAGCATGCAGCAGACACAGTGTTCTGCTCGGGTTCCCTGAGATTCCTCTCAGTGTTTCTGTGCACCACTTCCCCTGGCTTCTGTGTACTCTTTCATTAAGAAATAGCCCTTGTAACTGTCTTAATGGAACTGTTGTTTGGCTACTGAAACCACTTTGTTTACAGCTGCAGGGAACCACAAATGTCTTGGAGTGTATATGCCCTAGGCATCCTTAGGCAATGTCAGAGTGATTCCATGAAAGTGAGAGCCCAGCTTTCTGACTTTAACCCTGGACAAACCTGGAGGTGTACCTTGCATTTCAGAGCTCCCTGTAGGATCAGGCTAAGTCTAGAGCTTCTAATAAAATCAAGCCTTTGCTTGGATTCTTTCTTTTCCCCATATTGCTTCTACCATTCTTTTCTCAGTTATCCTGAGAAAACTTCTCAAATATATCACTTTCATGAGAAGCTTATTCTCAAAGCATGTTACTAAGGTCCCAAACTAAGAAAAATGCACAATTTTAATGGTTGTACTTTCAAAATGAAGGGACTTTGCAATGATATTTAGTAAGCTCATTTTTTAAAAAATAAGAAATTAAAATGTAATAAATAAAATTCAAACGAATCATTTTCTCAATAAAAAATAAAATCAAGTCCACAAGAACTAAATGAAGTTGAATAATTTCTCTACTTAAAGCCAGCATCACCAATTTTGCCTTATCAAAGGAACCTCACATTAAATCAAGTTAGTTAATTTTAGCTGCATTAAGTTTTTAAGGTGTTTTGTTTCATTTTAAAATTTGTTTTTGTTTCAAACATTTGTGAATGCTATATGTACACACAGTTTATTTGTTCACACATATTTAAATTACATAGAAAACAATTTAAGTAAACAATAATGGGTCCACCAGAATAGCTTCAAAACAAATCTTCAAACTTCTTCTGTAAAGGTCTAGATAGTGAATATTTGACTTTGCAGCCCATAGGGTCTTTGTTAAAACCACTTGACTTTACTGTTACGGCATGAAAGAAGCTATAGATAATAAATAAATAAATGACCATGATTATTCCCATAAAACTTCATTAAACCACACAGCAGGCCACATGTGATATACAGGATATAGTTTGTCAATTTGTGCTTTAAAAGTAAACCAAACACCCTTTTCAAAATAGTAAAAAATAAAATAAGCCATACTGGAATGATATCAGCAAATTGGCAGAGTAGCAACTTCAAGTTCCTGCCCCACTCCCAGAAACATTTTAATAAAACAGAAACTTTCAAAATCAGCATTGTCAGAACACTCTCAAAATATTATAACAACTAAGAGAACGCTGAATCAGGAAAAGAAAACATGAAAATGGTAGAAAAGCTTTGTAGCATTTTTCTTTTTCTTTATCTTACCCCATGCACTAGTCAAATCTGTAGCAGTGTTAAAGATGGCAGCCTCTGCTAGGCTAACCAACCACTCATAGTGAGCGATGGTAACATACAGTTGAAACTTACAAGGCCAGGCACAGTGGCTCACACCTATAATCCCAGCACTTGGAAAAGCCAAGGAGAGAGGATCACTTGAGCCCAGGAGTTTGAGACCAGTCTAGGCAACATAGTGATAGCCCATCTCTACACACACACACACACACAATTTAGCCAGGTGTGGTAGTGCACACTTATAGTCCGGCTGCTGAGGTGGGAGGATTACCTAAGCTCAGGAGTTGAGGCTGCAGTGACCCATGCACCACTGCTCTCCAGCCTGGGTGACAGAGTGAGACTCTCTCTCAAAACAAAACAAAACAAACAAACAAAAAACAGAATGAAAGAAAGAAGGAAAAAAGAAACAGGTAATAGACTGCCTAAGGCCTCAGAAGAAAAGCTGGAGAGAGTTTCTTTAGCAAATTAGGAATTAAAAGGCAGCCCTGTATACAGGGGAATATAGAAAGCCACATACATGCCCAAAGCAAGATGCATTCTCTAGAAAGACCTCAGAAGATCCTAATCTTTTATCTTTGACTGAGCTTTAAGTTCAGTGCAAGACCAGTCTAACCACTGAAGGCATAACTTGACACATAGCTAAACTGCAAAGATGTTTGTTTCTTAAACACTTGGCATTCAAGAAAATCACTGTCAAATTATTAGCTGAACATTACATATACACACATATATATATTCATATATTTATATATGTGTGTGTGTTTACACATGTATATGTGCATATGTATATATAATATATGTGTATACGTGTGTGTGTGTATAACATATATATATGATATTAGCTGGATGACTCAAGGAACAGAGACTTCAGTAACCACAAACAAGAAATACGGTTTTTCTAAAAGTGTTTTGGAAAGGTCACTAAACAAATTTAACCTTTAACAATCACAAATTAGCAAACTCTGGAAAAGAGGGAAAGCTTGATTTCCAGAGTTACTATATTATAGTAGTAAAATGTTCAGATTTCAATGAAAAATCATAAAGCATACAAAGAAACAAGAACATATGACCTATTGGAAAAACAAAATAAGCTAAATAAATTGACAGAAACTATCCCTGAGGAAGTCCAACAATTGGAGTTACTAGTCGATGACTTTATTTTATTGATTTATTTCTTGAGGTAGTCTTGCTCTGTGCCCAGGCCAGAGTACAGTGGTGTGATCTTGGCTCACTGCAGCCTCCATCTTTTGGATTCAAGCAATTCTCCTGCCTTAGCCTCCTGAGTAGCTGGGACTACCAGCATGCACCACCACACCTGGCTAATTTTTGTATTTTTAGTAGAGATGGGGTTTGACCATGTTGAACAGGCTTGTCTCGAATTCTTGACCTCAAGTGATCAGCCTCCCAAAGTGCTGAGATTATAGGTGTGAGCTGCCATGCCTGATCGACAATGACTTTAAAAGAACTGTTGTAATATACTCAAAGAACTAAGGGGAACACTGGACAAAGAGCTACAGAAAATAAGGGGAACAATGTATGAACAGATGAGGATGTCAATAGACAGAAAATATTCTTAAAAAACAAAAGTTATTGACGAAAATACATAATAACTGAAATGAAAAATTTACTGGAGGAAATCAACAGTTGATTTGGGCATGAAAAAGAAGAAATCAGTTAACTTGAAGATAGGACAACTGAAATTATTAAGTCTGAAGAGCAGAGAGGGAAGAGGATGAAGAAAACTAAGCAGAGCCTAAGGTATCTGTAGACTAGTGCAAACAGACCAATTGAACTTGTGTGAATTCCAGACAGAGAAGAGAAAGAGAAATGGATAAAAACGTATTTGAAAAATAGTTCAAAAACTGACCCAATTTGATGAATTACATAAATCTATGCATCCAGGAAGTTCAATGAATTCCAAGTAGGATAAACTCAGAGATACACATAAAAACACTCAGTCAAGCTGCCAAAGTCAAAGCCAAAAAGAAAATGTTGAAAGCAAAAAAAAGAAACGACTTGTTATATGCAAGGTATTCTCAACAATCTTATCAGTAAATGAATCTTCAGAAATAATGGAGACTAGAAGGAAGAGAAAAGATGTATTTAAAGAGCAGAATTACATATTTAGCAGCAAGGGGATGGAATGATATATTTAAACAACTGATATATTTACATGACATATTTTAAATGATATATTTTTGTTAAAAATTAGTCTAGAAAAGAAATTGAAGACCTCCAAATGGGGAAGGATAAAATAAAACTATCTATTCACAGGTGACATGATCCTTACATGAAGAATTCCAAAAGAATTTAAAAAAATAGGCTACAAATGAGCTCAGTAAATTCGCAGAGTATAAGATCAAATACACAAAATTCAATTGTATTTCTATACACCAGCAAATAATCATATTTACAATAGGATCTAAAAGAGTAAAATATCTTCAATTCAATCCCATTGAATTGTACATTTCAGCATGGTTAAAATGATAAATTTTATGTAACATACTTCACCACAATAACAGTGTTTTTTCTTAAAGATGTAAACATCACTCAAGTTTGAAGATGTCATTCTATTTAATACTAAACTGGAGGGCGACTTCAAAAACTACTTTTCTTTATGTTTTTTATTTGTACTCTGTGAGCACACAGCTAAAACATATGAGGTCTGGTCTGATAAATATTATTCTACTTTTCAAAGTAAAATCACTATTTTTTTTTTCCTTTTGCAAAAGAATTACATTATTCAGGCCTTGGAAGAGCTCATACAATCTAGAATTTAGCCTTAACTTAGGCCTTGTCTAGTTCCATGCTACACTAAGGTACAGGAGAAAGTGAAATACTTTTTTGTTGTTTGTAATTGACTTCTCAAGATGGAAAGTAACTTGGAACATCAATTTACATATAGATTACCTGCTTTGTATGTACAACTCCCCCTGTCATTTGACCTGTCCTACCTTATTCCCTGAAACACCAACTGTATACATCAAGTGGTTGAAACCCACTGCCTTCCCAGCCTTAGGTAATTTGCTCTAGAGATAGTCACCTGGTCCAATGAACATAACCATTCCAATTCTGAGCTAATAGGCTGTAGATATTTGATCTTGAAGGCTGGGAGTAAAAGATTGAGTAGACCCAAAAGTAAAGAGTTCTGTTTTAAACCACAAATAAATGTAAGTGAGCAGACCCGCAGAGAGAAGCTGAGAGGAAACACAAGCAGCCCTGAGAAATGGGAAGAGCCCCCTCAATCCTGACAGCTCTCCAACACCCCACAAAGTACAGCTACCCTGGGGCTTCACAGTTCTTGGATTCTATGTGACAGGTTCATTTAACATAAACTGGCCTTTTTTACCTCACTTGTTCAACTAAGTTTCTAGTTCCTTGCACCATAATAATCTGAATAGAACATATTAAGATAAACACAAATATATTTTGGTTTAAGTTGTAAATTATGCATGGCTTTTACAACTTCAAAGACATTTTATGTTTGCGGAGGGTAATTTAGTACTACCTGCCTTTATCACCTTAAGGATAAATATTGAATCTTCTCAGTCATTCTGGGTATTTTGGCGAAATCAAATAAGAAATATTGAGAGTCTAACCATTCAGAGTACAAACATGTCCTCTATAAAATCCCCAGCAAATAGTCACACAGAGTCCACATGAATTTCTCCAGTGCCTTATGGCACACAACGTTCTCCTCCCACAGGGAAGCAGTATCTTCCATTCAATGATGGTGAGCTCACATCAAGTGGAAACAACACAGCCAGGCTTCCACTTGAGGAGCTAGCTCTGCGTCTCTGGGGAGGCTTGCTTTTATGTTGTAGCAAAACATATGACAGCTAGAACCTTCCAAATAGACAAACTGATGCCAGCTCTAACACACCTTTTGAAAATTACATATGGTTTGCATAGTATGTTATCAGCACAGTCATAAAAAATTCTCATCAGATAAGCTGGGTTTGTCACCTCGTCCATACTGCTGCCAACCTGGAAGGATATTTAGCAAAACTTAAAAAGTTGCATCCCAGCAGACCTAAGCAAGAAGATTCCTCACTGCTGCTCTGACAGCAGCAGCAACAGGAAATATAAATCATTATTAACCATGTTGTGTATATGAGAAAATAACTATATTATACGACTGTTTAGTGAAAGCTGTAAAGGGAGGAAGCTCAAAACAAGCAGCAATAACACAATTAGCCTGGATGTCTCTTCTTCTGTTGAAAAGGAAATCAATCACGTATTTCTAAACATCAAAGATGGCATCACACAACTCACACAACTGATAGAAACAGCGCCCCCCCCTCCACCACCACCGCACAGTTTGTAGTTAGGACATTTCAAAAGGGAGGACTGTCATGGAAAGTCACATTTGTGAACCACCAGATTCCTCATGGTAATCTTCATGACAAAGTGAGGCAAGTGCCCCTAAGTAGATGCCCAGGTTGAGAATGCCTGAGAAGGGTTATGTCCTGATCCCCCCGACCCCAGATGCCTGGGTGGGCTAACAGTTCAAGTGCTTTCTGTGGGTCGGTCCTCTTCTGGATGGCAAGCTTGATACTGGTTATTAATTTATCCTGAAAGCAAAGCAGATTCTGTCGAGGCACTAGTTTCCCTTCTAATGAGGCATCAAATGAATGCTCTCTCATGGAGGCATTTCCCTAAGTCATGTGATGTTCTTTGTATATCTCATATAATTGCACTAAAGAAAGAAGAACTTCCAGGGTTTGTGAGGGAAAACAATCCATTATTTTCCTTCCTGGGAGACATAAAATTCTGATCTTATTTCTTCTGAGTTGATCCTGCCACAGGTTCCTGAGGGGGACCACTGACGTAAAGATTGGCTCCTCTTTATGGTGTTTAGAGTAATAGAAAAAGAGAGGCTCCCTAGATGCTCCCTCTAATGCACAGATGCCATCTGGCTCCTGCTCTGTGTCTCTCTCTCTACCACTCCACCTTGCTTTGCAAGTTCTACTGATTGAAAAGATGTGCCAAGCTAGAAAATTCAAATTATTTTGCATCTGCATTATTAGTTAGAAATAGAAGTGACAATTTTAGTTTCCTGCCATAAATTCTATAGGGAAAAAAAAAATCTACCTAAACACTATATACATGAAATTCTTTCTTCAGCTGGCATGGGGGTGCAAAGCAGCAAATAAGCCTGGGTAAATGTGGGAGGACAGGCATAGGAATGAGAAAGGGAAAAGCTTATAGGAGTTAAACAAATACTATCTCTTATTACACCCCTCACACAATAGTGCTCTATGGATTGTAGATTTAACATTCATGGATCTTGTATCCTTACTCTCAATTCCCCACCACAGAAATAATGGCAATTCCTCTCACAAATCAGGACACTTACAGTTAAATAGTTAGGAATGCAGCATATAGAATTCTGGACAATAAGTAAATTCAGGAATAAACTACTCCATTAAGAATCATAAAAAGTGGCTGGTCTATAAATTATAAACATGGGGTTATTTGTAGTGAGAAAGTCAACTCACTTTAAAATGCAAACTCTCCTATTGTTTTTTTGTGGTTGATGGTAAGAATTATTTTTATCTTCATAAGAAGAAATGTAGAAAAATAGGGACTTTGTCTATGCCCCAGGTAAAATGTGGAAAATCTCAGTTCATCACTCAGCTGGAGGACAGCTGAACATGCAGCACCAGGCAGGTATCTATTAAGCTGTTTTCCTGGCTGGGCACGGTGGCTTATGCCTGTAATCCCAGCACTTTGTGAGGTCGAGGTGGGCGGATCACGAGTTCAGAAATTCGAGACCAGCTTCGTCAACATGGTGAAACCCCATCTCTACTAAAAATACAAAAATTAGCCAGGTGTGATGCTTTGCACCTGTAATCCCAGCTACTCAGGAGGCTGAGGCAGGAGAATTGCTTGAACCCAGAAGGCGAATGTTGCAGTGAGCCGAGATCACGTCACTGCACTGCAGCCTGGGCGACAGAGTGAGACTCTGTCTCAAAAAAAAAAAATGCTTTCCTAATATTTCCATCCAGTGCCTTTGCTCCTGTGTGGATCCTACCTTAATAACTTTTGTGAGCTTTCTCAGCATGGTCTCTTCTTTAGACATAGCTCTGAAATTATTCAGTAGCAATAATGTCAGTAGCTTTCATTTATTAAGTGTTACTCACCTGGTGTTTATCACACATTTCTTCAAAGACACACATCTGCTCTGATTACATAGAAGAGCCAGAAAGAGGAGAAACATGAATCCACGTCATAGATCTAGGAGCGGCAAAGCCCAGACTGCAACTACACAGAAACCTCCACTCTCTGCCCAGCCTGCTCACCAGGTTCTTACAACCACAGAGAATTTGCTCAGACAAAATTATTTATTAAGAAGCTGCTCAATTTGGAAGGGTAGGAACTAATTTTAGTTCAGTGACATACTTTTTTCTGTTAAAATGTTCTTTGAGATGTAATCGTCTGATGTTCCCACAATATTGGTGTTTTGAATGCAGTGCACTACAGTGGGTACAAGTATAGAGTCTGGAGACAAACATATTTTTCTGGAGTTTGAATTCGGCACCTGTACCTGGGCCAGTATCTAAACCTTCACCATCTTCAGTTTTCTCATGAGTAAAATGAGTATATCAATCATACCATCTCATTGAGTTGTTGGGGTAATTTAAATAAATTAGTGCACATAAAATTATTTTCTGCATAATAAGCATTCATCAGATATTATTATTGTCTTGATGCGATTATTAAAATAGCTGTTTTTGGTTATTGCTGTCAGATTGTATGAAAGTTTGGAAGAGGTTGTGTTCTTTTAGTCCTGTATTGATAAAGATCAGGGTAAGCCTTTCCCTGAAGACATGCTCTCCAAAACGTTGAGTCTGATCACCATTCCACTGGAATATATGCATTCTTTTGCTGAGCATCTACTCTTACATAAGTTCACATCATTTAGATATCTCTACTGAACCAGTATCCTGTTGGGTTTTTAATGCATATGCAGATTATACTTTCTGCATTTATTAGGAATGTATGGGCTTAACTTAATCATTGCCATCCCTGACAGTACTTGACTCTAAAGGGATTTGCCTCACCCCCAGGCCCTGCTACCTAAATGACCACATTACCTATACCACAACCCAGAATCTCCAAAGGTATGTGGATAAACGGATGTCCCTTAATGAAAGGGAAGAACATCTACATTACGGCTGGTCACCTAATTAGTGCTGTTTTGAAGCGATGAGTTGGTCTATCCAGTTATAAGTCCTTGAAGAATGTGAAAAGCAACACAACCACAACTGTATCAGCAAATACGTAGCAGCCCAGACTCCTCCCCTCACCCACTCCTTAGGTATCTCTTGATCCCTTAATTCCTTCCTCTGTGCAGAGGGCTCTGCCTTTGTTAAAATAGCTCCTTTATCCTTTTGTGATGAAGAACTGAGAAAATGGGCAAGCAAACAGAAGAAAAAATCTATACAGATGGATTTCTGAATGTCAGGTGGAGCAGAAACTCTCAGAAAGCAGTAGGTGATTGGGAAAAGTGACCCCCTATGAGTGGATGGAGAGCAAGAAGGTGGTGAGAGGAACTGTTCTTGGTAGGGGAGGTGGGGAGGTTCTTTCCAGGTGCAGAAGGCTAGTGATAGGAGACAGAATCATTCATTAATCATTGCTGAAAACTCTGTGGGGTCCATTTGGGCTGAGCCTCTGAATGTGACGGAACTGGGTGGAGCTTGAACTACTTGGCCGTGCTCCTGTACCAGTGTGATCTCAGGAGGTGCATGAGGCCCTGGGAAGAAAGTCACAAAGAGCAATGAGAGTGGATGTAGAAAGGAGTTGGAGAGAGGCCACGGCTGGCCACAATGGGCACATGGAATGCAAGGCTGTGAAGGGATAGCCACGAACACGCATCCGAGGAGGGGTGGGGAGGAGAGAGAGCCACTCAGATGGCCAGAGACAGCCTTTCCTTGGTGAGACTGATCTGAGAATTCCTTAAGATGAATTCCCATGTTTGGAAGGTGGTATGGAAAGCCTTTGTATTTTGGTATCCCAAAAAAGACAAACTAAAAGAGAATACCAACAACATCAAGATGCTGCAGCGCCAGCCCCTGTCCTCAGAGAGTTCTCTCCTAGAATGTGTGGGTTTGCAATAACTCACAAACACACGTGGGAGACACCTCTAAGACAGCTGGCATGGTGCCCACCTCCTTTTTGCAATGTCCTCCCCTTGAGAGTGGGCTGGACCTGGCAATTTACTTCCAAAAAGTAGAATATGACAAAAGTAAAGAAATCTGATTTCCAAGGTTAGGTTACAAAAACTTCCATCTTGAGTGATCTCTCTGGCTCTCTCCTTCACTTTGAGGAAAGCCAGCTGCCATACTGTGAGCTGCCCTAAGGAAAGTTTGTGTGTGAAAGCAATGATGCTCCAGCTAGCAGACAGCAACCCAGGCCTGCGGCCACCAGGACAGCGACCTGGAAACTGGCCATTCCCAGCAGACACCTCAGTCACAAGCTGCACCTGGTTCCTGACCCACAGAGACTGTGAGATAATAAGTGTTTGTTGTTTAATCCACTGAGTCATAGGTAATTTTTAAGCAGCAAGAGATAACTGATACAGCAGGATTTACCCCTTAAAAGTGTACAAACCTGGTGGAGGAGGAAAAAATAGCTGAAAGGGAAGGAAGGGGCGTGGTTGTCCTTCCTGAGAACAGGTTTCAGCCTGAAATCCAAGGCTGGCTGAGTTTGCAGAACAGAGAGGAAGGAGACATCAGTGTGACTTTGATCCTGCATTTTTTGCTGATGCAGGTGTGTCTATAGTAACAGTTACTGCAATCTCCAGTACCCTATAGAATTCTTTAAATTTCATGGAGCTCCTTTGAAAGGTGTACTTTTGGCTTTACAGAAACTCTTACAGGGAACACAGTCAAAAGAGTGCTGGAAAAAGTAACAGGCAGAAATGACAACTTACCCTCATTTCCTGCCCTGGGACTAGAGTAATACAGCTGCCCAACAGCTTCCATTCTAGTGTCCTTCTTGCCTAAAATAGCAACTTTCTTTCTTTCTCAATTGTAAATTTGTTCTATCAATTTTGTCTGATGAAACTCTCTATAATGATGCAATCTTAGATTTAAAATTTGACTCTCACCTGAGTAACCAAGAGCTTACCTGAAAAGCTTCTCTTGTAACAACAGAAAATAGGGGAATTTATTTGTTGAGAAACAAAGGGCAGGAAGAGGTGAATATCAAGAAACAGAAAGAAAGAGAGACAGACACACAGAGAGAGAGAGAGGCAAAAAGAAAATTCATGAGCTAGAAACATATCAAAAATCCTGAACACAGAACTTATAAACCTTGGGGCAGTTGTGTGACCTGCAAAAATCAATTAACTTTCTGGGCATTTAGGACCTTTTGTTAGATTTTCCTCTACCAGCCCAAATGCACGGTTTTGTTTAGTAAAATAAATCAATGCCCTCTACCTCCACTGCAGTCAGCCTGAGACACAGTGGAACTGACTCTCAAAGAATGCCAACAACAATCAACTCCCGACATGATTTCTATTTATTCTTTCTCCTCCCCCTCCTTTTGATTAAGCACTTTTTTGAATCTTGAAAAGAGCCTCATGAATCATTCTGTGGCTGCTTAATATTAATAGTAATGGGATTTATTCCACTGAAATGGGTTCATTATCATGCCAGCTGCCAGGCTTGCATCTCCAAAGAGGTTTCTGGAAATAAACTCTTCTAAATAATATCTTTCTTGCAAGATAACTGCAGACTAAAATAGGAAAATATACAAACACTGCCCAAGTTTACACTTAGGTCAACATGCACTGACAACAATGCAAGCTTATCCAAGTATTCACAGCAGTGTCCCTTACAGTCTCTCTATGGATTTCATTCAATTCTCTCTCTCTGAAACTCTTACTTCTGTATCTTACTCACTACCTCCTCACCATTCAGTCATCTTTCAACCTACCCAAATCACGTCTCTTCCATAAAGCCTTCCTTATTCTCTCTAGTCAGAAATAATTTCTTCCTGCCTTGTGCACATTTGTGGCAGTTGAATCTGTCCTTTCTAGAACATTCTAAGCTCCTTGAAGATGATGCTGTATCCCTGTTGCAGCCCTTGGCATACCACCTGGAGCAGAGCCATCATTCAACACATTGTGTGGAGATCCCTGGGCTATCCATGGAGTTCCCAGCCTCTGTGACTGGCACCAGGTGTGGTATGCAGCAAAGAATCCAGCATGTGACTTTCTAGGTAAAGTCTTTCAAACTGGGCAAACTAGAATTAAATTTCACAAACAAACAAACAGGTCAAAACATAATTTAGAAACACTATTGAACCTGTCCACTGAGTTTAAGAAAATCTTCCAAAAAGGAAGGTCACAAGAGAAAGACAAAGCTGATTCATAAATTAGCAAACAAAGTATAGTCTTCATCTCCTTTGAACACTATAGGACTTATTGGTTAATTATGTGCATGCCTACTGTCAGGTAGAAAGTTCCCCAAGGCAGAGACCATTTGATCATGCTGGGCACTATGGTAGGTATTATTTGAATTGCAATGAAAGTTTCCAATAATTATATATTTTTATAAATTATTGATGGCCAGATAAAGGAAAGAAAAAGAAAAGAGAAGCAGACAGGAAATACAGAGCCCTGACAAATTCAAAATTAAACACAACCATCTTTCCTTAGATGTTCTTTAAGCATTAGGTTTCTTTTTTTTCTCTTTTTAGGAGATGGGGTGTCACTCTGTCACCCAGGCTGGAGTGCAGTGCCATGATCTTGGTTCATTGCAACCTCCACCTCCCAGGCTCAAATGACTTTCCCACCTTGGCCTCCAAAGTAGGGGGGACTACAGGTGCACACCACCGCACTCAGCTAGTTTTTAAATTTTTTACAGAGATGAGGTCTCCATATATTGTATGGGCTGGTCTCAAATTCCTGAGCTCAAGCAATCCTCCCACCTTGACCTCCCAAAATGCTGGGACTAGGGGCATGAGCCACTGCACTGTGCCTCAACAGGTTTCTTGACAAGCTATAGACTAACATGTTTTCATGTGTGTGTATACAAATTCAATTACATCTAAAATATATAAGAAAAATCAAGTACTAAGAGGAGCTCTTTGTCCATTGCACAAATTTGAATCTTTTTGTGGCACTTGCCCGTATCCATTTCCAGGTTCAGTGCTCTTTCCAAGGGAAGGGAGAGATGGTTTGCTCTTTGCAGAAAAGCATTTGCCTGGCTTAGCCTGACCCATATTTAGAGAGACTACACAGCAGGGAGAATGCCAGATGGCAGCTGAGATGGGAAACCTACATTTCAAAGGGCAAGTATGATGGAATCGCCAAAATTCTGCTACTAGAACAAGTAGAACAGACCGAGCAGCTGGTCTCGCCCCAGACGATGGTAGAGAAGGCCAGGTTGGTATCTGGTTCCCTCCTTCCCCAAGGAAAAAAGACTCTGCTATCCTCTGATGCCATAATCCCTTTCTGATTGTTTCTGTTGTCTTACATTCTGGGGAGAAAAGTCTACTTAATAAAACATTTTTTTAATAACCTTTATGCAAGCTCTTCTCACAACATTGAAACATCTAGTGGCACTCAGCAAAGTACCCATTTTGCTCTCTTTTCTTTTTAGTGTCTCTTCCTTCTGTCCCGATTTCCTCCTACTTAGGGATCAAGAGATTGGATGGATCTTGTTCAAATCTTATCCCATCTCTTTGATCCCCTCCTCTTCTTACCCTCCATTTATTTCTGTCAGTAGAAACAAGAAAGAAGAAAAGCAACAGGAGG
The DNA here is from genome assembly GCF_030222135.1 of Aotus nancymaae. Lineage (NCBI taxonomy): Eukaryota > Metazoa > Chordata > Mammalia > Primates > Aotidae > Aotus > Aotus nancymaae. The sequence continues at coordinate 4,269,563 of NW_026988570.1, read as the reverse complement.
AAAAGGAGGGAGAGAGAAGGCCTTCCTACATAGGTTAGGGAGACGGGGAGGGAAATGAGGAGAAGGAGCTGATGGAAACTTTGGAGCATACTTGGGGCTGCCTTTTGCCATAAATCCTACAGCACTCATTCTACTGGGTTTGCTATTTCTTGGTTTTTTAAAAATGTTCTTACTAAATAAATCGTTGCGGAGTTAAAAATGACTATTTGCATTGAATTCTCTCTTTTGCATGCAATATTATTTATTCACTGACCAGAGAGATTCACTACATCAGATCTTTCTGTTCTTTCCTTATCTGATCAACCAGTACCGCCCAGTGAGATCAACACTATCATTATCAGCACTTACAGGAGAGAAGCAGTAGGTGTTAATACCAGTAATTGTAGTGTACTCCACAGGACTGGTGAGAATTGTGGGAATTTGGGTCCAAGATAGGGAACTCCTTAGAGAGTTCTCCTGACCTCTTTTGGGCAGCTGAGAAACCCTGCAAACACTTTTTGTAGGCAGAAGTCTACCTTGCCCAGGCCTATGCCAGTTCTATATAAGACAGCTGCTTAATTAAGCACTGTTCTGTAGGAACAGTCTACCCCAGTAAAAGCAGCAAGCAGGCCATGCCTTTATGATAAGCCAATCATTTCTCAATCTGGCACAAGGAAAATGAATAAAGAGAGAAATAAAAAAACTAAGAGCAGAAACAGAGAATCCTAAATAAAATAAAAAGCCAGCAAATACCTTACAGGCACAGTTTCAAATAGGCTAAATATATTCCACTTATTTCTGCAAAATCTAAGATAAATTTTTAATTTATGATTATTATATACATGTTAATATCTACTGACTTTTAAGCAATAAAGTGTTTTTTCATATGATTAGAGAACAGAGGTGTAAAATTTCTCAAAGGAACTTGATGTGGTAACTTAAGAAAAACTAATAATGATGAGAATTTTAGTAGCAATAAGTAAATATCTGCAAAGTCCTAAGAAAATCAAATTTGAAAATGCTAAGTGGGAGCTCAGTGTGGATTCTAAGTCCAGAGAATAAAGAGAGTCTCATCTCAGGTGCAGATATAAGTCTGGGATGGACACACAGGACAGAAGAGAGCAACTTAACAAAATGAGCTCCAAAGATTCAAATTATGCTCAACTGAAAGGAGCTGATTTGGGATTTTCAGCCACTAGTACTGGAGCAACTCACATTGTGGTCAAATAACTCCAAAAACCTAAGGAAGGCCAGGCACAGTGGCTCATGCCTGTAATGCCAGCACTTTGGAAGGCCAAGCCAGGAGGATCACTTGAGCCCAGGATTTTGATGCCAGCCTGGAACCCCACCTCTACAAAAAAAAAACCACACACACACACACACACAAATTAGCTGGGCATGGTAGCACGCACCTGTACTCCCAGCTACTAGAGAGGCTGAGATGGAGTATCAGTTGAGCCAAAGAGGTCAATACTGCAGTGAGCCATGATAGCACCCCTGCACTCCAGCCTGGGTGACAGAGCAAGAGTCTGTCTACTTGAAGGAATGCCTGAGTGGGTAATACAATGTTTAAAAGCACAGACTCCAGAGCTAGGTATCTGTGTTCAAGTCTTTGTTCTGACACGCAGCAGCTATGTGACCTCCAGCTAGTCACTTAACATCTCCATATCTCACTTTCCTCATCTGTAAGAGATGAGTAATAACAATAATAACAATAACACATAATTGCTAATGAATTAAAGAGATAAGGCATAGAAAGCATAAAGTTCAAGGCCTGACGCAATAAGCAATACTAAGTGTTTATCATGGGCCAGGTACTGGGCGATGCAGAGAAGATGAAGATCTGGTCCTTGTCCTCAGGGAAGCCTGAGGGAAAATGCAAGATGCACAAAATCAGAGTGCTTTGAGAAGTTGGAGGACAGCACCCTAATAAGAGAAGGCTGCATCTATGCTGAGTTTGAAGGACAAGCAATAGAACTGCTGTACCCTTGATAAAATTATTAGAATCCCCTTCAAAGCCAATCTTGTCGATGATTCTAGAAATTAAAACCATAGAGACCAAAGATAAGTGTAGTGGTAGCACATCTAATAAATGTGGGTTCTCACCTGGCTTTATGTTATCAGTGTGCTCCAGAAGACTATGAGTAAATCAAATCAGGTTTTAAATGCTCTAGAAGAATTCAGGATGAAAGGGACATTACATTTAGAAGAAACTGTCTATACTGAAAAAAGACTTACATGAGGAGTCATTTGTAGAATGGTTATATACCTGAAATTCCTGCTGTCTCTTCTCTCTGTCCATCCAAATCTTATCCACTACCAGGTCTCCTGTAAGTGCCTATTTTACCATTAAACTTACCCTGAGCACCACAGCTAATGGAGCTGTCACCTTTCTGCACACTGATAAAGCCCTTACCCTCTCTTCACCTTCTGTGTTCCTCTGTACCGACTGCTTTGTATTTTGGTTTTATGTGTGTGTGCATATCTTTCACAGGCCCTGAACACGAGGACCGTATCTTGCATTCCTCTGTGCTCCTACAGTGCTTAGCAATGTGGATTTGGTATGAGGCTCCCAACGTATGTCTATAGGTAAAATTCAGATTTTCAGGAATGAGATTTACTTCCCATGACTCAAACTTGCTGTTTAGGAGGAATTATAGATCCCAACTCTAACTTCAAGAGATGAAATGGTCATTTGCATCCAACTGAAATTCTACAAGAAAGGATAATTTTTACAAGGAGAAGGGAGAAGTGGTATACCAACCTCTTAGTAAACAAAAAAAGTCTTTCTGAGTGCTTCAGGCATCTAACAAAAAAAAAAAAAGCAAAGAGATGAAGAAAGAGACAAGTGCATGTATGTGTGTGAGAATAAATGTAATTAACTCACCTTCCATGTGAAAGTCTGGGGGAAAGTACTGACTGTCATTAATGTTTCTCCTTCCTGTCACAAGACGGAAGATAAATCATACAAGAGTCACTGTCTCCACCACACTGCAAAAATAGTAGCCTAACAGGAGATTCCAAACACATGGCTCCACCAGGCCATCTAGTAGAAAAATTCATTTAAAGACATGTATGGAAAATAAAGTTTGTTGGTAGTTATTAAAGGAATCTAACACAGAATCAGACTGTAGTCAAAGGTTTCGTGGGTGCACAGGACATCTTAGCCATTACAGTTGGACTTGTACAAACACCTTATTTTTATTCCACACATGATTAAACCCATTACTTTGCAGCACCTCTAGCTAAGTTGCTTTGGGAAAGCATCTCAGGAAAATGTTCCCTTCTCACCAAATAAAAGCAAGTGTAATCATTATCCCTTATGAAATATGTATATGAAGTGTTTAATACCATAGAGACCATGAAAGCTGTCTATATTGCTTGTTCTAACTCAAGTTTCTCAATGAATAAGATTTGATTGATTCTTTTAATTCAATATTTGTACCAATTCAGGAATATTTGCACCTTGGTACTTGAATAAATCCCCTTGGATAACAGAGTAGTCATGTACATAGGAAGTATCCACATGCTGGTAGAGGGAAAATTGATGTTACCAATGTTCCACGGCTCCTGGGGAAATCAGAACTACTGATAGGAAGTTTTGCAGTTGTGAAGGCACAGGTCTGAGAATTTTGTGAAAGGTGTCTTTCTAATCAGCCCCATAACAGACCCATGAAATACATTGCCTTAGGATAAGACCCCCAAACAGAAGTCTCTCTCATAATGGCCATACTTTCCCCTGAATACCTTTCTGTAGCACTCTGCCACACACAGCCCACAGTCAGAAATGCAGTGTGGCTGTAACGTTTTATATCAGCCAATTAACCGGACATGGCCCTACCCCCTCTACAGCTTTGCTCACCACAGAGCTGCTCTTCCTCTGGCCCCACCAGGAAAGAAAGTTCTGACCTTTCTAACTCACTGAGTCTCATAGTTTCTCCTCCTAGATCTCTCATTCCTGGATAGTCATGGTCTTTCTCCATCTGAGAAGAGTTCAGGTCAAAGCTGCCTTAGCCTTGCTTTAGTGCCTTTCAACATTCTGCAGAACTAAGATTTTATATCCCCAACAATACAACTTCTGTCAATCTACAGCTTAAGTTATCTATTAGTCTTTCTTATCTGTTTTATTTTTTATTTTTTTATTTTTCTGACATACCAGGTACTTCATTACCTCTGTATCTCTCAGCTCACTCTGTGTGCTCCCTGCTCTTGTTGAATCTCTGGTTTCTGTAAAGACATCAGTTATCTCTGGGCCTGATGTTCTCAGGACTGGAGCCTTAAATCTGCCCTCACTCAGGACACGTCACTTCCCACCCTGTCCACTGCTCTCACTAGGGATATAAATCCTCTCATCTCTGGCTCTTCTATGTTTCTTTTATGGAAGCAGTTGCATGGATATTAAACCTGTAACACTTTTGCTTTTGTTAACATTTTTAACTCAAGCCAGCTTTCAATCACAGTGTTTTTGGATATTTAAGAAAGTTTTCTGGAGAAGGTGGTGGGGAAGGGATAATGAGCCAGGAGCTAAGGTACTGCAGACATACATCTCAAAATTCCAATTCTGTCTACTTATTCATGAGAAACTAGCCTAAATTATTAGCATGTCAGATGCAGTGGTGTCTTAGATTTCAAACAACAAATCTTCTCTGAAGTATTGCAGTCTCCTCTGAATTTGCATATAATCTATGCACATACTTTAAATCATCTCTAGAATGCATATACGATATAATACAGTGTAAATGCAGTGTAAATAGTTATTTAAATTATTATTTATATTATTTTTTATTGTTTTTGTTATTTTTTTCAACTATTTTTGATCTGTGATTCCTTGAATATGAATATATATTACAGAACCAGTGAAGTTGCCAACTATATAAAATCAATTTGTAAATAAACACTGATGGAAATATAGTGTGTGTGTATATACAGACATATACATGTATCTGTATACATACATGTATCTGTGTATATCACACAAATATCATGTGTGTATGCATCTCAGTGAATTATCAAAACGTGATCACACATATAACCACCACACTGACCAAGAAATAGAACATAATTAGCATCCAGATGTATCTCTCTACACACCTTCCTCTAGCAACTAATCCATCCCCATTTCCAAAGGTAAACAAACATTACTTGTGCCATTTTTTGCCATTATATAGAGGATAATGCACAGGAGTCATTTGTCTCTGACTTTTTTTTTTGCTCAACATTATATTGCAAAAAGTATCCATGTTACTTTGTGCAGCAATTGTTTATTTTCATTACAGCATAATATTCTTCTGTATAGCAATAGCGCGGCATATTGATCCTCCTGGCTTGTTTCTAATGTTTGGCTACTTTGAATAATGGCATAAGCTCAGCAGTCTCTGAGAGAGCTCTCAATGATTGCTGCCTCCTAATAGTCACACTCCTTGTGGAGCTGCCTACTGAAGGACTGGCATTAATTTTCTTGATCACTCTTGCTAGTTCACTTGGGGAGGAAAGCCAGCTGCCATGTTGTGAACTGCTCTGTGGATACCTCCATGGAGAAGGAAGCAAGGGTGACCTCTGGCACACAGTCTACAAGGAACTGAATCTTACTGCCAATGCTGTGAATGAGCTTGGAAGCAGATCCTCCCCAAATCCAGCCTTCAAAGAAAGACCATGATCAGTCTTCAGATAAGACCAATGCTTTGCTGGAACCTCATGAGACACCTTGAGCTGAAGGCACCCAGATATGCTGCACACAAATTCCCGAACCACAGCAGCTGTGAGATAATGTTTATTATTGTAATCTGCTAAGTTTGGAGGGGAGCATAATTTGTTGCTAATATAGTTATACAAACATTTTATACCTATTTTATTTAAACAATTCTGGTAGATATAAATCAAGGAATGGCATTGCTAGATTCAGCTTTATTGGATCTTACCAGTTTTCCAAAAGAGCAACTTACTCTCCCTAATACCAAATATCAGAGTTCTAGTCCCTCTGCAGCTTTACCAATGGTTGGTATTGTCAGGTCTTTTTATTTTAGCAATTGTAATAGAGGAGCAGGAGCATCTTTTTTTTTTTTTTTTTTTTTTTTTTTTTTTGATGGAGTCTTGCTCTGTCACCTAGGCTGGAGTGCAGTGGCATGATCTCGGCTCACTCTAACCGCTTCCTCCTGGGTTCAAGTGAGCCTTCCACCTCAGCCTTCTGAGTAGCTGGGATTACAGGTGTGCACCACCACACCTGGTTAATCTTTTTTGTATTTTCTGTAAAGACAAGGTTTCACCATGTTGGCCAGGCTGGTCTCAAACTTCTGACCTCAAGTTATCTGCCAGCCTCGGTCCCCCAAAGTGCTGGTATTACAGGTGTGAGCCACTGTGCCAGACCAGCAGGAGCACCTTATTAAGGTTCCAAAAAACAACAATGTTGAGCACCTTTTCAATATAATTGTGTGCTATTTGGATATCTTATCTTATGAAGTGCCTACTCTTCTATTGAGTTGTGTGTCTTCTTTTTTTATTACTGTGAAATAACTGTTTTTCTATTTTGCATATAAGGTCTTTGTTAGTTATATAGGTTGCAGATGCTGTCTCCCAAACTAACATGGTCTTTTTACTTTCTTAAAGGGATATTTAGATGGATGTAAGTTTTTTGTTTGCTTGTTTTTTTCTGTTCTGTTTTTGAGACAAAGTTTCACTCTTATCACCAGGCTGGAGTGCAATGGTGAGATCTCGGTTCACTGCAACCTCCCCCTCCCAGGTTCAAGCTATTCTCTTGCCTCAGCCTCCCAAGTAGCTGGGATTACAGGCACCCGCCACCATGCCTAGTTAGTTTTTGTATTTTTAGTAGAGATGGGGTTTTCACCACGTTGTCCAGACTGGTCTCCAACTTCCGACCTCAGGTGATCCACCCACCTTGACCTCCCAAAGTGCTGGGATTACAGGCATGAGCCACCACACCCGGCTGGGTGTAAGTTTTTAATTTTAACGTTGTACAGTTTATCTGTTATAAGTATTATTTTTATGTCCTGTTTTATCCTCTACATCAAGGTTTGAAGCTATTTTCCTGTTGTTTCCTAGAAGTTATACTGCTTTACTATTTATATTTAGATCTATGATTTACTTGAGATTGGTTTTTGTGTATGATGAGAGGTAGGGGTCAAGATTTATTTTCTTCTCTCTGAATAACCAATTGACTCAGCACCAGTATTTTGAAAATACTTTTATTACCCACTGCACTACAGTGCTTCCTTTTCTATATATCGAGTTCATGCATACAAGGGTCTGTTTCTGGTTTATATATTTATCTACTTGTAAATATATATCCTTGAGCCAAAAGGACAATGGATTAATTACTATGGCTTTACAATAAGTCTTCATAGCTAATAAAATAAGTCCTTCCACTTCTTCGAGGTTGCTGGTGCTATTCTTACCCTTTGACATTTCAGTATAAATTTTAGAATGAGCTTGTGATTTCTACAAAACAAATAAATAAATTATTCTGAGATTTATATTGGAATTACATTTAATCTACAGATCAATATGGAGGTCATTATGTTTTATAATATTGGCCCTCTGATTCATAAATGTGGTGTATGACTTCATTTATTTAGATAGTCTTTATTGTTTAATAAAATGGCAATTTTCTATGTAGAGGTTGAACTTTTTTTAACATTTATTCTTAGTTATTTGAAGTTGTTTGGTGCTTCAAATAACTAAAAGAAAAGCTTTCAACATTTCACCATTAAGTACAACTTTTTCTGTATTTAGATAATCAAAATTATCAATAGACAAGCAAGAAAGTTACCTTTTGTCTTAGTTTTCTAAGAGTTTGGGTTTGCAAAACAAAAAAACATAGTGTTCAATTATGCCTAAGTTTTTGTATATTTATTGAAGTGATCATTTACATTTTCTCTTATATTCCATTAAAATGCTAGATTACATTAATTAATATTTAAACATTGAATCAAACTTACATTACTACGAGAAACACAACTTGATTGTGATATTATCCTTCGCATATTGCTGGATTTTGTTTGCCACCATGGTAGGATTTTATCGTGGTCATTCATGAGAGAGATTGGCCTGTGATTTTCTTTTCACTGAATGTTCTTATTAGATGTAGGTATTTAAGTTTTGTAGGTTTGTTTTTGTTTTTGTTTTCTGTTTTTGTTTTTGTTTTTGTTTTTTTTGAGACAGAGTCTCACTCTGACATCCAGGCTGGAGTGCAGTGGCCCAATCTCAGCTCACTGCCAACTGCAACCTCTACCTCCCAGGTTCAGGTGATTCTCGTGCCTCATCCTCCCAAGTAGCTAGCGCTAGAGGAACGCACCACCACTCTTTGCTAATTTTTGTATTGTTAGTAGAGACAGGGTTTCACCATGTTGCCCAGGCTGTCTCAAACTCCTGGCCTCAAGTGATCCACCTGCCTCAGCCTCCCAAAGTTCTGGGATTACAGGCATGGACCACCATGCCTGACCCAAGTTTTATAGTTTTCATAAAATAAGTTGGGAACTATTTGCAATATTTCTCTTCTATAGTAGATTTTGTGAAATATTGAAGTTATTTCTTCTTTTGTTATTTGTTGATTTTTTTAAAAAAAAAACAAAAAAACAGAGTTTCACACTTGTCGCCCAGGCTAGAGTACAATGGCATGATCTCAGCTCACCACAATCTCTGCGTCTCAAGTTCAAGAGATTCTCCTGCCTCAGCCTCCTGAGAAGCTGGGATTGCAGACGTGCGCCACCACGTCTAATTTTGTATTTTTTAGTAGAGATGGGAATTCTCCATGTTGGTCAGGTTGATCTAGGAAACTCCTGACCTCACGTGATCCGACCTCCTCAGCCTCCCAAAGTGCTGGGATTACAGGCGTGAGCCACTGCGCTCGGCTTCTTTTGTTATTTGCACAACTCAGTTGGATAAAGCTAACTGGTCCTATTATTTTCTTATGGGAAAAATTTTCATTATGAACTAATTTTTAGTAGGCATGGGACAATTCAGATCTTTGATTTATTTTTGTGCCACTTAAATTTTTAAATATTTTGGTGTAAAACTGTGTAATTTCTGCTTATAATGTGTATTCTGTAAATTTATTAACAATATAACAATATTCCATTTTGTCATGTTTATATTGGTTTTGTTTGTCTTTTTTTATTAAATTCTTAATCAGTTTTACAAGGTGTTTATCAGTTTTATTAGTGTCTTCAAAGAACTAACTTTCAGGTTTGCTGATACTCCTAATTATATGTTCATTTTTTATTTACTTAATATCTGCTTTAATCTTTATCAGTTCCTTTCATTTGTGTTTGATTTGATCTGTTGTTCTTTTGCTTCTTTTGAAGTAGTTGTTTGGGTCATTATTGCAGCCTTTGTTTTCAACACATACTTTTAAGACTACAAATTTTCTTCAAATCTGGGCTTTAACTGCATCCAACAAGTGTTGAAGTATCCATTTTTTTAACCTTTTATTATTCCAGTAATCTGGGTGTTTACCAGGGCAATTCCTCTTTTATGGACCCAGAATTTTAGTCTCTGTTAACCTGCCTTAAACATAATCTGAGAGCACAGCTAAACATTTCAGTCACTCAACCAATGGTAATCACACAGAAGGGAAAGAGAAGGCAAACACAGGGCTCAACTCTCAGTTCCTTCCTCCTCTCCAGAATTTTCATCCTACACTGCAATGCCTTGGTAGCTTTCTGATGCCTTAAAACAGAAGCTTTACATATTTTGACTAATATTTCTAAATGCTGCCATCTGGAAGTCTGGTAAGAATCCTTCTAGTCTAAAATTGCCAGAAGCACAACCTATAGTTACTTTGGCTTACTGCTAAAGTAACGATATCAAGAGTTTGCACTTACATTATTTGATGTGATACAAAAGCTAGTAGTTTCTGAAAGTAAAGTGGCGATATGTATACCAAATTATCTTGGTATTATCAAACAATGCACTGTAGTGGAAAAATTTGCAAGATTCATGAAATTTGATTACAGAAGGTTTAAATACAGAGCTCAACGTGTGATCTTTAAAAAGTTAACAAATCATTCTGAATATCATCTACAAATGGAGAAAAATACTACCTTCTTCACAGTCTTGTTGAGACTATTGTAAGTCTTGTCCAAAAATAATTATTTTTGATGCTAGAGATATTAGTCAATCTGTGACATTTACAATCCCACACCAAAAATACAAAATCATTATTATCCACTTGAATACATAAAAACACAAACATTTCTTCTTTGAAGTTCAGGAAAATTGAATATTCTTTCACCTACCTTTGGAATATGCTGTCTTCAGGCTTGTGTCACTGTTAAATTTAACCCCTACATCTCTTTTGAGACAAACTCTAATGAGGTGAAATAACATAAAAGAGCTTTTCAATGGATATCATATCCAAACTCATCTATCTCCAGTCTGAGCCATCAAGAGTAAATAATATAAAGCCATAATTGGTCTGCCGAAATTTCTGACTTATTTACTGGTTTACCTTAGAATATGAGTAGACGATGTGACAATGATCAGAAGCAATTGTCTATATAATACTTTGTCCCACAGCCAAGAAAGCTCTGAATTCAAAGAAATGATATAATAAACCTGCTCATTTAAACAGGTTGATTGGAAATGGGAAAATTTTTCTAAAATAAGGTCAAGATTATAGACAACAATTAATTACTGTAAAACCTTGAAAGTTATGAAATGAAGTGTAGGTAAGCATAAGCATGTCTCATTAAATATCATTAAGCAATTTACCTTTTTTATTGCTTTTCCACTATCCACAATAGTCTGATTAAGCAGTAATTCAACTTAAGTTACTGCTATATAAATATATTTAAAATTTATACATTTTAATGTGCATGATATATACCTTTAATACATTTTTTATCTCTTTTCCATTTTTTAAAATAATACTTTCCAAATGGCATTTGCATTCCATTAGAAAAAAAACTTCATTTTTGACGGATAACAAAGGATATATGAATCTATATTTTAGACTTTGAAAGCTGTTCTATTAGAGTACCTATTTGCATCCCAAACATCCTTCAAACCAAGTGATTAGACTATTCACTTCAGAATTCCTGAGTGCGATTTGCTTCATCCTGGAGTTCATTGTTAACTAAATTATTCCTTTCTGTTTATGAAATATTTTGGCAAAGTTTCTCCGTAGCAACTAAAATGGCATAGAGAAGGATTTACAAAAACCCTGCCATTTTCTTCTTTATGAATGGTTTTACCGTGATTCAAAAAATCAAAGGGAATGATCAGAGTCTTCATATATATTTGCCAAGGAAGAACATTCCTAAACCCCTACTTCCAACTTCACTCTCCAAATCACTGGCATCCTTTTCATCTTAACAGGATCTGAAGTCTGCACTTGGATTTCACAATCCCTGCTGCAGGATGTCAAGCAGCAGAGACATTTTCAATAAGATGTATAAGCAGAATTGCAGCTCAAAGTAGCAGTTGGAACATAAATTAAGTCTTTTATTAACTTAACAAATTACACTTTACTTGGGTTTTTGCTTTTGTTTCAATTACTTTTGGAAACATTTCATTAGATTTGTTTGATTGTAGTATTCTGAGGCTGCTGAAATGTAAGATCACTGTATGAAGATAAAGCATGCATTCTGGCTGTACCTGATTTCAGCAAACATGACACTACCCAAAATTTTTCTTGGACTTTTCTATAAAATTAAGCATAATTGTGTGTTCTTTTGTGTCCTGTGTGGTAGAGATAAATAAATAGAAAGTAAAAATACTTCAAACTTCTAAATCAGAAATTTTATCTCTAGATTTGTACATATTGCTAATAGTTTTACGTTAATGCCTTTGTTTTCTTGCATTCACTTCCTATCTACAAAGCTCATTTTTTAAGTCATTTTTCTACATCCAAATAGTTAGAAAGCTTTTATGTGGGGTATCTCTTGCCTCCAGAACACTGACATACACTACCTTCTGCCTGAGACTGGGACTCTCATCTCTTATTCACTTTACCTGGCTAACTTGAATGCATCTGCAATGTATCAACCTGAACATTATTTCCTGAAATATCTCTTACCAAAGTAACTAGAACATCCTGACCTCCTTCTTTCCTGTACTTTGCATCCTTCTAATTACTTATTTCTTCATAATTAAGTGTTTCTTATGTGCACCTCTACTATGTCTGTTTTTCCTCTAGTTACAGTCCCCAAATCTGCCACAGGGCTACAGAGAGGTGATTAATAACAGTTGAGACCTCAGTGATAGCACCACAGGGGCTTAGAGTAGTTTTAACTCTCTTCCCAAAAATGTCATGAGTACCCTCCCCAGCCATAGCAGGCATAAATAACACATAGATTAAAATCTCATGGGAAGGATGAATATGTGAATCATTGGAAAACATTTAGATGTTTAGTGATATGCTACCTACAGTGTATGAAAAAACTCTTTGCTACCCTATGAATACAGCTTCAAGAAAAATCTTCCTCCTTCCCCCACCTCTGACCAACATGTTTTACCCTGAAAACCCTTGCAAAGTGGTTTCTGTTACAGAAAAACTCAACCATTTTTATTCCTTGTTTATTTGCAACTTTTAATCTCTCCCTCCTATTCTGTTCTCATTATATCTAGGTGTAACGGATGGTTTCTTATGTCCATTCAATGACTCCAAAAACTGTATCTTGCAGTACCTTTCAAAAAGGATGTGCTATTCAAGGATGTGGATGACTGCAATATACCTCGAAAGTAGATTAGTGATCTTAAAATTCTCATTCCCTTTGATATAATAGTCTCAGATTTTCAAATTCTTCCTAAGAAATCATCTGATGTCTATGTATAATCTACAGTAATATTCATTGCAGTGATATTTCTAACAGTAAAAATTGGGAACAAAAAATGCCCAAAATAGAGAAATAATAACATTCATGGAAAGGCTATGTGAATCTTTTTTGCTCACAATCATTATTTAGGATGATTATATAAAGGAAATGTTTATAATGTCAGATTAGGTAAAAAATCCCATTTCAAATTTGTATATACAGTATGGCATTGACTATTTAAAATGAGTCATTAGTGAAAAGGTGGGAAATTTTCGAATGTAGTAACTAGCAAGCAGAGAATATGCATTTGTCAGATCCCTATGCCCCCAACATCTCCTCCTTAGAGAGTTCATGTGATAGAGAAGATTCCCTCTGCTCTAGCTGCAGGCTGACACAGGTATGCATCTTTAGTGAGCACTTTTCTGTAAGGCGAGGCTGGCAGTTCACTTATTCCTTCCATTCCCAACCTGTCTTCCTGTTGCATCTGCAGTCTCGGTTCATCTCCATCTTCATAGCCTTTCATCTCTGCTCAAATATTTCTTCCATATTTATTTTATAATATCTCAGGATTCTAAGATGTGGTACAATAAATTTTATGTTTCTAAACTTTTAAACCTTTTATTTACTTACTAAACACTGCAGATCTATTCAGCCTTTTCTATGGCTTTGCATAGCAGCTTCTTATGACTGTTATAATAAATTAGTACAAATTAGGTGGCTTAAAAGAATCCCAATATATTGTCTTATAGTTATTGATGTCACAAGTATAAAATCGGTCTTGCTGGACTGAATCTTCCACAAGTTGTCGGCATAACTGCATTCCTTCTGGTGGTCCAAGGCTGAATCTATGGCCTGTCTTTTCTGGTTTCCAGAGGCTGCCCACACTCCTGGGCTTGTAGCTAGACTGCATCTCTAACACTCCTGCCTCCCTCCTTCCCTTACAAGGACGCTTGTGATTACACTGGTCCCAGGATAATTTGTCCATCTCAATCAAGATAATCAACTCAATCCCATGCACCAAATCTCAGGTAAGGTGCAGGGATTAGGACCTAATCATTAGCTTGCCTACCACAGTGTTTCAAAATAATTGAAAATATTTAAACACATTAAAGAAATTCTATGCTTAAATTCAAAAAGTAAAATAATCACTTAGAATCTAATACAATTACCATAAAAAGTCATTATCACAGGTCACGTGCCAGTAAAACCCCCTGGTCATACATTCACTCTTGATATGGACACATGAAATAGATCCAGCTGTATCTGGAAGAAACAATCTCTTAGCAATTTGCATTTATGAAATATCTGTATTTATCTCTAGGGTTTTTTTTTCCTGCCTCTTTTTACTATACTTGCCAAATTTCCCACTAAGCGTGTATTGCTACTTCTTTTCAGAATGATGGTTATAGCAAATTCCAAGTAAGAAAGAAAAAAGCAGAAAAGTAAAAACCAAACTTTCCCTCAATCATGAGTTAGAGACTACCAACCTACAAATCTTTTAGGATAAACTCAAATGTGATCTCCTCCAGAAAGCCTTCATGAGACCCTGACCTCCACCTCTCACCTCCCCAATCCGTAGAGTTGAAATTTAACACCTCTTTCCGCATATATCCCCAGCATTTGGTCTGTAGTTTTAAAGCACAAAGAGAATTCAGCTTGCGTTTAGATCCATAGATGCAGCTGACTCTTTCTACTGGATTGTGAAGCGCTGACAGAGAGAGAATATAGTATATTCATTTCTGAGGCCATTCAACTGCCACCCTCATTCTGAGTCTGCCACAATGTTCTCACAGATTATCATTAAGTTGCAGATTGTGAGGGTTTAATAGATATATATTAATATGGTTTATCATCAGTTATATATTTTTACTATAAAATCACAAAGTCTACAAATGAGCTAATGTCCATGAAATGTAAAAAATGTGGAGTGATTATGCCTATGCTGACATTTTTCTACTTAATGGTTTGTTTAGATTCTTGTCTTTATTAGGGGACCTTAATTCATTAAAAGGGTACTTATTTTTTCCTTCACAAATAGCCTTGGGACAAAGTAGTAAACCAAAGCAATTTATCACCTTTCCAGGCTAAGCAAACACTATGGAATGGTGAAGAAAACACTAATTAGATCTAACTGAAGGAAATTAACACAAAATCCAAATATCAAGTATTTTAAAAGCAACTGAATCTTATGGTTTTAAATACAGAATTCAGAATCTCTGGCTAACTCTTAATAACCTGCAGCAAGTGGCAGTCCTATTGGGCCTGTTTAACAAATAAAGAATTTTTGTATTGTAAAAAATACAAAAATTAGCTAGGTATGGTGGCATGTGCCTGTGCTCCAACCCAGCTACTCGGGAGGCTGAGACAGGAGAATCACTTGAACCTGGGAGGTGGAGGTTGCAGTGAGCCAAGATCACACCACTTCACTGCACTACAGCCTGGGTGACAAAGTGAGACTCTGTCTCAAAAAAAAAAAAAAGAGAATAAAACATTATTGACTTAAGAGTAATTATATATTGGAAGCTATAAAGGATTAAGGATATCTGCTAGGTTAGGTGGTAACAGTTTTTCTTTAGGAAGAGACTAAGGACATACATCTGTGCCTTGATAGTCACAGTAATGATGAGGATAATGAACCCGGCTGTGTTCTACATGCTAGGAGTTCTATAAGTAGTAACACCTTTATTGATCACATGTCTGCCCCTGTCTGGATCTGATCTGGATCGCTGTGGAATGCAGTACAATGAGCCAGGATTCATCTTTGCAGGAAGAATAGCTTCCTGATGGGGGCAGCCCTGAACTCTTGAAGCTCATTTGTCAGAGCCAGAGTCACCATGACATTTACTTCATAAAACCACCACCACACAACCTCCATGGCTGCTTGAACTCAGGAGCCTTGCTTGCAACTATTTCACTTCCAATTTTGTGAAGGCTATAACAGCAATAAAGTCAGTATCTTTCTATTCCCAGATTATGGGCTTCTCAAGGACAAGGTCAGATTCTCATTTTCCTTTGAATCTGAGATGCAGTAATAGCTGAATGATGTTTCTGAATTGTCAAATGAATGAATGAATGAGTGGAATTACTGAGGAAGGTGTGTAAGAGACTTATGCCTGTGTGCTGGTGAGGCCATCTGTTTAGTCAGTCAGACAAAACTTCCCTGTATGTTTTATTTCCTGGAACTTTGAGAAGGTGGGTAGGAGATTGTACCAAACCATACACAAAGTTCTTGTTAAACCATCTGAAGCTTCATCTGTTCAAAAATATTTTCCTACACGTTTTTATCAAATAAAGATGAACTTAATAAATCCCTTTTTAAAATACAGTCATGTTATGCCAGTGTGATGGCTAACACCTGTAATCCTAGCACTTTGGGAAGCCGAGGTGGGTAGATCACTTGAGGTCAGCAGACAAGCCTACCAACATGGTAAAACTCTGTCTCTACTAAAAATACAAAAATTAGCCACACATTTTGGTGAGTGCCTGTAATCCCAGCTACTAGGGAGGCTGAGGCTGGAGAATTGTTTGAACCTGGGAGGCAGAGTTTGCAGTGAGCTGAGATAGTGCCACTGCACTCCAGCCTGGGTGACAGAGCAAGACTCTGTCTCAAAAATAAAATTAAATAAATAAAATGTAGTCACGTGCCACCTAATGATATTTCAGTCAACTATGAACTACATATAAGATGGTGACCCCATAAGATTACAATGAAGCTGAAAATTTCCTTTCCTATATTTAGATATGTTTAGATTCATAAATCCTTACTATCGTATTATAATTGCCTACAGTATTCTGTATAATGACATGCTGTACAGGTTTGTAGCCTAGGAGCAATAAGCCATACCAGGTAGCCCAGGGTGTAAAAGGCTGTATCATGTAGTAGGTTTGTGTGAGTAAACTTCATGATGTTCACAGAACAACAAAATCACCTAAGAATACATTTCTCAGAATGTACACCTGTCATTGATCGATGCATGACTGTATAGATGTCCCTCAAAGAGAGATTACATAGTCAAATACTAAAATAAATTAGGGAGCCTATGGGACTCTAGAATGGTGTCTGGATCAGGTGAGGAGATGTTCCAGTTGAAGTAGGGGTGAGGCAGGCACCGAATGACTTGAAGAGCCCCAAAAGTACATGAAGGTGACTAGAAAGGAGGAATACACATAGGAGATTAGAAATAGAGGCAGAACCACAAATGAAATGAAGCAAAAGCACAACAAGAAACCTATTGCTGCTCTTCTCGGGTCCACACCTGAACTAGGAGTGGCTGCAGCCAAGACTGGTGGGTGCAGCTTCACACCCAGTTAGCCACCCTGCTCCGCCTGCCTCACCAGGCTAGTACAGTCTCTGTACTTCCTCTGCTCCTTCCTGGGTGAGCCTTCTCCAAGGTTCAGCCTGCCCAGCCTGGGCTGGGAGAACAGGGAAAGGGAAGATAAGTAAGACAAAGAAGTAAGCATGTGAATGCTGCCTCACTCCTTCTCTCATATTATTCCTCATGTCTCAGTGAAAACTCAGGCAACTGGGCTTGACCCTAGAGCCCTAGAGCCTTGGTTAAGGAAACATGAGAGGGAAAACCCACGTGCATGTGAGCATGTGTATGCATGCTTGAGTGTATAATTATGATATTGTAATTGACTCTGATCTTTCACTCTGCTACATAACATTTCCATGCATATTTGAATTCCATTAAAACATTCTAAATTGCCCTACATCAAATCAAAGTGTCCCAGGAAGAACATGTGCTTTGTTTATCCTGTGATTTCTTTTACTCCAAAGAATTTTTGCATCATTCAGTTTAAAGAGTCTACCAGTACCTCCAATTTTAGCATTTTCTTATTTCAATTTCAACGAGAACTGTACATTCGTATCAGGAGGCCATGATACACTTGATACTTTATTCGCTAGTTAAGTCAAACATCTCTTCCTTTCAATCTTGTCCCCAGTATTAAGTATTCATTAAAATTGCTTCCAGTGATAAAAATGGAAACTTGAGTCCAACCATGCCACATGTTGACAGATCCGACACTTGGCTCTGTGCAGGGCTTCATTGCACAGGGCAGAGGGGCTGCATCTTGGCAGGAGTGGGCGTCAGCACCACGTGGCTGGACTCCCACACCACAGTCAGGGACACAGGGAGCTCCTCTGCCCCACTGGCTATGGGTCCTTCTGCCAAGGAAGCACCTAAAAAAGCGATACACAGCAGTAGTAATCCCTGTGTTTCAAGAATAGTGATAACAAAAATACCTGTAATTGGAAAGTCTGATTGAGCCTTTATGGAAAAAACTAAGTGTTGGGCAACTGAAATCCCAAGTCCACCTGTAAAAGCCCTTATGTAAACTTTTACTTTAAAATAAAGTTAAAGAAACACAGTAAATGTGTAGCTTCTACTCGATGTGTTTTGTATTTCTCAGATAAATAATACTAGGCCCTCCACAATGAATTTCCACTTGAAACTTTAAAGTCCTTAGGCCCCCAGGCTTTCAAAGCGATTCCTGCCAAGGTTTTGGATTTTGTGAATTCAGGTAAGAGGCATTCTTTTCTCACTAGGAGGCATTTTTTCCCCTGGGTCTCTTTCTCCATCTGTAATGTTCTGAGGAAGAGAACAAAGGGAGAGTGAAGTGTGAGGTGAGTTGAGGTTTGCTGGTCTGGTTTCCTCACCAAACATATCACTCCCACGCGTGTTGTGAATCTCCAAAAAACAGGGAATGTTCTGTGCTGAAGACCAGATCTTAGCGACTTTCTACAGTAAGTCTTATTTCAAGCATATCTGTTAAAACAGGGAAACCCCTGCCCGGCACCTCCAAACAAAGGTCACAATTGTGTGGCCAAGCGAATCTGAATCCAAGTCCCGACACTGCACTTACTGACAATGGGAATCACCTTCTCCTGAACATGTGTCTCTTCACCTGTAAAAATAGAAGCACTTACATTTTCCTCCAGGCTTTATGGTGAGCACAAACTGGATGGCAGAAACAATGACTCCAGTTTAGCATCTGCACTATCGGGTGCTGAGCAAGTGCTGCTTGATTTCCTCATAAACTCCAAGACATGTAACAGCGTAAGTACCACAAGCACAGAAAACAATCAGAGGACTAGGTTTTCCTCAAGCGGAACAGGAGAAGCACCCTCGGGTAGCCACAAAACACCTGGAAAAAGCAAAGACGTGTATGAAGGTGTAGAATATGTATGTGAGTGTTTGAAGACGCAGGGAAAATTGCCGGGACAATGAATCAGGGAAGGTTTAGAATATTTTGATAGCCTTTTTGTAAACATACAGATAGATATCAACCAGAATAGAGTTTGGTTAGTTATCTGAGGTCAAAAACAAAGCTTCCAGATCAGAATGAATGGTGATGATATGAGTGCCTAGTCTTCTGGAGAATAGTGTGGCTCTTGTTCATTTCATAAAATACAATGAGATATACTTGCAGCTACTCTCGTGTATCTGCCTTATGTTCTTTCAGAATGAAGCAGACTTTGGAATGGGGAAATTCATGATTGGATGGATAGGGTAGGCTAGCAAATAAATACCATTTATCTGCCATTTTTAAGCTATTGACCCAGGAAAGTTGATTTAGAATATCAATGCAGTTCTAAACTGGCTTAGAAAATTTGAGAAGTGGTACCACCAAATACATGCTATGTGCAAACAGCATGTGTTTACTTAAGCTTCCTGAAAAGGAGCCTAAATGCAGATCCAAGATTCAGCAGGCAGTGTGTGAAGACTTACGAACTTGGCCAGCACCTGTGGAACATCTGTGGACCCTGCTCCTGGTCACCACTAAAGCACTCCAGACCTGAACCAACAATTCCTGTGGTAAGGACCATCTTGACCCAGGCCTTACCCCAGATCCAGCAGGAGCAATCAGTCAGGCCTAGCAATGCCATCATACTGGATATATTGCCACATTTTCTGAACATGGCAACACTTTGCCACAGTGAGGCCTCTGTAGGGTGCTGCCTTAAAAAAAAAAAAAACCTAGTTTGAGATGATAGCATAACAAACATGTAAGCCTGGACTTATAGGAATGTGATGTAGGCAAACTTATTTAGAGTGGTTTCAACAGTGCTCAAAGGTCCATTTCCTTTTTATGTATCCTCCTCTTGTGCTCTGAATTTCACAATTCCACTTTCAGATATTCTTCCCTGTACCTGAGCACTTTGGTCTCTATAAAATTATAAATATTCCAGGGAAGTACCTTAAGGCATCAGTCATTTGAACTCAGTGCAAATTTTTTATGAACAAGATACAGAGGGAAAAGATGAGTTCATAGTAGAGTCTGTACACTGCTGGAAACTAAGGGAAATAGTTGTACGTACATGTGTCAGGGAGCCCAAAATGAGCCCCTGCCACTTCACGACTTTTATAGGCTCAGTCCTATTCACAATCTTATTCAATTCCATTCAATTTTGCAAGGAAATCTGCTGAACTATGTACTGGATGCCCAGGTATACCTATATCTCAAGGAACTTACAGTGTGCTGGGTGTAGGAGGCATGTCCAAAACTGACTTATGTAGCAGAGTCATGAGCAAAGAAAGAAAAGAAGAATGGCCAGTTCTGATCGGGACAGTTCAGAAAAGGATCAGTGAAAGGGCAATCTTACATCATTGTTGTTCCTTTTTTAAACAGCTTTATTAAGGAATAATTTACATAGCATAAAATCCATTCATTTTAAGTGTACTACATTGGAGCTTTTAAAATTATATCTCTATTGCTGCCATAACAAATCACTGTAAACTCAGGAGCCAACACAACTTTATTCTCAACAGTTTCTATAGTTAGCAGCCTGGCTGGGTGCAGCTAGGTCCTCAGCTTAGGGTCTCAAGGCTGAAATATAACTGTCAACAGAGGTGCACTGTCTACTAGCGGATTCTCTGGGCAAGAATCCACTTAAAATATTTTGAAGGTGGTTGGCCAAATTGAGTAGCTTGTGGTTGTGAGACCAAGGTCCCTGTGTCCTTGCTCACTGACAGCTGGAGTTGGTCTCTACGCTGAGAGGCTGCCTTCTTTCGTTTGTATGTTCTCCATGTGGTTCCTTCTGGCAATGGCTCATTGAGTCCTCTGACAGTTCACCTCTCTCTAATTGCTCCTTTTGCCTCCTCTATGTGCCTTCAGCCAGAGAAAGTTCCTGACTTTTAAGAGTTCATGCCATTAGAACAGTCCAATATGGATAACTCAGGATACTTTCCCCATTCTAAGGCTCACATCTTTATTACTTCTGCAAAGTTTCTTTTGCCACATAACACACATTCACAGCTTCCAGAAATTTCGGTATAGACATCTTTAAGATGGCATCCAGACCACTTTTATTTTTATTTCTCTATGAATCAGATCCTCCAAAGATCTGATTAAATGGGCAGCTTACAGCTTTCATGAAACATCCTAGCATGTGGACTGGCCCAGTACTGGAGTTTACCTTTTCTTTCTTTTTCTTTTTTCCTTTTTCTTTTCTTTTCTTCTTCTTCTTCTTTTGTGTGTGTGTGTGTGTGTGTGTGTGTGTGTGTGTTGTGTGTGTGTGTCATTTGATTCAAGGTATACTGACTTCTTCAGGTCAAAAGGATAAGAATCTGACATTTTTAAAGTTTCTCTCTATGCCAAGCACTTTCAAATCAATATTCTCATATCAAATCAATATTCTCACTTAATCCTAGTACCATTATTGTCCCTACAATACAAACAAAAGAAATGAGAACCAGTGAGGGTAATTGATTTGCTCCAAGTCACACTCTGAGTAGAAGAGCGAGGATTTGAACTTGGATCTTCTCTAAAATCCAAACTCTGTTGAGATGAGGTAAAATATGGGCAAAATTTTGTCACCATTTCCTAAGTATCTCAGCTTCGCTACTGAAAAGATTTTGTCCTAGAGACACACATCCTTTGATTCAGTCAGCACGTGTTTATTGAGCTCTTGTTATGCGTCAGCTACTCTTTTTGAGCACGGAGGATTCAGCAGTGAAAACAAAAACAAAACAGGCAACACGTCTGGCTTTCGTGGAGCTCACATATAAATGCTGAGACAGACAACAACCTAACAAATAAATTAGTTATATGGTGTCCTTAAAAAGCGATAAATGCCACTGAGAAAAATGAAGCAGGATGTGGGGCAGGGGCAGAATTGGGATAAATGGGGTTGGACTGAGAATTTTAAGTAAGAGAGTCAACGTAGGCTTCACTATGAAGCTGATGCTTGAGCAAATAATTAAAAGGGCGAGGGCACACACATAAGCAAAAGGTACAGAGGGACAGAATCGACAGCTATATAGAAGCCAGAAACACAGTAGTGTCATTAAATCAACTCTCATTCTTTCCCTGGGTTTCAAAGGATTTGTGCTCTAAGGTCAAGATGATCTGTGGCCTCCTGATCATAAGAACAAACATTTATCGAGTATGTACAACATGCCCAGGCTGGGTACTTTATACGCCTCATAACAACTGTAAAAGAGGCATCTGTCATTGTCTCTGTTTATCCAGCCGAGCATACAAGGTCTTAGAGTGTTTATCCAATGTCTCCAGGTCACTGGGTGACCCACACCCCATCATAGGCTTAGTTCCCTGTTTCCTTTGAGGAGGGACAGTAAAAAGACCAAGGATGTCCTTCAGACATTGTACAGAATGCCCTGGTCTCCACTGACTTCTCCATTCATGCAGAAACTCTCCCAAATGAAATTGCAGGTTAAATCCTAATTGCACTCACAAACTAGAATCGACATGCAAGAAATTTACTTTTTATATTGTGCTTTTATGAAGGGAAAGGGCTTGTATGCAAAAATTTGTATAAATTTTTATACAAATCAGGACAGCTAAGTGCAAGGCAAGGACAGGCAAAGGGCACTCTGGCATTACAAAATCATAAGTTCTCCCAGGCAGATTTTGGTCTCAGACCTCACCATTTCATGTTTTCTTCACTGCTTCAGGAAATATACCCCCCTAAGTTACTTGTCAAAGCAAAGTAGAGTCCATCAGATAGGGCAAAGATAGTAAATAGTTAACAAATTCATCTTACCTACTAACTCACATGAGAGTTTCTAAATCACGATAGTCTTTTTGGAAAGGCAAACAAAAGGGAAAGCAGAACAGAACAAAAAGAATAAAATGAGAGAAGAAAAGGGAAAAAAGAAGAACAAAAGATCAAAAAGAATCAATTTCCATTATGGTTTTCCCCTTGCAACTTAACTTTGCCCAAAGCCAAGAAAGAAGTGTCTATTTCTTATCTCAGATATATTGAGATTACAGTGTTTATTTCTTTGAATGTCAAGTCACATTTTTTTAATATTACTTTTTATCAATTGATCCAGTGAGGGCAGCTTCCTAGACTTGTTTCTGTCTTTATTTCTCTCTTTTTTTAATGACTCAGAAATCCAACACTGTCTACCCAAATCCATTGCTTTTTATTTAAAAAGTGAATTTCTTGGATAAAACTTGAAATGGTGTAACCTGCTCAGCTTAAGTTGACTTCATGCTTATACCTTACAAGCAGTGGCAGAAATCTCAAAGTTCAGTTTGGATGCTTTTATAAAAAAAATTTTGGAACAACCTCCCTAAAAAAGAATCTGGCTTTAAAAGAACATATTCACAATAATATTTTGACTATCTTTTAAAGGATGAAAATTCAAGTTCTAGCTTGAAGAGCAAATCTTGATTTGAATGGATGAGATTTCGGCTTCCTTTATGTTGAACATGCTCAGAATTGAGAGGCAGCAAGATAGGATCTGGGGCAAGTTAAGCAACTGTAGAGCCAAAGGTTGACAAGAGGAGAAAATTATTCACCAGTTTTATATGTAAATAGACACTTTGAGCATTTCCACTGAGTAGGGCCCCAATACTCTTACTGCTCCCTCAGCTGACACATTTGGATGCTGCAAATTGATGATGTGTAATACTACTTTTCTCATGTATTTTTAATAAAATCACATTTATTTAGGTATAACATTAATAGAGAAAAGTGCAGAAATCCTAATTACAGAAACTGATCAATTATGACAAAGTAAACTCCCCTTGTAATGAGTGCCCAAGTCAAGAAATAGCTGTGTCTTTTTGCATTAATAATTTTGTGTGTCACGCAAGTCTATACACATAATCCACCATATAAACAGAACCAAAGACAAAAACCACATGATTATCTCAATAGATGCAGAGAAGGCCTTCGACAAAATTCAACAGCCCTTTATGCTAAAAACTCTCAATAAACTAGGTATCCATGAAACGTATCTCAAAATAATAAAAGCTATTTATGACAAACCCACAGCCAATATCATACTGAAGGGGCAAAAACTGGAAACATTCCCTTTGAAATCTGGCACTAGACAAGGATGCCCTCTCTCACCACTCCTGTTCAATACAGTATTGGAAGTTCTAGCCAGAGCAATCAGGCAAGAAAAAGAAATAAAAGGTATTCAATTAAGAAAGGAGGAAATCAAATTGTCTCCAGATGACATGATTGTATATCTAGAAAACCCCACTGCCTCAGCCCAAAATCTCCTTAAACTGATAAGCAACTTCAGCAAAGTCTTAGAATACAAAATTCAATGTGCAGAAATCACAAGCATTCCTATACACCAATAATAGACCAAAAGAGAGCCAAATCAAGAGTGAACTCCCATTCACAATTGCTACAAAGAGAATAAAATACCTAGGAATAAAACTAACAAAGGATGTAAAGGACCTCTTCAAGGAGAACTACAAACCACTGCTCAATGAAATAAGAGAAGAGGACACAAACAGATGGAGAAATATTGCATGCTCATGGTTAGAAAGAATCAATATTGTGAAAATGGCCATACTGCCCAAAGTAATTTATAGATTCAACACTATCCCCATCAAGCTACCTATGACCCTCTTCACAGAACTGGAAAAAAGACACCTTAAACTTCATATGGAACCAAAAGAAAGACTGCATAGCCAAGACAATCCTAAGCAAAAAGAACAAAGTGGAGGCATCACGCTACCTGACTTCAAACTATGCTACAAGGCTACAGTAATCAAAATAGCTTGATACTGGTACGAAAACAGAAATGTAGACCAATGGAACAGAACAGAGGCCTTGGAAGCAATGCCACACACCTACAACTATCTGATCTTTGACAAACCTGACCAAAACAAGCAAGGGGAAAGGAATCCCTGTTTAATAAATGGTGTTGGGAAAACTGGCTAGCCATGTGCAGAAAGGAGAAATTGGACCCCTTCCTGGCACCTTACACTAAAATTAACTCCAGATGGATTAAAGACTTAAACATAAGACCTAACACTATAAAAACCCTAGAAGAAAAACTAGGCAAAACCATTCAGGACATAGGCATAGTCAAGGACTTCGTAACTAAAACACCAAAAGCAATGACAACAAAAGCCAAAATAGACAAATGGGATCTAATTAAACTCCAGAGCATCTGTACAGCAAAAGAAACAATCATGACAGTGAACCAGCAACCAACAGAATGCGAAAAAATTTTTGCAATCTACCCATCTGACAAAGGGCTAATATCCAGAATCTACAAAGAACTAAAACAGATTTACAAGAAAAAAACAAAGAAACCCATTCAAAAGTGGGCAAAGGACATAAACAGACACATTTCAAAAGAAGACATATATGAGGCCAACAAATGTGAAAAAATGCTCATCGTCACTGGTCATTAGATAAATGCAAATCAAAACCACATTGAGATACCATCTCACGCCAGTTAGAATGGCAATCATCAAAAAATCTGGAGACAACAGATGCTGGAGAGGACATGGAGAAATAGGAAAACTTTTACACTGTTGGTGGGAGTATAAATTAGTTCAACCGTTGTGGAAGACAGTGTGGCAATTCCTCAAGGATCTGGAAATAGAAATTCCATTTGAACCAGCAATCCCGTTACTGGGTATATATCCAAAGGATTATAAATCGTTCTATTATAAAGACACATGCACACGAATGTTCATTGCAGCACAGTTTACAATAGCAAAGACCTGGAACCAACCCAAATGCCCATCGATGATAGACTGGACAGGGAAAATGTGGCACATATACACCATGGAATACTATGTAGCCATAATAAACAATGAGTTTGTGTCCTTTGTAGGGACATGGATGAATCTGGAAACCATCATTCTCAGCAAACTGACACAAGAACAGAAAGGCAAACACCACATGTTCTCACTCATAGGTGGATGTTGAACAATGAGAACACATGGACACAGGGAGGAGAGCATCACACACTGGGGGTCTGTTGAGGGAAAATAGGGGAGGGACAGCAGGAGGTAGGGAAGTGGGGAGGAATAACAGGGAGAAATGGCAGATATAGGTGACAGGGGGATGGAGGCAGCAAACCACATTGCCATGTATGTACCTATGCAACAATCCTACATAATCTGCACATGAACCTAAAGTACAATAAATATATATATATAAACAATAAAAATATAAAAATAATAATTTTGTGTGTGAGCTAACAGTTGCCAATTTATATTTCATTTATTTGTTTGTTTGTTTGTTTGTTTTTACAGAGAGGGTCTGACTGTTTTGCCCAGGCTGTCTTCGCACTCCTGGTCTCAAGCAATCCTCTCAGTTCAGCCTCCTGAGTAACTAGGACTGTTGGTGCGGTCCACTGAACTCTGCTAGGTTGCCAGGTTAAACATAATTTAAAGCATGCCTGATGGGCTGAGATGCTCCTGACTGAGTCCAGTGTGCAAGAAAGCACAAGGTCCCTGGGGGAAGGGAAGAAACTGTCTGACGTTTCCAGCAGGGTGTCAAGGTGGGCCCTCTGTGAGGGGACAACAATATTCCCTCATTCCAGTGCCCAAGGGGCAATTAACCCCATTCTCTCCACTCCAGTTACCTGGGAGGATTTTGAAGTACCCAACACCTTGGACTCAGTTATTTTGCAATGAAGTCCCCTGATTAAACATAACACAGACATACACTAGCTTTTTCCACCGGCTAGGAAATAAGCTAGTCTTTTTGCATCACAAACATTAGCATAATCCAGCTTTTCATACTGACTACAGGTTGGCGAGATGGAATATGTAAAGGCAGCTTGCAATTATATAACCCTTCTGCTTCTTAGTTGAAACTAATTAAAATCTTGATAAGCAATATTGTTTGCAAGTCTGAAGTTTAAAAAAACTATAAAATATTAAATTTAAGTCAAAAATCAAACATACCACAACATATCATATAATTATTTTTAAATTTAAAATACTGATTTAAACATCAAAGTGTCACCCCAGTTAGATTTACCAAGAAATTTTTTATCATTGCCTGATTAATATCACGTTTTTAAAGAAACTACACAAAGTACAGGAAACATTTTACATTCTTTACAATATCTCTAATGGAGCACCTTAACAGCTCTTAAAAGGAAAATGGAAACAAGTGATCCACAAAGTAAGGAACATTGTAAGACAAATTTAAAGTGCCCAGAAATGCCATGGGTATATAAAAAGATATCCTAGTTTTTGTGTGAAAATACAGTTTCACAGGGTAGATCTCTACAGAGAAGTTAACCTACTTGTGTAAGGAACTATACTATTTTTTCAAATATCCATAAGAAAGAATACAGGATAGATGTCAAAAATTACTGTTGATTTCCCATGAAAGAAAAGAGAAGAGTCAGTGATAAGAGACAACAGATTCTGCTGGGGTCCTGTTTGTATGACCATGTCTGCATAGGTTTCGGATGGAGGCTGGGTTGTCCATGCAGCAGTCCCCCACAGGCCTGAGCAAAAGGTAACTGAGCTGTGGGAGATTCCCATGAAATCAGAATCTCTTGTTCCCTCAGCTTGAGCTCATTCCTCCTGTGTAGTGGGTTACAGCCAGGGCCAGGATGCCCCGTGTCAAATCTTTACCATGCCACTGACTTCTGCATGGTCTTGGCAAGTGACTTAACCTCTCTGGGCTTTAGTTCCTTCTCTGAGAAACAGGTATATCGAAAATTTCCTACTTCCTAGTGTTGCTGTGAGGGTTAAATGAGATGACATATGTCTACAAGAGCAGCTGGCACTTAGTAAGTGCTCAGTAAAAAAAAAGCTTTCATTGTTATGATGGTTAGCAACAATTGCAATGCTGCAAAATAAAGTTCAAACTCTGTCATTCCTCACGAGAACTATTGAGCTTGGGAAAGAATGGGTGAAGGACATGAACAGACACTTTTCAAAAAAGTGGGAACGCATTTAAAGCTGACAAACACCAGCCTGGAGCAAAGACTATGAGATGAGGTGGCAGAAAGTCAGAGTATGACCAGGGTCTTATGTCACAAGGTTGCTGGGGCTCTGTCCAAAGCAGGATCAAAAAAAGTGGGCCTGGACATAGGAGCCATCCACGCCATGGCTGGCCATTGGCCTGGCTGTCTCTGAGCACAGGCCTCTGTGCACCCACTGAACAAATAAGCCATCCTGAGTTCTCACATTCTGCGACCTGAAGTTGGGTATGGGATGGATGTGAGGCCCCATTAAGGAACCCCATTGGGAATATAAGGGTTCCCTGAGTCAGGAGTCAGAGAAGACAGGATGCATGGGAGCTGTGACCTGACACTGTCCCCACCAGGTTATTGTTGTCACCGGGGAAGACGGTAGGCTCCTTGCCATGAGTGGCTCCGAAATCCAGTTCAAAAGCATGTCCTGAGAAATAGCAGATTTACCCCAGATCTGCTATTCCCCATTCATCCCCTACCTTGACATGAGAGAAATCATAGTAGGCAAAGGAGTAAAAGCCTGAGCTTACAGGCATGTTCAGGGCATATGGAGAAGCGTATGAAAGTATAAGGCATATTGAAGGAAATAGAATAGAACGGAAATTCTAGGACAGATTGTTAAGAGCCTTGACTGCCACATTATAACAGATTTCCTATGGCAGGTTGCAAAGAAGTCATTAAAATGTCAACACCATCCGTCCATTCTCCAAAGCCAAAGCAGGGGTAATTTTCCCTTCTTCCACATTGGGTCCCTACCCCAGTATAAGACAGCAGTAATGAGTTGTCTCAGCAGGTTTGAGCCACAACAGGAGAAGGTGCTGGAAGCTACGTCAGTCACCGCAAAAGAAGCCAGAATCCAAAGAAAAACACCACTGCCCAGGCAGTGCAGGACCAGTGGAAACACCACTATCAGAAGGTGTGGTTGACAGGATGCTCTGGGGGAGTGGTGATGTGCCAGGGGAATCCATGGCACTGAGCAGAGCCAGGGCCACCAGGAGCCCCCCACTAGCGCCCTCCATGCAAAGGAGGTGTGGGTGTTAGCCCTGATTGCCTGAGATTTCTCTAGAAGACATCACTTCTATGTGAAACACAAATGGTTTCAGCCTAGTGGCCTCATATGAAAAGGTTATTTATCTCTCACCATAGTTCTCACCCAGACAGGAGAGTAACCTTTCCTTAATAAGGAACTTAGTGTCTTAAAAGAACAACAATATTGGGGTAGGTGATGATTCAACTTTGGGAACATAAAAAGATAATTGGAACTTCAAATTCCCAACTGAGACTGTGGCTCAAGAACAGAGGATTATAATAAAAAGAAAAAGAAACCATGGTTGCAGAAGGTAGTTATCCGGCTCTCTAAGCTTACGTGTCGCTTAACAGCACAATCATTTAGAGAATCCTTTCTTCTTCTTTGGTAAGGCATTTGCACAGAGCTGCAGGAGCTCCACCAATAAAACATGCAAAGAAAAATATTGAGCATTAGGTGTGTATCTGCTGGACTAGATATAAATAATAAAGCAAAGGCATATTGATTATTCCCAAAACCTGACATAAATACAATTAGCTGTGTCCACCTCTGGCTTTTTCTTCTGTTTCTGCCAGACATGTTTTACTGGTGTGCCTGCTAGTGAAATGTTATTAAGTTGGGATCCTCTTGGCAATAAGAAATAATGAGGATGACAAACTTTCCCACTTCAGGACTTCCATATCAAGTTTTTGTTGTTGTTGTCTTTTTGTAATCGATGCTTGATTTTAAAAGGAAAATCTTTCTCCTCTGCTGCACATGGCTGAGTGCACAAGTGCTCATTAAGAGCACACACTCTCCTCCTAGACCATCAAAGTACCCACACTTGTAAACAGCAAAGAAGGATAGCAGTCAAATAAAGAACTCTCTTATTTCACAAAACAATGCTGCAACTTTGAACCCAACGAATGAGATGGCTTGCATTGCAGCAGTTACATGCATATCCCAACATTTATTTTAAAAGCAGACTTCTGGGAGCAATCGAAATGCATCTTTTCAGCAGAGCTCTGCTGGGGGGCACCAAAATGCAAGGGAAAGGTTTATTCCATCTGAACTCCTTGAGCTAATTACTACAGGGCCATTCATCTCTCTCCCACTGTCATTTTCATTGCAAGGTAAGAAGGCTTACCAGAAAAATTAAGACTTTGGTATCAAAAACAATGGTTATTTTTATTAAAATGTACAGACTGCTTTCCAAGATAACTTTTACACACAAGAAAGCACAAAAGATAGATGTGAGCTGAATTTAGTGAGAAAAGATTCACAAGATCAAGAAAGAAAGACAAATATGGAAATGGTTTGTGTTGTGTGTAACTGCCATAGAGTGGAGGAGGGGACTTTCCTGTGAGCAGTGATGCAATCCCAGTTTTCTAGGGCTCAGGAGAAAGGGTCACGGCTTCTGATCCTGGAACAGGGTCTGCTCCCTGGTGCCCCCCTCCCCACATCCTGAGTTGGCCTGACCACACCCACAAGCCATGCTGCAGGCAGCGCCTCCTTTTGCAGGGAAATAGACTGTGTGGGAGCGTTTCTTCCAATCTTTCTTGCCGCTGTCTCCACATCTTTAAATCCCCTTTCTCTGTCTCCTTACCTCTTCTGCACACATCCAAAAATGTTTAATCAATGTTAGGTTAAAAAAAAATTTAAGTAAATGAGAACAAGATGGGAGGATGGCCCTCATGAACAAAGGAATACATACTTTTAAAAAAAAAAAATCTGAAACACTCTAGAATAAATATATATTTAGAGAGCTGACCTCACATATTCCCAAAAAGGGCATACTCCCAAAAATATACTCCTCACATACTTCCAAAAACAACTTAGGAGATTTTAATGGCTCCTTATTGCATATAGCAGTAGTTTTTAATTTCCTTTTTAATTCATTTAACTCATTTGAATCATTTGCTCAACAAATATTGATACTTTGTGCCAGCTTCTGTTCTAAATTTGGGGGATGGGGAGAATACTGAGGGCAAGAGGAAGAAGCAGGGCATAGTGCAGAGGGAGGGAAAGTGGGGAGGGCCAGGCCATGAGGCCTCTTAGCGCTGGCTAAGAGGGTGTGAATTTTTAATGTGAGAGGAGAAACACCACAGAGCAGTCTTGAACATGCCACTCTGTTGAAGCTGGATCATAGGCTAAGGATGGAACCTGGGATATGGGTTGTATGAATGGAATATTTCAGGAAAGCCCAATGCAATCCACACAGTATCAGCAGTAGCTTTCTGTCTACCAGAGCAGAGGAGAGAAGAAAGCTGAAGAGTTCATCTGTTACCGCCTCAGAAAATTTCTGTGTCAGAGAATTCTGAGAGATATAAGAGCACATTCTGAAAACACCGACCAGAAGGATGCCTCCAGGTTCACAGGTCTATCTATATGAACCAAAATGCAGGGAGGCTGTCTTCAGGGTTATTTTAAGTTTCTGTCTCAAATGATTTTTTTCTTGCAATGAAGCTATATTCCATATGCAAAAATAAATACACACATATTTAGAGTTAGATATATAATTTTGTTATTGAACAAAAATTCTTTGAAGTATGAAAAAATTCTATTTCCATATTCAAGGCTTCTCACTATTTGACTGCAACCCCCATGTCAATGACAATGAGAATACTATCAAACTTTTCTTTAGCGTTCTTAATTCTAGAAAATAGGAACTAATGCCTAGAAAGTTTTAAGGACACAACATGTTGAACCTAGAAAACCAAATCAAACAGTCAACAGGATTACAAGGACAAATTTCAGGCATGCAAGAAATAAGAAAATTTACTTGTGAATATCATTCTAAGGTAATCTAAGAAAAAAGAAACTTCAGGAATCCAAGAAACATAAGTGTAAGATCAAACATATCAGAATGACAACTGAATGGCAGGTAAAGACAGGAATCTGTCCAAATTACACTGAATCAGAGGGTTTATGAAAAATAATATATGTGTACATATATCCAAATATATATATTTTAGAGAGTAAGTTTATTTAACTTTTTAAATTTACAAATAAAAGTTGTATTTATTGCTTACATCATGAGGTTTAAAGTATGTATACACTGTGGAATGACTAAATTGAGCTGATCAATCATCTCACATATTTATTGTTTTTTGTAGTAAGAAGAAAATATTTTCAAGGACTAAATATGGGGTCCATTGAATAGAGACATAATACAATTAAGATGTGGAAGACATTATTGTTTATTATGAATGTTATGTGTGTCTGTCTAGAAATACTTAAACGCAATTAGAAAATCAAGAAAAACAAAGCACATTTCAAAAAAGCAGCATATAAACATGAAGAAAAGTAAAAGAATAATAGCGAATAACTGAAAAATATAGAAAATATTCTACCTTCCTCTTGCAACTTTGCATTTGAGTAAGAAAGGCTTAGTGACATAAAATTTCATTATTTTACCTTAGGATGTAGTCATAATACTTGGTTCTAGAGTAAACAGTATTTTATAATTATAAAATTTTAAAAATTGTTTCCAAATTTCATGATCAAACAAAAGCAAGTATATGAAAAATTTCATTTTAGTCATAAAATATAATATAAATAAGTAACTTTGACAATGCAAAAGTCATACAAACATGAAGTGAGAAAGAGAGTGGGTGTGGTGAAGAGCAGTGACGGGTGATATTTTCATCGTTTCATGTTGTAGAGGAGGCAATACAGATGGCCTGTAAAGAAACTTTGAAAAAACTCAACACTAGGGATTTAAAACTGAATTTTACCAATTAGAACTAGGACAGGATTTCCTCAAATCAATAAATATTTTACACCAACACCTACAATAATCATCACAATTAATGGAGAAACTATAGGCACATATCTTTTAATATCCTGTAAGTCAAATATTATCTTACGATTACCTAGGCTAAAATAGGTAGGTCTATTCAACATCATACAAAAAGAAAAAGAAGTAAGTGGAAAGAAAGAGAAGAGATAAGATTGTTAGCCAGGCATGTTGGCTCATGCCTATAATCCCAGCACTTTGGGAGGCCAAGGCAGGTGGATCACTTGAGGCCAGGAGTACAAGACCAGCCTGGCCAACATGACAAAACCCCATTTCTATTAAATATACAAAAATTAGCCAAGCAAAGTGGCATATACCTGTAGTCACAGCTGTTTGGGAGGCTAAGGCATGAGAATCGCTTAAATCCAAGAGGCAGAGGTTGCAATGAACTGATATTGTGCCACTGTACTGCAACCTGGGGGACAGAGCAAGACTCTGTCTCAAAATTTCTTAAAAAAAACTGTCATATTATGGAACAAAACAAAATTAAACTAATAGAATAAGAGATTTCAGCGAGTTGCCAGATAAAATATCACCTTATAAAATAAGCAGCATTATTCTATAAGAGCAATAGTCAACTAGAAAAGATAATTAAAAATAAGATCTTACTGATGATAACTGCAAAAGTATAAAACACACAGGAACAAAATTTTAAAATGCCCTGTCCCAAGACTTCACAGTGAAAAATTTTAAACTTCACTACATTTTATAAAGGCAAATCTGCTTCATGTTCTTATGTTCTTAGATGGGATGACAAGATGTCAGTTTTCATCAAATTTAAAATCAATTCAATCTTAATAAAAATTCCAGTTAGAATGTTTGCATAATTAAACAAAATTATTCTTAAATTTATATGGTAAAATAATGAATTCAATTTTTAAATTTTTAAAATTTTAAAAAGAAGGTCATATAAGTGGCTTTTGTCTTTCAAGATGTCTTGAAAACATACTACAAAGCCATGGTAATAAATAGTATAATTAGGTATAAAAGGCACAGTGCTGGTGCAAACACAGTCACTTAGACCAAGAAACAGAATAAACCAGTAGGACAGAATAGATGAGCACAGTGGCAGACACACATGCATGTACTACACAGTCATACAAATGTACATATATATGAATCTAAGAAGTGTATCATAAAGGTGGCAATATAAAAACAAATAAGGGATTTCTGTGTTAGGCACATTAGATTCTTGTAGGGATTTCTAGGGAAGGAGGGACCTGTGAAGTGATAGCAGTGCACCAATGCCGTAACAAGAATCTCATTGAGGATTGGTCACAAACACTAAAGTATTCCTGTCTACTGGGATGTGGCCAGAATGACAAGGAAGCGGCTTTCCTGAATCAATAAACTGAGATCCTTCTAAACATAATTACTCTTAAAGACAGTATGGATTCCAAAACAAATGGCAAATAAGAAGGAGGACTAAATTGCAGCTCCCACTAGGATGAACAGAATAGCATGTGGAGACTCATATCATGAACTTTTGCTCCAAGAACTACTGCAGGAATAGACCAGGAGTTCAGAGAGAATTTGCAGACCCTCTGAAGGAAGCAGATTGCTCCTGCAGGACCTGGGAGACAGCCCAAATACTGTGAGGGTATCTACAGCTCAGAGACCTAAAGATGATTCACATCACAGGACTCTATGCTGACATCCCCCAGTACCAGCCCAGAGCCTGGCAGCCCTGTTGGGTGGCTAGAATAAAAATAACAATCACTATAGTTCAGCTCTCAGAATGTCACATCCCTAGAAAAAAGGGGAGAGTTCTACATCAAGGAAGCAAGCCATGGGACAGAAGATTTGAACAGCAGCCATGAACCCCAGATCTTCCCACTGACATAGCCTATCCAAATGAGAAGGAACCAGAAAAACAATTCTGGTAATATGACAAAGCAAGGTTCTTTAACACGCCCAAAAAAATCACACTAGCTCACCATCAATGGATCTAAACCAAGAAGAAATCCCTGAATTGCCAGAAAAAGAATTCAGAAGGTCAACTGTTAAACTAATCAAGGAAGCACCATAGAAAGGTGAAATCCAACTTAAGGAAATTAAAAAAAAAAAAAGGTACCATATATGAGGGGAGAAATTTTCAGTGAAATAGATAGCATAAATAAAAAACAATCACAACTCCAGGAAATAAAGAACACACCAAGAGAAATGCAAAATGTACTGGAAAGTCTCAGCAATAGAATCATACAAGCAGAAGAAAGAACTTCAGAGCTCAAAGAAAAGGTTTTCAAAAAAACTCAATCCAACAAAGACAAATAAAAAAGAATTTTTAAAAATGAAAGAAGCCTTCAAGAAGTTTGGGGTTAAACCACCCCAAACTTGTGGTTAAACTTTAACTACAACAAAACCTAAGAATAATTGATGTTCTTATTTATAAATCTGAGAAAGAAGATAAATCTAAAAGTCTAGAAAACATATTTGGGGGAATAATAGAGGAAAACTTCCCCAACCTTGCTAGAGATCTAGATATTCAAATACAAGAAGCTCAAAGAACACCTGGGAAATTCATAGCAAAAAGATCATCATGTAGGCACATAATCATCAGGTTATCTGAAGTCAAGGTGAAGGAAACACTCTTAAGAGCTATAAAGGAAAACGTGTCATATTAACAGCACATTTCTCAGTGGAAACCCTACAAGCTAGAAGGGTTTGGGGCCCTATCTTCAAACTCCTTAAACAAAACAATTATCAGCCAGGAATTTTTTTTTTCTCCAGTAAAACTAAGCTTCATAAATGAAGGAAAGATACAGTCTTTTACAGACAAACAAATGCTGAGAGAACTCATCACTGTCAACCCAGTACTATAAGAAGTGCTAAAATGAGCTCCAAATTTTGAAACAAATCCTGAAAACACATCAAAACAGAGCCTCTTTAAAGCATGAATCTCACAGGACCTATAAAGCAAAAATACAATAAATAAATAAACAAACAAACCGAGGTATTCAAATAACAAATAGCAAGATGAATAGAATGGTACCTCACATCTCAATACTAACATTGAATGTAAATTGCCTTAATCTCCACTTAAAAGATACAGAATTGCAGAATGAGTAAGAATACACCAACCAAATATCTGCTGCCTTCACATAAGGACTCACATAAACTTAAGGTAAGGGGGTGCGAAAAGACATTCCATGTAAATAGACACCAAAAGTGAGCAAGAGTAGCTATTTTTATATCAGACAAACTTTAAAGCAACAGCAGTTAAAAAAGACAAAGATGGGCATTATATAATGATAAAAGGCTTTGTCCAACAGGAAATTATCACAATCCTAAATATATGTGCACTTAACACTGAATCTCCCAAATTTATAAAACAATTACTGATAGACCTAAGAGATGAGATAGACAGCAACACAATAACAGTGTTGCCATCTATTCAGCACTCCACTGATCGCACTAAACGATCAGTGTTATTAAGACAGAAAATCAACAAAGAAACAATGGACTTAAATTATACCCTAGAACAAATGGACTTAACAGATATTTACAAAACATTCTACCCAGGAATCACAGAATATATATTTTATTCATTGGCTCACAAAATTTTCTCCAAGATAGGCCATATGATAGGCCACAAAACAAGTCTCAATAAATTTAAGAAAACTGAAATTATATCAAATACTCTCTAAGAACACAGTGGAATAAAATTGGGAGTAAACTCTAAAAGAAATCTTTAAAACCATCCAAGTACAAGGAAATTGAATAACCTACTCCTAAGCAATTATTGGGTCAATAATGAAATCAAGATGGAAATTTAAAAATTTTTTGAACTGAATGATAATAGTGACACAACCTATCAAGACCTCTAGATACATCAAAAATGGTACTAAGAAGAAAGTTCACAGCCTTAAATGCCTACATCAAAAAGTCTGAAAGAGCACAAATAGACAACCTCAGGTCACACCTCGAGGAACTAGAGAAACAAGAAGAAACTAAACCCAAACCCAGCAGAACAACAGAATTAACCAAAACCAGAGAAGACTAAATGAAACTGAAACAACAACAACAACAACAACAACAAAATACAAAAAATAAATGAAACATAAAGATGGGAGAAAATTTTTGCAATCTATCCATCTGACAAAGTTGTTGTTCTTTGAGAAGATAAACAAAATTGATAGACCAGTAGCAAGATTAACCAAGAAAAAATAAGATCCAAATAAGCTCAATTAGAAATGAAATGGGAGAAATTACAACTGACCCCACAGAAATACAAAAGATCATTTTAAGCCTTTATAAAATATGTTTGTTGGCTGCATAAATGTCTTCTTTTGAGAAGTGTCTGTTCATATCCTTTGCACGTTTTCTGATGTGGTTATTTGATTTTTTCTTCTAAATTTGTTTAAATTTTTTGCAGATTCTGGGTATTAGCAGTTTGTCAGATGGATAGATTGCAAAAATTTTCTCCCATTTTGTAGGTGGCCTATTCACTCTGATGATAGTTTCATTTGCTGTGCAGCAGCTCTTTAGTTTAATTAAATCCCATTTGCCAATTTTGGCTTTTGTTGCAATTGCTTTTGGTTTTTCAGTCATGAAGTCTTTTCCCATGCCTATGTCCTGAATGGTATTGCCTAGATTTTCTTCTAGGGTTTTTATGGTTTTAGGTTTAAGTCTTTAATCCATCTTGAGTTAATTTTTGTATAAGGTGTAAGGAATGGGTCCAGTTTCTGTTTCCTGCATATGCCTAGCCAGTTTTCCCAATACCATTTGTTAACTAGGGAATTCTTTCCCCATTGCTTGTGTTTGTCAGGTTTGTTGAAGATCAAAGGGTTGTAGATGTGTGGTGCTATTTCTGAAGCCTCTGTTCTGTTCCATTGGTCTATATATGTGTTTTGGTATCAGTACCCTGCTGTTTTGGTTACTGTAGCCTTGTAGTATGGTTTGAAGTCAGGTATTGTGATGCTTCCAGCTTTGTTCTTTTAGCTTAGAACAAAGAGCTAAAAAAGCCTGTATTGTCTTAACTATATGACCTCTTTTTTGGTTCTATATTAATTTTAAAGTAGTTATTTCTAGTTCTGTGAAGAAAATGAATGGTAGCTTGATGGCAATAGCATTGAATCTATAAATTACTTTAGGCAGTATGACCATTTTCACAATATTGGTTCTTCCTATCCATGAGTAGAAGGTGTTTTTCCATTTGTTTGTGTCTTCTCTTATTTCCTTGAGCAGTGGTTTGTAGTTCTCCTTTAAGAGGTCCTTCACATTCCTCACAAGTTGTATCCCTAGGTATTCTCTTTGTAGCAATTGTGAATGGAAGTTCACTCATGATTTGGCTCTCTGCTTCTCTATTATTGATGTATAGGAATGCTTGTGATTTTTGAACATTGATTTTTGTATCCTGAGACTTGCTGAAGTTGTTTATCAGCTTAAGGAGTTTTGGGGCTGAAATGACAGGGTTTTCTAAATATACAATCATGTTGACTGCAAACAGAGACAATTTGACTTCCTCTCTTCCTATTTGAATACCCTTTATTTCTTTCTCCTGCCTGATTGCTCTGGCCAGAACTTCCAATACTATGTTGAGTAAGAGTGGTGAAAGAGGGCATCCTCCTCTTGTGCCAGTTTTCAAAGGGAATGCTTCGAGCTTTTGGCCATTTAGTATGATATTGGCTATGGATTTGTCATAAATAGTTTCTTATCAATACCTAGTTTCTTGAGAGTTTTTAACATGAAAGGGTGTTGAATTTTATCAAAGGCCTTTTCTGCATCTATTGAGATAAGTTCAACATGTGCAAATCAATAAACGTAATCCATCACATAAACAGAACTGCTGAAAAAAAAATCACATGATCATCTTATTTCTTATTTTATTCAGAGCTTATTTAGAAGGATGTTTCTAAATTTCCAAGCAGTTAAGTTTTATAATTGTTGTTTTTTGAGAGGAGTGTTATTTATTTTTTTACTTTTTGCTTCTGTTTTCCTTTTTACTTTTACCATATATTTATTGTTGGTTTTTGTTTTTGTAATGAGAAAACAAGACATAAAATTCTAGTTTCTGGAAATTCATTAAAGCAATATTTTTCAACATTTTTTAACATAATGGTGTACTTAGAAATAATATATAGGGAGGGTGGAGCAAGATGGTGGAATAGAAGCCTACACCTTTTGTCCCCCTCACTGAAAGACCAAGTTTTAACAACTGTGTGCTCACAGAAAAGCACTGTCACAAGAACCGAAAACCAAGCGAGCAGTCACAGAACCAAACTTCATATCATGGAAAGAAGCATTGAAGAGGGCAGGAGAAACATTCTTGAAGCACTGATGCTACCCTTCCCACATCCCCTGGTAGTGGCCATGTGGCATGGAATGAAAATCTCTGCACTTGGGGAGGGAGAGTGCAGCCACTGGGGGACTTTACACTGAATTCAATGCTGCTCTGTCACAGAAAGAATAAAGCCAAGCTGAGCTCATCTATTGCCCATGCACAGAGGGAGCATTTGCACCAAGTCACTGGAGAATTGCCCATATCAGTGTTCAGAACTTGAGTTTCTCAGGAAACCTAGCCACCAGGGGTTTAATTGCTCTGGGGTCCTAGGTAAATTTGAAAGGCAGTCTATGACACAAGGCCTGCAATTCCTAAGCAACTCTGAATGCTAGGCTGGGCTTAGACACAGTGAATTTGGGTGACATGTGACCTAGGGAGATACCAGCGGGCACGGCTAAGGGAAGGCTTAACCTCTTTTGCATCATTTTTTCTCCACCCCCAGGCAGTGCAGGTTATAGTAATGAAGGTAACTCCTTCCTTTTGCTTAAATGGAGGAGAGCAAAGAGGAATTTGTCTTACATCTTGGATACCAGCTCAGCCACAGTAGAGTATGGCACTGGGCAGTCATGATGCAGCCATTCTAGGCTCTAGCTCCTGGATGACATTTCTAGACACACCCTGGGCCAAACAGAAACCCACTGAATTGAAGGGAAGGATCCAATTCTGGCAGGATTCATCACTTGCTAACTAAAGAGTCCTTGGACCCCGAATAACCATCAGCAATACCCAGAAAGTATGCTATGGGCCTTGTCTCTGACATGTGCTGGCTTCAAGGGAGACCCAGCACATTCCCAGCTGTGGTGGCTATAGTGAAAGACTCCTTCTGTTTGAGAAGAGCAGAAGGAAAAGTAAAGAGGACTTTGCCTTGCATCCTTGGTACCAGCCCAGGGGTAATGCAACAAGCAGGCTTTTTGGGTCCCCATTCCAAGGTCTAGGCACTCAAACAGCATTTCTAAACCTGCTCTGGGACAGAAGAGAGTCCACTCTCCTGAAGGGTAAATGCCAGACTTGGCAGCATTCACCACAACCTGATGGAAGAACCCACGGGCTTTAAGTGAACATCAGCAATGGACTTGTAGAATCCCCCATGGGCCAATGGATGTGGCAGCCACAGAGAAAAGTTTCTCTGCCTGTGAAAAGAGGAAGAATGGGAAGGACTTTGTATTGTGATTTCAGTGCCAGCTTAGCCACAGTAGAACAGAACATCAGGTAAATTGCTGAGGTTATTGACACCAATCTCTGGCTTCCAAACAGCATCTCTGGATATTTGTGGATCCTGGGAAACTCGTCATCATGAAGGAAAGGGCCCTGAGCAAGGCCCAGTGTTGTGCTGGCTTCAGATCTGACCTGGCACAGTCCCAGTGGTGATAGGACAGGAGTGCTTACATTACGACACCCCTAGTTCCAGGTGGTTCATCACAGAGAGAGAAACTTCATATGTTCAGGAGAAAATAAGGGAAAAATCACAGCATTGTTGCACTTGGGGTCTGCTTACCAATAATAACATTGAATGTAAATGAACTAAATTCTGCAATTAAAAGACATAGAGTGGCTGAATAGATGGAAAAAAAAACAGAGGAGCACAATGCTAGTAGATGCCTAAAAACTGAATTTCTAATAGAATTTGATGGTGTACAGTCCGCTGGAGATGACAGAGTGCTTTTAATGGGTGCAACTATTAGGCTGCTGTTCTCAGGCATTTCATCAAACGGGTATATGTGTCTTTACCAAATGAGGAGACAAGACTACTTTTGCTTAAAAATCTGTTTGTAGACAGGGAAGCCCATTGACCCAAAAAGAACTAGCACAACTTGCTAGAATGACTGATGAATGCACAGGAAGTGACCTAACAGCTTTGGCAAAAGAAACAGCACTGGGTCCTATCCAAGTACTGAAACCAGAATAGGTGAAGAATATGTGTGCCAGTGAGATGAGAAATATTCGATTAA
The DNA here is from genome assembly GCF_030222135.1 of Aotus nancymaae. NCBI lineage: Eukaryota > Metazoa > Chordata > Mammalia > Primates > Aotidae > Aotus > Aotus nancymaae. The sequence continues at coordinate 4,228,604 of NW_026988570.1, read as the reverse complement.
CTGATCTCACCGAATCCTTGAAAAAGATAAAACACAGCATCAGCCCTCAAACTTTAGAAGTGTACATACGTTTGAACAAGGACTTTGGAGACAGCACTGTTTAAGAAAATACCTTTGTAAACCTGCAGAACATTTTACTTAACAAAAGAGAAACACAATGAACAGTCATCAGCCTCAGAAACAGCCTAAGTTTACAGGACTTTTTAGATTCTAACGTATTTGTGCACCAAACTTGAAGAGGAACCGGAAAACAAACTTAAACAAAATATACAATGCAAATGGAGTTTTCCTGTTATTTAAGGCCTTGCCTTAATGGTCACAGTTATCCCAATGGACACTGTAGAGCACAATAAAAACTGACTCTGATCTTCTTTACCAATATAATCATAATGTAAATAATAATCTGTATATTGTGTTGCAGATGGAAGAATTCCAGAGACAGTGAATGGCAGAAGACGTAAGAACCTTTGGTTGGTTTGTCTTCTGAAGTTTTTTCTTAAAATAGTAATTTATCCTACTTTCTTTCCCATTTTTGTCTTAACTACAAGTGATTGGAATGCCAAACACTCTTAAGTTTATTTTCTTTTTTCTTTTTATAAATTCAGTGTGCCAAACGAAACTCTTTTCCTAAGTAACCGTAACAGGAAAAAGTTTATATTGAGAGTTTCTTCTTCATAAATCTACAGACAAAGAACAGTTATGGTGTTCTTTTTACCTTTTATTTTTCTATTATCTTGCTATCAAATAATTTAGATAGCAATATAATAGCAACAAAGCAAATCTGGTAGAATAGAGAAGCTTTGAAGGTTTGAGTTATTCTGTCATGTAACATGTAGATCAGTCCTCATGTGACCTGCAGTATTTTTTTTTCTAATGTATTTGTCAAATGTCTATTGTAGACTGTTAACTTCTTCCTGATGGAATTTGTTGTCTGCAAGAATTATTCTGGTATTTAAGAGAGCCAAGAGACTACTATCTTTCCAGGTATCTTAAGGGTAAAAGCTTATTCTAAAATAGTCTGTCCATTGAGATTATTAGATTTCTGACTTGCAAATACACTTTGTGCTCCAGAAGAATTAGGGGAAAAGCAGATATTAGAATCCTAATTTAAGTACATATACAGCAGTCTTTGTTTATAGTGTAGAATTCTTTACATTTTGAACAAAAACTAATTCTTTAGATAAAATGAACCATTACAGTTTGGTTTTGGACTCTGAGTCAAAGGATTTCCTTTAAACACATGTCTCAATGTTAATCTGGTCTTTTGTACTTCAGAAGAAATGAATTAAAGGGTACAGATGCATAAAGTGGGTTTTTATCCTAATGTATTAGAAATAAATGATAAACTTTAGAAAAAAGAAACTAATACAAAAGATCAATGAAACAAAAAGTAGTTTTTTGAAAAGATAAAGAATATTGACAAACCTTTAGCCAGACTAAATAAAAAAAGAGAGAAGACCTAAATAAATAAAGCAGAGGTGAAAAAGGAGACATTACAATTAATACTGCAAAAATTCAAAGGATCATTAGTGGCTACTATGAGCAGCTATATGCCCGTAAATTATAAAATCTAGAAGAAATGAACTAATTCCTAGATACATACAATCTACCAAGATTGAACCATGAAGAAATCCAACACCCTGTATTTCTATTTATTGATATAATAATGACAGTATTGTAACATGTGTAGTAGGATAAATCCTTTTTTTGCTTTCCTCTAAGATTATTTTAAAATTTATTCTCATGCATAAATTTTAAGAACTATTGCTCAAATTCCATAAATAAATGTTTTGGGATTTCTTTAAACTTGATTCGAATTTACAGAATTATTTGGGTGAAAATACAATTATCATATTGAAGCTTCCCACTTATGAACATCATATATGTTGTCAAATATTTAGATTTCATTTTATGTTCTTTGACATTATTTTATAATTTAATCTGTAAAGATGTTGTATTTTTTAAAAGTTCTTCCTAGATGCTTTATAATTTGTGTTATAACAACATAACACAGACTAAGACAGGTTCCCATTTTTTCCTATTTGATTGTGTTGCTGTAACATTTTTCATGTTTTTTAACATGTGAATTTAATCCTTTATGTTCTGCAGTTTCATAGTGAGAGAGATAAGTAAAGATTTATATCAATATGTCAGGATACATTGTCAAGATACATTTGAATGGAGAAGGTTTTACTTTTTAAAACAAATTGTTGAAAACTCTTAGCCATTAGTTCTTTACATATTACTTCTTCAATTTCTCTAGTCAATACACATGCAGGAGCCTCTCAATTTGCCCCAATGCTTCTTGACATCATAAACATATTTTTAATCTCTTTATCTTTCTGGGATGCTTATAATGTAAATCACCATCTTTATGTTTCAATTGACTACCTCTGTGAGTGTCTAGCTGAAACGTTTTTGCATTTTTCTTTTAAGTTGGTGAGTACATTTTTATTAATAATGTAACTTATTATCATTGGACTGCCTCATTTCATAAATTTTCACATTAGTATTATGAATATTATACATGTTTTTCTATTTTAGCATCTGTACATCTTTTATGCATGATATAATTCTAAAGTATCTCTATGAACAAAAGAAGGCAGTAAAGGAGAAACAGAAGAATAAATCTACCTGCATATTGATCTAGTTTTTGCAATCTTTTGGTCTCCCAATTGTCAGCTTGTTGGCTCTATTTCCACTCTTTCATGAATATGTATAACCCTATCATTTAAAAATATAATTAGAGTATACCACACATTAACATTTCCCTCTGACATTGCATAGTGTTCTAATGTGTTGCTTTTTATTGCTTTGTAATGTGCAGTAACATGAATGGCCCTTAATGTAGTTAACCATTTTTCTTTAATTGTGTTTTAATTATTTCATTATTTTCAAAGAACTTCTTGATTTCTGCCTAAATTTCATTATTTACCAAAAAGTCATCCAGGGACATGTTGTTTAATTTTCATGCAGGCTGGGTGCAGTGGTTCATGCCTGTAATCCCAGCACTTTGGGAGACCAAGGTGGGTGGATCATAAGGTCAGGAGTTCAAGACCAGCCTGACCAACATGGTGAAACCCCATCTCTACTAAAAATACAAAAATTAGCCAGATGTGGTGGTGGACACTGTAATCCCAGCTACTCAGGAGGCTGAGACAGGAAAATCACTTGAACCTGGGAGGTGGAGGTTGCAGTGAGCCAAGATCATGCCAGTGCACTCCAGCCTGGGCAACAGAGTGAGACCATATTTCAAAAAAAAAAAAAAAAATTCCCATGTAATTGTATGGTTTTGAGTGATTTTCATACTCTTGACTTCTGTTTATATTGCACTATGGTCTGACAGTGTGTTTTGTATAGTTTTGGTTCTTTTACATTTGTTGAGGATTCTTTTATGTCCAATTATGTGGTCAATTTTAGAGTAGGTGCCATGTAGTGGTGAGAAAAATGTATATTTTGTTGTTTTGGGGTGGAGAATTATGTAGATATCTATCAGGTTCATTTAATCCAGTGCTGAGTACAGGATCTGAATCTTTCTTAATTTTCTACCTCAGTGATTTGTCTAATATTGTCAGTGAAGTGTTCAGGTCTTCCACTATTACTTTATGGGAGTCTATGTCTCTCTGTGGTTCCTTAAGAATTTGCTTTATGAAATTGGTGCTCCTGGGTTGGGTGCATATATATTTAGAAAAGTCAGGTCTTCTTGTTGAATCAAACCCTTTACCATTATGTAATGCCCTTCTTTGTCTTTTTTTTAATCTTCCTTCATTGGAAATCTGTTTTGTCCGAAATTAGGATTGCAACCCCTGCTTTTTTCTGTTTTTCATTGCTTCACCCCTTTACTTTGAGCCTATCACTGTGATTACCTGCGAGATGGGTCTCTTGAAGACAGCATACTGTTGGAATTTTCTTTTTTATTCAGCTTGTCACACTGCCTTTTAAGTGGGGTATTTATCCCATTTACATTCAAGGGTGGTATTGATTTGTGTGGATTTTAATCCCATCATTGTACTGTTAGCTTGTTGTTATGTTGGCTTATTTGTGTGGTTTCTTTACAGTCACACCAGTCTGTGTGTTGTGTGTTTTTGTATTAGCTCATAGTGGTATCTTCTTTCCTATATTTAGTTGTCCTTTCAATATCTCTTGTAAGGCAGATATGGTGGTAATAAATTGCCTCAACAGTTGCTTATCTGACAAGGGTCTTATTTCTCCTTCACTTGAAAAGCTTAATTTGGCTGGATATGAAATTATTGATTGAAGATTTTTTTCTTCAAGAATGTTGAAAATAGGCCCCCAGTCTGTTCTGTCTTGTAGGGTTTCAGCTGAGAGGTCTACTGTTAGCCTGATGGAGTTCCCTTTGTAGGTGTCCTGCCCTCTTTCTCTAGATGCCTTTGATATTCTTTCTTCCATTTCTACCTTGAAAAATCTGATGATTATATGTTTTCGGGATGATCTTCTTGTGTAGAATCTTGCAGGAGTTCTCTGTATTTCCTGAATTTGACTATTGGCTTCTCTAGCAAGGTTGGGGATGTTTTCATGAGCAATATTCTGTAATATGTTTTCCAAATTGTTTGCTTTTCTCCCCTACCTTTCAGGAATATCAATGATTCATAGATTTGGCCTCTTTACATAATCTCATGCTTCTCAAAGTTTTGTTCATTCTTCTTTATTCTTCATTCTTTATTTTTGTTTGACTGTCTTATTTCAGAGAATGAGTCTTCAAGTTCTGAAATTCATTCCTCAGCTTGGTTTGTTCTGCTGTTAATGCTAGTGTTTGCATTGTGAAATTCTTGTATTGTGTTATTCAGCTCTGTCAGACCCATTACCTTCTTTTTCATACTGGCTATTTAGTCCTTCAGCTCCTGAACTGCTTTTTGTGACTTTTCTTTTCATTGGATTGAGTTTGGCCATCATCCTGAATCTTGATCTTTGTTCCTATCTATATTCTGAATTCTATTTCTTTAATTCTAGCCACTTCAGCCTGGTTAAGAACTCTTGCTGGAGAATTGATGTAGTCATTTTTGGAGGATAAAATAACTCTGGCTATTTGAGTTACCAGAGTTCTTGTATTAGTTATTTCTCATCTCTGTATATTGGTGGTTTTTTTTTTAACTGCAATGTATATTGAGTACAGTCAATAGACTTCTTTTCTGGATATTTTTACTGGGCCAAGGCTTTGTATAGGGTCTTTATTTGAAGCTTACTTCTTCTCTCTGGTTTCAGAGGGGATGGGTATGGCAGTAAGGTATTTTTGGTGTTGAAGCTTTGGAGTATAATCCAGCAGGTGGGACTTGGCTTATTGTTTGGTTTGTAGACTCTTGCTCAGTGGTGGGGCTCTCCTGTGTTTCCTCACAGTTGCAGCCATGTTCCCTCTCAATGCTCTGAAACTATGGTTCCTTTCCCGTTTGAATGTTGGCTGTAGAACATGACTTGGCACTTCTTGGCTGCCCACTGCAGCTCTAAGGTGATCTCAGTGTTTATATTCTTTTTCCAATTTGGAGGCAGCAGAGTAAGGGCTCTTAGTATTGGTTGTGGCCAAAGGTCACTTGCTTGTCTCCTGAGAGTTCCACTTCAGAGATGCAGGTCAGCAATCGCTCAATGCAATCAGCCCAGGATGAAAGGTCAGCGCTGTGGGTCCAAGTCAGGGTTTCCCTGTCCAGTGACAAGCAGTGAGAAGTGTGTGGGGCCCATGAGAGATGAACTTGCCTCTTCTCCTTGAGTTGACTGCAGTTTGTTGGAAGTGTGAATAAGGTACTTATCCTTCACTCCTTTATTAGTCCGAAGGTGGCCAGGGCAGTTCCACTGCAGAGACAGTAGCAGAGAGGCTTTCAGTTGCCCCTAGAGACTCTGTCCGGGCAGCTTCTGAGTTGGTACTGACTTGATAACTCTATCAATGGCAGGCTTGAGGCCCAGGCCTGGAGAACCTGCCAGTGAGGAGATATGGGAACAGGCACTCACATCACAGCCTGGTCACTGTTCCACAGGGCTGCTATGGTATGCTTGAGGACCATTCCAGTCCCTAGTTGCCTCAGATTTTCCAGTACCTGGAGGTATCAACAGTGAAGGCTGCAAAACAGCAAAAAGAACAGCTTGTCCTTCCCTCTGGGAGCATCAGCCCAGGGAGGTACAGGGCTGTTGTCGGCTCAAAAACACCTGTAGGAGGTGGCCCAAGACCCCAGTTGGGAGGTACCACCCAGTGAGAAGGAATGGGATCAGGAAGCTGCTTAAAATAGCAGTCCAGACACATTTTGGTACAGTAGCTATGCTGTGCTGGAGGTCCGCTTCAGCCTCCAGTTGCCTCAGACACTCCAAAGCCCAAAGGCTGGAATGGCTGTGTCACCAAAATAGCAAAGATGTTGGCCCACCCCTCCCTCTGGGAGCTCCAACTCAGGGAAGTTAAAAATCTCTGTTGGCTGGAGAACACTGACAGGAATGGCTGGAGTCCAGTTAGGAGGTCCCACCCAGTGAGGAGGAGTGAGATCAAGGACCTGCTTAAGGAAGGAGTCTGGCCACATTTTGGTAAAACAGGTGTGCTGTGCTGAGGGATCCCTTCCACCCCACAGTCAGCTCAAACTCTCCAAAGCTTGAAGACTGGAACAGGTATGGAACTCAAACAGCAAAGATAGCAGCCTACCCCTCCTCCTGGGAGCTTCTTCTTTAGGAGGTACAATATCACTACTGGTGGCTGGCTGGAATCCTAAGCCAGTGGGTCTTATCTCATGGTGTGCCCTAGAAGTGGAGCCTGCAGACTGTTGCTACTCAGCCCCCTGGATTTAACTTCTTTCTTGGGGGTATATATAGAAGTCTAACAACCCACTTTGCTGGAACTGCAGCCACTTTTGCAAGAAAGCCTGAGTATCTAAGGCTCCAGAGTCTCCCCACATGACTGAGCAGCTGCTCTGCAAAGATTCCACATAGCTCTGTCTGTCAGAACGAAGGCACTGATGGAGTAGGTTCACAAGGTCTCCTGACCTGAGGGTGCAAGGGTCCATGGAGGATGCATGGTTTCCCAGGGTCACTCATTCACTCACCACTTTCCTGGGCAAGGGAGGTTCCCCTGGTCCCATATTGCTCCTTGGTGGGCTGTTGTCCTGTCTTGCTTTTCTTATTCTCCATGGATCAAGTTGTTTTTTGATTAGTCACAATGCAAGTACCTGGACGTTTCAGTTGAAGGTGTTGCATTTACTTATCCTTTCTATTCCTCTCTGTGCAAGCCACTCATACTAGCTGCTTCTAGTCACCATCTTGACAACTCTTCTTGCCCATTTTTAAATTGGGTTTGTTTTGTTTTGTTTTGTTTTGCCATTATTTAAGTGCCTTGTGTATTCTGGATATTAACCCCTTTTCAGGTGTATAGTTTGCACATATTTTCCTCACTCTGCAGATTGTCTCTTCAGTCTGTTCATTGTTTCCTTTACTAGGCAAAAGCTTTTTAGTCTGATGTAATCCCACATGTCTATTTTTGCATTTGTTGCTTGTGCCTTTGAGGTCTTATTTTTAAAAACCCTTGCCCAAACCAATGTCATGAAGCATTTCCCTTATGTTTTCTTCTATAGTTTCATAGTTTCAGGTCTGACATTTAAGTATTTAATCTATTTTGAGTTGATTTTTGTATATGGTGGGAGATAGGCATCTAGTATCACTCTTCCGTTTGTGGATATCCAATTTTCCCAGCATTATTATTGAAGAGACTGTCATCTCCCCAGTGTGTGTTCTTGGCATCTTTGTTGAAAATCAATTGGCTGTAGGTGTATGAATTTGTTGGAGGGCTCTATTCTATTCCATTTATCTATGTTTGTGTTTATGCCAATACCATACTGTTTTGGTTACTATACCTTTGGAATATATATTGAAGTCAGATATTGTGATGCCTCCAACTTTGTTCTTTTTGCTCAGCATTGCTTTTGCTATTCAAGGTCTTTTGTGGTTCCATATTAATTTTAATTTCTTTTCTATTTCTGTGAAAAATGTCATTGGTTTATTGATAGGTATTGCATTAAATCTGTAGTTTGCTTTAGGTAGTATTGCTATTTTACCAATATTATTTTTTTCAATCTACAAAGACAAGATGCCACTTTTTTTGTTAATAATGACAATATGTTGCTTTTTATGTTCCTAGAGGTAATATTTCAGTGTAGTCTTAATCAGTCCTTGCAAATGAGACTCATGTTTGGGGAAGTGGTAAACTCTAATGTGAATACATAAGGTGAAAAATGCAAAGAGTTAAAATTTGGCCTGAAAATTTCTTAGGAAAGCACCGTTTTGGAGACTAGCATTTGTGGGTCTAAATGTGTCCAACATTTTCAGGATTTCTACCAATATTGGAGTGATTCACATTGGTTTACTTCCAGGGGCTTTGTTGTAACCCAAAATTGGAGGTTTAAACAGCAGAATCAAATTCACAGAGAAGAGGCACTCACTCAGAAAAGCACTTCAAAATGTAGACTGAGAGAACAGATTCACATCTCTGCATTGTGTTTACAAACTTTTTGGAAAGAATGAAATATTTTTTAAAACTTTCCCCTCTGAGTGCAAAAAGTTGAATTCACAGAACTTATTTATGCATGGCAGGTTTGCAATAAGTATTTATTTTGTTGACATAACTAAAGACATTCCTTTAAAAATCTGTCACCACATCTTAAAATTACTACTGTGTTTTAAAGAGTCACAATATTAAGTAATTATAATTTTCAAATATGTATAATATTTGAGAACAACTTTTTTCAGAAAAATTTAAATTATAATGAGAATTTCACCTTTTACATTTTAAAAAATTTCCTTTGTTCTTCATTCATATGTGTGTCCAACACTGCAATTAAAACATAATCCTAGTAAGCATTAATCTATTGAATCAATTATAAAATTAAATAACCAGATTTATTTTCTAAATTTTAAAATTTTTATTCTTCTGAGATCAATACAATAATTTTGTTGTTGTTGTTGTTTGTTTTCCTGATACAGTTCTTTCTCCACGAAAGAAAAGTAGTCCATATAAAACAATAGCACTCAGTTGCTGTTGTCAGAGCAAAGGGTAAATTATCAGGTAACTGAAGCTTATCTATAGCGTTACAAAACCTCTCTTCAAACTTTCACCGATTTTGCTGAGGCCATTATGATATTTGCAACACATGTTCTTGCTGTATTTAACTGATTGCTTATGACCTTGGGTTTGCAAGGCCAATCTTATATAGACTATATTTTATTCTTAAAACTACCCTTCTAATTTAGGAAGTTTCCATGAGCCAAATCACAATGCTTCTGATAATGTCACATGCATTTCTCAGGACTTCCTCAAGTGTGAATAACTGGCATGGTTTGCATAACATAGAATTCCCATAAGATAAAATGCCATTATTAAAATAACTATTGATATCTACTAAATAACATGACAATCAAATGAATAGTTTAAGCAACATAAAGCAAGATTTAAGGAAACAAAACCATGTAGGTTTCAGTTATTAAACTGATTTTACAAATTCCTCATATAGACTTTTATGTACGACATATTAACTCTTCAATTTACATTTTCACAGAACAATATATTATAAATATGTTTCTAGGTATCCTTATGTTATTTTAGATAAATAGTTGCCAGATATTACAAGATAGTAATAAACCATAATATATCTGATCATTCACTGTTATTGGGCATCTAGGTCATTTACTGTTTTTTCATTTAAATGCTTTATTTTAATATCACAATTAATATTCTCATACATATCTCCTTATCTTCTAGGAATTTTTATTTTAATTATAGTATTCCCATTATCACCACCAACAGCAACAACCAAAACAGAGGGACATGGAGTAAGAAGAAAAAAGAGACGAGAACCTTCAAACTCCCTCCAGAGACCTGCCACTCCTGAACAGGTCCTTGTCTCCAAGGGGTAACTGTCATATCACTTCAGTGTTTATAGGCTTTTATCTAACCATTTGTAGCAGAGAATATCTAAACACAGAAATATTAATGAATATGGCCGAATATTTCTCAGGAATGTGTTCTCTTAAGTCTCTAGGTCAAGGGATAAGTATAGTTTAAATACCCGTTCTTCCTCAAAATGAAAAAGGCTGCTCCAACTTAAACAATCAATCAGCAAAAAACTAGAAAATGATCTATTTTTCCCATGATCTTGCTGACATTGAATATCTATTCTTTACTTTGTCAATAGCTCTCTTCCCCCTGCTACCACGACCATCCAAAAAAGAAAAAAGTAATAACACCTGTATACCGCTTGATTTGCATTTCCCCATTAAAACTGAAACTGCCTTTTGTTTGCATTTCCCTATTAAAAGAGAAATTCCATTAAAAGTAAAACTGACTTTTCATAAGTTTCTTTGTTATTAGAATTTGTCCATTGATGAATTACTCTTTTATAGTCTTAGACCATTTTTACACGAGGTTGCTTTCTTATTCATATTGATGCATAGACATTATTTGTATATTATGGATATTAATCCATTACCTCTTATATCTATTGCAAATAATTTCTTCCACTCACTTTTATGTTTTTAAACTTAAACTGAAATTCCATTTTCAATAATTTTCTTCATCTTCTTAATCTCATTTAATATTGTTGTCCCTAGGGCAAGATTATAAAAATATTTTCTTATATTTGATTCTACTTTTGATTTTTATAATTGTCTCTTTTTGGGGGTGGTTAATTTTTATTTCAAAAGCTTGGATAGCTTCAATATTCAGGTTGTGGCTAATTTATACGGATGTTTTGTATGTGTATGGTGTGAGATAATAATCTGATTTAGTTTATTTCCCAGATAAATTTCAGTGTCAGCTTTTTAGATTCCATGAAAAGACTCTGCTGGGATTAGAGTTGGTATTGCATTGCATTTAATGATTATTTTAGGGAGAATTCCCATCCTTACACCATTTATAGTCCTCATCCCCACCTCTACCATAGTTTTGCCCTAGGCAAATGACAACTTTGTCTTCTGCTTACTGAGGATAAATATCATCATGTTCATCCCTGATTAGTCTTTGTTTGCCTACACAATATCCAAATCATCAGTAACTTCTCTAGCCCTCTTTTAAAATCCACCCAAAGTCTGACCACTTCTCACAAAGTTCCCTCCCACCCTGCATCCTAAGGAAGCTTGCTGCTTTCACTCTTAAATTCCTTTTTTGAGCCATTTCTCAGTTCCGTTGCCAGTGTGGACCTCTTAAAATGCAAGTGGACTGCCTCCCCTACTGGCAGTCCATCAGTGAATGTCTTCCCATTCCTCACACAGGGAAGTGAAGCCAAGGGCCCAGAGCCTTTCCAGGGCTCTACACCCCCACAGATCCCCGCCACCCCGTCCACTAACAAGCTCATTGCTCTCTGGTTCACAATTCACCAGACACTTGCCTGCCCTGTGCACTCTTCCTCCTGAAAGCTAATGCTCTGTAATATGACCTCCCTGATGAGGACTTTGATGAACATTCTATTAATATTTAAATGGCAATCCCACCCTACCCATCCAGCGCCCCAATCCATTTTCACAGCATCATTTTTCTTCCAAAATACTCATCACCATGTGACATATGATTTATTTTACTTTTTTGTGTTTAATGTCTGTCACTACCTCATTGCAGGAATTGCTTTTTCTTATGTTATCTTCAGTATGTATTAAAAAGCCTAGTTTATAGTACGAGCTTAATAAATATTTGTTGAATAAACAAATATTGAGTATTTATATTCAGAAACATACTATGTCTCTTAATTTTGTCACCTTTATTTTGGTCTTTCAACAAAGTTTTTAATTTTTTCTATAGGTTTTCAGGCTTCAATGTGAAAGGGATGTGTTTTCTATATTTTAGATTAGTTATTAGTGTAGAAAAGCTATTGGTTTCTGAATATTGATCTTTGATTCAGCAATCTGGCTGAAAATTTTCATTATTTTCTTTTCTGATTTCTTGGTAGATCATAGACTTTCTGCAAACGATGCCAATTTTTCTTTTTTACAGCATTATTATTCCTTCCTTTTTTGCACCTTCCATTAAAATGGTGACAGTGGGCAGCTTTTCTTATTCCAGGCTCAAATAGGAATGACTTATGTTCTCTGTTAAATATGATGTTTCCCACAGCTTTCTGGTAGACTATATTCATGAAGTTAAGGAAATTACCTTTTATAAAGTTTAGTAAGCATTTTATCAGAAATGGTAGAGTTCAATTAATTGTTGTTTTTTTTTCTTGGCATCAGTTGAGATAATCACATTTTAGCTTTATCCTTCAATAAATAATTAATTCACATGAGTAAGTGTCCTAATGTTAAACCATGTATATATTTGTTGGATAAATGCCAGCTGACCATTGATACAGTTTGGCTCTGTGCCCCCATTCAAATCTCATGCTGAATTGTAATTCCCAGTATTGGTGGAGGAGCCTGGTGGGATGATTGAATCAAGGAGGTAAACTTAGCCCTTGCTGGTCTCATGATAGAGTTCTCACAAGATCTGGTTGTTTGACAGTGTGTAGCACCTCCCCATTCTCTCTCTCTCTCTCTCTCTCTCTCTCTCTCTCTCTCTCTCTCTCTCTCTCTCTCTCTCTCTCTCCCCCCCTACTGGCAAAATGAAGATGTGACTGCTGCCCCTTTGTATTCCACCACAATTGTAAGTTTCTTGAGTCCTCCCCAGCCATACTTTCTATACAACCTGCAGAACTGTGAGTCAAACCTCTGTTTTTTTTCATAAATTACCCAGTCTCAGGGATGTCTTTATAGCAGTGTGAGAACAGACTAATACAATTATAAGGTATGATTTTAAAGTATCATTCTTTTTAAAATTTTTTTGTATAGTTGGTGCATGTGTGTGTATAGATTACTGTTAGATTATGAAGCATTATAATAAAATCAATAGGATGGGCATGGTTGCCTGTAATCCCAGCACTTTGAGAGGCCAAGGCAGGTGGATCACTTGAAGTCAGTGGTTTGGGACCAGCCTGGCCAACATGACAAAATCCCATCTCTACTAAAAATACAAAAAATAGCCAGGCATGGTGGCACATGCCTATAATCCGAGCTACTTGGGAGGTTGAAGTAGGAGAGTTGCTTGAGCCCAGGAGTTGGAAGGTGTAGCATGCCAAGATCTGCCACTGCACTCCAGCCTGGGAGACAGAGCAAAACTCCATCTCAAAATAAAATGAAATATCAACAACCTACATAATAAGAACTAACCAATACTATTGTTATTATCCCCTATCATCTCCTTGATTCCCCGACTGTCCTGAATTCTGTAATTGTCATTCCTTTCCTGGTTGGTTGATAGTTTTATACACACACACACACACACACACACACACACACACACACATACACAATTACTTAACTTCTCAATATAAACAAAAGCTTCAGGGTTTTTAAGTTTTCTTGAATATTTTTATAGGACCCAGTTCAACATGGACGAAGGTCTTTGAGGATCCCAAGGGTAGAATAATGCATAAGACCAAGGGGAAACCATACTGTTCCGCGGTAAAGCATGCCTACTTAGTTTTAATTATCTCTTTTAAATCTTTTCATACAAAGCCAATGATCTTGCATGGAGGAAGTTGCTATTTATTATTCAGAGGTGGGTAGTTCAAAACAGAACCTTAGCCAGTTTTCTTTCTTCTGTCCCTCTTTGATCTGTGAATTGGCTCCAACCTTGCTTGTGTTGAGAGACAAAACTATGACTCCCTGCCAGATCTTTTATCTGTGTACCCTGGGCAAAGGTCTTAAAAATGAACCCTGGGATGTTTTATAGACACTATGTGAGCTCCACATATGTCAGCTTCGAGAGAATATTGTTCTAAGATATTTAAAAGTCACCACAAATGTTCCTTTCAGAGGCAGACCAAACTGAAGTAAAAAAAATAAACATACTTACAAGAATTAGAGATAAATTCAGAGAATTACTGAATAATCTGTAAGTGGTCTGGAAGCCAAGTCTTGCAGAATACTATATAATAAAATTATTTGATCATTGAATTTAATTGAAGAGGAGAGTTTATCTAATTTAATATATTTTAATATTTATCTGCTTTCATATGGCAAAAGGAACATACTCCAAGTCTTTGTTTAGCAAGGATTGATTCAATTGGCAGAAATTTAAAAAACAAACAGGTTTTTTTGTTTTGCTATATTTTAGTTTGATTTAGTTTTTGGTTTTTGGTTTTGTTTTTGGTGGGGGGATTGTGACAGTGACTGTTCAGCTTTGAAAACTTACAAAAAATCAGTGGTATATTGAAATTGATGAATTTATGGCATATAAACTATATCTCAATAAAACTCTTAGAGGAAAAAATTGTTATATTTCACAACATACAATGCCACAGTTACATACTTGGCAAAGTTTTCAATCTTTCACCAATAAAATTAAAATGCACAAGAGACAACTTAAAAATGTTTTAGTAGAACTGTATATTTGTAGGCAAAGTTCACAGTGAAAACTGAGCTTGATTCTAGCACTTAGCCAGCAGTATGGGGCCAAGTGTTGCTTGGGGAATTTACTGTTCAACTACTGTGTGGGACTAGAGATTGCTTGTCAGTTTTGGCCAGTTCAGCACAATTTCTTACTTCTTTGAAGTCCTACTCAGCAATAATTTTCAAGGTGCTGACATGGAGTTTCAACTTAAAGATGGAAAACAACTAAACTGCAGTTAAAATCACCTGACAATGAAGCTCAGAGCTTAGAAAAATAATTTTAGGTATTTTATATCTGTAGAGATTTGTGTATATTTGTGCAAACATTATCAAAACAGTAAGTTGAGTGTTGGCTAGGCAGTTAGCCTGTTAACTGTGCAACTAAACAATATTCCCAAAGGAGGCAAAGGTGGATGACATAAAGATGGGAATTTAGAAAGACAATTGAAATGACAAAATGGGACAAAAGAATTGCTGATGACCGGAATTGGTCTCCACACACAAAGATATATGCTTCTACCTTCAACTTAATTGGAAAACAAAACAACAAAAACATGGTTCTGGGTTTACTAATTCTTGCCTCACTCAACATTAGTAAATGGTTAAAGAACCTAATGCCTGAAAGAATCTTTCAGGGTGGAAAGTCCTCCTAAATAAACCACTACTTGTTGGACGCCCTCTGCAATCTTCCTGACAAATGATGACTCTCCCTCTTCTTATTTGTCATTCTTACCTCCCAGCATTCATTTTGATATTGGGAACCAGCTCTTTCCACACATGGGAATAGCAATCCCCTGAGCCGTGCAGTGTACAACTGCACACATGGCCCTCGCTGGCCTTGCATAAGACAAAGTGAACCAGGCTCTAGTAGAGGGCATATGATGCAAACTGGACCAATCAGATGCCTCTGCTTAACTTGGAATCTGAAACTGAGTTGAGAAACACATTCAACCCAAAGGTGACATTCTGAAAAGATACCCTATTTATTTTTTTCTAGCTAGAGGCCAGGAGTTGCCCTGGTTTCTGATGAGACCTGGTTCTTTAGTATTTTTTATACTCTGTGGGGTACTTGAAATCCAACCTATATATATTTAATTATTCAGAGACTGTTTCTGTTAATGGCACTCTAAGAACCATGCCTGATGCAATGCCTGTCCTATGATGGGAGCTCACCCATTCTCCATCCTTGTTCTTTGAATATTTCTGCATATAAAATACGGCTCCATCATACTGAGCTAACATTTGTCTTCCAAAAACTTCTAACCCATACTCCTAACTCTATTTCCTGAGGCTGTCATTGAAATTGACTCCTTTTCTATGTAATAGATCTCTAAATTTTTAAAGATTGGCTTGATGTTCATTCTGCCCAAATTTGGTTAAATCTCTTCTGTTTCTCCAGCTGCTCATTTGTTAGCATGTTGAATCCTATGTAGATATTCCTTTCAGACTCCTCCACTTTGCATGAAGGAGATTAATAATCCATGCCCCCCCAAATATAGCCTAAAACTTAACAAGCACCTTGCCAGGTATATTCTTAGTTATAATTGATGCTCAGTTGAATGAATGTGGATATTTCAAAAGGTGTCCAGCGTCCCACCTGGGAACGCTGCACAAATCAACAAGGAGCTGTGGACAGGTTTGTGGGAGTTTGGTTTATATGTCAGTAAGATTCCAGAAAACTACTTTGTACAGACAAATTAAGCCTTCTTCTTATCAACCTGAGGTGGTTACTTCAGCATTAATTCACTTTCCCAGTTACTTTGTGGGCAATCATTTCCTTACAATGAAGAATGCTCCTCTAAGAAACAGGGCCCTTCTTTGAATTAGTTGAGATTCCTGGCTGACTGCAACTTTCCAGATTACCTTAAGATCCTCCACTTTTACGATTCTTTATGACAGTTAAGATGGTAAATATATTCAGCTCACAGCTCCCAAGTCTCAGGTGTGAGTCAGTGGACACAATGACTCAAGGGGTGATACAGTGACTGCTCCAACACACACCCCAGACATCTTGGCTTCCAGAATCCAGAAAGTCTTTACAAGCTTCAGGGTGGGTAGATGGCCTCGCCTTTAAAGTCAACTACACTCAAGTAGTTTCTGCCCATCCTGTGCATTTTACATCTGTTAATTTAAGTTAATGTTTTAGCTTATGTGCATATGTACTGAGTTGCAAAAGACCATAGTTACACAAGTCAAGTCAATAATCATGGTAAATACTAATAAAACTAAACTAACACACCTTAACACATTTTCAAATGAAATCAACATGTTCTTGGAAAAATGAAACAATGTGTACTCTGTGGAGATTCTCTTTGTGAATTGAAATAAAAAACTTGTCCACATTACCTATTTGTAGCACGTTTATTCAAGGGGTCTCCACTCGTTTCAGTCTACACATGATGGTATGTTTTGCCAGTAGCTGCTACTGTGCTCCCATTTCCTACCAGTCTGTGTTGGTCTCCAAAAAGCCTACAGCCCTGATTTAACTTAGGAATTAGGGCCAAAATTCTGGACATGTAGACACAGGCAGGCTGAGCCCTCTGTACCTCTAAAAGAGTGATTCTCTCTCCTCTTCCCTGGACCACACACTCCCATCCCATCTCTCTCGAGGGCTTCAGGAACACTAGGACCTGCAGCTCAGCAGGCCCCTAGCTCAAGGAAAGCCTGGGAAGAGAATGGCCTTTAACCGTTTCCAAAAGCCACGTTTCCCTTTGCAGCAGGACCTTTTGTGAATATGAATCCTTAGCTATGTCAGGCAGGTCCAGCCTCATCCACAGAAGACAAAACCCACACTATGCTTCTGGAGCATAGGGGTGAGATAATAAATAGAAAGAACTCAGGATTGGCATTCAAGACTTTTGGGCTCCATCCTGAGAGGTATGTAGGGGTGTAAACTTGGGCAAAATATGAAATATTACTAGGCCTTTGATTTTTCATCAACAAAACACAGAAGACAGACTAAGTGACACCCTAACGCCTTAGATTCATATGTTTCCTCTAGCATCTTTCCAAAGAATGAAGAGAATTGCACCTGCTTCTCTACCCAGGCATTCATTATTACAACACTGATAATTTGTAATAGTGTTTTATTATTATTACAACACTGATAGTTTCAAAAACTTACAAAAAAGAGAAGGGTTTTTTTTTTTCTTCATATATATGGTTGAGAACTATCATTTCATAAAAATCACATATCTATTTTGTGGAGGCTCTGTCACTTGACTAAGCTGGACCATTTGCAAAACTCCCTTCTCTGTATGTTTCCAGTTCTGTTGGATCACAAGGGACCTTCCTTGCAAGATCTGGTGGCAGAAGTGAGACAGCAGCCAGTTTGGTACATGAAGCATATTACCCCTTATCTGCTAGCTACCTCATTGGCCTAGGGAAACAGATGGAACTGAAACTGTGACACCTTCCCCTGAATTCTCCCTCAGTTTCTCTGATTCCGTGGTCTGATGAGTGTTTGGTTCTATGACAAAGGGTTCAAATTGTCTTGTAGGACCCCAACCATCAAGGTCAGAAGCAACCTGATGGACTTCACATCCTCATGGGTTTCAGTTTTTCCCTGCTGTCCTCCACTTCATGCCACCTTTCATCCCATCTCCCTGTGCTTGGACTTCAAGATCTGGCACCAGCTACAAAGGCCAAAGGCTTACAGAGGCTGCTTAGCCAATTCCCATAATCCATGAAGTCCAAGTTCCTGCAACAAGTTCCTTTTTACATGTGTAAATACCTCCTAGTGCCTCTGCTTTTCTTATTGAATGCTGATGGATACACACTTCTTTAAATACTTTTTAAAGAAAATGTTACCTTATCTGTCCCTTTTTAAAACATTTGACGTATATTAGACTGGTAGGGATCTTGGGAAAATGTCATGAACATCAACTCCTTCATGTTAAGTATGAAGAAACTTGGGATCACGTTTGGAAATTACATTTGGAGCCAAAGTAGGTGCCAGAATGCGGGATTTCTGACTTCATTCCTGTGCTCTCTACCATAGATGACTTGACATGAGGAGATTCAGAGTTCAGTTGAACATATTCTAACATGACTTAAATCACTTTGCTTCTTTACATGCATATGAGCACTTCTGAGACCATCAGTGTTCACAAGTATTCTACTCAGTTCTAGAGGGTGGTTAGTGACACAATGTAGTCTTCAAAGTGTGGATGAGAAACATTCAGTATCTCCCAAAATACATTACTCACTTATTCCCTGAAGAAATGTTTATCAACTATCTGGCATGTGCAGATATTGTCCTACTTGTGAGGAACACAGATATGGACACTTTGGACAAGGTTCTGAGTCTCATGAATTCTTGGGGAAAATGAAACTACACAAGTAAAATCTATATATTTCATATAGAGATTATGTTCACTAAGAAAAATTAAAAATGACGAGGGTATAGAAGGCATTCTAGGTGGAGTCTTTTAGATAAAAGACCTGGAAGACCTATTTCAGGAGGTGACATTTGAAAGGAATTTGATGAAGAAAGGGAGTAGATTTCTGGATGAAGACAGTTCTGTTCAGAAAGAATCACAAATGCAAAAACCCCAAAGAGCTTCTTATGTGCAGTGACCAAATTGATTACAAGGGAGAATGACATATTAGCTCTTTTCAAGTGAGAATCTTAGATTTGACTATTTTTTTGTTGTTTTGTTTTGTTTTGTTTTGTTCTTTGAGATGGGGTCTTATTCGGTCACCCAGGCTGGAGTGTAGTGGCGCAATCTCAGCTCACTGCAACCTCCGCCTCCCAGGCTCAAGCGATCCTCCCACTTTAGCCTCCCAAATAGCTGACACCAGGTGAACACTACCATGCCGACTAATTTTTGTATTTTCATAGAGATGGGGCATTGCCATGTTGCCCAGGGTGTTCTCGAACTCCTGAGCTTAAGCAATCCTCCTGCCTCAGCCTCCCAAAGTGTTGAAATTACAGGCGTGAGCCACGGCACATGGCCACTGGATTTGGCTTTGATTGTTATAGAAAATCCTTAAAGAGTTTTCAGAGGAAGAACAAAACAATCTAATTTTAGCGTTAAAAAGCTGACTGCAGCCGCCGTATGAAAAAATATCTTTAGAGGACAAGAGGAAAAGGAGGAAGGACTCTTTGATGGTGCCTTGGATTGGAGTTTTAGCTGTGAAGAAAGTGAGATATATTTTGGATGCAGAATATATCTTTAAGACACAGCAGAAGAACTGGAAGATGGATTGTGTGAGAAGGTGAGAGAAAGAGAGCAATTCAGGGTGACTCCCAGGTTTTTGGCCCGAGTAACTGATTGCCTAGTAGTATCATTTACTGAGATGGGGAATAGGTCAGGGCGTCGAGGAAAATCAAGAGCTCTGTTACTGAACATGTTAAGATTGTAATCCCCTTCAGGCATCCAAATGGAGCTGTCAAATCACTGGTAGGATGCACTCATGGAGCAGAGCCACATTCACAGCATCTTCAGATGTGAACATAGTGTTTTAGTGTCTGCATTTTGTGGATACGTTGATCTAATCTCATAAAGCAATATTTGCCATTGGGCTGTATATCAAATAGAGGCTAAAGACTTAAATCAGCTTAGAAAAAAATTGGCAGGCCACCAGTGTTTGGTTGGTTTTCCTCTTTTTATGTATATGCAGTATACATGGAACAAAATTAATGAAATCATCAGAATAAATGTTATGTTATCCTGGCAAGTGAATACAAATTTCCTATCCTTACATGTATCCAATCCTTGCAAATCTTTAAGGATAAATTCAAGTCTCACATATGATGTCCAGTATTACTGTCCCCAGAAAGATCTTTCCTACTTTGATCTCTTTGTTCTCACCTCCCCTAGTGCTTAGAGTCAGTGCTGTATCACTTAGCACATTAGTATTCTCTAATGGCTTCATTTGCCTCCTGTTCCATGGAATTATAACTTGCAAGCAGGTGTGTCATATATCTATTTCTTTCATATCACCTACAGACTGAGAAAGTAGATCGAGGCAAAGACTAAGGAAGTTTTCACCAAATCTATTTCTTTTTCCCCTTGGACACACAGCTAGTTCCAGGCTTCCTTGTAGTCTCACTAGCTATTAATTGCCCAGTTAACAGCCAAGGAAAAGTGGATGGAAGTCAAGTACAACATTATTGGCCTGCCCCATGAGATTCTGTGAAATGGTCACCCTCTTTCTCTTTGTCTGTCATCTGGCCAGATGCTGATGCCCAGGAAGACACATCATGAAGATGGAAGATTTTCTTGTCACCCTGGGTCCCTGAATGATTGTATGGAGCAGCGTCTAAGGCAGCCATTGGACTCTTCATCAGTGAGAAATACATTCTCCTAAGTTAATCCACTAATATTTGTGGATGTATCTGTGGTAGAAACTAGTACTTACTGTAACTAGCATCTTGTAGGTCTTGTGCCTAGGACAGGCTTACAAAACTAATTTTGGAAGGCTATTAGTACCTGCAAAAACAATGACTATTTTAGTTAGCCAAGTAAAGTCACTTGATGTTTTTGCATTGCCATAAAGAAATACTGAGAATGGATAATTTATTTTTTAAAAAAAGGTTTAATTGGTCATGCAGGAAGCATGGCTCCGATATCTGCTTGACTTGGTGGGAGGCCTCAGGAAGCTTTTACTCATAACAGAAGGTAAAGACAAGATTTCACGAGAACTCACTATCACAATGGCAGCTCCAAGCCATGAGGAATCTGCCCATGTGGTCCAAATACCTCCCGCTAGGCCCCAACTCCAGCATGGGGGATTCCAATTCAACATGAGATTTGCATAGGGACAAATATCCAAACTCTATTACTTGCTCAGGTCATTTAGTTAGTAAGAAGTAGACACAGGGCTGCTGATGTCAAACCCTATGTCTTAACCATTACCTTGTACTGCAACTCCAATACCATCGGTAATTAATGTCATGGCAATAAGAACATTATTACAACTTTAGGCAGTAATAGAAGTAATGGAAACCAAAAAACAACAACAACAACTTCTGATATAAATTTCAGCAAACGAATGAGAAGGCTATGAAGTGGCTTGGGTGAGCTATGCAGAGCAGAAGAGAAAGAAAACACAGAGACAAGTGGATGGAACAGTAATGCCTCTTCTTCCAAATGCTGTAGCACACGTGATTAACGGCTGTTGGCTGTAAACAGATCACTGCATTCTGATTAATTGTCAGGCAGACCCCACACATCAAGAGATACAGAGCAAAGCCTCCAACATTTCATTCCAAATGTCTAACACAAGATGAAATCCCCCATGTAATTGAAGACGGAGAAGAAAAATGTAAGAAATAAGCTAATAGACAAGCAGTAAAACTTCTGGAAATTGAAGGAGAATCAAACCAAAAAGTACTTCTCAGGAACAATATATTTAAATGAATTTGTATGTATATATATCACAACAATTCCATGTCAATTAGCTTCACCAAGATTTCAAATCTGTATATTTCAACTTAAAATCCAATAAGATAAAATACTTCAAACCAGCAAAATTTAATCTAGAAAATAAGCCTCTTATAAATGCCATGCTACTTATAAATTAGGATATATTATGCATTATAAATACAATGCATTGCCTAATGTGAGAATGATATGGATAAAGAGAAAGCTGTGTCTTCACAGGTTTGGTTCTATGAGTCTCCCCTTGCATTACTCAAAGAAAACTTTACTAAATAGATTGACCACATCTTCAGTCCAGACCATCTGACTCACAAATTTAGGTCACGGTACACAGGAGGGACTGAAAAAAAGATTGTGGATCACTTATCACTTCCTTTGGCCATGCAAAAATAACTGATTTATAGCCAAGAGGACAGTAACAATACTCATATTTCATGTTAGAAGTTCTAAAATCATTTCAAATCCATTATGTAATTTGACCTCAACCAAAACAGATGTTAGTTCTTTGTAACTATTATATTTACATTTGACAGAGGAGAAAAAGCAACTCTGAGAGTTTAAGTTGCTTCCCAGAGACCACACAGTTTTTGAACCCAGGGTATAGGACTGAAACCCAGTGATTTTTTTCATTAAGCTTCCTCTTCTATAATTTACATTCTAAAGCAAGTAGCATTTACAGTGCATTGAGGCAAGAAGGGCAGATAGTGTAGTCCCAAATTATAGATGAGGAAACTGAGGCTTTCAAAGTGAAATGACTTGCCTATGAACTCCTAATTAATGTGTCAGTAAAAATAACCAGGTTCAACTCAATGACTCTTGAGGTCAAGTTCAGTCTTTTTTCCCTTATAGCATATTATGAATCAAATGTCTGTGTCCCCACAAAACATATTTGTTGAAATTCTCGCCCACAATAGAATGATAGTAGGAGGTGATGCCTTTAGGAGGTAATCAGATTGCGAGGGAGGAGCCTTCAAGAATGGGATTCATTCCTTTAAATAGAGACTCCAGAGAGCTCCTTTGCTCTCTGCATCCTGTGAGGATACAGGGAAGAGACGACTATCTGCAACCCTGAAGACAGCCCTCACCAGAACCTGACCATGCTGGCACCCGGATCCCAAGCTCCCCAACTAGAAGAACATATATTTCTGTTTTTTATAAGCCACCCAGTCTATGGTACTTCGTTATAGAAGAGGAAGCTAAGATGTAGTGCTACCCACATGTGCCACAGGTAAAAAGTCTCATTTACAAGAAACTCAAGCTTTGAAACTGGAACCAGGCTGGCATTCTAGCCACACTGTATTCCCTGAGCAAGGTAGTTGCCTCACGCAGCTCCTCAAACTCTACATGATAAAACTGAACTTGTGTTCACTGCAGCTTCTCCTAACATGATGCTATTTCAGTTATGGCTTTCTTTGCTGTGGGTACCCAGACCCACCATGTTAAGGAAACCGGAAGTGGACTCTGATGTGACATAGCCAGCTCACCACGGGGTCTACATCATAATACCTCTCAGACTCATGCCCTGGCTGCTCTTCCAATTCCTGTAGCCTCCACACTTGTCTCAGCTCTGCAAAGAAACCAGTCTTATCAGATCATGTCACATCTCCACCAAAAATCCTGCAATGGTTTCACATTGCTCTGGCAAAAACCAAAGTCCCTTACATAGTCTTGTATGACCTGGACTCAGTCTCCTCCCTAGGGTCCCCTCAGGCTCCTCCCCTGTCCTCTGCACTGGGCCAGGTGCCGACAGCCTTATGTGCATTATCTCACTGAAAACTCAAAGCTTCCACTAAGAGTATTACACAGGCTTTGCACTAAGCCTCTCTGCACGCTATTGTGCATTATGCATAATAGGTCAAATAAATATATATTTGAAGTATTGGGCTCAATTTTCTAGCCTAAACTCTTATTATTGTAAAGGCATGTATTATTAAAAAACAATCATTAAACTATAGACTTGCTTAACCTAGCTCAGCAGTATAAAAAAACTTTTGACATCCAACCACATTTGCAGAACAACTTTTAAAACGCTTAATTAATCATAGTTGTCAGAAAGACAGATATTTGGCCACATTTCTAAATTAAAAATTGACAAAAAATTTGACTTACGAACTGTTTTTCATTTAGTAGAGATTCTAATTTGTGTTCCTCAGTGATATGTTTATATATGTATCTGCATACATGGCTCCTAATGTTAAGAAACTTAGCACAATATAGTAAAGCTGTCTCCTTAACCTTCTGTTAGTCTCTCCATTCTTTGGTGTGGATAATACAGTTGAAAAATGACTACTTATATACTTTTATAAGACTTCCAAACATATAAGAAGCTTGGTATTGCAAAGTTTACACTTTATGGAGTAATTGAATTGACGATATTAAAATTTCCATTGGTCCTGCTGACGGTAAACCTTTAGTCCAAGTATTTATGTTGTCAACTAAGGAAACTAATAATTTCTTTTTAAGTTTTCAAGAGCTCAGAGAGGAAGGGAGGAAAAGTTGAAGAATATATATGGTAGGAGTTAGGTAATCCAATTCTAGTTACTTTAAAATATGAAAAATTTATGACTTACTTTAGGGGAAAGAAAATTGAATGCTACCTGTCTCAGGAAAGTACATGAGCATTATAGGTCATGGCAGCCGGTATAAATCAAGATTTGATTATTTTTTTCCTTATAGAATATCTAACAAATTTCACATTTTAAAAAATAGAATTATGGGGGTTTAAACAACTGACTGAATGAAAAAACAACGTTATAATAACCAATATGTGTCCCTATGATACGGTTCGGGTCTGCATCCCTGCCCAAATCTCATGTCAAATTGTGATCCACAATGTTCGAGGTAGGTGGGAGGTGACCGGATGGTGAGGGCGGATTTCCCCCTTAGTGCTGTTCTCCTGATAGTGAGTTACCATGAGATCTGGTTGTTTAAAAGTGTGTGGCATCTCTCCTCTTTCTCTCTTGCCTGCTTCCCCTTCACCCTTTGCTAGATTGTAAGTTTCCTGAGACCTCCCAGACATGCTTCCTGTAGGGCTTATGGAACCATAAGCCAATTAAACCTCTTTTCTTTATAAATTTCCTAGTCTCAGATTTCTTTATAGCAATGTGAGAACAGACTAATATACCATATATTTCTAAATATTACTATTTATGCAATTATGCTTACTTTGGATGAAATTAAGCATGCTGTTAAATTAAATTACTGAATCACTGGGAGAATTTTTCCAGGATGTTTCAGTTGCTAAAAACACAAATGCCAGCATGATAGGAGTAATCTCTATTGTTCAACTAAACTCCCCCTTGATGATGGGCATCTAAATGAAGGTGCCAGGAAACACCAGTGTCATTTACTTCAGCTGAAGTATATGAAGAAATATAGGCACCCAGAGAAACAGGTCCGCAAGATGACCCTGCACAGTTGATTCTCTGAGATCAACCACACTGGGGACAAGAGCATACTCAGTGGCATTTAATAAATGCTTGTTTTTAAAAAGATCACCTAACACAGGTAACAAACTTTGAAAAACAAAGTGACTTTATAAAAAATTAAAACATTTATGCATTAAAGTATAATAACAAGAGAGTAAAAAGACAACATACAGAATATTTGCCAAGCATATATCCAATGAAAAATAACATCCAGAATATATTTAAAAAAAACAACTTCTATAACACAGTGATCAAAAAACCCCACAAATAACCCGAATCAAAATTTGGCAAAATCTTGAATAGACATTTCTCCAAGGTAGATGTATGAATGACCAATAAGCAAGTTAAAGATATTCACCATCATTAGCTTTTGGGGAACTTCAAATCAAAACTACAATGAGATACAACTTGGCACTGTTAGGATAGCTATTGTCAAAATAACAAGTGTTTGAGAATTGGAGAAATCAGAATCTTCATGCCTTGCTGGTGGAAATGAAAAATTATGCAGCACCTGTGAAAAACAGGTCAATGGTTTCTTTAAAAATGAAACATAGAATTACCATGTGATTCAGTAATTTCACTTCTTGATATACACCCAAAGGAATTGAAAGCAGAGACTTAGAAACATATATTTGTACACCAGTGTTCATAGTACATTATCTACGATGGCCAAAATGTAGAAACACTGTATGTCTATAATTCAATGAATAAATAAACAAAATGTGGTACAATTACATTGTATCTGTAGTTCAGCACTCAAAATTCAACCAATCTCAGATCAAAAAAATTTGGAAAAAATTTTTAAACTAACAAAAAATACATATAAAAATACAGTGCAACAATTATTTACATAGCATTTACATTGTATTACATATTATAAGTAATCTAGAGATTACTTAAAGTGTACATGACGTGTGTAAGATATAAGTGATTTCTACATCATTTTTTACTGGAGCATCTTCAAATTTTGGTATCTGCAATGGGGCTTGGAACCAACCCTTCAGTCTGAGAGGTGACTGTGTATATGTACAGTGGAATATTACTCAATCTGTAAAAGAAATGAAATTTTGAGGCATGCTACAACAGTAGGTGAAACTTGAAGACATGCTTAGTAAAATAAGCCAAACATAAATGGACAAACACTATATGATTACACTTACATGAGATATCTAAAACAGTCAACTTCATGGAGGCAGAAAGTAGAATAAAGGTTCCAGAGGCTGAGGGGATGGTTAAATGGAAACTTATGGTTTTATATTAGTCAAGGTTCTCTAGAGGGACAGAACTAATGGAATATATATATATAAACAACAGTTATATGCATATGTATATATAAAAGGGAGTTTATTATTAACTCACAAGGTCCCAAAATAGACCATCTGTAGGCTGAGGAGCAAGGAGAGCCAGTCTGAGTTCCAAAACTGAAGAACTTGTCCAATGCTTAAGGGCAGAAAGCATGCAGCACAAGAGAAAGATGTAGGCTAGGAGGCTAGGCCAGTCTCTCTTCTCACATTTTTCTGCCTGCTCTTATATTCTAGCTACACTGGCAGCTGATTAGATGGTGCCCACCCAGTTAAAGGTGGGTCCTCTTTTCCCAGCCCACTGACTCAAATGTTAATGTCCTTTGGCAACACCTTCATAGATACACCCAGGATCAATACTTTGTATCCTTCAGTCCACAGAAGTTGACACTCAGTATTAACCATCACAGGTTTCATGGGTACAGAGGTTATGTTTGGGATGATAATAAAGTTCTGGAGATAGATGGGGATGACGGTTGCACAACACTGTGAGTGTACTTCATGCCACTAAATCATACAATTAAAGACAGTTAAAATGGGGAAGGTTATGTTCTGTATATATTTTGCCACAACTTTTTAAAAATCACTTGAAAATGAAACAATTTAGAAAAGTTTACTTCTTTAAAAATGTTGAAAGAGAAGTATAAACTCTTTTGCTTTTCCTTAATCTATGTGGGCTAGATAGAATTAAGCCAAGGGCTAGATTATGGGATGGAGGTTCCTTGTCCCCAAAGCAGTATAAACAGGCTTTTGCAATGTTGACATTTCTTAACTAAATGGAAGAAAAGTAGTCACAGCATTAAGATTTAAGAAAGAAAAGGAACATAATGCAGAGGGGAGTGTGTTACGTTTTTTACGTGAAATCAAATAAACCTTTCCGCCCTCTGATTTCTTTGGTGTGAATAAGCAATTTCATGAAGTAAGGTGATAGACTATTTTAAAAAGTGCCTATCATCAGACAACATTACTAAACACAGTAGCTGGACTTGATTGCATGCCCTCTAAGAGGTACGCATTCTACCTGATATGTTTAATCCTTTTAAAAAAGTTTGTGTGAGCTGGGTGTTAATACTACATCCAATTTACTAAAAAAGAAATTAAACAAGAGCACTTAAATAATTTGCCAATAAATGCATACCTAGAAATGGTCAAGCTAAGATTAAAATCTAGGTCTTCTAAGATGAAAAATCCACTTCACTATACATGCCAAAATAAAACACACACACACTTTAAAGTTTTGAAAGAATCACATATTCAGTTTATATTATTCCTCTGATTCAGATTCATCTAATCCTACTCTTGGCCTGCCTATTTGCACATATAAACCCACATAATACATGAATGCGTGTGTCTGTGTAAATATTTGGCAACCTGTGGAAACAATGTAAATTTCAGCTGTTCTCATCTGCTAACAAGGGAGACCACCAACCTCCCAGCCTCTCAGGCAAGCCCTTTCTGAATTAACTGTGGTTGGTGTTTATGCTTCTCTGGATACGATCCACTCTATTCATCAACATGATTCCACTGGAAACTTAGAATGATCCACCTTTAGTCTCAAATTGCAAGTGGTTGCTATTTCACTCCAAGCAAACAACAAAAGCACAAAGGTGGCAAACCTTCACACCCTCTGTGTTGCTGTTATCTCTGCATCTTGTTTCCCCCTGCTTTGCCTTTAAAGGGATCAGGTTTTAAAGCCTGGAAATTCAAAGCCATGGGACAATGAGGTGGACTGGCTCTCCTTGTAGTAATTGAAGGTCCCCTCTGGGCCAATAGTCCCCCAGGGTGAACCAACCCTGACTCTCAAAATAGAACAACTTATTTAAGCAGATTTTATTCACCCTAAACAGTCCTATTTCTTTCACCAAGATTGTTAGCATGTGTTGATTTATTATCAACTGAGATTTGGGGATTCCTTAGTTACTCAGTTTGCTTGTGAAGTTGCAAGTATCACATTATATTGATTTTTGTGTGTGTCTTTGATGAAATATTGCAGATTACAGGGTGCTCTGTGTGTGTGCTGATTTCACTGCTCTGACATGCCTTGAGGTACAGCCCAACAGTTGTCTTGAGAACAAATCCTCCAAAGCCTATAAATTCACCCTGTCTTCATCATTTCCTTTAAGCCATCACATACAAATATTTGCGTTGTTTTCCTTGATGGTACTATTGGGAAACCGTATTTACAACAATCAGACTTTTGGAAGTTATTTCCACAATGAAAAGTTGCTATTCTTCCTTCTCATCTTATTAAAGAAAATTCCATTTTACAAGGGATCAATGTATTTTTCTCTTTTTGTCTTAACAGGGGGCCAGGGGAAGGAGCCAACATTCAACAAAGTTGTGCTTTGTATTTTCACACATTCCCGTGACTGCCTCACCCAGTTATCCTGGCATTCTGTGGACTCCTCACCCTTTCTAGCTCTGGATGACAGCCACGAGTATGATTTATACAAGACCACCCTCAAGTTATTTGCAAAAGAAACAGCAAATGATATTCTTGGCCCTGTCTTTGTCTCCCAGCCACCACACATGCATTGATTACAGGGGGTCCATGCCACGTGAAGGCATCTTGCCTCTGTGCTTCCACAGATGGAAGGGAGTTAGGCTTAACACTAATAAAATAACAACAACATAAATGTATTCTCTACCTGTCACTCCCAATTTCTAATGAAGCGCCTTTCTATAATCCTTCCTAGCAGATAATGCAAATCCTCTCAACTTCCCTTCTATTGTGTCATATGCAGCTTGATTTATGAGGGTTGGCTTCTGCTAACTGAAAGCTAAGCATGAAAGTGTGGCAAACTGAGTCAATAGCAACCATAACAATGGGGGTGGATAATTCTTATGTGCTATTCATTGAATATACATGTCTGCAAGACCCTAGAGCGTTATGTGGATCTATATCAAATCTGCACCTACACCATGCTTATGACCATACACATATCTGTGTGCATGATGCCTGGGACCCACTTGTATTAGTCCATTCTCTCATTGTCATGAAGAACTACATGAGACTGGGTAATTTATCAATCTATCTATCTATATCTATATCTATCTATATATATAATCTGTCTATCTGTCCGTCTATCTCTCTCTCTCTCTCTCTCTCTATCCAGGAAACATGACTGGGGAGGCTTCGGGAAACTTACAGTTATGGCAGAAGGTGAAGAGGAAGTAGGCACATCTTACCTTGCAGTAGGAGAGAAAGAAGGCAAGCAGAGGGGAGTACCAGACTTTTACCAACAACCAGATCTCATAAGAACTCACTCACTATCACAAAAACACCAAAAGGGAAGTCTGCCCCAATGATCCAATCACCTCCCATCAGGTCCCACCTCCAACACTGTGGATTACAATCTGCTAACTGGTTTACAGTGAGCCAATGATTCAGTTGCCTGTAGATGGGAGAAGTTGAGGGCATGTTAACAATCCAGAGAGAAGAAATAATGACTTTAAACATCCCAGCACCCCTCCCTCAAGTAGGAAATCTCAACGTGTATGCAGGCAGGTCTACAGTTTTTATACAGGAATAAGGATGCAGTCACTCCTGCCAGTGTTCTGCCACCATTATGTGAATCATTCAGCTTTCATGTAACATGTCCAGTGCTGCAGGATAATGTGAGGAGGGAGGAAGGGCAGAAGAGAGGGAGGGAGGAAGAAAGGAGGGAAAGGATGGTTTTTGTACACACAGAATGGAAATTTGAGAGAAACAGATATTAATTTAAAAATCTATACTTACAAGATTACAACCTTGAAAAGTGCTATTTAATTAGACGTACAAGGTGTTCAAAGTGAGGATAATAGAGAGATTTGATCTAGTTAGATCAGGAAAGGGATATGGAAAGTCTCCTTTTTCTTATGAAGCAAGACCACTATCCGTGGGGTGTGTGTAGCGTGTGTGTACGTGTGTCAGTGTGTGTTGGAGAGAGTTGTCTAGAACCCAAATAAAGACTTCAAATACATTGAAACCATTGAAAAGCCATATTTTCTTTTCCCACAATATTGCACACCTCAGTTATCAAAGGCTTTGTGAACCCTTCTTATTATTTTCATCTTCTTATATCAAAGGCCCTTCTTATTATTTTCATCTTCTTTTTTAAAGTGATGTTTGGTGATAGGTATTAATAATGCGAAACTGGCTGTTGAGGGAAGAGAATCCTGCCTAGAACCCAGGAAGGGCTCTGTAATAGCAGGCACAGTTGTTATGGTGGGGGCCTCGGAGCAGGGAGTGGCCTTATAGACAGCCTGCTCAGCCCTGCTCCGGCCAGGAGTCCTGGTCTTGGGAGCCATGAGTTGCCCAGGAGCCAGTCACTGGAGTTTCCCTGACACAACATGGGGCTAAAATTCTTGAAGCAGACTCCCCTCCAGCTGCTCTAAGGTTGAAGTCTTCAGATAACACCCAGGAAAACGCCCCAGAGGCAACACTTGTCTATCGGAGGAGGCTAGCTTCAATTTTGAAAGATGTCTTCTGAAACCCTCCAAGGCTTCCTCCACACCTCAGACTCTCTTTAGGTTCTTCCACCCTGGGTGGCTCAACCCCACCTCACCCATAAGTGCTCTTAGTTTCCCTCTCTTTCATATTTTCTGGGTGTTTTTGTAGATTTCAGAAATCAATTTCAAAAGCTATTTATCATGAATGTGATGATCAGGAATTGTATGTGCGTGAACACGCAAACACTAAGTGGAAACAGCTGATGTGCGAGATTGTGAAGGTTTTTTTCCTTTTAAAATCAAAGCCTTTTGTGTTGTTGTTAGTATGTTAAATATACATTTTACAATTGAATCCAGACTGTATTTTACTATATCAAAATCAAGACAGAAAAACAAACACAACATGATTACATTACATTTTAAAGGAGCCATCCTGATAAAGTGATAGAAAAGGAGGGAAGACCATTCAATATTTCTATTGTTCAATAGTTATTTAAAGATATTTTCAAATCTCAGTAACAACATAAAGAAAGCTTCTTTAAAAAGTGTTATGCATTTATTTTCTATCTACCACACCTGCCTACATGTCTTTAAGAAAGTGCCATGCAAGGAAACAAGACTCTGGAATGACTGAGTCATGGAGGAGACCTCTGAACCATCCAAGGTTATTCTAAAAATGCCCTTGGACAATGGTCTTTGTAACTTTTGGAATATCCAGAAACTTGATGAGCACAACTTTTCTCATTCATTTTTAATAATCTAGATGGATTAAATGTCCAAGACTCAAACAATTAAGGATGCTGGAGAAGAAATGCTCCCCCGAAAACACTTAGCCTATGATACTCTGAAAATGTACACACTGTGGCAATTAGCTATATTCTAGAAATGCTGTGGCCTTCCACCTTGAACCTGGAATGTAAGGCTTCCTTTTGATATGATCAAAGTCTTAAGTTTTTGGGCTGTCCCTAAATTAAAAATTATGAAACTTTGGATCATTTGAACATCTCTATTAAGTGGTCAAAACATTTTAAGCAGACTCTGCTGAAAGACATGCTATGAATCTACCACATTAAATCATCATGTTCTAAGGAAATATTTGTGAAAACATATCCAACATATGAGAACTAATTACATTTTAAAATTCTCATTATTTAAGAATTTGCTAACTTAAAATTATTGATAATTTAGACTGTGTGTCATTGGGCTGCCTCAGTTCTTTTGATATCTTTGAAATTGTTTGACCAAAGAACAGTAAATAATACACAACAATGATAAAATGACAGGGGACATGTGTGAATCTGGTAGCTTTTCCTTTTGACTCATTGCATGCTTTGCATTCCCTGCCTCAGTTAATGGCAGTGCCAGCCAGCGATACCAGTTAGTCAGTCTTCCATGCAACCAATACTCACCAAGGTTGTACCTGGTGCTAGGCAGGGAAATGAAAGATGAAGAAGACTGAGGATGTGTGCTCAGAGAGCTCCTAGTCTAGTGTGACACTCTTCAACAAACAAGCATAATGTATGTGGGAGGCACTGTGATTGAGACAACAGTATTTGCAGAGCACAGAGGAAGGTGAACAAAGCTGCTTAGGACAG
The DNA here is from genome assembly GCF_030222135.1 of Aotus nancymaae. NCBI lineage: Eukaryota > Metazoa > Chordata > Mammalia > Primates > Aotidae > Aotus > Aotus nancymaae. Next base: position 4,196,070 of record NW_026988570.1, on the reverse strand, counting down.
TCAGGAAAGGGGAGAAAACCTTGAGCCAGACTTTCAGTGATGGGTCGGAATTTTCCCCACCTCCTCATAGGCCCCTTCTTGTCTCTCCTGGGCTGTCACCATTTCCTCTCTTCCATTCTCCCAACCAGCCTCTACCACTGGAGCCTCAACACCTCTTCCAGCATGATGTCATTGAAACCCACCTCGAAATCTCTTTTTCTCTTACTACTGCTCATGACTGCTTCTTAGTAGTCTAAAGAATTCTGAGACTAAAGATGGGGAGCCACACCCCAAAAGTGTCTACTGGCTAAGGGCCAATGTGCCGGCTGCCTTTACAGTGTGAAGTCCCCTGCTTTGTATCCAACATAGACACATTTTGAATTATAGTTTATATTATGCCCATGCTTATTTCAATATATAAGTAGTTTACCCTCACAAAGTATTGAAAGAACTTGTATCTCCAAGCATGTGAGTCACGCTGACAGGGTTGCTTCTCCCAGCCCTGTGAATGGGCACCAAGCCCCTCTAAGAGAACAATGTCTCAGGACAACATGCAGTCCTCACAGTTTTATTAGGCAGAATTGTCCAGAAGATCAGAATCAAAAGGAAGGTATACGTAAAGAAAGCTTTCTTTTTTTAATTTACTTTTATTTCATGGGACACCTCTCAGCTATGAAAGAGAGATTTATTTAATTTATTTATTTATTTATTTTTTTGAGCGAGAGAGTCTTGCTCTGTCACCTAAACTGGAATGCAGTGGCACAATCTTGGCTCACTGCAGCCTCTGCCTCCTGAGTTCAAGTGATTCTCCTGCCTCAGCCTCCCAAGTAGCTGAGATTACAGGCACCTGCCACCATGCCAGGCTGATTTTTGTAATTTAGTAGAGAAAGGATTTCACCATCTTGGTCAGGCTGTTCTCATACTCCTGACCTCAAATGATCTGCCCATCTCAGCCTCCCCAATTGCTGGGATTACAGCCAAGAGCCACCCCACATGGCCAAGAGAGATTTATTTTAAAAAGTTGACTCATGGGATTATGAAGTCTAGTAAGTAAAAAATCTGTGGCCGGGCATGGTGGCTCACGCCTGTAATCCCAGCACTTTGGGAGGTTGAGGTGGCCGGATTACGAGGTCTGGTTCGAGACCAGCCTGGCCAACATGGCAAAACCCCATCTCTACTAAAAAATACAAAAATTAGCTGGGCATGGTGGCAGGCACCTGTAATCTCAGCTACTTGGGAGGCTGAGGCAGGAGAATCACTTGAATCCAGGAGGCGGAGCTTGCAGTGAGCCAAGACTGCACTGTTGCAATCCAGCCTGGGCAACAGAGGAAAACTCCATCTCAAAAAAAAAAAAAAAAAAAAAAAATCCTCAGGGTGGCCTGTCAAGCTCGGAACCAAAAGAGCCACTAGTGTTGTTCAAGTCCAAGGACTGTCTACAGGCAGAGTTCCATCTTGCCCAGAGATGAATCTCTTGGTCTATTTGAGTCTTCAACTAATTGGACAAGTCCCACCCATATTTTGGAGGGAAACTTGCTTTATTCCAACTCCACCAATTTAACATAATCTTATCCACACACATACACAAAATCTTAGCTTCACAGAAACATCCAGAATGATGTTTAGCCAATTCTCTGGATGCCATGACTCAGCCAAGTTGACAGGTAAAATTAATCATTACTACTCTAGTGCTTGTTCCTCTCATACCGTGTCCTCCTCCCACCTGCTCCAACTACCTTTTCTTCGTCATGCTAGGACCTCTCATCACCATTTGTTTCTTCAACATTTATAGTGGATATGATAGAGCAAAACTAAATTCACTTTTGTGCTTCTTGGAACATATATTCTAGCAAGAAACTTCTAATGTGCCTAGAGAAATATTAATCACATAAATATAAAAATGAATGTAAAATTTCAACCATAGTTGTTATCAACTGGAAGTACAAAGTGCTAAGAGGCAGTGATACAGAAATTTGACTCAGCCTGGGAAGTGAGGGGAAGTTTTCCCAAGGGAAAGGTGCTTGATGGGGAGAGGACAGATGTGCAAGTGTGCTGAACCGTCTCACAGTGTAACTTTTCTCTGCACCATCCGTGTCTTCAAGATGTCATGTCAATGTAGCATGTGCCAATGTTTTAAAAAGTTCAGGAGCTGCATTTGAGAGTGTGTTCAAGTCCTCCCTTCCATCCCTGGGGTAGCACTGTTTGATTCAGTATGGGTACTGAGAAACAGGGAGGCCTCAAGAATGCTTCCCAGGGTTTTTGAGGGCAGAACTGTTGAGACTGAGCTTTTATTCCATAAGGATTGCACTAGAGCCACAGGGAAAGAGGTCTTCAGGGAGCCAACAGTTAATTATCTAAATTTTTGAACCCACACCAGACTCTGCCAGGGTGTTGGAGAAGTCCTGGGAAGGCTGAAGGACAGGAAGGAAGGTGAGAGGCAGACAGATAGATGTCCCAGAGGCAAGGTACAAACTGAATCTTAAAAGATGAGTCCTACTTTTCTGAGTAAAAGAGAGAAAAGACAGTGCATCCTAGAGTGGAAAGCATGAGCACAGGCCAGAAGGGAAGCAAAACATCCTAAAACTTTTGAAGCAATCTGTCCTGACTGCAGGTCCAGAAGGAAGAAGTTATCTTTGAAAATAAAGAAGTACTCAGGGGTCTTCTGAAAGAGTATTTTCCAAAAGTGTTTGACCATGACCCATTGTCAGAAATGTATTTTGCCCCAAGACCCCATACACACACACACACACACACACACACACACACACACACACAAACACACGTCCATAAACCACAGCATAAATTTTATGAGCTGGGATGTGTGCTTAGACTGATTTGCAGTGCATTTTAGTATTTCCTATTCCAGTTTGTCATGGCTTTTATAAGATAATGGTTCTGACTCACTAAATGAATTTTAGGGCAAACATGACTCTAAGATATATTAAAAAGTGGTAATTTCATATTGAGGACACTAAAAAACGATTCAAGGATTCTAAGCTAGGCGGGAGACATACTAAGGCTTACATTTTATGAAAATCCTTGTGGGAACATCGAGGGAAGGAAGTAAGGGGAGCCATATCCAGGGTCTGGAAGTCAGATCAAAGCCTGTTTAGTGTTAGAGCACAGCCTGAGCACTTGCACTGAAGGAGCAGAGTTGTTACTAAGGAGCTAGAACGTTCCGGACCAGGAACTGATGCGAAGGAGGGAAGGAGGGGAAGCTACAACGGGATGTGAGTTTTCTGCATCTGGCAGGATGTGAACAAAGGAAAATGAGATGCACATGGAGGAGGTCAGCTTTGGACATGTCGAGGTACACATGAGATATCTCAGTGGAAGTGGACACACAGGTGAGGGTTCAGGAGAGAGGACTGTGTGGTTTAGGGACAAAGTGTCCATCCCCAAGAACCTTTCAGATGGCTTAAAAAGGTCAGAGCAATTTTATTGTAATGCTAGGGTGTCATTTGCCTCTTTCACCTTCATTCTTTCATAAATATGCAATGGACATTTCCAGAGGTTTCACAGCATGTGGTATTGAAAAAGGTTGACTGCAGAGGCAGGTGTGAGTATCTGACTGTTTGCTTTGAAGTTAAACATCAAAGAGATTGGCCACTCTTCTCATTAAGATTTTGTTTCAGAAAATGTACTTATTTTTCATAAAATATAGTATTTATGACAACATGTAATAAAAGTTTGTTATATTTTAAATGAATAAAGAAATAATTTAAAATATAAACATTCCTCAGTTTTGATTTCTGGTCAGGAAATATCAGTATATTGAACTCATTGTTCTATAAACAAAATTGTTAAGATTATAAAAGTCACCTAGGACCAAAAAAATGTGAAATTCACCAGCTTAGAAGATCATCCCCTCCCTCATTTTCACTTCGCAGCCACAACTACCATTGGCCTAAGTTTGATTCTTCTTTCTAGATTAGGTTCTGGTGCCCCTGGTCTGTGGAGTCTTTGCTAAGTTCTTAGGCATAATTCACTGTTGCCTCTTCTGGGCTCACCAAACCTTAGCTGTACATATCTGCTACAGTACTTCTGCTACTATTTTTTTCACATGTTTGTCATTTAAAAAAATGTGCCGTTTACACTTTAAAACACATTTTGAGCAACCTACTCTACAGTAGCCACTACAAATAAATAGGAACATCATAAGAAACAGGCCAGCGAGAAAGACCAATCCAAACTGTGGGTTCAAAGTTACCTCTCAGTTATCAGAATTTCCTGACAGAATCTGGAGGCTTGTTACTATTCTGGCACATAAGGATCTTTGAGTACTGAACCATTAAAGAAGAGCATGTGCATTGTTAGGGAAGGAGTGAACGGAGAGAGGACATGGGGAAGGGAGGGAGGAAGTGAAGGGAGGGAGCCAATTTTCAATTATCTATGGTATGAGAAGACAGGGTTAGGTTTACTTTATGATCCTCATGGATAAATAGACTCCTAGAAGGCTAATTTTAGCAAACAATTTCTTCCCCAAACTTGAGATGTTGGAGTTTCTTTTCTTTCCTTTCCAGTTACTAATGAGTAGTGAAGATATAGCAAGACCCCATACACACACACACACACACCACAAACAAGAAGCCTTAGTAAGTTCAATACTTTTGTACCTAGAAGTATTACATCAGAGCCAGTTGACTTTCCAGCCAGAAGATGGTGAAGATCTACATCATAACTGAAAAATTGCTCATTCCAACCTCATCACTAATGTCTGTGTGGATTTTGCCTAACATAAACTTATTGTTCTGAGACTACTATGAATTGTGAGAAAAGCCCCTACTGCAAATCAATTTATTTTCAAAGACCTATCTAGGATTTCACTATTCAGCCTCAACATTTGCAAAAGTAGTGTGCAGTGTCAGCTGGCTCCACTCAGAAAGAGTCGATTACTTTTCCAAAAACAAAATGACTTTATGGTTTGTTCTGAATTGCAAAATTGAGAGATTAAATGATACAGGAGTATTTAAAGCAGGTTATGAATGTAATATTTTCTCAGTCATGTTTTAAAGGCTTAAAATGTCCCCAGTAAAGCATCAATGAGCTATGCACAAAATAATACATGCAACTGCCAACCAGATTCCTAACTTGTGATTCATGGAAGAAATGTACAAGTTTCAACTTCGGAAAAAAGAGGTCAGATGCAGGGCAGCAATACCGGGTGGGTCTCCACTCACACATACTCAGGGAAAGATCTCTTCCTATGTGACACTTTAATGAATCTCCTCATAAATATAATAATTCCTAAAGTTTCTAGAGCACCAACAGTTTTCATTAATGTCACTAATTATGTAATGAAATGCTATCTAATGTTTAGAATTTTGTGACATTTCATGTAAATAAATTTACAAATCTGAAAAATTTTTATCAAATTATGAGTCTTGATTTGGATTCCTAAAAAGATGGTCAACATTCATACAAATGTCCCTGGACCTCATGGGATTGAATCCCTGATCAAGTAGAGATGCTGAAGAGAGGTCCAGCATGACTCCATCCTGTTAAAATTCCTGTGTAACATTTAGAGTGTGATCCGCTCAGAGCAAAGAATAACAACTTGCCATTTCTGTTTTTAAAATGTTGTCATAGTAAAAAAGAAAAAAATTAAAATGGAACAGCTTATCCCTCTAATTGTCCCACCCTTCCTTTTCACTTGATCTCATGGGAAAACACTGAATCACAAATGGGCAAATGACAGCCTGCTGCCAGGTCCACGCCAGCCACCTGTTTCTATATGGCATGTAAGACAAAAGGGTTTTACATTTTTTAAATGCTTAAAGATGTCTAAACAAGAATTTCATGACACATAAAGCATGAAAACTTCTAATATCAGTGCTAATAAAGTTACATTGGAACACAGCCAGGCACATTCATTCACAATATCTTCAATAGCTACATCCTGGAAAGCAGCACAGGGGAGAAGTTGCAACAGAGACCATGTAGCCCACAAAGCCTAAGATATTTATTCCCTGGCCCTTAACAGAAAAGCATGCCCACCCCATGCTGATGACCTGAGCTCTCAGAGGAGGGTGGTGCAAAGAGGGGTTCATGTCACCTTTGTTCATGTGATTATTGGGAACTCGTGAGGATGCTCTGTAGACTTAACCTTTAAAATGCTCCTCAAGGCAATCAAGATACACACTCTACACCCCTGACAGATACCACCTTTGTCCTCCTTTCTATGATATTTACATCATCTAAATTTTTAACAACAGGCTGATCATAGACAGTAGACCCTTATGAGTCATCAACGGAAGAGCATAAACTATGTGTTATGTTTCTTGTCTCAGTTCCTTCAGGAACATCTGTTGCAGTCTAGAGCTTGACACTTTAAAAGGGATGTGGGAGCTTAGAGAAGATTGGAAGAGGTGTATAAGAATGACTGGGTAGTTGATTCATAAAACCAACAATCCCTACAGGAATATAGTGATAATGCAAAAGCTGAAGCAAGGGTATGAACAGCTCTTTTGCAAATAAAGTATATGACTTGTCTCTGAAAATATAAGGTCCAGATCAAAATGAAACAGGCAAGAGTGAGGAGGCTTGCTCTAAGGGACAGGATTTCCAGAGAGTGACTAAATGTTCAAAGAAGTCCTGGAGATTTTCTACTAGAGTCTTTCAAAGGGAGGAAGGTTTCTTATCTCAAGGGCTTCCCTGGAGGCAGAGAGATGGAATATGCCCCTTCCCTACACAACCTGAACTATGACCCCTATGATAAGGAATGAGGTTGGGTCTTTCTTTCTTGCTGGTCGCAGGCAAGATTCCGACCCCCTCCCCAGGAGAAGTGGAGAAAAGAGACGGTAAAAAGTCCAGGAGGCTGCTCTTTGTGGGGGGAACAAAGTGAGGTTGTTCATCTGTTTTCCTCATAATATCTCTGCTGGGTATACTTAATCCTAGCTGACAACATTATCCTGCTCTTTTAGAACTGGTATCTCTGGTGGCTCAGAAGAAAAGGAGAAGCTGGAAGAGGGGAAGTAATTTTTCTGAATCCAGAGAAGTTTCCTCTTCTCAAGTCTGTGCACGTACCCACTGGCCAGCTTACCTGCCTGGTCTGGGGGCCAAATGCATGTGTATGTGCTTCAAGGTCATCATTCAGATCTGCAGAACAGGTAGAAAAGCCAGATGCCTTGCCTTTTCTATCTTTTTTCACTGCAAAACTAGATTCTTATATCTAGAAACAGGGTAGAAAAAATGGGAGGGAGAAGGATTAAGCAGCATTCACTATGAGTTGACTGTTGAAGCTGACAGATGTGCTCATCAGGTCAATTGTATTATCCTCCCTATTCTGTACTGTGTTTGAAAAATTCTATACTAAAGAGTTAAAAGGTTATAGTGCTGGTGCTCCATAAAGTTGGTAAATTTCCTGATTTCAAAAATAAATTATTTTATCAGATTATTTTTTTTCTCTCAGTACTTAAAGTTTCACAAACCTTGAGCAAAATTTGATACATGTATTTCAGTTTCACTTGCTCTTAAAAATAGCAAAGTGTAGGATTTCTCTTTAGGAGTGATTAGATGTCCCAGATGGCTTGTCTCAGAGTGGCAAAATCCTCCTTCCTAGAAGCAGGAAATCACAGCTGCCAAATAAATGTTAATCTGAACTCCTGGATCCAAAAGACCTTTGAAGATCCCATGGTCATTGCGAGATCATGGAATGCTAATTTTTCCTTTGCTCAGGTAATGTATAGCAAAAGCAGAATTCAGGAAATGTTCAACATTTGTATCCTATACAGAAAGAAAAAGGTGAACATTGTGTCAACATTTTCAAGTGTGAAACTGTGAATTGTGATGGCCCAGTGATACCTCACGTGAGTGTATTTCTCCTCCTCTCTATTCTTGGACTCTATCAACCAAAAGACCCACCTGCTTCAGATCCCAGATCAGCATTATACACTGTTATGTCCACAAGTTTTCTAAAAAATACAGTTTTTGAATACTGTGCTTTGAAATTCCGGAATTCTGTGTGGATTTAGACTGTATGTTAACATTGTATTATAAAAATATGCTGGTTGCACCCTTGTCATTTCTCAGTGACACAAAGCCAGTTGGTGCTGTCCCTCCCTGCCCCCCTGCTCCTTGTGGAACTGCCACTCATGCTGTCCCTACCACGAAGAGAGTGATCTCCTCCCTTCCTCCCTCTCTAAGGTCATGAGAAGTTGTCCAAGACCTCATGTCAGAAAAGGACTGGCTGTATTGATTTTCTACCCTATACTACAAAATATCACAAATCGAGCAGTTGAAGACAATGTACATTTATCTCATACCCCAGTGATGCAGGATTTTTCTCAGCTCCTTCACTGGACTCATGACAGGGGTGAACATTTACTCCAACCACCATGCTTAACCCTTTGTGGAGGAAGCACAAGAGTGAGTGCAGGACCCAGCCAACTGCTCTGGGCAGCAGCAGGAGCAAGCTCTGTGTGGGGCTCATGGCCAGACAGGGTATGAATGAGTGAGTGTGGGATCTGGCTGGCCACTCTTGAGTGCAAACTCCATGCAAGGTCAGCAGCAGTGACCAGGTCGGGGGGTGCCTGTGACCCCAAATCCCCAGTGGAAGTGTTACATTGCTCTTTTAGCCTCCACCATCTGTAGACAGCTGTTTGTTAACAGCTCGGTTGGCCCAATGCCTCATCACATAGGGTGGCTGCCCTCTAACAGCGAGGGAAAAGGGCTGGTGTGACCGCCTCTTTGGGTGCCCTCTTTGAGTCAGTAGGTCCTGAGCTCTTGTATGGTATCCAAGAAAAATGGAATTGTGCAGACACTTGAAGAACTGTGAGGGCAGAGAATTTTATTGAAATTCTCTGGAAATGGCTCTCAGCAGAAAGGGCAGGTAGTCTTCCCAGAAGTCAGGTCATCTTTTCCCCAAAGTCCAGCTGTCTCTTCCCTGATGTCAAACCATCTCTCTTCCCCAAAGTCCGGCCATCTCTCTCCTCTACCGACTGAGTCTGGGGTCATTATTGGTACAGGATGGGGGTGGGGTGGGCTGTAGTTCGTTTTGGAAACGGCAGCGTTCAATTGGTAAGAAGACATTATTCAGAAAGAAACAATTGGGAGAGAGTGGGCAAACAGGAATAGAAGTTCTCACTTTGGGCTGCAGGTGCCAGGCTACTTTGGCTTGAACGTGGGGTTTCACTGTGGACCTGCCCCTGTCTGGCTAAAATTTCTCTTCCTCCTTCCTCTATTACCAGGTGTTAACAGTCTAGGAACAGCTTAGCACAGCCCTCCAATCAGGGTCTTGTAAGGCTACAATCAAGGTGACAACTGGATCTGAGGTCTCATCTGATGTTTAGGATTTGCTCTCAAAGGCATTGTTGGTCAGATTTGTGTCCTTGCTTCTACAGAATTCATAGCAGCTTCAAGGCCAGCAGGAGAGACAGTATTTTAAAGAATCTGATTAGGACAGGTCTACTCAGGATAATCTCTCTTTTAGTTAACTCAGAATCAATTGACTGGGGACCTTAATCACATCTGCAAAATCCTGTCACATTTGCCATATAAGTAATCTAATTGAGGGAGGGACATCCATGATATACACAGGCTGCTTCTATACACAGGGGAGTAGACAATACTGGAGGTACACACTGTTAGGGTTGGGGAGTGGAGATCTTGGGAGCCATGGAGGACTGCTCTATCGTGGAGTTCAACACTTCCTAAAGGCTTGAGCCATTTGTCTGTGAGTAAGTAAAGACAGCACTGGTAACAGACAGGGACAAGTTCTATCTTCAGATAGGATGAGTGGTTCTAAATCCTAGCTGTACTAGAATCATCTGGGAGCTTTCAAAAATGCTGACCTTGAACCCAGTAACCAGAGATCAGTGATGTGTTGGTCTATGGTGCTGCCTGGCACCCTAAGACTCCCCAGGTGATTATACTCTGCAGCCAGGGATGAGGGTCTAGCCTTGTAAGAAACACGTTATCTCCCACTCAGTCCTAATGAAGGAGGCCATTCCAGCAAAAGGAGGTGGTAACACAGTAGCAGCAGGTTTTAGACTTTCCAGTTTGGCAAATGCAGAACAGGTGTTGAACACAACTTTATCTCAGACGATCCTGAGAAAAGGAATCACTTGGGACAGATCATTCTTCTCACCACTTTTCTTTTTTTTTCCCAAGATAAAAATATGTAAATCTGAGACTTACTCCAGGTCACACAGCTGCTAAGGAAAATAGCAAAGCTAGGATTCCCCTCTCTGCATTTAATAGTTTTATAACTTTGGACAAATTGTTGAATTCCTCTGCACCTTGCTTTCCTCGTCTGTAAAATAAGGCAACTTTAGTGCCTAGCTTAGAGCAACGTTGAGAAGATTAAGCAAGTTGGTTTGTGGAAAGAAATGGTTTGAGCCCCAGGCTGAGGGGTCCAGTAACAAGTCCCTGGTGCTCAGAGTTAAAGTAGGATGAAAACTCTGCGGCAGTACAGAAGAGCTTGGCCATCTCCTGAGTCTGGATTTCAATTCATATACAATTAGATTAGATTTCACTGGGAACGGATTGAAAACAAAGTGGGGTGCACTGACCATTTGGTATTCTTGATTGGGATTGGCTCCAGGCAAAGGCAGAGTTGAATTTGCCTCGGCATCCAGCTGCCACACATGTCCTTTTGTCACCCTCAGGTGCCTTTTTTATCGTCCTCCACCCTGACCCAGCCTAGCACCTCACTGCTGCTTTTTCTGCTCTCCTCCTCTTGAGAATTCATTCTCTAAACCATCCCACCCTGGTCCTCACCCTTTCTCACAACTGAATCTAGGTGCCATTTGTATAATTACCATCCCCACACTGCAGTATCTACACCCCTCCCATTTTCAGACTCTAGCTCTGCATTCTTAACTACGGATTCACAGTATGCAGTCCTGCAGCCCATGAGCATCTCAAACTCCACAGCTAAGTCTGTTCCTTTCTCAGCAAATGTGCCATCACCCTCCTCACGGCCAAATCCGGCACCCAGGGCCACCTTAGAATCCTCCCCTTTCTCACCCAGGTGGCCAAGCTCAGTGGGATCCTTCCACATATGTGTCCATCTCCTCTGAGCCTGGGACAGTGCCTCAGGTGTTCAATGACTTAAACAGCCTTCCCCATCTCGAGTCTTACCATCTTCTCTCCAACTGCTTCCCTCACAGCAGCCACAGTCACCTTTCCAAAACACTCCAAAAGAGGGGTTATGTCACCTCCCTCTTTGAAAGACATCATCACTTCTCTGCAGAGTTCCAAAGCTCTCCTCCCTCCCACAGCTTTTCATGGTGCAGTTCCCACAGTGGAGTTAGCTGTCCTTCCCAGGTCCCCACACCTACCACAAGACCAGCACATCACAGCTCAGATCTTCCTCTGTTCCTGAGTCCTGTCTCCTCTGCTGCACTGTGAGCTCTGTGAGGGCGAGAGTGGCTTGGCAAGTACAATGCCTGCATATAGCATGACTCAACGAATATCTGCTTTGTTTACTGATGCTACAGCAATACAAAACCTAACTTCTCTGGGCATCTGTGTTTCCAGCCCTAAGCTTTTGATGTAATGGAATATATTAACTACTCAGCTCCAAGCTGGACTAATTCCCCTCCTCTGTTCTTCAGTGAGACACCAATATATATAGGCTACTTTTAAGACATTGTCTCAATCATGAATAAAATTCAAGGTCAGTATTGCGGTGACCCTTTAACATATGGCGAAATTCCGGACTTTAAGAGAGTCTCTGTCTCTTCCTCTTAAAGCACAGGTAGAACTCAATCTGAAAATGCTCTATAGACTACGGATCTCAGAGCAGGGCCATGACTCTCCCTGTTTAGAACCACAGAAGAGGAAAACAAGGCCAGCAGGCTGGCTCTCTTGATGTGGACAAAGGAAGGACCTTCCAGTGGCAAGACAGGTCTCAGAAGCCCAGATTGGGGGCAGAGGAGCTGGTGTTGGGGCACTCCTGATCCAAGAAGGCAGTGCTATCAACAAAGCTGCTTCATCTTGGTTATGTTTTCCTTCCATTAAAATAAGTAAAAATTTTGTCTTGAGCATTTTTCAAAATCTTTGAGCCAAATCTAGGTTCTTTTTGAGGCTTCGGGGAGGTAGAAGTAAGGCAGCCTGGGTTTAATACTAATTAATGGCACCCAGAACCACTGCTGTGCACAGTGATGTTTTGCAGGAGCAGGTGACTGTGTTTCTGCCGTCTGGCTGAATCTCATCATCATGAGTGCTTTAGGATATAGAGCGTGTTTCCAAAAATAAGTGCCCTATATATCTCTGGGCTGGTAACTGTGCCAACAGCTGCAGCAGAGCTAGGCAGGCACTGAAGAGGTTAAGACAGCCAGTAGCATCTTGGCAGTGGCCTAAATAGCTTAATAGCTCCACTTTCTGAGTTTTTCCCTGAAGTAATTCATCAGTAGTGGAGGGGCATGTGCAGGATCACTGTGTATGGTGAATCCTGCTTCCACGTTTGCCTTTTGTGGTGGACTTTACAAAGTGGAATGCTTCCAATTGGTTTTGTGGCCTGCAGCCACCTGCTGGAGGAAGCTTCTGACAGCCAGGCTTTCAAAAAGGCAGGGCTGGGTTGTTTGTTTGTCCTGTGGGGTCCTCCTCTCTCCTATTAATCTCCAACCAGCTAATGGTGTCACAAGATTGCCCTGGGTAGAAAGTAATATGATAAAGGACAGGTGAAAGAAGTCAAGAAGGAAAATGATACAGAAGGATGGAGGGGAGGCTCCTACCCACAGACCCAGGGGCCACTGTCGGCCCTGGACACACAGAATGCCTTTAAGAAGGAATAAGAACTGGAAACCTGACATTACCTCCTTCTGACATTGTCTCTCTCTGGATCTACATGGCTGCAAAGCCCAATGCAGAGTGATTTGTCTTTGTTCTGACTTCTGTTGCCTTCCATGGGAAGCCACCACTCCAGGAGATTCGAATTTCCTGTGGATGTTGATGTGCCCATATCTGCAGTGACAAATCAGCGAGTAACTTATTTTTAGAGATCTTGTGTTCACCCTGCCAGAAGTACCTTTTTTTCAAAAGGAGAAAATAAATTATAAACACGCTTTAGTCATCTCTCTCAGCTGCACAGTGTGAAAAATGTGTGATTTATGACCCTGTTTTCTCGCAGCCTATTATATTTCCCTAAACCTTTCCCCAAAGCCTGCTGGGAGTTCCATTAGGCTGCATGGTCATTTCAACACACATCACGTTGAACACAGTTCCCAGGAAACTCGGCATTTCAGAGATGAGAATTGAGGGGTCGCAGGGAGCTGGGGAGGAGTGTGGGAGCCCGAAGCTGCCACAGTGGCCTTCCAGGCAACCGGAACAGCCCTGTACCACTGACTCCTTGCATGGCACTCTCCTTCTGCCTGGGACAAGCCCAGTATTGTCTTAGTTATAAAGAGAACTAGAGGTTAGCTGTGGTGGTCATATGGTGGAGGAATTAACTCGAGACAGGCTGGTTCCAGAAATCTTCAGCAGAGACCCTTAATTTTTCTTTTCTTTTCTTTTCTTTTTTTTTTTTTGAGACAGAGTCTCACTCTGTCACCAGGCACCATGCTGGAGTGCAGTGGCACTATCTCGGCTCACTGCAGCCTCTGCCTCCCAGGTTCAAGCAATTCTTCTGCCTCAGCCTCCCAAGCAGCTGAGACTACAGGTGCGTGCCACCACACCCAGCTAATTTTTGTATGTTTTAGTAGAGATGGGGTTTCACCACGTTGGCCAGGATGTTCTCAATCTCTTTACCTCATGATCCACCTGCCTCGGCCTCCCAAAGTGCTGGGATTACAGGCATGAGCCACAGCGCCCAGCCCCCTTAATTTGATAAAAATACATGTGTGTGAGTCTTTCAGGTTCTACGGTATTTTTAGAGCCTGGAATCGTGTCTGGCTCATAGTAATGTGGCTCATAGTTGCCTACGGTATCAACATGGATATCATGGATATTCACTGATCACCTATTAGAACACTGCATCATACTCTCTGTGGAAACTATAGCTACACACTGTCCTTCATCCATTCTATTTTTTTTTTCATTCATTCAATTAATATTTATCAAGCATCCTTTTTTGTACCAGCTATGGTTAGTCACAGGGTCTTCACTGATGGATGAGACCTGGTTCCCAGGCTGCTCACCATGTTGAGGGAGATACAGATGTAAATAAACATGACTCATGCGCTGAGTCTTGAACAATATTATGCAGAAAATGTTGCAGGGGTAGCCTGGTAGAGAATGACTAACTTGGAGCTAGAGGATTCTACAAACAGTATAATATTTGAATTGGACCAGAGGATAGTATATTAGTTAGGAATCTGCAGAGAAACAGAACCAATAGAATGTATGTATGTGCATGTGTGTGTGCATTGAGAGAGAGAGAGAGATGTATTGTAAGGAACTGGCTCACTTTATTGTGGGGATTGGCAAGTCCAAAATCTGCAGGGTAGGTTGGAGACTCAAGGAAGAGAAGCACTTCCAGTCAAAATGCAGTCTTCTGGCAGAATTACTTCTTGCTCAGGAGATCTCAGTCTATTTCTTAAGACCTGCAACTGATTGGTTGAGGTCCACTACTTCAGGGAGGGTCATCTGCTGTACTCAAAGTCTACTTACTGATTTAAGCATTAATCCTCCCCACTCCTCCCATAATCACCTTCACAGAAACATCTAGAATACTGTTTGACCAAATATCTAGGAACCATGGTCCAGCAAAGCTGATACACAAATTTAGCCATCACAGAGGTAAGACTTGAAAGGTCAGGATAGAGAAAGACAGACTTTAAGTTTTTTCACCTCCCTTCCTGGTGTTCAAGATGAGCACCAAATTCCTTAGCAAGCTAGTCAAGGCCAATCATGGAAGGCTCCTTGGCAGTCTCTTCCAGCCACACATTTGCCACTTCTCCATGTTAGATTCATATACCAGCCAGAGCCAACTGCTTGCAGCCTCTGAAGGGGCTCTATGCACTTGCAGCAGTGGAAGGCACCTTTTTCCAGGCCCAGCCCACTGCCAGCCTGGACAACTCCCGCTGTCCTGTGACTCGAGAACCCTGTATCCTGGGAAGCCTCCTCTGTTCCCCAGCTGAATCAAAACCTTAAATTACAACCCTTAAATTCTACAAGGAGGCATTTCAACTTTATCTCTGGTCAAAGGGAGTCATTAAAGATTTTTAAGCAAGTCAGATTTTTAACTCAGATCTGGTCTGACTTTCTGAAAAATCACCATGGCAGCAGACAAAGATGGATTTGAGGAGGAAAAGGCCACAGGCAGGAGCCAGGTGGGAGAGTAATGAACTCAGGATGGATTTGGAGAGATAAAAATAAGTAACCAGGTAGAAAAAATATGAAAGCCAATGTTAATATCATAAATTTATACCATCATAGTTCAGATGACAGAAAAGAAAATAAGCATTTATGGAAACCCTGCTATGTACCAGAAACTCATGCTCATAATAGCTCTTTTTAATAGTATAATTACTGATTTTCAAAGCCTCAGAAACTAAATTCAGAGCAAAATTATCCTAAGTCCCAAACTAGATTAGATCCAGGTTTCATGGAGCCTGAAGGTTATTTTTCTTTTTTTTTATAATGTTTGGCGCTTCATGGAATACAAAATCATAAATATGAAAGTAGATATGAAAGTACGTGTATACTTAAAATGAGAAAAAAACTACAATTTAATATTTTTTATTTTTATAGATTCAAAGATACAAATGCAGTTTGTTTGTTTGTTTGGTTGGTTGGTTGGTTTTTCGAGGAAGATATATTCCAATTTGGGGGAAGGGTGAAGGCATTTTATCTCTAAAGCCCAATCATGACATTTCCAGAGAGTTCTGCAGTGCCCACAAATGCAGTTTTGTTATATGCGGATATTGCCAACTGGTGAAGTCTGTGCTTTTAGAGTACCCATCACTGAAACAGTGAACATTGTACCCAATAGGTAAGTTTTTCAATACTCAAGCCGCACCCACCCTCCCTGGTTTTTGAGTCTCTGACCTCTGTTATTCCTCTCTGAAATTAGAACTTTTAAAAATAAACCAGGCCGGGCACAGTGGCTCACGCCTGTAATCCCAGCACTTTGGTAGGCCAAGGCCAGTGGACCATGAGGTCAGGAGTTCAAGATCAGCCTGGCCAAGATGGTGAAACTCCATCTCTAATAAAAATACAAAAATTAGCCTGGTGTGGTGGTGGACACCTGTAATCCCAGCTACTCAGGAGGCTGAGGTAGAAAATTGCTTGAACCCCAGAGGTGGAGGTTGCAGTGAGTCGAGATGGCGCCACTGCACTCCAGCCTGAGTAACAGAGGGAGACTCCGTCTCAAAAAATTAAAAAATAAAATTAATAAAAATAAATAAACCAAAAGGTCCTAAAACCTAGTAAAATAATATGTTTTCGTGAGTTAACTCTTAACTTTTATAATACATTTCCCCAAAATTTTTATGTGTACATTCCTTGATCTTTTCTATCACTGTGATTTAGTAATATTTTCTATGAAAAGAATAGAAATATAATTCTACATATTTTCCTCAGCTTAAACCTGATGAGGTGAGTTAGCCAAAGAAACATTCCTTGAAGTCAATCCCATACTGGGCTAACAATATATAAAAGCATATACACAAAAATAAAAAGCAATATATAAAAGCACATAAACATACCCCTCTAAAACTCAATTAAATACATTCCTCACTCAACTTCCTTGTCGCTACATCCCCAGATTGACCAAATTTGTTTTTATCATTGATAGTTTAGAAAAGTTTCTTTTACCTTCACAACTCTATTTTGGAATGTCACGTAAGTTTTTTGGATTCTTGTCAAATTTGGGAAGATTTTCATCAAGTTTCTTTTTAATATGATCTGCAAGATTTCAGAGCTTTTCAAGTCTTACTCAGTGACTCATCTTAGATTCTCTTTGAATTGTAAATGGTTCATGCCTCTGGTTCCACTTAGATATTTTCCATACCAGGCACCATAGGATTTTTTTAGCCACAGGACTTCCAGCCCCAAACCTCTCTTTACTGTACCTGGTGAGGTGAGTTAGTTAGTCCAGGGAACATTCCTCAGTCAATCCTATAGTGGGCTAGCAATAGCTGACCAACACACAAAAGCACATAAACATACCCTTCTAAAACTAAATTAAATACATTCCTCACTCAGTTTCTTAGCTATATCTCAAAATTGCTGGCTGTCCTTCCAATGGCATTTGAAGTGAGAAAAAGTATAAGGGAGGAAAGGCAAGTGGAAAGAGAAAATGACCTTGTCAACTGAGATGAAACAGCCTGTTTTTGCAAATTTTTAAAAATATGTGACTCGGTGAACGTGTCGCTAGAGCCTCTCTCAGTACCTTGGAAGTGGCCTATGCAAGAAGGGGTCCCAGTCAAAGTCAAAGTCAATCATAATCAAGGTCCAATCTAGATCCACTAACTGAAAAGTTCATTCTTTTTCTAACTCTGAATAATCCTCAAAGCTACTTGTAAAAAAATTTACCCTTTTAGTCATTTCTTAAAGTACTATTCAGTGGCATTGAATATATTCATAGTGTTGAACAATCACCACTGACATCAATCTCAGAAGCTTTCATCTCCTAACCTGCAACTCTGCACCCATTAAACAATAGCTCCCCACTCTCCACTGCCTTCCACCCTGGGTGACCATAACCTGTATTCTACTTTCTGTAAATTTGACTACTGGAGTGAAATCATACAATATTTGTTCTTTTATATCTGACTTATTTCACTTTTATGTTTTCAACATTCATCTATGTTGTAGCATGTATCATAATTTCTTTCTTTAGGGCTGAATAATATCCCCTTGTACATGTATCTACATTTGGTTTGTTCATCAGTAGACAAGTGAGCTGCTTCTACTTTTTGGATACTATAATAATGCTGCTATGAACATAGGTGTACAAATACCTCTTCTAATTCCTGCTTTCAGTCCTTTCAATAAATATCCAGAAGTGAAATTTCTGAATCAAACAGTAATTCCATTGACTTTTTTGAGGAACCACAATATTGTCTTCCATTGCAGCTGTACTTTTATGCATTCCCACCAACAGTACACAAGAGTTTCAATTTGCTGACATCCTTGCCAACTCTTGTTGTTTTCTAATTTTATTTTGGTTCTTGTTGTCCAGGCTGGAGTGCAATGGCACAGTCTCGGCTCATCACAACCTTCACCTCCTGGGTTCGAGAAATTCTTCTGCCTCAGCCTCTCAAGTAACTGGAATTACAGGCATGCACCACCATGCCCAGCTAATTTTTTGTATTTTTAGTAGAGAGAGGGTTTCTCCATGTTGGTCAGCCTAGTTTTAAACTCCCAACCTCAGGTGATCCGCCCTCCTCGACCTCCCAGCGTGCCCAGATTACAGGGCATGAGCCATTGCGCCTGGCCATTTTGTTGTCTTATTTTGTTTTGTTTCAATAATAGCCATCCTAGTGGATGGGATCTCATTACTGTTTAGATAAGCATTTCCCAAAAGATTTGTAATATTGAGCATTCTTTTCTTGCCCTTATTAACATTAAAGCCACTTTTAACAGACTTAACCAGTTAAGTCCATTGATGCTGTCATGAAAACTTTGATTTTTAAAAATGAATTTGTTCACTAAATAAAATAAGCATGACTAACTTTCAATTGTCAGACAGTAAAGAATTCTCTTGAAGGATGAGGAGTGGGTTTCAATGAAAGGAAACAGAGTCCTAAAATATACAGTGGCATCAACGAATATCTGGACTTCAGACAGTACAATTCAGGGTTAGAGAGTGTCACTGCATTCATGGATTTACCATGACTAGGGGATGTTTCAGTGGAAAGAATACTTACTATCTCTAATTTTTGACATTATGGTTTAAAGCTCCCTAGAGAGCCTTCTCGCTTATTCAAGACTCTCTATCTCTGATTGGAATAGTTTATAATCTCTCCCATAAATATGTGTGTCTAGTATTAAAGCAAGCTACCATCTCTTTTACCAACCTGTGCCAGTGTTTGACAATCTTTGCTGTCAGAAAGACTAGACCTGTTAGACCACAGGCATTTACAAATCAGGCCTCTTCACAAACATGGGGTAGAGCCACGGGCAATGTCATTGTTCACATTGACATCCTTTGGTAGAAAACATATACTTATGGTCATGTTTTAGTAGCAGTCATCTGCAGACCTCCTTTGTTTCCAGCAGCCTCACAGAATGAATCAGACGCCAGATGGGAAACTGTGCAAATTAATTCAGTCTGACCTCCTGTCTCACCATCCATTTGGCAGACATGAACAGTGTCTGGACTGGTTTTGACGCTAATACTCTCACAAAAGCAGAGTATAATAGTCAACTGCAGATGCTAGGACAATGGGTGCAACTTCCTAAAGTATTAATTGGCCTAAAATCACACTATATATCTGAGAAGTAGAAACTATTTTTCAGTCAATAACTTCAAATGGCATAATAGAAATGGTGCAATTTAGCCTGGAATGTCTAGAACAAGAAAACTAACACATGTATGCAGTAAGGTACCAAGAAGAGTGCCCACTTATATGGCCCCAACATACATCGCAGAGAACATTACTATAACTAAGGATGTGGTTGACTTCTTCCCAGCTCGGGGGCACCTGTTTAACACGAAAGTTGTAAATTGAATGGTGAAGTGAGGTACAGGGATATGAGTCTGCCAGAATGTTTGAAAGCCTCTACCAAGATTTGCTAATAGAATTGTGAAACACTAGAGCCCATTATGCACAGAAAGATCCTAGGTTGGGTCTTAAGATTTATGATTGGATTGGGCTGTTCAAATTGAGTTATCATAGTGTTCATTTCAAACACCACTTTGTGAAGATTTATACTTCAGCCAGTTTATGACACTCAGAACCAATCTTCTTCATGACTCCAGCTTTAAAAAGAATTTTATTTAAATTTTTTAAATTGCTTTAGTCAAGTATTAAAAATGAGGTCCCTATAAAAAGTTAATTTTTAAATGATTTCAGAAGAATGCTCAAAAAGTTTTGCTTAATATACCCTTAAATGCCTTCTTTCAATTGGTGATTTTAAATGTCTATTATTAATATTGGAAATAGTTACCAATTTGCTAAAGTCAGCAGTTGTGCAAGTGTCAAATCATGTCAGTTTCAAAGAAAATGAACATGGTTAGAATTTGCAACTATTATAAACTCAAATAAAAAATGCTGCTGGCGCTTATGACAGTTTCTGAGATCTACGTATTAATTTATAGCAAGAAAGGAACTTTTTTAGCTGAATACTTTTTTAAGTGATTTTTCAATCTTTTAAAAATACTTATAATAAATTCCCACTCCCTTTTAATGGCTTTGTCACATTGGTCTTTAGTTTTTGAACACTAAGGTGGGAGTTAACCAGCTCCTACTACTTTGTGGTAAATAAAGAAAAAAAAATGTTGATGTTTATCCTTCCTACAATGTGAATCCACTAAGTTCTCTAAAATACAAAGTATGCAATGCTTTCTCTGAATTTCTTAAACATGGCAAAAGTTCAAGTATTTTGGACTATATCGTCATCTTGTAAAACTATGGCAAAATCTAAATTCAAATGGAAAATGAATACTTTAAATCAATTTTGTCTTCAGCTCCCCAACCAGTAAATTGAAAACCTGCAGCTCTAGTTTAGTTCAACTGAAAATAAATACTGCAATTCTCCTACTCTTGATTATTATAAAGATAGTGCTGATCAGAGAGGTTAACATACCGACACATAAAGAAAAGTTAAAGTTGGAGGAAGTGCTTCTGTCAAGAGTGTCAGGGAAGCAAGGCTTTGAGCTTAGGATTTAATCACCTTCTTGTCTTGTCAATCTGCTCCTAATTACAATTCCCTTTGGTGGAGTAGAGGGTGGAAGCACCCTTCCTTATGCAGATCTTTCTCGGCAAGTATCCTATAATTAAAATAGAGATGATGAAAAACAAACAAACAAAAAATGAGAATGATGGGAGAACAAGCCCAAATCATAAAACTGCTTTTGCAATCCTTTAGAAATGCAGATAGCATTTCCCTTTTGCATTAGCAGCCACCATGAAGTCTCAACAAAGAGACTGGCCAAGGGTTCATCCCTTTGATACTTTTGAATATTCATGTGACTCATGGATCAACAGCACTTCCAGCTAAATCCTTGTAGATAGAACCATCTACTCCCAATTATCTGAGATGGAGTAAATAATAGATAGATCACTTTACTTGCTTTCCTGTTTCCTTTAGTGGGAATAAATAATTTCAGTCAATCTTTGCCTCTTCTGAAAGAGGTTTTAAGGTTGAGAGAGGTTCCCATCTCTGCTCATCTGAGCTCCAGAATGAGCCCCCTGCTTTTCCATACATTTCCCTGATTCTTGCCCAGTATTCCAGGGTCTGCTGTGTTCCAGATTGTTCCTTCATCTCCCTCTTCCCCAGACAACCCAATCTGATTGTTTATTGATTACCCTTCCTAATTCTGGAGGCTCAATACTCTATGTAAAGAAATGCCCATAATTTGCAATTCCAGACAGAAGTTTTGAGAAGGGGCATTCTTTGTGTTCCTTGTAAGATGCCCCCAATATCCCTGCAGGTCCCTCCAAACTCTAGACCAAGAGTCATTTGCCCTTCTCACCTGACATCTCTGCTGCTATCTCCACCTCGATCTTGAATTACAAAATTATGAAGTCTTGTCCTTTAGTAATAGCATTAGTTGTCACTTTATTATGTCATGTCCTATACCAAGAATTCTACAATCATCAGTTCATTTAATTTTGACAGAACTTTACCAAAAAAAATTGTTAAAGCTACTGTTAAAAGAAAAGCTTTAGCCAGAATAAATTTAAAAGAGTTTAGCTGAGCAAAGAATGATTCACAAATTGGGCAGCCTCCTGAGCCAGAGAAGCCTCAGAGACTCCAGCGCAGCCACATGGTGGAAGATATATGGACAGAAAAAGGAAAGTGACTGCTGGGCGCAGTGGCTCAAGCCTGTAAACCCAGCACTTTGGAGGCCGAGGCGGGTGGATCAGCTGAGGTCAGGAGTTCAAGACCAGCCTGGCCAACATGGCAAAAACCCATCTCAAAACAGAAAAAGAAAGAAAAAAAAAGGAAAATGACATACAGAAAATGGAAGTGAGGTACAGAAAGAGCAGAATTGGTTATAGCAATTTGCCTTATTTGAATAGGGTTTCAACAATTGGCCACCTTTGATTGGCCAAAACTTGGTGTTTGGCACAAGAGTAGGCTACAGTCTTTTTACAGGTTCACTTAGGTTATAGTCCATGATATACAGGGAAATCTGTGGGCCAAACTAAAAATATGTAAGGAGGCAGCTTCAGGCTAAATTTGATTTAACACTATTGTAATTCTCATTTTGCAGAAGAGGGGATTGTGGCTAAGGTGACAGAACCAGTATTCAAACCCAATTTGTCTTCAAACCCCATCACTTCTCTCTCACACACTCCCACGGTGCCCTCCCAAAGTGCTTATAGAAGGAAAGTACCAAATAAGAGAAATGTTTCTGATTCTGCTCCAGTTATGAAACAAAGATAGGCCACAGCCTCCTTGAGTTATCTCATCTGCCAAATGAGGTGGCTAGATTAGTACTAAAACTCTTATTCAGGGGGAAAGATACTATGATTGGCTTGTATTCTGCCTTGGTCTTGATTTCTGCATAAAAAGACTGTTTGAGCCCTTCTTTTGTCATTATCTCCCTGAGCTTGCATTTTATACTGAATTTAGTGTTTGTCATAATTTCCCCCTAATTCTATAATACTGACTTTCTTTTCTGGCCCTGGGTTTTATTTGTACTGCCCAGAGCCAGTCAGTCCCTTTTAATTCTGCAGTAGAATGTGGTTTCTAACAGGCATCTGAGCCCAATTACAAGCACTGACTCTGATCTCCAAGGGACATCGTTTTTATTCCTTGTGTATCTTCAAGGTTTGATCTATAGACCCACCACAGGTGTAATTACAAGGCTTAGATATGAGGACCAAGATGCTCTTAGGATTCCTATTTCTAACATTTGTTTGTCTAATGTGAATTTGATAAATCAAATCTAACTGCCAGAGAGTAAAGAATTGCTCTGGAGAAGCCAAATTTAAAACAGACTGTTTCAAAAATTGTCAAAACCACATCATTGTGTAATTATGTGCAAGCACTGAGGAGCATCGCCTTCCATGAGGAGTTTACACCAACTCAGTAGCTGAAGTTCATGTGTTTGCCAGAGACTTTTGACACCAGAGAATTGTGCAGAAAGTGATTGGGATTTCACTGATAAACAGCACATACTTCCACAGGAGTTATGAAGAAGAGGAAATTAGAACCATGTCATGTGTAACACTGTGCTGTCTGCTATAGACATTTGACTCTTACCTTTCTACCTGCTCCAAGAGCATTTCCTTACACTAAGTTTATGATAGTGTGTATATACCTAACCCCAATAAATATAAAAAAAGATGTCATAAATTGTGGGCGGGCACAACAGCACACACCTATAATCCCAGGACTTGGGAGGCTGAGGCAGGTGGATCACTTGATGTCAGGAGTTCGAGACTATCCTGGCCAACATGGCAAAACCTCATCTCTATTAAAAATACAAAAATTAGCAATTAGCCAGTCATGTTGGTAGGCACCTGTAGTCCCAGCTACTTGAGAGGCTGGGGCAGGAGAATTGCTTGAACCCAGGAGGCGGAGGTTGTGGTGAGCTGAGATTGTGCCATTGCACTCCAGCCTGGGCAACAGAGCAAGACTCTATCTCAAAAAACAGATGTCATAAATTGCTTATATTGTTGGTGAAAGCATAATTTTTTTAAGTTCAACTAAACCATTTCTCCTGATTTTTATTATTCAACAAAAAAAATTAAACCAACAATGGTATTAAAATTACATTAAGATTCCTAGAACAAAATTAATTCTAAGAAGCTTTCAAAGTTTTGCCCTATGTAGCATATCTACCAAGGATCTGTTCTCCAGCTGGTTTCACAGTATCCCCTGATACTCTATTTGAAGAGCACTATCATGAATGTAATCTCATACATAATATTTTAAAGGTAATTATACCATCACTAAATACTTTTTAGACAGGAAATTGTACCTTAAATCTAAAAGATCAATAGCTAAATAAAACCAGCTGTGAGTTTTGGATGCTAAATTACTGTCCTGTAGAGAGAAAATATTTTCCAATTGAATTTGGACTCATGAGAATTGGTTGAATATCTAGTTTTGAAATGAAGCAAAAAAATTCTAAATAAAATCAATATATAAAACCCAGGTTTGCTTAAAAAGAAGAATAAGAGGAGGAGGAGAAAAAGGAAATGGGGGGAAAAAAGAAGAGTATGTCACTTCCAAAATAATTTATAACTATTTTTTCTGAATCAATAAAATGTAATTGATATCCATACTTCCTGTTTATAAAGCTGAATACAATCTTTATTGAAGAGCAAGATAAACCCTTATGAAAGTCACATAATTTTTATTCATTAAGAGGCTTATAACGTAATTAAAATCCAAAATCTTTAGCCTGGCATTCAAAGCTCTTCAGAGGCTGGTTCGACCTAATGTTGCCAACCTCATCTCTAACTGTAGCACATCCCTCACCGCTGCTTGCTCTCTCCAAAAATTCTGTGTCTTCATCTCCCACACATTGCTCCCACATTTCCTGCACCCTAGAATGCCCTTCTCTTCTTCCTTTCACTCTCTCTCTAGCATTTTTTTTGTTGTTGTTAATGCCAACCCCTTCACATTTCCCCTGTCCAACCCTTAGAAATTATTTGGTTTCTTCTCTGAAAGCCCATGTCACTTTGCTTGTTCTATCACTGGCATCACTTTAGTTTTTTGCATCTCTGTCTCCTCCCCTGAACTGCCTCTGAGCCTCAGAGGCAGGATATAGCCAATAATATTATTTTCGTATTCTCAGAACCTAACGTAAGTGTTGGCCCACTATCAATGACCAGTGACTGTTGAAAGTAATGAAGAGATAGAAGACTGAACAACTCAGTGAGTTAATTTTTACAAACACTGATCCAAAGACCTCCTTTACAAAGAAAAGCTATGTCACATAACAATGTTGAAACCACAAGTATCAGTATCACTAGTTTTAATACCAATAATGCATGAGCTCTGAATCCCAAATGGCATACTGACATTGAGCTTTAATTCAACATATACATCTGTCCTGACAGAACACAAAATGACCAAATAGTAAATAGTTATCTCACAGGAACGAATGTTCCAAAGAAGAGCAACTCAAGAATCGACTCACTGAAGTCATCAAAGTCCTGGGTTCTTTCCATTTTTCTGTTCTGCTTTTTGCAGCACATTACTTTTCCCATGAGACTGGCATCCTTCATGGTCTCAAGAGGGCTGCCCAGTTCCAGCCATCACTATCAAATGTGACATCACCCTTGGCTTTACACTGCAAGTCCCTTATAATAGAACCCTCTCAGTCCCAGCAAAACAGGAAGGTTGGGCACTTTACAGCAAACTCAAGACAAATGGCAAGTTTTCATGCACATGTCTTTAGAATCTAAGAAGAACTTATTTATGGGAAAGGTCTTCATCTTATTTTGCTCGTATTTCACAGAACACCATATGGTATATTAGGCTGAAAAATCACTGTAATTATTATTCAAAAAGTAAAGCACTACCAACACATAGATTTATTACTAATACCATCCTCCAATAAAAGGAATTAGGTCTTTCTGGAGAAATGGCTGATTCTAAGACAGTAGCATGGAGCATGCAAGATAAGCCTAGAGCAACTTGAAGTGTCATAAAGTCAAGATGTGCTCAACAATGACACAAGAATGTCAGAGAGTCACAATAGTCACCCAGAAAGAACTCATAATTTCCAAAGCTGGAAAAATTTGAGCAATAAAACAACATAATGTCAGATTATAATGCAAGATTGAAGATATCTATGAATACATACTGTTATAAATAAATAAATGGTGGGGGTGGGGGAAGACAAATCTCCTATATAAGAGAATTCCAAATAATTGATGTAGATATCACCCACATCAAAGAAGTATACTTAGTTACTTGCTTTCAAAAAGTAGAGTATGAAAAAAGGATGGGGGATTTACAATGAAGAAAACTGCCAAACACTATTTTGGCCAGGTGGTCAAGATTAGCATCATCGGTGGTAAGGGATATTGACAGCATGTACCTTAGTTATAGGAGATGAGAATGGCTCTTAACCTCTGTGGTCATTTTTATAAACACCCAGAACCCCAGCCTAATAGAGGAAAAACATCAAATGAATGCAAATTGAAGGATACTGTACAAAATATCTGATTAACTGCTCAAAACTATTGAGGTCAACAGAAACCAGGAAACTCTGAGAAACTGCCACATACCAGACAAAGCTAAGGAGACCTGATGACTAAACCCAATATGGAATCCTGATTTAGGTCCTGGAACAGAAAAAGAAAATTAGGAAAGAAACTACTGAAACCAAATAAAGTGTGGAGTTCAATTCCTAGTAATGTACCAATATTGGTTTTTTAGTTGTGACTAATCTGCCATAGTAATGTAAGATGTTAAAATGGGAGAAACTGAATGAGGGCTATATGGGAACTCTCTGTACTGTTTCTGAAGCTTTTCTGTAAAACTAAAACTAATCTAAAATTAGTTTGCTTAAGGAAATATAAGCCATACCTGTTGAGAGCATGATAAAAGGTTAAAAGGGAAAAATTGATAAACTGGACCTTATCAGAAGTTAAAACTTTTGCTCTGTGGAAGACCCTGTAAAGCAATGAAAGATACATCAGAAACTGGGAGAAAATATTTGCAAACCACATATATGACAAATAACTCATATCTGCAATATGTAAAGAACTCTTAAAACTAAACAATGAAAAAACAAACAATACAACTAGAAAATGGGCAAAAGACATGAAGAAACATCTCATCAAAGAGGACATATAATGGCAAATAAGTACATGAAAAGATGCTCCAATGTGAATAGTTATCAAGAAAATGCAGATAGTCCTAGGCATGGGCAAGGACTTCATGACTAAAACACTAAAAGCAATGGTAACAAAAGCCAAAATAGACAAATGGGATCTAATTAAACTAAAGAGCTTCTGCACAGCAAAAGGAACTATCATTAGAGTGAACCAGCAACCAAGAGAATAGGAAAAAAATTCTATAATCTACCTATCTGACAAAGGGCTGATATCCAGAATCTACAAAGAACTTAAACAAATTTACAGGAAAAAAACAACCCCATCAAAAAGTGGGCAAAGGATATGAACAGACACTTCTTAAAAGAAAACATTTATTCAGCCAAAAAACATATGAAAAAGCTCATTCATCACTGGTCATTAGAGAAATGCACATCAAAACCACATTGAGTTACCATCTGATGTCAGTTAGAATGGCGATCATTAAAAAATCAGGAGACAGATTCTGGGGAGGATGTGGAGAAATAGGAACACTTTTACACTGTTGGTGGGAGTGTAAATTAGTTCAACCATTGTGGAAGACTGTGTGGTGATTCCTCAAGGATATAGAAATAGAAATATCATTTGACCCAACAATCCCATTACTGGGTATATGCCCAAAGGATTATAAAACGTTCAGCTATAAAGACACACGCACATGTATGTTCACTGAGGCACTGTTCACAATAGCAAAGACTTGGAACCAACCCAAATGCCCATCAATGATAGACCGGATAAAGAAAATGTGGCACATATACACCATGGAATACTATGCAGCCATTTTAAAAAAGGGTGAGTTTATGTCCTTTGCAGGACATGGATAAAGCTGGAAACTATCATTCTCAGCAAACTGACACAAGAACAGAAAACCAAATACGGCATGTTTTTACTCATAAGTGGACATTGAACAATGAGAACACATGGACACAGGGAGGGAATATCACACACCAGGGCTTGTCGGTTGGTGGGGTGCTAGGGGAGGTATAGCAGGAGGTGAAGGGATAGGGGAGGGACAGCATTAGGAGAAATACCTAATGTAGATGACGGGGTGATGGATGCAGCAAACCACCGTGACACATGTATACCTATGTAACAAACCTGCACGTTCTGCACATGTACCCCAGAACTTAAAGTATGATTTAAAAAAAGAAAAGAAAATGCAGATTGAAACCAAAATTTCACACCTAATACAACTAAAAAATAATAATAATAAAACACCAAATCCTAATGAATATATGGAGGAATGGAATCTTCCACACATTGCCAGTGAAAATATAAAATCATAAAGCCATTCTAGAAAAGAAAAGGGTAATTTCTTATAAGATAAATATATACTTGTCTTAAGACCCAGTGATTATTCTCTCAGGCATTTAACCCAAAGAAATATTAACTTAGGTTAACAGAAAAAGACACCATACACATAGCAGCTTTATTAGTAATCGCCAAAAACTGGAAACAACTCAAATATCTTTCATTGGATGACTGATTAAACAAATTCTAGTATGTTTATACCATGGATGATTATTAAGCAGTAAAACGGAATGAGCTATTGATACATACAACCTGGGTGGATCTCAGTGAAATTATGCTGAGTGAAAAAAATGCTCAAAAGGAAATATACTACTTTATACAGGATTCTTGAAATGACAACATTATAGAAATCAAACAGATTATTGGTTGGCAAGGGTTAGGAGAGGGATGGGGAAGAGGAGGCCGAAGGGATATGTAAGGCTCCAAATGCAGTGTGTGTGAGAGATCCTCACAATGGAACTGCTTCATATGTTGACTGTGGTGGATAAGATAAAATTGTGTAGAACTAAATACACACATACACAAGTGAGTGCACATATAACTGGTGACATCTGAAGAAGGATATTGATCCTATCAATACAAATTTCCTGATTTGATATTGTACTACATTTATTTAAGATGTTACCACTGAAAATAAAATTGTGTTAAAAATATACAGGCTCTCTGTGTATTACTTCTTACAACTGCATGTGAATTTTAAATGATCTCAACATTAAACGTTAAGAAAATAATAATGTAATCAATGTAGAAGAACACACCAGGCTATGACAGGTGATTTTTTTTTTAGGATTGAAAGATCTGCCTTTTCACCACCTAGTTTTGTCTAATTAATTTATAGGAAAAGAAAAACAAATTAAAAGTACCCTAAAATGCAGCAGCTATGTAATTCATCCCCTTCTGCTACATCATGTCAGTATATCTGAGGGACCACAGGCTCAGCAAACGGAAGCTCTACTCTGCAAGAAGCCAAGAACATAGCATTTGTATAATTCTGTTGTTGGCTTGTTGTGTGAGCCTTCAGGAATAAATTTTCTATTTAACCCTATGTAGGATAGAGCCAGAATCCTATGGTATATTTCCAGGTTCCCCTAGGTTGATGTTGACTTATTAATTCCTATTCTTCAGATACAATTGCTCAACCAATTATAAATTAACCTATTGACAGTATTGTTGAATAGATTTTTTCCTCTGTAGCTATAAGGATGTCAGTTTTTAAAAAATGTTTTATTGACCAAGATAGTTTCCATTTACAACATTCCCTGATCTATATTTGCTATATAAAAAAACCTTCTTAAAAAATGTGGTTAATCTGGCATGGCCTTGCTTTACATCAACCATTCTGACTCATTGAGATTTCTCTCTTTGAAATGCTCTAAAAATGTTACAGAGTTTGTTTCAGGAACAGTACTCGGTTTTCTAATCTCTAATTTAAAAATGTACATTTATTGTATTTTTTGAAAATTAGAACAATGACAACAACCTTTACAAATATTCACAGTCCAAAAGGATTGGGAAACACAAAAATGTACAAACAGGGAGGTGACAGACAGGAGTGACTTTGCCTTAGCCAGATTAGGGAGTCTTAGGCTGCCCAGTGCAGATGAGCTTTAAGTGGATTGTAATAAACAAGTGCTTAATTAACGGTTGTTGAATAAATGATTAATGAAAAAGTAACTAAGAAAAGTAAGCCCATATTTGTACAAGATACACATGCAACTATGTTTTTGTTTATAATAGAAATTAATTCAAACTAAGCAACACTAGAAAGGATCTGTAATTCCAGTACTTTCGAAGGCTGAGGTGGGAGGATGACTAGAGCCCAGGACTTCAAGCCCAGCTTGGGCAGCATAGTGAGACTCTGTCTCTAAAATAAAAGAAAAACAGGAAAAAGGTAAAAGAAAAGAGTTTCATTAAAGGATACACGGCATGTAATTATAACAGTTGTTAAAAATAAATTTTAAAAAGTTTTAAGTATTAATCTGCAAAGATGCCCAAAATATCATATTAGGTAGAATAAATGAAAATATAATATTGCAAAGATATATGCATAAATGCATGCATAACCATATATACAGTATCATTTTATTTAAATATAATGATGGAATTTTTTGTTGGACATAGAAATCTAGAAAAATATGCAATAAGTTATTAACCATTGTCTGTGTGGGGAAGAATAATGGATATTTTTATATTCTTTTTATTCCTCTGATATTAAACTTCTTAATACAAGCTTTGTTCAGAATGAAAAAAGAATCTAAGACGATGAGTAGGTACTGCATCATCAAAGAAGGAAAGGGTGTTGTAGCCTAGGAACCATCTCCGTAAGTGGGTGCCATGTCTCCTGACACATCTAAGGCCTGGTCTTGGAGTTGGAGACTGAAGAATGATGCTTGTGATAACATCATAATTAATACATTTGGTTTTACTATTTTCTACAGAGCAGGGGATTTTAAGAAGGGAAAACACATCAAGCCTGCATTTTAAAAGATAACTCATTCATGTTTTCATCCTTGGTGATGAAACTCATTCATGTTTTCATCCTCTGCCTATCTTGGGGATATATTTTGAAGTCCCTTGAGCCACATTCATTTTCTGAGTTGTCAGTCTGCCTGTTTCTCCTCTATTTCTCACTGGGCTCTTCTGTAATTGCCCGGTAAGAGCCCTGTTCTTGAGAGCCACCATCCCTCCTGAGCCCTCTTCCCTTCACAGTGCGGTGCCTTTTAGCTTTTCTCTGCACATTTGAAAATCTTTATCTTCTTTAAGTCATGAGTTTGTAGTTGATTCTGCCCCTCCTCTCTTTCCTTCTATAGTTTCTAAGGTAACGTGATCACAGTCCCATTTTCTGTCATTTATGCACCCTTAGCCAGCTTTTTCCTTATTTTCCAAAGTAAATCCAAAAGAGATTTTTGTCATTGATGCTTCTAACTCCTGAGGCCCAGCTCCCTCACTGCTGAGTTGAGATGACTGATGCCCTGAACAAGCTAAACAGCCATCCCAGAGGCAGAACTAGAATTGCGGTGCCTTGCTCTCACTTTCTATTTGTCATCTTTCCTCTGTATTGAATGACTCCCAACAGGACAGATGGCATGGGGGCTGAAGGGAGGTTAAGGAGCAGTTTTCTTCTTTAAGCTGGTACTTTTCTCTCACATACGTGGCTCTCTTACAGAAGATGGATGGGGATGCATAAAATGAATTATATCTTACTTTTTAAAAATAATTTAAATCCAAGATAGCCTATTTCTTGTCTTTACCTCAAACTCCAGTCTTTGAAAGGGACCAACATAATGTGGTACTCAGCATTTTATTAAGAGTTGACCAAGGTATCTAAATACTACCAGTCTTGTCTCTTGAGTTTTTTTACTCTATAAAATACAAGTCAGAGAAGACTTGAAGTGGAATATTTCTACCTATTCTCACCCACCTGTCAAGTGCCCCACAATAGTCAATTTCCCCATATGCCATCGCCAGCACCATCACTAAAATATTATCATTTTTCACTGGGAAACAGCAGGGAAAACCAATTTGGCTCACATGCACTTGGATTGTGTCAATGCCTTCAGAAGACTCAGCTCTGCCCCATGCAGACTTCAGAAATGAGTGGAATCTAAGAAGCATCACAAAAACCCTGAGGTAGCATTTCTACCAACACGAGTGCTGTGTCCTCCCACAGCCAGAGGCCTCGCCAGGTAATAAAGAGAAGTCAGCAGCTGAACGAGGAAATCAGAACTCCCATAGCCATGGCTGCTTACGATCTGCGCTTAGGAGTGACAGCCAAGTCACTGATGGGGCAAAGTGCCAGCAGGTGCAAGTGATGCTTATAGGGGACCTGTAGTTGTCTGTAGGATTTTATGTACTTTTAGTCACAAATGGATGTGCACTTCAGAGAAAACGGTGTCCCTCCAACCACCTGGGTAGACTCTAGTTAGGTCTTGCAAATAAATATCATAATATTTCACAAGGCTGCAGCTCTGTGCAGTCAGTCTTTTCTGGCCAGAGGACACAGTTAATGAAATAGCTTATATGATCCTTCTCCCTATTTATCTGGAAGAAATTACTACTTTCCCTCCACCAATGAGCAACTTAGTTATATACAACTCAGTGACAGCCAATCCTTATAGTTCCCTGGACATGGAATCATAGGATTCCAGATCTCAAAGGAGCCTTTCAATGATCTCGCATCATTCCACACACACCCATTGTCACCAGGTGGCTCCTGGATTCCAGCCTCCCTTCTCAGCACCCTGGACAGGCTCTGTGACTTTGCCATCAGACTTTTTGGTTGGAACAACCTTTTCCCATGTACTGCCTGAAAAAGTTTCTCATCCTTCTAGGTGCAGGCTAAGGGTTACTTTCCTTGGAAGCCTTCCCAGCAAGCCCAGACACAGACAGAACTGCTCTGGACTCTATATGTCTTTGTATATATTTTTATTACAACACATAAAACACTGCATTGCAGTTACTTGTTTGCCTATCTTTCTCCTCTTGCTATTCTCCTGAAAAAAATTCCAACAGGGCTCTAAGGTATTTGAGGACAATGACTTTCTTTTATGTTTTAATCATGTTTGGAGGCAGAAAGATTAAGGGATAAAGAAGAGGGAGGAATCTAAGTGACAGTGAAATCAGGGTGGATATGAGCAATTATATCTGTATACATGCATGTGAACAGATTCTTTATATACTTATCTGTGGCATGCTTTTATGTGGCTTTGATGTTATTATGTGATTAGGGATAGTATTTTTAGCCATTCACAATACTTTTAAAATAAAGATCTATGAAAAACAGGGAGGGTTTTCAAATCCTCTCTTAATCATTGCAAAATAAAAGGAAAAGGTGATTGTGTGCTTTTAGTTAACAGGCTTTTCTGTTTCAAGTCTGAGCCTGAGGCATCCATTTAAAATGGCTTCCAAAAGCAATTCCAGGTGTAGCCTCTCCCTTCTTACCACAAGAATGGTGAAAAATCCAGAAAAAGCCTAACCTTGTACTACCTCCTAAGATCTAGGACTGACAGTTCTATTGGAAGAATCTGGGAAACTTTCCAGATTTCCCAAAGTCACTGAACACATAGCCCAAAGGGATAGCCCATCCACGCCCTGATGCTGCAGTCACCATCTGTCTCTGGCTGCCCCAACCCTGTAGGGTTGTAACCTTCTGCCCCACACCCCTGACACCCAGTCCCATCCTCACAGACTCAGAATCTGAAGCTGTCTTAATCTAGGATCCTCTCGTCACCAGGCAAAGAAGCCTGCTGAAACTGGCCCAGGTAAAGGAGTAGTAGTAGGCGGAGCTCAAGAGAACCCAGGGCAGGAAGAATGGCCTCAGGTGGTTAAACTGAAAAAAGAAGCTCTAAACTCACTTTCCTCTTCATGTCTCAGAAGCTGCAGTCTCTGAGCTGTGTTCTTTTTTCCCCTGTGTTCCCCAAGAACTTCCTAAATGTGAGGCTCTGATGACTTCTCTGAGGCCTGACGACCTCCCAGTCTAAGAGCTTCACAGAGCTCCAGGGCCTGCTTCTGTCTGCACTTCCAGGGGCAGGCTCTGAGCGGCCCAGCAAATGGGGATGCACAGTGTGGCTAGAGAGAAGGGATTGCATGCAGCAGCACAGTGATCTCCAGCCTTCCAGAAAACAGCTGTTGACGGGCCTCCTCAGATTCTACAATGTGTATGTTTTGTTTGCTAGGGCTCCCATAACAAAGTACCACAGACCGAGGGCTTAAACCACAGAGATTTATTGGCTCACAGTTCTGGAGGCTGGAAGTAGGAAAGGATTGATTCCTTCTGAGGGCTGCAAGGAAAGCATTTGTTCCAGGCCTCTCCCCTTGGCTTGGAGATGGCCGATTCCTCCCTGTGCCCCTCACATCTTTGAAGCATCCATGCATGTCTCAGTGTCTACATTTCCCCTTTCTATAAGAACTATTTGTCATACTGGATTAAGGCCCAACTTAATGAATTCATTTTAACTTGATTACCTCTGCAAATACCATAGGTCCAAATAAAGTCACATTCTGAGGTCCTAAGATTAGGGACTCAATGAATGAATCTGGGGAGCGGAGGGAACACATTTTACCGCATAATGGTACAGTTTCTAAATGTGAGATCTTTTTGCATAGACCCCTGGGAAGTCTAGTGTTTGTGGCCTGCCATGTCAGAGTGAGCCTGGCTGGCTGCATCTAGAGCTGCTCAAGACAAATGCGTATCAGAAACTGAGACTCAGGTAAGACTCATACACCAACCTGCCTTTCAGGTATGGCTCTGGGAGGAAGAGTTTCCAAGCATGCTCAAGTGCCTAAGAGTCAGCCTAGTAACTAAAAAAATACAAAACAAGACAGCAACAGTAAGATCACATTTATGTAGAGTATACTGGCAGAATGTCAACACAGGACTGCATTTGGAGAGGAGCACACACACCACACATTGCTCATGCCAGCAAAAAATGAAACCACATTTCTGGAAACAATTTGGTGATTTCATCAAGGGCATTTTTAAAAGTTGCATAATTTGACCCAAGATTCCTGATTTTAGAAACTTTTCTTCAGAAACTAACAAGGGCTACATTGAAAATTTTCTATAAAAAAATTCTTCACAGCATCAATTTTAATAGTTAAAAAAACAAACCCTGGAAAACAGCCTCAATGTCCAATAACAAGGGGATATGGCATATTCATATGATTGCATACGACAATGAAAGTAGGAGTTTTTAAATAATTAGTGTTAATGACAAAATTTTTGATATAAGGGAAAATATTAAGTGAAGCAAGCTACGAATGTATAATACATTATGTAACCAACTGCATTTAAAATATTCACAAAAATAGTAGAAATGTTAGCAATGATTTTTTTCTTGGTGATAAGATTAGAAAGTTTTACTTTTAAATTTCTGTATTTCCTAAATTTCTTGCAAAGAGTGTATTTATGCATTACCCTTATAAAGCAGAAAGAATAGCAATTTTTGAACATTGTGCTTCCTTTTCTATTTTCACTTCTCTTCCTTCTCCTCTACCCTTATTTTCAACCAAGGCTAGAGGTTGAGCAGTGACCTAGCGCTCACAAAGTCTATTGCCCTCTTTGACTCAATAACCTCAGGTCTATTTCTCATTACTATTGCATGCACTGTAACTTTTTCCAATATCCTGATGCTCATGCAAATTATATACGAATTTCCATTTCTTTAACCTGTTACTATCTGTTTAACTTGTTACTCACTTTCCCTTCACTTTGGCTTGCAGAGTGACACTGGTGAAAAGCCATTAATGAGTGGGAAATTAACTAACAATGGAATCATAGTAAGACTTGTAAGGACTTGAAATAGAAATACCCTGGGGGAATTACTGTCCCATATAGACTATATTTTTCTATATTTCTTTTGTAATTCCTAACTTGGAGTTCCTCCCAGTAGGAATATACTGTCCTTCATGTATAATATAAATATAAAAATATAGCAACATTACAGCACTTCAAATTTGTCATGAACTCTTCCAATCTTTTTTTAATTCTGACAAGATGATGCTCTAATGAAAGAATTTGATTATGTTAATTCCCCAGTCTGAAAATCTTTTAGTGGATGCTGTGCTATGCTATCTAGGTCCTCCTTTGGATGCTGTGCTGTGCTAACTAGGTCCTCCTTTGGATGCTGTGCTGTGCTATCTAGGTCCTCCTTTGGATGCTGTGCTGTGCTAACTAGGTCCTCCTTTGGATGCTGTGCTATGCTATCTAGGTCCTCCTTTGGATGCTGTGCTATGCTAACTAGGTCTTCCTTTGGATGCTGTGCTATGCTAACTAGGTCCTCCTTTGGATGTTGTGCTATGCTATCTAGGCCCTCCTTTGGATGCTGTGCTATGCTAACTAGGTCCTCCTTTGGATGCTGTGCTATGCTAACCAGGTCCTCCTTTGGATGTTGTGCTATGCTAACTGGGTCCTCCTTTGGATGCTGTGCTATGCTAACTAGGTCTTCCTTTGGGTGCTGTGCTGTGCTATCTAGGTCCTCCTTTGGATGTTGTGCTATGCTATCTAGGTCCTCCTCTGGATGCTGTGCTGTGCTATCCAGGTCTTCCTTTGGATACTGTGCTATGCTAACTAGGTCCTCCTTTGGATGCTGTGCTGTGCTAACTAGGTCCTCCTTTGGATGCTGTGCTATGCTAACTAGGTCCTCCTTTGGATGCTGTGCTGTGCTAACTAGGTTCTCCTTTGGATGTTGTGCTGTGCTATCTAGGTCCTCCTTTAGATGCTGTGCTATGCTAACTAGGTCCTCTTTTGGGTGCTGTGCTGTGCTATCTAGGTCCTCCTTTGGATGCTGTGCTATGCTAACTGGGTCCTCCTTTGGATGCTGTGCTGTGCTATCTAGGTCCTCCTTTGGATGCTGTGCTGTGCTAACTAGGTCCTCCTTTGGGGCTGAGCAGCCCTTTGCCACAGTTTCCAGGAATGTTGGGGCTAACGGCTGTCAACTGAGTGGCTCCCCATTAGGTACTCTCAGCTGAAGACAGCAGCTTCACCCAGGGCCACACCCCCTCCCTCACAACAGCAGACCTTTGACAACTAGTCGATGCAGGACTGCAGAGCTTCACCACCTTCTCTTCAGCTGGGGCAAATCCTCAAGGGTCATCTCAGCTCTAGAGCTCCCTGTGGGATCTGCCCTGAAGGTCATTTCTTTCCTCTGTCCACCTCTCCTTCCTTCATTTCCCTACAAATGTTGTTCCTGTGAATACTCTCTAATAAACATCTGTGTGCAAATAAACGTCCGCTTCTGTGTCTGCTTCCTGGGGGAACCCAGGGTAAGACTTTGTACCAGGAGTAGTCTGAGGAAGTGGGCTCTAAAATGGGCATCTCTAAATAGGGTGTAAAGTGAAGACATGGATCATCCCTGATCAACTGGCTATGAGAATCCTATCACTGGTAGTAAATGGAATACAAGTAGCCACAGGCATCCTGTAGCAGTGAAATTGCTAAAGTTTTTCCCAGTAGTGAACTGTGATTGGATACAGATGGAAAAGAATGGACTAGGGTGAGAATTATCTCAGCGCTTGAGAAATTTCAGGAAAGCAGAAATTGGAAGAACTATGGAATTAAGTATCTATTTTTGGGAGCAATCAATACACTGAAGGAAAACAGTGACAATCTGAGGGTTGGAGAGCTTAATCTAAGAGTTGAAGAGCTTCATTAGCATGATATAGAGTGCCTCTCATCTGCTGAAGAAAAAGGATCAAAACCTAGGACATGCTTATAAGGGAGTAACAGAGCTTCAGAGGAGGTTGAATTCTAAAGCTCATCAAGTCTTCTGTTGCTAAAGTCAGGGCCCTTGGAAAGGCATGGGACCCTGAGAAATGGGATGAAATATTTGAGCTAATGCACTTAAAATCTTGAATGCCAGATCCCTATGAAATCTCTGCACCTGCTAACATTGCCTACTCTTTTCTGTTACAGGGTAGCCAACCCCCACCCATCACCTTAACTGAAAATGATAAAAAGCAAGGGGGAGGGTCTTTGCCCTTACAAGATAATACACACCTTTTTTTAAATTGCATTTTAGGTTTTGGGGTACATGTGAAGAACATGGCAGATTGTTGCATACGTGCATACGTGGCAGTGTGATTAGCTGCCTTCCTCCCCTTCACCTATATGTGGCATTTCTCCCCATGCTCTCTCTCCCCAACTCCCCACCCCCGCTGTCCCTCCCCTATTTCGCCCCAACAGACCCTAGTGTGTAGTGCTCCCCGCCTGTGTCCATGTGTTCTCATTGTTCAACACCTGCCTATGAGTGAGAACATGCGGTGTTTGATTCTGTGTTCTTGTGTCAGTTTGCTGAGAATGATGGTTTCCAGGTTCATCCATGTCCCTACAAGGTACGCGAACTCATCATTTTTGATGGCTGCATAATATTCCATGGTGTATATGTGCCACATTTTCCCTGTCCAGTCTATCATCGATGGGCATTTGGGTTGGTTCCAGGTCTTTGCTATTGTAAACTGTGCTGCAATGAACATTCGTGTGCATGTGTCCTTATAGTAGAACGATTTATAATCCTTTGGATATATACCCAGTAATGGATTGCTGGGTCAAATGGAATTTCTATTTCTAGGTCCTTGAGGAATCGCCACACTGTCTTCCACAATGGTTGAACTAATTTACACTCCCACCAACAGTGTAAAAGTGTTCCTATTTCTCCACATCCTCTCCAGTATCTGTTGTCTCCAGATTTTTTAATGATCGCCATTCTAACTGGCGTGAGATGGTATCTCAGTGTAGTTTTGATTTGCATTTCTCTAATGGCCAGTGATGATGAGCATTTTTTCATATGTTTGTTGGCCTCATGTATGTCTTCTTTTGTAAAGTATCTGTTCATATCCTTCGCTCACTTTTGAATGGGCTTGTTTGTTTTTTTCTTGTAAATCTGTTTTAGTTCGTTGTAAATTCTGGATATCAGCCCTTTGTCAGATGGGTAAGCTGCAAAAATTTTTTTCCATTCTGTTGGTTGCCAATTCACTCTAATGGCTGTTTCTTTTGCCGTGCAAAAGCTGTGGAGTTTGATTAGGTCCCATTTGTCTATTTTGGCTTTTGTTGCCAATGCTTTTGGTGTTTTGGTCATGAAGTCCTTGCCTATGCCTATGTCCTGAATGGTTTTGCCTAGGTTTTCTTCTAGGGTTTTTATGGAATACACACCTTTTTTAATGCCTACCCCTTGACACACACAAATAACTAGGATTAAGTCATATCATAAATTTGTCAGGAAGGTAATAGAATTACTAAGAGAGAAAAGAACTATACCCTAAAGGAGCCACAGGATCTAGCCAACATGTACCAGCAGGCCCTGATAGATGAGACTACATCTTGAAGGCACTAGATCAAGGGAGGTGGCAAAGTTGTATAAAAGAAAGTTTATTCGTATAGAAGTACTCGCCCATGATACAAAATTTAGCAACATGGTAAAAACCCAGTACACTTGAGTGGTTCTTGGAACCTTGAGGAAAGCAATCGTCCATGTATATAAGGTCAACATGGCAGAAAGGCCACGGAAGAAAATAAAGTAGAAGATAAATGCTCAGAGAAAGGAATGTGGTGGAAGGAACATACTACACAATGCCAAAAAACCAGCTTGCTGACTATGTTCTGTGGGCAGCATGGGGAAAAGTGTTTACGAAAGCAGTAAAAAATGCAATGGTTAGAGAGAGGGACAACTGCACCCCTGAGAATCTCAGAAATGGCTGTGCTCTGTAGGCCAGGGCTAACCATGGGTGATGATCTTACAGAAGTGGGCTCCCTGACAGCAATAAGAATGATAAAATCCCAAAATCAAAGAGGTTGGATGG
Organism: Aotus nancymaae; assembly: GCF_030222135.1. Classification (NCBI taxonomy): domain Eukaryota; kingdom Metazoa; phylum Chordata; class Mammalia; order Primates; family Aotidae; genus Aotus; species Aotus nancymaae. Next base: position 4,156,648 of record NW_026988570.1, on the reverse strand, counting down.
TGCACTTAAATATTAGAATAAAAAGGAAACAACTCTCCTATAAAAGACAAGGTCATTGTAGCAGTTAAAAAGCTCAGGAGATAATAGAACATGTCACATAGACAGTATAGATGAGCAGGCAACAAGGCTAATGTTCAGTTTGTACGGTGCACATAAATCAAAAATGGATGATCAGAGGACTGAGGAGAGCTGTCCCAGTAAATCGTCACAGTAATTTTTCCAGCTTCTAGACCTAAGCATTCAGACCCAGATCCCACAGCCTGAAGTCGAAGCCGTGTCCCCAGCAGGAACCTTCAGTCCTACAGCAAGTGCCTTCACTATTGCTATCTCCAGTCCTTTTCCAAAAGGATGCAGGGCCCTTTAAATAAGTAATCATACAGTGGGGAAAGGAAAATACCAAAGTATTTTATGACTGTGGTACACAATGTGCAAGCTGATAATTGTGGGTTATCAGCTGTGTTATTGTGGGTCCAGTGGGTCCATGACCTACCCAGCGGTCGTGTCCTCTGTTTTCTAAATAATTGGGAGGGATACATGTGACATTTGGCAGAAAGCACACACTGACTCCTTGCCATGTGAGGTAAGAGTTATCACAGTGGGGAAGGCCCCATGGACGTCTCTGAGCCCTCTCCCTTCTGTCACCAATAAGAGTCGTGCACCATGTAATGACGTTCTGGTCAATGATGAACCTCAGATATGACAGTGGTCCCAAAAGATTATAATGGACCTGAAAAGATATGACAGTGGTCCCAAAAGATTATAATGGACCTGAAAACCTAGTGACATCTTAGCCACTGTACCATCTTAGTGCAATGAATTACTCATGTGGTTGTGGCAATGCTGGTGCAAACAAATCTGTACTGCCAGTCATATGAAAGTCCAGCACATGCAATTATATACAGTATATAAGACTTGATAACGACCATAAACAACCATGGGTCTGGTTTATATATTTAGTGTACTATCCTTCTTATCATTATTTTAGCACGTATTCCTAATTACAAAGTAAAACAAAATAAAATAAAACAAATTACCTGTAAAACAGCCTCAGGCAGGTCCTTCAGGAGGATTACAGAAGAATCACTGCCATCACAGGAGACAACGACTCTATGCATGTGATTGCTCCTGGAGACCTTCCCGTGGGACAGGATGCAGAGGTGGAAGACAGTGATATTGATGACCCTGATTATGTGTAGGCTTAGGCTAATGTGTGGTGTTGTGTCTTCATTGTTAACAAAAAGTTTTAAAAAGTGAAAAATCGGGCCGGGCACGGTGGCTCACGCCTGTAGTCCCAGCACTTTGGGAGACCAAGGCGGGTGGATTATGAGGTCAAGAGATCGAGACCATGCTGGTCAACATGGTGAAACCCCGTCTCTACTAAAAATACAAAAAAAATTAGCTGGGCATGGTGGCGCGTGCCTGTAATCCCAGCTACTCAGGAGGCTGAGGCAGGAGAATTGCCTGAACCCAGGAGGCGGAGGTTGCGGTGAGCCGAGATCGCGCCATTGCACTCCAGCCTGGGTAACAAGAGCAAAACTACGTCTCAAAAAAAAAAAAAAAAAAAAAAAGTGAAAAATCAAAATCAAAATTTAAAAAATGGAAAAAAAAAATATATACAAGAAAATATTTTTGTACAGCTGTGCAAAGTGTGTTTTAAGCTAAACAGTATTAGAAGAGTTCAAAATTTTTTTAAAAATTGCTTATAAGTAAAAATATTACTGTAAGCTAACGTTAACTTATTACTAAAAAAAAAAAAAAGGTTTTTTTGCTTCATAAACTTAGGGTAGCCTAAGTGCACAGTGTTTACAAAGTCTCTAGCAGTAATGCAGTAATGTACTAGGTCTCCACATTCACTCACCACTCACTCACTCACCCAGAGTAGCTCCTAGTCTTGCAGTGCTCTGTACAGGTGTAACATGTTTTTTCTTTTATGTGATATTTTTACTATATCTTTTCTATGTTTATATATATTTAGGTAGAAAAATACTCAGCATTGTGTTGCAGTTGCCTAGAGTATTCATCACAGTAACAATGGTACACATTTGAAGCATGAGCAACAGGCTACACCATTTAGCCCAGGTGTGCAGTATGCTATACCACCTAGATATGTGTGAGAACACTCTACAATGTTTGCACAATGATGAAATCACCTAATAACACATTTCTCAGAACATATCCCTGTCAGTAAGCAACACATGACCGTATAGTAAATCAAGCACAATTTAGTGTACTGAAAAAATTTCAAAGGTTATTATTGAGATTAAAAACATAGAACACAGCAAGGCTGGCCCCCAACATAACCCCATTAATTCACCAGTTAAACAAGAAACAATCCAGAGAGATACTAAAGAATTGGCAGTGGACTGTCAGAAACTCAGCCACGTGATAATTCCAACTGCAGTCTGTGCCACACGGGGCATCTCTGCTAGTGTAGAGCCACACTGCCTCAGTGTGTGTTACGCCACCATTGATCTGATAAATGCATTTTTTTCCATCCCTACTGAGAAAGACAATAAGACAGAGTTTGCATTCACTTGGAACACACAAAAATATAAGTTACAGTTCTCTCTGAGAAGACCTGACCACGTGGGTATCCTGTCCACTGTAGTGATGACATGATACTAATCATACCAGATAAGTGAAAAGTAGCAAGTATGTTAGAGGCCTTCATAATTTACATCACATCATTTCAGAGGATGAGAGATAAATTTTATGAAGATTTAGGGGCTCACCATTTTAGTAAAATATTTGGTCTGGGCATGCTAGACGCTTCACTGTAAATAAAAAATTGCTGCATCTGACACTTCTTATTGGATGCAAGGAAGTGTTATGCCTATGAGCCATTCTAGGCCTTGGACATTTTCATGCTGGGGTTTAATCCATTTACTAGGTGTATTGGTCAGAGTTCAGAGAAACAGAGTCAATGGGGCGTGTGTATACAGAGAGAGAGGTGGGAGAGAGAAAGATTTATTCTAAAAAATTAACTCACAAGATTATGGAGGCCAAGTCCATGATCTCAGGGTAGACAAGAAAATTAGAGACCAAGAAAAATGCTGATGTTGCAATTTTTTGGATGGCAGTCAAGTCTGAAGGGCACCTGCTGGCAGAATTCCTTCTTGCTCTGGCGAGGTCAGTGTTTGTTCTATTCGGATCCTCATCTGATTGGATGAGACTCACCCACATTACAGAGAGCTACATGCTTTATTCAAGTCCACCAATGTAAATGTTAATTTCATCTGAAAAAACACTCTCACGGACACATTCAGAATAATGCTTGACCAAATATTTGGATACCATACCCAGCCACGTTGACATAAAATTAACAGGCACAGCAGGTAACATCAAAGGTTGCCACCTTTCAGTGGGGCCCAAAAGAGAAAGTTCAAGCTGAAGGCAAGAAGCCCTGTTGCTATAGTAGGTAGCTAGTCAGGCATGAGCAAGGCAGGAGAGAACCCTCCCACCCCGCCAGGAATGGCAGGTGGTTGTTACACTGTCTTTCTAAAATAAAATAATAATTGGTCACAGCCAGCACCAGGGAAAGGCAGCCTCTCAATAAATAGAAATACCAGAAACTGGTGATGAGATCTCAGGAGTTGGGGAGTAGGCTCAAGGATGTGCATTAAAAGGCAAAATGGCAGAGTTTAACTGGCATCTGACCTCCTAGGGGCATTAGACTGCTAAGGGAGGAACACCTCAAGTGAGCATGTGTATAACTCCAGTAAACACACTGTGTATGCTCCCCTCCCAAGCACTGGCAGGCCACTGTGCATGCAGACAGCCCACCCCAAGAAGAGAATAGGTGAGAAAGGATGTGAGACCCCAGAAGCATGCCAATGTATCTCTAAAGGTATCAGGGGTAGGAAAACAGGTGCCTGATCATAGGGTACCAAGTGACCGTGCAGACAGAACTTTCCATTATGACCTGTGTTGTGTAAGACTCTCCAAATCACAGTATCGGAGCAAAGCAAATACAACTCGTAAAATGCAAATGCTACATTGGAGACCAGGCATGAATCGGGCCGGAAGACACAGATAACCTACATGAACAAGTGGCCCAGAACCCGATGCGATCCACTACAATGGCATGGGTACAAATCCTTTAGTTCAACTCTTCAGCCACAAGGGGTGTCCCTTATGTCCAGCTTACTAAGGGGGAGAAGATTGGTTTTAGTTCATTAATGGATTGGCTCCACAGCTGAGAACAAGCAAGAAATTGACTGCCATCTCTCTCTAGTTCTACCAAAAGACAACAATGAGGATAAACTCTGCTAATGGGCAGAGCTGAGGGCAGGCTCTGTGTGGAAAGAGAATTGACCCAAAGTAAAAATGTATAACACATGGGAGGTAACAAATGGCTAAGCTGGTTAGTTGGGGTCTGGAGGGAAAATTGAAAGATAGAGACAAGGAATTCTGAGGAAAGGCATTTAGGTGGCCTGATGAGAGTAGGTAAGAAATATGAAGATGTTTTTATCTTATGGTAACACTTACCAGAGAGTATCCCCTATGGAAGGAGTACTATACAACCATGCAACAGATTTGTCAGCCAGTTGACACCACCACCCTCTGCCACTAGCCATTCAGGCCTGGCACAATGGGAACATAAGCAGAGCAGTTATAGCCGCAGGGATGTGGGTTTCATAACATAAACATGATTGAGTGAATCTGTGACCACCTGACTGAGGTCAATCTCCAGTCCATCTCCCCTCCTTGGAGGTGGGACTGGCCCAAAATTTCAACCCTCTAATTATGTGATGGCCCCCAGTCTGAAGCTATCCGGGGGCTCACCCTGAGTTACTTCATTAGTAAAACAGACAGTCTCATCACTCCAGAAATCCCAAGCCATTCAGACCTCTGTACCAGAAACTAAAAAGAAAAGACCAGATGCATTCCTTATACCACACAAAGTGACTGTCCCGCCTTGACGATAGCCTGCACCCAATGGCTGCTGCATGGAAGATGTGTTTGGAGTTAAGGCATAACTGCCTCATGGTGAAACAACTGTGAAGAGCCATGCAGCTCCAAAGCTCTTCAGGCATCAGCTGTAGCTTTTGTTACAGTTTAAGTTCTCCAATTCCCAGGAGGCATTGACGTGGAAAAGCAATCTCCAATAAACTCTCCCCATGCATGCCTTTTTTTTTTTTTACTCTACTTTCAGGGTATTCTAACCTAAGATAGTTTTCAGTGACTAGCAGGATAAAATTCAAACATCTAAGGAAACGGTCATTTATGCACTTACTATCTAGTTATCTAACATTGATTTGTAGCATCTTTGAACTTTATACTTCTGCCATATTGAATTTCACTCTAAAGTCCCTGAACTCTTTCATTTAGCAGGTGAGTTGTGTTAGCTGGCACACGGGGTTAATAGGCACTTGCCAGCCCTCTGTAAAACACGCTGGCTGCTTGCTGCAGGTGGACTACTCATAAAGATCCCCACACAGCTGTGCTTCCCCAGTTGTATTAGTGCACACCTGGAAACAGTTCTTCCCAAAATTGTTTATGCTAGCACTTACTGTCATTGCCATAGTATAATTTAAAACTGCATAAATCAGTAAAATAGGAAGATAAAAAAGAAATTGTTTCTATGAAAACTAAATTGAATGTATTAAAAAGCCTTGACAAAAGTAAATTTCTGATTATAATTGGCTCTCTGATTTGGATAAAACAATAATAAAACAAATAAAAAAGTGAGAAAAGGGTGTACCTCCCTAGAAAATTTTCTCAAGAAACTTCTTTCCCCATGACTTCAATTTCTCAATCCACTTGAAAGGAAGAGAGAGAAACAATAATTCAGAGGGTGCATTAAGGATATATGTCATGCAAGGAGAAAAATGTAGAACAGTACATATATATATATAATCAAGCAAAGTTATCCTTTATTAAAAACTGGAAAAACATAAGTACACTGCCATGTTTTTTTTTTTTTTTTTTGAGACGGAGTCTTGCTCTGTCACCCAGGCTGGAGTGCAGTGGCGCAATCTTGGCTCACTGCAACCTCCGCCTCCCAGGTTCAAGCGATTCTTCCACCTCAGCCTCCTGAGTAGCTGGGACCACAGGCACGTGCCACCATGCCCGGCTATTTTTTGTATTTTTAGTAGAGATGGGGTTTCACCATGTTGACCAGGATGGTCTCGATCTCTTGACGTCATGATCCACTCGCCTTGGCCTCCCAAAGTGCTGGGATTACAGGCGTGAGCCACCACGCCCGGCCTGACATGTTTTAATATAAAATGAAATGTTTAAAGTGCATGTATCTTTCTTTAATAGTCACCTGTATTAACCAGCAGTGTGAACCTGAACCAATCAGAATCACATCACATGAGAACATCTCCATTGGGTGATCATTCCCTCAGGCTACTCACCCTGCTCCTGACTAGGCCTTTCCACACACTGCTGGAAAAAAGTCCTGAAAGCTCTCTCACCTCCTCTTTCAAAACTCAGCTCAGGCGTCACTTCCTTCAGGGAACTTTCCCAGACTCCTTAAGATTTCCCAGGCTCCTCCTTACCTGTGAATGGATGTACATCTCCTAACTACTCAGCGTATTGCACTTGCCTGCTTATTTGTCTTCCCCATAAAACTATAAGCAATGCCTGCCTCTCAGTCCTCCTTGCAGGCCTGTGCTCAGCATTGTCTGGCACACAGTCAGCATTCAATAAATATGTTTTCATTAATAAATTTATGCATAACTTTTCAATATTACATTTTCTTTCCATAAGAAATTTGCACATAAACCCATATCCCCCTTTTTCTCTGGCTGCTGTCCTCCCTCTGCTTACATAAGAAAATGGACTTGTAGGTGTCAGGGACATTTTCAGATGATAGAAAGTGAAGTAAAGGTAACTGTGAACTTTAGAGATGAAATTTGAAAACAAAATCTCGAACGTTTGCCAACAATAGCCAAGAAAGGTAATTAACACAGGGTTTATGATAGCATCCTTACAGTATTTTTGAGTCAATGAAGAGGAATTGCAACTTATCTCAATTAAGTTTGTCTTTGGAGGAAAAAATATATATAGGTAAGTTTTACTTGGTTGGATAAAATAAATATAGACATAAGGTTATTTTTCCCTGTCTTCCTGTTTTGGGAAATAAAGCCCAAATTACCCCCCAGTAAAATGCCCACAGCTACCAGATTTTTTTCTTTGATTTCTTTCTTTCTTTTTTTTTATTCCTATAAGCATCTTGAGAGCATATACAATGGCTATAATAATCCTCATATTCCATTTCTATGTAATCAAATTCATATAATGGCCCTTTCTTGATTAAGGAAGAAGATTACACTTCTTCAAGAAGATAACTGATCATTGCCTACAGAAAGAAAGGTGCAATTTGTTTGTAAATTGCTGTGACGCTAGTAGCAAATTGCTTTAATTAATCTACCCCTCCACACACATCATTTCACCACTCCTAGTGGGATCAAACAAGTTTAGGTGCATTTTGTGTAGAACTGGGTTACCTAATAATACATTGCCATAATAGCTGAAAATTCCAGTAGTATTCTTGTCAGTGTTGCAAAGTCAGTACAATGACATTGTGCAAACTGGATTTCAACTGGAAAGTTACAAGGAACTTCTGTCATTTGTGACTCAGTGTTTTCAGTTAGCAGAATCCTGCTGGCTCCCATCCTCCTGCTCCTCCAGCAGAATCTCCATTCAGAAAAGATGCCACTGCAGGAGGTTCGTGGCAATGTCCCAAGCAGAGATCTGCACTTACCTGCTTATTATAAAGTCTGAGGATGCTGCTCTACCAAGAAGTTAGAGCAGAGAAAAAACAAACAATAAAAATAAAAACAACAAAAAAAGAATTCTTTAGGTTCTCAGCTTTTAGGGAATTTCTTAAGAGTTCAATAAAAATCCTCAGAAACCATGCACGTTTTCAACTCAGAGTTACTAATAGAGTTGTAGCAGATGCAGCCAGCTTGGCATTGACTGTCCTTAGGCTACCAGACCCACTTTGCATGTGGAAGAAAAAAAGAAGTACCTGGGAACTGGGGGTTTGGGGGGTAGCCCTTTATCCACAGCTGAGTGGCACGGTGGCAAAAATAATCGGCTACTTTGTCCCTGATGGCTTGAGCCAAAGTTACTTTCCCTGGAAAGTACACGGAGTTCCCACAGCTTCCTTCCCCTGATTATCTGTGGCCAGTGAGAAAGAAAGGCATGACAGGGAAATTGAAGGAGCAGGCTGGGTACCTCCCTATGAGAAAACTGCTGGTGACATTTAAAAAACTCACACTTCCACTTTTACAATTAAACATACCAACCCAGCCCAGAGGTTTTTGTACATAGTGAAGAGACACTGGAGGTGGTCAAGAGACTGCAGTAATTATCCTCCTTCACACATGAAAGATGAAATATGTCCTCAGATGCAATGACTGTTCCATTCTTCTTTATCCAAGATTCCTCACAGACTCCCAGAGACCATTCCCAAGAGTCATCCACATCCAGCTCCCAGTAGTGTTTCCCAGAGGAGAAGCCCTGGGCTCCCAATGCAGCATTATAGTCAGATCTGTCAGAATTCAAAGATCCACGATCTTCCTGGTCAAGTCTAAGCACTGAACTTCTCACCTCCTCAAAAAGCCTGACACTTCATTGGTTACTTCATTACTGAAGGAAATCTTCACTGTGGAAAGAAGATAATGTTCCAATCTAATGCAGTTTATAAATTCTTTTTTTAATGTACTAGCCAAAATTTTATTACTTATTGTTTGCCATGAAAATACATTAATGGGTAAATCATTATAATTTTTTTAAATTTTTATTTCTTTTTAAATCTTTATTTATTTTACTTTAAGTTCTGCAATGTATGTGCAGAATGCACAGGTCTGTCTGTCTTACACCCACCACTCACCCCAGCGCCTCACAGTGCCGGGATCACAGCAGATGCTGTCATGACTGGTGGTTGTTCTTGTCTCTCCACCCTCTCACCTCTGCTGAGCCTCTTGAGACCAGGGTTTGGTGTCAGAGGCCCTGGCTGTGTCCCCACATGCTTGTTTGTCAGTGACCACCAGTGATGCACACAGCTGCTCTTGCCCCATGCCTAGGCAGGCCAGGGATGCAGCAGGCTTCCCTTCAGTCATCCTCTCTAAGATGAACAGGAGTGCAGTTGGAAAACAATCACCTAAATCAAAACAGAATATCCGATGGAAGAAAACAAAGCCCAAGGTCATGTGGGTGCATTTGGGCAAAGTCAGCAGGAGAAACATTGCTCTTCCCAGCCAAGAGGCATGGACCTTTGATGACATCTTAGACTTCAGGTGTAAGACAGCCACAGCCTATGTGAGAGCATAGCACAGGGCTTCTCAAAGTGAGGTCCCTAGACCAACAGACACAATATTACCCGGAACTTGCTTAAAATGAAAGCTATCAGGTCCCACCAAAAACCCTAGACCTACTGAATCAGAAACTCTGGGGGTGGGCCCAGCAACAGCTGTCTAAACAAGCCCCCCCGCAGGAGATTCTGACACACTGAGCCTAGAATCACTGGCCTTGCAGGTAGTTCACACTGGGAATGGTTTCTCTAGAAAACTCTTGCTGTGGTTGTTTCATTGCAATCTCCCAGACCAGCGTTTTTCAACCTTGGCACTATAGACATTTGAGCCTTGATAATTATTTGTTATAGGGGAATGTCCTGTGCCTTGTGGGATGTTTAGCAGCATCCCTGGACCCTCCATGCTAGATGCCAGTAGCACCCCCTGACCTCTACCAGTTGTAATCAGCAGGACGATGGCCAGACATTGCCAAATGCCTCTTGGAGGACATAATCACCCCTTGTTGAAAATCACTCCCTTAGACAATACTTGGAAGGCAAGAACAGCCTCAAATTGTGATGCAGCTGAGCCTGCCAACATCAGCAATTGATGGCAGCCTCCCATATTCAACAGCTTGATCCCAGAGCATCTGTTGCAGGTTCGGCTCCCTGGGAACAGACTTTGAGATTGGCATGCAGGAGGTTTAGAGGGCAGGATGCACAGGAACACCTCCTGTATGGGTGAGGGAACCAAGAACGAGCAGAAGGAGAGGCTGGGCTGTGATACAATTGGAATGGAGGCTCCCCAGGGAGCTCTGGAGTGGGATGGCCCTGCAGAGTTGTCCCAACAGAGGCACAGGAAAAAACCCTTTACAGCCTTACTCCAAATGATCCATCATACCACAGATCACATGCTATTCCTTGGGTGTATTGTAAGTGAGCTGAATTCCTTCAGCTGTGTCAGTTCTCAGAGGGGGACTGAGCTGTGAGCTCTCAGCAGCAACACATCGGGAATCAGCACACATGTCCTGGGTGGCATGCCACAGAATCCGCAATAGCATCTGAGCTCTGTGGAGCTGAGACTTCAATCTTATCAGAACATCTGTGACTCCAGTGCATGCTATTAAGTGCTTAAATCCCAACCACAGTTATCCAAACACTTAAACAAAGAATGTTTATTTATTCAAATGACATGTTATTATTCTAAGACACATTGTGAACAGATCCAGTAGTTCATACTGTTTCACTCTGTATTCCACTGGAGCAATACTTGTTCTCATAAAAATATAATCTATGGAGTTGTCCTCCCCAGATCTCCACCAAGGAGCCAATGTGAATCAGGCTCAGGGATTGATTTTCTGGCTCTGATATGACTCTTCTCTGGAGGAGCTAATTATAGTTGACGAGAAGGTTTCTGGCTGTGCAGAGTCTCATCTTCTATTTGGTGTCTGTTCAGAATGGCAAACAATCGAGCAGTAATTAGCACTTGTCAGTTCCAACCAGCTCTGCACACCCAGACACAGGGACTGAGGTCTTCAGCCTGCAAACACAGTGCTGCCTGCCTCTGAGCCAATCGGAATGGGCCCCACGTTGTTCTGGAAGTCACAGACTCCTCTGTAAGAGCCCCTGGAATTTGTCTGGTCTGCTTCCCTAAGGCAGATATCTGGATATTTGTGTGGGTCAACATGCTATCAAAGAGGAAGTCTCCCTCTCATTAATCACTGTAAGTAAAAATACACATAAATGAAAGCTAGCATAACATGTAAAGAAGGAAAAGCCTTTTGTCTTTCGTCTTTCCAGGAATTTGTCCCCAAATCAAACCCTTATCTCATCACCTAGGACCATTCTTGAAATGAGGAGTTCATGTGGCTATTTCTATCCTAGAGTATAAGCACCTAGAGGACAGGAGCCGCAGACTTATTCCTGTTCCGACTGTGTAAGCTTAGGAGCTGGGGTGTAGGAATTAGGGGGATGCCAGGCTGAGATAAGGGAAGACAAGGGAACTGTTGGAAACACACACACCATTTGTCCAAGATTTTGTAGAAGGTGTGTCTCTTCCTCATTGGGACTCACACACAGCTTTGTAAATAGGATTCATTTTCCTCCCCACCACCACACTCACTGAACTTACCTAACTTTGCATACACCTGTGGGGGATTCATCAACTTCAGACTTCCCACCCACTCTGAAGTCCAGGAAAAGAATTTCAAGCCTCTAGACAGAAGTGGTACCTGTAGCTCCTTTTACCTCTTGCTGGCAAGTGAGCTACCTGACTTTTTCATAAGCACACAAGAAGACTGCATGTTCATCTTCTTTCTGTTATGGTTGCATAAAGATTACACCAAGACACATTCTGTGTAGTGAGTAAGAGCATTCAAGTGTGACACACGACTTCCATCACTCAGTTCTCACCCCGCATCTATTTTTGCCTCAGCCATATTTGGAAGAACAATGGCCTGTAAATATATATAAGTGCATAATTACAGAGTTTCATAAACTATCAGTTGCATGTGTCCATTTTCATAGAATTTAGAACGTGTTATTATGAAAACCTTTAGAGGTATTTTCCTCCCAATCATATATATTTTAAGAAATAAAAAAAGGGGGGCAAAATGAGTATTAACTCATATACCAACTGATGGTAATAAATACACTCGTCACTGTATATACGTATTTAATCACATTCCAAGCAGTCATATGACAATATGCCAAGCCTAATCTCTTAGTAATTCAGATCTTAATTGATTTTTCATTGTTAGAGGAGAAAGGAAAATGTTGCCTTGGGATCTGAATTTGACGTTTGGCTGTGGCTTATACATCTTTTGATAAAGTTCTTCAGGTTGAAGTAAAATTGTTCAGAGAATAAAGCATAGATCATTTTTACCAAGCTTATCACATAAGAAATTCTTCAACATTACTCTCCCATTCTCCATTTATGAAATCATCTGCAAGACTCCTTTTTACCTAATTCTTACTGTGATGATATAAGTACTGACAATTTTGCCCTAGGAAAGTTGAGTTGTCTTTCAGGAAGGGCGTAAATTAAACTGCCTCCAGGAAGCCATCCAGGAATGTGCAATCCATACACTACTCTCTCTTGTTTAAAATTCCTGTAGCACCTAAATTTCATAACACTCCTTTAAATACTAAATTGTATAAAACTTGGTTTTGACTTGGCACAGTGGCTCACACCTGTAATCACAGGATGATGTGAGGCTGAGGTGGGTGGATCACAAGGTCAAAGATCAAGACCATCCTGACCAATATGGTGAAACCCCATCTCTACTAAAAATATAAAAATTAGCCAGGTATGGTGGCACATGCCTGTAGTCCCAGGTACTCGGGAGGCTGAGGCAGGAGAATCACTTGAACCCAGGAGACAGAGCCTGCAGCAAGCCAAGATCGCACCATTGCACTCCAGCCTGGGCAACAAGAGCAAAACTTCACCTCAGAAAACAACAACAACAACAACAAAACTTGGTTTCAAGTATGGGTAGCATCAGCATCACTCATTTAGGTACTTCCTGAACACTGAACTCCTGGCTGTGGAATGTCCAAGTGTGAGATCCTGAGCAAGTCCCATCAACTCTGAACCTCAGTCTCTTCCCTGTGGAAGTTTCATTTCAGGAATATTTTATTTTATTTTATTTTTATTATTATTATTATACTTTAAGTCCTGGGATACATGTGCAGAACATGCAGTTTTGTTGCATAGGTATACATGTGCCATGGTGGTCTGATGCATCCATCACCCTGTCATCTATATAATTATTTCTCCTAATGCTATCCCTCCCCAATCCCCCCACCCCCTGCTATCCCTCTCTTAGCCCCGGGCCCCCTAACGGGCCCCAGTGTGTGATGTTCCCCTCCCTGTGTCCATGTGTTCTCATTGTTCAACACCCACTTATGAGTGAGAACATATGGTGTTTGGTTTTCTGTTCTTGTGTCAGTTTGCTGAGAATGATGGTTTCTAGCTTCATTCGTGTACCTGCAAAATACATGAACTAATCCCTTTTTTATGGTTGCATATTATTCCGTGGTGTATATGTGCCACATTTTCTTTATCCAGTCTATCATTGATGGGCTGAAATGGAATTGCTGGGTCAAATAGTATTTCTATTTCTAGATCCTTGAGGAATCATCACACTGTCTTCCATAGTGATTGAACTAATTTACACTCCCACCAACAGTGTAAAAGCATTCTTCTTTCTCCACATCCTCTCCAGCATCTGTTCTCTCCTGAGTTTTTAAGGATCGCCATTCTAATTGGCATGAGAGGGCATCTCATTGTGGTTTTGATTTGCATTTCTCTAATGACCAGTGATGATGAGCTTTTTTATGTTTGTTGGCTGCATAAATGTCTTCTTTTGAAAAGTGTCTGTTCACATCCTTTTCCCACTTTTGATAGGGTTGTTTGTTTCTTACAAATTTGTTTAAGTTCTCTGTAGATTCTGGATATTAGCCCTTTGTCAGATGGGTAGATTATAAAAATTTTTTTCCCATTCTGTTGGTTGCCAGTTCACTCTATTGATAGTTTCTTTTGCTGTGCAGAAGCTCTTAAGTTTAATTAGGTCCCATTTGTCTATTTTGGCTTTTGTTGCCATTGCTTTTGGTGTTTTAGTCATGAAGTCCTTGACCATACCTATGTCCTGAATGGTTTTGCCTGAGTTTTCTTCTAGAGTTTTTATGGTGTTAGGCCTCATGTTTAAATCTTTAATCCATCTAGAGTTAATTTTTGAATAAGGTGTAAGGAAGGGATCCAATTTCAGCTTTCTGCATATGGCTAACCAGTTTTCCCAACACCACTTATTAAATAGGGAATCCTTTCCCCATGGCTTTTGTCAGGTTTGTCAAAAATCAGATGGTTGTAGTCGTGTGGTGTTCTTTCTGAGGCCTCTGTTCTGTTTCACTGGTCTATATCTCTGTTTTGGTGCCAGTACCATGCTGTTTTGATTACAGTTGCCTTGTAATATAGTTTGAAGTCAGATAGCATAATGCCTCCAGCTTTGTTTTTTGTTGTTGTTATTTGTTTGTTTGCTTAGGATTTTCTTGGCTATGCAGGCTCTTTTTTGGTTCAATATGAAGTTTAAGGTGGTTTTTTCTATGAAGAAAGTCATTGGTAGCTTGATGGGAATAGCATTCAATCTATAAATTACTTTGGGCAGTATGACCATTTTCATGATATTGATTCTTCCTAACCATTAGCATAGAATGTTTTTTCATCTGTTTGTGTTCTCTTATTTCCAGGAGCAGTGGTTTATAATTCTCCTTGAAGAGGTCCTTTACATCCCTTGTTAGATCCGCAATGCTATCAATTTTATTTCGTGAATAATAATTGTGAAATTCTGATCTGGAAGGCAATACTTGCAGTACTGACCAAAGTTGAATCACCATTTTAACTAAAACTAATGTTGTAGTGTTTAGTAACTGTCCTGATAAGCACAGGCTAGAGCTATCAGACATTCTGGAAAGCTTCCACCCCAAATTCAAAAGATACTAAAACAAATCACTTATGGCTGGGCATGGTGGCTCATGCCTGTAATCCCAGCACTTTGGGAAACTGAGGTGGGTGGATCACTTGAGGCCAGGAGTTTGAGACCAGCCTGGCCAATGTGGTGAAACCCCGTTTCTACTAGAAATACAAAATAAAAAATACAAAATAAAAATACAAAAATTAGCTAGGTGTGGTGGTGCATGCCTGTAGTCCCAGCTACTTGGGAGGCTGAGGCATGAGAATCATTTGAACCAAAGAGGCAGGGGTTGCAGCGAGCTGAGATCACACAATTGCACTCCAGCCTGTCATTTTTAGGTTCCATCTAAACAAACAAACAAACAAAACAAAACACTTATAAGCCAGTTTGTGGAAAAATAAAATAATTTTTGTCTTAAAATATGGTCTCCAATATAAAGAGATGTGCTCAAATATTTCTGTATACAGATATATGTTGTCAGATTACCAATAAGATTAAATACTAGAAAACTTAATATATTTCTAAGAAATGGGTCTATACAATGTAATATTATTTACCCATTAGAAGAACATTTTAGAAAAATATTTAGTAACATGGTAAATATTCAAAAGTATATAACGTACAGTAGAATTTTGTGTTTATTTTCATGTATTAAAATCTAAAGAAAAAAGTAAGTAAATTTTTGAAAATACAGTGATTATCACTAGGTAATGGGAATTTAATCTTCATTTGCATCTTTCTGTATTTTAAAAATTGCCACAATGTACATATGTTGCTTTTGTAATCGGAAAGGAAGCAGTAAAGATGTTTTCAAGTAAATGTGATACTCTCATTAAAAATATAGTTTTTAAATAAAACTTCTGGTTCTAAAGCACAATTTTTGTTAATGGCAAAAAAAATATTGAGCACATAAGGTTTTCTCTGATAGATTTTTTAAAAATAGAATGTAATTCCCCTAATAGTCAGATTTTGTTTTGGAAATATGCTCTCCAATAACAGAAACCAGGGATCTTCAGGGCAATTACTGAATTCCAGGTCTAAGGCAGGGAAAGTACAGAATGAGCCTGGAGCATCTTAAGATGCCAGAGACTAAGGACATGCACAAACAGCAATGCAGATGTAGCCAAAGACACAGGCAGCAGCTCCAAGTGCTCCCAGCAGCCAAATATGGGACAATTTGAGCATGAAAATAGTTATAGAAATGAATTATGATCCATAGAATGAAACAGATGTCCATGAAGAAAGATGATAGCACATACATAGATAGATGATAGATAGATAAATAGATAGATAGATAGATAGATAGATGGATGACAGGTGACAGACACAGATACATATATGGATACAAAGATATATAGGTAGATGGACAGATATAATTAGATGGACAGCTAGAGATAAATTGATTGATTGATTGATTGATTGATTGATTGAGAGGTAAATAGAGATGGGTGGATTAGAGGGAGGAAATGCTCCTTTTTATTGGCGAATTCCAATTAATAAAGGAGTTTTTAATTATTGTACTGTGGGTAAATAAAATGTTACTATGTGATGAGGTTTGTTCTAGTTTGGCAACTTTTTTGTAAATTTAAAATTATTTCAAGATGAAAAGTTTAAAGTTAAGGTAATCTAAAGAATAAGGTATAGTTCGTTTATATTATGAAATTGGTATGTTTGTAGAAAATTGAAAAGGAGAAAAAGAAATCATAACCCATAGATCTAGGATACAGAGATGCATCTCTACTGCCTATGCTTTCTCCTGGCTACTTTTAAAATAATACTTAAAATGTAAGAATCTACAAAGAGCTAAAGACAACCTTGTGTATGTCCTGGGTTTATTCAGGTTTACGACCCTGAGCTCTTACATAGGATGCTAGACAGTCACATTTCTGGTGCTCTGAGTCATATAATTAAAGCCACATGTGAAAACATGGGAGAAATCAGACCAGAATCAGGAATGCCAAAGAGGGCCTCTTCCGAACCACTCAGGAGGTTTCCTGCCTGGAAACCACCATCAGCCTGTCCCATCTGGAGAGCATTAGCAGGAATTTCCACTGGTAGGATCAAAACCCCCTACAGGCATAAAGTAGTCTTCTGACAGCCTGGAGATAGTAATAAGATATCCAGTGGCAGAGAAGGAGTAAAAAATATGTTTAAATTATCTAAAATTGCTTCTTATAATATGGAAACTTGATCAAACACCATCACATCAAAAGTAATTACCAGGCATCTACCTGGTCAGTGTCATTACATAACTTGTAAACAAACAAACAAGAGGCATTGTAATAGAGTTTTTCTCCATTCACATCCACCAGAACTGTATTTGCTGATACGATGTTGTGTGCCCCCATCCCACATTGCAAAAATGGCAGCTTACAGCTGGACAATGTGAAAAAGCAAGCTTATAGTTCTGTGGGAGCCAGTGCAGCGATCCTGTTCTCTCTAGCAGGAACTAGGTTGTTGCTATAGCAACAACCAAATGATGGACAGATTTTTTAATGTGCTGTGGTCTACTGTGATAAGAGCTCCTAGGATATCCAGTCAGTATTTTCAAAGTGTGCTAAAACATGCACACTGTGTAATTATACTAAATGCTGTGTTTCAAGATCAATTTTAAATGCCTTTCTTTTAAAAATTGAAATGATAGAGAATCTGAACTATTTTTAGCTCTAAATAATCATTTATGCTAATATCAGTTTTATTCACTACCATGTCAAATCAAAACTTCCATTCTTTGTGCAGCACTTATATGCTTTAAGGAAGCTTGAGTCAAATTAATGAAAAAGTATAGTGTCTTCTAGATAACAATAACTTCTTGCTGAAGTGAATTTCATGGTAGGTATTGTATAGGTTCCAAGAAATCAACATAGTAAAAACATGGTAGAATGCTTTTGACCTTCTCTTGTTCTATATATTTGACTTGTTCTGTTAAGAAAATACTGTAACTGCAAAGCAATTTCATTGTGGTTGAAATAGAAATGAATAATGCCCATAGTACAATAGCATTTCTACGCAATCATGATTTAATTCTCCGAGTTTTATGGAAAATGTCCCTGACTTCAATATATCTAAAATGCTCTTAACACCCTACATTAGAAAAAAAGGCAGTGAGATTCTTGGAACTGCTAAAATTTGGAGCAAGTAGCTTCCTCACATCACTGCTTAGCAAAGACCCTCATCATCATTTATGCCATAGCTAATGTCTGAAGGAAAAATCTTAAAATCTACGCAAGGCTTTTTGTGCATTTGTAATCATAATTTAAGTTTCTTGGATGGAATGCAGATTGGCTTTACTAAGAACCACAGGTTAAAAACCATCTACCTTGAGGCAAAGATCTTCAGACTGATGGCTGATTTTTTTTCTTTCTTTTTATAGTCAGGGACTCACTCTGTTGCTCAGGCTGGAGTGCAATGGCACAATCACAGCTCACAGCAAACTTGAATTTCTGGGTCCGAGTGATCCTCCTTCCTCAGCCTCCTGAGTCACTGGGATTCAGACTGATTTTCTTTCTTTTTCTTTATTGCATTTTAGATTTTGGGGTACATGTGAAGAACATGCAAGATTTTTGCATAGGTGCATACATGGCAGTGTGATTTGCTGCCTTCCTCCCCTTCATCTATATGTGGCATTTCTCCCCATGCTCTCTCTCCCCAACTCCCCACCCCCTGCTGTCCCTCCCCAGTTTCCCCCCAACAGACCCCAATGTGTAGTGCTCCCCTCCCTGTGTCCATGTGTTCTCATTGTTCAACACCTGCCTATGAGTGAGAACATGTGGTGTTTGATTTTGTGTTCTTGCATCAGTTTGCTGAGAATGATGGTTTCCAGGTTCATCCATGTTCCTACAAAGGACGCGAACTCATCATTTTTGATGGCTGCATAATATTCCATGGTGTATATGTGCCACATTTTCCCTGTCCAGTCTATCATCGATGGGCATTTGGGTTGATTCCAGGTCTTTGCTACTGTAAACTGAGCTGCAATGAACATTCGTGTGCATGTGTCCTTATAGCAGAACGATTTATAATCCTTTGGATATATACCCAGTAATGGGATTGCTGGGTCAAATGGAATTTCTATTTCTAGGTCCTGGAGGAATCGCCACACTGTCTTCCACAATGGTTGAACTAATTTACACTCCCACCAACAGTGTAAAAGTGTTCCTATTTCTTCACATCCTCTCCAGCATCTGTTGTCTCCAGATTTTTTAATGATCGCCATTCTAACTGGCGTGAGATGGTATCTCAATGTAGGACATAGGCGTAGGCAAGGACTTCATGATCAAAACACCAAAAGCATTGGCAACAAAAGCCAAAATAGACAAATGGTACCTAATCAAACTTCACAGTTTCTGCATGGCAAAAGAAACAGTCATTAGAGTGAATCGGCAACCAACAGAATGGGAAAAAATTTTTGCAGGTTACCCATCTGACAAAGGGCTGATATCCAGAATTTACAAAGAACTAAAACAGATTTACAAGAAAAAAACAAGCAAGCCCATTCAAAAGTGGGCAAAGGATATGAACAGATACTTTACAAAAGAAGACATACATGAGGCCAACAAACATATGAAAAAATGCTCATCATCACTGGTTATTAGAGAAATGCAAATCAGACTGATTTTCTTAAATAAACTTTTTATTGCAGTATATTACATTCAAATAGAAAGAAGTATCCACATCATAACTATAATCAGCTTAATTGATTTTTTGCCAAAATAACATACTGTGTAACCAGCACCTAGATTACATAAAAGAACAGTATAAGATCCAAAGAAGGCCCTTACTTTGGATACAGGGGATTAGTAATGATCCCCCAATGATAAGTATATTCTGACTCCATGGGGTAGTTCTGCCTGTGTCTAAACCTTACATAAACGGAATCATACAGTATGTGCTGTGTTTGGCTCATTTAACTCAATGTTATGTTTGTGAGATTCCTCCAAGCTGTCACTTACAGCAATTGTTTTTTTCATTCTCATTGCCTTATAATATTTGATCCAAGAATTCATTAGAAGAATGATCTGGGTCAACTCTAGGAAATGATTACAATTTTCAAAATAACTTTTTCTTGATGCTAGATAGCGAAAGAAGTAACAAAGTTGAGAGGCACAAATGTGCTTTTCTTCGAAATTTGAGTGATCATAATTCCATTTCACTGTTTGGTGGGAGTGAGAGTAAACTTCAGACGTGATTGCCTTCAGGCACTGAAAAGCAAAGAGAAATATCAGTATTTTTGAAAGTCATCCTAATTTTTTGTGTATGATGTGTTCAAATCCCACGTATGTTTTCCACTTCTTAAATGCATCCTGATATTTGGTAGAAATATTTCAGCAAGATACTAATTTATTTATTCCTATTTTTTCAGTCTAAAAGGCCTAAAATGATTATTGGCAAGGAAAAAATAACACACTGTCAGCATGGATATTTTTGAATATATGACCAGTCAGAAGAGGCAAAATTTCCACACCTCTGAACCTGTTCTCTATCTTCGGAGATGTCCCCGTTTTTATTATGATTGTTGGAATTGTCAAGGGACAATTTGCAACAGCTCCAAAATAAATATATTATTTTAAGAGCCTGCAACATCTTATCCAAAGCACAACTCTAAATTTAGATTGCTTTCTTAGAGATTGCTCCTACAAATTTCGACCATATCATCTAAAAGGAGATAACATGGTCAATGATTCATTCAAATGCCTAATATTCTCAAACTCATTTCCATAAAGAAAAATGTGGCCTCTGTTTCTAAAGGCAAATATAGACCAAGGCTTAAAAGTCAAAATTAATTCTATTTTTTACACTCTGCTGCATTAACTAATGAATCAAATACAGGCTTCCTTTTCTTCTGAATATAGGAGCTTTAGAAACCAAAAGGAGAGAAACTAGGTAAATATTTTATCTTACATTTACTACAAAACGAAATTAAAAATAAACTTCAATTTGCCTCTGGAGTCAAGACTAGCTATGAGACTTCTGGATCTCAGTTTTCTTATACATAAAGTGAAAGGATTTAACTATACAATCTAAGTTTCTCTACAAAACTGACATGCTTTCTTTCTGTTTCAGGAATAAATCAAGTTGTGAGAGTCAGGAAGGAGGTCAAAGTAGCGGCCAGGAACTTGGGTGATTACAGTTAGAGGGAGCTGAAGGCCTGGCAAGTTGGCAGCAAGTTAAGAATAAATAATTAGATCTCTAGGGATTTGGGGAGAGAATTTGGGATCTAGGAACGGCAACAGATGTACAGAAATGAGCCTAATCCTAGTCCCCTTTGAATTTCCTGCTGAGTAATGGTGTGTGCAGGACACGGTAGCAACAAAGAACTGTGTCTGTCCCATGTGGAGGCAGAGTTCAGGGAACAGACATGATAGGAAGGTATGGCTCCTCTGCCCTGTCGGAGATGGGAGCAATCCAGGGCAGAACATGGGATTTGAATTTTTTTCCAAATAAAATTTGTAAATCTTAGGAAATTTGCAGAAAATTGCAAAGATAGTACAGAGATTTCCTAGTGAGTGTCACCATTACTAAAATTATTAGTTATTATGGAACATTTGTCACAGTTAATGATATTATTATTAAATAAAGTCTATGCTTCATTCAGATTTCCTTAGTTTTTCCTAATGTCCTTTTTTCTGTTCCAGGATCTTACCCAGGATACCACATTACAGTTAATCATCACATCTCCCTGGGCTCCTTTTGGCTATGACAGTTTCCCAGATTTTTCTCATTTTTAGTGACCTTGACAGCTTTGAGGGGTATTTGTAGAACGTCAGCTAGGGGTTGGCTTATGTTTTCTTAATGAGTCAGAGTTGCATTATGGGCTCTGGGGAGATGGACTATAGAGATAAAGTGTCATTCTCATCACATCATATCAAGGATGTATATGACGAACATGATTTACCGCTGCTGATGTTAGCCTTGCTTTTAACCAAAGTAGTGGCTGTCAGATTTCTCCACTGCCAACTTACACTTTTTTCCCCTTTCATGCAGTAATACTGAGAAGGAAGTCATCAAGTGCAGCCCACAGGAAAGGGTGAGGAGTTATGCTCCACCTCTTTGAGAGCAAAGTATCTGCATACATTATTAGCAATAGTTACATCATCATAGACTCATGAGTATTTATTTTACGCTTTGAGTTAAAATCCAATAGGACTTTATTTTCTTGTTTGAATTGTTTCGGCTTTGACCATTAGCAGCTTTTTCAGTGAACACCCTCCCTTGTTACTGTGACATACCACTATTATTGTGGAGTTGTTTCATCTGAAAACTTTGGAAATTTCTGGGATCTGGGATTTGGATTTTGATAAGAGTGGCTGACCTAGGATAATTTGGTCTAATGCACACTGTTTTGTTCCTTAGCTTTTTGTTCTGTTCAACTTTAAAATTATCTAGATAATCTTTGTTTAACTTTGAAATTATCCAGATAATCTTTACACTTAGACATTTTCAGATTTTACTTAAATATCAGGGAACAAAATATAGGATTGCTCTCTAATTGCCTTAGCCCAGGGTTCTGTTTTCACTGCCTGTTATGTGTTACTATGGTCTTAAAGACATATCTCTTTTCATCTTTGGGAAAGATTCTCCTTAGCATTTTTTATAAACATTACCCCCACATTTTCTTTCTTTTCTCTTTCTAGAACTCCTACCAGTAGGATAACCTTCTGGATTGATCTTCTTGAATTTCAAATCTTTTCTTTTTTTTTAATCTCCTTACCTTTGTGTTCTACAGTTTGAAAGATACCCATGTCCTCATCTCCCTACTTTTCTAATATGTCATGTGCCACTTCATGACTGGGATAAGTTCTGAAAAATAAGTCCTTAGGTGATTCCGTCATGTGAACATTATAGCATGCATTCACACAGACCTAGATGGTACGGCCTACTGTACACCTGGGATATATGATGTGGCCTATTGCTCCTAGGCTACAAACCTGTATGGCATGTTACTGCACTGAATATTGTAGGCAGTTGTAACACAATGCTAAGTATTTGTGTATTTAAACACAGAAAACGTATAGTAAAAATATAGTACACAAGATTAAAAATGGCATATCTGCATAGGGCTCTTACTATGAATGGAGCTTGCAGGACTGGAAGTTGTTCTGGGTAAGTTAACTAGTTAGTGGTGAGTGAATGTGAAGGCCTAGGACATTACTGTGCACTACTGTAGACTTTATAAACATTGTATACACAGGCTACATTAAATTTATAAAAAATATTTTTCTTCAATAATAAACTCTAACTTATTTACTTTATAAAGATTATTTTTAAAACTTTTTGATTTTTTTGTAATAATGCTTAGCTTAAAATGCAAACACATTGATTGTCCAGTTTTACAAAAATATTTTCTTTCTTTATAACTATTCCGTAAGCTTTCTTCTATTTTTAAATTTTGTTTTATTTTCTACTTTATAAACATTTTTTTAAAAAATTAAGGCACCAACACACATTAGCCTAGGCCTACATAATATCAGGATCATCAGCATCACTGTCTTCCACCTCCACATCTTGCCCCATGGGAAGGTCTTCAGGGACCATAATGCACATGAAACCATCATCTGCCATGATAGCAATGCCTTCTTCTGGAATCCTCTTGAAGGGCCTATTTGAGGCTGTTCTACAATTGACTTTTCCTTCATAAGTGGAAGGACTGCACTTTAATGATACAAAGGATGGTGCAGTATCATAGGAATGATGTGATATTTTCAGTGCATCATATCAAGAGATACTGGATCTTGATTTGTAACTTTAATCCTGTTGGGAAAATGATGCCTACAAGGTTTCTCTGCCATAATGTGATTTTTTTTTTTCCTTTTGTAATTAGTGAGTATCTTGAGGGGAGAAATTTTGAAGAAAACAAGATGCTTATATTGTCTCACATTTTACTCATAGATTTTGACCTGAATCAATTTTTATGTAGGCTGTCTTGTGATGATTTCCTAATTCTATCATTTCTTCTTCATTTCTTTATTTTCTTCTACAGTAAGGAGGACATTTTACTAATTTTTTTATATCAGGGATTGATGGAGTCTCATTTTATTTCATGGATAATAATTCTTTTCTATCATTATTTATTTTTATGCTTAAATTGTTCTAGAATTGACCAGTGGTGACTTCAAACTATGCTACAAGGCTACAGTAACTGAAACAGCAAGGTACTGGTACCAAAACTGGTACCAATAAAGCAGAACAGATACCTCAGAAATAACACCACACATTTACAACCATCCAATCTTCGACAAACCTGACAAAAACAAGCAATGGGGAAAGGATCTCCTATTTAGTAAATGGTGCTGGGGAAAATACCTAGCTGTATGCAGAAAACTGAAACTGGATTCCTTTCTTACATCTTATACAAAAATTTACTCAAGATGGATTACAGATTTAAATGTAAAACCCCAAACCACAAAAACCCTAAAGAACTCCTAGGCAATACCATTCAGGACATAGGCATGAGCAAAGACTTCATGAGAAAAACACCAAAAGCAATTGCAACAACAGCTAAAATATGATAGATGGGATCTAATTAAACTAAAGAGCTTCTGCACAGCAAAAGAAACTATCAACAGAGTGAACAGGCAACCTACAGAATAAGAGAAAATTTTTGTAATCTACCCATCTAACAAGAGTCTAATATCCAGAATTGACAAGGAACTTAAACATATTTACAAGAAAAGAACCCCATCAAAAGTGGGGAAAGGATATGAACAGACGTTCTCAAAAGAAGACATTTATACAGCCGACAAACATATGAAAAAAGGCTCAACATCGCTGATCATTGGAGAAATGCAAATCAAAGCCACAATGAGATAACCATCTTACACCAGTCAGGATGGTGATTATTAAAAACTAAAAAAAACAACAGATGCTTGCAATATTGCAGAGAAAAAGGAACACTATACTGATGGTGGAAATGTAAATTAGTTCAATCATTGTGAAACACAGTATGGCAATTCCTCAAGGATCTTGAAGTAAAAATACCATTTGACCAAGCTATCATATTACTTGGTATATACCCAAAGGAATATAAAATTTATTCTACTATAAAGACATGCACACTTACGTTTATTGCAGCACTATTTACAATAGCAAAGACATGGAACCAATCTAAGTGCCCATGAGTGACATACCAGATAAAAAAATATGGTACATATACACCATGGAATACTATGCCACCATAAAAAGGAATGAGATTCTGTCCTTTACAGGGACATGAATGAAGCTAGAAGCCATCATCCTCAGCAAACTAACACAGGAACAGAAAACCAAACACTGCTTGTCCTCACTCACAAGTGAGAGTTGAACATTGAGAACACATGGACACAGGGAAACAACACACGCCAGGACCTGTTGAGGGTTGGGGGTTGAGGGGAGGGAACTTAAAGGATAGGTCAATAGGTGCAGCAAACCACCAAGGCACATATATACCTATGTAACAAACCTGCACATTCTGCACATTGACCACTGATAATATCTTTGCAAGTTGGTGCCTGGGTTCTTATGGCATATCCCAACATTTTTTGATCACTTTCTTACTTTCCGGTACAAAAGGATATTCTATTACTCACCTTGTATTTTACTTGCCACAACACTTGGATCTGTCTTTTCTCTAAGGGATTCATTTCTTCAAGACATTTTATTAGAAGGTAGAATTTAGAACCCAAGATCTGGGTGCTCATTGGTACTGAGGCATATTCCTCCCAGGCCCCCTCAGGGAGGAAGGCTAGGAAATATATGAATGACATATACATGTGTGTAATTATGGATTTATACAGAAATCTCCAATTCCACTTCATACCACAGGGTTCATCTTAGTGTCAGCCCTCTACATACTTGTTAACTCAGTTCTCCAAAAGGGAGAACCCTGAGACCCACTAGCCTCAATAAATTTATTTGTTTGCTTAATCCTGAAATGCCCAGAAGTTGTTTCAGAACTACTAACCCATATGACTGTGAAAAACAAAGTGACTAACTAAAATTCAATATGTGTACACTATTTTTATCTTTAATCTGAAGTATATAGTCAAAATACCATGTTCAAAAGTTTTTTGGGAAAAAAGAAGAACCAAAATATTGAGTCGAATAATCACACTTTGAGTAGATCAACTAAGAGGGAATGCTGGAATTCAACAGAGAAATGACAGAAAAGGAAAGAGAGGGAAGTGAGGCAGCCTGCCTGGCTGGGACTGACTGAGAGACTGGAGAGGATTTCCAACATGAGAAGGGAAAAATGAGTGACTACCAGTGATCCACATTCTCACCATGGAGTCCTGCAATTCTAGCCATGAGAGTCCCTTGACCCAGAGGGGCCCAAGATATATGCCGGTAGCTGCCTGGAGACTGCATAATGGCATTTCTCCTGAGAGAGAGCTCACTCTGGAGGCCTGGGCAGCTGTAGCAAGGCACCATTTTGAAAGCCCAGCCCCCGCTAGACTACATCCTCCTCTAAGGCCTAAAAGCCCTTGCATCTCCACATCCCTGGTGCCCCAACACACAGCTCCCATGTGCAGCTGGGTGTTGCTCTTGGTTGTAGCCACAAGGTCTAAAGCAGAGGTCTCTGGCAATGACCCCACTGCCCTCATTAACAGTGCCACATCACATTTATATGTGCCCTGAGGAAAGGCTACTCTGCTTGTAGCCACCAACTAGGATCAAAGTATGTGTTCTGCTAGCTGTCTGCTTACAGCTGCTGCCACTGAAAGCAGCGCCACTCTCCTCTCCAGTAAGACCACAGTGCAGGTGCTATTGCCCTCACCTAAGCATTTGACAGGGACCTAGGGATCAACCTGTCTCTGCCTACCACAGCCAGTCTCACACAAATCAATGAGGGTGCTTCAGGAGAGGCCTGCCCAGCCCAGCTCTACTCACCCTTCCTCCTCATCACAGAAGCATATAATCCAAGATCCTAGGGATCACTGTGTACCATCCACCACCACTGGTGCTAACCACTCTTCCCAGGGTCATGAGGATGGGCCCACCCAACCTGCCCCTAACACACCAGCTGTCACTCACCAACACATACCACCTGTGGGCCTTCAGATTGGCCTACACAGCCCATTATAGCCACTGCCAACACCAGCACAAATCACTTGGGAGCCAGAAGATTGTCCCCCACTGCGACAGCCTTGTCTACATCATGTTCAGTGCCCAAGGGCCTGGGGACCTGCCCACCTGCCCAGCCCACCACTACAACTTTTGGCACCTGAGAAAGCCCAAGAATTGGCCCACCTGAACCTGCTAACACCAATTCCAGTACACACTACCTTGGGGCCCAACCAGTGCTTAGGCTGCCGCTGCAACCCCTGGGGCCTGAGGTTTAGACCACCTGATGTATCAGTACCCAGCAAAACTTCACCATAGCCTCTACTAACAATTTCCTTGGTACCAACAAGACATCAAGGAAATCACAGACATCATGGATGCTGTTCACAGCCAAAAAAAGTCATATGTAGATGACACTACTGCACAAATCCAGAATCATAGCCAAAGTGCCCTACCCAATCAACACCACAGATACATATTCAGAAAAAAGTCCTCCCGTACAAAAGCAAATTCAAAAATCTGGAAGAAGAGGCTGTTATACCAGATGTGCAGATATCAACATAAGGACACAAGAAACGTGAAAATGCAAGGAAATGGGACACCTCCAAAGGAATACAGTAATTCCCTAGCAACAGATTTCAATGAGAAATAAAGTTATGAAATCTTGGAAAAATAATTCAAATTAATGATATTAAATAAGCTCAGTGATATACAAGACAACTCAGAAAAACAATACCAAAAATTCAAAAAAATAATTTATTACATAAATGAGAAATGTACTGAGGAGATAGATAATGTAAAAAAGAACCAAACAGAAATTTGGGAACTAAACAACTAACTGAATAAAATATAAAATACATTCAAAAGTGTCAACAATAGACTAAATCAAACAGAAGAAATAATTTCAGAACTTAAAGACAGGGCTTTTAAAATAACCCAGTCAGAAAAAAAAATCAAGCCTACATAGAATATGGGACACCATAAAGCAACTGAATATTCAAATTTTGGGTGTCTCAAAAGGCAAAAAGAAAACAAAAGAAATAGAAAATCTGTTTCACAAAATAGCTGAAGACTTTACATGTCTAACAAGATATTTAAACAGATATAGGCAGCTAAGAGATCCCCAAATAGATACAATGCAAAAGATCTTCTCCATGGCACATTGTAGTCAAATTTTTTTTTTTTTTTTTTTTTTCGAGACGGAGTTTCATTCTTGTTACCCAGGCTGGAGTGCAATGGCGTGATCTCAGCTCACCGCAGCCTCTGCCTCCTGGGTTCAGGCAATTCTCCTGCCTCAGCCTCCCGAGTAGCTGGGATTACAGGCATGTGCCACAATGCCCAGTTAATTTTTTGTATTTTTAGTAGAGACGGGGTTTCACCATGTTGACCAGATGGTCTCGATCTCTTGACCTCGTGCCGCCTCAGCCTCCCAAAGTGCCGGGATTACAGGCGTGAGCCACCGCGCCCGGCTGTAGTCAAATTTTTAAAAGTGAGTGACAAAAAGAGAACTTTAAAAACAGCAAAAAAAAAAAAAAAAAAAAAAAAAAAAAAAAAAAAAAAGTCTAGTCACTTATCAGGGAATCTACATCAGAATAACAGAATATTTCTCAGCAGAAACCTTATAGACCAGGAGAGAATGAGATGGAATATTCTAAGTGCTGAAAGAAAAAGAAAACTATTAGCCAAAGATACTATACTCAGTAAAGTTGTCTTTCATAAATGTCTTTCCTAGAAAAGGCAAAGCTGAGAAAATTCATTACCACTAGATGGGACCTACAGTACATGCTTAAGGGAGTCCTACATCTGGAAACAAATGGACTCTATCATCACAAAAGCACACAAAAGTGAGAAAGAAAAAATACCCTGATAGAGCAAATGCACAAATGAGGAAGAGAAAGAACTCAAATGTTACCACCACAGAAAACCACCAAACTGCAATGATAAACAATGAGAAAGAAAGAAACAAAGGATATATAAAACAACAAGAAACCAATTAATAAAATGACAGAAATATGTCATATGTCAACAATAACTTTAAATAAACTAAACTTTTCACCTAAAAGATATAGATTGCCTGGTGGATAAGAAAAAGACATGACTCAACTATATGCTGTCTGCAAGAAACTCATCTCACCTATAAAGACACATATAGGCTGAAAGTGAAAAGAAGGAAAAAGGTATTCCATGACAATGGAAACCAAAAACAAGCAGTAGCTGTGGTTATATTAGATAAAACAGACTTAAATTGAAAACAGAAAAAAAAGAACGCTATTACATAATGATAAAGTGATAAATTTGGCAAAAAGATAAAACAATTGTAAACGTATATGCATCCAATACCAGAGGCCCAAATATATAAAGCAAATGTTGTATCTAAAGGGGAAGATACATTCCAATACAACAATAGTTAAGGACTTCAACACTCCATTCTCAGCATTAGACAGATTATCTAGACAGAAAATTAACAGAAACAATTGCATTAAAATTTCACTTTAAATCAAGTAAACCTAACAGACATTTATAGAGCATTTCATCCAATAGCTACAGTTGCATTAAAATTTCACTTTAAATCAAGTAGACCTAGCAGACATCTACAGAACATTTCATTGAACAGCTACAGAATACACATTCTTCTCATCAGCACATGGAACATTCTCCAGAATAGACCATGTATTAGGCAAAAAAAAAAAAATCTCAACAAATATATATATATGAAAGAAATTTATAAAATCCTGAAAAAAGAATTCAAATAAGCTCAGTGAGATACAGAACAATTCAGAAAAGCAATACAAATTTTTTTTAAAAATTAACATATAAGTGAGAAATTTACCAGAGATATTTAAAAAAAAAATCTTCAACATTATGTTAAATATATTTTAAACATACATATAGTAGCTATTTTAAATGAGATTAAGTCTCTTTATTTCATTTTCACTAGTTTGTTATTGATGTATAGAAATGCTACTAATTTCTAGCTATTTTATATATATAATATTTATAATTTGTATATATATAAATTATAAATTAACTAAGGAGGTAAAAGACCTATACAGGGAAAACTTTGACACACTGATGAAATAAATTAAAGAGAATACAAACAAATAGAAATGCATCCCATGCTCATGGATCACAAAAATTAATATCATAAAATCATTAAAATGAACATAATGATCAAAGTATTCTATAGATTCAATGCAATCCCTGTCAAAATACCAATGACATTGTTTACAAAATAGCAACAACGAAAAAATCCTAAAATTTGTATGGATCACCCCCCCCCCGCCCACACACACACACAAAATGCCCAGCCCAGATAACCAAAGCAGTCCTGAGAACTGATGAACAAAGCTGGAGGCATTACATTACATGACTTCAAAATAGACTGCAAGGCTATAATAACCAGAACATCATGCTACTGGTATAAAATCAGACACATAGACCAATGGAACAAAATAGAGAAACCAGAAATAAATCTACATATTTATAGCTCACTGAGTTTTTACAAAGGTGTCAAGAACATATGTTAGAGAAAGGATACCCTCTTCTATAAATAGTGCTGGGAAAATTGGATAGCCATATGCAGAAGAATAAAATTGGACTGCTATTTCTCACATTGTACACAAATAAATCCAAAATGGATTAAAGAGTTTAAAAGCAAGACCTGAAACTATAAAAACACTAGAAGAAAACTTAGGGGGAACACTTTAGGACAGTGGTCTAGGCAAAGATTTTAGGATTATAAATCAAAAGTACGGTCAACAAAAACAAAAGTAGATAAATGAGACTATATTAAACTAAAAAGCTTCTTCATAGCAAAGGAAAGAATCAACAGAGTGAAGAAATGACCTGCCAAATGGGAGAAAATTCACATACTATTCATCCCACAGGGAACCAATATCCAGAATATAAAAGGAACTTGAGATAGTAAAGCTGTGTCCCCACCCAAATCTCATCTTGAATTGTAGCTCTCATAATTCCCACATGTCACAGGAGGGATGCAGTGGGAGGTTACCAAATTATGGGGACAGGTTTTGCTTATGCTTTTCTTGTGATAGTGAGTAAGTCTCAGGAAATGTGATGTTTTATAAAGAACAGTTCCCCTGCACAAGCTCTCTTGCCTGCTGCCATATAATACATGCTTTTGCTCCTTCACCTTCCACCATGATTACTCCTCTTTCACCTTCCACTTCCCCAGCCATAGGAAATGTGAGTTTGTTAAATCTCTTGCTTTATAAATTACCCAGTCATGAGTATTTCTTCATAGCAGTATGAAAATAGACTAATACAGAACTCAAAATAACTCAACAGGAGAAAATAATAATAATCTGATTATATGCAACTGATTATAAAGTGAGTAAAGGACATGAATAGACATTTCTCAAAAGACATATAAATTGCCAATAAGTATCTTAAAAATGCTCAACATTACTAATCATCAGGGAAATGCAAATCAAAACCACAAAGAGATGTCCTCTTACTCCAGTTAGAATGGCTATCAGTAAAATGACAAGAAATAACAGATGCTGGTGAAGATGTAAAGAAAAGAGAATTCTTATTGGTGGAAATGTAAATTAGTGTAGCTGTTATGGAAAACAGTATGGAGGTTTTTCAAAAAAACTAAAAATAGAATTACCATACCATCTAGCAATCTTGCTACTGGCTATTTATCCAAAGGAAATGAGATTAATATATAAAATAGATACCTGTACTCACATATTAAATGAAGCACTATTCACAATTGCAAAGATATGGAATTCACCTAATTGTCTGCCAACAGATAAATGGATAATAAAAAGTGGTATGTATACACAACATAATACACTTGGTCATTAAAAAGAATGAAATTATGTCATTTGCAGCAACACAGATTGAACTGGAGGTCATTATGTTAAATGAAATAAGCCAGGCACAAAAAGAAAAATATCACATATTCTCACTCATATGTGGGAGCTAAAAATGTTGATCCCATGAAGGTAGAGAGTAGAATGACACCAGAGGCTGGGAAGGATGTGTGGGTGGCAGGGAGAGGGATAGAGAGAGGCTGGTTAACAGGTACCAACACACAGTTAGGTGGAAGAAGTTTTAGTGTTCAATAGCAGAGTAGATTGACTATAGTTAACAAAAATATGTTGTATATTTCAAAATAAAAGAGAGGGCTTGAAGTGTTCCCAACACATAGAAATAACAAGTACTCAAGGTGATGGAAATCCTAAATACCCTGACTTGATCATTATATAGTTTATGCAGGTAGCAAAGTATCACATATACTCTATAAACATGTACAAATATTATGTGTCATTTTTTAAAATAAAGTATAAAAAGTTATTTGGGCTACTTTTCTCTCCCTCTTGGTTGCTGCAATATTTTTAACACTTTTCTTTTTTCTTTCTTTTTTTTTTTTGTAGGGGGATGTTTCTAATTTCTACTCTCCCTGTTAATTTATTTTCTTTAGCACGTATTTGGTAATGATGGTTTGCTGTTTTATTTTATTTCTATTCAGAGTTCTGTCAGGCTGTGTCTAATAGTGTCTTGCTATCTTACATCTCTTCCTCAAGTTTCCACTCCTTCTTCATTGTATACTTTTTAAATGGCATTTCTTTAAAATTAATGAAAATTTTATTTTTTGTAAATTTGCTCTTCTCCATATCAATAATTTTCTGGGGAATACTCTTCTTCAGGTGTTCTTTGCTGCTCTTTTCTTCCTTTTTTGGTAGCATCTTTGTATAGATGTCCTATATAAAAGGTTCTAGTCCCTTTTCTAAAATATCATTCATATGACTGGGTGTTTTTGAGCCAGCTATCTGCAAGAGATTTTTGTAGGAGGAATGAAGCCAGTGTAAGATTCCAAATTTGTTGCTTTACACAAAGCACACATTCATTCTCTGCTCCTCAGCCTCCTCATGCAACTGCTTCCTGAAAATTTTGTTTCTATGCAGTTCTACATTTGGGCCACCTCTTTTGCTTTGCTTTACTGTGTTACGTCACTTTCACACTATATTTCACAATTTTTCATTCAAGGTGGGCAAACACTTTCTCAGATTTTACTTTTGTTAGAACTTTTTTCCAGTCTGCTGCCACTGAGTTCTGAGGTCGAGAGCCTTTGCTAATAGTTGTATTTGTATTTTCTTATGCCTATGCCCCGACCTCTGAATTTTACAGCTGCCTATTGCCAAGAGCTAGTAGCTATTTTCCTAAGGAACCAACTGAAATGGATTCAATGTATTCATCTAAAGCAGTGCCAAATCTGTTTTTATGGATGTAACTGTTTCTAATATTCTTAGACTGGTTACTCAAAGAGCAGAACCTGAGGCATAAGCCTATGTGGTATTGCTTTATTAAGCAGTGTGATCTCCAGGGATCAGGAGTTAGAGAAAGAAAACAAGGAATGAGGACAGAGGACAGACAATGCAAGAGTGCATTCCTGGGCTGGCTACCACTTCACATCAAGCAAGCCTGACTGTTCTTTTTTTTTTTTTTTTTAACTGTCTTTTGAGTTGCATGTTCCAAGTTGCACATGCATGGGCACTGCTTTGGTATGAATGTTTGTTTGTGTTTCATTCAAAATTCATGTTGACACATAATCCCCAATGCAACAATATTAAAAGATGTGGCTTCTGGGAAGTAATTAGGCCATAAGGACCCCACCCACATGAATGGATTTGTGCTTTTATTAAGAAGCTGAAGAGAACTAGTTAGGCCCCTTTTGCCCTTTCACCTATCACCATGTGAGGACTCAGAATTCAAGGCACCATCTTGGAAGCAGAGACCAGACCCTCACCAGACACAAAACCTGCCAGTGTCTTGATTTTGGACTTCTAGCCTCTAGACCTGTGAAAAATAAATTCCTGTTATTTATAGATTATTCGGTCTCATATTTTGTGATAGCAGCAGTGACAGACCAAGACAGCACCAAGCTGAGACTGCTGTTCTTACTAAACTTCAGAGTCAACAAAGAAGCACTAATAACAGTCGCAGGTGGACAAACAGAAGTCTCTATTATATGGTGGCTGCAGATTTGGATGGCCACAGGTTCTGCTTTACAGACAGAGTCCCAGTTTAGGTCTGTGGCTGTGCTGTAGTTGTTAAAAGCACCTACCTTTTCTCTAAAACCTCTTCTGAATTCTATGGCAAATTATATGTGGAGCAATCAGTAGTGGGTGAGCCAGAAACAAGTGTCCAAAGTCCTTGGAAACACCTGAGTCTGAAAAGAGCAGAAGTAGCATCAAAGAGGTGCCTGAAGCACAGTCTTCAGTATTTTTCTGGATATTGTCTACCTTCAAGTATACTCTCTAGTCAGTCACATACTCCGAGAGGATGAGAATGACTTTTCCTTTGTTGGAAATGTTAATACTGACGTTCTAGGGACCTCATTTTCCAGGCCATTTGCCAGTGAATATTTCTAAATATTCATATAAATAAAATGATAAAATGCATGAGAGAGGGATAGGGTGATGGCCTGCTCTCCCAAAGGAGGTGATGAAGTGTTTATGCAGGTAAGTATTCAACATGACCTTGGACTATAGTTTCAACCTATAAATTCAACCAAAAATGACTACAATTTCAACCTAAAAATTATCAACTTTTAATATTATTTCAATGCTGACATTCATTGATGGGGTTTAATTAATGGCCCATAATACAGTCCTGAAAAATATCTCTACTCAAAACTACTTCAAGAAAATGCATGTAATCTGAAAATTGTTACACAGTTCTAAATTCTGCCAAACCTAGAAAGATCATGATCAAGCAAAATATATCTTCCGAAATAATCTCTGAATATTTTCAAACAGCCCAGACATAGTATCCAGAGTACTGTTCTGCTTATTGTAATTTTGGCTTCAAAGGTAAAAGTTAATTGGATATATTGAAAACCCCAGCAAAACTCCAGAAGTAAAAGTCATCCATTTTAATTAGGAAATGTTCAGAGCATATCATGGTCGGCAATCATCCGAAATGCAAATCATGAGTCATTCTAATATGCAAATCACAAAGCAAGGGGCAAGATTTTTCAAAATGTGTTCTCTCCCACAGACTGGAATTTGCATTTAAAAGCACAAAAACAACTGTCTGAAAGATTTGGTCACAACATCAGCAAAAAGAAGCAAATCAAGAGAACCATCAGCTATTAACTCTCAAAAAGCCCTTTTGATATATCACTTGCTAAGGCACACAGAAGGGAGTTGGGATGGGGGGCCACAGAGCCCCTCCAATCAACCAACCAACAGACCAAACAATTGTATGTGAGTTGAGAATAAAATGATTGCACATAAAATGCTGGAAAATTAAAGCTATGAGAAAAACCTGTGCTTCCTTACTCTAATACAAAAACATATTGTTTCCTCGATTTGATGATACCATCAAGTAGAAGCTGCATTATCAATTTAGTAACAGGATTTTGGAGAAAAAAATGTGCATTTTTTTGTTTCTTGTTAGCTGCTTTTTTTCATTAACCAACAACAGCATACATTTCACATAATAATTTATCATTCTTTCCTTTTGCTAAATTTTTTTTTACTTACAGAGACAGAGAATTATTCTAAAAGACTTTTAACATTATGGAGATACACTGCCTTTCAAAATTCATGCTTGTTGGGTTTTTGATATATATAGCAGCTTTAGGATTATGAGCATAACTTTGGGGCATTTCAAAAATATTAAATTTCCTATGATTCAATGTATAGCTTAATTTTTGTCTTACTTGAAACATATTTTGCTGATAGTCATCCAGTTCTTGAAAGTCAGACAGACATTTTAATAGGTAGGTAGTCACTGTCTAAGAGATAGAAATATGAATTAATTATAGCAACCATTTCAAGCTTTCACTATCAGAGTTTTGGCAATTTCTACTTCCTTTGATTATATTGCATGGATGTGAATGACTGTATTTTTTAAACTATAGTTGTAAAACTAAATTTCTTAAATATTTTAAGCAATGAATTACAGATCCAAAACTAAGTTAAATTGCAAATGCTACTACTACTGCCACCACCACCGCCACCACTACTACTACTAATACTATTGTAAATAATTCATAGATACACCTGCATTTAGAGGATGCAAAATACTTTCACAACAAGGCCAAATCCATGGATATTAATCAGTGCTAGTCAATAATCATTTACAGATAATTTTCTCTTCTGGCTGTAATGGAGTGGCTTGCAGCGGAATAACATTATTTCCACTGTGAATACTTACAAATTTATTTTACATCATTTTGAAGGTATTAGAGAGCACCTGAGCTACTCTAAAGATTTGAGTGTCCAGATTTTGAAAGAGAAAGGACATACTTAATGTACACCTATTTATCTGCATGTTGCTTTTCTTCTCAAAATATTTTTTGATTCATGGCCCATAAAAGGAGTCTGAGAAGCTGGTCAGTGAGTGACCACTAAGTGGCAGAGAAGTCAGTAATAGTTGTAGGCAACACCATAACCCTGAAAAGGCAAAAAAAAACCAGAATCTAGGCCCGCTAAGGTAGCCAAGGTAGCCAAGATAGGTGTCACAGAATCAACATTCAACTTCCTTAATTTTCTTCATCACGTGTTTGTTTCCTTTTGCATTGATTTCTGCTCTTCTCAGCTTTCTCTTATAGACAGCATAGATTTGGCTCTGCCTTTTATGGTCAGTCTGAAAACCTCTGCCTTTTAATTGGAGTGTTTATATAGATACATAAAAAGTAATGATTGAGAAATGAGTTTAAATTAACCATTTTGTTATTGCTTTTCTATTATTTCCATCTGTTTTTTGTTGCTCTTGGTCTCTTTTCCTGCCTTCTTCCAACACTTTTTCTTTTCTCATTCAAAGAAAAAGAATTTTGATTCAGTATGTAATCAAGGAAGCTATTTAAAAAATAAATGCTCAAGGGGCATAAGTAGAACAACCTTAGATGTCATCATGTACTTGTCCAGGGACATTGTTTTCACGAAGAAAGGAGGCATATCAACAGAAAGGGAGCACCAAGTTGCCAGGGATTCTATGCTTAGGCATTCTGCCCTGTTTGTGGATCTTCATTCATAGCCAAAGTAAAAACTATCCTTTGTGGTAGTGCTTAGTTCTGTTTAGAAAAATTCAGAGACCAAGCATAGTAGCTCATATCTGTAATCTCAGCACTGTGGGAGGCCAAAGCAGGCAGATCACTTGAGCTCTGGAGTTTGAGACCAGCCTGGGCAACATGGCAAAATGCCTTCTCTACAAAAATAAAAAATTTAAAAATAAATATTAAATGAAATTAAGATTTTAGCTTCTTCTCTTTCTAAGCACATGGTAGGATCTACTTCCCCTGCCCTTTGAAATTAGGCGTAGACATGTTATTTGCTTTCATCGTGAAACATGAGTTGAAATAATAAGTAACACTTCTAGGCAGAAACTCTAAGAGCAAACACAAACTGCAGCATTGTCTCCAGCACCTAGATCATAAAAGCCATGGAAAGTCAGAGTCTCTGCAGCCTGGATACCTAAGTAACTGCAACAAACCTCCTGCTGACTATGAGAGAAATGGAGAGTAATTTAAAATACAAAAGAAACTGTACGGCAAGTCGCTGATTTGTGGCTGCTTATTACTGCAGTACAACTTAACTCATCCTTTCTGATATACCCTTTAAAATCTTTTGGCCTGCATCTCCCCGCGAGCCGCGGGTCAAGTGCCTGCAGCTAAGTGCGCGCGAGGATCCGCCACCCACCCGTTCGGTGTGGGCTCTGACGTTAGGGTCTTTGTGTCATGACAACCGCTCCAGCAGCCGTTTAGGAGACAGCAGATAACGGCCGCCTTAGCCCTGAGCGGGTGCCCGACCCTTCTCTTCAAGGACCCCAAGCCAAGCAGCGACCCTGAGCTGACAGCCCGAGCTCCAGGCAATGGCGGCCTCCCACCGGCCCATCAAGGGGATCCTGAAGAACAAGATCTCCAGGACTTCCTCCATGGTGGCGACGTCCGAACAGTCCCGCGCGCGTCTCCGCGAGGAGCTGAGTAAAAAATCCCAGAAGTGGGATGAAATGAACATCCTGGCGACCTATCGTCCAGCAAACAAAGACTATGGTTTAATGGAAATAGATAAACCAAACACTCCTTACCATGGTTTGATGGGTGACGAAGAAGACGCATGTAGTGACGCAGAAACCACTGAAACCGTGGCACCAGATATCTTAGCTAAGAAATTAGCTGCAGCGCAAGGCTCGGAGCCCAAGTGTCTGGTTCAGGAACAAGACAGCAGTGGGGAGGAGGATAGTAACCTCTCAGCTGAAGAACGAGAAAAAAGGCGACAATTTGAAACGAAAAGAAAGCTTCACTACAATGAAGGACTCAATATCAAACTAGCTAGACAATTAATTTCAGAAGACCTACATGATGATGAGGAAGATGAAGAAACAAGACTGCAGATGGAGAAAGCATGAATATGCAAGAATCAAATCAAGGATCTACTGCAAGTGACCAACGACAAGACAAATCACGAAGTTCATAGATTTGTTCAACACTGCAATTGCTTGTTAAATGTAAACCGTTACTATAATACATTGCTTCTTGCTCTCCACAATTCATGACTTAAGTACCAAAATGCATACCAGTTATTATATATTGCCAAGAATTAAATGATAACCTTAGATGCTGATTAGACTGAAAATTCCTAATTGATATTTATATATTCTTGTGCCTAGTACTTTACCACAAATACAGTGTAATATCATCAATCCAAAACTGCATTACTTTAGTAAAAAACATTGGTTAATATGCATAAGATATTATATAGCTTTTTATGCTTTAGAGGTTAAACAGTATCTTTAAGAGGAACTCATTTTCATCACTCTAAATGTAGTGGTAGCTCTTACAAAGTTTGTTGTAGTTGTCATTTTAATCAAAAGCCAATTTAACAACATGATATATAGACTGATAAATATTCAGGCTGAATGGTATTTTAACACTTGTCTTCAACTTGATTTGTCTGTTTAATTGAAAAGGATTATAAGAGTTACTGTTGCATTTTCTGGCCTACTACCTTTAAAAATTCCTGTCATTTCTTTATATTTACAAGGAAAGGACTGAACTTTTTCTCATCAAAACTAGCTTTTTTCCCACAAATAAATTATCAGATTAAACTTGCACTAAAGTCTGCTGTTTTTTTGGGTTTTTTTGTTGGGGCGTGGTTATGTTTTTGGTACACTGGACAGACTTCAGAGCAGTTTTTTAAAAAATAAATATTCTTTTTTTTTTCTTTTTTTTGAGACAGAGTCTCTCTCTGTTGCCAGATGCCAGGCTGGAGTGCAGTGGCACGATCTCGGCTCACTGCAACCTCCGCCTCCCGGGTTCAAGCAGTTATCCTGCCTCAGCCTCCCAAGTAGCTGGGACTACAGGCATGTGCCACCAGGCCCAGCTAATTTTTGTATTTTTTAGTAGAGACGGGGTTTCACCATATTGGCCAGGATGGTCTCGATCTCCTGACCTCGTGATCTGCCCGCCTTGGCCTCCCAAAGTGCTGGGATTACAGGTGTGAGCCACCCCGCCCAGCCAAAAACAAATATTCTAATGTAGCTATCTCAGAATTCCCTTTAAATACCTGTCTTAACCTCCTGCTTTTATTTCCTACTCCTTTCCACACATATGCACACAATCCTGTACCTTTTAAAGGATCATTGAAGTTGTCACGACATTAGGAACTCTTTCTCTTATACTTCTGTCATTTGCTGCAATACTAAAATTCTTATTTTGACCATCAATGCCTATTAATTCTTCTAATAAATGAACAAAATAGATTGAGTAGCAGTAGTACTATAAGTAGGAAATACAGTTTAACTGCTGAATTTCTATACCTCTCTGATTTACAGCTTGCTAATTAAATTGCTATTATTTGTTTGGCTTACTTAGACTTAAGAAAACAACTAACTGAGGTTTTTTTGTTTTGTTTTGTTTTGTTTTCATGAGGAGAAAATTGTGTGTAACCAGCGATGTGATTATTCCTGAATGTACAGACAGAAGTAAGCCTGGAAATTGTTTAATTTAAAAACTTATAATAGTCCCTGCTTTAAGGGAATACGATAATGTATACCATGACAAATGTACTTTATTCTTCTAGCAGAGTAAGAATGATTTGGAATTTTTTTCCTGGAAATGAAGTTCAGAAAAGCCCTGTGTGTCTTGGATGATGATTGCATTTCTAGACAATTATTTGTATCTTAATTTTTTGTTAGTACCAAAATAATCTGTTATATGAGCAGACTTTCAAATTAATTTCTGTATACTACATATACAAGAAGATTTTAATTGAACAGCTTATCTTCCACTTGCAAGTTTATGGAAATATCAGTATGTCAAAATAAATAAAAAGTGGGAGAATTTTTTGCTGTTAGAAGAATGTGCTTATTATTTTGATTTTCTAAATGAGATATAATCAAAGTACTGCTGAACTATAGGTGCAGTAGTCTACTAAACATTTCAGCAAGTGATAGTACTGATTTAGAAACAAAACTGTTTATCTCTGCTTTCTGAATTAATGTTGGGATTCCGTGTTAAAATCTGTTTTGGGGGATATAGAGATTAAGTCTGTACATACATGTGCACATATATTCATGTACCCAGACCTCTGACTTTTGAGTTCTTAGAAAGTATCCACATGATCTTTTTTGATGCAGAAGTAACTGTTGTACAGTAAAGAAAGGATAAGGCTTTGAACAGCTGATTCTTTTTGTGTTTCCTACAAACTATTTTTTGAAATTTAAATCACAAGCAAACTCATTTTTTGGTTTCTAGAAAGTAAATGATGATTTCAGAGGAGTAAGACACGCCAAGCAGAATGCTCAGTAGGATTTTAGGTAGTCAAATGCAGCTGAAAAAGGTACTTTCAAGTCATAAGTGGCTAAATGATATGGTATGAACTAGTCAAAATATGAACCATTATGATTCAAGTTAGATTTTCCTCTGGAGAGATGGATCTGAATGTTCAGTTCCTGTCAAGGTAGATTTTACTTTCAACTTGTTTATCGATATCACTTTCTGTTACCTTGTCTGTTTATTTGTCTAAAATTTTCTAGGGATGACTAAAGTTTGACATAATGGTAGAAATGGATTGTTAAGAGTAACTTTAAGCTGAAGATTAAAGCAAGATGCCATTTTCCCCATGACTTTCATTTTGTTTACATTTTCCCCTTAAGTTCATTTACACTACACATACTGTAACAAAATACAACAATATGAAAAAATAAATGAATAAAATACAATATTTTAGGTGAGATAATGCAGATTTTACAGCTTTGTGTGCAGACACACATACAAAGGCACAATTTGGGTTCTTACACGTGGTTTTGTTACATTTTAATATTCATGGTCTGATTTGTACTTTCATACTCAACTTTATTCAACATAGAATTTAATTTTTTAACTTCAGAAATTATTATGTTAATATGTAGAATCACATGCTTTGGGTTATCATTAGTGCTTTCTGTCTGGTCCTCTTACAATTACAGCTTTCATTTTCAATATTCAATCTAAAAAAGTTTATTCTTAGAAAAACTTAAACTAATTCATCAAAAGGAAAGTTTTGGGAAAGGCTACTTAATATATACATCCCCTGGGTAGTCTTTATATTGCCTTGTTCCTCAAACACAAGGAAGTTACTAAAGTCACAGTTTGTCAATGAGAAGTGTTAAATATTGGGCTTAGTAAGGCATATAATTGGATTCTAATGTATCTATATTTTTATCAATGATCTGTAAATTACAGAATAAAAACTTTTTGCCTGTACCAGCCATGGAGATCTGCTAATAGGAAAGTTCCAAATCCATGCAAATAGCTTGCATAGACTCATAAAATTATAAAACTTATTTATTAATTCAATATATACTAATTAACATACATTTATTTAACATATGCCATATGCCACACATTGGGCATGCAATGGAAAATTAGACAGATGGAGTCCTTAATGTCATCATCTTGCATTCTTATAGAGGAATCAGATAATAAATGTATTTATATAGCATAACATATATCAGATGGTAAGACCCTAGGACATTATAAGTCATCAAAAGTCTTGAGTTTTCCTCTACTCTTTGTGTGTCTCAGTTCCTCCGTGCTTCTGCTTCTTTTTTTTTTTTTTTTTTTGAGACAGAGTTTCGCTCTTGTTACCCAGGCTGGAGTGCAATGGTGCGATCTCGGCTCACCGCAACGTCTGCCTCCTGGGTTCAGGCAATTCTCCTGCCTCAGCCTCCTGGCTTCTGCTTCTTTAGTTTAATTATACGCTTTCCTTCCCTCTGACAGCTGGTTTTCTTCTATTTCTATCCAAACATTCACTCTACATCATGGCTTCTGATTAGCCATAATTTTTGTTTCCTCCTAAATTCACCTTTCTTATATTCTACCTCATGGTCTTTCTTGAAGCATCCTATTAGTTTCAGAGCCCAGTTCCAGCTTCTTCTATCTCTCCATATTTTTCAGCTTAAATTTCCAAGAGAGAGAGTCAGATTTGCCCAGCAGGCCTTGGCATAAGCCACTTACGGAGCATGTAGACCTCCCATACGTGGATGAGATGCCCTCCTCAATCAGTCAGAGTCTGAAGAGTAATGTCTTCCCTCACCACACAATAGACTAGGGACATCTTCTTCAAAAGGGTCAAGAGCAGGGACATCTCCCTTGAGGAAACAGTAGGCATGGCCCAGGATTATTCTGCCAGTTATAAGTGTACAAAGGAAAAAAACACCTCTGCTTAGAAAACAGGTTTTTAGCTACCTATTCTATCCAAAATAAAAATGAGGAATGTGAAAGTTAATATTGAGTCTCAACTTGATTAGATTGAAGGATGCAAAGTATTGTTCCTGGGTGTGTCTGTGAGGGTGTTGCCAAAGGAGATTAACGTTTGAGTCAGTGGACTAGGAGAGGCAGACCTACCCTTAGTCTGAGTGGGCACCATTAATCAGCTGCCAGCCTGGCTAGGATAAAAGCAGGCAGAGGAACGTAGAAGAACTAGACTGGCTAACTTTTCTGGCCTCCATCTTTCTCCCATGCTGGATGTTTCCTGCCTTTGAACATCAGACTCCTAGATCTTCAGCTTTTGGACTCTTGGACCTACACCAGTGGTTTACCAAAGACTTCTGGGTCTTCAGTCACAGACTAAAGGCTGCACTGTCAGCTTCCCAGCTTTTTAGGTTTTGGGACTTGGACTGGTTTCCAGCTTGCAGACAGACTATTGTAGGGCTTCACCTTATGATCAAGTGAGTCAATACACCTTAATAAACTCCCTTTCATATATACTTCTATCCTATGAGTCCTGTCCCTCCAGAGAACCCTAACACAGGAAGCCATTAGAGACTCTTCATGTTACAATGGAAAACTAAACTAAAACTAAATTAAAAAGCCAACACATCCATCAAAACATGATGTTTCATTAGGACAGGTTAAACATCATCTTCCTATAGAAAAAACAAACAAAACAAAAACTTTTGATCATCTATGCTATGTATAAACCTAGACAAAACCTGTGTCTGTTAGATGGCCAGCTCTTTCCCCTGCAGTTCAAGAAAAAAATAAAAATGTAGATCATCAAAATAGAACAACTGAAATGGTTATGGAGATGGGATGGGCTAAATACTTGAAACTACTCAAATTGGAAAGCCGG
The DNA here is from genome assembly GCF_030222135.1 of Aotus nancymaae. Lineage (NCBI taxonomy): Eukaryota > Metazoa > Chordata > Mammalia > Primates > Aotidae > Aotus > Aotus nancymaae. The sequence goes on along the minus strand of NW_026988570.1, from coordinate 4,113,296 downwards.
AGACTGAAATAAACAAAGGAACCACAGCCAGACTGTATATGACAATAGGACTCTGCCCTACAATCTGTAGCTACCAGTCCAGGAAGCCAAATCATAACTTCTGCCGCAATCAACTCACATTGGCCGGGACTTGGTCAAAGACTGGGAGCTCCCCTACTTTTTGCTCTTGCTTCTAACATAGGACCAACAAAGGAAAGCCACACGTGCTCCCAGATCAATCACAAGGGATGTCTCATTTCTGATTAGGTCATCTCCAGCTTCCCCAGGTCAACAGCCTTCAACAGGCCAACCACCTTAAATACTTGAAGTCTTCTCTTTTATCCCCTTATAAAGCTTTTTTGCTTGTACTTGACTTTGCATTTCTGCAAAAAGCAAGTAATAGTAACTAACTCCCTAGAACAGATAGCATTGAATAAATCACATCTGTTTATTTTCTGTTTCTGTTTCTGTTCTGTTTCTGTTCTGAAATGGTCTTCGTTTATTTCCACAAGAAAAAAGGTACGATGATAAATGTCCGTAAAATCATAAATGATCTGTACAGGGAGAGCAGAGACTTAACCAATAAATTTTGTTCTTTGATAAGGATGTAATAAGTTACTCAGTGTCTCTTAAGATTAAAGTCAAGGTCAGGAGATGTTCCCTGTGAAAATGATTATAACAAAGTAAACAAATCATATAGCCATAAGGAAACCCATTCTTAAGAAGTTATTTGTAAAGTTGATCTTGCTATATACAGTGTTACTTCTGTTTCCTCCAAAATCAGGCCACCAATAAAAAATTTGATTGAGACCAATAAGTAGTAACTCCATAGTGACATACAGAAACCAAGATATATGAGGATTGACTCTGGTCCCAATCCTCTTCCATGCTCTGCCTGCCATCTACACTGCCCTTATAGACCATGATCTCCCATGACCTATACTCCATGTTGCATGCAATGCATGAGTGAGTAAATACTGGCCCATGTGTCTTGTTAGTGTTTTGTGAGTTAATAATGTCAGCTCCCTCAAGCAAATGTTAATTTTCTGAGGACAAAACCATAAAGGTACATGTCCTGAACTACTTGTGTAGTAACAACACAGTTTAATTAAGTCAATCATAAAAATTGACTTCAGAAGGAACTGCTGTCACATGTACTTATGATACAACTGTGATTACATACATCACAGTTGTATATTGCATTTGCTTGTTTTGTTATCTATATCCACTACCAACTAGAAAGCCGTTAGGGCAATAACTGCTTTGTTGTTGTTGTTACTCATTTTTGCATTTCCCGTACCTAACAGAGTAGCTAGTTCATGATAGGGCCTTGATGATGAATGTTTTGTTTGCTGTCAACTTCTACCTGAGAAAGAATTGTATAGGAAACGGCAATGATCTGACCTAGGTAGCAACTGGTGCATTTTACATTTAAGGGGTAAGAAAACTTTTCCTGAGGCTGGGCGCGGTGGCTCACACCTGTAATCCCAGCACTTTGGGAGGCCGAGGCGGGTGGATCACGAGGTCAAGAGATCGAGACCATCCTGGTCAACATGGTGAAACCCCGTCTCTACTAAAAATACAAAAAATTAGCTGGGCATGGTGGCGTGTGCCTGTAATCCCAGCTACTCAGGAGGCTGAGGCAGGAGAATTGCCTGAACCCAGGAGGCGGAGGTTGCGGTGAGCCGAGATCACGCCATTGCACTCCAGCCTGGGTAACAAGAGCGAAACTCTGTCTCAAAAAAAAAGAAAAAAGAAAAAAAAAAAAAGAAAACTTTTCCTGAAAGGAACAGATGGTAAATTTTAGGCTTATAAGACATAGGGTCTTTGTGGCAACTACTCAACTGTACCCTTTCTCAGCCAAACCATCCTAGACAACAGTAAACAAATAGGGAGCTGTGTTAATACCATTTTCTTTACAAAAACAGATAGAAGGCTGGATTTGACCTGAGGCCCACAATATGCCTACCTATGAACACAGAATATCCGTACTTCAAAGCGAGATAGGAATTAGATATACTCTGTAAATCCCAATTTAAGCAATACTTCACAATAGCCATAAGCAGGGCCTCTAAACTATTCCCAATGCGATGCAATTTGCAGCCTATACTCAAAACGGAGGGAAATGTTGAATTTCAGTTAGAGCTTAGTGAAAATAAAGATGGACCTTCGCTAAATAATCCCTGCTCTAGGAGGAATGGAATTTACCATTTGTCTCTATAATAACACTGTTCATTGAAGGATTACTTACCATTAACCAAACTTTTAATATACATCATTTATTCAATCCCCAAAGAACACTACAAAGTAGAAATTATCATTTTTATTTTAGACATAAAGAAGTAGAAAAATAGGTTAGTGAATGTGTTCTTTGAAGTCACAAGATTTGTGCAAGGAAAAGATAGCCTTAAGCTCAGGACTAACCAACTGCATAAACCATGTGCTTTGCAGACTGCAGATCCCTTAGCAGGAGAGGGGAGAGCTGGTGTCATGAAATGTATGTATATTAAAACAATGACCTACATTGATAAAATAAACATAGCTTCTACTGAAAATCTGATTTTAATTTTCTTTTAAGACTTGATATTTGTCCCCAAAGATTAGAAGAAAAACCTATAAGATGAAATTAAACTCTTAGGATTTGATTTGACAATTACATTGAAATTCTATTCATTACATAATCTCATTATATGTATCTCGTTATATAATCTCATTATATTATACATAATCTCATATAATCTCATTATATATGTGAGATTATATATAATGAGATCTCATATATATATATTGAGATCATATATGTGATGAGATTATATACATGATGAGATTATATATGAGGAGATTATGTATATGATGAGATTATATACATAATGAGATTATATATCATTATATATAGATTACATATGTATATATGTATAAATATTTTATATATGTATATATGTAAATATGTATACATGTATACATATACTATACATATACATATGTATATATGTATATATAATATATATGATGAGATTATATTTATGATATTATATATAATGAGATTATACATGATGAGATTATATATATAATAAATATTTAATTATATATAATATATATAATATATTTATATATTATATATTATAGATGTAATTTCACATATTATATATGTAATCTCATATGTATAATCTCACTATATATAATCTCATTATATATAAAATCTCATCACATATATAATCTCATAATCTCATATATATATAATCTCATATATATACTCTCATATATATAAAATCACATATAATCTAATTTTATATATAATCATACATATAATCTCATATGCATGATCTCATTATATATATAATCTCATCATATATATAATCTCATTATATATATAATCTCATCATATATAATCTCATTATATATAATCTCATCATATATAATCTCATCACACATATGGTCTCATTATATATAATCTCATCACATATATAATCTCATTATATAGAATCTCATCATATAGAATCTCATCATATATGAGCTATATAATCTCATCATATATATAATCTCATTATATATAATCTCATATATAATCTCATTATATATAATCTCATCATATATAATCATCTCATTATATATAATCATTTATGTAATCTCATCATATATGTAATCTCATTATATGTATAAAAATCATATATATAATCTCATATATATCATCATATATAATCTCATCGCATATATGATCTCATCATATATAATCTCATCATATATGATCTCATCATATATAATCTCATCATATATAATTTCTGTATATATAATCTCATCATACATATAATCTCTGTATATATAATCTCATCATATATAATCTCATTATATATATAATCTCATTGTATATATAATATCATTATATATAAACAAGTTGCACATTTAAGTTGCACATTTTTAAAAAAATTTTAATAATGACCTAACATGATAAGGAGTTCCTTTTCAAAGAATGTAACTTTATAGAAGCAATGCAGAAGCAAATGCTAGATTCCCAGGTGTACTACTGGAAATTTTTTTTTTTGAGATGCTAATAAAGAGGGTGTTTTTCTGTATGTTTTTGAGTTTTAAAAACACACACACACACACACACACACATGCAAGAACAAATACACACCCCAATAGCTCAAATGCATTTTTTGTTAGAATTCAAAGGCTTCCAAGCCTGTACCCTCCTGCTTTGCAGGCTTTTCACCAACTCTGCACCCACCCCTGACCCCAGTGAGCCATCCTGTGGTGGGGCACCTCAGAATGCTCTGGCTCTCTCAGAGGTCTTTTTGCTCCATTAACCTTCCCTGCAGACATTAGGAAACTCTTTGCCTATCATATCTTTTTCTTATTTTTCAAGGAAGTCAAAATTTTATCTCTTTCTTCAAAATAGGAACTTAACATTCAGGTTGTTTTGAAGCCTCTCCAGTCAAAGACTGCACAAATGAAGGCTCTTATAGCACTCTCACCCACATGGTCCATATGTTATATTTTGAATAGGCGAGATGTTATACACAAACTTTAGTAAATAGAGGGAGGCTAAATGAAGTCAGAAACTGTGATATTTGCATTTACTCTTTAACTGATTTTGTCTCATTTTACCAAATAAAGACAGACAACTTTGAGCACAAGATGTAACAATGATAACAACAACAACAAAAAAAAAATCCGAAAACTCCCACTTGTCTATTTGGATTGTTGTTTTGTATTTTTTATTTAACCACCATTCTGTGAACACATTCAAAGTTTGAACTTTTGTGAACACATTCAAAGTTTGAACTTTTGTGAACACATGCAAAGTTTGAACTTTATTACCTCATTCTAATCATTTTTATTTTTGTTTATTTTTTTTAACTTGTCTCATGTTTTATCTTCTTTTATATCCTCATATAAAACCTAGAATATAGAGAAGGGAAATAAGGAAATAGTGTCACTGATAATAATCTTCAGGGCTGTTTGGAGGTCAGATTAGAATGCAGCAGATTAGACTCGCCTTGATCTCATGACTCACATGATGTAAGTTACCATCAGGATGAATGCTGGGGTGTATTTGTAATTTCAAGGATACTGATATGACTATATAGTGAACAGAAATGCTGAGGAAGAGTGTATCTTTGTTGTTGGATTTCAAGTATATTCCCAAATGGATCTTGACAATGACAGAAGAGCAACACTCAGACACTCTCCTTGTCAAGCTGTGCCAAACATCTGGGTCAACACTGACAAAGAAGAATCAGTCAAATCACCTGTTGTTAAATAGTAATGAAGTGAAATGCTGCCTTTGGAAACATCGAACACAACCTTTTGATGTTGTCTTTGAAGCTAAAATTCTATGAAAGATGCCTTGTTCTTCTCACATAAAAATCATAGTGTCTCATATACAGAATGACACCACTTAGAGAGGAATGGGAGAGTGAAGGATAGGGTGTTCTAGGGCCTGGTGTATCCCCTAGCAGAGCAGATGTGAGGCAGAGAGCCTCCTCCCAACGTGCCGCTTTTAAGAACTAGAATGGGTGCACCACCAAAGAGAGGCTAAGAGTTAACATCTAATGAGGTCTTTCTATGCCTGCATGGGGCCAAATATTTCACATACGTTGCCTCATTTAAGTAAGCCTGAAAACAACTGCAGGCTATAGTTTGTACTGCTACTATTACTGCTACTACTACTAATAATAATAATAGCTATGACTTACAAAGTGACTGCTATATATCAAGAACTGTTCTAAGCACTTAATATTTACATTTACTCATCTAGTCCTCATGACAACTTATTAAATGAGCCCCATTTAATAGATGAGGACTTGAGACCCAAAAAGTTTAACCTATCTGAATCAGCATACCTTAGGGAAACAAGAATCTGTGTGAAACAGGTATTCTTATTTTGTTTGTTTGTTTTGTTTTGTTATTTGTTTTAGATGGAGCCTAGCTCTGTCACCAGGCTGGGATGCAGTGGCACAATCTTGGCTCTCTGCAACCTCTGCCTCCTGGGTTCAAGCAATTCTCCTGACTCAGCCTCCCAAGTAGCTGGGACTAGAGGCACCCACCACTGTCCCTGGCTAATTTTTGTATTTTTGGTAGAGACAGAGCTCTACCATGTTGGCGAGGCTGGTCTCGAACTCTTGACCTCAGGTGATACACTCACCTCAGCCTCCCAAAGTGCTGGGATTACAGGCATGAGCCACCATGCCCAGACAAAACAAGTATTCTTTCAGGGTGCTACAAAGCATAACACATTCTCTATATCCCTGGAAATCTATGGTAGTCTCAGTCTAAACTATTCTGCCAGGGAATCACTCTCTGCTTATTCACCAAACAATAATTAGAAATAGCTTTCCCTTATGGAAAGCTCATTGTGCAAATAAACACTGTGCTAAGTGCTTCACGGGCATTAAATTTCTGTATTTTATTTTTTGTTTCTATTTAGAAAACTGAAAGTCAGAAGGGTTAATTAACGTGCCTAAAGTCACATAGCCACTAAACAAGAAACAATGAACTTATGCTATAAGTCCTGCATCACACCTGGCAGTAAGCACCACCTATGTGTTCATTTTTGAGTAAGTATCATGGTAAGGTCTTGGTTAAGTATCAGAGATACTGAGATAAAAAAGCAGGAGATAAGGGTCCGTTGAGCAAAACATGTGGAAAACAGTAATTACAATGTCTTAAAAATGGTTGTTTTAATTAAATGGACTGCAGCATCAGGAAAGCACCTCACATAGGACATAGCACTTGACCTGCCACTTGAGTGCCACATGGGAAGTTAACTGTCGCAGTGACGTTGGACTAGACGCAAAAGGAGTCTGACAGAGAATAAGAATATGCTTTTTCTTGTCTGAAATATTAGCCTTCTAAAGATGCCACAGTTGGAAAAACATTTTTAATATGCAAGCAATATTTTACTATGAACTATTATACTATTTTGCATGGGCTTGTACCATACCATGGCCTAGAATGCTCCTTCATCCCTCTCCACAAATTTCTATCTCATCCACCCTCAATTTTTACTCAGCCATAAGACTCACTATTCCTAGGGCAGATTCAGATCATACCCTCCTTTTACAAAGTGTTTAGCTCACTATATTGCAATTATTTCTTTCCATCTCTATTTCACCCGTTGAGTTGTGAGCTTTAGAGATCAATGTGGAAGGCCCTTCATATTCATGAGTTTTAGTTCCAGGAAACTCATCAGTTCTCAGCATAAACACTGGAAAAACAAACAAACAACAAAATCTCCCCTTTTGCTTCTCAGGGGGAGAGGAAAAGTAACCATTTTGAAATATGTTCAAAATATTGACCTCCTTAATAATGCTTGCCCTCAAGGGAAACTATTTTACCAAAGACTAAGTGATTTGGGATTCACAAAGGTCTAATAAAAGGAAATTAAGTGAGGAGGGAGCTGAACAGCATTCATGAAGGTAACAGCTCAGGGGCAAAGTCTCGTGAAAAACCTGAGACCTTGTCAGAAGTATATAGAACATCTCCTCTTAATCAAACAGTTTACACTACCTATAAGGGGCTCATGTATAATAACAGGACTATAGCTAAAAGAACTGCAAGCCTCTTTAGGACCCTATTTAAGAAAGAGTCTCTGGGGAAACCCAGTAAACGCAACCTTACACTTAGCCAGATAAACATGAAACCTCACAATCAAGATGTATTTACTTGAGTTCCTTTACAGAATACATGTCTAATATTCAGCAAAAATTGTAAATCATGGTCACAGGCAAAAAAAAAAAAAAACACAATCTGAAGATATAGATAAAGCATCAGAGCCATACAGATGGAGCAGAGATTTTGGAGTTATCACACTGGGAACTTGAAGTTACAATGATTGATATTGATGTGCAAGAAATATAATGGAAAAAGGAGAGAACATGCAAGAATGGATAGGTAACATAAGCAGAGAGATGAGAACTCTAAGAAAGAATCAAGAGGAAATAAAGAACACTATAATAGAAACTGAAAATTCTTTGTATTGGGCTCATCAGTGAGTAGATACTGCCAAAGAAAGTGCCAGTGATCTTGAAGATAGGTCAATATAAATTTCTCAAATAGAAAAATAAAAAGAAAAAAATGAAATAAGCAGAAAAGAAATTTAAGAAATTTGGGACAATTACAAAAAGAATAATATATACATAATGATAAGCTCAGAAGGATAATAAAGACAGAACAAAGAAGAAATAGTTGAAGTAATAATGGCTGAGCACTTTCCAAAATTAAAAACAGACATTGTACTACAACTATGCAGGAAGTTCAAAGAACCCCAAGCAGAATAAATACAAACACTAACATCAAGATATCTCGTATTGAAGCTGCAGAAAATTGAAGGCAAATAAAATATCTAAAAAGAAGCCAGAAAGCAGAAAAAGGAAATAAAAACACCTAACATATAAAGGACCAGAATTAAGAATTACATCAGTCTTATTTTCAGAAACAATGCAAGCAATAAGAGAGTGAAGTAAAATATTTAAAACATTGGAAGATAAAAAACCCACTAACCTAGAATTCTATGTCCAGGAACCTTTTTTCAATAGTTTCCAAATTTTTGTCAAAGATGAAGGAGAAATAAAGACTTTGTCAGGGAAACAAAAATTGAAAGAATTTGTTGCCAGTAGACCTATTTTGCAAAAATGTTTTAATGTTCAGAGAGAAAGAAAATGATACAGGCTAGAAACTCAGACCTACATAAGAGATCATTTGAGAAGGAAAGGTAAAATAAAACCTATTTTTCTTGGTCTTAGCCGATCTAAGACTGGTGGTAATAGCCTGTAGATAAATTAAATGAGTGATAGAAATGTCATAAGAAATAGGAGGGACAAATTAAGAATACTCTGTTAAAAGGTACTTACAGTGACTATGAAGTGATATGGTGTTATTTGAAAGTGGATTTAAATTAGTTACATATTTCATATATTAGTTGTATATGCCACCACTAAAGCAAACACTAATTTCTTTAAAGAAGTATACTTGAGGGCTGGGCACGGTGGCTCACGCCTGTAATCCCAGCACTTTGGGAAGCCGAGGCGGGTGGATCACGAGGTCAACAGATCGAGACCATCCTGGTCAACATGGTGAAACCCCGTCTCTACTAAAAATACAAAAAATTAGCTGGGCATGGTGGCGCGTGCCTGTAATCCCATCTATTCAGGAGGCTGAGACAAGAGAATTGCCTGAACCCAGGAGGCGGAGGTTGCAGTGAGCCGAGATCGCGCCATTGCACTCCAGCCTGGGTAACAAGAGCGAAACTCTGTCTCAAAAAAAAAAAAAAAAAAAAAAAAAAGAATTATACTTGATATGCTAAGAGAAAAGAGAAAAGATAAAATAGAGTCATATAAATGCTCATTTAAAGCCAGAGAAGGCAGAAAAACAGTGGAAAACCAAGAGAAAAGAAACAATTAATGCACCAAGGAAAACACAATTATAATATGATAGATATTAATCTAACTATATCTATAATCACTTTAAATGTAATAATCTAAATATACCAGTTAAATATACAGTCTGTCAGAGCAGATTTTTAAAAAAATTTATGTTTCTACAAAAGAGTCCACTTTAAATATAAAAATATAGATAAAGATGCATAATGTGAATGCTAATCAACCAAAGCTGAGATATTCATATTAATTTCAGACAAATCAGTCATCAGAGCAAGAAAAATTGTCAGAGATAATAAAGCGAATTATATATTGATAAAGTAGTCAATTCCCTAAGAAGACTTTACAATTCTTAATGTAAACCCAATAAAAGCATTACAATAAGTTGGACCAAAAAATGATAGAACTATAGGAAACATAGACATGTTACTATTTTAGTTAAAAATTTTGGAATACCTCTATCATTAATTGACAGATCCAGCAGGCAAAAAATTAGTAAGCATGTAGTTGAACTGAACAACACTATCAATCAGCAGTATTTATTTGACATTTGTAAAATACTTCATCTAACAGCAGAATGTTCATTCTTCTCAAGCTCACATGGAACATTCACCAAGGTAGAGAGCTTCTTATGACATACAACACATTTAAAAGGAATGAAATAATAAAAAGTATGCTGTCAGAATACAATGGGATTAAACTGGAAATCAATGAAATTGATTTTTTAAAATCCTAAAATATTTGGAGGTTAAGCAGCCCACTTCTAAATAACACAAGGGTTAAAGAAGTCTCTAGAGAAATTTTAAAAATATTCTAAACTAAATTAAATAAAAATATTACTTATCAAAATGTGTGAAATGCACAAAAAGCAGTTATTTTAGAGGGAAACAGAATTAAATGCATATATTAGGGAGAATATATATATATATATATGGAAAATAGAAAAAAGATCAAATTAAATAAAAAAATATGCAGGATAAAAAGATTAAAATTAAAGCAAAAATAATTGAATTGAAAACAACTGGATTCCAAAGGGAATGCTTCCAGTTTTTGCCCAATCAGTATGATATTGGCTGTGGATTTGTTGTAAATAGCTTTTATTATTTTATGATATGTACCATATATACCTAGTTTATTGAGAGTTTTTAGCATAAAAGGGCTGTTGAATTTTGTCGAAGCACAAGACAAGGATGCCCTCTCTCACTGCTCCTATTCAATATAGTATTGGAAGTCCTAGCCAGAGCTATCAGGCAAGAAAAGAAAATAAAGGGTATTCAATTAGGAAAAGGGGAAGCCAAATTGTCTCTATTTGCAGATAACATGATTGTATATTTAGAAGACCCCATCATTGCAGCCCAAAATCTCCTGAAACTGATAAGCAACTTCAGCAAAGTCTCAGGATACAAAACCAATGTGCAGAAATCACAAGCATTTCTAAACACCAATAACAGACAGACAGAGAGCCAAATCAAAAGTGAACTCCCATTCCCAATTGCTACAAAGAGAATAAAATACCTAGGAATACAACTAACAAAGGATGTAAAGGACTTCTTCAAGGAGAACTGCAAACCACTGCTCAAGGAAATAAGAGAGGACACAAACAGAAGGAAAATACATTCTATGCTCATGGTTGGGAAGAATCAATATTGTGAAAATGGCCATACTGTCCAAAGTAATTTATAGATTCAATGCAATCCCCATCAAGCTACCAATGACCTTCTTCACAGAACTGGAAAAAACCACTTCAAACTTCATATGGAACCAAAAGAGAGCCCCTATAGGCAAAACAATCCTAAGCAAAAAGAACAAAGCTGGAGGCATCATGCTGCCTGACTTCAAACTATACTACAAGGCCACAGTAATCAAAACAGCTTGGTACTGGTACCAAAACAGACACATAGACCAGTGGAACAAAACACAGGCCTCAGAAGCAACACTACACATCTACAATCATCTGATCTTTGACAAATCTGAGAAAAACAAGCAAAACAAACAGGGAAAAGTATTCCCTGTTTAATAAATGGTGTTGGAATAACTGGCTAGCAATGTGCAGAAAGCAGAAACTGGATCCCTTCCTGACACCTTACACTAAAATTAACTCCAGATGGATTAAAGATCTAAACATAAGACCTAACACCATAAAAATCATAGAAGAAAACCTAGGCAAAACCATTCAGGACATAGGCATAGGCAAGGACTTCATGACTAAAACACCAAAAGCATTGGCAACAAAAGCCAAAATAGACAAACGGGATCTGATTAAACTCCAGAGCTTCTGTACATCGAAGGAAACAATCATTAGAGCAAACCAGCAGCCAATGGAATTGGAAACAATTTTTGCAATCTACCCATCTGACGAAAGGCTAATATCCAGAATCTACAAAGAACTAAAACAGATTTATAAGAAAAAAAAAGAAACATTCAAAAGTGGGCAAAGGATATGAATAGACACTTTACAAAAGAAAACATATGAGGCCAAAAAACATGGAAAAATGCTCATCATCACTGGTCATTAGAGAAATGCAAATCAAAACCACATTGAGATACCATCTCACACCAGTTAGAATGGTGATCATTAAAAAATCTGGAGACAACAGATGCTGGAGAGGGTGTGGAGAAATAGGAACACTTTTACATTGTTGGTGGGAGTGCAAATTATTTCAACCATTGTGGAAGACAGTGTGGAGATTCCTCAAGGACCTAGAAATAGCAATTCCATTTGACCTAGCAATCCCATTACTGGGTATATACCCAAAGAATTATAAAATGTTCTATTATAAAGACACATGCACACATATGTTCATTTCGGCACTGTTTACAATAGCAAAGACCTGGAACCAACCCAAATGTCCATCAACAACAGACTGGATAAAGAAAATGTGGCACATATACACCATGGAATACTATGCAGCCATAAAAAAAGATGAGTTCCTGTCCTTCAAAGGCCATGGATGAATCTGGAAGCCATCATTCTTAGCAAACTGACACAAGAACAGAAGACCAAACACCACGTTATCACTCATAGGTGGGTGTTGAACAATTAGAACACATGGACACAGTGAGAGGAGCATCACACACTGCAGACAGTTGAGGGGGCTAGGGGAAAGACAGCGGGGGTTGGGGAGGGATAAAGAGGAGAGAAATACCAGATATGGGTGATGGGGGATGAAGGCAGCAAACCACCTTGCCATATGTGTACCTATGCAACAATCCTGCATGATCTGCACATGTACCCCAGAACCTGAAGTACAATAAAAAAGAAAAATGAAAACAATTGGAAAATAAATCAGTAAAACCAAAAGCCAAGTCTTTGGAAAGTTCAATAAAACTAATAAATTTCTAACCATGTCAACCATGAAAAAAAGAGCAAAGATATGAATTATTAACATCAACATAAAAGAGGGCTCTCTCTACTGATCCCATAGACATTGAAAAGAAAATAAACATTTTGAATGGTACTATGTGCGTAAATGTGATAACTGAAATAAAATGGATGAATTCCTTGAAAAGATAGTCAAATAAATATATATATATCTAGTAAAGAAATTAAATTAATCATAACCTTCCAAAAACAAAACCTCATGCCCTAATGGTGCCTCACTGATTAGATGTGTGAAACATTTAAGAAAGAAATTATACCAATTCTCTACAAACTGTTTCAGAAAATAGAGAATATTTTCTAACTCATTCTGAAAGTCCAGCATTACCATCATACCAGAACCTCAGAAAGACATTACAAAGTATGAAAACTACAGACCAATATCTCTGGTGAGTATAGATGCAAAAATTCTCAGTGAAACAATAGCAAATTGAATCCAAGAATATATAAAAAGAATTGTGTACCACAACCAAGTGAGATTTATCCCAGGTATGCAAGACTGATTCAGAATTCAAAATCAATATAATCTATCATATCAACTGACTAAAAAGGATAAATTATAATATTTTATCAGTAGATAAAGAAAAAGCATTTGACAAAATTTAAAATCTATTTATGAAAAAAATAAATAGAATCTCAGAAAAAGTAGAAATAGAGGTGAACTTCTTCAACTTGTAAGTACCTCTATAAAAAACTTAGAGCTAACATTATACTTTAATGGTAAGAAACTAGAGGCTTTCAGGCTTTCCTCCTAAGATGAGGAATAAGGTGAGGATGTTCACTCTCATCACTTCTACTCAATATCGTACCATAAGCCCTAGCTAATGAAATAAAACAATTTTTTAAAAAGTCATAAAGATTGGGAAGAAATAAATAAACTGCCTTTATTTGCAGATGACATAATTGGCTATGTAGAAATTTCTCAAGAGCTAACAAAAACAAAATAAAAACTTCTGGAACTACAATGTGATCGTAACAAGGTTGTAGATTACAATTAGAATTTAAAATTAAAAATACAATACCATTTACATTAGCACCAAAAAATGAAATAGGTATAAACCTAACAAAATATAGATAAGATCTGCATGAGGAAAACTTAAAAACTGTGATGAAACAAGTCAAAGACCTAAATAAATGGAGATGTATCCAATGTTCATGGATAGAAAGACTCAATAGTGTCAAGACATTAGTTTTGATCTACAGATTCAACGCATTCTCAATCAAAATCACAGCAAGTTATTTTGTGGATACCAACAAGCTGATTCTAAAGTTTACATGGAAAGACAAAAAAATCCAGAGTAGTCAAAGCATTAATTTGAAAGAACCACAAAGTCAGAGGACTAGTACCATCTGACAAACAACAAACTAATATTCCTGATACTTACTGAAACAAAAATCCTCAATGAAATACTAGCACCCCACATTCAATAGCATATTAAAAGGATTATACACTTTGACCAAGTAGAATTTCTTCTCACAATGCAAAGACATTTCAACATGTGAAAATCCATTAATGTATTACACTACATTAACAGAATGAAAGACAAAACCACATGATTATCTTAATTAATATAACAAAGGCACTTAACAAAATTCAACATCCTTTCATGGAAAAAAAACAACACTCAACAAACTAAAAACAAGAGGAAACTACCTCAATATAATAAAGTCCATGTATGAAAAGCCCACAGCTAACATTACACTCAATGGTGCAAGACTAAAAGCCTTTCCTCTAAAATCAGGAATAAGATAAGGATGCATGCTCTTATTACATTTACTCAATAAAGTCCTGAAAGTCCTATTCAGGCCAATTAGGCAAGAAAAAGAAATAAAAGCCATCCAAATAAAAAAGGAGTAAAATCATGTGGATGACATGATCTTATATGTTGAAAACACTAAAGAATCCACACAAAAAAACTGTTAGAACTAAGAAACAAACTCAGCGCAGTAGCAAAAAATGAAGTTAACATGCAAAAATCAGTTATGTTTCTATGCACTAACAATAAACAATCTGAGAAGAAAATTAAGAAATCCCATTTACAGTAGTAATAAAAAGATTAAAATATTTAGGAATAAACTTAACCAAGGAGATGAAAACATTGTACACTAAAAACTACAAAACATTGCTGAAAATAATGAAAGAAGAAAATAAATGGAAAATTATCCCATGCACATGAATTGAAAGACTTAATACTATTAAATGTCAGTACTACCCAAAGCAGTCTACAGATTCAATGTGATCCCTGTTAAAATCTCATTGGTATTTTTGTTGCATAAATAGAAAAAAAAATCATATTAAAACTTATGTAGAACCTCAAGTAACCCCAAATAGCCAAAACAATTTTGAAAAAGCAGAACAAAGTTGGAAGAGTCACACTTTTTGATGTGAACGCATATTACAAGGCTACAGTAACCAAAAGAGTGTGGCATTGACCAAAAAAAAAAAAAAAGACATAAAAATTAATGGAATAGACAGCACAGAAATAAATCTATGCATACATGGTCAACTAATCTTCAACAAGAGTGCCAAGACTACTAAATGGGGAAAGGACAGTCTCTTCAACAAAAGATGCTGTAAAAACTGGAAATCTACATGCTAAAGAATAAAATTGAAACCTTATGTTACTCCGCATACAAAATAAAACTCACCTAATGAATTAAAGGCCTAAATATGTGCCTTAGTGTATGTTGCTATGAAAGAATACCACAGACTAGGTAATTTATAAAGAAAGGAAGTTTGGCTTATGATTCTGGAAGCTTGAAAGTCTAAGGGCCTGGTGCTGGCTTTTGGTGAGGGTGTTCATGCTGCCTTGTAACATGGCAGAAAAGCAGAAGGGTGAGTGAGAGCACTTAAAAGACCAGAAGCATGTGGTGCAGACTCGCTCTATAACAACTGGCTTTCAGGGTAACAATATTAATCCACTCAGAAGTGACCCATCCCTATAACCCAAATACCTCTTCAGAGGTCCTACCTCCCAAGAACACTGCATTGGGAATCAAGTTTCCAACACATGAATTATGGAGGATAAATACTCGAATCATACCAATTATAAGACATCAAAACTATAAATCACCTAGAAAAAAGTATAAGGCAAAAGC
Source organism: Aotus nancymaae (assembly GCF_030222135.1). Classification (NCBI taxonomy): domain Eukaryota; kingdom Metazoa; phylum Chordata; class Mammalia; order Primates; family Aotidae; genus Aotus; species Aotus nancymaae. The sequence continues at coordinate 4,097,462 of NW_026988570.1, read as the reverse complement.
TTCATGATGCTGGATTTGGCAATAATTTCTTAGATATGACACCAAAAACACAAGCAGCTATTGTAACAAGAAACAAATGAGACTACATTGAACAACAACAAAAAAAAAAACTCATGACTCAAAAGACACCATCAACAGAGTGAAAAGGAAACTAGAATGAGGAAAAGTACTTATAAATCATATATTTGATAAAGGGTTAATACCCAGAATAGAAAAAGAACTGCTACAACTCAACAACAACAAAATCAAATAAACTTGTTAAAAAACAGGCAAGACTTGAATCAACATTTTTCCAAAGATGATACAAAAAATGGCTAACATGAACATGAGAAGATATTCAACATCACTAATCATCAGAGAATAGCAATCAAAAGCACCAGATATCATCTTACACTCATTAGGATGGCTAACACCAAAAAGAAAGAAAGGAAGGGAAGGGAAGGGAAGGAAGGGAAGGGGACGGGAGGGGAGGGGAAGGGAGAATGACAAGTGTTGGTGGGAACATGGAGAAGATGGAACTTGTGCACTGCTGTTGAGATTATAAAATGGTACAACCACTATGGGAAAGAGTATAAAGGTTTCACAAAAAAATAAAAGTAGAATCTAGCAATCTCACTTCTACATAAATATTCAAAGAGAACTGAAAGCAGGATCTGGAAGAGATATTTGCACACCGACGTTAATAGCAGCATTATTCACATTAGCTAAGAGGTGGAAGCAACCCTAGTGTCCATTGTTGGATGAATGGATTTTAAAATGTGGCATATATGTACAATGTAACATTATTCAGCCTGTAAAAAGAAGAAAATCTTGTCACATGTTACAATATGGATGGACCTTGAGGATGAAGGAGTGACAAACATACCACTCCCACATATTTACTATTTAAGTTAAAGGCACTTTAAAAATAGCAGGTGCAAAAAAATCATCCTGACTTTTTTGCTGTTTCTTAAAAGCAGAAGATGAAATTCTCATTTGAAAGTTGTCCTTGCTATGCTAAGGAAAAAGCAACCTTCTTATCATCAAGGATGAGGAAATGGAGGCTGAAAGAATTTTGTACAAACAAGCCTTGTTAAACTAACCCTTACCTTCCTAGCTGTTTCTCCACTCAATTAATCAAATTTCCTAGCATAATCCCCTTTGCCTTATCACATCTTCACAACATACCATTCTTTATCTTATTCAGGTTATAAGTAACTGACTCTAACTGCTTCTTTGAGTCTTCATTTCTTTATGAATGCTCCTGTACCACTAAAAACTTGGATTAGATATATTTGTATGTTTTTTTCCTGTTAATCTGTCTTCTGTCAATTTAATTCCCAGACCCACTAGGACCCTAAAAGGTAGAGTTCCTCCACCCCACTACAAAGACATTACACTAAGTGAAATACGTGTATCACAAAAAGACAAATACTGTATGATTCCACTTATATGAAGTACCTAAAGTAATCAAATCCATGAAGACAGAGAGTTGAATGGTGGTTTTTCAGGAGCTGTGGGGGAAAGAAAATTGGGAGTTGTTTAATGGATATAGAGTTTCAGTTCTGCAAGAGAAAAAAGTTCTGGAGAGCTGTTTCACAACAATGCGAATGTACTTCACTACAGAACTGCACACTTAAAAACAATTAAGACAATAAATTTTATGTTATGTGTTTTTTATCATATAAAAATAACACTTTTTTTGAGAAAAGTTCTCACTCTGTCACCCAGGCTGTAGTGCAGTGTCACGATCATGGCTTCCTACAGCCTCAAATTCTAGCAATCTCCCCACCTCAGCCTCCCCAGTAGCAGTTACTATAGGCATGCACCACCATGCCTGGCCAAAAAAATTTTTTTTAATTAGTAGTTGCTAGAGGTTAGGGAAAGGTGAAGAAGAATGAATGGTTGGAGCATGTGGGACATTTAGAGCCATGAATCCATTTTGCATATTATAATGGTGGCTATGTGACCTTATGAATTCACTGAAACCCATAGAATATACAATACTTGACATTAACTGTGGACTTCAGTTCACAATATTGTATCCATGTTTATTAATTGTAGCAAATGTGCCACACTAATGCAAAATGTTAATAATAGAGAGCATCAACAAGAGAATGAGGTGCATAGAAACTGTACTTCCTGCTCAAGTTTTCTGTAAACCTAAAAGTGCTCTAAAGAATAAAGTCTATTAGATAAAACTAATTAGTTAATTCGTAAAGCAAGTAAAGATAAGAATAAATCTCTCTTTGAGCTCTGTGGCTCCATGCTACCCATGTGCTGTCTATTCCTATGAAGACCCTTAGTTTTAGAAGTCTCCCTTGGCATTCATATGTTCTTCCATATGTGTTCATATGCTATAGTCTATATCTTAATTTAAGCATTGCAGAACTTTGAAACATCATTTCATTTTTAAAACAAACATACTGGCCATGTCTTTGCCTCTGTTTCTGCCCACACTGTCTCACTCCTAGATGTCCATATAATTCTCACCTGTTCAATGTATCCAGAGGCATGAACAAGCATAAAATTCTCCCTCTAATAATGGAATTAGAGCATCCTGCTACACATATCCCCCAGAAAATAAAAGGTTAAAGTACACCAAGTTACAAGTCAGACTCCTCAAAGGCATCTCCATCAGTGTCTCATCAGACAGAGCCTGTGTCCCTTTGGGTCCTAGACATTCATCATGGGTTGTTTTCAAGGGTCCTACATATGAATGTATCTACGAGCAATCTGATGGCCACACCTATTTTCATCTCTTCTCTCCTTCCTCTCCTTGTCCTCATACAGCTCAGCAGTCAGAGCTCCTTTGCTCAATTATTAACTGTACTGAATACATTGAAAAAAGACACAGGAAAACCAACAGAAGAGAGGGATTTTGGTTATTACTTTATTCACCATGATCTTGACAACTCATACATTTTTAAATGTTAGCAGGCAGTGCTCTAATATTTACTATGCATGTGTCCTACCCTATAATATATTAATATAAGTTCCTTCTTTTTAAGGATGAGCACTTCTGGTTTGACCTTTTAGAAAAAAGAAACATTTCATTATAGTGCCCTGACTCTCCTTTCAGATTTACTCTAAGTGAAAATGACTTTCAGGTATTTATGTAATCCTCAGATTTTTCACAATTCACACAAAGCTGAGAACACGTATTGGTGTGGGCTCCTTTACCTGGAAAAGGTAAACTATTTCAGCTCACGATCATCAACTGGGCCAAGTAAGTACTTTAGTTAGCAAGTATATCAATGCCAAGTAAAAGATCTTTAGCTAGTATCACCAAACATTAAGAATATCATCCAGTCTCCCCATCCGTAAATAAATCAGGAGGATGGTGAGAGAATTGTGTCCAGAATCATTTCACCAAAGGGAATTTGGGAGTTGAAACTAAACCCAGGTCAGCAGCTGCTCCAATATGCCACACCTCTCTGAACCGGCTGCTGTATGATAATTATAATGCTTTTCTAACTTAACTTTTAAAATCCAAGCAGCACAAGCAATTAAAAAAACAAAAACTGAGTCAGAATGCTTTGAGCTGTTTAGCTTAAACAATAAACAGATTTATTATGCCATATAATGAGAAGTCTGGATGTGAAATAGCTTGACAATTGGCCGAGAATCACAACAACTTCCCCAAGGACTCACGTTCTATCACTTCTTGTTCTGCTATTTGACTTTTACCACCCCACTTGTTATTTCCATGGCTGTAAGAAGGCTGAAGCAAGGTGAAGCATCCTATCTTCAAACAGCAACAGCCAAGACCTAGGGAGAGAGTGCTCCTTCTTCATGCCACCTTTTAATAATGAAAGAACCCTTTTTAGAGAGCCGCAGCACTGCTACTACCAAAATGAATTCTGTTCAGATGTTAGGCCCATTTAAAAGTGTGGTTGTTTGCTTTTTTATTGCTGAGTTTTAAGAGTTCTGTGAATATTTTGGATACCAGTCCTTTACCCGATATATGTTCTGCAGAGATTTTCTCCCAGGTCATGGATGTCTTCTCATTCTCTTTACAGTGTCTTTCACAGAGCCAAACTTTTTCATTTTACTCAAATCCAACTTGCTCATTTTTTTTAATTTCATGTATCATGCTTTTGGTGTTGTATCTAAAAAGTCATCACAAAACCCAAGGCCACCTCAATTTTCTCTTATGTTATCTTTCAGAAGTTTTATAGTTTTGAATTTTGCAATTATGGTTATTCTATTTTTCTTATCAGTGATTGCTGTAGGAATGGGCAGAAATACATTTGCATTCCTACAGCAATTTCTGGTAAGAAGAATGGACTGACCATAATTGGTTTCAACTATCAGTTTTCTAATTTCTTCTGACATTCTAGTCATCTGGCCGATTAGTCAGAATTCTCCAATAAACAGAAAAAAGGGGATGCGTATGGAGATTTACTATAAGGAATTGTCTTACATGGTTATGGAAGCAGGGGGATACAACATACGCAGTCTGGGCTAGTAGGCTGGAAACCTAGAGGAGCCAATGATGAGCTTCCAGTCTGAAGGCAATATGATAGAGAATGCCCCCTTGCTCGGGTAGGGGGAGGGCTATTGTTTTCTTTTTCTATTCAAGCCTCCAACTGATTGGATAAGGCTGACACACATTACGGAGGACAATTTGGTTATTTGAAGTTCACTTATTTATATGTAAACCTCATCCAAAAACACCCTCCAAGTTGACACATAAAATTATCCACTACAAGTCTAAACTTGTCAACTTGGCACTTGTATGCGTCTCCTTAAACCACACGTAACCTCCAAATAAACACAAAAACTAGGTCATACTTCAACCTACCCTTAGTGCAACCAAAAATGCACCATTTTCCTCAAAAAAGGATGAAAAGTCCTTTTTTGATGTTTTTTATGATGTTTATGCTTCTTGATATCTTATAACTTAAATACTATGATAAAAAGCCAGTACAACTTATGTTACCAGATAAGGGAAAAAGAGAGGGGAGAAAACAAAGGTATTTGCTATATATGTATGTATGTGTATACAGTAACATGCCACATAACTCTGTTTCAGTCAGTGATGAGCAATATATATAATGGTGGTCCCATAAGATTATGATATTGTATTTTTACCATATGCTTCCCATTGTGTTACAGTTGCCTATAGTATTTAGTACAGTAACATGCTGTACAGGTTTGTAGCATGGGAGCAAGGGCCATATAACCTAGGTATAACCTAGGTATATAGCAGGCTATACCGTCTAGGTGTGTGTAAGTCCATGCTATGATGTTCACACAATGACAAAATCACCAACCAATGCATTTCTCAGAACATACTCCCATCATTAAGCAACATATGACTGTATACATGCGTGCACGCACACACACACACACACACACACATATTTATAACAAAACAAAGAGAATCTACTCATAAACATTATAGACCTCATTTTGGTAACAGGTTACTTATACATAGATGGTATTCATACTATGTTCTTCCACTACTCATTCACATTCATTCTCTCTCTCTCTCTCTCTCTCTCTCTCTCTCTCTCTCTCTCTGTCTTTTGAGACAGGATCTTTCTCTGTCACCCAGGCTAGAGTGGAGTGGCATGATCTTGGCTCACTGCAACCTCCACCTCCTGGGTCCAAACAATCCCCCACCTCAGCCTCCTGAGTAGCTGGGATAACAGGCACACACCACCATGCCTGACTAATTTTTGTAGTTTTTCCTGAGACAGGGTCTCACTATGTTGCCCAGACTGGCATTTTATATTCTCTTTACCTTCAGCAAGCACCTCAGCTGGCCATGGTTCTTTAGCTGGTGGGGTGATGCAAACCTTTACTCTTGAAAAGTCTGGGCCATTCAGAGTCTGAATTGGGATACTGTCAATTTCTATTGATTTTAATCACAAGGCATGGTGATACTCAGAGATGCCCTAGGGATCTCCTGAACTCCAGACATGCTCTTCCTAACCTCCATTGTGGAGCAGTCAGGATCAGTCGCTCCAGTCAGCACAGTAACTTACTTCTTAGCCTCCTAATTCAGAGGTATGAGGAGTCCAAAATGGCTGGGTGGCAGTCAACTTCCAGTTCAATGGAATCATTTTTGTGTTTCTTGGTGGAAGCATTTTTTTTTTTCAGAAATAAGTTCTCTAGATCAGCCAAGAATAAAGTCATGATGAGAGAAGGCAAAAATTTTGCTAGTGGATCACTAGGGATAATGGTGAGTGGTGCTACTCCCATTTCTGTCCCTTGATTTCTAGACCTGTAAATCTTGGCCATGAGAGAAACAGGATCACATGTTGATGCTGATTCAGAGCATACACAGCCTCCTGGACAATATTGCTCTAGCCCTGCAAGTCATTGCCACCTTGCTGGCACCATAGTTGAATGTTCATAAGGCCATGCAGCATTCTATCAGATCAGCTGTTTCAGGATGGCAGAGAACGTGGTGAGACCAGGAGACTCTATGAGCTTGGGGTCATCACTGCACTTCTTTTGCTGTGAACTCAGTCATGTATCAGAAGCGATGCTGGATGGAATACCATGACAGCTGATAAGACACTTCCTAAGTCCACGGATGGTAGTTTTGGCCAAAGCATGGCATAGAAGGAAGGCAAATTTGTATCCAGAATAAATATTGAATCCAATAAGAGCAAATTTCTGCCCCTTACATGATGAAATGGTCCAATGTAATCAATCCACCACCAAGTATGTGGCTGATCACCCCCAAGGAACGGTGCCATGTCAGGGACTCAGTGTGATCTCTTGTGGTGGCAGATTGGACACTCAATGGTGGCCATAGCCAGATTGACCTTGGTAAGTGAAAGTCCACTTTTTTCATGAGCTCATTGAGCTCATTGAGTGATGACTAGAGAGGCTGGAGAAAGAGACTGACTGAGACTCACATAACGGTTTGTCCCATCCACTTTATTAAAATCTTCTCCTGAAGTCATGGTGTACAAATGTCTCCATATTTCTGCCAAATTCAGAGAAATGTTGCCAAAATCAGATAAATCTATCCATACACCTCTTTTTGAAATTTCTTTGTCACCAAGTTTTCTAATCGTTCTTTCCACTTTCTTGACCATACAGCCAAACCACTGGCCACAGCCCATGAATTAGCACATAATTATATTTTTGGTTCTTTCGCTTTCCAAGCAAAGTGAACAATCAGGTGCGCTGCTCAAAGTTCTGCCCACTGGGAGAATTTTTCTTCACCGCTGTTCAGGAATGTCCCAGAGACAGGCTGTAGTGCTGCAGCTTTCCACTTCCAGCTGGAGCCTGTATGTTGTGAAGCCCCATCTGTAAACCAGACTTGAGTCTCCTCTTCCTCTGCAAATTGATCCAAAAGAACTCCCATGAGGCCATAAATGCAGGTTAGGAGAGGGAGAGCAGTATAGCAGGACTGGGGCCATGGGTACTTGGGCCACTTTTTCATGTAAATTACCTGTGCCTTCAGGGCCTGCTTGAGTTCAGTCTTATATATACCACTTCTATTTGACTGTTGCTGTGCCTGCCAAACTTAATGCTTTAGTGGATTAGATTACACTGGTTCATGATGGGCAGGACATGTCCCATAGTAACTCTGTGGCCAATGATTAAATGTTCAGTCTCCACTAAGGCCCAGTAGCAAGCCTAGAGCTGCTTCTCAAAAGAAAAACAGTCATTTGTGCACCATAATTCACCTGTAGAAGCCTGCCAAAGGTGCCAAGCCAGCATGCCTATCTGCTACTGATGCTTCAACCACCACTGGATATGCTGGATCATATGGCCCAAGCAGTAGAGCAGCTTGGACAGCAGCCTGGACCTGTTGTACAACCTTCCTCTTTCTGGGTCCCATTCAACACTAGCAGCTTTTTGGGTCACTCGATAAATAGGCCACAGCAACAAACTCAAACGAGAAATACGTTGCTTGCAAAATCCCAAGGGGCTTCCTAGGCTTTGTGCCTATTTTGTGTGTGTGTGTGTGTTTTAGGAGGGGACAGATGCAACAACTTATCCTTTACCTTAGAGGGGATATCTCAAGGTGCCCCACTCCACTGGGCCCCTAGAAATTTCACTGAGGTAGAAGCCCTCTGCGTATTTATCATATTTATTTCTCATCTTTTGGCAAGCAACTATCTTACCAATTTGTCTAGAGTACTTGCTATTTCTTGCTCACTAGGTCCAGTCAGCATAATGTCATCAATGTCATGAACAATGTTAAATCTCAGGGAAGGGAAAGGTGATCATAATCTCTGTGAACTAAATTATGACTCAGGGCTGGCAATCTGATAAACCCCTAAGGCTAACTGCTTATGGTGGATCTTATGAACAGGAATGGAGAAAAAGGGATTTGCCAGATCAATAGCTACATATCAGGCACCAGAAAATGTGTTAATTTGTTCAAACAATGCAAACACATCTGGTGTAGCAGCTGCAATTGGAGTCATCACCTGGTTAAACTTCCAATAATCCACTGTCATTCTCCAAGATCTATTTGTCTTCTGCACAGGCCAAACAGGAGAATTACATGAGGATGTGGTGGAAGTCACCACCCCTGCATCTTCCAAGTCCTTGATGGTGGCACTAATGTCTGCAGTCCCTCCAGGAATGTGATGTTGCTTTTGGTTTACTATCTTCCTAGGCAGAGGTTGTTTTACTGGCTTCCACTTGGACTTTTCCATCATAATAACCCTCACATCATAGCTCAAGGAACCAACGTGGGGATTCTGCCAGCTGCTGACTATATGTATTCAAATCATGCTTTCCAGAACTGGGGAAATAACCACAAGATGAATCTGGAGACCCACTGGGCCTATGCCAAAATGTATCCTAGCTAAAGCTTTATTGATCACCTGACCTCCGTAAGCCCCTACTCTAAACGATGTTTGGGTCTCCTAGAATTAGTGTCAGTTCAAAGCCAGTGTCCAGTAGTTCCCAAAATGACTATTTCCTTTTACCTGATGCACTGCTACCCTAATAAAAAACTGAAGAAAAGATAGGAGAGAAAGATAGGAGAAAGATTAACAATATAAATGTTTGGTAGTATGTAAGGGTCTTTCCTCAAGGGGATGCAATGCAGTCCCCCTCCACCTATCATCCAAGAGGTTCTGAGTCTGTAAACTGGCTCAAGTATATAATCAGTTGAGGAAGTGTGACTCTCTATTTTTATGACTTAGGTTAGACTTTTGTTCACTTGATCAAGAACTTTCTGCTTAGACAGATCAAGTAAACATTTAGTAGGCTTCCTACCCATTTTGGTTCTAAGAACACCATCATCAGATAGCCCATGCCTAGGTCTGCAGTAGCCAAACTATTCTGCTTGCCGCCTTGACTCTGCTTTTCACTGCCTTAACCATGCTCATCTTACATTTGATGGTTGAGTGCAGCCCCCACTTGGCCCTTGCCACCCTAGGATTCAGTTACACTCATCACATTTAGGTTTCCCAATTAAGTGGCCATAGTTCCCACGGAAGGGTCTGGCCTACAGAGAAGAGCAATTATGGAGCTTTTCAACAATAATGCAGCTTTCTTCACAAATATATTTCTCACAGTATTGGTGAAAGCAAGTCTTCTTTATCTTCCCAGTGTGGGTGAGTAGATCTTAAATGATATATCCACTGTAATGTTCCACTCTAAGACTTTGAATCCTTCCTCCACATTAAATTAGGACCCACTAGACATTTTCAATTTGCTCACCATGAGACATCTTTTGGTCTGTATTTCAGCCAGTCAACCAGTTAGAACCCTTTATGACTCCACAAGCTACAATATTTAATGTCAAATCTCTATTTAGTGAGACCATATCAATAAATTTGACTTGATTCAACTTTATTTTCCTTCCATCATTATCCCACGCTCTTAGTGTCCATTCCCATGCAGATTCCACAGATTAGAAAATTCAAGAAGTTCTTTTGGAGTGTAGCACACCTCATCATGGGTCATACTTTGTACCTTTGGGCCAAAGGTACAAAGGACACCTTGTCATGAATCAAAGCACACTTTGTCATGGATCGTACTTAGTACCATTGGGAGTCTTCTGAGATTTGAAGTTGTGGTTTAGGAACAATGAGAAATGGTGTGGTGGGTACTGAGGAGAAACAGTGCTGCCTAGCATAGCAAGTGCCTGAGGAGAGACCATTCTACTTTACTCTGGCAATGCAGCATTCTATCCCTCAAATAGGGGAGGAATGGCAGACCAGGGTAAGGCTGCTGCCACTGGGATGGAGTAGCTTCTTCTACAGGGGAGACCTCTTTCACTAGCAAAGAAGACAGAATTTAGGGGCTCAACTTCCCCAACTTCACCAGTATTTTCGTACATGTCCCCAACTCAAATTATAGGGTCCCGTTCCCATTCTTTCTCAGTCAGTGGTCTCAATCTAACAATGCAACACTGTGAGTCAGGGGATTCAATTCAACCAGTGATAAGATGAGATTCTGCATTTGATTTTCAGCAATCTCAGCTCTGCAGCTGCAGGCGATAAGAATTTCCTTCAAGGCACATATTAAAGTCTTTAACTCACTTATACGGGACTGGAGCCAGGAATTCACATCCCTGAGCTCAACCTTTTCTTTCACCATTTTGTCCAGTAACATTAGGAGCAATTAGCCAACCTTATTATGTTCATTAGTTTTCCAGAAATATTTCAAAATATCATATGTACAGTTACCCAGCTTCTTTCTTCCTATAAGTGGTTGATAAAGATATACCCATGTGGATATATTGTGCATTATTTTTCCAGATCACATCGTGAACACTCAAGAGTTCTCCTTACTACTGAAAACAGTCATCAGAATCTTTAAATCTAATCAGAATGCAGAGCCAATTCCAGAAACCCCAGGACACTCATACTTAAAATTATATTTCTCTATAACCATTTCTGGTTCCAAAATCTCTGTGAGTCAAGGATCTCCAGAGAAATAAGACCTCTAAGTGATATATATACCTATAGTTCTCTCCCTCCGTCTCCCTCTTTCTTTCTCTCTCTCTATGTATATACATGTATAACTACAAACACACATGTTCATGTATCTATAGATAGATAGATATAAACACACATATACACATACACACACACATATATATACACACACATATAAAGAAGTTTATTACAAGGAATTGGCTCATGTTATTATGCAGGCTTGTGAGTCCAAAAACTGCAATGTGGGCCAGGAGGCTGGATGCCCAGAAAAGCCAATACTACAGATTAATTCTGGACACAGTCTGCTGGAGAATTTCCTCTTGCTCAAGGAGGTCAGTCTTTTTCTTCTATTCAGGCTTTCCAGTTATTGGATGAGGTCCATTCATATTATGGATGTCGGTCTGCTTACTCAGAATTCACTGATTTAAATGTTAACATCATCCAAAATTACCCTTCAAGTTTACACATAAAACTGACCATTGCTCCTGGTGCACTTTATAAAATACTGATGCCCGGGCCCTATCCCCAGAGATCTTGATTTTCTTGGTCTGGTTTGCAGTCTGATCATCTGGAGGTTTAAAAGTCCCCAAGGTATTTCTGTTATGCTGCCAAGGTTAAGAACCTTTGGATTAGATCAATTAAGATTTACACTCTTAAAACTGGAGGACAGCCCAGCCTTTCGAGAACCACAGGCCTCCTGATACCAAAACAAAATTGGGGTTAGCAAGGAAGAAGCAAGAGAGACATGCCACAGTGAGTGAGTGGTTTTAGATTGGGAACCCATCATCTCTGCCACAAACCTTAAACATAAATTATTTTTTATTGTGTATTAATGTTTTTCATCCTCCTTGATTTATATGTGGCTATTTAAATTTACATGTATATAAATTAAATATAAATAAAACTAAGCATTGGATTGCCTAGTCACACTAGGCACTTTTCACATGCTCAGGAGGCGCCTATGATTAGTGTCTACCATATCAGTCAGTGCAAGGATAGGATATTTCCATCTCTACAAAAGGTCTGCTTGAGCATCACTGATCTGGAATAACACATATAAGCCCAGTTCAGTTTGCTCTGTGCCAAAAACTGAAGACATAGAGATTATTAAGGCCCAATTATGGCCTCACAAAGCTTACCATGCAACTGAAGGAACACGGGATGCAAACGCATAATTACAATAAAATGTGATATTAACAATCATAACATACTCATTCCACAAATATCTTGGAGGAAAAGGGTATCATAATCTACTTCTTTGGTTCTCTTTTTTTAACCATCTACTTTTAAAAATATTTCAATCCCATTTTTCCCCTAGGTATTAAAATAATACTCTCGAAAGAAGAACGTCTATAAGCATAGTTAATAGAGTGATGGGATAAAAGAGACTTTTTTACTTATTTATTTTTTGAAGTGGAATCTTGTTCTGTCACCCAGGCTGGAGTGCAGTGGCATGATCTCGGCTCACTGCAGCCTTCGCTTCCTGGGTTCAAGCAATTCTTCTGCCTCAGCCTCCTAAGTAGCTGGGACTACAGGCACATGCCACTACGCCCGGCTAATTTTTGTATTTTTAGTAGAGACAGGGTTTTACCATATTGGCTAGAATGGTCTCGATCTCCTGACCTCATGATCCATCGGCATCAGCCTCTCAAAGTGCTGGGATTACAGGCATGAGCCACCGGCGCCCGGCAGACATTTTGTAAAGTAGCTTGCCCACGCCATGAAAAACTATCTGTCCATCGTTTTCCTCAGATCAGGAGTTGACTTGTAGCAGCCATGTCTGTAAAGTGTGATCCCAAACTCTTAGCCATATTTGGTGGAATCAGAAAGACTTCCATCTTAGTGTATCTGTGTTGCTATAAAGGATTACCTGAGGCTGGGTAATTTATAAGGAAAAGAGGTTTATTTGACTCATGGTTCTACGAACTGTACAGGAAGCACGGCGCCAGCATCTGCTTTGGGTGAGAGCTTCAGGCTGCTTCCACTCATGGCGGAAGGTGAAGGGGAGCTCCCACATGCAGAGACCACACAGTGAGAGAGGAGGGAAGAGTAGGGGGTGCCAGGATATTTGTGGAAAACAACCAGTTTCCAACCTGAATGGAAATGAAAAGCATGAATCCTGAAATTTCACCAGGTGTTGGCCCTCCGTTGGAAAAGTCTCAAGACACAGAGGTCTGCAACCAGAATGCAGCTTGTGAACTCTGACGTTTACAGTTAAGCCGATAAAGACATAATTTTAGCTACTCTGGTGTAGACAAGCGCTTTGGGCAACTCAGTCATGAAAGGGTTGTGTGGCATTACAGTTATTCCATTTGAACAGGGCAGTCTGGGGTGGCCTGGGGTGGCTACTGTCACACACACAAAAATGAATATGCATCAGGCTGTCTAGACATGCCAAGAAAACAGGGGCCTCAACAGTGGAAAAGAGAAATAGATCCATTTTGGAAGTTTGTTTTTTTTTTGGTCAGCCAGCAAAATATTCTTTGTCTTCACTCTTTCTTCAGCCTCTGACTCAATCCTTGCCTCTAGAACTCCTAACAGAGACCTGTTTTAAGACATCGTGTTAGCTCTTGCTTTTGCCAGTTCACACTCCCCTGCACAGGCTGAGATGGATGGTCACACAAACCTGGTCTTGCTAATCAAGATCTTCCCTCCTGATGGGTCTGTCTGAAGCTGGCCAGAGGTGGGAGATGACCAGAGGCCTCTGATCTCTGCGGTTGTCGAGATTACTGAATGAGAAGGTGACTTCAATTCTTGAAGCCCTGTCCCCTGCCATGTGGAGGAAGCTTCTTGCACTAGCAGAGAACAGCAGGCATTTGGAAACATTTAGATAAATTTGCAAACCTTTAAGTGGATTAGTAATGTTGATTTTCAGAGAGCAGAAATGCTGGAAAAGGAAAATATAAATAGAGAACGAAAAGATGTTTGCTTTTCCAATATAGCCTTAATATTATTACAGCTTTAATTCTGTGAAGTACATCTGTAAAAAAAATGCTGAAGTGGATTGAATGATGGTCCCTAAAAAGATACGTTTGAGTTCTAACCTTTGGAACCTATAAATGTGACATTGTTTGGGCAAAGGGTATTTGCAGATGGAATTGAGGATTGCAAGATGAAATCACCCTAGATTATCAAGGTGGGCCATAAATCCAATGACCAGTGTCTCTAAAAGAGACACACAGAAGAAAGAGAGAGAGACCTAGAGATATAGGAGAATGCTTTGTGAAGATGAAGGCAGAGACTGGAGTGATACAGCCTAAACCTAGGAATACCTGGAGCCACCAGAAGCTGAAAGGGGCAAGGAAGGATTCTCTCTGATACGGTCTTCAGAGGGGGTGATCTTAACAAAAGCTTCATTTGGGGCTCTGATCATCAGAATTGGAAGGAAGTAGATTTCTATTATTTTAAGCCACCAATTTCATGGCAATCTTGACAGCAGCCTTGGAAAACTAATACAAATACTATATAAAAAAAACATGGTTTGCTGAATCATTCAAAACTTTGGCTTTAGGAGGTATATACCTAAAACCCACTTCCTGTTTGTGTTAATTCTTGGTCTAACATTAAAAGAAAATTCAATAAAATGTTTGGTGTTTATCCAAAAATATTTTCTTTCAAGCTAAGCCAGATTTGGGGAAAGTCCTGGCTTGGTTTCACAGATTGTCTTTGAATCTTATTTCTTAAGTCAAAAGCCATGTCACTTTTTACTGCCACTAGAGGTAGCAGATAAAGAGAATTTAAAAGAGAATCCTTATCTTTAAATAAATTTCAGACTTCTTATATAGGGTAAGATGTTTCTAACCATGTGAGTATTTTGACAGATACACTTATGTCATTTAAAAGGATTTTCATTGTTCAGTTCCATAATCTTACATTTCAGACTAAGATAAAACATGCAGAAAGGGTAAAATTGCTCTTATCCTTTATGAAATAGGGGACACAGTGTCTTCCATACATTTAAATTGGTTTCTTTGTATGTTTACATGTTTCTGAGGCTTGGAGCAACCAAGGAGCAGAAATGGCACCTCCCTCTTACAAAACATCATAGGGTCCCCAGCAAGGAAATCATCCTATGCGATTCTGGAAAAAAATTAAACAATTATATTTTAATTGATTCTTACAATGCCCCAGTGTGGTGGTTCAATATCTTTTCCAGTCTCTTGATAGATAAAGAACTGAAGTGTTAAATGATTTTCCCCACAGCCTTCAGTGGCTCAGGAAGGATAGAGCTCTGCCTCCCAGGCATTCACTTTAGAGCACCAGGTGCTAAGTATTAATTTAATCATCTGTACTGCTCACCTACCTGATCAAATCTTCAGAGAGGCACTGCTTGTCCTTAAGTCGAAGCCAGGGGTGCACTGCTTCCAGAACAGTTGCTTCCAGAACAGCTGTAGGTGGTGACCCATTTGCAGTTGCTTATGTCTGTTATCAAAGCCAGAAAAAATTGAAGCTGGCATCTCCCTCCCATCCCACAACAGGCAGCCACTCTCAAAGGCTCAGATGCCTGAACTGCCATTAAATCCTCATTCTCCTCTCAGAATGCAACTCTGCCTGCAGTGATAACACACTCAATTGCTATCATTACAGCATGGATTTGTCCAATGCCATATAAAGAGACGAAGTGTGGGGTACTTGAGAGCATGGGGGATGCTCTTGAAGAAGACTGAGACAGGCAAAGTTCTCACAAAGGGCAGTGGAGATGCTAAAGCATTCCCCCCAAACAGTGCTCCCACCCTACAGAGAAACAAAAATCACAGAGGAAGGATGCAGATTAAAGAGGCATTTTTTTAAATCCAGGTATTTTATGCTGACTATGAAAATGTGGCAGTGGAGCGTTACAGATATCCTCTAGGTAACATTGCTCATGTGGTACTGTGCCCACCCTTCATCAGGCTTTGCCGCTGTAGTGCACCAGCCTGGCTTCCAAATGCCTACCTGCCTATCTGCCTTCGCTCCTTCCTTCGTTCATTCCTTCCTTCCTTCATTCATTCATTCATTCTCCTCTTCCTCCCTCCCTCCCTTTCTCTCTCCCTTTCTTTCTTTTCTTCCTTCCTTCCTTTCTTCCTTCCTTCCTCCTCCTCTTCCTCCCTCCTTTTCTCTCTCCCTTTCTTTCCTTCTTTCTTTCTTTCTTTCTTTCTTTCTTTCTTTCTTTCTTTCTTTCTTTCTTTATAGTCTTGCTCTGTTGCCCAGGCTGGAGTACAGTGGTGCAATCTCGGCTCACTTCAGCTCACTTCAAACTCCAAGCAATTCTCTGCTTCAGTCTTCCAAGTAGCTGGGATTACAGGCATCTGCCACCATGTCTGGCTAATTTTTGTGTATTTTAATAGAGACAGGGTTTCACCATCCTGGCCAGGCTGGTCTTGAACTCCTGACCTTGTGATCCACCCATCTCAGCCTCCCGAAGTTCTGGATTACAGGTGTGAGCCACCGCCCCTGGCCCAAATGCCATTATTTTATCTCTGTGCCAGGGAACATTCTCTGGCAGCTGGAGTCCTGTCAGTCAGCACCAAGACTTGGTAACACCCCCTTTATCCCTAAGAAGCCCTTGAACAAAGACTGACAGAAAACAATGTGTCCATACACCAACTCCTCCATATTCTGAACTGTGTGTACCATGCTGGTACCCACAGCACCCCAGCAAGATAGAGCTCCAATGCCCAGGTTGGTCATTTGTGTCACGGCACACTCCTTTTTGACTGTCTTCCTTGCCTGCCTTCCTTTTCCTTCCTATTAGTGTTTCCTGGGATCACCTCCAAAGAAGCATACGCTTGTCTCAAGGTCTACTTCTGGGGAAACCCAACTAAGAGGGTTAGGAAAGTTGTCAATAGGGAGAACCTCTCTTCTGCCTAAATGACTTCTGACTTTGCATCTCCAACGGCTTCTCTGTTGAAGTGTGCTCTCATTCTTTCAAGAAAGTGTCAACCAGAATAGTCTTCTGGTCTAAATTCACATTTTCCTTCTTGCCTTATGATTTAATTGTTGACAGAGTAATACTTTCAGATCTATCATTTTTAATATACCTAGAAAGGGTAATATGCCAGGGTACCAAGGTGGTATGGGTGGGGGCCTAGGTGAGAACCTAAACTTTCTCCCTACCCAGCAATCCCAGGGAGTCCAACCCTGACCCCAGCTATCAACAGAGCCAAGTGAAGAACCGGAGCCATTTCCACCACCTTGAAAGTAACCAACTGACATCCACTTTTCCCCAATGGAATAGTGTCAGGTGAGCCCTTCTGAAACACAGAATTTAAATAAGATCCTGAATCTTATAATAGTCAAAACATCAGGTTTCAATAAAAAAAACTCTTGTTGTACAAGACACTAGGAAGATCTCAAACTAAATGAGAAAAAGTAATAGACACCAACACCAAGATGGCATCAATGTGAGAAATATCTGACAAGGATTCAAAGAAGCCCTCATAAAAATGCTTCGGTGGCCAATTATAAAAAGACTTAAGACAAATTTTTAATATGAAAAGTCTCATAAAAGATTTGAAGATATAAGGAAGAGCCCGAAAAAAGTTTAGAACTAAAAAATACAGTACTATGGAGATGTCTACACATATCATTTTGAAAATTGAGATGAAATGAACCAATTTCTCAAAAAATACGAACTACCACAACCCACCCAGTGTGAAATAGTTGATGTGAATAGCCCTACAACTGTAAAGGAATTGAATTTGTAATTTTAATACAGTTAAAATCTCCAGGCTCAAAGGGGAATGGAGAATTCTAACAGATGTTTTAAAAAGAATTAACACCATTCTACACCACATCTTTGAAAAAAATAAAAGAAAAGAAATTACTTCTCTTTTGGTTCAGATCAAAGACCTAAATACAAAACAAAACAAAAAGCATAGTCCAATATCCATTACTAATATAGATGTGACGATTCTTAACATAATATTAGCAAATAGAACTGTCAATATTAAAAGACAATGCAGGTCTTTATGTCATGACCACTTAGGGTTTATTGTAGAGATGTAAGACTGATTCAATATGCAAAAAGCAATCAATGTAATCCACCATATTAACAGGTTAAAGAAGCAAAATCACGTGATCATATCAACTGACAAAGAATTGACACTGTCAAATTTAACACTCATTAATGACAAATACTGTCAGAAAGCAATAAATAAAGAATAACTTCCTCAACTTCATAAAGAACATTTCTAAAAACCTATAGCTAATATCATACATATTGGTGAAAGATTAAATTATTTGCCCTTAACACCAGAAAAAGGCAAGGATTTTCACTATTAACACTGCTATCCAACATACTACTAGAAGTTCTAGATAGAGTAACAAGACAAAAAAAGGAAATAAAAGATATACAGATAAAGAAGAAATAATACTGCCCATATTTACAAATTTTATGATAGTCTATGTGGAAAATTCCCCCCAAAATCTACAAAATCTCATAGAACTAATAAGTGAATCTGGTAAGTTTGCAGGATACAAGATTGACATATAGGCACACATTATATATTTATATACTAGCAATGAACATGTGGAAACTAATGTTTTAAAAATGAAATTCTCAGAAATAAATCTAAAATCTGCACAGGAGTTGTATGCTGAAAACTACAAAATACTGATGAAAGAAATCAAAGTGGATAATAAATGGAGAAGCATACCAAATTTATGGATTAGACTCAATAGAGTCAAGAAGTCAATTTCCTCCAAATCGACAAACGGATTTAACAAAATTCCTATCAAAAATCCCAGGAATAATTTCTGTAGACATAGATACCATTATTTTAAAACTTATGTGGAAAGGCAAAGAAACTGGATAAAATAACTAAAACTATTCTGAAAATAAAGTGGGAGGAATTACTTAACCCAATTTTAAAACTTAGATAGCTACAGTAATCAAAAGTGTGTGCGATTGGGATAGTAATGACACTTAGATCAGTGGTTCAGATTAAAGACCTAAAAATAGCTCCACACAATTATGACCAACTAATAGCAAAGGTATCAAAGCATTTATATGGAGGAAGGCTAGTCTTTCTAACAATCGGTGCTAGAGTGATTGGATATCTAGTGGCAAAACATGAACCTACACCTAAGCCTCAGACCTACCTCAATGTAGATTTAAATGGTAAACATAAAACTGTGAAACTTTTTAGAAGCCAACAGAGAAAATCTTTGGGACCTAGTTCTTGGTGAAGAGTTCTAATATTTAACACTAAAAACATAATTCATAAAAGAAAAATATTGACACAGTGGACTACAACAATATTTGAAACTTTGGCTCCACAAAAGACCCTGTTAAAATTAAAAGAAAAAGTAATATTTGTGAACTACATATGTAACAAAAGACTAATCTATGCTGTATAAAGAACTCTCAGAAATTAACATTAAAAGCATAATCCAATTAAAAATTGGCTAACAACGTGAAGAGATATATGAATGGCAAATGAGCACATGAACAGATGTTCAACATAAGTAACCATTAGAAAAATGCAAATTAAGACCATGATGATATATCTGGACACATGTACCAGAGCAACTAAAATTAAAAATGGGGACAATACCAAATGCTGGCAAGGATACAGAGAAAATGGATCACCATACATTGTTGGTGGAAATGTAAAATGATCCAGCAATGCTCAGAGAACATGCATTATTTTGTGTCTGAACTATTTCAGTCAGCATTATGTTTGTGAGATTCACCCATGTTGTTGCATGTAGCTATAGTTTACTTATTTTATTACTGTATAATATTCCACATATGGATATATCATAATGTATTTATGTTTTATGGTTGAGGGACTTTGCAATGCTTGCACATTGGGATGATAGAAATAATACCACAACAATATTTTTAATTATTGGTATTGTCAGTTTTTTATTAAATTTTAGTCATTCTGTTATGGAAAATAATTACATATTTAATTTTCATATCTCTGATTACAAAAGAGGTTGAACATCACTTTGGGTTTGTGGGTCATTTGCACGTCCTCTTTTGTGAAGCACCTGTTCAATCTTGCTTATTTTCTATAGAGCTGCTGTGCCTCTTCATTTGTAAATGTTGCAACTGTCTTCCACTCTGTGAGTTGTATTTTGTCTTAGTAATGTCTTTGGATGAACGCTTTTTTATACAGTACAGACACATTTCCTGTTTCAAGGGAGGAGAGAGGCCAAGGCACTACCACGTTTCCATAAAAATGGTGTAGTTTTGGAAGAAGGATGAAGTCCATAGGTGAGGATGCTGCTTGGTGCACCTTTGGTGTACTGAGGCAGCAGCAAGCAGCACCCTCAAACTGCGGTGCCAACCCCAGGACCCAAAGCAGGCACTGACGGCTTGAAGTGCAGACAGTGCCCAGCACGGACTGAAGCACATGAAAGCTTTCTAAATGTAAACGAGATCCTACCCTTCCCTCCTTCCTCCAAATTCAGGAATCCTGGAAATAAAATGGGCAAGACTGAGGCAATGCAAAGTGGATAGCAATGAGGAACCAGAAAACAAGCTTGCAAAATTTAATTTGTTGGGGTTGATGGTCCTGGAAAAATAAAGGTGACCAAAGAAGGAAATTCCTTCTTGGATTTCAGAGAGTTACCAATCTCATCACAGAGGTAGCTGTTATGATATGGGAGCCAAAAGAGGAAGCGGCCAGTGTGAAGAAGGGACAGCTCCATTGGGTTGAGAAAGAAAATTGAGGTAGAAATAACTCGGAGAGGAGAAAAGTTTAAATGAAAGTTTCTCAAACTTAGTTTACCATGCCCTTTAGCATTTCAGAAATGCTTCTAGGTGCATATAAGCCAAAAGAAATGTCTAATAGCGTAATTCCACTTACTCATTAGTTAAGTTTGCACAACTTAAAACCTATCTGTTTTGACAGCTTACAAAGGATCCTCATTGTTTGCCTACTTGCTACAATGTGTTTGTAACCCCAAGACCAAGCCTCACAGTGCTTTTTCAAGTCATTGAGTGGCATGCGCAAGATAGTGAACATTCTGAGTTGCTTCAGCCACAATGTTCCCATCCGAGGTGGCAGTGGGTTGTTCTGTCTTCTTGTTGAAGCAAGTACCCTTTCTGTGGTTTGGTGCCTCATTTCTCTCACTTTTTGTGCTTTATGTTAGTGAATTTGCTGTTTAAAATGACTCAAAACATAGTACTGAAGTGTTTTCTAGTGTCCCTAAGCACAGGAAGGCTGTGATGTGCCTTACAGAGAACATATACGTGTTAGATATGCTTCTAACACCATTCAGGCAGGAGTTACACTGCTGTGCTGTCGGCCAAGAGTTCTATATTAATAAATCCACTATATATAAAATAAGGTGTTTTTAAACAAGCTCACATACAGCAAGGTTATGTGTTGGTTTGTTGACGAAACTGTTGTCAGAAGCTCACAAGAACCACTCCTTTATTTCCCCTAGGAATAATGGTCCAGTATTCACTAATTCAGTGTTTGAGGTGACTTTACGGAACATAACTACTGCAAATAATGATAATTAACTGTAGTTATTTGAAAAATAATATATATAAATTGAAGGGAAAAAACATGCCTTAACTTCACTCTTAAATACCCCAAATTGCTTAAGTAACTTTTGCTTGCTGATTGCTGCAAAAGTTCCCAAATGTGGAATCAGATTGAGAACCACCACCTTCATCTCTGGTTCCACTTTGCTTTTCACATACATTTAATAATAGCAATTGCTGGGAACACAATTTCAAGAAGATATAACATCAACAATACAAATATTGCATGTTTTAATGATGAGACTGGTAAGTTACATTACCCCACAGGAATATTACATATTCTGTGCTTCCCTTGAAAATTTAAACTATCCTGCAGAATCTTAGTAAATTTGCTGTGACTCCCTGGGCACCTCAGCACACTGTTTGGGAACTGTGGGTCTAATCAAAGAAAGTATAAAGACAGAGTGAAATTAGGGGTTTCAGCACCACTGCAACCTGCAGTGGTCAAGGATCAATTAATTGTATTCTGCTTACGAGATAACCAATATGGCTATTTTTCCAATATAGAAAATTTATGAGAAATGGTAAAAATGTGGCTGGAAAATGAATTTTGGACTAGCAGATGGATACCACTTTGAAATTGTTTAGTTTTAGCGATTCAAGGAAAGTTTTAAAGAGGAGAGAATGGATTGGTTAATTTATACATAGATATGCTTATATGACATGTAGATGTATCTATGTGTAGAGATAGATAAACTCATGTGTGTGTGTATTATTGTTATGTTTTAGAAGCATCATGAGGGATGGATTGAATTGAGAATAAGTTATAATTTATTCAATAATAAATATATTAATTAATAATAAATAAATAAATAATTTATTCAATAATTTTGGTGCAAGTTGAATAAGAATCTGATGCAAAGCATTAGGAAAATATTTTTTTCAAGAATATATTAAATTGGATTGGTGTGGTGGCTCATGCCTATAATCCCAGCACTTTGGGAGGCAAAGGCAAGTGGATAACCTGAGGTCAGGAGTTCCAGATCAGCCT
Source organism: Aotus nancymaae (assembly GCF_030222135.1). NCBI lineage: Eukaryota > Metazoa > Chordata > Mammalia > Primates > Aotidae > Aotus > Aotus nancymaae. The sequence goes on along the minus strand of NW_026988570.1, from coordinate 4,075,129 downwards.
AGGCAACCAACATGGCAAAACCCCATCTGTACTAAAAATACAAAACTTAGTCAGGCATGGTGGTGGGGGCCTGTAATACCAGCTACTTGAGAGGCTGAGGCAGAAGAACCTGGGGGGCAAAGTTTACAACGAGCCGAGATCACGCCACTGCACTCCGGCCTGGGCGACAGAGTAAGACTCTATCTCAAAATAAATAAATAAATAAATAAAAGACTATATTAAATAGATTATGTGAATACAGGATTCAAAGATTTAGTTGGCTACTAGAAATAAAGTGATGTGAACATATCCTCTGACTCCCAGCTTCTTTGGTTGGGCAGCTAGGTGGAAGATGATGCTATTAACTAAGCTATATCCCTCCCTCCCTTTCAGATTCTTTGCATTCCTGTGAGCTGAGGATAAATTAAAACTCGGTTTAGTCCGTGTGTCAGCTGATCTGTAACATCACTGGTGGTGTCCATCACTGTTTCATTTTTTCTGTCAATGCCAAACCATATTCTGCGCTGAAGATATGGAATGCGGCTAATTTTAGAGTTTCAGGGGCCCAAGCCTATACATTCCAGGCTATTTTCAGATTTTGTTTTCAAGTCAAGCCTTATTAAGTCAAACCTATGCCCATTGGTAAAGGTACCCAGGCAACTTTTCTAAGATGAGCATACATGGGTAACAATTATCACCCACCTTCCCTCTGGATTGCAAACACTGTCCATTAAACGAAGAGACAGGGCTTGCTAGGGGAGAATGGGGTTGGGGTGAGTGTGGGCAGGGGTAATGAGTTTGACCACAGTCCAAATCTGAGGAGTGCTCCTGGATCTGGTCTTCTGAAGAGGTCAGCATGTGCCCCAGACAGAGAGACATAATCTCTGTAGTGGAATGGTATCCTGCTGTCCTGCTGAAGAATGCTGAGCAGGCCAAGCCCACCCCCACTGAGGGAAGCCTCCGTTTGCAGGGTAGGTTGAGGGTAAGAAACTAAAGCAAGGGCAGCCAGATTTTACCAGCAAGAGGACGGTGTACTTAGATGGAAGCTACCTGATGAATGTCAGGTGAAGAGGCAGAGCCGGCACTGATGATTCCACATTCACCTAACAAACATTTACAGAACACAGAACACAGCAGATGACATCCTCGCTATTACTGATTCAAGCAGTCAAAGAATATATGTAATTATACTTTAAAAGTATTTACTGCCTTATAATATTTAATAAATGCTCACCTCTATTATCATTGCTTCTTGTTATTCCTTCTTCTCCTGATATCCTGGGGCTTGCTCCAGTTGGGTGTTCTCATTCATCTTTTCAGCAGGATTTCCTTGAACAGCCCTTTAAAAACAGCAGAACTCCCACTCCCAACATTCTCTGTCTTCCTTCCCATCTTATTTTTCTCTGTGGCTCTTATTATCACCTCATATAACTATATGATTCATGTATGAATGTGCTTATCGTCTATCTCCTCTTCACCCCACGCAAGAATGTCAACCCTATAAAACCTGGGATTTAAAAAAATCACATTTTCACTGCTGTTTTCCAGCATCTGAAATAGGTCCTAGCATATAGAAGACAATAAATATTTCCTCAATGTAATTACGGTTTTGTTAAATGCAACAACAAGAAAAAATCCCGTATGTCATGACGTTATATTTCAAAAGAACTTAACATGGTCTGGGGTATCAGTAAGTTTTCTCTGAGAAAATGAGATTTAAGCTGATGATATGGAAAGGGGGGTGGTCCTGGCTATGACTACAACACCTCCACCCCAACCTCCCCCCACCTGCCCCGCACCCTGCCTGTACCCACGCACCTAGGTGAGGACAGGCATTTTGTTTTCCTGCCCAAATGTTGCATTTCCCCAGACCACCCTGGCCTGCCACGCCCCCATCCTGTGCCTATAATAATCCTGAGACCCTAGCAGGCAGACCCACAGGTGGCTGGATGTTGAGAGGAGCACGTCAACTGAGGAACAAACTCGATGGCTGGAGATGAACGCACCAGGTACCGGCAGGCAACAGGCCATCCACGGGCAGAACTTTGTGGAGTCTGGCGGGGAGTGTCAGAGGAAAGCCCAGACCAACGAGCGGCCTGACTCCAGGAAAAACATTTCCCTCTGGCTTCTCCATCTTCTGAGAGCTACTTGCACTCCTTCTCCAAGCCCACATGTGATCTGATGGTTCTGATACACCAAGGCAAGAACCCCAGGATACAGAAAGCCCTCTGTCCTTACAATAAGGCAGGGGTCTAATTGAGCTGACTGACAGAAGCCGCCTATGGATGGCAGAACTAAAAGAGCACCCTGTAACACACACCTACTGGGGTTTCAGCTATAAACATTCATCCCTAGACCAGTACTTTTGTGGAGTGATGGGGTTGGAGCCCCACAGCCTACTGGTCTGTATACTCCCTTAGAGGTTTGAGCAGCAGGGCACTGAAGAAGCCAGCCACACCCCCATCGCACACCCTGCCTCCCCATTCACTAAGACCTGAAGGATGAAAAGAAATGAGATCGAGGAGGTAGAGGGCAGACACCAGGCAGGGAGACGCGGGCAGGGGCTGGGCAGGAAGGCCCCGTGCAAGGAGTGCGGGAATGAGTGCCGGCCAGAAGAGGGACCTGCACGACAGCAACTGCATGATGCCCTCACAGGCTGTGGAAGGCAATTACTGGGGGCCTTTTCAAGCAGAAAGGAGACTGTGGAGCTCAGGCTATCATGGAGGAGCTGAGCATCCTCGCCACATTTTAGAACATTTTCCTGGAAAAATGTGCTCCAACCCTGCAGTACATTGGTTCTTAAACTTTTTCATCTCAGAACTGCTTTCTATTCTTAAAAACCACTGAGGATCCCAAAGAACTTTCATGTTTTTATTTTTATTTTTTTAATATTTTTGTTTGTTTGTGAGACGGAGTCTCACTCTGTCACCCAGGCTGGAATACAGTAGCACAATTTTGGCTCACTGCAACCTCTGCCACCCAAGTTCAAGCGATTCTCCTGCCTCAGCTTCCGGAGTAGCTGGGTTTACAGGTGAGATCTACCATGCCTGGCTAATTTTTGTAGTTTTAGTAGCCACAGGGTTTTGCCATGTCTACTAGACTGGTCTCAAACTCTTGGCCTCAAGAGATCCATCCACCCGCCTTGGCCTCCCAAAGTGCTGGGATTACAGGCGTGAGCCACCCACGTCCGATCCCCAAAGAACTTTCATTTATGGGGGATTTATCAGTTTTATCTGTTGATATTTATTGTATTTGAAATTAAAACTGGGAAATTTTAAAAATAACAAAAACAAGCTATTACAGTAGCCTAGCCCTCTCGGTGGGGGATCTGTTTCAAGGCCCTCTGTCAATGCCTGAAATCAAGGAGAGTACAGAACCCGATGGCAGTAAGTCCCAACTTGTGTCCCTTCGTGTCTTCCACCCACAAATTTAATGACTTTTCACCTAAACTAAGCACTTAGCACTAACTGTGGCCATAACTTCTGCAGTTTGAGGTGTGACAGTAAAGCTAGTACAATGTTTTTTCTTCATTGAAATTTCATGGATAGAAGATTCATTCTTACTGTAGATCTTAGCAACCTCAGCATCTAAGTTTTTCTTAGTAAATCAGAAACTTTCGTTTTTGCTTAAAGGAAGAAATTTATAGCTTTCTCTTTGGCATATCCAAATTGCCAACATCACCACTCTTGTCCTTTGAGGCCATTACGAAGTAGAATAATGGTTTCTTGCATACAAATACTGCAATACTGAGACAGTGGATCTGATTGCTGAGACAGCTGAGTGACCTAGGGGTGGAGGGAAGAGACAAGCGTGGACCCATTGGACAAAGGGAGGATTCACACCCTGGGCAAGACAGAGTGATACAGCAAAGGTTTCATTATACTGCTTAGAATGGTGCATAATTTAACACTCAAAAATTGTTTATTTCTGGAATTTTCCATTGACTATTTTCAGACAGTAGACTGTTTCTGCAAGTAACTGAAACATCCAAATTCAAAACCAAGTTTAAGGGAGGAGTACTGCACATGCTAATGGAAAACACATATTTTGGTGGAAAAGTCACTATATTTTTTCAAATCTCGTGAGATAAATCACATCACTTCTCACTTTTGCAAACTGTTTTAATTTGCCTGGGTTAAAAAAACAGGTAGATCATGGCTGCATGTGCAGTCACTCTGCTGCAGTATCACATGCCACAGCCTCAAAAAAATCCACTCTGCCTCACGAGAGACAGAGAGTGAAAAAGGCAAACAACACTTAGTATTATTACAAAAATAGTACATCTGACTCCACTAGCCCTTTTGAAAGGACCTTGAGCACCCCCCAGATTCCCTGGCCACACATAGAGGCCTGTGCCCCAAGAACCTGCCTGCATGTGGCCAGTCCACGCTGACATTTTTGGACTGTGCCATCTAGAACATTCTTCCATGAACATTACCATTCTCAACAATAGTAAAATCATGAAAGTATGTGTTTTCCCTCTTATCATCTCTCAATGACTCATAGACAGGAACACCCCAAGCATCCTCAACCACCCATGTGTGTCAGACCATCCTTGCATGGCTGTAAATAAATGCCTGAGGCTGAGCAATATATAAACAAAAGAGGTTTGCTGGCTCATGGTTCTGCAGGCTATAGAAGCCTGGTGTCAGCACCTGCTCAGCTTCTGGAGAAGCTTGAGGGAGCTTTTACTCATGACAGAAGGTTAAGTGGGGGTGGGTGCATCACACAGCCAGAGCAGGACCGAGAGAGAGAGTGGGGAAAGGTGCCGCATACTTCTAAACAACCAGATCTCTTGAGAACTCACTCACTATCAGAAGATAGCACCCAGCAAGAGGGATCTGCCCCATGACCCAAAAACCTCCCACCAGGTCCCACCTCTACCACTAAGGATTACATTTCAACAAGAGATTCAGAGAGGACAACATCCAAACTACATCAGCATGTAAACTAGAAAAAAAAAAAAAGGCACATTTTAAAGAGTGCTAACCTTTTCAGAACCAATTATTCATTATGTCTCATCAATATTGCCACCATAAGTTAAGCTGAACTAAAAGAGTAGAAGAGATTGATTCTGTCCCTCTAATATTTGTACATGTCACAAGATAATTAGTTCCCGTAGGCAAGTCACTCAAAAATTTAAAAATTACATGGAATGTAATGCAGTTTACTTTCATATTTTTTCACTTTTATTTTTTGAATTAAGAAATCTATGGATATCTAAATTGTGCTATTTAATATATAACTTATCATCAATCCTAATCATGTAAAAATACTCTTGGGAAGCTAGAACTGATTTTAAGCTGTGTTGGAGACCTAGAACTATGTTGAGGGGAATAACTGGAGCTGAACAAGAGAAATATGAGACAATCTAGTACTACTTCTAAAAAACTGTGTAAGGTTTTTTGGAAGAAAAAAAAAATCGGCCCAAAGTTTCTACTTTGTATTCATGCTTCCGATGTCTCTTAAATTATCATCATTATTATCCATTAGTTTCTATAACTAAAGCTATTTTGTACCATTTCTATCATTGACTGAAAAAAATTTAAATTGCTGTAGGATTTAGACTTCTGAAATGGAATGGTGTTTTCAACTCTGCTGTAATTGTGCATCAGAACAGGCTGTTTCACCTTAGAGTGATTAGGGTTTTGTGAGAGATGTATAACAAATTGCAGGGCTAATCAAGGGAAAATTACCCTGCAGTCGAGGTGGGTTTTAATTAATTATATTGCCAGCTTGTTAGGGAGAGGTCTTTGAAAAGGTAATCAAAGAAACATCACATATGGGCTGTTGGTTCTCTTAGCACTATTTTTAAAATGGAAAATTCTTGACTGCTCTTCAGTCCATCTTCAAAGCCTCTCAAGGTCTTAGAGTGGAGTTATGTGTCCTTCTGGTAACTTTCTGATTTGTCTCCCTTCTCCCTGTGTGGAAATAAACAAAAAACACTGAAATAAGAACAAACGAAGGGCATTTGTTCAGAGCTTGCCATAGCAAGGGAGTTGGCCGCCATCACTTGTGTTGGCAGAGGCTCAAAGGCAGGCAGAGGAGTGGGAAAGCTTCTTAGTAGAAAGAGGGGAGGGAAGGCTCCAGGCATGCCCTGATTGTAGGCTGTTGGTGTGGAGGAGCTGGAAGTGACTGACTAGAAATAGGGCCTCCCGTGTGATTGGTTAGGCAGGTATGTTTGGCTTACTCTCTTACCTAGAAAATACACAAGACAATAGGAGCAGGCACCTGTTCTGTTATTAACTTCTATATCCACAAACTCTAGAACTGAACTCCTCTTTAAAGGAGGGTGACAGAAAGCACTTGCACATGGTGGGGCACGGTGGCTCATGCCTGTAATCCCAGCACTTTAAGAGGTCGAGGCAGGTGTATTATTCGAGGTCAGTATTTCAAGACCAGCCTGGCCAACATGGTGAAACCCTGTCTCTAATAAAAATACAAAATTAGCTGGGCGTAGGTGCATGCATGCCTATAATCCCATCTACTTGGGAGGTTGAGGCAGGAGAATCGCTTGAACCCAGGAGGCAGGAGGTTGCAGTGAGTCGAGATGGTGCCACTGCACTCCAGCCTGGGTGACAGAGAAGACTCTGTCTCAAAACAAAACAAAGCAAAAACCCCTTGCACCAAAAGCTTGTTATGAAATCAATAAGAAGGGAAGCAGAAAACACTCTTCTTTATGGCCAACATCAACGACAAGTAGAAAACCACCAGCGTTGCAGGTGGAACCATAAATGGTTCACTAAGACTAGCAGTGACTGTTTCTCACTTTCCATCCCTCTTTGAGACAGACTTCAAGTATGTCCACTTACATTATCTTTTAATTTGAAAGAAATGACTAGTAACTTCACAGTGGAGAAAACCGGTAGGTACCACCTTAACCAAGTAACCGGTTAACCTCACCCAGGATTGGAACAAATAAACATAATGGGCCTTGCAAACGATGCACTGGGGAAACATAACATTCTGTGCCCCGCCTGGCCGAAAAGAAAAAGGTACAAGATAAAAAGCATAACCTAATTTTTTTTAATCTAACTCTAGTCATCAGGGAAAAAACCGATGAGCCCAAATTGAGGAACATTTAACAAAACAAAATAAATAGTTTAGATTCTGCCAAAATGTTAATATCACGTAACCAGTACACAAAGGAACTGTTTCAGATTAAAAAAACTAAAGAGATATAACAGCTAAATAGAACACATGATGCTGGATTGGATCCTGAATGGAATGTGGGGGTTTTGGTTTGTTTGTTTTTATTTATTTTTTGCTTAAAGAACATTAGTGGGAAAATTGGTGAAATTTGAATAAACTCTGAGATGAGATAATAATATTATTATCTATTTCCCTAAGTAATTATGATAACTGCACTCTGGTTATCTAAGACAATGTTCCTGTTCTAAGTAAGAACAAAATGAAGTGTTTAGGGCTAAAGGGGTATGTTGTATGTAACTTGCTTTTTGACAGTTCAGGAGAAAACATAAACAGTCTAGGAATAATAAAGCAAACATAGTTAAGTGGTGATATTTAGGAAATATAGACAACTGGTATTATTTATCTAGTTCTTCTGTAAGTCAGAAAATATTTCTAAATAAAAAGTTAAATGTAGACAAAAATTAAAATAAAACCTTGTTCTGAGGATTAAATGAGTTAATGCTTACAAAGGATTTAGAATACAGGCCTTAAAATATTAATGATTAGATGTAATTATTATTATCATAGAATTAAGAAGTGGCAGGGCTACCTCAATCTGGCCTATAAACCTGTATCCTTAATCCCCTCATCCCTGTACTTCATCATTCAGAGTCTAGAGAAACCCAGTGAGATAATGGATAGAAAAGTCTTTACATAAACTGTGAAGTGCTGTGGTTTGGTGAATGTCTAAGCATGGGTATGAGCTCAGATTCTTGTGTACAGCTATCTGATGACCTTTGTGTCCATTGCTGATGAGGTTCTTTGGATTCAGAAAGCTCAAATAACAGCACTAAAGGGACAAAGTCAGAACTAAAACCCAGAGGTCCCAACTTCCAGTTCTGTCTTTTTAATATTGGGTAGTGGGCTGCAAGGAGAAGTTAGGAAAGGATAATTTCTCTCACACCCTGACATGTTTTTCTACTGTTCTGTCTGGTAGAGCTCATTGCCCGCTGAGATCAGGTGGTGGTCCCAGGACTCCGCCTCTGAGCCCAGCCTCTATTTCTGGACCGGAGCCCACAGAAGAGCACAGGTGTCAGCAAGCCTAAACGCAACCAACTGCATTTCAGTGTTATCTTTCCTACTGCAGATACTGAAAATGGCATCATTCCTTTATCTGATGCCGAAAAATAATGTTTTTCTCTCCACCTGAAAATACTGACAGAAGGGTAGAGGAAGCTCCTACTGGCCAAGGATTTTGGCCCCTTCATGTATCCAAATATCTGAAACATTTTTTTCTAATGGTGGTCTATTTCCTTATGAACATTTCCAAAGACAAAGTGAATTACTTTTTTTTTTTTTTAAATCTATGGATTGGCTAGGAAACAAATGTTCCAGTCTTAGCAGTGGATAACGTGCTCCAAAAAGCAAGAATCTGAAGTTCGTTTTTTTATACTGATCAGCCACATGAAAATTTGTTTCACTGATTAAGTAGGAAGAGCCCAGATATAGATGATTTTCCTTTCTGGGGTACTAACTTCCCAAGCAAGGGAAGAAGTCAATGTGTTTTTTGCAATGCTACGGATGGAAAATCTCAGGTAGATCTGAAAATGAAGATACCATTTTGAGAATATGGTCCTAAAAATTTCTATCGGTGACACTTTTCTCATCTGTAAAACAATCTATAGGTTTATTATAAAATTTGAGTAGCATAATAAGTGATAGAACAATATATTTCTATGAACAATAGTTAAGTGAAACAAAATAGCCCAGATGCAGCAATGGTGGAGTTAGAAATATTTACTTTTCATCCCTGCCCCACCTGAATGCTTCTCAGCTGAGTAACTGAGCTTCCTGATTTGGCTGACTGTTCATGATGTGCTTCAAGTTCCTGAAATGGGAAAGAATTGTCCCTGTGAAAGCTCAGCTGGCTAATTAACAGTGGGTAAGAAAAGGAGAATTGAGGAGCCCTGGCTTTAAAAAAAGAAAGAAAGAAAATTCATGTCATTATGAGCAAATGGATAACCTCAAGTGGATTTCTGAATGCCGCCTATCTGTAGCAGTAAGTTTATTCTGTTTTGTTGTTATTGATGATTTTTTAAGGAAAATAACAGTATAGTGCCAGAGGAGCTCAGGAATTCCTCACAAATCTATAGACCAATAAAAAATTAAATAATCTGCCCCGGTGTCTCTGAGCAATTAAACCAAAGGGTGCCACAATGTTTTACTTACTATTACACTTTGACAGAAGCGATCATCAGCATATAGCTTTTTGTATATAAACTGGCTTTGTGGTTTCGTTGGGAAGCAATAGATTTAAGTCAGTTTAGTGACTGTGTATTTACTGCCTCAATCATAAGTAATGAACTCAATCCACTTAAAGTTTTACAACAGTAATTTGCGTATTTGCCTTAAGATGGTAGTTTTTCTACTTCTATAAAGTTGACTGTTATTTGGGCACTTTTATTTAACTCATTAAAATTTCTTTAAGACATCAACTTTGGCAGTATTTATGCAAAAAGGACAGTAAGTGTATAAAATACATATACACTATAAAAAGTGTATAATTTTTTCTGTTTCACGGTGGTGTTTTAATAATGGCTACTGTCATTTATTAATTACTACAATTCATTAGGTATCACATTTCAGGAACTGAGGGAGACACTTTTAACACAGGAGCTCTACTTCTTACAACAAACCTTGAAGGTTAGGCACTTTTTTTTTTTTTTTTTTTTTTGGTGACGGAGTCTCTTTCTGTGCCCAGGCTGGAGTGCAGTGGCCCAGTCTGGGCTCACTGCAATCTCCTGCTTCAGCCTCCCCAGTAGCTGGGACTACAGGTGCGCACCACCACATCCGGCTAATTTTTGTATTTTTAGTAGAGAAAGGGTTTCATCACGATGGCCACGCTGGTCTGGAACTCCTGATCTCGTGATCCACTAGCCTTGGACTCCCAGAGTAGTGGGATTACAGGCGTAAGCCACCGCGCCCTGCCAAAGGTAGGTATTATTATGTCCATTATGCAGAAGAGAAACAGAAGCCCACAGACTTTGCAACCCTGTCTGTGCCCCTCTGCTATTAAGAGGGTGAGTCTTTCTGCAGGATTTCCTGTTTGTTTTGTCACTTTTAACCACACTGTATGTATTTCACATTTATAAAATATACTTTTAAAAAAATCTCTGTAACACATTGCCCATTCAGGCAGTTCCGCAGAATTCCAAGTGTCAAACACAATTAATACAATTGGGGAAATACTGACTAAGCGTTTTCGGCCCACCCTTTTGTTTGAGCACAGTGCACTATACCCACTCGGTTTTAGTTTCATTCCCGCGTTGTTTTACATTTCTGTAAATTCTTTGAGGGAGTTTGGGCGCCCACTGTCTAGCTCAGAGTTCCAGGCTTAAGGTAGGCACTGACTGCTGAATGAATTGGGTAGCTAGTTAATTGCTTCCTCCTCCAAAAAAAGCCTAAATTACTTAAATTAACGTACTTGTGGGTTTTTAAGTAATACATTTAATCGAAGATCTCTATCTCCAAAACGTGCATCCCTGTAGCGACTGAGGGTGTGGGTGGTGTGATGGGTGACTAACCAGTCCCACTGAGATGGGCCCAACCTTAAAAATATTACCCATCTACCTGGGATTCCCCTACACCTGAACAGCTCTTTGGGTTAGCGAGAGAACCAGCGGGGTGGAGCACCCAATGCCACGAGCGCGCGCGGAGGGCCACGTTGAAGTTCAGAGGAGTATTTACCAGCAAACAAAGAGCGGCGCGGTTCGGGGTCCTGGGATCAGCTGCCGCCGCCTCGAGAAAACGCAAGGGCCACGGTGAAAGTGGACATTCCGCATGCTACCAGATAGATACTCGATCTGCGCCTCCCCGCGGCCCCGCCCGCAGGCTCCAGCTGCCAGCTGCCAGGCCCGCAGCCGCCCACTAGCTCCCGAGGCCGCTTCACCACGTGTCCTGCCGGCCTCTACCCCAAGAACTTTCCGTCCCTCTTGGAGCTGGGGACCTGCAGTGGGGAGGGGCAGGCAGGTGGGGGTCTCCAGGGAGCACCGTCTCCGGACTTGGCGAGTTACCCTTCCCAAATGGAAGGTGTCCCGCAAATGGAAGGTGGCCCACTCCCAAGCCCATCCCAGATCTTTAGAGTAGCTCCGGAAGCAAGGGCCAGGCGGCAGCGCGGAGCCTGGCGGAGCGAGAGGAACAAAGGGAGAGAGCGAGCCGGGAAGGATGCTGCGCTCCCCTGCGCCCCACCCAGCAAGCCGCCAAGCGCGCAGGTAGCTTGGCCTTCGGCGGTGTAGAAGGGAGGTGTTGGAGCGGGTACACAAAGACTCACTTCCGCCGGGCCAGGCGCCCGGACTCCCTCCCCGCCGCCCACAGTCTGTGCGCATTCCAGCATCCCTGCTGCCGCCCGGGACCCGAGTGCCCCTGGGGTGCCAGGCGAGGTGCCAGGCGGGTACTGTGCTGGTAACCCTCGGAAGAACTAGGGCTGGATAGAGGCGGCGGCCGGGGAGAAACACGCCTTTTTAGGCAGCCGCGCTGCCCCGCACCGCCCCACGCAGCCCAAGTCTGCAATCACTCTCCGCGAGAAGCAGGGATCGGCGCGCAGCCTGGGAGCGCCCCGCCTGCGCTCGCCGGCTGGCCGAGCTGCCGGGTCGGGGGCGCGGGGAGGGGGCAGCTCAACTTCTCAGTGCCCAGCTCCCGCCCGCTAGGTGAATCTGGAGCCGGGAGAATGATAGGGATGGCGGAGAGGGAGGGGGCTCTGGGGCGAGCGTAGGGGGAGAGCGGAGCTCGGGGGCGGGGCGCGGCGCAGCCTCCGTGCGGGGGCCGGGAGCCGCCGCCTAGCCCCGGGGCTCGGGGCCGCGGTCCCTCCAAACGCTGGAGCCGCCGCCGCGCTGCCCGAAACAATGAGGCGCGCGGCTCGGGGCTGAGCGCAGCCCCCTGCTGCCTTTGAGGCCGAGCCACCCGCTGCGCCCCGCCGCCCGCGCTAGCAGCTGCCGCCAGCGCGGAGCTGCGCTGGCCCCGGGGAGGTGATCCCGCAGGCCGCCCGGGACGCGAACGCGGGCCAGCTCCAAGACCCCCACCGTGGCAGAAGGAGGACTCGAGCCCGCGGCAGGACGACTCCAGCCGCTTGCTCGCCCGCCTTCTGCAGCCCCCAAGTTCCGCGGCGTGCGTCGGTAGCTCCCGGGCCCCGGGTCCCAGCTCTAGCGGGAGTCAGTGTGAGTGTGGGAGCGCGTGGCGCGCGCACCCGAGAGGCTCCGGGGGAATAAAATGTGACACGCACGCCTCTGAGTTCAGTGCCGCGCGGCCAGGGGGAGCGCCGAGCCCCGCGGTGTCGTGCGCTTCGAGGCGCGGCGTGGAGAGAAGGCTGGTAAGGGAGGGCAGAGGGTAAGGGTGGGTGACGCCTTCCTCGGTGGCGCTGCAGCCTGCGCGCTGCTCTGTCGGAGTTACACTCCTCGATAAGTGGCCAGACTCGCGTGTGGGGAATGTTGAAGGTGGTTTGGGGAGAAGCAGGAAATTCTGGAGAAGCGAACGGGAGGACACAGTTGTGCCCCTACTTCTCAGTAATGGTGCTCTTTTAATTTGGCTCCTAGAGTGAAGATTTTTGTCTTTCTTCAGCCAATCCCCGTACAAAACTGCACTTCTTAAAGGTTAAAGTGTGTTCTATTGATTTCTGGTTCTCTGTGGGTATAATGTTTGAGGTAGTAGGGATCTTTAGAATCCTAAATAACCGAATCTTAATTCTTACGCAGTTGGCAGGCGTCAAACTCCGCTGTTGGGTTTACTTTCCGCGGTGTGCAGAGTGGGTATTTGATGCATTCTTTTGAGTAGAGAGTGTGATGTCCATCTCATTTCGGATTTGCTGGTGCTGTGCTGGGGGACAGAGTGAAGTTAAACTCAAGGCTCCCGAAAGTGCTGCCTTCCAAAGAGCTGGATAGCTGTGTTTGGAGAAGCTGTGCTTTCCAGGAATTTAAATGAGAGTTTTTGTGATTGCCTTCCAGGTCTCTCCTCCTAGTACCATATTTGTTTTGTCAGGCTGAACTTTCAAAGCTGTTTTGTAATCTGAGAAGCACTTTAGGGGGGAATGTAATGCTTGGCTGGATTTTTGTGAACTTATTTTCATTGGACATGCGGAAAATTTGGCGAGAGGCAAACCATATTTGGTTGAAATCATTGTCTTTTGCGCCACTGCCGTTCTGACCATGAAGGGGCATGCTGGCCCTTGTCGCCGCGGACTGTCTGCTTGGGTGAGGGGATCTTTGGTGGGTGGGTTGCGGCACATTTTGTATTTAGAGAATTTTTGGCACACTTGAAAAACCCCACTCTGGTTACTTTGATGCTTCAATTTTTGAAATTCTGATCAACATTTTTTGCCAATTTGAAATATAATTTATGGAAGAATTCTAATAAAGTGAAGTGCTCTATATATATGATATATATGATGTATATGTGTATATACATACACATCATGTATGAATGTAAGTACACACATCATATGAGTATTCGTGTGTGTGTATATATATATATCATCCTGTTGCTGCAAATTTAGAGTTAAAATTTCTTTTAAAAGGAAAAATGATGTGTGGCCTGGAGCCTATTTTTACCACTGCCCTTCCCCCATTATTTTTCTGGAACTCACAACCAAAATTTTTATAGCATTAGAAGAAACTGTTGGCAAAGGTGAATGGGTATTGTGCTCAAAACTGATGAAATCCTAAAATAATTAGGTGAAGTGCCTTGAATTTTACAGCAACGTTAAAAAGGCACTCAGACTTGTTGGAATTCTCGATCCAATTCTTATTGCAGTAGGTATAAATTGTAGCATCTTACCTTTTTGCTTGGTGCTGTGAAAGCTTCTGGAGTTTTGAGCCAAATCTCTTGCAGAGATTGTGATAGGAGTCTCCGCTCTATGTGGAGTACTGAGCTCCATAGTCTAGAGAGGCAGTAAATGGGTACTCCTGGAAAGAGTGAGGTCAGAGCAAGGACCAACATTTGTTGAGTTTGCTATGTGGTGCACATGATCTAGGACACAAGATAAAAAATTGAGGATATTTAGACTAGAGGATTCAAGGTTGAGATCATCTAACATTTGAAAATATGTGAATGATTTATTATGCAGAAGAGGGTAATCATCTGTGTTGGGTTTCTGATGAGGATAATTAAGAGGGAAAGGGCTTATTCTGTGGGATGAAGACTTAAGTTGAGTCTAGGGAGTTGTGGCTAATCCAGCCAGCAAAGATTGGTTAAATAGTGAAGGGACTGCTGAAAATATTCCTGCATGTGCTTGTTACTGGAAGGTTCCCCCCGCCCGGGAATTTCTCCTCTTTCTGAGACAGTTTTAAGTGTGTGAGGCTCTGGTCTATTGCTTATTCTGATACTGACTGAAATTTTATCCTCCAGGTTTAGAATTTATCCAAGCATTTCTCAAGTGCTTAGCTCTTTTCTGAAATGACAAACTCATTTCTAGGTTTCTGCAGCTCCTGCTTAGGTGAATACATGATAGATTCCTTTCCAAAAACTTGGAGATATTTGTCCTCTGGGAAGCTCTTAATTAATTTGCAGATTTGCTACCTCATTGGTGAAACTTTGAATAAAAATATCTTATGAATGATAATAATGACAGTCTTTGTTAATGCATTTGCTCTTTAAGCATATTGCGTTATTACTGATCGATTGAGTTTTTACCTCTCCTAGATTTTCTGTAGTATCATCCTAAATTTTAATTGCTTAAATTAAATTAAGTACTTAATTTAACATGCATAAATGTCTAAGGGAATCAGATAGTACCCTCCTGGTAGGTGTATGTTAAGTTTTGATTTTTTTAAGCATTGAAAGCTGAAAGCCCATCCCCGGCAAAAAAAAAACCTATATGGGATGAAATTCCCAAATGACTATAAAAGTAATAATTGCATGTAATTAGATACTAATTTTGGAAAATGGAAGGGAAACGCAGGTGCACATTTGCACAGAAATTTTCAGTGTTCTTACACCAATTGTGGATATCAATGCCAAGGACTGAATGGGCTGTAGATGACCAGTGTCAGTTACCACACTTTCAGTTTAATATAGCTGCTATTTTTCTGAAAGCTCTCCTTCCAACTTTTGACAAATTTGTTTATAAATGTTATTAAGTACACAGTGCAAAGACATCAGTGTTAGAGAAACACGGATTTATTACGCCTCTTCCAAAATTTGAAATTTACCCTTACTTGATCCAAGCCACCTCCCACCCCTCCCATTGAATTGATGGGGGAACATTTGCAATTCAAAATACTTGAAATCTACCTAGTCCACAGGTGAAATACATTTAAAGGGGATGAGGTATGACCTGGGTAGTCCTAAGGCTTTGTAGGAGTTGGTCTGGTCCAGCCCCAGCATTGGTCCTAGCTCTGGTAAAAGCAGGGTCCCAGCAGTTGTGGGACTATTTTCTTCACTTGGCCACCTGCAGCTTCCTGATTATCCCACAGTACCATGCGCCTACTGGTGTTTTGGGGGAATTGTTCTGTGCATGGAAAGGACATCAGAGGCCTGCTGCCCACTGTAGGGAACTTACATCTGGACAGAACTGTTCTGTTCCCTCCTGGCTTCTGCTGCCCTCTGTGGTCTTGTCTAGGGAAGAAGTCCAAATTGAAGGCATGCAGTGGCTTTACAAAGCTAGAGGGATGTGAAGGCTGGGTTTGCAGTTTTGCACTGGACTTGCTTAGAGAGCCAGGAAGCTATCGGGTGGTGGTCTTGAAGCGACCAGCACTGGAGAAAGACAGCTTTATCAGAGCTCCGTTTCCAGGGCTGGAAAAGGAAGGCTTAGATTAAACCCTTTCCAACATGTCTTCTGGTGTGAGAGTCCACAAAACTCATCATTGTAAGTTCTGGCATACTTAACAGCTAACTGCTGTGCAGCCCCAGGAGACAATCGCAATTCAAGAATATTAATAGTAGCTAATTGGCACTTACGATGTACCACATCCTGCCATTTGCTTTGCACAGATTATCATCATTATGCCCATTTTATAGGTGAGAAGACTGAACCTCAGAAAGGTAAAGCGCCTTGGCAGAGCTGGGATTTGAACCTGTTTATGGGTGTCCCAGACCCATGCTATTAGACTGAGATCCACTCAACAGAGGAAAACAAGAATGACAACTCCCATCATTGTGTGGGGCCAGAGACCAACAATGACTATAAGCTTTCATGTTCTCAAACCAGGCTGAGCCTGCTGGATGGGGAAGATTGTCCATGATAGAAGAGGATTTCAGGGAGCTCATGTATACAGAAAGTATGTGTTCATCAGAACCTGGAAGCAGAAAAAGGTTTAAGCTGCAACTTAAAAATGGGCCATGAAATGTGGAATATCCAGGCAGTCAATATTAGAATGAAATTTGGGCTGATATGAAGCATGTCATATCAAGTAAAATTTCCAAGGAAAAATTTAGGCTAAGATTTAAGAAAATGATTCATCTGTTTTGAGTTACTGGGTTGGTGAAGAGAGCAAGCTCAGAAAGTAGTCTCCTGAGACATTTAGAAATACATTGGCTAAAGCATTAGAGAACAAGAAAAATCCTGCAATATCTTGATTGTAAGCCTTTGTTTTCAGAAGTTTATAATTCACACATTAAGTTCTACTCTGGGCTGCTTCTACTGTTTGAGCCCGAGAGAAAAATGCTTTATTAAATTTAAAACAATTGGTTTTCCATGTTCAAATTACACAAATTTTTCAAGTAGAGGTTCTTGCATGTTGGTAATTGTGGTTTCTAAAATGACTTAGCTGTAAATTAAATATGGGAAAGGGTAAGTCTCTTAGATAACCCAATAGCTTTCATTATTTAGAAGTAAAATGTAAAAGTAGCTTCTTTGAAAGTATAGTGATGACTTCTCTGAAATGTAAATATAATATTATGTGCTAAAAACCTGTAATTGTATGACTGACCACAAATGGGTGGAAAAAAGTACAATTAATATAGGATTTGTTTTCTAAATGATAGAGCTAACCCAGTTACAAAATGGAACTGTACATGTAGGATTAAATGAATGAATTTGTTTTTACTGTTAGAAGAGGAATCTTGCTATGTAAATTATATTTTAAAATTAGGGAAAGTATACCCCATTAGAAATCTTGTAGGGCCTGGTGCAGTGCCTATAATCCCAGCGCTTTGGGAGGATGACACAGGCAATTGGTTGAGCCCAGGAGTTTAAGACTAGTCTGGGCAACATAGCAAGACCCCCATATCTACAAAAATTTTTTTGAAAAAATTAGCTGGATGTAGGGGATGCACCTGTAGTCCCAGCTACTCAGGAGGCTGAGTTGGGAGAATCACCTGAGCCCTGGAGTTTGAGGCCGCAGTGAGCCATCATCACACCACTGCACTCCAGCCTGGGTAACAAGTGAGACCCTATCTCAAAAAATAAAGAAATAAATAAAATTTCAGATGAAAAAGAGGACTCTTTAAAAAGAACACATACACATGCAGACACACTCACACACTCACAAGTAAGCACCAGAGGAATAAATTCCTGCATTATGTATTGTTACATCAGTAATCAGGAGTGGGAACTTGAATTAGGATACTTGAGCATCATTTGTTGGGATTCATGGCTGTTGCCTAACAAAATTAGGACAAGAGCCTAGCCCTTCCGACTGAAAGAACATTCTTTTTCCTATTTGACTTATCTCTGAGAAAATTTTATGTTCCAGATTACATGTGGCTTGTGAGAAGCCAACCAACATGTTCAGGGTTTAAACTTTCTCTTAGTTTATTATAAATAGGATACATATGGAAAACATACGTTTACTTTGATGTATACATATATGTGAGTGTGCATGTTTTAAATGTTCTTTGTGACGACAGCAGACGTGCTCAGGGTTCCTGGGTCCCTTTGGTGATGTGCAGAATGTATTTGACTGTTGAGAATAACTTTTGAGATTGGCTTCTCAGGCAGGTCCTCTGGGGACCCTGGCACCAGGCTGATGACTGGAATCCTACATATTGGTTAGCTGTTCTCTGTAATGAGAGGCTAAGCCACTTGAGATGTTTTAGGTCATACTGAAGTTCACCAAATACTATAGGTGATTCAATCTGTTTTCTAGAGAGTGGATGACTATTTGGAATTGCCCTGCATTATATCATCTTCTAATCACTATAGACATTAGGCAAAATAATTAAGACCATAAACCTAAGAGTTATTTTTTTAAAAAAACTGTATGCTCTAGTTTCTAAGGCAAGTTTTAAGTGATTTATGAATAAATAGGAAATAGACAAATGTAATATGATTTCTTTTTTAAAAATGTCAATATGTGTATAGATATTTATATAATGTATATATTGGCCTATAATTTCTATTGTTTAAAGGGCAGCTTACCCCCTCCCAGTGACAGTGTAGTTAAAAAACATTCTTCTGCCTGATGTTCAAAATTAGTAGTTGGGAGAGTTGAACTAATTAAGTAATTGTCCTGACTCAATACTTGGTGTGTTAGAATAACATTCATGGGGTGCCATTATTATTTCATTAACTATTTGAGGCAGGAGAGTTTCCAAAGTTGACTTGATAGTAGTAGGAAAATGTCTGGAAGGTATGGCTTTAAGATAATGTGATTGTGTCCATAAGTTAAATCTAAACATTTGTTACTTGCCTCTCTCTACACTTTGCACCACAGAATTAAAACACATCATGCTGTATTCTCATCATACCCTAGTAATATCCACATATCACTATTGGATACATACACAGAAAAGACAGGGTTAATTTTTTCATTTGGCATTTTTCCAATATTTTCTCATGACAGTTAAGCACAGTATTAGATGTAGAACCAGAAGTGGGTAAAAGGAAAGCTTTAGACTGTATTACACAATGTGCTTCTTAAGGGGTAATGGGAAGGACTCCTGGCCTAAGGAACCTCTGTTGTTTCTAGATGGTGTATATCTATCCCAATTATAATATGGAAGCCCCAGATAAAATTAAACAAGCTCACCTTACCACAAATGTCCATGTCGATCCCTGTTTTTCAGTTGCCCAAATTAGATGAATCTTGTTCTTACCACGCTGTGTTGAAAATGAGAGGTGAGTTTATAATATAGAAATATAGTTATCCCTCAGTATCCTTAGGGGATTGGGTCCGGTATTCTCTCTGGATACCCTAATCCACAGATGCTTAAGTACCTGATATAAAATGGCATGGTATCTTTGTCTAACCTAGGCAGATTCTCCTGTATATTTTAAATCAGTTGTTTGTAGATTATTTATAGTACCTAATACAATGTAAATGCTATCTAAACACTTATGCTGGCTTCGTTTCTTAATTGTTATTTGAGAGACAGAGGTCTTACTGTTCTCTCCAGGCTGGTCTTGAACTCCTGGACTCAAGCAATCCTCCCATCTCAGCCTCCCAAAGTGCTGGGATTACAGGCACATGTCTCCACGCTCGGCCTGGTTTTTGTCTTTTACAATCAGGGTCTCACTCTGTTGCCTAGGCTGGCTGCAATCGTGGTGCAATCATGCTCACTGCAGCCTCAACTTCTTGGCTCAAGCAATCCTTCCACCTCAGTCTCCTGAGTAACTTGGATTACAGGTGTGCACCACCACACCTGGCGACTTTTTAAAATGTTTTTATAGACATAGGGTCTACTGTGTTGCCCAGGCTGGTCTTGAACTTCTGGTCTCTAGCGATCCTCCCACCTCATCCCCACAAAGTGCTGGGACTATAGGCATGAGCCACTATGCCAGCCTACACTGTATGTTTATTGGCACTATTTTTATTGTTATTTATTTATTTATTTTTCCAAATATTTTTGAGTGATGGTGGGTGTCATCTGTGGATGTGGAACCTGTGCATGCAGAGGATTAACTGTAACTGGCATACAGATTTGGTTTGGGAATTACTGCGTGTATTCAGCACCTAAGCAATAGCCACTGAATGTTCAGGGTGGTGGGCACAACCTTCAGCCAGGCACAGGGTGCAGCCCTTCAGGTCCCTGCTCAACCCAGACAGTAAGACCTTGGTCACAAGACTGTTCCTTAGAACTGCCCCTCACTGAACTGAAAGGCATGCCCACATTGATTTGTTTGCTTCTCCTTCAAATAACATTCAAGTTTTGTGTGTGTGGAGAGGTTGTAGGGCATGGTACTATAGGAAGGTAGTCATGCGTGGTTTTGTTTATTTGTGATATATATATATATATATATATATATATATATATATAGTGGGTAGAAAATAAGTATTCATGAATGCAGTAAGGTATTTGAGCACTCCTCTTGTTTATTGTCTGTAGGTGCCAACCAAATATTTTTATAGAGATGCGGTTAAGCCCCTTGGCATGTTCAACTAGGTACTACGAAATAAAATTTTCTTCATTTGGTACTGACAGTCTCTAAGGTGGAGGAGAAATAGAGACTAAGTCACAGGCCCCATTGTCTGTGATGGTAGAATGGGATTTAGATAGTAAATTTTACGAAAAGAAGTTCACGGGTGCAGATATGTTCAGGTGCTTGGGTGAATGACGTTATTGCATACAACAAAAGGCCTGGAGCTCATAGGCCTTCCATCCTCATGTGCATATACATAGATATGCAATATTTTTATCCAGATTTACTTTCATGTGACATTGTCAGCTCCATGTAATCTCACATGTCGGATTTAATCAACTTCAAGTACAAAAGATTGAAGTGGAATATTGCCCCCAAACCACTTTCTGGGATCTAAGGCTTACAAGAAGCCAACTTGGCTATATCCCCAGCTTGAAAATCACAGAGGCCATAAGAGGATTTCCTAAACTTTCCAAAGGTGGTATTGTAGTCAGTAACCACTGGCCCATGGGATGCATTCCCCTCATAGTCTTCAAACCAGAAATGTCTAATGAACATTTCTGGATGATGTCGAATGGAATTTAGGAGGAAGAAAGGATACAAAGAAACATGTCATCTTTACTTTCCCCCACGTACCACTTTTTTTCTCTCTAAATAGACTCTTTGGAGTCCTGAACGTTTCTCTTCCTCATTTAGGCATGTCTTTCTCACCAATGTGCTTCTTGTATCCAGGTGCATACAGAGGAAGCTGTGGCGCCTGCTCCCTCCACGGTGCAGGTTTACTCTGGCTTTTACACAGTAACTCTACCTGTCTTGTTTTCTTCAGCTGTATACCTTAATCAGAAAGTTGCTAAGTGAAAAATTAATTATTAAATCTTTTGCCAGTGCCAGCTGTGCACAAAGCATTGTTTGATGAATTTTCATAAACCAAACACACCTTTGTAACC
Source organism: Aotus nancymaae (assembly GCF_030222135.1). Taxonomy (NCBI): domain Eukaryota; kingdom Metazoa; phylum Chordata; class Mammalia; order Primates; family Aotidae; genus Aotus; species Aotus nancymaae. The sequence goes on along the minus strand of NW_026988570.1, from coordinate 4,053,784 downwards.
AGCACATCAAGAAGCAATTCTTACCAGCCCCACGGAAGCCTCCTGGTGCCCTCTTCTGGTTACTGTCCCCCAATGGGTGCTCCCTATTCTGATTTATAGCAGAGTAGATGAGTTTTGTGTCACCTGCTCACCAGCTTATACTTAAAAGTTTAAACAAAATAACTTTTAAACAATTTATCTTTTAAAAAAAATAATTAAGGTAAAGTTAACCAGGAATGAAGTATTGGTTGTGCTGTTACAATACAAAAGTTCAATATTTGTTCATCATTGAAACTTTCATGCTGTCTGAAGTTCATTTTGTTATTAACAACCCCAGGGTTGTTATAATATAAAAGCTTAGTTTTGCCATTTGTTCAGTGCTATAGATCTTTCTTCAGTTGACTACAGCCAGAAGACCAAAAGTAAATTTTAAAATGTAGTACAAGCCAGTACATTTTACTCTAAATCTTGAAGATGTATTTTAATATGTTCCAGTTTATTAAAAACAGTGCTGGACATATAACATTTATATGGAAAAAACACACTTTAAAAATGAAATTTGTGTTCAGGCATGGTGACTTGCACTTTTATTCTCAGCTTTCAGGAGGTTGAGGTGGGAGGATCTCTTGAGCCTAGAGGAGTTCAAGACTGCAGTGAGCTATGATCGCTCCAGTGCGCTTCAGCCTGGGGACAGAACGAGACCTTATCTATTTAAAAGAAGAAATTTACTGACTTAATTCAATTTTATTTGGCATTTAACTTGTAGCCTCTGAATTGTGAATTTGGAATAATTTAATATTGGAAGTAGACATTGATATTGAACCCTCAGCCCAAGGAATCTCTGTTATTTCTAGATGATATATATCTATCCCAATTATAATATGGAAGCTTATTAAATGAACAGTTCTAGAAGCTTTTCTACATAATATAATTAGATCTCTTAGGAGGTGTTTTAAAGCAACTAGCTCATCAGGGAAAGTTCATCAGGACATGGAAGATTAAAGTCATATAGATTCCTTGTAATTTTTGTTCTTATAGAGGAATTCTACATTGCAGTTTGGAAATAATAAATGTAAATATAAAAAGCCAGCCCAGGCCTGTCCCGTACCCCATCAGTTGCCGGTCCATACTTGGAGTGTGCTGACCAGCTTTGAGAGATGTGTCCATGGTACCAAAAACTTAAGTTCAAAGGAATATAAAGAAAAAGTAGAATGGGCTGGACGCGGTGGCTCACGCCTATAATCCCAGCACTTTGGGAGGATGAGATGACTGGATTGCCTGAGCTCAGAAGTTCAAGAACAGACTGGGCAACATAGTGAAATCTACTCTCTACCAAAAATACAAAAAATTAGCTGGGAGTGGTGGCGGCGCTTGCATGTGGTCCCAGCTACTCTGGAGGCTGAGGTTGGGGGATCGCTTCAGCCTGGGAGGTGGAGGTAGCAGTGAGTGGAGATCACACCCTGCACTCCAGGCTGGATGAACAACAGAGTGAGACCCCATTTAAAAAAGAAAAGAGAAAAAGTTAAATGATATCTTAAAATTGAGAAGAATGGAAGAGAATAAGAAATAGAAATGATTTCAAAAGTAAAAAAAGAGAACAGGCAGATTGCCTAATGAAGATCAGGTGTTCTCATATTATATTGTATAAATTCAGAATTTTCTTACAGCCAAAGAAGTTGGCTTAATCCAGAGCCAGATGCAAATGGTTCCATTTGGTGTGGAGCTGCGTATTTGGCAGCCAAAGCTGACATGGCATTAAGGTTCTAGTGATTTAGTGTCTGCTTCCTGAAGAGGAAGCTGTCTCTGCTACCTGCTGCTGCAGATGCTGGCTTGTCTACAACGTGCCCTTGGGCATGTGCTATTTAAGTGGCTTGAAAATATGTGATTGATTATGCTTCATGTGCTTGTCCAGAGTCTCTGCCCTTATGGAAACAGTGACATTTACAGTTTCTAGAGGGTGAAGTGTTTCTTGGGCTTCAGCATCCAGTGTTTATCTACTCTTTAAGGAAAACATTGAGTGGAAGCCATGCACTGCTCATGGCTAACAGAGTATTATATATTAGAATCCATTTTACAAATGTCTCCATCCACTCTTGCCCTCCTCCTGCACACCCATCCCTTTGCCGCTTTGGTCAAGAGTCCTCCTTCCAAACCTCAAGCTCAATCCTGTGCCATTCTCTCCTCCTTAGATGTCCCAGTCATCCTCCATTGCATACAGGACACTGTCTGCCGTTTTTAGAACATCACGTGCTTCTGGCTTAGGTCCAAGCTCATGGTCTCCACTTTTCTACTCCCCAGTCAGCCACAGCTACCTTCAGGATCTCTCCTTGACCAGATTATTAAGGACTTGGTTCTTTCTCTCTCCCACTGCCCACTTCCCAACCCGTAACTTACACTAACTCCCATTCATTTACCAGCAAGCCTTCCCTGACACACACACCTAACGTGAGTTAATGGTTCCTACCTGCACCACAGCATCAAGCCTCTGGTGTTACACTTGCTACTCTGTTATAATTGACTTTGCTCCCTTCCCACCCTTGCGAAACTGTGAGTTCCTTGCAGGCAGCCTCCAGAACTCTGTGTCCCAGCTGTCAAGCGTGTTGTGTGGTACTGAGCCCTGGAAACTTCATGAATCTATGTCAAATGGATGGATCTAGGAGTCCTATTAGATTGAAAGGATGGCTGTCTACTCTCTAATGTGATTTCTAAAAACAAAGGAGAGTGGGTGGGATTTTTCCCCCTCTTTCTTCAAGTAGAATCCCTATGAATAGGGCTCCCCAAATTCTAGTGATCCATTTATAAACAGAACATTCCCTAAGGACAAGGGATAGACTGTGCATTCCTTGGCCCAGGTGGGCCCAGGTGGGCCCAGGTGGGCTATTCTGCACATACACTGTCTTATACTTTAGAGTTGCCACTAATCACTGGAGAAACACATTTACCAGCAATGTTAGGAAATCACTGCTAAGCCATTCAACCTAATAATTTTTGTGCCACTCATGGCTTTCACAGAGAAAACCTGAAATTCACATTTCTCTTGGAAATGATTAAAAATAGGGTTCAGCATCTTTGTTTCTTCCTTTAGCAAAGCATTTGGAACTAAGGGACATGTGTAATCAGTAAATAATTAGTAAATATATTGGGTTGGATCTGTCCATCGAGGATTTATAAAAAGCACTTTGTCTTGGATTCATAAATGTTGTACAAATCCTACAATTAGAACTACATTCATTTTCAGCACATGGTGTGATAATAAGGCCGTTCCAGAACGAATGGGCTCAGCAGTGTTTTGTTATTATGCTGCTTGCCCAAAAATTATCTATGAATAGCTATTAAAATTGGGAAAAGGTACTTCTACACCAGGGGGAATATCCAGTATCAGCTGTCCATGAAGAATTATAAATGCAGGGCCTTGATCTTGGGTTCAGTCCAACCCCGTTCCAGATGGAGAAACTAACACACACCTTTAGCTTAAAGCCCAGGGAAGGTGCTGTGCTGTCCCCTGCCTGTGTGTATCAGATGCATGGCTGCGACCCCATTCTGCCATCACTCCCTGCAGGAAATGGCTACAGGGCTGAGGACATCTGTGGAGAGAGATGAAGGGTCAGTGAGCATTTGGGGTCATTAGAGTTTATGTGGATCTTTGTGTATTTTCTGAATTTCTTTTCAGACTCGCAGCCTTCTGAGTGAGCATTTTGTTTTGTTTTATTTTGTTTTTTGAAATTTTGCAGCTTCTTAAAGGTGAAGTTAAAATCAGGGGCATGCCTGGTACATGTCAGTTAATTAAAGGGACTATTTTCCTTACTCTGAACCTGTACTAGAATCAAAATAAAAAATTTTCAGGGATTGAAGTTAGGAATGTTAAATGATCTTCAATGTTAAGTAGAACTTCACAGGATGTAATGAAAGCACATGAAGCTTAAAACAAAAGGAACCCTATCTCTGCTAAAAATACAAAAAATTAGCCAGGTGTGGTGGTAGGCACCCATAATCCCAGCTACTCAGGAGGCTGAGGCGGGAGAATCGCTTGAACCCAGGAGGCGGAAGTTGCAGTGAGCCAAGATCGTGCCACAGCACTCCAGCCTGGTCGAGAAGAGCAAACTCCAAGCAACAAGAGCAAAACTCCATCTCAAAAACAAAACAAAACAAAACACAAACAAACAAAAGGATGCATGTGGAGCATTTGAATAAATGATGTCATGTCTCCATTTACACAAGGGACTTCTCATACGAGTGAAGAAAGAAGAGCCTAAGTGTGGGTGTCCTCACATCCGTGGAAATCATTTTAAATCACCTTCATAAGCAACTTAAATGGACTTCAGTGACTTCATGGATGCTGATTATTAATGGTTGTCATTCCGACTGTGTCAGCTTGGCAGTCCCCACCACTGCCCGGGGCTGCTCCTGATTTCCACAACACAAGCACAAACTCAGGTCTGGCCCTGGACTCATGCACCAGACGAAGAAAACTTAGTCTTCTATTAGGAACCTGAATTGGTTGCTAGAGCACTTCAGTATTGCTGTTATTTCAGATAATATATAGTCATGTGCCACATACAACATTCAGTCAATGACAGACCACATATAACACAGGGATCTCCTGAGATTCTAATGGAGCTGCAAAATTCCAATCTCTTAGAGACTTGTAGCTGTTGTAAGGTTGTACTGCAATGCATTACTGCATTGTATGTTAGTGATGATGCTGGTATAAACAAACCTACTATATGCCAATCATAAAAGTCCATCACATACAATTGTGTGCAGGGCATGATACTTGATAATGATAATAAACGATGATAAAGTAGCAACAATAAATGTGTTATTTGTTTATGTATTTGCTGTACTATACTTTCATCGTTCTTTTAGAGTATACTCCTTCTAATTAATTAAAAAAAAAAATTACCTGTAAAACAGCCTCAGGCAGGTCTTTCAGGAGAATTCCAGAAAAAGGTGTTGCTATCGTAGGTGATGACAGCTCCATGCATGTTACTGCCCCTCAAGACCTTCCAGTGGGACAAGATTGGAGGTGGAAGACAGTGATATTGATGACCCTGCCCCCGTGTAGGCCTAGGCTAATGTGTGGGTTTGTGTCTTAGTTTTTAACAACAAAAAAGCTTAAAAAGTGAAAAATAAATAAAAAAATTTTAAGCATAGAAAAATGCCTATAGAATACATAGAAAGAAAAGGTATTTTGTACAGCTGTACAATGTGTTTGTGTTTCAACAAAAGTTAAGTGTTACGAAACAGTCAAAATTTCTAAGAAAATAAAAAGTTTATAAAGTTTAAAAGTTACTAAGCTAAGTTACTAATCTTAAGCTAAGATTAACTTATTGTCAAAGGAAGAAAAACCTTTTTTGTAAATTTAGTGTAAACTTATACTTTGCCTGTTTGTACAGTGTTTATAAAGTCTCCAGTAGCATATAGTAATGTCCTAAGACGTTCATATTCACTCACCACTCACTCACTGAGTCACCCAGAGCAACTTCTAGACATGGAAGTTCCATTTATGGTAAATGCCACATACAGGTGAACCATTTTTAAATTTTTTATACCGTATTTTTAGTGTATTTTTCCTATGTTTAGATATGTTTAGACACATAAATACTGTTGGGTCACAATTGCCTAGTATGCAGTACAGTGATACACTGTACACGTTTGTAGCCTAGGAGCAAAGCAATAGGCCATACCACACAGCCTAGCTATACAGTAGGCTGTACCATCTAGGTTTGTGTGAGTACATGCTGTGATTTCATACAATGATGAAATTGCCAAAGGATATATCTCTCAGAATGTATCTCTGTCATTAGCAAGGCATGACTATGTCAAATTTAAAAATCTGTTAAAATTCTTTCACTTTGCTTAATGACCTTAGATCCCCACACACCCCCAAGCCCTTTTCATTTTCCTTATGAGCTGTGCTATGCCATCTTAATAGGGTTTACATTGCTGGTCGGTTTCTCTGCACTTTTTAATTATATTGTTGTCCTGGAGAAGGTTTTTGATGACTGGATGTGGTTAGAAAGATCTGTGACTCTATTCCGGAATGCTAATGTCTAGGAAGGCCTCATCCTGTGTCCAAACCAACCTGTCAACCTGAAAAATGTTGGGCTCTTCAGAAAACCCATAATCATTGGATATTGGCACTGGATTTGAAAGGATCTCAATCTTCTGCAAGAAATGATGAACTTGGCTTAGGCACACCTTCAGTAATGAGTTTGGTGTTTTGCATGTTTATTTGTTAGATTGTTTTTTCAACTGATTTAATTCCTTAAGAACGTGTACTCTCAGGCAGTGAAAGTAAACACAATTTTGTGGCTTCCTAGAAAACTGGTAATAAATAATAAGGATCTAACAAGAAGAAGTGGCCTGGGTTTACTTGTTTACATTTCATGACTATCTGGGCTAAGTGGAAGTTTTCACATTTTTGGCCCTTTTAGTGAATTACTATTAAACATTCAGTTTATACATCAAAATCCCTATCTTAATTCATTTTTGGAAAGAAAGGCTGTCTCTTGGTGTCCAGGAAACAGAAGACTAGCATTAGGCTGGGAGCTTCGAACAATGCCAGAACTCTTCTCTCTGGCCAGTAAAGGGTGGGGAAAATCTCATTCTGCGGGGATCAGAGGATTCCTGTACAAAAATTGGCTGAGTATAGCGCCCCCCACCCACCGAGTGACTGCCTGTGCAGAGCTGGCTTTCCCACCCTCCTCTCACTGGCCATCTTGCAGGCAGACCCCAGGCACGTCAGCTTTGTTAGTTCTGTTGGTCCGTCACACCAGGTGAAGTGGAAAGTGGCACAACACAGTGGCTTGCCTCATCACAGTCTCCACGATTAAATAAAGGACTGGCTCTCTCTCTGGCCCAAAGGTCAGGTGCCTTATGGGCAGGGCCCTCCGTTCAGTCCCGCTTGGTGTCCAAAAGTGGTGAGGTGCAGAGAGGACAGTCGGAGGCCCAGCCACCTGGGCTAGTGCAAGGGAGAACAGCCAGCAGGGGTCTCCTTGGAGCTGTCTGGGCTTAAACTTCAGACTTGGATGCCCCCTACTGCTGTGTGTGAGCCTCCCTATCAGTCAAGTTAATGAGAAGAGCTTAAAAACAAACAAACCCTTTCTTTCCTCCCCAGGGTTCTTTCATGTTCTCAAAGGTCTGACTGACAGCTTTGAAGGCCCCACTTCTGCCCAGAGAGCCAAAGCAACAGCGGGAGGGGGTGTCTGCACTTTGTAAACAGCCCATCCCCTCCCTCTCTGGGTGGGAGCGGGAGCCCCTCTGCCCCCATTTCCAAATCGCAGGCTTCCTAGGATGGGAGCAGTTATCCCTGAGTTTAAAGGGCGATCGATATTTTGAAGTTCCTGGGGGAGAAGATGAAAGGATGAAACAAGATGTGTTGTAGTGTGCTGCAGAAAATTAACACAGTAGCCCTAGTTTGGTCTTTGTCTGAACGTGTCAATGGAAGAAGACAAGCTCTGTGTACAAAGAAGCTGCCAGAGGCCCACACCCCTTTCCCCATTGGTTGCACCTGCTTGAAAGGTGCCCTTCCCCTCCAAATGGAGAATTCTAGGGGGTCTGCAGCTCCCTTCCAGGCCTTCCTCTCCTGGAGTACCTGTCTTGTACTTGTGGGATATTCTGTTCACCACTCCCAAAACCCCCTGCAAAGTGCACCACTTCTCCCCGCCACCAGTTCTTAAGATATGAGAGCTCATCTCATTTGCCTTTATGTCCCCAGTGGTTAGCAAATTCCTTCCACAGATATTTGTTAATCAAAGAAACTCTGTTCACCATAGATGTGGGTTTGCTACAACCTGGCAATGGCCCATCACCAGTCTACTTTGAATCTTACCACTGGTTTCCAGCAGACTGTAATGACACTCCCTCAATAAATAATGCATTTAATTTAATAAGTGGGTTTTTTTTTATTGTACTGCCTGATTCATGCTCTCTAACCACAATTCACATATGTGGGAGCAAAATTTTAGACATTTAGAAAAGCACATTCTGAGGTTAGAATTTCCTTCAAGTTGACCTATGATGTTGTCTCTGAAACCCCCGGACTCTACACAGATGCTAGATTGATGATAGTTTTGTCGTATTGGATTCTCTCCTTGGCATTCTTCAGTTTTCAGTCTCCCAATCCGATTCTTTCTCGTCTCCCGTCTGTGTCTGATACAGCAGTTCTAAGTGTTAGCGGCAAGCATGTCTGACGCACTGCTGGAGGATTCCGGTGCAGTGATCTTCGCTTTGGGACTGGTACACAGATATTTAGTTTATTATGGCCAGTTCTAAAAATTTATGACCTATGAAGAGTTTATTTTCAGTAAAACTGAGGTCAGAATTGGACATTTAATCTGAAATCCATATGGCACGGAGATGCATGGTGCATGAATGCACTTTGTAACCTGTACAGGGCAGCCTGTGAGGAGAGATGGGGGCTTTGGAGTCCAGAGACTTAGTCTCAAATTCCAGGTCCTGCACCTTGCTGAGATTTGTGTGAGTTACCTTTTTCTTTCCTTCTTTCTTTTCCTTCTGTTTGCTTTAACAAACGATGAAAAGTTCCTCCCCCTGTAAAGTGAGAGTAAATCATCTGGTTCCTTTTGACAAACAGTGTTTTAAATTGCCAGCCAGCACACCTGTGCTGGACTCAAAGGTAGCATTTGTGGCCACTATTATTAGGACGCAATAGAAGAATTAAAGGAAATAGAATTGGCTGCATGTCTAGCACTTTTTTTTGGCTTTCGCTTAAGCAGCATAAGTAGCATAGGGTTTTGTTTATTAGTTTCTTTCTTGCCTTACCTTCTTATACAATACCTTATTCTTTGAGGTGACTTACAATTGATTTAACTTATAACCCTGACAGTGGTTTTTATGGGGCAGGGGATTCAGGAGGAGTAGTTGAGGAAGAAAGAACAGAAAGGTCTGGGATAGAAATCCCCTGACTTTGAGTCCTCTGTGGGACACAAGCGAACAGAATTTTAATCTGCTGCTTCTAGTCTACATTTGGTGTTCAGTGGAACAAACCCTCTTTGAAACTGAATGCCTGCTTAGCAGCCAGTGCTCATTTTGGCAGGCGGGGGGCCTTCCTAACCACACTGTGCTCTGAAAGATTAGACCTGCATGAAGTGCAGCCTCTGGTTAGAGAGGTAATCAAGTATTAGGGAAAAAAAAAAAAAAGGGCAGAAAGACTTTGAAGTTGCATAAACCTCATCATTTGGGATTTTTGAGGTTCTTAGAAATGACTTCACCTTTGTTGTCTCTAAAATCATAGGCTTTGCCGATGCACCCCCGGTAACAAAGTTAGACGTCCCTGGCACAGAGTGAATACTTGTTCAATGAATGGAAAAACCACAGCTTAAATGATTCAGAGAAAGGGGGGGAAATGAAGAAAAGGGAAGAGGGATAAACAATTGTCACATGTTCAGATTGCCAATAGTGGAATCATGACAAAAAATTTCTGAAGCTGAAGAGCCCTGTTGCTTAAAATAAATGGCTGAATACAATGGGGTCAAAGCAAAGGAGCTTTGGAGTCAGTTTGGATTCAGATACTGACTCTGATGCTTCCAAGTTGTGTGACAACCAGGGCTGACTGTGGGACGCGTGAAATTAGAAGGTGGAGCCATTTATTCAAAAAAAAACAGGAAAGAAGTACCCCGCAAGGTCCTTCCCTTCCCACTGCTTCCCTGCCCTCCTTTCCCTTCTCTCCCTTCTCTCTGGAATTGTCACAATGTTTTTAATGTTCTAAGTAAAGAAAAATTAAAAATTTAGTTATTGGTATGATTTTTTCTATTTAGTCTTAACTTGTGCAACTCCAATTTTAAATGCAAATTTAAGAGCATTTGGCATAATCACTGAAATTACACTATTTGTTTTCTTTTTTGTTGTTGAGATGGAGTCTCACTCTGTCACCCGGGATGGAGTGCAGTGGCACAATCTCAGCTCACTGCAACCTCCACCTCCCAGGTTCAAGCGATTCTTCTGCCTCAGCCTCCCGAGTAGTTGGGATTATAGGTGCCTGCCACTATTCCTAGCTAATTTTTTGTATTTTTAGTAGAGACGGGGTTTCACCATGTTGGCCAGGCTGGTCTCAAACTCCTTACCTCATGATTCGACCACCTCGGCCTCCCATAGCTGTCACATGCCTTTGTATTTCTTTATGACCAGAACAGAGGAAACACTTCCAAAAGCTGACTCTGTTGTTTTTATGTGACTTCTTGATACATGCATGTTTCGCCAACACATTCTACCTTCAGCTTCCTGAGGAGTAAAGGCAGGGCTTTCCTTCTGTGTCACCATTTGGAGCACAAGTGGTTGGCCAATACAATGAAATGAGAAAGGACATGATAGGTGCCTTGGTCAGTTGTGTTTCTTAAAGTGCAATTGCCTTATTTTTGTGTTTGAAGCTAGTTCTGGTTCTAACAGAAAGCATGGCCTCTGAGAGCTGTGGGATCTTGTCATAGAGGTACCATACTCACCTTGCACTCATTTTGAGTCCTGCTGAACTCCCATGCATTGTGGCCTCACCAGAGTCCTGTGCTCATTAGGCATCATGAATGTTGTCTGCAAGTTAGCAGCAAGGAATGGTGGGCAGGATGTGACACACACATTACCCATGTCTGCTTCATCGTTCCACTCTCTCCCATCCAACTTCAGGTACAGCACGCACAGTCAAAGAGTTACTGAAAATTTCAGGCAAGCGGCAGAGGAACATTAAAACAAATGTGGCTCTTCTGAGTGTGGGGTCCCACATGACTACACAGGTCACGTGCCCAGGAAGCCAGCCCTAGAGACTTTTGATGGATTCTTAACCTCAAGGAGCCTTGGTTTCTTCATCATAAAATTGAGGCCATAATATTACCTAACGCATCGGTTGTTCTTCTGTTTAAATGAAGCCATCTTTATAATTTATGTACTAATACCCTTGGTATCTTATAAGCCTTTAATAAAAGTTAATCCCTACCACTTCTACTACTGAGCACGTTTTCAAATGTGATGGCTCTATTGTGGTAAAGACAGCCTAATGCAAATGTAAGTCAGGGTCATTAAATGTCACCTCTAGAACTGAGCAGGATGCAAATAAAATTTAGTAAGTCACAAATATATTTTATTTTCTCTTGAAAACAGTCATTGTACAAATGAATAAGCAAATAAAATGTAGTAGCCTAAAGGCTTTGAAGAGCTAAGCCATTCTATGAAAGTGTAAGGCCTGAATTCCAGTCCTACATCGGTTTACCTGTGGGCAACTGGTTTTCCTCCTCTGTATCTGTTTTCTTGTGTCTAAAGTGAGAGCATCACACATGTCTGACGTGGGTCCTAAAGATTGTTACATCATGGCTTAATGTCTTATAGTGAAGACTGGCCTAAGGTAAAAGTTAAACCACATAAATAAATGTACATATAAGGTTGAGATAGAAAGGAGAGGTGTAACAAAGTTTACTGTTGCTTATTACCTATTACTGTTACCTGTTGCCCGGGTGTTTCCATGTGTTAAGCACAGTACAGCTTTCTTTCTCTCCAGACAAGGCTTTTCCCTAGCAGAACTGATGCACATGTATAGCATGTCAGTATTACGTAGACACATACTGTTACATAGCCATGTTTCACCTACTGTGCTTTCTGCATCTGTTTAAAGGGTCCTGCATAAATAAAGCTCTCTAGGTAGACTGAAGTGTCTGGAATTAATATTCTTCTATGGGCAGAGTTTTCCTGATGGAGTAAGACACAGTGGTGTGCTGGAGTTGGCTTGTACCTTTTCAGGAATTTTATGAGCCAGTTTAAAAACTGAGAGTGGCAAATATTCAACACTCATCACGTTCTGATTATTTTATTTCATTTTGCTATCCTCTGTGCTCTTGAAGTTATTTACTTTTATTGTATCTGAGTGGTAGAAATACTCAGACAAAACAAGCTCTTGCACATTGCATCACAGTTCTGCTCAGTAACAACCCATTGGTGGTTTGAAATTGGCAGTAGTGGAAGTATTTGCACCACAGAATGGGCAAACACTAACAATCAGGGTTCTTCCTCCACTCCCCCTCCCTGATGATTGTAAAACATTTAATAGTACACTACCAAGTAGGAATCAAATTTGCTGTCAGAGTTCCTTTTGGAGGATTTGTTATAAGCTGTAGCCATTGCAGACTATTAGAGAACCCATTAGAAAGTGTGCAAAGGGAAAAGACAAGAAGAGAATAACAGTCTTTGAGCATCTGTGCCTGGCAATACATTAATTGCCTTTCCTGTGGAGCCCAATTAAAATCTTCCTGAAGGCGGGCTAGGTTGTATGATGTTCTATCTATCTTCCAGTTGAAGAAACTGATGTGTGGTTTAATAACTTGCCCATGTTGATATAGCTAGTAAATGCAAAAACTTATTTTGGAAGTGTATTTGAATCCAGGTATTATTCAAATGCTTCTTGTCTTTGCCTTCTCAAATGGAAATGGGAATACATTTTACAAAAAGAATAGTGTTAAATGCTATAGTAAGATTTCTGTGAGTATGATGAATTCCATATTCTGTCTTTCATTCATGTATTCGTACATCAAACACTGAAAGTAAAATAATATGCTAATCACTGGTCATGTAAAGGTTCTGCCTGGGGAGGAATATACCTATGAAGTGCTGCAGGAGCATGGAAGAAGACCAGGGGCCATCAGAGCAGGATGCTTAGGAAAACAGCCTTTGCATAGGCTTGCAGGTGTGTGTCTGGCAGTGCCTGTAGTCTCCAGGGCTTGAAGTGCTGCAGGGAGAGAGATTGGTTTTGATAGAGGTAACAAGAATTACAGGATTGAGGTCAGACAGACATCTGTGGGTAGTTTAGAGATTCCAGCCAGCAGGTTGTACGTTGTTTCTGTGGAATGTGGTTGCCCATTTTCTCAGCCTCCTCTGGCTTTTACTCCTGGATCACTTCTAGTGTAGCTCTTCTAGGGGCATGCAATCCAAAGGAAAGTTTTGACATGACAGGATCATGGGCCATGTCCCTCAGATTTTGTTTTAGTGAGTCTGGGGTAGAACCCAGGAAGTTGCATTTTAAACACACCTCCGTAGAGGTTCTGAGGCAGCACCTGGCACCATACTTCTAGAAATAGTATTGTTTTGTAGCTTCTGTGCTGTCTTTCCAAGTAAGAGGAAAGAACACACATATAATGATAATAATATCTCTTCCTAGCTCCACATCATCTTTTATACCCAGTCTCTATCAATCCCCACAATTACCCTGAGAGATGTTCAGAGCAGTTAATTACTCTTCTTATTTTACAGTTGGGAGAACTGGGGATGGGAGAGGTTAATTAAGTATGCCAGGTCCTGCCTTTAGCAAATGGAGGACCCGGGTTTCTCAGTATTTTGCAGGTGTATTTCCTTGGTAGCACAGTGCCCCATAGTGGCTACTGCCCACGTGTTCTGCGGATGCCATCTCATGGTGATCTGCTCTGGAACCAGCCTCAGAAACATTGTGCATTAGAGAGGGGGTCACCTGTGCTCCCCAAAATATTTTGAACTCCATTGGAATGATTCTACATACTTTACAATATAGAGGTTTTGTCTTTGAGGTTCCTCATTCCCAATTTCTGCAGCTTCCTGTTTAGCTACAGAACTCCAAAACATTCAAGAAACAAAAATCTGTGATCCGATCTGTTCTGTATCATTGGATGACAAGGAGCATATTGTGAGTGGAATAGATTTCTGTAGGTTGTAAGTATTTCAGTCCCTTTCTATTACTTAATGACAGAGAACAAGAGACCAAACGTGAGCCAGGCAACCTGTCCTCTCATTCTGTGTCTGCCTCCAGCTAGCTTTGTAACCACAGGTAACTTGCTTCATTTCTCCAGACCACAGGCTCCTCATTTGTAGAAAGAAATTTGGAGTGCTTGTAAGGCCTGTCCCAGCTGTAACACACATGATAGCAAACTTCCAAGGGAGAAAAGTATTCCCAGTAATACCATGTTCTTTGGCTTTTCTAAGACAATAACAACAAAAAAAGACATGTACATTATAAGGAATGCACTCATGATTCTGTTATTATATTCATTTATTTTGGGGTTGGGAAAATAGAAACATATTTTATCAAATTAATTAGATTTAAAATACCTCAATGATTTGTTTTCTCTAGCATGTAGTCATTTTCTTGGCTGAGTTGCCCTATCTCTGTCTAGAAATGTTTTTTTCTATGCCCTGCCTCAGTTTGGTGCCTGGGTCATAAAATAAAGCATAATCAAAGTACACTCTTCTCAGCCTATGCTCCTCACTTGTTTTCACTTAGACCGAATTTTTGTTTTATTGCAGAATTGGGACTAAAAATTTTACTCCAATGAGTCAGGCAACCATGCCAGAAATGTTCTTTTTTTTTTTTTAAAGCACATAATTCAGTGTAAATCCATAGTAGCCATACATGGCTTAACTTGAACTTTACGTTCTGAGAGAACCAGAATATTTTTTAGGGTATTTTTTTCTTTGAAATGAAAGTAATAAGCTTACACTGTTGAGAAATGAATTCTAGGTTAGATTTTTATCAAACTCATCTGACACTTTAAATAAATTTTAGACTGATGAATTCAGTGTTTGTTTGATAGAGTTCATAAACATTTTCCTTTCTCAAAAAGCAATCTAGGGAGTATGTATTTGTACTGTAGTTAATGCTGTGTTAAGTCAGTGTAATATAGCTGCTGAAAACATTTGTAGAGCAAAGGAAAAAAAAAACCTTTATTTAAATCTTGCCAAGAGCAGAAATAAAATGAGCAAAAGCACACTGGAGTTAGAGGCAACATAAAGATGGGTACTGCCTCGCGACTCTGGTGCAGCAGCATTAGCATTTTATTTAAGCTGCATATCATATATGGAATGATCACTCATAATTTCATGTCTCACTGTGTGGCTTGCAAGGGATGTTTGTTGAGTGAATAAATGTTGGATTAGTGCTTTCTTTTCTGATACAGAACTATCATTTAATCAGCATGGAAATTAGATGCAGATACCCTCATTGTAATTTTGTTTGTATATTTACATAAGAGCATGAAATAAGAATAAATGAGGTCAGGGGTTGTGGCTCATGCCTGTAATCCCAGCACTTTAGGAAGCCGAGGAGGGCAGATCACTTGAGGTCAGGAGTTCGAGACCACCCTGGCCAACATGGTGAAACCCCATCTCCATCAAAAAATACAAAAACTAGCTAGGCATGGTGGCATGTGCCTGGAGTCCCAGCTCGGGAGGCTGAGGTGAGAGAATCACTTGAACCTGGAGACGGAGGTTGCAGCGAGCAGAGATCATAGCCACAGTACTCAAGCACGGGCAAAGAGTGAGACCCTGTCTCAAAAAATAAAATAAAATAAAACAAAAATAAAGAAAAGAAAAAAAAGAAAGAATTTCCATAGGTCAGAGAGAGGTTAGGGCAGTAAGGATAAGGGGCTGGGATGGGCTGAGATGAGAAGATAAACAGGTTACTTGTTTAATATGGATATTAAAGCAGAATTCCTCAGGCTTTGTGATTCATGGTGTCATCTCAGAGACACAATTTTTAGATAGTGGTTTTCTTCCCCTTTGCTGTGCTGTTTTCCTGTGTCATTCTGGTTAGTTTTGTGTTCACAGTCAGATGATTTAGCCACAGTTAGAGTCTGACTGGTCTACTTTTCCTTTAGTTTCTACCACTGACATTTGAAGAGCAGATTCAGGTTTCCAGCAATTGGCGTTGGTGCCTCCGAAGTGTGTTAGACTGTAAAACTGCTGAAGCAGGCAGAAGTTCTGTGCAGTCAATCGAAGCGGGGAGGGTATAGCTATGTTATTGTTTCTGCTTTTCTCTTTTTCTAGTTTCATACAACACAAAATAAACTTTCAAACGTACTTCTAAGTTCCCATATCCCAATCGTATATGGTTGAGTTTTAGCCAAAACATTTGTGAGAGAAAGCCTTTACTGATCACAGTTGGGGATGCTAAAACCCACTGCACCTTCTTCATGTAATTAGAGGTGATAAAACATTAAAATTATATTTCAAAAGTTGTTGCTAGTCTATTTCATAGAAGCCTCTTTCCATATCACAATGTATTTATAGAGTCGGTAACAAGGGGTTTACTCTTTATAGAGAGGACCTGTGATACAAGCCGTGTGTCAGTGCATGGTGTACAGCGCTCAGCTGCCCTACCCTTTGCAGCTCTTGTTTCCTTCACTTGAGATGCACCCCGTCCCCAAGTACCTAACTCCTCACTAGCCCTTTGTTCCCAGCTTAAATTTTGCTGCCACCGAAAGAACTTCTTAGGCTCCCCCATTGAAATTATGCCCTAAGTCTTTTGTCTCACCACAGCACCTTAATCATTTCCTCCTTCACCTCCTTCCTGGACTGACTGAGTACTTACTATGTGCCTGGTACTGTTTCAGGCTCTGAGGATGCATGGTCAACCAGAAAGACAGATCTCTCTGTGGGAGCTTAGGGCTCATGAGAGAAGAAAGGCAGTAAACAAGTAAGCATATCCAGTGGCATCAATACCAAAAATCCAAACAAAGCTGACCAAGAGAGGTAGAGAGAAAGGGATGCAAACGGGCTGCGGGGAACCCCTTACTGAATAGGTAGCATTTGAGCTAAGACTTCAACAAAACTAGGAGGAAGCCAAGCTGGTTCTAGAGCAGGCTTGTCCCAGGAAGAGGGAAGGGCCCAAGTAAATGCCCAGGAGCTGTGTGAGCTGACTCAGGGGCAGCAAGGGGCCGGGGAGGGAGAGCAAGGAAGCCAAGGCATGAGTAAGAGATGAGAGCAGAGAGACAAGCAGGGACACAGCCTTGTAGGCCACTGCAAGGAGTCTTTTTTTTTTTTTTTTTTTTTTTTAAGTAGAAGTATAAGGAAGAATAATGGAAGGTTGAACACAGGAATTGGCCATGTTAAAGTTCCATTTGAAAAGTGTCACTCCACCTGCTGCATGGAGCATCTACAAGAGAGACGGGGGAAGCAGGGAGACCAGTTCAAAAGTTCTTACATAGTTCAGGTGAGAGGTGACTAGGT
Source organism: Aotus nancymaae (assembly GCF_030222135.1). Lineage (NCBI taxonomy): Eukaryota > Metazoa > Chordata > Mammalia > Primates > Aotidae > Aotus > Aotus nancymaae. The sequence goes on along the minus strand of NW_026988570.1, from coordinate 4,036,837 downwards.
CCACATGGGGACAGTGGAGAAGGCAACACATTGTCAGAGTCTAGATGTATTTTGGAGTTGGGTTGTCAGGGTTGACACTTAGATACTGTCAAGTGTCTCCAAGGAGGATTCTCCTTGGTGGTTGGGATTGGATATGGTTGTAAATGGAAAAAGGAATCAAGACCACCACCAAAGTTTTAGACCTGGGCAACTGGGTGACTGGCCATGCTGTTTACTGGATGGGTAAGACTAAGAGAGGAAAAAAGAATAGCAAATATTTGTTTGGACATTAAGTTTGAGATTCTCAGAACACATTTAAATGGTGATATCACGTAGTTTGTCGATTTTGTGTATCTGCAGTGCAGGGGAAACCAAGGGTATAGATATCAACTTGGAGGACATCAGTATATAGAGAACAACAGTTATAACTGTGCATGTGTGAAGCAGATGTGCATTTTCCTTCCACTTCCACAAGTATTCAAAAAATGCAACTTTATCTAAGTCCAACTTAGGCTATATTTTGTGACCCATTCCACTGAGTATAGGGAAATTTTACTGCCAACCCTTTTAGGTGATTAAATAAGTTGACGTTGTAAGCATAGGTTCTTTTTTTAATCCCTCTAATTCCTGTAATGACATTGGGGGGATCGTCTAGTCCTTAGTTAGCATCCACTTACACGTATGTTGTACTGTCCCAGCATTGGCAGCCAGCCTGGTCGCCTGCTTTGTGAACCATTACAACATGTGCTGCCCTCTGCTGCCTGCCCCCAACTCCCATGCCTTCACGTCTCCTTTAGGTCTGCTGATTTTTCCTTCCTTGGGGCCCATCTGGCTGTCCTCCCTTGCCATTGCCAGCACAGAAAACTCTGGCTCACACATTCATCACAGTGCTTCCATTTCCAGTGGGGTAGGGAATTCCTGCAAGATCCTCACATCTAAGATTCAAAGGTGTAGAGTGGGTCAAGATCCCTTCTACATTCAACCCCCAAACTTACCTAGGGCTCCAGTGTCCTCTTCTTCCTGTGCTAGCCCAAGAGGGTTTGGTGTTGGCAGGATATGAGACTCCTCCTTGGAGACACTTGACAGTATCTAAGTCATCTACTTCAACTCCCACTCTTGTTTTCCAGCAGCCCAGAGATAATTTTTATCTTCCCTTGGCCAAAAGAAAACTGGCTTAGCAAGTATTCTTCCCACGTTTTGACTTCCCTTTTTCACTCCTTGAAACACAACTTTTGAACTTTAAAGCCAAGAATTGATATAACTCCCCTCTGGTTCCTTTGCCACAATTATCCTTTAGGGCTGGGAGTCTTGCGTTTAGCACTGTGAATGGAGGAAGATCATGGGGTAACAGGGAATGGAAAAAAAATCAGGTAAAACTGCACAGTGTCCTGAAGAATTTGTATAATTTCTCTTTCCCACGTTACTATCAGATGATGTGGGAGAAGTTATATTTGATTTGCTCAGCATTTTTACCTAGACTCCAATACAGAGCAGGTGCTCAAATGTCTGCAAAATCAGTAAAGTGAGTAAAAAACATGAAGAAAGGCCGGGCGCAGTGGCTCACGCCTGTAATCCCAGCACTTTGGGGGGCCAAGGCAGGTGGATCACAAGGTCAAGAGATCGAGACCATCCTGGTCAACACGGTGAAACCCCGCCTCTACTAAAAATACAAAATATTAGCTGGGCACAGTGGTGCGTGCCTGTAATCCCAGCTACTCAGGAGGCTGAGGCAGGAGAATTACATGAACCCAGGAGGCAGAGGTTGCGGTGAGCCGAGATCGTGCCATTGCACTCCAGCCTGGGTAACAAGAGCGAAACTCCGTCTCAAAAAACAAAAAAAAACATGAATAAAGTAAGTAAAAAAGTAAAATGAGTAAAGTAGGTGAGTGTGTAATGCATGATCAATTCTGTGCTTCTGTGTACACATGCACACATATACAAAAAAGTTTTTATGCTGCTATTCACATGGGAACAGTGACTCACTGACTGGCCATGACTGGAACTTGTTGATAAGAGGAAGATATGTTAGCAAGCTAGTCCTCATAGATAGAAACCTCAAAAAATATTTTATAATATTTAGAAATTATTCCTAATCTAGCATCTTGTTTATTGGCATTGAAAAGTGAACACTGGACAAGTAGACTGGAGAGAAAACACCTGACCTGTGTCTAGGTTATTCTTGCCGGCAGTGAGGCGCTGTTCTTGAGTGTCACTCCAGCAACCTCCTAAGGCCGTGCTGCTCACACCTGCCCAGAGAGGCCTCTCTACGGACAGAGAGCACTCAGCTCAAGAAGAGCAGAGGGCAGAGCTGAAAGCCCCACACTAAGAAATTTCTCTGAAGGCTCACACTTTGTATTAAATATTCACATAGATTTTACATTTGACTCAAAAACATATGTGTATATGTGTGTGGGTTTTGTCTTATTTTGTTTTGTTTTTGAAATGGAGTCTTGCTCTGCCACCCAGGCTGGAGTGCACAGGTGCAATCTTGGCTCACTGCAATCTTTCTCTCCCAAGTTTAAGCGATTTTCCCTCCTCAGCCTCCCGAGTAGCTGGGATTACAGGCACACATCACCATGCCCGGCTAATTTTTGTATTTTTAGTGAAGATAGAGTTTCATCATGTTGATCAGGCTATTCTCAAACTCCTGACTGTAGGTAATCTGCCCACCTCAGCCTCCCAAAGTGCTGGGATTATAGGCATGAACCACCGCACCCAGCCATATGTGTATTTTCATATCAAAATTAATGGATTTCTCTCAACCCAAGTCTTCTATTAAAATCACCACCTCATGGATGGCTTTTCCTGTGACTTCTATGGATAATGTATCCCATTATAAAGAGCAAGGTGTTAGGTCATTGGCAACTTGACATTTTCTTTGAATAAGGTCTTAAAATTTCATCCTCAAAAATCAATCTTAAGAGGTGTCCCTCTTAAGAGGGTAGCCTCTACATAGCCTTGCAAAGCAAACAGCTTCCATCTGTACATGCCCAGAAAAATGTTCACCTGTCTATGACTTTCACTGGTACCTCTACATCTGCCAGGGTGATTTTTGTATATACCAGGATCATCTTTTCATTTGCATTTATTTTATGAAACAAAAAATTGACCAAGATTCCTGTGGCATATTATTAAATCTAAATATTGACTGTTCCTCAGGGCATGAAACTTGAATGTATTGGTTGACTAGGCTGAGAGTGGTGGCCCTGACTGGCCACCTGCATGGTGCCGATGCCCCCTCACCGTCTTATGCCCATTCACTGCCAGCCCAGTGATGCCCTGCATCCCTCCTGGGCTACATTGCTTTCCCTAAGAAATGTGGCTTCTGCTGGTACAGAAAGCTCCTCGTAAAAGCCACCTGCTGGCCACCTATGCTTTTGCTCTAAAACCCACTTACCGTTTTAGGAATTCACCTAACCTTTCAAGTCTCAATGGCAAGTATACATCTTCCATCTTCTTAGTATTAGCCATCAGGGCTGAAGTGAATTTACAGCTACAGTCACAAGCCTTGGCACCTTTCTGGTATGAAGCATAAATATTTGAATGCTAATTATTGTTAAACAAACAGTCCACTGAGTCCAAAGCAGATGAATGCTGTTTCTGGAAGCCAGCAGACCCTAGCTAGTAGGCAGCTTGTGTTGTGTCTCCGCACAGTCACTGATAGACGTCTGGAATCATTTCCACCTCCCCGTTCCTCAACTGGGAGCTGCCCAGAGTGGCTCACATATGGAAGTCTGTGCCTGTTATACTAGTTCCCATCTGCCCTGTCTCTTGAATGAAAACCCTGTACTGCTGGAATGACCTGACCCAGAAAGATAATACTATCATCTTCTACAAGCAGCTCACCTTTGTCCAGCCCCCGCTCACCATGAGTCTGCCCAGCATACACGTTCTCATTCCTGGCACCTGCCAGCCCCCTGACTCCTGCAGCAACTGGACTCAGACCTAACCCCACAACAGCCTAACCATGGTTTTGCCCGGAGCCAGCCAGACACCTCCACCAAGCTGAGAAGCACGGTACAAGAGGCACCCTTCCCCTCCTGAACCAACCAACAGCCCCTGGTCAGGCAATCCCATTACAGTACATTTCCACCGTCAACTTTCTTAATTTCAGATATTCATTGATTTCAGAAATATTTATTTACTAGTAATATTGGGCCCAGGTGTTCCACTGACTTGAAATCACTGATTCTCCTCCATACCCATGCATCCTTCGATGTCCAGCTCTGGACCTCCTCTTCTTTGAAGCCTTTCAGGATTACTTTCATCTATATTGTTGGCATTTATTCAGCAGTCCTGGTACCAAGCAACAACACAGGCAGAACCGTTTTTCCTTCCTACTGAGGTAGCAAACCCCTGCAACCGCGGGCCTAATGCCTGTAGTCTCTATGGAAATGTTAGTAAATCGGTAGCCCACTCTGCCTAGGCAAAATCCGCTTGGCAGGTGTCCCGGCACTAAGCTATCTCTGGCAAATGCAGGGCATGCAAAAGTATGCATTATAAAGCCTAACTGGGAACATCAGTTACCCCAACAAACAAAGCTAGGGATGGCAGGGGATCACTTGTTCTGCTAAATGTAGGGAGCTGGAATGAAATTAGGCATAGTACTTTCTAGCCAAAAGGAAAAATAAATCTTGTTAAAAGTTTAAGGCTGGTGCCCGAGTTGACCCTAGCAATTTTTTTCTGGCTTCATGTTCTAGTGAAAAACAGATAGGGGCTTTGGGACAGTAAACCAGAAAGAGGCCAATGGAGCTTTCATAGGCCTAATGAGACAAATAATGTTTACTAAGGAATTTGTTGTCAAGATTAAACTGAGACGAGGAATTGAAACGAGACATGTGTGTGAGGTGCTAGATACAATGCCCAGCACAGCACAAGCATTTGGCCAGTGGCAGCCTGGGATACCTCTGCTGCTCATGCACCCACCCGCCCCCTGACTCCTGCCACGACTGCTGTTAATGACTCAGACCTAACCCTACAACAGCCTAACCATGGTTTTGCCCAGATCCAGCCAGACACCTCTGCCAAGCTAAGAAGCACGTAGAAGAGGCATGTTGGCTGATGGGAATACAAGACTGAATAAGGTTTAGTTCCCCCATCCCCCACCCTGCTTTCATGAACCTTACAGGCATCCCCATCGTGGGCTACTCAACACATCAATTTATATTAACCAGAATCCTGGGCACCAGTTTTTTAAACTTATGCCTCAGACAAGCGAGGTCACTGGGTCTGCCAGCCCTAGGAGTGGTCTTCCTAGCAAGTGGGATTGCTCCATGCATTCTGGTGTCAAACGGTGCCGTCACAAGAAGGGGGCACTGCCTGCAGGGGGGCTGCCCTTCTGAGGCAGCAAGGATTTTGCAATTGTGCAGGACTCTACTCCTTAGAGAGGGGGATGTCCTCCCCATACCACAGGCTCCGCTGACCTGACCGACCTTTTTCTTTCTGTTCTTCTGGACATTAGCTTAAGAATGGGCAGAGGCTAGAGGGAGAATGAATTAGGGAGTGCATCCTTGGTGTTCTGCCTTTAGCAGTCTGGAGACTTTCTCACATTTACTAAAAGCAAGGAAAGAAAAGGGCCCGTTTGTAAAGAGTGCCAATGAGGGTGTTAAGAGATCAAAGAATTCCAGCTGAGGGAGGTATCTTCCTCTTTGCTGCAGACTGGATGTTTTCTTGGGTATGTGACAAGAGCTAATTTTAGAAAAAATGATTCTCGAAAGAAAATGACTCCTGAAGGCCATTAAGATACACAAGTGTCTCACTACAGCTCACATGCTAAATCTTCTTTATGATCTCAACATTAAAATAAATACTTAGACTTAGCATTAGTGCAGACAACTCTTCCACACAAAAAAGGACACGAGTGTGACTCAGACCCACACAAAACCTAGCCAGCTGGAGATTCGTAGCAGACACATCAATCAAAGTGTATAAAGAAAAAAAAAATACCAAACAAAAAACACTCTGGAGTCAAGAAAACGGACAATAAAGCTTGTCAACCACAGGGCTTAAGAGGGACATCGTTAAAGTGGCAAGACCTAGAGTTAACTTCTCTTTGCCTTTGAACAAAATAAGAAGTTAGCTGCATTAACCTTAAGGTGCATTGTAATGTTCCTTTGCGGCAGTGTTTACATTTCAGTTTCATCTGACAACTCGTGATAAATTGTGCCTTTTGGAAAATGTGATTTCTCGAAGAACAATTTGAAGGAGAATTTAAACACTCTTTTGTGCTAGTTTGAATATCCATAGGAAATGTGACTCATGTCTTTGTTTGGGAATTAGTATCTAAGATATGGGCACTGACCTTTCTAGCAAGTGGAACAATCACCGTGATTTCTAGCAGTGGGGCACTTTTGATTCTGCCTCTAAAAATAGGTGTTCCCTAGAGGCTTGGCCAGAAAGAGCTGAGAATGGGGAGAAAGAATGGAAATGGAGAAAAGTAGTCCAAATAGGCAGAGAAGATCCACTGGGAATTCAAACCTTTGCATTGCCAGGTTACAACTGCAGTGGAAAGGAAAAGAAAGTCACACCCAATCCAGTATGAGTATAATCTTGCCGGTGCTCTTCCTAGGGGAAAACTGGCAAGAACGTGACAGCCCCAGTCACTTAAACCATCTTAGACAAAGCACATGTGAAGGTATAATTAAGGAGCACTTTCCCATTGGTGCCTGGGGACAGATCATTTGCCTGATGGGCCTCTTATATCCCCCAATGTCATTTATATCACACCAGCTAATGATGGGATATGACAGTGAGTATTACTGATGACTTTCTTTAAGCTGTATAATTATAATATTTCAGATATACTATATTGGAGGAAAAGATGCATTTTCTATTGCTTAGCCTAGGCTTATGGTCATTTCAAGGGAAAGAATGATCCAGGGCTGTAACACTGAGGATGCCCCCGCCTCTCTCTAACCTGGATTTGTTACAGATATGCTGATGACTGAGACCCATGATGCAGATCGTGATTCCCATAACATTCTGCTGGCAGAGGGTTTGACATTGCCTTTAGACTTAATCATCTTGGAGAATGTTCCCTTAATTGGCAGCAGAAGGTTTACAGCTCCAGAGGCTGCAGCGGAGGCTTTTGGATTATTAAAAGTTGAGGCTTAATCACAAATTCAGGCAGTGCAGCAAATCCATTCCTTCCTTTCATTCCTGTGCATTAGGAGCCACTTAGGTTCCACCTAATGAAGAGACTACATTCTTTGCACCGGAATACTCCTTTCAAGATTCTCAGAGAGCTTCACAAACCCTGCCTCTTTCTACTTCTCAGCACAGCAGGCAGAGAGAGCAAACTCTGCCACAGGGTCCTGGCACCAACGCTGCCCTCTCTGTCCTGCTAGGTGCTTCTTCTCTTTGTTTATGTCCTCTGACATCCTCTCATTCTTCTCCCTCCATTTCCTGTATGTCATCTCCCCATGACAAACAAGGCTTCCCATCTTCCAGTTAGAAACTAGGCGTTTTCATATAATGGAGGCTATGGCTGTGTTGATGCAAAGAAAAATAGTTTTTTTAAAATCCTGTAAAATATTAAAACCTGAGCCAGTATGAGTGACCATGGCCCAGCAAACAGTCTCAGGAAGTCCTGAGAACGTGTGTCCAAGGCGATTGGGTCACAGGTTGGTTTTACACACTTTAGGGAGACAGGAATTGTAGAAAAAATCATTAATCAATACATGAAAGGTGTGCACTGGTTCAGCCTAAAGTGGTGGGATATCTCGAAATGGGGGCTTATAGGTCATAGGTACATTCAAAGATTTTCTGATTGGCAGTTGGTTGGTTGAAAGAGTTAAGCTTTGTCTCAAGACTTGAAGTCAGTAGAAATAAATGCTTGAGTTAAGAGGGGTTGTGGAAGCCAAGGTTCTTGTTATAGAAATGAAGCCTCATAGATCGTATCCTTCAGAGAGGATAGACGGTAAATGTCTCTTTTGGGACCTTAAAGGTGTTCACTCATGTTTAATCTCTCCTAGGTCCAGGAAAGGCCTAGAAAGGAAAAGGTAGGCTGCAGTAATCGAGATTCTCTACCAATGCAAATTTTCCCCACAAAAGACGGCTTTACATGGCCATCTCAAAATATGTCAAAGAAATATATTTTGGGGTAAAAGATTTTGATTTCCTTCAGGATCTGCTAGCTGTCATGTGATGCTATGCCAGAGTCACATTGGAATTTGGTATCTAATTGCCACAAAGAGTCAGTTTGAACAGTTTATTATCTCTATTTTAATATAAGTCCTGGTCAGTTGTATCTAAACTCCAAAGGGAGAGGGGGGTATATGGAGACATGTCTGACCTCCCTTCAAGTCATGGCTGGAAATTTAGTTTCTCAGGTTTCTCTGGGGTCCATCTGGCCAAGTGGGGGTCTGTTAGGGTCGGTTGAAGGATTTAGGAATTTATTTTCAGTTTACATCTGTGTCAACCTTAAATAATGAGGTTCAGAAAATATGATTAAGTACAGAGTTTATTTGAGCGCAAAGCTTGAGGCTGGCCACCTGGGAAAGCACCAGCTGCAAATGAATGGGATCAGTGTTTCCAAAACGGAGAAGTTAAAGTTTCAATTATGTAGGCAGAGACAGAGAAGTTCCAGCAGGATCACAGCATTTTCTATACAAGACCATGTATATATGCCACAGCTGTTTGATTGGTTACAGATTGTTCCATTTTGAGGAAGAATACTTTATTATTCCATGAGGAGGTACAATGATCTGAGAGGGTCTTATCTCTGGCACTGCTTGGTCTTTCCAATTATTTGCAGGAACAACAAGGCAAAAGTTGCAGCTATCCGCCACATGACACAGGCTGCATAGCCACATTTCTCTCAAGGTTCAAGATAATTGCAAGTTCAGTAGCTTTAAGCTTGAATTATTTTAAATTTGAATTATTTAATTTTACGTCTGATAATTCAAATCCTGCCATGAAATTTCACAAGTTCACTTTCTCAGGTTGAGTTCCTATGGCATCTTGACTAGTCAAACCAAGGTAACATTAGCTTCTCTGGTGTAGGGGGCACTGGCTGTCAGCCCCAAGCCCTCTAGGCCAGAGGTTTTGAGCTCCTCCCAACAGCTCAAAGCTTTGTTTTTGCTGTTGCACTTTCCACCACTCTGCACACATCTCACCTTTGCCTCTGTTTTTTAAAAATATTTTCTGGAGCAAATGCTGAAATCAGAAACCTGAGTTTCTCATTTTTTCATTGCCCACCAGAGCTGTTGCTCAGTGCAGGGAAACCAGGAAATGATGACTACCAGTCAGAAACAAAAAGATTGCCTTTTAAATCAGCTGCTGCAGCCTTGGTGCTCCCAGCATGCAGCTTCTAAAACGTTTGGAATTTCCTTAGCGATAGGACTGTTTTCATTATGCTAACGAGGGAACTCACTTTGTGCCCCCAGATAGCTTCAGCTTGGGCTCTGATCACCAGAAAGATCAACCAGATGAAAATGCAGGATTTGAACTTGGGCTGCCCAACCTCCCGGGAGAAGAGGGGCCCTGGAGATTAAGTTCACTCACATGGCCAGTGATTTAATCAATCATGGCTAGCTAATGGAACCCTAATAGCAACTCTAGGTACTCTAAATTCTGGGGTTCAGTGGAGCTTCTGGTTCATAAACACACTGATGTGCTGGGAGGGTGACACACCCAGATTCCACAGGGAAAGGCCATGGAACTGCATTCCCCTCAGATCTCACCCTATGTGCATCCTTTACAATAAAACCATAATCATAAATACAGTACTTTCCTGACTTCTGTTAGTCATGTTAGCTTTAGCAAATAATCAAACCTGAAGGGTGTCCTAGAGTCTGGGGGTTGGTAGTTGGACAGGTGGAGGTGTGAGTGGCTTTGGGACCCCATACACAGCTGGCATGGGAAATGAGGGCAGTCTCCCGGAGGAGACCTGAGCCCTTAACCGATGGGGCCTGCACTAACTCCCAGTAGCAAGTGTCAGAATTATATCGCAGTGCACCCAGTGGGATGCAACAGAATAACTGTTATTAAGGATAATTTTGCAATTTCTAATGGAAGTCTCGAAGTATCAGAAACACATTCTAGACCTACATGTTGGAAATTACAGCTGGAAGCACTGTCCCTGAGTGGACAGGTTAGACAGATCATGTGGAAGGTGCTACTCAAAGTGTGGCCCAGGTGATGCACATCCACAGCTGTATGTTGCCAGTTCCTGATGTTTACAGAACTTGAGAGCAGGCATTTAGAGACTTTTTTAGCAATTAGACAATGCCAAGACATCCAGAAATGGAAATATGAAAATATCACACAGTGACAATTTGGGGGAAAAATTATCCTTCACTACAGATAGTTTCACAGGAGCATAAATTTAGAAAATATAGCCTTGGTTGGAATGACCAGATGGAATCAGAACTTAAGGTGAAAGGTGTGAGCCATAGGATGAAGCAAATGGATTTGCATGTAGTATCTGCTGCTTGCTAGCTCTGGGGTTCTGGGCAGGTTACTTAATTGCTCTGGGACTCAGTTTTCTCATTTAGAAAATTGAGATGACGTTATTTCCTATCTAATTTGATGCTGGAAACACCAAATAAAATAATCCAGGACAAGTGCTAAACATAGACCTGCATATATAGTATGTTAACTGTAGGTATTAATTCTTCTACGTTTGCTTCTTGGCATCAGTGGTTCTGGCTTGGTTAAAGTATATTCTGTCTATGTAAGTTTGATGTATTACTGTACATAAAATCTATAGCCTTGCTCTTACGTGAATACAAAATAAAGCAAACACTGTTTAAAAGCCACAATTTATACATGTAAGTGAATGTTGCTTTTTGTAGAATCCCTCTGAGATATTAGAGCCTTATCTGAAAATGTTGCAGTTGTTGGAAGCATTTTTGGAACTTCTTTTTTTTGCTTAATTTTTCTTTTTAATTATGGGTACATAATAGTTGTATATGTTACTGAGGATTTTTGGAAGTTATTTAGCATTTACATTAGAATTTGTTCCAATGATCTTCTGATGTAACAAATCACCTTAAAATTTAGTTTACTCGGCATCATGCAGTATGCCCCTGTAACAAACCTGCACATGTACCCTGGAATCTAAAATTTAAAACAAATACATATATGTGTATATAAGTGCATTTATATACATCTATACATGTCTCAAACCAAAACAAATAAAAAATAACTTAATGGTTTAGAACAACAATCTATCATCATCACTCACCGTTCCATGAACTGACTGGGCTAGGCTGGGTCTCTGTTCGGGTCTTCAGTGGGGTTGCAGTCAGATGTCAGCTGGGGATGGAGTCATCGGAAAGTGCAGCAGGCTGGTCATCCAGGATGACTTCTTCACTCTTCATATTTGGTGCCTGGGCTGGGATGGCTGGGACAGCCGGAACAGCTTGGGGCTGACTTGGCATCTGTCATTCCATGTGGACTTTCCTAGCTTGGACTTCCTCTGTGCCTTCTGGGCTAAGCTTAGGGACATGTTTTCACTGGTGCCTGGTTTCCCCCAGAGTGAGTGTTCTGAGAGGCAGGAAGTGGAAAATGCCAGACCTGGGCCTGGTAACTGGCATAGTATCACTACCACCATATTCTACTAGTCCGAGCAGTCATCGAGCCCATCCTTATTTAATAGGGGGAGACACAGACCCTGCCTCTCTCTGGGCAGAGGGTCGAAAGATCTGTGTCCACCTTTAATCAGCCATAGGGCCACAAAAGGAACGTAGGTTTTTTCTACTTTGGCATGTCCTTTCTCACCGGCGACATTGTATGACTTTCCAGGGTGACCGCACTGAGGTAGGAACATTCATTTTGATTTCAGTTCCTATCTTTTTGAGTGAAAACACAACCATTGCATTGCAGCCATGCCCCTACATGCCTTTGCATTTTGGCATTGGTCAGTCTGTCCCGGGGAAGGAGCATGGGGGTCACAGATTTCCCCTGGCAGCTCCTCCCCTCAGAACCACCCTACTTCCTGAGTATCTAATTTCTACTAATGACCTCCTTGTAGTCTGTGTTGCCCCCTTCCCTGCCTTACCTGCCACCAAGGAATCTCCTGAATGCCCATGGAACCACTGCATCACTCCCTTCCTCTCAGAACTTCACTCACTCCCTATTTCTTATACAGCATGTCCCCAGACATCCAGGTGGGCACTGAAGACCCTCCAGAGCTGGAAGAGGATAGCTTTCCAATTATGTTTTCCCCAAATGGTCTTGCTGCTTCTTCCAGCACACCCACCCAAACACCCATGCATATCCACGGACACACAAAGCCTCCTGCAAATCACACACACAAACACAAGCTCACATTATTTACTCAGCCAATATTCATTGAATATCTGCCTGTGCTTGGTTTTGTACTCGGCTTGAAGTTCCAGCAAGCTTAATTATTATTCCACAAACATACCTTAGGTTATTTTGCCTTTCCAGGACTTTGCTTAAATTCCTGAAGTTAGGAGCATTTCTTTTTTTTTTTTTTTTTTTTTTTTTGAGACAGCGTTTCGCTCTTGTTACCCAGGCTGGAGTGCAATGGCGCGATCTCGGCTCACCGCAACCTCCGCCTCCTGGGTTCAGGCAATTCTCCTGCCTCAGCCTCCTGAGTAGCTGGGATTACAGGCACGCGCTACCATGCCCAGCTAATTTTTTGTATTTTTAGTAGAGATGGGGTTTCACCATGTTGACCAGGATGGTCTCGATCTCTTGACCTCGTGATCCACCCTCCTCGGCCTCCCAAAGGGGAGCATTTCTTATTAATGTTTTATTGTTTCCTTTAGTATCAAGTGCTGTGCTACCCACATAGGAATACATATTAGTTGCAATACTGTACAGAGGAGAGGTTCATTCTGTCTTTCATTGTATCTTTTCATCTCTGCCCCCTTTTGTTACCCTTTCTCTGAGCCTCATCTAGAATCAGCAAGCTCTCTCCTCATCTCTCCTCCTATTTAGAGTTTTAAAGTACTTCCCACTTATCTCACCAAAAGCTCACGGTAAGGGTGAAGTAGGAGAGCATTTTGGGGGACATTGTTGAAGACAACAGGCACCCTGAAATAACATTCACCCACAGACACAGTCACTGAAGTATTGCTTTATTCAGTGCCCTCGGTGGACTTCCAGTATATTCTAGGCAGCCTTCCAGGCTGGGGAGGACAGGAAGAATCAGATATGGTCATCACTCCTTAGAAGTGCACAGCAGCGCTACAGTAAAATCTGTGAGCTCTGAGTTTTTGGTAGTCTGATAAGTAGATAAGAGAAGGCAAACTATGCTTAACTCTCTGGCTTTGCTTTACCAAATAGGATTTTTTTTTTTTGAGATGGAGGCTCTGTTGCCAGGCTGGAGTGCAGTGGCGTGATCTCAGCTCACTGCGATCTCAGCTCACTGCAACCTCTGCCTTCCAGTTTCAAGTGATTCTTCCGCCTCAGCCTCCAGAGTAGCTGGGACTACAGGTGCACACCACCACACCCAGCTACCAAGTTGGAATTTGGTAATCTCAGAAGTAGAAAGAACTTGTGGACAGGGGCCCTACCTCCCATAGTAGGTGGGAAGGCACACATGTCCCTGAGTTACATGGGGAGAATTTTGCAAATATACACTTATCCCTCTTCTCCCTCCGAAGACTCATCTGAGTTGGTGAGATCCCTTGTCTTGCAGAGGTTGGTGGGAGGTGGGATCGGGGGGACAGATATCACACCTGGATTTAGCTAAAGCTCCTGGATGATTCTGGTTTCTAGTGCCCCTTCTACAACCCCAGCCCACCACTACAGAAACACTGCTCAAGATAGAATGTCCTCAGCAGCATCTGAGCAGATGTCTCATGTTGGCTAACTGTGGCATCTGGCTGTTTTTCAGGTTCATTCTGCCACCCATCTGCTTTAGGACACAAGGTGCTGACCCTAGAGACCTGCCATGAAACCACACTTGAAGCAATGGAGACAACGAATGCTTTTCGGAATATTCGCTTGGGGGCTCCTCTTTTTGCTGATTTTCATCTACTTCACCGACAGCAACCCCGCTGAGCCTGTGCCCAGCTCCCTCTCCTTCCCGGAGACTAGGAGGCTCCTGCCAGTGCAGGGGAAGCAGCGGGCCATCATGGGCGCCGCTCATGAGCCCTCCCCGTCTGGGGGCCTGGACTCACGCCAGCCGCTGCCCCGCGCGCACCCAGCTGGCCCCTTTCACGCAGAGCCCGGAGACCCGCAGAAATGGGCCGAGTCCCAAGATGTGTTTGAACATGAAGAGTTTTTTTCATCCCAGGTGGGAAGAAAATCTCAAAGTGCTTTCTATCCGGAGGACGACGACTACTTTTTTGCTGCTGGTCAGCCAGGGTGGCACAGCCACACTCAGGGGACATTGGGATTCCCTTCCCTGGGGGAGCCAGGCCCGCGGGAGGGAGCTTTGCCGGCTGCACAGGTCCAGAGGAGGCGGGTGAAGAAGAGGCACAGGAGGCAGAGAAGGAGCCACGTGTTGGAGGAGGGCGACGACGGCGACAGGCTGTACTCCTCCATGTCCAGGGCCTTCCTGTACCGCCTCTGGAAGGGGAACGTCTCCTCCAAAATGCTGAACCCGCGCCTGCAGAAGGCGATGAAGGATTACCTGACCGCCAACAAGCACGGGGTGCGCTTCCGCGGGAAGCGGGAGGCCGGGCTGAGCAGGGCACAGCTGCTGTGCCAGCTGCGGAGCCGCGCGCGCGTGCGGACGCTGGACGGCACCGAGGCGCCCTTCTCCGCGCTGGGTTGGCGGCGCCTGGTGCCCGCCGTGCCCCTGAGCCAGCTGCACCCACGCGGCCTGCGCAGCTGCGCCGTCGTCATGTCTGCAGGTGCAATCCTCAACTCTTCCTTGGGTGAGGAAATAGGTAAGTCTCAGCGGGGGGACCAGGTCTCCCTGTCTTGAGCCAGTGGGTCCCTGGGGGCTGGTTCTTTCTGGCACGCCTCTGGATCTCACTGGCAGGGCAAGCTGGGGTCTCTGTACCGGGTCTTTCTAATGTTAGCTGGAGATTCTTCGGGTGATTTCCCCTTGCTGGCACAGAATGAGTCTGTCTGGGGTCACAGCAGAGGTACTCTTCGGGGGACTCTTAGAGCAGGGATTTGGGGAATGCTGCGGAGCAGGAAGGGTCCTCCCCATAGCTGATGCCGGTAGGCAGTGAAAGGAAAGCACTGCCCTAGGACCTCAGCGTCCCTCTCACTGTTCAGACTTTATATCCCACAGAAGCCACAGTCTGTATGGATAGGCGCCCAGGTTGGCCCCCGAAAGCCGGGTGAACCCATCCTGCAATGGGAATATGGGAGGGGAGCAAGAGGAGGAGGCAGGAAAGCAGGAGCTGCCCAATCAGGGCGTAAGCTCCAAAGAGTAGGATGCACGAAGATAATGTTGGTTACTGTTGGCTTTGAGAAGAGCCCAGCTGCTGTTGGGAACATCTTTCCAATGGGAGAATAAGTTCTGGCCTCCCAACTGGTGCAAATCCAAACTTTGGGGCACTGCCAGTGCACCTAGCAGGGACCTTCTCCAAGGTGGTGAATAACGTGCAACACCTGGGCTTCCTCCCTCCCTACAAGGCTCTGTCTTCACATCCCTGTCAAGAACCCTGGAGCACATCTGTTTCCCAGCTCCTGTATCAGTCAGGTTTCTGCAGAGACTCACACCAGGAGGATATGTGTCTATACAAAGACACAGATTTATTTTAAGGACTTGACTCTCATGATCGTGGGGGCTGGCAAGTCTGAAATAGGTAGGGCAGGCCAGCAGATGGGAAACTCAGGAAGGATTTCTGTGATGCTGTCTTGAGGTAGAATTGTTTCTTCTTGGGAAACTTCAGTCTTTGTTCTTAAGGCATTCACCTCGCTGGAAGAAGTACACCTGTATTTTGAGGGTCATCTGCTTTTCTCAAAGTCTACTGATTTAAATGTTAGTCACATCTTAAAAACACCTTCCCGGCAACATCTAGACTAATGTTTGACCAAGCAGCTGAGCACCATAGCCTAGCCAAGATGGCATACAACATTAGCCGTCACTATTTCTTCCTGGTTATCAAGTAAAATACCAGTTCTGAACTTTTTTGGTTGATGGAGGTGTGGCAGGGTTCAAACACGTTTCTCTCTTGCAGAGTGGGGTAGGTTCTGCACCAGATGGGCCAGCATTGGCTCTCCACAGAATTCCCTTTCCTCACTGGATCACATTCATTTCCCCACCTCACCCAGAGACACCTGTCTTGCCAGAGATACCCTGGCTCTTGTGTTGCCATCGCTGGGCTCTCCCTCAGCAGTTTCAGATCCCTTTGCTCCTGGGACTCCCCCTATGCCCAGGCTAATTCCATTGCTACACCAGTCAGCAAGTGGCTTGGCCCTTTGGGTTCATTCATTTGGCAAATGTGTGTTTAGCCCCCTATTATGTGCTTGATTCTGTACTAGGAGCAGTAAAACAAATGTGAATCAAATACGGCCTCAGCCTCAAGTCCAGATATAAAACAATCATGTCCTGGACACTCTCACAATAGGCAGTGTTAGATCATAAATGGTCTGAAAGTGACATTCAGGGAGTGTTGCTTCCTCTTTGCAAATGAGTAATCTTGTTGTCTTCATTTTAAGTGGATCCATTAGTTGTTCTGTGTCCTTGAAGAGTGGCCCATGTTCCAGAGTTGCCTTGGAATAGGGTGAAGCCGCTGCAGGCAGGCTGAGAAGCCCAGACCTCATCTCAGCAGAAGTCTTTGGTCATGAAGCTGAATGAGAACATTTTTTTACGTTAAAAAAAAGATAAGCAAGATAGTAAATCTGGACTCAGGGTCTGAGGTCCCTGTGTCCCCATGCTGACATTACAACAGCCTCATAATAACACAGTCCATGTGTCACATAAACTTGTAGCCAAAGCCAGACCAGAGCAGCCTGCAATTTATTAAGAAGAGGCAGTGGTTTAGAGGTCCCCGGGGTGAAATAACACCACAGTTCTTTCTCATTTCTGAGGGTCAATATTAATAATGTGGAGAAGGAATTTAAGTATTATGCTTGGAGCAGGCAGTAACTTGCTTCCGGTTGGGTTTTGTTTTAAACACCTCTGCATCAGAGGTGAAGATCTGGATTGCTCTTGCATGTCAGTGAGCAGTCCCTTGTTCTTTATTTCTGCATAAATATTCCTGACCAGAATCGTGTAAACTCTATTTAGAATTTGGATGAGAATGTGAAAGACACTGAGAAGTCCATGTTTCTGAAAAACTTGAAATGCCAGTTATATCTTTATTAATTTCTAGTATCCAAATCTAATTTATTTTGCATGCACTTATATGAGTATAATTAGAACTGTAGAATCACAACTGAAGAACATGCCTGGAAATTTCTTTAAAATTCTCTTTATTGTTTTGTCTAGGGTCCTTTGGAACAGATTGTATATCTATTATTTTAAGAACATGTAAGCATAGCATGGCTCAATTTGTACAAACAAAAAGTTTCATTTGTGTAAGTTGGTATCTCAGCATCAGCAGTGTACATGCCAGGTGCTGACCTCACTCCTTCCTATTCACCCGAATGCATGCAAGCAAACCCACATAGCTATGAATGGCTTGCAGAATAAAAACAAACTCTGGCAGCACATTCCTTCAGGCAGCTTAGAATACTGGGGGTATGCTGTAGCTAAATTCATGTTGGCCCCTAAGTATCTACTTGTGAATCGGCTAAGTGAAGATCAAAGACTTACCAAAGATCACAATCTTATGAAAAATTGAAGGCAAAGCTAGAAAGTATCTCAGATGGTCAGTGCTTATCAGCCCTACCTCTGCTCTGCCAGGAGGACCCCTCTCCACGATGATGTCCAAGGGAGACCCAGTCAGTCTCAGGTTTGCTTACTGGCTGCCCTTTAGCTCCCCCTGGTGTTTGCTCCACTGGCAGTGCAGCCCCATCCCCCTAACCTTCTGTTGGAACTGAGTCACGCAGTGGAATTGTTTGGGTTAGAAAAGTATAACAGTTGTAAACACTTCCACTATGAGTATGTTATTGAAAAACAAACTATTTGTTTTGGAAACCTGGATCATTCTTTCCTAGAGTCATGAGATGATCTGTTTTCACGCATGCATATAAGCAATAATAATTAGCTTCAATGCAGTGCTACTAACATTCCTGCGAAAACACGTTACAGAGAAGAAAGGTCTGCTCTGAATCACCAGTAATAGCCTTCATGCGGGAAACCAAGTTCTGTGTACTTGAAACTAGAATTCTGACGTGCGCTTGGGAAATGGGACATGGAGGGAGGGAGAGAGTAGGGAGTGGGATGCATAGACTGGTGGAAAGAGCTTGAGACGTGACATGTCCTGTTACCTTTAAAAACAAGCAGGAAAGAAAAAAGCAGTCCCTATACTCATTCAATGAGCATTAGTTATTTATTGATCACCAACTCTCTACCAGATCCTGTGTTAGACACAAAAATGGATAGGTCACAGCCCCAACTATCCATACCGGCACACTTTAGTGGCAAACAGACAACTCCAGTGTTGTGGATCGGAGAAGGACAGAGAGCTATGTAGGCTGACAGAACAGAAATGGCGATGGAATCCTAACCTCCCTAAGGGCTGGTGGCTGGGCAGAGAGAAGAGGTTGGGAAAGATTGCTCCAGGGAGATGAGTCCAAACTGAAGGCCCAGCATCATATGGAAGTGAGAAACAGCATGGTGTGCATGTGGTGAGAGCTATAAGGAGGACACAGGCTCGTAGGGAGAGAAGAGAGAGAAGCTGACTTGGAAGGCAGATCATCTTCATAGATGGCCCGCAAACCACTCTATGAAAATTAGGCTTCACTTAATAATTGTAATCATAGGTACCACATATAGTACAGTCAAGGCCCTGTTCAAAATGCTTTTTTTTTTTTTTTTTGAGATGGAGTCTCTCGTTGTTACCCAGGCTGGAGTGCAGTGGCACAATCTTGGCTCACTGCAACTGCCACTTCCCAGGTTCAAGCGATTCTCCTGCCTCAGCCTCCCGAGTAAATGGGATTGCAGGCACACACCACCATGCCTGGCTAATTTTCTTATTTTTAGTAGAAATGGGGTTTCACCATGTTGGCCAGGCTGGTCTCGAACTCCTAACCTCATGATCTGCCTATCTCACCCTCCCAAAGTGCTGGATTACAGGTGTGAGCCACTGGACTCGACCCAAAATGCTCTTTATGTGCAAACTGTTGAAAACCTTACAACCCTAAGCGATAGATAAGTTTGTTCCCATTTTACAGATAAGGAAATGAAGGTGCCTCCAGTCACATGGGCAGAGTCTGGATTCAAATCCTAGTCTAGGTTTCCAGAAACACTAGCTCTCATCCCTGTGTCCCTGATGCACAGGCATTGCAGATTTTCACTTTAAAGAGATTACTCCGGCCAGGTGTGGTGGCTCACGCCTGTAATCCCAGCACTTTGGGAGGCCGAGGCAGGTGGATCACCTGAGATTAGAAATTCGAGACCAGCCTAGCCAACATGCTGAAATCCCGTCTTTGCTAAAAATACAAAAATTAGCCAAGTGTGGTGGTACACGCCTATAATTCCAGCTACTCAGGAGGCTGAGGCAGGAGAATAACTTGAACCCAGGAGGCAGAGGTTGCAGTGAGCCAAGATCATGCCATTGCACTCCAGCCTGGGCAACAAGAGGAAAGCTCTGCAAAAGACAGAGAAAAAAGGAAGGAAGGAAGGAAGGAGATGAGGGAAGGAAGGAAAGAGATGGAAGGAAGGAAGGAGATGAGGGAAGGAAGGAAAGAGATGGAAGAAAGGAAGGAAGGAAGGAGATGAGGGAAGGAAAGAAAGAGATGGAAGGAAGGAAGGAAAGAAGGAGATGAGGGAAGGAAGGAAGGAAGGAAGGAAAGAAGGAAAGAGAGAGATCACTCCAGGGCCTGGGCTTCAGGGTGGGAGGGAAGTAAGTCAAGAGGTAAGGGTTACGGGTCCTGGGGAAAAACAGGGCTCCCAGGGTGGTGGGAAAACACCGCTTTGTCCAATCCCGGGCTGGCCATTCTTTAGTGACTGGACGCTTGCTCTCCTGCTGTTTCAGTTTTCTCATCAGCATAGGAGAGGAGGAGGATGTGGGGAATGGGGCCTGGGGCAGGGCAGTGACCGGATGCTGGAGGGCTTGCTGGCCCAGCAGCTCCTTGAAGGGCTTTAATTTTCCTCCAATGGATGCACTTGTCTGGCTCCATTCTCAAGGTCAACACAGCATGGTTCTGGCCTGGAAATGCCTCTTCCAAAAATGAAACTTGACTTTCTTCCCCTTTTGTTTGCTGTCTGACCTATTCCTTTTTTTCTAAATATGAATGGACAGCTTCTATTCTCACAGTGCATTATCGAGGCATGCACAGCCAGGTGTACGTTTACAAAGCATGTCTGCATGACAGACAGTCTCCATGCACCCTCCCCTTCTATCCCAACCCCACGCTGCTCATAGAGTCTGTTCACAGAGAGCTTGCACTGGGCCTAGGACAAGCCCATATGACTCTCCTTCCTTGCCCTCTCCACACAGGTGGTCTTTTAATTTTGTCGACTAATACCATCTCCAAAGGAATTACACTGCAGTACCTTTCTGTGCCCTGTGCCTCGTGAAGTCCTTGGATGACTTAGAACACAGATCCACAATAAGACAACGGGCATTTAAATGCTGGGATGTTTTCAAGGGTGATACAATTAATTCAGATTTATTAGTCAACTAATAGAAATGCATCCATCTCTTGGGGCCCTTGGCTAGGCTATGTCTGAGGGGTGGGCAGCGTGGTTTGGAAAGAACTGGGGTTGAGGAGTGCTGGCATCACACTTCCTCTCTGGCTTGGAGCTGACTCCCTCCAAGCACCTGCAGTCACCTTGCTGTCTGGAGTCTCCTCTCACTGTCTGCAACCAGAGGATTGCCCTAGCTTGGCAGTTGGAACAGTGAGATCTAAGCTTACCCTTAGACTTTCCGAGACCCTTTCAGGGGACCATGAGAAAAAACTCTTTTTGTAAGTGTACTCAGAGTTCTTTTCCTTTCGGTTGTTGACATTTGCACTGGTGGTACAAACACAATGATGTGTGAGACTGGGGCTTCTTAGCACAAGTCAGGGCAGCAGAACACAAAGCTCAATCTTTGAATACACATGGTTTTCAGATTTGTTGGGACACATGGGGAAATGGGAGAAAAACACCTATGTGTACCAGTTCACAAAGGAAAAGCCCTTGTGTAATTGCATTGTGAGCTGAACTAGCCACCTTCTTCGTGAAATACAATTTTAACTTGAAAAGAAATGTTAATTATTCAGACTTGGATATTTGGCAGATATGCTCTCAAAAAGGAATCAAGGGAGCCTGTCACTTTTAGGAAAATAACTGATAGTATTTGTTGTCAATGATAAAATTTAAGTTTGAACCATGAACTTGGAAGTTATCCAGACTATAAAATGGTGAACTCCATGATGATACTAACCAATGTGGTGTTTCAATTCTTTATAACAAAATGTATCACAATTTGGAAGATCTTCCTAACTTACTGAGCTGATAGTTTTCAGATGATCATTGTACAATATTATACAATTATGCATGAGTGAAAGATCTATTTTAAGAGAAAAATAGACTACAAGTTTTAATGTAAAAGAGAACAGCAATTTCATTGATAGATTTCAGATTCCAAATTATAACCAACCCCTAAGAAATTGCCCTTGTAGAGCCCTTGTAGAAGAATATTCACAGCTCTTTCGAAGGATTCTTAAAATAGCTCTCTCTACTCAACAGTGTGTCTGAGCTTTTATATACTTCAAATAAAACAGCATACTGCAACAAGTTGAATTCAAAAGCAGATATGAGAAACCAACTTTCTAAAAAACCAGACCTTAAAGAGACTTGCAAACACTTAAAACAGTGCCAGTCTTTGTAGTATTCTTTTTGCTTTTGAAAATATAGGGTTTTTTAAAATTGAAATAAAGTTATTTTTAAATAAATTAATAGTTATTTAAAAATTCCCTGTTTTACTTTCTAGTATGATAAATATTAGTGGATATATTTCATATGTCCAAAAAGTCTTTGCATTATCAATAAATTTCAAGAGTCTACTGTTTGAGGTAATCTAATTTTTCTATCTCAAATATTATTTGAATTTTTATGACAAAACATTTTTCAACAAAAATAAATAATAAATCCATTACCTCAATAAAGTATGAATAAATTCTTAAATTGTGAAGTAAAAACCTGGTTTTAGTTTAGAGGCATTCATGTATTTTGGCATCATTTATACAAAGAATAGATCCCCTCGAATGTAGAGATTGGCAAACTTTTTTAAAGAGCTTAGTAGCAAATTTTTTAGGCTTTGTGAACCATGTCTCTGTCTCAACAGCTCAACTCTGCAGTTATAGACAGTGTGTACAGAGAGTGTGTCTATGTTATGGTGCAACTTAATTTACTAAAACAACTGGCAGGCCAGATTTGGCCAGAAGGTCATAATCTGTCAACTCCTGCAAAATTTCCCCTAAAAGAACATTGCGAGGTTTTGATGACATAGCCACCTACACTTTATGCATTCATGTGTTCCAAAAGTGTATTAATTTTGGTGCTAAAACTGGACTTTGAATTCTTTTAAGTTCAGGGCTTGTCAGTGAAGGCGCCTTATATAACTGTGTTTTAATGGGGGCATGCATGGTGAGTTTCTTCTGTTCGGGGAGCAAGAAGAAGGAGCATGTAACAGGGACTCAGGGAAGAAGGCAGCTGCCTCAGGCACTTGTGCAGGACCCAGGTACCGTAAATGCAGCTCCTGTTGGGCATGTCAGAAATACCTCTTTTCGCCTCTCTCACAGATAGGCAGTGTCCTTGCTCCAGACCAAGCTTGGAATCTGCATGAGATATTTGAAGCTAAAGAGGGCCCTTAGAAAATTACTTTCTTGCTCACTGACTCTGGCTTCAGGCTGGTCTCTGGGAATTTCAAGACACATGTATGTTTATAGACTGCCTTATGCAAAGGAAACATACCTCTTATTCCCAATGCTAAATCAGCCGAACCCACTTTCCTTTACCTCCCACTCTTCACCTCCTTGTCAGCCTCCAGGATAGAGATCCTTGTTTTCATCCAAGACCTCTCAGCCCTGCATTCAGAGAACTTGGGCAAGTCTGGCTGTCAAGTTGAATGAAGTGAGATGTAGATTTATGTTGCATTAATAGTTCGAGTTAGGCCAGGCATGGTGGCTCACGCCTGTGATCCTAGCACTTTGGGAGGCCGAGGTGGGTAGATCACCTGAGGTCAGGAGTTCAAGACCAACCTGGCTATCATGGTGAAACCCCATCTTTAAAATAAAATAAAATAAAATAAAATAGTTCAAGTTTGGTGAAGCACAGTGTGTGGTCACAGAACATAAGAGCCCTGGCAGCTGGTGGCGCTGGTGATCTCTCCATCTCACCCATCCTCAGGGGCTAGAGCAGTCTAGCAGGCTATTGCTGCTAATGCAGAATGCTCTAAGGTTGCTCTCACACGGGTCTTCTTGGTATCGACAGCAGTACATAAGGCTGCATGGAAGTCAGGGCTGATTTTCTTTCTTTCTTCAACATCAAATGCAGAATCTCTGCTTAAGGGCTGGCTTTCTTTTTAAGCATACGCCAGCACCAAAAAGCAGCGCTTTCCTCTAGTGTCTTTACCTGCTCCAGTAGAGTCTCCCTCAAGAATCTCCCAAAGTCTTGGAAGCTTTGGGCAAATGGCCACATATAGCATGTCAATTGTAAAGAATGTTGAAAAGGTAGCAAGTATCTAAATATCACTTAGATGATACAGTATCACCCACAATGGAATAGATTTTATATCTCTATATATCCATATTGATGTTTCCTCTAGCCAAGATCTCATTCTCAATGAAGAGTAAATTCTCTGAAAATCATGTGGGGATATCTTAACTTTATTGGTGGTATGTAATTAGCTTCAGATATTGAAAAATTTGCTTTAACATTTTTTCCTAGATTATGTGATCCTACAGAGAGCAAAAGTAAGCTTGTCACTTATGTGCCCTTAGATTCTCATGATGCAGTATTGAGATTTAACTCTGCTCCTACACGTGGTTATGAGAAAGATGTTGGGAATAAAACCACCGTGCGCATCATTAATTCCCAGGTAAGACAGATGAAGCGTTTTATGGATGCATGTGTCTTATGTTTAACTGGATGAGTGAAGAGAAGTTACCTGGTTAATTATGATCATGGTACTTGTTTGTTTCTGTCACTCTTACAATTAATAAGAATTAATGAGGAAAACTGCAGAGAAATAGGAATTTAGACATGACAGGAATGGGGGAAATGAGTAAATAAGATTAAAAGGAAAAATTGGTAGAAATAGAAATATATATATTTATAATCATAGACTTAGCGTGTTGCATTTTGTGAACTGAGAAAAGTTAAACTTAGAAGAAATAGCAGTACAGAAAGCAGAGGATAAAGGGGAGAAAAGCAGAAGCATAAAAGCTGAGGATCCATAGGACATCTTTGCAACTTTAGTCTGTTATTTGGAAATTTTTAAAAAATGAAAAGGAATTGTTTAATTGGAAATAAAAAATATCATTTCTTCACATTCTTAGTAAGAATGCCTTGCAAATTTATAGCAAAATCATCTCAGAACAAATACACCGATTTCTAGAGTTTCAAAATATGTAGAAAAAATGGGATGATGAGTGATTTATGGCGACTTGCTTACAGAACAAAAGATTAGCTTTCTGCACAGTTCACTGCACCAGGCAGCCTGCCGTAAGGTAAGAAACAATTACCATATTTCCTTAATTCAGAGATGTCATTTGACTGTAAAATCCGCTATTCATTTAATAACATCTTTTCACAAAGAAGGAGATAAAGGCCACCAAATTAGAATATATATCATCTGTAACATACATTCTAACTTCAGAAACTTTAACATGTGAAGGAAAAAAAGTACATCATAATAATGGTTAAAAAAATATATATATGTCTTAAAACTGAGGAAAAATAATACATTGTTTTTTTCCCAAAACAACAATTTTAAAAAGATGATTGGCAGCTGAGATTGAAGAACTCATTCAGAACTAGGTAGGGCCACAGAAGGAAGGCTGCGCTGGCACCCTGGAGGCTCCTTCAGAACTCACTTCATCCACACCTGCAACTCAGTCTCCAAATTACTTGTGAAGGCAATTGTAGAAGACGTTGTGGGGCTTGAATTAGCTAGGGAGTTGCATCCTTCAGGACCTGGATTCAATACCACTAGACGTGAATGCATTGCTGGTGAAAATGTCAGAATGTGGTTTTTTTTTTTTTTTAAGTAATTTCTCCAAACATTCTTTAAGTGCTTCTGCCTGCAATGCCTACCTCTCTCCCTCCCCGAGAAGAAAATACAAAGTCTGGGCCACCTTTTTCTCACCCTAGTTCCTTTAAAGTTTCACCTCTTTTTAAAAAGCAATTTAAAGAAAAACAAACCCTGACTTTGAAATGGTTTTCTGTGTGTTTGCAGATTCTGACCAACCCCAGCCATCACTTCATTGACAGTTCACTCTATAAAGATGTCATTTTGGTGGCCTGGGACCCTGCCCCATATTCCGCAAATCTTAACCTGGTAAGTGTTTCCCTGAATGTGCCCACCCCAATGGTCAGATAATGGCTTTGACTAATTAATCATAAGACCAAGGAAGGATTAAGCTTTGACAGACAATGAAAGTACCCATCAATACCAATTTAATGTGTGTTTGTGAACACCATGTTGATATCCAGTTACAGTTGCACACTTGTGAGCATTAATCATCTAATGCCAAAGTGCTTTTGTGCAGAATTGGTGGGCAGGGGGGCTGGGTGGCAGGGAGGAATGTAGAATATCTAAATATTCAGAAATTCCTAGTTACACTAAAGGGTTGGCTGATTAAACTTAGAATTGTTTCATTGTGTTAGGGCTACATTATCTTTCAAGTAGAGGGAAGACCTTTTGAAATAAATCGAAAGTGATTGGCAAGAAAAGCTCAGTTTTGTGGCTCCACAGCTAATTTTTATTTAAATGGGGCCTGTTCTAGGCTTTTTTTATGTGTGTTCCTGTTTGACTTCTACTTCTTAATCTGTTTAATTTTATGCAATGGGGCTGAAACAAGTTTATTACTAGCCATAAAAACACAAACAGGTTATATTTGGGACATTCTGGTAAATCATTGCCTACCTAAACGAGCAGCCAGCTGCTTTTGATGAAACCCTTCATGAAAAGCCAGCATGTTTGTTTTTCAGTGAGGGCTGGAAAAGATGGATAGTATTTAACCTAGTAAGAGATGCTGTCAGGTCTGTAAATGAGTGTCTTTGACTTGGTTAGTCAAGACTAGAGAGGATATAACCTTCTTAAAATGAGTGTCGGGAAAAGATCTTTGCTCCTCCGAGAGGTAACTTTCCAAGATCGAAGCAGGTCCTGGAGAAGGAGCATTTTGGTCACTGTTGACCTTGAGACTAAGCCTGGACATTTACCTTGCATGATTACTTATGATTCTTGGCGAAGTGTGCAAGTCAGAATCATCTGGAGAGTGTTTTTCAAAATCTATCTGTCAGAGCCCCATCTCCAGAAATGTAGGATATATATAGCCTCAGTGTGTATTTTTTGAGAGGGTCTGCAGTTGATTCTCATATGTACCCTCCACTGAGAATCAAGCATCAGATGGGTGTTTGAACTTTTCAACTTCCTTTCCAGCCTGAGATCCCCTGGTTTTAAGCTCTGGCAGCTTTCTTGCTGTTTGTGAACAGACTGAGTTCTAGCTATTGGACCTTATTTCTTCCTCTGTTAGAAGCAGCCCAGCCCAGGGCACCTTTCTCTAGAGCCTTTGCTGCCCCTTTCTGTGGGGCCTTTGCTGCCTTGTGAGGCCCCAAGAGGAGGGAGGGTAAAGGAGGGATTCCCCCTCTGGCCCCACATTCCTCTTGTTCCCTTGCCAGTGCCACATGGCTTGGGGGCTTAGCTTATGAAAGATTATCTGGTCCAGTCATTCTCAAAGCTTTTGAAACGACAGTGCCATTTCGTTAGTGGAATATTGCCTGGGATCTTAATATAACCCACTATACACTGTGACGTCTGTTTAAAGTGAGTTCTACAAGCTAAGCTTCTCCCCACCCACCCTCCCCAAATCTATGTCATGGTTACAGCTGAGACGCTTCTGAAAACTTCTTTTTCAAAAAACATCCTTATCGACTTTTCATACAATAGCATACATTATATAAATAAATACAAGTGTACATTTTGATGAATGATAACAAATTTATATACTCATGTATCTACCATCACAATGAAAAACTGGAATATTTCCATCACCCTAGAGAGCTCCTTTGTCAATCCATCCTAGTCAATCTTCCCAGCCCCAACCCAGGCCCAGGCAGTAACGATAAAATTTCTGTCACTATAGATGAAATTTGGAAAACTTATTTTTGAAATACACGGATCTAGTCTCCAGGGGTCAACAAACTACACCCATGAGTCAAATCTAGCCACCACCTGTCTTCATAAATAGTGTTTTATTAGAACACAGTACACCTATTCAGTATTTATTGTCCATGGCTGCTTCTGTGCTATGATGGTACGGTTGAGTAGAGGTAACTGACTCTATGGCCTGGAAAGCCCAAGGCGTTGAATATCTGGCCCTTTGCAGAAAAAGTCTGCTGATCCATGATCCAGTCCATTTTCCTTATTTTACTCAACCACAAAGTATTATCTCTGCTAGGGCTAGCACTCTGGTCTCTCTTTGTCCTCATCCCCTCATTCCAGTGAAGAAGTGTCTGTAGATGTCATGAGTCGTGATCTTTCACATCCTCTAGCCCCAGCCTGGCCCCTCTGCCTCCAATCAACCAGCCATGCGCTGTCTCCTTTCACAGTGTAGTTCGTTCTACTTGACTGCATTGATTTTTTTTTTCCTTAGTGGTACAAGAAACCAGATTACAACCTGTTCACTCCATATATTCAGCATCGTCAGAGAAACCCAAATCAGCCATTTTATATTCTTCATCCTAAATTTATATGGCAGCTCTGGGACATTATCCAGGAGAACACTAAAGAGAAGATTCAGCCAAATCCACCATCTTCTGGTTTCATTGGTAGGTGTTATGTTAAAAATTGGAATGATTGGGAGGGCAGGCAGGGTGAGATCTGATATTTAACAAATATACAGTCATGTTATACAGGTTGAGAATACCTTATCTGAAATGCTTGGAACCAGAACTGTTTCTGATTTTGGATTTTTTTCAGATTTGAGAATATTTGCAGATATTTAACCGGTTGAGCATCTCTAATCTAAAAATCCAAAATGCTTCAATGAGCCTGTGGGCACACAGAAAGTTTTGGATTTTGGAGCATTTCAACTTTCGGCTATTCAGATTAGGCATGCTCCACCTGAGTGGTAAGAGCCATTAACAGGTGGTTTTGGAGGGAAGGTAGGTTAACTAAGGAAAAAAGAAACACTTGTGTAACAGACTACTCCAAATTTTCAAGGTGTAAATGGAAGAACTGTTTTATTTTTCTCGTGACATTATGGGTCAGGACAGGCCTGGCTGGGCAGTTCTTTCTGTTCCACATGGCGTCCATGGGATCATCTGGTATATTCAGCTGCTTTGTGGGATGACTTCACTCCCACATCCATCCAGTCCCTTTGCAGGGATGGCTAGAGGCCCAGCTCATGCCTGCATACAGTCTCTCTAGACTCTGTGCCTGCACACAATCTCTCTAGCATAGTGGTCTCAAAGTAATTGGACTTCTTAAATGGCAACCGATGGATCCTAGGGAGAATGTTTGAAAACACAGGAAATCAAGAATTTGAATTTCAAGAATTTGCATTTTTCTCTGCCACTGCTGGTTTCTTAAGGCCAACACCTAAAGACTTTCTATTGGTCAGGGTCATTGCAGGGCTCACTTGATTCCAGGGGACAAAACATAGACCTGCCTTTTGAGGCAGGTAAGGTAGGCATGTCCAGGAATCTGCAGCATCTTTAATCCATTAAGCATGCCTGTTCACATAGCTTATGCCATGCTTGGCTGTGGAGCTAGATCCGTGATCACAGGATAATGTGTTGTGTTGTAAGATCATGAGTGGGTATGGGCTTTGATGAGACCAGTTCCAGTATCTCATTTAGCTCTCCTCACCAAAGAGTACAGCATCTTTCATCTACAGATGGGTTTTATACAACAAGAGGGCATCATACGGGCTTACATTTTTTTTCAGTCAAGCTTTGATCCTCAGAGTTTTTGGTTTTTACCCCATTTCTTTATGTTTTAGCTTATCACCCCATTTTTTCTTTGATATTACCTGAGTAGGGTAATATTAAGGAATATCCTAGATCCTTTTGGCAATATGAAAATCTGTACAAGAACCAACGGGTATTGGTTTTGTCTTTAAAGAACTGTAATGTTCTCTACCCCAATTTCAATGAATTTAAAACTTTTTTCCTTTCTTGTGCTGTGCAGTTCTTCCCCATGAATAAAGGAAAGATTTGTGGAGATAACCCTAGTTTGGTTATGGATTCAGGACACACAGGTATCCTGGATTGCAGATTTTAACGTGTGTTTTTGGTATCATAATAATGTGAAACATTTTACATATAACTTAAGAAAAAATTTACAATATGACTGCATGTTATTTTCCTTAAGCTCCGCTTTTTTCTCCCTTTTAAACTCATGCCTTTGACACTCTTTGTTTCCAAATCACTCTTTTGAAATCCTAAGTTCTTTATCTTTCATATGGTTTCATAGGATCTTGTTGATTTAGGAAAGAAAGTATAATCTAGTTTGTCAGCAAAGGGTAAACAGGATAGAATAATGCCTAGACAGCATAATAGGATGTGACAGAAGTTTAATAACGTCTTTTTCATATCATCACCCTCTCATGAATTCATGTGGCTAATATTTGATTAGAGCAAAAGTTTTAAAGCACAGTTAGAGGGGCCTGTCAGATACACTTATTATCAACATGCGGTTTAAAAACTTCAAGTTAGATAGTCATAACTGAAAAAAGCACTTTCCTATGTGTTTTTGTGAAAATAAATCATTCCATATAAAGCCAGCTTCTTTTTAAAGCTCTTTGCTGAGAATTTAAAGATTCAGAAGCTGAAGATTATCTTTAAGGCTTCTTTGACATGCATAACAATGGGCTGCAGTTTGATGTCATTGCAAGAGGTTGAGGTTGCACAGGGTGGGTTGAATTTGAATTCCCCTCTACCACTTGCTGGCTTTATGACCTTGGGCAAGTTACTTAATCCTCTGACCCTCAATATCCGCAGAAGAGAAATGGAAATACTAATAGAACCTTTCCAAGGATGAGGTAGTTGGCCAGTTTATAATCATTATTATTTTCTAGCACTGTACTGACCAATATGGCCACTTACATTTCAATTACTTAAAACGAAGTAAGAGGAAAGCTTTTGCTTCTCAATCTCACTAACCCCATCTCAAATTCTGAGTCCTGATGGCTACCACATTGGACAGTGCAGAGGGAGAACATTTCCATCGTCCCAGAAAGTTATGTAGGACAGCACTGTCATGTTCTGCTAGTCAGAAAAGAATGAAAAATAGCAAGTTGATAAGATCCCTCAGTTCCAACTGGGCAGGCTGTGCTCTGTGGGTGAGGGTTGGGGATGGCCAAGGATAGAAGAGGCAACAGAAGACATGGTCTGGTGTTGTTAAATTTATCTGTGGCCCTTGTGCCTTGTCATGGTGAAGCATGTGAGAACCCTCACCAAGGATGGGCAGTGGAGACAGCTTAGGTGAGTTCTGCTCAGCAAAAGTCCAGCACCTTCTGATTACCCACGAGGCTGCAGTAGTCTTTGCCCCTCTTCTTTGATCTTGTTCATAAATAGGCTGAGAGCCAGAATCTGTTTTATAATTTATCCAACATCCTTAATAGCAGTCAAATGATGTCACCCACATCTCAATCTGTCTGCTATAAGAATTTTAAAAGTCAATGATGACTGTTTTGTTTTTTTTTTCTGTTATCAGAAAGTGTTCTCCAAATGCCCCCCTCATGCTCTGAGGTCATGTTGAGAAGGTATTGACTTATTGTCTCAGCACGTTCTTGTTTCCAAGTGCTCTAACCTCTAATGTCAGCTCCTGAACAAAAGAACCCATCGAAGAGCTGTTAGAAGGGATTAGAACATTTCAGTTTGCACAGTCCCATCTTCAGTCCTGGGTACACAGGTCAGCAGGATGGTCACCATCACAAAAGATCACCCTGGCAGTGTCCCTGGCCTCCTGTTGTTCTGATCCACAAAGGCCTGCACTGGAGGTGAAACAGTGTGCACCACTTCCTTTACTGATGTGCTCATTAGATACGTATATATACACATAGCTGCACACATGGTTGACCTCATAATACTTTTATTTTCCAGTATTTTTGGCTGAAACCTTTACTGATGTGTTCATCTTTACAGTCTCCCATGCAATTACTTATATTTTGAAACCCTCTGATGTAGTTTGGATATTTGTCCCCACCTAGATCTCATGTTGAATTGTAATTCCCAGTTCACCTGGGCCTGGAGGGGAGGTGTTTGAATCATGGGGGCGGATCCTTCAGAGCTTGGTGCTGTCTGCATGATAGTCAGTCCTTGTGAGAGTCGGTTGTTTTCTGATTTCTTTTTCTTTTTGTTTTTTTGAGATGAAGTATAGCTCTGTCACCCAGGCTGTAGTGCCTTCATGATAGTGAGTTCTTGTGAGATTTGGTTATTTTCTGTTTTGATTTTTTTGTTTTATTTTGTTTTTTGATTTTGTTTTTGTTTTTGTTTTTGTTTTTTGAGATGGAATCTTGCGCTGTTACCCAGCTGGAGTGCAGTGGCACAATCTTGGCTCACTGCAACCCCCATCTCCCGGGTTCGAGCAATTCTCCTGCCTCAGCTTCCCAAGTAACTGGGAATAGAGATCTGGTTATTTGAGAGTGTGTGGCACCACCTCCCACCCACTCTGTGTCTTGCTCCTGCTTTCAATATGTGAAGTGCCAACTCCGACTTTGCCTTCCACCATGAATAAAAGCTTCCTGAGGCCTCCTCAGAAGCAGATGCCAGCAGTATGCTTCTTGAACAGCTTGCAGAACTGTGAGCCAACTAAACCTCTTTTCGTTATAATTTGCCCAGTCTCAGGTATTTTATTATAGCAGTGCAAGAACAGACTAACACATCCGCTGCATACATTTTCTTTATACATGCTTAGGAATCTGCATCTTTGAAACAGAGAGACTCTAAAAGTTGACTGTGTTGAACACAAAAAAAAACATTTCTTTGTATGGAGATTAGCCAGTGGCAGTTAGATTCCCAGGGAGATGTTACTGAGCCCTTTGAGGGTAACACTATTGGTGTATTCAAGGCCTTGTTACTGGGGCCTGAATTCTTCATATAGGCGAAAAGTGGGGAACAAGGAAGGGAAGGGTCATCATCAAGTGGATATTAATTGCACACTTTCTGTGTGCCAGACACAGGACTGGGCCCCAGAAACCTGGGGGTAAAGAAACCAGACAAGGGTCCTGCCCACCCAAAACTTGCAGGACAGCCGTAAATAAAATCATTATAAAGTATGATAAGTCCAATGAAGGACAAGAAAAGGATTCAATGGATTGTCAGTGTCTATTTTGTCTATCTTGTATTTCTGCTGTTAGCCTGGTACACAGCAGATACAAAAAATAATTACTTGGTGAATGAATATTTTAGCTCAATGTTTTTCAAAATTTAGCATGTATCAGAATCACACAGAAGGTTTGTGTGTTACAAAACCATTGCTGCACAGCCAAAGTTAGATACTAAAAAGAACAATAAGCATTTATTCTCTCACACAGTTTCCATGGGTCAGTAATCTGGGATCCGATTGGTTGGATGATTCTGGCTCACAGTGTCTGATGGTTACAGTCAAACTGTCTGGATTAAGGCTGGATAATGTGTTTCCAAGATGGCTCACTTGCATAGCTGAGGGTAGGAGGTTTCAGTTCCTTACCACATGAACCTCTCTCCGTACAACATGGCAGCTGACTTCCAGCGAACAGGGGATCTGAGAAGGAGCAAGGAGGAAAGCACAATGTTTTTACGATGTCATAAGGTAACACATCTGCTACATTCTCTTAGTCACACAAGTCAGCACCATTGTTATGAGAAGAAACTACACAAAGACATGAATAATAGCAGGCACAGTCATTACTGAGTCAGGAGAGTGGCTGTCACAGTTTTGTAAACCAAATTACTGGGCCCACCCCCAGAGTTTTGAGTAGATGGAGGTTGTGAGAATTTGCATTTCTAACAAGTTCTCAAGTGATAGTGACACTGTTGGTCCTGGGGCACACTTTGAGAACCATTCTTTAAGCTTTTTGGAATCTTAAGAACTTTAGAAATCTAGTCCACAGGCTTTGTACTGATGGGTGTACCAGCAAGGTGATATGCATTTGGCTCAATAGAAGGACACAACAATCTTTAATAGCTACTAATCATGTACTTATTGCAACTTTAGTCCCAAGTGGTATAATTATTTTTATTTGTGTTTAGTTAAAACAGTGTAATGTATTACTAAAAATATAACATTGTGATATATTTTTGTCTTTTGAAATTCTGTAACATTAAATCCTATATTCCAGCATTACTGGATGTTTTAACTACAAATATAATTATTCTTTTTGTTTCTTTGGAAGACATAACTATAAAATTTACTCACTTTACTAATGAACTCAGTTTTTGTTCTTAAAACTTATTGTGAAATGAGATACATAACAATGTGGAATGTAAATGTTTATCTTAAAAGTGGATTTTTATTTGTTCCTATCAAGTTGGGACCCAGATTCTTGGATATACTGATTAGGGGGATATAAGATTGTAAAAAGCAAGCAAAGTTCCAACTCTCATTGATTTCAGAAAGTCATCCTCTCCCTAACATTTGAGCAGATGAAATTTGGTGTGGTCTACTTGAATGTTTCTCCCTGTAAAATTTGTATGTTGAAATTATAACCCTCAAGGTGATGACATTAGGAAGTGGAATCATTGGGAGGTGATTAGGTCATGAAGGTGGAGCTACCCTCGGGATAGGATTAGTGCCCTTATAAAGGAGACCCCTGACAGCTCATTTGCCTCTTCCACCGTGTGAAGATACAGCAGAAGGATGCCCATCAATGAACCAGTAAGTGGACCCTCACCAGACATTGAATCTGCTGCACATTATTCTTGGACTTTCAGGCCCCTAAATCTATGAGAAATAAATTATTGTCATTTATAAGCCACCCAGTTTATTGCACTTTGGTACAGCAGCCCAAATGAAATAAGACATTCAGCCAACACCTTACTCTCAAAAAGCATACCATACCTTTTGCACTTTCATTAGCAACCCCTAGCCCAGTACCAGTAGTCTCCCTGATGGCTCATACATCACATGGTCTTGCCTTGTTGGATTAGGAATTCTACGTGTGTGCGTGTGTATGTGTGTGTGTGTGTACATGTGCATGTGTGTTTTCTGCTGGGAAAAGGAAAGCAATAAATATTAAAGGGAAAAGGAATATAGAAGCCACTTCTGTTCAGTGCACCAGTCTGAATGTTTCTTGGTTAGTAGGCCTAGAGATATTGTGACATCAGAATTGTCGTTGATCCAGTACCCCATAGGCAGGGCTGAGCTTTTTCTTTGGTGCTGTAAGAGCTGTGCATTATCATTTCCTATGGAGAAGAAAATCAGATTTCCTAGTGAAATCAGATTTGGACAGAAATACTTAGTTTGTAACTAAATAAATTATTCCTGTTTTATCTGAAAATAACAGGGCTTCCTTAGAGAGACAGATCAATAAGTTTCAGAATTTGAAGAACACATTGACCTAGCATTGAAGAAAGCAAACTCTAAGAGCTTCTTCACCAAAAGTCATTTTATTGTTGGTAAAACACCTGATTTCAAAAAGTTTGCAATTCACGTACATAGATAATTTATCAAAGATAACAATTATTCTGTTTTCTTTATGGTAAGTGAATTCTAAAACATGTGAACAATTATATTGTTGACATACTATAAATACATTTTAATATTAAATTAGTTAAGTAATGTTTTTATTACATGCTTACTTCAATATTAATAAGATTCTTACTAATGGAAAAACCGCATGGCAAAAATAGCAAAAACCACAATTACTTTTGTACTAACCTAGTACAATTTGAAGTCAGGTCATGTGATTCCTCCAGTTTTGTTCTTTTCACTCAAGATAGTTTTGGCTACTCTGGATATTTTGTTATTACATATGAATTTAAGATTGTTTTTCTGTTTCTGTGAAGACTGTCGTTGGTATTTTGGTACGGTTTGTATTGAATTTCTAGATTGCTTTGGGTAGTATGGACATTTGAACAATATAGATTCTTCTAATCTGTGAAAATGGAATATATTTCCATATTTTTGTTGCCTCTTCAACTTGTTTCATGGATGTTTTATAGTTTTCATTATAGAGATCTTTCACTTCATTGGTTAAGTTAATTCCTATGTATTTTATTTGTAGTTACTGTAAATGGGATTACTTTCTTGATTTCTATTTCAGATTGTCCATTGTTGGCATACAGAAATGCTACTGATTTTTGCATGTTGATTTTGTATCCTGCAACTTTACTGAATGTTTATCAGTTCTAATAGTTTTTTGGTGGAGTCTTTAGAGTTTTTCAAATATAAGATCATGTCATCTGCAAATAAGGATCATTTGACTGCTTCCATTCCAATTTGGATGCCCTTTACTTCTTTCTCTTGCCTGATTGCTCCAGCTAGGACTTTCAGTACTATGCTGAATAAGTGATGAAAGTGGGCATCCTTGCCATGTTCCAGATCGTAGAAGAAAAGTTTTCAATTTTTTTCCATTAAGTATGATACTAGCTATGAGTCTGTCATATCTGGCTTTTATCTTGTTGAATTATGCTCCTTTTATTCCCAGTATTTTGAAGGTTTTTATCATGAAGGGATGTTGAATTTCATCAAATGCTTTTTCAGCAGCAATTGAAATGATCATATGTTTTCTGTCCTTCATTTTGTTGATGTATCATGTTGATTTGATTTGCATATCTTGAACCATCCTCACATCCCAGGGATAAATCCCACTTGGTTGTGATGAACGGTTTTTTTTAAATATGTTGTTGAATTCAATTTACCGATATTTTGTTGAGGTTTTTTAAATCAATATTTATCAAAGATATTGGCCTGTGGTTTTCTTTTTTGATGTGTTTTTGTCTGGTTTTGGTATCAGGATGATACTGGGCTTGTAGAATACAGTTGGAATCATTCCCTCCTCCTTAATTTTTCAGAATGGTTTGAGTATGACTGGTGTTAGTTCTTCTTTAAATGTTTGGTAAAATTCAGCAGTAAGGCCATTGTATCCTGGGCTTTTCTTTGCTGGGAAAACTTATTACAGTTTTGATCTCATTATTTGTTATTGGTCTGTTCAGGTTTTGGATTTCTTCATAACTCAATCTTTCCAGGTCATATGTGTCTAGGAATTTATTCATCTTTCTATGTTTTCCAATTTATTGGCATATAGTTGCTCATAGTAGCCTCTAATGATCCTTTGGATTTTTGTGGCATCAGTTGTATTATGTCTGCTTTTTCATTTCTGACTTTATTTATCTGGGTCTTCTTTTTTTATCTTTGTCTGGCTAAAGATTTTTCAATTTTGTTTATCTTTTCAAAAAGCCAACTTTATGTTCCATTGAGCTTCGTATCATTTTCTTAGCTTCAATTTCATTTATTTTGCTTGATCTTTATTATTTCTTCTACTAGTTTTGGTTTTGGTTTGCTCCTGCTTTTCTAGTTTTAAAAGATACACCATTTGGTTGTTTATGTGAAGTTGTTCTAATTTTTTATTTAGATTCTTATAGCTCTAAACTTTCCTCTTAGTACTACTTTTGCTTTATTTCATAGGTTGTGTTTTCGTTATCATTTGTTTCAAGAAACTTTTAAATTTCCTTCTAAATTTCTTCGCTGAACCACTGGTCATTCAGGAGCATACCATTTTATTCTCATGTGTTTATGTAGTTTTCAAAATTCGTCTTTTTAATTCCAAAATTACTCTTGTTAATTCAGTTTTCTTCCATGGTGGTAAGAGAAGATACTTGATACAATTTCAATTTTTTCAAATTTTTTTATTTATTTATTTTTTATTTTTTTATTGCATTTTAGGTTTTGGGGTACATGTGAATAACATGCAAGGTTGTTGCACAGGTGCACACGTGGCAGTATGATTTGCTGCCTCCCTCCCCTTCACCTATATCTGGCATTTCTCCCCATGCTATCCCTCCCCAACTCCCCACCTCCCCACTACCCCCCTCCCCCCCAACAGACCCCCGTGTATAGTGCTCCCCTCCCTTGTCCATGTGTTCTCCTTGTTCAACACCCGCCTATGAGTGAGAACATGTGGTGTTTGATTTTGTGTTCTTGTGTCAGTTTGCTGAGAATGATGTTTTCCAGGTTCATCCATGTCCCTACGAAGGATGTGAACTCCTCCTTTTTAATGGCTGCATAATATTCCATGGTGTATATGTGCCACATTTTTCCTGTCCAGTCTATCATCAATGGGCATTTGGGCTGGTTCCAGGTCTTTGCTATTGTAAACTGTGCTGCAATGAACATTCGTGTGCATGTGTCCTTATAGTAGAACGATTTATAATCCTTTGGATATATGCCCAGTAATGGGATTGCTGGGTCAAATGGAATTTCTATTTCTAGGTCCTTGAGGAATCGCCACACTGTTTTCCACAGTGGTTGAACTAATTTGCACTCCCACCAACAGTGTAAAAGTGTTCCTATTTCTCCACATCCTCTACAGCATCTGTTTTCTCCAGATTTTTTAATGATCGCCATTCTGACTGGCGTGAGATGGTATCTCAATGTAGTTTTGATTTGCATTTCTCTAATGACCAGTGATGATGAGCATTTTTTCATATGTTTGTTGGCCTCATGTATGTCTTCTTCTGTAAAGTATCTGTTCATATCCTTCGCCCACTTTTGAATGGGCTTGTTTGTTTTTTTCTTGTAAATCTTTTTTAGCTCGTTGTAAATTCTGGATATCAGCCCTTTGTCAGACGGGTAGGCTGCAAAAATTTTTTCCCATTCTGTTGGTTGCCGATTCACTCTATTGACTGTTTCTTTTGCCGTGCAAAAGCTGTGGAGTTTGATTAGGTCCCATTTGTCTATTTTGGCTTTTGTTGCCAATGCTTTTGGTGTTTTGGTCATAAAGTCCTTGCCTACGCCTATGTCCTGAATGATTTTGCCTAGGTTTCCTTCTAGTGTTTTTATGGTGTTACGTCTTATGTTTAAGTCTTTAATCCATCTAGAGTCAATTTTAGTGTAAGGTGTCAGGAAGGGGTCCAGTTTCTGCTTTCTGCATATGGCTAGCCAGTTTTCCCAACACCACTTATTGAACATGGAATCCTTTCCCCATTGATTGTTTTTTTCAGGTTTGTCAAAGATCAGGTGGTTGTAGATATGTTGTGTCGCCTCCGACGCCTCTGTTCTGTTCCATTGGTCTATATATCTGTTTTGGTACCAGTACCATGCTGTTTTGATTACTGTAGCCTTGTAGTAGAGTTTGATGTCCGATAGTGTGATGCCTCCCGCTTTGTTCTTTTTACTTAGAATTGACTTGGCTATGCGGGCTCTCTTTTGGTTCCATATGAAGTTTAAGGTGGTTTTTTCCAGTTCTGTGAGGAAGGTCATTGGTAGCTTGATGGGGATAGCATTGAATCTGTAAATTACTTTGGGCAGTATGGCCATTTTCACGATATTAATTCTTCCTAACCATGAACATGGAATGTTTCTCCATCTGTTTGTGTCCTCTCTTATTTCGTTGAGCAGTGATTTGTAGTTCTCCTTGAAGAGGTCCTTTACGTTCCTTGTTAGTTGTATTCCTAGGTATTTTATTCTCTTTGTAGCAATTGTGAATGGCAGTTCGTTCTTGATTTGGCTCTCTTTAAGTCTGTTATTGGTGTATAGGAATGCTTGTGATTTTTGCACATTGATTTTGTATTCTGAGACTTTGCTGAAGTTGCTTATCAGTTTCAGGAGATTTTGGGCTGAGGTGATAGGGTCTTCTAGATATACAATCATGTCGTCTGCAAATAGAGACAATTTGACTTCCTCCTTTCCTAATCAAATACCCTTTATTTCTTTTAAGAATTGTTTTGTGGCCTAACACAGAGTCTATCCTTGAGAATGATCCAGGTGCTGAGGAAAAGAATGTGTATTCTGCAGCCATTGGATAAAACATTCTGTAAATAATTATAGGTCCATTTGGTCTGTGATACAAATTAAGTCCAATGTTTCTTTGTCGATTTTCTGTATGCAAATTGATTGTATGATCATTGATTGTATAATCTTTCTAGTGCTGAAAGTGGGCTGTTAAAGTCTCCAGCTTTTATTGTTTTGGGGTTTATCTCTCTCTTTGGCTCTAGTAATACTTGCATTATGGATCTGGGTGCTCCAATGTTGGGTCCAATATATGTCTTCTTGCTGAAATGACCCCTTTATCATTATATAATGACCTACTTTGTCTTTTTTTATAGGTTTTTGGCTGGAAATCTAAGTTACCTGATACAAGTGAAGCTCCTTCTGCTTTTTTTTTTTTTTTTTTTTTTGATGTGGGGGGGTTCCATCAGCATGGAATATCTTTTTCTAGCTCTTTATTTTCAGTCTATGTGTGTCTTTATTGGTGAAGTGTGTTTCTTGTAGGTAAATGATGATTGGGTCTTATTTTGTTATCCATTCAGCCACTCTATGTCTTTTGATTGGACAGTTTAGTCCGTTTACCTTCAGTGTTATTATTGATAAGTCAGGACTTACTCCTGCCATTTTGTTGTTTTCTGATTGTTCTGCAGTCCCTTCTTCCTTCTTTACTTCCTTCTTCCTTTTAGTGAAGGTGATTTTCCTTCTTGTCTTCCTTTTAGTGAAGGTGGTATGTTTTAATTCATTGCTTTTTACTTTCGTGTACCTGTTGTATGTTTTTCAATTTGAGTTACCATGAGATTGGTGAATAATATCTTACAATACATTATTTTAAACTGATGTCAACTTAACACCGATTGCATAAACAAAGAGAAAGCTAATAAAAATTCTACACTTTAATGTCGTCCTCCCACTTTTTAAGTTTCTGTTGTTTGTCTTCGTGTCTTTTTTTAATGTCTGTGTTTTGAAAAGTTGTTATAGTTATTATTTTTGATCAGTTCATTTTTTAGTATTTCTACTCAAGATATGAGTAGTTTATAGACTACAACTAAGTGCTAGAATATTCTGTCTTTTTCTGTGTAGTTACTATTACAGTCTGTTTTATACCTTCAGATGATTTCTTATTGCTCATTAACATTGTTTTCTTTCAGATTGAAGAATTCCCTTTAGCATTTCTTGTTGGATATGTCTAGTTTTGATGAAATTCCTCAGTTTCTGGGTGTCTTGGAAAGTATTTCTCCTTTATGTTTGAAGGATATGTTTGCTGGATATACTATTCTAGGGTGAAAATGTATTTTTTTTTCCTTCACCACTTGAAATATATCATGCCATTCTCTTCTGGCCTGTAAGATTTCCACTGGGAAGTCTATTGCCAACCATATCGGAGCTCCACTGTATGTTATTAATATTTGTTTCTTTTCTCTTGCTGCTTTTAGGATCCTTTCTTTTTCCTTGACCTTCAGTAGTTTGGTTATTAAATTTCTTGAGGTAGTCTTTTTCTAGTTAAACCTGCTTGGTGGTCTATAACCTTGTACTTGAATATTGGTATATTTCTCTGGGTTTTGGAAGTTTTCCGTTATTATCCCTTTGAATAAACTTTCTTCCCCTATCTCTTGCTCTACCTCCTCTTTAAGACTAGTAACTCTTAGATTTGTCCTTTTGAGGCTATTTTCTAGATCCTGCAGGTGTATTTTATTATTTCTTATTCTTTTGTCCCCTCTGACTATGTATAGCCTGCCTGCAAGCTCAGTAATTCTTCCTTCTGTTTGAATAATTCTGCTATAAAGAGACTCTGATGCATTCCTTGGTATGTCAATTCAATTTTTCAACTCCGGAATTTCTGCCTGATTGTGTTTAATTATTTCAATCTCTTTGTTAAATTTATGAGATAGAATTCTGAATTCCTTCTCTCTGTTACCTTGAATTTCATTGAGTTTCTTCAGAACAACTATTTTTAATCTTCTGTCCAAAAGGTTACATATCTCTTTTTCTCTGGGATTGGTCACTGGTGCCCTATTTAATTTGTTTGATGGGGTCATTTTCCTAGATGGCTCTGAGGCTTGTGGATGTTTTCTGCTGTCTGGGCATTCAAGTATTAGGAACTTATTGTAGTAGTCTTCACAGTCTGGGCTTGTTTGTACCCAACCTTTTTGAGAAGAATTTCCAGGTTTTTGAAGGGACTTGGGTGCTATGATCTAAGTTTTTGGTCACTTCAACTGTATCTGCATTAAGGGGCACCCCAAGCCCAGTAACGCTGTGGCTCTTGCAGACTTGTAGAGGTATTGCTTTGGTGGTCTTGGATAAGATCCAGACGAATTCTCTGGATTGCCAGGCAGAGAGTTGTTCTCTTCCCTCACTTTCTCTCAAACAAACAGTATTTCTTTCTGTGCTGAACTGTCTAGAATGGGGACAAAAGCACCTCTGTGGCCATCATCACTGGGATTGTACTGGGTGAGATTTAAAGCCAGCATAGCATCTGATCTCACCTAAGGCCCATGGTAACCATTGCCTGGCTACTGCCTGTGTTCACTCAGTGTCCCAGGGGTCTACAGTCAGCAAATGATGAAGCCAGACAGCTTGTGTCCTCCCTTCAGAGTAGTGAGTTCCCTCTGACCCTCGTTGGGTCTTGAGATGCCATCTGGGAGCCAGGGCCTAGAGTAGGAAACTTTAGCATTCTACCTGATGTTGTATTTAGTGCAGCTGACCTGGCACCCAAGCCACAAGACAAAGTCCTCCCCATTCTTCTCTCTCCTTTTCCCAAGCAGAGGAGTATCTCTCATGGCCACTACCAGCCCAGGCTCATAGCGAGTATTGCCTGGCTGCCACCAACGTACCTTTAAGGCCCAAGGACTCCTCAGTCAGCTTGTGATAAATGCTACCAGACCTGGGATTCTTTTTTCAAGGCAGGAGGGCTCCTGTCTGGCCCAGGGCAGGTTGAGAAGTGCTGTGTTGAGAGCCACGGCCTGCTCTGGCACCCTAAGAGTCTGCTTGGTGCTCTACCCAACTTTGCCCGAGCTGGTACTTTTGCTGCAACAAAGTCCCCTTTACTCTTCCTTCTCCTTTTTTCAAGCAGGAGTCCTTCCCTGTAGCCACCACCACTGGGAAAATGTTGGGTGTCACTGAAGCCAACATGGCTTTGAGTCTCACCCAAGGCCCACAGTGAGTACTGCCTGACTCCCACTGCTGGTTATTCAGGACCCAACAGCTCCGTAGTCAGCAGATGATGGATCCTGAGTCCTTACCTCCATGAAGCAGGTTCCCTTCTAGCTCAGGTGTATCTAGAAATGTCATCCAGGAGCTAGGGCCTGGAATGGGGCACTCAGGACTCTGCCTGGTGACCTTTCCTATTGTGGCTGAGCTGGTATCCAAGTTGCAAGACAAAGTTCTCTTTAATTTTTTCTCTCCTCTCCTCACAAAGAAGGAAGGAGCCTCTTCCAGATCTGCAATCTGTGCTGCCTGGAGTTGGGGGAAGAATGGTGCAAGCACTCCCTTGGCTGCCCTAGCTTGTGTCTCACTAGGTTGCATGCCTCCAAGTCCACTGGCTCTGAGCCCAGCACAACACTAGGACGTGCCCAGGAATGGAAGTCCTGTGGCCTAGACAGCCTTTGAAGTTTATTTAGGACCCAGGAGCAGGGTCCTAAATTTATTTAGCCCCTGGTGGCGAGGCTTGCCAGAACTCAGGTTCTGACCACGGGGATGGATGATTTGCCTTTGGCTAGGGCTAGTCTAAATGCTCCCTCCATAGGTGCTGGCTGAGTTCTGCCCCGTGTTGCTTTCTACTGTGACAGGGCAGCACTGAGTTTGACTGCATAGTCTCACAGTCACTGCACTTTCCCTCCCACCAAGTGCACAGATTCTCCTCCCTGATGACAGATGGAGGAGGCATGGTGTCGGCAAGGTAAGACTGTCTTTCCTGCCCCCCTCAGTGCTCCTTTCAGTGGTAAGAAGTTAAAACCAGGTTCTGTGATCACTCACCTGATTTTTTGTTCTTACAAGATGCTTTTTCATCTGGATAGTTGTTGACTTTGGTGTTCCTGCCGGGAGGACAATTGGTGGAGGATTCTATTCAGCCATCTTGCTCTGCCTCCCTATATCCTTATTAAAGTTTTAAAACTTATAATGTAAACTGAAGTTAGCCCTCTCAAATTTCTACATTAATATTTTAAAATCATGTTTTCTATGTTTTTAACATCAGATTTTTGTTATTACTGAGCAACTTCACCTGACAAAATATTCTGAAGAATCATTATTAGAGTTGAATATTTACTGCAATGAAACATGGAAATCTGACTCAAAGTTGCATATCGATTATTGATCGTTATTTTTCAAAACATTTAAAACGTAACTAACTTGGCAAATCGTTTTGACTTTTGATATAAAGGTCATTACCTTGGAATTCAGTAAAAGCCTGACTAGCTGTTTAAGAAATCCCATTTTAGTAACATATGTAAGGCTGAGGAAGTTTAGAGTTACTATTTATCCTCACATAAGTATGTGTCCAAAGCTTTCGCTAAACCTTAAAGAAGAGAATGACTCTGCCTTGCTTCATTAGTTTTTCTTTGCAACTTTTAAAAATAATCTCCTAGAACTTTGCAGCCCTATAAAAAGAAAGAAAATAACACATAAGTAAATGTTTATACATTTTTTAAAACACCAAATAACTTCACCCTACTTTCTGGTACTGTCATCCTGACCTTAAATCTTGACCACATCTAGATCTTAACATTGTTGTAATGAACAAGACTCCCTCACTGTGAAGCACCACAGCACAGCACACACTGTACCCTGAATGAATGAACAAATGAATGAATGGGAGGCTGTGATTTATGTCATCTTATAGACTCTATCCTTTGATTTAACTGGTCTCATATGCAGAAGGGTGGCCACCCTCCTGGCATGCCACTTTACGTGTGCACTGTAGCTAAGATCTTAGATTCTACAGAGACCAGAATCAAATCTTGGCCCTATCACTGAATAGCTATATGACCTTGAATAAGTTACTTAGCATCTCTAAACCCCAGTTCCTTCATCTATAAAATGAAGATGCTGATAGTACCTTTAACTTTG
Source organism: Aotus nancymaae (assembly GCF_030222135.1). Lineage (NCBI taxonomy): Eukaryota > Metazoa > Chordata > Mammalia > Primates > Aotidae > Aotus > Aotus nancymaae. The sequence goes on along the minus strand of NW_026988570.1, from coordinate 3,992,735 downwards.
AATTATCATGTGCCTAAGCACAATAACTAATATTTACTGATTACTGTTATTGTAATGTGTGTCATCTAAAAATTTATGCTAGGTCAAATAAGACTCTTTCCCAAACAGAAAAGGACTGTTCTTTCATTAAGATCTATAATCAAGGTGAAAATAGGCTTTTGTTTTCTTTGCTATTACAGAGATCATATAATTACATCAAACAGATAAATCATAACGTATGCCTTTGTTTAGTTTTTGAGTATTCTGGTTGTTTCAGAGTGCTTGATATTGTCAAACAATTATGTTAACATGTCATTACTATATTTATGCATTGATATGAACTACAGTATGTGCAGTATGTGACTATATAGACTTTTCCTTAAACTATTTCCCTGAGATAAATTCTCAGGAGTATTAGTGCCAGTGCAAAGGGTATGACATTCTGGTGATTATTGGTAAGAGCTGATATGTTCCTTTCCTAAGAATTATGTAGTTGAGTTTCTAATTAGACTCCATATTTGTCCTCTGTGTTCACAGAAGAAAGTATACTAGTAGATATATTGGATTGTATTACATGTACCATCTCCTTCTCTAGAGAAGCAATAAAGGAATTCATACACCTATTATTGGACTGCACATGTATTTTTAAAACTAAAAAGATGTAACATGAATCAGGGTAATTTAGATGATCCATAAGGACTCGTTTCTTTGGAACAACTTCTCCATCTCATTAGCTTCCTTACACTCAGCCCATTGGGAGCTACTTGTTCACATATGAGGAACATTTCTCTCTTTCATCCCTAGTTGGATACTAGAGATTTTATCTTGTTATTCAGTGCAGTGAAGTCATTTTGACTGTGCTGTAGCCTGACTGAGGATAAGGAATAATTTACCTGGAGTCCTACAGCTTCTATTTTGCCCACCTAATGACATATTTTTATAGGTTAGTGATCTCACCTGGGGTCCTCAAGCATGGCTGGATGGGTTTGCCACCTGCATGCAGTAAGGTATCCAGGCACACCAGCAGTCACCAGCCTCACCCACCCCAGCTCCCAGCCTGAGTGCTGACAGGCAGACAGGCCTTGTAGCCAGGGGTTCTGCCCAACATACACACAGAGTGAAACTCCTTTATAATGTACAATTGCCAATTATTTTTATTGCAGAAGCCACCAACATCCCCACCTTGCCTTTTTTTTTTAGAGAAATCACTACTCATAATATTATAGCTAATATTTCTGAAGTTTACAGGTGCAAACACTGTAATTTCATGCTAATTTATATATGCACAAGAATAATAGGCTTAAAAACATGTCATAACTTATTTCTTTTCCATTTTATATTGCCCTTTGGAATCTCATTTTTCAATATATCACCCAAACACAGAACATTAACACAAAATAAAAAGCTACTTAACATCTGTATTTAGGATTGCATAAAATGTGTCACACTTCTGTTGGTTAGGAGCATCTTTTTGTATTTTCCTGTAAGTAATGAATCCTGAGTGTGTGATAACAACAAATAATGCAGTGTAAATGAGCTAAAAATTGATCTTCCAGTATTATTCTTGTATTTTACTATTTTGTTTAGGGTGGTAGAGTCTTCTTAAATTACATCAGGTTCAAATTTCCAAACCATCTTTTAGTTACAAATATTTTTAGAACTGCCACTCAAAAAGTCACTTTTATCTCTTTAAGAATCTCAAGTGTAGCTCTCATTATTTTTCATTTTATGATTGAATTTAAAGAGAAACCACAAAACAGCTGCTAGAGTTCTATTAACCTGGCATATTTAATACATTTAGCCTTTGACCCTCACCCCTCATTCAGAAAAGTGTTCTGCAGCGTTCTATTGGTGACTCTTAGAAACTGCTAATTTACTTCATGTGTGTGTTTTGTTCAACTGTTTATTAGAATTGATTTTAACTGGTAGTTTTCCTGTTACTTGTATTATGTTCTGTTTTATATCCATAGCTCATTTTGCTATTTAATGAAAGGCTATTTTCATCAAGGAGAAAATTTTATTATTCTCAATGATTTGGAATGTTATTTTAAATATTCTGCCAAGTGGAAAGCAGGATAGTTTTGGCATAGCCACAGTTAAGCTAAATGCTAAATTATTATGATAGACTCTGATAACACATCAAATATATCTATATGCTAAGTAAAGATTTATTTTAAAAAACCCTCAGTCATCTAGAATTTGTGATAATCTGAATGTGTGTTAAAGTTTGCCTTTTATTCAGGTTTTGGAGCAAATAAATAAGTGCCCATTCTGCTTATTATGCTGAATCATATAACATGATATTTTATCAAGACCAGGAGAAATGCTTTTCAATTGGTTTGATAATTACCTTGCATTATACGACATTTAAAAGCATACAATTTGGCACATGAATGCCTCTTGAGTCATAATTGCCTGGAAAATACTAATACTTATTTTCTTCAAATGAATCCCTCATATGGACTCATTTGTAAAGACTGGCAATGCAAGAAACTTAACGTCAATTCTGTTTAAAGATTCTAAACAGCTGCCTCCATGCCCATTTGATTGGCTTGGAAAAATACATTTAAAAGTGTCCAAATTTTGATCTGCCTATCAAAAAGTCCAGGCTCATGTTGAAAGCAGTAAAACTTTTATTAGTGATTAAAGTAGTTAAATTTTTATAGTCCTCAAACAAAATTACTTAGCATAAAAGTTTCTTAAATGCTTTTTAAAAGCTGTCCCTTACTGAATTGCATGTTATTAGATGATTTGTATTCTTCTTGCATTTTAGGTAGACCTGACCAGACATAAGAGAGGAAATTAAAAAAGAATCAATAACATTTTTAGCATAACCAGATGTGAATTCTCCACATCAGTCTGGCATGGGGAAATGATTATGAAGTAATGCAATACTTTTAATTTGTGCATATATGGTATCTGGGCAGAAAAGACAACACAGCTAGCTTGACTGCTTATCCTCAGGAACGCCAGCTTATAAGACTGGCCTTTGCCTGATGTCTGGGAACTTGGATTTTTTGGGAAGGTTCCCACCCCTCTAACTGATAAGAGTGGTTCACTGTGTGTGTACTGTTTATGCAAGAAATGTGGTTTATGCTAAACACTTGCTTTCCTTCTGAGAGTCTGGAATTTTAGTGGATGCCAGGCAGAGACTGCTGACATGACCAGTTTCAAATAAAACACTGAGTACTGAGTCTCTAAAAAGCTTCCCTGGTTGGCATCATTTCATTTGTCTTGTCTCCATTATTTCTGGCTGCTGTAACAAATACTGTAGACTGGATGTCTTAAACAAAAGAAATTTCTCTCCCATGGTTCTGGAGGCAAGAAGTTAGAGATCAGGCACTAGTTAGTTTGGCTCCAGGTGTGCATTTTCTTCCTGGTTCGGAGACAGAGCCTTCTTGCTGCTTCCGCATGTGGTGGTGTCGCAGAGAGATCATCTCCACAACATCCTTTCTTACAAAGGCACTAATCCCATTCATGAGGGCTCTACTCAAGTGACCTAATCCCCTCCCAAGGCCTCACTTCCTAATACCATCACATTCAGCATTAGGAAGGATCTCAACCTATGAGTGGGAGATGGAGACACATTCGGTTCACAGCAGTTGTCCCAACTCATTGCTGGGGGAAATTTAGTCTCTATGCCACTCCCTAGGAGAGGATTCTTGAAGCTCACACCAGGTTTCCCCTGGACTTTTTACCCTGTGTGCCTTTTCCTTGTGCTGATTTTTTTGGTATTATTTCGTATAAGTCATCATCATGAGTAAACCTCTGTGCTAGATTCTGGGTCTTCCTATTGAATCACTGAACCTAGGGATGGTTGGTGACTCAGAGTTCATTTGAGAGCCGTGTGATGTTGATAGTCATTCGTGAATAACAAGGCTCAGCATCAGGGCATTGCAGAAGAGATCTGGTGGTAACACATAAACATTTTTCTCAGTATGACGTTTAGGATACTTGCTTCAAGTCATCCTAAGAATGGTCATGGGCTTTCTACCTGTTTTTAAATTTAAAGGTGAAATCTTTAGTTTTGTTTAATTTTGCTATGATTTTAAAGAAAGGCGCTCTAAATCTCTGATGATTAGCACCGTGGTCAGCTTGATAGATGTTGAATTTAATTGAGGAGGCCTCCAACAGCACTTAAAGACTCTCTTCTTCCCTAATCCTGTTCCAGTCCTGCCTGCCTGCAGTATCTACTCCCCACATACCCCATTCTCTAACGCACATACCCTGAACTGTGTAAGAGCTATTATTGTATATGTCCAAAAATTGACATCTACTTATGTATCTTACCTTTTGCAAAGTATGAAGAAATGTATTCTTCAGGTTTGTGTAGTGCTAAGTACTATTGTTAACTCTTAGAAAAATTGATGTGTAGATGGAATCAAATTTAATAATCATATCACTATTTATTATATGGCAGAGTCTGAATCTAAACTCAAATTTATGTAAAACAACAGCCTTAAAGAAAATTAAAAGGCAACATATGCATATGCTAAATGAATTGATCAGGCTGTCTGAAAAAAAAAGTTAAAATATTAAAGAATATTATACATCTTTGGCACCATAAATCTCCTTTTCTACCTTTCACATTACACAATTAGGTTTTTTTTTTTATTACTAGGTTTTTTTGTTTGTTTATTTTTTGAGACAGAATGTTACTCTGTCACTCAGGCTGGACTGCAGTGCAGTGGCACAATCATGGCTCACTGCAACCTCAACCTCTGGGCTGAGGTGATACTGCCACCACAGCCTCGAGTAGCTGGGACCACAGGTGCAGACCACCATGCCTGGCTAGTATTTTTGTATTTTTTTGTAGAGATGGGGTTTCACCATGTTATCCAGGCTGGTCTCAAACTCCTGGGTTCAAGTGATCCACCTGGGTTCAAGTAACCCCAAAGTACTGGGATTACAAGCATGAGCAACTGCACACGCTGCTCCACAGTGAGTTTTAAATTAATTTTTTCCTTTTTTTTGAAGATGCCTCCATACCAATTCGAATATCAGTGGCTGCAGCTGGCTGCCACTTAAACACTAGGGTAGATTCTACTGTTATTTAAATTTTACGATGCTTCAAGCCATGGTTCATAGCTTCAGAAAGCCACAACTTCATGAGACTGCAAAACAAGATGGAGAAATCGTTGTCGCTGAATCTCTATCGGATAGGCAAAGGTCAGGAAGGACTGTACAGAAAACTCAGGACAAACACCCACTCTCTTAGCATCTATTGGCTTTCAATTTGGACTGCCATGAGCTAACTGACAAATTCCTCTGTTTCTGAAGCTGAAAAGTTATTTTAAAATATAGAGTACTTACATAAGAAAATACTAAAAGTGTACCTATTTACATATATTGAAAGCATAACTATTTGCATAGTCTTATGACAAAATCTATATTGTATCTTTAGCAGATGACATCATTTAAGATATAACAGTTAACCAGCAGCAGGGGTAAAATTTTTCTCTAGAGAAACAATCAGATTCACACATTTGATATCTCTTTGAGTGCAAGAGGATAGCAAGGATGTGTAGGGAAACTCCCTAGGGTTACTTGAATTTGGTAGCAGTTCAAATCTAGATTAGCTGTCAACATGCAGAATGTCTTGCTACCTATGAGACAACTTAGGAATTCCTCAGCAGTTCTCAAAGAATATGTGTGTTAGAACAATCTGGTCCTTAAAGCGTGGAGAGTAGACCAGCACTGGTCCAGGAACATGTGTTACTGGTCTACAACTAGATTAATGTAGAAATTGGAAGTATTTAGATACCTGATAGCAATTTCACATAGGCATGGCATCCAAATAGGTGATCATTTTTCTCATAATTGCTCATTATGGTATTTTACGAAAGTTTCGGTCTGTAGTAGGTGGGAATTTTTTTCTAAATGTCCTGTCACCTAAACAGAATGCCTGTTAAAAATTCAGATTCGTGGACCCCAACATAAACCAATGGAACCTGAATTTCTGGAAATGAAAAGTCCAGGAAGCTGCATTTGATCAAGCTGCCTGTGTCATTCTTTTTTATGCTGAACTTTGAGGACTACTCCTTATGGGGAGGACTAACTGCATGGCTGACATACTTCCCTAAGCATAAGACTGGCTTTTGAAAAACATCCAGTTTAAGAACCAGAGTTGCAAAAGTCACAGCTCCGACACAATTGACTCCAGTCCTTATGGATACCATTGTATTATTAGCTTATAGAAATGTCCAGTAGCAAAGACCTGTGGTTTCTGGGTACACTTCCACTGCTTCTCTCCCAGTGTTCCTTATGCAATGACTTTGTGCGAAAGACACCCTTGAAGCCATGCCCCTGCCATGTGCAGGGAAAGTGTTGTAATAATTATATTGATTAATGATGCCCATGATGAAGTCCACCCCCTTCAACGTGGCTCCTGGTGCAGAGCTGGCAGAGCAGATGTTATGCCCAGGTGAAGGGGAGCCCCTAGAGCTGGGCAATATGCAGCAACTTGGTCTGTAGCCCCTGCTTAGAAAACATGAAGCTGTTCTCAGACACAGGCTCTGGGAAAACTTCAGCCCTCAGAGAACATTCACACCACAGCATGTCTTGTTTGTTTAGGTTCGTGGGTTTTTTGGTTTTGTTTTGTTTTGAGACAGTCTTACTCTGTTGCCCAGGCTGGAGTGCAGTGGTGCAATCTCAGCTGACTTCAACCTCTGCCTTCCAGGTTCAAGTGATTCTCCTGCCTCAGCTTTCCATGTAGCTAGGATTACAGGTGCATGCCACCCCCAGCTAATTTTTTGTATTTTTAGTAGAAACGTGATTTCACCATGTTGGCAAGTGACTGGAAATAAATAAAATAATTTAATTCTCTGTGGGAAGATAGCTTTCTCACTCACCATGTGAATTCCTTGTATACTATTTTATACAGGGGAGAAAAAGTGTTTGAGAACAGTCATTACTAACCAGAAGGCAGATTTCTGATCACCTGCATTGCATGTTTCTGCACTGGTGCCCACACCCTGAGTGAGCATCACAATGCTTTAGGCTGACCTAAGGGAGGGGCAGCAGACAGGCAGCCACTCTGTCTTAGAACAAAGGAAGGAAACTGGCAGGAAGGAACTGGGAGAAAAACAAGAGGAATTGACCCAGTAACTTGAGGTTCTAACCATTGCTCTTGAGAGCAACTTTACTTCATGGAATTTGAACTGCATGATCGGCTTCTCTTTGTTAGGAATGTGTTTTACTCTCAACTATGATACTGTATTATGACTCTGACATCTTCTACACAGGCTATCCTTGCTGTCCCTGGAACAGTATCCCTTCTCCTGTTTCCTTCTACCCCTTGTCCACCAGGCAGCCCCTTGAGCTTCAGGCTTCTCCTCCTTTGGGCAGCCTTTCTGGATCCCCTTGGCAAAATTAAGCCCCTTCTCTCTTCTCTCCCAGTGTTCCTTATGCAGGACTCCACTGGGATGGGATTTTCGTGTTGCACACATGGTTAATTAACTAGGGAATATTACTGTCATCTTCAGATAAATGTTGGCTATAACAGGATAACTGTGCTCCTTTATATTTTTCATAACAAAGGATATCCCTTTCAGAAAAGAGAGAAGCATTCTTTTTTAACTTTCAGGTTAATAGTGGCACTGGTGGTGTTAAGAAAAGAAAGAAAGCCATTAACCTAGATCAAGAATAAAATTTACTCCATGATTGGCTGTTATAGCTGTTTATTTGGAACATTAAAAAATTAAAACTTTAACACTGATAATGCAGTGAGAAAAATAATTTTGTTAATACGAATCTAAACTCTGTGTCCCTCTAACTCCATTTTTTTTTTCCATTCAGACAACTACAGTGTTTTGTAATAGCTGATCCGTTGTACAGTTCAATGTTACAACTTTTCAAACAACTGTTTTGTAGTCAACTGATATTCAAGCAACTATTTTATAATCTAGTTTCTATAGCATTTGTTTCTTTGGAACATAACAGTCCCACCATTGCAAACCAGATGAGATATGTGTATAGAATGTGATACAGGAGACTCTAATTTGGGGGTTGCAAATCTGTCCCTCACTAGAGTGTGATTTCCTTAAGTTCATTGACTTCTTTTCCTCTCTCCTTACTGGGTCCACAGTGTGATTTCCTTAAGTTCATTGACTTCTTTTCCTCTCTCCTTACTGGGTCCACAGTGATAAACTGAATGAGCGAATATATATATATATATATATATATATATATATATATATATATAACTACATTTTAATATGCCCCCATACTCCCTGAACTGTATACATACCTCTTAATAGAAGTTATAACCTTGCAGATGTAATAATAATAAAAAAAGTTAGTGCAAAGTAAGTGTCTCTTGCCACAGTCATACCCCATCACCACCACACCCAAAAAATCATCCCTCTCATGTGGAGTTGTTCGTTAGATTCTAATTTTTTGTTTTCACGTCAGGAATCCTCATCATGATGTCCATGTGCAGAGAGGTGCACGTGTATGAATACCTCCCGTCCGTGCGGCAGACGGAGCTGTGCCACTACCACGAGCTGTACTACGATGCAGCCTGCACCCTCGGGGCATACCACCCGCTGCTCTATGAGAAGCTCCTGGTGCAGCGCCTGAATACAGGCACGCAGGGGGATTTGCATCGCAAGGGCAAGGTGGTTCTGCCGGGCTTCCAGGCGGTGCACTGCCCTGCACCCAGTCCAGTCATTCCACACTCTTAAAAAGGGTTACTTGGGAATCAATGTGCAATAAGGTACTACTGTTGTACTCAAAGTCACAAAAGAATACTTGAAGATAGATATTAGGCAATGTAGTTTTGAGTCTTTAAACTGTAATTTAGTGCTGGTCATGAGAATTCTTCTCTTTCTAAGCCATTGAGTATTTATTACCACTTTGAATATAGAAATGGAATTTTTTTTAAAAAAAAAATAAGGCTCAAGAAAGATGCAAAACAAAGGATAGCTGGAAAGAAAACACATGTATGGCCATGGGTATGATACCTCCGAAACTGTAAACAACTTTTTCTTCTGCAATGAGTACCCCTCATCAGGGTTGGTTTCAGTGACAGGTTTTGGTGATGCTCCTGACTGTATAAAGTGGTTTATGTTTAGAAACGTTCAAGTTGAGGTGCAGCATTTACAGCATCAAGCACATCACTCATACATGCATCCATCGTTAAATATCCTAGGTTTTATGACAAATGTTAAAATGATCACTCAGATGTGTTTAACAGCAAAAATTCCCAGCTCATCCTGGCAAAGGCTTGTGTTTCCAACCGTTGCATTCTTCTTCTCTGCTTCTCATTGCCCACTGAATGCTTTGCTTTCTGTGCATCAAAACAGATTTCTAAAACCAGAAAACATCAATCTTGAAAGGACCAAGGAAAAGCCAAATTCCAAATAGCACCACGGAGGAGACCCTTTGTTTCCCTGCATTATTTCATGACTCAACCAGGAGCATTAGTATCACATCCTCCAGGAGGCACATCACTGGCGAGTAACACAGAATCACGGGGCTGCAGGTGTCCCTGGACACTCCCCAGCTCTGGCTTTTCTGCCTTGCACCTCTAACCTGCAGATCTACCCCACAGCTTTTGCATAGTAAGTGACATACCTGACAATTGGCATAGCTCTGCTGGGGAAGACAGGGGACACCTTGCTCCTCCCAAACTAGAAGGAAGGATTTCGGAGCCATTGCTCTGTGCTTCTAGGGATGCATGCCTGTCTTTATTATATGGATTTGTGCAGGTTTTTATCAGCCTGCAGGAACTCAACAGTGGTGAGTGCTGAATCTTCACTAAATCTTCCTACAGACGTTTAGGAATCCACTCCTTGCTTTCACAGATATGTTTTATCTCAGCAGCATGACAAAGCCATATAATTAAATAATTTATGCAAAAGCATTGCTCATTAAGAAGGAAAATACGTAGATGCTTCAGAGGGAAAGGCAGCTAGAGGGAAATTTTCATCACAATATGTTAGCTATATTCAGGGTTGATTTTTTTTAATCTTAACTGTCACTTATACATTGAAATTTTTTTTTGCTACTAATATAGTGAAACAGAATCATTTTGTAATACCTTAATTAAACATGCTATTATTTCAATGTATAACCAAAACATATCTCTGTGATAGCGTTAAGATTTGTTGCAATGACAATAGCAGCTTAATTAAATGCATTCTCCCTTGCAAAGTGTACGAATGTCAGGAGAGCTTAGTGGAAAAGTTTTCTTTGTTTTGGGATTGGTTTCTTCTAGACTGTTCTCAGGACTACTTTCTTGAGCAAGAATGGCTTACAGAGACTGACGGCTTATGTTTGGTTAGCCTATTCAGCACATCTGGAGCTGGATAACAAGACATCTCCTATAGCTTATTATAATAGTGAAGGAGAAATTGGAAAGTTTAAATCACAACAATATTCAATAAAAGCCCATTTTTAGAGCTTTGTTATTAAGTCTATGAGAAGGGATAGATAACCTTGTCTTACATATTACCTTATGTCTAAGTAGACACAGCTGAGCCATGTTCCTTTCTAATTTCTTGACAGAACTTGGTCTTGTCCTTATGTTTACATGTGTGTAATAAGTTCAGCGACTCTGGAATATGAGTGAGGTGGCTCTGATGGATGACTGTTCCTCCTACGATCCTTGGGTCTTTCTAAGTCTTCCCTGCCATTAAAATGCCCCTGGCCATTGAAGTTCCTTGTACATTTTTACAAGTGGTTTTGCTTGTAAGCATCCTTATTATCCAGCACAGTGCCCCTTGGCTGACATGAGAACTTGGTTAGAGGAGAATTTATTGAGGTCGGTGTAAATATTCCAGTTCAAAAGCCTCAGAACCCCACACTTTAAAGATTTTTAAATAGCTTTTTGTTATAATCATTGTACTTTTAAAATAGTACTTTCAGTTTCATTGAGGTTACAAGAAAGACTGAAGAGTAAAGGAAATTTAATTACAATTTTTGCATTTATTATGGCCTTAAAGACTCTTGAGAATCAGGGTCTGTTCAACCGTCAAAAAATGTAATACACATATTAATATACTATTGACTGGGCATTCTTCTAGAAAAGTTTGTTATTTAGCTCCTAAAAAAAAGTTAGGCTGTAATAGTTAATGTGATGACTACTTCTAGTTTAAGCCAAATGAGTCCTAAGTGGCAGTATTTTGCCAGACATTGACTAAATCCATACATGCCACATTGACTGAATTCCAGTAAGCACACAGTTCTTCTGTGGAGTAGTTAACGAACAGTACATGGCACCTCACTGAATTTCTCCCAGGTTCTCTTTCTTCCAAAATCCTCCATCCTCTTTTGTGAAGGCAAGCTGATAAAAAATCCTCTTGGTGTAAGCTGAAGCTGTTAAGGATTCCTTTTTTCACTCTCAGGACCAACAAACATTCTTTTGTATTTCAAGATAATTTCACCCATTGTTGTTGTTGTTGTTATCACAAAGAAACTAATTTTGACCAGCAATGGCAATTCAACCACATCTAGATTCTCCCTAACTTATTTTTCCAGCCGGTCACACCAGGCAAGAGGGTAACCTTTAACAGACCTGGTGTTCTCATGGAATACCAATGCTAGTCTAGGGAGCTGACCTTTCCCATTATGTCCTTATAGAGCTGCTCTTACAGAGAACTTGTGCTCAGGACCAAGAGATGGTCAATTAAAAGTTGCATGTAAGTATCAGGCTTGTGCATTAAAATGGGCAAGGGAGGGGCTTTTACATTTTGAATTACCGGGTCTTTCCTTGTCTGCCTGAAAGCAGAGCTTTCAGAAACAGCACTTCCTGTGTCTGGTCCTCTTGGTCTTTCAGCCAGACGCTTAATCAATCCTGGACTCTCCAGTAGTCCTCAGTCATTGTAGCCTTAGCGTCTGCACCAGAAAGAAACGCTAAAATAATTGTCAGCATTTTCAAAATTAGGAAATCAAAGTAGCTGGGTCATTCTCTTACACGTGTATGAGCCAGTTCATTCTGCTGGGACAGATCAAACTTATGCTGCTGACTGACTCTTCTGAGCAGTAACACGTCTCCTGAATTAATTAGGTAGGTCCCTTTTGGGTGCATTAAGTGGGATCAACCTTAGATGAGCGCCAGTGTTTGATAGAAAAATTTCATACGCACGAATGCCATGATTCAAGTTCTCTCTCCAATTTTTCTTATAGATCAACATGCAGCACATGTGGCCAGTTACCTGGTTGAATTTCTGATTAGCCGTGGTAAAAGACAGAGAAAGAGAGTGACGTAGGACCAGGGGACTTATCAGAGAGGCATGAGTGAATCTATAGGCCAGGTAGCCTCCAAGTATGTTTTATTGTATTGCCTGTTTCGATTTCTGACTTTCTGATAGTTTAGAACTCTTACCCAGTGGTTACATGACTGATCAAGGCAGCTCCATCTAGAAATTAATTGTTTAGGTAAAATGTGCCTGAGTTTCAACTTGTCTTTTATACTCTGGATATTCTCATTGTGAGATTATTATGCCTGTTCCTGTCACTTGGGCATTATTTACATACTTGATAAATGAAAGGTATTTCTCTGTCAGTTCAGGGAAATAAAATGTAAGTTCTTGTTCTATTAAATGAATGAAGCCTTTTGGTTTAAAAAAAATCCAAAATATTCCTGTTCAAGCTTGAGCTGATTGAATTTAAAGAATTAAAGACATTGATCTAGTTCTTAGTATAAAAATTATACATGTAGATATAGTTATATAATTGTCTATATACATATCTACACACATGGTTGGTTTTATATTGTTCTTTTCATCAATATTTTTGACTGAAACCTTTAAAATAAATTTTATTTTAATTATGCAACCACTTTTTAAGAGAAGGAAGCAAATGTTATATGTCCTTCTGTTAAAAAAAAAAATTCTGTCCTCCACCAACCCCTTCCCACACACTCATACTCTGCACATCTTGGCTATGTTAAAATGGTCTGATAGAATTATTTAAAAGGCACTATGAAGGTAGAACATTACCTTAATGTTATATCCTAGTCAGAAGCCTGATTTCACACTGAACTTGGAAGGGAAGCTTGTCTATAGCTCATGGCTTTCAAAGATTGGAAGAAACATGTACTGGTTCTATGGAAAATACTCTTCTTGTTAGGTAGATTTCAAACAAAGAAATTGCATTGGTGGTGTTAAAATCTAACATTTATAACAAATCCTGTTTTACTCTAGAGGAAATACTTAGTCAATTCTTCCAGTGGAAACCAGTAAACTTTTTTAATAGCTATGGAAATTCTTTTGTATGATAATTTTTAAAATGAAATGTGTACTCTTCAAACTAATTAAGGCTTGAAGTTTTCCAGGAGTCACATTTTAAAAGTGTTTGTACACATTTTAACACTTTGATATTTTCTATTTTGGTTTTGTATATTTTTATGTATACACAATGTACAGACTTTTTTCTTGTAAATAAAATATGTTTTCATTTGTCTAGAAGTTTCTTGTTTTAATTCATAGAAGTAACACATACAAATTAGCAAGTGACAAAATAACAATCCATCCCTAGGAAAACAAATGGCAAAGCCGAAATCTAATTAGAAGACTGAGTGGCAACAGAAGGAACAGCAGCAGGCCTTCAGCCTTGAATATGGACGCAGCCTGGGCCTGAAACCAGAGGTGGAAGGCGGGGGGAGTTTCTTCCTGGGATTAACTGCCACATGCAGGAGAATGAAAGTGGTGAAATCAAGTGGAAAAGACATATTTAGGCTAACAAATCTTGATGTTGATTTAATAACCCAGCGTTTTGACGAATGCTTGGCTTTGTGAGACTCTTCCTCAGCTTGGCAGGGCATTATGTCTTGGAAAACATAAATAAGTTATTAGAGGAAAGCCTAAAGACAGCTGAGTCACCTACAACCCACCCCAATGTCAAATTAGCTTTGGTATTTTCATACTTGTGATGCGAAGGGAAAATCAGTTAATTAGTCTCCTGGAAAGAAATTGTCGGTCATTTGTGCTTTCTGTTTAGAATGTGAGGAAATCCTCAAATCAAGGAAGTCTTTGGGGTTTTCGATGTGGACAACGTGAGCAGGTAAGAAATTCAAAGTCATCTATCACCTCAAACAGCGGTGCGGAATCAGAGAGGACTCCCATCACCTTTGTGCTGTTGTCGTATTTCTTTCCCCACAGGATGACTGCTTTCTTCCAGGTAATTAAAACGTAGGCATGCCTGTGCCAGCCCTGATTGGGAAGGACTGGGGTGGATCACTGGGAGGATACCGTTCCATGCTCCTGAAGCAGCCAGGCACGCGCAAACCCCAGGAACTCTGGAGGCACACACGGGAGACTTGGTGTCCGTTAGCACTAGATGCTGCTGGGAGGATTCAGAGGAAGAGAAAGGAATTGTATGACATGTTGCACTCAGGGAGAGAGTGCTGGAGCTAGGGGAAGGACGTCAAGTGAACAGCAGGGTAGGGAGAGAAGGCTAAAGTGAGAGGGAGTGAAAAGTAAGTCCAGGGGTCCCAGATGCCATTTGCATATCAAAATCATCAGCTCGGAGACAGAACTACCTCGCAACCAAAGGCATACCCAGTCAACCCCACTGAATGCACTGATGTGCTGTGTTCAAGAGCCCCTGGTGCACAAAATGTGGTAGGGAGAAGGCTCTCCTGCATTAGATCTCTGCAAGTTCCTCATTGCCTAGAGCAGGAGCTGGCCCACAGCCTACTTTTGTAAATAAAGTTTTATTGGAACACAGCCATGCTTATTCATTCACATGTCTATATAGTTGCTTTCACTCTACAAGGGCAGAGCTGAATAGTTGCAGCAGAGACCTTGTAGCCACCATGCCTACCTTGCCCTTTACAGAAACGTTTTGCTGACCCCTGATCATGAATACAATCTGTGGAAAACCCTTTAGGCTGGTCTTGTGGTAGGCAATGTGCATGTAATCCTCACAAGACCACCTTCTAAAATAGATATTATATTAGCCCAGGAAAGTCGAAGTCAGAGAGGTTAGGTGTCACCCTATGACACACAGCCAAGAAATGACAGAGCCAGGCATGCAATCTAATCTTTGAATGGCTTCAAAGCCTTTGGCTGGGAGTATTGTGTTAGTCTTCTAACAGCAGTCTCACCCTGGGATACTGCCCTAATACTAAAAATTTCTACAGAGGATCATTACACTTTGAATATTGTGAGAAACTATGCTTTGAAATTTAAGGAGACTAACACTGGACTTTTCCAGAGGATTTTCCAGTCCTCTAAATCCCCAGAGCCCTGGAATCTTTCTGAACTGCATGTGTCAGTCAAGTACAATTTTTATTTTGTTATAAGAAGGCAGCCTCTCTGATTGTCACAGCCCAATCAATATAAAGAGTGCCTCTGATGTGGCGTAGAGAAAGTAGGCAGGAAAGATTAACATTCCACAAGCTCTATGCGCAGCCACCTCCTAGCTCAATTGTATCATGCTGGAGAGACAAGCCATACTTAAGAATGAGGCACCCCCAAGAAACTGATCAGAAAAGTCAAAGCAAAAGAAAAAAATCAATGACTTTGGAAAATCAATGACTCTTGTCATTGCTGGCCTATTATCCCAAGGATGGAAAAAAAGCTGGGGGCGGGGGGCATAGAAACAGCAACGTATCCTTTACTTTTTAAAACAATGCTGCCATGAAGAGGTTAAAAAAGTTTTGAGAGAGCCCAGGAGGGTGCTAGAAAACCTAGAAGAAGACATCCAGGGGCCTCGGCCACCCACATGAGCCCAAGTAGAGGAAAAGCCAGCCATGATGGTGACTCACAGAACTCATTTTTAGGAATATTGTGCAAGCAATTGCATTCTCGGAAGACTCTCTTCTAAAACTACATAGTAGGTATGGTGAGAAATATTTTCCCTTAACTAAATTTATTTCTTACCTCGAATCCCCTTTTCAATGCAAGGTAAAAATTACCCTATTTCATCTAATCTAAGACATCACTAAGTATAAAATGCACCATTCTTTTGCGCCCCAGTACAAAGAAAAATGTAATCAAACTAGAACATGAGTCTCCTGTCCTACTTAGGTGTGCACTGTGAAGCCCAGTAGCCATGAGCTGCATGTGAATTTGGCAGAGTTGAAATGTGGCCAGTCCTGAATTGAGGTGTGAAGCAGAAAATACAGGCTGGACTTCCAAGACTTAGTATGAAAGGTGAATGTAAAATACCTCAATAACTTTGTTATACTGATTACATGTTGAACTGATATTTTCAATATATTTCTTCAAATAAAAACATGTTACTAAGAATAATTTTGACCTTCCTTTTAATATCTTTGAACATGCTTACCAGAAGATTTAAAATTGTCTGTGCTCACATTATATTTCCAGTAAACAATAGTAACTTCAAACTTCTATATTTGTTGGAAAAGTTTTTTAGACTTATTTAGGCATAGGTTTTTCATTACATATCACCAGTAGATATAAAGGAAGGCATAATACGTGCGAAACTGATCAGTTAAATTATTCTTAAAACATTTATACTTACAGTAGTTCTCATCTGAATCACTTTTTGAATGAGTCATTAATTTCTATGATTTTTTCCTATTTTTTAAATTATACTTTAAGTTCTGGGGTAAATGTGCAGATCTTGCAGGATTGCTACATAGGTATGCACATGCCATGGTGGTTTGCTGCCTCCATCCCCCCATCACCTACCTTAGGTATTTCTCCCAGTGTTATCCCTCCCCAATCTCCCCACCCCCACTATCCCTCCCCTGGCCCCCACCCCCCTACAGAACCCAGTGTGTGCACTATCCCTCCTCTAACCCCCCACCCCCCAACGGACCCCAGTGTGTGATGTTCTCCTCCTTGTGTCCATGTGTTCTCATTGTTCAACACCCACCTATGAGTGAGAACGTGCCGTGTTTGGTGTTCTGTTTTTGTGTCAGTTTGCTGAGAATGATGGTTTCCAGATTCATCTATGTCCCTATGAAGGACATGAACTCATCCTTTTTTATGGCTGCATAGTATTCCATGGTGTATACATGCCACATTTTCTTTATCCAGTCTATCACTGATGAGCATTTGGGTTGGTTCCAGGTCTTTGCTATTGTAAACAGTGCAACAATGAACATACATGCACAAGTGTCTTTATAATAGAATGATTTATGATCCTTTGGGTAGATACCCAGTAATGGGATTGCTGCATCAAATGGTATTTCTTTTTCTAGATCCTTAAGGAATTGCCACACCATCTTCCACAACGGTTGAACTAATTTACACTCCCACCAACAGTGTAAAAGTGTTCCTATTTCTCCACATCCTCTCCAGCATCTGTTGTCTCCAGATTTTTTAATAATCGTCATTCTAACTGGCGTGAGATGGTATCTCAATGTGGTTTTGACTTGCATATCTCTAATGACCAGTGCTGATGAGCATTTTTTCATGTTTGTTGGCCACATAAATGTCTTCTTTTGAAAAGTGTCTCTTCATATCTTTTGTCCACTTTTTGATGGGTTTTTTTGTTTTTCTCTTGTAAATTTGTTTTAGTTCTTTGTAGATTCTGGATATTAGCCCTTTGTCAGATGGGTAGATTGCAAAAATTTTTTCCTATTCTGTTGGTTGCTGGTTCACTCTAATGATTGTTTCTTTCGCTGTTGCAGAAGCTCTTAAGTTTAATTACATCCCATTTGTCTATTTTGGCTTTTGCTGCCATTGCTTTTGGTGCTTTTGTCATGAAGTCCTTACCTATGCCTATGTCCTGAATGGTATTGCCTAGGTTTTCTTCTAGGGTTTTGATGGTATTAGGTCTTATGTTTAAATCTTTAATCCATCTGGTGTTAATTTTTGTATAAGACATAAGGAAGGAGTCCAGTTTCTGCTTTCTGCACATGGCTAGCCAGTTTTCCTAACACCATTTATTATACAGGGAATCCTTTCCCCATTGCTTGTTTTTGTCAGATTTGTCAAAGATCAGATGGTTGTGTATTTGTGGCATTTCTTCTGAGGCCTCTGTTCTATTTCATTGGTCTATATCTCTGTTGTGTCAACTAACAGGCAAAACAACCAGCTAGTATCAAAATGGCAGGATCAAATTCACACATAACAATATTAACCTTAAATGTAAATGGGCTAAATGCCCCAATCAAAAAACACAGACTGGCAAATTGGATAAAAAGTCAAGACCCATTGGTGTACTGTATTCAAGAGACCCATCTCACATGCAAAGACACATAGACTCAAAATAAAGGGATGAAGGAAGAGTTACCAAGCAAATGGAGAACAAAAAAAAGCAGGGGTTGCAATCCTAGTCTCTGAAAAAACAGATGTTAAACTAACAAAGATCAAAAGAGACAAAGAAGGGCTTTTTTTTTTTTTTTTTGAGATGGAGTCTCACTCTGTCACCCAGGCTGGAGTGCAGTGATGCAGTCTTGGTTCATTGCAATCTCTGCCTCCTAGGTTCAAGCAATTCTCCTGCCTTAGCCTCCCAAGTAGCTGGGATTACAGGTGTGGGCCAACATGCACAGCTAATTTTGTATTTTTAGTAGAAACAGGGTTTCATCATGTTGATCAGGCTGATCTCGAACTCCTGACCTCAAGTGATCAACCTGCCTCAGCCTCCCAAGGTACTGGGATTAGAGGCATGAGCCACCATGCTCAGCCAGTTTCTATGATTTTTCTATCTCAAATTGTCTTCTGTGCCACCAGAAGCAATGGCAATCCATTACTTTTAAAGAGCACTCCATGACTGTTTCCAGGACTTTCTTCTAAGCTACTGATACATTCTGTAATTATAACTGTTAAGTATGCCTGAAGATCAACAAAGCAAATTTCTGAGCTAAGAATGATAATTTATTCCTCGAGTTTACAATTAATCTTCATTTGTGACTTAATAGTTTTGGCATTTGCTGGCATTATTAGCAGACAACACTAGAGGCCAATGGCTTAATAGAAAAATATGGATGGTATACTTTACACTGAGAAAAAATAAGCAATTATAGTTTACCCTTGCAAATTAGGAAATAATTGCTATATTAATAAAGCAAGTTGTTGCTTTAATGTCTCCCAAATATAAGATTTGGGTTTTGCATCCATGACAGTTCAATAGGGTGTTTGGCCAACATCCTTCCACATGGGGAAAGTGGATACAGGTTTCTATAATTTGAGCTTCTTCCCCCTGCCTGATAGTTGCAGAGCCCCCCACGGCAGCCTCCACATGGACCACCGGATGGAGAGAGAGCTACAGGACCTCATGGACACTTTCAGGCCTAGCCTAGGATGGTGTGCAGGACTTCTGCCCACTGTGCTCTGGCCTGAAATCAAACACATGCTACCTATGTGACCTTGTGTGTATTACGTGATTTGGAAGATGATGTTGAATAGTAAGAGCTAACATTTATTTAGCACTTTATTCTATCCAGTGTCCTGCCATATCATACCACATGAAAGAATTTATTTAATATTTTTGATAAAGTAGCATTGATTTTGCA
The DNA here is from genome assembly GCF_030222135.1 of Aotus nancymaae. Taxonomy (NCBI): domain Eukaryota; kingdom Metazoa; phylum Chordata; class Mammalia; order Primates; family Aotidae; genus Aotus; species Aotus nancymaae. Next base: position 3,973,375 of record NW_026988570.1, on the reverse strand, counting down.
TTTGACAAATGAGAAAACTGAGACAAGGAGAAATAACCTAGGTTACAGAGCTGGTAAGTGGCAGAGCCAATCTGGGTAGCTGGCTCCATAGCCCTTGCTCCCTTTGTTGTGCTGCTACTGTGTTATTGATTGTTAAAAGGAGCCTGCCCCAAAGCCCTATTAGCCACCAGACATACTAAACAGCCGTATTTAATGGACAGTATGAGACAAATAAAGGGTATTTAAAAATTAGCCTCTGTCTCCCTTTCCCAAGGAAAATAAGCCTGGAAAGTAGAAAATAACACCCATGGTTGAAACTGAACACCCACTATGTAGCAGATGCTGCACCAACATTACCTCATTAATTCTCACAACATCCTTGGAGGATAGATATCATCACCCCCATTTGATATACAAGGAAACGGAAGCTCTAGGAGGCTCTCTTACTTCATCAAGATCACCATGGCAGAGCAGAATATGAGCCCAGGTCCTTTTGCTCAAAGTCTGTAATACATTCATCCCACTTTTCTGCATAAGGAACAAAGTCAATGCAGGTATAAAGATGAGGGCTTCCCTGTGTCAAAAACATGGGGATATCCACCGTGAATGGGATTTCCGAGAAGAGTGTCTTAGACGCTAGCTCTTTTATGTCCTAACTCAGTGAAAACATCATAGAATGACTGCAACAAAGCCTTGGGGAGTTCCATGTGGCCATGAAAGCCATGTCTACAAACAAAAGTGCATGATGCAGGAACTAATATGATGTAGTGTTAAGGGAAACAAGTAAGATAGAAAACTGTATCTATGTTGTAATCTCATTAGCATAGACACACAAACATATTTCTCATAAATTTATACACAGATGTATGTATATGAGTCATACCTATATACTTATTTCTATGACTTAAAAATCTTTAAAGATGGCCTGGTGCAGTAGCTTATGTCTGTAATTCCAGCACTTTGGGAGGCCGAGGCAGGCAAATCACCTGAGGTCAGGAGTTTGAGACCAGCCTGGTAAACATGGTGAAACCCGTCTCTACTAATAATACAAACATTAGCCAGGTGTGGTGGCAGGCACCTGTAGTCCCAGCTACTCAGGACGCTGAGGCAGGAGAATTGCTTGAGCCCAGGAGGCAGAGGTTGCAGTGAGCTGAGGTCACACCACTACCCTCCAGCCTGAGCAACAGAGCTAGACTTCGTCTCAAAACAAACAAACAAACAAAAATAAAAATAAAAATCTTTAAAGATGCCAAAATAATTATAACAATAGTTATTATCTCTGGGCAGTGGTTAAAAGGGTAGTTTCCATCTTGTCCTAATACCTTCTATCACATGCATTCTTTAAAGGACAATAAATATAATCACAAATTTTTAAAAGCAAATTTAGAAAATATTAGGTAAGACTTGGCATCTAGTGAAAAGAGACTGGGCTTTGATAAATGGGATGAGTGATCAGAGAAGAAAATCCACATCCTGATTTTTGTTTATTCATTGTTTTAATCCAAGTGTGACAAGGGCCAGAGCCCCAAATGTCCACAGAAACACAGGCTGCACAGCACCCAGTGACCAGAATTGCATCTATATCTAAGGCCTTGTGGCAAGCACCTGGGATCACATTATTGATTAGAAAGGCATGGGTCAGTCCCTGCATCCCAAACTGGCTATGCGACCTTGTGGATATTACCTATTTTCTCTGAGTTTAGCTTCCTCATGTGTAAAATAGAGATAATGACAGTACCTACTCACTGAATTATTGCAATTGTTAATTTAGACGCTGCATGTAAATTATTTAACACAGTCTGACACCTAGTGAATATGAATTGTTGGTGGTATTATTATTATATTTTGATCTCCCCAGTCCAGTATATCTAAATAATTAATAGAAGAGAACACTGATGAATGCTAGACATTGCAGATGGTTGCTTTTTCAGGGAAATTTCATCTGCTTAAATTTTAAAAGTGGTATAAAACCAAGTCTTTGTGGTGATGATTTGTTTTCAAGGCTCTCTAAACAAAACTCTGCAGGAATCCTTTTTCATGAAATGAGAAATACAGGTAAATATGTTTTTCAACATTTTTTCTTGTTCCTCTTGTGGGTTTTTTTTTTTTCTCCATATAGAGGATCTGTGCCTGCTGTCAAGAGGTCTCCGATTCATGGCCTCAAGGACGAGGTCAAACATGTCTAAATGATTCTTGTCAGAATCTGCACTTTCACTAAACAAAATGAAGCTAGTAAATGGAGTGTTGCAAACAGCACAGCTACTGTCTGCATTCTCTTCTTTCCAGCTTCACACTGTATTAGAGCTTTCCCATGGTGTATTGGTTATTTTGCTGCACAACAGACCGTAGTGGCTCAAAACAAGAGTGATGTGTAATTCCTCATGCTTCTGAGGTTTTGCTGGGCAGCTCCTCTGCTCATTTCTCCTGGCACGCTCCAGGGGCTGCGTTCAGCTGGAAAGGCAGCTGGCTGGTTGGTTCAAGATGGTCACATGCACATGTTCAGCAAGTAGCATTGGCCATCACCTGGGTTCCTTCCTTTCTGCTCCATGGAGCCACCCAGGCTCCACTTCCAGCAGATCTCGAGGCAGAGTCCTAAGAGGGTAAATGGGAGAAGGTAAATGCATGTCTCTGGAAAAGGGACATGCATTGAGATGGGATGGTTTGTGGCTGTGGAGCAGTTCACCACACTTGAGTGTGAGCCCTCACTTCTTCAGCAGCAAGCCAATTGCTCCTTGCCCAAGTCACTGTACTTCCACTTTCCCATGACTTTATCCAAATTGGGAGCAAGATTCCCCACCCATAGGAAAGCAGAGAGATGTTCTCCCACAGGACAGCCTGCAGTTGACTCATTGTTGCCAATGCAGCACACTGGGGTCCCCTCTACATGGCAGAAAAGAAACTGTGCACCCCATCTCCCCAGAATCCTCACTCCATATGGGTCTGGGTAAGACTGTCAATCGGAGGCACTCAGAGGAGATTTCAAAGATAAAAGAGTGTGAAGGGCCATAAGTTTCTAGAGGCAAATGGGGGCAGGATGTGAGCAGATGCGTGATTTACAGTGGCTTCCTAGCAAGCTCTGGAGACCACTCCTCCCACCGGCCCACTTCATTACTTCTACGAGAATAATGGCAGGAGCTTGCCAGAAGTTCTGGAAAATTATGGGAGCTTCCTGGGGTGCACTTAAGAACTCCCCCTAGGTGTGCCAGCTTGAGATCGCTGGTAGCAGCTTCCCCAACTTTCACTCACGTAGTTCTTCCAGCTGTTTGTGCAAGCCACTATTTCTTTACATTAAAACCTCTCAACCTTGAGTGCATCGTGTGGCTTCTGTTCCCTATTTGAATGTTGAAGGATACAGTTTTTCTTACCAGAGGATTCCTCAGATCTGACCAGATATGAAGGTAGTGGACATCTATCTTATTGCCAGTGGAAAATGGGATGTTTACCACACACAACATGTTGTGGCAAAGCCATTAAAGTTCTCAAATGCAGTTAGTTGCCTGGAACCAAGTGACTATAGAAGGCCAACTATGGGAAAGTGAGCAGCTGCTACATGGAATGTTCTGATGCAAATGAAGAGTCCAAGGTTTAATATGGGGCTTAATGGTTATTTCTCACTGGACTGAAGATTTGGGGAAAAAGCAGTGACATGCTTGTTGCTTTAAATTCTCATCTTAAGGCATGCATAGAGAGGTTCTATGGCTGTCCTCAAGAAACCCCTTATTTCTCATAGCCAAACAACCAGGACTCAGGGAAACTAAGCAAGACAAAATTGAATCCTGAGAGTGGTTGCATTATAATGCAAAGTGAAATTGCAGTGTTGCCTGGTGTAAAGTTAAAGTGTTGATCTGGAAAGAATGTCCCTGAGATTAGAATGCAATCAGTATGATCCTATTCCTATGATTCTGAGGACCTTGAATCGTCCCACATCCCAGCAAGCCTCCCCTGCCAGAGCAGCCCTTTCTCCCCAAGCAGAGTAGGTGAGCCTCCTCTTACTTGAAGACTGCATAATAACCTCATCTGAAGTAGTTGCCTTGCAGGAGTTGACAATTCTCCCTCAGACCCACCTCACCAACTCTCAACACTTTCACATCTGTATTTAGAATGTAATAATAGCTATGGACTCACTGTGGACCATAGGGAGAGATATAAAAGGTGATCACAAAAGAGATTCTATATGTGACATGGTTTGGCTCTGTGTCCCCACCCAAATCTCATGTCCAGTTGCAATTCCAAATGTTGGGGGAGGAACCAGGTGGGAGGTGATTGGGTCATGGGGGTGAATTTCCCCCTTGCTGTTCTCATGATAGTGAGTGAGTTCTCATTAGATCTGGTTGTTTAAAAGTGGTAGCACTCCCTGCTTCACTCTCTCTCTCTCTCCTGCCGCCATGTGAAAACGTGCTTACTTCCCCTTTGACCTGCTGTCATGATTGTAAGTTTACTGAGGCTTCCCCAGCCATGCTTCCTATGTAGTGTATGGAAATGTGAGTCAATTAAACCTCTCTGCTTTATAAATTGCTCAGTCTCATATAGTTCTTTATAGCAGTGTGAGAATGGACTAATGCAATATGCATCAAAATAATTGTAAAATTTTATTGGTTTACATTGAGTGTAACCTGGAGAATATGTATAGAAATAGATTCTGAAATAAGATTCCTGGTAAAATCTCTATTTGGCCATACTGTTTCAAACTGCTTCTCAAGTTATCCATCAGGCTGCCAGATCTGAATGAGTGCCATAGTTATAGAAGGCTCTGTAGTTAATCCAGCCTTCAGGGCAAGATGCCTTACATAGGGGACATATGTCTAGCAGGTCTGGTGTGAACATTAGCAGGCCCTGATAGAAGATTACATATGGAAAATCCCTTAAAATTTTTGAATAAGATCATCTTCTCCTCTCCTCTCCTTTTAAGAAATAACTCCTGACATGCTTCTGGGCCGTGGTAGCATCTGTGTAACTCAAGATGCACAATAAGAGTTGGTTGTTCTCTAAGTCAGTGGTCCCCAACATTTTTGGCACCAGGGACTGGTTTTATTGAATACAATTTTCCCACAGAGAGAGGTTGGGAGTTAGGATGATTTCAGGATGAAACCGTTCCACCTCAGATCATCAGGCATTAGATTCTCATAAGGAGCGCACAACCTAGATCCCTTGCTTGCATGGTTCACAATAGGGTTCCTGCTCCTATGAGAATCCAGTGATGCTGCTGATCTGACAGGAGGCAGAGCTCAGGTAATAATGTTCACTCACCTGCCACTTGCCTCCTGCTGTGAGGCCTGGTTTCTAACAGGCCATGGACCAGTACCAGCCCACAGCCCAAGGATTGGGGAACCCTGCTCTAAGTCACTGAACCACAAAGCTGAGCATGGTAGGTGCTGTCCATCATCAAGTTGAACTGCCATGTGGGAAATTGGGCTTAAAGGCACAAGTAAGTTGCTTGAACAAGTGGCTCCAACTTCTGTGCACCTCTTCCTCTTGCAACAACACCTTTTCCTCATCTCACACCTGTGGCCCAATAGGAAGTTCCCAATGACCAGTGGACTGAGGAAAAACAGCAAAAGCAAAAAAGAACTCTTGACTCATTTTCATATGGTTCTGCTGGCATTTTTGAAAGCTAACAGCTGCAGCTCTATGGCACCACAGGGGAGTGACCTCAAGGGCAGTGGGAAGGGGGGGTCCTCCCAGGCTTCTTCACTATGCTGCAAGGAGAGGGGCCAGAGGTATGGAACCACATTGAGTGAGAGGCTATGGCTAATGGCATCACAGGATGTTCAGGGACTTGGAAGGAACAAGAGTGAAAAATCAATGACAAGTTGCTCTGGGAAAGAGTACTTAAATGGACCTTTCTGAAGTCACAGAGCATGAGGACATGGGTCCCCTGGAAATTCTTCCCGACTATGGTAGAGGCAGCTCTTATCAAACAGCAGAATAAGGTAGCCTGATGAGTGAATGTCAGTCACTCTTTCTGCCACCTCCCCAAAGGGGGCCCACTAGACCAGTATGTGAAGTGATCATACTGAGAGATTTTATGGTCAAGTATGAGCTCAACAATATGAGCTTTCCCTTACCAAAGCTGACCTGGCCACAGCATCTACTGAGAGCTCACCCTGACTGGAGGTAACACCAAGCCCTCTCATTTAGCAGCTTTCTTTCTGGCAGTCAGCTGGCCAGCTTATTGTGTATATTGCACCTGCTCCCACATCACAGGAGGTGGAGGCAGGGGAAAGGATCCATCTTCCCTGGAATTATTACTTTCTCTGAATATGGATTCACATTCCCTACCTGCAATACCTCTGCTGGTGCCTCTACTGGACTTTTAGAAGTCCTCACCCACTGTCATACCGTTCCACAAGGCAAGTCTTCTGACCAGTTAACTCATTTTACAAGCAGGAAGTGTGGTGATGAGCTTATACCCATGAAATCCACTGGTTTTACCATATACATCACTACAAATTTTAGTATCAATAAGCTAATAGCAATGTGACCAGGGACCAGTATATATTGTCATTTTGCCTGTAGCTAGAACACATGGATCAAGGAACGTCTCATAAACCTCTAGCAAAATATTGGCTCCCCCTCTCTACCTCATTGACCTTGGGCATTAGTTATGGGACTCACTGATGCCAATGGAACATAAATAGATGTGCCTAGGTCTGAGTCATGCATTTTTCTAACCTCATTTTTTTGTTGATTAAAGACATTTTGCATTTAAAGGAAAGGCCACAATTTAATTTTTTGTTACTGCAGCTTTATTCTTACAACCAAAAGAAGCCTAGATGATTCACCCAAATCTCCATTTGGATTTGATGTTTCCTCCTTAGGAGAGAGTCTGGCAGTGGATTCTAGCGCATTACTGAGAAGTGACCGAAGATCTTTCAGACTTGTTATCACAACCCATGCCTTGCCTATGTTCCTTCCCTCCCCAGATATCTTACAGGAGACCCCAAGTGTACAATCTGCCATGATTCAGTGCTAAACCATTTATTGTGCTCAATTAAATGCTTATCAAGAATGATGCAGGTGCTAATGGGATGTGTATGCAGGATCAAGCCTTGACATTTTGATATATCTTTTTGCTGGCTAGTGGCAGTGGAAAGGAGCTCTGGGAAGGTTAAGAGTTAATATGTTGCCACTGCTCCAGGGGGACTTAGCAGAATAGTAACATGGACGGCTGACCCTGGAGTTTCTAAAAGACAGCATTTGAGATTAAAAACTTCATGAGCCAAAATGTCAAGTTTGTAATTACTTTCCCAAAGGAGTGAGCTGATAGTGTATTATATTCCCCAAGCTTTAATTGCAGGCAGTACTTCAATGGCAGACGGGAATACCTGGATATATGTGAACAGCCTTGATGGAGAAAAGCCTCCTCTTCCCACTCCCCACCTCACAAAGAAAAATAACAAAAGCAAAACTCCAAGGCTATAGGAGATCAAAAATCTCTTCTTTGATATTCTATGCCCTATCCAAAAGTGCTGAGAACAAGCTTCTCTTTCCTAATTGTGGTCAGCATTGTTAGTGCTCTCCAAAATCCAGGTTCTTTCCTTTGGGAGTACAAAATAATTTTATTCTGAGGCTAAAACATATGTTTCTGTCTTCATTTGCAAGGTGTTGCATCCTAGAGGAAGAAACATGCTAGGTGGAGGGGATTGTATGGGAACTTTGGGTACTCTGGGTTGTGAAAGTTCAGAGCTGTCATACAGTTTCATATGTATGAGGCCAACAAGTAAGTCAGTATGAGATGTTCAGATTGGGGAATGGGCAAGGATGGAGGGAATCCTGTAATAGAAGGATGTGCTCCTGGGGCTAAAAAGCAGTCAGACTCAGGTTTTAGAAGAGTGAGTGGGAAGTTACGGGGCATGAGTAGTTTCCCAGGAGCCTTGACCCAAGATACACACAAAGACTTCATTTCCCAACCTTCCTTGCAACTGTCGGTAGTCACATGACTGAGGTTAGCCAATGGAATGTGAGCAGAGATGGTGCACACCATATCCACCCATGGCCTCTACAAACTTGCCACATTACATGTCCAAGTTTTTTCCCCCTCTGCAACCAAGTGACAAAGGCTGTGTGACCTTGGGAAGCCACTCTTTGAAAATGGCAGACCTTCCATCAGCCTGAGCTCTACAGCAATACAGATCCCTGTTAGGTCAAGACAGAAACTTTGGTAAAATGGTTACTTAACACAACTTGGAAAGAAGGAAACCAGTTGAAATGCTGCTTGCCGTTGCATTTAACATGATGCAAGAAAGAGATGAATTTGAAAATTTCTGGTCCGTTTACAAGCAAAAAAAAGGAGAAGGGAGAGAGAGAATAGAGAATGTGTGTAAATTTGGGGTCTGGCAGAGTTAAATAAGCTGAAAATATCTACACCACACATTTTTAGGAAAAAGACTAAAAAAGGTTTCCAGCAATAATGACCCATTAAGTTTTCTCAGTTAAGTGACTTGTCCTGTGGCAAGTATCAGATCAAGGGTGAGATTTTTTCCTACCCTACCCTTACCAGTGGTTCAAATGGCCTCAGAGCAGCTGCCATTACACTGAGGCCATATGGAATCCAGGAAGAAAATTAATTCAGACTTGATAATTACATCTAGGAAAAGTCTTGTGTTCTGACACCGAACAGCATGGAATCACACAGATTAGAAGGCAGCCTTCAGAGATTTCAAAGAATTACTTTGACAAGAAGGTTGGACAAACAAAAACAAACACCTTTGATGGTTTGAGTCTTACTACAACCTTGGCTCCTCAAACTCACATAAGCAGAAAGTGGGCAGTGGAAGTTCATGGTCTCTAAGAGGATATCCTCTCTAATACTCTGAAGGTCCCTTCTGCTATGAACACACAAAATAATGAACAAGAAAGCCCTCCCAGAGGACAGAAGCACAAAAAATGATGGACAGGGCAGTTCCTTCTAGGCTACACAGGAGAAACAAGATCGAATCAAGAACTTTGCCCCATGCCAGAGCAGAGGCTTGCAATTCCTGCCTGTAAGGATTTTATCATTGCTACGTACCAATGACTGCTGCATGTGCAAAACTGTTCCCTTTTCAACAGGTATATTTTTGTTGTGGTTATCTTATTCCTGCTTCAGCATTAGGAGTGAGTGTAATGGGGGGATGCCTGGCAGGATAGGAAGAGGATAACTTGTCCTTTAGTTTGTCAAACCATACAAAGCTACTTTCAGACCTGATAGAGTAGACTACACATAACCGGGAGAATGTGGACTTTCAACTTGATGTGGTATCTGGATAGGTCTTAAATCTTCTCCTCTAGGGAGAGAAGAAGGTGTGTTCTCTACAGAAATAAGGATTGAATGGATATTTGGGGAGCAGAATGATGGACTAGGACAGAGATTGCTGGTGTCACACCAGACTTGATGTTTTATTCTGCCTTTTGTATACTCAGATAGATAGTGTCTCCCTGTCTTCTTTAGAATTTAGACACTCTTCTTTACAATTAGTTGGGGCAGCATGACTGAGTTCCAGCCAATGCAATATGACTGAAAAAGTGATAGGCACCAGTTACTGGGCTGGTCTATAAAAACTTCTCATGTGTGATGAGGCTCCAGGTTTTTTTCTTAATGGCTGCATGGAGCCAAGCTCCCCAAATGTGCTGAACTACTTAAGAACTGCAATATGAGCAGGAAATAAGCTTAGACTTGTTTTAAGCCAAGTATATTTTGGCTTAAATTTTAACCCCATGTATATTTTGGGGTTGGTGTATTATTCCAACTAACATTACTCTAAATAATGCACTGATTGTCCCCTTCTGTTTTCCCAATTCCCTAGGCCACTAATCAAGATTGAACTTATAAATATGTAGTTAATTACAATTTTACCAATAGTTGGATGGCCTCCGTCTCCTCCACATAGCCCCTTTGTGCTCCATTACCCAAAGCTCCTCTGTTGGAAGTATTTTCTTCAGTTTACTTTATTGTTGAGCTCAGGCAAAGCAGTTAAATTCTCGAGTCTCAAAACCATGGGGGATAATAGCAGAAATGCCTTATATGGTTATGTGAGGAATGACTAAAATAAAATCTAGCCCATATTGAGCACAGTGCCTGATACACAATACATATAATAGGGAAAGGCTTTTTCTCTGCATTCTTAGGTTCAAGCCTTTAGACTGCAATTTAACTGACAAAATATTAATAAGAGAAACAGCATACAATATTTATAATTTATTTTATGTGCAGAGAGCTTCAAAGAAAATAAGTAAAAACCCAAAGAATGTTAAACTTGGGGGCTAAGATACCATTTTAACAAAGGGTAAGAAATTGTGGAGAAGTGACTAGAAAAAAGAAGGAGGGTTTGGGCTTCAATAATAAATTATGGGAAGAGAACTAAGAAATACGTGGGGAAAACTAATGGAAGATAAGAGTTATTTTAGTAAGTCTCATTTACGTAAACTTATCTCAGCGCCAGTTCTCTGTCTCTGGTGATAAGAGTTGCTCTCATCCTGGTATGGAGACTGAAGTGTGGGGTATTTTAGGCCACCTGCACAAAGGGAAATTTAAGATACCCTGGGGACTCTGCTTTTAGGCAGAAAGGGGGAGGGCAAAGAACCTTTCTTACATGTATTGATTCTCAATTGCCTTTAGCTCAAAATAACCCTCATGCCAAAGTAGCATATTTTGAAGTGACATATTCTGGACCTCTCCATGTGCATTCAGTAAATTCTCTGTATGTTCAGTAAATGTGGCTGCTATTGTTATCTTAAAGAGACCCAAATTCATTTGAAAATTCCACTGGTCTGAATTCTAAGAGGGTAAACACCTTCAAACGGTGAAATGGGTATGATTCCATCATGCCTGAGTGGATGACTTAAGACTTGCTGGGGACCCAGATGGGGAGAATTTTGGGTAAATGAGCAGACATAGAATTGAACCTGTGACTCTTGAGAAGGTGTGGGAACATTACAGCAAAGGCACCTGTGGTAAGATCCAATGGCAGAGCCAGGCAGGGGTGAGGCAGTAGTCATTTCTGACAGTTGATCTTCATCTAAAGCAGACATCTGGTAGCTGAGGGGATGAGGAAACTAGGTTTTGGAATAAACAGAATCATAAAAGAGTAGCAGGGATGTGGGAGAAAACAGTTTAAAAAGTAAAAAACTAAGCCATGGGAACCTAGATACTTGGGAGCCAATCTCTCAATCTATGTTTGTTCTTTGCCTGAAGCCAGAATAAGACCTAAGTAAGGTCAGTGAAGGAGTGTGGGAAACAGTGAGAGGTGACATCTGAGATAGAGCCAAGCCAGTCAGTAAATCAGTCAAGGGAGGCAAAAAGGCCTAATACAGTTAGCTCCAGAATCTCTAAAATTTTAAAATAAGAATGCCTTGGGAGCAGTAATCAGGTTGGAAGTTGCATTAGTGTTACACAATACTAAGAAGAACTAAATATTCACATAAAAGACTAGTAGGTGGTGTTCGTTCTATTTTACCTAGAATTTAGAGGCAGTTTGTAGAGTGAGAGTCCGCAGGGTACCTAGTTCCCCATATTGCCAGAAACAGAAGTCTGAGACCAGACATCTCTCTAGTTTATAATGAAAAACCACATATTGTTGTTCTCAGCCAAGCTTCATAGACCCCAGAAATTACAGACATTTGCTTCAGATTCAGCTTTCTCATCTCCACCGAGATCTATTTTTTCATAATGCAGCCCTCAGGCCACTCATATTCTAATACAGGTTCTTAGGCCACAATCCTTGACCCCCTGAGTCAGAACCTCTGGCTGTGGAGCCCAGAAATTTGTATTGTTTACAAGTCTTTTAGTGATTTCTATCACTAGCATTTGTGAGCTATTTGTCTGTGCAATACTAGATGCTCAATAAATGTTCATTTGTTTTTCCTCCACATTTCTAAAGAACATTTGAAAAGATCCTTGCCCCTAGAGAATTATCTCTCAGCTTCTGCAAAGCCGAGTATCAGAAAGAAATTGAAATTGATTTCTTTACTTACATATAAATACCTGCTATGGTCTGAATGCTTGTGCCCTCCCACAAATTCCCAATTATCAGTGTGATGGTAGGAAGTATGACCTTTTAGGAGGTGGTGAAATCACGAGGGCTCTTCCCTGATGAACAGGATTAAGAACCTTATAAAAGAGGCCTAAGAAAGGCCCCTGCCCCTTCCACAATGTGAGGACACAGGCAGAAAATGCCTTCTATGAGCCAGAAAATGGGCCCTCGCCAGATACCAACTCTATTGGCACCTTGATCTTAGACTTTCCAGCCTCCAAAACCGTGAGAAATAAATTTCTATTGTTTGTAAGTTACCCAGTTGTGATATTTTGTAATAGCAGCCCAAAACAGACTAAGACATTACCACTTCCCTGGCTGTTTCCAAAGGAACTGTGTTCAAACAGTTATCTCTTTTATTTTTACATAACTCCAACCTGTAAAATGATCATGAAAAGTCAAAGATCTAAGCATTCTGAGGGTTTTATTTGCTTTTGTGTGTTTCATTGACTTTGTATCTTCAGTGCCTGGCACACAAAAGGTACACAATGAGTGCTTATTGTCGTGTATTGAGTTTTAAAATAAGACTCAAACTAGAATCTCAGCTTTGTTTACTGGTGCAATTCTATTCATATCATTCATCATTTATCAGAAGTTCTATAGTGAAAGTTCAGCAGCTTTAGTCTCTCTTATGAAACAGCATTGTTCTTAGTGTTCTGTGCACTTCACTAATCACTGTGGCTCAGTAATATATAATTACCAGAGCAAGCTTTGCATTCATATGAGCACTTACTGCATCTATGCGTGCCTATTAAGACATGCCACAGTTTTTAACAATAGGAGAAAACATATTAAAATTGCCATGGAGATTTTTTTTTTTTGCTGTTGTTTATGAAATGTGTCCCGATTAAGACCATCAGTTGTGAATTCATTTTTGATCATTTCACCCTAACTACACTCCTAAAATAATTCTTCAATAGGATACTAGTTTTCATCACTCACAATGGAGAAAGAAAATATCAGAAAAGGAAAACACCAGAAAAGGAAAATAAATTTTAGGTGGATTTTCTTGTGATGCATTCAAACCCCTCCACCAACAGAAAAAAAATAGCATGTACTATGTACCAGGTACCATTCTAGCAGATGGGGCATTCAAGGAAGAGAAACTTAAGATCCCTGATCTTTGAGCCTCTCATAGGAGAGAGATAAGTATGTCCAAATAGACACCAATGGACACCATTGCTTGCTCTCTCTCTCTCTTGTTTACCCCACACTAGTTAATAGCATGGATCCAGGGGAAGGAATAGGACACAATATACACAGCACCGTGAAGAGTGGCATGCTCTGTTAACCACCCAGAGTCAGTCAGGAGAAACGGTGAGCTGGTAGATGGAAAGCAATGATTTCTACTCTTAGGGAACGCTCTCTCTAGAGGAGAGAAAGGAACTATAGTACCATCAGCATTTCCTTAAGAAAGAACAGTGCATGCATGTTACATTGTGAATGGGACACAGGGTGGGTTGCCTGGCCAAAGCTCGGTATACAGGACAGGGTCAGCAGTCAGCTGTCTGGCTTGGCTTTAGCACTCGAGTTTCCCACAGCCCTGGAATGAGCATCATGAAAACATTCCCAACCTCTAGAAGCTTACAGTACAGTTGAGATGACAGAACAAATGAACCATCCAATTAGAGCACATGGAAAGACCAAACTGCAGTGATGTTAAGTTTATTGTCCAATGCCACTCCCCACTAGCAGTGTGTCAGCTGGTAAATTGCTGAGGCTGCCTTAGTCTCTCCTTTTTATTACAATGAGGATATACTCATGGCCCCAACTTTTTGGGTTGTGGTGTTCGATGAACAGACCTGGATAAAGTTCTTGGGAGGCAGGCAGCACACAGTGCATGCTCCACAAGTGTGAGGTCTGCCTATTCTTTGTTGAGCAGCAACCACAGAAACCACACTGCTCAGGCAAATACTGTGCCTGAGAACTAAATTAAAAGAGATTCCCAAACAGCACTCACTTCATGCTACAAGAGAAAGAGGTGGTGGTTTTCAAGAGCAACAGCAGCCGTTCATTACTGTGCAGGGAAGGCATCCTTACCTTCCTGTGAAGAGCAGGTTTGTAAGTGAGTGTGTTACTCCACAGGTGTGGGCTAGTGACATCAGGCCATCCTCTCCAAGATCAGTGGCAAAGAGACAACAGTCAACATGATATATGCTTTTTCTCATAAGAAGGACTCCTAATTCCTTCCCATGAAAACCACACTTTAATAGCAGCCTAGTTTAATTAAAGGCATCTCAGGGCTTAATTTAAAGAGAAAATAAGGTTTGCCACAGTAATTAACCAAAAAAGGGACAAGATGTCTTAGAAGAGAGATTCAAATTATCCCAATACTGAAGTTAATAGGAATGCTTTTTTGCTTTTCTCCCTAGAGGTTATGTCGATCTGGCAAATTAGCAATGTGCCTCTGCTCATTGATATTCTATGCCAAGAACTTCTGCTGCAAGATAAAATAATGTGACTGTGGAAGTAGACCCTGCAATGCCTTTCCCTGAGCTTCTCTAGGGGGTGTCTTGTTTATTCACCCTTCCTTTTCTCAGCCTAGTGATTCCTGAGCACGCATCTATGAACTCCTACTGTAAGAGAAAAGGTAGATAGTAGGGTTAATTTTCATTCCACGGGCAAGAAAGTCAAAGAGTCATAGCCTAAGGAATAGTCATATATAACCAAGCAAACAGTCAGTGTAAGGAAGAGCCAGGGACACCCAATTGCTACATAGTACCCCCCGCAGCCCAGCCCTAGCTCCAGGAAGCCTGACTTCCCTTCTGCCAAGCTTTCTTTCCTTTATTTATTCATCCATTCATTTATCATTTGTCAGATTTTGAATGGGCAATTATGTTTCAGGCACTCTGCCACTCACTGAGGGTACAGGCATAAATTAGACAATCACTGTGTGTCTTTTGGGTTAGGTGTTCCCTAGCTCCAGTCTTCTGTAAATCTGTCCACCTCCCTCAGAAGCCCAGTTATAAATTCTATCTTTGTTGTTCCTTGAAAACTGATACTTTAGTTAATATGTCCTTTCATTTTTTTCTAGATCTACTTAATAGACATTTCATATATTAAGTTGAGTACTTTTTCAGAGGATCAAATCCAGTCTCACAGCTTGAAATTCTATCTACATACCTACAACTATGGAACAAATTCTTTACCTTTTGGATTCTAGACTTGTTTATTCAAATGCTTGTAGATCTCTACATCTAACAGAGATCTCAAAGTTAACATATCCAAAACTGAGCTCCCAATCTTTCCCCCCAAAACCTCCCACAGAACTCAATCTTCATAAATACAATCTCCCTTCCTCCATTTGCCCAGAAAAGGAATAATAAAGTCATCTTTTACCCTTCTCTTTCACACATGCCCTCATATCTAATTCAGTCACAAATGTTGCTAGTCTTCTATGTTTGTGAGATTTTGAATATTGCCGCTGGTCTAAGCCATCATCCCCTTTTATGAGAAATATTGAAGCATCTTTCTAATTGGTCTTCATGCTTCTTTCTTGCCTCCCTTCTGTGTAACAACTTGGAAAAAGATTGCTCCAAACTCGTCACAGGTAAGCATTAAAAGTGTTTGCTTATTGAATAAAGAATGTTGAAAATGTCTCATAATCCAGCAGGTTTTGTATACTATTGCTGTATCAACTGGGTGAAGTTCTTTCCTGAACTTCAACATATGGTAGCTCAGCAAAGAAAATCACACCATGCTTTGGACTTAAATTCTAGGGAGTCCCATTACCATGCTAATTGACTATATCGATTGGGCCTCCTCCCTAAATGCTGGGTGGGTCCACCCCTCCAAAGGAGATGGTGCCCAGTAGTGGCTGGCATCCACTTCCTAGAGGAGAGGCTGCTGTACCCTACCTTGGTCTGTCACTCCTGTGCTCTGGCAGACCCATCTCAGTCATCTGCTTTGTGAATTCCAACACCTGCTGCCGCTGTAAGCTGCAGATGGACAAGAAATCTTCCCTGTCTGTTTTCTGGCTTATTGATTCCTCCACTTGATTTTAAATTCTAACCAAATACCTTTTCCTACTTCTTTCTTGGGATTCCTTTGTCCCCTGCCTCCATGCTGTGTGTCTAAGTGTTGTCATTATCACCTAACTCAGTGGAGGCGTTTCAGAAGAGACTTGAGACAAAATACAAACATCTTAATGAAACTATAATGTATGTCTTTACGGCTGCCATTATCTTCATATAAAGAAGGAATGGCTTTTAAGGGATTAATAAGTGATGTTGAGAATTTAGGAATGTTAATAAATATGTATGAATCTACTTTCTGTTAAAATTTACAGCTTATAGGAATAAAGCTTGGTTACTTTATATAAAGACACAAAACAACAACAAAGAAATCATTGACAAACTTCCCAGGAGCCAATTCAGAAGATTTTTTTTAAAATTTATTTCTTCAAGTAAAGAGTTTAAATTTAATAAAGTCTTTGATACTTTTTGTAAAGTGCATTTTCTTAAATTTGATTACGTCCTATTGTTCTTGAGCAAAACTCTCCAAATTAAAATATTCGGGATAGGGTCACTGGGCAAGATAGTGAAATAGGAACAGCTCTGGTGCCTGGTTCCCAGCGAGATCAACACAGAAGGCGGGTGATTTCCACATTTCCAACTGAGGTACCTGGTTCATCTCATTGGGACTGGTTGGACAGTGGGTACAGCCCAAGGAGAGTGAGCTGTAGCAGGGTGGGATGTTGCCTCACCCGGAAAGGGCAAAGGGCCAAGGAACTCCCTCTCCTAGCCAAGGGAAGCCATTAGAGACTGTTTTCTGCACTCCGGTCCAGGTACTGTGCTTTTCCCATGGTCTTCACAACCCACAGACAAGGAGATTCCCTCTGGTAGCTACACAACGGCCAGGGCCCTGGGTTTCCAGCACAAAACTGGGCAGCAGTTTGGGCAGAAACTGAGCTAGCTGCAGCAGTTTTTTTTTTATACCCCCATGGTGCCTGGAATGCCAGAGACTGAACTGTTCACCCCACTGGAAAGGGCGCTGAAGCCAGGGAGCCAAGTGGTCTGGTTCAGTGGGTCCCACCCCCATGGAGACCATCAAGCTAAGATCCACTGGCTTGAAATTCTTGCAGCCAGCACAACAGTCTGAGCTTGACCTGGGTCATTTGAGCTCAGTGTCGGGAGGGGTGTCCTCCATTACTGAGGCTCCAGTAAGCAGTTTTAAACCCACAGTGTAAGCAAAGCTGCCAGGAAATCCAAACTGAGAGGAGCCCAACTCAGCTCAGCAGCTGTAAGCACTGTCTCACTAGATGTCTTAATGGGGCAGAGCATCTCTGAAAAATGGCAGCAGCCCATCAGGGACTTATAAATAAAGCCCCCACCTTCCTGGGTCAGAACACCTGGGAAAAGGGGTGGTAGTGGGTACAGCTTCAACAGACCTAAATGTCCCTGCCTGGCAGCTCTGAAGAAAGCAGTGGATTTCCCAACACAGTATTCGAACTCTGATAAAGGACAGACTAACTTCTCAAGTGGCTCCCTGACCCTCATGTATCCTGACTATAAGACACCTCCCAGTAGGGGCCAACAGACACCTCATACAGGAGGGCTCTGGCTGGCATGTGGTGGGTACCCCTCTGGGATGATCTACCAGAGGAAGGAACAGGCAGCAATTTTTGCTGTTCTGCAGTCTCTGTTGGTGATTCCCAGGGAAGGAGGGTCTGGATCGGACCTCTAGCAAACTCCAGCAGACCTGCAGCAGTGGGGCCTGACTGTTAGAAGGAAAACTAAAAAACAGAAATAAAGTTTCAACACCAACAAAAAGGACATCCATTCAGAGACCCCATCCAAAGGTCACTGACCTCAAAGACCAAAGGAAAATAAATCTATGAGGATGAAAAGAAATCAAAGCAAAAAGCCTGAAAACTCCAAAAACTAGAAGACCTCTTCTTTAAGGGATCACAGCTCCTCACCAGCAAGGGAACAAAACTGGACAGAGAATGAGTTTGATGAATTGACAGAAGCAGGTTTCAGAAAGTGGGTAATAATAAACTTCTCCAAGCTAAAGGGGCATGTTCTAACCCAACACAAGAAAGCTAAAAACCTTGAAAAAAGATAAGACGAAATGCTAACTAGAATAATCAGTGTAGAGAAGAACATAAATGATCCGATGGAGCTGAAAAACACAACATGAGAACTTCATGAAGCATACACAAGTTTCAAGAGCCAAATTGATCAACTGGAAGAAAGGTCATCAGAGACTGAAGACCAACTCAATGAAATAAAGTGAGAAGACAAGATTAGAGAAAAAAGAGTGAAAAGAAATGAACAAAGCCTCCAAGAAATATGGGATTATGTGAAAAGTCCAAATCTATGTTTCAACAGTGTACCTCAAAGTGAAGGGGAGAATGAAACCAAGTTGGAAAACACTCTTCAGGATATTGTCCAGGAGAACTTTCCCAACCTAGCAAGACAGGACAATATTCAAATTCAGAAAATACAGAAAACGCTACAAAGATACTCCTCAAGAAGAGCAACCCCAAGACACAAAATTGTCAGATTCACCAAGGTTAAAATGAAGAAAAAAAAATGCTAAGGGCAGCCAGAGAGAAAGGTCGGGTTACCCCCCACAAAGGGAAGCCCATCAGACTCACAATGGATCTCTTGGCAGAAACCCAACAAACCAGAAGAGAGTGGGAGCCAATATTCAACATACTTAAAGAAAAGAATTTTCAGCCCAGAATTTCATATCCAGCCAAACTAAGCTTCATGAGTGAAGGAGAAATAAAATCATTTAGGGACAAGCAAATGCTGAGAGATTTTACTAGGCCTGCCCTACAAGAGCTCCTGAAGGCAGCATTAAACATGGAAAGGGACAACCAGTACCAGCCACTGCAAAAACATACCAAATTGTAAAGACCATCAAGACTAGGAAGAAACTACATCAACTAATGGGCAAAATAACCAGCTAGCATCGTAATGGCAGAATCAAATTCAGATTCACCATAATGTTAATCAATATTATCATAAGGTTAATCAATATCAACCTTAAATGTAAATGGGCTAAATGCCCCAGTTGAAAGACACAGACTGGCAAATTGGATAAAGAGTCAAGACACATCAGTGTGCTGTATTCAGGAGACCCATCTCATGTGCAAAGACACATATAGGCTCAAAATAAAGGGATGGAGGAAGATTTACCAAGCAAGTGGAAAGCCAAAAAAAAAAAAAAAAAGAAAGAAAAAGCAGGGGTTGCAATCCTAGTCTTTTATAAAACAGATTTTAAATCATCGAAGATCAAAAAAAGACAAAGAAGGGCATTACTTAATGATAAAGGGATCAATGCAACAAGAAGAGCTAACTATCCTAAATATACATGCAACCAATGCAGGAACACCCAGATTCATAAAGCAAGTTCTTAGAGACCTATAAAGAGATTTAAACTCCCAAACAATAATATGGGAGACTTTAACACCCACTGTCAATATTAGACAATGAGACAGAAAATTAACGTGGATATACAGGACTTGAACTCAGCTCTGGATCAAGCTGACCTAATAGACATCTACAGAACCCTCCACACCAAATCAACAGAATATATTCTTCTCAGCACCATATCACACTTATTTTTAAAACTGACCACATAAGTGGAAGTAAAACACTCCTCAGCAAATGCAAAAGAATGGAAATCATAACAAGCAGTCTCTGAGACCATAGTGAAATCAAATTAGAACTCAAGATTAAGAAACTCACTCAAAACTGCACAACTACATGGAAACTGAACAACCTGCTCCTAAATGACTACTGGATAAATAACAAAATGAAGGCAAAAATAAGATGTTCTTTGAAACCAATGAGAATGAAGACACAATGTACCAGAATCTCTGGGACACATTTAAAGCAGTGTGTAGGAAGAAATTTATAGCAGTAAATGCCCAATAGAGAAAGCAGGGAGGATCTAAAATTGACACCCTAATGACACAATTAAAAGAACTAGAGAAGCAAGAAGAAATAAATTAAAAAACTAGCAGAAGACAAGAAATAACCTAAGATCAGAGCAGAACTGAAGGAAATAGAGATACAAAAATCTCTTCAAAAAAATCAATATAATCCAGGAGCTGGTTTTTTGAAAAGATCAACAAAATAGATTGACTGCTAGCTAGACTAATAAAGAAGAAATGAGAGAAGAAAAAAATAGATGCAATAAAAAATGATAAAGGCGATATCACCACTGATTCCTTAGAAATACAAACTACAATTAGAAAATACTATAAACACCTCTACCCAAATAAAACAGAAAATCTAGAAGAAATTGATAAATTCCTGGACACTTACATCCTCCCAAGACTAAACCAGGAAGAAGTCAAATCCCTGAATATACCAATAACAAGGTCTGAAATTGAGGCATCAACTAATAGCCTACCAACCAAAAAAAGTTCAGGTCCAGACAGGTTCACAGCTGAACTCTACCAGAGTTACAAAGAGAAGCTGGTATCATTCCTTCTGAAACAATTCCAAACAATACAAAAAGAGGGAATCCTCCCCAACTCATTTTAAGAGGCCAACATCATCCAGATACCAAAACCTGACAGAGACACAATTAAAAAGGAAAATTTCAGGCCAATATCCCTGATAAACATCGATGCAAAAATCCTCAACAAAATACTGGCAAACCAAATCCGACAGCACATCAAAGTTTATTGATCATGATCAAGGAAGCTTAATCCTAGGGATGCAAGGCTGGTTCAACATACGTAAATCAATAAACGTAATTCAACACATAAACAGAACCAAAGATAAAAACCACATATTTGTCTTAATAGATGTAGAGAAGGCCTTCGACAAAATTCAACAACCCTTCATGCTAAAAATTCTCTGTAACTAGGTATTGATGGAATGTATCTCAAAATAATAGGAGGTATTTATGACAAACCCACAGCCAATATCACACTGAATAGGCAAAAACTTTGAAAACTGGCACAAGACAACAATGCCTTCTCTCACCACTCCTATTCAACATAGTATTCGAAGTTCTGGCCAGGGCAATCAGGCAAGATAAAGAAATAAAGAGGATTCAAATAGGTAAAGAGGAAGTCAAATTGTCTCTATTTGCAGATGACATGATTGTATATTTAGAAGACCCATCATCTCAGCCCAAAGTCTCCTTAAGCTGATAAACAACCTTAGCAAAGTCTCAGTATACAAAATCAATGTGCAAAATCACAAGCATTCCTATACACCAATGATGGACAATCAGAGAGCCTAATTATGAGTGAACTCTCATTCACAATTACTACAAAGAGAATTAAATACCTAGGAATAAAACTTACAAGGGATGTGAAGGACCTCTTTAAGGAGAACTACAATCCACTGCTCAAGGAAATAAGAGAGGAAACAAACAAATGGAAAAATATTACATGATCATGGGTTAGGAAGAATCAGTATCATGAAAATGGCCATAGTGCCCAAAGTAATCTATAGATTCAATGCTATCCCCATCAATCTACCATTGACTGACTTTCTTCACAGAATTGGAAAAAAACAGCTTAAATTTCATATGGAATCAAAAAATAGCCCACATAGCCAAGACAATCCTAAGCAAAAAAGAACCAAGCTGGAGGCATCACACTACCTGACTTCAAACTATACTACAAGACTACAGTAACAAAAACAGCATGGTACTGGTACCAAAACAGACATATAGACCAATGGAACAGAACAGAGGCCTCAGAAATAACACCACACACCTACAACCATCTGATCTTTGACAAATCTGACGAAAACAAGCAATGGGGAAAGGATTCCCTATTTAATATGGTGGGAAAACTGTCAGCCATATGCAGAAAGCTGAAACTGGATCCCTTCCTTACACCTTATACAAAAATTAACTGCAGATGCATGAAAGATTTAAATGTAAGACCTAAAACCATAAAAACTCTAGAAGAAACCCTAAGCAATACCATTCAGGACATAGGCATGGGCAAAGACTTTATGACTAAAACACCAAAAACAATGGCAACAAAAGCTAAAATAGACAAATGGGATCTAATTAAACTTAACAGCTTCATTCAGCACAGCAAAAACAAAAACAAAAACAAAAAACAAAAAACTATCATCAGAGTGAACAGGTAACTTACAGAATGGGAGAAAATTTTTGCAGTCTACGAATCAGGCAAAAGGCTAATATCCAGAATCTACAAATAATTTAAACAAATTTACAGGAAAAAAACCACCCCATCAAAAAGTAGCAAAGGATATGAACAGACACTTCTCAAAAGGAGACATATATGCAGCCAACAAACATGAAAAAAAGCTCATCATCACTGGTCATTAGAGAAATGCAAATCAAAATCACATTGAGATACCATCTCATGCCAGTTAGAATGGTGATCATTAAAAAATCTGGAGACAACAGATGCTGAAGAGGATGTGGAGAAATAGGAATACTTTGACACTGTTGGTGGGAGCTCAACTATTGTGGAAGGCAGTGTGGCGATTCCTCAAGGATCTAGAACTAGAAAAACCATTTGACCCAGCAATCCCATTAGTCGGTATATGACCAAAGAATTAGAAATGATTCTATTATGAAGATACATGCACATGTATGTTTATTGCATCACTGTTCACAATAACAAGGACTTGGAACCAACCTAAATGCCAGTCAATGATACACTGGATAAGGAAAATGTAGCACATATACACATGGAATACTATGCAGCCATAAAAAAGGATGAGTTCATGTCCTTTGTAGGGACATGAATGAAGCTAGAAACCATCATTCTCAGCAAATTATCCCAAGAACAGAGAACCAAATGCCCCATGTTCTCACTCATAAGTGGGAGTTGAACAATGAGAACATATGTACACAGGGAAGGGAACATCACACACCAGGGTCTGTCGGGGGTGGGGGGCTAGAGGAGGGATAGCATTAGGAGAAATACCTAATGTAGATGATGGGGTGATGGATGCAGCTAACCACTACAGCACGTGTGTAGCTATGTAACAAACCTATATGTTCTGCATATTTACCCCAGAACTTAAAGCACAATAAAAAAAATAGTGATAGATTTCTAACAAGGCATATTTTCAAGATGTGCATTAAGTTACTGCTCATCCATATTTATTCACGTTCAGTTCAGAGTTTTACTGACAGGGAAACTAGCTTTTTTCATTTCTGCAAATATCAGAAGATTTAAGGTCATTTAACAAACAACTGACACATGGTAGGAACCACTTTAATGTTTAGGAATCAATGGCCACTGAATCAGAAATGGCAAAGAATCATGGCAGCCAAAAGCTCCGTAGACTACTTCCTGGCATATGGTTGGGTGTGACCGCAGTGTGTACTCCCAAGCTGAAGTCTGGAGCCAGCTTTCAGAAGACTAATGGATGCCTACACTGACTACCTAACACCTCACTGATCATATTTCACCCCTGCTTGACGTATTTTCTCAGGAAAGACTATGTTAGGACACATGTTTTACATTTTTATAGCATCTAAACTTTTCCTTCATACCACTTTGTCCCCTTAAAGTCAAGTAATTAATATTTACTTAGGCAGGAATTTTATTTGTCTTACTTACCAGCTCTATAGCACATCACTCATACAAAGTTTATAATAAATAGCTGCTAATTGACTGCCATATTGCTAAAAGACATAATAAAACTACAGAAAAACTATAGAGGGGCCACCAAAATGACCAAGCTAAAAGAGGGTTAAAAGCCTTCCACTGTGAAAAACGAAAGTTGCAGCAGGATCATCAGTCTATACTATATGTACAGTTTGGATGGGTTGGGGCAAAGTATAAAACCACTTCTAGTCTATTAGACACAGGGGCAGCTCTTGAAGTTCTACTCAGCATAGCGGATAGCAAACTTCTGAAACAGAAACTATCTCAAGATATGATAAAATGAATACACATAAGGAGAGGATTCTGGAAAGATGCTGAAAGAGGAAGCTCCAGGAATCTGTTTCCCCATCCATACAACAACTGCACTGGCAGAATACATCTGATGTAACTATTTTGGAATTCTGCAGTCTACAGAAGGCCTGCGACTTCCAGGGAATGTCTTGGAAGTAAATTTCAGTTAATTTTGGGCAACTTGGACTCTGCACAGTAGTAACCACCCATTGACCACCCCCAGCCCTGTGGCAGGCCACTGTGCACATGACCTGAAGAAGCCTGCACACAGCTTGAGGGAGCCAGGGTGGGCAATAAGGACCCGGTTCTCCAAATATCTGTGCTGTGATTACTGATTGCTGGTTCTCATCACAGAAGTATAGACAAAGAAGGAGGTGGCCATTGTTATTGCCCCACTCTCATTATTGCTAGCCCCTCTCTGGCTGAAGTTATTTCCAGGGTACTTAAAAGGCCAGCATTCTTTTTTGCAAGCTCAGCAATGCCAGAAAGGAAGAGAACCTGATTTCAAGTGTTATCAAATCATTATCTTCAAGTGTCCATTTTTAACAAAAAAAAATATCAAGACACATAGTGACACAATCTTGGCTCACTGCAACCTCTGCCTCCCAGGTTCAAGCGATTCTCCTGCCTCAGCCTCCTGGGTAGCTGGGATTACAGGTGCCCACCACCATGCCCAGCTAATTTTTGTATTTTTAGTAGAGACAGGGTTTCACCATATTGGTCAGGTTGGTCTCAAACTCCTGACTTCATGATCTGCCTGCTTTGGCCTCCCAAAGTGCTGGGACTACAGGCATGAGCCACCGTGCCCAGCCATGTATGGTCCATTTTAATGAAAAGGAAAAAAAAGAAGAGCCTGCTTCTGAAAAAAACCCAATGTCAGATCTACTAAACAAAAACAATTATCTTAAAGATACTCAAAGAGCTAAAAAAGAAAGATGGGGAGAAAGCCAAGAAAATAACATAGGATAAAATAGAAGTATTTGTAAACATATAGAAAACCTAAGAAGAAACAAAAAATAAATTTGATACTAAAAAGCAATATAACTGAAATAAAAAATTCACTAGAGGGATTCAAAGGAAGACTTGAGAAGGAAGAAGATTCAACAAATTTGAAAATAGGACAATGGAAATCATTGAGTCTGAGGAACAGAAAGCAAAATGATTGAAGGAAAGTGAACAGAGCTTAAGGGACTTCTGGAACACTGCTGAGAAAAACATGTGTGGTGGTAGGCTCAGAAGGAAAACAGAGAATAGAAAGATAGGTTATTAGAAGAATTGATGGCCAAAATCTTTCTAAATTCAATAAAAGACAAATACAAATATTCAAGAAGCTCAGTAAACTCTGAATAGGATGAACTCAAAAAGATCCACACTGAGACACAATATGATCAAACTTCAAAAGCCAAAGACAGTCTTGAAAGTAGCAAGAGAAAAGTGATTCATCACATAAAATGATCCTCAATAAGATTATATGTCCAAAGATACAGTTAGATAGGGGGAATAAGTTCTAGTGTTTGATAACACAGTAGGGAGACTTGTTAACAACAATATATAGTATATTTCATAATAGCTAGTAGAGAAGATTTAAAATACTCCCAATATAAAGAAATGATAAATGTTCAAGTTGATGGATATCCTAAATATCCTGATTTGATCATTGATTGTATATTGAATATACAACATACATATTGTATATTCTTTTATCAAAACATCACATGTAGCCCACAAATATGTTTAATTACTATATATCAATTAAAAACATAAAAATAATAAATAATGTTATGGGATTAAAAAAAGAGTCTCATCATAAATATTGGAGACCAAAAGGCAGTGGACTGATATATTCAGTGTTAAAAGAAATAAAAATATCAACCCCAAATTCTGTATTTGGTGAAATTGTCCTTCAAAAAAGAAGGAGAATTACAATATTCTCAGATAAACAAAAGCTGAGATAACTTGTTACCTCAAGACATACCCTACAAGAAATGCTCAAGGGAGTTCCGCAGGTTGAAATAAAAGGACACCAGACAGTAACTCAAAGCCATATGAAGAAATAAAGTTCCCAGTAAAGATGAACACATAGGCAATTACAAATGTTAGTACTATTATAACAATGGTTTGTAATACCACTTGTTTTCTACATGATTTAAAATACTTTTCTTTTTAATTTAAACAACAGCAATTTATTTTCTCACAGGTCTGAAAGCTAGAAGTTCAAGATCAACTTGTCCATAGGGTTGGTTTCTTCTGAGGGTCGTTCAACTTGGTGCATAGATGACCATCGTCTCTTCTCTCTCTTCACATATTCTGTGTGTGTGTGTAAAAGACTATTTCAAAAAATGATTAGTCTAAAAGCTAGAATTACTGTAACTTTGGGTTGTAACCACATTTTGTTTTCTACATAATTTAAGAGACTAATTCACTTTTAAAAACTATTGGTTTGGCCAGGCACGGTGGCTCAAGCCTGTAATCCCAGCACTTTGGGAGGCCAAGGTGGGTGGATCACGAGGTCAAGAGATCGAGACCATCCTGGTCAATACAGTGAAACCCCGTCTCTACTAATACAAAAAAAAAATTAGCTGAGCATGTTGGCGCATGCCTGTAATCCCAGCTACTCAGGAGGCTGAGGCAGGAGAATTGCCTGAACCCAGGGGGTGGAGGTTGCGGTGAGCCGAGATCGCGCCATTGCACTCCAGCCTGAGTAACAAGAGCGAAACTCCGTCTCAAAAAAAAAAAAAACTATTGGTTTATGTTGTTGAACATAAGAAGTATACAGATGTAATTTTGTGACATTAACAACTGAAAGGGGTAGAGACAGAGATGTAAAGAAGCAGTGTTTTTGTATGTTATTGAAGTTAAGCTGGTTTAAATACAAATTAAAGTATTATAAATTTATGATATTAAAGATAATCTCAATAGTAGCCAAAGAGAAAATACCTATATAATACACACAAAAAAAAGAAAGGAATGGCCAGGCGCGGTGGCTCACGCCTATAATCCCAGCACTTTGGGAGGCCCAGGCGGGTGGATCACGAGGTCAAGAGATCAAGACCATTCTGGTCAACAAGGTGAAACCTCGTCTTTACTAAAAATACAAAAATTAGCTGGGCACGGTGGGGCACGCCTGTAGTCCCAGCTACTCGGGAGGCTGAGGCAGGAGAATTGCTTGAACCCAGAAGGTGGAGGTTGTGGTGAGCCGAGATCGCGCCATAGCACTTCAGCCTGGGTAACAAGAGCGAAACTCCGTCTCAAAAAAAAAGAAAGGAATTTAAACATTTCACTACAAAAATTTAACTTAACACAAAAGATGACAGTAATGCAAGAAATGAAAAACAGAAAAGCTATAAGCCATGTAGAAAACAAATAGCGAAATGAAAAAGTAAATCTCTCCTTAGCCTTAAGAAGAAAGGAAATTCCGACGCACGCTACAGCATGAATGAGGCTTGAGCACATTACACTCAGTGACATAAGCCAGTCACAAAAGACTACTGCATTATTCCACTTGCATGAGGCAGATAGGGTAGTCAAAATCATAGATACAGAAAGTAGAATAGTGGTTTTCAGGGGCTAGAAAAAGGGAGAATGGGGTTATTGTTTAATGGGTACAGAATTTTGATTTGGGAAGATGAAGTTCTAGAGATCGATGGTGGTGATAGTTGCATAACAATCTAACTGTACTTAAAACCACTTAACTGTCCACTTAAAAATGGTTACGGTGGTAAACTTTAAGTTATGTGCATTTGACTACAATAAAAAAATAGAAAAGAAATGAATACAGTAATGAAGCATCATGATCTATTTATGGTTGAGGAATTTATCAAATGTCCTCGAAAGAAAGACGTAATGTTTTATTAGTCTTGTTGTACTTCATGAACTTTTGAAGTGATATTATGGTGTCCACAGATATTTCTTTCTACTGTTATCAATATCAGAAAGATAATATTGGGTAGGAAGGTCTATGATGATGGTCCATGTCTTTAAGTTAAATTTCATACTGAATTCTTAGTCCAGTAGAAATAACATTATTTTGGCTTGAGTGAGGAAAGCCTTTGAATGCTGTGCTTTACAACAACATGTATGAATCTCAAAATATCATACTGAGTAAAAGAAGCCTTATCAAAAGAGTACACACTGGGATTCCATTTACATAAAGTTCTAGAAAGAGCAAAACTAACCTACGATGGGAAAAAAATCAGAAGAGTAATTGCTTCTAGAGGGTAAGAGTGATGATTGATAGGGAAAGGCATGGGGGACACTCTGGGAGATGGTGATTTTTTCATATATTAATGGGAATTTGGGTTACACAGTTGTATAGTTTTGTAAAAACTACACATACGTTGTATGTAACTTGTATACTATATTGAACTCTGGTTCATGGTATATTCAAGGAAGAAAAACTTTTTCTCTACCCTCTTAGATTCATTGGCTAGAGGGTTATAAATTTAACCGAAAAAAGACAGATTGGCCAGGCATGGTGGCTCATGTCTGTTATCCCTGCATTTTGGGAGGTCAAGGTGGGTGGACCACTTGAGATCAGGAGTTTGAGACCAGCCCATTTTATTGAGACAGAGTTTCACTCTTGTTGCCCAGGCTGGAATGCAATGACGCAGTTTTGGCCCTCCTCAACCTCTGCCTCCCAGGTTCAAGTGATTCTCCTGCCTCAGCCTTCCAGGTAGCTGCGATTACAAGTGCCCACCACCACGCCAGGCTGATTCTTGTATTTTTTGTAGAGATGGGGTTTCCCTATGTTGGCCAGGCTGGTGTCAAACTCCTGACTTCAGATGATCCACCCACCTCGGCCTTCTGAAATGCTGGGATTATAGACAAGAGCCACCATGCCTGGCCACACACTATAGTATTTAGAAGAACGTATACTGATGAATTTACTT
Organism: Aotus nancymaae; assembly: GCF_030222135.1. Classification (NCBI taxonomy): domain Eukaryota; kingdom Metazoa; phylum Chordata; class Mammalia; order Primates; family Aotidae; genus Aotus; species Aotus nancymaae. Next base: position 3,944,627 of record NW_026988570.1, on the reverse strand, counting down.
CAAAATGCATCAAAAATAAAATGAATTAAGAATAAATGGAGGATTTGATAGAGAAATAGATGTGTAATTTTTTTTAAGACAGGGTCTCACTCTTGCCCAGGACGGAGTACAGTGGCACAATCATGGCTTACTGCAGCCTTGAACTCCTGGACTCAAACAGTCCTCCCATCTCAGCCTTCGAAGTAGCTGGAACTACAGGCACATGCCACCATGCCTGACTATTTTTCTTATTTTTTTGTAGAAATGGGGCCTCTCTATGTTGACAGGATTGGTTTCAAACTCCTGGGCTCAAGTGATCCTCTTGCCTCAACCTCCCTAAGTGCTGGGATTTTAGGCATAGGTTGTTGGTATGTGGATGTTTACTATAACATTATCTCAACTTCTGTGAATGTTTGCAAATTTTTATAATAAAGTGCTGGAAATCATGCTGTGTTCTTTGGGTAGAGCCTCTACTGTCCAGAAAATGACCCTTTTTTAAGGCTGCCCCATTTGCAAGACCCACAAGCCCATTCCATGACTTCTCAATGATTTCAATTGTCTCCCTAAGAATTCTGCATTTTTCTGGAATCTCTCATTGTCCGTACAGGCTTCTGATTTGGACTTTCTGCTTCTGATGAATTGCCATTCACTACTTCACAATCTGTGTCTTTGTAACCCTACTTCACACCAGAGAGCTGAACTAGCCTCTTACCCTTGATTTTCCTTGAGCAGACTTTCCTGAAACTCAAGAGGGACAAAGAAGTTTTAATCACTAACTTGAAAACAATGTAACTGAATATTTGGATGTCCTGCTTTTAACAAGTGTCCTCTGCTCTTTCTGCCAATTCAAGTTCCTACCTCCAGCCCTGTGGTTTTCCATCTCTCTTTTCACATCTTACTCTGTAGACTATTGTCTCCCTTTCCAAGGGTCCAAAATAATTTGCTTAACAAATAACTGTTCTCTCCCTAGAGCAGCTCTGTCCAATGGGAATAAAATGTGAGCTGCATATGTAATTTAAAATTTTCTATTAGCCTTATTTAAAAAGAGAAACAGGTGAAATCAATTTTTATGATGTATTTTATTTCATTTTATTTTTATTTTTATTTTTTTTGAGACAGAGTTTCACTCTTGCTGCCCAGGCTGGAGTGCAGTGGCGCGATCTCGGCTCACTGCAACCTCCGCCTCCTGGGTTCAAGCAATTCTCCTGCCTCAGCCTCCCGAGTAGCTAGGACTACAGGCGCGCGCCACCATGCCCAGCTAATTTTTGTATTTTTAGTAGAGACGGGGTTTCACCATGTTGACCAGGATAGTCTCGATCTCTTGACCTCGTGATCCACCCGCCTCGGCCTCCCAAAGTGCTGGGATTATAGGTGCAAGCCACCATGCCTGGCTGATGTATTTTATTTAACCTGAGGCATTCAAAATATTGTCATTTCAATGAAGAGGATTAGAATATGCCACCCAAAAATGTGCCACTGTGTTGAGCTGATGGCAACTGAGAATCAGCAGGAGCAAGAAGAGATCTCTGCTTTCTCCTTTTCTACCTAAAATCAGAGTGTAGGTTTTCCTCCTCTCCTGGACTAGAATGAAGAAGGTGAGCCTTGTCATTGGATAAGGGGAGCCAGCATCAAGAGGATTAAACCTTACTAAAATAACCCTACCTTTCATTAGTTCCTTCCATAGATTTCCTCATCACTAATCAGACTGGAAGCCTCAGCCCTTTCCTTTGTCCAGTTACTTCTCCTCAATTGATTACCCATTGTTGAAAAGGTGTCTAAGCCCCCAAGTCTAATAGCTTTCTGGGGTTTATACCTTTCAGTGCAGCACTTGTGCACCTAAAAATATTATCATCAATAAAAATGTATATGCCTTTTCTCATGTTAATCTTTTTTGTCAGTTGAATTTGCTCTTCCCAGGCACCAAATCTGAGAGGGTAGAAGAAAAGTTTTTATCTTCCACTTCATCAACCTATAACCAATATAAGCATTATCAGTGAGATATATTCTTTTTAAAAAATATTTTTTATTGTTTTACTAAATTCTTTGAAATTCTTTATGTATTTTACAGTTATAACTGTGAAAGAAAAATATCTTGGGCCCCCAAAATCACTAAGCTAAATGTAAAAGTAAGCTGGGAACTGCTTAGGGCAAACCTGCCTCCCATTCTGTTCAAAGTTATCCCTCTGCTTACGAGACAAATGCATATCTTAACTGCCTCCTTTGGAAAGACTAATCAGAAATGCCAAAGAATGCAACCACTAGTTTCTCACTCACCTGTGACCTGAAAGTCCCCTCCCTGCTTGGATTCATCCTGCCTTTGCTTCCAGTAGTCACCCCTTTCCAGACTGAACCAATGTACTTCTTACAGAAATTTACTGATGTCTCCTGTCTCCCTAAAATGTATAAACCCAAGCTGTGCCTGACTACCTTGGGCACATGTCCTCAGGACTTCCTGAGGCTGTTTCACGGGTGCACATCCTCAACCTTGGCAAAATAAATTTTCTAGATGAGCTGAGATCTGTTTCAGATTTTCTGGGTCCACACAACTCATCTCAATTCAGACTAGCCACACTGGCTCATGAACCATAACCACCCAATTGTACAGTGCAGCTCTAGAGGAATTCTACCTGCAGCCTTTAGTGTGAGTGTGTGTGATTCCTTTAACATATACATAGAGAGAGTAGATTGTCACCTTTTGTTCCAGGGGAAATAACATTATTGCAAGGCTCTTTGAACTGGCTGCACCATAGGCAATATCCTAGTCAAGCCATGGCAACCCTTGTGACCCACATGTACATCTCCAGGAAAGAAGAAAGAACGACTAGTCTGCCGTTGTTTCTGCCTCAGCTGTTCCTGCCTTAACTGATGAGCCAACCTTGTGACACTGGACCTTGGACCTTGTGACCAACAACTCCACCCCCCCAGCCCCGGCAACAAAAGAAGAATAGCTAGCTCCTGCAGTGTCCAATTCACTGGCTTTGCAACATTCCATCGTTGTTCTGGCTTAACTGATAAGCCTAACTTGTGACACTGGACCGTGGACCTTGTGACACGCCCCTGGTGACCCCCCACCATGGCCCCCTCCCAGGCTTGCAAAAACTGCCCTGAATTTTAACTTCTGTAACTTTCCACTGCCTACTCCAAACCTATAAAACCAACTCGTATCCCACCACCCTCTGCTGATTCTCTTTTCAGACTCCGCCCGCTCACACCCAAGTAGAAGCCTGTTTAGGGGGTCTGTTCATTCACAGCATGCTTAACAATAATCAGGCTTCCTTCCATGTTTATAAAGGCTTCCCTGCTTCATACTCAGTTTAAAGATTCTTGGGATGAGGTGGACAAATGCACACAGGGGCCATGGAGCCTCCTGGGGAGGAAAGGACTCACACACACACCTTGAAATTTACAGCTCAATATTATCACCACACTGCCGAAGAACAGGGGTGATTTCATGTAAGAAATCTGGCATTCAAGGACATCAGGGACCTGAAAGTCACTTACAGCACAAGAAAAAGAAAAGCTTAGAATAGTCCTAGGCTCTACTTTTGGGTTTAGATTGTGAAGGGAAAAGATTCATTCTGCTTATAGCATATGATCATGCTGGAAACACTAACACTATGAGCTTTCCTAGGGGGAAATGTGTGTGTTTGTGTGTGTGTGTGTGTGTGTGTGTGTGTGTGTACAAAGCTGTACTGGGGATTGAGCCCTTGGAGTTAGAGTGACCATAGTACTGTGTGCAAGAGACTTTCTTTAGGGGGAGGCTTGAGAAGTCACAGGATTCAGCCAGCTGAGTAAATCCCTCCAAGAGCAGAAAGGGCCTTGGGATGCAGTAGGGCTAAGACATTCACAGCTCAGCAATGAACAAGGATCCCCAGCCTGCCATGACAGGGCCTCCTCTTGCCTTGCTGCTCTCAATGTGGTATACAAAGTGGCAGTGCAGAGATCTCCAGGGAGGTCATCAGATATGAGGAGTTTTGGGCCTCCTTCCCACCAAATCAGAACCTGCATTTCGATAAGGTCTGCAGAGGCTTTACATGCACATAGAAGCTTAAGAGTTTCTGCTTTGGTGGATTTTCCAGCTCTCTGGAAGGTACTAAACACTAGAACTGACATTCTGGATTAATTTATCACCCAGGAAGTCAAAGAGGCAAAATGCTTTCTTGGGATTGGCAGAATGGGAGCTTCTAGGAGTTAAATTTGATTAATAAAAGTAATGCGACCTAATGTGTATCCTCTACCTGTGAAGGGGGCATATCTGTTACACTACTAACAATAACATTATACTACACTTGAAACCCAAATGTCAAAAGTAAAAATGTTGAAGGTAAAAAATCATATTACATATGCATATATGTGTGTGTACATATACATACATGTATGCATATATCATATTTATTAGATATATTATCAGAAACTGGCTGGTTGTTCTTTGCCACTGTTCTACTTTGGATGGCATATTCGGGGAAGGTTTTAGAGATACAAATGTCTGGCTAGACTTTGAAGGGAGACTTTAGATGGGCAGAACAGTGGAGACAATGATTAATAAGAGGAAAAGTTTTGGTCACAGAGGCAAGCATCAACCGACTGAAGTCACCTGCCCGGTGAACTCATGAGGACCATTTCACTCTGTGTCCGTCTCCTACAGAGACCCCAGAGCCATGATCTCTGACAGATGGACTAGCAGAAGAACAGCAAAGCACTGGGCATTGGTTCCCACAAAAGATAGATGGAAATGCTTCCATCAGGCCCTTCATTCAAAACATGCTTAGTAAGGACCGAGTATGTGCCCTGGGAGGGAACAGGGGTGGATGGGGCAGGAACAAGTAGTATCTTTTAGACTAGATGGGTCTTCTAAGAGCTTGCAACCAAGCAGTCAGATCAAATTAAAAGTGGAGTGACACTGAGTGGACTGGAAGGGCCAGCACGACCTCAGTGATACAGATAATAGGTACCACAGGAATTTTTGATGAAAGATCAGTGAGGCACAGCATTAGAATTTAGACCTTCTCTATCAAAAAATGTTATTGTTTTTATTCATTTGTTTACTATTCCTACATCAGACACACAACTTGTGTGTCAGAAATGCACAATTATCACTGATACCAACGATGAGTACGTACTCAATGCCGAGCACAATTGATTAAGAAAAAGATCACAGCTAGGCGCAGTGGCTCACGCCTGTAATCCCAGCACTTTGGGAAGCTGAGGCGAGTGAATCCCCTGAGGTCAGGAGTTCAAGACCAGCCTGGCCAACATGGTGAAACCCTATGTCTACTGAAAATACAAAAATTAGCTGGGCGTGGGGGCATGGGCTTATAATCCTAGCTACTCGGGAGGCTGAGGCAGGAGAATGGCTGGAATCCAGGGGGGCGAAGGCTGCAGTGAGCCAAGATCATGCCACTGCACTCCAGCCTGGGCAACAGAGCAAGACTCTGCTGAAAGAAAGAAAGAAAGAGGAGAGAGAGAGAGAGATTGAGAGAGAAAGAAAGATCACAAGAAGGACAAACTGAGTCTCTTTCAAAAGACAAAAATGAAAGGAACCTCTCCCTTCCCTCCAGTGTCTTCCCTGGAGGGCCACAGGAGCCTGTCCTTGGCAGTTCAGTACAGCCATTGAAGAGGGATTCTCTTCTAATCAGAGCAGTGCCCTAAAATTCACCATGGTAGTACTGAGCCAAGGTTCCAGGAGCCCATCTACCCATATTTGTGAAGATTATCAGGAGCAGACTGCAATGAGACCACTTACGTCTGAAGTCCCATTTGAGGCTCCACCTTGAATAACTTCAGTGACCAGGTTAGCCTGAAATCCTTGGGACAGACAGGGTTACTGGGGACTGATTTTCAGGTCAGAACAGTCTTTTCCAGCTAACATGCTTCTGGGCTTATGTAAATTTAAACCAAGTAAGAAGATGGATGACAAAGGAATGGAGGGGTGAGTAGACACACAATAAAGTGAGGATGATGACGGTGGAATCTAGGTGATGGGTGCCGATTGACACCTTTTGTTCCAGGGAAAATAACATAATCAGGCTTCCTCCCATGTTTATAAAGGCTTCCCTGCTTCATACTCATTTCAAAGTTTCCTGGCACAGGGTGGACAAATGCACACAGGGCCATGAAACCTCCTGGAAAGAAAGGGATTCACACACACACCTTGACATTTACAGTTCAATATCCTCACCATGGCTCATATTAGTTTGCTAGGGCTGCCATAACAAAATGGGTGGCTTAAGCAACAGAAATTTATTGACTTAGAGTTCTGGAGGTTAAAAGTCTATGATCAAGTTGTTGGCATGGTTGGTTTCTTCTGAGGCCTTTTCCTTTGCCTTTGGCTGTCTTCACACGATATTTCCTCCATGCATGTGGATGTCCTAATCTCCTCTTCTTTGTAAGGACACCAGTCAGATTAAATGAGGGCCCAACCTAACACATAATGGTAATCTTAGCTACCTATTAAAAGATCTCATCTCCGAATACAGTCACACTTTGTGATATCAGGGGTTACAACTTTAACATAAATTTTAGGGGAATACCATTTATCCCATATCATGGATGTTCACTGTAAAATTCTTCACACTTTGCTACATGGTTAAATTTCATCATAAAGAAATGATGAGTAAAATTTAAATCAAGCAAATGTATTTCTTGTTTACAATTCTTCAGACAGTTCGGCCAGGGAGGAGACTACAAACCCTCAGCCAAGTGAAGCTTAAGAGTTTTATAGATTTCACATCCTCCATGTCAGTCCTCGTCTCTCTTTCCAGCCTCCAGCAGCAGAAATAAGAGGCTGGGCTGCAGCATTTTACATTTTATTTACAGAGGCTGCTAAAAATATCATGATACTTGGTTAAACATCTTAATGTCTCCATATGGTAGAAACTGAGAATATCAATTGCTGTCATAGTCTGAGACTGCAGTGCCTTAATTTATAGTGAAAATTATTCAGTGTGTTTTAGGTAGCTTTCCAGCCTCCAACAACACCTGCTGACAGTCCAGGACAGGAAGAGAGGTGCAAAGTCAACCACATAAGGAGGAGAACACAAACATGTGATGAAAACTCATCTGTATCTCCTACTAAGACACAGTGAGACAGTGGGATGGGGGAGTGTGAGTCTCTTAAGGATCAGAGCAGGGTAGGACCTCTGCCCTGTATTACCTCTGAAAAAATATAAACAAACCTTAAGAAGTCCCAAGGGGTCAGGCTAAAACAGCTCTAGCTTGGTTCTGTCCCTGAGATAAGTTCTCAAAACAACTCGAGGAGTCTGTCATGTCTTCTTATTGTCTTTAAATGTTCAAAGCAAATTTGTCTAGAATCACACATGTGGTCCTTTGTAAACTTATTTCCTAAAGAATAAGCTTCACCTTTTTCTATTAAAAAAAAAAATCGGACAGATGCAATTAAGATCCAATTCGCATCCAGAGTGATTTACAAATACATAGTAAATTTGGCACTTACGAATTGGTACATTGCAGAGTCCCATGCTGCTATTTCAGGGCCATGAAAAATTTCTAATTATAGTGGGAACAGAGGAGCTGTGGTGACGAGAGGGGAGGAGTTGCATAAAAAGTCCCAGTGGGCTGCCCACAGTGGCCACCAATTTCCAGCAACATCTGCAACCACAGTAGGCTCAGATTTAGGGCTGCCTCAGTCCGTTTTCAGTTCTTCAATAAAGTGTGATAGAAATCAACTTTTCCTCATCCAGTATTATGTTGGCTGTGGGTTTGTCATAGATGGCTTTTACTACATTAAGGTATGTCTTTTCTATGCTGAATTTGCTGAGGGTTTTAATTATAAAGGGATGCTGGATTTTGTCAAATGCTTTTTCTGTGTCTACTGTTATGATCATGTGATTTTTGTTTTTAATTGTTTATGTGGTGTATGACATTTGTTAAATTGTATATGTTATGCCATCCCTGCATCCCTGGTATGAAACCCACTTGATCATAGTGGAGTATTTTTTTGATATGCAGTTGGATTTGGCTAGCTAGTATTTTGTTAAGGATTTTTGCATCTATATTCATCAGGGATATTAATTCCAGTATTATTTTTGTTTTTTATGTAATTCATCCCATGTATCAATCATACCTGGCAAAAAATGGACAAACTTCAGAGTTTCTGCAGAAGTCTAAGAAAGCAATAGGAAAGGCAGGAAGCCAGAGCTTGAATGTTGCCCTGGTCATCAACTTGCTGTGACCTTGAGAAAGTCGGGCTTTCTGCTGGAGTTGGCATCTCTGTTAATTGAAGATGACAGTTTTAATCTAGGTCCCAGGAGAGCCAAGAGCTCAAAATATCCTGAATGTCACTGTCTATGACATCCCACACAGTAAGATTCATGTGCTATATAGGGCACACACAGCTTGTTTTATTTAAAATAAGGGAGAACTTTCAAAATATGAAAGTTTAGCCTACCGTGGAAGAGGACTTGGATACAATATGACATTTCCTTAGTGTCATACACAGACATTTGATGTGATTTGGATAAATTTCATTGAAAACACATATGAAGGAGTACTTGAGGTTCACAGATATGTGAGGGTCCAATTGGGGGAGTCCTGGCTGCAAACAGACATCACACTCAAATTGTATCATTCAAGAAAGTTTAATAAAATGATTGTAAAGGTTTGGGCATGGTGTTGGAGACCATAAGGGATGGCACAGGACCTGGGCATCTCTGGAACTGAAGAGGCAAGAGAAGGAGGGATCACTCAAACCCAGCTCATAGAGGGGGCCACCTGAGAGCAGCTGCGACCTAGTCCAGGGATGGAGTTCAGCCTGAGGTGACCCTGGAGGGAGGGGTCAGGATGAACAAATGGCTGGTATCATCTTCTCCTCTCTTCTTTCTCTGCCCATCCCCACTGGCCCAAGTCAACAAGAGGCTAGAGGTCAAGGAAACCCACTGATACCATCCATATGGGCCAGGCTCACAGATCCAGAAAGGTGTGGGAAGGATGGAGTGTTTGTGGTCTGAACAGCCTTTGAAAGAGTCCATTGTGTGATGAAAAACATAGGCTCTGGCATCAACTGCTTAGAACTACTCCTGACTCCTCCACTTAAGTGAGTTGCGTGAATCATGCAAACTTCCTGCAAACTGCCAATAATACTACTACCAAGAGAGCCAAAAATCCTTGAACACATAAAAATTATGCCTCAAGGAGGCAGAAGCAAAGAGTGGAAGCTACTGGCCTGGTATCCATTCACTTGCTTTACAGTAGAATGCCTCTGGTCTGAGTCTTGTAGCAACGAAGCAAATGGGGAAAAAAACTAACAATATCTGCTAGGAAGAAGAGACTTTATTTATTAAGTGCCATTAACAGAATGTCACTGTCAAATAAATAACTTTGAGCAAATAAAACCAGAATCTACAAAGCAAGCCTCCCTGGGGAGAATGCCACGTAAGTAGTATAACTCTCTGGAGTACAATATGGAATGGCTTCAGCATTTAAACTCTTCCCACATCCTCACAGAACCTCACTTGGAGCCATCTAGTAATCTCAGCTGACAGTGTCTCTGACATGGGAAGGAGGGTCCTGGGTGCTACCCAGGCTGCTCCCATTCTCTCTCTCTTTGTCTGTGACTCAAAGCCACCTGAGCCCAGAATTAACAGGAAAATTTAGTATGAGGTTAGATCTTGCATGTGGATGAGGTTGATTTTATAAGCAAATCAGAGCAGGAAATAGGGGAAGGCAAGCAAAATGTCCATGAAACAAATTGAAGATGACACTCACTCTCATAGGCAGTTGAGAGCCCTTGAGAGCAAGGGCTTCCTTGGATTTTGTGCCCTGGTGCCTGTCATGCTTCACCCTAATTCTTCTCTAAACTGTCCACGAGTTAGCTCACTTGGCCATTTATGAGCCTTGGTCAGTTATCCCTATCATCTTGCAGATGCTCAGTAGCTGCCCTTCCTGTCTTGTGGCTCTATCAAGTCTTTTTTCTGGTTCCCCGCAATTCATGTGTGCTCTGAGGAGTGGCACCAGCTTCATCTGTAAATTCTCAGACCCCACTTCAGACCCATGAAAACATCTGCATTCTAATAAGAATGCCAGGTGAGTTGGGTTGATATTAATGTGAGAGACACTCTGCTCTGATTCACATCAGTTTTTTGTAGCATATTAATGAGTGAAATGGCAAGTACAATTCATTTCTTCATTGTTTCAAAACTAAGCCAGGAGGCAATATTTAGTGCAAGACACATAAATGTTGTTCTTGATGGTTTTCATATAAAAGCTAATTTCCCAAGAACCAATTTGCTATGATTTGAATGTGTTTCCCAAGAAGCTGTTGCTGGAAACTTAATCCCCAATGCAGCTGTGTTGGAAGATGGGGCCTAATGAGAGCTGATTAGGCCGTGAGGGTGGAGTGAATTGATTAATGCCACTATCAATGGAGTCAGTTTGCTACAAAAGGGGAGTTTGGCCCTCTTTCTCTCTTTCTCTCTCTTTTGCCCTTCCACCTCTGCCATGAGATGACACAGCAAGAAGGCCCTCACAAGATGCTGATCCCTGGAGTTTGGACTTTCCAGCCTCTAGAGCCATAAGCCAATATATTTTGATTCATTATAAATTACTCAGTCTTGGGTGTTCTGTTATAGCAGCACAAAACAGACAAAGACACCATTTTTTAAAGAGCTCTGTTCCTTTTGTATTTCTGTGTACCTAAGTCATAGGGCTGCCTTTGAGACTGAGTAAATGGATGCAAAACCCCTGTGTGGTACCTGGTGCATGGAAAGCATTTGGTAAGCATTACCTCTTACTACTTTAGGTGGATTCTACATGAGAAAAAAAAAATGAGTTATATGTTTCATTGATTTGACAGAATAAATTGAGAAAAATGTGGCCATTAAATGTTCTTATGTTTTCACCCTAAAATCAGCAGCTTCTCACCCTGTTCCCAAATTGACAAGCGGATCAGTATACTCAAAGAACCAGGAGGCGAACGAACCAATCACACACAGCTAAAGATGATGCACCACAAATGGGCATGTTTCATAATTTTTCACAGCCATGTTTGAGGATTATTAATACACAAAAGAGATTTGTTGAATGCTGGGGCTCATTTCCTGTCACTCTATACCAGAAATGGAGATTTGTAAAGGGAGATTTTATGCCAGTTCTTGGTTATTAAAGTTCTTCTAGGCAGTAAAGGAGAATTTTCTGGCTTTCTCTAGAGAAAAGCTGTCTACAACCTCATGAAAAGATAGAATGTTTTAAGTTTGGTAGGAGCCAAGCAAAACAAAGTCATACATTTTTATTTTGAAATCAGATTTTATATGTCTATTCTGTTGTGAATTTATTGTATAGAGTCTTTTACAACTTGGGAGTCAACAGAGGGTTTAGGCTATCGTATCTAATTCATTTATAATTATAACCAGCAAGTTATGTCAGGACAGGGCCGACCTTGGTAGACACAATGTTTCACAATTCCTCACAATCAGACCTTTAGCCCAAATCCCTGGATGGGTAATTAGCAGTGCAGATAATTTCTGCTGTTGACTTTCAGTTTTCCCTCAAAGGATTCCAGGCTCAGTTTGGGCAATGTGTGTTTACTATCTCCTCACAATTTTACAGCAAGACACCCGCTGGGTCTCTCACCCAATGTCAGAAGCTTGATAAACATTCTTGAAGCTGTGAATTGCTAGGAGGATGAGAAATATTGTTTCAAATACCAGTGCGTGAACCTTAGCCTTCATATTAGTTGCCTGTGAAAACAAGACCCTTGATTTTCAGGACACTGGCTTGAAAAAAATCACACAGTGGATTACCATTGAATTCTTTACCCTGCCCTGAAGGATCACAGTGTTAACTGGTCAACTTCTACTCTGCAGAATAAAACTGGTAACACATCAGGAAGGGGCATTTTAGACAGGAAGCCATTTCCAGGGAACACAACTTTGGCAGTGAAAGAGATGTGTTAAATTTATTATGTTAAAATTATATGAATAAAAAGAGTTTGTAAAAGAAAGATGTGGGATAGTTTCAAAAAAGTGAAATCCAGAATAAATAGCTTAGGAGAGTAGGAAGGGGTTTAGAGAAGGAAGGTATGGAACCAACGTCAGCTCCTGAGAAAGTTTAACTCATTTGTAGGAAACTTAAAAAAAAAAAAAAGGATAATAAAATATACAGGCCAGTGTTCAGGTTTGGAGTTCAATTTTTCAACAAATTGAATTAAATTCCTGTGGGACTTCAAGTCAAGCTGTCTGATAGGGCATTTAGATTTTTTTTTTTAGTTGGGCAGGAGATGCTGATAGAAGATGGCAAAAAAGAACTACAAACAAAGCGGAAGCGGGGAAGGCTAGGATGGAACAAATAGACCATTTCAAGCTTTGCTCCCTTGCCCAAGTATGTGGGTGGCTCCCCAATACCTCAGGAGTCTGGGCATAAGTTCTGCCCATTCCAAAAGAAGGGATTTGTTATGTTAGTCTTTGCTTAGAGAAGAAAATCACAGTTGTTGGTTCTGTTATCTGCCATATGTGCACTGGATTCTCATATCTGTATCAGGGGTCCTCTTCTATCTCCAGTTTCCAAAGCCTCCTCTGGAAGCAAGGTCAGAGTTCTTAAATACCTTAACAAAGCTGAGCAGTCAGCCAGCCCCAAGGAGGACTCAGCATTTGTTTGACCTTAGAGCCCACTATTGTCCCACTATGACCCCTTAGTTGGAAATGGGGCCCAGGTGATGAACTGTAGGAGTTTTATAACCATAGAAAATTCAATAAATCACCTGAAGGCAGAAAAATATTTCATCATTAGACAAATTGTAACCAGCTTACGGGAAAATGTCTTCCATTGTGTAAAGACACTGACACAACCACTGCAACATGATTATTTTTGCTATTTGTAAGTTAGACAGAAGTCAAGAATCTTATCTAAAATCATTTGTTATAGGAGGCCATAGGATAAATTCCTGATTTCGAAGAGCAAGTCAATGAGATGGCTGAAACTCTTCTACCTACATCCCTTTCCCCTTATTTAATAATCATGCATACAAGCACATGTATGCAGTGTCCTCCCTTTCTACTGCCCACCTGCAACGGGCTGCCCTGTTCTCTTACCTCTAAAACTACCACCACCTCTGTCATGGGGCAAACCCCAAAACTGGGGCTCAGCCCAGGAGGCCATGTGGTTTCTTGGCACCATGCAAGAAAGAATTCAAGAGCAAGCAGACAGGGTAAAATGAAAGTATGTTGATTTGGCCAGGTGCAGTGGCTCATACCAGTAATCCCAGCACTTTGGGAAGACAAGGTGGATGGATCACCTGAGATCAGGAGTTTGAAAACAGGCTGGCCGACATTGTAAAACCTTAGCTCTACAAAATATACGAAAGTTAGCTGGGTGTGATAATGCATGCCTCTAATCCCAGCTACTCAAGAGGCTGAGGCTTGAGAATCACTTGATCCCAGGAGATATAGGTTGCAGTTAGCTAAGATTATGCCACTATATTCCAGCCTAAACAACAGAGCTAGACTCTATCCGCTGCTCCTCACCAAAAAAAAAAGAAAGTCTGTTTATTAAAAAGTAAAGGGACTGGGCAGGTTTTGGTTAGCTTCTTACTGCATACTGTTTTATCAGCAGGTCTTTGTAACCCATGTAAACAAAAGAGTAGCTAAGACAGGTCCCAATCAATTTAAAAGTTTATTTTGCCAAGGTGAAGGACATGCTCATGACACAGTCTCAGGAGATCCTGAGGACTTGTGCCCAAGATTGTCAGGGTACAGCTTGGTTTTGTATGTTTTAGGGAGACATAAGAGATCAATCAATACATGTAAGATACAGATTTGTTCAGTCAGGAAAGGTGAGACAACTTGAAGTGGAGTGAGGGGTCTTCCAGGTTGTAGGTGGATTCAAAGATTCTCTGATTGGCAATGGTTGAAAGAGTTTATTTAAAGACCTGGAATCAATAGAAAGGAGTGTCTGGGTTAAGATAAGGGGTTGTGGAGACTAAGGTTTTTATTATGCAGATGAAGCCTTTAGATGGCAGGCTCCAGAGAGAATAGATTATAAATATTTCTTATCAGACTTTAAAAAGGTGCTAGACTCTTAATTCTCTCCTAAATCAGGAAAAAGACCTGGAAAAAGAAAAGGATTGTCTACAGAATGTAAATCTTCCCCACAAGAGATAGATTTAAGAGCCATTTCAAAATACATCAAATAAATATGTTTTGGGGTTGAATATGTTGATTTATTTTAGGGCCTACTATCTGTCATATTGGTATCTTATTGCTACAAAGAGTCTGCCTTGTCAGTCTTAAGGTCTCTGTTTTAATGTTCATGCTGGTCAGCTGTGCCTGATTTCCAAAGGGAGGAGAGTAAAATGAGGCATGTTTGACCCACACTTCCCATCACAGCCTGACCTAGTTTTTCAGGTTAACTTAGAAATGTACTTGGCTGAGAGGAGGAGTCTGTTCAATTTGTTGGGAGGCTTAGAATTTTTTTTTTTTGAGATGGAGTTTTGCTCTTGTCACCCAGGCTGGAGTGCAATGATGCAATCTCGGCTCACTGCAATCTCTGCCTCCGGGGTTCAAGCGATTCTCCTGCCTCAGCACCCCCAGTAGCTGGGATTACAGGTGCCTGCCACCACACCTGGCTAATTCTTGTATTTTTAGTAGAGACAGCGTTTCACCATGTTGGCCAGGCTGGTCTCAAACTCCTCACCTCAAGTGATCCATCCGCTTCAGCCTCCCAAAGTGCTCTAATATAGGCATGAGCCATCATGCCCAGCCCTAGAATTTTATTTTTGATTAACACCTGTGTCTTGTGAAACAAGTTCTACCAAATTTCTATCTCACCTCCATCTTCACAGACAAACAATAACAAAAGGGCGTGAAGAAATACAAGATTATGAGGCACAGCAAAGCTGCCAAAGTGTTCTGATTGAATCCCAGGCAATGTCTAAAGACAAAATCACAGCAACTTTAGTTTAAAGATCTTACTTGGCCTATATTTGTGATTCTAGAATCAGGCAACACTTTGTTCTGTAAAATAGAGTGAGTGTTCTGATAATCTGAGCAGAGGAGGTTGGCTTTACAGACAGAAAAGGGCTGAGGAAAGCAGACACAGGGAACAAAAAGATTGGTCATTTCAAAGTTACTTTTCTTACAGGGTTAAAAACAGGGGAGATTGACTAGGCACAATCACTCACACCTATAAAGAAAATGAAAACATTTGGCCCCAAAATATATTTATTTGACATATTCTGAAATGGCTGCCACCTAGTCATCCTGACAGAAGTGGCCTTGCAAAGCTGCCTTAAGTGGTGTATTAGTCCATTCTTACACTGCTATAAAGAAATATACAAGACTGGGTAATTTATAAAGGAAAGAAATTTAATTGACTCACAGTTCTACATGGCTGGGGAGGACTCAGGAAACTCACAGTAATGGTAGAAGGGGAAGTAGGCATGTTTTTCACAGCGGCAGGTGAGACAGTGTGTGTAGGAGGAATGGTCAAACAAGTATAAAACCATCAGATCTCCTCACTCCATCACTATCATGAGAACAACATGGGGGAAACTGCCCCAATGATTCAATCACCTCCCACCAGGTCCTGCTCTTGACAAGCGGGAAGTACGCGGATTATAATTCAAGATGAGATCTGGGTGGGGACATAGACCCAAACCACACCAAGTGGGAAAAATGTGCATCTGTAGAGAATCTCTGTTAATGCAGCCAGGCCCCCTCTTTATACCTTTCCCCAGATCCAGTAGACATCGAGAATCTGAAACCTTTAAAAGTCGGAGAAGAAACAGTTTACCATCTATTCTGTCTGAGGGAGGCTTCATCTACATAACAACTCTGCCTTTGCAGCCAAGCCTCTTCTCCTCCACACCGTTTTACCAGAATCTCTAAGCCCCTAATCTTTCTGTAACCTCAAAATGGTATATAAGTTTCCATAACTCATTTGGAAGTTAGGTCTGCATCCTGAAGACTCCTGTGTATGCATGCTAAATAAATTGGTATGCTCTTTCTCCTATTAATCAATGTGACTCATGTCAGTGATTTTTAGCAAAACTTTAGGGGGCTAAGGGCCTACAGCCCCCACACCTCTAATCCCAGCACTGTAGGAAGCTGAGGCAGGAGGATGGCTTGAGCCCAGGAGTTCGAGACCAGCCTGGGCAATATAGAGAAAGCCCCATATCTACAAAAAAGTTAAAAATTAGCTGGGCCATACACACCTGTCGTCTCAGCTACTATGCAGGCTGAGGCAGGAGGATTATTTGAACTGCAAATAAAAAGGCAGGAGTTTGAGGCTGCAAACAAATATGATGAAAATATCTGGGGATAAATTCATTTATCCTTAGCTATGATCATGGCACTGCACACTTAGCTGAGTAACAGAGCAAGACCCTGTCTCAAAAGAAAAAAAAAAAAACAAAAAAACAGAGGGGACTTCCTTATTATGCGGAATCAGGTTGACTAGCATCTTCCGTTTTTAGGAAAACTGTCCTATTTCAATGTTCAATTTGATTACACGGCACTTAGCACCAGTGACTTCATTCTGGTTTGGCCTGGTCTGCTAGGGCCCAGTGCAGGAGGCCAGCCCAAAACAGTAGCCTCCTATGCACTTTGTTTTGCAGCACAGATGCTCCAAGGGGAGCATGGGCATCAAAATATTTCACTTCCAATTCAACAAATTGCTTCATTTGGAACTGAGTCAAAAAGTTGCTAGCGCTTTTTTACATTGATAATATTCCTAATATATAGTCATATTTTCCTACATCTTAAGGTTTTTCTTCCAAAGAAGCAACAGCTTGGAATTCTTTATAGAGAAAACATGTCTAATGAGTTGAAATCTGCTCCTGCCCTGCACCGAGATTCTATACTCCCAGTAGGCTGACCTTGGATCTGACATTCCTGGTGCTAGAGCTAAGGCCTTTCAGGATTTTAACGTAGAGTAAATTTTCATTTTCTTCTGCTAAAATGGCAGTCCTCCAGCATTTTTTTTCTCATCAGTTGGCAGTGAGTATAAGTTCAGCACTTATTTCCCTGGTTCAGCAAAAATATGTACACACCGCTTTACAGTAAAGATTTAGTAAAATCTCATTTTGGCAGGGAATTACTTATTTGAATTTTGCCAATAAAAGTGAGACAATTTCAAAAAGAGTCTATATGTTATGTTTCATGGTTAATGACAATGGAGTCATTCCAAAATGATTAGACATTTTATTTCTAATTTTACAATTTTTTGAGTTATTTAAAACTTCTCCATTACTTATATAATTTGTCCTTTTTTTCCTGGAAACGATATATTTTTCTCCCCAGTCGATGGATTTGTTCTTATCCATCAAGAATAGGTAAGGATCGAATTATATTCAATATACTACAGAAACAGATCTTCTCTCTCTGATATTAGTTTAATTTTTCTTTCCATTAGAATCAATTCATTGATACTTTCACTTTGTTTCAATAACAAATATGAAGAAAATATCTGGGGATAAATTATTCATTTATCCTCAACTTTGTTTCTCTCTCTCTCTTCTTTTTTTTTTGAGACAGTTTCGCTCTTGTTGCCCAGGTTGCAGTGCAATGGCGTGATCTTAGCTCTCCACAACCTCCACCTCCCAGGTTCAAGGGATTCTCCTGCCTCAGCCTCCCGAGTGGCTGGGATTACAGGCATGCACCACCACGCCCAGCTAATTTTTTTGTATTTTTAGTAGAGACAGGGTTTCTCTATGTTGGTCAGGCTGGTCTCAAACTTCCAACCTCAGGTGATCCGCCCACCTCGGCCTTCAAAAGTGCTGGGATTACATGCATGAGCCACTGCACCGGCCTCTTTTTTAATATTCTTCCCATTACTTGATAATCTTAGTCCATAATCAGTCCTATTTTAGAATCATGTGATCACTGTGGTATTTCATTGCTTGCTGGGTTTGAGATAGAAAGAGTGTGTGTGTGTGTGTGTGTGTGTGTGTGTGTGTGAAATCATGTTTATTTCACCTTAAAAATCAAAGATAATTTTCAAGTCAGGTAACCTGATGCCTCCAGCTTTGTTCTTTTTGCTTAGGATTGTCTTGGCTATGTGGGCTCTTTTTTCATTCCATATAAAGTTTAAGGTGGTTTTTTCCAGTTCTGTGAAGAAGGTCAATGGTGTTTGATGGGGATAGCACTGAATCTATAAATTACTTTGGGCAGTATGGCCATTCTCACAATATTGATTCTTCCTAACCATGAGCATGGAATGTTTTTTCCATCTGTTTGTGTCATCTCTTATTTCCTTAAGCAGTGGTTTGCAGTTCTCCTTGAAGAGGTCCTTTACATCCTTTGTTAGTTGTATTCCTAGGTATTTTATTCTCTTTGTAGCAATTGTGAATGGGAATTCAATCTTTATTGGGCTCTTTGTTTGTCTGTTATTGGTATATAGGAATGCTTGTGATTTTTGCACATTGACTTTGTATCCTGAGACTTTCCTGAAGTTGCTTATCAGTTTAAGGAGATTTTGGGCTGAGACGATGGGGTTTTCTAAATATACAGTCATGTGATCTGCAAATAGAGACAATCTGACTTTCTCTTTTCCTAATTGAATTCTCTTCATTTCTTTTCTTTTTTTTTTTTTTTTCCTGATTGTTCTGGCTAGAACTTCCAATACTATGTTGAATAGGAATGGTGAGAGAGGGCACACTTCTCTAGTGCCAGTTTTCAAAGGGAATGCTTCCAGTTTTTGCCCATTCAGTATGATATTGGCTGTGGGTTTGTCATAAATAGCTTTTATTATTTTTAGATATGTTCCACTGATACCTAGTTTATAGAGAGTTTTTAGCATAAACAGCTGTTGAATTAAGGCTACAGTAATCAAAACAACATGGTACTGGTACCAAAACAGAGATATAGACCAATGGAACAGAACAGAGGCCTCAGGAGTAATGCCACACATCTACAACCATCTAATCTTTGACAAACCTGACAAAAACAAGCAATGGGGAAAGGATTCCCTGTTTAATAAATGGTGTTGAGAAAACTGGCTAGCCATGTGCAGTAAACAGAAACTGGACTCCTTCCTTGCATCTTATACAAAAATTAACTGCAGATGGATTAAAGACTTAAACATAAGCCCTAACACCATAAAAAACCTAAAAGAAAACTTAGGCTTGTACCATTCAGGACATAGGCATAGGCAAGGACTTCATGACTAAAACACCAAAAGCATTGGCAACAAAAGCCAAAATAGACAAATGGGATCTAATTAAACTCCAGAGCATCTGTACAGCCAAAGAAACAATCATTAGAGTGAACCAGCAACCAACAGAATGGGAAAAAATTTTTGCAATCTACCCATCTGACAAAAGGCTAATATACAGAATCTACAAAGAACTAAAACAGATTTACAAGAAAAAAACAAACCCATTCAAAAGTGAGCAAAGGACATGAACAGACACTTTTCAAAAGAAGACATATATGAGGCCAACAAATGTGAAAAAATGCTCATCATCACTGGTCATTAGAGAAATGCAAATTAAAACTACACTGAGATACATCTCACGCCAGTTAGAATGGTGATCATTAAAAAATCTGGAGACAACAGATGCTGGAGAGATTGTGGAAAAATAGGAACACTTTTACACTGGTGGGGGAGTGTAAATTAGTTCAACCATGTGAAAGACAGTGTGACAATTCCTCAAGGACCAGAAATAGAAATTCCATTTGACCCAGCAATCTGATTACTGGGCATATATCCAAAGGATTATAAATCGATCTATTATAACAACACATGAACACGTATGTTCACTGCAGCACTGTTTACAATAGTAAAGATTTGGAACCAACCCAAATGCCCATCAAAGACAGACTGGATAAAAAAATGTGGCACATATACACCATGGAATACTATGCAGCCATAAGAAGGATGAGTTCATGTCCTTTGCAGGCACATGGATGAATCTGGAAACCATCATTCTTAGCAAACTGACACAAGAACAGAAAACCAAACACCACATGTTCTCACTCATAGGTGGGTGTTGAACAATGAGAACACATGGACACAGGGATAAGAACACCACACACGAGTCTGTTGAGGGGTGGGGGACTAGGGAAGGGATAGTAGGGTTGGGGAGATTGGGGAGGGATAACATTAAGAGAAATACCTAATGTAGGTGATGGGGGGATGGAGGCAGCAAACCACCACGGCTTCTGTATACCTATGTAACAATCCTGCAAGATCTGCACATGTACCCCAGACCTTAAAGTAAAATTTAAAAAAGATAAAGATATTTGCCTCTATTACATAATGCTTTAATCACCGGTGCTACAATGGCAATTGCAGATGGAATCCTAACCTATGCAAAGGCTGTGGCCAAGAGATTTCTCCCAGAAGCCACCCTGTGGTAGTCCTCAGACCCTTCTCTTTGGAAGGAATCTGTACTTCCTACATCCTCCTGCCTACATCCTACATTCCTATCTCCTCCCAGGATATTTAGTGGCCACCTAGGCAAATGCTATGACTTTTGGCTTTCTTACTTCCCACACACCAAGGACTTTTCCTGCCCCTGTCACATACAGTTATATGTTAAAGAGTTTGTTTAACATCCATGCCAGTGGTCTTGCTCATTACTCCAAGATAAAAGAGTTATCAGAATGGACAAATAAACCTTAATCTATTCTCTTTCTCCAAAATAACATTTAACATTTTCTCATCCATTGAGATAACCAGTCAGAGAACATACATTAAAGTCAGGAGTGGTCTTTCTTCCTGGGGCTTTGGTTCACAAATCTTCCCCCATGCACTGACTCTTGATTCTAAATGGAACCAGTGACATTTTACAGAGGGAAAATCCAACATTCTTTGCTTCTGGTCCATCTGGGATAATTTTTTTCATTAAATTCCCAGTATTTTTTTCTTGTTCTTCTCATTGATCTATTGTTGATTTTTAAAACTACTACCCCATGATTCTGCTTTCTTTCTAATCCTTCATCATTTATTCTGCCTATAGACAGAGAAGGGCTCCAAGCTCCACATAGGAAACTTGTCTAGGATTTCCTAAAAGATCATTTCCAACCATTGGAATCCAGAGATCTCAGATGTATTTAGTGTCTATGGCAGGCAGACCAATGGTCACCCAAGGACACCCGTGTCCTAATCCCTGGAACCTGTGAATATAGCACTTTATATGGCAAAAGGACTTTATAATTGTGATTAGATTAAAATTCTTGCAACGGGGGTAATTCTGGATAATCTGTGTAGCCCCAATGTGATTTTATAAAAGTGCAAGAAGTCAGAGTTACAAGGGATATGCAGACAGCTCAAAGGCTGGAGTGATACACTGCCATGAGCCAAGGAATGTGGGGCCTCTAGAGGCTGGGAAAGACCCAGAGTCGATTCTCCCCAGGGTCTCCAGAAGGAAGGCAGCTTTGCTGACACCATGATTTCAGCCCAGTGAGACTCATTCTGGGTTGCTGACCTCTAGCACTGTAACATAATAAATTTGCATTGTGCTAAGCCACCAATTTTTAGGGACTTTATTACAGCAGTAATAAGAAATGAATGTTGTGTCTTTTATTTCTTCATTTACCACCTTAGTTCTTTTCACACTATCATCACTTGCTCTTTAATGTCTGTTATTTGTTAATGTCCTTTCCCCCTATTTTTTCTACCTGTATTTCACTGAGGATATCTAAGTTCTGAGCACTGACACCATCCTCTAAATGGCCATGTGCTGCTCCTGCCCTTAACAATCTTCTATCTTTGTTTCCTGCTAATTATTACACTCTAGAGGAGAGTGCTGCACAGTTCTTGATAGGGACTCAGCACACTTTCATCTCCATATTTTAAACACGTTTTGCACTCTCTCTCTCTCCTTTCCCAAAACTGTTCTGTCTTCTTGAAGGTAATTAATCCTTTTCTTTTCATAAGACTGGAGAAAAGTGCCTCCCTCACCATATGTCCCATTTTTCATATTTTTCTACTTGATAATGGATCTTGCCTCTGCTGTCCTAAAAGTGATCATATTGGTATTTAGTTGCTTGCTGAGTTTTAGAGAGAGAGAGAGAGAGAGAGTGTGTGTGTGTGTGTGTTTGTGTGTGTGTGTATCTGTGTGTGTGTATAATATATACCCTTTATCTTTTTTCAAGGTTTAATCTTTAGCTAATTAACTTCAAGTAAGAAATTCCCCATCTTCTAAGTCTAAGCAACTACTCTGCTACCCAAATTTATATGTCTTTTCTATTTTTAATCCAATCAGCCACATCTTTCATTTAAAATGTAAAGGCATGCCCATATTCTCAGACCATCCTTCTAAAAACTCACTTCCTGCAAGATTCAAAGTCTTCTGAGACTGTATATCTCTCCTTTGCTTATAAGATTTGATTTCTCATGAGACACATAGGTAGTTTTCTTTATCAAACTGTGTAATGAGAGTATAAATTGGTAAATTTCTCAGGCAAGCAATTGGACAACAAATTTAAAGGCCTTGAAAACCTCAGAGCTTTGTCACAGCAATTCATGAATAAATTTTGTAAAGTTAGAATTTCATAGGAATTCATGACATAAATGTATTTGTTTACTTATGATATAAATTTATGAAATAATTGGAGACACACACAAATATTTACATATACATATTTGTGATTGAATCATTTATGCAAAATGTAGGCAACAAAAAAAATAATGAATGTGTTACCCTATAAAATCAAACACTGTGCAGTAAAATTTGAAAAATTGGATTTCTAAAGGATCAGATTTTCAGAAATGATTTAATGACATAGGAAAGTGTCCATGATTCAAATCTTAAAAACAAAAACAGAAGCAAATTCCAAGGTACAAGGTGGCTATAATATGAACTCAGGAAAGCACAGACACACACTCATTCACACACAAAATGAAAAGTACCATAAAGAAATACACCAATCTGTTAATAGTATTTATCTCTACATGGTGACTGGGAAGGGCATCTGCAACTACCTAGGCAATCCGACAATACCAAGACAGTTCACAAAGCAGCTGGGCAGAGGCTGCAGCAGCTCAGCAACGCCTCTACTGGCAGACTGTGACTAGAATACTCCATGCAGGGCAGGGCATCTCTGAAAAAAGGCAGCAGCAGGTCAGGAACTTATAAATAAAGCCAACATTCCTAGTCAGAGCACCTGGGGAAAGAGGTGGTTATGAGTTCTGCTGCAGCAGACTTAAAGACTTAAAGGTACCTGCCCAGCAGCTCTGCACAGAACAACAGAGCTCTCAGCACAGCATTTGAGCTCTTATAACAGACAGACTGTCTCCTCAAGCAGATCCCTGACCCCTGTATACCAAAAGAGATATCTCATAAAGGAGAGTTCAGGCTGACATCTGGTGGGTACCCTTCTGGGACGAAGATAACAGAAGAAGAAACTGGTAGCAACACTTACTGTTCTGCAGCCCCCACAGGCTATCCTCAGGCAAGCAAGGTCTGGAGTGGACCTCCAGCAGTCCTGCAGCAGAGGGGCCTGACTATTAGAAGGAAAACTAAGAAACAGCTTCAACATCAACAAAAAGGACATCCACTCAGAAACCCCATCAGAAAGTCACCAATTACAAAGACCACAGGTAGACAAAGCCACTAAGATGGGAAGAAACTAGCACAAAAAGGATGAAAACACCAAAAACCAGAACGCCTCTCCTCCTCCAAGGGATCACAACTCCTCACCAGCTAGGGATCAAAGATGGATGGAGAATGAATCTGATGAATTGACAGAAACAGGCTTCAGAAGGTGAGTAATAACAAACTTCACAGAGCTAAAAGAACATGTGCTAACCCAATGCAAAGAAACCAAGAACCTAGAAAAAAGATTAGATGAAATGCTGATTAGAATAAACAGGTTAGAGAAGACTATAAATGACTTAATGGAGCTGAAAAACATAGCAGGAGAACTTCATGAAACATATACAAATTTCGATAGCTGAATTGACCAAGCAGAAGAAAGGATATCAGAGATTGAAGATCAACCCAATGAAATAAAACGAGAAGGCAAGATTAGAGAAAAAAGAGTGAAAAGCAATGAACAAAGCCTCCAAGAAATATGGGATTATGTGAAAAGACCTAATCTACGTTGTGATGGAAAGAATGAATCCAAACTGGAAAATACTCTTCAGGATATTATCCAGTAAAACTTCCCCAACCTAGCAAGGCAGGCAAACATTCAAATCCAGGAAATACAGATACCACAAAGATACTCCTCAAGAAGAGCAACCCCAAGGCACATAATCGTCAGATTCACCAGGGTTGAAATGAAGGAGAAAATGCTAAAGGCAGCCAGAGAGAAAGATCAGGTTACCCACAAAGGGAAGCCCATCAGACTCACAGTGGATCTTTCAGTAGAAACCCTATAAGCCAGAAGAGAGTGGGGGCCAATATTCAACATCCTTAAAGAAAAGAACTTTCAACCTAGAATTTCATGTCCAGCCAAACTAAGCTTCATAATTGAAGGATAAATAAAATCCTTTATGGACAAGTAATTGCTGAGAGATTTTATCACCACCAGGCCTGCCTTACAAGAGCTCCTGAAAGCAGCACTAAACATAGAAAGGAACAACCAGGACCAGCCACTCCAAAAAGGTACCAAATGGTAAAGACCATCAACACAATGAAGAAAATGCATCAACTAATGGGCAAAACATCCAGCTAGCATCAAAATGGCAGGATCAAATTCACACATAACAATATTAACCTTAAATGTAAGTGGGCTAAATGCCCCAATCAAAAGACACAGACCGGCAAATTGGATAAAAAGTCAAGAACCATTGGTGTGCTGTATTCAGGAAACCCATCTCACGTGCAAGGACACACATAGGCTCAAAATAAAGGGATGGAGGAAAATTTATCAAGCAAATGGAGAGCCAAAAAAAGCAGGAGTGGCAATCCTAGTCTCTGATAAAAGGGACTTTAAACTAACAATGATCAAAAGAGACAAAGGAGGGCATTACATAATGGTAAAAGGATCAATGCATCAAGAAGAGCTAATGATCCTAAATATATATGCACCCAATACAGGAGCACCCAGATACATAAAGCAAGTTCTTAATAACCTAAAAAGAAACTTAGACTCCCACACAATAATAGTAGGAAACATTAACACTCCACTGTCAATATTAGATCAACGAGACAGAAAATTAACAAGGCTATTCAGGATTTGAACTCAGATCTGGATCAAGTGGACCTAATAGACATCTACAGAAATCTCCACTGCAAATCCACAGAATATACATTCTTCTCAGCACCACATTTCACCTACTCTAAAGTTGACCACATAATCGGAAGTAAATCACTTCTCAGCAAATGCAAAAGAAAGAAAATCATAACAAACAGTCTCTCAGACCACAGTGCAATCAAATTAGAACTCAGAATTAAGAAACTAACTCAACACAGCTTCATGGAAACTGAACAACTGGCTCCAGAATGTCGACTGGATAAACAATGAAATGAAGGCAGAAATAAAGATGTTCTTTGAAACCAATGAGAATGAAGACAAAACATACCAGAATCTCTGGGACACATTTAAAGCAGTGTCTAGAGGGAAATTTATAGCAATAAATGCCCACCAGAGAAGCAAGGAAAGATCTAAAATCAATGCTCTATCATCAAAATTGAAAGAGCTAGAGGAGCAACATCAAAAAAACTCAAAAGCAAGCAGAAGATAAGAAATAACTAAGATCAGAGCAGAACTGAAGGAGATAGAGACACAAAAAAAACCCTTCAAAAAAATCAATAAATCCAGGAGCTGGTTTTTTGAAAAGATCAACAAAATAGACAGACTGCTAGCCAGATTAATAAAAAAGAAAAGAGAGAAGAATCAAATAGATGCAATAAAAAATGAAAAAGGGGACATCACCACCGATTCCACAGAAATACAAACTACCATCAGAGATTACTACAAAGAACTCTATGCACATAAACCAGTAAATCTGGAAGAAATGGATAAATTCCTGGACATTTGCACCCTCCCAAGCCTAAACCAGGAAGAAGTTGAAACCTTGAACAGACCAATAACAAGGGCTGAAGTTGAGGGAGCAATTACTACCAAAGAAAAAAAGTCCAGGTCCAGATGGGTTCACAGCTGAATTCTACCAGACGTACAAAGAGGAGCTGGTATCATTCCTTCTGAAACTATTCCAAAGAATACAAAAAGAGGGAATCCTTCCCAAATCATTTTATTAGATCAACATCATTCTGATACCAAAACCTGGCAGAGACTCAACAAGAAAAGAAAACTTTAGGCCAATATCCATGATGAACATAGATGCAAAACTCTTCAATAGAATACTGGCAAACTGACTTCAACAGCACATCAAAAAGCCTATCCATCACGATCAAGTAGGCTTCATCCTGGGGATGCAAGGCTGGTTCAACATACGCAAGTCTGTAAACATAATCCACCACATAAACAGAACCAAAGACAAAAACCACATGATTATCTGAATAGATGCAGAGAAGGCCTTCGACAAAATTCAACAGCCCTTTATACTAAAAACTCTCAATAAACTAGGTATTGAAGGAACATATCTCAAAATAATAAAAGCTATTTACAACAAATCTACAGCAAATATCATACTGAATGGGCAAAAGATGGAAGCATTCCCTTTGAAATCCAGCACTAGACAAGGATGCCCTCTGTCACCACTCCTATTCAATATAGTATTGGAAGTTCTAGCCAGAGCAATTAGGCAAGGAAAAAAAGGGTATTCAATTAGGAAAGGAGGAAGTCAAACTGTCTCTATTTGTAAACGACATGATTGTATATTTAGAAGACCCTATCATCTCAGCCCAAAATCTCCTAAAACTGATAAGCAACTTTGGCAAAGTCTCAGGATACAAAATCAATGTGCATAAATCACAAGTATTTCTATACACCAATAACAGACTAACAGAGAGCCAATTCACAATTGCTACAAAGAGAATAAAATACCTAGGAATACAACTAACAAAGGATGTAAAGGACCTCTTCAAGGAGAACTACAAACCACTGCTCAAGGAAATGAGAGAGGACACAGATGGAGAAACATTCCATGCTCATGGTTAGGAAGAATCAATACTGTGAAAATGGCCATACTGCCCAAAGTACCCTATAGATTCAATGCGATCCCCATCAAGCTGCCAATGACCTTCTTCACAAAACTGAAAAAATTCACCATAAACTTCATATGGAACCAAAAGAAAGCCTGCATAGCCAAGACAATCCTAAGCAAAAAGAACAAAGCAGGAGGCATCACGCTACCTGACTTCAAACTATATTACAAGGCTACAGTAATCAAAACAGCATGGTACTGGTACAAATACAGAGATATAGACCAATGGAGCGGAACAGAGACCTTGGAGGCAATGTCACACATCTACAACCATCTGATCTTTGGCAAACCTGACAAAAACAAGCAATGGGGAAAGGATTCCCTGTTTGATAAATGGTGTTGGGAAAACTGGCTAGCCATATGCAGAAAGCAGAAACCAGACCCTTTCCTGACATCTTACACTAAAATTAACTTTAGATGGATTAAAGACTTAAACATAAGACCTAACACCATAAAAACCGTAGAAGAAAACTTAGGAAAAACTATTCAGGACACAGGCATAAGCAAGGACTTCATGACTAAAACACCAAAACCACTGGCAACAAAAGCCAAAATAGACCAATGGGACCTAATCAAACTCCAGAGCTTCTGTACAGCCAAAGAAACAATCATTAGAGTGAACCAGCAACCAAGAGAATGGGAAAAAATTTTTGCAATCTACCCATCTGACAAAGGTCTAATATCCAGAATCTACAAAGAACTAAAACAGATTTACAAGAAAAAAACAAACAAACCTATCCAAAAGTGGGTGAAGGATATGAACAGAAACTTTTCAAAAGAAGACATATATGAGGCCAACAAACATATGAAAAAATGCTCATCATCACTGGTCATTAGAGAAATGCAAATCAAAACCACATTGAGATACCACTTCACGCCAGTTAGAATGGTGATCATTTAAAAATCTGGAGACAACAGATGCTGGAGAAGATGTGGAGAAATAGGAACACTTTTACACTGTTGGTGGGAGTGTAAACTAGTTCAACAACTGTGGAAGACAGTGTGGCAATTCCTCAAGGACCTAGAAATAGAAATTCCATTTGACCCAGCAATCCCATTACTGGGTATATACCCAAAGGACTATAAATCGTTCTATTATAAAGACACATGCACACGTATGTTCATTGTGGCACTGTTTACAATAGTGAAGACCTGGAACCAACCCAAATGCCCACTGACGATAGACTGGACAAGGAAAATGTGGCACATATACACCATGGAATATCATGCAGCCATAAAAAACAATGAGTTTGTGTCCTTTGTAGGGACATGGATGAGTCTGGAAACCATCATTCTCAGCAAATTGACACAAGAACAGAATATCAAACACTGCATGTTCTCACTCAAAGGCAGATGTTGAACAATGAGAACACAGGAACACAGGGAGGGGAGCATTGCACACTGGGGTCTGTTAGAGGGTGCCAAGGGAGGGACACCGGTGGGGGTGGGGAGGTCAGGGAGGGATAACACGGGGAGAAATGCCAGATGTAGGTGATGGGGGAATGGAGGCAGCAAACCACATTGCCATGTGTGCACCTATGCAACAATCCTGCATGATCTGCACATGTACCCCAGAACCTAAAGTACAATAAAATAATAATACTAATAAAATAAAAATAAATATACCAATCTGTTAATAGTATTTATCTCTACATGGTGATTATGTTAATAGTGACCTTTGTTTTTTTAATTAAATTTAATTATTTTATTTTATTTTTTGAGACAGAGTTTCACTCTAGTCACCCAGACTGGAGTGCAATGGCATGATCTTGGCTCAGTGCAATCTTCGCCTCCTAGGTTCAAGTGATTCTCCTGCCTCAGGCTCCCCAGCAGCTAGGATTACAGATGACTACCACCATGCCTGGCTAATTTTTGTATTTTAGTAGAACAAGATTTCACCGTGCTGGCCAGGCTGGTCTTGAACTCCAGACTCTAGAGCACTTTTAGATGTATGGCAAAATTGAGTGAAAACTACAGATTTCCCACATACTCCTGTCCCCACACATGCATGATTTTCCCCATGATTTACATCTCACACCAGAGCGGTACATTTGTTACAAGCAGTAAACCTACATTGATGCATAATTATCACTCAAAGTCAGTAGTTTACATTAGGGTTCAGTTTTAATCTTTTGTATTCTATGGTTTTCTACAAATGTACAATTTCCAGCATGATAGTATCATACAGAGTAGTTTCATTGCCCAAAAAATCCTCTGTACTCTATTTATCTCTTGTCTCTCCCTCTCCCAACTTCTGGCAACCAGGGATCTTTTCACCTCTCTATTTTCCTTTTACATGATGTCATATAGTTGACATTATGTAAAAGTGTGTAGCCTTTTCAGGTGGGCTTCTTTCACTTAGTAATATACATTTAGGGTTTCTCCACAATCTTTCATAGCTTGATAGCTCATCTTCTTTTAGCACTAATATTTTATTGTTTTGATATTCTATCATTTACTTATCTATTTACCTACTGAATGACATCTGAGTTTCTTTCAAGTTTTGGACTGTTGCTTCATCTAGGCAATTATGAATAAAGTGGCTATAAACATCTGTGCTTAGGTTTTTGTGTGGACATAAGTTTTCCGTTTCCTTGGGTAAATACCAAGAAGCATAATTTCTGGGTCCTATGGTAAGAGTATGTTTACTTTTGAAAGAAACTGCCTAACTACTTTCCAAAGTGGCTGCACCATTTTCCCTTCCCACCAACAATGAATGAGAGTTCCTGTTGCTCCACATCCTCACCAACATTTGCTGTTGTCAATGTCCTGGATTTTGGACATTCTAAAAGATGGGTAGTGTTATTTCATTGCTGTTTTAATTTGCAACTTTCTAATGACATATGATGTCGAGTATCTTTTCATATGCTCATTTGCCATCTGTATATCTTCTTTGCTGAGGTGTCTATTTAGATCCTTTGCCTATTTTTCAATCAGATTGTTTTCTTATTGTTGAGCTCTAAGAGTTCTTTATTTTGGAAAGCAGTCTTTTATCAGATGTGTCTTTTGCAAGTATTTTCTCAAGCTCATGGATTGTCTTCTCCTCCTCTTGAGACACACTTACTATTTTTTTTAAGTTCAGGGGTACATGTGCAGGTTTGTTATAGAGGTAAACTCATGTCATAGGAGTTTGTTGTGCAGATTATTTCATCACCCAGGTGTTAAGCCTAGCACCCATTAGTTATTTTTCCTAATCTTCTCCCTCCTCCCACCCTTCATCCTCCAGTAGGCCCCAGTGTCTGCTGTTTCTCTTTATGGAGATACATTTATTTTTAATTAAAATTTAAAACAAAATAATATGCAGTAAAATAAGCTATCATATTATTTATTTTTACATTTTTGTAAATGTGTTAAAAATACCATGAATTCCTACCAATGCCTTCTGATATCACAGTCTCCTTCTAGCCTTGTCTTTGTTCATTTGTATTTACCCTCTATCAATGAGTAATAGGAGGCAAAAGGAGGCTTAGGACCCAGAGCCTCGATGGAGCCTGAGTTCAGCTTGCAGAGCATGGTGATGCTGCTGGGAGCCAGATATCCCCAGACACTCTGAAGTATCCTTGCTAGGACACATTCAAACTCCTTCAGTTCCCAGAACTTCCGTGACTCCTTCAAAAGCCTGGAAAACAAAAGGTTGCTCTCTCTCTTCTTATATGAGGAGGAGGTTAACCAAGACACTTGTACTCAGTAAAACCTGGTTGGAGTCCTTCAATAGTGACTGAGAATTTATTGCCTTGAGTGCAAAACTATTTAGAGTCTAGTTAAGAATTTTCTGGAAAACAGTAAAGTACAAGAAAAATGCCTATTGAAATAATAACTGTCATTTAAATTTGTGTGTGTGTGTGTGTGTGTGTGCTATGGACTTGATTCTTTTAGAAGAGAAGACTTGAAGACTTGTCAAAGCTGTCCTCTTGGGTGTGGTGGTGGCAAAATGTTATAAAATGAGGATGATAAGTTAGTAGTTTGGGGCAACTTGTGAATTGCAGGGTTTCAATTTCAGCCCTGGTGCTTCATTGACTCACTCTTTACTAATGTGAAGGCTCATGACAGGTGAAAAATGTTCACCTTACACACTGGAGTGCCGCTTTTTGCCCCGGGTGTGGCCACATCCAACTCAAAGCAGTTCAGGAGAGAGTCTCTATGGCCTAGCTTTCTGAAAACAGAATACTATACACACACCAAAAGAATAAAAGAGGGCGGGGGGAGTGAGGAAAAGAAATCACAGCTGCCCATTTGGGCTCAGACCTTAGATCATTATGTGACTTTTGGCTTTAAAATTTCAGGAACAGTCAGATTTTAAATTTTAACAGGCAGTTTCTACGGAATTATTTTTCTGGCAGGAGAGATACAGGCACAGAGGGAAGCTCCCTGGACTACAAAGGGACACTTTAGGGCCCATAGGGACAAGGCTGCATCTTCTTTATCATGGTAGGCGTCAGCTGTCACTGGAAATAATTGTTCCCCTGACATTTTTGCCAAATGCAGAACTAGGAAAGGCCCTTCCACTATTTTTATCTTCATTCAGACTCTAGTAATTTTTTTAATTTCTAAATTTTCTTTTGCCTTAAAAATATTAATCTACCATTTCCACTTTCAGAAATGTATTCTAGATCTATGTTGAGAAATGTATGAAAATATTTACCACCTGTGAAGTTCATCATATATTTATGATATTGTACAAGACATTAAACAATCTAAGTAGTAGTCCTGGTTAAGTAGATTATGACAATTAATTGATACAATGGACTATAATGCAATTGTTTTAAAATGTTTTTTCAAAGTCTGTTTAATATTTTCATCAGTCCAATCAGATCTCTTTTACCTGTATGCCAGAGAGACTTTATTGAACTGATGAAAATGTTCTAAAACTGATAATAGTGATAGCTCCACAACTTGGTAACTTTACTAATCATTGAATTGCACACTTGAAATGGGTGAATTATATGATGTGTAAAATGTGTCTCAATAAAGTTGCAAGAAAATTGCTGATTTCTGAGACCTAGATCACTGCTGCTATCCATGGGTCAGAGTAGGGATGTCACGGACATTAGTTAATACATGCAGTATAGTCTGAGTTCCCTTGGCAGTTGTTGAAACGTCAATCATAACTCCTCCTAAGATTATTCTCCTAGTTCCTAGGTCCAGGTTCCTATTCTCCTAGGAGAATATACATACTTGGAATTGTTATTTTCAGTACCTGGGATAATTCCCATTTCAGCCCGTAGACCCACTGAGTAGAAAGGAAAACTGGAAAGTCCATGAACCCGTTATAGTGATGAAATCACACTCTGGTCCTGCCAAGTAGGAACTGGTGCACACATCCTAAATCACTGGGAGAGGCAAGCTGCCAGAGGGAGAGAAATGAACACCATGACCATGTAGGGCTCACCCTGATAAAGCACTGGGGTCTAGTGTCCTGGAGCACATCGGGATACCCCTCCCAGACAAAGGACAAGCAGCTAAACCTAGAACTCCTCACCTCCAAGAAGAAGACACATTGGACTTTGGATGCCATAGCAATATAGTCCGTAACTTTTGGGTGACCCATTTTGATTCACTTACTGTTTTTCCAAATTACTTCCAGTCTTGATTGGTATCCAGAAAAAAAAAGCATCAAGTGATGCAGCTGCAGTAAAAGCAGCTGGGTTCATCAACTTACAGACTGGTAGAGCCAACTGAGGGCAAAGTACCCAAACAGCTTGGCTGCTGTCTGAAGCCTGCAGTGAGCCCCAGTGGAGAATGAGAGGCTCCACATTCTCATCACCAGGAATTACCTTCCTTTGAGAGAACATTTCTTAGTTTGCAACTAAGTCTGTGGAGACTCAGCGTCTGACTATATCACCAGGTGCTGTAGACACTGTTGGCTGTCAAACCAATTTTCCTTTGTGTTCAAACCCTTATCCCCATGTCTGTGTTAACAGGACTGGAGGAGCTGTGTTATCAAATACCCCTCCGCTTCTGTAGACGAGGATTGGGTAGGATGCCACAGGTCACAGTTTTGGCCAATAAGACCAAAGCAGAAGTCCCTGCAAAGATAACTGCAAAAGTGCTGGTCATGGGTCACTGAGCCTGCTTCCCCTCAGACTTATTTCTATAGGAGTACAAGAGAAAAGCAAAGTCCCATGTGCTGAAGTCACTATGAGTTGAATACTCTGTTGTTTGCATCCTGAAGCATCCCCAACTGATACACCACAGATCTGTGTGACTTGAGCAGCCCTTGAAGACCTGGGAATTGTCAGTTTCATCTTAGAGAAGCTTTGCACTCCATTGTCTAGCAAGCCTACAGCACCCAGTCTCAGAGAGGCTCATCTCATCACCTTGTTCCTTTTTCTTCAGGCTTCACTTTTATCTTCAGGGGACATTGCTGAGGAACAATTGATTAGGAATAAACAGATGACTCTGCAGGACATCACAACTCAGCAGTGGCACTAAAGGTCAGTGGGGGAGGAACCTCCCTGCAGTGAGCAGAATGGTACAAGAGCAGCAGAATATCTGTGTTCTCTGGGGCTGCTCCCAGGCTGGATGAGATGTCCTACTTTGTCACTGTGGGTCAGCATCCGCCTCCAATCAGCAATCTCTTGCATGGTGGGATACTAGAGAGTGGCCAAACTGTCGGAAAGGAGGCAATGAATGGGGTCAAAATCGATTCTCCACAACCTACTTTGCCATCCCCACTGCATAGTGCCCAAATGGCTGGCACCATCCACCAAATTGAGATTTTAATAGTTACCATACCCTGGGAACAGCCAGATTCTGGGTGGCACAGTGACTGCACCGAGCATCTTCCATCAGAGAAGCACAGCCATTCTGCTTCATCTGAATTAAGATGAACTTTGTGCTTCAGTTTGTATTCACGGTACTTTCAGCATCACTATCCCAGACTTTCTAAACATCCTATACTGTCATGTTGCCCCACATCACATTGCTTCTGGCAAATAATTAATTTCATAAACAAAAGAAAGGCACTACCTTAATGTTTGTGGGACTCACTTGTCTTATCAGGTGTAATATCCTCCAGATGTAGGAGGTAAATAGATTCTTAAATACATATTAAAAACACCCCAGCTGGGAGAAAACATCTTGTGAGGCTGGGATGCTATCCTGTGGGTGCAATATGTCCAATGAACCAGCAGTCAGTATGTGGTACTTTCTGACCATTGGCCAAAATACATGGATCTAAGGGTAAGAATGAAGGTGGCATGCCTCATGATTAGACCTATGGCCTAATGAAACATTTGTACTTCAGCACTTTTCTTATTTGGAAGTTTACTAGCTGTGGAAGAAACCCTTCTAGCAAGGATCACAACAATGTCTCCAACTACATGGCCATTTATGTTTTCAGGCCATTTGGCACAAAAAAAAAAAAAAGAAAAGAAAAAAGTAGGGAGGAGAAGTTGTAGTGTTTGGGGGGCAGAGGTCCTAGTTATGGAGGAAATACTGAAGTTTTTTACACAATGGCAACAGGAAGGCAAGTGAATGGAGCCCAGGTGATTCTCTCAATCGTTATGCTACCATGCCCAATGCTACCACTGTATATGGGATAGAATGCCAAGGGTTGATCTTGGTTGGTAATGAAAAGTTGAGTTATACCAATGGGTAAACAACAGCTTAGTTATTGTCTGAAGGCAAAAGGAACAGAGAATACATTATGGGGAATGCAGTTTCCATTGATGTTGTCTTACGTGCTGGGTCATGCTATGTTCATTATTTTTTTTTTTTAGTGATCTTCTTTTTCCTTTTCTTTC
Source organism: Aotus nancymaae (assembly GCF_030222135.1). NCBI lineage: Eukaryota > Metazoa > Chordata > Mammalia > Primates > Aotidae > Aotus > Aotus nancymaae. The sequence goes on along the minus strand of NW_026988570.1, from coordinate 3,909,891 downwards.
CCATATTGTATATAGGTGTGCAAGGGTCCTGGTAGTACTAACACTGAAACTAAGAGCATAGATTGCAGGATATTGAGAGGGCACGGCAATTGCTCTAGAAGACTGTGTATTACCCAAGGAACGTGGAGTTGGTTAAAGTAAATGACTACAACTTGAATCATATTCCACTGAGGAGTGCTGTGCTTTTAATCATACAAGAAAGGGCTATATTATTTTAGGCAGGAGAACTTTATTCCACAAGTATTGAAGAAAGTTTTACATAGGTGTTGAGTGGTAAAAGGGAGGGGCTGTAGAACTATTTCACATTTTCTTTTGAGGAGGGCTGCTACCTTGATTCAAATGCTCTTCCAGTTTTGAAGGAATGCCTCATTGGGAGGCAGAGCCCTCCCTCCCAGGCCAGAAGCAGAGAGACCAGATGCTTCCTCTCACTCCTACCCTACCAGCAACCTGGGCTGTGGGCAGGTAGCCAAGCCTGGAGCAACTGGACACTCTTACCCAGGACTCAAATCCTGCTTCTTAGGTGAGGCTCTGAGGCAACTGAGATGTGAGCCCTGATGAAATCTGCACCAGACTGCTCTCGGCAGGGAGCTCAGCTCTGTTCAGCTGCCTGGCTTCCTCAGACAGGCTCTTGAGCCTTCTCATTGCTGCTGTAAACTACTCAGTATCCTTACATCTCTGATTAACTGACCAGTCAGTTTCTATCACTTGCAACCAAGAATGCTGACTAATGTGCCAAGTAATTTCTCTCTACTGTGAGCATGCCTCACAAATGAAACACTTCCTCTTACAACAACTTATTTTTCTTACCCCAACTATTTGAAGTAGTTTGATAATATCACTTGGCCTAATGATTGCATAAATATTCTGGTATTCTGAGCTCACACACAACCAAATCAGGCCCAGTCGAAGAATGTTAGAAAATTGTCAAAAACCATGAAAATGTTTTCATAATCTATGTATGATATGTGTGTAATCCACACATCAGACACTTACTATTCATTTCATAGATCCCAAGAATGGATGCGGTTGCCTTTCAAGAGTTCAGACCACAGAATAATTGAAGTACTACATGTACCTACAAGGTTCAAGAATAGTTGAGAAGAAAGAGTGATCAGCACGAGGCTGGGGTTGCAAGGAGCCTCCACAGAAAGGTGAACTGCAATACACATTGCATCTAGAAAAATAAGAGCATTTCTTCAAGCAGAGGCACAACATATGCAAAGGCCCAGGGAGAGTTTACACACGTGTCAGGGATGTTTGAAGTGGCTGCAGGATGTGTGAAGTGGCTACGGCAAGCTTAGGAAAAGGGCAGTGAAGGAAAATTAAATGAGTGTTGGGTAGAGGCCAGTTTATGGATGGCTGTTGATATTTTTCCTAAATGCAATGTACTAATTTCTCAGGGTTGCTGTAACCAAGTGCCATGGAGTACGTGGCTTAAACAACAGACATTTATTTTCTTTCAGTTCTGGAGAATGGAAGTCTGGGATCAGGCTGTTGGCAAAGCTGGTATTTCCTGAGGTCTCTCTCCTTGACTTGTAGATGCCACCCTCTCCCCCTGTCTTCACATGGTCTTCCCTCTCTGTGTGTCTGTGTGTCCTAATCTCTTCTTATAAAGACACCAGTCAGATTAGATTAGGGTCCATCCTAGACTTCATTTCCACTTAATTAACTCTTTAGAGACCCTGTCTGAAAACAGTCATATTCTGAGTTACTGGGGATTAGGATTTCAACATATAAATTTGGTTGGAGATAAAATTCAAGTCAGATACTGTGGCTCACACCAGTAATCTCAGTGTTTTGGAAGGCTAATGTGGGAGGACCACTTGAGGCCACGAGTGCAAGACTAACCTGGGTAACATAGCAAGACCCCATCTCTACAAAATTTTTTTTTAAAATTAGCTGAGCATGGTGGCACATACCTGTAGCCCTAGATACTTGGGAGGTTGAGCTAAAAGGATTGCTTGAGCCCAGAAACACAAGGCTTTAGTGAGCTATGATTGTACCACTGCACTCCAGCCTGGGCGACAGAGTAAGACCCTGAATCAAAAAAAAAAAAAATCAGCCCAAAACAAGGAACACAGAAGCATTTACCCAAAGCAGTGACATCATTAGAGCAACTGTTTAATAGGCCCACTTTAATGACAATTTGGTGCTCTAAGTATGTGTATGTAATTAGAGTCAAAATATCCCATTGTCTACAGCAAGAAATCAGGTAAGTGAAATGACACTTAAAAATCAGCCTTTGTTGAACAAATTAAAATCTAAGTTATTCTAATTCACTTTAGCCTAATTGAGCTTTGATTTAAATTCAGATCAGACTATGGCCAGAAGGGAGAAGAAAAGAGGCCTGAGAGAAAACACACTAAAAATCAATTTTTAAAAAAGTCTTAAAACAGTCAATCTCAGTTACACTGCATTTTCAGACAGCAAATTCTTGCTGAATTTTTCTTAATTTTTGTACTTTTGAGAGACTCCTTTTCTATACCAGTGTAGAGAGGAAGCAAGGGCATGGACAGAGTAGGAGGCAGAGATAATGCGAGTGTAAAATCCTAGATGGCCTACGTACTTCCCTGTTTTATTCCACAATTGATTTTACATAGCCAATTTCACTTTTAATCATAAAGTTCTAAATGCCTTTCATTTCAAGATCCAAAAGACTATTTTAAAACATGACATCCCATACATCTTTATTACTCACTTTTCACCAAAAACATTGAATTGTCAAATAGTTTATTGAGGGTTATAAATATTAATACCTTTATTCCTCACAATACCTTTCATAGTATTCTGAGTATGTTAAATATTGCTCAAATATATTTTATTTAATTATTAAAATAAGACATATAGAACTTGAATTTCACAGCTACTAAAATCATTTAAAATATGTATGTGTGAATATACAAAGACATACACTTGTATTACATAGCAAGATTTATTTCAAAGCAGTTTGAAAACTATAAATTGTTACAAGAGAAAACACAACGCAGGTCTGGTTGACCCACAATTGCCCCCTGATGTTTTCAAACAACTATTATAATAAAGTGGAGAATTTGTCAAATCCAAGAACTCAAAAGATGTGTTTCAGAAATTTTCATATAGACGAAAAAACTTGAGAAATTATTTATCAAGATATCACAGATGTTAACCAGATGTCAAAATTTTAAAAGAGCAGGAATGATAAATAATTCTGTTTCTCAGAAGGAAGTACAAGAAAGTCTATGTGTGAGGAAATATGTATGTATATAAATATATTTATATACATACACACATAGACACACACATTCACACACATATACATACATATGTGTTTATGTGTCTGTATGTGTGCACATAATATATGCATATACACATATATATCTTATTCCATTCTTTATTTTTACAGTGTCTCAAACTTTTGTCTTTTCATCAACCTACTCTGAAATTTTGAAATAAATTATAGTTTATATTTTGACATCAGCTTTCATAAAGTTTCTATATGCCCCATTTAAGTTAATTTCTGACTTATTAAAACTTTGCTAATAAATATTTTAAAAATACACCTGCTTAATAGGACATAATATTTTCTGCTTTTATAGGAAGGTTTTGAGAGAGTTGGTTTTTCTCTGTAACTTATATTGGCAATAATTTTACGAACTTAGTACATGTGCTTGATAGATTGTCAGTGTTATTGACCAGGCTGGTTGACAGATACTTTGCCATCAATGTGGTGCTGTATTTCTAGAAATATGAAATTAAGAATTCAACCAATTCGATAAGTTGCACCTAGAAAAACATGAGTTCCAGAGGCAAAATTCCATATCCTACACAAGAATATCCAGGCCTTCAGGAATCCTAATCCCTTCATAGAAATGGTGACAGCTATGTCTTTAACCCAAACCCATGTCCATATCTCTCCCCAGTAGGGGCTTTTTAACAGAGGTACTTCTGTAATCAGCAGAGCAGGGAATGCGGAATGTGGCTAATTCTGTGCTAGCTCTTAAAACTTCCACCCAGAAGTGTCACGCATCAGTTTTCACATTCATTGACCAAGACTAGTTACCTGTCCAAACCTAACTTTTAGGAGAGAGGAAAGCTTAATCCTTCCATGTTCAAAGAAGGAGGAGAATGGGAAATATTAGTGAGCAACACTGATGACAGGCAGTCCACCATAATACACAAGGACTGACAACAGCATCAGTCAGCATGGCCTGGGGAAGAAATGGCTACCAGATTTTGGTCAACACATTCACAGAAATAGTATGCTTGTATCTTCAATTTATACCAAACAGGAAAACCTGATGATGATTTTTATTATCTTATTGCCTTCCTAATTCCACAGGCCTGGTGAAAAGACTCTATTCCATCATGAAACATACTGGGTTGAGGGACTGAATTCTCCTGCTGAGTTACGGGGAGTGTATGACACAGAGCCATCCTTGTTTGATTATCGATATGTAGATAATTGGATTATACACAGGGTCTCCTTGTCAGGATGAACAGTATAGTACTTATGACTGGTGACACCATTCCAGGTGGCCCATGTGTGGCAAGTAAGGCAACACTCCATAGGCCATCCCCCAAATGAGAGGTGACCATGAGGAGGATGTGGCATTCCCTTTTTTAAGCAAGTCTTTTTGGTTTTCCAAATCTGAATGTATATCATTTAAATCCTGTTAGTAAAGTTTTAAGTTTTCTGTTCATGGCTCAAAAGAAAAAAAAATAGAAATCATAGATAGTTCTTATATCCCCAAATACAGATTTTCATTGAATAGTGAAACTGAATAAGATCTGTAGTTTACAGATGAGATTATGAGACCCAGTTTATTTAAAAACCTTATACCATTTCTTTGAACATAATCACAGCAATAGATGATGAAATTTAATCACGTGTCAGAAAAGCTATACAGTAGTCCCCCTTTACCTATAAGGGATACATTCCAAGACCCTCAGCAGATGCCTGAAACTGTGACTAGTACTAAACTCTATGTTACATATAGAGTTTCAGGGGGGTGTGTGTGTGTGTATCATAGTATAGTATATGGACATATATACTATATATGTTTTTTCTATACATACATACCTATGATAAAGTTTGATTTATGAATTAGGCATGGTAATAGATTAACAACAGCTAATAAGAAAATAGAGCAATTATAACAATATGCCAGTATTACAACTCTCCCACTTTGGGGCCATTATTAAATACAATAAGAGATACTTGAATACAAGCACTGTGACACTGTAACAGTCAACTGATCTGATAAGTGAGACAGCTACTGAGTGACTAATGGGCAGGTAGCTTAGATAGTTGATACACTGGACAAAGGATGATTCATGTCCGAAGTGGGACATGAGTTGCTTATTTCTGGGATTTTTTTTAATTTAACATTTTTAAACCACAATTGACTGAAGGTAACTGAAAGCATAGAAAATGAAGCCATGGATAAGCAGGGACGACTGTGTCCACATTGGGTTTTTATTTTACAAACTATTCAACAGTTTATAAATCATTCAGCACACATAAGAGAAATGGAATATTTTCCCAGCGCTGTAGCTTTGAATGTAACAGATTTAGTGGAAAAAATGTTTTTGTCAGCTGGGCTCAATGACTCACGCCTATAATCCCAGCATTTTGGAAGGCCAAGGTGGGCAGATCACCTGAGGTCAAGAGTTCAAGACCAGCCTGGCCAATACAGTGAAACCCCATCGCTACTAAAAATATAAAAATTAGCCAGGCATGGTGGTGGGCACATGTAATTCCAGCTACTCAGGAGATTGAGGCAGGAGAATCGCTTGAACCCGGGAGGCAGAGGTTGCAGTGAGCTGATATCGCACCATTGCACTCCAGCCTGAGAGAAAGAGTAAACTCTGTCTCAAAAAAAAAAAAAAAAAAAAAAGGTTTTGTCTCTCTTTGTGTCACAGAAACTCTGCCCACCTAGATGCTAATTACCTTGGAGTGTAATTAATTACCATCACCTGTGGCTACATAAGTAAAACAACCAGGCTATGGTTCTACGAAAGGATAAACTAACCAAGTCTTCTCGTGGACTGGGAACTAGGAAAGCCTTTTTCTGTTACTCCAAGCAATTTAGAGATCATTGTCTTCTGCATGTTTTTCTCCTAATAAGCCATTTAAAGTCCTTGAGGCATCCATCAAAGAACCCTAAAAGTTTACTTCTACCAAAAATAACAAGAGTTTTCTAAATTTCTCTGAACATCTCACTCTTACTTCCAACCAAACTAGATTTGATTAGTTTGCAAACAGACAGTAAGTTTTGGTGCTCATCATTTTTTTTAACCTCGGCAAAACAATAGAAAATTGTTAATGTTTTTAAAGAGCAAGTTTTGTAAGTGACCTCTCACAAAAAAGATGTCTAATACTGGATAATAGAATCAGTGGCTCATGTAGAACTGCCTCATCTTAAAATAATCAGACACCTCATTATAGTATTTGTGCTATGTGTTCATACGCAGTCATATATAACATATATTTGGCATGGCATGAGTAGTTTCTGAAGTTAAAAATAAATAAATTTATATTACTTGTCACCTTTAGTTAAAACTATGCATTATAAACAATTGTGGAAGCAAAAGCTTAATAATAATGAAGAGTGAGCGGATTAAGAGATTTCTACCTCAATGACAACACAGTAGTGTTATTGGGGCAAAGGTAAACTAAATGGTAGATAACTTGTTAATAATAAGGTATCAGATTTTATCTTTATTTGCCTTTTAAAAACTAAGTAACTTCCATTTACAATTAGCATCCAAAACAGTAAAATACCTAGGAATAAATTTAATCAAAGAGGTAAAAGACTTATACACTGAAAACTATAAAACATTGCTGAAATAAATTAAAGAAGACCTAAAGATATCCATGTTCATGGATCAAAAGATTATTAAGATCATTAAGATGAGGATACTATTCAAAATGATCTACAGATTCAATTCAATCTCTATTAAAATTCCAATGTTTATTTTTGCAGAAATAAAAAAGCCAGTTCTCAAATTCATAAAGAATTACAAGGAACTCAGAATAGCCAAAACAATCTTGAAAATGAAAAACAAAGTTGAAAACAATTTCAAAATTTACTACAAGTAACAGTGATAAAAAACAGTATGGTACTGGCATAAAGATAGTCATATAGACCAATGAAATAGAATTGAGACTACAGAAATAAAGCCACAAATCTATAGCTAATCAATTTTTAATAAGGATGCCAAGACCATTTAATGGGAAAGACTGTCTTTTCAACAAGTAGAATTGTATAACTGTACATCCACAAAATATATTCATGATCTAACTGTAAGTGATAAAAACAAAAAACTCTTAAGAGAAAACATAGTAATAAATATTCTTAACCTTAGATTTGGCATTAAATTCTTAAATGCAGCACCAAAAGCAAGTGCAACAAAAAATAGGTAAGTTGGACTTCATTGAAATTAAAAAAATTTGTGTACCAAGGAATATTAGCAAAAGAGCAAAAAGACAACCTACAGAATGGGAGAAAATATTTGTAAATATCTGATAAGGGTCTAGTATCCATAATGTGTAAGTCTTACAACTCAGCAAAAAAGAAGTATCCCAATTAGAAAATGAGCAAAAAATTTGGATAAATATTTTCCAACGATACACAAGTGCCCAAAAACATGAGAAGATACTCAACATCAAATTGTATCTCATTGGGGTAAGTCAAAACCCCAGTGGGATATAATTTCATATGTACTAGAATGACTATAACAACAATAAAATCAGGAAGAAAGAAAAATTGAAGTAACAAGTGTTGGTGAAAACATGAAGAAATTGAAACCTTCAGACATTGCTGTTGGAAATGCAGAATAGTACAGCTGCCATGGAAACAGTCTGGCAGTTGCCCAAAAAGTTATTAATAGAATTACCATATAGCCCAGCAACTCCACTCTTACATATATACTCCCGAAAATGAAAACAGATACTAAAACAAATACTTATACACGTATGTTCATTGTAACACTATTCATTTTAGCCAAAAGGTGGAAACAACCTCAAATCTATTAACCATGAATGAATAAACAAAATATGATGTACACATAAATGGAATGTTATTCACCTATAAAAATAAATGAAGTACTGGATTAAAAAGTACCGGATTAAATGGTATTTCTGGTTCTAGATCCTTCAGGAATCACCACATTGTCTTCCACAGTGGTTGAACTAATTTGCACTCCCACCAACAGTGTAAAAGCATTCCTATTTCTCCACATCTTCTCCAGCATCTGTTGTTTCCTGACGTTTTAATGATCACCATTCTAACTGGCATGAGATGATATCTCATTGTGGTTTTGATTTGCATTTCTCTAATGATCAGTGATGAGCGTTTTTCATATGTTTGTTGGCCACATAAAATGTCTTCTTTTAAGAAGTGTCTGTTCATATCCTTTGCCCACTTTTTAACGGGGTTGTTTGTTTTTTTCTTGTAAATTCGTTTCAGTTCTTTGTATATTCAGGATATTAGCCCTTTGTCCAATGGACAGATTGCAAAATTGTTCTCCCATTCTGTAGGTTGCTTGTTCGCTCAGATGACAGTTTCTTTTGCTGTGTAGAAGTGCTTCAGTTTAAATAGATGCCATTTGTCAATTTTGGCTTTTGTTGCCATTGCTTTTGGTGTTTTAGTCATGAAGTCTTTGCCCATGCCTATGTCTTAAATGGTATTGCCTAGGTTTTCTTCTAGGAGTTTTATGGTTTTAGGTCCTACGTTTAAGTCTTTAATCCATTAATTTAATTAATCCATGAGTTAAATTTTGTATAAAGTGTAAAGAAGGGATCTAGTTTCAGTTTTCTGTCTGCCTATGGCTAGCCAGTTTTCCCAATACCATTTATTAATTCTTTCCCCATTGCTTGTTTTTGTCAGGTTTGTCAAAGTTCAGATGGTTGCAGATGTGAAGCATTATTTCTGAGGCCTCTGTTCTGTTCCACTGGTTTGTATATCTGTTTTGGTACCAGTACCATGATGTTTTTGTTACTGTAGTCTTGTAGTATAATTTGAAGTCAAGTAGTGTTCTGCCTCCAGGTTTGTTCTTTTTGCTTAGGATTGTTTTGGTTCTATGGGCTCTTTTTTGATTACATATGAAATTTAAAGTAGTTTTTAATAATTCTGTGAAGAAAGTCAATGCTATCTTGATAAGGATAGCATTGAATCTATAAATTACTTTGGGTAGTATGACTATTTTCATGGTCCCATTACTGGGTAGATACCCAAAGGATTATAAATCATTCTACTATAAAGACACATGCACATGTCTGTTTATAGCCATAAAAAAGGATGAGTTCATTCCCTTTGCAGGGACATGGATGAAGCTAGAAACCATCATTCTCAGCAAACTAACACAGGAACAGAAAACCAAACACTGCATGTTCTCACTCGTAAGTGGGAGTTGAACAATGAGAACACATGGACACAGGGAGGGGAATGTCACACATTGGGGCCTGTTGTGGGGTGGGGGGCTAGGAGAGGGATGGCATTAGGAAAAATACTTACTGTAGATGACAGGTTGATGGGTGCAGCAAACCACTATGGTACGTTTATACCTATGTAACAAACCTGCATGTTCTGCACATGTATCCCAGAACTTAAAGTATAATTTTAAAAATATGATTTACTGATACATCTTACCATATGAAAGAACTTCAAAAACATTATGCTAAATAAAAGAAGCCAGACACAAGAAGTCACATATTATGTGATTTCATTTTTTATAAAATTTCCAGAGTAGGTAAATCTATGGAGACTGAAAGAAGAGTGATGGTTGCCAAGGCTTGGGAAGAGGTGAGAATAACAAGTAACTGTTTAACGGGGCTTTCTTTTGGGGGGATTGCATTAGTAGTTTTCACACTGCTATAAAGACACTATCTGAGACTGGGTAATTTATAAACAAAAGAGATCTAATTGACTCACAGTTAGGCATTGTGGGGAGGCCTCAGGAAATTTACAGTCATGGTGGAAGGCGAAGAGGAAGCAAGCACCTGCTTCACAAGGCAGCAGGAGAGAGAGAGTGAGAAAGCCAGGAAGTGCCACACTTAAAACCATCAGCTCTCTCATCAGCTCTCTGATAGTGAGAACTCCCTCACTATCAAGAGAACAGCATGAGGGAAACCACTCCCGTGATCCAATCACTTCCTATCAGGTCCCTCCCCTGACATGTGGGGATTACAATTCGAGATGAGATTTGGGTGGGGACATAGCCAAACCACATCAGTGATGAAAATGTTTTGGAACTTAAAACAGGTGGTAGTTGTACAATATTGTGAATGTGCTAAATACCACTGAATTGTACACTTTAAATCATTAACTTTATGTGAGTTTCCCTTCATTTTTTTCTTTAAACTAAAAAATAATGGGTTAAAATGAGCTTAAAGATATTCCAAAACTGTTTCCCTCTCAATCACTTGAATTTAGGTAGAAGTTTTTGAGTTGCAGAGTGAATCGAGAGCTGGAAGTTTTGGGTCACCAAAGGGAGTATATTACACAGGAGTCTGTCATCTCTCTGTCTTGTATGTGGTTAAAAAGGACAAAACACTTGGCCAGGACTGTAGGGTCAGCTGTAATATCCCAGGCCCTGATGATATGTGATGATGAGTTTTTTCTCTGGGATGAGGGTTAATTATTAGATTTGCTTATATAATCAAAAAATTCTTCAACACAAAGGCTTTTAGTAAAGTGGCAACATTATTAAAATCTCTATGTCTCCATATGCTCATACAAAAACACCAATGTGTAAAAAATTTTCTTCTTTAATCCTCACGTTTTAGGGTTTTGCCTCTCAAATATATTTTCTCTCAACAGTATTTTATATCCCTAAACACAAAATGGAATGACCCTAATTCAGTCATTCTATAACATCAATCTAGGATTTAGACCTGAATAAAGGATGTCCCTCATTGTTTAGATGCATCTTGAATTCCCCATCTGTCTGGTGCAAGGAGATGAAGGGGTAATAAAATCAGAGTGTGCACAGAAGCATTTGATCAGACTCCATGAGCTGCTGCTGGGGCTTGGAGCAGAAGTGCTTCCAAGTGGACCACATAAGGTTGTGGCATCATTTTGGATAAACACTGAAACTATCTAAAGTGTAATCTATTCAGGATGATGGCATATTACAGGGAAACTGTAATGGGTGTGAAGAATTCATAGGCGTCTGCCACGCACAATTTAACTAAACAATTTGCCAGTCCTGTCTTTTAGAGTGGCATTTTTAACACCTTCATAAAGCAACCACATAAAAGAAAGAACAATCTACATCTATTCAAAAAGACAGCCAGCGCTCCTAATAAAAACACAGCAAGAAACATAGATTCCCCGAGTTAATATGAGGCAGAGCCACAAGAGAGTCCCTGGAGTCATTAAGACAATTAAGTCACTAAATGACATGGAGAATCAGTTCAATTCCTTAGTCAAGAAAGAAATAAAAATTATTCACTTGATACAGGTTCGCTTATTTATAGTACCACAGAAGTCATTCTTTTTTTCCCTCCTCTATTTTTTTCTCTAAATTTGAGAGCCCCATACTTATGTACAGTTTCAATATAACAGATTATTCAGGGCAAGCCTTAGTGCCCAGTCAGCAGGAAAAAGAAGGGAGAAAGATCTTTACTAATAAAGTTACGAAGACTCTGACAAGCTGTTCTCCATGGATTTAAATTCCCACAGACAACCAGCTCCAAATCCCAGAGAAATTTTACAAACTGAGCATAAATAAGAAGGCTTAATTAAATGAGACTGCTCTTTCTAAAATGAGAACTTACTTTTTATGTGAAGAATAATCATTTCAAAACAGAATCCAAAGGTAAGAGTCATGTGTTCTCAAAAGCCGAGGCAAGCAGAATTACTTACTGTTGCCTACAATGAAACTCAGCTGACATCATCATCCTTATTCTTTTAGATATCATGAGAATATTTTTAGAAACTACATTTCTATATATTACTGAACAAAATTTGTGGGGCCTCAGAACCTCGGAAATTATTATCTTTCAATGATAATCTTGCAGAGACCCAGAAGGAAAAGCGTTCCTAGAGGAAGGCTCCTGTTGGTTCTGTGGATTTCCTAGAAGGAAACTCTCCGAGTGGATTTAAGGAATAACAAGGCCATCCCTTTTTGTTGCCTGTTTCTCTGAACCTCTCTAACTCTGAGGGAATAAGTGGCTGGAGGTACAGCAGGACAGATAGGTAAGACAACTTTCCATTCTGAATGGGTACCATGGGTGCTGCTATTCCCTCATTTCTCCAAAAGGTTGTGAAATAAGTGTCAATTGTGAGATTCAGAAGTCCCTTTTTCAGTATATTCTAGACTTTCATTAGCTCTTCTTGGTAATTCAGAGCATTCTTTAAAACTCAGACTGCCCAGGCAGGGAGCAGGAGGGTGGCAGGGTCCTCTCTTCTGAAGAAAACCTTTCAGTAGGGGATACTGAGGCCCTGTGCAGAGCGATTACCTGGGATGTCCAAACAGCGTTGGACAGGTCTCTTCTGAAGGCCAGCCTCTGTCATCCCCTCATCCCTAACCCACCTCTCCTCTACTAGGTCCCTAACTTCATATACAGCATAAAATCAGTGTTGAAGCATGATGGGGCACCATCTGCTACTGAGTAGGAAAAGAAAAGTGAGTCTAGTCAGGGCAGAAGTGACACAAGGTGAGTCAATGAGGGCTTTAATTAGAAAAATAAAGTCACTCAAGGTGCTTCGAACAAGGAATTGAATTCTGCAGGTCAGGAACAAGACAGTGAAAGAGCTGAAAGACTAAACAAACAGGGATAGTAAGGTCAACTGCAGGTTCATCCCTCCTGCAGCTGTCAGGACAAAAGGATGAGGTGGTCACTCACCTGAAGCTGGAACTGTGGCAGGTCAGTATGGTGGGAGCTGAGTCCACAGAAGGAGAGCATGCCTAGGGGAGCCTGGATCCACCAGGGGACTCAGCCAGAAATGGCACAAAGCAGAGTGAGAGCTTTGGCACATGCCTCCCATTGGCAAAATCTACCTGAAAGCCAAAGGCAAAAATGGAGAATATTTTTCCCTGAGATACAGAGCAGACTGGAGGGAGCACAGGGTGGACCAAGAGCCAGCACTCTGGCATCGGATGGGAAATTTGGGCTCAGTGAGTTTGGAGTCAATGTAGTGAAGGCAAAGATGTATGTCCGTGTCACAGTTCACCTTTAATAGTCCCTGTGGCTTACAAAAACTACGGTAAATAAGTTACATTTTATATGCTAATTCTGACCAATTAGCTGTGGTTGCCTGGAGCTATGTGTTTCAAAGGATTGTGAGGCTAAAATTGGACTCAGCAGGAAATGGTGCTGTAACCACTTACTGTTGTTTGTCCTGAATGTAGGAAGGGTGTGGCGGCATGTGTACACTGTCCTATTCCTGTAAGTTGTACTTTCAGTCAATACTAGACACATGGAGCCCACCATATATACCATGTGATAGTTCACCTCCTTGCCTGTATCATATTCTCCCCTCTAGGGGAGTACCTGCCTTTCCTCCCTGTTATATATAGAGAATGCTCATCCAGTTTTTAAGACTCAGGCTAGTATGTTCTCCAGTTACCTATTCCCCTTCCCTAAGCAGGATGAAGCACCATTAATCCATCCTCACATTCTACCATGTGCCTGTCTCTCTCATTGTATTTCCCACACTCAATGTACTTCCCACATTCTGTCTCTATCCACTTCCCACACTACATTGCAGTTATCTCCTTATGCGACTGTCTCCTTCTTAACAGAAAATGAGTTCTCCGGAGACAGAGACCTTACCTCATCTAGCTCAAAAACCCTGGGATTTGGCCCTGTGAGTGCCAACACTTAGCAGGTAATCAATACATATTTGTTGAAATAACAAGTCAATAAGGTGGAGATGATATTCAGATAGCTATGACTGCACTGCAGGAGGCACTCCATCCAAAAGGTAGGCTGGGAAAGATGGTCAGAGCTGGAGTCCAGCCTTACAGGGAGTTAAGGTTTGGCTTGAGACAAGATTCATATCCAGGGGGAACCAAGATGCTAATCAAGAGTTAGGTGGAGATCATCTTTATTATCAGGAAACCGTGGCTGTTGCTTAATAGTGCATGAGAAGAGGGGCTTACTGGGTTAAGGGAACACTCACTGGCATGTTAAAAATTCTTGACCCAAGAGGACATGAGTAAAAGGCAGCATGATAAGTTTGTGATAGCACCAGGGAATCCCAGTGCATCTCAGTGCACAGGAGTGGTGACAGGTGCCAAAGCTGCTCAGACTGTTCAGTCCAAAAGTTTCTTTTCAGACTACTTACCCACATTTCTTGAAGACTGCAGAGCCCACCTGTGTCCCTCCTCATCTAAGGGTTACTGTTGTTTCTGGATAACTCGCTCCTTCTTTTCATCCTCAAGCCCAATACTGATCTAGTTATTTGTCATTTGCTTTGTTCTCTGGAAAGCTGTAGTCCCTTTCTGTTAGAGTTATTAGGTCCATCTCCTTGGCTTTCAGGTAAAGGATTCTCCCATAATCATCTAAACCTTGAATATGAGGCATCAACTGGACCCCTGCAACAGAAGACCCCCACCTAGCACTGTCAATGTTAGGGCATAAAACATGCCACCTGGTCCCACTCATAATCAGCCCATTCTGATTTCCCAACTAGGACTCCTTTCTTCTCCTCTACCTTTCCTTCACGTCCCTTTCTCTCCATTTCCCTTTCATTTAGTTTTTCAAAACCAGTGTTCTAAGAGAAGTGACTTCTCAACTCCATACCTAGAGACAATCCCCAAGGAGGACCTCCAAAACCTCCCCCCAGGCTCACTAGCAGCCACCAACCCCCTACATTTTTCCTGTCCCTCAACATTTTCCTTCCTTCCCCCAACACACAGCTTCACACAGGCCAGGGCTTTGGGAGGCACTAGCAGACACACCTGTAACAACATCCCTCCCCTCAGATCATCTACCTACTTTAAATTCTACATGTGCATTTCCCCAATATGCCTCTTTTAACCAACAGACATTGAGACATCTCTGTTTGAATGCTTGTCACAGGAATTCCCTGGCATTCTTATCTTGGTATATAAAGAAATAGTTTCATTGATTTAGTTGAAGACCCTGCAATCAGATTAGTTGTAAAATGCTTCAGAAGAAATAGGGAATTTTTCACCTTACTTTTCTTTAGATTATCAACAGAAGTTTCTAAAGATTTTCCTAGGTTTACTTTTGATTGCTGTTTTAAACTCTCAGTCTTCAAAATTTTTGGTTTCTCATGACTGAGAAAGAGTGAGTTGATGTGATCAGAGTACCTTCTTGAGTATATACCTAAGATATCTAATGTACAATGTCCCCTCACAATCCGCTCACACCAGCAAACACCCTGCCATGACAGGTGGTGGTGATCTTCCTTCTGTCTCCACTGTGTAGACATGTTAACCCACTATCTTCAGGCTTCCAGTCATGTAGAAAAGAAGCTTTGTGTCAACTTAAGGCCATTTGCCTTATAAGTAAGTTCTTTCTCTAGATCTTGGTTTTTAAAGGTTTACTTTTTTCTTCTAGGAGTTCAATATTTCCAAAGAGATTCATCCTATCTGGCACTTGCTAGCCCTTTTCATTAGCAAATACAAATCTTTCTTTTGGTTAGACATTCTAGCCAGGACCTTCAAGGAATTTACCTTTTGCTTATGATTTTTATGTCTTTGTATTTGGGCTCTAGGTTTTGATATGTTTGTTCAACTTAATTACTTAGGCAATTAATTCGGTTCTCAAGAATAATTATTCTCTCTTTCATTTTATCAAATTAATTTTTTTTTGAGAGAGAGAGTCTTGCTCTGTCGCCCAGGTTGAAATACAATGCCATGATCTCTGCTCACTGCAACCTCTTCCTCCTGGGTTCAAGTGGTTCTCCTGCCTAAGCCTCCCATGTAATTGGGATTACAGATGTGTGGCACCACTTCTGGCTAATTTTTGTATTGTATTTTTAGTAGACATAGGGTTTCACCATGTTGACCAGGCTGGTCTCGAACTCCTGACCTCAGGTGATCAAACCACTTTGGCTTCCCAAAGTGCTGAGATTATAGGTGTGAGCCACCACACCTGGCCCAAATTAATTAATTATTTTTTTTTTTTTTGAGATAGAGTTTCACTCTTGCTGCCTAGGCTAGAGTGCAATGGCGCGATCTCAGTTCACTGCAACCTCTGCCTCCTGAGTTCCAGCAATTCTTCTGCCTCAGCCTCCTGAGTAGCTGGGATTACAGGCATGTACCACCATGTCCAGCTAATTTTGTATTTTTAGTAGAGACAGGGTTTCTCCATGTTGGTCAGGCTGGTCTCAAACTCCCAACCTCAGGTGATCCGCCCTCCTTGGTGATCCTCAACATTTTTGGCACCAGGACCCAGTACTGTGGAAGACAATTTTCACATGGACCTGGGGAAGGGGTAGTTTCAGGATGAAGCTGTTCTACCTCAGATCACCAGGCATTAGCTAGATTCTCATAAGGAGTGAGCAATCTAGACCCCTTGCATGTGCAGTTCACAACAGGATTTGTACTCCTATGAAAATCTAATGCCACCTGTGATCTGAGGAGGTGGAACTCAGGTGGTAATGCTCACTTGCCAGCTGCTCACCTCCCACTGTACTGCCAGCTTCCTAATAGGCCAAGAACTGTTACCAGGTTGGGGACCCCTGCTTTAAAACATCACGTATCTTAGCTCTAGAAAGCCTGTTTTTGCCTAACTGAATTCCCTTAATTGCCCTTATTACTTTTGTTGTTATTGTTAAAGTCTTTGTTGACTTTGTCTACACCTTAATTTCAACAGCAGCCCCTATTCTAGGTATTTGGCTTTGTCTTCTCCCCTCTGGCAGCCAGGTCTGCATAGGTGTTTGGCTTTTTTTCTGGCTTGCCTGCTTTCGGCTCTGTGAATCCTGTGTGTCAGAGAGTGCTCATTGCCTTCCAGTGTCTTTCTCTGCTTCTTCCTTACCAACAGAACATTTTGTCGCACCAAATCTCCCAGCCTGCCTTCAGGTAGGAAGAGCACAGTCTTGGCCAATGGGACATAAGTGGAAGTTGTTATGGGATGGTCAGCATCAGCTGACACATGTTGTTTGGGCACCTCTTCTTCTCACCAGGTTCAGGAACTTGATGCTGGAGCTAGAGAAGTCATCTGGAAAACTACAAGGTAACAAGCACACTGTCTGCTCATTGCAGTTGCGCAGGACAGAAAGAGCGCAAGTCTCTGACGGCGTTATGGACCTGCTATGCCAACCTTGAAATGCCTAGCTCTGGACTACATGTTACAGTGAAAAAAAATAAAACTCCTAATTTGTTTAAGCCACTCTATTAATAGCTACATTTTCTATTATTCCTAGCTGGATGCAATCCCTAACTAGTACAGTCTAGTACCACCTCTTGGAAAACCAGCTGGTGTTAGGGAGGCAGGGCGATTTCCACCCCTCTGAACTGCCAGTAAGCCAGCCCACAGCAACATGTTGCCCCATGTCATGGGCTGAGCAGAGCATATAGGGGCCTAGTTCTCCTGAGATATTAAGTACCAGCCCCTATAAACCTGAGAGATGCACTGGGTTTTAGTCAGCTTGAGCAGCCATAACAACATACCATAGGTCAGGGGGCTTGAAAAACAGACATATATTTCATCACAGCCCTGGAGGTGAGAAGTCTGGGCTCAGGGTGATGGCGTACCCGGGTTCTGGTAAGGCCTCTTCCTGGCTCCCATATCTTCTCACTGACTTCTCAAATTATGGAACAAGAACTCTGGTGTTTCTTCCTTCCTTTTAAAGACACCTGGTCTATGGGAGCAGGGCTCCATCCTTATTACCTCATTCACCTCAGTCACCTCCTTAAAGGTCCTGTGTTCGACACAGGGGGGTTTAGGGAGAATGAATTTTAGGAGGATACAACTCTATCCTCAGCAGACAGCACCTCAGCCCTCCAATGCTGCTCCCTACAAATGCGCTGGGGCCAGCAAGATCTGGCAGATACTGCCAGAGTCACACCCTCATGGTGGCAAGAGATGGCCAACTCCACTCCCCACCATTATTTCCAGTTCTTTGTGGAGAGCCACTCTTCTTGGACTCAAGCTCCTCAATCGCCACTCCATGTCTCTGGGCCCCCCAGAGATAGAGAAGATCCCACCTTCTTACATTGTCCTGGGGTCTATACCTGAAGCCCTGGCCCCCAAGGCTCCTTCACTGTGCACCAGTGCCAATCCCAGGCAAGGACTCCAAACACTTCTGTACATTGCATCTTGGTATCAGAGTTGCCAAGCACTGTATGGAGTGATGTTTTCACTTACATAGGGAAGAGATCAGCTTCAGTACTGTGCGCTGGTTCCCTATAGCTAACGAGTCTCTCCAGGCAGCCCATGCAGAGATGTGACTACACACACCCTGCTCATGCTGCAGCAGGAGCACCCCATCCCCTCCTTGTGGATGACAGAGCAGTGAGGTTGGCCAGGTGCCGTGTGAGGTACACACTTAAGCACAGCAAAGGGGAATGTATTAAGCTTGCAATGGGGAAAGATATCCCCACAAAGGCAATTAGTCCTGCATGGGCTGTATGGGCTCATTATCTCTGGGAAAGCCACTGTTCCAAGCCCAAAGGTCATTCTTATGTGGCCAAAAAGAAGTCGAGAGACAGCTTACATGGGACTGGCTTTCCCACAGCTGTGCTGTGTCAGGGGATTTAGAGGAGACTGGATATGAGGGATGAACATTCAGGCCACCATCAGTCACATGTAGGACAAGGCGGTCCCCAACCGTTTAGCCATTTCTGCTGTCTAGGATCACTCATAACACAATTGCTAACTAGACCTCATTTGGAAAAATTCTCTGTATTGAAGAATCCTGAACTACTTAAGTTTCTCCTGCCTCACATGGATGGAGCAGGCTCATTCTTATTAAATGGACTGGTTCTTTCAGAGAAGGAATGAAATGGAGCTACTTATGGCCTTTTCTTCCAAGCATAAATTATCCACTCACACTACCTCTAACATCCGAGTCAAACACACTGTGGGAAAATGAAATAGCAACAGGAAAAACCTGACATCCCAAACCATCCACCAAATACCTGGGAAATGGAGATGGAAAAAGGATTTGTTTATAGGGTCTATCGTTTAAAAAATGCATGCAATTTTCTCCTCTCCTTCTTCTGTTTTCAGAAGTCTTTTCATCCCTTTGTCATTCAGTAAAGAAAGGCTGAATAACAGTGGTTTATCTTGAGCACTTATAAGTTGGAAATGGATTTTTAGTAAATGCAGCAAAATTCTGTACCACAAAAATTGATGAATTCCATGAACTCTGTTATGAGGGATTTGAACTATTTTAGGAAAGCACTAAAGGATTAATAAAATATAGTAGCAAGTCCTGGGATTCTGCGTGTTTCTCTTTCTTGCCTTCCCTCCACCTGCCTGTACTTCTAGGGGTGGAAGGGACTCAGGTCATCAGACCTGCACGTGCTGAATGGAGCTGCTTATTGGTACTCACTAGTCCCTGCTCCAAGGCCAGCCTTTCCACCCTATTTGTCCATACTGTGCTGTCCCACCTAAGTAGCCCTCTCTCCAAACCCCCTCTTGTCCATGCCACCTCACGCCCCTAGAAGCAGCCCACCATCATCACACTTCACTGTGCATACATCTTTCTCATTGAATGTGGCTGAGCATATTCCTGTCCTGTGTGTCCTTCAGTGCCACCATGGACTCCTTGAGGGTAGAGAACACACCACACCTGCGGCACAGGATACTGGAAACAACCGTGAATTAATTATTTTAATTCAGCACAATTAGCTGAAACAAGCAGTTGGCCCTCTTCCCACCTCCAAGTTTTTGGCCCATTATGTTTTGTAATCTACTAGGCTTTTCCTCTGTTCTCTCTGGCTGTGCAAATACTACCCGCCTAGTCCCACCTCCTCCATAAAGTCTTCTATGATTATCCTTTGCTGATTTATTTTCCCCTCTAAAATCCCATAGCACTCTTTACAATAACTAGTTTGGTTCTCAGTGCAAAACTCCTTGCTTTACATACTTGTGTGTTTGCCTTTTGTCTCCAACTATAGTATAAGGTCCTTGAACAGAAGTCTCTATTACTGAGTGATTGAATATGTGTTTCATGAGTATGAGGTCTGTTTCTGCCCAAGTAGTAATTCCTGCATCACTTGGGCCATTTCCCAAGTCCTGGAACCGTCACTCGCACTGGCCACCCTACCCTAGTCCCCTGTCATTCGGCTACTGTGCACCAAGACTTAGCTGTGAACCCTTCCAGCCTGTTCTACGCCTGGCTGGTAATGTCTATGATCCCTAGTTTGAGGTGGGAGTAAGGGTGAGTGTGGGTAATTTGTCTCAACGTTCCGAGTTCTAGTACTAGGTGCCAAACTTCCCTGAGCCAGATTGACAAGGGCTGTGAATGACAGTAAAACCAGTGAACCAAGCAGCAAGCTAGGCCACATTCATCATTAAGACAAACCACCATTATTTTGTAGTTGAGGAATCTGAGATCCTTCCCAAGGAATTAACCTCTCTGAAAGGCTCTTAATCTTGAGTCTATGACCCCTGAAGGGCAGTAGATGGAATTCAGGGATCTATGAACTTGGGTGGTGTTTTTGTTTCTCTACTGCTGTTGTTACAAACAACCACAAACTCTGTGGCTTAAAATCACACAAAGGTTTGTCCTTCCAGTCCTGGCAATCAGAAGTCTGACTGACATCAAGCTGTGGGCAGCACTGCATCCTTCTGGGGGATCCATGGGGGAAGCCACTTCTTTGCTCGTTTCCAGCTTCTGCAGACTGCTGGCATTCCTTGGCTTGTGGCTGCAACACTCCAACCTCTGTTTCCATCATCACATCTCTTTCTCTGACTCTAATGCTCTTTTTTCCCTCTTACAAATACCCCTACAATTACAATGGGGCCAGAATTACTCCCTGTCTCAAGATATTTAACTGAGCTATATCAGTCAACTTCCCTTTGCCATGTAAAGTAATGAAATAGAATCATAAGTTTCCATGATTGGGAATGGACATCTTTGAGGCGCTATTAAGTTGCCTACAACAGGTGGAAAAATTACTCTTCATTTTCACTAATAGTAACTGAAATTTGATATTTACTGTTATTATGGATGTGGGCAATCACTGTGGTACTAGCAATACCACTGTGCAGTTGCAGACATCTTGCAATATCAATTATGTTCATCCCTGCTTCAAAATTATTGTAGTTATCAGAATTGCCACGGAATCCTGGTATTTGTTGTGCAAATACAAATGCACATACTATGTCACAATTTAAAAAAAAAATACTTTGTCAGTGGATTTTTAGTTTCCTTTGTATCTTAGGTTAGGTTTTCCAGACAAAAGATCCTGAGATGAGGACTCATATGCAAGTGTTTTATGAAGGCAGCACTTCCAAGAGAAATGGGAGAAGAAGTGGGGAAGAAGGAAAGGAAAGGAAAGAGAACAGGAAGGGTTGGACTTCAGGTGAGGTCTCAGCTTCAGCCTGGTTCCACTGGGAGCTCTGCAGTGAATATTAGAACTCAGAGTATGTTCCAACCAGAGGTAACAGAACTGGGGTTTTGAACTCTGGGCACAGTCAGTCATTAGCTTAGGGAGCTCAGAAGCCATAAACTCACAGGCACTGCTGGCTTTCTGTCTATGGGAAAAGAGTGTCCCCTGGCCAAGAGCAATCCTTGGAAGAAATTCACAGATCTGGGTCAGGATACAGCACACACAAAATCTGGAAAATGGTCACATAAAACGGTACAGGGACTGCAAGTAGGTTTCAGAATAGCACCAACAGTGCCTGCCATACTTTGTGATTCTATGTATTTCATTTTATGCATTTTAAAATATTTTGAGAAGGGGTTCATCATCCTCACAGGACTGCCACAGAAGTTAAGTACAAAAAAAGGTCATGGTACAAAAAAGTTAAGGTCTTCTGTTTTAGGGTCTACTATCATAAGCGACTTCTTAAATGGCTGGGAGATTCCATTCCCCAAATGTAGATGCAGAGGATAGATTCCAGCATGGTCATTCTAACTATCAGCATTCCTCTCCACATAAGTTATCATGTGTGTTTATTTCAATACAATCATACCAGGTTTGTATTTGCCACATCTGTTTAAGGACTGATAGGAACTCAATTTGTGAATAGCAAAGTGTTTCTTGTAAAACAGATAGATAGATAGATAGATAGAATACATATATCAATGACTATGGATTTTTTCTTAATTTAAAAAGTGCCTTTAAGAGATAGAATTTCACAGGTTAATTTAAAATCTAATGTGCCACCAGGATTACAATAGAAAAAAGCAAAAGCTGCCTGTCTCATGGCATTAGATGTGCACGCCAGCTTACTTACAGCACACTCAGTTAGAACAGCCATGTAACTGCAGAGAAAGGGTTCAGGAGAGAACAACAGAAGCCCGGGCCAAAAAACTAGTAGAGAAAGTCTGGCTTCTATTTAAAGACATCCATGGAATTACTTTATCTATGCACATGAATTATTATCTTAAAGCATATTTATCCTTAAAAATATTTCTTTTATGTTAAAATATTCTTAAAATTTTATTTAAATTCCAAATTAAAAGCAAAGCATGTAAGAACCAAAATTGTTTATTTAAGTTCATTAAAAAAATAATGAAGGCCTTTTTAGTACAAATGAAATAATAAATTTTATAAGGGGGGGAATGAGTGTGAATAATCAGGATTACCAGAGTATTCTGATTTGGGAGTTTTATAAAGAATGAAAAATATGCACAGGTACTCACCAGTCCCACAGGCATAAGAGCAGAAAACATCATTGTTTCCATAGATTGGCTTTGCATTTCATAGTGCTCATGTTTCTCTCAATTAAGAGTTAATTTAGGAGCCACATGTGCAATTTGTGAAAGAAAGCCTTCTTCGTAATAATATAATGAATGGAGGAAAGAAATGAAGTACACATATGGACACACATGCACAGCACATGTGCACACTCACACACAGACCCATGCCTGCATACACACAGACATACATGCTGACACACACACATTCACACAGACACACAAACTGACACACACTCATTCACACATACTATACACACTCATACACACACATTCGCAGACCCAAACATTCACATGACACACTGACACATTCACACAGACACACAAACACACCACACACACACACAGAGACACTCACATACATGCAGACACACATATACACTGACACACATAATTTCACATAGACACACACAGAGACACATGCATTCACGGATGAAAAATTATTTATATAAAATATCAGTAAATGACAAACCCTATTTATAACCAGGGTCACAAAAAGTATGTCACAAATATAATCCCATGAGTAGAATACAATACACATTTTTCTTGTCTTTTGTTCTAACTTTGAAACTTGCTAAAATTAGCAGTGCATTCGCTGAGAGCAGAAGAATGTTATATGCAAAGGACTCTGTATCAAACAGCTAGAATCTATGTGGCTGAATCATGACAAGACTTCTAGATTTTTGAGGTTGTTTTTGAAAACCAACTATGCATTAAATCTCATCCCCTCACTGATCTCAGAAAACTTGACTATAATGATTCCTTCTCTCCCTTTCTACAGGTTTCTTACCATCAATGCTTACTCTGAAGAACTCTGAAAGCCTGAGATTTGACTCTGTTTGCAAGCAAGCAAGTAGCTTGCCATGATTTTATGGATGATGGGAGAAAACACAAGACTCCTGGGTCAGAGGCAAAGGATTTTATTACTCAAAGCAAACAGCACAAGGACCAGTCTATTGACATTGGTTCCCTGAGCCCCAATGCCCACAAAACAATGTGAAGAGAGCCGAGTAATACCTGGAGTCATTTTAAGGTGCATTATAGGAACCTTGTGCTTAGGGAAACCAGCCCTTTCATAGTGAGCCCAAAGTCTGTCTGAGCTTTGTCCCAGAGGGAGACATTATTTTGTTGACTAACAGTAACAAATCTAACCCTTGATAGGAGAAAAACACTGTCTCTATCTTCCAAGCCTATTCCCTATACAAACATTCCTGAAAATATAGTTTTGAACAAAGGCAGTCAATGCTTCTGCTTGCAAGATGCAGAGGAGTGTGAGAGACCCATGAAGAATTATCCCCCAACACTTACTTAAGTTCTTCTCATTACTAAAAAATAAACTCCTCTAGTCCTTTGTCCTCTTCAGTCACTGCCCTGTCAGCATCCTCCACAGCTAAATGTCTCAGAGCTGCCATTTGTTCATTACTCAGTCACTTCTCATGCAGCTGCATTTTGCCTTTCCCCATCCTCCTGAGTTCAAGGGACCCTGTGCCCTTCTCATCCAACCTGTTCTCTCAGCAACTTCCACACTCAGGATGACTCTCTTCTTGAGCCTCTCTTTTCCCTGGCTCCCCTGAAGTCATATGGCTGCATCTTTCTTGTGGACCCCTCTTGTTGTCCTTCCTTGTCTGTTTGCTGATTCCTCCTTTCCCTATTAAACTCTGGATTTCCTGCAATGCTAGATCTTCTCTTACAACCCTACACTCCATCTTTTCATGAGTTTACCCATTACCGTATTGT
This sequence comes from Aotus nancymaae, assembly GCF_030222135.1. NCBI lineage: Eukaryota > Metazoa > Chordata > Mammalia > Primates > Aotidae > Aotus > Aotus nancymaae. The sequence goes on along the minus strand of NW_026988570.1, from coordinate 3,885,373 downwards.
CACCATTGTGTAGGTGGCATTTCTTCCTATATGTATATTGCTAACCTAAATCTCTCTTTTGGGTTGAATACATTTAATTGCCTTCTTGGCTTCATGGTTGCAACTTTAACAGATCAAAAATGCAACCCAAGAATTTTTTTCCCTAAATCTACTCTGCTTCCAGCAGTTTTCACCTTTGTAAGCATAATCATCCCTGTAGCTGTGCAAATTAGAAAAAAGGTTTCCCTTCCATAAGACATTTTACTTTCATCTACTGGAAAATTTTCATAATATAGTTGACCCTTGAACAACACAGGTTTGAACTCTGTTGGTCTACTTACACACATTTTCTTTAGTATTTTTTCAGTAAGTTACACCAGGTATGCCTGCCTCTCCTGCCTCCCCTCTGTCTCCTCCATCTCTTCTGCCTCTGCCACCCCCTTAGCCAGCAAGACCAACCCCTCCCAATTCTAATCCTTCTCAATCTACTCAATGTGAAGACAATGAGGATGAAGACCTTCATGAAGATTCACTTCCACTTAATAAATACTACATGTATTTTCTCTTCCTTATGTTTTTCTTTATAACATGTACTTTTCTCTAGCTTACTTTATTATAAGAATACACTACATAGTACTTATAACATACAAAATACATGTTTATCGACTGTTTATATTATTGGTAAGGCTTCCAGTCAATAGTAGGCTATTAGTAATTAAATTTTAGGGGAATCAAGAGTTCTACAAGAATTTTCAACGGGGCAGGCAGCTGACGCACCTAAACCTTGCACTGTTCAAGCATTAATTGTATATTAATTTTGTTAGGCTAAGACATTATCTTAATCAGCTGGAAAACTGTTGTTATAAAAATAGAAACCAATTCTGTCAGAGGTATAAATGTTGTCCTTTAGAAGCAACACCCTTATTCACTGCGCAGCCTCTGCAGCAAACCTAGTCACCATAATCCACTGAAATCCAGAAGACTTCTCTGTTAGGAAACACTGTGACATTTATCCAGGCATCGGTTCTGAATGTTTACTCAGTACAATGGAATAATTAACTCCACTATCGGACACTTTCATGTTTTTTAAAAAAGGAAAGAAAGTAAGAAAAATGGGGCATTGTTAAAATCCTGCTCTTGAAAGTTCCTAGAAATGAACAGAAACAGTATTCTTTTCACTTTGAATTTCACAGCCAAGAAGAAGAAAACTCTCTGAGAAGGTTTTTGTTTCCCTCCTTTCCCTACCTATCTCTTTAAAATGTAAATTTTGACACTGCAAACACAAAGCTGACTCTTAAAAGTAAAATAAAAGAGAGAAGACCTGTAATTATCCAGCTTGAAAAAGCAATAAACAAATTGCTACAATGATGCAACTGAACAAATGCTGATTAAAAGGCAACCTTAGAGTAAACAGCATTTTCAAAACAATTATTAACACTAGAGACCCATAGATCATTTGATAAATCGTAGTTTAAGTAAAAGCCTTTTTCTGCTTTTCTACACCCTCTAGCTGTATGTACTTGAGTCTTTAAGAAATATTAAAATGTAAATCTCAGTAGGATTTTCTAGCATCTGCATCTGTGTCTTGACTACTGTAAGAGTTAGCTTGACTAATATGGACAATATCAATTAAATAATTTCATCTTTGAAATTTTCTATTGATTCAATTTTGCCATTGCTTTAGAAATTATATGCATATCCCATTTCTTTATGTTTTAATGAATCGTTGATTTTTGTCTATATTGGTATTAAATATGTAATAGTATTTTATTAACAAAAAATGTCATTTAACAATATCAGTAACTTATATTCTAAAATGCAACTATCAAATAGAAAACAGTATATATTGCAGCACATCTGTAAAAATTGCCAACTTACAATGGGATAGGCCACACTGCAACATTCAAACTTGCTCTTTGCAGATATAGGACATTACTTAAAACAGTCCAAAAGTATTCACTACCACTCTATATCCATTCCGACAACGTCTTAGCCTGTCTAACTCAAAAGGGAGGGAATAACAACTCAGATCAAAGTGGGAGTTTCCCAAATTAAAATCTTGACAATGTACCTGCAAAGAATGTATGTACAGAATAAAAAAGAGGAAACAAGCTAAGAATTATGCTGCAATAAGAATTTTGTGATAAATTCAGATTTTTAAAAGAAAGGAATAAAATCTATACACAAAGTAAAACTATCAAAAGCTTCTAATGAGGACTAACAATACCCAATTTTAAGACTTACTATGAAGCTATAATAGTCTAGACAGTGGGGTATTGACCAAAGAATAGACACATACATCAATGGAACAGAATAAAGAGCCTAGAAATAGACCTATACAAATATTGCCCACTGATCTTTGACAAAAGAGCAAAGGAAATACAATGGAGAAAAGAGCATCTTTTCAACAAATGGTGCTGGAACAATCAGACATTCATATGCAAAATATATATATATACCTTACAGCTTTCATGAGAACTAACTCTAAATGGGTCATAGATCTAAATGTAAAATGCAAAATCATAAAACTCCTCTAAGAGAATCAGATTACCTTGAGTTTGGCATTTTGAGTTATAACACAATCCATGAAACACACACACACAAGCACAATCCATGAAAAAAAGATAATCTATATTTTATTAAAATTAAAAACATCTTCTGCAAAAGGCATGAAGAGAATGAAACAACAAGCCACAGCTTGGGAGAAAATATTTGCAAAACATATATCTGATAAAGTATTTGTATCCAAAATATAGAAAGAATTCTTAAAACTCAACAATAAGAAAAAAATAATAATTTTAAAAGGGGCAAAAGATCTAAACAGACATCTCACCAAAGAAGATACACAGATGGCAAATAGCATATTTTCAAATATGATGCCCAAACCCATGTGTTATTAGGGCATTGAAAATTAAAATAACACAGTGAAGTAAAATTAGAAATCAAAACCAAGAAAATTGCTTATAAAACATACAATTTCATGGAAATTCAATAACCTGCTCCTGAATAACTTTTGAATAAACAACAAAATTAAGGCATAAATCAAGAAATACTTTGAAACTAATGAGAGCAAAAATACAATATACCAGAATCTCTGTGACAAAGCTGAATCAGTATTAAGAAGGAAATTTTTAGAACTAAACACCCACAGCAGAAAGTTAGAAAGATCTCAATTTACCAACCTCACGTCACAACTGAAAGAACTAGAGAAACAAGAACAAACCAACCCCAAAGCTAGAAGAGGACAAAAAAATAACTGAAATAAGAGCTAAACTGAGTGAGATCGAAGCATGAAAAACCATTCAAAAGATTGACAAGTCCAGGAGTTGCTTTTTGAAAAGTATTAATAAAATAGATGGACAGCTAGATAGACTAATAAAGAAGAAGAGAAGATTCAAAGAAACACAATCAGAAATGACAAAGGGGTATTACCACGGACCCTAAAGAAATAAAAATAGCCATCAGAGAATATTATAAAACCTCTATGCATACAAACTAGAAAATATGGACTAAATGGATAAATTCCTGGACAAAGACACCCTCCTAAGACTGAACCAGAAAGAAACTAAATCCTTAAACAGATCAATAAAAGTTCCAAAATTGAATCAGTCATAAATAGTCTACCAATGAAAAACAGCCCAGGACCAGATTCACAGCCGAATTCTACCAGATGTGCAAAGAAGAGATAACAGCATTCCTATAGAAACTATTCCAAAAATCGAGAAGGAGGAACTGCTTCCTAACTCATTCTATAAGGCTAGCATCATCCTGAAACCAAAACCTGGCAGAGACACACACACAAAAACAAAACTTCAGTCCAGTTTCCTTGATGAACATTGATGCAAAAATCCTCAACAAAATACTGGCAATCCAAATCCAGCAGCACATCCAAAAGCTTATCCGCCATGATCAGGTTGGCTTTATCCCTGGGATGCAAGGTTGGTTCACCATACATGAATCAGTAAATGCGATTCATCACATAAACAGAACTAAAGACCAAAACCACATGGTTATCTCAATAGATGCAGAAAAGACTTTCAATAAAATCCACACCCTTCATGTTAAAAAAAGCTCTCAATAAACTAGGTATTGAAGGAATGTGCCCCAAAATAATAAGAGCCATCTATGACAAACCCACAAACATCACACACACACAGCCTGGGCTATTTGGAGGTTTGTAGAGACTAATTGAAATGTAGGCCCATCCTGTAGAATTCATTTGGTTTGGTTTCACATACATATATTTTAGAAGCAATTCTTACACTGGGCTTTCCTTCCTCTTCTTTTTAGACTCAAATTCTAATCATTAGGAATATTGAACATTCATATACAAAGAGAAATTTGTTTTAGCCAAGCTTCTCCTCTTCCCTCCACATCCTCCCTCCTCAATACCCTCTACTATTGTGTCACATAGCCACTTACCTCATTGGTTTTAAAAACACTGAAAAAAGGCAAAAAAAAAAAAAAAATTATAAACAGGAATGTAAACTCCAAGAGAATAGCTCAAGGGAGTTAATGGCTCAAAGTCAAGTTCATCTTACTGAATGATGCAAAGGTTAAAGCTTTCAAGACTTGATATATAAGACGGAAGTGTCACGTGAAAGAACTATTGAAAAGCTCCTCTTAAAGAAGCAGAGGCCAACTGTAACAATCATCACAACTTGACAAAAGCAGCTGAAAGAAAGAGCAAAGGAATTTCCTTACTTTCTTGAGCTCCAGCTCCACAGAATAAATCAGGTTTCCTGAGAAGACTCAATCATATCATTTGACGTACACCAACTACTATAATCTGAAAGCAATTTAATAAAAAATATATAAAGACTTATTGATAGGTTAATTGTATCCTACGGCCAAAACAATCTACCTTAAAATTCACAAGAACAGTAACCAAAATCAAATTATTCATTTTGTCTATGATTAGAAAGAAAAGGGAAGCTAGGAGGAAGCAGCTTCTGCTGGTGCCCCACTTGAAGACTTAGCCTAGAGGGAACAGCTCAGAATTTCATCATGCCTCTATATGAATCTGCTGCTTCTCAGGCAGCTCTTTTTGTAACTAATGGATGATCTGAGTTAACATGAGCAGAAAACACATTGCCCATCATTAATCATTTGTACACTTAAAGTAATTTGCATTAGAGAGCACCTCACTCCTTCTGGTTTGCTCTTACATCTTTACTAGACTTTTTAAAGATCTACATAACTTATAGATATTTCAGACGCTTTCATTCTCCTCCTCAGATGATTTACTGTTTTTTCTCTTTTACCTTAATGTGGCTATTTATAGCTAGGCTTAAAGATTGGATGAATTTTAATATGTATTAAATGTGCATACATGCACAGGTGTGTGCATAACACGCATGGAGCTGCAAGTATTTTCCATGGTGAGCTGAATTTGAATTTGCTGGGCTGCTTTGGGTTGCATTGCTTCTAATTCTTACATTAACATTTATTGTCTATTTCAGGAATTGCTATTTTTTAATTTTCTTGAGAAAAAGTCAACACAAATGACATTTAACTGGGGTGTTTGTACACTGACATTTAAAATTTTATGTGAGATGATAGAAGAAAACGCTATATGAAAATTAAGCAATGGAATTATCTAATACAATGAAGAACTGTACATATCAAATTGGCACATAAATTATCATATTTCCAATTTCAACTCTAAAGTCTATTTGATCTTGCTCCATCTATGATGTGGAGATAAAATACACATAGATAATAACTTAAACTCAGCCAATAATACAATGGTGCAATGATCTCCACATTGAGTTAGCCTGGAGTTTTATTGTGTTTGATCTCTTCTGTAGCTCTGTTTTGTAGAGAACATGTATGTATTTATTTAAATAAAGCACACATTAAAAATATTGCCAAATACTAAGATTATATATGTTTGCAAAATATCCCACCTTGTAATGTCATATACAGAACTGACAACACAAAATTTCCATTCTAAATAGAAGGCCAATGAAAGTTGTTATCTAATGTGTATTCCACCCAACAGATGATCCGGTCACTCACAGAGGCATTGATCTTTTTTCTGGGCATGCCTAGTACTAATGTGATTCATAATGAGGACATCAATCTGTTAGCAACCACAGTGAATGGCAAAGGTTTCATATATGCAATATCTGTGAAAGACTAAGCTAATTAGAGCTAATCTACCACAACCTACAACTGGGGACTCTGGAACACAACATTGAAATGCCAAACCATGTAGTCTTCAACTAGTGAAAAATATTAAGAAATACGAATTACATTTAAGGCATTTTGCCTCATACCTTGATTTGTGGCGTGGAGCTTAGGTTGTTACTGCTGTTGTAGATATTAATTGATTTTTAAAAGATTCCTGCAGAGTGAATTTCCCAGAAGAGTTCTTTTTCCCTACTGTCAGTAGCTTATAGTCTTCATATTCATGCTTATCTTTAAATTACAAGACTAGTTTTTTCCAGTTTTATGATTATTCTGCACATTTATACCAGGTGACATCAGCTTCCCCTTGCAGGGCTCAGATAAACCAGGAGCAGCTCTACTCAGGGAAGGCAGAAGATCTCAAGACCCCAGAGGAACAGAGGGCTGCCATCTAAGGGAGCTATGGGCAGAAAGATGAGGGAAGCTGGTGTGGGAACTGCGGGGCACAGCTGGGAAGGTGTTGCTGTGTCTCACATCCTAAATACAAGGAAAGTTCACGCAGGAGAAAATTCTGCCAAAAACAAGAAGGATAAAGGATGAGAATAGGAGAATTGGTGTTTCACAGCCAGAAAGTGCTGACACTTCTCTGTTAGTTGATGTCTTGTGTGGAATGCAGTTGCTTGGCAGCTCCTTAAACGGCCCTACAGGAACAGCAGAGGATTGATCATCCTGTCCTGCAATAAGGGAGAATTTGTGCCACAGCTACTCTTGTAATGGGGTTCCAAATAACTCTCCATTAAGGTGACTGAATAATGAGAAAGTTGTCAGAATCAAACTGGAGTGAATAATGTTAAGGTAACCCTGACAAATAGAACCAGGGGACGCCATGAATAGGTCTCACACTGGCACACCTGATAATGAAAAAGACTCTACAAAAACCACCACCTTGCACAATGACCATCACAACCTTACACACAAATACTTCTGCAAGGATTTCTTCCCAGCAGCTTCCTGTCCAACCTAGGACTGTCACCACCCTTGTTACTGATCTTTATAGCTAAGAATAATTATTTCAAAACAATTATGTAGTCCTCCTCATATTTTCCTTTAAAAACATTTGTCTTCCTTTACCCCCCTGAATATGCACATCGTTTATTATGGTATTTGTATTCCCATTGCAATAGTGTATTGCCAAATATCTTTTCTTTTAGAGAGTCTCTTTCTGCTTGTTTTTTAGGTTGACAAAAAACAACCTAGAGGTGTTGGCTCTATGTCTCATGCCAGCCACCCACCACACCACTGCACTGCAGCCTTTCCAGATGTCTCTCCTTGACCTTCTCAAGAGACATGTCTATTGAATCTATCACGTTGGATTCCAGAGGATAAGTCTATTTTCAACGTGTGCACTGTGGTCCTATTAACCAGGAGAATATCTCGTGACTTGTCCAAAGTTGTTAGCATCAAATGGAAGCCAGGGAAGACTAAACAAAGAACAAGAGATAAGAGCAGAGGTGAAGCTTGGCTAACTGTTAGCCACCAGGTCCTTGTCCTATCCTTCCTTATCTTATAGACTTGGACCCAGCTGCACCAGGGCAATTATGTCCTGTCACACCAAGTATCACACAGTTGCAACTGTGGTTTTGTACAGGACCAAGTCCACATAGGGGAGGGAAGGGACACTTTTGGACAAAAGATATGCTGATCTACACAGTGATGTTGGCATGGTCCTTCTTAATCCTACATAGATCTGCTCTCATATGTCAATATGACTTTCCAACACACTTTTGCCCATCCATGGATGGTGTCCTCCTTCACTCTTGGAAAATTAAGGTGCAGAATTTCACTTGGTGACTTGAATACTGAAATGGTCACTAATCATCACAGGCAGGGGAGGCAACATGAAAGGCAGCACTGAAATGGAGCTGCACACAGGCAGAGCCATGTTCCCAAGACCAAGACACACTACACTTTCAGCCTACACCTGGCTTTGCAATCTCTGTGATTCTAGTGTTTAGTCCCTTGTCTAGTTCATGAAATGGGTTCAACAATATAGGTCTGTCTGAGGAATTGTTTAATCTTATCTACCACTTAATGTATCATTTTTGAGGAAGGACACCTCCCCCAAATTTCCAAAGGCAAAGATAAAATGTTTTTTATTTCTCTAAACCACCGTGTAAGAAGACGACGTGATGAGACACATTACAGAGAAGTTTAGACTTCAGGCCTCAGGTTGTCTCCATGATTGTCTCCAAGTAAACTGTTATGCTCCTCCTGATAAGGATCACCCCAGCTGTTCAATTTGGAAAGAATTATACATTTCTATGCTGAATTTTTCTTAGTTGCAAAGACCATATGTAATCTTTCTTATCCTTTTCCCATCAAATAAAAAGCTACAAATTTAAAAATGAGCCCAAATTGTGTTTCAAACTGCTCTCCATGAACTCTGAATCACTTGCTGAATTAAGAGGAGAAAACAAGCATTTCCGCCAGTTATGTGCTCTGCCATTTTATGAGTACCAATTTCCAGAGGGAGCATCCCTTTGTATCCATTCAACATTAAAGCTTGCTTACAAGGGGTCATCAAAACATTCATGGAAAATGCATATTATGAAAAAATTATGCATGGATTTCAGTTTTTGGCACAACATATACTTGTACTAACTTGTTATGACATGTCTGATGAGGATCAGATTGAAAAAAGCCCATCATAAAGCAACATAAATTCTGCTAAAATTGAAGCAAGAATATGCAAAAGATTTACAGTGGACCTTGGGAAAAAGAATGGTGAAACACTAATGCTTTATTTATGGGGATAATGACCTAAAGAAATCAGCAATTTACAAATGGATACCTTGTTTTAATAAGGGATGAGGCAATGTTGAAGATGAAGCCCACAGCAGCAGACTATACACATCAATTTTCAAGGAAAAAAAATCATCTTGTTTATGCCCTAATTGAAGAGGACTGATGATTAACAGCACAAATAATAGCCAACACCATGAGCATCTCAACTGGTTCAGGTTACACAGTTCTGACTGCAAAATTAAAGTTAGGCAAACTTTCCACTCAATGGGTGCCAAAACCATTGCACCCAGATCAGCTGCAGACAGGAGCAGGGCTTGCAATGAAAAATTTAAACAAATGGGATCAAGATCCTAAAGGATGTCTTCAAAGAATCATAACAGGAGACGAAACATGGCTTCACCAGTATGACACAAAGCACAATCAAAGCAATGGCTACCAAGAGGTGAGAGTGGTCCAGTCAAAGCAACAGTGTACTAGTAAAGAGCAGAGATCATGGCAACTGTTTTTTGGGATGCTCAAGGTGTTCTGCTCAGTGACTTCATCAAGGGCTAAAGAATGATAACATCTCCTTATTATTTTTGAGAGTGTTTTGAAAAGGTTTGCAGAAGCTTTAGCAGAAAACACCAAGGAAAGCTTCACCAGAGAGTCCTCCTCCACCACAGCAATGCTCTCATCAAACAAGGGCAATTTTGTGAGTGTTTTGATGGGAAATCAATAGGCATCTACTGTACAGTCCTGATTTGGCTCCTTCAGACTTCTTTTTGTTTCCCAACCTTAAAAGAACCTTTAAGGAGCATCCATTTTTCTTCAGTTAAAAATGTAAAAATAGACTGCATTGACTTGGTTAAATTTTCAGGACTTTTGTTTGTTTAGGGATGGACTACATGGCTGGTATTGTGCCTTACAAAAGTGTCTTTAATTTAATGGAGCTTATGTAAAGAAATAAAGTTCATTTTTTTATTTTTATCTTTATTTTATTTTTCCACACACTTTTTGAAGTCTCCTCATATCTCAAAACCATGGTAGAGAATATCAGAAACTAAACTAAGAATAAATACATAATCACTACATCAAAAACAGTGAGTAGAGAATCAAAAATTAGTTCTCAGAGGGAAAAAAACGCCACATGTCCATATCTATTACATGTAAAAGCGACACAAATACTGTATTATTGGGAAAGGTATGTATTCCCATTCCGCATTAAAATATAATTTTGTTGAAGAAATGAGACTAGAGAATGAGGTGCTGTTGTAAAATATCTACTCCATAAAAATCAATTATTCATTAGAATAACAATATGACTGGACATTTAATTTGTTTTTAATTGCAATAGTTTTGGGGTAACAGGTAGGTTTTGGCTAAATAGATAAGTTCTTTAGTGGTGATTTATGAGACTTTGGTGTACCCCCCATCAGCTGAGCAGTGTACACTGTGCTCAGTGCAAAGTTTTTTATCCCTCACCCCCTCCCACCCTTGTCCCTGAGTCCCCAGGGTCCATTATATCATTCTTATGCCTTTGCATTCTCATAGCTTAGCCCCCTTACTTACGTAGGAACATATGATTGAATATTTAATTCAATAAAAATAAATTGACATTAGATTTGAATTAATGGAAAATTCAATGTGGATTTCCTTGAGAGACCAACAACTCGGCTACATCTCAAAGGACAGAGGTTTCTGAACCCTTTCAGAAAGAAGGTGAGAAGGAAGGATGATTACCCTCAGAGGTGTCTGAAAAGGGCAGAAGTGAGAAAATGAAGCAGGACTCCCTTTAAGAAATATTTCAAATACTAATTGAAATGGTAAATACCACCTTTAAAGTCTAAAGGCTCTGAGTATATGAAGTGAAATATCCATTAACTTTTGGAATTTATTTAGTGCAAAATTTTATTAGTTAATATTTTTAATAATAAAATACAGAAAACCAATGTTTCTTGAGAATTTCAATACTGACTACAAATTTGAATAATTATATGTCCCAAAACATTTTAAATAATAACAAATTTAGCAAGCCATATTTATTTCAATAGTTCAAACACCTGAGCCATCAGAAAAATAAAAATGTAATGACCACAAAATACATGTATTCAGGTATATTCAAAACTATTCTAAACTATCAACAGTATGGATTTATTTCATTTCTTTATTACTTCTATACTGTGTTTATATGTTCCTAGTGTTATTGAGATGCTTATTCTAACATCTTTCCAAGGGTTAGGTAATAATATTTTGATTCTTCCCTGGCACTGCAGAAATCTTGCCAGACTCCAGAGAAAGAGAATTCTATCTTTGGCCCGATGTTTTCTGTTCAGTGAACTGAGATACTCAGCTACTAGACATGATTTCTTCTCTCAAGGGAATTAAAACTGGAGCTGCAAAGCATCAACCTGCATTTCCTTTTTGTAACTAAATTGCCGTTAGACTTATTTTATTGTGATAAGAATATTTAGTATGCAATCTACCCACTTACAAACTTTCCAAGTGCACAATACAGTATTATTAGCTATCAGCACTCAATGATGTACAGGAGAGCTCTAGACCTCACTCATCCATCTTGCATAGCTCAAAATGTATGCTTGTTGAATAGCAGGGGAAATGGGTGGTGCTATTCAACAAGACTTTTAAATTCTAGACCTTGTACTTAGGTTTTAGGTTTTGTGTGGTTTTTTTTTAACAAGTATTAGTCATACTCCCCACTGTAATGGATAGAATAGTGGTTCCCCACTTTTACACTGTTGGTGGGAGTGTAAATTAGTTCAACCATTGTGGAAGACAGTGTGGCAATTCCTCCAGGACCTAGAAATAGAAATTCCATTTGATCCAGCAATCCGATTATTGGGCATATATCTAAAGGATTATAAAGCATTCTATTATAATGACACATGAACACATATGTTCATTGTGGCACTGTTTACAATAGCAAAGACCTGGAACCAACCCAAATGTCCATTGATGATAGACTGGACAGGGAAAATGTGGCATATATACACCATGGAACACTATGCAGCCATAAAAAACGATGAGTTTGTGTCCTTTGTAGGGACATGGATGAATCTGGAAACCATCATTCTCAGCAAACTGACACGAGAACAGAAAATCAAACACCGCATGTTCTCACTCATAGGTGGGTGTTGAACAATGAGAACACATGGACACAGAGAGGCAAGCATCACACACTGGGGTCTGTTGGGGGGGACTAGGGGAGGGACAGTGAGGGGTAGGGAGGTTGGGGAGGGATAACATGGGGAGAAATGCCAGATATAGGTGACAGGGGGATGGAGGTAGCAAATCACATTGTCATGTAGGTACCTATGCAACAGTCCTGCATGTTCTGCACATGTACCCCAGAACCTAAAGTGCAATAATTAAAATATATATATATACACACACACACACACACACACACACACACACACATATATAAAGAATAGTGGTTCCGTCAAAAGATGTCCCTGGAACCTATAAATACGAACTTATTTGGGAAAAGAGTCTTGGCAGATGTAATTAAGTTAAGAATCTTGAGATGAAAAGATAATTATGGGTTTTTCAAGTGGGCCATAAATGCCACAAGAAACACTCAGGAGATTTGACCAAAAGAGAGAGAGAGAGAGAGGCAGTGTGACCGTGCCACAGAGGCAGAGGTTGGAGTGACATAGCCACAGGCAAGGATCACCAGCAGCAGCCAGAAGTGGATTTGGAAACTTCCCCAGAGACTTCAAAGGCAAGGAGGCCCCACTGACACCTGGATTTCAGATTTGTGGCCTCAAGAACTATAGAGAATGAATTTATGTTGTTTTGTATCACAGAGTTTATTGTAAATTTGTTACAGCAGCCACAGGAAGGTAATACGCCTCCAAGTAGTAATTTCAAAATATTACTTGGCCCGCATTACATAGTTCAAAATCCATGCTTTGGGATGTATTGCTACATATAGTCTGTACACATTATTAAACACATACTAAATTATAATTAGTAGAGCCATATAAATATTTAATTTCCTAGAAGAAGGACTGAGTCTACATAATTAGTTTTCCTCCTTAAGACATTTAAGTAATTCTTCCCTTTGGAATATGTTGCCCATCTCTATTTGTAGGTGACCACAACTTAGCTAATCCTTTCTGTTTGAGGTTTCAGTATCTACCTTTTCTAAGATTCTCTGGTTTGTTTCCAGTTCATTTGGTGTATTCTTATGTACATGGATAGAAGCAAGTATATATTTGGTCTTTAAAACTAGACTTAGAGCTTACACAGTATGGCCAGCGATATTAGCTAGCACTCGCTCTACTCTCTCTAACGGGGATGCAGCGGAATACAAGAGACTGAACTGTATCTGCCTCTATTTCCAAAAGACTCACGTTCAACTTTCACTCACACAAAGCTGGGAAAATTTTATTAGTCCTTTTTTAAAACAAGTTAATATAAAATTATAGCAAAAAAAAAAAAAGGAACCTGAACTTTAGTAACAGCTGGAACAATCCGCAGCGGCAGCAGCGGCAGCAGCAGCGGCGGGAGAAGAGGTTTAATTTAGTTGATTTTCTGTGGTTGTCGGTTGTTCGCTAGTCTCACGGTGATGGAAGCTGCACATTTTTTCGAAGGGACCGAGAAGCTGCTGGAGGTTTGGTTCTCCCGGCAGCAGCCCGACGCAAACCAAGGATCTGGGGATCTTCGCACTATACCAAGATCTGAGTGGGTCATACTTTTGAAGGATGTGCAATATTCAATCATAAGTGTGACAAAAACTGGCAAACGGGAAGCTTATGTACTCAGTGAGAGTAGCATGTTTGTCTCCAAGAGACGTTTCATTTTGAAGACATGTGGTACCACCCTCTTGCTGAAAGCACTGGTTCCCCTGTTGAAGCTTGCTAGGGATTACAGTGGGTTTGACTCAATTCACAGCTGCTTTTATTCTCGTAAGAATTTCATGAAGCCTTCTCACCAAGGGTACCCACACCGGAATTTCCAGGAAGAAATAGTTTCTTAATGCAATTTTCCCAAATGGAGCAGCATATTGTATGGGACGTATGAATTCTGACTGTTGGTACTTATATACTCTGGATTTCCCAGAGAGTTGGGTAATCAGTCAGCCAGATCAAACTTCGGAAATTCTGATGAGTGAGCTTGACCCAGCAGTTATGGATGGGTTCTACATGAAAGATGGTGTTACTGCAAAGAATGTCACTTGTGAGAGTGGAATTCGTGACCTGATACCAGGTTCTGTCATTGATGCCACAATGTTCAATCCTTGTGGGTATTCAATGAATGGAATGAAATCAGATGGAACTTATTGGACTATTCACATCACTCCAGAACCAGAATTTTCTTATGTTAGCTTTGAAACAAACTTAAGTCAGACCTCTTATGATGACCTGATCAGGAAAGTTGTAGAAGTCTTCAAACCAGGAAAATTTGTGACCACCTTGTTTGTTAATCGGAGTTCTAAATGTCGCACAGTGCTTTCCTCACCCCAGAAGATTGAAGGTTTTTTTTTGAGAAAGAAAAAGGGGGAGAGAAAACAGGATTCTTGCTCTATTGCCTGGGCTGGAATGCAATCTAAAAATAGGTATTAAAAACCTCTTTTATGCCGATAATTGTGCTTAACAATGGAGACAGGAAGGAATAAGGGAAGAAAGTAACAAACAAACAGCCAACCAATATTTCATTTAAGTCTCTGAAATGCTATGCAAATACTGAAAAGTGATTTACTTCCAATTATGTGGTCACTTTCAAAATAGGTGTAATATGATACTGAGAAAAATGTATGTTCTGTGGACCTGGGGTGGAGAATTCTATAAATATTCACTAAATTTACTTATTCCAGGTCTAAGTTCAAATCATAGATGTCCCTGTTTATTTTCTATGTTGTCGATCCATCGAATATTAACAATGTGGTGTCAAAATCTCCCGCTATTATTGTGCAGGAGTCCAGGTCTCTTTATAAGTCATTAAGAACTTGTCTTATGTATCTGGGTGCTCCTGTATTGGGTGCATATATATTTATAATCATTAACTCCTGTTGTTGCATTGATCCTTTTACCATTATGTAATGGCCTTGTTTCTTTTAGTCTTTGTTACTATTAAAGTCTATTTTGTGAGAGACAAAGGTTACAACTCCTGTTTTTTGGGTTTTTTTTTTGCTCTCCATTTAATTGGTGAATCTTCCTCCATCCCTTTGTTTTGAGTCTTTGTAGGTCATTGCTTGTGACATGGATCTGGATACAGCGTACCGACGGGTTTTGACTTTTTATTCAATTTACCTGTCTGTGTCTTTGATTGGGGCATTTAATCCATTTAAATTTAGAATTAATATTGAGTTCAATATTGTCATTTAATGCTAGCTGGCTATTTTGCCCATTAGTTGATGTAGATTCTTCATTATAGAGATACTCTCTACGTTTTGGTAAGTTTTTGGGATGACTGATACTGGTTGTTCCTTTCCGTTTGTAGTGCTTCTTTCAGAAGCTCTTGCAAAGCAGGCCTGGTGGTGATGAAATCTCTGAGTGCTTGCTTGTTTGCAAAAAAATTTCTTTTTCCTTCGCTTATAAAGCTTAGTTTGGCGGGATATGAGATTCTGGGTTGAAAATTCTTTTCTTTGAGGATATTGAATATTGACCCCCACTCTCTTCTAGTTTGTAGGGTTTCTGGTGAGAGGTCTGCTGTGAGTCTGATAGGCTTGCCTTTATGGGCAACGTGACCTTTCTCTCTAGCTGCCATTAGAATTTTCTCCTTTATTTCAACCCTAGTGAATCTAGTGATTATGTGTCTTGGAGTTGCTCTACTTGAGGAATATCTTTGTGGTATTCTCTGGATTAGCTGGAGTTGAGTATTGTCCTGCCTTACTAGATTAGGAAAAGTTTTCCTGAAGAATATCCTGAAGAATATTTTCCAACTTGGATTCATTCTCTTCATGACATTCAGGTATACCTATCAATCGTAAATTAGGTCTTTTCACATAGTCCCATATTTCTTGGAGACTTTGCTCATTCTTTTTTACTCTTTCTTCTCTAATCTTGTCTTCTCGTTTCATTTCATTAAGTTGGTCTTCGACCTCTGATATCCTTTCTTCTGCTTGATCAATTTGACTGTTAAAACCTGTGCATACTTCCCGAAGTTCTCGTATTGTGTTCTTCAGTTCCATTAATTCACTTATATTCCTCTCTAAGTTGCCAATTCTTGTTAGCATTTCGTCAAACCTTTTCTCAAAGTTCTTAGTTTCTTTACATTGGGCTAGAACATGTTCTTTTAGCTTGCTAAAGTTCCTTATTATCCACTTTCTGAAGCCTAAATCTGTTATTGGAATGCACTCATTCTCCATCAGGCCTTTTTCTCTTGTTGATGAGGAACTGTAATCACCTGTAGAAGGAGAGGCATTCTGATCTTGGGTATTCTCAGCCATTTTACGCTGGTTTCTTCCCATCATTGTAAGTTCATCCACCTGTCATCTTTGTAATTGCCTACTTACAAATTAGGTCTCTGAGGAGACGTCCAACTTGTTGATTCCCAGTGCCGAAATCTGAGCAACCCACTGCACCAGCCAAAACAGCGGCATTAAGATTTGTGGTGCTTTTCTGCCCAGGAATCTCTGGTCTGGCTTCCCTCGAGTCCCTTCTTCAATCAGGTAAATGGGCGACTCTGCCTTCCCAGAGCTCCAAAGGTCGATCAAAAGGGGCCCTAGTCCTGTTTACTCTGCACCAAGAACCGCCATGCTGGGGCACCGGCAAAACCATGACGCTGGCCACAAGAGTCACCCTGGCGACCCGTGGGGCTCCTCCGCTGGGAATCTTCCAGTCCGTGGGTAACAAAAATTCATCTGAAAGTGTGGCGTCCTCTCGTTCTGTGCGCTTTCTCTGGGAGCTACAATCCCAAGCTGCTAGTGATCAGCCATCTTGGATCTCTCTCTCAAGATTGAAGGTTTTAAGCGTCTTGATTGCCAGAGTGCTACGTTCAATGGTTACAATTTTGTTTTTACCAGTTTTGCTAAAAAGCAGCAACAACAGCAGAGTTGATTAAGAAAAATGATGAAAAAAATGCAAAAAGAGAACACACGTAGAAGATGGTGGATGCTTTCTAGATGTCGATGCTGGAGGCAGTGCTTTCCATAACCACCACTGTGTAGTTGCAGAAAGCCCTAGATGTAATGATAGTGTAATCATTTTGAATTGTATGCATTATTATATCAAGGAGTTAGATATCTTGCATGAATGCTCTCTTCTGTGTTTAGGCATTCTCTGCCACTCTTGCTGTGAAATTGAAGTGTATGTAGAAAAAACCTTTTACTATATGAAACTTTACAACACTTGTGAAGGCAACTCAATTTGGTTTATGCACAGTGTAATATTTCTCCAAGTATCATCCAAAATTCCCCACAGACAAAGCTTTTGTCCTCCTTAGGTGTTGACCTCAGCCTAACCATCTGGGACCGTTCTATTGCTGCCAGAATTTTACATCCAGTAACCTCCACTTTCTAGAACATATTCTTTACTAATATTATTGAAACCAATTTCTACTTCATATAGATGTTTTTTAAAACCGCAATTAAAGTTCTTCTTCCATGAGTCGAGTCCTTAAGAAAATGATTCCAGTTACTTATTTTGCATATTTACTATTTTAACATTATTGGACCCTGCATTTGTAGTGCTTTGATCTTTGATTTCTTCCCTCTCCCTGGTGTCTCCACCAAGACCCCAAATAAAGCAATACACTGTTAAAAAAAAACAACTAGACTTATAATAGAAGAAATATCTATGTATTTTAGCATCACTTACTTATTAAAATCTATAATGTAATGAAAGCCATTTTATTATTTTCATCCTTTTTTTGTGTTACAATTACCTGTCTGTGTTTTCCTTATTGATTTTTCTCTTTGGGGTATCTTCATGAATTCATGGCTTTTAAGGAGACTTTATCCTCATTCATCATAACTGTAGTTATATTTGAGACTCAAATGATTATAACCATAATTACATTTGATATTTATATAAAATATAAATATATTAAAAACTAAATATATAAAATATTATATTTAACTATATTTGATAAAAATGATTATACCATAATTATATTTGAGACTCTAATGATCACAACTTGGCCAGTGGGTGTCTCCTTTAGTTGGCTTTAAGTTGTTCTCTTTGTTCTTTCAGCACAGCACTTTGCTTTTTGGCCACTGAATTTTCCAAATCCATCCTGATTTTGCCCTGCTACAGATGTGGAATCAGCCACCCTACAATGATTCTTGGTTCCTTTTGTGGGGAACAGACTAGACACTGAAGTCTGAGCATTGGAGGATCAGGTGGTGGGAAGCACCTTCTATTACTTTGGCACCATGTTTAGTAAAGACAGAGCTGGGAAACACACACCTTGTTAAAAATCCCACATGCACTTGAAGTTTCTAATAGTGCTGTTTGCTCTCCACCTGTCCTCTGCACCCATCCTCTCCCCTTCTCTGTTCTGCTTACTGCCCCAGGAGGCTGAGTGCTGGAGTGGCCATCACTAGGGTGCCCTTACCCTCAGGCTTCAGCTAGACTTGGCAAACAGCAGGGAACCAAAGGAGGTCAGCGAGCAGGAGGGGAGGGAGGCTAGAGTACCCTTCTCCTCACTCACCCCCCTCCAATTTCATATGGCCGTCTGGGCAGAACTGCACCCTCATTTTTACTGCTCCCCTTAGGTGGCCCCTCCCCCATAAATCCAGTGAGATCCTCTGGTCAGCTGCCCTTCAGGCATTGGGGTGGGAAGAGCTTCCTGATGGTAAAGCCTCTCCTCACCCTTTATAGATGTCTTGACCCTGCTCATACCTCTCTCTTTAGTTAAACCTTTGGGATGGTGATTGGTTTGTTTTTTTTTCCTGTTGGCCTGGCAACTAAGACTCCAACATAACACATTATGGTTTTCCTATATACTAATTTTCTAACAGTAGATAGTTTCATCAACTGGTAAAATTTACTCCTACATTGACAGAAGCCCTGTTTTCATTCTTTATTCCATGGGGAGGCTTAAAATTTCTTCAAAGAAGTGCTACTTTTAAGTCAGCCCAGGCAAACAGAGAGAACAAATTGGGTCAATTAGTGACCAGCTAAATTGGCACTATGTCAAGCAATTTCTCTTGAACTCCTGAACTTAGGTGATCCACCCACCTTGGCCTCCAAAGTGCTTGGATTACCAGCGTGAGCCACCATGCCCGGCCGGCAATTTCTCTAAGACTAGTTGGACCTTGAGGGTCTTTTGGACATCCTGAAAAGCAGCTCTCTTCAGTTTTATTACATACAATAAAAAGAGTTTTACTATGTACAATAAAACAAAGGGGATTTCCTGTCAGTTCCTGTTTGGGCTGCCTTTCAAGTGATCAAACTGACAATGACCAAGGGACAGCAGAGATATCTAAAATGTGGGGAGACTGAGAATTAAAACAAGGTCTCTTCACACTGAAATGGGGAGTTGAACTTTTCTAATAAAATTAAAATAAAGTAACTTCATTAGAAACTTCAATTTTTTAAGTTACAGATTTGCAGAAAAATTATAAAGATAGTGCAGAGAT
This sequence comes from Aotus nancymaae, assembly GCF_030222135.1. Taxonomy (NCBI): domain Eukaryota; kingdom Metazoa; phylum Chordata; class Mammalia; order Primates; family Aotidae; genus Aotus; species Aotus nancymaae. Next base: position 3,865,929 of record NW_026988570.1, on the reverse strand, counting down.
ACTCATATATCCCACAGTTAATTTTCTCTGTTATTAACACTTCACATTAGTATGGTACATTTGCTTCAATTAATCAACATGACACATGATTATTAATAATGGTCCATAATTTATCCTGATTTTCTTAGTTTTTACCCAATATCCTGTCTCTTTTCCAGTATCCCATGCAGGAGGACATGTGACATTTAGTCATCATGCCTCATTAGGCTCCTCTAGACTATGACAGTTTCTCAGAGTGTTCTTATTCTGATGACCTTGGCAGTTCTGAAGAGGATAGGTTAGATATTTTGTAGACAGATTCGTCTGATTTTTTTCGTGATTAGACCATTACAGGTTTTTGGAAGAAAAACCACAGAAGCAAAGTAACCTTTTCATCACAGTGTATAGGGGTACATTCCGCCAGCATCACAACCCAGTTGCTGCTGACCTTGATTGTCTGACTGAGATAGTTTGTCAGAAGGAAGTCACCTTGTACAGCCCACACTTAAGGGTGGGAGTTGTGTTTCACCTGTTTAAGGGCAGAGTATCTGCATGAATAATTGAAATTCCTCTGCATGGGAGATTTGGCTCTTCTCCTCCATTTACTTATTTAGCAGATAATTGATTTAAATTATTATGAACTCATAGATATTTATAATTTGGGTTGTAGTCTGGTGCTGCTTTATTTTGTTGCTCAAATTCCAGCATTGGCCACTGGGAGTTCTTACAGTTGGCACCTGAGTCCCTTTGACATACACCCCTCTCACCTGCACATTCCTCCTTTTTTTTTTTTTTTTTTAATCATTTCCTTCTCTGGCACTAAAAGATGCTCCAGGCTTATCTTATATATTTCTTGCTCCAGTCCTAGAATCAGTCATTTCTCCAAGGTGGGAGGCTAAATTTTACAAAGTAACATTTAACATAAATAAACTTGAGTTTCTCCTGCGTTCTGCTACTCAGCATCTAAATCTCCATCCCAGTCAGGAGGGGCTGCAACACAAAGAAAAAGATGAAAGGAATTAAAGCATCACCCCCAACACATATGCACACGAAAGGCCAGAATAGGCACTGTTTTCTTAGCCATTTATCACCAAGAGTTTTAGAATGCTCTTTAGATAAAATGTGTTAAGGACAGATCCAAGATGGCAGATTAGGAGCAGCTCAGGATTGCAGCTCCCAGTGAAAGTGCAGAGGGTGAGTGGATGCTGAATTTCCAGATGGATTTTTATTGCCCACAGACCAGGAGATTCCCAGGCGGAGGAGCTTCCTGGGTCGCCAACATGGCTGGTTTGGCTGGCACAGCTGTTTTGCCTGTGCCCCCGGGGCAGCAGTTCTCCATAAAAAATACAGGGGTCCGGGCACTGTTTTAGCTGGTGACTGGAGCTCCGGGAAGGCAGAGTCGCCCATTCATCTGATTAAAAAGGGGACTGAAACAGGGAGCCAGGACAGGAGATTCCCAGGCAAAAAAGCGCCACGAATCTCAGCGCTGCTGTTTCAGCCGGCGCAGGCACAGTGGGTCGCCACACGGGAAATCACACAGATCCCGGTGCCTTTTCACAAGCAACTGGAACACCTGGGAGGCAGTCAACCATTCAACTAAAAAAAAAGGCTCTGAGGCAGGGAGCCAGGTGATCAGGCTCGTCTGGTCCCACCCCCACAAAAAAACAGCAATTGGAAACGATCTGGGTTGAGAGTTTCACAGCAAGCACAGCTGAACCTGGGAAGGTCCAGCTCTGTGGGGGAGGGGCGTCCACCATTACCGAGGCACTCCACCACTACGGAGGTAGTCCACCATTGCTGAGGCAGCCCACCATTGCTGAGGCAACCCGCCATTACAGAGAGAGTCTGCCATTACAGAGGTGGGCCACCAGTACAGTTCTAACTACACCTGTATAAACTGGACTTCAGGGAAGTTCACATGGCAGCTGGATGGAGACCACAGCAGCTCAGCAAAGCCTCTGCAAGCAGACAGTGAATAGGCTACCTCCTCGCTGGGCAGGGCAGCCCTGAAAAAAAGGCAGCAGCACAACAGAAACTCATAAATAAAGCCGTAACTCCCTGGGACAGAGCACTTAGGGAAAAAAGGGGGTTTATGAGTTCTACTGCAGCAGACTTACCTGCCCAGCAGCTCTAAATGAACAACGGAGATCACAGCTCAGCATTTGAGCTCCTATAAAGGACAGAATGTCTCCTCAAGCAGCTCCCTGACCCCTGTATATCCAAAGAGTCACCTCATAAAGGAGAGCTCAGACTGACATTTGGTGGGTACCCTTCTGGAACAAAGATAGCAGAAGAAGAAACTGGCAGCAACCCTTACTGTTCTGCAGCCACTGCAGGTGATCCCCAGGCAAGCAGGGCCTGGAGTGGACCTCAGCAGTCCTTCAGCAGAGGGACCAGACTGTTAGAAGGAAAATTAAGAAACAGAAAGAAATAACTTCATCATCAACAAACTGGACATCCACTCAGAGACCCAATCTGAACTACAATCAACAACTACAAAGATGACAGGTGGATAAATCCACAAAGATGGGAAGATAACAGTGCAAAAAGGATGAAAACACCTGAAACCAGAACGCCTTTCCTCCTACAAGGGATCACAACCCCTCACCAGCAAGGGAACAAGGCTGGATGGAAAATGACTGTGATGAATTGACAGAATCAGGCTTCAGAAGGTGGGTAATAAGAAACTTCTGTGAGCTAAAAGAACATGTTCTAACCCAATGCAAATAAACTAAGAACTTTGAAAAAAGATTTGATGAAATGCTAACGAGAATAGATAACTTAGAGAGGAATATAAGTGAATTGATGGAATCGTGCTGAAAAACACAACACGAGAACTTCACGAAGCATACACAATTTTCAACAGCCGAATTGACCTAGCAGAAGAAAGGATATCGGAGGCCAAAGATCAACTCAATGAAATAAAACGAGAAGGCAAGATTAGAGAAAAAAGGGTAAAAAGAAATGAACAAAGTCTCCAAGAAATATGGGACTATGTGAAAAGACCTAATCTATATTTGGTAGGTGTACCTGAATGTGATGGAGAGAATGAATCCAAGCTAGAAAATACTCTTCAGGATATTATACAGGAAAACTTCCCCAACATAGCACAGCAGGCCAATATTGAAGTCAAGGAAATACAGAGAACACCACAAAGATATTCCTCAAGAAGAGCAACCCCAAGGCACATAATCGTCAGGTTCACCAGGGTTGAAATGAAGGAGAAAATGCTAAGGGCAAACAGAGAGAAAGGTTGGGTTACCCACAAAGAGAAGCCCATCAGACTCACAGCAGAACTCTCAGCAGAAACCCTACAAGCCAGAAGAGAGTGGGGGCCAATATTCAACATCCTTAAAGAAAAGAACTTTCAACCCAGAATTTCATATCCAGCCAAACTAAGCTTCATAAGTGAAGGAAAAATAAAATCCTTTGCAAACAAGCAAGTACTCAGAGATTTCATCACAACCAGGCCTGCTTTACAAGAGCTCCTGAAACAGGTGCTAACATAGAAAGGAACAATCAGTACCAGCCACTCCAAAAACATACCAAATGGTAAAGAGCATCAACACAATGAAGAAACTGCATCAACTAATGGGCAAAACAGCCAGCTAGCATCAAAATGGCAAGATCGAATTCACACATAACAATACTAACCCTACATGTAAATGGGCTAAATGCCCCAATCAAAAGACACAGACTGGCAAATTAGATAAAAAGCCAAAACCCATCGGTGTGCTGTATCCAGGAAACCTATCTCACATGCAAGGATACACAAAGGCTCAAAATAAAGGGATGGAGGAAGATTTACCAAGCAAATGGAAAGCAAAAAAAAGCAGGAGTTGCAATTCTCATCTCTGATAAAATAGACTTTAAAGCAACAAAGATCAAAAGAGACAAAGAAGGACATTACATAATGGTAAAAAGATCAATGTAACAAGAAGAGCTAACGATCCTAAATATATATGCACCCAATACAGGAGCACCCAGATACATAAGGCAAGTTCTTAATAACTTACAAAGAGACTTAGACTCCCACACAATAATAGTGGGAGACTTTAACACCTCATTGTCAATATTAGACAGATCAATGAGATAGAAAATTAACAAGGATATCCAGGACTTGAACTCAGACCTGGACCAAGCAAACCTAACGGACATTTACAGAACTCTCCACCCCAAATCCACAGAATATACATTCTTCTCAGCACCACATCACACCTATTCTAAAATTGACCACATAATTGGAAGTAAATCACTCCTCAGCAAATGCAAAAGAACAGAAATCATAACAAACAGTCTCTTAGACCACAGTGCAATCAAGTTAGAACTCAGAATTCAGAAACTAACTCAGAACCGCACAGCTTCATCAAAACTGAACAACTGGCTCTTGAATGTTGACTGGATAAACAATGAAATGAAGGCAGAAATAAACATGTTCTTTGAAACCAATGAGAATGAAGACACAACATACCAGAATCTCTGGGACACATTTAAAGCAGTCTCTAGCGGAAAATATATAGCAATAAATGCCCACATGAGAAGCAAAGAGAGATCTAAAATTGACACCCTATCATCAAAATTGAAAGAGCTAGAGGAGCAAGATCAAGAAAACTCAAAACCTAGCAGAAGACAAGAAATAACTAAGATCAAAGCAGAACTTAAGGAGATAGAGACACAAAAAACCCTTCAAAAAATCAGTAAGTCCAGGAGCTGGTTTTTTGAAAAGATCAACAAAATAGACAGACCACTAGCCAGACTAATAAAAAAGAAAACAGAGAACAACCAAATAGATGCAATAAAAAACGATAAAGGGGATATCACCACAGATTCCACAGAAATACAAACCATCATCAGAGATTATTACAAACAACTCTATGCACATAAACTAGTAAACCTGGAAGAAATGGATAAATTCCTGGACACTTGCCTCCTCCCAAGCCTAAACCAGTAAGAAGCTGAAAACCTGAATAGACCAATAACAAGGGCTGAAGTTGAGGGAGCAATTAATGACCTACCAACCAAAAAAAGCCCAGGTCCAGATGGGTTCACAGCCGAATTCTACCAGACATACAAAGAGGAGCTGGTACCATTCCTTCTGAAACGATTCCAAACAATCCAAAAAGAGGGAATCCTTCCCAAATCATTTTATGAGACGAGCATCATCCTGATACCAAAACCCAGCAGAGACTCAGCAAGAAAAGAAAACTTCAGGCCAATATCCATGATGAACATAGATGCAAAAATCTTCAATAAAATACTGGCAAACCAATTGCAACAGCACATCAAAAAGCGTATCCACCATGATCAAGTAGGATTCATCCCGGGGATGCAAGGTTGGTTCAATATAAGCAAGTCTATAAATGTAATTCACCACATAAACAGAATCAAAGACAAAAACCACATGATTATCTCAATTGATGCAGAGAAGGCTTCTGACAAAATTCAACAGCACTTTATGCTAAAAACCCTCAATAAACTAGGTATTGATGGAACATATCTCAAAATAATAAAAGCTATTTATGACAAACCAACAGCCAATATCATACTGAATGGACAAAAACTGGAAGCATTCACTTTGAAATGTGGCAGTAGACAAGGATGCCCTCTCTCACCACTCCTATTCAATATAGTATTGGAAGTTCTAGCCAGAACAATCAGGCAAGAAAAAGAAACAAAAGATATTCAAATAGGAAAGGAGGAAGTCAAATTGTCTCTATTTGCAGACGACATGATTGTGTATCTACAAGACCCCATCGTCTCAGCCCAAAATCTCCTGAAACTGATAAGCAACTTCAACAAAGTCTCAGGATACAAAATCAATGTACAAAAATCACAAGCATTCTTATACACCACTAACAGACTTAAAGAGAGCCAAGTCAAGAACGAACTGCCATTCACAATTGCTACAAAGAGAACAAAATACCTAGCAATACAACTAACAAGGAACGTAAAGGACCTCTTCAAGGAGAACTACAAATCACTGCTCAACGAAATAAGAGAGGACACAAACAGATGGAGAAACATTCCATGTTCATGGTTAGGAAGAATTAATATCGTGAAAATGGCCATACTGCCCAAAGTAATTTACAGATTCAATGCTATCCCCATCAAGCTACCAATGACCTTCTTTACAGAACTGGAAAAAACTACCTTAAACTTCATATTGAACCAAAAGAGAGCCTGCATAGCCAAGTAAATTCTAAGCAAAAAGAACAAAGCAGGAGGCATTACGCTACCTGACTTCAAACTATACTACAAGGCTACAGTAATCAAAACAGCAGGTACTGGTACCAAAACAGAGATATAGACCAATGGAACAGAACAGAGGTCTTGGAGGCAACACAACACATCTACAACCATCGAATCTTTGACGAACCTGACAAAAACAAGCAATGAGGAAAGGAGTCCCTGTTTAATAAATGATGTTGGGAAAACTGGCTAGCCATGTGCAGAAAACAGAAACTGGACTCCTTCCTGACACCTTACACTAAAATTAACTCCAGATGGATTAAATACTTAAACATAAGACCTAACACCATAAAAACCATAGAAGAAAATCTAGGCAAAACCATTCAGGACATAGGCGTAGGCAAGGGCTTCATGACCAAAACACCAAAAGCATTGGCAACAAAAGCCAAAATAGACAATTGGGACCTAATCAAACTCCACAGCTTCTGCACAGCAAAAGAAACAGTCATTAGAGTGAATCGGCAACCAACAGAATGGGAAAAAATTTTTGCAGTTTACCCATCTGACAAAGGGCTGATATCCAGAATGTACAAAGAACTAAAGCAGATTTACAAGAAAAAAACAAACAAGCCCATTCAAAAGTGGGTGAAGGATATGAACAGACACTTTACAAAAGAAGACATACATGAGGCCAACAAACATATGAAAAAATGCTCATCATCACTGGTCATTAGAGAAATGCAAATCAAAACTACATTGAGATACCATCTCACGCCAGTTAGAATGGTGATCATTAAAAAATCTGGAGGCAACAGATGCTGGAGAGGATGTGGAGAAATAGGAACACTTTTACACTGTTGGTGGGAGTGTAAATTAGTTCAACCATTGTGGAAGACAGTGTGGCGATTCCTCAAGGACCTAGAAATAGAAATTCCATTTGACCCAGCAATCCCATTACTGGGTATATACCCAAAGGATTATAAATCGTTCTACTATAAGGACACATGAACATGAATGTTCATTACAGCACTGTTTACAATAGCAAAGACCTGGAACCAACCCAAATGTCCATTGATGATAGATTGGACAGGGAAAATGTGGCACATATACACCATAGAATATTATGCAGCCATCAAAAACGATGAGTTCGTGTCCTTTGTAGGGACATGGATGAACCTGGAAACCATGATTCTCAGCAAACTGACACAAGAACAGAAAATCAAACACCACATGTTCTCACTCATAGATGAGTGTTGAACAATGAGAACCCATGGACACAGGGAGGGGAGCATCACACACTGCGGTCTGTTGGGGGGAAATAGGGGAGGGACAGCAGGAAGTGGGGAGTTGGGGAGAGATAGCATGGGGAGAAATGCCAGATATAGGTGCTGGGGGAGGAAGGCAGCAAATCACACTGCCATGTGTGTACCCATCAATCTTGCATGTTTTTCACATGTACCCCAAAACCTAAAATGCAATAAAAAATTTTAAAAAAGAAGAAGAAAATAAATAAATAAAAGAAAATGAAAAACAAGAAGAAATACCAGCAAGCCCCATATCTGACAAAAGGGTTATATACAGAATATATAAAGAAGTCTAAAAAGTCAACAGAAATTAGAATGTAGAAAAGATCTAAAAAGACATTTCACCAAGCACATAGAAAGGTGTTCAACATCTGGCCACTAGGAAAATGCAAATGAAGATGGTCTTGGACCATTTGTGCTGATATTTTAAAAATCACAAACTGGGTAATTCATAAATAATAGAAATTTATTTCCTGCAATTTTGTAGACTGAAGAGTCCTTCAAGGTATCAGTAGGTCTTGTGTCTGGTGAGGGCAGCTCTGTGCTTCCAGATGATGCCATGAATGCTGCATCCTCAAATGGCAGGAGGCAAGAAGGCAGAAGAGACAAGCTTGTATTCTCCAGTCCTTTTATAAACCACTAATAAAAAACACTAATCTATCAGTAATCAATAGATTAGCCATCTATTAATAATAGATTACTATTAGTAAAAAAATACTATAAGTAATAAAAATAGATTGGTATATGTAATAAAATATCTTATAAGTAATATATTACTAGTAAGTAATAAACACTAATCTATCAGTAATCCATTACTTATTGCTTATTCTTTCCTCCAAAAGGCCCCATCTCTTAAGACTACCACAATGAGTGTAAAATTTCAACATGAGTTTTGGAGGGGTCATATTCAAACGATAGCAAAGACCATGACGAGATAGCCTATGCACCCATTAAAACTGTTAAAAAATGAAAATATCAAATGCTGGTAAGGATATGGAGAAATAGGATCTCTCAGATTTTGCTGTTGGGAATGTAAAATGGTACAGTGATACTGGAAGACAATTTGATAGCTTCTCAAAAAACTAAACATACACTTACCATACAACCCCACAGTCACACTCCTTGGCATTTATCCTAAAGAAATGAAAACTTATGTCCCCACAAAAGTTTTTATAGCAGCTTTATTTGTGATAGTCAAAAATCAAAAACAATAAAAATGTTCTATAAATCAATGAATGGTTAAACAAACTGTGTTACATTCATACCATACCCTTCAGCAATAAAAAGAAAGAAACTATTGATACTTCCAACAACTTCAGTGGATCTCAGGGACAATATATTGAGTAAAAAAAGTCAATATCAAAGATAGTATATTCTGATTCCACTTCCGTTATATTCTCAAGATGATAAAATTGTAGAGCTGGAACATAGATTAGCAGTTGCCAGGGTTAGGGATAATGGGGTTAGGGGAAAGGTGTGGGGGTATAGGGAGTGGTTAGGGTTACAAATGGGTAATACAATGGAGTCTTGTGATGATAAGAAAGTTTTGTAAATTGATTGTAGTAATTACGCAAATCTTCTGCATGTAATAAAATGATGCTAAACAAAACATACATATTGCACCAATGTCAATTTCCTGGTTTTGGTACTGTACCATCAGTATTAAATAGTATTGCATAAATGAACTAAACACACATATTATGCCAATGTCAGTTTCCTGGTTTGGGTACTATACCATCACATATTGATAGTATTGCATAAGATCTAATGATTGGGAGAATTTGAGTGAAGGGTACATAGGACATTTCTGTACTATTTTCAAAACTTCCTGTAAATCTATAATGATTAAAAACAAAATATTTTTTTAAAAGCCAAATATTCAAGTAGATAATGGAAGCACAAAGTATGCAAATTAAGTATCCTTTGACATAGGATTGAAAGGGTGATATAGTATGATGCCTTCAGGACACTGCACGTATGTTAGCTTTGCTGGAGCCTAAAGTCCTTGTGTGAACTGTTGAGTTATTGTTATACTACAGAGTTTACTTTCTTTTATTTATCATACTTTAATAGGGATAACTATTGGCAATATAATTAATAGTTTGAATTTAATCACATTAATGGAGCCCATTAAATGGTCTAAGTAATTAACTGGCTTCGATATATATTTATGATAATTCTGCTTGAAATGCAAGTCCTAACTATCTGTTTGACAATTTAATTTTGTACGTCAACTTTCCAAGAGTGTGGCCTTTTTGAAAAAATGTGTCTATTAATTACAAAGTAGAAAAAAGATAAAATGTGTCATATGATTGATTTTATAGTTACTTTTAAAAGGAAATTTACTAGAATAAAATTCCCAGCCGGGTGCAGTGTCTCACTCCTGTAATCCCAGCACTTTGGGAGGCCGAGGTGGGAAGATCACCTGAGGTCAGTAGTTCGAGATTAGCCTGATCAATATGATGAAACCCTGTCTCTACTAAAAATACAAAAATTAGCTGGGCATGGTGGCACGCACCTGTAATCCTAGCTACTCGGGAGGCTAAGACAGGATAATTGCTTGAACCAGGAGGTGGAAGTTGCAGTGAGCCCGGATCACACCATTGCGCTCCAGCCTGGACAACAAGAGTGAAACTCCATCTCAAAAAAATAAATAAATAAATAAAATTACCTATAACCAAATAGAGCAAAAAGAAGTAAACCTAGATGCAATAAATCTACTTTATGCAATTTTCTAACTTCTTTCAACTTACTAAATATTTGTTTAGAATTATCAATGGACAAGACCCTCACAGGCTTGGTCTGAACCAGCCCTCAAAAGCTTTTTTAAGTAAGCTCCAAGCCAGTTATTTAATAAACTTTTCTGCAAGGATAAAAATGTTTTTTTTGTATGTATTATCCAATATGGTAGCCACAAGTGGCTGCTGAACACTTGAAATGTGACTTATTAAAAAAAGACACTGAATTTTGTATTTAATATTATTTCATTAATCTAATTCAATTTTTTTAAAGTTATAGATGGTGACTAGCTGCCATATTGGGTAGCACAGCTCAAGATGTTATCAAATAGATTTTGGATATTAACGCCTTATTTTCAGAATACTTTCCTTCACAAGTTCACACAGAAGAAATGTTCAGGACCATTGGTGTTCACAAACATAAAGAGGGAGATCCTTTGTTGGACATTTTCCAACCATGACCCCCTCACCTCTCCTCCTTGCTAGCAGGGGAAGCCTGTGTTCACAGCTGTCAGATATGCCAGATTCAAAATACTGGGACAGCTCTGGCCAATGGCACAGGAAAGTGAGTCTCCAAGATGATTTCTGATACATGTTTTTCCTGCCTGATAAAAATAGAATAATAAGGAAAGAAAACCTTTTTCCTCTCTGTGCTGCTTGCAGCTTCTGTGACCATCTTGTGACCATGAGGCAAACAGTGAAAGGAAAAAGCTTACCCTGACATAACTGAGCCACAGAATTAACTCTGGATTGACCAATATCAGCTGATTAGCTTGCAGCTACTGTGACCAACTGATGAACATGAGGCAAATAGTGAAATAAAGAAGCTTACCCTGACACCATTGAGCCATAAAATTAACTCTGGATTGACCAATATCAGCTGCTTATTTTGTAAAAAACATAAATCTTTACTGTTTCAACTATTTTTTGTTAATATTTTGTTGGTGGCCATCTCAGCTTCCAAACTGATAGAGATCCTTAAAATTCATGATGGTAAGTAAGGTTGGGTCATTCCCTTGTAGGGCAAGAAGTGTATCATTGTTGGAGCAGAGAAGAGAAGGGAGAAAAGACAGGAGATACTATAAAGAAAGACCAATAGTTTTGCAACTACTCCAGAGGGGAACTTTGAGACACAAGGTATGACATAGCTCTAAGCTGCGGTGGGAGGGCATGGCACTAGTGAGGATCTCAAAGTGTGACCCAGGCAAACTCAGAAAGAGGGTAAAGCAGATGGAAGATCAGATAAATAAGCAAAGTTCATATCATGGAGGACCTGGAGGGACATCCTGACATTTTGGACTGATTTGTAAGGGCCATAGAAAACCATTGTTTTTACGCTTTAAGTAAAGAATATGATCACATTTGCATTTTCAAAAGCTTACTCTGGATGCAGGTGAAAAATGATTTGGAATGGGGCAAGACTGGAAACTGAAATATCAAAGGGAGTACATCGTATCGGGGAATCATGATGTTGATATGATATGGTATCTTGATGTTAACTCTGGTCACTTGTTAAGATGGGTATTTTTTGTTTGTTTGTTTGTTTTGGTTTTGGTTTTTGAGATGGAGTCTCACTCTGTTGCCCAGGCTGGAGTGAAGTGGCACAATCTCAGCTCACTGCAACCTCCACCTCCTGGGTTCAAGTGATTATCCTGCCTCAGCCTCCTAAGTAGCTGGGATTACAGGCACACACCATCATGCCTAGCTAATCTTTGTATTTTCAGTAGAGACGGATTTTCACCATGTTGGTCAGGCTGGTCTCGAACGCCTGACCTTGTGATCTGCCTGCTTCAGCCTCCCAAAGTGCTGGGATTAGAGGCATGAGCCACTGGACCCAGCCTTAAGATGGTTTTAAAATCACTGATCAGTAGTTTCAAAGTCTAAAAATAATTATGTAATTTAGCAAGAAAACAGCATAGAATAATGTTGCCAGGTATGCCAATGTCAAAATATAAAACACAAAGAGTTTTTCATGGGACTTGTCATGCTAAAACTAAAATTTATATAAAGTAGCAAAGTAAGCCATATGCTCCTTCAGACCAAGAGATTGCTGAGCTAGCATCATGATGACAGGATCAAATTCACACATAACAATATTAACCCTAAATGTAAATGAGCTAAATGTCCCAATTAAAAGACATAGACAGGCAAATTGGATTGGATAAAGAGTCAAGACTTGTTGGTGTGCTGTATTCAAGAGACCCATCTCACGTTCAAAGACACACATAGGCTCAAAATAAACAGATGGAGGAAAATTTACCAAGCAAATGGGAAGCAGAAAAAAGAAACGGTTGCAATCTTAGTTTCTGACAAAACAGACTTTAAACCAACAAAGATCAAAAAAGACAAGAAAGGGGCATTACATAATGGTAAAGAGATCAATTCAACAAGAAGAGATAACACTCTTAAATATATATGTACCCAATATGGGAGCACCCAGATTCATAAAACAAGTTTTTAGGGACCTACAAAAAACTTAGAACCCCACACAATAATAGTGGGCTTTAACACCCCATTGTCAACATTAGACAGATTATTGAGACAGAAAATTAACAAGTGTGTTCAGGACTTGAACTCAGCTCTGGAGGTAGACCTGATAGATATCTATAGAACTCACCACCCCAAAACAGTGGAATAGACATTCTTCTTGGTGCCAAGTGCCACATGGCACTTGCTCTAAAATCAGTTATATAATTGGAAGTGAAACATTCCTTAGCAAATGCAAAAGAACTGAAATCTTAGCAAACAGTCTCTCAGACCACAGTGCTATCAAATTAGTATTCAAGATTAAGAAACTCACTCAAAACCACACAACTACATGGCAATTGAACAATCTGCTCCTGAATGACTCCTGGGTAAATTGTGAAATTGAGTAAGAAATCAAGAAGTTCTTTGAAACCAACGAGAACAAACAGACAACATACCAGAATCTATGGGACACAGCTAAAGCAGTACTAAGAGGGAAATTTGTACCACTAAATGCCCAGATAAGAAACCTAGAAAGATCTCAAATCCTAACATCACAACTAAAAGAACTAGAGAACCAAAAGCAAACAAATTCAAAAGCTAGCAGAAGATAAGAATTAACTGAGATCAGAGCAGAACTAAAAGAAATAGAGACACAAAAAAATCATTCAAAACAATTAGTGAATCCAGGAGATGGTTTTTTGAAAAAAAAATTAATAAAATAAATAGACTGCTACCTAGACTAATAAAGAAGAAAGGAGAGAAGAAATCAAATAGACCTAATAAAAAATGATAGAGGGGATATTACCACTGACCCCACAGAAATACAAACAACCATCTGAGAATATTATAAATACCTGTAGGCAAATAAACTAGAAAATGTGGAAGAAATAGATAAATTCCTGGACGCATAGACCCTTCCAAGACTAAACCAAGAAGAAGTGAAATCCTTTAATAGACCAATAACAAGTTCTGAAATTGAGGCAGTAATAAATAGCCTATCAACCAAAAAAACCCAGGACCAGATGGATTTATAGCCAAATTATACAAGAGATACAAAGAGGAGCTGGTACCATTCCTTTTGAAATGATTCCAAACAACAGAAAAGAAGGGACTTGCCCCTAACTCATTTTGTGAGGCCAGCATCATCCTGATAGCAAAACTTAGCAGAGACACAACAAAAAAAGAAAACTTCAGGCCAATATCCCTGATAAACATCTATTCAAAAATCCTCAGTAAAATATTGACCAACCATATCCAGCAGTACTTCAAAAAGCTTATGAATCATGATCAATTCACCCTCATCCCTGGGATGTAAGTCTGGTTCAACATATGCAAATCAATGAATGTAATCTATCATATAAACAGAACCAATGACAAAACCACATGATTATCTCAATAGATGCAGAAAAGGCTTTCAATAAAATGCAACATCCCTTTGTGTTAAAAACTCTCAATCAACTAGATACCATTGGGACATATCTCAAAATAATAAGAGTCATTTATGACAAACCCACAACCAATATCCTAATGAATGGGCAAAAGCTGGAAGCATTCCCTTTGAAAACCAACACAAGGCAAGGATGTCCTCTCTCACCTCTATTCAACATAGTATTGGAAGTTCTGGCCATAGCAATCAGGCAAGGGAAAGAAATGAAGGGTATTCAAATAGGAAGAGAGGAAATCAAATTGTCTCTATTTACAGATGACATTACCCTGTATCTAGAAAAGTCAAATTGTCTCTATTTACAGATGACATTACTCTATATCATCTCAGCCCAAAATCTACTTAACCCCTGGCTGTGGGTTTGTCATAAATGGCTTATTTTGAGATATGTCCCATCAATATCTAGTACATTAATCAAATGTATGTTGGCATCAAAACCTCCACATCTGCCATTATTGCAAAATGGCCAGGTTGTTTTACAGGTGATTCTACCAAATGCTGTAGCACACACATTTTCTATCTTATACAAGTCATTCATTAAAAGATAAAAGGGATAAAAGTTGTCTAACTCACTTCATGATGCTAGTGAAATTTTCATACCGAGTCCAGATAAATAGAGGAAGTTAAACAAAATGTCAACTGACAAACATCAATGCAAAAATATCAGAGTTTGAACTATTTATCCAGCAACATCCAAAACAAATTAATCATCAAAGGTTTAAACCTCAGGGGATATATTAGTCCATTTTCACACTGCTCTAAAGATACTACCCAAGACTGGGCAATTTATAAAGGAAAGAGGTTTAATTGACTCACAGTTCTGCATGGCTGGAGAGGCCTCAGGAAACTTACAATCATGATGAAAGATGAAGTAGGCACATCTTACATGGTGGCAGGTGAAACTGTGTGAGAAGAAGGAATTTGCCAAACACTTGTAAAACCATCAGATCTTGTGAGAACTCACTTACTATCAAAAGAACATCATCAGGGAAACCACCCCCATGATCCCATCACTTCCCACAAGGTTCCTCCCTCAACACTAGGGGATTATAATTCAATATAAGATTTAGGTGGGGCACAAAAACCTAACCATATCATTCTTCCCCTGGCCCCTCCAAAATCTCATGTCCCTTTCACATTTCAAAACAAATCATGCCTTCCCAACAAGTGCACCAAAGTCTTAGCTCATTTCAGCATTAACTCAAAAGTCCACCTCCAAAGTCTTATCTTAGACCACGCAAGTCCCTTCCACCTAGGAGCCTGTAAAATCAAAAGCAAGTTAGTTACTTCCAAGGTACAATGGAGGTATAGGCATTGGATAAATGCTTCCATTTCAAATGGGAGAAATTGGCCAAAACAAAAGGGCTACAGGCCCCACGCAAGTCCAAAAAACAGTGAGGCAGTCAAATCTTAAAGCTCCAAAATGATATCCTTTGACTCCATGTCTCACATCAAGGGCATGCTAAGGAGAGGCTCCCATGGCCTTGGGCAACTGCACCCTGTGACTTTGTATTATACAGCTCCCCACACTGGCTGCTTTCATAGCTGCCATTGAGTGTCTGCAGCATTTCCAAGTAGTCAGTGCAAGTTGTTGGTGGATCTACCATTCTGGGGTCTAGAGGATGGTGGTCTTACTCTCACAACTTCACTAGGCAGTACCCCAGTGGGGACTATATTTGGGGGCTCCAACCCCACATTCCCCTTTGCACTGACTTAGCAGAGGGCTCTGCCTCTTCGGCAGACTTCTGCCTGGACATCCAGGTATTCCCATACATCCTCTGAAATAAAGGCAAGTTTCCCAAACCTCAGTTCTTGACTTCTGTGTGCCTGAAGGCCTAACACCACATGAAAGCCACCAAGGTTTGGTGCTTGCACCCACTTAAGCAATGGCCCAAGCTGTACCTTAGCCCCTTCTAGCCACAGCTGGAGCTGGAGTAGCTGGGACACAGGGCACCAAGTCCAGAGGCTGCACAGAGCAATGTGGCTCTGGACCTGACCCACAAAACCATTTTCCCCTCCTAGGTCTCCAGGCTTATGACGAAAGAGATTGCGGCCAAGACCTCTGACATGCCCTGGAGACATTTTCCCCATTGTCTTTGGCTCCTCATTATGTATGCAAATTTCTGCAACTGGCTTGAATTTCTCCCCAGAAAATGAGTTTTCCTTTTCTATCACATCATCAGGCTGCAAATTTTCCAAACTTTTATGTTCTGCTTCCCTTTTAAATGTAAGTTCCCACTTCAAATCATCTCTCTCAAGTTCAAAGTTCCACAGATCTCTAGGGTAGGGGCACAATGACACCAGTCTCTTTGCTTAAGCATAGCATGAGTGATCTTTGTTCCAGTTCCCAATAAGCTCCTCATCTCCATCTGAGATCACCTCAGCCTGGACTTCACTGTCTATATCACTATCAGCATTTTGGTCAAAACCATTCAACAAGTCTCTAGAAAGTTCCAAATTTTCCCACATCTTCCCGTCTTCTTTGGAGCCTTACAAACTGTTCCAACCTCTGCCTGTTATCCAGTTCCAAAGTCACTTCCTCATTTTCAGGTATTTTTATAGCAGTATCCCACTCTCCACAGTACACATTTCCTGGATTAGTTTGTTCTCACACTGCTATAAAGATACTACCCAGACTGAGTAATTTGTAATGGAAAGAGGTTTAACAGAATCACAGTTGTGCATGGCTAGGGAGGACTCAGGAAACTTACAATCATCCACAGAAGGAGAAGCAGGAACCTTCTTCACAAGTCAGTAGGAGAAAGAAGAGTGAGCAAAGGAGGAACTAACCAAACACTTATAAAACCATCAGGTCACATGAGGACTCATTCAGTATCACAAGAATAGCATGGGAGAAACTGCCCTCATGATCCAATCACCTCAGCCCAAGTTCTTCCCTCAAAACCAGGGAATCACATCTCAAGATGAGATTTGAGTGGAGACATAAAGCCAAACCACATTAGGGGGAAAACGGCATTATCAGTTAAAGCTTTAGATACAAATGCATTATGACTTATCAATTTTACTTCTAGATACATACCCTAAATAAGTGTTTGCACATGTGCTCTTGGAGATAGGTATAGGAATATTCACAGCAGTAGAGTTCATAATGACCAAAAACTATACTGATGTTCAGCTTCAAAAGAATCAATAAGTTGTAGTGATGTCATACAATGAAACACTTATATAGTAATAAAAATTAACAAACCTACATGCAATACTTACAAAAAATTGCAAATAAAACATTAACAGAACAAGAGAAAAATAATACATTCTATATGAGCCCACTATATAAAGTTCCAAAACAAGCAAGATAAACTATTTTGTTTAAGAGCTATATGTTGCTGGTACACATATAAATAAAAGCAAGGAAAAATATCATAACATTGGTGGTTATCTCTAGTGGGTAGTGAGGAGTGTAGTGAGTAGTAAAAACACATGACTCTACCTTCTCCTCAAAAAGTACATAAACCTGTGAGACGCTGACTCAGGCTACAATTTAATGGCTTTAACTCAAAAATGCATCAAACATTTAACATGTTGCAAACAAAAAAGAAAAAGGCTGTGGCAATGTTTTTTCTTCAGCTCTTAAGTTCCAGGGTACATGTGCAAGATGTGCAGGTTTATTACATAGGTAAACGTGTGCCATGGTGGTTTGCTGCACAGATCAACCCACAACTGAGGTATTCAGCCCAGCATCCATTAGCTGTTCTTTCTGATGCTTTCCCTTCCCTGGCTTCCTTCCCTGACAGGCCCCAATGTGTGTTGTTTCCCCCATGAGTCCATGTGTTCTCATCATTCAAATCCCACTTATAAGTGAGAACTTTGGTGTTTGGTTTTCTGGTTTGCTGAAGATAACGGCCTCCAGCTCCATCTATGTCCCTGAAAAGGACATGATCACATTCTGTTTTATGGTTTCATAGTATTTCATGGTGTATATATACCACATTTTCTTTATCCAGTCTATCATTAATGGACATATCTTTGCTATTGTGAATAGTGCTGCAATGAACATTAGCATGCATGTATCTTTGTAATAGAATGATTTATATTCCTTTGGGTATATATCCAGTAACAGGATTGGTGGGTCAAATGATACTTCTCCTTCAATATCTTTGAGGAAACACCACACTGTCTTCCACAATGGTTGAACTAATTTATACTCCCACCAACAGTGTAAAAGTGTTCCTTTTTCTCCTCAACCTCACCAGTGTCTGTTGCTTCTTGACTTTTTAATAATCACCATTCTGACTGGCATGAGATCATATCTCATTGTGGTTTTGATGTGCATTTCTATAATGATCAGTGATGTTGAGCTTTTTTTCCTTTGTTTGTTGACTGCATGAATGTCTTCTTTTGAGAAGTGTCTGTTCATACTTTTTGCCCACTTTTTAATGGGATTGTTTGCTTTTTTCTTGCAAATTTTTTAAAGTTATTTGTAAACTTAACAGACTAAATTAAAACTTTCGCCATTGATATAAACTGACATGCATAACTCAATAGCTGTTTACTCTATCTTAAATGAAATAAGCAAACCCTGATACAAACATCCCATCAACATCTTGTTATACATTCATTTACTTTGTATCTTTACAGTATTTCTAATTTCTTGAGGGTCTATTCTACCAATTGTAAGGAATGTATCTTTACTGTGTTCATAAAGAATTTACAGCTACAGTGAAAATAAAATACAAGCAGTCCCTGACTTACACATCTTCCACTGAAGCCTTAACATATTTAGAGACTTTAAAGCAGAAGGGAAAACAAACACAAAACCTATTAGGTAAATTCCTATGTTAACAGAAAGTACATTCTGTTTTTAGAGTCAACTAAATTATTTTGTTTTCTTCCACATATCAATCTCACAAATAAATTGTCGCAATGCAAACATTTAAGAAAAGAAATAAAAAAGTAAACTAAAAGTAGAAGTTGATAAATAAAACTTGAGAACAAGACAGACCATGAGAGACACCATTTCAAGAGTTTAAGACTACTAAATTTTAACTGTCCTTTATTCCTGAGATTTAAAAAAACAGCAAAACGTGGTAATAAATAATAAAATTTTAAATACATCAGAAGGATGGAAGGTCTATAACAATATAGTTTTTATAAAATTCTAGAAAGGTTGAGAGAAAATTTACCATACAGCCTTCCCCAAATGTCAGCTCAAAACAGAAAATTATGTTGGTATTTGATTCATTTATTTTCATTTTGATCAGATTCCTGGGCTCTTGTGGTTAATTACAACACTGTGCTGCGTTGTCATTTACTTTTGTTTTGAAAGAATGAGATGTAAGATAAGTAGTCACAACATTTATTACCTGAGCTGATTAACAGAGATATTCAAATGACAGCCTCTTGTTTGGAGTAGAATGAAGATAATATAAATTCAACATTCCAATATCACAACAAAGCATTTGCCTTCTCTCATTTTCTTAATCTATATCCACACAGAAGCACATGTACATATGGCTTTTCTTCATTACTAAGCCAATATAGTCACTATAAAATGTAGCTAATCATCCCGGAAATTAATTCATCTCATTACTTTGCTGGAGGGTCAAATCAACCATATGTTTGGTCCTATAAGACCAAACATAAAAGAAGTGGAATCTCCAAGCACCTTGATATTGGTAATTATTTGTGTGGGCTCTGGGAGGAAGTGCCTCAAATACAATTATGGAAGCCTACAGTTTGATAAGACTTTACACAGTGCATAAAAACTGACAATTACAACTCCCAATAGTTTTAGACTGATTTAATAAGATTTAATGACTCTACCAGTTGTGCATTCTAAAATAGAAATGGTAATGTGGCTCAGATGTTCTATTGAATAGACAAGAGACTAGTAGGCTCTGGGTTAAATACCTTATTCTGTGAACGTTTTCACAGCTTTTCTATTGGTGATTTTTACCACCTTATACATAAATGAATCATTCCTTCCAGAAGTCCCTTTAATACTTTACATTACTCCTACTTTACAGTTTAAACCACTTCACTGCTTTCCAATCCCTTTGGTGTTTCTTGTGTTGTGATCGTCACAACAGTTCTCTCCCACTTGGTCACTCTCCTAAGCAGAAATTACCATATGGATCTAAACAGCTACTTACTTCTTTTAGGCCAGCAGTCAGACCCTCAGCCCTGTTACACACTGAAAACATCCTATAATTTTCTTTCAAAGCAGGAAAATCCCCATCAAAATAATCCACCATGACTTCCACCAGGAACCAAATAAGAAGATAAAGGATGTGTCAGCAGAAATAAATTTCTGGTACTCTCAGGACTTCAAAACAGGGTTGAAAAGGGCAATTAGACTCGTGAGTATTCCCAATTCTATAGTCCATCCTGGTCTGTGGTTTAATGAGTCCTCACTCTAGTCCCCAAAGATTAACAATTTAATTAGCTTTCTGGGGGTTAGGCTGGGAACCTAGCAACCTCTTATCACATTGTGGTTATGGAAAAATACATTCTGATTTTTAAACAAGAAATTTATTAATATAAGCCATATTTAGAATGTCCCCATCTGTGTATAAGTCAGGGACTGCTTGTATTTCATTTTCACTGTAGCTCTAAATTCTTTATGCACACAGTAAAGACATATTCCTCACAGTTGGTAGAATAGACCCTCAAGAAATTAGAAATACTGTAAAGGTACAAAGTAAATGAATGTATAAGAAACAATGCACACAAGGAGTGAAAGAAAAACATTAGATCATGATCTGAATTAGAGACTGGTAGACTGTATCAGTTCAGACTGTGAACAGTGGTATGAATAAAGCTGAAAGATTAACCTGCTAGACAGAATAGATAAAGAGAAAGCAGCAATAACATGCAAACTTAGGGCCACAGCTCACCTTGCATCACCACTATAGCTTCAGAAATGCCACACTCTTTTATTTATTTAATGTTCACTTGCAATACAATCTATCTTTTCCTCAAAATCTGAGTTAGGTGATTCGGGAATAATTAGAAGTTTGGCCTGAAAGGAGCCAGATTGGCATCCCAGCTTCCCATTCTCTCTCCTCTCCCTGTATTTGCTATGAGACCCTCTATAATAATAGAACTAAGAATTTCTTTATTCCAGCCCAAACACTAGGAATTCATTTCCTTTTTTTGTTTGTTTCTAGTGATACTAGTAAAATACGAACCTACTATAAAATAAAGATTAAACTCTAAACGATAATTCTGATGGAAATATTAACCAACTACCAGCTGAAGATCTAAAATCTACACATCTAAATATTTTCCTTTCTTCATTTATGTATTCCTTCACATATTAAACATCTTTTAAGTGTTTAATGTTTGTCTCTAACTCTTATCTTTAAGTTTACAGTAATTTTAAGAACAAAATTAAGCATGCAACTATTTAAAAGAATCAGACTCTTACAAATTCAAGACAATATTTCTTAAAAGAATACAACTACTAACAGTCATTGGAGTAAAAGGAGTGTTAAACAGTCAACCAGAAAATAGGCAAGACAAATATAGGTGAGGGTAGGGAAGGCCAGATGAGAAAGACAGAGTGATGGGAAGAGGACCCATATTGGGAGGGGCCTAGGTGCCAGGAAAGTGACAGATGGGATCCGTCTACAGTCACATTTCACTTGGGTCAGTTTGGGGGAGGATCTGCAATGGATATGAACATCCCCCTTCCAGCAGAGGGAAGGAAGCTCTCCCTGGATGTCTTCTTAAGCACAGCCCATGTTCCACACCTCTGATCTTTTTTTCCTAAAGGAGAAACAGATTTCATATATTCAAATGCCACCTGTGTTTCTGAACATAAAGCAACTCAGTGAATACATAGGTAATGTTCCCATTTCAACAACCACATTAAAAAATACCTATTGAACATTTTTCTGTGTCATGTAGTATTCTAGGACCCACATTCCAATATAAACAACAGGCCATAAACAAGAAAATAAAGAAGTAGAATCATTTCAGACAAGAACTAGTGATTACATGACGTTTTGAACAGGAACAGTGGCAGGAGAGCAGGGTTGGTGATTTATATTAGATGGTCAGGGGAGCCCTCACAGAAGACATGACACAAGGTGAGAATTGAATGGCAAGAAGAAACCCAGCAAAGACCTAGGGAAGCATGTTCCTCCTAAGCAGAATAAGAAATCACCAGGGCAGTTATAAACTCCAACTGTCAGGTAAACAGAAATAAACAAAAGGGCATGGAGCATGGTCACAAGAGGAGGGGAGAGGGTAGAAGGACATCTGAACCATGGATTTTTGTTGTCTGTGGACCTTAATCTAAACTGAAAGAATGCCATTTAAGGCTGGGTGCAGTAGCTCGCACCTGTAATCCCAGCACTTTGGGAGGCTGAGGCAAGCAGATTACAAGGTGGGAGAAGTTTGAGACCAGCCTGGCCAACATAGTGAAAACCCATTTCTACTAAAAATACAAAAAAAAAAAAAAAGTTAGCCGGACATGGTGGCACAAGCCTGTGGGCCCAGCTACTCAGGAGGATGGGATAGGAGAATCGCTTGAACCCTAGGAGGCAGAAGTTGCAATGAGCCGAGATCATGCCACTCTCCAGCCTGGGTGACAGAGCAAAACTCCATCTCAAAAAAAAAAAAAAAATGCCATTTAAATGGGGATCAGGGGGATCCCAAGATGGCCAAATAAGAAGCAGCTCTGGAGAGCAGCTCCCAGCAAGAGAGATGCAGAAGTCAAGTGGTCTCCACAATTCCAAATGAGGTACCAGGTTCATTTTGTGGTTCTGGTTGGACAGTGGGTATAAACCAAATAGGGCAAGTTGAGACAAGGCGGGGTACTGCCGCACCCAGGAGGTGTGTGCAACAGACCAGAGGACCAGGGGATCTCCCACTCTGGGACTTTGGTTTGAATACAGCACTCCACCCAAGCCCTCTACAACCCACAGAACAGGAGATCTTCACCGGGCTGAAAAGCCTCAGTGAGCTGCCTGAACAGGGCAGAACAGCAACTTCGGCCAGAGCCAGGGCTGTCAGCATAGATCTAGGCAGAAGTACTGGCTGACATGAAAGCCAGAAAGCTGGCTGGATGGAGCCACCTGCCCCTTAGAAAGAAGGGGAACTGAAAACAGGGAAACAGCCTATATGGCAGGACGGGCCCCCCCCATACAAAGCCCAGCAGGCTAAAAAATTCTCACTCCAGAGTTTCGCACCCAGAACATCAGTTAGAGAGTGACCAGGAATGATCGAGCTTGGTGAGGGGAAGGGAAGCTGCCATTGCAGAAGCCAGCCTAATTTTCCTGAGTAAATAAAAGACGCAGCAGCTCCACTGAATCCGTGGCAGCCCAGCAGCGCCTCTGTAGGCAGCCAAAGAAAGGCCACCTCCCCAAGCAGTTATCAGAGATCAAAACAACATAAATCCAAGGAGATGGGAAGAAACCAGCACAAGAAGAATGAAACCATCAAAAACCAGAACACCTCTCCCTGACCACGAGATTGCAACTCCTCACCAGCAAGAGAACAAAGCAGGATGGAGAACGAATTAGACAAATTGACAGAAGACAGCTTCAGAAGGTGGGTAACAACAAACTTCTCTGAGTTAAAGGAACATGTTCTATCCCAATGAAAAGAAACTAAAAACTTTGAAAAAAGGTAAAAAGAAATGCTAACTAGAATAACCAGCTTAGAGAAGAACATAAACGACTTGATGGAGCTGAAAAACACAGCACAAGAACTTTGAGAAGCATATACAAGTTTCAATAGCTGAATAGATCAAGCAGAAGAAAGGATACAAGAGATTGAAAATCAACTCAATGAAATAAAATGAGAAGGCAAGAAAAGCAAACAAAGAGTGAAAAAAAATGAACAAAGCCTTCAGGAAATATGGCATTATTTGAAAAGACCTAATCTACACTTGATTGGTGTACCGGAAGATGACAGGGAGAATGAATCCAAGCTGGAAAACACTCTTCAGGATATTATGCAGGAGAACTTCCCCAACCTGGCAAGGTAGGCCGACATTCAAATACAGGAAATACAGAGAACACCACAATGATACTCCTCTAGAAGAGCAACCCCAAGGCAGATAATCATCAGATTCACCAGGTTGAAATGAAGGAAAAAAATCCTAAGGGCAGCTAGGGAGAAAGGTCAGGTCACCCACAAAGGGAGGCCCATCAGACTCACCACAGTGGATCTCTCGGCAGTAACCCTACAAGCCAGAAGAGAGTGGGAGCCAATATTCGACATCCTTAAAGAAAAGAACTTTCAACCTAGAATTTCATATCAAGCCAAACTAAGCTTCATAAGTGATGGAGAAATAAAATCCTTTATGGATAAGCAATAGCTGAGAGTTTTTGTCACCACCAAACCTGCCCTACAAGAGATCCTGAAGGAAGCACTAAACATAGAAAGGAAAGCACAGTACCAGCCACTGAAAAAAAAAAAAAAAAAAAAACAACAAATGGTAAAGACCAATGATGCAATGAAGAAATTATGCCAACCAAAGGGCAAAACAACCAACCAGTAATAAAATTGCAGGATCAAATTCACACTTAACAATATTAACATTAAATGTAAATGGACTAAATGCCCCAATCAAAAGACATAGACTGGCAAATTGGATAAAAAGCCAAGAATCATTGGTGTGCTGTATTCAGGAGACCCATCTCACATGCAAAGACACACATAGACTCAAAATAAAGGGATAGAAGAAGATTTACCAAGCAAATGGAGAGCAAAAAAAAGCAAGGGTGGCAATCCTAGTCTCTGATAAAATGGACTTTAAACGAACAAAAATCAAAAGAGACAAAGAAAAGCATTACATAATGGTAAAAGGATCAATACAACAAGAAGAGCTAATAATTCTAAATATACATGCACCCAATACAGGAGCACCCAGATACATAAAGCAAGTCCTTAACAACCTACGGAGACTTAGACTCCCGCAGAATAATAGTGGGAGACTTTAGCACTCCACTGTCAATATTTGACAGATCAATGAGATAGAAAATTAACAAGGTTAAACAGGACTTGAATGCAAATCTGGACCAGGCAAACTTAACAGATATTTACAGAACTCTCAACCCCAAATCCACAGAATATACATTCTTCTCAGCACCACATCACACTTACTCTAAAATGAACCACATAATTGGAAGTAAATCACTCCTCAGAAAATGCAAAAGAACAGAAATCATAACAAACAGTCTCTCAGACCACAGTGCTATCAAATTAGAACTCAGGATTAAAAACCAACTCAAAACCACACAACTTCATGGAAAATGAACAACTGGTTCCTGAATGTCGACTGGATAAACAATAAAATGAAGGCAGAAATAAAGATGTTCTTCAAAACCAACAAGAATGAAAACACAACATACCAGAATCTCTGGGACACACTTAAAGCAGTGTCTAGAGGGAAATTCATAACAATAAATGCCCACATGAGGAGCAAGGTAAGGTCTGAAGTCGACACCCTATCATCAAAATTAAAGAGTCAGTGGAGCAATATCAAAAAAATTTAAAAGCTAGCAGAAGACAAGAAATAACTAAGATCAGAGCAGAACTGAAGGAGACAGAGACACAAAAAACCCTTCAAACAATCAATAAATCCAGGAGCTAGTTTTTTGAAAAGATCAACAAAATAGATAAACTGCTAGGCAGACTAATAAAAGAGAGAAGAATCAAATAGATGCAATAAAAAACAACAAAGGGGATATTACCACCAATTCCATAGAAATACAAACTACCATCAGAGATTACTACAAACAACTCTATGTACACAAACCAGTAAATCTGGAAGATATGGATAAATCCCTGGACACTTGCACTCTCCCAAGCCTAAACCAGGAAGAAGTTGAAACCCTGAATAGACCAATAACAAGGGCTGAAGTTAAGGCAGCAATTAATAGCCTACCAACTAAAAAAGCCCAGGTCCAGACGGGTTTACAGCTGAATTCTAACAGATGTACAAAGAGGAACTGGTACCATTCCTTCTGAAACTATTCCAAACAATACAAAAACAAGAAATCCTCCCAAACTCATTTTATGAGACCAACATTATCCTAATACCAAAACCAGGCAAAGATGCAACAGAAAAAGAAAACTTCAGGCCAGTATCCATGATGAACATCGATGCAAAAATCTTCAATAAAATACTGGCAGACAGAATGCAACAGCAAATCAAAAAGCTTATTCATCGTAATCAAGTAGACTTCATCCCAGAGATGCAAGGCTGGTTCAACATATGCAAGTCTATAAACGTAATCCATCACATAAACAGAACCAAAGACAAAAATCACATGATTCTCTCAATAGATGCAGAGAAGGCCTTCAACAAAATTCAACAACCCTTTATGAAAAAAAAAAAAAAAAAAAAGACAAAACCCTCAATAAACTAGGTATTGATGGAACGTGTCACAAAATAATAAAAGCTATTTACAACAAACCCACATACTGAATAGGCAAAAACTGGAAGCATTCCCCTTGAAATCTGGCACAAGACAAGGATGCCCTCTCTCACCACTCCTATTCAATATAGTATTGGAAGTTCTAGCCAGAGCAATCAGGAAAGAAAAAGAAATAAAGGGTATTCAACTAGGAAAAGAGGAAGCCAAATTGTCTCTATTTGCAGATGGCATGATTGTATATTTAGAAGACCCTATCATCTCAGCCCAAAATCTCCTGAAACTGATAAGCAACTTCAGCAAAGTCTCAGGATACAAAATCAATGTGCAAAAATCACAAGCATTTCTATACACCAATAACAGAGAGCCAAATCAAAAGTGAACTCCCATTAACAATTGCTACAAAATACCTAGGAATACAACTAACAAAGGACATGAAGGACCTCTTCAAGGAGAACTACAAACCACTGCTCAAGCAAATAAGAGAGGACACAAACAGATGGGAAAACATTCCATGCTCATGGTTAGGAAGAATCAACATTGTGAAAATGGCCATACTGCTCAAAGTAATTTATAGATTCAATGCTATCCCCATCAAGCTACCAATGACCTTCTTCACAGAACTGGAAAAAAAAACCACTTCAAACTTCATATGGAACCAAAAGAGAGCCCGCATAGCCAAAACAATCCTAAGCAGAAAGAACAAAGCTGGAGGCATGCTGCCTGACTTCAAACTATACTACAAGGCCACAGTAATCAAAACAGCTTGGTACTGGTAACAAAACAGAAACAGACCAATGGAACAGAACAGAGGCCTAAGAAGCAACACCACACATCTACAATCATCTCATCTTTGCCAAACCTGAAAAAAAACAAGCAATGGGGAAGGGATCCCCTGTTTAATAAATGGTATTGGGAAAACTGGCTAGCCATGTGCAGAAAGCAGAAACTGGACCCCTTTCTGACACCTTACACTAGAATTAACTCCGGATAGATTAAAGATCTAAACATAAGACCTAACACCATAAAAACCCTAGAAAAAAACCTAGGCAAAACCATTCAGGACATAGGCACAGGCAAGGACTTCATGACTAAAACACCAAAAACAATGGCAACAAAAGCAAAATAGACAAATGGGATCGAATTAAACTCCAGAGCTTCTGTACAGCAAAGGAAACAATCATTAGAGCAAACTGGCAACCAACAGAATGGGAAAAAATTTTTGCAACCTACCCATCTGACAAAGGGCTAATACACAGAATCTACAAAGAATTAAAACAGATTTACAAGAAAAAAGCAAACAAACCCATTCAAAAGTGAGTGAAGGATATGAACAGACACTTTACAAAAGAAGACATCTATGAGGCCAACGAACATATGAAAAAATGCTCATAATCACTGGTCATTAGAGAAATGTAAATCAAAACCACATTGAGATACCATCTCACACCGTTAGAATGGCGATCATTAAAAAATCTGGAGACAACAGATGCTGGAGAGGATGTGGAGAAATAGAAACACTTTCACACTGTTGGTGGGAGTGTAAATTAGTTCAACCATTGTGGAAGACAGTGTGGCGATTCCTCAATGACCTAGAAATAGAAATTCCATTTGACCCAGCAATCCCATTACTAGGTATATACCCAAAGAATTGTAAATTGCTCTATTATAAAGACACATGCACACGTATGTTTATTACGGCACTGTTTACAATAGCAAAGATCTGGAACCAACCCAAATGTCCATCAGCAATAGACTGGATAAAGAAAATATGGCACATATACACCATGGAATACTAGGCAGCCATAAAAAATGATGAGTTCATGTCCTTCATAGGGACATAGATGAATCTGGAAACCATCCAGCAAACTGACATAAGAACAGAAAACCAAACACCGCATGTTATCACTCATAGGCGGGTGTTGAACAATTAGAACACATGGACACAGGGAGGGGAGCATCACATACTGTGGTCAGTTGGGGGTGTCTGGGGGAGGGACAGCGGGGGTAGGGAAGTTGGGGAGGGATGACAAGGGGAGAAACACCAGATATAGGTGATGGGGAGATGAAGGCAGCAAACCACATTGCCATGTATGTACCTATGCAACAATCCTGCATGATCTGCATATGTACCCAGAACCTAAAGTACAATTAAAAAAATAAAATAATATAAAATAAAATAAATGGGGGTGGGGACAGGAAAGGATACAATTTACATTTTTGAAGATCATTCTGTCTGGGTTTAAAGATGGAAGTGAAGCAAGAGAAGAAGCAAAGTTTTAATCTAATTTACTTGGTGCCTGGATTAGTATAGGAAAGGGTGATGGTAGTCCAGAACTAGAGTGGTGATAGCAGATTTGGAAACCAGAGAAAACTGGGTAGAGTCTGAGGTTACATTGAGAGAACTCTCCAATAGGGTGAGTGGGAAGCAGACATTAAGAAAATAAAAAAGAAAATTAATGATGAGTCCTAGGTTTTTGTTTGTTTTGTTGTTTTTGTTGCTGCTGTTTGTTGTTGTTTAATACAGAGTCTCACTCTGTTGCCCAGGCTGGAGTGCAGTGGTGAAATCTTGGCTCACTGCAACCTCCACTCCCGGGTTCAAGTGATCCTCCCACCTTAGCCTCCCAAGAAGCTGTGACTAATAGCATATGCCATCACATCCAGCTAATTTTTATGTTTTTAGTAGAGATGGGGTTTCACCATGTTGGCCAGGCTGGTCTCGAACTCCTGACCTCAAGTGATCCACCCACCTCAGCCTCCCATAGTGCTGAGATTACAGGCATGAGTCATCATTCCCGGCCTGAGTCCTAGGTTTTTGAGTGTGCAGTTAAACGATGCACCAGGGTAAGGGAATGAAAATATCAGAAGTTTATGAAGTGTGTGTGTGTGTGTGTGTGTGTGTGTGTGTGTGTGTGTGAATGAAAGGTCTTGTTTTGATCATGTTACATTTGAGATATCAACAAAATATACAAGACACGTTTAACAGGCACTTACTATCTAGAGAGAAAAAACGAAGTAGGAGAATTAGCGGTGTGAATATCCAAAACATAAAACCATTGCAGAATTAGGAATATAGATTAAGAAGAACGTAGGGTTTCCTAAAACTCACTGCTGTAGATTTCTAGAAAAATGTAAGCATCTAGAAAGGTAAACACAGCTCTCTAAGATTATTTGCTAGCAATCCACTGCCCCAACTATTACCACCAAAAAGCTGTGAGTTGGAGCTGTAGTATCGGCCATCTCATAGGGCAAGAGAATAGAGGTCAAATTCCAGACTTGCCCAAAGTGGAGATTCCAATGAACACTCAGTCCCATATTAACTGAGAACTACCAAAACCAACTCTCAAAATGTGAAAATAAATCAGGAAGTTCTTGAAACCAGAGCTCTTATTATCTGCATGATCCAGATAACATAAAGCTTGAATCTTGTGCTAAAATCATCCACAAACTAGTAGTGTCACTAAATTCCTGATAGAAATATGAATCCTCTTTGGAAGAATATACCCTCATCTTAGACCTCACATTATTCCTACAAAAAATTTTAAAATACAGTGAACAGCACACAGTCAAAGATAACCTAGTACTCACACACACACACACAAAAGGAGAGAGAATAGACAAGAGAAACAAACCTACAAAGACCTGATATTAAAGTTATTACATATGACTAAGAATACAATTATAATTACCACTTTAGAAAAAAACAAAAATCAAGCTTGAAATTATCAGCAGGTAATAGGAAACTATAAAAAATGATATAAGTAATCTGGAAAAAAACAAAACTAGAACATCTATAATTAAAATACTAAAATTTTTTTAAAGTTCACAAAGTATGGTTTGCCAGCAGATTAGACATAGCTAATGAAAGCATTAATGAGTTGGAAAGTAATTAAGAAGAAACTATTGAAAATACAATACAGAGAGACAAAAATATAAGAACGAAATGCAGAAAAAATGGCTCAGAAAATAGGACAAGAAAGTCCAGCATACTTTTAATCTGCATGCCAACAAGAGGAGAGAATGAGACAGAGGCAATGTTTAAAGAGATAATGTCTGAATTTTTTAAGAATTGAAAAAGAATTGTGACAGCTGTGTTAATCTTTTTCTCACTTCTTGAATTCTATGCCAGCTAGCTGGTATTCAAAATGTTTTGTTGTCTATTAAATTTATTGAAAGCTATAAATTTCATTCTTGTAACTGGTTTAACTATAGTACAAATTTTTTAAATATAATGCTTTGCTTAATTTTCCTTATTACCTCTCTTATAACTTATAGATTGTTTTGAAATGTGATTTTTCTAAGTGTTTTTATAAATATCTGAGAGTTTTTTAATGTATTTCTAATTCTTTATTTTCTAATTTTATTGCACTGTAGTCAGAGCATAGGTATATGATATCAATTCGTTGGAATTTGTTTTTAACATTTTAATGAATATATGGTACTTTTTTTTAAAGTTTCATATACAGCTGGGCGCGGTGGCTCAAGCCTGTAATCCCAACACTTTGAGAGGCCAACACGGGGGGATCACGAGGTCAAGAGATCGAGACCATCCTGGTCAACATGGTGAAACCCCGTCTCTACTAAAAATACAAAAAAATTAGCTGGGCATGGTGGTGCGTGCCTGTAATCCCAGCTACTCCAGAGGCTGAGGCAGGAGAATTGCCTGAACCCAGGAGGCAGAGGTTGCGGTGAGCCGAGATCACGCCATTGCACTCCAGCCTGGGTAACAAGAGCGAAACTCCGTCTCAAAAAAAAAAAAAAAAAAGTTTCATATACGCTTGAAAAAAGTGTATTCTTTGTCACATGCAAAATTATGCATAAAACTCTTAGATCAAAATTGTCAACTGTGTTTTTCTAAACTTCTATTTTTTTACATGTTTGAGTCATCGTTTTCTGAAAGAAATATGTTAGACTTCCTACCGTTATTGCGGCCAATTTCAACTGTTATTCTGTCAGTACTTGATTCAAAAGTTTGGAAATTGTATTTATTATGCAGAGGATTATTATTATTTATATAACTTCTTGGGAATTTTTTTCATTTCTTTTGAAATATTTTCTTTTTTCTTTTTCTATTTTTATCTCATATTACTTTTGGTTATTAATCTTTCTTTATCACTTTATTTTCATATTTACCTGGCATATATGTTTTAGTCCTTTGTCTTTCAACATTTTTCCATCCTTATGTTTTATTTTTGCTTCTTGGAAATATAGACTAGATAAAATCTGAGTATATCTGTCACTTAATTTCTGTTTTATCCATTCATATATTTTATGATTTTTTAATATACTTGAACTTATTTCTGACATCTTGTTCTGTTTTTTATATATATTCTATCCACTTCTATTTTCTTTTTTGCTAGCTTCCACTAAGTTGATTAAACTACATATATTTTCTGTCTTTTCCATTATTTCTTTATAAATTATCTACTATATTTTTATTATTTGTGTTTTCCCTTAAGTTTTTACATACATACTTACATTTCTACTGTCCAAACAAGTATAAAATTAATCTACATCTTTATTCTCTTCTTAGACAAGACAAAAAAATTAGTAATAACTGCCCTCCAAACTTTCCACACTCTCAAACCTCAATTCACATGATTAATACTGTGTTATTTAATTCTGTACAGCCTATAAACTCATATACAAACAAAAGATTTTTCACTTTTACCCTCATTACTATAATCTCATTTTATAATGGATATGCATTTGAATATATCACCATGTTCTACAGGGTTCTTGGCTCACAATTTCTTCTTGCACCACACTCCTTCTTTATGGATTCACATTTGTTGCTTAAGTATGTTGTTTTGTATATTTCATCTATCTTGCTGTAATAATATTTACTTTCATATATTTATTTACCAGTTTTTAGAGACAAAGTCTCTGTCACCCAGGCCAGAGTGCAGTACTATGATCATCGCTCATTGAAGCCTTGAACTCCTGGGCCTAGGCAATCCTTTCACCTCAGCCTCCTGAGTACTGGGACTACAGGCACCATACTTAGCTATTTTTTTTTAATCTCACTATGCTGAGATCCTGTCTCTACCATATCTCACAAGTGTACATATACTTGTTATTATTTCCTTGGCAGGTACAGGCATGAGCCACTGTACCTGCCCACTTAAATAATAACAAGCATATGTACACTGAAAATATTTTTATTTTTGTCCACATTCTTAAATATTCATTTATCAGCAAGAATTTTAAATGAACAGTATTTCCTTGGAGTTTTAAAACTTGATTCCATTGTCTTATTTCTTCTTTTATTTATCATAAAAGTCTATCAGATTGTTGTTTCCTTATCAGTATTCTGAATTTTCTCTGTTGTGTTTTAAGATTTCCTTTTGAGGTTTTACAGTTTCACGACAACATTTCTCGATGTATTTATAAAACTTACTCCTCTTATTCAATCATTTCAATCTGAGAGTTTCTTCATTTCTGGAAAATTGTCAGTATTACAGTTTTAAACATTAACTCTACTATTCCATCCATAAACTTCTGGAACTCCAGTTAAAGGTATATTGGACCTTCTCATTTCTATTCCTTATCTCTTATTTTTTTTTCTACATTTCATCTTATTATGCCTCAGTGCTGATTCCTGAAAGATTTACTCAATCTATCTTCCTTTTCACTGATTCTCCCTTCAGTTTTGCCTAGCTTATTATTTAATCAGTCCCAACACATTTTCAAATTACTATATTTTAGGCTACATTTGCTTGTTCCATTTTATAAACTTGTGTTCCGTCATCATGTTCACTATTTCATCTTTGTGGGCTGCTTTTAAACATACTTATTTAGTTGGATTCATTTCTTCCCTTAGCTCTTGTTTCTTAATTATGCACTCACCAGTGGGGAGGGGGATGTAGACTGATTTTCTTGGAACTATCTCAAATATTGTGTCATCCTTCTTCATGACCTCATTTCCATCATAGGTTCTCCTTGAGTTTTCCTTCTCTGGGTCATCAAGACCTCTCTGGGTACTGGCCTATTTGTTGCCTTTGCCCGAACCCTACTGTGGATTCTGCCACTCAGTCTCTAGGGGAATGTAAAGCCAAGTCCAGCAACTTCATGTTCCATAGGTCTGAGGTCATAGATGATTCTGGTTACCGCTCTTAATGGGAGTGGTCAGTTTGCTCTTTGCTATAACTAAGGATGGAGGATAGACAGTGCAGTCCCTTGTCAAGAACAAGCAGCTATTTCCCAGCTTCTGTGTTCATGTAGAAGCTATTTATACTCCTCGCTCAGAGCGACTCCTACAAACTTGCTTCCCAATCCCCATATGGGTGTCAAAAGCTGGCCATTGCCTTGGGGCCAGCTCAGTTCATCCTCTGCTTCCTTCTAGAGTTTCCTACTTGATGCTTGCACCTTTGAAAGCATTTAAAAATGTTTCATTCAGAATATAAGAAAGTGATTGGAATATAAGAAGGTGATTTGTTACATTCAATCCACCAATTTGACTAGAAGTCAAGAGCTGCTTTAAAACAAATATTCCATTTTCTTTTAAAACTTGAAACATCTCTGCATGTCTGAACTTAGTTGATCCTGGAATACAGACATATCTGTGAGTGGAATTAAGCAACACTTTGTGCTCAGATGTCTGTCTGTTCCCATCTACTTGTATGGGGTCAAGGAGCCTCCTGAGGAAAGAGTTCAAACTTGTTTGATAGCAGCATTTAGGTCCTTAGAAAGAGAGCCGAAGCACAGAAATAGGCATGTTAAAAACTAAACTGTGGCATGGATTTTAGGGACCCATACTGGACCAGCAACTCTGTGGCAAGTCTGAGAAGCAAAATGATGTATAAATTAAAAGAAATATAAATCCCTTGGGCCAAGCCACTATAAACCAAAGCCCCTCTGTGAGGGTGGACATCAGAGGAGTAGATTCTATTTCCCCATAAGCAAATTCAAGTTAAGTCATAGCAGAGATTATCCAGGCAGTACAGAGAATGGGTCATCTAGATTGACAAGTTCCATGTCACGGGCAACGGCTCTTACAAAGTGGCTGCGTGACTGGCATCTGGCATGCATTAGGCCCTCACTGGTTTGCTGAGGGCATCAGGCAGAGTGGGGCACCAGGGATGCAACTTGTGACAGAGACAGAGAGAAATGGTGAAAATGATCCCTGGGAGGTTGAGAGCAGGTGAAGTGGAACCAAGTGACAGCCACATGCTGACTTGCGAGCCCGTGGAGGCATCCTGACTGCATGAATCCCACTGCTGTGTGAAAGAGAACTTCTTAACAACGCAAATTGAATTCCAGATGTCAAAGTGTCTCAACGGTACCAGAGGCTAGGGAAGGCCTGTGTCACTTGTATCACGGGGGATTTTGATAAAACAAAGAAAGTGCTTCCAGATTTTTAGGGGAAACAGTGACCAACAAAGGCTGAAACAATAACAACTCTATGCGAAGGTTTCAGAAAATTAGATACTTCCACATTATTCTACTTTAATGTCACAGTAACTATGTGTGAAAGGCACTGTTAGCCTTTGTTTTTACAAATGAGAGAATAAAAACTTGAAGGTAAGTGACTAAACTAAGACTACAGGTTTTAGAAGAGGTCAGAATCTGAATTCATAGCTAACTTATTCCAGAGACAATGTTCCTTTGCATATAGTGCCCTGCACCATTTTCCCCAGACTGTATTTATTAATATATGATACACACACATTTTCCTGTTTATTGTGATTGGCTTTAGCTTCCAAAGTATCAGTGAGTTAGAAGTATGTACCAGCATACCTTGTTTTATTGCACTTGGCTTTATTGTGCTTTGCAGACACTGCATTTTTTCCAAATTGAAAGTGTGTGTCAATCCCTCATCAAGCAAGTCTACAGGCACCATTTTTCCAACAGCATGTGTTCACTTTGTGACTCTGTGTCACAATTTGGTAATTCTTGCAATATTTCAGGCCTTATGATTATTATATCTTTTGTGGTGATCTGTGACCAGTGATCTTTAATGTTACTATTGTAACTGCTTGGGGTCACTGTGAACCACAGTCATATAAGATGACAAACTTAATTGATAAATGTATGTGTTCTGATTGCTCCACCAACTGGCTGTTCCCCCATCTCTCTCTCAACTCAGACTTCTCTGTTCCCTGAAACAGAAAATATTGAAATTAGATCAATTAATAACCCTACAATGGCCTCTGATGTTCAGGAAGGAAAAGTCACGTCTCTCACTTTAAACCAAAAGCTAAAGACAATTAAGCTTAATGAGGAAGGCAGGCTGAACATCCAGATATGCCAAAAGCAAGGCTTTTGTGCCAAACA
The DNA here is from genome assembly GCF_030222135.1 of Aotus nancymaae. Taxonomy (NCBI): domain Eukaryota; kingdom Metazoa; phylum Chordata; class Mammalia; order Primates; family Aotidae; genus Aotus; species Aotus nancymaae. The sequence continues at coordinate 3,830,180 of NW_026988570.1, read as the reverse complement.
GCCAAATTGTGAATGCAAAGGAAAAGGTATCGAAGAAAATTAAAAGTGCTATTTCAATGAACACGTGAATGAAAAGAAATCACAACAACCTTATTGCTGATAGGGAAAAAGTTTTAGCAAGCCAGATAGAAGATCAAACCATCTATAATATTCCCTTAAGCCAAAGCCTACCCCATGCAAGGCCCCAGCTTTCTTCGGTTCTATGAAGGCAAAGTTGAGGAAACTGCAGAAGATAAGTTGGAAGATAGCAGTAGTTGATTCATAAGGTTTAAAGAAAGAAGCCATCTCCATAACATAGAAGTATAAAGTGAAGCAGCAAGTGCTGATGGAGAAGCTGCAGCAAGTTATCCAGAAAATCCAGCTAAGATCATTGATGGAGGCGGCTACACTCAACAACAGATTTTCAATGTAGACAACAAGAAGATACCATGTAGGACTTTCATAGCTAAAGAGGGGACATCAATGTCAGGGGAAGTCTTTCATAGCTAAAGAGGGGAAGTCAATGTCCTTCAAAGCTTCAAAGGACATTCTAGCTCTCTTATTGGTGCTGGTGCAGCTAGTGACCTTAAGTTGATGGCAATGATCATTTGCCATTCCTAATGCCCTCTAGAATTATACTAAATCTACTCTGCCTGCACTATATAAATGGAACCACAAGCCTGAATGAGAACACGTCTGTGTGCAACATGATTTACTCAATATTTGAAGCCCATTGTTGAGACCCATTGCTCAGATAAAAAATATTCTTTCAATATATTACTGCCCATTGACAATATACCTGGTCACCCAAAATCTCTAATAAATGTGTACAGATTAATGTTTTCATGCCTGCTAACACAACAACCATTCTGCAGCCCACGGATCAAGAAGTAATTTTGACTTTTAAGTCTTCTTATTTAAGAAATAAATTTCATAGGCTATAGCTGCCATAGATTGTGATTCCTCTGATGGAACTGGGCAAAGTAAATTGAAAACCTTATGGAAATGATTCTCCATTCTAGATGCTGTTAAGCATTCATGATTTATGGGAAGAGACCAAAATATCAAGATTAACAGAAGTTTGGAAGCAGTTGATTGCAGTCTTCATGGAGGACTTTAAGGGGTTTAAAACTTCACTGGAGGAAGCCACCACAGATATGGTGGAAATAGCAAGACAAGTAGAATCAGAAATGGAGCTTAAAGATGGGACTGAATTGCTGCAATCTCATGATCAAACTTGAACAGATGAGGAGTTACTTCTTATGGATGAGCAAATAAAGTGGTTTCTTAATGAAATCTTCTCCTAGTAAAGACGCTGTGAGCATTGTTTAAATGACAACAAATGATTTAGCATATTACATAAACTTAGTTGATAGAGCAGTGGCAGGGTTTAAGAGGACTGGCTCCAATTTTCAATAAATTCTACTGTAGAAAGAAACTATAAAACAGCATCATATCCTACAGAGAAATCTCTTGTGAAAGGAAGAGTCAATCAATGTGGCAAACTTCATTACTGTCTTATTTTCAGAGGTTGTCACAGTCACCCCAACCTTCAGCAATCAACACCCTGATCAGTCAACAGCTATTTCACTTGGAGACAAGACTGTTCAATAGCAAAAAGATGATCATTAGCACTTTTAGAAATAAAGTACTTTAATTAGGTTGTGTACACTGTTTTAGACATACTGCTATTGCATACTTACTAGACTACAGTATAGTATACTCTGTTAAACGTAACTTGTATATGTAGTAGGAAACCAAAAACCTTGTGATTCACTCTATTGCAATATTCACTTATTGCAGTGCTCTGGAGTCAAGCCTGCAGTATCAGCTTGGTGTGTCTGTATTAACATTTTACAATCACTTTCATCTTACATTTTTATGATGTGAATAGAAATATGCAACAAAGTTGTCATTTTCGATGTAGCAAGTTTTAATTTAGAAGACATGACATGCTGTAGCTCTCATTATATTACAAGATAATTATTTTCTTTGCCTTTTATTTCCCATCCTTTCTCCAAGACCTACCTCCAATGAGTTCTTTCAGGGTGAGGACTATGTCTCATTCCCTTTTTGTCTCTTGCACCTTGAAGCTGCCTCCCACAGAGTGTGAAACCAAAATACATTATGAAGCAATGAACGATCAGGGCAATGTTTTGTATAATGCAATAATTAGTAAGGGGAATTTTTAGAGCATCTAATTTATACCCTAGTTATAAATCAAATGCTGGGAGTTAATGGTATTCATTTGCTTATGGCATGATTTTTCAAATGCTTTCATAGTTAATGTATTTTGTATATATGTGTCTGATGATGAAGGTAATAACTTTTCTATCACTTTATCTTTGAATGACAGTTTTTGATCTGAAAGGAGCTTTCCCCATAAGCTGGTCAATCTAGTTTTTTCACCAGTGATAACATTTTGACGTAGAAAATTTCAGAGGGTTTAAATGACCTGCTTAGTCTTACAGGGATAGATAAGAAGAGAGTGATGGTGAGTCACAGTGCCCAGCATGGAGATCATTTTACTTTCACAGGCTGTCTCTCAATCCTGAATTTCTCAGTATTATCCATTCCCTAAAGAAAACTCATCTGTCCCTTCCACAAAGTGAAATGTTTGTTAGATTCAATTAAATATCCTAGGTACCCACACAGCAGGAAGACCAAGTTCTGTCAGCAGGGATTTAACTTGCTTTTAAATTGCTAAAAGAAAGTCAGAACCATTTGCACACGTGAACACACACATAGTCACACACAGCAGGTCAATATTTAGCTGCCAAAGTTTTGTGATTGTGGAACTGTTCTATCAACAGAAGCCTCACTTTTGAGCAACAGATGATTTTTTTCCCTGCACATTCCTGGATATGGTGACAGGAAGGCCAAGCATGATGTATTAGTCCATTCTCATATTGCTATAAATATACTACCTGAGACTGAGTAATTTGTAAAGAAAAGAGGTTTAAATTGACTCACAGTTCTGCATGGCTGGGGAGGGAGGCCTCAGGAAACTTACAATCACGTCAGAACGGGAAGAAGCCACATCTTACATGGCAGCAGGCGAGAGAGAGCACGTGAGAGTGCAGGAAAAACTACCATTTATCACTTATAAAATCATCAGACGTCTTGAGAATTCACTCACTATCACAAGAACAACATTGGGGAAACCGCCCCCATAATCCAGTCACTTCCCATCAGGTCTTTCCCGCAACACCTGAGGATTACAATTCATGATGTGATTTGGATGGGGACACAAACCTAACCGTATCACATGGAGACCATTAATCTATCTGCAAGACCCCTGGACAGCTCAGATTCTGGTGACAGAGTCCTCCCAGCAGAAGCAGCACACAGACCTGCTCACCACTCTGCTCATGTAGATGGACATAGTAAGCCACCACAGGCTCCTTTCCAATCCCACACCTGCCCCTCTGGCCTGTGGCCTCACAGTCCCTGCACAAGGAGATAGGAGCTTGGTGTGCAAGCTACTCCAGTCCACCTCATCCCAGCCTACGGTGCAGGGTCAGAACTGGGTAAGACCAAGTCTATAACCAAATTGATCTTCACAGAGAATTGGCCTCTGTGGAATACAGAAACAGGCGTAAGTCACTTCCTGGCAGATGACAGCCAGAGAAAGAGCCACTATCAGATGCTTATCACAAGTTAATCTACTTTTTGATCAATCTGTAACTTCTTCCTTTGTACACTTTCATTATTATTTCACTTTTCATAAAATATTTTAAATAAAATCTTAACGGGTTTGCATTAAACTTGAATGATAACGTGATATATTTCCATTAAATCTCATTTGATTGATATTCACAGTTGCAACTCACTAACTGATTTAGTGTGTATTATTAGGAATGTAGAACTAATAATATCTGGCTTGCCCTTTGGGGTTAAAGTTTCATAACATTAAAACCAGAGATCAATTATTTTGCTTTCCTGGGATCAAGATCTAGGCTAAGAACAGTTTCTACAGTGGAAAGTATACTAATCAGGAAAATAGGCCAATTTTCCTTTCTGCCACCCAAGCATACCCAAATAGAATAATGTTTCACTTAAGGACTGGAATACGACTTCAATAGAAATAACTTTGCTTATTATTCAGGTTCAGGTAAGTAATGCATATCCTCTGCATCAAGGCTAGTAAAATGGTGTGGAAGAGGCCAGCAGGTGGTGGGGAAGTTGTCTGGGTGCAGTCTGTAGGAAGAGAAGCCACAGAAACTGGATTAATGCCTTTGAGTTGAACCTAAGCCTCTCCAGTGGGAACAGAACAAAGCTTCTACCTTTATGAAAGCTGCAACAAAGACAAAAAGATCAGAGAAGTGCTTTGTGGATTTCCAAACCAAGGTCAGGAGCAATTCAAACTGTGATCCAGATAGCTGAATCACTAATAGTAGTGATGTGTATCAACACCCTCTGCCTCACTGACATTTAGAAGAAATTAACATGCATAGAGGGAGTGCGCTCTGAGAAAAGTTTACTGAGGTGTATGCTAATGGAGCATCTAATCACATCATCTGTCCACCAACAAGTGCCCCATTAGCTCCTGCACAAAGAGGTGAAAAGAAAGAGAAGCCAGGAGAGCTGAGGCCACGCTGATATAAGGATGCCATGAGAACAGAAGGGATGTTCATGAAACACAGCAGCACCTAGACAGACATAGAAATTGCATTCCATGAATAGAGTGGATGCACTATTAGCACTCACAAGGCAGAACACTCATAAGAATGGAGGGGCATAAAAAAGTAAGATGAGGAAAATATGTGTTTGTATATACAGATACATTCATTTGAGATCACATTTTTGCAAAAACAGATGTTAGTTTTAAAATTGCACCTGCACTTGAATGCACATAACAGTGTGTATTGGTAAACAGACATAAGTCCTTGAAGAAAAGAGAGAAGGACACAAACCAGACAGCAAACATTCATTCCCAGGAAATAATGGAGGAAAGGGAAGGGGTGCATGCACACACACAAGCATGCACACACTCTTGCATGGTGCACACCTATGCACAGGTATGCACACGTGTACATGCACACTCACATTCACACATTTATACCACTCTAAATAAAACTGTTTGCATGGTGTGAATTATAGATGCGCATGTATATGCATAAAGCAAAGCATCGAGAAATAACTACAAATTGTTAACAGTTATCTCAGGGGTGGAATATCAGATGATTTCACTTTCTTCCAAATATGTTTTTAACACTGTTTAAATATTTAATAGTGCACAATTATATGTGAATAACCACATATTATTTGTATAATTAGAAAAAAAAAGTGTTTTCATTGTGAGAAAGTCTTACCCTGCATTGCCATGATTTTACAGCACTAAGAAGGCAGCTGCCAAATGTAAGCTGGAGCTGGGTCATTCTTTTTTCCAACTGTCCCCACAGTCTCAGAATGTGAATTACTTCTGTCCATCTTACTCCCAAAGAAATCACCAATCTTACCAGTATCAAAGTTCACCTACAATCATGAAATTCTATTTATTCTAAAGCAAAAGTTCAGAATCAACCTGAGTAAATATAATCACACATGATAATGTTTCTCACTCAGTATAATAATCAGGGTCATTTCAAAAGGGTTCTCTTCCTCTCCCTTTCCCCCTCCCTTCCCACCCTCACTTCTACTCTCATCTCCTTTTTAATTTCCTTCCTGGTATTGTGAACCCTGGTAGTACTATTCTGACCAACAGAAATATCTTAGGCTCCCAGATCTACTTTTTAATGCAGTCTTCATCTTCATGGCATTTCTGACTTTTCCAGCAATTCTCTATGTTCTGCTATCCAGCTCCTTTGCTGGGCTTATCTGTGCATCTGCCCCTTGGGGACTGTTGTGGGCCATATTGTGTCCCCTCAAAATTCTTATATTAAAGCCCTGACCCCTAGCACCTCAGAGTTTGACTGTATTAGGATTTTTGAAAGATGATTTAGTTAAAATGAGGCAGTAAGTGTAGGTCCTAGTCTAATCTGACTGATGTCCTTATAAAAAGAGGAAATTTGGGCACTCAGAGAGACACCAGGAATGCACTTACGGGGGAAAGACCACGTGAGGACATAGCAAGAAGGTGGCCACCTGCAAGCCAAGGAGACAGGCCTCAGGAACCACTAAACCTGCTGACTCCTTAGTCTCAGACTTTCAGCCTCCAGAACTGTGAGAAAGAATTTCTGTTGTTTAAGCCTTACTGTTGGTGGGATTTTATTATTACAGCCTGAACCAAGACAAGAATAGTGTTGTGCCTCTTCTGCAACCTAGGCGTGATCCTTGATTCTCTTCCCCCTCCATCCCACAGAGAGTCACAGCAAATTTTATCAGTGCCACATCCTAGTTAGATCCTAAACCATATCTCTTGTCACAACTCCATAGCTATCACCTTAATCCAAGCCACCATCCCTCACTTCCTACTCCATAGCAGGGCCTGCCCCCAGCCCCGACCCCTACAGCTAATCAGAGAGAGGCTTTCAATGATAAACCAGGCACCATGCTCCAATGGCCTCTAATTTCACTGAGGATAAACTCTCACCTCTTTCAGGTGTCGTGGGGGCCTACGTGCTCTGATCCTACTGTCTCCCCCACCACCACACTCAGCCACGTCAGCCATTTCCCTTAGTTAGAACCCTAAGTTATTCCAGCTGCAGGGCTTTGGACTGTCTGTGCCCTCTCCCTGGAGCCCTTGTACCTACCCTGCCATGGATGGCTCCTTCCTCTTTACTGGGTCTCAGGGATGCTTCCCTGACCTCCAGTCTGAAGGGTTTCCCTGTTCTATCTGTTACCTTCTACTGCATTGCCTTATTTTATTTTCTTTAAGCACTGAATTCTGTATATATGATGTTATTTATCGGTCTGTATATTTGTTTATATTGTTGCCTTTTGCCATTAGAATGCAGCCTCTGTGAGGGCTCCACCCTACTGACTGTGTGGGATGTCCTAGCTCCAGCAAGTGGTGGCGTTTCCTAAGTGTTGTTCAGCAGATACATTCATGAGCCTGCAAAGCACCTGTAACCCTAACCCTAACCTAGGAGGTGCTCAATGATTGTTTAGAGTTAACCAATGAATAAATCCATGTTTTGAATACATGAAAAAATAAGCCTTTAGTGCAGATGAATAGGAGTATACTAACTGAATGTTTCCTGAAAGAGATAATTTATCTTTCATTTCTACTGTTGCTTAATCTAAATTTTAAATTACTAATCAGATGCAATCAGTTTGGATTACACTCATGAGCATGATGATTACAACAAGGTTTTGTTTTTTTTTTTTTAAAGACATTGTCAAAAATATTTCTAGGTCTCTTTTAAGAAGCTTAAGGTCTTATACGAAAAACTTATCAAAAATATAATGCTAGAAATTATGTTTATAAAATTCTTTTGTTAGTTAATAACATATTTTTACACTAATCAAAAATATAAAATACAGAATGTGAATACAACATGATCACTACTAAGAAACCCTTACAACTGTAATAGACACCAAGAAAATCCAGGTGATGATGTGCTTAGATAAAAATAAATGTAACTTCCAGATCTCTTGCTGCAAGGGGCAATACAGCTTGGTTAATGAGATGTCAGTGAAGCTTCTAGGAAAGCGATAATTTTCCCAATGAAAAGATACAGACTCATCTGGTTCATGACAAAGATTCATAGTGTGCTTGGAGATGGTACCACCTTTGCATAAGGCTTTTGAACTCAGAGTTCAAAATGCAAAGAACAGAGGAGAAACATGGAACTGTTTCCTTGGTGGCAACTGTGTATAGCTACTCCATCCTGGGCTCCCTGCCTCTAGATGTATGAGGGAAACAACAGCTCCCCATTTGATTAAGCATCTGTAATAATGATTCACTTATGTGCAAGTGAAAACAACTCTAATTGATATAAAACAGTGTCCACGGAAATGATAATGTTCATTTATTTATTTAGCCCACATATATTTGTTCATTGTCTGCTTTGTGTCAGACACTATGCCCGAAGCTCTGTAAACACAGAACAAGACACATGGCTCCCACCTCCTGGAACTCACATAAGAGTAGGAGGACCAGGCCATGAATTCAAAAAGGTCAACTCTTGATATATTCATTTCTGTGTTTTTCTTTCTTTCCCACAGTTTCTATTTGCTTCATTAGTCATGGGCATTGCATTATAGCAGGAATGCAAAGGACAAGAAACAGTTAACATCTTGTTTTTAAACTTCCAAATATGGATCTTGATCATAGGGTAAAGGGTGGAATGATCCAAATGATAAAAAATGATAATAATAATAATGAGAGAGAGACTGTGAGCCATAAAAAATAATGTAAACAGAGTGGGGAGAGAGGCAAGAGCTTCCCTTTCCCAGAAAAACAAGAGGAGGGTTTTATAGGGTAGGTGGTGAGAGAGAAGGTTGTGGGAGCAATATGGGCAGACGTTAGGGGCAGAAACAAGCAAACAGATCCTGAGGGAGGGAGGGAGAGGGCAAGGAAACAGCACTGAGAGACAACATGACCGCCACTTCCAGGGAGGAGAAAGAAATCAAGCCTAGGCATGCTGACCAGTCCCCTACTGGAATAAGCTCATCAATCAAAGGCAGATTCATGCATTCTTCTCAACCCTGCAGGAGGAAGGCTTGCTAACAACAGCTGCCTGCACTTCCTCTGCAGATCATCCAGCAGCACACACGTAAGCTTCCTGCAAGGGTTGTGCACTGAGCAAGTTCAGGGGCATCATTCACACAGACTGTGTTGGGCATGATGCCTCCTGTAAGTGTGCAACACGGTGCCCCTGTTCATGAGGATAGCCCTTTCGTGGCAGGCAAGGACAAAAAGAACCCCTCAAAAAAAAAATCAAACCAAAAAACAGTGAAACAGTGTAGGGCCTGGATTAGCCAAGAGGTAGAATGATGTAGAATAAAGAAGGCCATAAATACTGAAATGAGAGAGAGGCTGACTTAAAGTAGTGGGGAACTCCATTCTTGTGGCATAAACTTTTAACATCTCTGGAGTGACAGAGGTCATCAGCCCTCTGACCTCTACTCCACTCTCCCTTCCATGGACATGCAGTTTGTTTTTTTCAACTATCCACTTTGTCTAACCTTCTAAGGCCCCACATTCCACCATGCACTCCAGCAACCTAGCAGGAAATCTAGAGAATCTTAAAAAAAAAAGTACTAGGATCCTGATGATAGCAAGGCCAGGCCCAGCACTGGCACATCGCAGAAGGTGCAAGCTGCAACAGTGGTTTGAGAGATTCATACCTCACATAAAACATTTTCAGTACTTCATTAAGAGCACTTGATCATCCAACTCCAGGAGATTCTTCCCCCGACCTTTCTTAGGGGAGAGGCTTTCTGGGGGAAGGGTGCCTGCTCTGTTTTGTCCATAGGTGGAGTCACAGGCAGTGAGCCTGCCATGGTCTGTGGATCCCTCCAGGCTCTCCTTCCCTCCTCTCTGTGTGTTTCTCCATCACTGAACTTCTGAGAACCTTAGTGCCCATCTTGGCTTATGCCCGTTATCTTGACCCCTAGATTCTTGTTTTTTTTTTGTTTTGTTTTTTTTTGAGATGGAGTTTCGCTCTTGTTACCCAGGCTGGAGTGCAATGGCGTGATCTCGGCTCACCGCAACCTCTGCCTCCTGGGTTCAGGCAATTCTCCTGCCTCAGCCTCCTGAGTAGCTGGGATTACAGGCACGCGCCACCATGCCCAGCTAATTTTTTGTATTTTTAGTAGAGACGGGGTTTCACCATGTTGACCAGGATGATCTCGATCTGTTGACCTGGTGATCCACCCGCCTCGGCCTCCCAAAGTGCTGGGATTACAGGCGTGAGCCACCGCGCCCGGCCACCTTACAATCTTAACCTATAAAAAGGGCTCTGAACCCCATAACAAGGAAGCTCTTTCTAAGCCAGGTTCTCTCAAACACAGTCCTGTTGACATTTTGGACTGAATAGTTATTTGTGGTAGGGGCTTTCTTGTGTTGCAGGACATTTAGCAGCATCCCTAGATTCTCCCCACTAGATGTGAGTGGTAGCCCTTCTCCTGGTTGTGACAGTCAAAACATGTTTCCAGACATTGTCAGATGTCCCTGAGTGGGGCAGGGGGCAAAGCTGTCCCCAGCTGAGAACCACAGCTCTGACCCAGGAACACTGGTGGGATCCCATGGCTAGCATATGCTGGGTGGTTAATAGGTCTTTACCCGGAAGGACTTCTAGGAGAGCAGGTGGCTTTCAGCTTTCACCATCATCATCATCATTCACCTCGGTGACATTGTCCCCAGAGATCCTTCCATAACAAAGGATCTCATTTTCCCATTTACGTGCTTGGAAAGGTTGTATTTCTTCTTGTCACACTCACAAAAAAAGTACCTTCTGAACTTAGGGTTTCATTATTTCAAATCATATACTTTGTGGAGAAGAAAGACGTTATTCTATCTGAGAGACATTTTTGCATACAAAATTACCTAGGACATTGTTTTCTCAAGTAAAGGTGAATAGTTGCAAGGAAGAGAAGGGATGAGACCAGCGATTTAGAGAGAGTGGGCATTTTCTCCTGTTTGGCAGTGAAGAACGCAGATTCATCTCTTCCACAGACACTAATTCAAAGAACCACCAATTTAGAGGACTATATACATTATATGTATAATATATGTAACATGATATGTGCATTACAATATATTGTATGTATTCTAATATATATGACAATAAAGTTTTATTATTTCAACAACTTAAAGAAGAATGTTTATCATAGTGCATTCTAGCATCACTTTTGTTACTACCTGTTGAATTAGACAAAGGAAATGAAAATTATGCTAAAATTTTAAAAATCTAAAAATTAAATAAGGTTGGGAAATGAAATTAAAACCAAACTTTCATATTATGTTTATTTCTCTTAAGAATTTCTAAACCTCTAAGTGAGGACAGTTTTAAAACTGCTTATTATAAGATTAAGTCACTTGCAGAGGCCATTGTTTCATAGATGAGGGTTTTTATTTTGTTTATTTTTGCTTTTTATTTGTGGGGAGCAGTTCATGGGTTTTTTGAAAGTCTAGTGACTTATTTTGAATGTGGAACAGAATTTGCTATGAAAATGGCTATGAGTGGGGGAAGATTTCTATGTACATTAAATTAAGATAAATAGTTAGAAATCCTACTTAGTTTGGCCAGTAATTCAGTAATTCAGTAATTTGGTCAACCTTCAGTACAAAGGGAAGACTATGAGAAAAGCTACTATGTTTCAAGTACTGTGCTTAACTTTTTTTTTTTTTTGAGACGGAGTTTAGCTCTTGTTACCCAGGCTGGAGTGTAATGGCGCGATCTCGGCTCACCGCAACCTCCATCTCCTGAGTTCAGGCAATTCTCCTGCCTCAGCCTCCTGAGTAGATGGGATTACAGGCACGCACCACCATGCCCAGCTAATTTTTTGTATTTTTAGTAGAGACGGGGTTTCACCATGTTGACCAGGATGGTCTCGATCTCTTGACCTCGTGATCCACCCGCCTCGGCCTCCCAAAGTGCTGGGATTACAGGCGTGAGCCACCACGCCCAGCCCTTGTGCTTAACTTTCTAAAAAAGGTATCACTTATTAAGTCTTCAGTTCTAAGAGACAAAAGGCACAATTTTTTTTTTTTTTTTTTTTTTTGAGACAGAGTCTTGCTGTATTGCCAGGAGCCAGGCTGGAGTGCAGTGGCACAATCTGGGCTCACTGCAACCTCCACCTCCCGGTTTCAAGCAATTCTCCTGCCTCAGCCTCCCAAGTAGCTGGGACCACAGGCGCGCATCACCACGCCCAGCTAATTTTTTTTAGTAGAGATGGGGTTTCACCATGGTCTCAATCTCTTGACCTCGTAATCCGCCCACCTCGGCCTCCCAAAGTGCTGAGATTACAGGCGTGAGCCACCATGCCCGGCCAAGGCACAATATTTAAATAGTCCATTTTACAGATGAGAAAGACAAGACCCTGAAAGATTGACTCCCTAGCTATGGAGCTAGGATAAGCCAAATAGTTCAGCTCCAGAGTTCCTGGTCCAACTGTGATATTAAACCACCTTCCGTGGCTCTGAGACACTGGCTGGGTGCGTGTTTATCGGTAAGTAAGGATTTGAGACATTAATGACAGACAGAGCGAATAAGACTAGCACCATATTATTCATTCTTCCTCCTGCCGCCACTTGTCCATTGTCAATATAACAGTATTTGGAGAAAACCAATCTCAGATAATTGAACACACAAACAACCTTTCCTCTAAGCTGATAGTTTCTAGAGCCAGTAGCTGTGAAAGAGGTGAATCCATACTTTTCACTGTCATCAGGGAGAAAATGCACACTCTCTAATGCTTGGTCTTGTGTACTTACTTCTCTTTCTTTCAAGAGTTCACCTTCACTTGAGAAAACCATGCCTTGGGCAATTTGCCTTTTTGCAAAGAATTATCTCTCTGCAAGATTAACTTCTTTCTTTCCCCAAAAGTATATGATTATAATGATCCAAAATGACCTTTGCTTTTCAGAACAGACTTCTTGTTTTCCTCTGAAAACAAAATTTAAAAGATTAATGCTGACTTCCTCACTCTCTTCTGTGGGGAATAAAAAATCTGTCCATTCTCTGAATATTTTCAGGGTAGATTCTAAATTTCCTTTAAAGGAGAAATTCAAATTCCCTTTTTACCATAGGACAGAGTTTTTAATTTTATGTAACTATTGGGATATTTATCTCAAAGAACAACAATAATCCAATTCCTCTGAACTTAGGGATTAAGGTTTCCCATCACATTTGCAACAATGAACAAATCCTAGGTAATATGATTCCAAAATGAGCTATAACTTAAAATGTAATAATTATTTTTTAGTATCTCACTCATCATTTCTCTCTTCTAAAAGGAAAACTCGTTTTAAAAAGATGCAACATTGCCACCTAGTGCTCTGCATAGAAATTATGAAATCACTATTAGAAAGATGCAATAGAAGAAATTATACCTTCAATCCTACCCTAACCAGAGTATAGTGAATACACCTGAGCATAAATAAATCAGAGAAATTTCACCACATAGCAACTTCATCCCATAGTGCCTAGAGCATAAAGGTGTAGGTAGAATGTAATAAACCAGTAAGTTTAAGTCACTCCATACTATGTATAGAATGTTTACAGATATGTCTGCAAACTTTGAAATGTACTTATTCTCTCCCAAGCTGGATTCCTACTTATATTCCCTTCTATAAATAGTCCATCCTACCCATGACCACCAGGTAGAATGTAAAATTATGCAATTGGGAAGTACAAGAATCTTTAGAGCATCTCATCCAGTTTTTTATAGAGGAGGCCACTGACCCCAGAGAGCTGAAGTAGCAGCCAAATCTATACCTCCAGGGAATGGCAGAATTGGGACCCAAAGCCCGTCTCAAGAGTAACCATTTAATGAACTTTCATGTGCTCCTCTACTTGCCATTTTTATCATGGCTGAACAATGTATTGTGGAGTCAACTGTAAATTCCATCACCTGCCTTCCAATGCCCGTATCCTCAACCTTCATACTTTACAGACTCAAAAAACTGCAGGAGACAAACAAGGGCACATGTGTCAGAAGCCTTAAGTACAAGACATTAGGGAGTGACAGGGACTCCCTAATGCATTTGTCACAATGTTTGCCATTTACTTTTAACTACTTCACAACAGATAGTATAATACTAGCTGTGTTAGCTCAAGCTAACTAGTTGCTGAAGATAGAAATATGCAGATCCAGGGCAACCCACCAGCTTCCTGATTGGCAGCACAGTGGCTGCTACAAGAACTCCTGTTATTCACATCACAGCCCACACTTAAATATTTTCTAATAATCCTACTGAAGATCAGGAAGAAGTTTTCACTGGAGAGGATAGAGACCAGTCATAGCATGATGGAAGTTAGAAATGGGCTCTCGGCCGGGCACGGTGGCTCACGCCTGTAATCCCAGCACTTTGGGAGGCCGAGGCGGGTGGATCACGAGGTCAAGAGATCGAGACCATCCTGGTCAACATGGTGAAACCCCGTCTCTACTAAAAATACAAAAAATTAGCTGGGCATGGTGGCGCGTGCCTGTAATCCCAGCTACTCAGGAGGCTGAGGCAGGAAGAAGTGCCTGAACCCAGGAGGCAGAGGTTGCGGTGAGCCAAGATCACACCATTGCACTCCAGCCTGGGTAACAAGAGCGAAACTCCATCTCAAAAAAAAAAAAAGAAATGGGCTCTCATTGGATAAGATAAATGTACTCAAGATATGTGGATTGGCTGAAATAAACTAGGTGCTACCTGTCTTTGCATTCATGGAGTATATCCAGAGAGATCATATCTGTTACCCTTAGGATAACACCCACTTTGTCCCTAAGGAAGCCTTGTTCAGCCATCAGTTGCCTGATGCCAGCTCTAAGGCTGGAGAATCCTGTTCTGCAATGCTGTTGTGCTGACCTAGTGTTGTAGACAAATCCTTCCTGCAAGTGGTGGTCTGCACTCCAAAAAAGACAGAACCCACAGGCTTCTTTGAGCCTATAAGACAGGCTGTGTCAATGACCTTGTGCCTGCTTGTTAAAGAATGATCGTTCAATTAATGCAGGTATGTGAGGCTTATTCTTTCTGAGGCTTCCTCTTGTTAAGCTTGGTAGTAAAGTGAGTGTGGAGATTTAAGGGAGACACTAACTCTCTTTATCCACTTCAAACTTCTTCATGACTACTATTACAGTCCAGAAAGAAGGGCTTAAGAATGTCAATGACCAGGCTGGCTTAGGCCCTTTTGAGGCAGAATTCAAAATTACATTTATTAAAAACATTGTGCCACTGCAGCAAATTGCATCCATAAAGCAAACACTTTAGTGCTATTTAAGCATTTGCAGGGTCAGCTACATAATTAGCAGGGCCCAGCACAAAATAAAAACATGAGTTCCCTTGTCCAAAAGTCATTCAGAATTTCAACACACAGCAGCAGCACATCAGTCAGGTGCTGGGCCCTTCTGAGCATGGGGCCCCATGCAACTCTAGGGGTTACATGCCCATGAAGCCAATCCTGACCACATGGAATACTTTTCCCCCTCCACCCTAAACCTAACTCTCTAGGCCAACTTCACATTTTCCCATTTGTTTATCAAAAAAAAAAAAAAAAAAAAAACTCTTTTTAAGACCAAGCTCTCTGGTTGGGTAACCGATATGTGTATATTTACACACAGAGACAACTCATGAACAACTGATGAACAATTAGCTTCATAGAGTGCCTTGGGCAGTGTAAAGAAGTACCTGGGGATGCACAGATGAAAGACACTGCCTCAGAGAGACTTCATTCTGTCTCCTCTGTGAAGCCCTATGGCCACACCCATGCCTCTTCCATAGACCTCTTACAGCATTATCATCACTGGAATAGGTGTGAGCATTTTACTGTATTATTGCTGTTCATCTCCCTTCATGTCTAATTTCCCCAACTGGATCATAAACCCCTTGAAGCCAAAGAGTAGGGAACATTATTTCTTTGCACTCTCTGCAGCATCTACTTCAAGCTACACATCTGAGGAATGTTTAGTAAATGATCCCCTAATTGGACAGGTAGAAACTGATAATACATTTTTTCAGAACCAACGAAGTCAGTTTAATGTTTTTCTCACTTGAGCAATGGCACCTGCCCTCTGTTTCACCCAAGATTTCTGTTTTGCCACATGACTAAGTTTATTTCTCTAGACAAGCAGTCAATCAATAACAATGTATTATGTACCTACTATATGCCAGATATTGCACTGTCTATTGGGAATACAATGCTAAACAAAACAGAGTCACTGCCCTCATGGAGCTCCCAGTTTAGCCTTAAGCTCAGAACTTTGGCCAACAACTCTTTGAAGGTGTGAGCATTTTCACAGGTTTAAATATCTTTTCCTACTTTCAAATTCATTTGATTCACAATAAATGCTGAGAGAAAAGATGAGTTTATTGTCAGAATTCTTGCTTTGTCTTCCTTCAACTGCCCTCTATAACTCCAATGTTATTCTTTTTAAGATTTACCCTCTTTGGTACCAACATCTCAGGTCATTTCTGAAATAATAAAGGGGATTAAATGTATACATGCATTAAGAACACTTATTAAAATGTGTACTAGTTTGCTAGGGTGTCTACAACAAAGAACCACAAACTGGATGGCTTAAAGAAGAAAGATTTATTAGCTCAGTTCTGAAGACAAGAGGTCAGATCAAGGTGTCAGCCAAGTTGGTTCCTTCTGAGGGCTGTGAGGAAGACACTGTTCCATTATCCCTTTACTACCTCTTGGTGGCTTGCTGGCAATTTTTGGCATTTCTGGGCTTGTAGATGCATCATTTCAATCTCTGCCTTCCTCCCTGTGTATGTGTCTGTGTCCAAATTTCCCATTTCTATAAGGACACTTGTGATATTGGATTAGGGCCCACCCTATCCAGTTTCTCATCTTAACTGATTACATCTGCAACAACTCTATTTCCAAATAAATTTCCATCCTGAGATATAAGGGATTAGGACTTCAACATATAAATATTGGATGGACACAACTCAAACCATAACATGTACTGAGATTGACATGCTAAAGATCAGACTGCAAGAGGGAAGGGAGACACATGATGATGGGTAGGAGAGTCCTCTGCAATGAGGACATAGTCCCTGATATGAGAAGTTACTCATCTGAGTGAGATACTATGATTCCACATGAGAACCCAAGACAAAGAAAGAAGAAGGAATAAGGAAGAAGGGGAAAAATTTAAAGAAGGGAGAAAGACAGAAAAAGATGAGGAAAGGGAAGAAGAATTTAGATTAAAATTATAATTATAATTGAGCAGAAAGGAGACATTTCCCTTCAGGAGTAGGAGAAGTCGAAGTTAAGATCTGAACACTCCAGCAAAATTCTGGTTGTGTAACAGATATGTGTATATTCACACACAGAGACAACTCGTGTAATAACAGATGAACAATTAGCTTCATAGAGCACCTTAGGCAGTGTAAAGAAGTTCCTAAGCCAAGCGAAGGCTGATGAAATATGTGATCAAGATCCACCAGGCATCCACATGTCCACCCTATTCTTTTGGAACCTATTTACATACTTTTTAGTTGTATTCTTATTATTCTTTCACCAAGAAAATAATACTGTAGCTATAGTATTCCACTAAATACCACATTTTGTTCATGAAAACCCACACACACCTTTCTAGAGATGTTTGACCACATCTTCTTAGGTGCAAGAAATAAAATGCACCCTCACCTTCTCTCCACCCCAACACTTGAATAGAATGTCTGTCTGCTATTCAGTCAGTTCCGTGGGCTCACTCAAATCTTACCTTCAAGAGTCAGTGTGATACATGCCTTTTAACAAGATTTACTGGCTTTTAATGTCTTTAAGAGGGCTGGCTATCCCTGGGTTAGTGGGGGAATTCAACATGAAAAGAAATCATAATTTTTTCCCAAAAACCATAGCATTGTATAATGTAGGAAAAAGGCAGCATTATGTGATATTTACACTGTTTTGTATGGGCTTCCCCTAGAAATTCATCTTAAATGTAAACAAATGATACTCTGTTTGCCTAAAGCCATAGTCAAGTCCAGAATCAAACCAATCCCAGAACTCACTTTTTCTTTCATGCATCCTCTCTCACCCTTATTCTTTACCTCATCATCCTCAATCTTTATAGGGGCTTCCCCCTCCGTGTCATTTACCTGGAACTTACCTACCATCTTGTGTTGCTGTGTTTTCCTGTGTGTATGATTTATATCCACAACCAGCCTTTGAGGCCCTGAAGGCAAGATTCATGTCTTCTACACAGACAATGGGATCTATGGGACCAACCTTCCCAAAACACCACTTCCATGTGCTCCTCCTCTTCTCAGATATTCCAGCTGTCTGTGCTTGGTCACAGGGCAGGCAGCAACCTCTCCATGCAGCATTAGTGTCATAACTAATGATGAAGACACCAGCACACATTCACGTTTCCCAGGACCAGACACCTTGCCATGTAGGTAGGTAGGTAGGTAGGTAGATAGGTGATAGATGGATGACAGATAGATAGATAGAGATAGATAGATAGATAGATAGATAGATAGATAGATAGATAGATAGATTATAGACAGATAGAGGCAGAGATAGAAAGAAAGAGAGAACTAAGCCTCAAGTTGTTTTAATTAACACAAGTATATGAACATGCCTGTAACAACATAAAGGGTCCTCCAGACACAGGCTTGTATGAAACCAAATGCATTTTTTGTTTGACTACAAAGTCCAGTTCTGC
This sequence comes from Aotus nancymaae, assembly GCF_030222135.1. Taxonomy (NCBI): domain Eukaryota; kingdom Metazoa; phylum Chordata; class Mammalia; order Primates; family Aotidae; genus Aotus; species Aotus nancymaae. Next base: position 3,811,979 of record NW_026988570.1, on the reverse strand, counting down.
TACAACTTCTGACCTTTCCACCATTTGGTCCTAACCAGCCTTATCAATCTCATCTCCTACTAATTCCTTGGACTTAGTCCAACCTCAGTTCCCTAAGTATTGTTACTGAAATGTCAGGGGTCCATTCTAGGCCCCATTGCTTGCCACATAGAAACCCAATCACTGAGACAGTAAGTCTTGCCAAGGAAGAAAAGCTTTATTTGGGTTATGTCAGGAGATAGGAAAGAAGTCTCAAATCCACCTCCCTAAGTAACTAAAATTAGGGATTTATATAGCAGAGAAAGAATGTTAACTATGTGTAGGAAAACAGAAATTAAGGAGGAGTAAGGAAGAGGAGTTAGCCTGCAGAAAGCAGGTGGTCTGTAGGAAGAGAAGCCACAGAAACTGGATTTATGCCTTTGAGTTGAACCTAAGTCTCCCCAGTGAGAAGAAAAGAACAAAGCCTCTACCTTTCATCATGATAGGTGAAGGGTGTGGCATGTCATTGTCCCATTGCTGTGGTCTGGTGAGTTTCCATTCCTTGATACAATCAGAGAGAACTGATGGTTGGTTTCCTAAGAAAGGAACTTGGATATGATAAATCTAAGTTTCAAGCTTTAAGACTGGAAGGATCAATTTCTATGTTTATTCAAAAATACCATAAACATCAGTCCTATGGGGAAAGTAGGCCAGTTTCAATGCTGCCTTTATAGCCAAGTCACCCCATTCTCCTTACCTGAGTGCTTTCCCCCTTCACAGCTGCCTGTCTCACTGCTCCCCACCCTTTGTGACTAGGTCAGGTTCCCCCGGTCAGTGGAGCCTTCCTGCACATCCACACTCCAGAAATCCTTTCCTTAACATACTAATGTCTTAAAACCCACCCTTTTATTTTATTTCTTCATGGACTCTTCAGTCCATTGGCATGTTTTCTGAGGATACAGGAAATAAAGAAAATGTTGTTGTCTTTAGTGCCTTCCAGTCTAAAAAGAGATGGAAAAAAAGCCTACCAAAAGTTACCATAGAGTTAGACAGTTCCCTGACAGAGCCAAGCACAGACTTGTGGTAGGTTAGAAAGTGACCTCTGTCCACATGGCTCCCTATATCTAAGTCCTTTTCAATGTGACTTTGCAGCTCCCCAAACAAGAAGAGTTCCCCTTGCATCAGAGCTGGTCTTATAACTTGCTGTGGCTGACAGAATGTGGCAGAAGTGGCTGGTTCTGAGCCCAGGCCTTGGGAGGCCTTTGATACTTTCCCTCATTTTCTTGAAGCCCTGCCAATTGCTGTGTGAGGAGGTCCACGTAAGTCTCCTGGAGGGGTGTGTGGTTCCAGCTGAAGTCCCTGCAGGAAAGCCTGGAGGCTGACCACAGACATAGAATTAAGCCCAGGTGAGACCAGAAGTACTGCCCAGCTGCGCACAGGCCAAAGGCTCCAGTCCTGCCCAAATCATGAGCTTAATATGAGCTGTTCATTTTAAGCCACTAAGTTTTGGGGTGGTTTTTCAAGCAACTATTGTTACTAGTGTGTAAGCACAGAAGCAAGTTCATCTGTCATGAAACAAGATCTGGTAGATGTAAGGAGGGAGAAAATGAATTCAACTCAGGACAGAATGAGTATAAACATCAACTCTTAAATAATTTGCCAGTACTGATAGATATAACAATAGCATTTTTTAGTGCCCTCTAAAAAAATATTATTCAGCCTAATTTAACCATCTCTTAATGCCTGTACATCATCACAATGAAGCTTTGCACTCTCGCACCACTATGCTGCACATGCTCACATTGATACTTCCAGGGTGATTAACAAATACAGAAATGTTTGTTTCCATATATTAAGTGGCCCCAGTTTGCTGTGCTTGGATTTTTAATTAACTTAGCTTTTACTTATAAAATGCCAAGGTCTTCTTCACTGCCAGTCTATCAACTGTCCCTTCTTGATCACCTGTAACTCCGTGGCAGCCTCCCATAGCCATTGTTTGCCCCATCCTTTTCCAGTGCATGTGGAGCCCTCTCTGCTCGTGGGTCAACTGAGGCCATGGAGCTGCACTGCAGGGCTGGGAGGGCTTGGATGAGGAGGTGCAGTGAAGGGGTTCTCATGTGCAAAGCACACCGCTAAGCAGCAATTACAAGGGTTGCACAGTCTTCAAAATGCTTTCAACTAAACCGATGCTATTTTACAACCTCACTGTGAGGCAGACATTAGAGCCACCACCTTTATGGGTGGGTGGCCAATGGTCACAGCACTGTGCCAGCTCCAGGGTCCTCAGCCTTCCAGATCACAACCTGAGTTCAAACCGTGTGCACTTTCCACGATCTTAGGATTTCTCTGCTTCAGAAGATGAGCTTTATTTTGATAACTCATCTATCGATAATTCAGAAGCTTCCTTTTGTTTTTTTAATTTTGACCCTTTTGTCAATTCTTAGATGGCCAAACCAAAAACCAATAAGAAATACGGTTCTTTCTTTTCTAATCATACAGATACCTAATCCAGTATTTATAACCAGTAAAGAAGAAATCATGATTATAAATCAGCTTACATGGGAGTAGTCTTCACCAGTTCACTAAAAAAAATTTCATTAATATTCCCCAACTAAAAGAGAAGGAACCTGGGCTTCCCAGCCCTGCATTCGAATCCCCGCTCTGCTGCTTCCTGTGCTGAGGTGTGGGCTGCATTATAACAACACGTGAGATAGGCTGCCTGAACGGCTCCATTAAATGATTCACTTGTGAGCTACCCAAATCCATCAGCAAAAACAGCATGAAAAAGGAGCACTTTCCTTTCAGCACGTCAGTCAGCCTATGTTAAGGGAATCCAGGGGTGATAAGAACAAGAGACTGTCAAGCCAGCACAATAATTTACAAACTTGAAAAAAAAGTCAGATGTAAATCACTTCAGACCCCAGATGGTTCGTCAGGAGAAAAAAGACAAATGTTCTTTTTTCTCCCTTTAAAGCACTCCTAGAGATGTTTTGGAACATGCTCTGCTCCAACAGAGCTACACTCTGGAAAATTCCATATTCCTTTTAGCTTCAAAGTTGTGATTTAGAAGGTTTTACAGTCACAGGCACCTTGAGAGTCTGTGAATTTATACATTTGCCAGAGGTAGAATGACCCCTGAGAGTCTTCAAGTAAGCTACACAGTGAAAATTGAAAGTTGTTACAAAAAGATTCACCTCTCCCATCCTCATCTCTGTGCCTACCCTGCTTCTCACTTCCTACCACTGCCCTTACCCCCAGGGGCAGAGGGCACTGAAATCTTTCAGTTAGCCCTCTAAGTAGGTGGATTCTGCATCTGTGGATTCAACCAACCACAGGTCAAAAAATAGCTGAAAAATAATGGATGCTTATAGATGCCCTGAATATGTACAGACTTTTTTCTTGTCATTATTCCCTAAATGGTAGTGTAGAAACCATTATGTAGCATTTACATTACATTGTATTAGCTAGTTTAAGTAATCTAGAGATGACTTACAGTATAAAAAAGGGTATGTGCAGGTTATATGCAAATACTACACTATTTTATATCAGGAAACTGAGCCCTCCACAGATCTGATATTTGCAGGGGCGTCCTAGAATTAAGCCTCCAGGACACTGAGGGATGACTGTACTTGGTTATGGCAGCTCTAGCAAAATAATACAGACACACCATTGCGAAAAGGCTAGAAGAGGGGCAAGAGGCTTCCAAACTGAATCTACCCCAAACTCCTGTCCTGCGAGAACTTAGAGAGGGCCAAGCAGAACAGGGGCTGAGCTCACATGGCAGCAAGGCTGGTGGTGCTGCTGCCTTGACACCTTCCTGTGCTGCTCCCTGCCTGTTTGAGGCTGGCAGGAGGCATAACTGGGCATGCTCATGGCTCCTCAAAATGTTACCAAAACACCAGGGGTTCAGTTTAGGTCCTGCTGCTTGCTGTACAGAAAGCCAATCACTGAGATGAGTATTGCCATGGAAGAAGGCTTTAATCAGGTGCTGCAGCTGAGGAGATGCAAGCTCAGTCTTAAATTCACCTCCCTGACTGACTAAAATTAGGAGTTTATATAGCAGGGAAGAAATGTAACCATGTGTGGGAAAAAAATCAACAGGCAGCAGGTGGTCATTTAGGCAGTCATGATGGGTGAGAAGTCTGGCTTCTCATTGTCCAAATGCAAGGATCTGGTAAGTTTCAATTCCTTTATACTATCTGGGAGGTCTGATAGTTCCTTTCCTGAGAAAGGAACTCAAATAAGACCAATGTAACTTTCTCAAGTTTTAAGACTAAGAGGATCAATTTCTATGTTTATTTAAAGAAACCATAAACATCAACTCTACAGGACAAATGGGTCAGTTTCAAGAACCCAGCTGCGGTAGGCCAACTGGGGGCAAGAGTCAAGAAGGGCTGAAGGCAGAAGAGGAATTATTCCCAAAGCATGCATCTGCAGAGTCGCTCCTGCAAATCTGATTGGCACGCAGGTATGAGGAGTCACAGGTGACCACTTGGCACTAATGAAACACATCACTAGAGTTCCTTTTTTTTTGGTCTCCAGCAAACCCAAAAGGACTCCTCCACACCGTCCGCCTTGCCTGAGATGTGGTGCAGCCTGCCCCAGCCCATCCGCATGTGGCTGATGGTGACCAGTCCATGCACAGCAGAGGCAGGAAGGCCCCCTCATACCTGCACAGGCCAAAGACAACTCCAGCTGGGATTCCAAGGTTCTCCTCCAGACAGGACCTAATCCTGGAGAAGTCTATGAACCATGGTATGCCCACTTCTTCAAACAAGGAAAACACTGGAGGCAGTTGTTATAATAAAAAATCCAAGCTAGAGAACAGGGCTAGACTGTACATGGAAAGGCTGAGGTGGCAGATCTGATTTGTAAGCAAAATCCAGTAAAACAAAAGCAGTCATGAGTTTACTCACCTTGACTGTGAACTTAAGTATGTTTTCTCTTAAAAACTGTACTACAAATGAACATCATAACCATGCTGAAGGCAACACAAAAGGAAAGAACTCACCTAAGTGACTGCATAAAACAGTCTACATACTGTGGGGATAAAGACCAAAAGAACCACACATTAATACTGAAAGATAATCAGCAAACATGTTTCTCACAGGAGTATGGGTTAGAAAATCTGAAACTAATTCATGGATATGCTACATTGGTAAAACAAGGAATATTTTGTAAATAAGGAGAACCAGGTTGCTCACTGTTAGAGTAAAAATTACAAAAAAGGAAATGGAGAAAGCTAAATGGAGCCCCTGGTGTTGGACTGGAATCTGAACTTTCAGTATAAACCCATGGTTATCCCATACACAGAGATAGATAGATAGATAGATAGATAGATAGATAGATAGATAATAGATAACATATATATATAGACAGAGAGATACCAAAGAACAGATATGTACATATGCATGTGTTTCATGCACTCATATTGCTCCAACTCTGTCTGCTGACAGGGTTGGAAGCAATGACTCCCAGCAGTGATAAACACTCTCAGTGCTCAGATCTTATTTCTAAACACCCTTCACCAATAAAAGGAACCAGAGCTCTTTGAGAAGTGGTTGGTTCCAGGTTTACAGCAGGGAAAATACATACAAGATGAGCCTAAAGCATCTTGTGGTGCCAGAAAGAAAAAAAAAAAAAAAAGTAAATATATATATACATGAAATATATATATATGAAACATATATACATATATATATATATGTATATATATATATATATGGAGGCAGTTGTTATAATAAAAAGTCCAAGCTAGAGAACAGGGTTTGACTGCATGGGAAGGCTGAGGTGGCAGATCTAACTTGTAAGCAAAAGCCAGTCAGACAGAAGCAGTCATGGGTTTTCTTCACATAGCTTCTCTGAAGAAGATACTAATGCTAAAGTTGAAATAATTTGAGGAACAAAATAGATTGTGATAGAATTCGATGATAACCCATAACATAACATAAATACCCATGAGTCCCTACTGATATAAGTTTTTAAAACTGATATAATAAACAAATAAATGGAGGAAAAGAGACACTTCTTCTTTATGGTAGAACACTAGTTAATGAATGTAGAAGGAAAGAAAGGAATAGAAAATCAGCATTAGGCAAACACTACAGTAATTATTATTGCATGAAAGATCTGCTGGTTAATGTTAAAATTCATTGGCAAAGTTTCAGAAAAAACAGGAAATAGTAAATATTCCAGGGTATTTGCTAACTGCAAATGGAATGACAGAAGTCTTACAATGGAGAAGCCCGGGCAGAAATCACCTTCACCAAGTGATGAAGGTCAACATCACCAGTAATCAGACATGTTAATCTCTGGAACCTGTGATACGATGTGTTGAGAACGGCACTTTCTTCTTTGGTATTCTTAGCAAAAGTGTATATAGCCTCAGGCCAATCTGGAGAAAACATCAGACAAACCCAAATGTTGGGATATTCAGCAAAATAACTAACCAAAATTCTTTGAAAATGTCAAGATCATAAAAGATGGGAAAAATTGAGGAATTACAGATTTCAAGAGAATACAGAGAAATATAAATCAAATGCAATGTGAGGTTCTAGTTTGGATGCTGGAATGTTAGTGGAAAAAAATGATGAAAATAGAGTAAAGTCTTTACTTTGTTAACAGTATTGTACTAATGTTAATTTTCTGTTTTAATTACTGTGCTATACTTATTTAAAATGTTAACATTAGAAGAAGTTGGGTGAGGGATATATGTAAACTCTCAGTATTATTTAGACTTTTCTGAAAGACTAAAAGTTCAAAATAAAACATTTTTTTAAAACTAAGTTCAGGCACTGTGGAATGGATAGCATGAATGAATTACCTTGTGTCCTTTCAAGGGTCACTCTTGACTTGCTCAACATAAAATCTATCTTGAAAACTTGTCTTTGAGCCATATAGACCTAATGAAAATAAGTTTCCAGTGCACAGCAAGGTCTTGAATTAAGAGAACACTGAAATGTCTATGTTTTTGTAATTTCCTCTTCAGCTATCACACTGTTGCCATCCACTATTTGTTCAATTTACCATATGTTCCATTATCTTTTACTTCTGTGAAATGCATTCTGTGCTCTCTGTTTTATTGGTCTTCTAATTTTGCAATAGGTTGAAGGGCTAAATCCCATTTTATGGCTTACCTAGCAGGGTAGTGATATTTTCTTTGCTGCTGCGTAATTCTGAACAACTACACAAGAGCAATTTCCCTCATATAGGCCGTGGCCAATGGAGAGGTAATTCTTAGCCAGAAAGTCAGAGATGGAAGCAGTTAAGTAGTATGAGCTGTCATGAATCAGACATTGACTCCTTAAGACTGACAGCATTTCATACCCGCAGTGTTTACCAGAGGGAGCTGACTTTGAGCTGCTCTCTGGTTGGAAATCACCTTAGTCTAACAATTCTGACAGAATTCAATTATGCACATGGTGGAGGCAGAGGGTGGTAAGCAGAGATGAAGAATCATAGGGCAGAAGAAAGATAAATGCACATTTTAAGAAAACAAGTATCTACACACCCAGCTTGCAGATAGCTTTAATTACAAAGTATTTTCTCACTTATTATCTAATTTGATGCAGTCAAACATTGCAGTATATGAAAGGTCTTATCTCTATTGTACAGGCAAAAAGAACAAGACCTTGAGAAAACCTAGAGTGTTTCAAAACAAAATGCAACTTAATATGGAACCAGGACCAGCATCTACTTGGATACAGTCTTGAATTCTTCTAATAAAAACTCCTGTTGTTTTCTTTCCCAAAGAAGCCATTTCCATCTGTCATATGACAAGATGGAGATGCCCAAGATACCACTTTCTTTGTAGTGGACGCACATCCAACTGTCCTGCCCTCCCTCTATGTCCAATAGCTACATTGTGTCAGGGCAAGGTGAATGCCTGGCCATGCCTGTAGAAGTTACACAGCCAGGAGCAGAGTTGAAGGAAACCAACACGGAACCTTGGCAATGGAGATGCAGAAGGGCTTGCTGATTGATACTGACTAATGTTACTCTCACAAAGGTAAATTGACAAACCACATCACCCTCATCAGTCAAATGTATGGGGTCCTCAAGAAATGAAAAGCCCTATGCCCACATCATCCCTCCACGCACTTGGACTTTCCATTTAGGTGGGCTAAAGGGGTTACTTGGATGGAGGCCATAAAGCAAGTTTAGCAGGACACTTCCAAGTCACATCAGCACCTCCAGCTATCAGGGAAAGAAAAATGAAAAGTAGAATTCTGCCTGTGGATCTTATTTGAGAGATGAGGGACAGACATTCTGGCATCAGAAGAGCAAGAGCTCTGAATTTAAAGAGTTAAACTCATAATCTCATACCAGGGAACTGTCCTGAGCTCAAACCTGTATCCTGCAAGGCTCCTCCTTTACCCAGAAAGTTGTAATTGGGAATAAAGGGAAGAATTAACCAAAAATGCTGTTTTAGGTAAATCATTAGCATACGCTGCTTCTTACTAGAGCCTGTTTCCCCAAATTATATATTCAGCATGTGCTTGTGTAGATGTCAGTGCCAATGCAGGTGCAGGGAGGGTGCTCCAAGACACACAAAAAAGAAAAGTCACTCTTTATTCCTTCCTATTGCAGATTATAAAATGATATTTCTCAACTACACTTCTTATAATGAAGCCAAAATGGCTAAAGCAATGATTGTCTTTCCCATATAGTTCAAGCTGTTGTTGGGACTCACTGTAAACTTTCAATTTGAAAGCACAAATGAAAACAGGTGTGCAGGAAGCAGAAATGCACGCTCTTCATGGAATCTGAAAGGCATTGTGCTTTTAGTTTCTATAGCAATTGTCTCTGCTTCATCTCTTCTCTGCAGGCTGGGCAATTTTGATCATTCACAATGAAGATGTTGGTTGTTTCCAGTATGAATACTAATGACGCCTGATTGAATGTTTGTTTATTCTTGAGATAATCAGCTAATGATTCTGATTTGAAAATATGTATACAAATAAGTATGTACATCACAAGGAAAGGAACACAAGGTGTGTTTGAAATATTTATTTTAATAATTACTAAACAAAGGTAGAATAAGACATATTCCTTCTCCCTAGTATGCTGATAAGCAAGTTCATACTCCTTTACAGTTGGGAACAAACAGGATGCTATGGAATTTTAAAACTTGAAATCAGAAAATACAGAAAATTGCTTATGAAATTAGTAAATGTTGTTTATGTAAAACTCAGTGATGAGGAGTCGAATGAAATCAGCAGGCTCACATTCTGCTAGCAGAACGGTAAATTGGTGTACCTTTTCAGGAGGGCAGGTTGGCAGTTACTTCTTAGGACCCTTAAAACTGACTGTGCACTGCAGCCATGCAACTTTTATTCAGGAAATATTCTAGATGATAATCCTAATTATGGGGAAAGATTCCCCATATTTATTATGATTCCCTATTGGGGCTTGTCACATTATTTACTGTAACAGTATAATATTAGAAATAATTGGTCAATCATAGGGAAATCAATGCATAAATGTTGGCATCTTAAATGGATGCTATGCATCTATTCAAATTGTGTTTATAAAAAGTTTTGCACTAATACAGAAAAAGTAATTACAATAGCATAACAATGGAAGCAACAAAATGTAATAGTGCTCTTACTTTGCAGATATGTAGAATAAATCTTAAGATAAATGCGAAGCCATGAAGAATTTTAATCAACAATTAAAAAGCACTCAATTCAAGGTTTGAATAGCAGAGTAGGATAACTATACTTTAAAAAATGTATTGTATTGTTCTCAGGTGGTAAAAACCCTGAAAACCCTGCTTTGATCACTACACATTATATACATGTAACAAATTTTCTCTTATACCCCATAAATTTACACAAATGTTTTAAAGAAGAAAATTTGTGCAAAGTAGAAAGGACAATGTTTTGTTCTCTATTTTTCCACTGACTGATCTATTGAAATATCATTTCATATATAATCTTTAATAAATGTCTTTAAATCCCAATATTAGTAAATTAAATTTATATTTTACAAAGCACTCTTATTTCCTAAAACAGATGATGCTATCATTATTTCATAGAATTTGTTTAAACTCTAGGGAAACCACCAAATATTTTTTGAAAGAATTATAATTGATATGAGAGGAGAGAAAACGGAATTATATAAAATGATCACTCAAAATCAAAGAAAGCAGAACATGATTGCAAGAAAGAAAGAAAGAAAAGAAAGAGCAATGAAAAGAAAAGTCATACATGTAGTAGATATTAATCCAACAATATCAATAATCATCTTAGATGTGAATGTTCTACATATACCAATTAAAAGATGGAGACTATAAGAGTGGACAACCCTTCCCCACAATATCCAAATATATGTTGTCCATGAAGCCCACTTAAATGTAAAGACAGACAGAATAAAAGTGAAGAGATGAAGACAAACATGCCATAACAATAATCAAAAGAAAGGGGAGTAAATAACTCAATTTCAAACAGAGGAAATGCAGAGCAAAAATGTAAAAAAACCCATCAGGGATAAAAAAAACTTATCAGCTGGCCCCTCATCAGTTATGATAAAGGGGTCAGCTCTCCACGACAAGATTGCAGTCCTTAATGTGTGTGCCTAACAACAGAGCATCAAAATACATAAGGCAAATACAGATCAAACTGAGAGGAGAAATAGGCAAATTTACTACCATAAGTTAGAGACTTCACTATTTTCTATCAGTAATTGACCCATCCTGCAGGCAGAAAATCATTGAGGGTAGAGTTGAACTGAAACAAAGCCATCAATCAATTTGATCTAATTGACATTTATTGAATACATCATGCAACAACAGCAGAATATACATCCTTCTCAAGCTCACATGGGACATTTACTAAGACAGACTACATCCTGGACCATAAAACACAACTTACAAAGTTAAAAGAATAGACATCATGCAAAGTATGTTTTCAGACCACAATGAAGCTAAACTAGAATTCATAACAGAAAGATAGCTAGAAAATACCAAAATGCTTGGATATTAAACAACATACTTCTAAATAACACATGGTCAGAGAAGTCTCAATAGGAACTTAAAAACATTTTGAACAAATGAAACTAAAACCACAACCTATCAAAACGTATGGGATGTAGTGGAAGCAGTGCTTAAAAGGAAATTTATGACATTGAATGCATGTATTTAAAAAGAAGAAAACTCTAAAATTAGTAATCTAAGTTTTCACCTTAGGAAACTATAAATTTTTTTATAAAGCAAATGCAAAGTAAGTGGAAGAAAAAAGAAATAATAAAAATCAATAAAATTTAAAACAGAAAAACAGTAGAGACAATCGATAAAAACAAAAGCTGGTTCTTTGAAAAGATCAATAATTGATAGGTCTCTAACCAGGGTAACCAAGAAAACAGAAGACACAAATCATTAATATTAAAAATGAAGAGGCCCTCACTACTGGTCCCACAGACATTAAAAAGATAATAAAAGCTATTACTAACAACTCTTTACCCACAGATTTTATCACTTAGATGAAATGGACCTATTTCTTAAAAGATACAAACTCACATAGGAAAAACTGATAACCTAAACATATTCAATTTTTTAAATATATCTATTTTAAAAGTGAGATTTATTTCAGGTAAGTAAGGATGGTTAAACATTTAAAAATTGATTAATCTAATCCACCATATCAACAGGCTAGACAAGAAAAATCATATGATTATATCAACAGATGCATAAAAAGCATTTGACAAAATTTAACACTCATTCATTATAATTAAAAATTCTCAGCAAATTAGGAATAGGAGGAAACTCTCCAGAAAGAACATCTACAAGAAACGTACTGCTAACATTTTAATGATGAGAAACTAGATGCTTTCCCACTATGATCAGGAACAAGGCAAAAATGTCGTCTTTCACTACAACTATTCAACATTGTAATGGAAATCCAAGCTAATGCAACAAATAAGAAAACCAAATAAAAGGTATATGGATTGAGAGGGAAGAAATAAAACTTTATTCACAGATGCCATGATTGCCTATGTAAAAAATCTCCAAGCATCACTAAAAATCTACTGGATCTAATAAGTGATTACAGCAAGGCTGCAGGATACAAGATTAATACACAAAAGTCAATTGCTTTGCTATATACCTAAAATGAACAACTGGAATTTGAAACTTAAGGTAACACCATTTACATTAACACCAAAAATTGGAATACTTAGGTATAAATCTAACAAAGTATGCACAAGATTCTATTAATTATATTGTATTATTTTCTGTATTTTTGATGCTCTGTTATCTAACTCTTCCCTGACCAGGGAAGATCTGCCCCTCCCAGTGTTAGCTAATTTCTAGAGATAGTAAAGAACTCACCCAAGAGCATACATTCCATATACAAAATAAGCAATCCAAAGTCCATATCTCCTGCCCTCCACCCCCAATTTTCTCTATGTAATTCTCACACTCAGGGCAAATATTTCCATGCCCTGAGTGTGAGAATTACATATGCCAGGTCTGGGTACCCTACACCTGAGAGCTGGCTGAATTATTCAAATGAACCAATCCTAAACTTCCTTAGCCTGCCTAGCCATTTTTTCTGACAGAAACCACAAGAAAGCCTCTTGTTATATTTTCCTCCCTCTTTCTGCTTCCTGACCAACCTTAGCACTTCCCTGTGTGGTGTCTTCATGATGTGGTATGCCCTATCCTCTTGGTAACTATCTTTTCAATGGCAGTCATCTCCTGATGTGCTATGCTCACCATATTTGAATAATAATAAAACCTCCATTTCTATTTCTTTTCCCTCAGCTTTATTAAGGTATAATTGATAAAAATTATATACTGTATATTTTCAGTGTACAATATTACACACACACACACACACACACTCATATACATACACAACACTGAGAAATGACTAAATTAAGCTAATTAACATAACCATCACCTCACATACTTACCTTTCTTGTAGTGAGAACATTGAACATTTAAGAACTACTGTCTTAGCAATTTTCAAATATTTAATACATTATTAAAGTCAGAGATTGCAGTGAGCCAAGATCACACTACTGCGCTCCAGCCTCAGCAACAGAGCAAGACTCCATCTCAAAAAAAAAAAAAAAAAGGATATTAGTTCTTCCCAACTTAATATATAGATTCAATACAAACCCAATCAAAATCCCAACAGGTTACTTGTGGATATGAACAAACTGATCCCAAAGTTTACATGGAGAGGGAAAAGTCCCAGAATAGCCAAAACAATATTCAGAAAAAAGTGCCAGTAAGAGGACTGGCATTACCTCACTTCAAGAGGGTGTGGTATTATAAAAGAATAGACAAATTGATCAATAAACCAAAATAGAGAGCACATAAATAGATTCACATAAAGGTAGTCAGCTGATCTTTGGCAAAGGAGCGAAAGTAATACAATAGAGAAAATAAAGTCTTTTTTTAAACATGGTGTTGGAACAACTGGACAACCACATGCAAAAAGTATATAAATAAATCTAGACATTGATCTTACACTTTTAACAAAAATTAATTCAAAATCAATCACATATCTAAATGTAAAATACAAAAATCATAAAATTTCCAGAAGGTTATATTTAGGAGATAACATAGGTAACAATGCATTTGGCCATGACTTTTAGATACAACACCAAAAGCACAATCCATGAAATAAAATATTGATCAATTAGACATAATTAAAATTTAAAACTTTTCTGTGGAAGACACTGTTAAGAGAATGAAAAGACAACCCTTAGTCTGGAAGAAAATACATGCAAAACATATATCTGATAAAAGAATGTTATCCAAAATATAAAAAGAACTCTTAAAATTCAACAATAAGAAAACAACCCAATTAAACAAGTGGACAAAAAAATCTGAAGAGATGAAAGAAGACATACCATTAACAATCAGCATACAAAAGGATGGAGGCTCAACAGCATCTTAGGAAAGTGTCAATTAAAACAATAACTAGATACCACTGCCCACCTTGTAGAATGGCCAAAATTCAAACCACTTGCAACACCAAGTGCTGCCAAAGATATGGAGCAACAGATATTCAGTGCTGGTAGGAATGCAAAATGGTACAACTCCTTGGAAGACAGTTTGACGGTTTCTTAGAAAACTAAACATAATCTCAACCATATGGTCCAGCAATGGCACTCCTTAGTACTTCCCAAAATGAGATGAAAACTTAAGTCTACTCCAAAACCTTCAAATGCATGTAGATTAGCTGTCTTCATCATTGCCAACACTTGAAAGAAACCAAGATGTCCTTTAATATATGAATGGATAAACATAGTATGGTAGAGCCATACAATGGAATATGATTCAGCAATAAAAGTGAAATGGGCTAACAAGCCACAAGAAGACATGGAGAAACCTTAAACAAATTTTGCAGTGAAAGAAGCCAATATGAAAAACTATATACTGTATGATTTCAGTTACAGGGCATTCTGAAAAAGGCAAAACTGTAGAAACAACAGAAGGACTGGTGTTTGTCATGGGTTGAGAAGTGGGTGAGAGGTAGGATGGAACGAACAGGTGGAGCACAGAGGATTTTTAGGACAGTGAAACTATTTCGTATCATACTGTATTGGTGGATACATGACATTATACATTTCTCAAAACCTATAGGATATATAACACAAACAATGAAGCCTAATGTAAACTATGGACTTTAATTAACAATAATACTTTAATGTTGGTTTGTCAATTGAAAAAAATGTACCACACCAATCCAATATGTTAGTAATAGAGGAAACTGTAGGATTAGGGAGGGAGTATACGGAAAATCTTCATACTTTCTTCTCAATAAGGTAACAAAATCAAATCTGAATAGCAATAGAATCGCTACTCATACATAAATAATAATTTATTTGTTTCATTGGCCTGAGAAGATGGTGCCGTGGCTCCACACAATCACCAGGCAGCTACCGCCTTAGGCAGGCCCAATTTCTTCCCAAATCCATGCTGTCTCTCTGCCACGGGTCCTAAGTGAGCTGCGTCTTCAAGCAACTCCTTCTCTCCACCATTAGCCCCAGGAGCTGTGTGGAATTGTTCAGTTCTGGTGCCTTGTCAGGTAGGGACTCAGAAGTCAGCCAGAGTAAAGTGTTGGTCTGTTAGCTGCCCAGGCAGGATATGGGATCCATCTCTTCCCAGGCTGCCCTCACCCAAGCACATGTGATGGGTCCTCTGGTGGTGAGACCCAGTGTCCCTTCTCCTCATTCTGAATCCACTGATGGAGTTATACCAGTCTTCTTCAGCCAGTGAGTGAAGTGGAGCTGCCAGTCCTGCCGCACTCTGTGATCCCCGATTGCACCCTCATGCTCTCAGTTTTGCATGTAGCCTTGCCCTGCTCCAGTCCTTCTACCTCCCCAAACCTTCAGCTGTGACCCATGGGCCCCACCTTCATAAGACCACAGAACAGCACCCCCAAGCCTTTGCCAATGACCCTCCCTGTAGGTACCCTATTCCACATAGAGACTGGGCATTCCTAACACCTAAGATACCTCAGGGTCAGAAAGTAGAGTTGAGCTCCGTCTTATTTCCCTCACCTTTCCATTCTATTGTAAAACAACCAAAAAAACATAAAAATAAAAATAACCTTGCTCTTTTAAAACTGCACATGCTGCTCTCCTCCTCACTGAACTCTGGTTCACCCTCCCCACTGACTGACCACTCTGGCACCTGGCTTGCATTTTTTCCTACCCCCGAGCTCTGCCAATAGTTGAATTTGACATTTTCATTTTCACAAAGTGCTAATCTCAAAACCCATTTTCCTCCACTGCTATCAGGTGTCCATCACAAAACTGCACTCTGGATCTTGTCATTTCTTGTAACAGTGCCAACACCAAAAATTATTAACTGAGACACTGCTTGCCTACAATCGCTGGCTTTCCAGCCTGCTTGGCAACTCCTCCCTAAGTAATGAGGTGTTATGTCCTCTCCACTTTCCCTCTATCCATGATCATTTTCTTCCTTTACCTACTTTATCCAGCCTGTATTCCACAGTCATTTTTCAGTGGCACAGTTGCCTTGATTCGTCTTGATCTTCTCCTTCTATGTCTGCCCCTGAGAACCAACTGCTGCTAAAGGTCACACCACGGTGATAACTGATTATATTATGAATTCTTAAATACTTCATGTGGGCCTTGTATGATACTGGAAAACCTACTAGATCCCTCTTCTCAACTCATTCTCCTAATCCTTCACAGTGTTTCATAGTTTCTCTACTTTTTTCAAAAGATGGGAGTCATCAATCTTCTTCCATCCCAGCCTCTTTCTCTCTCAGTAGATGATGAATTATTTCTATTTGCAGAGACAAAGAAGTCATCAGGTGAGACAGCCTTGCCTTCCTAACTCAGCTGCATCTCACACACCCCGGCTTCCTCCCTTTCGTTAACAATAGGAATGCTGTTCGTCCTACCTGGGCCAGAACTCCCCTGGCCATTTGTTCCATTGCTTTCCAGCTTTTCAGGATCCCAGCACACTTACATAATAATTATGTGTGAATATGCATAGTAATCTAATCTTATCTCTGCATACTCAACCTCTTCATCTCAAGCAGATGCATTCCTTGAATTAGTCATCTCCTACTTTGAAATGATCCTTCCCATTACTTTTTTATAAGTTCCTGACATTTTGTTTAAGTGCACTCTAATGTGACCCTCACTATACCTTACACAGTATCATATCTCCCTTTGGCCTTTCATAATGTCTTAAGAGTTATTTAGAATATCCAGATGGAGTAATAAATTCATGTTTTGATCCACCCCCTCTGCTAACATCAATGATAAATGAAATATAAAAAGAGAAAACCAAAACAAAATAGCCTGTTTCTAATAACAAAAACAATATGAACAAACCATAAAAGCAGACATTTATATGCCTGAAAACATTAAAATTTAAAATATCTGTTCAAAGAAAGACACCAAAACAAACTGAGGAATAAGGTACAGATTGGAAAAATATATTTGTAATGTACATTCTTGATAAAAGATTAGAGTCCAGCATACATAAAGAATTCCCACAATTCAATAAGGAAAATAACAAAAATCTCCAGAGAAGAATGAGCAAAAAGATAAAAAGCAGATGGGTGTTGAACAATGAGAACACATGGACACAGGGAGGGGAGCATCACACACTGAGGTCTGTTGTGGGGGACTAGGGGAGGGACAGTGGGGGGTAGGGAGTTGGGGAGGGATAACATGGGGAGAAATGCCAGATATAGGTGATGGGGATGGAGGCAGCAAACCACATTGCTATGTATGTACCTGTGCAACAATCCTGCATGTTCTTCACATGTACTCCCAAACCTAAACTGCAATAAAATATATATATTTTTAAAAAAGGTAAAAAAGCAATTCAGAAAAGGAAACTAAGTTGCCAGCAAGTAGCATGAAGCTCAACTTCATGAGTAATGGGGAAAAGAAACCAAAGCGACAGGCCAGGTGCGGTGGCTCATGCCTGTAATCCCAGCACTTTGGGAGGCTGAGGCAGGTGGATTGCTTGAGCTCAGGAGTTTCAGACCAGCCTGGGCAACATGGCAAAGCCCTGTCTCTACCAAAAACACAAAAAATTAGCTGGGTGTGGGGGCCCACACCTGTGGTCCCAGCTACTCAGGAGGTTGAGGTGGGAAGATTGCTTGAGCCTAAGAGGCAGAGGTTGCAGTGAGCCAAGATCACACCACTGCATTCCAGCCTGGATGACAAAGTGAGAATCCATCTCAAGGGGAAAAAAAAGTAAGGAAAAAGAAATTAAAGCCACAGTGAGACACCTTTTCCCATCCATCTGAAAGGCCAAGTTACAAAATCTGACAACACCAAGTGTTGAGGATGAGGATGTGAAGGTAACAGAAGTTCATATGCTGGAGGTGATACTGTGAGAGCCACCATCACTCTCTGGGAAAACTCCAGGCATGTTACCTCCCATCACAGCATTCCCATTCCCAGGACTAATTGGACATAGGCATGCAAGGAGGCACAAACAAAAATGTTAAATGCAACTCTGTTTGTAATTTTTAACATTTGGATAGTTTAAATATCCATCAACAGAAGTTGCTAAATTAAGGCATATTTATAATATAAATAAACCTGAGCTATATCTCCAGTAGATATGTCAATAAATTTCTAATGTATAATATTGAGCTTAAAAAAACAAGTTGCAGAAAGAAATATGATATATAATACCATTTCTATTCAGATTGCAGACTTGCAAAGCAATAGTGTATGTTATTTATACATATAATACCATTTCTATTCAGATTGCAGACTTGCAAAGCAGTAGTGTATGTTATTTATACAAACATATAAATGTAGTGATAGGATTAAATATAATACACAGAAGTAGATGACACCAAATTAACAATAATGGTTATCTCTAGAAGGTAGGAAGTGGGATTGAGAAGATTAATACAGGGAAAGTCAAGTTGCTCTCTATATATTTTTTAATCTAAAGCAAATATGGCAAAACATTAAGAACTGATAAAGCTAGGTGGCAGGAACATAGATGATCATTATACATTATTTTCTAATTATATATTTTATATTTTAAAAATACAAAAGTTATTGATACTCTTTATATCCACTTCTTTGCCTGGTTCCCATCCCACTGCACTCCTAGCTGGCTTCCAGAACCATCATTCCACCAAAACTAACAATGCCTATGACTTCCTATGTACATCCCAATGTACATTTTCAGTCTCACTTGGCCTACCAGAAATGGTCTCCTGGTTTTGATGACACAGCCTCTCATTTTTCTCTACCTCACTGGTCGATCCTTCTTTCCTTCACAGCTTGCTGAAGGAGAGCAGGGATCCTCCTCTATCACTGCTGCTCAAAGTTAGTTTTCAGAGAGAAACTTCCAGCATTGCACTATGAGGAACCATGCAGACACCTGCCCCCATGACCCCTGCCACCAGCAAAAATGGTAAATATTTTTTTAAACAACCATTTAAAGTATCTGGAAATGGTCCCAAGAGCATATAGCAAATGAAGAAATAAATGAAGAAAATCTTTAAAAATTTGGTAAGAATAATGAGTCTGTGGTATTTAAATTGAAACTCCCTCCCTCCCTTTCCTGTCCCAACACAGTGTGATAGAAATTCTACTCCAGACTAGTATAGTCAGGAAAACACAGCTCCTCTCCTCCTAGCAGCCAGTAAGAGGGCTTTCTTCCCAGGAGGGGCAAGATGTCAGCATTTCTCATTCTGCCTCCAGCTAACTGTTGTTGAGGCTCCAAGTTCCAGGTAAGTATGACCAAAAGGTACAGGCTCCCCCTTTTTCTGCCCAGCCCTCACCCATAAGACAGAGGCTCACCTGGATTGCCTTTGTGCTAGCTTATAAGGCACTGGTTCCTTGCCAGGAGAGGCAAACCAAGAAGACATGAAGCTACTGCCTGCTACCTCCACTGAGCACTCAGCTTCTATAGTGGGAATGTCACTCAGAAAGAATTGCACTGTTGTCCTCATCTTCAGCTACATATTTCTGGCTCAGAAGTTTCGGCTAAGGGGAGAAACAAGCCATAAACCCATAGCTACTAATCTATTTCCATAGAAACTGATTCCATCTGCAACAGACTGTAGAGAGGTTCAAGTCTAAGGGCACTCTCAAAAATAGTCAAAGTCATCATGAAAGCCAACTAAGAGGAAATAGATTGATTGAAAGATTAGATTAATTTAAAATACACAAAAAATTGCAGGTCAGCTAGTGTGCCCAAGAGAACATGGAAAAGACATCACTGGGAGGAGCCTGCCTGGGACAAGAACAAATATCACACACTGACGACAGAAATTATTCATTTAAAGAAGCGTAATATGATTGGTTTGATGTGTGGGGCAATTGATGCCTCAGGGCATTGCTGAAAACAACAGGGCAAACAGCCTGCAATCCAGAGTCTACCAGCTGGGTGCAGTCAGGACAAGCACCAGTCAAAAAGAGCCCTGCCAAAACCAGTGCCCAAAGAAATGTGGGACACTGTAAAGCACAGCAACATACACATAATAGATGTCGCAGAATGACAGGAGAGAGAGAGAGGCGCATAAAACGTATTCAGAGAAATCATGGCTGAAAAACTGCAAAATAACTATATTAAAAGTTTGCCTTCCTCAGAGTTCAAGCCTAAACTTTGTCTGCTTCTCACTGTGTACTCTCTCCCTAAGTAACCAGAGATATCTGTGTGTCTGTATCAATGACTTACCTGTTTGTGTCTCAGCTCAGACCTCTCTGAGCTTCAGACCTCTATATCCTACTCTTTATTTCACATCTCTTCTTGTGTGTCTCAAAAGCTAACTTCAAATTTAATGTTTCCTCTCTTTTCCACAGCCATGGTCCCTAATCTATGACCCAGTAGGCTTTCACCTGGATCACCACAATGACCTTCTCATTGTGCACTTGCAGCAACTTACTCGATGATACACCTGCGTCCACTCCTCTCTGCATCCCATTTGTTCACTTCCTGCCGCCAGAGTGTAGCTGAGTCCAAAGCTTGTGCCATTCACCACATGATAGCCAACAAGTCAAGAGACAAGGTATTGTGGCATGAAGGTGACTTTATTTCAGAAAGCTAGCAAATCAAGAAGATGGTGGACTAATGTCCTACAGAACCATCTTAAAAGGCAGGAATCTCAAGCTTCTTTTTATATTAGGGGAAGGGGAATAAGGAGGGCATTGAAGTCAGGAGGTAACAAGTGACCACAGACATCTGGGCATCAGCAAGGGTTTGAGGAGTTTGCAAATTTCTTTGCTCTTGGTCAGGTCACAGTGCTTCTATAAATCTTTAAATATGGTTGCTTTTGTACACACCCTCCTTACCTTCTCAGGGGTAGTATTGGGAAGGGACTGTTATCATCCTTATAGTTAAACTATAAACTAAATACCTCTCATCATTAGCTTGGTCTACTTTCAGGAATGAGTAAAAGTAGTTTGCTTGTGAGGTAGGAAGCAAGATGGAGTCAGCTATGTCACCTTTCATTCTTATAAGAGTGATGTTTTCCAAACACAATTTGGTTGCATCCAGCCTCTCTTCCCCATGGGGAATATTAACTCCCTCTAATTAACATAAAATTCCTTAGCTTGGCCTATAAGGCCTGTGGGGTCTGGCCCCCAATTTCTAGACTTATCTTGTACCATGTTTACCACCAGGTGGTATGCGTTGGCCTTGCCTCAGGCCTAAGTATCCAGCATGCTTTCTCCACCACAGGATTTCTGTGTACACCGTCCCTTCTACCTGGAACACTTCTTTACATCTCTTTACCCAGTGACTGTTACTCTTCCCAGAGTAGATCAAATATCTAGTCTTCAGGGAGGTAAATTTCCCTACAATGCATTATTCAAACACAATGTTTTTCTTCCTCATACCCCTAAAAAGAATTGCAGTGTTAATTGTATTTGTGTGATTAATTGATTCATGTCTCTCTGGTGTGTGTGTGTGTGTGTGTGTGTGTGTGTGTGTGTGTGTGTGTGTGTTCCAGAGCTCAATGATGGCAAAATTTTTGTCTGCTTTGCTGATACTGAACACCCAATGTCTAGCACATTACTCAACAAGAATTTGTTAGATGGATTCAATTTATTGAGAATGGCAATGGATTGAATGCTTCAAAATTCATGTGTTGAAATCCTAATGCCCAAGGTGATAGTATTATGAGGTGGGGGCTTTGAGAGTTGATCAGTCTCATGAATGGGATTAGTGCCTTATGAACAGGACCTCCGGCTAGGCACAGTGGTTCATTCCCATAATCCCAGTACTTTGGGAAGCTGAGGTTTGAGGATTGCTTTAGGAGAGGAATTTCACAAGAGCCTGCTAAACAAAGTGAGACTCCCTCTCTACAAAAAAATTTTAAAACTTAGGCAGGCATAGTGGCACACACCTGTAGTCCCACCTACTCATTGGGGGCGGGAGGGCTGAGGGGTGACGATCACTTGAATGATCACTATGATGGCACCACTGTAGTCCAGCCTAAGTGTCAGAGCAAGACATTTTCTCTAAATAAATAAATACAATATTTTAAACACGGGGAGGAGGGTGCCTCAGAGAGGTCTCTTGCCTTCTTCCCACCACAAGGATACAATGAGGAGTTGGCAGTCTGCAATGCTGGAGAGGGCCGTCACCAGAACCTGGCCATGCTAGCACCCAGATCTCAGACTTCCAGCCTCCAGAACTGCAAGAAATGAACTTCTGTTGTCTATAAGCCGGCCAGTCTGTGGCACTTTGTCATAGCATCCCAAACTGACTAAGAGAATGACCTACTCTGAGCCATTTACAATGGAATCAAAATCTCTGTCTTAATCTTGCATTGATTGCAACAAAATGAAAACTATATAATTAGATTTCAAGTGGCTCGAAATTACATTTTTTCCAAGCATCTTTATATCAATAATTATTACTGGGCAAATTCTCCCTCCCAATAAAATATATTGGAACTATGGCCTATTCGTGTAAGACTTATAATATTAAAATAATTCCAACCATCTGTATCCCCTATAGAAGTCAACAAAAGGAATTAAGTTTAATAAATATCGCTCAGAAGTCTGCATGAGTCTGTTCAGTAGGTGCAAAATAATGGTCTCTATCATAGCATCAGATAGATTTATATACAGATTATTGGAAGAAGAGATGCAAGGCTTTAGTCTAACATAAGTCATAAGTGGATGATTTCAATCTTTATTGGGTTTGCAGTTTCGATATATGAGGATTAATATGTGGAAGGAAGAACTGAATGTCTCACAGAAGTTCCATTGCTTTAAAATTCTGCTCCCTGGCAGCTCATTTAGAAGTTGGAAATGGTATGAAATCATGTTTCTCATAAGCAAAAAAACAATTTCTGAAGCTGCCTTCAGGCTTCCCCTCTTCCTACAGCCTAAGATGGATATTGGTTAAAATGAAAATGTATTCATCGTCTCTCACTAAGTTTTACTGTGGAAGCATGCAATCCCAAACTTGTAGTGTGATACAACAAAGCTTCACAGTCGGCTGCGAAAGAGAGGCACCTCTGCTCCTCTCCCCAGTATCCTCTTCATCCCAGCCTGCATGTAGATGGAGCTGGTCCATCTGTACTTCATCTCACTGCAGAGGGGAGAGGTCAAAGACATCCCAACTGTACTCCTAAAGCATCCACATGGATGCATTATGGGTTCTGTATGCTTACAAGACTCATGGCTAAGGCCGATGCCAGTGGAAGGGAAGCCACTTTCCACACCAGGCTCTCAGAAGGCACACAGTGCTGGATGGGACATCTGATCTTTCTATGAGGAAAGCGAGAGCCAATTAAGCCACATCCATTGTTTGTTTACTTTCAATGGCAGCTTTTCAGATTCAAGGCAGAGTTGCAGCAATAAAGATGTACGGCGTGCAAAGCCTAAAGTTTTTTCCAGCTGGCCATTTGTAGAAAAATTTGCAGCCCTGATCTAGAACTTACACCAACAAAAGACAAAATAGTAATAATAGAAGCAGACGGGTTCAGGTTAGATTTTTTTATTGTCTACAGACAATGTACCGCCACCTTCCAAACCCCATCCTCTCCACCCCTCCCCATTACAAACTAAATCTAGGATGGCATTCCTACTGTCCTACCCCGGCATGCCACTGTTGATCATCATTACATTTTTGGGTTTTATGAGATTTGAATCCTCTTAAATATCACGTATTATTTAAAAGAATTTCTTTTATCTTCTTTGTGCCAAAAAGTTATTACAACATACATAATTACATAATCTGGACAAAGCCATTTTATTCCATTTATAATTTTTCTTCCAAATTGCAAAAAAAAATTATATGTAATTCAACTTTCTGTCCAGTACACTTACTTAGATATAGATGCTTCTAAGGGATAGTTTGAGAAAAATGTGTATTCCCCTTGCTGCTTCAGAATGATTGAGATCAACAAGAAATCCATTTAAGCACAGAACACTTTCCTGATGGATGTCAGACTACATTAAATTCAAACCACAAAATGTTTAGCAACTGCTATTTATCCATAAATAATTTGCTTCTTAGGTTCCACACTCTCCTATACATATCCTTGCTAACAATTACAGGGAGTCCCCCCTAATTCTGGTTCCACATTGTGGGATTCAGCAATGTTCAGAAGAAAAAACACAATAAATAAACAACAGTAAAACAAAATACAAATAAAAAATACAGTGTAAGAATTATTTACACAGCACTTATACTGCATTAGGTATTATAGGTAATCTAGAGACGATTTAAGTATATGAGAGGGTTTGCATAGGTGATGCACAAATGCTGTGCCATTTTATACCAGGGATTTGAGAATCTTTGAATTTTGGTATTTGAGGGAGGTTTTGGAACTAATCTCCCATGAATACTGAGGGATGACTGTATATTACAATGACTCTCATTTTGCATACCTATTTCTCACTTTCATTTCTTCTGATTTCCCTCCACTTTCTCTCTGATACCTCCATATAACCCTGTTGATCCCTGTGGTACAATATTGTACTGACTTCTGGGGAGATAAAGGGAAATAAACGATGCAGGAATTTTTGTATCATCATGGCCACAGAAGTGAAACCATCAATACTTGATTTTTTTAAATGAACCCATAGTTTATATCTTCACCACTCCTTGCAATGTGACCTTATGACCCCAAAAAATCATGTGAAACCATTTTAATTAGTTTCTGAGTGTATGTCATTATATAATGCAAAGTAAAATAAGATCATCTTATTTAAAGAAATTAAATGTTTTTGTAAATGAATTGTTTGTGGATGAACTCTGAAAAACTGGTGGTAATATTAGAAACACTAACAGACACAATAATCTTCCATACATAAACTGGTAATATTTTCTTTTCTTTCTCTCACTGTAGTTGAAAATAGTCATAAACAAAAATTGAGACCTTACCTCCTTAAAAGTACCTGCTTATTCATTGAGACCCTTGAGCCAAATATCTTCAAATTAACAAGTGATAACCTGAGTAATAGCCATGCCGTGAATGGAGAATATTGCTAATTTATAAATATCAATGCCATTTTCTAAACTTTATGAAACACTCATATGTGATACAAGCCTGTACTGTATGACATACTTTATATTAATTTCTATTTTACCATTAGCATGGGTGCAGAATAAACTCAACTGGTTCAAATTGGTGGTAATCTACATTTGAATTTTTTATTATAAAAATTTTCAGGCCAGGCGCGGTGCTTCACGCCTGTAATCCAAGCACTTTGGAGGCCAAGGTGGGCAGATCACCTGAGGTCGGGAGTTCAAGACCAGCCTGACCAACATGGTGAAACCCCGTCTTAAAAAAAAAAAAAAAAAAAATTTCAAACAGCGGCCAAGAAACATATGAAAAAATGCTCATCATCACTGATCATTAGAGAAATGCAAATCAAAACTACATTGAGATGCCATCTCACACCAGTTAGAATGGCGATCATTAAAAAATCTGGAGACAACAGATGCTGGAGAGGATGTGGAGAAATAGGAACCATTTTACACTGTTGGTAGGAGTGTAAATTAGTTCAACTATTGTGGAAGACAGTGTAGCGATTCCTCAAGGACCTAGAAATAGAAATTCCATTTGACCTAGCAATCCCATTACTGGATATATATCCAAGGGATTATAAATCATTCTATCATAAAGACACATGCACACGTATGTTCACTGTAACGCTGTTTATGATAGCAAAGAACTGGAACCAACCCAAATGGCCATTGATGATAGACCAGAAAAAAATATGTGGCACATATACCCCATGGAATACTATGCAGCCATAAAAAGCGATGCGTTTGTGTCCTTTGTAGAGACATGGATGAACCTAGAAACCATCATTCTCAGCAAACTGACACAAGAACAGAAAACCAAACACCACATGTTTTCACTCATAGGCAAGTAATGAACAATGAGAACACTTGGGCACAGGGAGGGAAGGGAACAACACTCACAGAGCTAGGTGTGGGGGTGGAGGGGAGGGGAGGGGGGACAGCGGCGGGGTGGGGAGGTCGAGGAGGGATAATACCAGGAGAAATGCCTGAGGTAGGCAATGGTAGGGGGTGGATGGAGACAGCAAACCACCATGGCATGTATGTACCCATATAACAATCCTGCAGGATGCAGGATGTGCACATGTACCCCAGAGCCCAAATACAATAAAAAATAATAATAATAATAAAAATTTTTCAAACAGAAAGCAAAGTTAGAAAGAGTAGTAAGATGAAACTCCTCATTACCCTGACTTTCTAAAAAATTCCTAATGCTTGATTTATCTAAGTTGAATCATTTACAATCAAAAAATAGCCCATTCGAATACATTTTGCAAGTGTGACCTTATTCCAAATATCTCCGTCTCTCCTGTTCAAAGACTATCCTCTAGGACTGGAAGTGAGCAATTATACAATGGATCTGAATTGCGGCTATAGAGTCATGACCAGCTTGGTCGTGACTCTAGGGCCCCAGTTAAGGCTAAACTTCATAAACTTGAGTTTATGAAGATCTATCCACTTTAACTAACCCTTCCTTATTACGTTATCTTTCTTTAATACAGTAGTTTTTCAAAAAATTCTTCTCATTAAAGTATACACATTCCATATCTTATAGCTCATGCAGTGTCTTGAGACATCAAATTATCTCTTCATTCATTCAACATGTATGCATTGAGTATAGACTATGTGTGTTATGGTTTGACTCTGTGTCCCCATCCAAATCTCACTGTAATCCCCAATGTTGGGGGAGGAACCTAGCAGGAGGTAATTGGATCCTGGGGTAGAATTCCTCCTTGCTGTTCTTATGATAGTAATGGAGTTCTCGTGAGATCTGATTGTTTGAAAGTGTGTAGCACTTCCCCCTTTGCTCTGTCTCTCCTGCTGCCATATGTGAAGATATGCTTGCTTCCCCTTTGCTTTCTGCCATGATTGAAAGTTTCCTGGGGCCTCTCCAGCCATGCCTCCTGTATAGCTTTCAAAACTGTGAGCCAATTAAACCTCCTTTCATTGTAAACAACCCAGTCTCAGTTATTCATAGCAGTGTGAGAATGAACTAATACAATGTGCTAGGCATTATTTAAACTGCTAAAATTAAAGCACAGATGGAAGAAATATTTGGGTGAATTGCTACTCATTTTAAAAGTATTTTTAAAGCATCAACATCAAATGATGATATACCGTTAAAAGATTCTCATTCACCAAACTGCATTAACTTTAGGTCTGTTAAATTATTTTTTCACCAGTGAGTCTTAAATTCTTCAAGACTTCTGAATTTACTATCTGTTCTTAATTGAATTTAGTTACAATATTTCATGTTTTGTAGATTTGTGATATTCCAGTAAAAAAGTCCACTTTACAAAAGTTCAATGTCATTTTTTATCATCAAGGAATATGCAAGAAGTATGTATCTATAATTTTTTCCTAAAAACTTTCTCAAAATAATTTAAGTTTAAATATATCATTATACAAAATAGACATTATTGAATTATTTCACCAAAATGTGTGATGTCATAAATAATTATGGTTATCCTTGATTGAATATTTTATTCACTTCATGAAGAGGATAACCATATAAGTTTTTCTCTAAATAAGGACACTTATGAGCAAGAAAGAGGGTACCATTAACAGTTACACCAGAAAAATGAAAGTAAGTCAGATCTTACCTGGGCACATGATTTTTATAGGTCACTTTAAGTAGTCTTATTTCTAAATGGTTCTTTCCGAAATGTAAACCCCTACCAAAGACCTGTTGTCTAAGTGTTAAGATTATGCACCTATCTTCCTGCTTATATCTCATGTAGATGTCTCATAGGCATCTTGAATTTAGCATTTCCAAAATCAGACTCTTCATATGGCACCCAAACCAGCTTCTGCTACAGGCTTTCCCATTCAGTGAATAGTAATGCCAACCTTACAATTGCTCAGGACCGAAGCACTGGTGTCAGATGGATTCTCAGGACTGCAATCCTCAGGGAGATTGGGCCAAGCCTTAGGCTCTTATGTGTGCATCCTCTGGGGCTTTTTTAAGTGATGATTAAGAAGGTTCCACTTGGAGGCTGGCAGCATGCAGAGCTCCATGAACTCATGCCCAGTGATTAAAGCATAACTAGTAGAAACTATTTAAAAAAAAAAAAACACCGCAAAGCATCTAAAACCTCTGGAAATTGTCCTTAGGAACAATTTAGCTAAAGAATTACAATCCAGGAATAATTCATTCAGTTCTACTAAACTCAAGCAAAATAGTGAAGGTCTATAGTTCTTGAGCCACAAAGTGCTCTCTGTCTCTCCTGCTACACAGCTTGACAGAAGCTCCGCTCCACATGAGTGTGACAAAGAAGAGGGCCCTTTACTCCTGATTTCCCAGACAACTGCTATAGTGTCTTCCCAGGATGGGTAGGCTGCCACCATTTCTCATATCCTCCAACTCAACCTACAGAGGCTAAATTCTGGTGAGTGTGGCCAAGAAGTCAAAACTTATACTATAAAAAATTACAACATTGTTTAAAAAATTAAAGATCAAAATAAATGGGAAATAACTCACCTCAATGGATCAGGAGATTTAGCATTAGGATGGTGATACAATTTGGACGTTAGTCCCCTCCAATTCTCACATTGACATGAAATATCCAATGTTAGAGGTGGAACCTGGTGGAAGGTGTTTGAGTCATGAGAGTGGATCCCTCATGAATGGCTTGGTGCTGTATTTGTGATAATGAGGAATTCTTGCTCTAAGTTCTTGCAAGATCTGGTGGATTAAAAGTATGTGGCACCTCACCTCCCTCTCTCCCTTACTCACTCTCACAGTGTGATGTGCCTGTCCTACCATGATTGTAAGCTTCCTGAGACCCTCACCATAAGCCAAGCAGATGCTGGTGCCATCCTTGTACAGCCTGCACAACTGTGAGCCAATTAAATCTCTTTTCTTTATAAATTACCCAGTCTCCGGTATTCCTTTATAGTAATGCAAAAATGGACTAACACAGAAAATTACTACTAAGGAGTGGGGCATTGTTCTCAAGATACCTGAAAATGTGGAAGCTGCTTTGGAACTGGGTAATAGGCAGAGGTTGGAAGAGTTTGGAGGACTCAGAAGAAGATGGGAAGATGAGGGAATATTTGGAACTTCTTACAGATTGGTTAAATGGTTTTGACCAAAATGCTGACAGATATGAACAGTGAAGTCTATGCTGATGAATTCTCAGACAGAAATGGAGAAGTTATTATAAATTAGAATAAAGATCACCCCTGTTACAGCCTAGCAAAGAACTTGGCTGCATTATGTCCATGTCCCAGAGATCTGTGGAAGTCTGAACTTAAAAGTGATGACCTAGGATATCTAATGGAAGAAATTTCTAAACAGCAAAGTATTCAAGATGTTGCCCAACTGCTTCTACCATCCTATGATCAGATACAGAAGGAAAGAAATGACTTAAAGTTGGAAGCAGAGCATAAAAGTTCAGCCTAGCCATGTGGCACAGAAAGAAAGAGCATTTTCAGAAGAGGAATGTAAGCAGGCTATGTAGCAACCATTTGCTAAAGAGACTTGCATGACTAAAAGAGATCCAAGCGCTAATATCCAAAACAATGGGGAAGCATTTCAAAGATCTTAGAGAGAGCACCTTACATCACAGGCCCAGAGGCCTAAGAGGAAAGAACGGTTTCAGGGGCCAGGCCTGAACATGGTTCCCTGAATCCCAGCTGCTCCAGCTCCAGCTGAGGCTCAAAGGGCCTCAAGTACAGCTTGGGTCTTTGCTCTGGATGGCACAAATCACAAGTCTCGTCGGCTTCCACATGGTGTTAAGTCTACAGGTGCACAGAATATAGGCACAAAGAAAGTTTGGCAGCTTCCCCCTAGATTTCAGAAGATGTATGAAAAATCTTGGGTGCCCGGGAAAAATCCAGCCATAGGTGAAACCCCCACAGAGAGCCTCTAGTAAGGCAGTGAGGAGGGACTGGAACTCCCACACAGAGTCCCCACTGGGGCACTGTTTCATGGAGCTGTGAGAAGGAAGCCACTGTCTTCCAAACCCCGGAATAGTAGATCCACCAACAGCTTGCACCTGGAAAAGCCAAGACACTCAACACCAGCCTGTGAGAGCAACCACAGGGCCTGAACCTTGCAAAGCCTCATGGGCAGAGCTGCCCAAGGCCTTGGGAGCCCACCCCTCAATACCGTGCTCTGGATGTGGGATGTGAAGTCAAAAGACATTATTTTGAAGCTTTAAGATTTAATAACTGCCCTGCTGGGTTTCAAACTTGCATTGGACTTGCAGCCCCTTTCTTTAGGTGAATCTCTCCCTTTTGGAACAGGAATGTTTACCTAATGCTGGAACCTGCATTGTATCTCATAAGAAAATAACTTGTTTTGGTTTTATAGGCTCTAGGGGGAGAAACTCATCTCCAGATAAGACTTGGGAATTGGGACTTTTGAATTACAACTGAAATGAATTAAGACTTGGGGAACTATTGAGAAGGGGTGATTATATTTTGCAATATGAGAAGGACATGAGATTTGGCAGGGGCAGGGGTGGAATGATATACTTTGTATGTTTGTACCCTCCAAATCTCATATTGAACCATAATCTCCAATGTTGGAGGTGGAGCCTGGTGGGAGTTGTTTGGGTCACAGGAATGGATCCCTCATGAATGTCTGGTGTTGTCCTTGTGATCATGAGGAATTCTCACTCTGAGTTCATGAGAGCACTAGTTGTTTAAAACAGTGTGACACCTCACCTCTCTCTCTCTGTCTCTCTCTCTCTCTCTCATTCTCACTCTCACTATATGACCTACCTGCCCCTGCTTCACCTTTCACCATGATGGTAAGCTTCCTTAGCTCCTCACCAGAAGCCAAGATGTTGTTGCCATATTTGTACAGCCTTCAGAACCATGAGCAAATTAAATCTTTTGTTTTTATAAATTACCTCGTTTCAGATGTTCCTTTATAGTAATGTAAAAATGTACTAACACACATGGCAATACTTCACAAATTAATCTACAGACTCAAGGCAATATCTACCAGAGTCCTAGGGAACTTCTTTATAGAAATTACCAAGCCAGTGTTAAAATTCATGTGGAATTTCATGGTTCCCAGAATGGCAAAAATGATCTTGCAAAAGAAGAACAAAATAGAAAAATGTATACTTCCCAATTTCAAAACTTACAATAAAGCAACAGTAATTGAGACAGTGTAGTATTGGCACAATAATAGACATGTAGATCAGTGAAATAGAACTGAGAGTCTAGAATAAACCCATATATCTATGGTTAACCAATTTTTGATGGGGGTGCCGAGGCCTTTCAATTGGGAATAAATAGTCTTTTCAACAAACACACTGAGTCAATTGTATAGCCACACGCAGAATAAATTTGGAAATTTACCTTATATAATATGCAAAACTTAAAATGGATCAAAGACCTAAATGTAAGAGCCAAACCTATAAAACTCTTGGAAGAAAATAGGGGAAAATCTTCATGACATTGAATTTGGCAATAATTTTCTGGATATGACACTACAAGCACAGGCAACAAAATATGCCCTCTCTCACCATTCCTATTCAACATCGTATTAGAAAGTTCTGGGCAGGGCAATCCGGCAAGAAAAAGACATAAAGGGTATTCAATTAGGAAAAGAGGAAGTCAAATTGTCTCTGTTTGCAAATGACATGATTGTATATTTAGAAGGCCCTATCATCTCAGCCCAAAATCGCCTCAAGCTATTAAGCAACTTCAGCAAAGTCTCAGATACACAATCAATGTGCAAAAATCACAAGCACTCCTATACACCAATAACAGACAAACAGAGAACCAAATCATGAGTGAACTCCCCTTCACAATCACTACAAAGAGAATGAAATACCATGGAATACAACTAACAAGGGATGTGAAGGACCTCTTCAAGGAGCACTACAAACCACTGCTCAAGGAAATAAGAGAGGACACAAACAGATGGAAAAACATTCCATGCTCATAGTTAGGAAGAATCAATATCGTAAAAATGGCCATACTGCCCAAAGTAACTTGTAGATTCAATGCTATCCCAATCAAGCTACCATTGACTTTCTTCATATAATTAGAAAAAAAACTACCTTAAACTTCATATGGAAGCAAAAGAGAGCCCACATAGACAAGACAATCCTAAGCAAAAAGAACAAAGCTGGAGGCATCATGCTACCTGACTTCAAACTATACTACAAAGCTACAGTATTCAAAACAGCACGGTACTGGTATCAAAACAGAGATATACACCAATGGAACAGAAGCGAGGCCTCAGAAATAATGCCACACATCTACAACCATCCAATCTTTGACAAACCTGACAAAAACAAGTAATGGGGAAAGGATTCTCTACTTAATAAATGGTGTTGGGAAAACTGACTAGCCATACTCAGAAAGCTGAAATTGAATCCCTTCCTAACACTTTATACAAAAATTGACAGATGGATTAAAGATTTAAACATAAGCCCTAATACCATAAAAACCCTAGAATAAAGTCTAGGCAATACCATTTAGGACATAGGCATGGACAAGACTTCATGACTAAAACACCAAAAGCAATGGTAACAGAAGCCAAAATAGACAAATGGGATCTAATTAAACTTCAGAGCTTCTGCACAGCAAAAGAAACTATCAGTAGAGTGAACCGGCAACCAACAGGATAGGAAAAATTTTTTGTAATCTACCCATCTGACAAAGGGCTAATAACCAGAATCTACAAAGAACTTAAACAAATTTGCAAGAAAAAAACAACCCCGTCAAAAAGTGGGCAAAGGATATGAACAGACACTTCTCAAAAGAAGACATTTATGCAGCCAACAAACATATGAAAAAAAGATCATCATAACTGATCATTAGAGAAATGCAAATCAAAACCACATTTAGATACCATATCACACCAGTTAGAATAGCGATCATTAAAAAATCTGGAGACAACAGATGCTGGAAAGGATGTGGAGAATAGGAACACTTTTACACTGTTGGCAAGAGTGAAAATTAGTTCAATCATTGTGGAAGACAGTGTGGCGATTCCTCAAGGATCTAGAACTAGAAATACCATCTGACTCAGCAATCCCATTACTGAGTATATACCCAAAGGATTATAGAACATTCAGTTATAAAGACACATGCACACATATGTTCATTGTGGCACTGTTTACAATAGCAAAGTCTTGGAACCAACCCAAATGCCCATCAATGATAGACTAGATAAAGAAAATGTGGCACATATACAACATGGAAAACTATGCAGCCATAAAAAAGGATGAGTTCATGTCCTCGGCAGGAACATGGATGAAGCTGGAAACCATCGTTCTCAGCAAATTGACATAAGAACAGAAAACAAAGCACCACATGTTCTCACTCGTAAGTGGGTATTCAACAATGAGAATACATGGACATAGAGAGGGGAACATCACACACTGGGGTCTGTAGAGGAGGGACAGCAGGGCGTGGGGAGATTGGGGAGGGATAACATTGGGAGAAATACCTAATGTAGGTTATGCGGGGATGGATGTAGCAAACCACCATGGCACATGTATACCTATGTAACAAACCTGCACATTCTGCACATTTACCCCAGAACATAAAGTATAATTAAAAAATGAAAAAAATATATAAATTAGACTTCATCAAAATGGAAAACTTATTACCTGAAAGGATACCATCAAGAAAATAAAAAGACAATTCACAAAACGAGAGAATATAGTTGCAAACCATATATCTGATCAGGGAATTGTATCTGGAGTATATATAGAATTTGAAAGAACAACTAAACAATAAAAATATTATTAAATAATATAAGATATTCTCATATAAACAACTTTTTAAATTTATAATAAAAACATTAAAAAAAACAGATTTAAAATGGGCAAAGGAGCTGGAATACACTTCTTCAAGGAAGATACACAAATAGCCAATAAGAATATAAAAAGATGTTCAACATCATTAGTCATCAGAGAAACGCAAGTCAAAACCACAATAAGACACCACTTCACTCGCACTAGGATAGCTACAATAAAAAAGTCAAATAATTAGAAATATTAGCAAGATTATAGGGAAATTGGAGCCCTCATGCCCTGCTAGTGAGAATGTAAAATCACAAAGTTGCTTTGGAAAACAGTCTGGTAGTTTATCAAAAGATTAAGCAAAGAGTCACCATATGAGCCAACAATTTCACTTCCAGTCACATATCCAAAGAAAGAATTTATACCATATATCCACACAAAAGCTTGTACATGAATGTTTGTAGCAATATTACTGAAACAACCAAAAGGCAAAAACTAGCTATGCCCAACAACAGATGAACAGATTAACAAAATGTGGTATAGCCATACAATGAAATACAATTTGGTAAAAACAGGAAGTAAACTACTGATATAGGCTACAATATGGATGAAGCTTGAAAATGATATTCTAAGTGAGAGAAGTTGGTTGTAAAAGATGACATACTATATGATTCCATTCATATAGAAGTCCCAAGTCAGGAGATCTACAGAGATAAAAAGGAGTTGGTGTTGCTCAGGGCTGAGATGGGGAGTATAGGGTGGTGATAGCCAAAGGTCATTGGGTTTCCCTTTGAGGTGATAAAAATGTTTTAAAATTGATGGAGGTGATGGTTGTATATGTCTGTGAATACACTAAAAACCACTGAATTGTACACTTTACTTGAATTGTATGGTATACAAATTCTATCTCAATTAAGCTGTTAAAAAAGAATAAAAATAATATGAAACCCTATGTCAATAAATTTGACAAATTCCTTGAAAGATAAAACTATCAAATCTCGCTCAGAAATAATCCAAACACTTCTGTATCTTTTAAAGAAACTGAATTTATAGTTAAAAACCTTCCAACAAAGTAAACTGGTCCATTTAACAGCTTCATTAAACGTACAGCTGTAATGCAACTCCACTCCATCCCAACAAGCTATTATGTAGAAATTGACAAATTGCTTATAAAATGTATGTAGAAATACAAAAGAACTAGAACATCAAAAGCAACCTTAAAATGAAAATTAAATTAGAGACATCTGATACTCAAAACTAAATATGTCACACTCTGCAGGAGCAGAGCTTCAATGGGGTCCAATGATAGATGTATTTCTGCTCATATATAGATACACAACTACATACATATATACATATACACATCACATGTATATATATTATATGTATGCACTTACATTATATATATGAACACAATATTTACATTGCATACAAACATTACACACATGCATATGTGCATACATAGACACATGTATTACATACATACAAACTTAAGATTACACGCATACTTGCACACCCATCATATATATGCAATTATACACATAAGTGCATGCACACACATTCATGTTATATGCATGCATACACACATACACACACTCTATATACATCCAGAAGCCTGTTCTTTATCTCATTCCCATAGTGTCCTCCTCTTTTGGCTGCCAATAACTCCCTTTAAGGCAGTAGATTGTCTATTATTATTAAATTATATTCTCCAGGATATTTACTTTGAATTCAAAGACCAAAAGGTAAATTAAAAATCCAAAACAATACATTTGTAAGGGTGAAATGACAAGTAAATGCTCTTATTTTATGTTAGAATATCATGTCTTTCCTCTCTCATCTTCAATTTAAACCAAATATGCTGCTAAGCCCAGCCAAATTGCAAACACAAGGAAGGAAATGAAATTAGTACATTAGAACCTAAAAAGCCTCCAGCAATTTGAATGGGCAGACTGTGAGCTTATTAACTGAGTTCTCATTTTATTTCTTGAAGTTTAATTTACTAGACTTTAAAACCTTTAGTTATAAAAATGAGGAAACTTCACAGGTACCTGCAGCTTTAAAGCATGCACATGATGTGTCTAGGAGGTATCTTTGAAGAGAAAATTAGATTTTAAAATAGAAGTATTTAACCCAATACACCAACAGTTCTCTTTCCTCAGCTCAAAGTGAGGCTATAGCAACACAGCAGATAGGCCAAGGATATGAGAAACCCACTTCACAAAAATATTAATCATTCTTTTACTGAGCTGGTAATGGTTTTATTTTGTAGCAAGGATTGAAGGTGGTGCATGGGAAAATTTGGAGTAAGTATGCTTATGGCAATTACTGCATGCATCTAATCATTTACCATAAGAGGCATTGTTTTCTTTAAGACTCTTTCGTTTATGGCTGTACTTTATATATGTCACTGTATGAGATGTGTTTTTTTCAAAGCATTAACAAATTCAACCATAAATATTTCAACAGATCATTCAGTTCCAAGACTTTATAACAAATGTATTATTGTACTGGAATGATATTTTTGCCAAGACCACAATCATGTCTCTTTTGTAATAGCCAGGAATTTATACTTGTCATCAACTACTAAAATAATTTTATTCTTGAGCAAAGATAAAGCTGCTATTATCAAAAGAGTCCTATTGTTAAAAGTTACTTCTACCTCTCTGCAGGCTAACTAGTGCAATGCCTTACTTCAAGTAAGCATCCAGTGAATGTTTATTCATGGCGACCAGTTCTCCCCTTGTGGGCACATGGTAGAATTGCATCTCTGGTCCCATGGAATGAATGGTCACATTACTTGTTTTGCTAAGAATGTGAGCAGTGGCAGCATTTGCCACTTTGAAGAGGAAGTGCTCAGGGTCATTCTCTTTTCCTACTACCATGGTGTCTAAGTGTTCCAGCGAGCAACTCCTCCAATGACCTGAGACCCAGAGTATGGATAAAAACAGAGCAGAGCAAAGCCCAACTGGCCCGTGATGGGCAGGCATTGAGAGTGGGAAACAGACCTATGTTGTTATAAACTACTAAGATTCAGAAGTTGTGAGTGGCTGCAGCATAACCCAGCTTACCTTGACTGATACAATCATTATCAGATGTAACCAGGAGAGCCTCCTGCATTTGTTTGTATTAAATTAATCCATGCTACCTTACAAATATTTATCAAGCATGTACTTTGTGCCAGGTATTATTTATATTATAATAAAAATAGCTATGTGCCAGGTGTTTTATATGCACTAACTGATTTTATTTTTAACACAATCCTACAAAGTACAGAACATTACTATCACATCAATTTTGAGATTATCTAGAGAGAGTACGTATCTTTGCTAAGGCCATACTCTCTGTGCCAAAAGCACAGCAATATGGTAAAATACAGAAAGAGTTAACCGAAAGAGTTAACCCAAAGACTACAGCTGGACTGAAAACCAAGAAAACAGTTCTGTGAACCAATCAAAAGACAAATGCCAAGTCACAAGAGGAGCAGAGGCTGTGGGCCTCCTGGCCTGCAGGGTCACAAGAGACAGGTGAAGAGTAACCTGGTTACTGCAGGGGAACAAGCACTAGAAGTTCTTTAACAAGAAGGTATCTTGGAGCCAGCTCATGGATGGTGACTAGAATTAAGCTGACCACCTACTCTCTGACCACCTTCTCTCTGGGGCTGGCAAAAATGTGAACTCCAGATGATGAGAAACTAAACCAACCTACCTCCAGTTATTTTAAATAATATTCCCAATATCATAATGGAACCAAAGTCCTTGAAATCCATCATGATATTTACTTAAGATCAGGAGGCTTGGGGGGCTGGCTGAGAGCAACAGCAAAACTAGAAAATTACCAGATAAGAAAAGAGACTTAGGGAAAAGTAAATAAAGAATAAAACTAAACAAAAGCAAGAAAATCTCCAACTCAAAGGAACTATTCGCTAAGAAAAACAGTCAATAAAATTTTAAAAATAGGACTGTGAATTCACACCAGCTGAAATTAATGGCATTGAGCACTGTGTTCAATAAGTATAATTATAATATCTAAGATGATAAAAGCACAGCTTCCATTAATAAAAGGAAGTATAAAATAAATTCATAAAACATATAGATAAGTATAAAAATTATAAATTTGGAAAATAAAAAACTATATCAATAAAATAAGTAAACTCAGTAAATGAGATAAACTGTAAACTGGACACAGCAGGGAAAAATTACTTAATTGGAATATGGTACTGATATGGTTTGGCTGTGCCCCCCACCCCCCAATCTCATCTTGAATTGTAGCTCCCATAATTCCCAGGTGTTGTGGGAGGGACTCAATGTGAGATAACTGAATCATAGGGGTGTGTCTTTCCCATGCTCTTCTTGTGATAGGGAATAAGTCTCACAAGTTCTGATGGTTTAAAATAGGGGAGTTTCCCTGCACAAGCTTTCTTCTCTTGTCTGCTGTAATATGAGACATGCCTTTCACTTTCCGCCATGATTGTGAGGCCTCCCCAGCCATGTGAAAACTGTGAGTCCATTAAACCTCTTTATTTTGTAAATTGCCCAGTCTCAGGTATGTCTTTATCAGCAGTGTGAAAACGGACTAATACAGATACCAAGGGATTCATCCAGAATGCATCATACACAGACAAAGAG
Organism: Aotus nancymaae; assembly: GCF_030222135.1. NCBI lineage: Eukaryota > Metazoa > Chordata > Mammalia > Primates > Aotidae > Aotus > Aotus nancymaae. Next base: position 3,773,703 of record NW_026988570.1, on the reverse strand, counting down.
AAAAGAATCTATGGAAGAGCAGGTAGGATTTATGGAGGACAGAGTGAGAGGCTCCAACATCTGTGTAACAGACATTCCAGAAGCAGTATTTGCGGCGATCATGGTGAGGGTGTGGTTTGGCCAACTTTAAGCTGCCATTTCTGGCCATGAGCCTGGTTCCTGGGCAGTCTGTGGGCTTCCAGGTAGCAAAGGATGAGGGAACATGGAGGAAGTGAGCAATTGCTCCATTATAATCTTGGAAAGTCCTGATTTCCTGGTTGACCTCACAGGATGCCAAAGGCAAGCAATCCCAGCAGGTTAGCCACTTGCTCTCAGAGACAGCTTCATCCCTCTAACATGTATATGAAAAAATGGTGAATAAACATCAGGCAAGCAGAAGTCTAGAGTAAACCAGAGGGCCAACTTGGAAGCTGTTGTGAAAGCCCCACGCCATGGATATAGCTACTTACTTTAGAGCACAATGAGAAAAGCTAAAGCAGCATCATAATAAAAGATATAGGTTTACAAGTTAAGACAACCAAACAAAAAAGGAACACATTTTAGATTCTCAATGAGCAGAGGAACTTTTAAATCAAGAATCAACAGCTTGAGTGAGCAACAGAAAACCCTCTAGGATGCCATCAGAAATTTGCAAGGTTTATTGAGAACCCAGCATGGTAACTGAAGATGATATGCAGTATCTACAAGAAATAGTGAAGAGGCGGCCATCACCTAAGCGGGAGTTGCCAAAATGAAGTTCAATCCCTTTGTGACTTCCGACCGAAGCAAGAATTGCAAAAGGCATTTCAATGCACCTTCCCACATTCACAGGAAGATTATGTCCTCCCCTCTTTCCAAAGAGCTGAGACAGAAGTACAACGTGATCCATGCCCATCTGAAAGGATGATGAAGTTCAGGTTGTACGAGGACACAATAAAGGTCAGCCGATTGGCAAAGTAGTCCAGGTTTACAGGAAGAAATATGTAATCTACATTGAACGGATGCAGCGGGAAAAGGCTAATGGCACAACTGCCCACATAGGCATTCACCCCAGCAAGGTGGTTACCACTAGGCTAAAACTGGACAAAGACCGCAAAAAGATCTTTGAATGGAAAGCCAAATCTCGCCAAGTAGGAAAGGAAAAGGGTGAATACCAGGAAGAAACAATTGAGAAGATGCAGGAATAAAGTAATCTTATATACGAGCTTTGATTAAAACTTGAAACGGGAAAAAAAAAAAAGAAATAGTGAAGATTATTTGAATGTTTAACACTTTTTTCTCCAAGGATGCTTCCCTCCAGAAGAAAACACTACTAAAAAAAAAGCCTCATATTCTTGAAATCAATTCAAATATGAAAAGTGTTTGAGTGGGCTCAATCTTATTGTCTCTGTTAGACACTGAGAGGAGAGAAATGCAAAGGAAAATGATTAAAAGCCATATTTCTAATATTAGATCACAGAAAACTAAATCAAAATCTGAAGACAAGTCGGAGACATAGCAAATTAGGTTGCTTCAGATCAACCCTCCCACTGAGACTTATTTAAATATTTTAACTTTTTTATTTTTAATTGTAAATATTTTATGTTAAATATTTTGAAAAGACTACATAGTGCATAACTTTTTAATGTTCTTTAATGTTTTTGAAATAAATTTATAAAGATGGAAAATAAAAAATAAGACACTGTCCTCTGTAGATCCGTAGGGTGACCTAGTTTCTAATAATCTATTGTATATTTCAAAGTAACTAGAAGAGAATAATTCAACATTTCTTGCATAAAGAAATGACAAATATTTAAGGTGATGACTATCAATATCCCAAGCTCACTGATTTGATCTTTACAAATTATATGAAAGTATTAAATTATCACATGTACCCCAAAAACTATGTACATCTATTATGCATCAATTTTTAAAATTGTAAAAAAAATGGCAAACAAATTAGTGGTAGCCAGTCACTAGAAAGTGGTGCTATGAAAGGGTAGCAAAAGAAATTCGTAGGATGAAACCGTTCTGTATCCTGACTGTGGTGACATCACAGGAATCTATAGATAACAAAATTGCATAGAACAAAAAATACAGACACAAACGAGTGCATGTAAAACTGGTGAAATCTGAATAAGGTCAATGGATTCTATCAGTGTCAGCCTCCTGGTCGTGAAATCATACTATATTACACAAGATGTTAACATGGGAGGAAAGTGAGTGAGGGGTATTTAGGATGTCTGTGAGTTATTTCTGAAAACTGTGTGTCCATAATTAATACAGAAAAAAGTCAATTCCACATATTAATTCTTAGAAATAAAATTAAAATAAACATATACCTAGACACACAGTGTGAAACTGCAAAACATTAGGGATGAGAGGAAAATCTAAAAGCCTACCAGAAGCAAAAGACACCTGCCCTACCATTAAAAACTATTAGTTAATCAGAGACTTCCTCTCAGCAATTCTAGTGGTCAGGTATTTTCAGGCATAATATCTGATCCTCAATTTAAAAACAAATAGAATTCCCAGAATAACCAAAAATAATCCAGCTTCTGGTAATGGCAAAGTAGCTTGTTCAGACTAAGTCTCTTTCAGAAATAAAATACAGTTAAAACCAAACAAAACGACTTTGGAAGGCACCTGGAGCCCAGGCCAATGCAAGCAGAAACTAGAGGGATGTCCAGCTTTGAAAGACGGAACCTAGAAGGGAACATGAATGAGTCTGTGGCTTTTTGCCTATGGGTATCCCCAATACGTGGGCATAGCTTTGAGGGTCAGAAAATTGTGGCTGCTCTGGCAAGAGGTGCTAGAAGACAGAGTTAGAGTCTGGTAGAACAGCTAGAAACATAAAGGGAAAATCCTGAGAGAAAGCAGAATCGACATGAAATCACACTCCAAATATCTGACTGAGTACTAGACTTCAAATGTACTGGTGAGACCCCAGTAAGCCAACAGAAGGGGTAGCAGCTGGAAACTGGAAGAACTGAGCCAAGACTTCGCTGCCCATCATGAAGATAAAATAGACAAAACTGAAAATATTAGTGTGAGTTTGGAGTATTGTATTATCTTTGTTTTTAGCATAATTTATTTAAATTGTAAGTTCAGATAATTGAGCTTTAATAATTTTTTTTTAACTACTGGCTTGCAAAATTCCTGAAAATTTAACGACTGGCTCCCACAAGCTGGTTCAAGCTGACTCCAGCACATCACTGAAGCCACCCCATTATTGGAGGTGACTTTGTATTGTAATATTATCTAAACTAGAACCCCATTTTCCAGATTTCCCTTCCATGTACGGCACCAGATTGGGGCTGGCTGTAAGAGAAATTTGTGCGAGATATGGAAATTGACATGAAGCAGATGCCATGACGGTCAGAAGCTCAACACAGGGCCCCAACGCAGCAGTGGATTGTACGCATTGTCACTGATGTGTCAGCTCAGCCTGTTGGCACGGGATTGCCTGGGGTGGCAGCCACCTGCAGCTCCCCCAGCACCTGCCAGATCATCTCTTTCAGCTCCCAGGCCAGACATGTATATACTTCCAAGATGAGGGGCATCAGCTTTTTTGCTGTTCAAACACATCTTCAAAGTTAGATTCCATGAGAGACAGACCAGGCTCCCAGGTGTCCTCTCACTTATGTCCATGAGCTCCAGTATCTCTTTACCCTTCACCTTATGTGCAGGGTTTTTTCCCAGCTGCCTGCTCTGTGGGCCCACAACAACCACCTCAGTCCCTCTAGCTGCAGAGGCAACAGCTTTCCTCAGACTTGTCTGTTTCTCCCCTTTGTAGTTTCAAATCACTGTCCTGTTCCAGACCTTTACTTCTCCAGTTAAGTAAAGCTTCCCTAGACCCACAATTGAAATTGTGTAACTGTGTAAAAGTATCAAGCCCTATGAGCAATCTCATATTCTATATACTCATGGTGGCTCTGCTTCCCTGATTGGACCCTAATATGAGTCTTGATAGTCATTTTTTTCTTTTTTCTTCTTTTTTTAGACAGAGTCTCGCTCTCTGTCACCCAGACTGGAGTGCAGTGGTGCAATCTCAGCTCACTGCAACCTCCACCTCCCAGGTTCAAGCAATTCTCATATCTCAGCTTCCTGAGTTGCTGGGACTACAGGCACATTCCCCCCACACCAGGCTAATTTTTGTATTTTTAGTAGAGATGATGTTCTGCCATGTTGACCAAGGTGATCTCAAACTCCTGATCTCAAGTGATCCACCCACCTCAGCCTCCCAAAGTGCTGGCATGACAGGCGTGATCTAACACACCCGGCCTTAACCATTATTTTTAAATGGAAGGAGATGGGATAGGATAGCATAGGCTAGTGATAAGGTTTGGATATCTGTCCCCTCCGAATCTCATGTTGAAATGTGATCTGATCCCCAGTGTTGGAAGTGAGGCCTGGTGGAAGGTGTTTGTGTCATGGGGGCGGCTCCTTCATGAAAGGCTTAGTACCCTCCCCATGGTAAGGAGTGAGTTCTCACTCTGTTAGCTCACCTGGGAGCTGGTTTTTGTATGAGCCTGGTACCTCCTCCTCTTTCTCTTGCTTCCTCTCTTACCATATGACACTCTTGTTCCTATTTAACCTTCTGCCATGATAAAAAGCTTCCTGAAGCCTCCCTAAAAGCCAAGTAGATGCTGGCACCATGTTTCTTGTACAGTCTGCAGAATTGTGAGCCAAATAAGCCTCTTTTCTTTATAAATTACCCAGTCTCATATATTCCTTTAAAGCATTGCAAAATGGACTGTCAGAGTTAAGATAGGATAGGATGGAACAAGATAAGACAGGGTAATGTCAATGTATCATAGAGAGTAAATGTAACTATTATTTATGAAGATTTTGCTTCAAATTTTTAGATAATCTAGATCACCTTGGGTTTAATCCCAGGGATATCAACCCACATTCCAGTCTGTATAAATGACGCCCTCCAGAGCTGTGCAGTGTATAGCCTGTGTGTTTATCCAAATGACATCAGTACTCATATAAAAAGTATTTCTCTGTGTAGGGGTATCTTAGTTTGTTTTACACTGCTATAGAAGGAAACTACAGACTGGGTAATTTACAATGAACAGCACCTCACATTTCTGGTGCCTGGGAAGTCCAAGCATGTGCTGGCATCTGACAGGAGCCTTAGTGCCTTACCATCCCATGGCAGAGGTGTGAGGGTGACAGGGAAAAAAAGAGGGCCAAGCCTCATCCCTGTATCAGGAACCCACTCCAGGGATAATGGCATTAATCCATTCACGAGGGCCCTGCCAAGTTTTAGGGTAAAGAAATTTAAGGGAATAAAACCTGTATTCAAAGACACCTTCTGATCGCTAACTAGGTACACTGCTACATAACCCAGGTTTCGATTGGACATCACACCTTAGTCCTCTGAGCCTAAAACTCACAGTGAGGGGAGAGACAGCTATGTTCATACACAGCCAAATAGTCTTCATAGTTAGGCAAATACAAAGAAAAACCCTCTTCTCAAATAGAGTGCAGTTCCATAAGCATCAGGGCAAAAGGGTCTCCAAGCTTGAGGCAGATACACAGGCCAGTTACTTTAAGGACAAGTCCTAGTGAAGGCCTAAAGACAACAGAGGGATGGGCATTAACAAGGATCAGAGGATGCAAGATTCTGTGAGACTGCAGGAGCAAGCAAAGATTTGACAAGTGAGGCACAGAGCTGGGGATATGCTAGTTCTCCTGACTGCCCATAAGCCTCAGGACATTGAGGGACATGGTACCCAAGAATGACATCTTTTAATTATTAAAAATATCCCAACACTTTCAAAGTCACTTCTGCTCTTCCCACTTTTTGCCTAGTCTCTGCAGGTAGATATGTCCTGTTAAAAATTTAGTCAGATCAGCTGGGCATGGTGGTACACTGTAGTCTCACCTACTCAGGAGGCTGAGGCAGGAGGATGGCTTGAGCCAAGGAGTTAGAGGCTGCAGTGTGCTATGATCATGAAAAAAAAAAAAAAAATTGCCAGATGATGCCACTCCTCCCTAAGTCACCAATAGTCTCCGAAATCCTGTGAGACCTGGCCCCCACTCATTTCTCTGACCCATTTCCTACAACATATCTCCCATGCACACACTCTGACCAACTCCACTGACCTGCTTCTTCCAGAATGGGAGGTTTTCTATCTCAAGGCCTTTGCATTTGCTCTTCCCTCTGCCTGGTGCGCTGTCCCCCCAGAAACCTGTATGGCTCTCTCCTTCACCACCTCCAGGCTGTTACCAATTTACACCTTCTCCATGAGGACTTCCATGACCCCTTTGGGAAAGTCACAGCCCCACACCTACAATCTTCTTCCTCCTCCCTCACCTCTGCATCCCCCAGGGCCCCTAACACATCTCACACTTGGCATATTTCACTTATTTGTTGTGTTAATTATCTGTCCATCTTTACTAGAATATAAATGCCAGTTAAAAACAAGGGTTCATCTGCTTTGCTCACAGCCATATTCCCAAGGCTAAAGGGACCTGGAGGAAAATCCACGCTCAATACATACATGTTGAATAAACTCTATTCCCTAGCTGGTTTTGCCCATATAGAGGAATGGTACTGCATACATATATACCTGTACATGTACATAAATGTTGGTATTCAACCAGCTTAGTGAACTTTATTATTAGTCATAATACTGAGTTAATTCTCAGGTTTTTTTGAATATAGATATTCACACAATAATATCAAAACATTCCTTCCCAGAAGCAATGAGTCCCAGACCAACCTAGCTGTTTTGGAAATGGTAGTAATATTCAAGAATAATAGGAAGGTAGAAAAAGAAATCAGACTTTCAAATAATATTTTTAAAATATTATCCAGCCACAATAGAGAAAGGGCTTATATCAGAGCCAATTGTTGATTGGATTGCTGATTGTGCTGATTAGTTCATGAGATGGAAAAGTTGCTTTAAAAAGATGCTTGCATATTCACCACAGATTCAATTTGGTACTAATAATGCCAGCCCAGGTGAACCTCAAAAAAATAACCAGTATTAGGAATAGAATGGTCCTAATACTACTTCTGTATTTCGTGGTTTCTTTGGGACGGAGTCTCATTCTGTCGCCAGGCTGGAATGCAGTGGCTCAATCTCAGCTTACTGCAACCTCCACCTCAAGCAATCCTCCTGCCTCAACCTCACAAGTAGCTGGGACTGCAGGCATGCACCACCACACCCCGTTAATGTTTTGTATTTTTAATAGAGATGGGGTGTGGGTAACACCCCCCATGGGCACCGAGGAAGGAGAACTGTCCAGACCCCAGGCACAACTAGTGCCTGAAGAATATCTTAGTTTATAGTGTTACTGCTCTGCTGTTTTCTTTATATAATCCTGCATATATAATCATATATTTATAGAATATAGAATATATATAGAATATAAACTATATATAGAATATAGTTTATAGAATTAGTGCTTGAAGTATAACTTACTGCTTACATATATCTAGCTTATATAATCATACTTAACACTTATATCTAGCATACTTAGTCCTATATAATCTTTCTATATAATCATATAGGTATTGTAGTTGGAGCTGTACTGACACATTTAGCGCTGATTTATATAATCCTTCTATATAACCATATAGTAGTTTGTAGTAGGAGGAATGCCTAGAGCAGACACAGAACAGAAGCAGTACATGGGAAAACAGCCAGACCAGGACGAGAACCAAAGATCCAGGCGGTGGCGTCCCTGCCTGAAAGGGCATACACTGTAGCAGGCTTGGAGCAAGAGCCTCTTCTCCTGATTAAGGAGTTGTAGTACCTTGCATCCAGTTCCTGTGGAAAGTAGGCCTCAGGCCTGAGATCCTGGAAATAACCAAGGGAGAAGAACCCCTCTGGTGTGACCAGTCATGGCGGCTGTACACCCTGTCAGTCTTTTGTCGCTTCTGTGCTAGCTCAAAAAATCCTCCCATAAATACCTTAAGAGAAGAGCACAAGTCTGTCAGCTCCCACCTCATTAAGCTTACAGCATCCTTCTCTCAGAAATCCTTTGAAGTCTCCAGCCCCCAGATAAGAAGTGTTGCGCACGACACCTGTTGCACACAGCCCACCCCCTCGCCTCCATGACCTAATGGGAGTGGACCCCTTTCCTGCACACTACCCTCTACTACTGTGCATGGCATGGCCCCCTGCTGAGCACAGCCCACCCCTCTGCCCAGGTGATGTAATGGGGTAGTGCCCTCATTTGTAACTAATGTGATTATGTATGCCCTATTACTAAGCCTATAGATGATTACCTCATTCACGACCCTGCCCCCTGCTTGAACCTAATAAATACAGATGTGCTTGGGCATTTGGGGGCCACCGCTGTTCTCCGCTCACAGGTGGGGGCCCCCCCAAGTCCAGATGCTCTTCACCAGTTCTTCAGTGTCCTGTCTCTTTACTTCTCAGATCCTGCACTTTAGCACAGCATAAGGGACACCCCACGACCCTGCGGGGCATCAACAGCCCTACAATGGGGTTTCACCATGTTGGCCAGGATGGTCTCAATCTCTTGACCTTGTGGTCTGCCTGCCTCAGCCTCCCAAAGTGCTAGGATTACAGGCGTAAGCCACCACACCCGGCCCTAATACTACTTCTAAAACTAGTTCATCAACCACATTTCAAGATAGAAGCAATGAGAATATTTATCAGAGAAGAAAAGAAGCTGAATAGAGGCAGTCAAGAAAGAATATGGTTATATTTCCACCATTGGTGGCAAACCTCTGCCTGTGTGACTTGAGATATCAGCTAATGCTATTATGAACCCGTCAGCATTAGAAAGACATTAAAAGACATTCAAAGACATTAAATAATGATGTTGAAAGACATCCTTATTTCACCTTCAGCTCATCATTTAGTATACAAGTTATGAGTAAACAAATAGACATATATTGGGGGTGCACAGTCCAAAAAATTTCAGTATCGCTGCTCCAGAGCAAGGTATAGAAGTTTAATAACTTCTGGGAATATGAACCCATTGCAGAATCTGGAAGCTGAAGCTGTAACCTTAGGTAAATATGCATTCACACTAACTGCTAACTATCAGGAGGGCTTGGTCACCTCCAGGAGGCCCACCTACATACCTTTTTTTTTTTTTTTTAAGATGGAGTCTGGCTTTGTCGCCAGGCTGGAGTGCAGTGATGCGATCTGGGCTCACCGCAACCTCCACCTCCCAGGTTCAAGCGATTCTCCTGCCTCAGTCTCCTGAGGAGCTGAGATTACAGGCACGTGGCAGCACGCCCGGCTAATTTTTTGTATTTTTAGTAGAGACGGGGTTTCACTGTGTTAGCCAGGACGGTCTCGGTCTCCTGACTTCGTGATCCACCCGCCTCGGCCTCCCAAAGTACTGGGATTACAGGACTGAGCCACCCCACCCAGCCAGCACCCGCATACCTTTTAAGGGTCCGTGGACTCCAAAGGAAGGATCCGTGCTCGTTAGAAATGTTGGCTTATCTTTGATTTAAGTTAAAGCGTAGTGAATGCTTTCTGTCCAATCTTCTGAAGTAACCCGAAGCAATGAAAATCTAAGTCTCGTTTCTTTGGACGAGAAACAAGACCTAATGGGAAGGTTCACAAGCGGCACAGGATTTTCCCAATCGCTGCGCATACCCTGACTGGGCAGCAGGGGGCAGCGGAGCGCGAGGAGCGGGACCACTGCGCCTGGAGGCTGATCCACAGGGCCCGGCGGCGGATCCCCCGCGGCTGATCCACAGCACTGCAAGCTCGCCCCTAAGAGGGGCCGCGTGTGAACCTGGAGGACCAGAGGATTCTGGTCAAGTGAAATAAGACAGGCACGGAAGGACAAACACCGCAGACTCTCACTCACATCTGGAATCTTTTTTTTTTTTTTTTGAGACAGTCTCGCTCTATCGCCAGACTGGAGTGCAGTGGCGCAATCCCAGCTCACTGCAACTTCCGTTTTCCGGTTTCAAGCGGTTCTCCTGCCTCAGCCTCCCGAGTAGCTGGGACTGCAGACACGCACCACCACGCCCGGCTAATGTTTTGTACTTTTAGTAGAGACGGGGTTTCACCATGTTGGCTGGGATGGTCTCAATCTCTTGACCTCGTGATCTGCCCGCCTCGGCCTCCCAAAGTACTGGGATTACAGGCTTGAGCCACCGCGCCCGGCCATATCTGGAATCTTAAAAAGGTGATTTCGGCCTTGTGCGGTGTCTAACGCTTGTAATCCCAGCACTTTGGGAGGCTGAGGTGGGTGGATCACCTGGGATCGGGAGTTCGAGACCAGCCTTACCAACACGGAGAAACCCCGTTTCTACTAAAACTACCAAGTTAGCTGGGCGCCGTGGCGCATGCCTGTAGTCCCAGCTACCCAGGAGGCTGAGGCAAGAGACTCGCTTGAACCCAGGAGGCGGAGTTTTCCGTGAGCCAAGATCGCGTCATTGAACTCCAACCTGGGCAACAAGAGCAAAACTCCGTCTCAAAAAAAAAAAAAAAGACTTGATTTCATGGTGGTATAAAGTAAAATAGTGGTGATCAGACGCTGAGGAGGGCAGGGAGGAGGTGGAGAACCAGAGAGGTTGGTCAACCGGGCAAAGTCACAGTTAGATAGGGGGAATACATTCTGGTTTCTATTACACAGTAGGGTGACCACAGCAAATAATGTCTAGTGTGTATTTCAAGATAACTAGAAGATTCACAATGCTGTCACCACAAAGAAAGAATAAATGTTTAAAGTAATGGATGTGGTAATTACTCTAATTTGATCATCATACAATGCATGTATGTACTGAAACATCACACCATACCCCATAAACATGTACAATTATATGTCAGTTATAAATTTAAAAAATAATTTTTAAAAAACTCTCATTTAAAAAAAGAATGAAAGAAGAAGGATCAATTGTCCTCGGCTGAACTGAGTATTCTAGGCTTGGTTAGATCTGTATAGCCATAAGAAAAATAGGGTAAAATAATTAAGATATCAAATGTCACCTAGAAAAACCAACAGCACACACTGTCTAAACCCGAGCAATTACTAGGTGGGAGGCCAAGGCAGGAGAATTTCTTGAGGTCAGGAGTTTCAAACCAGTCTGGGCAACATTTACAAGCAACAATAGCTTGTCTCTACAAATATGCAAAATTAGCTGAACGTGACGATGCTGTAGCCCAGGGACTTGGGAGGCTGAAGTGGGAGGATCACTTGAACCTAGGAATTTGACTCTGCAGTGAGCCATGATGGCACCACTGCACTGAGTTTAAGTCATAGAGTGAGACCCTAAATACATATATAAGTAAAATCTATTTAAAGCAATTAAACAAAATTTCTACTACTACTATAGTATAACACAGCTAAATTCAAAACAGTCTTCTTAACAAAGTAGAATATTTTTCAAACAATAATTATAAGCTACATGCTGCCGCCCACTTGCTTAATATCCATCCCTGGCCCACACAGCTCACTACCCTCAGCCCTGACTCAGTCAACTATCTACCTCTTGCCCCACTGCCCATCTATACCCCATGTAAACCCATGCACTGTCTACTGTGTGCCCCATTCCACTCATTAACTCCACACTTATTAACTTACCTTCCCCAAGCACATACCTGCTCACAACCTACCTCTCATTCCAAGTAACATAAATATAAAGTCATTGTGAAAAGCATTGACATACTTGCAGTACTCTGCTTTTCCCTGCAGAAATACTGTCTTCTCTTTTGCTGAAATCTTTTGTGACTCTTAGGTAAATTCCAGTTTTCTCATCTAAAAATGTTATGGTTTCTGTTGGCTCATTGTTCTTTTATATTTGCCGTTGCGAACAAAATATTTTCTATTACATATTCAACATTATTACTGCAGCATACAGAAAAACAACTGATTTTTACACGCTTTGTTTCTATGTTGAGACCACTTCTCTGAACTCTTGCTTCTAAGTTTGTGAAATGATTCTTGTGAGTCTTCTCTCAAAATGTTTTCAGATATAGGAAAAGTTGTTGGAATCACAGCAAGAAGAGTGGTGCTGAACAGAGGTGGAAGGAACCAGGAGTGAGGCTTGCCCTTCATGGTTCCGCCCCCTGGCCTAGCCTCTAGGTCACACCCTTCCTTAGGGGTGTCCTTCCAGTTCCCCTGTCTCTCTGGGTCGAGCAAGCCTAGGGTGCTTTCCTGGCAATCTGGACCACATCAGTGGGTCACCACATCAGTGGGTCCTTCTTACTTAAAAGGTGTCTGACAGCTAACCTGAGAACTGATCATTTGGTAACAGACCTACCTACATGCCTAAGGCATCGCTGCCTTTGAAGAACTGAGGTTCACTCCATCCTAAGCCAGCCAAGTCCTCCTCCAGCTGCTGTGTGTCCACGGCACAGGCACCTGACACACTGTGGGCCATAAGAGGTAAGGTGCTGTTTTAGAGAAGCCACCTAGTTCTTGAAATGCACTGATGGAAAAACATGGCCTCTTCTTCTCTGTGGATTGTGCCATGTTTGATGGGAGTGCATACTTGAGGCCACCATCTTGACACCAGGAAAAGAGGGGACCTGAGGCACAGCAGTCATGGGGGGCTTGCAGGACCTGCCAGGAGCATTGCTGAGAAGTGGAGCCGGAGCCTGATGCCTCCAGGACTTCCCTTCAATTCACTCCTTGCCCTGGACATGGCCAATGGTCTTCCAGTGTAGGCAGGAAAAGCATCCACACTGATCATCCGAAGGATGCAAAATCAGTACTATCACAAAAGCTTCTTGCAAGGACTCATCATTCAGCAAATTATTTACCACTAACTAGGCACCAGGACTCTGTTTACCTCTTTATCTAAATCAACAATACTCCCAAGGCCAAAGACATAAAGGAGGAGATGCAATGGACGTAACCACAGACTTTCAAAATGCCTTCAAGACAAAATTATTTTCTAAAAATAGTCAAATGAGAAGTCAAGTGAAAACTGGAGAAAGTATATTTACAAAGAATCTAATGAAAACCCAATTTCCTTATGACATTAAAAAAAATTATCACATCAATAGCAAAACGTAAAATAAAAACCTAATAGAAATAAAATAAGCAAGGGACATGATAGGATACAATCCTAAATAGATAAATACATAAATAAATGACTTTAAATAAGTTCTTAGCAATTTCAACTGCACATTTTAAAATTCATGAACTATTTAGAATAAGAGATCCTTTTCACCTATCCAAGCAAAAATTGTTTACCAGCCAGATCATACACAATATTTGCAGTGTTGGAGGGAAGTTACCCTCATACACTGTTAGAGGTCAACAGGCGCCACCTCTTTGGATTTTGAAATTTGTCAAATACGTAAGCACACAACCAATGACCCAGCTATTGTCATTTTAAAAATATGTTTCACGGATAAATTTATTCCTTTCAAATAACTGATTTAATAAGTCATCTTAGGGCACCGTTTATTTGACAAGAATATTTATTGTCTACTTGAATTCAGAGGTTTTGGCACTGTGAAAGGCACTCATGGGGCATCTATAGATATGAATAAATAACATCCTATCAGACAGCTAAGGACAGAATTATTCCCTGGAATTTTTTCCTCCAGGTATTGTCAATGTGATGCAAGAGCATGAAACAAATAATGAGAGAAAATTCTAAAGCGAGAAGAAATGAAAACAACGCTAACTCAACAAGTTTGGTCGCTTTACCTCATCCTGACTCTAGATGGCAGCATCCGCTCACTTCCCCCAGCTGGGCGGCCATCCAACGCCTGAGGCAGCCCCGCGCAGCGCGAAATTGAACATTTTGCAAGTAGTAGTATCTGCAGGCATCTGTTCAAGCCCCACGAGCGGTTAGGAGGATTCTCCCCACTTGAACGAACTCACAGAGGCAGCTAGCTGACCCCACTTTTGTCCATTTACTCCATACATATAAGCCAGGGTAACAGCATTTGTTTCTTTTCTTTTTCTATTTATTTATTTATTTCGGTGGAGGGGAGCTGTGATTTGTTTGGTTATGAGGTTATGAGCCAGAAAAATGCTAGATATGTCCTGAGTGTTTCCAAAGCTCAACCACGGATAGGTACTGCCTTTACTTAACTGAGCTTCAAAAACACTCATCAGCAAAAACACCTGAGTAAGATGTCCGAAGGGAGGCACCTCCACCTCGGGACACACCTCCACCTCGGGACACACCCCAGGCAACAGCGGGAGGGGCCCGCGTGCAGGTAGCTCCTCCAGGGCCCGCGGAGAGAGCAGGGTCTCCCTGCCACGACTGGGGTGGAGGTGGTGCTGTGTCCGGCTCCCCTGCGGTCCACCTAGAATCCTCAGCTTTAAAACTCCATTAGCAGGCTAGGAGGAAAAGAAAGCACTGCGAGAAGAAAACAAACAAGAAGGCCAAAATTCAGGTTATGGAAAAAGAGAGAAATGAATCCTCACAGAAGCAATTTAGACTAGAGGCTTGTAGAGCCCAGGGTTATCCAGATTTCCCATAAGCATAAAACCTATGGTATGGAAATGAAACTGATTGAAGAAGTGTGTGTGTGTGTGTGTGTGTGTGTGTGTGTGTGTGTGTGTGTATCTCTGTCTCTGCCTGTCTCTGTTTGTCTCTGTCTCCGATCTGTCTTTGTATCTCTGTCTCTCTCTCTCTCTGTCTCTGTCTGCCTTTGTCTCTGATCTCTGTCTCTGTATCTCCGTCTCTGTCTTTGTCTCTTTCTCTCTCTATGTCTCTGATCTCTGTCTCTGTATCTCAGTATCTCTCTGTAGCTCTCTCTGTCTCCATCTTTCTGCCTCTCTGCCTCTCTCTCTGTCTGTCTCTCCGTCTCTCTCCCACACATGCACACACTCCAAACAAAGTGTAGGGAAGGAAAGCTAGATAAATTACTGCACACGTGCTGAGGGAAAAGGCAGATGGATAGACAGGAGTGGCTAAAAAGCAACCCTGCAATCCCGTTGCCAGCAAATCTGCCACTCAAGTTTCTCATCTCATCAGGGCTGGGAAGGAACAGAAGGCTCCACTGCAGTGCTGACTGTTGGCTTACATGTCACGGATCCCCCGGGACTGGACCCGGTGCTGTTAAACGCTACTAGGAATGAAGAAACCACACAAGTGGAGGAAGGTAACAGATGGGAAGAATGCTTCTAAGCAGGTTTCACACAGGGTTGTGAAAATGAAGTGTCTACAGAGGAAAAGGACATGTTTCACAGGCTCAAGGATTTGAGTTTAAGCTGCAATAAAGATGAGAAACAGATAAGGAGTTTCCCCAGCTGTTTTTTCTACAGAAATCGGTGTGAAGATCTAAAGCGCTTCAGGACTGACACCAACTTACAAGCCGCTTCAAGCTGCTCCCCATCAAAATGAGGTGAATATTCAAAACATTTCCTCCCTGGAGAGAACTTGTGACGGGATTAGGGAAATGTGAGTTTAGCGACCAAACCAGGACATGGTGGGAAGGCTCTCCATTCAGTGCGCCTTCCTTCCTCTGCCCCCAACCCACCGTCATCACCTGTGAGGTGTAGGCCTTGCAGTGAGATTGGGATTTTCACCCAGTTTTCTTCCTTGAGTCTAAATGAAGATTGCTCTGTAGACATTAGAATCCACGTGCATAAAAGTCTACATTGCAGGGGCTGAGGAAGCCGGTGCCATCTCGGGAGCCACACGGCAGAGCCCTCAGAGGAGCTGAGCGAAAGAGCTTCTAGCAAAACTGCAGTTGCCTGCAGGGATTGGCACTAAGATGATCAGAATGCAGCTTTAAGTATAACCTGGATAGGAGTAATTAAGCTTAATATTGCAGAAACAGTATTTTAAAGAAAAAAGATGACATATGGCCCAATGAGTTTTTTCTGATTTGCAGATTTATGAGTGAAAGTCTTCAAAGGAGTCTTGAAGGAGGGAAGGAAGACAATAGAGGGCATGCTAATGAGTGGACTCCTCTGTAGGCGGCTGGGGCCCCCTCTGGCTGGGCCTCCAGGACAGTGTGGACACGCCCCAGGGCTGCCTCTCCTGAAGGCAAGGACGCTGGGCACTCGTCTCTGGCTCTTGGTAGCTGTTCTGGTGGCTGCTCCTGGTGGTGTCAAGTGCCCTGCACTTCTGGCATGTTACAAGCATGAAACGGAGCAAAAAAGCCCATGGTAGGGAACCTCAGTTGCCCGGAGTATAGACCTTCAGAGGGTTCTGGAAGGGCCGCTCCCGAAAGCCTCTGAGCAGCAGCATCTACTATGCACCCATGTAAGGGAACAGGCTGCGTGGTTATTATAGGGTGCCACAATCTCCCCAGCTACCAACAGTCAAGATGGTCCTAGAGATAGCCAGAGGTACCGTGGACTGGCTGGTTCGCCGTGGTACAGTGGATTGGTTTGGCTGCATTTAAAGCTGGCCCCAGTCCCAGGAAAAAGAGAGACGCCTACCTGGCCTCTGCTACCGCCTTCCGAGAAGGGTTGCTCTGTTTCTCTAACAGCTGGTTGGATTCATCTAGATAATTTCCACTCTGCCTTTTTGTCAGCAGATATCTTTAGCTGCAATTTTGACCCTGGGTCGCCAAGTTCACCACTCACCAAGATGAAAAGTGGCAGTGTATTTTTCTGCCAGCCAGCCTGGAGGCTGCCAGCAGCACCTCTCAGCTGAGGGCTTTAACCTTGGACGTTAGCGAGAGATGACCCACAGGGCGGCAAGCAAGGGGCAGTGTGGCTGCCTTCTTATTTCTCGTGCTGTCTGGGAGTTTTCATAAATTAAAGCTAGCTTGAAATTGTGTACATCATGTTTATGTGCAGAATAAAAAACCTCCACCATCTTGATAATTTACTTGGTGATTTACACAGATACTTTCACATTCTTTATTTAATCTGAATTCAAATCTGCCCATATACTTGTCTCTCTGTCAAATCTAATATTTAAAGGTCAATTTACAAACAGCATGTGTCATTGTACAAATTCTTGCCACATGGTGCCATCTGAGTCTGTCTCCCAATCCCCTTTGAAAATCCAAGACAAATTTCCCTGATCGTTTGCCTTTTTACAGTCTGATAATAAGATGATCTCTAAACAGAGTTTATAATACAATCATTTTGAGATTAAAAATATCAGTCTTACATTTTGTTTCACAGTGGCTGCTCCTTAAAAACCAATCCAGTTTGCTTTATTTATTGTCTTATTTGCTATAAATCTAGAGCCAATTATAGCAGTTTCTCATACACTGCCTATAAAAAATGCTATACTATTTCAGCTTCTCAACTGATACATACTCTCATAAGAAAATTAGAAAGCTCCCAATGATTACTTTGTCCTCATTTCCAAATGACGGTCATCTAAGGAAGTAAAGGGACTGAATGTGGAGTTTTTATGTATGTGATGAAGAATGTTACTTTCAAAGTACAGATGCACCCAACTTACAATGGGGTTATGTCACGATAAACCCATCATTAAGTTGAAAGCATCCAAGTCAAAAATGCATTCAATACACCTAATCTACAGAACCTCATAGCTTAGCATCGCCTGCCTTACACATGCTCAGAACATGCACATTAGCCTACAGTGGGGTAACATCATCTGGAATCATAGCACCCTGTCCATTATCAGCTATTTGCCCTCATGATCATATGGCTGACTGGGAGCTCCGGTTCAATGTCCTACCCAGCATTCTGAGCATTGCAACTCATATCACTAGTTCTAGAAAGATCAAAATCAAAAATTTGAAGTACTGTTTTTACTAAATGCATATTGCTTTTGCATCATCATAACATCAAAAAATCCTAAGTTGAACTACTGTAACCATCTGTAGTTGCTAAATGATTGGCAAGGCAGGAAAACAAAGACATATGTCTAAATAAACGTGAGGTTTTCTGAAGCGTCCCCATTTATTTTTCCAAAATATTTAGCAAAATATCATATATGCATTAAGCACTTTTCTGGGTGCTGCGAAAACAGAGAAAAAGTCTTGGCTTTTGCTGTCAAACAGGGAAGATGTTTCAGAAAGGAGAATGCACGTGCAAAGGCACATAGGAATGAAATCACCATCTTCAAATCAGGCTTCCATTCTGCTGGGGTGTAAAGAGGAGGGCAGGAGTAGCAGAGGTGAGGCCGAGCAGGTGGGCAGGATATTGGGAAAGTCAATCCCGTGTGCCCTGGGACGAGCCTGGTTGATATGCTCCTGGCGCTGACCGGCCACAGAATTTGTGCGAGAGTGGCCAGCTTTTGAGAAAGTCACTGTAACTATGGTGTGGAGTGAAGCAAGATGCTTGGTGTATGTTCATTGCTATGGTCCAGAGGATAGGTGGCAAGAAGGTGGGAAAGAGACATGGGACCTGTGAGGCACATCAGTCAGGCTGGAGGAACAATCAGATTCGTAGACTCAGAAAGAGCCAAATCCAGGATAAGACTCAGGTTTCTGGCTTAGGTAAGATGTGCATGGTAAGGTGCTTTGTGGAAATGGAGAGAGAAGGAACTGGTGAAGGAGAAGTCAATGTGTTCAGCCCTTGCCACCTTGAGCTACACATGCCCCAGGGGCTTTCGAGTCCATGGCACACTGGGGCTCCAAGGAAATATCTATGTGGGAAATGTAGAACTTTCCTCTGTAGAAAGAGGAGAGGAGAGAGGGCTGAAGACAGAGCCCGTCATTCACAGGTGCCCACAAAGGAAACTGAAAAAGGGCCACCCTAGGTCGAGGAGGTGGTCATAGGCTAAACCTTGCCAATCGTGATGGAAACATGACCTGCCCATCATCAGGCTTCACCTATCATCCAGGAATGAACTGATCTTTTTCTCTTACACCTCAACCCACTTTTTCTTCCCCAGAGTGGAAGTAACTCCCAAACATGAGAGTTTTCATCTCTAAGCATGGGAGTGTGCAGCTCCAGAAGACAAGGACTCTCTTTTAAAAAGCACGACCTTAGTTTCCCTCCATTTCGCGGGCGTCTGTCACATTTTCATTATCTCAAAGGACTTCTTTCGCACCTGTTGTCTGTTTTCTTATGACAACTTTGGAGGACTCAACCATGACTCTTTGTTGTTTATGTTTATGATTATGGCATGAGCATTTTAGTAACAAGAATCTTCCTGAACATGTTGGCAGGAGCCAGGAGCCAGCATCGCTGTATAGCATCTGTTGTTTTTGCAAAGTGGTCAAAAATGGCCTGTTCTCACTCTGATCTGCCTCCTTTCCTTTCATTTTTAATTGACAAATAATAATTGTGCATATTGATGGGATACAATTCGACGTTTTGATCTATGCCTACATTGTGGAAAGATTTAGTCAAGCCAATTAACATATCTATCACCTCACCAACATATTTTGTTGTGATGAGGATGTTAAAAATTTATTCTTTTAACAATTTTGAAATAGACAACACATTGTTATCAGCTGTGATCTTCTGCTTTTATCTGGACCTTCTCCTCTCTGTTCTCATCATCCCTGTCTGGCTGTAATTGGATTCTCCTTCCAGTGTTTGCCTCCCTGTGGATGTGTTTTAGACAGCAGCTTCCTTGTTAGTGTAATGCAGCCTGTTTCTTGTATGGGTTGCTCTAAGGGACCTTGGAGACAAGCATTTCAGATGTACGTTCATGTCTCTGACCTTGCACTACCCCAGTGTAGGCTCCACACAGGCATGCGAGGTGCCTTTGGAAAGGCCCCAAGCACTGTGGCCAGGGTTCACATTGGCCGAGTTATCATGTCCATCACACCAAGCTGCAGAACAAGGAGCATGTGATCGAGGCCCTGTGCAGGGCCAAGTTCAAGTTCCCTGGCTGCCAGAAGATCCACATCTCAAAGAAATGGAGTTTCACAAAGTTCAATGCAGATGAATTTGAAGACATGGTAGCTGAGAAGCGGTTCATCCCAGATGGCTGTGGGGGTCAAGTACATCCCCAGTCGTGGCCCTCTGGACAAGTGGCGGGCCCTGCACTCATGAGGGCTTCCACTGTGCTGCCCCCTCTTAATATTCACCAATAAATTTACTTCCCATCCAAAAAAACAGAAAAGAAGGGAGTTGAATTCCTTGATCAGGAGAGTGTATAGGCCCAGCTTCTCCCGCACCTCCAGGCGGATCACATCAGAGCCTGTAGAACAGGAACGCTGCCAACGCCCCCACAAGTGCCTGCTTGGCCTGACCCACCTCCCACGGTGACAGCTGGAGGACAAGGAGCCACACCCCAGCACAGCTGGCAGCCCCTGCCTTCCCTTCCCTTCCCTTCCCTCTGCTTCCTCCACACAAGCGCTCATGCCACATTGGTCTCGGGGCTGCAGGTGGTCCCATCCTGAGTCCTTGTATTTGGAACATGTGGGGTTCCTTACCACTCACTTGACTCTCTGGGTGATGTTGTCTGAGTGTCTTTGGTTGTGTTATCCTAAGTGCTTTGTTTGCTTTTATGGGCAGATCCTGGAAATTCAACCCTACCAGGCTGCCCCTACCATCCTTCCAGAATCCTCTCTGGATGCGAGCACAGGAGAGAGGAGAGAGCAGTGTGAGATGCTGAATTAATTAACACAAGTGCTGGCGGGGCACAGTGGCTCACATCTGTAATTCCAGCACTTTGGGAGGCCGAGGTGAGCAGATCACCTGAGGTCAGGAGTTCAACACCAGCCTGGCCAACATGGCGAAACCCCAACTCTACCAAAAATACAAAAGTTAGCCAGGCATGGTGGTGTGTGCCTGTAATCCCAGCTACTCGGGAGGCTGAGGCAGGAGAATCACTTAAACCCGGGACGCAGAGGTTACAGTGAGTAGAGATCATGCCACTGCACTCTAGCCTGGGCATTAGAGTCAGACTCCATCTCAAAAACAACACAACAAAAAACACAAGTACCATAAAAGGCTTACATTTTGCTAATTAAGCCCAGCCCAAAACTGCCTCTTTATATATTTTAAGTTTCTCCTAAAGGTTTCTACGTCCATGGTGAATCGTAACCGAACTGGATCTGTAAACAGACTGTCACTGACTGTTCTCAGCAGCTGAGGCTCCACCAAGCACAGGTGTCCAACTGCTCAAGCCATGTTCAAATAATGCAAGCACCAGCTATAACCAATACAGCTGTCTCTGTGCCTCGCCTTCTTTTTTGCTCTGTTGCCCAGGCTGGAGTGCAGTGGCACTATCTCAGCTCACTGTAGCCTCTGCCTCCTAGGTTCAAGCAATTGTCCTGCCTCAGCCTCCCGAGTAGCTGGGACTACAGGCATGTGCCACCATGCCCAGCTAATTTTTTGCATTTTGGGTAGAGACGGGGTTTCACCATGTTAGCCAGGATGGTCTCGATCTCCTGACCTCATGATCCGCCTGCCTCGGCCTCCCAAAGTGCTGGGATTACAGGCATGAGCCACCACGCCTGGCCCCACCTTCTCTTTTCTAACCATGAATGTTATCTCACCATGCGGCAGCCCTGGAGGCACTCTGAATCTATTCTGGTTGGGGGCCTGTCCCACTGGAACATAGCTCAGCTATGTTACATTTACTGTATCTACAGTTTTTCTTTCAACTCTCTTTCCAGCTAAGATACTACTGTTAAATATCTATACCCACCACCACCACCAGTTGATAAACTTTTTGAGGGAAGCTATCATATTTCATTCAGTTTTCTATCTCCAGAGCCTATTGTGGCACTCATCATGTAGGAGAGACACAATCAAACTGGGTGCATTGAATTAAAGTAATATTTCTTGCTGGAAACTGTGAATCTACCTATTTTTTTTTTCTACTGGGGCTAAACAACTGCTAGGATGGGTCAAGTTCATATTTATTTATAGTTCCAAACAGATTTTCTTTTCCTGAAGGGAAAAGTATAATAGACCAAAGAGACCTGATGTTAAGTAATCAAGGAATTAAAACTTAAAAGACCCTAACTTACTGATGGTGGCTTCCTGTTTTAGAAAATTAATTGGTGCAAACGTTTTCAAAATTGCCCATTAAAAAGTCAGTGCAGCCAGACATGGTGGCTCATGCCTGTAATCTCAGTACTTTGGGAGGTCAAGGTGGGTGGATCACCTGAGGTCAGGGGTTCAAGACCAGCCTGGCCAACATGTCAAAACCCTATCTTTACTAAAAATACAAAAATTAGCCAGGCATGGTGACACATGCCTGTAATCCCAGCTACTCAGCAGGCTGAGACAGGAGAATCACTTGAATACAGGAGGCAGAGGTTGCAGTAAACCGAGATCACACCACTGCACTCCAGCCTGGGTGACAGAACAAGACTGCCTCTCAAAAAAAAGTCAGTGCAAAAATGATAGCAGTTATAATTCCTTTTGTTTCACTGCTACTATGCAGTCTCCAAACTGGCTTTGCATAGATCATCTGATGGGAGGTTCACGACATTTGCGTGAATTTGTGGCAAGTAAGATGAGCTACAATAATGTCAAGAGTTAATAGCTCTCAAGGGACCATGTATGGATTCAGATTCAGTCTTCCTGGCACAGCAGACTACCTCTAAAACCTCGTTCACACAGCATAATCTCCACCCCTCTACTAGGTCCAAAATGGACAGGAGAGCTGCAGATGGGCAAGCCAAAGCCCCAGCTGTGGCTCATGGCAAGCCTTGACCCAGTTCCTGTCAGGGAACAAGCAGGCCTGGACCCTCAGTCCAGGGATGCCAGAGGAGGGACTGGTTCATTTTTCCTTCTTCCAATTTCTGCATTTCATTTGTCCACACAGATAACACTCATTTTAGCTAGAGAAGCTTTTACTAGCAACTGCAGCTTTTAGAGAAGTTTTGCAATAAAAGCAATTTCTTTTCTTCTCAAACTGTGCAAGACACCCACCCCCATTTTCCCTGCCAATTATAAAACTGAGGTCTTCTTAGCAGAGAAGAAGAAGGGCAGAAACGGCTATTTGGAAAGCAAAGGACAATCTCTGCCATCTGTGTCCTATAAAAAAGTGCTTCTCAAACTTGAAAGAGATGAGGATCCTATTGAAATGCAGATTCTGACTCAGGAGATCCATGGAAGAGCTCCAGAGGCTACAAGTCTCACAGCCTCCCAGGTGCCGTCAATCTTGTGGACCATATTGGTGTAGCAAGGCTCTATCCAGCAGCTGTCAGACTTAAGTGAAATCAGAATCACCTGGAGGCCCGGTTAGTACTCAGATTTCTAGTCCCACCCTAGAGTAGCTGATCCAGTAGGTCGGGGTGGGGCTTGGAAATTTGCATGTATGGCAAGCTCCCAGGTGATGCCAATGCTGCCAATCAAGGCACACACTTTGAAAACCACAGGTCTGCTGTATTGGTTAATAATGGCTGTCAATCTTAAATAATGAGATTCAGAAAATATGTTAAGTTTAGAATTTATTCAAGTGCAAAGCTTGAGGACGGGAAACACCAAACACCGTGAAACACCAAACCGATAGGGTCAGCGTTCCAAAGTGGAGGGGTTAAGGTTTCACTTAGATGGAAATTTTAGCAGGATTGTACATATTGTTACATTCTAAAAAAAATTATTATTCCACGAGAAGCAGTAGTGATCTGAGGGGGGCTTATCTCTGACACCATTTGGTCTTGATTATGAATGGGGAAAGCAAGGCAGGTTGCAGCTGTGTGACCTGTGACTCAGGCTGCACAGCCACATTCCTGTCACGGCTCAGGATAATTTAAAGTTCCAACAGCTTTCAGTTTGAATTCTTTCAAGTTTTTATTTAATTTCACATGCTTAATGGTTATTTGCATGCTCATTTTCAGTTCTGAAGATGGAAAATTCTTAAATATTCACACTAATCAACCTCTACTTGAAACACCATAGGAATCGGAAATGTATGCATATTTATCTTCATACCCACATGGATGGTGGTGTATTGGGGCACTAGGTGTGAAGAGGAGTATTCGTTTTCTTGGAGTTGTCAATTAACAAATAATTACCTGTTTGTATGTATCAGCTACAGTAAAATACTACATTTAGTAGCCTTTACAGTCATTCCACTGAGTTGTATCAAGTTCAAAAGATGGGAGAGATCCAAGATGGCTGATCACTAGCAGCTCGGGATTGTAGCTCCCAGTGAAAGTGCAGAGAACGAGAGGATGTCACACTTTCAGACGAATTTTTGTTGCTCACGGACCAGGAGATTCCCAGCGGAGGAGCCCCATGGGTCACCAGCGTGACTCTTGTGACCGGTGCGGTGGTTTTGCCGGCACCTTGGCGCGGCAGTTCTTGGTGCAGAGTCCCAGGCAGAAAAGCACCATCAATCTTAACACTGCTGTTTTGGCCAGCGCAGTGGATTGCTCAGATTTGGGCGCTGGGAATCAACAAGTTGGACGTCCACTCAGAGACCTAATTTGAAAGTTGGTAATCACAAGGACGACAGGTGGATAAACTTACAATGATGGGAAGAAACCAGCATAAAAAGGCTGAGAATACCCAAAATCAGAATGCCTCTCCCTCTACAGGGGATCACAGTTCCTCATCAGCAACAGAACAAGGCCTGATGGAGAACGAGTGTGTTCCATTAACAGAAGTAGGCTTCAGAAGGTAGATGATAAGAAACTTCTGTGAATTAAAAGAACTTGTTTAAACCCAATGCAAAGAAACTAAGAACTTTGAAAAAAGGTTTGACAAAATCCTAATGAGAATAGACAATTTGGAGAGGAATATAAGTGAATTAATGGAGCTGAAAAACACAACACGAGAATTTCGCGAAGTATGCACAAGTTTTAACAGTCGAATTGATCAAGCAGAAGAAAGGATATCAGAGGTCAAAGACCAACTTAATGAAATAAAATGACAAGTCAAGATTAGAGAAAAAAGGATAAAAATGAATGAGCAAAGTCTCCAAGAAATATGGGACTATGTGAAAAGACCTAATCTACGTTTGATAGGTGTACCTGAATGTGACAAAGAGAATGAATCCGAGTTGGAAAATACTCTTCAGGATATTATTCAGGAAAACTTTCCCAACCTAATAAGGCAGGACAATATTCAACTCCAGGTAATACAGAGAACACCACAAAGATATTCCTCAAGAAGACCAACCCCAAGGCACATAATCGTCAGATTCATTAGGGTTGAAATGAAGGAGAAAATACTAAGAGCAGCCAGAGAGAAAGGTCGGGTTACTCACAAAGGGAAGCCTATCAGACTTACAGCAGATCTCTCAGCAGAAACCCTACAAGCCAGAAAAGAGTGGGGGCCAATATTCAACATCCTTAAAGAACTTTCAACCCAGAATTTCATATCCAGCCAAACTAAGCTTCACAAGCGAAGGAAAAATAAAACCTTTTGTGAACAAGCAAGTAGAGATTTCACCATCACCAGGCCTGCTTTACAAGAGCTTCTGAAAGAAGCACTATGCATGTAAAGGAACAACCAGTATCAGCCTTTCAACTAATGGGCAAAACAGCCAGCTAGCATCAAATGGCAGTAAAAGCCAACACCCATCGGTATGCTGTATCCACACCCATCTCACATGCAACAATACACAAAGACTCAAAACAAAGGGACGGAGGAAGATTTACCAACCAAACGGAGAGCAAAAATAAATAAATAAATAAAAAGCAGGAGTTGAAATTCTCACCTCTGATAAAATAGACTTTAAAGCAACAAAGATCAAAAGAGGCAAAGAAGGACATTACATAATGGTAAAAGGATTAATGCAACAAGAAGAGCTAATGATCCTAAATATACACGCACCCAATACAGGAGCACCCAGATACATAAGACAAGTTCTTAATGACTTATAAAGAGACTTAGCCTCCCACACAATAATAGTGGGAGACTGTAACATCACATTGTCAATATTAGACTGATCAACAAGATAGAAAATTAACAAGGATATCTAGGACTTGAACTCAGACCCGGAACAAGTAAACTTAATAAACATTTATAGAACTCTCCACTTCAAACACACAAAACATACATTCTTATCAGTACCATATCACACCTATTCCAAAAGTGACTACATAATTGGAAGTAAATCACTCCTCAATAATTGCATAGTATTTCATAGGTTTAAGTGAAATATTGGTTGGCTGCTTGTTTGTTATTTTCTTCCCTTATTCCTTCCTGTCTCCATTGTTAAGCACAATTATTGGCATAAAAGAGGTTTCAATACCTATTTTTAGACTGCATTCTAGCCTGGGCAATAAAGCAATACTCCCGTTCTCTCTCCCTCTTTCTCTTCCTTTTTCTTCCTCTTCTTCATTCTTTTTTCTCTTTCTTTCTTTCTTCCTTTTTTTCTTCTTAAAAAAATAAAATAAAATAAGAAAACAGCAGATTCTCTCTCTCTCTCTCTAAGCAGCATGACTATCAAATATGTTTTAGAAGAGATTTTTGCATTGGGTACCAGGTTGGACTAAATGCCTTTCAAAGTCCTTCAAAGAACCCAAGATTAAAAGTTTAGATTTTGGTAGAGCCTCAGATCAGGGGTGGACTGTCTGCTTTTTTTTTTTTAAATTTGAACTTGCAAACTCCAACGTATATCCTGATGCATAAACTATTTATGTACACTTTTCATTTTGACGTCCAAAAAAAAAAAAAAAAAGATGACGCCAGGCAGCCTATACCCACAAAGTGCTCAGGTAGGTGTTTCTTAGAAGATGAAGGTGCAGTTTTTCTGCACACCACCTGGGGGCAGCAGTGCTACCTGTATTTTACAATTGCTGAAACAGAAACTAAATAAAACGTGGAAAGTCAATATCGAGCTATTGTTTCAGCAAAACTGCATGGTCTGCATAAGAGCATAAAAATTATAATGCATTGCAATTTGTCAGATAATAACAGTTCCAGAGTTGAAATGTCTGAACTTGATGGGCATGTAAGAAATAAGTAAGTCTTAAAATTTCATATGTCTTAGCAAACATGTTATTTAAAATAAATGTCATAGGAATCCAGTTGAAAATATTAGTAAACTATGTATTTGTCATTTTGTGCAGATCACAAACATCTGCTGCGAGCAAGGCCTTCAGTCCCTTGCCTGAACTAGATCTGGTGCTGCCCTGAGAGGCCACTTGTGCTTCTGCCTGCTGAGGGGTGGGCGTCTTTTGCTCACACCCATCCTATCCTGGGCTTAGAGATAATCCTGTTTGTTCCTTGCCATCACTTTCAAATCTTTATACTCCTTCTCCTGCCCTCCTCATGTCCCCCATAATCCCTGCCTAAAGAAAAAGCTTTGTGGCCCATGCTGTAGACTGTGGCACCAACCCCGACCCTTAGAGGTCGCCTCTGAGGCCACTGGCCTCATACCCTGAAGATCTCAGCATCTGGCCACTTAGCAGTCTGTCTCCCAGCCCTGCTTCTGCTGTAATTCATTAGGTGTGCATATTCCCATGGATAGTCCCTCCAATGGCCCTTCAGCGGCTCCCTCCTCTCCTACAGGCTCCTGCTGTCCACAGGATTCCAGGAGCCACTTTCCATCACATCATAGACAGCGTCATGATCATAACTGTGACCCTTGGTAATCTCTGTCAAGCATCCCACCCCCGACCCCACCTCCTATTTTCCGGCCATGCGCCTCTACCTCAACAAAAGTTTGATCCCCCGGGACCTACACCTCCCTGATGCTGGATTTGCAAGGGTCCCTCCCTTCCTCCTTATCCTCGATTCCCTCCACACCAGCTTGGATTCCAGAGCCCACCATTAATCCTTCCCCTCCATGTGCATTCAGTGCTTTTGCCCATTCTCCCACAGTCATATTAGCCAGGAAAAACCCGAAACCCCATTAAACCCAACTCTGCCAGTCCCTCACTGCATCCTTGCACCTGAATATACTGGAGAAAACTCCCACCTGGTCTACTGGCTGCACTTGAATTTAGAACCGCTGACCTCAAGAGGGCCCTCCGAGCTACCTGGAAATCCTGGGTTCACCTGTCACTTTAGTATCCCTCTATCCTAGGAGACTATGTCATTCCTACTCCTCTCCCCTCAAACTTTCAACCCTTCTCCCAGCCTTACTCTCATCTGATGACCTAACTTGCTTTTTCACTGAGAAAACCAATCAACAAAGGTCATCGGCATCTACTCACCTCCCCGTGTCTAGACCCCCATCTGGCCTTCCCTCCTTTTACTGCAGACGAACTGTTTGTGCCAACTGTTCATGAACCGACCAAGGCCAAATCTTCTGGGGCACTGAACTCATCCCTTTTTGCTGTCTCAATTCTCTCCTCTTCCTCCAGGGCATCACGGGATTTGCCCTCTCCTGGATCACCCTGTCAGGATATAAATAAGCAGGCACTTATCTCATCCTGGAAAAAAGAAAGATAGGAATGGAAGGAGTGAGGGAAATAGGGAAGAAGGGAAGGAAGAGAAGAAGGGAGGGAAGGAGGGAGGTGAGAGGAAGTGGGGGAGGAGGGAGGAAAGAAGGGAGGGAGGGAGAGACAAGAGAGGGAGGGAAGGAAGCCTTTCTAAACCTCACCCTCCAACTTCTGCTCTGTATCTCCTTTGGGTGCTCTTTAAAGAAAACCTTCTTAAAGAGTTCTCTATACATGTCACTTCCACCTCCTCACCTCCCATTTCTCTGAAAATCTCTCTGTTCAGGCTGTCACTCCCACTGCTCCGCCAAATCTGCTCTGGTCGCAGCCCCCACTGCCCCACACACCGCTGAAATCAGCCCCGTGGTGACTGGCCGCCCACAGCGCTGGGCACAGCTGGTAGCCAGCTCTCTGTTGAAAGGCTTAATTCCTCTGACTTTTAAAACAACGTTCCTTCCTGACTCTCCTCTTGATTCCTGAAAGCACTTTCCCGACAGTCACTCCTCATCTCCCTGAGTGCTCTCAGCGCCAGTGCGGCCTTGGTCTCTTCTCCTGCTCGCACCTTGTACCTGAGTGATAGCTTCTGCCTCCTGGCTCTCATTGCTGTCCCTCTATTGACGACGACTGAATGGAGTCTTTACCCTGGAGCCCTCCCTCTTAACGTGCGTCTCCAGCCTCCTACGCACACACCCACCCTGTTGTCATCCTTCACTAAGGAGAGCACAGCTCCACCAGGGCATAGGTTGCTCTGTGCTGCTCACTGCGCAGTCCTCACCACAAAAGCTGAGCCCAGTATACAGTGAGTGCTCAAAAGCCAGTAGGCAAATGAATGAGTAGGTGCACCTAAAAATAGCAAATTCCTAGAGCCCTAAAAATTTGGTGTCACATATAACTGCTTCTTATTATCAATTTTAGCATGAGAATTTAAAATCCCACCTGCCCCTAAAAACTGTGCTCATTACGAAGTCCTCACTGGTGTACAGGAAGAGGGCAGGAACTATGTTTCTTTTTTCTTTTTTTTTTTGAGATGGAATTTCACTCTGTTGTCCAGGCTAGAGTGGATCTCGGCTCACTGCAACCTCCATCTCCAGGGTTCAAGCGATTCTCCTGCTTCAGCCTCCCGAGTAGCTGGGAATTACAGGCGTCCGCCACCACGCCTGGCTAATTTTTGTATTTATAGTAGAGACGGGGTTTCATGTTGGCCAGGCTGGTCTCGAACTCCTGACCTCAGGAGATCTGCCTGCCCCAGCCTCCCAAAGTGCTGGGATTACAGGCGTGAGGCACCGTTCCCGGCCAAGGGAATTACTTTTCACCAGGGTTTGCTGCAGTAGCATCTGGAACCCAGAGGAGGTGAAGCTGTGACGACAGCTCTTCTGAGAAGATTCATCAACACCATTGCATGTTCACACTGGGCCTTTTCCTCTCCACATCCCTTTCGCCCTGAATATCTGAGCTGAGCCTTCGTCTCAGGACTTGGATTTTGCTCCATGGAACGTGCAAGTCCAGCAGCCTTCAGTCACCTCAGACAGAGCCAGTTTGACCCAGGCCGTCCTGTCCGTGTTGATTAGATCAGGGTCCCCCCCACCCCTAGATGGTCATGGGCAGCCTGTAGGCCACACAGTCAACAAGCAGGAGCTATGGAAAAGGATGACCACATTGAAAAATAGAACAATTTTTGTTTGAATCCTTCTTATATTTAAACTCCCAGATAATCTCCAACTGCAGTGATAATAACAGTGGCTACCACCTATGTTAATCACCATGAGAGGTGTTTCCTGTGAATTAATGAATTCCTAGTTCAGCAATGTTGCAGAAAAGTCTAATTTTAATAAGGTGGAAAATTCAAACATTCACCATCACCCTCCCTTCCGCAGGTTAGTGATCAATCCTGAAGGTCAGACGGTTCCAAGGCTTCTGACGGCTCATGGCTTCCAACAACTGGTATTTGAATGTGACGCATGTGCTCCGCTCTCACCCTGTTCTCGGGCCTCAGTTGCTCTCCACGAGCCCCTCATTTCTTTAACCCTCCACTCTGAAATCGAGCATATGTGCCCACAAGTCTGAGTTATTCTGCCTGGCATAGTACACTTGAACTACAGACACAGCAAGATGGCCTTTGACAGCTGGAGTCCTTCAGGGTGGGCACAGGCACGCCAAGTCAATCCCCTCTGAGGCCCCAGCTGCACGTGAATTATAGCTCAGTGACTTTGCTACTTTTTTCTTCTAGTTGTCCAGAGGGTAACTGCTAGCATCACGCATATATGTGCGCACACAGGCACACACACACACTTATGCACACATACAGGCGCATGTGTGCACGCGCAGATGCGTACTGTCTCACACACACACACATACCCTCTTTCCAGTGGCAAGCAGCTATTTCTCCGTGTAGCAGCATAGGCTGTCCCCTAAGGAAGGAACAGTTTCCTAACCATTCCTCGCTCTGTGAGACCACCTTGTGCACAGTGCGGTTAGTGCTTCACAAGACTTCACAGGATTTTGCAGAGTAGGGGTGGTTCCTTTTGTTTTTCCCTTGGCGCATTTTCAAATTTGCTGACTGGGTGCTAGAAATAAGAACAGAACTTGAACAGCCAAGCAGAAACTTCTAAAGGACCAGTCCATAGCCGCAGAGAGACTCAGTGGGAGATTCTGATTCCTTTTTTGTGAGAATCCAGTTAAATTATTTGACAAGGTGACCCCCAGTCTTACCCCCGGTATCTGGTTGAAATGCAGGCCGATGGCTTTTCCTTCCAGCTGACATTATACACAGCAGGTATAGAGAAGGCAGCGTTCAGTCTATCCCAAGGAAATGCTATCTTTTTCTCAAGGGATAACGCTTCTGAGAGTCCTGCTTCGGGAACAGTCAGGCCTTGCATGACACGGGGGAGCTGAGAACACAGCCAGGGCCCTGAGAAGAGTTGGCATCTAGGAAAAATGATGCAAAAGCCAGTGTTGACAGCTGGTGTCTTAAAGAAAACCCCCGAAACTCTGATTCTACAAATACATATTATCCCAATGAGGAAATTAGGAGCTAAGATACCCAAAACAGAGAATGTCATTGAATCAAGGAGACCTCTGAAACACTTAGGAATAAAAGAGACATGTATAAAGCCGTGCAGGTAAAGCTTGTAGTCAGATCAGTTCAGTGAGGTCTGTTCACGGGTCAGGAAAATGGTGCACAGTGAAGGCAAGAGACGATGTTAGGGCATATTCACGGGAATCCTAGGCTGGTAGAGCTCAACCGGTAAGGCAAGTGAGCTGCAGCATTATTTGTGGGGTCTGCTGGGTGGCAGGGCCCCTGCTACTGGTTGGGGCATAGGTAAGGGCCACAGTCCTTTGGAGGGAGTTGGGTATTCTGCCTCAGAGGCCCCCTAAAAATAACACATCAAGCAAAGGGACGAGGGAGGTAGTGCTGGAGCAGTGCAGCAATCCAGGTGTCTCTGGAAGCCCTCATTTGCTAAACAGAAAGCTATGCCAGGAGTCTACTATCAGGAGTGTTTAGTAAGCAACAAAAGGTGTTGCTACTGAGAACCCGGGTTTAAGCAAATGTGCCAACGTGAACATTCAGAGAGAAACGGGCCTGTCGTCTTAGGTGAATAATAGTTAAAGGAGGGAACTCTGGGTTGTCATCAAACATGAACCATAGAAAGCATGATGAATACTCACCACCAGCAGCTTTCCTGTTATTCTGGGACTCGGAAGACAGCACTGGCAGCCCCCTCGCACTTGGGAGGCCATGTGACTAGGTCTGTCTGAGGAAGGGTGGGCAGAAATGGCACGGATCATTTTCAGGTGGAGGCAGTGAAGAAGCCATGCCTTACTCTGCTGTGTCTCTGGCCAGAGAAAAAAAGATGGATGGAGCTGGAACCCTGAGTCTCTGTATGGAGGTCATGACCTTGAAGAGCAGACCAAACCCACAGTGAAGTGAGAACTCACTCTTCTGTGTACGGTTGTAAGACGTGGGGCTTGTGTATTAGGCTGGGGCATAGTCTAAACTAACCTAACTAATACAGCAGGTTTCAAGACATTCTGAAACTCATTAAAGTATAAGCCCATGCCTAGAAAGTCCAAGAGAGAAAAAAATCTCACATCATTAAAGGGTCTTAAAGAAAACCCCCAAAACTCTGACTCTACAAATACATATTATCCCAGTGAGGAAATTAGGAGTGAAGATACCCAAAACAGAGAATGTCATTGAATCAAAAAGACCTCTGAAACACTTAGGAATAAAAGAGACATGTGTAAAAATTGAACATAGAATATTTGACCAACCACAAATGCAAACGAAGAGCACTGAAATAAAGAATTGTTTCAGGAAAACCAGGACCTAAAAATAATGAAAACTTGTTGAGAAAGCAATGAGCCTTCAAAAGCCCTCAATTAGGTATGCTCAAAGAAAACTAACCAGAAAAAGGACGGCCAGCTAGGGCTAACAAAAGAGAAAGCGCAACCGCTCAGCTGCTATTTTGTTTCCAACTTCTCTCTAAGTGGAAAAGTAGAATAGATATTACAAAGCCATGGAACTTGAAGGGAGGTGAAACATGATCGGATTGTTGTGCTTGATGCTGGGCACGTTTTTTAGAAGAAATCTAACAAGTTAGCTCTATCCAAGGAGAAACTGTCAGAACAGTGAAAGGTCAGAATCCTCTTGTATGAGTACAGGTTGAGCTTCTGGGTGCAGCAGCTCGAACCTGTAATCCCAGCACTTTGGGAGGCTGAGGTGGGTGGATTACTTGAGCTCATGAGTTCAAGACCAGCTTGGCCAACATGGCAAAACCCTATCTGTACAAAAAATGCAAAAATTAGCCAGGCATGGTAGTGTGTGCCTGTGGTCCCAGCTACTTGGGAGGCTGAGGTGGGAGGATGGTTTGAGCCCAGGATATGGAGGTTGCAGTGAGCCAAGATAGTGCCATTGCACTCCAGCCTGGGCAACAGAGCCAGACTCTATCTCAAAAAAAAAAAGAGAGAGAAAGAAAGGGAGAGAGGGAGGAAAGAAGAAAGAAAGAAAGAGAGAGAGAGAGAAAGAAAGAAAGAGAAAGAAAGAAAGAAAGAAAGAAAAGAAAAGAAAGAAAGAAAGAGAAGGTGTAGTGGAGCATAGGGGTTGCAGTCATTGAGTGTTAGAAATATAACTCTTGGATTCAAGTGTCCAGAATCTAACTGTACCTGACCTGAGAGAGGAAAAAATCTACCAGCTCAAAGACTCACAAACTCTGGGCTAATATTGAGCATAGGAAGATCCAAGCCTTTGGGTGCTGTCTCAAATTCACCTTCCCTCCCTCCCCACTTCCTTCTGCTTTCTCTTCTTCCCTCTTCACCTGTCACTCTGCTTTCACTCTGCTTCCATTTTGGGCAGGCACATTCTATGTGGCAAAAAACAAGACCACCACAGTGCCAGACTCACAGCCCCCTCCCTCACGGTGGGACGTGTTTCCAGATAGCTCCAGCAAAGCCACTTATGGTACCTCTGAGAGGCTCCCATGAGTCACATTCTCTTTATTAGACCAGTCATGTGTCCAGGATGATGACATCATCTGATTTGCTGGCTCATCCCTGTGCCTACAGCGGCTGGAGAGAGAGAATCCCCAAAGCATAAACACAGTGGCGTTGCCAAGGAGAGGGTAAGGGTCTCCAAAGTACAAGATGCATAGCTGGGCACTGTGGCTCATGCCTGTAATCCTAGCATTTTGGGAGGCTGAGGTGGGTGGATCACCTGAGGTCAGGAGTTCAAGACCAGCCTGGCCATCATGGTGAAACCCCACATTTAAAAAAAAAAAAAAAAGTACAAGATGCTGGCCTGGAAAAAATGAATAAAACATGTTCCATAAAATACATTTCAAAGGTTTTCATATGGCAGGTTATTTGATTTGAAATACTCATTCCTAGGCAGTAATAGTCCAAGTTGCAGAGATTTTTATTTAATCTAGGAAAACCCTTTTTTAAAAAAAAAAAGGGAGAGGGAGGGGGAAACTGTTTAAAACAGAAACAGAAAAAGAGAAATACAGAAAAACAGAAAAAGAGTAGAAACATTCTTCTTCATACGGTAAAGAGCATGGTTATTCACCTGAGATACTGAGGTGGAATCCTTGCTTTGAAAGAGGCTGAGTCGGTGGCTTTCAAAGTCAGTTTCCACACCGACATCAAAACCCTAGGATACTATTGCATTGTTCAAAGACAAAAGAAAGCACATAACCAGAAGTTTAACCAGGAAGGCCAACCTCAGCAAGATTCAGCTGTTAAACAAATGTTCTTTTCTTCCCCCACACCCAGGATAGTTATAAACCTACTGTGGGTTTGCCATTCTCTGGGTACCAGTACAGTTTACTGGCTAAGGAGCTCTGAGATAGCTTCCTTGTGGACACAAGGAAACTTAAAAGTTATTACTTAAAAATGAAACTTTTTTTTTTTTGAGACGGAGTCTTACTCTGTCGCCAGGCTGGAGTGCAGTGGCACGATCTCAACTCACTGCAACCTCCGACTCCCTGGTTCAAGCAATTCTCCTGCCTCAGCCTCCTGAGTAGCTGGGATTACAGGCATGAGCCACCAGGCCCAGTTAATTTTTGTATTTTTATTAGAGACCAGGTTTCACCATGTTGGCCAGGATGGTCTTGATCTCCTGACCTTGTGATCCGCCCACCTCAGCCTCCCAAAGTGCTGGGATTACAGGTATGAGCCACAGTGCCCAGCCTGAAAATGGAACCTTTCGACATATGATTTTAGTTTTGCTGCTCCTGAAAGTGTGAGGTGCTCCCCACACTTCATGGTGATGTTCCTGAACATAGGATCATGCCCACCCATTCTGTGCCCTGCAGCACCTGGGCCCCTGACATGGAGTTGCTCCCATCAGACGCATTTAATAAATACTGGTTGGATTCATGCGTGAATAAATTAGTTGTCTGACTAATTAATGAAAAGCCTTACTTAACATTAAGATGGAATGAGCTCATGAGATAAGTGTTTCTGGAAATGAGGTAATTATAAGCCTTTTGTTCTATTTTTAATGGCTAAGAGATACCTTAGAACTTTTTAATTCAAAGTGAGGCCAGGGGCTGTAGTTCACACCTGTAATCCCAGCACTTTGAGAGGTGGAGGTGGGCGGAGCACCTGAGGTCAGGAGTTCCAGACCAGCCTGGCCAACATGGTAAAACTCTCCTCTACAAAAAAAATACAAAAATTAGCAGGGCATGGTGGTGGGTGCCTATAATCCTGGGAGGCTGAGGCAGGAGAATCGCTTGAACCCGGATGGCAGAGGTTGCAGTGAGCTGAGATCACACCACTGCATTCCAGCCCGGGCAACAGAGGGAGACTCTGTCTCAAAAAACAAACCAACCTAAAAAATCCAAAATGAATTATGTCATACACCAAATTCATTAAACAAATAGTCCAGTCTTAAACAATGTGAGTAGCTCATTGGTAAAGATCTGAATGCTGCTGATAGAACTTTGTAGAACTTTAAATTTATTCCATTATGTAACAGTTTGTGATTAAAGTAAATAAACAAAAATTTTGGCCCAATTGTCCACGAACAATTTTCTTCAACATAATTATCAGACATCCATCTGAGTTACTTTCTCTATAGTTGCAGTGAACTAGTTAGCACTAAGCTTGAATTTCACTACAGTCCTGTGTCTGAATTGGTATCTGACTTTTCCCCTTTTCTATAGAATTTCCCTCTTGCTGCTAGTTGAATACTGTTGCCTTGATTAAGTGCTTTTACCCTGGAAATGGTTGGCTTTTTACAAACTATTTATTAAGCTAATAAGTGAGCTTTTTTTTTCCAAGGCTAACTGGAAATAACAGAACTCTAGATTTTCTTCACTAAGAATTTCAAAGATTTATCTCTCAAAAGCTACTTAAATGTACTTCCTTCCTCTGTGTTAATTATAGTCCATACTTCAGAGAGGAGTTCAGTAGATGGAAGAATCAAAGTAAACTCTATTTATATGCCGTTACTTGTCTTTTTAGATTTTTCATGTTATTCTTAAGAATAACAGATGAAAGGGAAATTTTGGGATGTTCCCAGGTGAATATCCATGTCCAAAATTCCAGGCTTCTCACTTGGCTTGAAGTTTTTATTATTACAATTTCCAAACGTGATTTTATTTTCTTTCCCTTTGATTTATTCAACCTCATAAAGAAAATCCTCTGAAATTTACAGAGAGAGAGGACTGTTTGTTCAACGGTAAGGCCATGGTGCTGTTCCACATTCTTGAGCCCAGAATAAAATGAACGTATGAGCAGACAGACAAAGCCTCCTTCTGGAGTTTCGCATTTGGATCCATCTTCCCTGCAGTGCTGCCTCCCCTCTCCTTCCTCTTCTCTGGGGCTACCTGTGCCTCTTCCTGCCCTTGCCCTCCAGTTGTCAGCATGCTGCCTTTTTGGAAATCATTTGAGTAAACTAAATTTTACAACAGAAATTATAACAGCTTCAGAGAGGGTTGATCCCTCCACTACCTGTTGCATCTAATTGAAGACAATTCATTGGCAATAGATGCAATAGGTGGTGGAAGGGGTAGGAGTGGGGTCCTCCGAGAACTGTTTCCTGTGAGCTAGCTCAGCGTGAGCTCATGCCACGCCTAGGACTTGTCAACTCCGGGAGCCGAGGGATCAAGTTTCTGAGGCTGCAGGACCAAGGACCACTGTAAATCCAATATGGTAGGTACCTCTTGGCAGAGGCTGACTGCAGAAGAGCCCAGGCTTCTGGGTCCCACTCCTTTCCTTCTCATTAAAGGCTCCTTTCAGACTTCTACAGCGCTTCCTGGCAGCTGCCACCACCTTCCCCATCCTCCCAGACCCCTTTCAGTGCCTCAGCACCTTCTTCCTTTGCCCACCATGCCCCACCCACTGTGGTCACCAGCTGAACAACCACTCTGTGAATATTACCCATCTCCTCCCATACTGGCCTGCAAGCTCCTTTTTACTTTGTCTATCTGATCCTTATATACAGTGCAATGCACTAAGTACTTTTAAAATTAATTCATGAGTGAATGAATGAGCTCCTTATATTGGTTTGACTTGAAAGATCTTGAAAAATTGGGTCCAGATGTCACTCCTGATTAAATTGTATAATTAAAGCTGTCCCTACAAAGACAGACCCATCCATTTCCCAAACTGATGCTCACCCCCAAAGAGATCCACAGCCTACACAGCACCCTGTTAATTCCAGGCCTTAAGATGCCTGGAAGCCCAACGGGCATAGCTGAGGTTTGTGTGGCTGAAACTCATATTCTAACGTGCAGAGCCGCCTTTCGGGGCTGACGAGTCAGAGATCAGCAATTTTCAGCTAACAAGTTCTGAGGAACTAGTTCCCCAGTTCACCCCAGCGATTAATACTCTGCTATACCGGCTTCTTCCCATTTGGCCGGGAGCAGTGCTGAGCTGGGGAGAGTTGGTAAGAGAGATGTCTTGAGTTACGTTAATTCCCCAACCTAAGAAGGAAAGAACATTCAAACCTTCTTTTTCAAATAAGTCAAAAGAAGGTCAGAGAGACTAGAAAGTGATTTTGAAGAACATAAAAAATGGTTTTTTTTGTAAGATATTACAAAAGACTGCAGACTTGTGCTTAGAGCTGTAATCAAACATTATTCCTTCATGGCTGTGTTTTGACCAGAAGAAAGAGATTTAACATATCCCTTTACCCAGGGGTTGGCACATTTTTTCTACAAAGGTTTAGATAGTACATACTTTAGGCTTTGCTAGCCATATGGTTTCTGTTGTAGCTATTCAACTCTGAGATTGCAGCATAAAAACAGCCATCAACAAGACATAGAGCAACATGCATGCTTCTGTTCCAATAAAACCCTGTTTACAAAAGCAGGTGGCAGCCTGGATTTGGCCCACAGGCCATAGTTTGCCAACTCCTTCAGCTTGTGTGTAGGACACAGTTGTACTTGGGAAGCTGCGTTATAGACTCAAAACAGATAACAGTTTAAAAATACAACACAACTCTTCACTGAGAACCCATCAGAAATCAAATGTAGGATTCTCTGTTACTAACCTCACATACACAAGATTCTCTCTGTTTAGAACAGAGTTTCTCAGCCTCTGTTAACATTTGGGTTGGATAATTTTTTGCTACAAGAGCTGTCCTGGGCACTGGCAAGATGTTTAGCTGCATCCCTTGCCTCCACCCACTGGATGCCAGTAGTACCCTTCTGCTGCCAAGTTATGACAACAATAAAGTGTTTCCAGACGTTGCCAAAGAGCCCCAAGAGAAAATTGCCCCCCACCGAGATCCACTGATTTAGAAACACAGACAAATGCAATCTCGTCCAAATGGCAAGCTCAAGGTTTCAAAATACTGAGGAACCAAACTGTGCTACTATAGTGAATGTTCATTGTCAACAGAAAACTTCTCATCCTGCAAGAACCATTTCAATGATTTTCCTTTTCCATGATGCTTTCTATGTGTGCTGACTTCCCCATTGCCACAGAACAAACATCACAGGAAACTGTAGCATAACAGGACCCTTCTGAAGACACCTTAGCCCAGTGGGCACGTCTATAATGGTACGTAGGGAAGGATGGTTACTAACAAGGCCTCATGAAAGAGAATGGGGCCTGCAAATGATACCAGCATTGGGCGCTCATAACTCTCCTGCGCCGGCAGCTGGGATGGTGAGGACAGGAGGGACCAGTGTCACTGCTCAGGCTGCCTGGATTGATGGCAGATACAGTGCACGCTGTTTCCGCAGAACCACAGCCAGCAGGCTGCCAGAATGCACACACCACGTGGGCTCACATCGTGCACACAAGGTACTCACGAATGCGCATGATAACTGGCAGGTGCTTAGACAATGCCTGGCCAAACCCTGAACGTCTCTGTGCTCTCCACCCCGTCCCAGGCTCTGAGATGTGGATGCTGATCCTGCTCCCACCCTCTGTGGGCCCGATTTTCAATAACAGAGCCTCTGCCTCATGTCCCTGCTCCTTTGTCCCTATTTTATCCCCAAGCCAAGCTGCTCACATTCCTGTGTGACTGGACCCCAAAGTAGCCCGGGTCCTCCCCAGCACAGGTTGGGTGTCTACTCTGAACATCTAGTCTTCTTGCGCTGTCCACCTGCTGAAAGCTGCCTGTCTTCTGTGGTTCCCTGTTTCCGTCTGCTGCTGGGCCACCCTCTGGTAACCCATCCACCCCTGTGGGCCTGTAGTATCTGGGCTTACTTTTCTGACCACTGACTACTATGACCTTTCTCTAAACTTCCCTAGTCAAACATCCCTGCTGACACCTGGAAACATTGCCATTGTTGGGAAAGCATTTTTGGCTGGAGCTAGTTCCATGCCAAGGATAAGCTAAAGCTGATCTGTAGAATACATTTTCCTGGAGGGGAATCAGGCTGAAGGATCTGTACTAGGTTTTCCATCAAAGTTTGTGAGATCACTGGAAGAGACACCTGGTCCCAAGCCATACATGTTAAAGCATGCTGTGACCCAAGGAGGCATATGGGGGAGGAACAGGAGGATGGCATCCCTTCTTGGCACCCTGGATGCCAGGAGCAACTCCTAAGAAAGGTTATGCTGCACCCCCTCACTCCCTCACAAACCACATTCATCTTCCAGCCCAGGGTCCTCAAAGTGGGGGCCCCGTTCATCACCTGCAGCCTCACCTGGGAACTTGGTAGAAATGAAAATTCTTAAGCCCTACCCTAGATCTCCTGAATCAAAGACTGTTTTATAATTTTAATTTTTTTTTTTTAGATGAAGTTTCACTCTGTCGCCCAGGCTAGAGTACAGTGGTGTGATCTCAACTCACTGCAACCTCCACCTCCTGGGTTCAAGTGCTGAATCAAGGACTCTTGACAAGGGGTCCCAGCATCTGTGTTTTGACAAGCCCACCAAGTGTTCCAATGTATGCCCCAGGGTATAATCACTAAGGAAGGAAGGAAGGGAGGGAGGGAGGGAAGGAGGGAGGGAAAAAAAAGGAAGGAACGGATGAACAAAATAAGGAAGAAAAGGGAGGAAGGAGGCCCTGGGTCCCCTTCACAACACTATGCCGTTTGAATCTGAATCTCCCTGAATCTCCTGTGGTAGGAGTCAGATCATCATGCACTTATTTTTTAAGCTCTCAGGTGATCTCAATGTACAGCTGATGTGGAAAAGTATTGATCAAAGCCAGTAATTCTGAACCCTGGCTGTACTTTACAAACACCTAGAGCTTTGAAAAATCCAAGTGCCCCAGGGTGCACCTGAGACCAGTCACATCAGAACCTCCAGAGGTGGGACTGGGACATATTCTACACCACCCAGGAGATCCCAATGGGCAGCCACACTTGCAAACCATGACTTTAGGCCAGGCCCTTCCCACTCCATGCTATCTTTAGCAAATGGGATGAATTGGATAGAGATGAAGTCCCAGAAGTAAGCATCACACACATGGGAGTTTAAAATCAAGCCAGTAGGCCCAAGTCACAGTCTCTGACATGGCCAGGCCTCACCAGGGCTGCGAGAGGAAGAGGAGGAGGAGGAAGAGGTTCTGGCAGCAGAGATTCTGGTCACATCTAGCTTTACTCTGTGTAGCACATTGGGCCTTAGTTTTGAAAAAAAAAGGGTTGATGAGTAGGTTGGTCTCACAGTTGGGGCAACAATTAAAATAAATAAAAAATGAAAATTGAATAATTAATCAATCAAAAAATTAAAAACCACTGGTGTAATAAACCTGATTAACACTGAGTACACCCCAGGTGCCAGGCACTAATCTAGCGCTTTCCACAAAATCCCATAATACCTCAGTTATACAAGTTGTTACAGAAAGGAAATCTAAGCACACGGCGACCAAGTACCTTTTCCAAAAGGACTTAGGGAAAAAAGTGTGGAGCTGGGTTAAATCCAGGTAGTTTTTGTGAAGGTCCCCTGGATACCATTTCAGCTTTGCCAGGAATAGACTGACCTTCAGCAAATCACACTGCACCTTGGTTTCTCACCTGTCAAATGGGGGTCATGGAGTTAGAGGGAGTTGTCTGTGGAAGAAAATTTTTCCATGGTCCAGAGGTGGGAGATGGTTTCGGGATGATTCAAGTGCATTACATTTATTGTGTACTTTATTTCTGTTATTATTACATCGTGATGTATAATGAAATCATTATGCAACTCACCATATTGTAGAATCAGTGGGAGCCCTGAGTTTGTTTTCCTGTGACTAATGATATTATGTGGAGGTGATGGGAGACACTGACAGATCATCAGGCATTAGACTTTCATAAGGAACATGCAACCTAGATCCCTCACAATAGGGTTTGTGCCCCTATGAGCATCTGACAAGAGGCAGAGCTCAGGTGTTAATGTGAGCAATGAGAGCAGCTGTAAATACAGAAAAAGTTTCCTCACTCACCTGATGCTCAACTCCTGCTGTGTGGCCCAGTTCCTAACAAGGCACAGACCACCTGTCCGTGGCCCAGGGGTTGGGGACCCCTGCTGTAGAACCAAGTACTCTTTTGTGAAGCATCCACTCTGCTCTCAATTGACCTGTCATAGCAGCAAATAAAAAAGAGAGGGCGCTGCTGACCCATCATGGCAGCAAATAAAAAGGAGAGGGTGCTGCCTTGCAGCCCATCCCAAATGCCTGCATAGGTTATCTGAGCGTGAAATAACTGAGTCAGGCGGGTGGGGACAGCCATCAGCATATATTCAAGATAGATGGCTTCTATCTGCAACAGAGATGAGCTTTTTTTTTTCATGTAGATGACACTCCCTTGTTAAAAGCTGAATTAAAGACTAGTCAGTGAACCCCTTCTCAATGGCAAATTAACCTTCTCAGAACACCAAGTTTTTACATAGATGGTCCTGGAAAAGTGGAGAATATTCAATGCTCTCTCATTACCTTCATCACTGGGAATTGCAAAGAACATGGTTTGAGCTAAGGATGGGATTCTCAGGATGCAACATGATTCATAAAATAAACCAAGTTGTTATATTTAGAAAAGAGAAAATTAAGAGATCTTATCAAAAATCATAGATTTCACCTTCATCCCACCCCATTCCAAAATCCATCTCTTTGATACCTTTTTAAAGTCCTTGGACTTAACATCAGCTTCTCATCTATCCTGCCAACCTCACCCCCTCTTCCCCTGGCATTTAGAGCTTTTCCAATGCGCTCCCTCTTCCTATTGATTTAACAACCAGAGATTCACTTAGGGGTGTACCCTGGGTAAGAGCATGGGGCCCGGAGTCAGGCTGCTGGACTCCAACCTAGGCTCCACACTTCCTAACAGTGGGACCTCAGGGAAATCCTCAGGCTCCAGGTACATCCTCATCAGCAAAACGTGGAAAATGATATCACCAACTTCACAACATTACCATTGGGTTTAATGACTTAAAATACGTAAAATACGTAAAATACTTAGAACAGTG
Organism: Aotus nancymaae; assembly: GCF_030222135.1. NCBI lineage: Eukaryota > Metazoa > Chordata > Mammalia > Primates > Aotidae > Aotus > Aotus nancymaae. Next base: position 3,731,341 of record NW_026988570.1, on the reverse strand, counting down.
TCTGTCCCATAGACAGAATTCAATAAATGTTACTTTTACAACATTGGGAATTGTTATGAGTTCTCTGGGGAAAATATTATCTCCTTTGATTCAATAATTTTACTCCCAGAAATCAATGCTTATAAAACATAAAGAGATGAGGCTGAAGATATATATATATACATGCAAATGCATCAGTGAGCTTTTAATAATATAGAAAAACTTCTAAGTCCACACACTGTGCTAAGGGCTTTTCATGCATTATCTCATCTAATCTTCACAAAAATGCATGGTGAATATTATTATTCCCATTTTTATAGGAATAAAGAGACACAACGGAGTCAAAAAACTTATTCAATATTATATCCAGATTTGTCTAACTTCTATTCCCATGGTTTGAGCTAAGGATGAGACTCTCAGGATGCCACATGAATCATACAGTATAAACCATGCATTATCTCATGCAGAACTCCTACACTGTACTACAACATTTATAAACATTATAATACTACATATTTTCTAAACTATGATCCCACATTTGTTAATCTTATAAATATGTGACTGTGTGTGTGTGTTTGTGTGTGTGTGTGTGTGTGTGTGTGTGTGTGTGGAGAGATGATAGAGCTACAGATAGAGTTAAAGATATGGATAGAGAAACACACACATGTAGGGACAAGAGTTAAAGGCTATTCACCAAAATGTTTATATTGATTATTTAATAGGGATGGAAAACTTTATATTTTTAATAATTTTATTTTTCTGTATTTTTCAAATGCTCCTTATTACATTCAATTTAATTCAGCAAATATTTTTTAAGCTTCAATTATGTGCCTATCACATAGTAACATATAAAAAAGTATTACTCTTTTTAGTGCCATAGAATTGTACTTCTATTGTACATCTAATTGTATGGTAGAAACACAGAAAACAATACAAACTAGCAAAAATGAATGAATTATCTCTCTTATACAATTGGTAATATTCATCTACAATGCTCATCTTAATGTGTTATTCATAAGTTATGGTATGATATAAATGGCAAATAATAGCAAAGGCAAGTAAATAAAATTCTACTTCCGTGTTGCCCATGGGGAAAAAATGACTCTTAAAGCAGTCTTTCTGAAAAATTTCCCTAAGTCTGTGTTTCCAAATTCAGTGTCAGAAAAGGTATTTAACTCTCAGAGAGGGCAAAAAGAAACTCAACCAGAAAGAAAATTTTGATCGTCCCAAACGGAGGGAGATAGAAGAGAAAAAGAATGTGAGTTAATGAATGAAGGGCAAAGCACTGAGTCTGAAATGTGAGAGATGTGGGAACACCAGGTGCAGAAGCCACATCTACATCTGTGTGTCCATCATGTGGCACCCAGCATACAGGGCATCTGCATGCCTGGTCTCCAGATGAGTTCCTTCAGACCTAAAGGGAAGAAGTGCCGTCTCATCGTCAAACACACATTCACTGCCCACTATCTACAGCAGACTGCAATAGGGATCCAGATTCCAAAAGCGTGCTTTTTTCCTATGCTGCTCCCAGAAGTTCTTCCTAACCTATGATCTATCTCCTTGGTCTATTTTGCAAGTCAGAGTTGGAGGACATAGAAAGGGATGCAAGGTGAGTAGTGAGAAAAAGCAGGCGAAAGGATAAGGTAGGGAAGAGCCAAGGATGTTTCCCAAGAGACAGCATCTGAACCAGTAGAGGCATTCTCCTGCAGCATGAGTGAGCCTTGCCCAAGAACACCTGCAAAGCCACAACTACCTGTTCAGAGAGCTCTGAAGGGAATCCCTGTCTACTACCTCCAGAAACCCTGCCATGGCCTGTTATGGTGGGAATTTGCCTGGCTAGTAATAAAGAGGCAATTCAGGCCTGCTAGGAGAACCAGGTGTTCCCACTCCATGTCTTCCTGCAGTCAGAGACACCCCAGACAGCACTGGTCAGATGGCCTGGGCCCTCGCCTAGCTCAGCCGTGGGCTGCAGGCCAGACTGTGGTTCTTGCTTTGTGATGGAGTAAACTTCTTTGCCCCAGTTTCTCCATCTATAAAACAAGGACATCTGACTAACCAAATACTTTCAAGATACCTTCTAGATCTGGAGGTCTACGATTCTATAAACACCACCAAACACATGCGTTCTTCAAAGTCTTTATCATCAAATTAATGAAAACAGCTCCAAGTTTGACCACAACTCATGCTAGTGACATGGCTATTGCTGTCTCTCTGAGTTTCATGTGCCTCATCTATAAAATAGGAACACTAATATCCACACTTGCAGAGTTTTGTGAAACTCAAATCAAATAGGATTTAAATATCTAACACAGTAACTGCTACATAATAGGTGTCTACCCTTCCCTTTGTACTCAGAAATGTGCCACGTAATAATGAACTGCATATAGGACCACGGTCACATAAGATTATAATGCCGGCCGGGCGCGGTGGCTCACACCTGTAATCCCAGCACTTTGGGAGGCCGAAGCAGGCAGATCAAGAGGTCAAGAGATCAAGACCATCCTAGCCAACATGGTGAAACCCTGTCTCTACTAAAAATACAAAAATCAGCTGGGTGTGGTGGCACGCACCTGTAGTCCCAGCTACTTGGGAGGCTGAGACAGGAGGATTGCTTGAACCCGGGAGGCAGAGGTTGTAGTGAGCTGAGATCCCGCCACTGCACTCCAGCCTGGTGCCTGGTGACAAAGCGAGACTCCGTCTCAAAAAAAAAAAAAGATTATAATGGCATATTTTTACTGTACCTTTTCTAGGTTTAGATATGTCTAAATACATAAATTCTTACCATTGTGTTACAATGGCCTATTGTACTCAGTACGGTCACCTGCTGTACAGGTTTGTAGCCTAGGAGCAGCAGGATATTGTACAGCTGAGGTGTGTAGTAGACTATACCATCTAGGTTTGTGTAAGTTCACTCCATGATGTCCACAGAAGGACAAAATTGCACTTCTGAGAACATATCCACGTCATTAGTCAGTGCATGACTGTAAATGATTCCAGCGGTGATCGTTTGCTGTTGCACCAGGGTTCCTCAGCACTGTTGACAAGGGGGCTGGAGAGACCTCTGTTGCAGAGCTGTCCTATGCCCTGCAGGGTGTTCAGCAACTTCCCTGGTCTCTACCCACTCAACATCAGTAGGACACCCTCCCTGCATACTGTTGTGAACGCCAAAAATGTCTCCAGGCATTTTCCCTGAAAGCACAAAAGTGCCCCCTTTGAGAACCACTGGTTTATGTAGATCCCAAATGCACAAAAGAATGGGGGAAAGATGCCTCGCATAATGTCATTCCTCCAGTGAGAGCCAGAGACCAGGTGAGAACCCGTCTCTTGGGATCTCTGGTCCAGGTGTGACTGCCATTTCCTCTTGGGATTTCTGGCTCCCAGAGGGCAACAAAGCAAGGGAGGGAAGAATAAAGCTAATACACTGTGCATCTTCTATGTCCCAGAAACCATTATGGATGGCAACTGAATAATTGTACCAAGCAATTGGCAACCCAAATTCTTACCTTAAAGCAGGGGGATCCACTCTTTTGGATTTCCTGGCCTACATTGGAAGAAGAAGAATTGTCTTGGGCCACACATAAAATACACTAACACTAATGATAGCTGATGAGCTTAAAAAAAAAAAAAAAACTCATCATGTTTTAAGAAAGATTGTGAATTTCTGTTGGGCTGCATTCAAAGCCATCCTGGGCCTCATGGCCGCGGGTTGGACAAACATGCCTTAAGGGTATACTGAATTGATAATGGGAACAGTGTTTCAAAGCCCAGGTGAGAACAGAAAAAGTGCCTGAGTCTTGCAAGCTTTTGAGTTGGCTGTACATAAAAAGATAAACAGAATCCTGTCTTTCATCTAATTAGAATATAATCAGATTCATTCTTGCTATGGTTAGAGTCTGGCTCAGTGGCATGATTTCAGGTGATTGATGTGTCTGCCCAGCACGTGTTCATTCCCTCGCTTCCCCATGTTATTTCTGCATCAGACTGAATTCATTAGACTAGATTGGACTGAAATTCCATTTTTTCATTTGTTTCTCTTCAAAGGTATCGACACAGATAAATGGCTCTGGCATTAATCTTCCTAGAGAAAAGTCATAGCATAAACCCGCCCACACTGATGGTAGCCCACTTGGAAAATGTTTAACACTTCAGAAGAAAAAATAAAGAAGGACAGCCATTCATGCTGGCTTGAGATTCTGCCTAGGATGGCATGCTTCAGCAAGACAGTTCAGCTTCCCACGTTGTAGATAAAAGACATTTCATGAATTTGGGATGCTCTTTGTTGCCTCTGGTGTTAAAGGGAGTCACCGAGTCACAGGAGCAAGGTGAGCATGAAAGGGGAGGATGAAAAGACAAGCCAATAGCTGGAAAGAGGATGCGAGACAGGCCCATCAAGAATGATGGGGTGTGGTGGCGCATGCATATAATCCCAGCACTTTGGGAGGCCGAGGCAGGTGGATCATGAGGTCAGGAGTTAGAGACCAGCCTGGCTAATATGGTGAAAGCCTGTCTCTACTAAAAATACAAAAAATAGCCAGGCTGGTAGTCCCAGCTACTCGGGAGGCTGAGGCAGAAGAATCTCTTGAACCCAGGAGGCAGAGGTTGCAGTTAGCCAAGATTGCAGCACTACACTCCAGCCTGGGCGACAAAGTAAGACTCCGTCTCAAAAAAAATGAAAATAAAAAAGAATGACAGGGTGAGGGCTCATAAAGGGCCTTTCCAGGGGAAGTTTCTGGAGAAGAGAGGGAAAAGTGCAGAAAAGCAAGATTTACAAAATATTACAGTGCCAGTCACAGACAGGCAGGTAAGGGATGAAGGTGAGTATGCATTTGTAACACATACCCAAATCAACAAGCTGAACTTCCACATAAAACATAAGCTACCGGGGGGCTTTGGGTGAGGCCACTGGATATTTTAATGAGCTTAATTTATAAATGTTTGAGTGTAGATATCAGTAATGACAGAAATAATCATTACAAGCAACTCCATGTAGAAACATCCAGATGTGTATGCCATCAGATTTGAAGGGCATAGACCTACAGCTGGAGAAGCAACACAGCTCAGTTCAGAGCTTACTGTGTCCCATTTGTGGGGTATGTGAAAAAGCGCAGACTCAGAATAGCCGGCTGGGCACAGTGGCTCATGCCTGTAATCCCAGCACTTTGGGAGGCCGAGGCTGGTGGATCACTTGAGGTCAGGAGTTCAAGAACAGCCTGGCCATCATAGTGAAAGCCCACCTCAACTAACAATGCAAAAATTAGCCAGGCATGGTGGTGCGTGCCTGTAGTCCCAGCTACTCAGGAGGCTGAGGCAGGAGAATTGCTTGAACCCAAGAGGTGGAGGTTACAGTGAGCTGAGATTGTGCCGCTGCACTATAGCCCGAGTGACAGAGCAAGACTCCATCTCTAAATAAATAAATAAATAAATAAATAAATAAAATGTGTCCCTGTTGCTGTGTAAGCCCATTTCTTTTATTGCTTGGTAATATGCCACGGTGTGGATGTACCGTAATGTTTAGCCACGAACGTGCTGGTGGACGTTTGAGGTGCTGCCTGATTTTGGCTATTACGAGGAGAGTAGCTATGAACATTCATGTACAAGTTTTGTCATGGACGTATGTTTTCATCTCTGGTTAAATTCCTCAGGTGGAATCATGTAAGTGTATGTTTAAAATTTGAAGAAACAGTCAAACTTTTCCAAAGTGGTTTTACCAATTACATTCCCACCTGCATATGAGGAAATGCCAGCTGCTCTCCAACCTTGCAACATTTGGCGTGACCATTCTTTAACTTTAGTCATTCTAATAAGTATGGGTAGGGTATTAATTCCTCAAAGAGCTAAGAGCAGAACTACCATTAAACCCAACAATTCCATTACTGGGTATATACCCAGAGGAATATAAATCATTCTACCATAGACACCTGCATGCAAATGTTCACAGCAACACTATTCACAATAGCAAAAACATGGAATCAACCTAAATGCCCATCAATGATAGATTAGATAAAGAAAATGCAGTACAGACACCCCATTGAATACTGTGCAGCCATAAAACAGAATGAGATCATACCTTTTGCAGAAACATGGATGGAGCTGGAGGCCATTATCCTTAGCAAACTAATGCAGAACACAGAAAACCAAATACCACATGTTCTCACTTGTAATTGGGAGTTAAATGATAAGAACTTAAGAGCACAAGGAAGGAAACAACAGACAGTAGGGTGTACCTGATTGGGGAGGGGGAGGAGGGAAAGGAGCAGAAAAGATAACTACTGCTGCTGGGCTTAATACCTGGGCAGTGAAATAATATGCACAACAAAACCTCACGACACATGTTTAGCTATGTAACAAACCTTCCCATGTACCCCCAAACCTAAAATAAAAGTTAAAAAGGACTTTGCACTTCCGCAATGACTAATGATGTTTAGAATCTTTTCATGTGCTTCTCTCTCATCTCTTTTTCTTCTTTGATAAAGCGTCTGCTGAAATCTCTCTATTTTTTGTTGGATTGTTGTTTTCTTATCACTGAATGTTCAGTCTTCATTCATTCCACAAATATAGATCGCAGAACCTACTACACACCAGGCGCTGTGTGCATCAAAGAAAAGGCAGAAAATATCTTTTTCCTCAAAGGCATGACATTCTAGGGAGTTAGTCTGCCATGGCGCTGGAAGACAATAGTGAGTCATGCTGCAGCAAATTGTATTTTTCAAAAATGGTGGTCCCAGGATTATTTCTGATCTCAATGATGTCCCAGAGGATTGCCACTCATGATCACAAGACGAAGCCAACTTCCCTTCCTGTGTCCCAGGTGGTCCTCTTGGCTGCCTTCATGAAGAGGTGCAGAAGTGACACCACAGGATTTTAGAGATTGGATCACAGGTAGGGTTTCTACCTGGTTTCTCGCTCTCCCTCCCTCTCTCTCTCTGTCTCCAGTGGATCATCCTCAGAGCCCATCCCCCATGTCATGAGAGCCTTAGGCCACATGAAGAGGTCACAGGTCCAAGCCAGCAGCCCTGGCAAAGGTCCCAGCAGACAGTCTGCATCCATTACACAAGTGAGTGAGCTCTCCAAGTCTCTCTAACCGAGCCGTCAAACTGCCTGGGAGGCTGGGTAGACCCAAGACAATGCTTCCCCGATAAGCCCTCCTCAAACTGCAGATTCATGAGTAAAATATATATTACTGCTGTTAAAGGTTGCTATGTTTGGGGATGATTTTTATGCAGCAACAGAAAACCGAAACAGCAGCCACATCAAAAAATAGCATTGTTATATTTAATGAAAAATAAAATGTTTGGTATTCTGAATAGCTTCTCCCACAATAGCCGGGTATATTTATATAACCACACACATATGTATTTAAATTTTAAAACATGTAAGTGACAACTATAAGTGTGTTCTCTTCATTTTACAAGCATTTGCCTTAGAAACTTAAGATATCTGTTTTGCAGCTAACAGTCCGTGAGTCTCAGAATTTCAAAGCTGAAAATGCTATTGGAGTTTATGGACTCTGGTCCTCATTTTACAATCTAGAAACCGGAAGCCAGCAATCTTTCTGTTTATCTTGCACACCCTGGAAAATAAAGATACACATTCTTCCTTTGTCACTGTCATTATAACTTTGCTGTTTGGGATGAATTATACTAAATGTGGTAAGTATATAATTTCCTTCCTTATCTAAGAAAACATTTCTGTTTAAGAAGCTAAATTTGTCTCCTAAGTTATTAAATTTCCAACTTACTCACTGCCTGCTGACAGTCCTACATGCCTCCCATAACTGAGGCTGGCGGTGAAGGCAGCAGGCGCCAGGCAGGCACTCGGGTTTACATGCTGGCTGTGCCACCCACTGCCTGTGTGACTTTGCTAAGTTCACTTCATCCTTTCCGGACTTACATTTCCTCATCTGTAAGATGAAGATAATAATATAGCATGTGATAGGCCTCATAGGATTTTTTGAAGAAAATTAATGAAATACCCTATATTAAAGCACTGGAAACATAGCTGATATTCAAAAAATGGCAGCAACTCTTCAACTCTGCCACCCACTCCAGCACCCACCCCTGGAATTCCATTCATGGATCTTTCTTACTGTGAAGACAAAGTAATTCATCTTTTTCAGCTCTCTTATTTAGCTTTTTCAAAAGTCCATGAGTCAGTGTGAGCCATCCAAAGGGTTTAGACCTCACTGGGATGAAAAACAGGAAGCATTAAAGTGGCTTAAGCAGACAAGAGACATATTCAAAACTTGCCTTTATAAATGATCTCTTGGAATGCCATGTGAAGACAGGATTGGGACGGGTGGCTGCCTGACTGGAGGACCAAAAATCTGTTAAGAGACTGTGCCTATAATGACGGTAAAGCATGTCAGTGGCCTCAGTTGAGTAGTGGCAATAGGGCATAAGTAATAGTAATTATTACTACAGCCATTGTTTGTTGGCATCTATGTGATTGTGGAAAGAGGACTCATCCACGGAGACAGAAGAGCATGAGAAAACTATATTGTTGCAGAAGCAGAGTGGTTTTAAAGGAAAAGTAGACAACGATAAGGAATTCTTTCTTTATTTTCTTTTATTTTTTTGAGACAGGGTTTTGTTCTGTCACCTAGGCTGGAGTGCAGTGGTCCAATCATTGCTCACTGCAACCTCAAATTCCCAGGCTCAAATGATCCTCCTGCCTCAGCCTCCTGAGTAACTGGGACTATGAACTACAGGTGCACACCATCACACCTGGCTAATATTTTAATTTTTTGCTCCTCTGAGTGTTGGAGGGGATGCTGCCTCAGCTCATGCATTTGCAACCACTGAAGTTTACTGAGGGACCAGCTTTCCACAAGCATCCCCCAAAGTCAGGCTCCAGACCTATGGAGGTCCACTCTTGAGAATGCCTCAACAGTCAACACTCAGAAATCCTCCAGGAGGTGAGATGACGCCTGAAAGTCCCCTCCCAGATATTTACTGCCATTCAGAGAGCCGACAGAAACAACCCAGTCCCACCCTCTGCTTTCTCTCAGTTCACATCAGACTCCCTCACTTCTCGAACGCAGGATCCAGAATCTCTGAATTGGATAAGGCCTCAAAGACCATCCAGTCTCATCCCTTATTTCACAGATAAGGTTGTGGAGATGTCAGCTGAAGTGGCTTGCTTGGGGTCATGGGTAAGAAAGTGGATTCAACTGGACTCAGTGTCTGGAAAGGTACCCTGGAAGTGGTGAGCCTGTCCTCCAGTGGAAGCTGAGAGGAGGCTGGACCCCAAGAGCCCTAAGCCTCAGGCATGAATTGAGCGGCTCTCCCTGAATGAGAAGATACATAAACTACCCACTAGTATGGTCAGAATTGTGATCTGTGAAACTGGGCTAAAAACAGCAAGCTACATTTAATCATTAAGACGTTATTTCTGTAACTCCTTCCCACATTCCAAATCTATTCAAAAACGTATTTGGATAATTAAAAACACTTGGTAAGTTTTTTACAATTCCCATGCAGCTTCGGGATGGTATCGCTAGACACATGTGCAGTCTAACTGAGCACTTGTTCAACCATACTCCACCAAGTCCTGCAATTACCGATGATAAGGCAAGTCACGCGCTCCTGGCCACAGTGGATTAGGCAGTCCCAGCACCCCGCTAGGTGCTTATGGGGAACTGTGAAAACACTTCACAAGAGCTGGGTCTTGAAGAAAAATAGGTCTTTCATGAGAAAAGAAGAACAATCAAATCAGATGGAAAAGATGGGCAAACAATGTACATCACAAAACTTTCAGTGTATAAGCACAACAAATCCACAGAAATCCATCCAAGTTCATGGAAACCGTGAAACTCATAGAAAGCTTGAAGTACACGCTGTCCAACTAAGACAGCCTTAGCTCCAGTCAATAGCAGTAATTTCTCTGGGTTCATGGTCCAGGGCAGCTGGAATTCAGAAAATCCAGATATTTACAACATGGATTAACAGGCTTTGGATATTTTGTTTCTTTTTACTTTTTTATTCCTTATTTTGTTTAATTAATTTATTTATTTTGAGACAGAGTCTTGCTCCGTCACCCAGGCTGGAGTGCAGTGGTGCAATCATGGCTCACTGCAGCCTCAACTTCCCGGTTCAAGCAAGCCTCAGCCTCCCAAGTAGCTGGGACCACAGGTGAGTGCCACCACGCCCGACTAATTTTACTTTTTTGTAAAGAGGGGGTTGTCATTATGTTGCCCAGGCTGGTCTCGAACTCCTGGGCTCAAATGATCCTCCCAGGAGGCCTCAGCCTTCCGAAGTACTGGGATTACAAGCGTGAGGTACTCCGCCAAGCCTGGGGTACTCCGCCAAGCCTGGATATTTTATTTGAAAGTATCTGAGCCTCACTTGCGGGACTTGTTCTTTGTAGCAGCAGGTAAGACGATACCCGGCGGTCAGGGTACAAAAAGAAACATGAGAAGCCCGGGTCCTTCCGAATTGAAGTTACTTCTTCTCAGGAGAGAACTTCCAGCTTCCTTTAGACTGTTAACAGAGGCTATAGAGAGTGGCGATTATGGTTAAATACTTGTTCCTTGGGCTCAAAAACCAGGGACATTAACGCGGACCTCACGGACCTGTGGGCATGGCCGAGCGCTCCTATTTCTTTCTGCAGTTCTTCCTTGGAACACACGGGGGCAGCAGAGTCTAGCCTGACCCTGAGCGAGGTACCGAAATTTTAGGGGCGCTGCTCAGCTCAGGGGTGGTAAGCCAGGCTGCATGATGTGCACATATGTATACACATATCTACACATACGTACATATACACATGTATATGTAAAATATATTCTTTCATATTTATATATACTTCAAATATAATGTATATACCTATATATATAATTATATAACCCATTTTATACATTCTCCATATATTATTCATGGGGAAGGATTTCTTTACATCTTTCTGGTCTACTCAAAGTTGTCTTTAATAGGCATGTATTTGTTAACTAATCAGAAAAAGAAAACAGAATTAACAAACTTGAAAGTGGAAGAAAATGCACATTAATGAAAATCAAGTATTTATATTGAGAGTTTTTTCTCACAAAAATATATTTCAGTTTACAAAATAATTAGTAATATAAGGACTTTAAGTAACAATCTCTATTCACGAATGTATTAGGCAAATGCCTTCTGGGCACTTCACATGTGTGTAAGGCACTCTTTTAGTTTCCAAAGATGGCAAGAGAAGTCAGATATAGTTACTGCCCACAGTGAGCTCACAGTCGAGCAGCCGTGAACCCCAGATGACGGTTATATCAGAGGCATGCACAAAATCCTTTGCAGACAACAGAGACAGAGGCCGTGAACTCTACGAAGGCCGAAGACCATGAGGCTCTACGCAGGAGCTGGGGGCTGATGGTTTGTCTTCAAAGGTTAAGTAAGAATTGACCAGTTAAAGTGGTGAGTGATGTATCAGACAGGGAACAGTCAAGACGAAGTTTATGGAGAGTTGGAAGAAGAAGTTGGCTGCAGGTAGAGTGAAGGGTGAGTCATGGGGCAGGGTGGTCAGACCAGAGAGTGAACAGCCCTAAACTCTAACTTGCACCCTCACCACTGCAATGGGACAGCCGGCAGAGGCTGTAGTTGAGGCCAGGCCTGGGCTCTGGATACAACTCTGCCAAGATAGGGCAGATTCGTGGTGGAGCTGGAAGAAGAGTTAAAATATGTTGGTAGGTTCTCTATTCCAATGACCTCCCAATTTTTTAAACTGCAATCTGCACTAAGGAATGCCTTTTACAATGCCACTCAATATACAGAAATATACAAGTATGTGTGGTGGATATTCATAAAATGCAAACATATATACAATATGTAATGCACTCCAACCTTGTTTGTTCTCTATTTCATTAATTGGGAGAGATTTATTGGAAATAGATGCTTAGTGCTGCAAATTAAAATCAGCACTGAGACAAAGGATCTTTTAGCAATGCAATTTTTACTTCCTGGACTGCAGGAAGGGTACTCTCACTAGCCATCTTGCCATGAGAGTACAATGAACAAAGGAAAAGAGATACACTTATCCTTTTTGCATTTTCAGTCATTCTTACTGCTGTATCTGATCTCTACTGGCTGGAGCCAGACCTCACAACCTAAACTAAAACCCAATTGGCTAACAACTTAAAACTTTTCTAAACAGGTAAAAGCGATGGAGAGCTGGGACATGCCCGTGAGCACGTCCAGCACAGATATCTTGGTTAAAGTACAAGGACATAGAATGTACTACATGCCTGTAAGCGTGGCATGTCTAACAGCTACGTAGGATCAGGCTTAACAAAGTTTTTAGCACCCTTGTTCTTTAACAAGAAAGGAAACTTTAAAAAGGAACTTTTCTACTTCCCACAGTTCATAATTCACTAGCAGGTCACATCTTACAGTTTGAAAATGCATTCTAAAATGGTTTCTCAACCTGGGACCTTTGACATTTTGGGCCAGGTGATCGCTGGTTGTGGGGTCTGTCCTGTTCATTGTACAGTGTTTAGCAACATACCCACTAGATGCCACCAGCTTCCCCTTCCCAAGTTCTGACAACCAATAATGTGCCCAGACATTGTCAAATGTCCCCTGGGGTGCAAAACTGACCCTTGGTTGAACACCACTGCACTAACCAAAGGGAAATAATCTGGTTTTGGGGAAGAGGACAATTGACCTCACATTCAGGAATGAGTGGCCCTACTTCCATGGGGGTCACTAGCCACCCACAAGAGAGAAGAAACTGACCAATCTCGAGTATGAATGACAGACAGGGATCTAGAGCCAGTGGCAAGTCCTGGCGATAAACAGATACGAACAGACATGCTGCAGACCTTGCCACACAGCCAGCACGCCACTGTGGTCTTCCCTCAAACACACTTCCTGCCTCCCTCTGCTCCAGCCCACCAAGCTTGCCCACCGTAGGACCCTTGCACATCCAGCTCCCTGTAGCACTCTTCCTTCCCTCTCCTCCTGCTGGGACCATTGAGTCTCTTAAAAGTCATTTTCCCCAAAAGGCACCCTCACCCCCCCCAACCAAATGACGCTCCCCTGATAAGCCTTCAAGACACCCTCTGGTTGTCACTTTGCATACTTACTGGAAAAGGCAGTTATAAAAGTATCTGGATGACTGTTTGCTTGATTTTATTTTTTTCTTTCCCCTCAAGACTGTGAAAGTCCTGAAAGCAGGGGTCTTGCCTGTTTGGCTCACCCAGAACAACAAGCAGACTTGCTAAATAAGTGAGTGGTACTGCCAGATGACCTCAGTATTGGTCCTATTTTTGTCAGCTTTGAGATTGACATTAATGCGCTACTGAGGCACTGATCTCCTGGGGCTAATTATTATTTATTTGCAGTAGGAAATGTTGAAAAGCTTTTTAAATAAAATAATGAAAATATGAATTTCTCACAAAGGCTGAGTTTCTAATAAAGAAATTATTCCAGCATTCATCTTGAGACTACATAATTAAGAAACAGTAATACTTGGATTTCTTTTTAAATTTGAGAAGTCTACATGAACCACTCTCTGCATGATTCTTTCTTTGATAATTGAAGCTGTAATTTTCTTTTTTCATTATTAGGAAAGCATTCTACATAACAAAATTGAATTTCTTTCAAACCATAAAATTATTGGAAAATAACATCCATCCTAACTTCATCTACATAACATAAAGTAGATCATTTCTGCTCAAAATTAATTCTCAATGTAAACAAGAAAAACAATAAACCAAAATTCACTTGTGTTTATTATGAAATAGATTTAACAATCAGGAAGTCCCAAGAGGAATAAAGGGAGATTCAGTGACAGGAACAGTGATTAAGTTAGCCAAGATGCTCAGCAGTAGGAGAATACACTATTTTTTTCCACTTGGCAAAGCTTAAATAATTTTTTAAGTGTCAGATTCTGTTCTCATTTTATCAGCCAAAGGAGGCTTGGTTTCCAAGCCTTGTATCCACCAGGAAATTGGAATTCAAGCAAACACATATTTCGAAGTTTGCTGCATTGAACCAGACACTAGAGATACAGTGATAAGTATGACATGGTCCATCTTAAAAACGTTTTTGGTGTTTGTGGGAAACATCCTGTACATTGAAATTAAGCAGCAAGAGCAACAACGCCCAGAAACTGCAACCCCGTGTGGCCCCGCTAACTCCACAGTAAGAGCCCTTATTTGTCTTCAGAATAACAGATGAGCACACTGCACACATGGTATTGTGTCCCACGTACATCAGCTTTCCACGTGCTGGCGTGGAAACAAGGAGTATCTTTTCTTCAGTTCGGTAAAGTAGTTCTCTAAATTTTAGAAATATGTTTTGCCTTTTGGGACCAATATATTTTTTCCCCTTGAACTCATTTATTCATCCTTTTATTTAACAAATTTATAAAAGCTTGCCCCGTGCCAGGTGCTGTGATACCTGCTGGAGACATAGTGGTGAAGAGACACAGGAGGTCCCAGCACATGGGCAAGACCCACACACGGGGGCACCAGGCGCTCTGCTAGTGCTCCACGTGCCTCACTCATCAACTCAGCAACTCAATGGGGCAGGCACTGTCCTGGCCCTGAAATGAGTGAGGCCAAGGTGCGGAAGTGAACGCGTGCATACTTGCGGTGCGACCTGGTAGAGCCAGAAGTTCTGTCTGCACACACCTGCCACAGGACCCTAGCTCTGAAATCCTCACGTCTCACTAGTTCACGTGCTACTGATCACACACATGCAGTCACACAGATAAACAGTCACATGCTGTGCAAGCTCTGGGAGGGGGACACACTGCGTCTGAGATTGTTTCAGATGGCAATGCCTGGCCTGATGAGGAAGGGCAAGGAAGGCCCCCAGGGGAAGCCCTGAGGCAGTGTGGAAGGCTGGGTGGGTGGAGCACATGAAATGAAGAGGGAGGGGGTCCAAGCTCAGCACAGATGCCAGGAGCCGGACCTTTGAAAACATATGGCCAAGACCCAGGAGGGCCTGGACACATGGAAGCCAGCTATTAATTACCAGAGATAGTGACATGCAGGTGAACATCTAGGGGGTAGGAGGTGGGGAAGGGTATTACAGACAAGGATTCCTACTCAGGACACTGCTCAGCTCTAGATAGTGCAAAGGTAAATTTTCCAAGGTAAATGCACTTTGTGAGATCTCAAGCACCATACAAATTCAGAATCACCCTTATTACAACATGGGGAAATTTTAATCACTACTAATAGATGTTCAAGTCCTAAGATCTTATAAAACAAGCCAAGAAAGCTACTTCTGGTCAATGTCAGGAACAAGAAAAGAAAAGAGAAAAGCAAGCCATTTGTGTACTGTTTCAAGCAAAAAGCAACAAGATGAATATTCTTCGCATGTCGCCTACATAGGCTGAAGGCTCCATCTCAAAATTCCACTTCACAGCCTACACCTTCCTCAGCCCCTGGGTTGACCATCCTACCGATACCGTATCTTCCCATTTTTCAAATCACTGGCAAGCGTTATTTGAGAATTGTGTTGTATTGGCTAGATTTGTGCCACCATGAGGAAGCTTGCAAGGTCTTTGGTGGTCAAGGTGATGGTGATGACTTACGCTTCCCTAGACCCCCAGCTCTGGCTGGGCACACCCAGACACAGGCAAACACTTGGAGCACTGAGGGTCTGTAGGCCTCTGCAATCACTGAGCATCTGAGACTCCTCTGGGGCCATGCATCCACCAGCTCTCAGTGCAGATCAGAAAAGGAGCCTCACAGAGACGTCTCATTTATTTTACATTCATTTACCTTGCTAATTTCCAAAGCAAAGTGCCTGAAGCTAGCTTAGCAACAAGTAGGCATGATGGCTGTCCCACGGCTGATTCTGAATGTGCTTTGTCAATGTGCTTGTTTTTCCTTCGTGCTACCTTTATCTTCAGAACCTATTAAGTTTAATCCCAGCAGTACTAATTAGAGGTGGCAACAACAGAAATCCTCTGCAAGGACTTTTAGAAATCTGTCGTCACTTCAGTAAGGACAGCCATGCTCTTCTTTTCATTCTTTGTCGCTTCCTTGGGCATTCCACAAGGAGCTAAACTCTGGTATTTAAAGAGCTGAAGGGCGCCTCCAGAACCAACCCCTAAACCAAGTAAAAAGAGTTTTAAGCATATGTAGATTCAGATGAGAAATCTGTGCAAGCGTGCCATGCACATCTCTTAAACTCATTTGGGAATTTCTGTGCATACTGTACTTAAAATTAAGTAAGATAAGCTGTTTTTAAATTGTGTCTTGGTGGCATTGAACCATAATTTTCTGCCTCCTCAGTGGAAGTTCCAGCTTGTAGTCATACAAGGAAATGTATCTGAAACTGCAGAGCTTCACTAGGACTACTGGGGAAGTGCAAGGTTAGGTAAATGAAAGTTGTCTCCAGGGTATGATGTCATCTGATGATCTTATGATGAACTCATGGTTTATTAAACGTGTTTAAAACACACATAGAGCAGTGAGGGGTGAGAGATGGGGTAGGTTAACAGCAAAGCAGCATTCGGGGGAAGCCCAGAGCACAAGGCCTGGTTAGCACCATGTTCCCATGTCCTGTCTTCCTCTCCCGCATCAGTTTTCCCTGTCGATGGGGTGGTGACGAAGACCAGATCTGGAGTTGAATCAGGGCCCCACAGACAAAGGGCACCTAGAGCCAAGAGCACACAGGTGTCCTATTGGAGAAACACAGCAACTTGTTCTTCTGAGAGATGAACTGCACTGGTTATAGCTACAAGTCGCCAATTAGCCTGCTGGACAGTTTGATTGGCACGCTCTGGGCTGATGAAGGGGTGACAGAGCCATCAGTCCAGTGAGGGCATGATCAGTAATACTATTTGCACCATCATATATTCCATGTAAACCTTCTGTCTTCAACGCATCTTTCCCGTAACTAATTCACCATTGAACACATTGATGAATCTGCCCTTACTTCACAAGCCACTTCCCACTCATTTGCTTACCCTAACGCACTCTTTGAGATGCCTTCACCTCATGAGCTCGCCTACTCTCTGTGCTTAATACCCCTTGTCAGTTTCGCTCTTTCATCTATTCCTTGTTCTCTACAGCAAAGTTGAACATACTCAATACAGCAAAGTCAGGTCACATAAGCATCTGAAGTCCATTTGGAGCAAGATTTGGGAAGGTTCCCCTAACAAACTATATCTAAGCTGAAATGGTGTGGATCTATGTCCCTGCCAAAATGTCACGTCAAACTGTAATCCCCAGTGTTGGAAGCAGGGCCTGGTGGGAGGGACTGGATCATGGGAGCTGATGTCCCCCTTTGGTGCTGTTCTTGTGGTAGAGTTCTCAGGAGATTTAGTTGTTTAAAAGTGTGTGGCACCTGCCCCTTCTCTCTCTTGCTATTCTGGCCATGAAAGATGTGCCTGCTTCCCCTGCATGCCTTCCACCATTATTGAAAATTTCCTCAGGCCTCCCCAGGAGTGGAACAGAAGCCTCTGTGCTTCCTGTACAGCCTGCAGAACTGTGAGCCAATTAACTCTTTTTTTTAATAAATTGCCCAGTCTCAGATATTTATAGCAGTGCAAGAATGGACTAATATAAACCATTACCTGGAATCTGGTGAATAAAGTCTCTTACAAGCTTTAGAATGTTAGAGTTGGGATTCAAATAATGACAACTAGTAAATAACAACAGGGAAAAATGTCCAGCTCCCTGTTGAGCAGAGAAAAGTAGAAGGGCTTTATGCAACTGGGTAAAATGCGCACCCAAGCATGGGAACAAAGGAATGTACAAGAACATTTAAATTGTATTATGGTAATAGAATTATGGGTGATGTTTTCTCTATTTTATCAACTTGCCTTACTGTTCTAATTTAAAAGTATGTAAAAGCTGTTAGGAGCCTCATCCATCACATGGGCAAACGCCTTCAATTTCCTACACAAGGACTTTCTTTGCTAAGTAGACTATTTCTGTTTAGCCTTAACTTTATATTTTTAATATCGATGTTTTCTCTCAGGTGATGGCAGCCCTGGACCTCAGCAAACAACCTTGGTCTATGTGGCCTTGCCCTGGAAGTGAGTGTCTGCAGCCTGGAAATTTAGGTCTTAAGTGTGTTCTTGTTGCAGTGTCTGACATTCTCCCACATGACTGTCCCTAGAGAAACATCTGGGACTGTGAGTAACACACGTGGAGAGGAAGAAAGGGAGGAAGCCATGGATTTTCCCAAAAGGTACTGTTGGGACATTATATGCAAAACATTAGGTATTGGCCATGCATGGTGGCTCACACCTGTAATCTCAGCACTTTGGGAAGCTGAGGCAGGTGGATCCCTTGGGGTCAGGAGTTCGAGACTGGCCTGGCCAACATGGTGAAATTCCAACTCTACTAAAAATACAAAAATTAGCTGGGTGTGGTGGCACATGCCTGTAATTCCAGCTACTCAGGAGGCTGAGGCAGGAGAATCGCTTGAACCTGGAAGGCAGAGATTGCAGTGAGCCAAGATCTCACCACTGCACTCCAGCCTGGGCAAAAGAGCAAGACTCTGTCTTAAGAAAACAAACAAACAAACAAACAAACAAACACGTATTAGTTCTCAAAAATGTTTCTGAATTTTAAAATATATATTCTCAAATAAATACAATAACAAAAAAAGAAAAAGAAAACTAGAAAAAAAGAAAAAAATATGTATTCTCTTCCAGCGTTTTGAACTGTAGCTCCTACATCCCCAGGGGACTTTTATAATATTGAAATACTAGACCCCTGTGACCATCAGCCCAGAGGACAGTGGCACCTCCCAGCAGCCTTCCCAGCTGCTGTTTCCTAAGTCATCAAAAGTGCTAGCTCTGGCCCCTGGGAACCCAGAGTTCCCCTGGGCCCTCCATCCCGCTTCTGTCGAATCCACCAGTTTGGCAATCGCATCAAGTCCCTCTCCTGAGGTTGTGAATCTTCACAATAACCTAATGCATTATTACCCCTCCATTTGCTTTTGCTGTTACAATGAACAAAATTCTGTGGAGTCACCTTCAGTTAGAAGCAATTTGTTGTTTTTGATGATGATGACGTATCTTTTTCTTTCCGAGGGCATCATTTATTTTAAGGCTATAAATGGACTAGAAATAACCATAAAAATGGGCAACCAGCAGCTCTCGGGGCTGCATTGTCTATGGAGTAGCCACTCTTTCTCTCATCCTGGGCCAATGACTACCCTCTGTGGCCTTCCCATCCCCTGGGAGTGCACATTTAACTAGCTGTGTTGCCTCAATCCCCAACGTGGGCCGGCTTCACATCTTGGAAAACAATTAAGAGCCTCCCATCCTTTTTCTCATCTTGGGCCAATGACTAATTCCAAGTATTGCCACTCCTTGTCTCACTGAAAGTCCATAGTCAGCAGCTTATTCTCTAGTGCCAATGTCAGAAGTGTTTGAACCAGAGCAACTCCATCTTGATTAGGTGCTGGGTAAAATAAGGCTGAGACCTGCTGGGCTGCATTCCCAGGAGGTTAGACATTCAAAGTCACAGAATGAGATAGGAGGTCAGCATAAGATACAGGTCATAAAGACCTTGCTGGTAAAAACAGATTGCAGTAAAAAAGCCGGCCAAAGCCCATCAAAACCAAGATGGTGATGAGAGTGACCTCTGGTTGTCCTCACTGCTACACTCCCATGAGTGCCATGATAGTTTACAGATGCCACGGCAACATCAGGAAGTTAACCTATACGGTCTAAAAATGAGAAGAACCCTCAGTTCCAGGAACTGCTTATCCCTTTTGCAGAAAACTCATGAATAATCCACCCATGTTTAGCATATAATCAAGAAATAACCGTAAAAATGGATAACCAGCAGGCCTTGGGGCTGCTCTGCCTATGGAGTAGCCGTTCTTTCATTCCATTACTTTCTTAATAAACTTGCTTTCACTTTACCGTATGGACTCGCCCCGAATTCTTTCTTGCGTGAGATCCTCTCTTGGGGTCTGGATCCGGATTCCTTTCCGGTAACACCAATTTCTGTATTTGCTAGGATTCTAGCTCACTTTAATAGGAAAAGAAAATGTATAAGGAGAATACCTTGAAGTTTACAGAACTGCACAACTGGGTTCGGAAAAACCAGGAACCAGGGTCCAAAGTCTACCAAGATCATGGCCACTGAGTCCTCCCCTCCAACAACCAGTCCTAATGGGATTCTACCCAAAATTCAAAGGAGATACAGAAATGTGCTTTTTACACACACAGGCTCTGGGAAACACTTGTGGAAGTGGATTTTGAGAGGGCTCAGTTAACCGTGCTGGAACACAACAACGTTAGACTGGGCTGAATCTATGCTATGGTTGCATTTACCAAGAGGGTGGTTGGGTGTGCAGTATGCACAGATGGCTGGAGATCTGTCAGTTTGCTGGGATGGCCGAAGCAGACCTCGGCTGAAAGCTGGCCTGCGGCAAACGGTATCAAAAGGCCATGCATTCCTTGCTATAATGAAAATGAGGGAAATCAAAGGCCTGGGGAGACTGGAATGCTGGGCTGCATGTAGCTTGTTTGTTCTACCCACACACACACTCTTGCTCCCCAGAGAGGTTCCCTTCATGCAGGCCCCGAGGAATATACTGGGGAGGAAAGTGCAGGACATTTTAAAGGATCTGTGCTGGCTGTTCTCCCTGGACTGGAATGCCCATGGGAGGGGCTTCAGAATCGCACTGAAGAGAAGAGCCAGGAGTGCAGCAGTGACCATCAGAGGGAAAGTAGATGGGACAATCTAATAATGAATACCATACATCTCCCATCCCATGCCCTAACCAGACTTGAGAGGTTCTCACAGCCCTCAGGGCTCAGCCTGCAGGACATCAGCATGGCCCCTGCAGGGACAGCATCCTGGCTAGGACCCTGAGAGCAAGAAATGGCAGGTTCTAGGACACTTTGGATAGAACTCTAGAACTTGTGTGATAGAGGACAGAAAATAAATGCAACAAAAATAGAGGCACCTGCCCATTTCGGTGTCTGATCTTTCAGAATTTGGGGGCAATTGGATTATCGCCCAAAGGAAAAGGAAAAGCAAGTGATGTACCTAGCTCCTCCCACCACTAAAAAGGGGACCCAACACTGAGAGTATTTCTTCAGATTTTGGGGGCGATATCTACTGTTTGTCATGAACTAAATCACTCTCTGAATGACCCCCAAAACCTAGTCTGAATGGCAGAGCAAATGCTGCTACCTTATCCTTTTAGTGTTGTTACAGGAAAGGGGTCCTGATTCAGACCTCAAGAGAGTGTTTTTGGATCTTGCAAAAGAAAGAATTTAGGGAGAATCTGTACGGTAAAGTGAAAGCAAGTTTATTAAGAAAGTAAAGGAACATAAGAATCGCTACTCCATAGTCAGTGCAGCCTGAGGGCTGCTGGTTGCCCATTTTTATGTTTTTTTCTTGATTTTATGTGATGTTGCCATGGCATTTGAGAACTGTCATGAAGCTAGTGGGAGTGCAGCAACGAGGATGACCAGAGGTCACTCTCATGGCCATCTTGGTTTTGGTGAGATTTACCTGCTTCTTCACTGCAACCTGTTTTATCAGCAAGGTCTTTATAAGCTGTGTCTCGTGCTGATCTCCTATCTCATCCTGTGACTTAGAATGCCTTAACTGTCTGGGAATGCAGCCCAGCAGGTCCCAGCCTCATTTTACCCAGCTCCTATTCAAGATGGAGTCACTCCTGGCTCACATGCTTCTGACAATGTTAGGCAAAACCACCCTGTTCTTCAAAATTTAAGTTAAATTGGCTAAAGTAGCCCATTGGCAAGGCCTATGGAATTTCAAAGCTCTCCTTAGATTTCTGGGACTGTTCAAGGTCTCCTCTGGTTTCGGGATCCTTCCTTCACGGTAGTGTCACTTAGTTACAATGCTGAAATGCACACTTTGTACAATAGGAAGGGACTGGACTTCAGGTAGCTGCCGCAGTCCTCATACTGACAGCAAAGCTATGGTGGCATCCACTGCCTGTTGTTCCTACCACCCATTCCAGTTGTGTTCACTTTCTCAGCAGGTGAAACTTCTCCATCTGGTGGGATGACCTGATCCTTCATTGTCAAGGGTGTGAGTACTTAGTAGTCCCATTTACATGGTTTTGTTATGGTTTTCTCATTAACTTTCACTGCTACACTTGCAGTACTGGAAAGCACATTGAGGATCCTTGAGTTCCAGGAAATCTCACCGCTGCTTGCCCTGTGTGATGGCAAAGACAGAGTTCCCTTGGTGATCAGGATTGCCCACCCCAGCCAGCATGGGAAACTTCTTTTGAGCCTGTTCACCTGTGATGCATGGAGCCAGGTGTCAGTCTCAACCTCCGGTTCAATTGCACCACTGTCGTGTCCCTTGTGGTAAAGTCTTCCTTGAAGGGCAAGAACCTCCCATTGGAGACCAAAGTTGTGGGAATAGAAAGCAAAAAAAGTGCAGGTATGTTACTAGCTACATTAGTGAGAGGCTCCACTTCCATTTCTACCATGGGCTCAGGATGATTATCTTTTGGCTGTGGAGAAACATCATCTGTCAATTGCTGATTAAGAGTACATACTGAATCCTATAGGATAGCATCCCAGACTTCCATGGTGTTGGCCCCCAACTGGTGCCATAACTGAGTCTCTTATGGATTATTACACCATCGTAAAAGGTCAACATTATATAATGATGAGGTTCCCTTTGAATATCAGCAGATCCTCTAGGCTTGGAAAGGGGAAGGAGATTGTAAAATTATTTTCTTGGTCAGAAACAACATCTGTGGCATATCACTACCATGAATAAGTCATTCAGTAAGTTCCCTCTCAGTGTTGCAGAAGCATCACCTCCAGTACTAATGCCTATTTCACTAAGCATGAATCACTGACCTTTTATAATGGAAAGGTGAAAATATAGCCTCACTGCCTCCAAACGGCTGGCTGATTTCCCTGGCCCCAGGATCTGGTACTGTGTCAGAGGCTTAGAGTGGGTCATGGATGCTCTAAGTTAGTCATCAGCTTTGGTGGTAGATATCAGCCTTGCTCCAGGGATGTCCATGCTGCTGCATCCATGCATTCCAATCCTGCTCAGGGCCACTCACTTCACTTTATCCACCACTGCTCCACTGAGAAACCCACGGGATGGCTGAAGAAAGAGGCTGATTGAAATTTACGAGGCATGTAATTGGTCTACTTAATTATAAGGAACTTCCTCCAAAGTGGAGACTCCTTAGTGAATAATCATCTGGGCCACAAATATTCTCACATTCCCGGCCCATTTTGAGAGTATTATACACATTCTCTTCCCCAAATCTTTTTGTCACTTACTATCTAGTCCTTTTCTTTCCAAACCTTTGTCCATGTGGCCAAATAATAAGTCACAGCCCATGAATTGTTGTAGTAAATTCTCACCTCGGGCCATTTTTTTCTTTCAGGAAAAGACAACGTCACCACTTTTAATTCTGCTTAGGTAGAAGGAATTCTCTTGTCTACTCTCCTCCAGTGCTACACTTGAACAAGTATATAAAGTCATGACAGTCCCATTCTCACTGCTGCAAGCATATCTATGGCACCATCTGTAAACCAAGTTCTAAGTTCTCCTCCTTGATTAGACTGGTCATGGGGAAGCGTCCATGGAGGCTTAGCTGTGGGCTGAGAATAAGATGGTACCTTAGGGGTAAGCACATGGGGGAGTGTAAGCCATATATTCCATTTAGTTGTTCCTACAAGATTCACACAAGCCCAATCTCATACCCATATCACCTCCAAACGATGATGGAGTGCTAACCGTGTACCCAACTTGACGGCTTTATAGTTCAGGTAATAGTCAATTCATGAAAGGAAGTTCAGGTTAAATGGTCGACAGATGTCTAATGGTTAGTCTCTATCAGGACCCAATAGCAACCAAAGAGATATTCTCAAAAGAGAACAGTTACATCTGAAGGAAGTTGAGGGGTATGGCTGTGTTCAGACCTGTCACTGGCACCATGTAGCCCCATATGGCATCTGCATGATGCTTATCAGTGTAGTGGACCAGCACAATATTCTGTAGGACAATGAGAAAACCAAGCACCTACGCCTTCCAGAGGAAAGAAGACTGCTTCTAGTGTTTTCTGTTAATGGAATAGAAGGGGATAAAATACAATTTCCAGGTTAGTAACTGCACACCATACCAGGAGCCATGCCAATTTATTTTCCTAAAATGATTGTTCTAGTACAGCTGTTCCCCTGAGGTAGGATTTAAGTTTATGGTAATTTGCTATCCCCTTCCAAGATCCACATATCTCCTACACACACAAAACTGTCATGGCAAATGGGTGGTAAGAAGAATCAACACTCCTGAATTTTTTAATACTTGGTATCGGGCCAGGCACGGTGGCTCATGCCTGTAATCCCAGCACTTTGGGAGGCTGAGGTGGGTGGATTACTTGAGGTCAGGAGTTCGAGACCAGCCTGGCCAATATGGTGAAACCCCGTCTCTAAAAATTTAAAAAAAAAAAAAAAAGACTTGATATCTGTCTCCCTCCCACTAATGTCTTTGGTCCACAATTTTGGTGGGAATGGACACAGCCATGAATTGTCCTTGGCCCTTCTTGCTATCCTCGCCTTCACTTTCTTGGTCAGGACACTAACGTGGAGATTCCGCCAACAGCTGGGTGTGCCTATCCTGTCTCTACATTCAGAAAATAAACAAAGGATGGGTTAAAGACACATTGTGACATGGTAAGATTTAGGTCAAATCTCTTTTACAGCATGACCCACCTAAGAAGTCTTGTTCTGACCAGTGGACCACCGTGGTCCTCTGAGTCTCTGGACTCTGAACCAGGAGCCAACCATTTTGGGGTTATTTCTCTTTCTTCTGGGACATGGCTGCAGGTCTCTTTCACAAAGGATGAGAGAGACTCATACTACTCACACCAGAGGGTCCCCTCTCAAGGGTACTTTGATTCCCCCATGCATTCAAGAAACATTGATTGTGAACTGAGAATGTTTATGACCTTCCCTTCTGGTGACTCCAGTCTGAACTTCTCTTGACAAACCTAGATCTTTTAGTTACATAGATGAAGTATAACTTTCATGGACTGCACGGATGTTTTACCACCAAAGATCCCTGTGGCTCAAAGCCTGCTAATTATGCCAGCCTGGCTCACCTTGCTGCCAGTGACCTCGGTTCCCCTGGATTCCTATCACCCCATTGTGATCAGGGAGTCCATTTTGTTGGCAGCAATTCTCATCCTCCTCTCTGGCCTACAGAGGATGAGCACTGGAGCTCTTTTTCAAGATGCTAGTGCTCCCTCTAGCAATATAATTTCTCCATGTGTTGGTGTGTCCAGCTTTCAGTTGGCAGTCAAGCAAGCATAACAATTCCCAGGTGTACATTCTAGCTCATGAAATGCAGAATCCTTGATAAGATGACCCATATGATCCTGGAGGGCTCAATGGGATTGGAGGATTCAGGATAATATGACTCATTTTAATCTTATCAAATATGACCCTTCAGATGATCTCAATTACACTCTTTGACAATCAGTGCACTGATTTTCACCTAAAAAAATGTAGCAAGGCTGCGAACTCAACTGTCAGGAGCCTACAGAAGCAGGCTCTGTGTCCAATTTTAAGCTGTATCTGGGCCTGATCTGCAGCTACAAACTATGAGAAAACCGTTTTTTAATGTATCCGATTCTACTGGTGCACCACACATTGCCCCTCAACACCTGCCATTTTGTGCATGCCAACTCAATATCCAAGAGCATCCCCTTGGGCTCTGTGTCTCAGGCCTTTTGTGGCCAATGCAGCCCATTCTGCCTGTAAAATGGGCAGAAACCTGGTTCAGAGTCCAGAGACTCAGAGGACCACGGTGGTCCACTGGTCAGAACAAGACTTCTTAGGTGGGTCATGCTGTAAAAGAGATTTGACCTAAATCTTACCATGTCACAATGTGTCTTTAACCCATCCTTTGTTTATTTTCTGAATGTAGAGACAGGATAGGCACACCCAGCTGTTGGCGGAATCTCCACGTTAGTGTCCTGACCAAGAAAGTGAAGGCGAGGATAGCAAGAAGGGCCAAGGACAGAAAATCTGAAAGTACCAACTAATTAATGTGCCACCCCTGGGAGCAGCCTGTATCCATGCCTGAGTGTCCTCGCTCCAGGGTGAGAAAGCTCTGAGGCACATTCTGGATGGAAAATTGCCATCCAGAGTTCTCCTGTGAGATTGTGTTGCAGTTGCTTAGAGGGTTAACTCACTTGAAAATGTACCCTTCATTGGCCACTGTCCCTTTACTTTCTCATCCCTATACCTTGCCTTTCCTCTCAAGTAAACTACTATGTTAGAATTTGCTTCTGGGGAAAATCCAAACTAACACAGACAGTGATAGAAACTACATGTCTTAAATCAAGATGTTGAATTACTGGGTTAGTTTAATTATTAAGGTTCCTTAGCCCAGGTGGAAAATCACAGCATAACCAAAATTCCTCTTATTTCTCATCCCTCCCACACTTTCAATAGGCTCTTCATTCCAGGTGGCTGCAGGTGGTAATTTAAGTCTCACAGACTTAAATTGATGGAGTATTGGTTATCCTTGGTAATTTAAGTCTCGCAGACTGACAAATTGTTTAGCAGGTGAGCCTTCTACTCCCAGATGTGATGTTGTAACTAACTCCTGAGGCATGCCAGTATGGTCTCCATTTCTGTTATGGTGGAAGAATCAACATCCCTGAAGTCACTACTTCGGGTCGCTACTACACGGTCTTCCAGCAAGAAAGGACCAGCCTCCTTAGACTGAAGGTGAATAACAAGGTGACACTTGTTATCCAGTGTCAGCCAGGCCATGTTAGTAACCTAGGTGAAAACAGTAGTGACTTGGACAAAAGTATTGTAATGGAGACAAAAGAAAATGAATGGATTCAGAAGCATTAAGGAAGCAGAATTTCCAAGGCAGGTGGTAGATTAAGTTGGAGAGTGAAAGAGAAGGCATTTGGACATCAAAGACATCCTCTCTCACAGCTGGCTGCACACTGAAGGAAACTTACCATTTCTGGGCATATGGTACTTGAGATGGGTCTGAGAATGGGTCCTATCTTATCAGTTAGAGATGAGAAATGTTCTTTAAGGGGATACCAAGGACAACCAATGCTCCATCTTCTAATGGCAACTGGTCCCTCTCTGCTTTCAAATGCTTCCAGGCTGGACAGCCCCAGATTCCCATTTCTTTTGGAGTGTTTCCTGCCACCACTTCTATTACCTTTACTCCATTTATCAGTTTACTTAATTGCAGATAACAGAGTCTTCTTTAGCTAATTTAAGCAGAAAGATATTTGTAAATTATTTGTAGAATCATTGGAGAGCAAACTTCCAGGACTCTCAGAAACACATCGCATAACCCAGATTTCCAAGGGAGCTGCTGCCTGTGCCACCCTCAAGAAGCTGCAGAGCTCAGGAGCTGCTTCCACACTTGCCAGCTCCCGAATCACTCTGCCCTTGCCAGGATCAGAAAGTCACTGTATCAGGAAACTCTTCAAGAAAACAGGAAATTACACCTACAGCTGCAGGTTTCAGGATCATACTGTCTCTGCCAAAACCTACCCTGAATCTCCTCCTATTCAGTTCATTTTCAAATCGAAGTCTCACACAAATGCACTTTATTGGTAGAACTTAAATGAAATTGGAAAGTCTATCTCCAACACCTTCCAAGGTGATGAAAATCCGAAGGGAACTGGAATGGGTTGAGCTAGACAATCCACAGCGTCTGCCACACAGTTTATTGATACAAAGTAAATATTTACCAACAGCTAAAGAAAATAAAATATAGAGAATTTACTTATTCATGGGCTATTCTCTTTTTCATTATATGAGTTATTCTTAAATTTCTACCCATATTTCCATTGAACAGACTGCCAGATTCTCTTCTGACCTCATCAAATGATCTCTCTTGCTCCCTGCAAAAGGAAATATACATTTCTTTTCAATAAGTGGTACTGGAACAACTGAATAACCCCATACGAAAGAACGTAGTTGCAACTCTTCCTTACAACATAAACAAAAATTAACTCCAAGTAGATATAGAACTAACTGTAAGAGTTACAACTAAAAACAAAATGAGGAAAAACAAAACAAAACAAAACAACAACAAAATAAACTCTTAGAGGAATACATAGGAGTAGATCTTCATTATCTTGGTTTAGGCAATCTTCTTCAATATGATACTAAAATCACAATAACTCTAAACTACTCTTACCACTCAATAATAAAGACAATAAAAAGACACATAACACAATTTTTAAATGGGCAAAGGATCTGAGGAGATATTTCTCCAAAGCCAATATACACAAGGCTAATAAGCACATTAAAATATCTTCAGTATTGATGTGGGATTTTTCATCTCAGTCACTTTGCAAGTCAGGGACCCCTAGATAGCGATGCCTGGCCATGCTGGCATGTCCCTGCTCACCTGAATTATAGCTTGTGCCCGAGTTTAGTGGTTCTCGAGCTCTTATACCACACCCAAGAAGAATGAGGATATGCTGGACACTGAAGGGCAAGGAGGGCGGAAAAGAATTTTACTGAGGCATGAAAGCAGCTCTCAGCAGAGAGGGAGTTTGGGGGACGGTCCCCCACCTATGCAGTTGGTGGTTCTCTCCTCCTTGTGAGGCTGAGTCCCAGGCTTTTTTTTTTTTTTTTTTGAGATGGAGTCTTGCTCTGTCACCCAGGCTGGAGTGCATTGGTGTCATCTTGGCTCACTGCAAGCTCCACCTCCCAGGTTCAAGCAATTCTCTACCTCGGCCTCCCAAGTAGCTGGGATTACAGGTGCCCACCACCATGCCCAGCTAATTTTTTGTATTTTTAGTAGAGACGAGGTTTCACCATGTTGGCCAGGCTGGTCTCAAACTCCTGACCTCAGTGATCCACCCACGTTAGACTCCTGAAGTGCTGGGATTACAGGTGTGAGCCACTGTGCCCAGCCAATCCCGGGCTTTTTATTGGCTCAGAACAGGTGAGTATCAGACCATAGATAATATTGGAAAAGGCAACATTTGATTGCTTAAAAGGCTCTTCAGTAAGAATCAATTGGGAAAGGATGGGAAAACAGGAACAGAAGTTCTTGGTCTGAGTTGAGGGAACCTGGGACCAACCAGCAGTCTGGTCTTTCAGCCTTCAGGCTGCTTTTGGCTTGAAGGTGGCATTTCACCAGGGACCGGCCCCTGTCATAGCTTTTGGCTGCCTTCTGTGGCTATCAGTATCTTTAGCCATTGGCAAATGCAAATGAAAATGCAATTCAAGACCACAGTGAGATACCACTTCACAACTCTAGGGTGGTAATAAATTTTTTAAAAAGATAGTAACAAGTGTTAGCAAGGATGTGCAAAAATTGGAACCCTCTTACATTGTTCGCGGGAATGTAAAATGCTGCAACTTTAGAAAATAGTCCAGCAGTGGGCCAGGCACGGTGGCTCACACCTGTAATCCCAGCACTTTGGGAGGCCAAGGCAGGTGGATCACGAGGTCAGGAGATCAAGACCATCCTGGCCAACATGGTGAAACCCTGTCTCTACTAAAAATGCAAAAAAATTATCTGGGTGTGGTGGCACATGCCTGTAGTTCCAGCTACTTGGGAGGCTGAGGCAGGAGAATTGCTTGAACCCAGGAGGCAGAGATTGAAGTGAGCCGAGAATGCACCACTGCACTACAGCCTGAGTGACAGTGCAAGACTCGGTCTCAAAAAAAAAAAAAGAAAAGAAAATAGTCCAGCAGTTCCTCAAAAATTTAAATATAGAGTTATTATTTCACCTAGTAATTCCTTTTCTAGGTATATATTCAAGAGCAATGAAAACCAGTGTTCACACACAAACATATACTTGAATGTTCATAGTAGCATTATTCATAATAACTCAAATGTAGACACAACCCAAATGTCCATCAATTAATGAGTAGATAAGTATAGAATGATACATTCAGCCAGGCACTGTGGCTCACTCCTGTAATATCAGCACTTTGAGAGGCCGAGGTGGGCAGATCACCTGAGGTCAGGAGTTCAAGACCAGCCTGGCCAACATGATGAAACCCCATCTCCACTAAAAATACAAAAATTAGCTGGGCATGGTGGCATATATCTGTAATCCTAGCTACTCAGAAGGCTGAGGCAGGAGAATCGCTTGAACCCGGAAGGCAGAGGTTGCAGTGAGCTGAGATCCTACCATTGCACTCCAGCCTAGGTGACAAGAGTGAAACTCTGTCTCAAAAAAAAAAAAGGTACATTTATACAATGGTATACTAGTTGACCATAAAAAAGAATGAAGTACTGATAGGTACTACAACATGGATACAGCTTGAAAACACATGCTAAGTAAAAGAAGCCAGTCACTGAAGTCCACATATTATATGATTACATTTATTTAAAATGTCTGCAACAGGCAAATCTACAGAGACAGAAAGTAAACTAGGGGTTTCAGAAGAGAGGGTGGCAGGGATGTCAGGGTAAATGGTCATGACTGCTAACAGGTATGGGATTTCATTTTGGGAGGTGAAGTGTCAAAGTTGAAAGGTTAATTCTGTGATGGTTTCACTACTCTGTGAATATACTAAAAACTACTGAATTGTATACTTATGGTAGGTGAGTTGTATGGTACATCAAGTTGATCTCAATAAAGTCATTTTTTTTTTTCTGGAGACAGAGCCTTGCTCTGTAGCCTAGGCTGGAGTGCAGTGGTGCGATCTTGGCTCACTGCAACCTTTGCCTCCCGAATTCAAGCGATTCTCCTGCCTCAGCCTCCTGAGTAGCTGGGACTACAGGTGCACGCTACCATGCCCAGCTAATTTTTTGTATTTTAGTAGAGACAGGGTTTCACCATGTTGGCCAGGCTGGTCTCGATCTCCTGACCTCAGGCAATCCACCTGCCTTGGTCTCCCAAAGTGCTGGGATTACAGGTGTGAGCCACCATACCCAGCCAAGTAATTTTTTAAATGTATTTTATGTCTGTGGCCTTGTACAGACAAATCAATTAACAAATTCTCTGTCCTTCATTGTACTTCACTGCAGACTCATGTCTTATCTCCCTATTGGTTCCACACTGGGATAGGAAAAGGAGGTGCTATTTATTGAGTACTGATACAAGCTATAATGTGGATAAAGTCTGAAAACATTATGCTAAATGAAAGAAACCAGTGATAAAAGACCATATTATATATTATTTATATAAAATATCCAGAATAGGTAAATTCATAGAGACAGAAAGCAAATTAGTGGTTGCCAGAGACAGGAGAGAGGAGGGGATGGAAAGTAAACTGTTTAATGAGGCCAGGGTTTCCTTTGGGGTGATGAAAATGTGCTAGAACACTATATATAGTGGCCATGGCTGCACAATCTATCACTACACTAAATGCCATGAACTGTTCCCTTTAAAATGCTTGAAATGATCAATTTTATGTCATTTGTACTTTCCCATAATAAAAATTAAAATAGGCTGGGCATGGTGGCTCACGCCTGTAATCCAAGCACTTTGGAGGCCAAGGCGGGCAGATTACCTGAGGTCGGGAGTTCAAGACCAGCCTGACCAACATGGTGAAACCCCATCTTAAAACATAAAAAATAAAAAAATAAAAATAAAAATAATTGCTGTATGATGCTTCAGTAGACTCAGTTATGATAGATGGGGCACAGGTATTGCCTATCCCCCGAATAAACATGCCCAAGACCTGCATAGAATCTGGACCCATAGGGAAGGCAAACAACAGTGAAGGCTATTAAATGGGACCCAAAAGGATAATGAGTTCTGGCCTGGAGCAGGTATTGATTGAAGAGAAGATTCTCCAACTAGGTGAGTGTGGACAAGATTTATGGATCAGTGAATGCTGTGGCAAGCCCTGGCCCACTGATTGCATATCTCCCACTGTGGGAGACTCCACTGAGCAAAATCTGAGCAGTGTATTAGAAGACAAACAGAAAGACCTGGGCCAGAGGGCAAAGAAAAACCTCAGAAAGAAAGGCCTTTGGTTCCAGTAGGTGTCTCCAGCCCTGTGCATGACCCATGTATGTAGAAGGAAGGCAATACATCTAAAAAGCAGTTTAACTCTTACAGACTCCTGGAGGCTGGCTGAAGACAGTGGGTGAAGAGAAACACTGGAGTGGGTCCTCCAAGTTCTGGTTACATATGGGAGGCACGTGGGCCTCAGACATGATGGGACCTCTGCCTGGGGTAGGGCAGAGGCACCAAGTTTTCCAGGGGATTGCCATGTGCAGCCTGGTGGGCAACTGCACACCAGAGGTACAGTTCACACTGGCAAAAATAAAAACAATAATGCACAGCAGACAGAAATGCCACTTAGAGACTGGAGATGCAAGGGATGATGAAGTGCTCTTGAGATCGCTAAGAGAACATACTTCTGAAGCAGCAGCAACAACTTTAGTTTAAGACCCACAATGTGCATTTGGGCTCTCACTACTCCAACTGTGGTCCTCGGAGCAGGAGCACTGGACCACAGGGGCTTTTTAGAAGTGCAGAGTCTCAGGCCCTGCCCACCTCCTGAAACAAGAATCTCAGGTGATGCCTAGTCACATTAAGTCTTGGAAAGCACGACTTCAGGAATCAGCTGAGGGTAGTTCTCCAGGTGAACACACTTCAACAGAAGGAGAGGCCTGCTTTAGGCTTCCCAGACCTGGGCTATGCCAGAAGCCACCAAGCCCACAGAAAACAATGTCAGGATATAAAGCTCAGTCTCAGACCAGCTCTCGAGCATCAGAAACAAGAGCATGAATATACAAAGGGACAATGGCCTGATCATCTATGAAAGGAGAACTCTAACCCACAACCTGTCCAGGAGACCAGCCCCTTATCTATAATAACCAGACCAGGAAGCCAGCCTGTTATTATGTCAGGCTGGTGGGAAGTCAAGCCACTGTCTCTAGCAATAATCCAGGGAGCTAAACCATACGCCCTGTAACAATCAGCCCCAAACGGACACCACTGGATTAGTGACTAACAAATTTCCTCTTTTTGTCCCTATGAAACCTGCCCAATTGTCACAGGGAACTGATATTTGTGGGACTTTTTGGATAAGCATAGAAATTTACTTTCCCAGGCTTAACACTTGAAAGTTACATTTACCTCATCCGACAGAGTATGAAACTCACCGGATCACCGCATCCAGACAATCAGATAGCCAACCCAGTGAAAAAGCAATTCATCTTGATTGCTTTCTTACACCTCCCTAGTTCCTTCTCCCTTGCAGCTACATCTTTTCCTGTGCTACATCAATACCACAATTTTACTCAGGTGGGAGAAGGATCTGCGACTTATCTCCTGTTCTCCTAGTTGACGTCACCTGAATAAAAAGCCTTCTTCCCTAGCAACAGTCATTGTCTCAGTGATTGGCTTTCTGTGCAGTGAGCAAAAGGATCTAGATCAAACTCCTGATGTTCTTGTAACACCAACTTTCAATATAGGACCAACCCTAGAAAGCCAAACATGCCCTTCAGTGCATCACACAGGAGGCCCTATTTCTAATTAGCCATCTGCAGCTCCCCCAGACCAACAGACTTCAGTCAGGGCACACCTGGAGCCTTCCCTTCTTTCTACCATGAAGCTTTCCACTCCTCTGCCTGCCGTTGAGTCTCTGCCAAAATGCAAGTGACAGCAATTGACCTCCATGCTAGACCAAGGTCTGGATAAATAGCCTTTGCTTTTCTCATTTGGTTGGCTTTGTGTACTTCTACAGAAGCTTGGGGCTCAAAGGGGAAATGAACAGGATAGTAAGGAAATTTTACCACACACAAAGCCAGGTGATCAAGAATCACTCTGTAGCAGATTTCTCATCTTTGCAAGATGGGAGCAGTGTCTCAAATGTTACTCAGAGAAGACAGGTTTTGCTCTGCAGAATTTTCCTCCCTAGTAGAATCAGCAGACTGGCATATTTAACCTCACCATGGGAGCTCCCTTGCCAGTTGGTTTGAGTTCAAAGACCATGGCAAAATAGACTACATAATTTGTGTGGCTCCTTGCAAAATAAAATTTAGGCCCTTTAAAACCATAAAAGATTTTGAGAGCAACAGCAGAACTTTAAGTCAAGTGAGGGTCTCTAAGTTCCTGGGTGCGATGCACAGCTTGGGCCCGTGAAGCCAGCCCTGGACCACATTCTCTGAGCCCCTGACAGAATGAGTGCCTGGGACGCAATGGGGCAAGGAACAAGGTGCCTGCCTCGCTCAGATATTGTTCAGTCTCTGCTATGGTCTTTACAAACCTAGGTACATAATTTTACCTGAATTAACCACTTAGGGATGGAAATTGGTTCGTTTTCTAAATATGTCAAGTAAGGCCTGTGAAGTCTGTGAGTCCCAGGAGCCCTTTGACACTTTCAAAGGTAAAGACATCAGAGACTTGAGGTTAAACTAATTCAGCTTAGGGCCTGTGAAAAGCCCTGAGAAGCAGTGCACCTGCTCAAGGGACACCAAACCAGCATCTAGAAACCCTTGGCAAAGACTGAACAGAGTAAGAAACTGAAAATGCTGCATTTTCACTCCAGCGCCTTTGGACTTTTAACTTATAAGGGTAAAATAATTTGATTTTGGACTAAGTTTAAGTTGCCAGGTGATGTAGTTGGTGACTTATTCTTCACAAAAAATTAACTTATATTTAAATTGTGGACATCTCTATGCTTGGGGAATTTTATTACTGGGCTATCTTTAAGCATCTGTTATTGGAATATCACTGATTCTATTTAATCTCATTCCAGACACTCTGATGGAGCCATAAATTTAATTACATAATGGCACTGACCTTTCGTGAGCTTCTGAGGGCTGAAGTCTACACTGATCATCACAGCGGGTCAAGGAGGAGAAACGAGTGAGTGAGATCTGGGGATCAGCTCAATGAAGATGGGTGGCACTGTCTGAAGAGCCTTCAAGGGTCTCCCCCGAACGTGGGCAGCTGCGGAACTAACATTTCTTCTCCATGCGTCGGAGCACAGTCCTCAGCCGGGTATGCTCCAGGCCAGCAGCTGCAATGTCCCTGGGATCCTGTTAGAAGTGCAGACCCCCAGGCCCCACCTAGACACTCCAAGGTGGGCCCAGCCACCAGTGTTTTCACTGGTCCCCCAGAGGATGCCAATGCAGCTGACGTTTGAGAACTGCAGTGTCAGAGAATTAACATATAGAGAAAACTAGGACTAGAATTATCTTTCCCCATTTCTGATCATTCCCATCATGCGGAGGGTGTTCCATAACCAGTATTACGAAACTCTCCAGATTTGCCTGGGACTGCCCCAGTTTCAGAACTGAAAGTGCTGCCTCCTGGAAACCACCTTCTTCCTAGACAAACCAGGACGCTGCTCTCCCTAGCCACAAGGGTAAAGCGCCAGGCCTCCCTCCACATTCTCAGTCACTGAAGAAATTATGTAGGCAGATAGTGAGGGTAAGGAAGTCCTCAGTAAGGTTTTCCTTTTAATGAAAAGCAGCCCCAAAATCATTTTCTTTTCTAACAAAGAGCAGCCTATAAAATTGAGCTGCAGACATGGACAAGCAAGCTGGAAGCTCTCACAGATGAATGCCAGCAGTTGTGCCATTAGGAAAAGGCTACTTGAGACTAGGCATGATCCAAATGGTGGCTTCATCTTCCCTTCTCTTTGCCAGCCACTTATGCAGTAGAGAGCAGACAAGGTGCCAGCCAAGTGGAGGGTCCATTTGCATAATAAGATTAGGGTGTGATAACGAGCTTTCCCACCCACTATGTAAATGTCACACACCTGGTCCAACAATCTGTGGGCCCTCTGTAAATCAGACACCGGATTGAGTGCCTTCTCAATCCGGTGCACTCCCTTGTGTGCTGGAATTCCCATTCGAGTCTCTCTCTCTCTCTCTCTCCCTCTCTCTCTCTCTCTTTTTGAGCTGGAGTTTTGCTCTGTTGCCCAGGCTGGAGTGTGGTGGCACGATCTCGGCTCACTGCAACCTCCACCTCCTGGGTTCAAGCAGTTCTCCTGTCTCAGCCTCCCAAGTAGCTGGGATTACAGGTGCATGGCACCACAGCCGGCTAATATTTTATGTTTTTAGTAGAGACGGGGTTTCACCATGTTGGCCAGGCTGGTCTCGAACTCCTGACCTCAAGTGATCTGCCTGCCTCAGCCTCCCGAAGTGCAGAGATTATAGGCATGAGTCACCATGTCTGACCTAATCCTCCACTCTTAAACTCACTCCTTGTGTATCTTCATGTCCTTAATTTTCTTGGTATGAGGCAACGAACCTCGGGTATTACCCCAGACAACACTGCTTCGGAAGCCTTGAAAGACAGTCAGGCCATGTGCAGCCTAATCCCACTTGGCCTTCTGAAAGTCACCTGTCCCCAGTGTCTCTGGTCCCCAAGCCCCAGCGATTCTGGGAAGGCCCCAAGTAAGGAGGCCCGAGGCGGCCTTAGGACTGTGGGGCAGGCAGGCATTGAGGAATCAATGGCCCGAAGCACCTTCTGCCATTTTTCAGTCTCCATCTGCAGGTTTCTTTGTTTCTTCATGTTTTTAATTGGCTGAGGAAAACAGATTTTATTTATTAGGTCTCAGAAATCTTTAAATAATCACTGAGTATATAAATGCTTAAAAACCAATATAGGAGTGTAAAATGAAGGATGAACTACAATTTAGATAAGGATAAACTGTGGCATGGGAGAGAGTGTTTGGAGGTAAAATGTTCTAAGCCCACACTGAAGTTGGTCTACACCATCCTGGGGTGATTTCGTTGTCTAACTAGGGCCCGAGGATAAAACCACATCCCAGCAGATGTAGGCAGGGCTTTCCTGAGGGAATGGATGTCCCCACTGGCTAACTTCCTGATAAGCCTGCTACAAATCAGAACAGAATGCTACACAAAATATGCCTTAGACCAAGCTTGTCCAACCCACGGCCCATGGGCCACAGGAAGCCCAGGAGGGCTTTGAATTCGGCCCAACACAAATTTGTAAACTTCCTCAAAATATTATGAGATCTTTTTTTTGCAATTTTTTTTTTTTAGCTCATCAGCTATTGTTAGTGTTAGTGTATTTTATATATGACCCAAGACAGTTCTTCTTCCAGTGTAGCCCAGGGAAGCCAAAAAAAGATCGAATTCCCCTGCCTTACACTAAGGTGGGAGGGGGAAGCACTTCTGCTCTCTGGGCCTGCGTGTGTTTGGGTCTCAGCGTTGGGGTGTGAGTTCAGAGCATGCTCTTTATCATGGGGTTGTTGGGCTCACTCTGCCTTAGGCATCAGGCTGGATACTAGTCAGGGAAGCTCTCCATCAGGCCATGTTTACCAGAAGGTTATTCTCTGTAAGGCACTTCCCTCAGATTACCCCAAAACCTCAACACAGGGCCTGACTCAGTGATGTTATGGGGAATTAAGAAAATAACTGACTAATGTTTAAGACTCAGAAGTCAAAGTATATGTTTCTTCCCTGGAAACGGTTTCACTGGTAGCAGTAGTGGTCAGCAGGCACAGACAACCAGGTAGCCATCACACAGAGATCAACCACTGCCCCCGAAGATGGCCGAGAGTTGAATAAATCTGAGCACCATGCTGGAGGCTGTTCAGAAATGCCTGGTACAACCTTTGAGGAGGAGTACAGCAATCAGGTCACAAGAACTAAAGCCTTAGTAATCTTATTGTTATAAGAGTAAATACTATGTAATTGTAAACATCTTGATGAGGCCTATACGGGATCAACAGATGGATGGATGATGGAGCGGTGAATGGTGGTATGAATGGATGGAGGGATTGATGGAATTGGTTGAAAGGATGAAGGGAGGATGGAGCAATGAATGGAGGGATGGATGGATGGAGGAACTGATGGACGAATGATGGATCATGAGTGGAGGGATAGATGGATGGAGGAGTTGTTGGGATGGTTGGAGGGCTGAAGGGAGGATGGAGCAATGAGTGGAGGGACAAATGGATATGAGGATGGAGGGATAGGTAGTGGGAGAAAGAGGGGGAAATGGAAGGAAAATTGATAGAGCAATGAATGGAGATATTAAGGAATGGATGAATGATGGATGGAGGGATGAGTAGAGAGGAAAAGGAGGCAGGGAGAAAGGATAGATGGAATAATGAATGAAGGAATGGATGGATGATGGATGGATACATAGATGAATGGATGGATAAATGGATGAGGACAGGGAAAGATGAATTAATCAATTTTAACTTCTCACTTTTTTTTCTAGAAAATAATGTTGGTTCTGGTATTATAATTTATACTTCTTGATGTTCCTGTAACAATTCAACATGCTGAAACCAATATGAGTTAATTTAGTAAAGAAAGTGCATCTTCCAGGGCTCAGAATCTATTACTTTTTCATCTATTGAGAAACTGAACTCCTAAATGGGGATTAATATTGTTGTGGTATTTCTCCTTCTCTTTCAGTATTTTCAGCTATTTCTTCACATCTTATGCCCTGCCCACTGTGCAATTCTCCACTGACTGATTGCTTTGTAACTCCCTAAATAATGTCCTCCTATCAAAGCTACCGTAATTAATCCCCTTTTCTTTCCTCTGACAGAGTAGAAAGATTATTTTCATTTTCTAAAAAAGCCCAAGTCAAGGAGTCCTCCTACCATCTGAAAGCTCAAATAAATGTTTACTACTTACCCACTGCATATAAGACACCGTGCTGGGCTGGGTATGAAATAGCAGGATGAAGAAAATCTCATCCCTATGGTCCAGGAATTTAGAAGCCTCAGTGTTGATATAGTGTTGCATGCTCCTTAAAAGAGCTATAAGCAAAGCATGCTGTTATTAAAGAGTATAAGAGGGGCATTTTTTGAGTGCCTGGCTATGTGTAAACCTCCCCTGGGCAACCACAGAGAACTGGGAAAGGGAAGGTGACGGGGCTCTCTGTGGGGAGGTGGGGGCTCAGTGGTGAGCAATTAAGACTTGGATTTTCATGTTGGTATTAATTTCCCATCTCGTAGCCTGAGACAGTGAGATACCACAGGCAACAGCATGGAAGTGGCATGGCCAGTATACTGTTAAGTATCAAAAATGTCAGCAGAGCCTAAGCACAAAGAAGCGAGAAATCAAAGACAGTTCGGGGTGTGAGGAAAATCTAAAGCCTTTAGTCTGCACTTGAAATGAGGTCCCTGAGTACAGAGCGTGTCAGAGATGCCTAGGCTGGGGGAGTCTGCATGAGCAAAGGGATAAAATGTGGAAAAACAAGACTGTCCTCCAGAAACAGCAGGAGCCAGGGATGACTGAAGCCAGCTTGGGGAGGGAGGAGCAAAAGAATGAGCCAAAAAAAAAAAAAGAAAGGAAGCCAGGAAATTAAGTAACAATAATTTTTGAATAATAAATGAATATTGAATATTAATAATAAATATTATTAATTTATTAATGAAATTAATAATATAATGAAATATTTATTTCATATAGACTAATTTTCATATATGAACTGTATAAAATATATCATATTAATCTTCATATATGAAATATAATATATATAAGTATATATGACAAATATATATTTCATGTTATAATAAAAATATGAATAATGAATATTAATAAATTCTTAATAAATTTTGAAAAGGCTGGCAATGAAACATCATTCAGAATTGAAATGTTTAAGTTCCCATCAACCGTTTTTAAAATTTCATGTTATTTAAAATATGTACACAAGTTATATATTTAAGCTTATGGCTGTGGTATACAAATACTCCAGAAATTAAATGCTCCACACCCTGAACAAGGCAAAGGCTTACAAAAGAGCTCTGGATTTCGTAAGTGCCAGCAGGCAAGGCAATAATGGTGTCAGAGAAACACCATTGCCATACACAGCCGCTCCAGAAGGCAGTATTTATACTTCTCATCTTTCTATTTATTTGACAGCATCATTCACAATAAGTGCTTGAGGGACAAATACTACATGAAGAACCCTCACCAGGACACATACTGCTATAAATCCTGCCAGAGGTGTTATCAAATTCGGACTCAATATATTTAAAAACCAGGGGTACATTGGGAAAAAGATATTGCGTCAGCTTAGGCCTGGGAATGGCATGTCTTCTGACACCCAGAGGCCACGAGGGCCTTCCGACTCACCCTCAGGGTGAAGGAAAGGTGCTCCTTCACTTTAGGATTTGTAAGTACCTTTGGTTGGTGAACTCAGCAAAGCCACTGGGGATGGGATGTCCCCCTGGTGCTGCTGGGAAAGGAATGTACAGACAGAAGTGAGATTGCTGGCAGTGGAGTGGGGCAGAGGGGGCTCCTGTCACTCACATGCTCAAACCTTCAAAAGAGGAGTCCAGGCTGGGCACAGTGGCTCACACCTGTAATCCCAGTACTTTGGGAGGCTAAGGCGGATAGATTACCTGAGGTCAGGAGTTCGAGACCAGCCTGACCAACATGGTGAAATCCCGTCTTTACTAAAAATAAAACAAAAAAAATTAGCTGAGCATAGTGGCAGGTGCCTGTAATCCCACCTACTCCAGAGATGGAGGCAGGAGAATCCCCTTGAACCCTGGAGGTGTAGGGTTGCAGTGAGCTGAGATCGCGCACTCCAGCCCGGGCGACAAAGCAAGAGTCTGTCTCAAAAAAATTAAAAAAAGAGAGAGAGAGAAGTCTAAAGTGTGTGAAGATCTTCTGGAGGGAGATATGCTTAGAGAAGGCTCAGATCTTGATCTTGTTGACCTTCCCTCCACACTTAGGGGTGGAGAAAGATTCCTGAGAGATATCTTATCTTAGTGTGTTTGGGCCACTATAACGAAAATACCCTAGGCTGGAGAGCTTAACATTTATTTCTCACAGTTCTTTTTATTATTTATTGTACTTGAAGTTCTGTGGTACATGTGCAGATCTTGCACAATTGTTGCATAGGTACACACATGCCATGGTGTTTTGCTGCCTCCATCCCCCCGTCACCTACATCAGGCATTTCTCCCAGTGTTTTCCCTCCCCAACCTCCCCACCCCTCGCTGTTCTTCCCCTATCCCCCAACCCCCAACACACCCCAGTGTGTGATGTTCCCCTCCCTGTGCCCATGTGTTCTCATTGTTGAACACCCGCCTATGAGAGAGAACATGCGGTGTTTGGTTTTCTGTTGTGTCAGTTTGCTGAGAATGATGGTTTCCAGGTTCATCCATGTCCCTGCAAAAAGCATGAACCCATCATTTTTTATGACTGCATAGTATTCCATGGTGTATATGTATTTCTCACAATTCTTGAGGCTGGGAAGTCCACGATCAAAGTGTTGGCACAACTGATGTCTGATAGAGGCTACTTCCTATTTCATAGATGGCAGCTTCTCTCCATACATTCACATGGCTTAGAGCAGAGAGAACTCTGGTCTCTTCCTCTTCCTCTAGGGACACTAATCCCATCATGGGGCCTCCAGCCTGCTAACTCCATCAAAACCTACCTACCTCTCAAAGACCCCACCTCCAAACACCATCACGTGGGGGTTAAGGTTTCAACATGAATGTTGTGGGGAGCACAAACAGGGCAGTCTGTGACAAAGAGCAATAAGCTCCTCAAGAGCGGGTACCAGGAAATAGGCTATACTTATATTTGTCTAGTGTTAGCTGGGCAGTCACAAGCCCAGCTACACAAGGGCAGCCTCCATCCCAAAAAAGTAACGCTCCTCTGTCCCATCTTGAGTTGTGGTGGGAGAAGGCAGAGGTGCTGTGATGGTTAATGTTGACTGTCAACTTGATTGGATTGAAGGATGCAAAGTATTGTTCCCGGGTGTGTCTGTGAGGGTGTTTCAAAAGGAGATTAGCATTTGAGTCAGTGGACTAGGAGAGGAAGACGCAACCTCCATGTGGGTGGGCACCGTCTAATCAACTGCCAGTGAGGCTAGAATGAAGCAGTCAGAAGAAGGTGGGAGAAGCGGACTTGCTGAGTCTCCCAGCCCTGGAACATCAGACTCCAAGTTCTTCGGCTTTTGGGCTTTTGGATGTACACTAGTGTTTTGCCAGGGGTCCCGCACCTTCAACCACAGACTGAAGACTACACTGTTGGCTTCCCTGCTTTTGAGGTTTTAGGATTGGGACTGGCTTCTTTACTCCTCAGCTTGTAGATGACCTACTGTGGGACTTAACCTTGTGATCATGTGAGTCAATTCTCCTTAATCAACTACTCCCATCTTCTGAGTTATGTCTTTCTAGAGAACCCTGACTAACACAGGTGCCTAGAAAAGAGGATGACATTTGAGCTCATTCTCTCAAAGATCATAGGGAAGCATAAAATTTTTTGCGTGCTCTCAGGATTAAGCTTTCAGTCAGGAAATGGCGCTTCAAATCCATGAATGTGAAACCAGAAATCACCAGAGTAAGGAGTTAATGAGCACTGGCTTCTTGAATAATTTATCAAATATGTAATAATGCTGTTTCTCTTCTCTTTGTGGGTATTTAAGTAGCACCTTTCTAGCTTTGTGTGGGGATTCAGACTCACACAGTAAATTATCATTCCCATTTTGCTGTAATTGCTGCTGAGGGAAGCTGTGTCCTACATCTATGATTCATAAGGGGCAAAATGCATTTAACATATACATGGTACTATAAAATAGTCTGAATTCTTTAAAAAGATCTCATGGGTTTGATCATGGGAATGCTTTACAAGTGATAGAGTAGAGAGTTGATTAAGAATAGCTGAAAGAGACACAAAGCTCTCATCTGCCTCTGCTGCAAGAGAGGGAAAGGTACCAGCTCTGGTGCTCTCCTACAGCCCCAAACCTGCACAGTCTGCCACTCATCTATCTGTGATGCTCCTGAGCGTGCCTCAGAGGGACTTAAAGATCTCGGTTAGTAAGTTATTTTACATCACATCCCCATGAATAGTCTGAGCTGCAAAGCCTCCTCTGACCAGAGAAATAGTGCAGCTTTGGCTCCCACTGCCTCCTGCATTGTCCAGATTCCCAGGAGCACCCCCCATCACCTTCTGCAGCCACAGTAGCCTTTCTCTGTCTACTGAGGGAACCTGCCATCCTCCATCCTTCTCCCCCAGAGCAGCAGATTAGCTCCTGGCCACATCTTCCCCACTCCCAGAGGAACTGGAGGACCAAGGCTGTGGATGTTCTGCATCTTCCCTCAAGAGGGTAAGACGGGCACCCCCTCCCTGGACCACTCACTGCTTCCTCCAGTTCAAACAAGGAGCCCTCTCCTTCCTGACATACTCCCCCAGATCCCTACCCCCTCAATCCTCTTTCTATGAACTGAACTCAAATGCCCTGAAAATCTGGCTCCAGAAATAAGATCAGGCACCAAACCTCTTCTTTTTTCATCCCTGGTTCCTTCATCAAGATCCCTGGGTCTCATAGGTTCTGCCTGGCCCTGTCTTGCCCACTTTGATGGTAGACCCACGTGCAAAGGTAGCCACAGTGGATAATAGTAGTGATAAGGAAAAGGGAGAGCTCCCTGATTCCCCTCGAAGGACGTGCTACAGGGGTGTGTCTCACCTGCTTGGTCACCGCAGCTCAAACCCCTAGGGGGAGGATGCAGATGCAGACGGGCAAGTCAGAGGTTGCAGTGAACACTTCAGGGCTCCGTCCCGACGATGGCAGCATCTAGGGGTGGGTGTCTGCAACAACCAAAGCCAGAGTGGGTGTATGTTACAAAGCTCTTTCAGATTTGCTGGCTCCAGACAGCTTGTGTGTCAATCAGCTCAAGGGCAGAGGGCCAACGTAATAGACTTCTGTATACAGAGCTCTTGGTCAGTGTCCTGAAAGAATCAGATTACACATGGACTCAAAAAATGAGTGCAAGATTTTACTGAGTGGTGGGGGTGGCTCTCAGTGAGATGGATGGGGGCCAGAAGGGAGGATGGAGTGGGAAGGTGGTCTTCCCCTGGAGTAGGGCCATCCAGCAGCTGGACTCTTCTCCACTGCCTCCAGCTGAACTTTCCTCGGCATCCAGACCATCTCTGGTCTGCTAGTCTTGACGTTCAGCTGCTTATCTGTGTGCCTGCTAAGA
The DNA here is from genome assembly GCF_030222135.1 of Aotus nancymaae. Taxonomy (NCBI): domain Eukaryota; kingdom Metazoa; phylum Chordata; class Mammalia; order Primates; family Aotidae; genus Aotus; species Aotus nancymaae. The sequence continues at coordinate 3,687,580 of NW_026988570.1, read as the reverse complement.
TCTCGAGTTTATATGGGGCAGGATGGGGGGTGAGGGTGGTGAACCAAAAGGCAACTTTTGGGGCGTGAAAACAGGAATTCCTGTCCTCATTTAGGGTCAAGGGTCAGGCTTGAGGGTGAGGCCTTTGCCGGGGAACCACCCTCTTCTACCCAGTATTTCCCTGTCACCTGTATGTATCAATAATAATAGCTAGTCCTATGTGTAGGTGTCTTAGTCAGTCTGGGCTGCTATCACAGACTGGGCCACTTAAACAACATAAATTATTTCTCCCAGTTCTGGAAAGAGGTCCAAGACCAGGGTGCCAGCAGATTTGGTGTCTGGCCAGGCCAAATTCCAGGTTTGCAGGTGGCTGTCTCTTCACTGTGTCCTCACAAGTCCAAAACAGTGAGAGACAGTTTTCATCATGTCTCTTTTACAGAGGCATCGATCGCACTCATGAGAGTTCCACCCTCAGGGTTTAATCCCCTCCCCAGGCCCTGCCTCTTAACTGTTAAAAACACACTTTGAATGAAGAGACCCCCTAAACAGGCTTTGTACAAGCAACATGGCTGTTTATTCACCTGGGTGCAGGTGGACTAAGGCTGAAAAGGGTGTCAGCGAAGGGCGGTGGGATAGGAGTTGGCTTTATAGGTTGGGGTAAATCTTTTTGGGAGGGGGCAGGGGGGCTACGGAGTAAGATCAGTTACAGTGGTGGGGGAAGGGGCAAGGAGTATACATTACCATAAGTTCAGTTACAATGGCGGGTGGGGTAAGGTGTAAAAGTTAAGATGGCAGGGTGGGGTTAGGAGTGTCCACATTATTATAGTAACAGTTAAGATGGCAGGGTGGGGTGAGGGGAAGCTCTACTGGGCGATCAGGGAGGGATAATGGCAAACCGTTGGGGGGGCAGGGGTGATCAGCCAAGGCAGGCAGAACTTGAGACTTTCTGGGTCCAGGCTTGCACATGGAGGCCTGACACTAACACCATCACACTGGGCATGAGGATTTCAAGAGGAATTTTGCAGGGACCCAAATATTCAGCCCATAGCGGCCTACGTTTTGTAGCAGGAGCAGCAGCGGGAAATGGATCTCTCAGACAGCAAATACAGGAGGAAGGTTTATTCGGCCGGGAGCAAGGTGGCATAGTTGCCTAACAGTCAAGTTCCCCTAACAAAGGAAGGTTCCGTCTTTATACAGGCTTATACTTTAGATGTTACACGTGGGAGAATCTTCGGTTTATAGCTTAACATATGAAAAGGGTCGCAGTTTACAGTCTCAGGAATTACATATGAAAAGGCTTTTTGATTTACAGTCTTAGGAATGAAAAGAGGAAGTTTACAGTCGTAAGAATGAAAAGGGGAATTTGATCTGAGATGCCTGGGTCTCCCTCTTCAGTTTAAGCACATGTATAAACTTGTGTAATCCACACACCAACTCTTACAGGTCCCTATTTTACAGATAAGAAAACTGAGATTCAGAGGAGTTAAGTCATTTGCCTAATACACAAAACTGGTATGGGCAGTGCAGGGATCAGAAGTTAGGGCGTCTGCATGCTGAGTTAAGTGCTCAGCCATGACACCACGAGGCTCCCCGCCTCAGTCACAGCAGCCAGCGGGGCAGGGCGGGTGGAACAGAACTCAAGTCTGAGCCACTAGTGGCTTGAAAGCTGAAATTCACAAGTTTTTGGTGAAAAAGAAAGTTAGCTTTATTTGAGAAGCTGGCTACCAGGGGAGGCAGTGTACTCATGTTCAAAGATTACCTCGCCGAGTTGTACCTCCGAATTAGGGCTTTCTATGAGAAATTAGGGGAGTACAAATGATGATCAAAGCATTTTTGTGTGATGTCCACAGTCTCAGCTGCGTCGTAGTCATTAGTGTCTTGGTCAGTCTCATGTGGCCTTCTGCAGGAACCCTCAAGCTAGTCTTACCTGGCCAGTCAGCCAGTTTCTAGAGTTCTTGGTCAGTGTTTTTTCTTTTTTCTCTGTTAAGGTCCTGTCTTCCTGGGGCTGTTTTAAATGAATAATCTACAAACTCAAGCAAAGCAATAATTATATTCAAGCAAACAAGCTTTTCTCTAACAGAGGTCAGTACTGTTATACCCACACATCCATGGGCTACATCATGCCCCGAGGCCCACTGAGCTCCTGCAAGCAGGGCCCTGCAAGGCGCCAAAACCCTAGGCCCTTCCTGCATTCCTGTCTGCAGGGGATATTAAAAGGAATTCTGCAGCCTACCATGTTTGCCTACACCCACAGCAACACCACCTTCTCTGCAGGTCATGGATTGAGTCCCTGGGTGATCCGTGCTGCTGTAACCTGCTTCCCTTGTCCCCTCTTCTCTCCCCCACCCCTCCCAACATGCAGATCCCTGGGGGAGGCTTCCCCATATGGAAAGGCAAAAGGGAAATGCTAGCTTAATGCTTCACCTCCAAAACATTGCCGAGTCCCTCAAGCTTTCAAGCATTGGTTCCTCTAACCTATGTTGGTTCTTATTATGCCATTCTGCTCACTAAGAACAACCAAAATGAGTAGGAGGTGCGACCTAGTGCACAGCAGCTCACAGTCTGGAGAGGGGTCTCCCTCCCAGGGAGACTGGAGTTTCGGTGCATCTGTCGACAAGGCTGCTCAGTTGTCACCAGTCATCAGGCTTAGTTTCTCTGCTCTCACTTCAGGCCCCTCTACCGGGGGCAATGCAGCCATTCCTGCTCTGGGGGTGGCAACCTTGAAGGGCCAACCCCAAGGATGGAGGATAATGCCTCCCACTTTGTGTCTGCTACCAAGGGGACTCCAGAGTCCTGCCTTTGCCCCAGATGCCAGGCGAAAGTGAGCTCTGCTTTCACTTGGCACCGTCCTCCTCTTCTTCTTCTTCGCCTTTCCTCTCCCCACGTATTGGGAGGAAGGACTCAGATATGAATTCCTGGGGCCAGGTGGGAGGTCGTCAGGGTGGCAGGTGTCCTGCTGGGGTACTCAGGCTGCAGCAGCCTCCCACACCCGCTACCTGGCCATGCTCCTAGGACCAACTTCCTCCCCAACACTTTTCCACACCCTCCTTGCTTTTCCTAGCCAAGTTCTGCCCTCTATACAGGTAGAAAAATCTAGGCAGTTTTGTCCTACCAGAACAAAGGAATAGACCACTTTGGGTTTGAGCTAGGACGTCTGCCCCGTCCCCACCCTCCCAACACCACAAATGAACTGGGCATTTTCTGGAATTAGATAATGGTGATGGCTGCATAGCATTGTGAATGTACTAAAAGTCATTGAATTGTACATTTTTAAGTGGTTAAATTGGTAAAATTATGTGATGTAAATTCTCCTTCATTAAAAGAAAAAAAGCCAATTAGACTGAGTCATTAAAAGGGGCATTGTTTGACCTAACCTTGTCCCCAAACCTGTACAAAGCTGAGTCATGATCAAAAGGAAATCTGTTCCCTCTGACTAGGGTGAGTCCAAGTCATGTAGGACAAAATGTAGTAGAAATATTTCAAAAACGTACATTCTGGGCTGGGCGTGGTGGCTTACACCTGTAATCCTAGCACTCTGAGAGGCCAAGACAGGCAGATCACGAGGTAAGGAGATCAAGACCAGTCTGGCCAACATGGTGAAATCTCGTCTCTACTAAAATACAAAAAAAGAAAAAATTAGCTGGGTTTGGTGGCATGCGCCTGTAGTCCCAGCTACTTGGGAGGCTGAGGCAGGTGAATCACTTGAACCCGGAGGTGGAGGTTGCAGCGAGCCAAGATCACACCACTGCACTCCAGCCTGGCGACAGAGCGAGACATCTCAAAAGCAAAAAGGACACTCTGACCAGGCATGGTGGCTCACGTCTGTAATCCCAGCACTTTGGGAAGCTGAGGTGGGTGGATCACCTGCGGTCAGGAGTTCAAGATCAGCGTGGCCAACATGGTGAAACCCCATCTCTGTTAAAAATATAAAAATTAGCCAGGCATGGCGGTACATACCTGTAATCCCAGCTACTTGGGAGGCCGAGGCTAGAGAATCACTTGAACCTGGGAGGCGAAGGTTGCAGGGGGCCAAGATCACACCACTGCACTCCAGCCTGGGCAACAGAACAAGACTCTGTCTTAAAAAAAAAACAAAGAAAGACACTCTGATTTTGACAAAGTCAAGGCTGACACCTTCAGTGATCTTTGCCACACGGTGTTTGTATTTGAGAGAAGTGGTCGGTTCACCCCTGGGACGGAGGTGAGTGGGAAACCCTCCTATACACATCATGCACCTGGCAGGGCCATCTGCTGTCTGTGCATGTCCCAAGGGTTGGAAATAGAAACATCAGCCTTAGAGAGAAGTAAAACTCCTCCTACTTTTTGGGTGGAAATGAGGACAGTGGGTGAGCTAACTGCCCCTTGGGGATTACTGAGGGATTAAGGGGGAAGCTCTGCAAGCATGGCCAGGGAACAATGCCCCCTAGATACAGAGGATTACTTTTTCTGACCCCAAAACTTTTCACTAAGGAATAAACATATGGTCCATGTTAGATGATCCCGCCCACCCTCAGGTCAACCCAAATGAGCATGCCAAAAGGGACCAGGTCCAGAAATCAGTGCATTTCTTCAGCCAAAAAAAGCCGGAGGTGCAGACTTCCCAAAAAGTGTTTGCGATTTGGGCGGCAGCCATTCACACCTATTAGAGCTCAGCACTGGAAAAACATCATGGGGGAACCTGTGTCAGGCCATCTGCACTCTGGTTTTATTGCTGCACTGAGGGAGAAAGCGGGAGCCCTGGGAGCTCACTGAACGCTGAACCAGAGCGCACAGCTGGACACAGCTGGACACAGGCACAGGCCTGGAGAATGTGGGTAAGAGACCCGTGCTTTTCTCAGCCTTGTTCTCTAAATCATGAGCTTTGGCTTTTCACTTATCTTTTATTTTTCTCACTAATTCCCACACACTACCTAGGGTGTGTCCAGGTGTGGGCTGGATGAAATGTGATGAAATGTTAACTGCACACTGAGCTTATCACATTGTCATCAGTGAATCCCCAAGACTTGGGACACAGGACACATAAGCTTCTTGAAGGAAGAGGGATGGGGAACGTGGTGAGGACGGGCCAGACCTTCCCCAGCAACCTGAGCTCTGCTTGGCTGTGCTCTGCTGCAGCCTCAGGAAGCCTCAGGAAGCTGAGAACTGAAAATCCCAAGAACTTAGAATTCCAAATGTGTGCTCTAGGGAAACTCAGCTTTTCCTAGATCATTTCTACCTGTAGTTTAATTTTTTACATTGTGTTAATGTGTTAACATTTCCAATTTGAAATTTCTATTGCAAAAATGTAAAGCTCAAATCCTAAATTTTTGCCTTTAAAATGTACTTAATTGTTCAACTGCTATCAAAATTTACTTTCTCTTCTTTACAGAGCAATGAAAAGAGAAAGTAAATTTGATTTGTATGTGATACACACACATATAAAATATATATACAAGAAAATACATATATCAGAAACATATTTATCAGAAAAAATATATATATTTGTTACATATGTCAAAAAATACAGATAGCCCTCCCTCAATATTCATGGGAGATTGGCTCCAGGAACCCCCATGGATAACAAAATCTACATATGTTCAAGTCCCCTATATAAAATGGCATAGTATTTGCATATAATCTATGCATATCCTTTGAGACTTTGCACATCCTATGATAGTTTAAGCATCTCTAGATTACTTATGATATCTAATATAATGTAAATGCTATGTAAACAGTTGTTATACTGTACCGGTTTTTTTAATATGTATTATTTTTTATTATATTTTTAAAAATATTTTGATTTGCAGTTGGCAAAATCTATGGATGAGGAATCTGCAGATACAGAGGATCAACCCTGTGAGTGGGTGTTTGTGTGCATGAATGATACACACATATATACGAAAACACTTAAACTGGCCCAATAAGTGATGTCAAGTGATGTTTATGGTTTCTTTTGAATAAACATAGAAACTGACCTTCCCAATCTTAAAACTTGAGGAAGTTACAGTTGTCTTAACTGAGCATTCTTCTCTCAAGAAACCAACCATCAGGCTTCCCAAATACTATCAAGAAACTGAAATTTACCAACCACAGCATCTGGACAATGAGATGCCAGACCCCTCACCCCTCATGACTGCCTACAAGACCACCTCCTTTCTGTTGATCAATTCCTCTTTCTTGCCCATCCCTAACTCCTATTTTTCCACACATGGTTATATTTCTTACTCATTATATAAACTCCCAGTTTTAGTCAATTGGGGAGACAGATGGAAGAATGTTCTCCCATCTCCTCAGCTACAGCACCCAACTAAAACCTTCTTCTCCTGTAAAACATGTGTCAGGGATTGGCTTTCTGTACAGCAAGCAGCATGAGCTACACAGAACCCCTGGTATTTCACTAACAATACTCTGAAAAGAAGAGAAAGTGAATTTGATGTTTATATGTGTATGCATCTACATACACACCCATGTAAGTGAATTCACTTGTGTTTATGTTTTTATTACTTTGCTTTAATTCTGGAAGCACATCCTGTACTTTGTCTTGTTGTCTTCCTTAATTTTTTGAAATTATTTTTAGTCTTTGCTTATCCACTTGTATTTCAAAAGTTTGGATATTTATTTTAGATTCATGAAGTAATATTTTGAAAGAATAGATGAACCTGAATCAATTGTTCTCAAACAGATAGTCTATAATAACGTTGCCATTAAACCACTTGCTTCCTGCGTCTTTTAAAAGATAAGGATTAAATGACATTTGGCGACACACAGACTTAATACAGGAAATAATACTATGCACTTTAAAATATCTTTTGTATTCTTTTAAAACAATTTCTTACTTATTGTCACATTATCATTTAATCACCCTGTAAAGGCAGTGGAGGGCCGGCATACCATTGCTTTGTATTTAAGACAATTGAAGTCCATAAGGGAAGGAAATTAGCCAACCCCAAATCATACAGTATATAATGGTGAGTTGCATTTTCTAAAACACTCTCCCAAGGTGAGTTCTTTTGTCTCCCAAAGTGTAGCTTATTTTACCTGGCCAGTGGGAAACCAAGAAATCATTGCAAAGAGCTCCCAAGTCTATATGTCCACCAAGAATTGTGTATCACTGATATCTACCACTCATGGATTTTCAAACATATGTAAAGGTTATTATGGTTAGCAAAATAAAAAATGTATTTTAAAATACCTTCAGAGTAGCTTTCACACAACACATAATTTCTTAGTCATGGATATGTTCAAGTCCCTGAAGTAAAAAGAGGTCTCATTGTGGAAAGGTTATGAACCATTGCCATTAATGACTGAATCATTCAGGATGTGCTAGGTCAGATGCAATAGAAAACAACTCCCAAATATCTGTGATGTAAAACAATGTGACCCATTTCTCACTCATGGCGGCTGGCTGGGACTTCTACTCCACATCTTCCTCCTACACCAGGGCTGACTAATAGATCAGCTATTACCATCTGGATCATTTCCATTTACCATGGCAGAGGAAGTAAGCATGGTGAATTATGCACTGATTCTTAAAGCTCTGCCTGGAATTGGCATCTGTCAATTCCACTCATACTTTAGCATTGGCCAAAGCAAGTCACATGGCCATCACTAATACCAAGAGGACAGGAAAGTACAATCCTACCATGTGCCAGAAAGGCAGGAACATTCTGGTGAGCACATTAGCGACTCACCACAACCATATTAACTCTTGCACTGTGGTTGTAGGACAGGGGACACCAGAATTTTCCAAAGGTAGATTGCAGGATTCTGGAGGAAGAGTTTTACAATTCATACTCCTATGTAATCCAGTACTTGTTAAACATTTCAATTTTAATGACCCACTTTCCTCCTTTATGTTTCATGTCACATATTATTATTTTTCTACCAAAAAAAAAAACAAAAACCCAAATCCTCAAAATCTTCTCCAATGTGCACTTCATCTCAGATCTCAGACAGAGACCAGAGGTTGAAAACTGAAAGCAATGAAGTGAGAAGTGTTTACCTTTTGCAGTTTGCTGAACAGAGTTCTGGAGCTGTCTCTTCTCTTCATCTCCCTTTGATATTTGCCAAACTTTTCATTTGAGAACACTGATGTCACTATAGTTCATTTTTCATTCTGATATCAACGTCATTGTGATCAGTTTTCACTCTATTCTGAAACCACACGGTTTCACATCCTTTTAAAATCAAGTTGTAGAAAATCTCTATTCATATGAAAAGGCCTTTTCTCCTTAGGTTATTCAGATGTGGCTGCTGATGCAGATATAATGAGCTAATTCCAAGTAGCCACATGCAGACTTTCTAACTGCAAATTACTATTTCATGTCCTCCATGACTAAAGGTCCTCCATCATTCATAGCAAGCTAACTGACACTAGAATAGTCATTCTCCCCGAATGACTCCAGATGGATCACTTACCCACAAATCTCCTAGAGTGCCTGTTAAAATGCAGATTCCTAGGCCCCGCCCCAGCTTTGCATGTTTATGGAAGGGAGCCAGGAGTTTGCAGTTTTCACTGGCACTCCAAGTGACTCTTAGAAACACTTAAGTTGGAGAGGCACTGCTATGGTATAATCTGAACAACAGAGCTCCATCTTCTATTGAGGGAAGCGTGGGAGAGAGCTTGCAAAGAACAAGAGGTAGAGCTAAGCAAAAGATTTTTGAGCTTCCAGGCTCAATTTAAGGCGCAATCATGCTGCCTTGCAGCGAGGCACTCCACAGGAGACAACAGTTCCTTTCAGTGATGCTGATAAATAATTTTGCCAGACAACTAAGTGCCCATTCATTAAGAAAATGAAGCAGGAATTAAAGGCTTCGAACGCCACTCTGGATTATTTATCTTGTAAATGGTATTAAGCTTATATGCAGAGTTTTAAGAAAAGTTTACATTTTATATAGTATCAATTAACAAATACTATTAATCTGAAGGGTGTTTCTTTTCAGCTTATTTTTTACCTCAACCAAAATTGTTCTGTATAGTTGTGAAGTGGAATCTCCTTAACTTTAAAATATTATTAGTTGAAAAACGTTAGATGCACCATCTGTTATTGTAGAAGTGGTGGTTAAAATTCAGTCTTTCACCAAGATTCCTTGGAGAAAAGGCCAAATGCAGGGATGGAGCACAGAAAGCACAGATGATTCTGGAATATCTCCTTGTGCCAGAAAGTACAAATGTTCAAGGTGATGGGGGCATGGCACGAGACACAGGAGAAGTCCAGTGGCCAGGTCGGGGCAACTGAGTGGTAAGCACAGTGGGTTATAATCCACCAAACAAAATGAATGGAAAGGCGCGCATAGAAAGAGGGAGAGAAAGAGACAATGGAGAACGCAAAGTTTGCCCTTACAACAGAAAACCAACTAATAAATATAGATGGCATAATGAAGTTAGAAAATCATCCGTGTATGCTACAACTAGTAGATGAAAGTTTAATGAGGAAACAGATATTGGCAGTGTCTCACAATATCACTCCAGAAATTACTTATGAATTCCAAAGTGAAAAATAAAAACGTTGTAGTGGAAAACGCTGGCAGATGCCATGTTCACCAAGTGATCAGATCTTGCATCACCGATACTAGGACACACTAGCCTCAAATGCCTTCTGATAAAATACTCTGAGAGGATCACACATCGCTTCTGAAGTATTTTTCCAAAAACATATAACCTGAATCTAATTATGCAAATATATCCTAAAAACCCAAATTGCAGGATATTCTCCACATAACTGGCCTGTAGTTGAAAACAATGTCAAGGTCAAAAACCACAAAGACAATTCCAGATCCAAGAAGATTAAAGAGAAAGGACAGCAAATCCAATGCGTAACTCTGGATTGGATCTTGGACTGGGAAAAACAATCACTGTAAAGGACATTACTGGAACATTTTACAGAATTTGAATATGAGCTGTGGATTAAATTATGTCATTGTATAATGTTAAATCTGGGATTTTATCAACTCTGTGGTTAGTTATTCTTTGGAAATATACAAAAGCATTTTTCATGAATCTAGGTGAAAGGGATGCAGGCATTCTTTATGGCATCCTTGCAACTTTTCTGTAAGTCTGAAATTATTTTAAAATGAATGTTTAAAAAAATACTTTTAGAGAAAAATTAACCAAATGCTATGTGCAGACCTATTTTTATCTCAAGTGAAATGAACCAACTCTAAACAGATATATTGGAGACAATCAGGAGAGGCTGAACATGGACCAAGTACTATATGATACCAAGGAATTATTGTTGATCTGGGGACTGTGATAAAGGTAATTATGTCAAGAAAAAGGTTCATATTTAATATATCTTGAAATAGTGACAGATGAAATGATATACTGTCTAGGATTTGCTTGTCTTTAGATTTTTAAAAATACTCCAGGAAAGAAAAGGTGTGGAGATGAATGAATTAAAATCAGCAACCTGTTGGCAATTGTCGCAAAAAAGTTGTGATTACTTAGGGCTTCATTACACTCTTCCCTCTTCTTTTGTGTATTTTTGCACTTTTCCATAACAAGTTTTTTAGAAGTAAAAAAAAAAGAAAAATACTTCCCTGAACTATTTCCTTGCTGGAAGATTTTATGTAAAATGATTAGTAATCCAGTTTTTGTCATTTTCTCTTCAACTCTCTGCCATTTTATTTTATTTATTATTACTGTTATTTTTTGAGATCAAGTCTCACTCTGTTGCTGAGGCTGGAGTGCAGTGGTGTGATCTCAGCTCACTGCAACCTCCACCTCCTGGGTTCAAGTGTCTCTTGTGCTTTAGCCTCTCAAGTAGCTGGAACTACAGATGTGAGCCACCATGCCCAGCTAATTTTTGTATTTGTAGTAGAGATAGGGTTTCACCGTATTAGCCAGGCAGGTCTTAAACTCCTGACCTCAGCCTCCCAAAGTGCTGGATTACAGGCATGAGCCACTGTGCCCGGCTGTCTTGCCATTTTAAAGAAAACAATAGTTATCTGTAAAACAAAAAAAAGTATGTTTTTCCCATGCTCTTGTATTTCTAGACAAATGTAATGATGGGACAAATATTCCAAACATTCGTGTCTGCAAGATCTGGTCTTTTAGTGACAAATCTCTTGACACGTGGCTGGGATGACTTTGCTTATCTTCCACTGAGCAACTCCCATGTGATAGGTATGTCAGTCCCCAGACACATGAGGGTGATATGCGATTCTGCTATAAACAGACACATGCTTTAGCCGTGAGGTGTAGCATAGGCGGGCGGTCACCCAGCAGAGTGGAGGCGGCATGGCCAGCATCGGCCCAGGCCATAGGCAGCAGTAGGTGTCTGCAGAGGCAGCGCCAACACTGAGCGGCAGGGTCCTCAGTTCCCCCAGTAGGGAGGGTCTAGGTCAGGGCCAGCTTTCTAGGAAACATAAAGCTTGCGATAAGTCTTAACGACCAGTGGGAATTTCCTTGCCAGGCCCTGTACTTAAAGGAAAGTCATTCTTAGCAAAAGGTACAGGCATGGGCAAGGGCCCTGAAGCAAGAAGCAACCCAGCAGCTGCAAATAAATCTTCCAAGTTGGAAAGCAGGATGAGAGAGGCAGGGTGGGAGGGGAACATGAACCGGAGAGAGAGTGCCAGATCACAGGGCTGGATGGCACACCAAGCTGAGGGCCCCTCACACAATCACTGGAGAAGGGCCTGGAAGGGACAAGGCCAGTGGCAAGGAGACAGCGGATCGGCACAGGGCAGAGGCGAGGGCCGGAGTCTGACCTGAGCAACTGATGGCCTGGAAAGTGCCTTACTGAGCTGATGAATGCCACAGAAGAGAAGGTGGCTGGAGACTAGGACCTGTAGAGTCCTGAGTAGGTGGAGCCTGTCACAGGCCAGCAGGCATTTCCAGCCATATCAGGAGAGGACTGGCCAGGGGAACAGATGGGATGGTCTAACAGATGGGATGTAGGGGAGAAGAAGGGCCAGAGGCAGGAGGGAAGAATGGAAGGACCCGCAAGGACAGGAAAGGGAGAGAGCTGGGAAGAAGAAAAGCTGCCCTCAGCCTGGCTTTTGACCAACTTGCCATTGTCAAGTAGTTTCCCAGAACGTGGGAGTGAGTCTGTGACACAGAACCACACAGTCAGTACTCCCACAGAGATTCCTCCACTGTGGGCCCATTCTTGCAACGCTGTAACTGATCAAGCTATAAACCCTGTGAGTGCTGAGAACCAGGCATTCTTCCTTGTCTCATGAAGAGTTAAAAGAATGTGGCAAGAATTCTGCATAATAATGCCGGCAATGGTTTCCAATAATCTTTGCGACTGTTCTTCAAGAATATTTCCCCAAATAACCTTCGTTTCTGAGCTCATAGTCATGAGTGCATAAGTCATTAATATTAAAATTCATCTCTTTTAAAGTCTGTTTCAAACTTCACTCTCCTCCCACCCACTGACTAAAGGAAAGACACGTTTCCTAAGTGTCTTATTACAAGAACACTTTTAACGGAGACCATAACATCTTAAATTTCAAAAGCAGTTTACTGATCTGATCTTTGATTGCTTTTTCTCTCAGGAGGCTTTCCTCAGTACATTGAGAGGAGGGGACAGCTGTGACCTCAGTTTACAAAGTTCTCTCGGTTTATTACTTTCACTGCATCAGTGGTGTAAGATCAATATCACTACACTGGAAATTAGAAGGCCTAGGTCTGAGCCACAGGACGCTCCTCAAACACCTGTGATTTGGTTAAGTTTCTTACATTCTGAGAGTCTCAGTCTCTGTGTTTGCATGAGTTTCCTCTGGCTGCTGTCACAAATTTTTGGAAACTTGGTAGCTGAAAACAACACAGACTCATTATCTGACAGTTCTGGAGGTGAGGACCTGTAGTGGGTCTCTGTGGGCTAGAGTCAGGGTGCCCGCAGCCCCTTTTGCAGGAAGGGAGCATCTGTGTTTAGATATTTATTTATTATTTTTTTTTTGAAAGAAAGAAAGAAAGAAAAAAATGAAGAGGAAGAAAAAGAAAGAGAAAGAGAGAGAGAGAATGGGAGTATTGCTTTCTTGCCCAGGCTAGAATGCAGTTTAGTAATGGGTATTGAAAACCTCTTTTATACCAATAATTATACTTGATGTAGACAGGAAGGAATAAGGGAAGAAAATAACAAACAAGCAGCCAACCAATATTTCATTTAAACCTATGAAATGCTATGCGATTACTGAGGAGTGATTTACTTCCAATCATGTAGTCACTTTTGGAATAGGTGTGAGGTGGTAATGTATGTTTTGTGTATTTGAAGTGGAGAGTTCTGTAAATGTTTATTAAGTTTACTTGTTTCGGGTGTGAGTTCAAGTCCTGAATGTCCTTGTTAATTTTCTGTCTCGTTGATCTATAAAATCGTGAGCTCTTCTTGTTACATTGATCCTTTTGCCATTATGTAATGTCCTTCTTTGCCTCTTTTGCTCTTTGTTGCTTTAAAGTCTACTTTATCAGAGGCGAGAATTGCATCTCCTGCTTTTTGTTTATTTGTTTATTTTTACTCTCTGATTGGTTGATAAATCTTCCTCCTTCTCTTTGTTTTGAGTCTTTGTGTATCGTTGCATGTGAGATGGGTCTGGATGCAGCATACCGATGGGTTTTGGCTTTTTATCCAATTAGAATATATATATAGGTTTAATACTGGCATTTGATGCTAGCTGGCTGTTTTGCCCATTAGTTAGTGTAAATTTTTCGTTGTGTTAATGTTCTTTTCTTTTTGATATATTTTTGGAAAGGCTGATATTGGTTGTTCCTTTATATGTATAGTGCTTCTTTCAGAAGCTCTTGTAAAGCAGGCCTGGTGGTGGTGAAGTCTCTAAGTACTTGTTTGTTCGCAAAAGATTTAATTTTTCCTTCGATTATAAAGCTTAGTTTGGCTGGATAGGAAATTCTGGGTTGAAAGTTCTTTTCTTTAAGGATGTTAAATATTGGTCCCCACTCTTTTCTGGCTTGTAGGGTTTCTGCTGAGAGATCTGCTGTAAGTCTGATAGGTTTCCCTTTATGGGTAACCTGACCTTTCTCTCTGGCTGCCCTTAGTATTTTCTCCTTCATTTTAACCCTAGTAAATCTGGCAATTATGTGCTTTGGGGTTGGTCTTCTTGAAGAATATCTTTGTGGTGTTCTCTGTATTACCTGGAGTGGAATATTACCCTGCCTTGCCAGGTTGGGAAAGTTTTCCTGAGTGATATCCTGAAGAGTATTTTCCAACTTGGATTCATTCTCTTCGTCACATTCAGGTACACCTATCAAACGTAAATTAGGTCTTTTCACATAGTCCCATATTTCCTGGAGACTTTGCTCATTCCTTTTCATCTTTTTTTCTCCATTCTTGTCTTCTCGTTTCATTTCACTGAGCTGGTCCTCGACGTCTGATATCCTTTCTTCTGCTTGATCAATTCGACTGTTTAAACTTGTGCATGCTTCGCAAAGTTCTCGTGTAGTGTTTTTCAGCTCCATCAATTCACTTATATTCTTCTCTAAATTGTCCATTCTCGTTAACATTTCGTCAAACCTTTTTTCAAGGTTCTTAGTTTCTTTGCATTGGGTTAGAACAAGTTCTTTTAATTCACAGAAGTTTCTTATCACCCACGTTTTGAAACCTGCTTCTGTTACTGGAACACACTCGTAATCTATTAAGCCTTGTTCTGTTACTGATGAGGAATTGCGATCCCCTGTAGAGGGAGAGGCATTCTGATTTTGAGTATTCTCTGCCTTTTTACGCTGGTTTCTTCCCTTCATTATATATTTATCTGTCTGTCGTCTTTGTAATTACCGACTTTCTAACTAGGTCTCTGAGCTGACATCCAACTTGTTGATTCCCAGCGCCGAAATCTGAGCAATCCACTGCGCCGGCCAAAATAGCGGTGTTAAGATTGATGGTGCTTTTCTGCCCGGGAATCTCCGGACTCTGCACCAAGAACTGGCGCGCTAAGGCGCCAGCAAAACCGCCACACCGGCCACCAGAGTCGCCCTGGCGACCCGTGGGGCTCCTCCACTGGGAATCTCCTGGTCTGTGAGCAACAAATATTCGTCTGAAAGTGTGGCGTCCTCTCGTTCTCTGCGCTCTCACTGGGAGGTACGTGCCCGAGCTGCTAGTCATCAGCCATCTTGGATCTCTCTCTTGTGTCTAGATATTTAAATATTCCACTTTTCACAATTAAACTGGACCTGGAGAGATTAACTTTTTTTTTTTTTAATAGAGCCGGGGTTTCACCATGTTGGCCAGGCTGGTTTTGAATGCCTTACCTCAGGAGATCCGCCTGTCTCGGCCTCTCAAAGTGCTGGGATCACAGGCGTTAGCCACCACGCCCAGCCTGAGATTTACTTTTACATTCTTAAATGTTCTCCAATATTTTTAAGCTTCTCAAACAGCTCTGACCAATAGAAATAATAATGTAAACCACATATAGAAATAAAAATCGTCTAGTCACCACATTAAAAAATAGAAAGAAATACAGGTAGAATTAAATTTAGCAATATTTTGCATTTAATCTAATGTACAAGCAACATCACCTCAACGTATAAATATTTAGAATATTTAACGAGATATTTTATATTCTTGTTTTTGTCATTCACTCAAGTGAATAACAATAAGGTGTGAGGTTTACACCTAGAGTCCACTTCAGTGCACAGTCTGCATTACAAGTGCTCAAAGTCACTCAGGTGACAATTGGCCACTGCATCAAACAGCACAGTTTTAAAGGGTACTTCACTTTTATTAAACAAACACTTTACATAATGCAGAAGTTCCCAAAATTTAAATAGCATTATATTTAATCCTGTTTTTTTTTTTTTTTTTTTTTTTTTGAGACAGAGTTTCGCTCTTGTTACCCAGGCTGAAGTGCAATGGCATGATCTCGGCTCACTTTAACCTCCACCTCCCAGGTTAACGTGATTCTTGTGCCTCAGCTTCTCGAGTAGCTGGGACTACAGGTGCCTGCAACCACACCAGGCTGAATTTTTTTATTTTATTTTATTTTTAGTAAAGATGGGGTTTTGCCATGTTGGTCAGGCTGGTCTTGAACTCCTGATCTCTGGTGATCTGCCTGCCTTGGCCTCCCAAAGTACTGGGATTACAGGCATGAGCCACCATGCCCGGCCTACATTTACTTTTGGAATCACCACTAATCATTAGTTTATGATAGTTGAAGAAGAGCTACATACAGCATGATTTGTCTCCCTTTAAACAATTGTTGGGCTTATACTAGGTAAAGATCAATGTGTTTAATTCCCCAGAATATAAATTAAGTTTCTTTTCCCTCCTTTCACTGAAGTTCATTCTGTTAAGGAAACTATAAGTGTGCAAAAAGTAACTCAGGCTCCTGTATGTTGACTCAAGGTACACATAATTTAAACCACTTTGAACTGAATATTTGCATCACCCATCATAAATAATTTATCTTAATAAGATTTCGGTTTTTACTAATGACATGAAAGCACCTGGTTTTAAACAAGCTGGGCCTATTAGCTCAGTAGAGAAACACTATGTTTGAGAGTCTAAGATTTCTGGTTAAGGCCAGGCATGGTGGCTCAAGCCTGTAATCCAAGCACTTTGGAGGCCAAGGAGGGCAGATCACCTGAGGTTGGGAGTTCAAGACCAGCCTGACCAACATAGTGAAACCCCATCTTGAAAATAAATAAATAAATAAAAATAAAAATAAAAATAAAAAAAATAAAAAAGATTTCAGGTTAAGGCAATAGACTCAATATATAACCTGAGGATGCATCCCATAATTGCAAGGCAGGACTCTATCAGATGGGAAAGGTGAAGGCAAGTGGGTAAAGGTAAACTTGTCAGTACTGCTGGAAACAGCCCAAAGTTCATGCTTTAAAGTTGCTGTCTGGTGGTGTTATTTTTATATTGAACAAAAGCACATCATTATTTAGAAAATAAAGCCACAATACATGTCATCAGGTTCCTGTCAACAAAAACATAGCAACCAGCTGGTGTATGATTCATTTATCACAAGAATATTTTTAGATTTGTTTCGACTTATGCTCCAACTGTCCCAGGGTACATTTTGAGAAATAAAAGTGCACAAAAGTAAAAGTAAATAATGAGTATAGTGCTTAGTACCAATTTCTTATTATCCAGTTCAAAGTTCAGCAATCACTGTTTATCTTGCTAGAAAGCAATGAGGGGTCTCTACTTTTGGATAAACACATTCTACTAATGGATATTACTTTTCTCAGTTTAGAATATGCATTACCCAAGGTGCAAATTAAAATTTCACTACTCAAATTTTTTTAAATTATCTTTCCCCAAGGCTGTCGGACTTGCACTGATAAGTATTAATAACAGGAGTACTTACTTTTTTAAAGCTACTTTTCATTCATGCTTTCATTCAAGAGGTAACATGGAATGTTTACGTCTGACTTTGGTGGAATTAACTTGTTTCAGGTCAACCTCCTTATTGCAAATAACTAGAAAAGTTGGAGATAATAAAATAAATATCTTTGTGAAGATCCCAGATAGATGAGAAACCCAGGAAAGTCAGCCCAA
Organism: Aotus nancymaae; assembly: GCF_030222135.1. Taxonomy (NCBI): domain Eukaryota; kingdom Metazoa; phylum Chordata; class Mammalia; order Primates; family Aotidae; genus Aotus; species Aotus nancymaae. The sequence continues at coordinate 3,670,160 of NW_026988570.1, read as the reverse complement.
CATGCCATCTGACTTTTTCTCCCAGAGACATTTGCCAGTCAGATGACAGAGACCGAGAAGCACAGCGTCAGGACAGAGAGCAGCTGCTGAGAAACTAAGTGTAGCTTGACACAATCCCAAGGAACTGGCGGGAAAAGCAAAGAAGGCTGTTTTCTTTCAGTAAAAACAAGGGACCCTAATAGAGAGCCAAGCTTCCAGTTTGGACCTCGGAAGGGGTACACCCTACAGATAGGGGTGCCAGAAATAGACTACCCTCCCAAAGAATGAGGCCCAAGTTGAAGTCAGCTCACTCTGATTATATTAAAGGACCCACCTCTCTGTAAGAAACAAAAGTAAATCCTCTCTTGAGGAAGATAACATCACACAGAGATTGAAATTAACTAGAATTAATGTGGAGACAAAAGTGACTCCATTGTGGATGCTAATCTGCCATGTTGACTTCTGATTAGTCCCAGTCTCATGAATGCTTCCTGGTTCCTACTTTACTTGATGTTCTTAGTGTGAGAACATGTACTCAACATAAATCCTGCCTTTGGATCCAAGCACCTTTGATGTGGTCACACAGACTATAGGCCATAGCACACAGCATCCTTGCCTATTCTGGAGGGTTGCCTTCAATTGTCTCTATAAAGCCCATACCCCCTTCCCTATGGTATATAAGCCCTGAGTCTGGGAAGTAATGGTGCAGAAATCTACCCTTCTTGCAGCCTCTTGAGACCACACTTTCATCCATAAGTTCTCTAATAAATTGCCCTCCGTTGACAAACTAGATTTGTCTGCTTAGTTCTTTGGTTTATTGGATCTTTCCACATTTGACAGTCACTTTGTATAAGTAATCCCTACATACAACAATTATACATAGCATACATATTCATCTGGCATTTATGTAAAATAATCAGGGACACAAAAAGACAGATAATCAAATATGAAACTTAAACCCTACTAACAAAGGAATCCCAGGCATAGATGGCTCTACCAGTGAATTTCTATAAATTTTTATGAAAGAAATAACAAAAATATTACACAAAATTTCCCAAGAAATATAAAAAGAGAGACTGCATTTCACTCATTAAATGTGGGGGAAACATGAATATCAAAATCTGAAGACATTATATGAGATGAAAATTATTGACCAAGCTTTTTCATGAATGCAAAATGCTTTCTCATTGATGAAAAAAATAAAATATTTTAAAAGTATAGCCTAGAAATATTTTTTAAAATCACAACCAGTTGGAGTTTTCATGGAATGTAAAGTTGGTCTGATGTTTGCAAATAAAATAATGTATCTTACCACATTATTAGAATGAAGAAGAAAAATATATGATCATATCAGTAGTGCAGCAAAAACACTTGGTAAAAACAAACATTTATTTTTTTTAAAGCACCAAAAACATATATCAGGGAAAGGACTTGCTCTTCAATAAACAGTGCTGTAAAAATTCATACGCAGAAGAATGAAACTGGACCCCTTTCTCTCACTATATAAAAAAATCAACTCAGAATGGATTAAAGACTTAAATGTAAGACTCGAAACTATAAAATGATTAGAAGAAAACATAAGGGAGACACTTCAGGACTTGAGTCTAGGCAAAGATATCAGGGGTAGTACCTCAAAAGCACAGGCAAGAAAAATGGCAATAGAATGATGGGACTTCATTAAACTAAAAAGCTTCTGCACAACAAAGGAAACAATCAACAGAGTGAAGAAACACCCAGTTGAATGGGAGAAAACATTTGCAAACCTTTCATCCAACAAGGGACTAACATCCAGATCCAGAATATACAAGAAACTCAACAGTGGGGAAAGAAAATCCCATTAAAAAGGGGCAAAAGACATAAATAGACATTTCTCAAAAGAAAGCAAACAAATGGCCAACAATAAGCTTATGAAAGTTTATGAAAAAATGCTCAACATCACTAATCATGAGAGAAATGCAAATCAAAACTACAACAAGACAGCATCTCACCCCAATTAGGATGGTTATTATTAAAAAGACAAAAAAAAATTACAGATGCTAGCAAGGATGCAAAGAAAAGGGAACTCAAACACTGTTGGTGAAAATGTAAATTAGTAAAGCCACTATGAAAAACAGTATAGAGATTTCTCAAAAAACTAAAAGGAGAACTACTGTATGATTCAGCAATCCCCCTACTGGGTATTTATCCACAGGAAAAAAAAATCAGAATATAAAAGGGATATCTGCACTTCCATGTTTATTGCAGCACTATTGATAATAGCAAAGATATAGAATCAACTTAGATGTCCACTAGCGGATGAATGGATAAGGAAAATGTGGCACATATACACAATAGAATACTAGTCAGCCATAAAAACAATAAAATCATGTCATTTGCAGTAACATGAATGGAACCAGAGGTCATTATGTTAAGTGAAATAAGCCACATACATAAAGATGAATGTTGGATGTTCTTATTCCTATGTAGGAGCTAAAACAGTTGCTCTCATGAAGGTAAAGAGTAGAATGATAGATACCAGAGGCTGGGAAGAGTGTGTGGGTGGTGGCAGTGGGTGGAAGGGAATAGAGAGAGATTGGTTAATGGGTACAAACATACAGTTAGAAGGAATAAATTCTAATGTTTAATAGTAGAGTAGGGTGATGATGATTAATAACATGTATTATACATTTCAAAATAGCTAGAAGGCTTGAAATATTCCCAGAACATAGACATGATTAATACTCAGGGTGATGAACACTCAAAATACCCTGACTTCATCACTACATATTTTATGCTTCTAACAGCATATCAGATGTACAACTGTTACATATCCATTAAAAATCATCAGCAAACTATATATAAAAACAAACTTTCTTAACATGGTAAAGAATATTTATAAAAACCTATAGTGAACACGTAAAAAATGAAATTGAGAAAGCAATTTCATTTATAATGGCTTCAAAAAGAACAAGATACTCAGATGATTTTAACAACAGAAGTGCAAAACTTGTACATGGAAAACTACAAAACATTGTTGAAAGAAATTAAGAACGAAAATAGATAGGCCAAGTGCAGTGACTCACACCTATAATCCCAGCACTTTGGGAGGCCGAGGCGGGCGGATCACGAGGTCAAGAGATGGAGACCATCCTGGCCAATATGGTGAAACCCCGTCTCTACTAAAAACACAAAAATTAGCTGGGTGTGGTGGCACGCACCTGTAGTCCCAGCTACTCGAGAGGCTGAGGCAGGATAATTGCTTGAATCCGGGAGGTACAGGTTGCAATGAACCCAGATCACAGCACTGCACTTCAGCCTGGTGATAGAGACTCTGTCTCGAAAATAAAATAAAATAAAATAAAATAAAATAAAAGACATTCCATATTTGTGGACTGAAAGACATAATATTGCTAAGATAACAATACACTGCAAATTGATTTACAGATTCAACACAAGCCCTGAAAAAAACAATTGCTTTTTTAAAATCAGAAATTGACAACTGATCCTAATATTTATATGAAATACAAGGGATTTAGAACAGCCAAGAAAACTTTGAAAAACAAGAACAAAGAGAACTCTCTCTCATTTCCCAATTTCAAAATGTATTACAAAGCTATAGTACTAAGGCTTTATGGAATTGGAATAAGGATTGACATATAGATCATGAAATAAACCCTTACACTTATGAACAATTGAGTTTTGGCAAAAGTACTAAGACAATTTGGGTGACAAACAATACTCCTTTCAACAAATGGTACTGAGATAATCAATTCCACATGTAAAAGAACAAGGTTGGACCCTGATTTCACACATACAAAAATTAACTCAAAATGAATCAGAGATTTAAATGTAAGAGCAAAAACTATAAAATTCTTGGAAAAAAAATAGAAGAAAAGTTTCATGACCCTACATTAGGCAAAGCCTTCTTTGTTACAATACTAAAAGCACAAGCTACAAAATTTAAAAATAGACTTCATCAAAAACAAAAACTTTTTACTTCACAAGACACCTTCAAGATAAGGCAAAGAATGAGAGGAAATGAGTGAGTGCACGCAAGTCACGTATCTAATAAGGGACTTGCATCCAAATGTAAAAAGAGTTCTTAACAACCCAAAAATAAAAAGACAAATAGACCATTGAAACGTGGGCTAAGGATTTGAATAGGCATTTCCCCAAAGAAGATACACAAAAGGGCAATCAGTACATGAAAGGAGACTCAACATCATTAATGATTGGAGGAATGCAAATCAAAATCATGAGATACCACTTCACACCCACTTTGATGACTATCATTTTAAAAGAACATATAAACCCAAGAGAAATGAAAACGTGTCCCTACAAAAATTGTATATGAATGTTGAGAGCAGCATTATTTATAATAAACAAAAATGGAAATGGCCCAAGGTCTATCAATTGATAAATAGAAAAATAAAATATAGTATAGTTATAGACATGCAATAAAATATTACTTGCCTATAAAAAGAAACAAGTGTTGATATATGCTACAACATGGATGTATCTTGAAAACTTTATGCTAAGTGAAAGAAACCCAGACACTAAAGTCTACATATTGTATTGTTCCATTTACATGACTTGTCCAAGATAGGCATATCCGTTGAGAAATAAAAATTAGTGGTTGCTGGGTAAAGAAGAAAATGAGAAGTAATTGCTAAAGGGTAGAGAGTTTCCTTTTCGAGGTGATGAAAATGTTCTAAAATTAGATATTGGGGGGTGATTGCATAATCTAAAACCTATGTAGTTGTACACTTTTAAAGAGTTAATTTTATTTTATCTTCATAAAGCTGTTACTTTTAAAAAGCTACACTCAACATATATAATGGTTGAATATTGAAATTTTGTCTGAGGCAAGAACTCTAGCTATCACCAAATCTATCTAACATTGTTCTGAAAATTCTGAGCAGTGCAATAAAGCACAACAATAAATAAAATAGATAAAGATTTGAAAGAAAGAAGGAAAACTCTCATTGTTTACATATGACATGATTGTGTACATAGAAATAAAAAAACCTATAAGAAAAAAACTATTCAAATAAACGAATTGGGCAAAGTCCATGAACACAAGACAATAAACAAAAATCAACTGCATTTCTTTTAAATGAACTGATAAAGAATAAAAAAATTTAACTTACAAAAATTACAATAGCATCAAAAGTATGTAATACCTAGGAGCAAATCTAATAAAAGAGGTACAGTACTTCTCCTGTACTAAGAAGTAACAGAAGTGACAGGTGTCACAGTGTCTGGGAATTTACCCAGCTTTCAAAGTAACAACTTAGCCAGCCATAGTTTCATGGATGCTGGCAGAAGACATAAGCTCCTTGGGGCAGAGAAAAAAGATAGTTTAATCCTTACAGCAATAAACTAGCCAGGGTATTGGCATTTGTGCTGGTTTTCCAAGTCACAATTCGCACAGGGCAACAAAGAGTGCCAGAAGATGCCTGCATTGAAGTAGGTTGCATTAAGGGAGAGGAACTCTCAGCCTAGGGAACGCAAATCTTTTATAATGGGTAGTAAGCTTTCCTGACCTTTACCTCAAAGGCAAACATTACCTTTATCATTCTAGACAGTAAATAAACTTTTCCTTCACTCCAGAGGACACTAACAATATCTTCCAGGGCTGTTCACTACATACATACCCCTAAAAGACACTCCAGAACAAAGGTAGTCAGGTGCCTTTGCTTATAAGATGTACATAAACCTGAAAGACATATGGAGCACTGTCTCTCGACACACTGAAAACCCATGCAATTTGACAGAAACTAAGTCAATGGAAGGGTATGCTCAGGAACAGGAAAACTCATTATAAGATTTCAATTTTCCCCAACTGAAAAGAATATTTTTACATCATACTGGATAAATTGAGTATGTAAGTGAAAAAAACTAAATTGGATTCTTACCTCCCATTATATACAAAATCAATTTCAGGTAGATTGTAGATCTAAATACAACAGCTAGAACATTTAACCCCCTAGAAGATAATATAGGAGAACATCTTCATGACCTTGGGTAGGCAAAATTTCTTAAAAGGAAAACATAAAAAAAAAGATTGATAAATAGGATACATCAAAATTAGAAGTCTCTGTTTATAAAAGACTATATTAAAAGGAATTTACACCATCGTGTGGAAGGAGATAACTAAACTAAAACCACAACTACACATATATAAAAGCTAGACAGACAGATAGAAATCAACTGATCTATTGAGGGACTAACCTTGGGTCTGCCCCCTCCCAAGGGTAGCTTATTCTTAGTGGGCAGCTTGACACTGAGTGTGTGTTCCAAATGCAAACCAACCAATCCAGAATGCACATGCCAACCATCCCCATTATCAGGCTCTCACACTCCAGCCACTATCCACTTGCCCTGATCACCCTAAGACCAAGAACCAGACAACAAGGGCCAGCCCTATGCCTCAGAGCCCTCTGAAATTCTTCAAACTAGCCAATCCTAAGCCTGCTTACCCTGCCTCACCTGTTCCTTCCCACAGAAACCACAATGAAGGTTCTTGTCCAGTTCCTCCCTCTCCTTCTGCCTCCTGACTGACCCTGGTGCTCCCCTGTTCAGCCCTTTGGTGGTGTGGGATGCCCTCTCCTCTTGGAAACTGTGAGTAATAATCTCTCTTTTCAACGATGATTGTCTCCTGATCTGTTGGACTTACTATACATCAAATTTATTATACTCTACACTATATTTGAAAACAATATCATCCCCTTATCAGATTATATAAACTATCATCTACATAGAGAGGGGAGGAAAAGAGAGATCATGGAATGCACACTCTGTATCAGGCAGGACCACCACTTACATTTGTGCAAGTGATGCATTGCATATTTTCCTCATAGATATTATAGGTTTGCAAAATTATCCCAACAAATTTCCAGCAGGTGGTTGTACAGTGTCAAGGGGAAGGAATGACGTTTACGCTTGTCATATAACAATACTAGATAAACGTAAGGTTACTGTCATGAAGAGAAAAGTTGAGCTGCTTTTTGGCAAAATTTTGCATTTATTATTAATTGGGGCCAGGCAAGGTGGCTCACACCTGTAATCCCAGCACTTTGGGAGGCCAAGGCGGGCAGTTCACCTGAGATCAGGGGTTTGAGACCAGCCTGGTCAAATGGCAAATCCCCATCTCCACTGAAAATACAAAAAAATTAACCAGGTGTGGTGGTGCACACCTGTAATTCCAGCTATTCAGAAAGCTGAAGCAGGAGAATTGTTTGAACCCGGTAGGTAGAAGTTGTAGTGAGTCGATATTGTGCCACCGCACTCCAGCCTGGGCAACAGAGTGAGACTCCGCCTCAAAAACAAAAACAAAAACAAAAAACTTGGGACTTTCAACTCCTTGTTCCTCCTCACTCAACTCCCTCTATTTATAAGACACAATCTCTGAACCACAATAGTCTTGTAAAATTGAATGCCAATAATTTCGGTCTAAAGTACTAAGTGACAAAATAAGCCTTCAGTAACAGAAGCTTAAGGCATAATCTCTTCTGGGAGCAATTGTAGTTTAAGTACAGACAACTGAAAATTTTTTAACTAGCTAAATGAATAAAATTAAAATCATGCATTTTTAACTACCTAGATGAATAAAACTAAAATCATGCATTTTTAACTACCTAGATGAATAAAATTAAAATCATGCAATCACAAGCATGGGTTATCTGAGAGTAGATAAAAATATCTGCCCAATAACCTCTATTTTGGCCCCAATATTGCTCATCCCTAAATAAGTGTTCAAAAGAAAAAAATTAGCACAAGCAAATGGGGCTTAGGTGGTCATCCATCCTACCCAATGACTTTCAAAAATTATTCCACAAAACTGCTGTTTTCTGAGATAGCTCTACACCCACCTTTCAGTTAAGAAATTGAGAGAATTGAAAAGCAATTCATGTAGTCTCTGTCATTTGAAAAATGAAGAATCTGGGCTCCAGAGAATTGACATTACCTACATTCATTCCTGGACCAAGAATTATGATACCTACTTCTAAGAAGAAATGACATAAAAATTTACTCAAAAGGTCTGTCTCTTTTAGTTTGCAAAGAATTTCTAAAAGATACTCTTCTAAATACCATAAAATCTGACCACAAGTATGCTATTATGGAGGACAGATTTCCATTTACTGTGGAAATATTTGTGGGAGGGGCTCATGAGTTTCCAAAGAAGTGATGAAGACATAAGTTATAATCTGGTCCTTTGGGTTTGGCCAAAAATCAAAAAGCAATTCCTAGGACTGTATTTAATGCCATAACTTTTTATTACCATGCTACCATAGAGCCCAAAATTCAACTCTTTGTACTGGAAAACATCCTTCTACTGAGTAAGCTTTATTCCTAGGGCCCAAACACAATAAAACCATACAAACAGGATTTGAATCTAATACCCTCAAAGCACTTTCACAATGCTTTTAGCCATGTTGCACTACTTAAAAAAAATAAATAAATAACAAAAGACTAGCCAAAACAGCCTTAACAGAAGTGTGTTTAGTGACTTCTGTCTTGGTGTGTTTGTGCTGCTATAATAGAATACCACAGACCTAGGCTGGGTGCTCATGCCTATAATCCTTGCACTTTGGGAGGCCAAGGCAAGAGAATCACTTGAGCCCATGAGTTTGAGGCCAGCCTGGGCAACTTAGTGAGACTCCACCTCTACTAAACAACAACTACTTACAAAATTAGCTGGGCGCAGTGGCTTATGTCTATAGTCCCAGCTCTGTGGGAGGCTGAGGTGGGAGGATCACTTGAAACCAGGAGTTTGAGGTTAGAGTGAGTTACGATCATGTTGCTGCACTCCAGCCTAGGCAACAGAGTAAGACCCCATCTCTTTAAAAAAATAAAAAAAGAACACCACTGACGAGGTAATTTATATAAGAATAGAAATACCAGGTCATAACATCAAAAAACGAAAAGAACAGAAATTCATTTTCTCAAACTTCTGGAGGCTGAAGGCAAGAAGGCAAGAGAGCTGAATGCTACATGAAGTCTCTTTTATGAAAACCTTAATCTTTTTCACAAAGGAAAAGCCCTTATGGCCTAATCACCTATCGAAGGATTTATCTCTTAATTCTATCACATTGGCCAGTGTAAGGCTGGCTGCATCTCGGAGAGTTCGGACACACTCCCTCCCCTGGCGGGGAGTTCAGACACACCTCCTCCCCTCACGGGGACCTCAGACACGCCCCCCTCCCTCGCGGGGCCCACGGACACACCCCCTACCCTCACCGGGAGCTCGGACACGCCTTCTTCCCTTGCCGGGAGCTCGGAAACGCCTCCTAACCCCGCTCCGGGAGCCCGGGAAAAAAGCCCCATCAGGACCTACCTGATACCATTTTGTCCCATCCAGGCTCCACTCTCTGCCTACTATTTTGTCCTATCTGGGCCCCACTCCCCTCCATCCGGGTCCCACTCCCCTCCATTTTGTTTCATCCGGGTCCCACTCCCCTCCATTTAGTTTCATCCGGGCGCCACTCCCCTCCATTTTGTCCCACTCACCTTGGGCACAGCCAATTGGACGCCTCCACTCCCTATAAAACCCTGTGCCTGAGAGGAGTCCGCGCGACTTCTCCGGCCCCTCCTGTCGGGCCTCAGAACCTCGTCCGGGAGCCTGAATAAATTCCCTTGCATTGGATTATTTTCGTGCTGGCCTCAGTTTCTTCGTTTCGTCCTTGGCAAGACCAGACCTTACAGCCAGTAAGTTTCAACCCTTGAATTTTGAAGGGGCCACATTCCAACCATAGCATTTGTACTATATGTGATTTAGTATTTCTCTAACATAATATTTCATGACATTAATAAACTCCATTATAGTCAGTTTTTGTCATCTTTCATGAATGGATAAAATTATGACAAAATGTAGAAGGTTGACTATGGTCATAAATTGAAAAGTAAAATTCCCAGACTGTAATTTTGTCAATTGCCCCTGGTGTTTTACTATTATTGTTGATACTGCTGTTCAACTGAACTAGTAAATAAAAATACTTATTTTTGTGGAAATACTTTCAGATTGTGCGTATTAGAACAATTTTGTCAGACTAGTTTACTATTTTTGCTAGCTAAGTGGTCTCACTGACCAACCAGCTAGTCACAAGAAATTAAACATTGAACAGAAATTGTACCTTAGTCTCATCTCATTCAGTCATCTTGCTATGTTGATTACAGAGAAGACCAGTCAAGAGATGTCAGTGAGCACTTCCACTACATAGCTATGTGGGTCTGCATAGTTTTCCTCTCTGCTTGGAAATTAAACAAAAGCAAAAGAAGAATGAAAAATTGACAGAAATAATTCCCAGATGCTGAGCAGATGAAAAGGGACCCTGCAAAGGCACAACTCAGAATGTACCATTAAAAATATATGCTGTGCTATAGATGTAAGTGGCTTAACATAGAAGGGAAAGACCATATCCCTCCTTTACAGCAATGGTTGAGGATACTGGAGTAAGTACAGCCAGTAGCAGAAACATTGCTAGACTATGTTTGATTCATAGAAGCAGAAAAAAGAATCATATGTGCGATCAATAGATGCAGAAGTGGTCTTTCTTTTTGGTGGGAGAAATGAGAGAGCCTTTGAATTGTGAAGCTTAGGAAACCAAGCTTAGATCTTCCCCTTCCTTCCCTCCAGTTCTCAACACTCCTCTACACATACACACACACACACACACACACACACACACACACAGACACACACACACACACAGAGAGATCACAGGCAAATAGCTAGCTCATAAAAAGTCAATTAGTTCAATAGTTTTATGGATATGTAGAAAAACAAAATTTTTCAAAAGGACTACATAACACTGAGATAAAGATAAGAATAAGTATTCTAGGCTGGGTGTGGTGGCTCATGCCTGTAATCCCAGCACTTTGGGAGGCCGAAGTGGGCAGATCACCTGAGGTCAGGAGTTCGAGAACAGACTGGCCATTATGGTGAAACCCAGTCTCTACAAAAAAAGCAAAAACTAGCCAGGCACAGTGGCGTGCACCTATAGTACCACTATTCAGGAGGCTGAGGCTAAAGAACTGTTTGAACCCAGGAGGCAGAAGTTGCAATAAGCCAAAATCTCGCCACTGCACTGCAGCCTGTGGCAGCTCCATATCAAAAAAAAAAAAAAAAAAAAAAAAAGAATAAGTACTTTTTAAAATGTATCAAAGCAATTAACTTTAGTATGAAAAATTACAAATAGAAATGCAAGAATTTGGGGAAGACATCCACAAAGAAGTAAAAGAAAAGACTCGTTACAAATTTAAAAACAAAATTAAAGGCACATAAGGAGATCAGACAGTCTAAGAAAAACATTAGAAATGTATACATATGTTTATAAATGAGAAAAGAGAATACAATGAAATGGATAATGTCAGAATATAAAGCAAATTACAGAGAAAAATAGAATGACTGGAAGACACATGAAGATAACTAAACAAATTTTTTTCCCAAAGAAGAAAACCAAAACAATAAACCACAAAAAATTTAAATATTGAAATCAAGAAATGTTCCTGAAATTCAAGAGGACTAGCATCCGCATAAGGCTCACTGTTCACTGGGAAAAAAAGAGTCCAGAGTGCTCAACATTGAAGCATATCTCTACAAGAAGAACTACAAAACACTGCTGAAAGAAATCATAGAAATGGAAAAACATACATGCTCACAGATTGGAAGAACTAATATTGTTAAAATGGCCATACTACCTAAAGCAATCTACAGATTCAATGCTATTCCTATCAAACTACCAGCATCATTTCCACAGAGCTAGAAAAAAAAAACTATGCTAAAATTAATAGGAAACCAAAAAAGTGCCCAAATAGCTAAAGCAATCTTAAGCAAAAAGAACAAAGCTGGAGACATCACATTATACACGATAAGGCCTATACTATACTATAAGCTACACACTATGCTATAAGGCTACAATCACAAAAACACCATGATACCAATACAAAAACAGACACGTAGACCAATGGAACAGAAAAGACAACCCAGAAGTAAAGCTACACACCTACAGCCATTTGATCTTTGACAAAGTTGACAAAAACAAGCAATGGGGAAAAGACTCCCTATTCAATAAATGGTGCTGGGATAGCTGGCTGACCATATGCAGAAGAATGAAACTGTATCTGTACCTTTCACCATAAACAAAAATTGAAGATGGATTAAAGACATAAATATATGACTCAAACTATAAGAATCCTCAAAGAAACCTAGGACATACAATTCTGGACATTGGCCTTGGGAAATTATCACTAAGTCCTTGAAAGCAATTGCAACAAAAACAAGAATTGACAAGTGGGACCCAATTAAACTAAAGAGCTTCTGCACGGCAAAAGAAACTGTCAACAGAGTAAACAGACAACCTACAGAATGAGAGAAAAATATTCACAAACTATGCATCTGACAAAGGTCTAATATCCAACTCTATAAGGAATTTAAACAATTCAACAAACAAAAAAAAATTAACCCTGTTAAAAAGTGAACTAAAGATATGAACAGACATTTCTTAAAAGACACACGTAGTCAACAAACATATGAGAAAATGATCAACATCACTAAATCATCAGAGAAATGCAAATCAAAACCACATTGAGATAATATCTCACACCAGTCAGAATGCTATTATTTAAAAAGTCAGAAAACAGTAGATGCTGGCAAGGAGAAAAGGGAACATATATACCCGTTGATGTGAATATAAATTAGTTGAGCCACTGTAGAAAGCAGTCTGGAGATTTCTCAAAGAACTTAGAACTACCATTCAATCCAGCAATCCTATTACAGGGTATATATCCAAAGGAAAATAAATTGTTCTACTAAAAAGACACATGCACTTGTATGTTCATCACAGCACTATTCACAATATCAATGCCATGGAATCAACCTAGGTTCCCATCAACGGTAGACTAGATAAAGAAAATGTGGTACATATACACCATGGGCTGCCATACGACCATAAAAATTAATAAAATCATATACTTTGCAGCAACATGGATGCAGCTGGAGGCCATTATCCTAAGTGAACTAAAGATCATGTGTTCTCACTTTTTTTTTTTTGTTGTTGCTGTTGTTTTTGAGACAGAGTTTCTCTCTGTCACCTAGGCTGGAGTGCAATGGCACCATCTCGGCCCACTGCAACCTCCGCCTCCCAGGTTCAAGTGATTCTCCCGCCTTAACCTCCCAAGTTGCTGGGATTACAGGCACCCGCCATCATGCCCAGCTAATTTTTGTATTTTAGTAGAGACAGGCTTTCATCATGTTGGCCAGGCTGGTCTTGAACTCCTGACCTCAGGTGATCCGCCCACCTCAGCCTCCCAAAGTGCTGGGATTACAAGTGTGAGCTACCATGCCCAGCCACATGTTCTCACTTACAACTAGGAGCTAAACATTGGGAACACAGAGACATATTAATGGGAACAACAGACATTGGAGACTACTAGAGGGAGGTGGGAGGAAGGAAAGTGGGCAGTGATTGAAAATCTATTGAGTACTGGCTCACACCTATAATCCCAGCACTTTCGGAGGTTGAGGTGGGTGGATCGCTTGAGGTAAGAAGTTCAAGACCAGCCTGGCCAACATGGCAAAACCCCATCTGTACTAAAAATGCAAAAATTACCTGGGCATGATGGCACACACCTGTAATCCCAGCTACTCAGCAGGTTGAGGTAGGAGAACCACTAGAACCCTGGAGGCAGAGGTTGCAGTGGGCCGAGATCGGGCCTGGTTGACAGAGTGAGACTGGGTGACAGAGTGAGACTCCATCTAAAAAAAAAAAAAAAAACTATTGGGTACTATGCTATCTAGATGATGATGGGATTAATCATATCCCAAACCTCACCATCACACAGTATAATACCCATGTAATAAACCTGCATGCCCTGAATCTAAAATAAAAGTTGACATTATTTTTAAAAACACATGAAGAAACACTTTGAATATGTAATTCAAGAAAGGTTCCTGAAATTAAAGAAAACTGGCATCTATGTAAGGCTCATTGTTTGCTAGGAAAACATTAATCCAGAATGATCAACACTGAAGCATGGCATAGTAAAAGGCACACACACACACACACACACACACACACACACACACACACACATCACTTAAAAAAACACATTTATCTGGTCACAAAAAGATTTAATGCTAAATGATAATAAAACAACATCTATAAGATACTCAAAGGAAGAAAGTGTGACCCAAGATCCATCTAAGCTGCTCCCAAAAAATAAAAGCTGGCCGGGCGCGGTGGCTCAAGCCTGTAATCCCAGCACTTTGGGAGGCCGAGGCGGGTGGATCACGAGGTCAAGAGATCGAGACCATCCTGGTCAACATGGTGAAACCCCGTCTCTACTAATACAAAAAATTAGCTGGGCACGGTGGCGCGTGCCTGTAATCCCAGCTACTCAGGAGGCTGAGGCAGGAGAATTGCCTGAACCCAGGAGGCGGAGGTTGCGGTGAGCCGAGATTGCGCCATTGCACTCCAGCCTGGGTATCAAGAGCGAAACTCCGTCTCAAAAAAAAAAAATAAATAAAAAAAAAAAAATAAAAGCTACAGATAAATTGTTTTAAACATGAAAAAGCTCAAACAATATTCCCGCGAGCATTTTTGAAGACACTTCCAGGAGACTGAACAGTAGTCAAGCAAGAGCTGATGGGAGAGAGGTGGGCAAAAGGACTGGTGATCAATATCAAATATATTTAACTTCAGCACTAAGGCTGCAACTTCTGGGTTTCAGAAGTTGAAGTGAGAAAATATGTAAAAATTATACATGCTGACAAAAACAGGGAAAAAAGGGGGAAAAGTGGGTATGGATGTGCACTGATACAGAAGAGAAAGAAATTATTGTGGGATTTGTAAGTAATAGCTGAGAGTCAGAGGATTTTATTTAAAGCCAACAAAACATGTAATAAAAATCTAAGCATATTTAACAGTACAAAAGTAAATAGTAAGAAAGATAGTATTGGTTAATATTTGGTAGTAGAGCAGAGATAGAAGGGAAGAGGAAACAGTAATTACATTGCACATTTTAGGTGGGAATAATATACCGTTAAAGAAAAGGAGGATTAAAGTTGTTACATAACGGTATAAATATAAGCCCAGATATCACAACACAAACACAAACATTTCTAAAAATCAAAACTACACACATACACAAAAAAACAGAGAAACCCAACAATATAGTGAACAACCTAAAGAATAATTATCAAAGTAGAAAAACCAACAAACAAAAGGACAGAACTAAGAGAAAATACCTTTTCTCTTTTTGTTTTTTCACACACGCATACTGAGTTTACTCAAAGCTAGTCTGTTCTGCTGCTGCTTCTGGGATGAGAGGGGTCAGAGCCAGGGGTCTGCGCAATTGTGGTCTGCAATCCAGAGGAATCCCTTGCCTTACCCCCCAAAGTCAGGCCTTCTGTCTTTTGTTAATTTTTCTTCTTGCTGACATCCAGTTAAGACTGGCAGAAGGGGGCCGGGCTTGGTGCCTCACGCCTGTAATCCCAGCTACTCGGGAGGCTGAGGCAGGAGAATTGCCTGAACCCAGGAGGCAGAGGTTGCGGTGAGCTGAGATCGCGCCATTGCACTCCAGCCTGGGTAACAAGAGTGAAACTCCATCTCCAAAAAAAAATAAAAATAAAAATAAAAATAAAATAAAATAAATTAGCTGGGTGTGATGGCATACACATGTAATCCCAGCTACTCAGGAGGCTGAGGCAAGAGAATCGCTAGAACCTGGGAGGCAGAGGTTGCAGTGAGCTGAGATTGCACCACTGCACTCCAGCCTGGGTGACAGAGCCAGATAGCCAGATTCCATCTCAAAAAAAAAAAAAAAAAAAAAAAGATTGGCCGAAGGGTAAGACCCATGGAACACCTTACTGTAAGTCACTACTGATGAGTTGTTTGTGTGATTACTGGGAGACAGATTTACAGAGTTCTGTGACAATCTATTCTGGTCTTGCTCAGCTTGGTCAGTAGCAGGAGTCCCTGTGTTTTTGCTGGTTGAGTTGAACTCAGAACTCCCAGGGTCTTTTAAGTTGTTTTCGATGTGGCTGTGTGTTGAACTTGGTTTCAAAAGATGACAGCCGCTGCGTTACTCCTAAAAGTCCGTCCACCTCCACACAGAAACACCTGGATGACATCTCCATAGTAGAGTCCTGTAGCAGTGCACATCTGCCACTGTCCCTGATACATTCCTGCTCTGCTGGGGCTGCACATCTGTATGCTGATATCTGTAATCTCCTGGGGCTCTAGCCATCTCACTCACCATCACCATGCGCACATGTCCAAATTGGTCTCCCCTGACATACTTAAGACAAACCTCTGGAGGCCACGCCTCTACACCAGAATTCTGGATCCACCATGTTTTTACAAACTGAGTCTCAGGAGATATTGACTCTTCTCCTATGGTGACATCTTCAACAAAGGACATAGAGGGTACACACTGATGTTTGGGCTCTCAAAGTTATAATAGGTGCCAATTTCAGCTTGTAGGTTCCAGTTGTTCATGCCACCCAGGAGGAAGGTGCAACCAGCAGGGTTGAGGTGGAAGCTGAGTAGCCTCTGGAACTCAATGATGAGCCTGTCCTTGTCAGTGGTGCCCAGGCAACTGAACTTCTGCATCAGCCCTGGGTCCAGGTCCACATCCATGCCCTCCATGGTGTCAGGCCTGATATCCGCTTCCCCACCTCCTCACAACTGAGCCGCATGCCCCCTGTCCAGGGACTGGGAGGGGGCCCATTGCTAGTTAGCCTCGTGACCCCACTCCTTTTAGGTAAGCCCTGAGCCTCTCACAGTCTCATGGGAGTAAACTCACTCTGCTACTCACTCTCCCTTCCCTCCCACTCCCGCCAGCTCCTCCACCTCCTGCCTCTCCAAGAGCAAATATCTTACCAAGTTAATTCACCTTATCAAGTTATCAAGTTAATTCACCTATTAAACACAAAAGATCTTTATATTATATTACAATGCAAAATTCAATTCTACCCATATAGAAACATACAATTGCTTAACAGACAAATAAATTAAAAACAATAATTATAGTTTGCAGTCAAGCTATATAGGCTGGGGCTGCAGCCATTTGGTGGCTCCTGGATCCCTTCCAAACTCATTCATGTGATTGTTGGCTGGTCTCAGTGGCCACGAGGGCCTTATTTAGTTCCTTACTATCTGAGCATCTCCACAGAGCTGTTTGAGTGCTCTTCAAACATGGCCACTTGCCTGCCCCCGAGCAAGTGGGCTGGGACATAGGAAGAAACAGAGAGAGAAGAGAAAGAGGTAACAGAGAGAGAGAGAGAGAGAGAGAAAGAGACAGCTCAAGAAGGAAGCTGTAGTCCTTCATAACCTAATCTCAAAAGTCACTTATCATTAATTCTATATTCCATTCACACAGATAATTTGTTCACAATCACACAGATTCGCTCTGGTAAAAAGGAGGGGCCCACTCAAGGATGTGGAGAGCAGGAGGTGGGGATTTTAGGTTATTAGGGCTACTTTCGAGACTCCCTGTGGAACACCAACAGACCCTGAGTGGAGCAGAGGGAAGGATGCCTAGAAGCATCCTAGACGGCTGTGTGCTCCCAAGAAGGCTGGCCCGATCTACCGGGGTGGCCTTGATGGAATTCCGCGCCTCTCCCAAGAGCGGGGCTGCCCCTTCACCCTTGCAATGTCATGCCCTGGGTTGGAGCAGCCCCTGGGAGTGGCCCTCTCAGCGAAACGGTAACCGCTGAATCCAGAGCGCGCAGCAGAGCCTAGGCCCTCACGCCCTGTGGCTGAGCCCCGCCAGGCGGGTTCTTGCCGCCTTTGTGGGGACCAGAGCGCACAGATCACACCTCCGCGCTGTCTGCATGCTTTTATAAATCCTTAAACTCAAATGCTCAGTGGTCATCTTAACCTGACCATTTAACCACTAGACACATGTTTAAACTTCTCTGAACCCCTCTGAGCTTGTGCTTCTTATTTTGTAAAACGTAGATAATGATGCTTGCCTCTGAAATAGGAAGGGGAATCCCAAAGGTGTAGTATTATGTGGGTTTCCTGCCAAGGGAAAGCAATCGCTGTCGTGATGAAGATAATTTCTCTATTTATGTGCCTCATTAAACAATAAAACTTGGGGCTAAACCTCGGGAGGTGATGCCTGCCTGCTGCGCTAGTCCGGGAGGGTGCAGCGGGAGATGCACGATGCCCTCCTGAGGCCCGGACACCCCGCAGGAGATCTCTACCGAAATCGTGGTGAGTGAGGCGCGTGGGGGACACCGCTGTGGGTGCGATAGCAACCGTGCTGTGATGAAGAACAAGCAGAGTCTTCTTCCTCCGGCGGCAGGGAGTGTGAGAGGTGCCGAGCTCGGCCGCCGCGGAAACAACCAGGCGACGGCAAGAAAGCGCCGGGTGCTGAGGCTGGCTCGGAGTGCGGCAACTCCGTGGAGACTCAGGCGCTACCAGGGATGGAGGCTGACACGGAACGACTGAAGTGCACTATTCTAGCCACCTCGCCACCCGCAGTGAAGACCAGAGGCTCTTGAGCTCGTCTCTGCCTGGCGCACGTGAAGCACGTGGCACATGGCCACTAACAGTGGGTGCCTTAAAGCTTTGGCGAGAGGCCCGCCGACGGAGGAGGTTGCCATGGGCACCTCTGGACCCCAGGCCCTGCTGCTGTCTGCATTAGCTAAACTACCTCCCACCTGAGGGCTTTCTCAGGCAGCTGGAGTGACAGATAAAGATCCCCGGGAAGCCTCTAAAGAAAGCCAGAGCTCCCCCAGCGGTACCAGGCCACCATGACCACTGTGGTAACTGGCCTGATGGAGGAGTTTTTTTGGTTTTTTGTTTGTTTGTTTTGAGACGGAGTCTCGCTCTGTCACCCAGGCCAGTGTGCAGCGGCCCAATCTCAGCTCACTGCAACCTCTGCCTCCCGGGTTCAAGCGATTCTCCTGCCTCAGCCTCCCGAGTAGCTGGGATTACAGGCACATGCCACCACGCCTGGCTAATTTTTGTATTTTTAGTAGAGACGGGATGTTACCATGTTGGTCAGGCTGGTCTCAAACTCCTGACCTCGTAATCCACCTGCCTTGGCCTCCCAAAGTGCTGGAGGAGTTCTTAATGCCTCGCTTCCCTCCGGCTTCCTTTCCCGCTCTCCCACCGGCGTTTTCTGGGATCGCCTCCTAAACAAACTGCACCTTGTCTCAGGATCTGCTTCCAGGAAAACCAAGTAAAGACAAGAGTATAGTCCTACAGTCCTTACAGAAACAGCCAAGTAAAGACAATGTGCATCTCACCTCGTCACAGGCATCTCTGGGCTGAGCATCAGGCCAAACAGGATTCCTGCACTACCCCATCATCCGTCAGGAGCCTTCTTCTAAGTGGGCACATGCGGAAGCAATCAAAACAGGCAATCCACGATGCTGTGAGTGCGGCAGAAGCACAACTGTAGTGTCTCTGAAGGAGAAAAGCAAGAAAAAAACTGTTTTTACTTTATGCCATTTCATTCTCAGAAGGGCTCCAAGAGCCTAACGGGATGAAGAAACAGACTCCATCAGGCTCTGTAACTTGGCCTTGTTCACAGGCTGGAAGCTGGACACAGACCCCAGGCTTTCTGATTTTACCCTTCCTTTCGCTGTGCCTAAGGTTCTCCCCACGTGGTCCCTAGACCAGCAGCATCAGTATCTCCTGGGAACTGGCTAGAAATGTACATATTCAGGGTCACCCCAGACCTGCTGCACCAGAAACTCCGGGGCAGGACCCAGACATCTGTGGTGCACAAGCCCCCAGGGGACTCTGATGGACACTAAAGTGTGAGGCCCACATACCATAACACATTCTCCCAATAGGAAGGTCATTTTTGTTTTTAAAGATCTAAAAGGATGGTATTTCTATACTTGGCATGGATGATAAGATCATCATGTCATAGTATGAATTTATTTCCATTTTTCCTCATTTTATTGAATAGATAATAGATACCCACCAAGCAGAACCGGGTTCTGTCATAGACACAGGAGATGGTTTAGGAGTTCCAGGGCTGGCTCAGATGACATACTTGATATTAAAGGCAATTTACCTAATCTCTGTTCCCGATTTACCAAAGAAAACATGATACCAAATCTAACAATATGGTCATAAAGCACAGAGTCCTGAATAAACATGTGCTGAATGAATACATAAATCTCATTGTCTGAAGGCAAAGTGGTACTCATTACTGAGTTTCTCAGCCCCTGTATATAACACATGAAAGACTTAAGAAATGTGAAAATTATTTGTATAGCAAATCGCATAAATAAATTATTAGAAGCAGTAATATAAGTATAGCATAGTGGTTACATTTGTGCTAAAAGCTTAGTCTGCCTGGGTTCAAATTCCAGCACAGACACTTAGTATCTAACTGACCTTAGGTAGGTTACTTAACCTCTGGCTCTCAGTTTTCCCAGCTTAAAAATGGCAAAATCAGCCGGGCGCGGTGGCTCATGCTTGTAATTCCAGCACTTTGGGAGACCAAGGTGGGCCAATCACGAGGTCAGAAGATCGAGATTAGCCTGGCCAACATGGTGAAACCCTGTCTCTACTAAAAATACAAAAATTAGCTGGGCATGGTGGCACGTGACTATAATCTCAGCTATTCGGGAGGCTGAGGCAGGAGACTCGCTTGAACTAGGGTGTCAGAAGTTGTAGTGAGCTGAGACGGCGGCACTGCACTCCAGCCTGGCAATGGAGCAAGACAAGACTCTGTCTCAAAAAAAAAAAAAAAAAAAAAAGCCTAATAGTGACAACAATTGCAAGAGCTCATAATTCCTACTATTCAAATACCACTGTCCACAGGACCAAGGACTATGACAGTGGGTACTACTGTAACACAGGAATAAGATGCAGGATACCCAGTTACATTTGAATTTCAGATAGACTGGGAATAATTTCATAGTGAAGTATGGCCCACATATTGCAAGGAGCATGATTATATTCTAAATATACTAAAAAATTTATTCCTAGTTTATCTAAAATAAAAACACAATTCCGCATACTTTTTTTTTTAAAGCAGGTAACTTGTTTATCTTCCCCACTTCATGGGAGAAGGACCATAGCTTACCTAACTTTATATCCCTGGAACCCCATAGAGTTCCTTGCCCACAATAGGTCGTTCATAAATCTTTGATTAGTGGATGAAGAGGAAATATTTCCATGAAAGGCAGTAGGTCCCCCCTTGCCTGGGCAGTGCCAGAGCTTCAAGATATGACTGTCAGGCTCTCTGACTTGAGTAGGTTGGTTTTGATCTTTGGTTAATCCCTAGAAACTACTGGTAGGAGAATAAATATGCCTAAATTGCACACTATAAAAACAAGCATTTCCTGCCAGCATGACATAGGACCCCATATTAGAGAAGAGAGCCAGATATCCATTCTTCATTGAAGCGCTTTCTCTGTACTATGTACTGGGCTAAGAACAAGGGACTTATAATCTAAATGTGAGAGAGAAAATAAGATTAATACAAGAAAAATGTTGGCATTGAACTAAAGAAATTGGGGCCTCCAGAGTATAAAACATTCACTGAAAAGAGGAACTGTTTCTCTTTTCAAAGCAGACAAAATTTATCTTGACATGTGCCAGCCTTAGGGGTCTGCATCTTCCTTTCAAAACATAAAGTGATATAGCTCAGGCCTCTAGAGTGTTCCTTCCTCCTGAGACCTTGAAAGCTCAGCTACTGTAGCTAACAGAGTTGAGTCAACTCTGGGAATCAACTTTCCTTATATTAAACATTTCTTTTCAAGACATTTGTTCTTTGTCCCCCATCACTGGAGTATCTCATGATTCATCTTCTGGGAAAGCATAAAGTTTCGCAGGGCTTAAATCTGGTTAAATCTCAAAAAATGGTTAAATTCTGTTACCCAAGATTTTAACAGATACATAAGAAGCAAGGGACTGCTTCCATGGCTGTTGAAAATCACAGGCGTTCCAATCTGGAAAGACTCTTAAAGAACATATTTTCCAAGTTTTAATTTTAGAAACAAGGAAACTGAGCCCCTAAAAGGACGAGGACCCCACATAACCTGACTGCATAACCTGATTGTCCCGTGATCACCCAAGTCCCACACCAATCCTGGCACATGGGCACATAGTGAACAGTACGTATTTAAGGAATGAATGCATGAATCTCATTGATCGAGGGCAAGGTAAGACACAGTACAGTTTCTCAGTCCCTCTCTGTATCTTGTTTTGATTCTCAATAACTACTCAATATCACCTAGAGAATACAGGTCCAAGGTGAATGGTATTTTAAAATTGTCCTGCCTCTGGAGTATAAAATAAAAGCCTTTCTCACATGAAATTCATCACCCTGGTGCTTGAGCATTTCTGATAAGCCAGGGCTCAAGGTGTTTGTCCATGTGACTGTTTCTGCATCCAGAGGACATATGTCCATCTGAGTGTCTATCTGTAGGTAATGATCAGGAGGCACTCACACACCTGATCGCACACAGCTAGTTAGAAGCGAGGTTGAACTGGATGCCTGGCCTCCGAACCCCAGACCACGGCTTCATCAACAATTCCCATTTGCTTCTCAGCTTGTAGAAGATGGAGATCTGTGCTCCTCAAACAGCTGCTCCTGAGTGGGAGGAAATAGCATGCAGCATAAGGGATTAAGTAACAGACTCACACAACAGTCTCAGTTTTATCCTAAATAGAATTACCTTTCTATATTTACTCATTCAGTCAGCAAACATGCTCTGAAGGCCCCCCTCTGCACCAGACTGGATGCTGGGGTGGCTCTGCCCGGATCTAGTGGGCTGAGCATACTGCCTGCTCTGCAGAAGCCCACACTCCAACAGGGAGAGAAGACTAAAGGCACCAAAATGATCCAGGTGCTCCAGCATGTGAAGTTTTGAGTCAAATACACCGTATGTGAAGCAAAAAGAAGTAAGTACATTTGATAATCATGGGAGGCAGGAGAAGAAGACATGAGCTATCAGAAGGAAGCTTCTCTCCATTTTACAGTGAAATACTCAAAAATGTGCATTTATGTTGTTTTGGTAACCTAAAGCATGTGAAGAGGGAAACGACACTCTGGCCCATTTGACTCATAGCATCTAGTCTTTCTTGGACCAGTCAGCAAGTGTAGAACTGTCCAAGGCTGTTCATTCCTGTCCATAGTGACTGTGGTCCAAATTAGCAGGTCTCCTCTAAATTGTCATCTCCCAGGAGAAGGAGACACACCCACATCCTGTTCCCACCCTCACTGCCTCTACCACAGCAGTGCGCAAAAGCCTCAGTCTCAGGAACTCTTTCCACTCTGAAGAATTATTGAGGACTCAGCTGGGCGCAGTGGCTCACACCTGCAATCCCAGCACTTTGGAAGGCCAAAGCAGGTGGATCACTTGAGGTCAGGAATTGAAGACCATCCTGGCCAACATGGCGAAACTCCATCTCTACTAAAATATGAAAAATTATCTGGACCTGGTGGCAGGTGCCTGTAATTCCAGCTACTTGAGAGGCTGAGGCAGGAGAATCCCATGAACCCAGGAGGCAGAGATTGTGGTGAGCTGACATCACACCACTGCATTCCAGCCTGGGCAACAGAGCAAGACTCCATCTCAAAAAAAAAGAAAGAAAGAAAGAAAGAAAGAATTGGCCAAGCACAGTGGCCAACGCCTGTAATCCCACCACTTTGGGAGGCCGAGGCAGATAGATCACCTGAGGTCAGAAGTTTGAGACCAACCTGACCAATATGATGAAACCTTGTCTCTACTAAAAATACAAAAACGTTAGTCAGGTGTGGTAGCAGACATCTGTAATCCCAGCTAATTAGGAGGCTGAGATAGGAGAATTGCTTGAACCTGGGAGGCGGAGGTTGCCGTGAGCCAAGATCGTGCCACTGTACACCAGCCTGGGCGATAGGGTGAGACTCCAACAAAAAACAAAACAAAACAGGAAGCAGGGAGGGAAGGGGGGCAGGAAGAAAAGAAGGAAGGGAGGAAGGAAGGAAGGAAAGGAGGGGAGGGAGGGAAGGAAGGAAGGGAGGGAGGGAGGGAAGGAAGGAAGGAAGGGAGGGAGGGAAGGAAGGAAGGAAGGAAAGGAGGAAGGAAAGAAGGAAAGGAGGGGAGGGAGGGGAGGAAGGAAGGAAGGAAGGGATTATTGAGGACTCCAAAGAGCTTTGGTTTAGGTGGAGAATGTCTGTCAGCCTCTACCATATTAGAAATTAAAACTGAGACTCTAAAGAGCATGTGCTAGTAACTCATTTTAACAAATAATAAACCTACCACATGCTGACATAAAAGATATATTTTCATGAAAATGACTACATTTCAAAATTTAAAAAGTAATGAGAAGAATGGTATTGTTTTATATTTTGCAAATCTCTCTCTCTTTTTAATGAACATCACTCAGAGTGTAATCTCTTTCTCTCACTCTCCCAGAGAAAAGGAGAATGAGCCTCAAGGGCAAATGGCTGCTGCACAGCAACTCTGAGAACCATCCTCCCCCTCAGGAGAGACCTGGCTGTCTTTTCCTCCTCGGAGCTTCTGATGCTCTGCACGTTCAGAAAATCTTCTCTAGTGACTACAGAAATGATCTCTGAAAGTATAGCCTTTTTTGCAAATCTCTTTCATGGCTGGACTCTCCTAAGTGCTCCTGCATTTAATCTGCTGTAATATAGAATTGTGGTTGATAAATAGAGTCCAGGCTTACAACAACATGCCATTAAAAAAGAGAGGATTAGTGTATACTCTTTCAATGTATTAATACTTGTGAACATTCTTCTTTGATACTACACCAAAATTCAGTAAGTAGTAATTTTTTAAATGTTTGTTGCAGTATGGAATCTGAACCTACATCAATGAACTTTTCATTTCTGAAAAATTCTGTCATGTATTTTCAACAGATCTTTTACCCATGCATGATTTTGTAGCACCATGCGTTGGTCATTTGGAAAATATTGGTTCACTGAATTGTACAGATCTTCCAAACATTGATTCATTTCATTTTGCAATGTCAGAAAAATCCCATTTGCTAATATCATCCTGACCACATCAAAAAGTCTGTTAAGCACTAGTAAGCTACTGAAGCATTCCAAGTTTCTAATTTTCACTTCAGACCTTGAATATTAGTTTTGGCCACAAATACTGCCATTTGTTTTTCTTGACAGGCTCACTTTGTTAATTTTTGAGTAAATGTCTGCCAGGTACCCAACTTTGCGTGGCCATAGTTTGCCTTCCAGTTGTTCTTTCTGAGTGAAAATGGTGTTGTATGAAGCAAATCTGCCATTTCAGTTCACGGGTGAAGTGCACAAGTGCTGTTTCCCATAGCTTCTAGCGCAGTTGAGCGCCACTGCTGAGATCTGAGCTGAGGCATCCACAGTCTTTCCGCTCGTTGCTTTTGCGCTGTCAGTGCAAACGTTAACACAGTGAGCAAGGCAAATAATGACCTAGAATTATCATGAAAACAGTTTTGGTCTACACCTTCTGAAAGGGGTTCGTGGACCCCACTTTGAGAATGACTGATCTGCCATGCCCAGGAGGCAGCAGGGGCCCAGCACACTGGAACCTGGCTTTATGGTTCTCTCTACTTCATCTCCTGGGAAAGCCCTCTCACACAGTTGGTGTCGTGAGAACAATCTTTTGTTTACCAATGAGGGCTACATTTGTGTTCCTTTAGACCAGAATTGGGTTTGAGTTTACTAAAACTTCCTTCAGAAATGCTTACATCAGAAGGAGAACCTAAGCCACGACCACGTTAGCATCCGCATTCTGAACACTTACTGGTGCAGAGCACTGCTGTGTAAAAGCATGATGGGGCATGTAACGCAGTCCTCGTCTTGCACTATCTGACGCTGACCTGGCAAAGAAAACATAGAGACAAACACATACGCGATAAAGCAAGGCAGCACTTCCTGCCAAATGCAAATTTAAAACTGTAACAGCTCTTTAGGGAAAGGCAAGATTACTAATGCCTGGAACATCCATGCATTCACTCATGTGCCCGACACTATTACAGGTACATGTGATCTGGGGATGAGCAAGACAAAAATCACTGACCTCATGGAATGTACTTTCTAGGGCAGAAGACAGACAATAAACAAATATGATGAAGCATATAATGACAGGTTTAGAGAGTTCTCTAAACTCTATTTGATTAGTATTTTAGACAGGGTAGTTAGAGAAGCCTTCTAATAAGGTGACACAGGAGATACAATCTAAATAAAGAGAGAGAGTAAATATCTATGGAAAGAAAATGCTCAGTAGGGAGAACTAGAAGGGTCCTGGTTTGTTGGAGGAACCACAAAGAAACTTGTGCAGCTACAGCAGAGAGTAGAAAAGGCACGACTCTGAACTCTGAATGTGCTGCAAAACCACTGCAGGTTTAGAACCTTCCATCACATTATCTCATCAAGATTGTTCAGAAACCACCCAGGGAGACAGCGTCAGGGCTATCAATACACACTGGTCATCAGAACATAAACAGTGTTCTACGTGTACGTGTTCATAAGACTGGGTGAGACCAGGAAAGTGCAGAAAAGGGAAACAGGGCACTGCACCATGGAGAAGTCATGAGGAACAGGAGGAGCCAGCACGGCACTTAGAAAAGGCAGTCAAAGAGAGGAAAGGAAGACCAGGAGAGCATGGTGACCATGAAGCCGAGGTGAAAAGAATGATACGAACAAAGCTGTTGATAACCATGTCAAGTGCTTGCTGAGAGGTTAAATGAAATGAGAACTGAGAGCCACTGTGGGTTTGACGAGAGAGGCTTCAGTGGAGTGGAGCATCACAGCCTGACCATGGGGTGCCACAGGAGAATCAGAAGGAAATGAGACCATGAATAGAGACTAATGCCTGGCGTGACTGCTCTGAAGGTGAGCAGAGAAATGGTCCATAGTTGAAGGAGATATGGGGTCTAGGGAAGAGACTTTTTTCCCTACGTATTATTGCAGCATATTTCAATGCTTAGGGTAGTAATTCAGCAGAAAGGTAGACTGCATTTTTTGTGAGAGAAGGGGAATAATTTCAGGAGTAGATCTCTTAAGCAGGCGAAAGGGAATAGGATCATAGATACTTTGGCAGATTTGTAGGTAGAAAAGTAGGTTATTCTCTCCTTGCTTCTGTTTTCTTTGTGATGTGAGAGATGGAGTTATTAACTGATAGGCAGAAGAGAGAAGATGTGGTGTAAATTACCAAAGAAATGCAGGATTGAGGTTGAGAATTGATAGAAATTTGTAGGCATAAATTTAAAGCGAAATGAGTGAGGAATATCTCACAAAGAGATGGAATTTGTGTTGGGTTCAAAAGAAACAGTAACACTCAGGCTCAGAGAGATTTGGGACACTGAGTTTAAAAAGAACAAAGAGAAATGTTAAGTACTTTGAAAGCTGGTGTCACAGGGTCTTGTCATAGCAACAATAAGTACTGGATAAATATTTGTTGAATAAATGAATGACTGAATGCCAAGATCAATTTAGAGTACAGTGCATACGGGCCACATTAGCTGGGAATTCTTTGTTGGGCATTGAGGGTAAAGGTTCAAAAGTAGATAGGGACTAATTCGGGCAACTCTCAAACTCCCTGATAAACGCTTGGCCTTAAACCATTCATAACTGTACCAATAAATCAAAGGCGGTACAAACTTGGTTATGGAAATGATGGACTTCATGGAACCAGGACCTACCCTAGTTCCAGACCACCCCAGACACTATAAATCTGTCTGCATTCTTCTGAGGGTCAGGTCTAAGAAGGAATGCTCTAACTTGGGGCATGGAAATCTTATCCAATTACATTATGAAAAAAACTCGACATGAACAGTTTTTAAAAACCAACATGCTTATTCAGATATTTTTTCCAGGGCACTATAAGGATCAGGAGAGAACAAGAAACTATTGTCATGTGACACTTCAAAGCAGAGGGAGAAATGTGTATCACATAGCAGTGTGAACCCTTATCAAAACTGAACGTTGTCCCTCCTTTCTGGGTCAAAGTGGTGATTTTTGGACAAATGTGCCCTCAAAGCTTTGTTGCCTCCATGGTGTTAAACAGTGTTTAATTGGCTTGCATTTAAATTCAATAGAATTCCAGGAAGAAGATGAGCACGTTGTAAACGTTAGAGGCCCGACACAGTGGCTCATGCCTTTAATCCCAGCACTTTGGGAGGCTGAGGCAGATGGATCACTTGAGGCCAGGTGTTCAAGACCAACCTGGCTGATAGGGCAAACTCCCAATTAGCCAGGCATGGTGGTGCACACCTGTAATCTCAGCTACTTGGGAAGCTAAGGCAGTTTTCTCTGTCTGCTGGGAAATGCCTACTTTACGCTGAAGAACCCCTAAATGGCACAGGAATTGGCACTTTCAGGCACTTCTGGAAGTAGTGGTAAAGGTAAGATTTGAAAAAGCAGAAAATCAGTTGGGTGTGGTGGCTCAGACCTGTGTAATTCCAACACTTTGGGAGGCCAAGGTGGGTGGATCACCTGGGGTCAGGTGTTCGAGACCAGTCTCGCCAAGATGATGAAACCCCGTCTCTACTAAAAATACAAAAAATTAGCCTGGTGTGTGGTAGACGTCTATAATCCCAGCTATTCGGGAGGCTGAGGCAGAAGAATCCATTGAATCTGGGAGGCGGAGTTTGCAGTGAGTTGAGATAGCACCATTGCACTCAAGCCTGGGCAACAAATAGGGAAAATCCGTCAAAAAAAAGAAAGTCTCTGGCTTGGCAGACACCATGGATAGTAGGCCACAGGAGTGGCTCCTGGTTTTTTTCTCTCTCTCCCTTTTCTTTCTTTTTTCATTTTCTTTCTCTCTCGCTCTTTTTTTTTTTTTTTTTTTTTGAGACAGGGTCTCGCTCTGTTGCCCAGGCTGGAGTGCAGTGGTGCGACCCTTCGCCTCCCGGGTTCAAACTATTCTCGTGTCTCAGCCTCCTGAGTAGCAGGGACTACAGGTGCCCTCCACCACATCCGGCTAATTTTTGTAGAGACGGGGTTTTCACCGTGTTAGCCAGGCTGGTCTCGAACTCCTGAGCTCAGGTGATCCACCTGCCTTGGTCTCCCGCAGTGCTGGGAGTACAGGTGTGAGCCACAGTGCCCGGCCCCTAGTTTTCTTCTCACGCTCAGCTTCCAGGATGCCGACTGCCAGGGCTGTACTCTATAGGCAGAGGGTTATAGAAAACTTTTTAAGTCTCCCTTCGTGGTCGGTTTCCCCAAAGATACTGTACAAATACTGGATGTTCTTTAAGGGAATGCCCCATGATTGCCCTCCTGTAAAGCTCACAGTTGCTAAGCATCAGGGGATTGAACCTCCAATCAGTATGTTAGTGTCTTGCCCTTTTAAATAGAGCAGATGGCGCAGGATCCCCAGACAGCTGAGGAAAGCCTCTAATATGACTGAGATGAATGCAACCCCTACTCCTCTGACCGTCTTTCCTCCAGCAGCACGGACCCGGGGTCAGTCTCCGCTGAGGCGGTCAGGCCTGGCTGCAGCGACGGCGGCTGAGTAGGGGTGGAACCAGCAGCTGGGCCCTATGCAGACTGCGGGACGCTGGGGCCAGCCGGCCCCGCTCTGAGCACAAGCCAGGGGCGCGGGCGCCGGAAGCCATGCTAGGAGGGCCCGCTGTCCACGCAGCAGGTGGCGAGCTGCCCACTGAGGTCCCCGGGTCTGAGCTCGGCAGCACTTGCTCATGCCCGAGCTGCAGCCGCGATGTGTACGGAGCCCCGCCAGCCGGAGAGTGTCCTCATGGGTGTTTCTCCGGGCGAGGCTTTCAGCATTCCAAAGTTCTCTAGCTGCTCTAGCCTCAGCCCTGTGTTCCCACGTGGGAACGCAGTCTTCACACATGACTGGCACTAGAGTTGCTGGAACTTCAGGATGCCTACCTCTCTCAGGGAATGTCCTGAACTCTGCCAACTCCCACTGACGTGGGACGGGAACGCAGAACTGGTGACAACCTGTCATCAGTGTTTCTGACACGTGGGCCTTGCCCACGCACGCTAAGAACCTTTGGCCAGCTGTCGTTTGTGCGCACGCGCAGTGACGGAGCTGTCAGAGGGGCGCATGCGCAGTGATGGGCGGTCAGCGGTGCGCATGCGCAGTGACGGAGCCGTCAGAGGTGCGCATGCACGGTTGGGCTTACAGGCTTTGCTTGGCGCGCCTTGGCTGCTTGGCTTCACTTGTTACTGGCACTGACTTTGGAAACAGCGGAGTTTCCTGGTTGGAGGTGGTGGCTGACCAGAGCGGTTTGGTCTTATTGGACCCCTGAGGCTGTGATAGGTGGAATGGTGCTGAGGTGTCTCTAATAACCTCCGCCATGAAAAGAATCTCTGGCTCCCGGGACCAGAAGGGCCAGGGGCCTAGTGGCTTCTTCACCCGCTGGTGGAGGAGCAGCAGGGGTGATGTCACCGAGCGCGATGACAGCCCCTTCGCCCAGCGTGGGTGCGACATCCAAGGGAAACATCTCGGCAAGCTCCACAGAGCAGCTAGCCAGGGTGACGTCTTCAGGGTGCAGCTCATCCTTATGCACGGGAACGTTGACTTGCATGAGAGAGACAAGAAGAAGAGATGAGAGGAGCTGGACGGGGGTGCAGGGGCTGGGTTGAGGCGGGGTGTGGGAGAAAAGCGCCCCCTTCCCAGTGGGGCCTGTCTCCAGGGCCCTTGCTTTTCTGCCTCGGCAGGCTCCACAGCACCTGGCATAGGGAAATTAAGTCTATATAGCACTTCATCTTGAATGGACACATTTCAAAACATACATTATATATATTTATTTATTTTACTTTAGGTGTATACTACATCCAGTATTTCTCCCCATGTTATCCCTCCCCACCCTCCCCACCTCCCCCCCGTCCCTCCCCTAATCCCCCCAACTGCCCCCAGTGTGTGATGCTCTTCTCCCTGAGTCTACGTGTTCTCATTGTTCAACACCCACCTATGAGTGAGAACATGTGGTGTTTGGTTTTCTGTTCTTGTGTCAGTTTGCTGAGAATGATGGCTTCCAGATTCATCCAAGTCCCTACAAAGGACACAAACTCATCTTTTTTAATGGCTGTGTAGTATTCCATGGTGTATATGTACCACACTGTCTTTGTCCAGTCTATCATTGATGGGCATTTGGGTTGGTTGCAGGTCTTTGCTATTGTACACAGGGCTGCAGTGAACATACATGTGCATATGTCTTTATAGTAGAACGATTTATAGTTCTTTGGGTATATACCCAGTAATGGGATGGCTGGGTCAAATGGAATTTCTATTTCTAGATCCTTGAGAAATTACCACACTGTCTTCCACAATGGTTGAACTAATTTACACTCCCACCAACTGTGTAAGGAGTGTTCCTATTTCTCCACATCCTCTCCAGCATCTGTTGTCTCCAGATTTTTTAATGATTGCCATTCTAACTGGTGTGAGATGGTATCTCAATGTGGTTTTGATTTGCATTTCTCTAATGACCAGTGATGATGAGCATTTTTTCATATGTTTCTTGGCCTCATATATGTCTTCTTTTGAAAAATGTCTGTTCATATCTTTTGCCTACTTTTGAATGGGTTTGTTTTTTTCTTGTAAATCTGTTTTAGTTCTTTGGAGATTCTGGATATAAGTCCTTTGTCAGATGGGTAGATTGCAAAAATTTTTTCCCATTCTGTTGGTTGCTGATTCACTCTAATGATTGCTTCTTATGCTGTGCAGAAGCTCTGGAGTTTAATCGGATCCCATTTGTCTATTTTGGCTTTTGTTGCCAATGCTTTTGGTGTTTTAGTCATGAAGTCCTTGCCTATTCCTGTGTCCTGAATGGTTTTGCCTAGGTTTTCTTCTAGGGCTTTTATGGTGTTAGGTCTTATGTTTAAGTCTTTAATCCATCTGGAGTTAATTTTAATGTAAGGAGTCAGGGAGGGGTGCAGTTTCTGCTTTCTGCACATGACTAGCCAGTTTTCCCAACACCATTTATTAAACATGGAGTCCTTTCCCCATTGCTTGTTTTTGTCAGGTTTGTCAAAGATCAGATGGTTGTAGATGTGTGGTGTTGGCTCCAAGGCCTCTGTTCTGTCCCATTGGTCTATGTCTCTGTTTTGGTCCCAGTACCATGCTGTTTCGATTACTGTAGCTTTGTACTATAGAGTGAAGTCAGGTAGCATGATGCCTCCAGCTTTGTTCTTTTTGCTTAGAGTTGACTTGGCTATGTGGGCTCTCTTTTGGTTCCATACGAAGTTTAAAGTGTTCCAGTTCTGTGAAGAGGGTCATAGGTAGCTTGCTGGGAATAGCGTTAATCTATAGATTACTTTGGACAGTATGGCCATTTTCACGATATTAATTCTTCCTAACCATGAGCATGGAATGTTTCTCCATCTGTTTGTGTCCTCTCTTATTTTGTTGAGCAGTGATTTGTAGTTCTCCTTGAAGAGGTCCTTTACGTTCCTTGTTAGTTGTATTCCTAGGTATTTTATTCTCTTTGTAGCAATTGTGAATGGCAGTTCGTTCTTGATTTGGCTCTCTTTAAGTCTGTTATTGGTGTATAGAAATGCTTGTGATTTCTGCACATTGATTTTGTATCCTGAGACTTTACTGAAGTTGCTTATCAGTTTGAGAAGATTTTGGGCTGAGACGATGGGGTCGTCTAGATATACAATCATGTCATCTGTAAATAGAGACAATTTGACTTCCTCCTTTCCTATTTGAGTATGCTTTATTTCCTTTTCTTGCCTGATTGCTCTGGCTAGAACTTCCAATTCTGTATTGAATAGGAGTGGTGAGAGACAGCATCCTTGTCTAGTGCCTGATTTCAAAGGGAATTCTTCCAGCTTTTGCCCATTCAGTATGATATTGGCTGTAGGTTTATCATAAATGGCTTTTTATCATTTTATGATATGTTCCATTGATACGTAGTTTATGAGAGTTTTTAGCGCTGTTGAATTTTGTCAAAGGCCTTTTGTGCATCTATTGAGATAATCATGTGGTTTTTGTCTTTTGTTCCGTTTATGTGATGGATTACGTTTATGGATTTGCGTATGTTGAACCAGCCTTGCATCCCGGGTATGAAACCGACTTGATCGTGATGGATAAGCTTTTGATGTGCTGTTGCAATCAGTTTGCCAGTATTTTATTGATGATTTTTGTGTTGATTTTCATCATGGATATTTTCCTGAAGTTTTCTTTTTTAGTTGAGTGTCTGCCTGGTTTTGGTATCAGGATGATGTTGGTCTCATAAAATGAGTTAGAGAGGGTTCCCTCCTTTTGTATCGTTTGATACAATTTTAGAAGGGATTTACAGTTTTACAGCTCCTCTTTGTAAATCTGGCAGAATTTGGCTGTGAACCCATCTGGACCTGGACATTTTTGGCTGGCAGGCTATTGATTGCTGCCTCTACTTCAGCCCTTGTTATTGGTCTGTTCAGGGTTTCAACTTCCTCATGTTCAGGGTTTCAACTTCATGCCTGTAATGCCAGCTACTTGGGAAGCT
This sequence comes from Aotus nancymaae, assembly GCF_030222135.1. Classification (NCBI taxonomy): domain Eukaryota; kingdom Metazoa; phylum Chordata; class Mammalia; order Primates; family Aotidae; genus Aotus; species Aotus nancymaae. The sequence goes on along the minus strand of NW_026988570.1, from coordinate 3,636,819 downwards.
AAGGCAGGAGAATTGTATGAATACTGGAGACAGAGATTGCAGTGAGCTGAGATTGCACCACCGCATTCCAGCCTGGGCAACAGAGAGAGACTTCATCTCAAAAAAAAATACAGTCAGGGCTGGGCATGGTCTCTCATACCTATAATCCCACCACTTTGGGAGGCTGAAACAAAAGGATTGCTTGAGCCTAGGAGTTTGAGACCAGTCTGGGTAACACAGTGAGACCTCAACTCTACTAAAAATAAAAATAAAAATAAATGAAAAATTTAGTTGGGCACGATACCATGCAACTGTAGTCCCAGTGACTTGGAGGCTGCACTCCAGCCTGGGCAATGGAGTAAGACCATCTCAACAAACAAACAAACAAAAAACAGTCAGGAGCTTGTTATGATCATTTTCATTTATGTTATTTGCTACATCATTCAATGCCTTCTACTGTGTGCTAGATGCCGTCTGGAAGCGTCTAATGATCATTTATTATGTTAAATATGTGCCAGACACTTTAAGTATGTGGTGAGGAATGAAAGCTATTAAAAAGTGGGGTAGGATTTCAGGTAAGCATGCAGAAGGGGTAGACCTTTTCTTGATAAAGAGGCAGAAGGATGATGTGGGCAGAAGGAACATCTAACAAGTTTGTGTTTTTGGCAGAAGGAACATCAAGCAAGATGGCATGCTTGGGAGAAGGAGCAGCAGGTGCAAAAGGTAAGAGGCTTGAGTAAACTTTGCAGGATTCATGAGCAGCCCTATTTTGCTGTTGCAGAAACTGAGATGAGAGTGGTTGGGAATGAGGGAAAAACTTAGGTAAGGCAAGCTCATGATGGGCTTTTTAATACTGTAAAACTGAGTAGATCTTATCCTGCAGGCTATGGGAAATTTACCAGGTGGAGTGCTTTGGGCTGCAAATACCAAAGGACCTGACTAACAGTGACTAAAACAGTGTGAAGCAGAGTCACTTTGGTGGCCGTTTCAGTGATAACACTGGGTCCCATTTGGTGTTCCTATTTTCAGCTGTGCTGTTGGCAGTGTTTTGTTCATGTCTCCTTTCATGGCTGGCTAATTAGCAGTAGCTCCAAACATTCTCACAATACAATTTCTGAAGGCTGGAAGGGCTGCTTTTCTTTCCATGTTTCTTTGAAATAGAGAGAAAAGTCAGAAGCTCGCAGTGGGCTTTGCTTCACATTTTATTGGCTTGGTTACACCACATACTCATTCCTAAACCAGGCACTGGGAAAACATACCTAATGACTGTAATTATGTTAGAATAGTCATTTCTCTTGTTGAGGATGGGGAGGGATATTAGGATGATAAATACTCAAATAGACTTGTGGTTCTCCAGCAAGAAAAAAATAAGAAATGGTCGTTAGGTATGGAGACAGCAAATGTTTTCTGTAGGAACTCATTACAGAATTGTGAGAACAAAAGTCACAAAATTAGATTTGGGTATTAGGACATTCTGATTATGGTATTCATAAGCTTTTTATGTAAAGGACCAGGCGGGAAATATTTTAGGCCTCGTGGTCTCTGCCATATCTACTCAACCCTGCCATTGTAGTGTAAAAGCAGTCACAAAACTTTATTTACAAAACCATTAGGCAGGCTGGGCTTGGTCTGTGGCCTGTAGTGGATGACTCCTCATATGGAGGCTAGACGGAAGGTACCACATAAAGAGACTGGAAGACAAAGGAAGCTTTTGCAGTAGCCAAAGCTATAACTTCCTTGTCACCAACCCTTAGACTAGCATCGATCCATTATGAGGTTTTCATCCATCCATGGTGAAATAAATGAAGTCAGAAAGCTACTTAGTAATTTTAAAATGTTGGTCTTTCTCTTGATTTTTGCATTTTTCATTTGTTTTGCTTGTTTTTAATTTAAGAAATAGTATTAATAGTTGGTAGCCTATAAAAGCCAGTAGTTAAGAACCAGTGGCAGTGGAAAAATATAAAGCAGAGGCAGAAAAGAGACAGAGATAATATGAGTTAGTGATTATTGGATGTACAAACTTAGGGCACAGAGAGAAATCTCAGATGCTTCATGGGTTTCCAGGTTGTGAACTAGCATTTAACCTGGACATGATGAAGGAGTAGGAGATTTGCAGGTGAATGGAGAAGAACAACAGATCAGCAGGAATGACTAACCTCTTTCTGTGCATGTTGAGTTGAATGGAATATTCTTGTAGGGTATTTTCAGTAGGTAATTGAATTTTAGGCATTTCTAGCTGGAGGTAGAACTGAGGTTGGAGATGCAGACTTGGAATAATGTAGGCAAAATCATGTATCTAAATGAGCTTGTCCATGGCAGGAAAGACATGGAATAAACAGAAGGCAGTGACAAGACTTGGGAATATCAACATTTCCCAGAGGAAAAGAAATTAGTAAAGAAGCCTGAGCAGTGGCTAGAGAAAAGTAGGAGAGTTTATCAGAGGAAGGGATGCTGTGAAAATTTCAAAAATGTGAGAATTTCAAGGAGGAAGAATATAAATTCTTACAAGTAAGATTACTAAAAAGTAAGATAAATTAATATTTTCAAAGCTCTTTGATGGTACCCTCTTCAACAGAACACTTTTAGAGTTGTAAGTTCTACTATTTAGGTACATGGTACTTCTGGTATTCAAGTATGAGAGGAAGAATACACCTATCAAAATCCTACCTAATATTTTTATAACTGCGGCAGCTACCTACAGAGTCAGCCCTAGACTGGTGAGTTCCTGTGCCAACATTTTCCAAGAATTGTCAGAACCTAAGGGTCCACATGAGGAAAAGTGTAGTCTTTCTTACTGGTTTTTGTGCAAATGCTTGTTTTGTACTCAAACCCTTGATAAGCAGTTCTGGATGTATTCCCAAACAAAAATCTGACAGCAAAAACTGGAAGCCACTATCAGATACTCATTTCCTTTCTCTGACATGGAATCAAAATGCAGCCATGGCTGGGTGCAGTGGCTCACGCCTGTAATCCCAGCACTTAGGGAGGCTGAAGCAGGTGGATCAAAGGTCAGGAGATCGAGACCATCCTGGCTAACGTGGTGATACCCCACTTCTACTAAAAATACAAAAAATTATCTTGGTGTGGTTGCACATGACTGTAATCTCAGCTACTCAGGAGGCTGAGGCAGGAGACTCACTTGAACCGGGTAGGTGGAGGTTGCAGTGAGCTGAGATCGCACCACTGTACTCCAGCCTGGGCAACAGAGTGAGAATCCATCTCAAAAACAAACAAACAAACAAAAAAACACAAAAAAAGCCATGTTTTGACAAAATTTTAAGTTTTGATCAGAAATAGTTGACAGATCAGCAGTTTAGAGAAACTGATATCTTTATTTTCTTGCAGAATACTAATATAGTATCACAGAAAAATATGACATAATATGCTGTACACAGTAATTCTTCTTCTATGAAGAAGGTCATTGGTAGCTTGATGGGGATAGTGTTGAATCCATAAATTACTTTGGACAGTATGGCTATTTTCACTATATTGATTCTTCCTAACCATGAGCATGGAATGTTTCTCCATCTGTTTGTATCCTCTCTTGTTTCATTGAGCAGTGGTTTGTAGTTCTCCTTGAAGAGGTCCTTTACATCCTTTGATAGTTGTATTCCTAGGCATTTTATTCTCTTTGTAGTCATTGTGAATGGCAGTTCGTTCTTGATTTGGCTTTCTTTAAGTCTGTTATTGATGTATAGGAATGCTTGTGATCTCTGCACATTGTTTTTTCGCAGTGTTAGGAAAAATGACTCATTAGTCAGTAATTAGAAAAATGTCATGTACTTAGCGTATAAATTTTAGGAAATTTCCCTCACTACTCTTGTTAGTTTGATTGAATATGTGTGTAATTTTAAAAAAAATGTAAACTGAATAAATATGTATTGAATCTATATATGTATTGAAAATGTAAGTTGACATCACAGAGTATACTTAGTTCATGGCAATGCTTTCTCTGAAAGCAATTGCAGAAATTTACTCTCTTTCTAGTTTGTAAGAACTCAGAGGCCGCATCTTCTTCATGACTTTTCTGATATCCAAAGAACTCCCTTTCGATACCAGAAAAGTCATGAAGAAGATGTGGTTACAGCAATTTTAGTATAATTCATTGTAAGGTGATGATCTCTAGGAACGTCATCACAGTGGAGAAATCTGAAAGCTCCCGGCATTGAACAATGAATGAAAGGTGGGGCGGGGCTGCCAACAGGGTGGGGCCTGGTGAGCCATATGCCTGGGCTCCCACATCAGAATGGGGGTGGGGGCGCCTCTGATTGGTTCCTGGGCATCAGGTTGGAGGAGACTCTGATTGGTTCCTGGGCACCAGGTTGGAACTCTGGTGGTTGGTAGGGCAACCTCCTTCAGTTGGTAGAAAACAGTGGAAGGAGTAACTCCCGCTCTGCTGCCTTCTCTGCAATCTCAGCTCTCAGGCTTGTTGTATCTAGACCCATTTTAAATCAAGCAGGTTCCCTTCAGACCAGTCATCTCAGGGGAGGCAGCTGAGGCGGGGAGTGAGCTGTTAGTGGGGTGCAGCCCCATAGCCAGGGGCTGGCCCTGCCAGCATGCCTGTGTTTGAAAGAGGTGAAGTGCTGAACTGAGCAGACTGGGAGGCAAGGGAAGGTCCAAGTTATTGGAGAGGAGCCAAGGAACACGCTGAGTTGTTGCTTGTGCCCCAAAGTCAGGCGCAGGCGAGATTGGCGTAGGTGGTCTGAGGATCTGTCCTTCAGCTCTGACATCAATGAGGTGGTCACAAGCAAAGCTGCAGGCCAAGACAGATCGAACATGTCCAACACCAGTTCCAGACCCATTCGGGGCCCAAGGTGGTTGTGTGGGCAGGTGTCTGGCAGCTGTGACATCTATGAGGCAGTGTCAAGCATAAGTGCAGACCAAGGCAGAGAGGAGCAGAGGCTGGGCAGAGGGATCATGGTGCTCCCCAAAGCCAAACCCAAGCAGAGCCAGTGCAAGGTGCACCGGGCAGAACCGATCGAGGGGAAGGTGGTGGAAGCGCCAGACCCTACTGCTGTGAAGCCTGCCCTGTGGGATTTGGGAGCCAGCGATGGCCCTGACCTGCGGTACATCAGTGAGGAGGAGATTCGCAAATGTAAGGCAATGAATGATACTGTTTGCCCTCAGGCATGCCTCTGGCTGACACTGATACCAGTTCTCACCCCTCCTCCCACCCCAGAGGCATCCACAGCTTCAGGCTCCTCCCTCCTGCCCCTAGTCAGCTTTCCCAGGCCCATGCACCAGGCAGGAGGACTGGCCCTGCCTCATGCCTGCCCCCACCCTTCATTCTTTTTCCCTGCTGCATCTGGTGGTTTCTTTCCTCCTCCCTACCCCAATGTCCAGTTCTGGCCCCTTTCTCAACCCCAGGCTGGCCGAAAGCTAAGTTTTCCAAATAGAAAATGTATGCTACAGATTTCATTGCTGTAGAGGAAGTGTCTTACAGCTCTTCTGTTTACTTTGGTTGGCCTCTTAATTTATTTAAACGTTAGAATAATTAAGCTTCATGATGAATGTGACTTTGTAGCTGAAAGGTATTGTTCTCTCAGAATATTCAAAAATGGTGAAAGAATGAACAAAGATAGTATGTGAATGAATTGTGCCTTTATACACAAAGCATGCAAGTGCTTGTGAAAGCTTTTCCTTGTTTGGCGGTGTAAAGTAAGCCTCTGAGTGCTTTCACACACCAGGTAGCAGATGGGTAGTGTTGGATGAGGGCCCAAAATAGACTCTTCATATCATTTTGGGGGATTTATAACACAATTACAGGTGTGTCTCATTTGACCCTGTCTCTACAAAACAATGATTAAAAATTAGCTGGGTATGGTGGCTTGCACCCACAGTCCCAGCTGCAAGAGAATCTCTTGAGCCTAGGAGTTTGAGCCTTCAGTGAGTTATGCTGGCTCCATCTCACCATTGCACCACTCCAGCCTGGGCAATAGAGTGAGACTTTGTCTGTTTAAAAAATTGTTTTTGCCCAAAACAGCTCTTTGTTTTAAGATATTTGACATATTGAGCCGGTGTCTGACCACAGTAATTGACCACAGCATCTCTTACTGCTTGAGACTTTCCCTGAAATGTGCTGGTAATAGCAGCCTAGAGGAAGGTGGTTATATTTGATAAGTAGAGGGAGGAGGGCATATATGTGATTCATCTAAAAGTTGCATCCGCTTATTTAGGTGAAAGTTTGAAAAAGAAGTCCCAGCCCCAGCCTGGTTTTATTCCACATGCATGGAGAGATTCTGTGATTTTTGCATTTTCCAGTAGAATTGGGACATTGGTGCCTTTATTTTCTTGACATTTATTACTAAAAGCTTTTCTCAAGACTGTTAAAAGTGATTAAAATGGTTATGTAGCTTTAAAAAGAATCTTTTTTACTCACCTCACTTATGGCATTGTTTCCTTTTCTTCCTCTGCAGATATTGCTTCTGACCATCCAAGGGCAAGCACGCTCTTCCTCAGAAAGTATCAAATGAGTGGTGAGACAATATTGTTTCTGCCTTCAGAGAAAACCTAAACATTTTCTGTCTTGTGTATTACAGAAAGTATTTAGAGAAACTCAGATATTAGTTAAAAATGTTCAACTTTTCATAGATTTACTTGTTTTATTTTCATATGTGATATAATTTCCTTTAGTTGTCACTGTTTATGGAAACACACAGACTTTGTGTTTACACATTTGGTGACATTTTTACCAACACAATTAATTGGCCACATGATTTAGTGTGGTAGTCACAGATTTATGCCTTTTTCTTCATACATCTTTGCCATTTTTCCCTTGCTCTAAAGAGTACGTTTTAATAATGAGTGATAGGATTTAGGCCACAGCTTGGATTTCACTTGAGCAAATCAAAAGAATCCATTGTTCTAGATTGGATCTGTGATTTTGGCCTCCTTTTTCACAGTGCTCTAACCACTGTCACATCCAAGTCGATGCTAGAACTTTTTCACTGGAATGTAATAGAAATGTAACATGCCCTGTGCTGTTTTCCGTATTAGCATTAGTGTGTGAAACTAAAGTTTCCATATCCCGCCTGCTTTAGGATGAGAATTAGAACTGTAGGATTTTTCTGTACTGTTGCTTATGTTCCATAATGTTCTGTTATCTTACTTTATTTTCAAAAAAGCCATACACCATGTTTTTCAGTTAATTTTAACAACAAGAATACAAGAACTGGGGGTTCTAGAATAACATCTGAAGTAATGCAGCACAATAAAAAAGGGGTTGTTCACCTGCATTTTCATAGTTTGTGTGGACTTTGTCTGACTTGAGCTAGTAATTTCTGGTTAGGTTTGTTATATTTCTCAATTTCTTCCAGGAGCCATGGGCTTCTCACACATAGAGTGTATGGAAGTAGAAGAAAACTGATCCCCTGCCCTTGTCAGTTCAGTGGTGAGAAATGTGTGTCAATGAGACCAGTTCAACTTCAAAGAAGGAGGCATTGTAGGGAAGAAATTGTGGCCCAAGTCCCTCTTTGGAGCTTTTATTCTTTGGACCTTTGTTAGAACAAAATGATTGTGTGTGCTGAGGATACCCTGTTCAGTTAGGTTGGCACACTCATTTTGACATTTAAGTTTAAGAGGCTATCTTTCAGTTGAGTAAACACCCATTTATTTTTTCAGTAATGTATGAATAGATGACCAAGAAGTCATTTGGGATGCTTCCAGATATTCTAGTGCATCTTGAGATTGACTCCTGGCCAGAAACTGGTTCTTAGAGCTGTCAGCTATTGGATCCTGGTAATGAAACTAAGCTATGTGTAAACGTAGAATCAGAAAACAAAACAGTGCTGCATAGGGGTTGAGAAATACAATAGGTAAACATTTTTATTAGCTAAATTTCTCATCTGTCCCACATTGTGGCATTTTTATGAAGGAATACTTGAGACGGGATAATTTATAAAGAAAAGAGGCTTTATTGGCTCACAGTTCTACAGGTTGTACAGCAGGTGTGGTGCTAGCATGTGCTTCTGGCAAGGGCCTCAAGAAGCTAATGATTGTGGTGGAAGGTGAAGAAGTCTTCTTTCACATAGTGAAAGAAGGACCAAGAGAGAGTGGGAGGTGCTGCAGGCTTTTAAATAAGATCAGGCCAGGTGCAGTGGCTTACACTTGAAATCCCAGCACTTTGGGGTGCTGAGATGGGCAGATCACTTGAGCCTGGAGTTTGAAACCACCTTGGGCCAACATAGTGAGACCCTGTCTCTATGAAAAATTTAAAAATTAGCCAGATGTGGTGGTGCATGCCTGTAGCCCCAGCTACTCTAGAGGGGAAGGCGGGAGGATCACTTGAGCCCAGGAGGTTAAGGCTGCGGTGAACCATAATCACACCGCTGTACTCCAGCCTGAGCATCAGAGTGAGATCCTGTCTGAGAACAACAGTAACAACAACAAAACCCCAAGAAGATAATGCATGAACTCAGAGCAGGAACTCACTCATCACCAAGGGGATGGCACTAAGACATTCATGAGGGATCTGCCCTGGTGATCCAAAGACTTCCCCACCTCCAACACTGGGGATTACATTTCAACATGAGATTTGGAGGGCACACACATTCCCTAATTTGTTTTCCCTTTCCTTATGTACATGGGGATTCTTTCCTTTGAACGTAATAGAATATGTGTTAGGTTAAAAAGTAAAACTGTGTTTTTAAATTTTACATTATGAGATTCATCATGCTAGATTATTTAAATGTTAAATTTTGTTTAAATTAAACATTTTTTTAAAATTAATTTTTTTATATAGTGATAATCAGATTTATCTTGTTTTATATAGTGATGATCAGATGATTAGCAACTACTTTTATTCTATGGTATTTTATTATACCAGAATTGATTAGTTATATTTTTATTTTTAGTGCAAGGAAAGAGGAGATGCTTTCGCCTATATTCTGTAAGTAAGCTTTTGAATAGTTAAGCAATTAATTGTTTAGATTAAAAGTCTATCTGTCATGATTCCTTAGAAATGTAACAGGGACCCAGTGCTGTTAGCATGATCCTTTTTTGTGAATTTTCTAACTCTTTTCTATTTTCCTAAGTGTCAGATTTATGCAGGGAAGTCTAACTTACTGTGCCCATTTTTAAGACTGTCTGACATTTAAGTTAAATTTAAATAATTTGGTTGTGATATAAAGATCTGCCTCAAATATTTAATCTTTTAAAATCAAATAAAATTGAAAATAGCTAAGTCCATTTTCTTCAGCACTTTCTGCTGACTCCCTGTCATAGCAGCTGAAAGCGTAGCATCCTCACTCCACTGTGACCTTATTTCCCTCCCTGTTTCTTCCACCTGTAACACATTTTTAATTAAATCATGAATTGATATTTACATGATTATGACTATGCACATATTATTCACTGCTGAGTCATATAATGTTCTGAGTGTGCCTCCTCCTTGTACATCCTTCATTCTTTCTCTTAAATATTTCTGAAACCTGAACCCTTCTGCACTTCTCCCAGATAACCTCCCTTTTCCTAGCCCATGATGGCTCATAAAGCCAAATGTGACCATTAGCCTCCAGCGGGTCTCTTTGTTTTCACATCCTTCATTTTTGTGTGTGTGTGCGGAATTGATTTTCTGACTATATTCCTTTGGCTCTCTAACAACTATTCTTCCCCAACAGTTGTAGCGTTTGTTATATGCCTATCAAAAATATGTTTGATCTACTAAAAAATACACTGCATCTTTTTTTCTTGAAGCAAGATTCCTTGGCCTTTCGTTATCCTCCTCAGGATAGACTGTGTTTTCCTAGGCTGCCCTGCACCTGTTGGCCTGGGAGCTCTCTCTGAAATCTTCTGGGACCACTAGTGTTGGTTCCCTGAGTCCTAGAGTGTGCATTGCCCTCTGCCTTGTGTTACTCCCCTGTGGTGCTGGAGCACAGTTTCTGAGGAAAGCCTCATGTATACACATGTTTAGAGATCTGGGCTTTCTTAAAACCCCTCCTTTGATATAGAGTATAAAATTCTAGAGTGAAAACTAAATGTCATGGCTTGAAGACATTTTTCTATTTCATTTTTATTATATTGTTTTTGAAAGTATTGCCACTGTGTGATACATCATATGTAATCAATGTTTCCATCTGTCAAGTTTTTAGGACCTTTTCTATCCCTGAGATTCTGAAATTGTATCACAGAGCTTGGTAGGGACCTTTTATTTTACTGTAGCCATTAAGTCTACAATACAATTTAGAGAATTTTTCTGTGTGCTCTGTTTTATTATTATTATTTTAGTCTAATGATTCAGATGTTGGACCTCTTAGACCAGTATTTCTGCATTGATCTGTAATTTCCTCACCTCCGATTCTCCAGTTTGTCTCTTGTTCTGTTTCTTAGAGATTCTTTGACCGTCCATGCTAACTGTTCTATTGAATTTTTTAAAATCTCCCTAAGGGTGTTTTAAGATTTTTAAAAAAGTTTTGTTCCTGAATTTTTACTGATCCCAGGAATACCTTTTTCCTGTTGTTTTGATCTCCCATTGGAGGCTTTGCTCAAATGTGTGGTGGTCTTTGGCTTTCTCTCATTGAAAGCAGGACCTTTTTTTCACTGAGGGGTCTCACTGTAGGGATTTGGATGTCGAGGCAGCTTTTCCTTTGAGGGACATCTGTGTATTATATGAGGGAATGAGGGTGTTTTCTTTGCCATGGTTCAGTTTTCTTCCAAGAAGGGCCTCCCAATTTTCTGCTTGGGCAGTGCAAGCATGGCTGCTGGCTTTCCAGAAGCAGGGTTGCAAAGCAAGGTGGAGTTTCACTTTGTGTGTGCCATTTACTCTCATTTCCCAGGTTTCAGCCCTGGTAGGTCTGAGCTCAGAAACCTTCAGGTATAATATATCCAGAGAATACACATCCACATTCCTTATAAGATGGGAGGGCAGGTGGACCTGGGGTTCTAACCACAGATTTACTATTGACCTTGCCGGCTCTGTTGTATGTTTCACCCCAGGTACCATGTGCTCTGATTTTGGAGACTGTGTTGGGTTCTTCAAAATACACAGGATTGCTTGTTTCTGTTCAAGTCACTCCCTGTGGGCACCAGGGCTGTGCTTTCATGTCAGTTACCACTCTATCTGCTTGTCACCTTGCAACATTGACTCAGAATCATCTGCTGTCAATCCTGTCTCCTGGTCCTGTGTATAATGTTTATTTTATGACTAATTCTTCAGAAGAAAGAGAAAATAAATTTGTGGTCAATCCATCATAGTTAACCCAAATTTAGAACCTATATGTAAGTGTAAATCTAAGTTTAAATTGAACATAATTGTGACATTAATTCAGACAATTTTCTAGTTATACCTCTAATAAGCATATTACACTTTTCCACTCATGCCTCATGTAATAATTCTGTTCAAACTCCATACCTGCCATGTGGTCCCATTGCTGTGCAACATAGATGGAGCTGATTTTGTTAGCACAGAAAGTATTGGAAATTTTTAAGTTAGCTAAAAGTCATTAATTATTTTTAAAACATTTAAAACATGTCTTATAAAAAAGTGGGGAGAAAAAAATGATCTTGAGGGCTGGGTGTGGTGGCTCATGCCTGTAATCCCAGCACTTTGGGAGGCTCAGGCAGGTGGATCTCTTGAGGCCAGGAGTTCGAGACCACCCTGGCCAACATGGTGAAACCTCATCTCTACTAAAAATACAAAACCTAGCCAGGCATCGTGGCACACGCCTGTAGTCCCAGCTACACGGGAGGCTGAGCCAGGAGACTTGCTTGAACTTGGAGGTGGAGGTCACAGTGAGTGATAGGAAATTTTAAATTAAAAAAATGGGGACAGATATCACCTAAAGCTGTACCAACTAGTCTGTGTTTTGGTGCATTTTTCCTGTTATTTTTATTCTCATATATGGAATTTTCCTCAGAATTGACTTTTGTTATGTTAAAGTGTTACGCTGCTTTACCCCTAATAGTAGTGACCTTAAGGGATACCTTCTTTCCCTTTGAATGAAAGTATCTGAATGAGTCCTTTTTTATTTTTATGCCATATTTGTTTTTGAGACAATAAAAGTATGTACATGGACACACATACACTGTTAATGTAAACTATAACGGAATAGCTTAAGAAACAGAGTTTAGCTAGAGTTAAAACATTTCTATCTTAAAGGGTAATTTGGTCCTTCAAATTGTAATATTGTTCAAAAACATCTTGGATTTTGGTTAAGAAATAAGTGAATTTGCAGTAAAAAGCATCCGAAGCAGCAAAATGCTATTGGACTCTGTGAGTATTTCTGATTATTGGCTACTGGCAATGTTTAAATGCAGTGTAGTTTTATAAACAACCACTAGATCTTCTCCCTACCCTGCCTTTTTTTTCATACTAGCTCATTAGTAGTAGATCCAAACCTGTTCTGTCTTTAATGTGTTTGTGAGAGACCCTATGGAAGAGTGCGATAACATGATGCAAACAAGCATATTAAGAGGAGGAAGGAAGGCTCATCTGAGTTAGTTTTTTTTCCAGTTAAAATAATAGGTATTTTGTGGTTTTAAATAATGCTGTCGATCTTTTCAACTATTTGGTGACTGGCATTTGGCTACTGGGATTATTTTTAAGGAAGAGCACTTTCTTTCTCTCTCTCTCTTTCTTTTTTTAAAATTTGAGATAGAGTCCTGCTCTGTCACCCAGGCTGGAGTGCAGTGGCACAGTCTCAGCTCACTGCAAACTCCGCCTCCAGGATTCAAGCAATTCTCTGCCTTAGCCTCCTGAATAGCTGGGATTACAGCCACCCAACACAATGCCTGGCTAATTTTTGTATTTTTAGTAGAGATGGGGATTCACCATCTTGTCCAGGCTGGTCTTGAACTCCTGACCATGGGATCCACTCACCTCAGCCTCCCAAAGTGCTGGGATTACAGGAGTAAACCACCTCGCCTGGCCAGGAGGAACATTTACTTAACATAGTTCAGGCAGTTTCTGTATTGACTGTTGCACTCTCAACAAATTAATAGATACTTTGAAAGTGTTTTAGAGATAGTTTATTTTCTACAGGGCTCAAAAGGTTCACTGTCATATCTCTGATAGCACTGTGGATGAATTTTCACTGATTTGTATCCGTAGGAAGATTTACTTTTGAAATTGTAACTGATTTAAATATTTGTTAAGCTCTTATTGAACTCCTTAATTTCTCCCACATTCTGTGCTCAGCAGCTGCAGGTAGGAGAGAAGGGGTCCTCCCTGCCCTGGAGAGGCTCACTTTCTCATGAGGGGGATGCTCTGCAGGCAATTGTATCATGTAACACATGGTGAATTAGACTGATGAGTACACAAAACCAGAAATGTTTTGTGGTGTGGCTGCAGACAAAGGGATCCCAGAAGGTGGATGAAGTCAAGCTTGCTGGGACAAGGGGGAAAGGAATAAATATTCCAGACAGAGAGCAGCATGAGTGAGGCAGGAATGTGCCATAATGTGCATCAAATAACTTAAAGAATGAAATCAATTAACCTTTGAAATGAATGCAGAGTATTCTCACAAGTTCTCATTTGAGTAGTGTAATAGCAGTCTTATGTAAACATGAAGTGAAAGTTAAATTCCCAAAGTTGTTTTCATCATCTGATTTTTGGATGTGAGAGAGTCTTAAAGCAGTACTATTTCCATCCTCCCACAAGAAAACAGGCCCAGGGAGACCTATGGCCCCTCACTTGTTTGGTGACTGAGCAGCTCCGGCACACACAGTCTCTGACTCTAACACACTGGTTCCATCGCACTCTCTCTTGAATGCACACACTGAGGTTTAATAACTTAGTAAATGTAGTATTAGGTCTTCATTTACTGCAATCAAATGCTCTTGTGTCAATATTATTTAATGTATGACATTTTGTTGCAGTTAATGAATAACAGAAATAGAAAATCTCAGTGCTTTTTACTGCATAAGAAAAAAACATGAAATTCCATTTTAAATGTTTCCCATTATTTGTAAAGGGAATTTATAATAGAGGCTTGCCAGGTTTGATGATCAGTGTCATATCAAGGGCAGCATTTTATAACCCATTTCTCAAACATCATCTGTAAAAGTTAAGAGCCTCCAATGAGTTTTCCATAGAGCTGCACATGATACCACACTCAGGCAGGTCACGGGGTATAAAAAATACCTTAATGCTTTGTTGTTTGACATTTTGACAAAGGGAAAAAACCCACACTTTTGTAAGTTCAGCCTACTGTGATATTTTTCTCTATCTTCCTTCTTCTTCAGTTACCTCCATGGCATCTTGATAGAAAATACAGCTCGTGTTCCACCATATTGCTAGATAACAGCACAGTCAGCAATCCTGACCTCAGCTACATATTAGAAGGGTGAGTACAATGAGGCTGCCAAGGGCTGAGTGACAGACCTCCGTATGCTAAAAGCATCCCAGCCATCTGCTGTCATTTCAGCCATTTGGTTGCCCTTTTCAGCAAGCAGTTGAAGAAGTTGATGTCAATGATGTATGGATTTTTCAGGACCTAAGTATGAATTTTCTGTTTCTCTTTTAATCTTAGACACTGCATGGTAAAAGGGAAAGCCAGTTAGCAAATAAGCAATCCCAGAAAAAGCATGGCTATTTATTTGATGCATTTATGTTATGACAGTATTGAACCTAATAGACAGGAGAGGTGCTTTTTATTGGTTGTTTCTAGGAAAAATTATTAGTTCTTTATGGGCCATAGGCCTAAGATGATGGGCACTACTTTGGAAACTACTCTTGGAAGAAGTAACAGCTTGTCCTCCAGTGGCACCATAGTGTATCTGCATTGAAATTTTCCCATCATGCACCAGCACTTCATAGACCACAATCAGAGATGCCCTTTCAAAACACCATTGAAAGATGGGTTCAAGTTGGTTTAAAAAGCCAGCTCCAATGGAGATGTCCAGGAAACATTATTAACATCTCCTTTGATTCTGAGTGTTGATTTTCAGAAAACAGTTTGACAAGTGGTACCTCAGAATGTTAATCTCCTTATCCCTAACTTGACTTTCCAGTCTATAAACATGACTAAGTTACAAGCTTAGTTTTGTCTCTAATGTACTAGTTTTTAAGCTGTCAGTAACTTCCACTTTAATCAAAAATGACAGTTTATACTCATAATAATGTGACTTTCCTCTCTCATGTATAACAATAATTGAGATCCAATTGTGTTTCAGCAAGAACTGGACTCTACCTGTGTCTAAAGCCCTGAGCTTTGACCTCTATGGTGTTATCACTTAATGTTTGTATTCAGTCCTAAGTAAAAAGCCACCCTTTTTTGGCTAGAGTCCCTGGCTTCTTCTGAATTCAAAAGATTCTAATGTTTCAGTATGCAATTCAAAAGTAGTTTTTAAGCTCACCCTTGTTCAAACAAGTAAAAGTCCTGCTTTTTTTTCCAGCATAGTTTAAATTTTACAAGTTTTTTTAAAAATTGAAATACATATATTTTCTTTTTTGGAGAAGGGGTTTTGCTGTGTTGGCCAGGCTGGATTCAAACTCCTGAGCTCAAGCAATACACCCAAGTCAGCCTCCCAGAATGCTGTGATTAAAGGCATGAGCTACCATGCCTGGACTAGAAGTCTATTTTTGAAGCACAGTAAGTTTTAATTTACTCTCCAGTTTTAGAAGGGATTATTTGGTACGTTTGCTTTTGATGAAATAAAGGTTTACTGAGCAAGTTAATATAGCAAATTGGCTTTTAGGAAAGATTTTGAAAAATGTATTTCACGGTTAGTAGAGCGTTGTTCTCAATGGAAGAAGTGAGCCATATTAGAATCACTTATACTGTTTCTTCAAAATATATGTCTGCAAACACATGCATCTTCCCAGCTCCACCTTCCCTCCATCTCTGGGCACTCACAAGCCTTTTAGAAAAATGGGGAAGTATGTGAGACATCATTATACGGATAAAAGCATCCCAGATGATTCTGATCTTAACCCTAATCCAGTCATTCCCAAACTTTGCTGCACATTGGAATCACCTGGGGAACTTTACCAACAACCCTGACGCCTAAAGCATACCCAATGCCAATCAAATCAGAATGTCTCCAGCTGACATTGAGGCCCTGTTTAAAGCTCTCCGGGTGATCCAGTGTGCAGTAAATATGGAGGCTACTGCTTCCCTTGTGTGAAAAAGTGATGGTTTTAATATAAAAATTACATGTTTTCCCTGTCATTTGCTCTTCTTTCTACCCATAAAGCCTTTCATCTGTGCGAGTGATTTCTATCTATGTGTGCATATGCTTCAATTTATACCATACCATAGTGTTTTGTGAACACCTGCAGTTCACAGGAACACTGTTCGGGGACCTTGGGCAAATCAGTTTTAAGCCTTGGTTCTCTTAATTGTAAAATGGGTGGTGCATGGAGTGTTACGCTGTGTGTTTAGTACTGCTTATTTTAGGAGAGCTGCAAGTGTCATCGATTTTTGGATGCATTATAATGTTTACTAATAAATTTTCTACTAATCATGCATAGGTGACTTTAAATTACTTTATTTGGTATAAAGCACATTCATTATGTGCTTTTAGAGAAATAATAACAAATG
Organism: Aotus nancymaae; assembly: GCF_030222135.1. Lineage (NCBI taxonomy): Eukaryota > Metazoa > Chordata > Mammalia > Primates > Aotidae > Aotus > Aotus nancymaae. The sequence continues at coordinate 3,620,362 of NW_026988570.1, read as the reverse complement.
GGTGAGTAGGTGATGGTGAACTAAATCAGCCGAAGTGCAGGGCCTAGCAACTTAAAAAGCAAAACACTACTGTCTGGCCTAAATGTAAGCATAAGTACACATAGATATAAGTAACTTGCACAGAATGAAAGGTTCTATGGGCAGAAGAGCAAATGACAGGGAAAATATGTCATTATTTATACATAATAACCATCTGCAGACACAAGTCTTCTAACAGCATATTGCCTAGCATTTTGGTTCTCCTATTTTTGCTGTAAAGTCAGAGGACTAAAACAAAAGGAAAGTGCTCATGTGGTACTGTTTTGAATAGAGGATTTCAGGGCCACTGAGAGGGTTCCCTCCCCACCCTTTAGAAATATATCTTCATGCCTAACAAATGATAAAATCAGTTCCTACAATTTTTTTTTTCCCTCCACAGTGTGATTCTGGCCGTATATTACACCATAAGGCACAGGTGAGCTCTTTGAAACCTGTCTTGTTATTCCAGCTCATCACTTTGTGTCATACAAAACATGCTGTTAGGTCATAACTCTAGACATTATAAGCTGCAGAGTGCTTATTTTACAGTGTTACAGTGAATCATTTGTGGGCTTTTTAGTCTGTAAGACTCTTTTAAGTTATTAAGGATTCCAAAGTCTATTTGTTTATGTCTTTGTTTGCAATTTATTTGTAAAGAAGCAGTAAAAAGATGCCCTAGCCTCACACAAATATATAGTAGGAAAAAGGTGTATTTTTAAAGCTTCCAGGTAGCTGTGGGTATTCTTTAACCCCACCAAAACTCCAGAAGTGCTAACTGATTAAAATAGTTATAGCGGGATTGTACATATCAATGAATTCGTTCACTAATAGTCACTGATCTTTCTTGTACTATAAATGGATCTTTCCCCTTACTGGCTTTTACAATATTATGCATTGGCTACTTGGTTTATTTAGAGTGTCAAAAACTGACTTTCATTAGTATCACCACCATTATAAAAATGTCTTCAAATATGGAGATGCTGTCAAGCTCACAGTAGTAGGTGTGAGTTTTCAAAGTCCTGATTTTTAGCTTGAAAGTTTTAGCTTTATTATAGACAAATACTTGTTATTTTCCTTGAAATGACAGACTCACTTGACTTAATTTTATGGATAATAGTCAGTTATATTTTCAGATAAAAATGGTGTTCTGTGAAAAATTGGCTTGTTCAGCTCACAGTTTAATCACAAGTGCTTTTCTTTAACATGACCATACTTCAGTATGCAGAAGTGCTTTATGTGAACTTTCTACTTAGAATAGTAAAAAGAGAGATCAAGATTTAATAACACCATTAATTTTTACTGTTTCATCGAGGACATTCTTCAGTGAAACATGCTACTTTAATAAAAACTGCAAAGGGCAGTGAAGAGTGGAATGAACACTGGTATAATTTGGTACCACTGCCCTTATTCATACTGAGAAACCATCAGTTTTACCCACTTTTGCTTTTAAACAGTCATTACAAGTGTTGAACAGGGAGAAAACAATCAATGTTTTAATACTTTTAAAAAGTAATAAATTATTTGTGTGTTTTATTTTCAATCAGCTTCTCAGGATGAATTAGTATTCTTGTAAGAACAGTTTGGGCCATACATGGTGGTTGACACCTGTAATCTCACCACTTTGGGAGGCCGAGGTGGGAGAATTACTTTGAATCAGGTGTTTGAGACCAGTCTGGGCAATGTGGCAAGACCCCATCTATCAAAAAAAAAAAAAAAAAAAAAATCAGCTGGGCATGGTGGTGTGGACATTTCATCCCAGCTACTTGGGAGGCTGAGGCAGGAGGATTGCTTGAGCCCACGGAGTGAAGCCTGCAGTGAGTCAGGTTTGTACCACTGTGCTCCATCCTGGGTGAAAGAGCAAAACCCTATAACAACAACAATAACAACAACAACCAGTTTTGACATCATGGGTGGCCTAGGGAATCACAGGGGTCCACAAACCACATTGGGAGAACCACTGGTTTCCTAAATGATCACATAACGTGTTAGTTTTTTAAGTTCATTAAAGACTGGCCTCTTTTAAAATAAAAAGGCAATTAAGTCTGTAACTCAAACTACTTCAGCAAACATGAAGTATAATAAAGATTTGGGAAATCTTAATTGATTCTAAAAAGTTCTAAAATCCTTATTGCCAACAACTACTGCTTTCTAAAATGTTTTGTGTTTCACCATGAGGTTAGAGGAGTAAAAATAGATATAGCTTATTACCATTGCCTGTTAGCGGGAGTCAGTATTTAAAGGCAAGTCTGGCTCATCAATGTAGAAAAGACTTCCCAGTTCAGAACGTGATGTGCTGACGAAAAAGAGGTCAAGAAACCCTCTGAAGGCCAAGATCCAGGAGAAAAATTAGCAACAACTGTTTTGGTGAACAAATTTTACCAAAGCAAACAAGAAGTATCTCCCTCCACCCTCCATGCCCTACTCCCAGCAGATACTTTACTAAGATATTAACAATTCCTGAATTAATTTATTAAATGCACATTCTTCTTTTATAAATATGGAAATAGATCTCTGGATATTTTGGATGAGCCAATACATCCATTTTCAGTAAGTGTCACTTTCTCTGAGGTTCTATTTATGTCTTATAGAGTTGTGTTTATTTCATGATGAAGTCAAAATTATCCACCATTAAGTCTTCACTAAGTTGTGTCTAATCATTTTATGTAAGGAGTGTTGTAAATTGGACACACTGGAGTGACAGCTGACTTACAGCTTTGTTTAATTTGTGTGCTAAGGGGAATAAACATACCATCCAAATAACAAAATGTGTCATTTTAAAAGGTATTTTTTATAGCAGCAAACAATATAAATATTTGTAAGTAGTCCTAACAAATATGCACAAACTCTGTGAATAGATTTAGAAAACAATTTAAATTTAAGTTTGTTTAAATGCTATAAAAACTTAAAAACTTCCTTCTTTAAGCATATGATAGCCACGGGGCCACCTTAGCACCTATGTTTACAGAAAACCAAAAATATTTTAAGATCCTACTGTTTATACTTTTAGAACTAAAAGACATTTTATTCCAGCAAAATTATTGTAAGGGACATGTGGGCACAAATTTGAATATTCTCATCTTGAGAGTCCTTAAGAAGTTTTCTTGAATGTTTATATTACCTTTTTTCTTCTTTCAGCAAGAAAAGATTCCCAGGAAATCCTTTGAGGATGATCCCACACGCAACTGCATTTTTGAATATTTCTGTGATCTTTTTAAAGTCACAAAACTAACAGCTCCATATGCAATCGTAGCATTGGTAAGCTATTTCTTATCTATAAAGCATCTTTAATAACTGGTCTCCTACACAGTGTATGGCCATGTTTCTAAATAAAAGTCAGTTCCTAAAGTTATCCTCAGATCTTTTAAGAGAAACCTATGCAAGCAAAGTAAATACACATATTAGAGTTTAATCATCGTCATGTTTTAAAATGATGCCATTGCTTTTCTTATCACAGAATAATTACTACTAAAAGCAGCAGGAGAGACTTCTGGTTTCTCCCTGAACAGATTCCAATGTAGGTCTAAGCTGAGTTCCAGGCTGTATTTCCTCACAGTTCTGACCTGGAATTGCTGCTCTGAATGCTTTGTTGTTCCTGGTGACCTCTTGTGCCTGCTCAGGAAATTGCCCAGGAATGTGGAACCAATAAGACTTGAACATGGGCTTTGCTAGTTAGCCTGCCAAGCCATAGCTGTGTCCTTACCTCTGCATGGTTCTCACAGAATTCCTGTGGTGAGACTCATTCTGAATATAAAGTCCTGTTCAGATGGCTGGGATTGTTTGACCCCTCCCCACACTAACCTGTAGAGGAATGTCAACCACACAGCCTGGAGAGAAAGGATACTTAGATCAGTACCCTCTCCTTTAGTATCCAGCTAGAGCTTAGGGGCAAAGGCTTCTGCTGGGCACCTGTATAGAAACCTCTCCATGAGCACTGGATCAGATGCAGGCCATTTCATGGAGCTGCAGCCATTGGGAATGCTCAGCACATGCTGGAGGGAAGCAGGAGTGGTACTTCCAGATGGAGAGAGAGAGAGCTGATACAGGAGGGAAAGCTGGATTGGAAGAAGGGGGAGTTCACTGTATATATGCTATATTTGGTGTGCCTGTGAGATAGCAGAGTGACATGTGCAGTCATTATTTGAATCTATGGAACTGGAACATGAATCTGAGCAGTGCAGTCATCATTTGGATCTATGGGACTGGAGCATGAATCTGAGCTGGAGGTAAGGAATGAAGAGTAAGAGTAGCTGCTCAAGGTGAGGCACGATGGCTCATGCCTGTAATCCCAGCTCTTTGGGAGACCAAGTCAGGTGGATCACCTGAGGTCAGGAGTTCGAGGTCAGCCTGGCCAACATGGTGAAACCCTGTCTCTTCTAAAAAATACAAAAAATTACCTGGGCATGGTGGTGGACACCTGTAATTCCAGCTACTTGGGAGGCTGAGGCAGGAGAATCTTTGGAACCTGGGAGGCAAAGGTTGCAGTGAACCAAGATTGCACCACTGCCCTCCAGCCTGCACAACAACAGCAAAACTCTGGAAAAAGAAAAAAGAAAAAAAGAGTAGCTGCTCAAATGCAAAGAAAGTGTTTAGAATGAAAGTGGACAAGCCAGACATGGTGGGACACACCTATAGTCACAGCTACTCAGGAAAAGGAAAAAAAGAAGATGGACAAAAGATAGCTCTGTAAGGACTACCAGCATGTAAGGGCCAAACCCCCAGTAAAGTGGCCAGAGTGGGAGGAGGAAGAGCAGGAAAAACTGATAAGAACAAAGTGTTCACAATAGGAAAGGCTGTGGTCACAGTGCTACATACTGCCAAGAAGGTGCCCATTCCATAAACACCCCTGGGATGCCAACCCTGTGCCACTCTTCTAAGTGCTGGGGTAGAGAAGAGGACAGGTTGAGCACAGTCTTATCTTTATGAGGCATTTGTTTTAATGAGGAAAGCATTTCTTGTTTTAGGTAATGGCAAATAGCAAAATGATAAAGCAGGATACAGAGAGTGATGGGAGGGTCTCGCTGTTTCTGATAGAATGATCAGGAAGAGCCTCTCTAGAGAGGTCACATCTGAGCAGTGACCTGACTATAAAGTGAGGATGATAAGGAGTGCTGGCATTACAGGCAGTGGGATGAGTGCCAAGACTGAGACAGGAGCACATTTCATGTGTGTTCAAGGAACAGACAGCAGGGAGCCCGCCTGTGAGAGAAATGAAGGAAAGAATGGAAAAGATGAGGCCGCACAGGCCGTGCCGTAGCTCACAGAGCCCTTTGGCTTGCAGACCAGGGCACGAAGTTAAGGTTTTATTCCAATTTGAAGCAGGGACTAATGGTAAATCTTGAGCAGGGGAGTGCAGTGTTCTTAATTTAGAGGTTATCCCAACTGCTTTGGGGAGAGTAGATCATAGTTGGGAGGAGGGTTGGGGCAGAGAAGAGGACTTAGTAGCAGCTAGGCTGTTACAGGTGAGCCGTGACACGTGACGGTCCAGAATCTGAAGCAGTCAGCCTACAGTGAAGGTAGCCATAGAGGGATAGCACACGGATTGGAGGAGGGTAACTCACATGTAAGTATTATTCCCCAGGAGCTAGGCCAATGGCAATTCCCTGGACAAGATTAGGGCCAAGTGGAGCCTTGGGGTGAAGGGCTCTGGTTTGTGGGTGTGAAGGCTCCAGGGACCTCAGCAAGAGGAGTCTCAGGTGAGTGATGGGGGTGGGGGTGGTTAAGGAGAGATGGGAGATGAGCTGGCACCAGGGAATGACACTGTGAGCAAATGAGAGGATGTCCTGGGGGAGCTGGGAGGAGCAGGATGGGAACAGGCAACACATTCATATTGGGGAAAATCTCTGGCAGAGAGGGAGAAGGTCTTCAAGAAGAGGTGATTTGGGGAACAATGTTCTGCAAAAGTGGGATAGGATCCATCCATCATGCTGATAGAAGAGTCGATGTTAAAAGAGGAACTTTCTCACTGACCCTGGAGGGCAAGTGGTATCGATGAGTGTCAGCAGGTCACTGGCTTACCAGTAAAGATGACAGGAAGTTGAGGGCTGGCCAGTGCTGTTTCAGTGCTCTCTAATGAGTCCTGTGGAGTTGAACCCTGGGAGGGAGGGTTATTCCTTGGACACCCGACAGTGCAGAGTTTTGGAGAAAGGGAGCGGTGTCTCTCATAAGAACATGCCGTGTTCAAGGGCCATGTGATTTGGAAAACAGTTGACTTTGGAGAACATTGCCAGATCTGAGCCGCCAATCTGATAATGTTCAAGACAATAAATGAACTCTCTTAAAATGAACTGTTTTCCTTTCACCTTGATACAAAGACTTCAAGTAGCATAGAGTCATACTCTTCTACAGAGCACCCTCTGAGGTGGCAACACCTCACTGCTTATCTCTGTAACCTTCACTCAGCTCGTCCCTCACCCAGTTCTTTATAGGATAGAGATTGGATAGATAAAGAATACTTTGTGAGATTATCTCACAAACTACTTGACAGGTTTAGAGGCACCCCAAGGATACAGAGGCCGGCAGCTCTCTCTGCCTTCAAACCCACAGAATTGACTGAATGCAGATACTGTAGGACAAGAAATAAGTTTTCGTGAAGTGATTGTGGAGACATGGAAAATAGGGGCTGTGAGCAGGACTCTCCATTCATTCACATGCATTCCTCATCAAGGCACTGAATACAGGGACTGTTTCTCAGCAACAGAGACCAGCCCTTACCATGCTGTCTGCCTGTCAGGCACTGGGAAGCACTCTTGACCCGCAGTTCCTAAGCCTGTGTCCCGAGTGGGTTAGTTGTTGTGAAAAGGAGAAGACAGCAGTGTTCTCAGTATGACTTGGGTGCTACACATTCGAGCATGGCACACCTGTAAAATTCCTGTCTACCTGCCAGCCAGGTGTGACACTGCAGGCAGATGGCACTGTAGCATTTCCTGAACAACCTTAATCTGCACGAGGCCTGTGTTTGTGCTGCCTTTCATGAGTGTGAAGGTGCTGAAGGTGCCTTTCTTCATGCTCACATCCCTGTGAATGAAATTGGCATGGAAATTTCTGTGGGCAGAGTATGCTGCAGAGGTATCTGACTATGACTGTGACTTGGCCTCTCGCTTTGTCTGAGCAAAATCTCTGCAGAACATAAGAATAAAAGGCACTTACTTTCTGGCCAAAACCAGAAGAAGTCTTTCATTCTTAAATGTTCTTATCACCACACTGAAACAGAACTGAAATCAAAGACAAGTGCTCTATTTTGCAGGTGTACATTGAACGCCTTTTGACTAACGCTAACATCGATCTTTGTCCTACTAATTGGAAACAAATTGTCCTTGGAGCCGTGCTTCTGGCCTCCAAGGTTTGGAGAAATCGTCATCACTGGAGTATGGATGACAGCCAGAATCCCAAGGATGTTGCAGTTGAGACAACGTGAGTTTCTAAGGTTTTGGCAAAGTTTCTCATCATTTTCCATGCCTCATTTGCTCTCCAAGTTATCACTGTAAGAAATATCTTTATAAGTTTCATTGTGCAGATAAAGGAAATAGGCATAAGACCACAGGCTTCAATCTATCCAGCTTCAGTATAACAGTTTATATTTTCCACCATTAATGGGTAGGTCTTGATGTGTTATTGTTGTAATAACTGGCTGATAATCTGAAAAGTGTTTTTCTGATTTTTTTTGGCAAACCTCTTACAAGTGTGCTGTCAGAATGACACAGTACAGTAAATATCTTTATAGCTTTTTAGAAGCTGCCTGCCAGTTTCAGTCATCTTTTAAGGGGCAAACATCTGGCCTTTGAAATAACTGGCCACTGTTAAGGTCTTAAGGCCTCTGGACTATGCAGAAGTTACAGCTTTAACCTAAGTCATCCATTGTGTATTTGCTTTTGCTGGTCCTTGTCTCCCCCTTTAATCTGAAGATCTGTTTTTATAGGAACCTTGAGATATGATGTTAAATAACTACATATTTCTGTGCCCTGGCTCCTCCCCATTGGCAACATTGCATGTGTTTGGAAATTGGTCTGATGAGTTAGAAGCTTCCGCCTTTACCTCCCACAGTGTGAGAAGCATTTCTGGGGCATCACCCCATGCCCACCACACTCACAGGCTCCCTGGGTACTCAGACATTCACAGAAGCAGGCTGGGGGCCAGTAGTTGTTTATGAGAGTGCGGGGAGCCTTGCGGGTTCATGGGGTTTCTCCCAGATGGACCAACATGACACTGAAACACAGCTTCCCCAGGATTCCCTTCCAATTTGGCCTTATGACTACTGTGAAGTGAAGGGCCCTGAAGCAGGCAGGCAGGGTGAGCAGGGGGGCATTTCCAGCAGAGCCGCCCTGGCTGCCCGCTGGACAGTGAGGACAGCTGTGTTGGCTGCATCTGGTGCAAGATGAGGGAGCAGCTCTTGTTTACATTGAGCAGCAGCAGAAAAGATGATGCCAGGCAGTGGCACAAGTTAGTTTTGTGATCTTTGCCCGTGACTCCAGATAGGACTGTTATTCAGAATCACCTCAGTGTATGTCTACAATTGAAGATATAGTGTATATTGTAGATATACTGCAGTGTGTATATATCTACATTCAAAAATAACCACTTGGTGCCTGAGCTCAGTGGGTCATGCCTGTGATTCCAGCCCTTCAGGAGGCTGAGGTGAGTGGATCACTTGAGCACAGGAGTTCAGACCTGCTGGGCAACACAGTGAAGCCTGTCCATACAAAAATTTTTTTTAAAAATTAGCCAAGTGTGTTAGCAGGTGCCTGTAGTATTCCCAGCTACTTGGGAGTCTGACGTGGGAGAATTGCCTGAGCCTGCTAAGTTTGGGCTGTAGTGAGCTGTGATCACATCACTGCACTCCAGTCCTGGGTGATGGAGCCAGACTCTCTCTAAGAAACAGACCAACAAAAAAAACATTTTTGCCACCACTTTGCTAATAGTATACACCAAGTGATCATTGTGATATTTGTGGTAGCCATTTTAGCAAAGAGCGTGACAGCAAATGAATTTGAAACAAATGGAAGTACTTTGAAAGTTGCAAATGCTAAAGTGAGTTTAATCGTAGTCATCCATTTGCAAACTGGTCCCTCAAAGGAAGCAATATTTGTGACTGCCTGATTTCTCCTTACCTGCTGCCTAGCCAGAGCTGATTTATCAGTACAGGACAATTGCAATAGAGAAAGAGTTGAATTCATGCAGAGACAGCTGTACGGGAGACCAGAGTTTTACTATTACTCAAATTAGTGTCTCTGAAAACTCTGGGATGGTTTTTTAAAAGAATAATTTGGTGGGTAGGGGATCAGAAAGTGGGGAGTGCTGATTGGTGAGGTCAGCGATGAAATCATAGGGAGTTGAAGCTGTCCTCCTGCATTGAGTTGGCTCCTGGGTGGGGACCACAGAACCAGATGAGCCATGTTTATTTGTTGGGGTGGTGCCACCTGATCCCAGTACAGGGTCTGCAAAATATCTCAAGCACTGATTTTAGGTTTTACAATAGTGATGTTATTCCCAGGAGCAATATGGGGAGGTTTAGATTCTTGCAGCCTTCAGCCTCATGACTCCTAAGCCACAATTTCTAATCTTGTGGCTAATTTATTAGTTCTGGAAAGGTCATCTATCTAGTCCCCAGGTGGGAAAGGGGTTTGTTCTCGGAAAGGGTTGTTACCATCTTTGTCTCAAAGTTAAACTACAAACTAAGTTCCTTCCAAAGTTAGTTTGGCCTCTGCATAGGAATGAACAAGGACAGCTTGGAGGTTAGAAGTGAGATGAAGTCAGATCAGCCCTCTTTCACTGTCATAATTTTCTCAGTTACAATTTTTACAAAAGTGGTTTCAAATTTGTAATCATGAACACTTAGTTCTGCCATTTTGGCGGCTGAATTGTTTTCAAAACCTTTAGCTAAGCTGGCTGGGGCTCTGATTTCTAGTCACAAGATCAGAGAACATGCGGGGATATGTGCAGTTTTCCACAGAAGTGAGCTCCAGGAGCAGTGGAGGCAGAGGTCAGCTCCAAGAAGGCCGGCTCCAAACAGAGCTGTTTGTGTGTGAACAGAGAAACACCAGGAGCTATGCTCCAAACAGGCTGCTTCTGTGTATGATCTTGGGAAGCTGAAAAGCATTACGTCCAAGCGTTTAATAGCCATGTGTCTCACCCCACTGCTGTTGACTGTTTGCATGATCCCATTTTGAGTGTCAATTTAACAGATAAAAAAAACTGCTGTCCATCAGATTTTTCTTAAAGCTTTCCAACATCTATGTGTCTCCCTAGAATATATTTTCTTTCTAGAGAGTAGAACTGAGTAACCACTATTCAGAAATGCTGTGTCATAAAGGGTATGCTATTCAATCATCTAGTCTTTTAAAAAACCAGAAATCCTAGAAGATGCATAGTCTATACACAGAATCCTTTTCTTCAGTGGTTAAACCTCTATTAATAGATACGTTAATTCTGTGAAGTGCCTTTAATTCTGATAGTAAGTCAAGTCCTGATTAGCTATCTATTCAAATATTGTTTGATTTACATTTCTATAGACCTATGGACATGTGAACAGGAAATTAATTTTGGAAGTAAGTTCAGTTGGGTTTTAAGTTCAGCAAATGAGATCCCCACATCTTGGCTTGTAGTCTAACTGCCCCCTGCTTTCAAGCATTTGTTGACTTAGCCAGTGGGTAAAACGTTAAAACTTTCAAACCAAGAAACCAAATGTATTGTTTAGATATTGATCATTTTTAATCAATTAACTCATTACAGGGGTTACTCTGAAAGCAGCCAGAATGACTCTAACTGTGTACCTATTAATTTAGCCTTGGTGAGGGCAGCTGGATGACCATGAGGCAGAGGACGGCTCCCAGTCCTTTCTTCTCCCATTGCATCCAACTTCCCCACATTCTGTTCTGTCCAGGGGTGACAGATGCTGAGTCCTTCAGGGTTGCATTCCCAACTCAAGAGCAGCACTGCATGTGTTAAGGCCAGGGCCCTACTATTAATCACATTAGAAAATGAGTTTAGTTGAGCCAAAATGTCTGTCCTTGACTTTTCTGCCTTTCAAATTGTACATGTTATTCTTCCCCAGTCTCTTCATAATATTAAGGTGAGCAGAAACTTGCATTATGTGTCCTTGACATAGCCTTGTGTGCTGGAGCAGAGGGAAGGGGATTCTTTTTGCCATGGAATGTATCTTGCTTATGTATTTATTTGGGAGGAATTCTCCTTGTATCCTTAAGAGTTCTTTCTCCTCCGAGGTAATAGGGTGGGTCTCCGTGGGTCCATTTGTTGCCATGGTGATGTGCCCCATCTTCCCATTGGTGCTTCTCTACTTCAGTAAGTCCCTTCCTGTTATCGTCCTTGTAAACATGCGTGGAGCTTCTTCAGAGCTAGTAAATGTTACCCATCATTCCTGATCGTGATTGTGGGGTTTGTGAATGAGCATGGAGTCTGAGTTGTGCAGCTGCCCTAAGGGAACTGTGAGGAATAAGCCCCGGGTCAGCAGGAGGAGTGCAGAAGAGGCTTCTACCTATCCCTCATCCCAAACTTGGGGTGCTGGGATGCCGAAGAGACCCCAAGCAGCTGTTCCTTGTTTGGTCATTAGTGTAAGGACCCAACCAGACCACCTTTATTTGTTTCAAAACAGAATTTGGAGCCTCCTAGTAGCTCACAGTGATATTTTTAAAGATAACCCACTTGACTATTGTGTTGGCTTTATTGTGTTTCTCCTCCCCCAGGAGTAAGATGGAGAAGTGTTTTTTTGAAGCTACTTGAGTTTAATATCCGTGTGTCTACCAGTGTTTATGCGGAATATTACTTTGACCTGCGTGCCTTGGCATATGACCATGGCCTGTATGCTATATTTCGTTTTCTTCGCAAAGATAAAGCACAGAAATTGAAGGTAAGGCTGTGAAGTCACTTAGTGGAGTTTCCCATTGACCACAAAAGCCAACATCTGTAACAAAATCATATTAAGTAGTGATTAGGAAAATGAAAGCCTTAAAATTAACAGAGCAAAGTGCTTATTTCTTTGGCATCATATTTCTTTTCTTTTATGCTTTATACAAGAATCCTTATTATTATTGTTATTATTATTTTATGAGAAGGAGTTTTGCTCTTGTTGCCCAGGCTGGAGTGCAATGGCGCGATCTCAACTCATTGCAACCTCCGCATCCTGGGTCCAGCGATTCCCCTACCTTTGCCTCCCGAGTAGCTGGGATTATGTGCATGCACCACCATGCCCGGATATTTTGTATTCTTATTAGAGACAGGATTTCTCCACGTTGGTGAGGCTGGTCTCGAACTCCTGACCTCAGGTGATCTGCCCGCCTTGGCCTCCCAAAGTGCTGGGATTACAGAGATGAGCCACTGCACCCAGCCAAGGATCTATATTTTAAAAAATTATTGATATTCTCACTGCTTAGACCATAATTCAGAATATTTTTAATTAAATTTAATCTGTTCTTAATGGGTTTTGTTTTTAATCTCTACCTGTTCACATAACATTCATGAATAAACGCAGATGTATTCCTAATTATATCTAAATAGACAATGCACTTACTGCTCTTGACTGTCTTTTACTTAAGCAGTTTGCAGTTTTGTGTCCTTGTCTATTCTATATATCTCGGTGCAGTCCCAGGAGTTTGTTAGACAAAGCAGTAGTGGCTGAGAGCCTTGTGCTTAGACTGTATAAGGTGCCAGTGTTTCAAGTACTAGGTGTAGGAAGGACATGGGTTTTTCATGAAAATGGCTTCATGGGACAACATAAGATTTATGGCTTATGACTCTTGGTGAGTATACAGGAAAATTACAACTGAAATAGACACATTTAAAATTGGCACTGTCTCTGGTGTCTTGGTGGTACTTTGGAGTAATACATTTATCTACCACAATGTGCAAGTAAAGTAGCACCTTTTGGTGCTTCAATCATTAGGCTTCTTGGATGTTCCAAAACAGCCCAGCACGCACCTGCCTCATTAAAATCTGCTTGGAGTGTGTAGCAACTACTAAGGATTGGGTAGAATTTGAATCGCTGAGTTAAGTTGATTGTTTGGCACAAGTGTATGTTGATTATGTTGAAGGAACAAGTGCACAGGTAACAGACAGTATTGTTACAAGCTTGTCACTATACTCTTAAAATCTTTAGGAGCCCTATTTTATTTTTTACATGACAGTATCATCAAGCAATGAGTCCAATTTTAAAACTATAAAGTAAGTTCCTCTTGGCTCTGGCAGTCTTTTCATAGCTCTTAAAGGAGACTACCTTAGTGAATGGGCAGGGAGTTGCATCCTCAGAACCTGGCAGTGTAAACCTCAGCCAAAGCAGCTGCAAGGGAACCCTCTAAAGGAATCTGTGTGTGTGGCTTCTCATCAATGATGCCTTTTAAAAAATGTTGGAGCCTTTTTAAAAACTGTACCCGTTTTCTCTTTGATTGACTTTCCTAGGCTATGTCACGGCTGTGTGAATTCAAAGACTTGCATCAAGATGTTGCCGCTATGAGAAGGGCCATCAGCATGGATTTCATCGGTATTTGGCATACTAATGCCATCTTACCTTAAAGAGAGAAATTAGCATTATAAGATCCTGGACTTGTCAACTATAAAGACTACAAAATATCACTTCTCCTGCTGAAAAAGACCAGCAAAATTAGGATTTTCTTTTTTTATGTTTCTCATTAAATTTTTATTGTTGTTGTTGTTGCTGTTGTTGTTGTTGTTGATTAGGATTTTCATAGAGCAGAGACTTCTTCAAATAACCACACTGTGAAGCTGGGTGATGGTGGCATGAACAGTGGGTGCCAGGTGCTACCTGCCCTTCTTGTTCCACTGAGTCCAGATGGCATTCCTAGGGCACCACCTTCTTGAACAACTCTTGGGGAGGAAGACTGTCACATGGACACAGCACATCCCAGTTCAGAGTCCACAGTCACCCACAGTCCCAAGCAGGCGACAGTCTGAGCTGAGCTGGAATTCAAAAAACTTTAGAATTGGCTCCAGATTTGTGAGAGTACCTGGGTTTGGATCTCTGTCCACTGAGGCACTGAATGCATGATGGCCCGAAACAACAAGTGTGGGAAGACAGAATGGCATGGGGACAAGGCTGTCATTACTCCAAGTACCATGGGGGCTCAGGTCTGTTCATCTAGTCTTTGGAGGGAATCTGTGCATATGAAATAAGGCTCCCACATCATGGTTATAAATGGAGAGATGAAATCATCTCATCTTCCCCCAGGCCCATAATGGTCATGGCAAAAGACAGAGTCTTGCTGTGTTTCCAGGCTGGAGCGCAGTGACAGGATCTCAGCTCTCAGCAACCTCTGCTTTCCAGGTTCAAGTGACTCTCCTGCCTCAGCCTCCCAAATAGCTGGGATTACAGGCATGAACCACCAACCCAGCTAATTTATATATTCTTAGTAGAGACAGGGTTTCATCATGGTGGCCAGGATAGTCTTGATCTCTTGACCTCATGATCTGCCTGCCTCAGCCTCCCAAAGTGCTGGGATTACAAGTGAGAGCCACTGTGCCCAGCTGCTTGCATTTACATCCACGATAAAGTGGTTTGGAATATCCCACTGTTAATTTGCGATTTCCTCCTCCAAACATAGTCTGTGGCCCTGTATACATAATTGAATATTTTCATGTATTGATATTTTGTGTCTGAAGATGAAATGTTAGATGAAACATGTTAAAACATTTCATGCAAAGCCTTCAGTGGTTGTAGAGTCTACTCTTTGGTGAATACACAATTCTTTTAAATATTAAATTTTTTATTAGATGTGATAATGATATTTTCTGTTTTATCTTCACTTGTTAGATAATAGTTACTTAACGTTCTTCCATAATTAATGACATTATATCTTATATTTGATGTAAAAAACTCCTAGAATATTTGGAATTGATAGTTGAAATTAAACAGCAAAATGAGAATTGCTGAAACCTAGTGATAATATACTTATGATGTGTTTATTTTCTATTATCTCTATCATTGTTAATTTTTAAAGTTTCCATGGAAAACTATACTAAGAACATAAAATTTTGTATAAAACCCTTTGTGCCCTGCACTTTAGCTCCAATGCATAATGAATAAAGGAAAATGGATTCTCCTGCAGGAATTCTGCTGGACTCTTCCTTTCTTTTCCCTTTAACCTGGGGGGAGCATCTTGAGGTCACCCTGGGGTGAGGCGACCATGAGTGGGGTCCCTAGAGCTGCCATTGGGAGGAGTGTGTATGTGGAGACGGATTTCGTGGCCACGTTTCTCCCTCACATCTTTCTGGTTGTGATGGTGGCTTTGAGGATGGTTTCTGAGGATCCTCTCCGGGGAGTCCTCTGCCTGTTGTGTCTCCATATGCTTGGGGTAAGGCCCAAGGATATCTGGAGAGGGATTCATAGGGTCGCCCCTGTGTGACGGAGGTGCCTTGTGCAGGTCCAGAAAGTACTGTTTTAGGAGTGGTGGAGCCTCATCTCCCCTGTAGGGTGGGCGGGATGTCTGAGGGAGTGCTGGAGGGAAGCCCTGTGTGTCAGGGTCACTGTGCAGTCTCAGTACAGCCCTAGACCTGGGGAAGTCATGATGGAGACTCAGAGGTGCTTGGTGCAGGGAAGGGGGCAGCTAGGCAGTCACCAAGGTGTCACAACATCACTGATGCCAGGAGGCAGTTTTGGGAGGGGTCTTTGGAGGGGAATAATTGTGGAGTCATGATGGGCAGGGAAAGTGTGAGGGTGCTCCAAGGCTGGAGGTCAATGCGGGGTGGGTAGGAATAACCTAGGGGAGCTCTCAGGGGAATAATGGGCCCCCCAGGGGTCAGGGGTGGAAGGAAGGGGCCTCAGCAGGTCATGTCTTACTGGACTGAGCTGTCTTACAGCACTTGAGCTCCTGTAAGGGACAGACTCTCTCTTCAAGCAGCTCCCCAAACCGCATATACCCAAAGAGACACCTCATAAAGGAGAACTCAGGCCAACATCTGGCAGGTACCCTTCTGGGATGAAGATAACAGAAGAAGAAATCTGAAGCAACCCTTACTGTTTTACAGTGCCTGTGAGTGATCCCCAGGCAAGCAGGGTCTAGAGTGGACCTCCAGCAGTCCTGCAGCAGAGGGCCCTGACTGTTAGAAGGAAAACTAAGAAACAGAAAGAAATAACTTCATCATCAACAAAAAGGATGTCCACTCAGAGACCCCATCTGAAAGTCACCAACTACAAAGACCATAGGTAGATAAATCCACAAAGATGGGAAGAAACCAGTGCAAAAAGGATGAAAACATGAAAAACCACAATGCCTCCCCTCCTCCAGAGGATCACAACTCCTCACCATCTAGGGATCAAAGATGAATGGAGAATGAATCTGATGAATTGACAGAAACAGGTTTCAGAAGGTGGGTAATAACAAACTTCTCAGAGCTAAAAGAACATGTGCTAACCCAATGCAAAGAAACTAAGAACCTAGAAAACAGGTTAGATGAGATGCTAACTAGAATAAACAGCTTAGAGAAGAATACAAATGACTTGATGGACAGAAAAACATAGCACGAGACCTTCATGAAGCACACACAAGCTTCCATAGCCAAATTGACCAAGCAAAAGAAAGGATATCAAAGATTGAACATCAACTCAATGAAATAAAATGAGAAGGCAAGAATAGAGAAAAAAGAGTGAAAAGTAATGATCAAAGCCTCCAAGAAATATGGCATTATGTGAAAAGACCTAATCTATGTTTGATAAGCGTACCTGAATGTGACAGACAGAATGAATCCAAGCTGGAAAATACTCTTCAGGATATTATCCAGGAGACCTTCCCCAACCTAGCAAGGCAGGCAAACATTCAAGTCCAGGAAATACAGAGACCACCACAAAGATCTTCCTCAAGAAGAGCAACCCCAAGGCACATAATCGTCAGATTCACCAGGGTTGAAATGAAGGAAAAAATGCTAAGGGCAGCCAGAGAGAAAGGTTGGGTTACCCACAAAGGGAAGCCCATCAGACTCACAGCGGATCTCTCAGCAGAAACCCTACAAGCCAGAATAGAGTGGGGGTCAATATTCAACATCCTTAAGGAAAAGAACTTTCAACCTAGAATTTCATATCCAGCCAAACTAAGCTTCATATGCGAAGGAGAAAGAAAATCCTTTACGGACAAGCAATTGTTGAGAGATTTTGTCACCACCAGGCCTGCCTTACAAGACTTCCTGAAAGAAACACTAAACAAGGAAAGAAAAAACCAGTTCCAGCCACTCCAAAAATGAATCAAATGGTAAAGATCATTGATACAATGAAGAAAATGCATCAACTAACAGGCAAAACATCCAGCTAGCATCAAAATGGCAGGATTAAATTCACACATAACAATATTAACCTTAAATGTAAATGGGCTAAATGCCCCAATCAAAAGACACAGACTGGCAAATTGGATAAAAAGTCAAGATCCATCAGTGTGCTGTATCCAGGAAACCCATCTCACATGCAAGGACACACATAGGCTCAAAATAACGGGATGGAGGAAGATTTATCAAGCAAATGGAGAGCAAAAAAAAGCAGAAGTGCAATCCTAGTCTCTGATAAAATGGATTTTAAACCAACAAAGATCAAAAGAGACAAAGAAGGGCATTACATAATGGTAAAAGGATCAGTGCATCAAGAAGAGCTAATGATCCTAAATATATACACACCCAATACAGGAGCACCCAGATATGTTAAGCAAGTTCTTAATGACCTACAAAGAGACTTAGACTCCCACACCATAACAGTGGGAGACTTTAACAATACACTGTCAATATTAGACAGATCAACGAGACAGAAAATTAACATGGATATCCAGAACTTGAACTTAGATCTGGACCAAGCAGACCTAATAGACATCTACAGAAATCTCCACCAGAAATCCACAGAATATACATTCTTCTCAGCACCGCACTGCACCTACTCTAAAATTGACCACGTAATTGGAAGTAAATCACTCCTCAGCAAATGCAAAAGAACAGAAATCATAACAAATAGTCTCTCAGACCACAGGGCAATCAAATTAGTACTCAGAATTAAGAAAATAACTTAGAACCACACAGCTTCATGGAAACTGAACAACTGGTTCCTGAATGTTAACTGGATAAACAATGAAATGACGGCAGAAATAAAGGTGTTCTTTGAAGCCAAAGAGAATGATGACACAATATACCATAATCTCTGGGACATGTTTATAGCAGTATCTAGAGGGAAATGTATACCAATAAATTCCCACATGAGAAGCAAGGGAAAATCTAAAATTGACACCCTGTCGTCAAAATTGAAAGAGCTAGAGGAGCAAGATCAAAAAAAACTCAAAAGCTAGCAGAGGACAACAAATAACTAATATCAGAGCAGAACTGAAGGGGATAGAGGCACAAAAAAACCTTCAAAAAATCCATAAATCCAGGAGCTGGTTTTTTGAAAGGTTTAACAAAATAGACAGAACACTAGCCAGATTAATAAAAAAGAAAAGGGAGAAGAATAAAATAGATGCAATAAAAAATGATAAAGGGGATATCACCACTGATTCCACAGAAATACAAACTACAATCAGAGATTACTACAAAAACTCTATGCACATAAAGCAGTAAACCTGGAAGAAATGGATAAATTTCTGGACACTTACACCCACCCAAGCCTAAACCAGGAAGAAGTTTAAACCTTGAATAGACCAATAACAAGGGCTGAAGTTGAGGCAGCAATTAATAGCCTACCAACCAAAAAAAGTCCAGGTCCAGATGGGTTCACAGCTGAATTCTACCTGATGTACAAAGAGGAGCTGGTACCATTCCTTCTGAAACTATTCCAAACAATCCAAAAAGAGGGAACACTTCCCAAATCATTTTATGAGACTAACATCATCTTGATGCCAAAACCTGGCAGAGACTAAACAAGAAAAGAAAACTTCAGGCCAATATCCATGATGAACATAGATGCAAAATCTTCAATAAAATAGTGGCAAACCGATTGCAACAGCACATCAGAAAGCTTATACATCCCGATCAAGTAGGCTTCATTCCGGGGATGCAAGGCTGGTTCAACATACGCAAGTCTATAAACGTAATCCACCAATAAACAGAATCAAAGACAAAAACCACATGATTATTTCAATAGTTGCAAAGAAGGCCTTCAATGAAATTCAACAGCCCTTTATGCTGGAAACTCTCAATAAACTAGGTATCAAAGGAACATATCTTAAAACAATAAAAGCTATTTACGACAAACCTACAGCCAATATCATACTGAGTGGGCAAAAACTGGAAGCATTCCTTTTGAAATCTGGCACTAGACAAGGATGTCCTCTGTCACCACTCCTATTCAATATAGTATTGGAAGTTCTAGCCAGAGCAATTAGGTAAAAAAAAAAAAAAAAAAACATATTCAATTAGGAAAAGAGGAAGTCAAATTGTCTCTATTTGGAGATGACATGATTGTATATTTAGAAGAACCTATCATCTCAGCCCAAAATCTCCTTAAACTGATAAGCAACTTCAACAAACTCTCAGGATACAAAATCAATGTGCAGAAATCACAAGCATTCCTATACACCAATAACAGACTAACAGAGAGCCAAATCAACAAACTCCCATTCACAACTGCTACAAAGAGAATAAAATACCTAGGAATACAACTAACAAATGATGTAAAGGACCTCTGCAAGGAGAACTACAAATCGCTGCTCAACAAAATAAGAGAGGACACAAACAGATGGAGAAACATTCCATGTTCATGGTTAGGAAGAATCAATATCGTGAAAATGGCCATACTGCCCAAAGTAATTTGTAGATTCAACACTATCCCCATCAAGCTACCAATGACCTTCTTCACAGAACTGGAAAAAACCACCTTAAACTTCATATGGAACCAAAAGAGAGCCTGCATAGCCAAGACAATCCTAAACAAAAAGAACAAAGCCAGAGGCATCATACTACCTGATTTGAAATTATACTACAAGGCTACAGTAATTAAAACAGCATGGTACTTGTACCAAAACAGAGATATAGACCAATGGGTCAGAACAGAGGCCCTGGAGGCAACACCACACATCTACAACAATCTGATCTTTGACAAACCTCACAAAAACAAGCACTGGGGAAAGGATACCCTGTTTAATGAATGGTATTGGGAAAACTGGCTAGCCATATGCAGAAAGCAGAAACTGGACCTCTTCCTGACATCTTACACTAAAATTAACTCCAGATGGATTAAAGACTTAAACATAAGACCTAACACCATCAAAACCCTAGAAGAAAACCTAGGCAAAACCATTCAGGACATAGACATAGGCAAGGACTTCATGACTAAAACAACAAAAGCATTGGCAACAAAAGCCAAAATAGACAAATGGGACCTAATTAAATTCCAGAGCTTCTGTACAGCAAAAGAAATAATCATTGGAGTGAATCAGCAACCAACAGAATGGGAAAAAATTTTTGCAATCTACCCATCTGACAAATGGCTAATATCCAGAATCTACAAATAACTAAAACAGATTTACAAGAAACAAACAAACAAATCCACCCAAAAATCAGAGAAGGATATGAACAGACACTTTCCAAAAGAAAAAGTATAGGAGGCCAACAAACACATGAAAAAATGCTCATCATCACTGATTATTAGAGAAATGGAAATCAAAACCACATTGAGATACCACCTCACACCAGTTAGAATGGTGATCCTCAAAAAATCTGGAGACAAGAGATGCTGGAGAGGATGTAGAGATATAGAAACACGTTTACACTGTTAGTGGGAGTGTAAACTAGTTCAACCATTGTGGAAGACAGTGTGGTGCTTCCTCAAGGACCTAGAAATAGAAATTCCATTTGACCCAGCAATCCCATTACTGGATATATACCCAAAGGATTAAAAATCATTCAATTATAAAGACACATGCACATGTATGCTCGTAGCAGCACTGTTTACAATAGCAAAGACCTGGAACCAACCCAAATGCTCATCAATGATAGACTAGACAAGGAAAATGTGGCATATATACAGCATGGAATACTATGCAGCCATAAAAAATGATGAGTTTGTGTCTTTTGTAAGGACATGGATGAATCTGGAAACCATAATTCTCAGCAAACTGATACAAGAACAGAAAATCAAATACTGCATGTTATCACTCATAGGCACGTGTTGAACAATGAGAATACATGGACACAGGGAGGGGAACATCACACACTGGAGTCTGTTGGGGGACAAGGGAGGGACAGTGGGGGGTGGCAGTGGGGAGGTTGGGGAGGGATAACATGGGGAGAAATGGCAGATGTAGGTGACGGGGGGATGGAGGCAGCAAACCACATCGCCATGTGTGTACCTATGCAACAATCCTGCATGATCTGCACATGTACCCCAGAACCTAAAGTATGATTTAAAAAAAGAAAAAGAAAAATGGTGGAAAGAGATATACCACACAAAAGTGAATTAAAAGAAAGTAGCTGTGTCTGACAAAGTGGGCTTTAAGGCAATAAGCATTGCTAAAGATAAAGAGGTGTCTCCTTAAAGATAAAAGCTTCAGTTCACCAGGGAGATATGACAATTCTAAATTGGACTTGGGCGCAAATTTGAGCTTTCTCACTTATTAGTGTAAGACACACAGCTAATTTCTTAATCTTCTAAACCTCAGAATTCTCATGCATAAAGTGAGGATTATCATAGGGCTCACTAATAATATAGCTTCAAAAATATATAATGCCAAAATTGAGATCAAAATAATAAATATATATAACATGGGAGATCTTAATATACTTCATATTATTAACAGATTAAGATGAGAAAAAAAGAGAGCAGTATGGATAACAAGCATTTAATCAATGGGATCCATATATCTGTCCTCATGGATATACACGGAATGCCAAACCTAACAACTACAGAAATCATGCCAAACATTTAGGTACAGACATTGTGGGAAAATGTAATAGTGAAATGAGCAGACCAACAATCAGATGTTAATAAGAGTACTAATAATGGGGCTGGCAAACATGTCTTTACTGATTTCCAAAAGTTTCTTACAGTAAACATGAAATCACATAATTTCTTCCACTTCCCTACTGTTTCTTGTTCTGGGTTGTGTCCTGCTTACTGTCCAGTACCTTGGCCCCTTAAAAGTTGCTAATCTTATTAGCACGATCTCAGCTCACTGCAGCTTCTGCCTCCCAGGCTCAGGTGTTCCTCCCACCTCAGCCAGCCTGCCTGCCTGCCCGCCTGCCTCCCTTCCTCCCTCGCTCCCTCCCTGCACTCCCCTTTTTCTCTGTCCCTTCTCTCTCACCTCCTTCTCTCTCTTCCTCTGTCCCTCTCTTCCTTCTTTCCAGTCATTCATTCCCTTAGTAGACACAATGATGTGAAGCTCAAATTCCCCTTCAGGAATGAAGGTCTTATTCTCCCAGTGGCTGAAAGACCACCCTCATTATCAGCCCTCTTTGGGGGTTGCCATGTCTGAAGATAGTCCCCTCGCCCAAGGGCCACACCTCCTTCCCAATGGCAGCCCCTATTCAGAGAGTGATGGATATGCTGGTATAAGAGTCTGGCCAGCACCTCCTCCTCATACAGATTCCTCGGAATGTGTAGGGTCCCTAGGAGCCTCTAATCAGCTGAACATCAGCTGCCTGACCTACTCGAGTGGACCAATGAAAATTGTGTATAATCTTGTAGAAGGCAGTGTTGGATTATAAGGCCATGCTGTTCGGAGTTCCCCGTGACCAGCTGAAGCCTTGGCATGGCAGCCCACCTCCTCCCTCTTTGCAATTTGGCTTCCAGCCCCTCTAGAAGCTCCACTAGGGTCAATCCTGTGCCCCTAACAAGCATCCTGCACGCTGACCACCCGCTCAGTGTCAGCCTCCCAGAGCCCCCAACTGTGGTAGGTACCAAACTGACACTGGTTGCTATTTGCAATGAAAGAAACCTGTGCTGTTGCTGCCAACCCGCTTACATCTGACATGACAGTTAATTGAGTACCTTCACTTACACACACACACACACACACCAGTTCTCTAGAATTGTGTGTGTGAGTGACACTGCTTGGTAGATACCAAGGCAAGATAGACTGAGCAATACCTCTGAAAACAAAAATCAATTGTGTAAAGCCCCTCTTATGAGAGAAAATGTTTTGTGTATATACAAATATACATACACACATATATATATAAAGCCTGTTTTCAGGAGCCCCTTGCAAATCCGGAACTCCTCTAGCCATCCAAGGCTTTGGTTTTCTCTTGAAAATCTTCCTTTGACCTTTGATATGCCTGGCTTCTGTGGTGCCATTTGAGAGCTTGCATCATCTCAGCATTTCTCAGACCTGGCCCAGCGCACATCTTTCCAGCTACCTGTCCTTCAGCTGTCCATCTGGAAGCTGAGGCGGTTCCTTCATGCCATCTTACTGCCTTTCTGCAGAGCATAGACCATTCTAACAGAGCCGCACAAACAGGCTGCTGCTGCCTACGCAGAGGGAAACCAATTGTGTCTTCTTGTTCAGTGAAAAACATTCATGTCTTTTTTTTTTCTTGACAGGGAAGTATCCCCAGGCATGCTTTAAGACATGACACCCTTGGCATCAAATCTAGCAGATATTTATCCTGTCTTTGTCTTAAGAAAGTGATTCCTAAATGAGCTATTGCTCTCTGTGAACCAAGTACTAATTAGCATGGCGTTAGTGTGGACCTTCCTTTTCCAAAAAATCTTATTTTCCCAGTAGAGGAGCAGGCGTGCTAGAGTCAAGAAAAACGATGACCAGCAGGTTAATTGCGAAGCCCAAAGCTGTGGCAACAGAGCAACAGGAAACAGTCCTGCTGTTCTAAGTCTGCAGAGCAATTTCACACTGCAAGAAGGGGCACCTGATGTCTGTGGGAGCCTGGACTGGCGCGGACCTTGTACATGGGTCAGCCAAAGAAGGATGACATATAACATAACTCATTCTGCCAGAGAGAAACAGAGGCTTCATCCTTGGGGCTGACCCTTTGAATTAAGATTATGCCACCCAGAATCAGAGAGGCCAAATGCCCCACTTAAGGTCACACAGAGCTTTTTGGCTTATGGTGTGGTGGATTAAATGTTTAAACTTCATTTTTATTTTTTTTAAATTGTGGTGAAATATACATAACAGAATACACTATCTCCACCATTTTTAAATATCTAGTTTAGTGGCATTAGGATCATTTCATGTTGTACAACCATGGACACCATCCATCTCCAGAACGTTTTCACTTTCCAAACTGAAACTCAATCTCCATCAACTCTGGCCCCTTTATTCTTGCGGCCAATCCCTTAAATTAAGATGATGTTACCAGGATCAGAGAGGCCAAGTGCCCCAGTTGACATCACACAGAACTTTTGTACGCAGACTTTCGTTTTCATTGCCCTCCACCCCCAACACACACACACACACACACACAACTATTTTGAGCCTATTAACTTCTGATTCTCTCCTTCCCTGCAGTCACTGGCAACCTCCATTCTACTTTCTGTCTCTATGAATTTGACTATTTCTGGTACCTCATAGAAGTGGAATCACACAGTATTTACCTTTGTGTGAGTGGTTCACTTCACTTAGTATAAGGACTTCAGGCTCATCAAAATGGCCTTCACTTTTTAAGGCAAAATAATATTTTTCACATATATATACTATATGGATAATATAAATATAATTACATGTACACCTATAGATGAAGAAGTTCTGTTTATCTATATGAATAAATAAACAAAATGTGGTAAATATATATACTCACATATGTATATTCATATACATTCATTCATCAAGGTACTCTTGAGTTTCTTCTGCCCTCTGGCTATTGGAAATAATATTGCTACGGCAACGCAACTGGGACTAAGGGCCAACATGGGTGTACAAATATCTCTGTAAATTTAAAGATAATTGTTGTTGTTGTTGTTTTGTTTCATTTGAGACAGAGTCTTGTTGTGTTGCCCAGGCTAGAGTGCAGTGGCAATCAGCTTACTGCAACCTCCGCCTCCCAGATTCAAGCGATTCTCTTGCCTCAACCTCTGGAGTAGCTGAGATTACAGGCGTGCGCCACGATGCCTGGCTAATTTTTATATTTTTACTAGAGATGGGGTTTCACCATGTTGCCCAGGCTGGTCTTAAACTCCTGACCTCAAGTGATCTGCCCACCTCCGCCTCCCAAAGTGCCCAGATTACAGGCATGAGCCACCCCACCCAGCCTTAAAGATAATTTTTAAGTTTAAATTGATTTTTAGAAAATATACAATTGCATTTTCTGTTGGTGGAGCCTAACTGATATTTGAGCTAGGCTGTCACCATTTTATGGTCTGTTTCCATTCTATTTTGCCTGCTTGGGTGGCTTTACAAACACACGCTCTGGTTCTTCCTTTAGTCTAACCAAAGAGATAAAGACAAAGTGGGCACAGTTGGTGGAAGAGTGGCTCAGCCCTTGCAGAATGACTCTCCCAAGAACATGGTGTGATTTGGTTCCCTGATGCACCAGTGCCTAAGATAGTTCCTGGCACCAAGGAGATTCTCAATACATTTTTTGGGGGGTGGATAAATGAAAAAAAAAAAGGAAACTTTTAAAATCAGTGGATTGTATTGATCTATTTATTTTTAAACAAATTTATCTTTAACCAAACTTAAATGCGTATCTAGTTGTAGAGCTTATTTTCTGTAACAACCATCACAGATGGGAGCCATGAGTTTGTGAATGAATAGACAACGGCACGCCTGGAAAACAGAGCGAAGTCTCCTTTGTGCCTTGAGCGCTACAAGGAACCTTTAAAAAAAAAATCTTTTAGGTGCTGCCACCAGACTTAGACAAAAAAAGACATGTGTTGCTGAAGATGGATCAGGCTTTGCTACTCATCCATAATGAACTTCTCGGGACCAACTTGACTGTCTACTGGAAATCGGAATCCTGTTATCACTGCTTGTTTCAGGTTCTGGTAAATGTTCCTCAGAGTCCAAAAGCAGGGAAGCCTAGCACTGTAGCCGTCCCTGTCAGCACCCAGCGCAGATCCATCCTACAGCTGAATGACACCTTGGAAGAGAAAGAAGTTTGTAGGCTGGAATACAAATGTGGAGAATCTGGAAACTATTCTCTCGGTAAAGTACATCCATAATGGAGTTAGTGAAATTGCCTGTGACCGGGCTGTGAACGAGGATACAGCCAACAGTAACCTTCCTGTGAGCACTGCATTCCTTATTGGTCTCGCTATCATCATTGTGATACCTTTTCTGAGGCTCTTGTGGAGTTTGGATGACTTTAATAATCAGATTTCTAAGGCCATAAGTTCTCGAGAAACTGATCGCCTCATCAACTCTGAGCTGGGATCTCCCAGCAGGACAGACTCTCTCAATGGTGACATCCAGCCAGCAGTGTGGCATCTGTTTGTCCTGCTGCTCCCTCTCCACGGCATGGACACCTTCGGGGGGACTGCTGTTATACTCATGGTCTTCGTCAATTATGGAGAAGGAAAATATTGGTACTTCAAACACATGAGTTGGAATGGGTTGATGGTGGCTGACCTCATTCCCATGGTTTGTATTTATTATGGGATCTTCTATTTTTCTATCAATAACTTCCATACTGCAATGGGGATATTCAAAATTCAGATTGCTGGGGAAGATTGCATGGAGGAGTTTCCTTCTGCATAGGAATTATCATTGTGAATCCCAATTATTGCCATGGTCCATTGTCTTGGGACAAGGTGTGCATTTCTGGTGTGCTGCAGCACTTGGGGGTGACTTGCTTTGTGGTTGCTGTGTTGGAGCTCCTCTTTGTTAGTCCGGTGCCTGAACATTGTGCCTCGGAGAGGAGCTACCTTTCTCTTCGAGACATAATATTCAGCTGGCCCTAGACGCTGCACATCCTGGCGCTGGAAGGCCTGTGGCTGGGCTTGACACTCCTCCTGCCAGTCCCTGGGTGCCCTACTGGTAATCTTGGTCCCGGGGCATTGGAGATTTTGGCAAGTATCCAAATTGTACTGGAGGAGCTGAGGGCTACATGGACCGCCTGCAGCTGGGAGACGATCGCCTTTACCGGCACCCATCCTCTGCTGTGCTTTACCACAACGAGGTGGCTTACGATTCCGAGGGCAACCTCGGCACCATCCACTCCATCGTGATGGCCTTTTTAGTAGTTCAGGCAGGAAAAATACTATTGTATTACAAGGCTCAGATCGAAGACATCCTGGTTTGATTCACTGCTTGGTGTTGTATTCTTGGGCTCACTTCTGTTGCTCTGATGAAAGTTTCTGAAAATGAAGGTTTTATTCCAGCAAACAAAAATCTTCGATCCCTTTCATATGTCACCATGCTCAGTTTTTTTTTGCCTTCATCATCCTGCTGGTCCTGTACCCGGTTGTGGATGTGAAGGGGCTATGGACAGGAACCCTGTTCTTTTATCCAGGAATGAATTCTATTCTGGTGTATGTTGCCCATGAGGTGTTTGAGACCTACTTCCCCTTTCAGTGGAAGCTGGAGGACAACCAGTCCCACAGGGATCACCTGACTCTGGGTGCTCGCTGCCTACATCCTCTAGAGAAAGATTTTTTGGAAAATCTGATGGCTCCTGCTGACAGGTACTGCTGGGAGACTCTAGTGGGCCTGCAGGGAGGACTGAAGCAGCCTTCATTAAAGGGAAGCACTCATCACGAAAAAAAATCTTTGATACCTTGCAGCTGCATTAGAATTGCTAAAACAAAAATTATAAACTCTCATCTCTTAACTGCAACTCAAGTTGGTAACTCCCCCAAAAATTGTTAAAGAAGATAACTGTGTGGCAGGTGACTATGAGTACGATTCTACTGCTTAACACGAAACGACGAATCGCGCCGCACACAGGAGCAAGTGGTTTCTTAGCCAGGAGCCTCGGGGTTGCACACGCAGCAGCTGCTGGTTCCTTAACTGGGAAGCCTCAAGGTTGCCTGGGGTGTGGCTGATCTGGGCTGGGTTCAGCTGGGCCATCTGCTTCTGAGCATCAGCAGGGGGTGGCTTCTTGAGGGAGTCTGGGCTCAGGGTCACTTTGTGACCCTGGTGAAGGAGCCAGAGCGTCTGGGGAAAGTTCTGGGCGTGGCCAGGCACAGGCAAATAGCGGGGAGCGCTCGCGGAACCAGCAAGGCCTGTAAAGGCGCGCGTTCAATTCCACTTTAATTTATTGGCCAACCCTAGTCCCATGGCCAAAGTTAAAGGAAGGGGGAAAGTGGGAATTATGTTCTACCTTTTGTGAGAAAAACTGTAAAGTCACGGAGAAAAGATCTAAATACAGAGAGGGCTGGAGAATTGGACCAATAATGGCACCTTCCACATCCGGCTAATGAAAAATATGGTGGCTTGCTGGGGAGGTGGCGCTGCAGCATGAGATACACTCAGCTGAGCATCCCCACCATCACCACCATGAAGCCCAGGGAGGGCAGACTCTCAGGGGAACCTTTGGCAGAATCTGGTTGTCACGGACTGAATATTTGTGTCCTCCCACAATTCGTATGTTGAAATCCTAAAGCCCAACATGATGGTATGAAGCAGTGTGGTTTTGGGAGGTGGTTAGGTCAGGAGAGTGGAGCCCTCACGAATGGGATTCGTGCCCTCATAAGAAGAGACCAGAGAGCTCCCTCGCCCCTTCCGCCAAGTGAGGACAAAGCCTGGAGGCGCCGCCTATGAACCAGGAAGTGAATCCTCACCAGACACTGAACCAGCCCGCATCTCCATCTTGGACTTCCCCGCCTCCAGAACTGTGAGAATAAATGCTCGTTGTTTAAGCCACAAATATAACCAGTCCATGGTATATTTGTTATCATAGCCTGGACTAACACACTAGTAGTAGAATATAAAGGTAAGAATTACAGTAGTACTTACAGTGCTCCTTAAGAGTGTGCCTTTGCATGATGATTGCCATGCCAGGCCTCACGCAGCAGCTGACAGGTTGAGACTCCTAACAGGGAGTCACCTATGCAGGGAGCAATGGTCACTTTGCCTGAGCCTTGACATAGAATCCAATCCTTAGAACTCTCACTAGGTAGCACAGATGATTTTCTGACTATTAATGGCAGTAAATCTTGCTCTTCCCTGTAAGAAAGAGGAACGTCTAGCTTCACCCTGAGCATGGGATCCCCCTTGCAAGGATAATCACTGTCAGAAGCTATTTTGATTTCACTGCTCACCCGGCAGCTGGAAGTGAGCACATGTGATTAGCTAAAAAGCTAACGGTAAGACATCTCCAGCTGGCCTTGGAAACCAGGTATAGGGTCAGGTAATTACAGTAACATTTCCTTAAGCTCATGTTGCTGTGGCGGGGCAGGTTTTATCAAAACTGAACATGTTGGAAGTGTCTCTGAGGCCGCTTTCTGGGCAGATGATCTAAGTGGCCTATAGCAGGGGTCCTCAACCCCCAGGCCATGGACTGGTAGGGGACCTAAGCTCTGCCTCCTGTCAGGTCAGCAGCAATATTAGATTCTCACAGGTGCAGAAACCCTATTGTGAACTGCGCATGCGTGGGATCTAGGTTGTACGCTCCATCCTCCTCCCCCGTCTGTGGAAAATTTGTCTTCCATGAAACCGGTCCCTGGTGCTAAAAAGGTTGGAGACCACTGGTTATAACAGGCAGGCCAGAAGTGGGCCCTGGACTTTCTAGGTCTACTCATCGTTGGGTTCCTGTAACAGTGGGAAGTGTTAGGGACAGGGAAGAGAGGGAAAACAGGGAACCCCTAGCATCACTGGTCCATTTCTGAGTGACTCATACTTGGGTACGTTTCCCTGAAGATCCTCCTCCATAAAGGTCTCGATGACTTTGATCAATCAGAAGGTGACTTGAGAAGCTGCACCTGAAAGGCAGAGTTTATGTAAAAAACAAAAAAGTGATGGAGGTTAGTAGTGATATTGTGAAAACAGAAATAAGAACAGAGACCCATTGGTCTAGAAATGGCTAGAAAGAAAAAACTTATTGGTGTTAACTTTGCTGATTCACTCTGGTGGACTATAGACTTCTCCATTCCACAAAATGCATTGTTGGCAAAAGACAGATGTTGACTAATCTGTGTCACAAGCAACCTTAAAATACAGAAGCGCAGGAATGTAGACTCAGCCTTTCTGTGTTTGTGCAGTCATGGGCTACATACAACATTTCAGTCAACAACAGACCCCATAAGCAACGATGGTCTCCTAAGATTATAATGGAGCTGAAAAATTTCTGTCACCTAGTGATGTCCGGCTGCTGGAACATGGTAGCACAAGACACTACTCTTGTAATTATGGTGATGCTGCTGTAAACACAACTACTGCCCTGCCAGTTGTATAAAAGTCTAGCACATACAATTATGTATGGTACATAATACTTGATAATGATACTAAATAACTATGTGACTGGTTCATGTATTTACTATACTATATTTTCATCATTATTTGAGGGTGTACTCCGTCTACTTAATCCAAGACAGTTATTTTTAAAATGGCCTCAGGCAGCTTCTTCAGGAGGATTCCAAGACAAGGCATTGCTATCATAGGAGATGACAGCTCCATGCATGTTATTGCCCCTCAAGACCTTCCAGTGGGACAAGATTGGAGGTGGAAGACAGTGATATTGATGACCCTGCCCCTGTGTAGGCCTAGGCTAATGTGTGGGTTTGTGTCTTAGTTTTTGACAAAAAAGTTTAAAACATTAAAAAAAAATTAGAAATAGAAAAAAGCTGATAGACTAAGACATAAAGAATATATTTGTGTAGCCGTACAATGTGTTTGTGTTTTCAGGTAAGTGTTATTATAAAGGAGTCAAGATGTTAAATTAAAAAGTTTATAAAGTAAAAATTTATAGTAAGCTAAGGTTAATTTACTATTGAAGAAAAAAGTATTTTAAAATAAATGTTTAATAAATTTTATAGGCCAAGTGGACAGTATTTATAAAGTCTACAGCAGTGTACAGTAATGTTCTAGGCCTTCATATTCACTCACCACTCACTCACTGTCTCACCCAGAGCAATTTCCAGTCCTGCAAGCACCATTCATAGTAAGTGCCCCATACAGGTGTGCAGTAGGTCATACATCTGCATTTGTGCGAGTGCACCCTACAATGTTTGCACAACGATGACATCAGCTAATGACACATTTTTCAGAATACATCCCTGTTGCTAAGCAACACATGACTGTATTTAAATGTTCCTGAAGATACTGGTCCTCTTCCCTTTAACTGCAATTGTCTTCTTTCCTCTCAGTCAACTCTAGGTTTTCTAGACAAGAAAAGTTACCAGCCTCTAGAAACTTTTGTTTTCTAGACAATATGGCAAAGAAGATACCTGCCCTCAAGGAGCTTACAGTCTAGCTTGTCAGGGAAGCTAGACTGTCTAGAAAAAACTCTAGGTTTTCTGACGTATTTGTCCACTTGCATTGCTAATAGGAACACCTGAGGCTAGGTAATTTATAATGAAAGAGGTTTAATTGGCTCACAGTTCTGCAGGCTGTACAAGCATGGCACTGCTTCTAGTCAGGGCCTCAGGAAGCCTTCAATCATGGCAGAAGGCAAAGGGGGTGCCTGTGCGTCACATGGCAAGAGCGGGAGCAAGAGAGAGAAGTGGAAATGCCACAAACTGTTAAACAACAGAGCTCAGGTGGACTCATAGACCAGGAAGTCACTTATTACCTCAAGGGAGACACCAAGCCATTCATAAGGGATCGGGCCCCATGACTCAAACACTTCCCAATAGGCCCTTCCTCCAACACTGGGGATCACATTTCAACATAAAATCTGGAGGACACAAATATCCAAACCATATAAGATGATAATCTATCTGGTAAAAATTAAGCCGTTTTCAGATTTATGAAAGACTTAACACAACCTAAGTTTGCCTCTATACTTGCCATACGTCTGATGTGGGTTGATGGAGAGCGTTGACCCATGTAGTCACTCAGGGACCCTGCCACATCTGCCCTCAGGAAACTCTTCATGGGACAGGGAGCCTGGATTTCCCTGAACTTACACAAAGAGCTTATAGGACTCCTGTATTAAGTGGTTCTTGCATTGCTATAAATCCCTGAGATGGGGTAATTTATAAAGAAAAGAGGTTTAACTGGCTCACGGTTCTGCAGGCTGAACAGGAAGCATGATGCTGGCATCTTCTCTGCTTCTGGGGAGGCCTCAGGAAACATACAACCATGGTGGAAGGCAAAGAGGGTTCAGGGATGTCACATGATGAAAGCAGGAGCAAGCGAAAGAGAGTGCAGTGGGGTGCTACACACTTTAAAGTGAACACATATCATGAGAAAACACTGTAACTAAGACAGCACCATGCCACGAGGGCTCCATCCTCATGATCCAAACACCTCCCACCAGTCCCCACATCCAGCCCTGGGGATTACAGTTCAGTATGAACTTTGGGCAGGGACAAATATCCAAACTATTTCAACTTTTTTGGGCCTGCTTAAGAATGAAAACCATTTCGGAAGTCAGCCTGATATCTGCTGTTGCCACAACCTTGGGATGACCTGTAAGCCCCCTGGCTGCCTCTAATCACTAGAGACTCCCTGTGTCCACTGAAACAATGGCAGGTATTGAAACACACTCTGAATGGGCAAATCAGCTGGGTCAGTTCTTCACAGGGGCTTGGCCCAGAGTCCAGCAGACAGGAGGCACTCAATAAATAGTAGTTGTTTTTATTTTATAAATGAGACATCTGAGGCTCAGAGGGTTGGGTAACTGACCTCAAGTTACCCATCTGTGAGTGGCAAAACTGGGAAAATCCCCGGCTCAGCTTGATCTGGAAAGTTCGGCCTCATTTCACTTGGCACAGTGCCTCTGCGGAGACACGGGCTGCTTTGTGGAGCCCTTGAGTGCTAGATGAACCCACAAAATTACTCGTCAACTACAGGTAAGTGGGAACCATCCATAGCTGGGTGAGGGGTAACAACAAAAGTGACAACATAAGAAACCCCATCTGGCAGCACAGTGCAGGGTAGATTTCAGTGAACAGAAGCTAGAGGCAGGGAGACCCACTAAGAGTCCATTTAAATAAGAAGCTGGACTCAGGTTGGGGTGTTAACCAGGGAAACACCAGATGACTTCAGAAGTGCTTGCAAAGGAAGCAGGAGCAGAATGTGGTGACTGATCAGGGAATAAGGAAGAGACTGTAAGATGACATAGAGCTTCTGTGGGATCACAGGAAGATAATCCCAATATTGGCAAAGGGGACACTTGCTCCTAGGATCTGAGAATCAGGAAACTGGGGAGTGACCTCTCAGCTAAGCTACTAGTTAGTTGGGTCACCAGGACTTGAAGAAGTCTGGGCAGATCTTATTCATAAGTGTGACTCAATAAGAAAAAGAGCTGAGTTAATGGGACAATGAGGCAGGCCTGTGAGCAGAAAGGCGTGTGTGCGTGTGTATGTATGAGAAGGACTATGTGAGTAGAGGTGTGTGTGTCATGTAAGTGTGTAAGAGTGTGTTTATGGGTTAGTGTGTATGTGTTGGGTAGAGGTGTGTTTGTATATGTGTATGTGTATTTGTGTGTAGGGTAGGAGTGTGAGTGCGTGTGTTGGATAGGGGTGTGTATATGGATGTGTGTTTGTGTTGAGTAGAGGTGTGAGTGTGTGTGTTGGGTAGGGGTGTGTGTATGAATATGTGTGTGTGTTGGATAGGAGTGTATGTGTGAAGAGGGGTGTGAGTGTATGGATGTGTGTGTGTTGAGTAGGGCTCTGTGTAGATGTATGTGTGTCAGGTAGGGGTATGTGTGGATGTGTGTGTGTTAGGTAGGGCTCTGTATGGATGTGTTTGTGTGTTGATAGAGCTGTGCTTATGTGGATGTGTATTGGGTAGGGGTGTGTATGTATGAATGCGTGTTGGGTAGGGGTGTTAGGGTGTGGATGTTTGTGTGTTGGGTAGGGCTGTGCTTATTGTTTATGTGGATGTGTGTTGGGTAGGGGTATTGTTACCGGGGGAGTACCCAGCTTGTAGGTTCTTGGCCTCCTTAACCCCAAAGAATGGGGAAAGGGCTCCCAGAGGTGCGGTGAATTTACTGTCCAAATAAAATTGTGGACTCAAAGAGTTTTGTGGAAGAGTGATTTATTAGACAGAGAGATAGAGAGAAGACAGCTTCTACGCTGTTGTGGGAGGGAAACTCAGAGAGGGAAATCTGTTCAGGTAGGACCAGCTGAAGTTTTAACATTTGAGTTATTCCCTCTCCATTCATGTTCTCGTCCAATGAGAGGAGTTCTTTTAAACTTTCTTTGGATTGATTGATCTTTGACTCTGATACTGGATTGGCTACTTGTTTTATAACCCTGAGTTATAGAACACCCTCCTCCCAGAGCTTTCAGTGGGAATTTGGGACAAAAGAGCCCTACCTGGCTTTTGCACGCACAGAAAGATCAGACAAAGAATTTTACCTGGCCCGTGTGGAGGAGGTGCTCAAAGAGCTCCAGCCACCTGAGGTGGGGAGCTGGGAAATTCCTGCATTTGAAACCCCTCCCCT
Organism: Aotus nancymaae; assembly: GCF_030222135.1. NCBI lineage: Eukaryota > Metazoa > Chordata > Mammalia > Primates > Aotidae > Aotus > Aotus nancymaae. Next base: position 3,585,976 of record NW_026988570.1, on the reverse strand, counting down.
AGCGGGCCTGGGAAGATAAGTTTTTTTTTAACACAGTCCTTCAGTATGTGTGTATGGATGTGTATGTGGTGGGTAGGGGTTTGAGTGTGTGTGTTTGTGTGTGTGTTGGGTAGGGTTGTGTTTATGTGGATGTGTGTTGAGTAGGGGTGTGTGTATGGATGTATGTGTATTGGGTAAAGGTGTGAGTGTGTGGATGTTTGTGTGTTTGGTAGGGCTGTGTTTATGTGGATGTATGTTGGGTACGGGTGAGTGTGTATGGATGTGTTTGTGGTGGATGGTGGTTTGAGTGTGTGTGTGTGTGTGTGTGGTGGGTAGGAGTGTGAGTGTGGCATATGTATGAGTGTGTGTGCTGAGTTGTGTGTCTGAACAGAACACTTACAAGCAGCATGTGCATGATTACATCTGGAAGTGAATATTCGAATGAAACCTCCCTTTCCATTTTTTGGTAGCTGAACTTCCAAGAAAGGTATCCTGTAATTGAGCCCCTCAACTCTGAATATCCAACTTTCTAATTAGCAAGAAAAATAAAATCCTGGCATCTGCCTGGGGTCATAGGGATTTACTTTGCAAGTAGACACACACTCCTTGCCCCAGTCAATTAAAGATTTGAGGTGGCATGGGTAACAGAGTTGGGTTTCTCTACCTTGACTCTCTGGGATCCCCTTGAGCATGTAGGGTGGTGGGACAAGGTATGAAAACCAATTCAGGAGACCAGAAACTGGCAGTCACACTACAGATGGAGTCCTCAGGGCAGACAAAGGAAGATTTAGAAGTTATTTTGAAAAGTTTGACAAATGCAAATTACATTAAGAGCTTAGCTATAAGGTAGGTTGGTCCGGGAGGGAGAATCTTTGTTTTTTCAAGTACAAGGAACTCTAAGCTCAGAGGAACAGATGTGTAACTAAGAGTTACACTTAACCCATTTAGCAGTCATTTCCTGAGCACTTCTAAAGCTATTTGCTTTTAGGTTAGAAAGATGCTGTGTTGATCTCAAGAAGAAAATCGGACTCAGGCTAGGTTCTAAGTTTATTCAGATAAGTAAGAGATCCAGGGGCATTGTAAAACATCACATTGGCATCACTAATTTCTTAAACAACTTTCTATTTGTCTTATTGTTTTTGCGCAGCCTTTCTAGCTTTTAACATTTCTTATCCAGCTGTATTATATTTAAAAGTATTCTTGAACCAGCCTTGCATCCCTGGGATGAATCCTGCTTGATCATGGTGGATAAGCTTTTTGATGTGCTGTTGCGATCGGCTTGCCAGTATTTTATTGAAGATTTTTGCATCTATGTTCATCATGGATATTGGCCTGTAGTTTTCTTTTCTTGTTTAGTCTCTGCCGGGTTTTGGTATCAGGATGATGTTGGTCTCATAAAATGATTTGGGAAGGATTCCCTCTTTTTGGATTATTTGAAATAGTTTCAGAAGGAATGGTACCAGCTCCTCTTTGAGCCTCTGTGTATCCTTGCATGTGAGATGCATTTCCTGGATACAGCACACCAACGGGTTTTGGCTTTTTATCCAATTTGCCAGTCTGTGTCTTTTGATTGGGGCATTTAGTCCATTTATGTTTAGGGTTAATATTGTTATGTGTGAATTTGATTCTGCCATTTTGATGCTAGCTGGCTGTTTTGCCTGTTAGTTGATGCAGATTCTTCATTGTGTTGATGCTCTTTACCATTTGGTATGTTTTTGGGGTAACTGGTACTGGTTGTTCTTTTCTATGTGTAGTGCCTCTTTCAGTACCTCTTGTAAAGCAGGCCTGGTGGTGATGAAATCTCTGAGTATTTGCTTGTTCGCAAAGGATTTTATTTTTCCTTCACTTATGAAGCTTAGTTTGGCTGGATATGAAATTCTAGGTTGAAAGTTCTTTTCTTTAAGGATGTTGAATATTGACCCCCACTCTCTTCTGGCTTATAGGGTTTCTGCTGAGAGATCTGCTGTGAGTCTGATGGGCTTCCCTTTGTGGGTAACCCGACCTTTCTCTCTGGTTGCCCTTAGCATTTTCTCCTTCATTTCAACCCTGGTGAATCTGACGATTATGTGCCTTGGGGTTGCTCTCCTTGAGGAATATCTTTGTGGTGTTCTCTGTATTTCCTGGACTTGAATATTGGCCTGCCTTGCTAGGTTGGGGAAGTTTTCCTGGATAATATCCTGAAGATTATTTTCCAGCTTGGATTCATTCTCTTTGTCACATTCAGTTACACCTATCAAATGTAGATTAGGTCTTTTCACATAGTCCCACATTTCTTGTTGACTTTGTTCATTCCTTTTTACCCTTTTTTCTCTAATCTTGCCTTCTCATTTTATTGCATTGAGGTGATCTTCAACCTCTGATATCCTTTCTTCTGCTGGTCAATTCGGCTGTTGAAACTTGTGCATGCTTTTCGAAGTTCTCATGTTGTGTTTTTCAGCTCCATCAATTCACTTATATTCCTCTCTAAGTTGTCCATTCTTGTTAGTATTTCATCAAATCTTTTTTCAAGGTTCTTAGTTTCTTTGCATTGGGTTAGAACATGTTGTTTTAGCTCACAGACGTTTCTTGAGAGCTTGTTTGGAGGTTCTAGCAGGGGAGTGCAGCTACTCATATACCCTTGACCGAAGACCGGTCCTCCTCTATCGGGGATGGTCGTCCTCTTTGACCAAGCACGCAGCTTCGGGAGGGACACACATGGAGCAGTGAGGGAGGAAGGGGACACCCGCCTAGCCAGCCAGATCAGCCGAATCAACACTGGCGATCAATGGGGTGACAGATGTTGCATCCAGATTGCCCTCACATCCAGCTCATGGAAGTTTCTTATTACCCACCTCTGAAGCCTGATTCTGTCATTTCATCACACTCATTCTCCGTCTAGTCTTGTTCCCTTGCTGGTGAGGAGTTGTGATCCCTTGTAGGAGGAGAGGTGTTCTAGTTTCAGGTGTTTTCATCCTTTTTGCACTGTTTTTTTCCCATCTTTGTGGATTTATCCACCTGTCGTCTTTGTAGTTGCTGACTTTCTGATTGGGTCTCTGAGTGGACATCCTGTTTATTGATGATGAAGTTATTTCTGTTTCTTAGTTTTCCTTCTAACAGTCTGGTCCCTCTGCTGTAAGACTGCTGAGGTACACTCCAGGCCCTTCTTGCCTGGGGATCACCTGCAGCAACTGCAGAACAGTAAGGGTTGCTACCAGTTTCTTCTTCTGCTTTGTCCCAGAAGGATACCCACCAAATGTCAGTCTGAGCTCTCCTTTATGAGGTGACTCTTTGGATATACGGGGGTCAGGGAGCTGCTTGAGGAGACAGTCTGTCTTTTATAGGAGCTCAAGTGCTGAGCTGTGAGCTCTGTTGTTCATTCAGAGCTGCTGGGCAGGTATATTTAAGTCTGATGCAGCAGAACTCATAAACCCCTTATTTTTCCAGGTGTTCTGTCCCAGGGAGTTAGGGCTTTATTTATGAGTTTCCACTGTGCTGCTGCCTTTTTTTTTCAGGGCTGCCCTGCCCAGTGAGGAGGCAGCTTAGTCACTCTCTGCCTGCAGAGGCTTCACTGAGCTGCTGTGCGCTCTGCCCAGCTGCCATGTGAACTTCCCTGCAGTCCTGTTTATATGGGTGTAGTTAGAACTGCCTCGGCAATGGTGGCCTGCCTCTGTAATGATGGACTCTCTCTGAAATGGCGGGTTGCCTCGGCAATGGCAGGCTGCCTCAGCAATGGCGGACTGCCTCTGTAGTGGTGGAGTGCCTCAGTAATGGCGGACGCCCCTCCCCCACAGAGCTGGACCATCCCAGGTTCAGCTGTGCTTGCTGTGAAACTCTCAACCCAGAACGTTTCCAATTGCTGGGGTTTTTTTTGTGGTGTTGTTTTTTTTTGTGGGGGTGGGACCAGACGAGCCTGATCACCTGGCTCCCTGCCTCAGAGCCTTTTTTTTTTTTTTTTAGTTGAATGGTTGGCTCTCTCCCAGGTGTTATAGTCACCTGTTGAAAAGGCACCGGGATCTGTGTGATTTCCCATGTGGTGGCCCACTGCACTGGCTGAAACAGTGGCACTGAGATTCGTGGTTCTTTTTTGCCCAGGAATCTCCTGGCCTGGCTCCCTGTTTCAGTCCCCTCTTTTTCAATCAGATGAATGAGTGACTCTGTCTTCCTGGAGCTTCCTGGAGCTCCCCTTGCTGGCTAACAGGGGGCCCAGTCCCGTTTACTCTGCACCGGGAACTGCCACGCTGGGGCACCAGCAAAACAGCCGAGCTGGCCAAAACAGCCACGCTGGTGACCCGTGGGGCTTCTCCACCTGGGAATCTCCTAGTCTGTGGGCAATAAAAATCTGTCTGGAAATGTGGTGTCCACTCACCCTCTGCACTTTCACTGGGAGCTGCAATCCTGAGCTGCTCCTAACTGGCAATCTTGGATCTTCCCCGGGGGCAGGGTATTTTTTAGGTGAAGATGTACCAGTGTGTCCTTTCCTGAGGGAGGATTCCTGTGGTCCTCCTAAGGAAATCCATACTCCTTCCTTTGTTTTTTTTTTTTTTTTTGTAGGACAAAGGAAGTTACTTAGGAAACTCCACATAATAAAGTAAGCTCTCCTAAGTTTGCCTAAAACAAGACTCCAGCCAAGGAGAGCGACACACTGGTTGAAAACACTGGTAAGTGTTGTTACCATGGAATACATTAAATAATAGCAGCAGCAAACTCTCATCTGTGTCTACTTTATGCCAGGCACTGCTCTGAGCCCTTTACTTGTATTAATTAGCTCACAGTGATGGTTACCTTTACATGGCTACTTGACTGAAGTAAAGGATACCCAGATGGCTGGTAAAATATTGTTTCTTGGTATGTCTGGGAGTGTGTTTCCAGAAGAGATTAGCATTTAAATTAGTACAATGAGTAAAGAAGATCTGCCCACACCAAAGTGGGTGGGCCTCATCCAATCTGCTACAGGCCCAGACACCGTAAAAGGATGAAGGAAGAGCAAATTCTCTCCATCTCTTCTTGAGCTGGGACATCCACCTTCTGCTTCCCCAGGACATAGGAGCTCCTAGTTCTCAGACCTTCAGATTCAGACTAAATTACACCACTGGCTTTCCTGGGTCTCCAGTTCACAGACAGCAGATTGTGGGACTTCTCAGCCTCCATAATCGTGTGAGCCAATTCCCACAATAAATCTCCTGTGATTCTCTGGAGAACCATAACTAATACACCACAAAACATAAAATATTTGCAATCTGTTTCTTTTTTTTTTTTTTTTTTTATGTAATGGAGGGCTTTACTGAAAAGGTTGGCAAACGAAAAGAGCTCTAAAACCCAACAGATCTTTTTGTTAAAAGGTTACTTTTTCTTGGAAAGAGAATATAGTACCACCAAGTTATAGAAATGCAAAAAACAGTTTATATGAACTTTCTGACTTTTGACAATGTCACTGCTTAAGAATATAACTAAATTACTTTTCAGGTATTTTATAATACATGTTGGGTATTTTAAAAAGTGAAAAAAAAATACATATATGAGTTCAGTAATGACTCAAATATTTTCTATTTAGTCTGATAAATTGGCACTTAAAATAACTACACTTTATTCAGAAAATATCCAAGATAAAGAATATGCTATATAAAATAACCAACCATTTAACAGTAACATGCTTACAGTAGCTCAAAGCTGAATGTGATAAATGTACTTCAGGAAAGTGTATTTAATATGGGCCTAGCTATATTCTAATTCTAAACTTACTTTTTTGGGGGGTGGGAGGGTGGAGTTTTGCTATATTGCCCACGTTGGTCTTGAACTCCTGGGCTCAAGCGATCCTCTCACCTCAGCCTCCCCAGTTGCTGGGATAAAGGTGAACGCCATCACACCCAGATTAAGCTTACTTCTATATGAAAAATAACCAGACTAACTTTTAGTGATTAGTGGTTCCACTAAATCAATTTTAAGACTACTAACAGAATTTTATAATATAAACACCTGCAATGTGACAGCATACATAAGAAAAATATTTTTTAAAGTTTTAGTAATTCAAACTAAAACCTGCTGTAAGCTTAAAAAAAAATCACTGAAAAAAATAGTCGGAAAAAAATACACTTAACGCTAGAGTACCGTTCTGAAGAAAAAACTTTTTATGACTTCAATGACATGTTATTTTTAAGCAGCAGAAGTCTTAAACACCTGTATGCGCTTCAAAACACTGTTGAGGATCTGATTTTCAATACTGTATCAGGTGACATTAAAGAGACCATCATTCTTTGCATCAGATCCTGTGTTGCTGTGAGGGACACGGCAGGGCAGAAGCGTTGGAGTCATGGAGGCAAGTTACTGAAACACGGTCATACTGAAATACTGCTGGCTTCTGGAAGAATCTTCTGACATGCAGAATTAGACATCTGAAGTGTCACTCCAATCAGTCATGCTTACTAAGCTGCTTTTTAATGTGCTGGATTCATTATCTTGAAGTCCTTCTCCCTTTGGCCCCTTAGCATTAAATGTTCCCCAGGCATTTAGCACATGAGGAAAATGTGGTTCATTTTTCACAGGTGGAAATTCCTTCTGTTCTTTCCCAGATTTTTTCCCCAAAGATGTCTCCTCCTCTAGGGATGATATGTCCCAGTCTTCATCCTCCACATCTGCACACTTTAGTTCTTGTAATTCTTCTTTTTTGATAAACATCTCAGGAACATTAATTCCACCAACTGGTTTATTCACATTTTTGCGATGTGAAAATATCTTTTCAGCTTTTTCAGTTGGTGTTTTAATGGAGGCTCCTGCGGGCTTGAGAGAATCATCAGTGTCCTCGATTTCTCTTCCCTCGGTCCCGTCGGCGTCACTTTTGACTGCGTTCTTCCCGCAGCTGCCCTTGCTTTGTGATGGCAGCACAGGAAGTGGGCCTGGGGATGCGTATGCCCAGATGAGGTCGTCGTCCTCCTGCTCCTCCTCTGAACTAAAGGGAGGGGTCGTAATAGTTGAAGACTTTCTGGGAAAATGATCTTCCATGATATTTTTCTTAATTTTTGAAACAGATGTCCTATCAGTAGAAACAGTTCTTTGTCTAACCAGTTGTCTGTTTTTGGGAGGAAGTTGTATCATATTGGGTACTTCTCCAGTCGAAAGGGTATCCATTTGAGAAACATTGTACTTATCTGAAGACAGCAGTGCTTTCTCCTCAATTTTATAGCTGACTTGATGTTCAAGGAACTCTCGAATTTGATGAAAGTTAGGTATTTCTCTTTCTTGCTTATGTCTTTCTGATTCCACACTTTTTAGTACTCTATGCAATTGATCACTTGAAATACCGTGTATATCTGCATCAATCCCCAAGGTTTCCAGTTTCTCCATCAAGTTCTGCTCCACCATTGTTCTTAGTTCCTTAGTGAGGGAGGAGTTACTCTATAAAGCTTTCCTTAAATGCATTTTGTTATTTAATTTCTGTTCATTTTCTCTTCCATGCACCACTGGCAGACTTGATTTAGTTTCCAAAGTGTGCAGGGCTGGGGCATTCATAGGCACAGCTGGAGCAGGTGGCTGAGATTCAAAAGCCTGCCGGGCTAAAGGAGTTCCTTTGGGGTCACTGACACTGTTAAATGGACTACAGGTACACTCTTTAATCTGCTGTCTCTGAGTTAGAATCAGTTCGTTCTGCTCCTGGATTCTCTGCCCTAGCTCTTCTATCCTTTTCTTGTAGAAAACATTGCTTGCATTTAGATTATCTATCTTTGAGGTTCAAAGTTTCTCTATATGTGACATGAGCCAACCCTTCTCTTTCTTGTGTTCTTGATGAATATCTTGAACTCATGCCGTCCACTTTCTTTCCTGACTATCAAGAAGCTGCGTGACATTCTGGAAATCCTGGGGATATGGAGAACGGTCTTCTTTAAACTCGTGTGCATCTTTTAATGTGCCTATGTTGGACTTGATCTGCATGCATATTGGACTTCTGGATTTCCGACAGTTGATATTCTAATGTTGAATTCTTTGAAGTTAATTCTTTAAATTGCTTCATAAACATCTTGACTTTCTCCATTTCATCAACTAGTTTCTCCTTTTCTTCTTCTTTCCACCTATCAAATAACTTCCAAAAGTCTTCCTCTTTTGTTTTCTGCATTTCATATTCCTTGGAGAATCTAACCGCACTGGTATGGTGTGCAGCCTCTAGCTCAGACCTGGTGAGCTGCAGCTCTTCCTTCAATACGACAATCTCACTCCGGAGCTTCTCAATTTGTGCATTTTTCTGATACTCAAAATGAGAATTTTCTTCAGTGTAGAGGCGTTGAATGTGACTTTGCAGAAAAGCTTTGTTCATAAAGGCCTTGTCATAAAAATGGCACTGGTAATAGTTGGCTCTGGCCTCGATCATCAGCTGCTGGGAGGAGATCATCTTCTTCCTGCGTTTGCACTCTTCCTTGAGCATCTTGATCTCCCCTGCCAGCTTGGAGAGCAGCTTCTTGCTCTGCTTGCCGTTGCAGTGGCTCAGGCGCAGCCGCTCCTCCGGGGTGTGCAGCTGCGAGGTGAGGAACTCCTGAGAGTGCAGCAGGTACTCGATGGTGAACTGAGCCAGATGGATGAGCTTCAGCAGCACCGGATCCACCCCCGACTGGCAGTGCGGGCACTTCTCGTCCTCCAGCTTGCAGAAGGTGATGTTCATGATGTTCTCCTGCAGCGTCATCACGTCCATGGCCCCGGCCACCTTGTCCACGTCGATGGCACTCAGCGGCCGCCAGTCCACACTCTCCAGCCGCGGCCTAAACTGGAAGAAGGGCAGGGGCCCCAAAGCCGAACTGAGGGGCGCACAAGCCATGGAGGCCGCGCCGGCGGCGGCGGCCACAGCGACGTCGGGCCCCTCCGGGCCGCTGGAGAGCGAGTAGTAGACGTGTTTCTGGAAGGGCATGCTTGCAAGCCAATCCGCCGCCTCTGCTTGCTTAAGGGGAGCGGGCGGTCTCCTCTACCCAGCTCGGGCCGCATCCCGGGCCGCCGCCGCCACAGCCCTCAGGAACGGGAGAAGGCCGGGTCCCCTGCTTCCGCGGAGGCTGCCTAAGGTCTGGGCGTCCAGGACGTTGCTATGGCAGCGCCCAGGTCCGGACCTGGACCACTCGCGGTCAGCATGCGCCCAGGACCCTTGCAAACTTGGGTCGGGGCCGCATTCTGGGTTTTGGAGAGGCTAAAATATTTCTAGCAGCAACTTGTAGACCTCAGGCCTCTCATTTCTGTGGGTCTTCTGGGGGCCTCCAGTGGTTACCACAGAGATCAATAAGCTGAGGAAAAGCCAGACAGTCCCCGATCCACCTGGGAATTCCTGCTTGGACCAAACATCAGGAATTTTTTTTCTTTCCTGACAGGCCTGTAGACTCTGGGCTCCATCCACTGGGCTGCAGGATCAGCGAGAACAAGGACTGTGGTCTCTCTTGCTCACGGATATATCCCTACTACTCGGACAGGGCCGCGGAGGCCGAGGAGCAGCAGAGCGGAGAGAGGCGGACCGGCTCCTTCTTGCAGGGCGCAGGATGAAACGTGTCTCGTCTGGGCAAGTTGTGGCGAGGCGGGTCGCCTGGTGCAGCTCCAGGTCCTTCCAGACTCAAGATCGCCGGCGACTCGAGATCCCCACCCACCTCCCTCCCCCTCCCCTCCGTGATCTCCCTCTGGCTTCTTCCCTCGGTGTCCTGGCTCCTCTCCCAATCTGGTTCTTAACAGATAAAGTTTGCTGACCTGGATCTAAATAAAAAAGTAAAGTCTCCCCATACAACAACACTACCACCACCATCAATCATACTTTTTTCCCAGAGCTGACACTGCTCACAGTTGGAATACAGACTTTCAGGCTGTTCTATGTACATTTATAAACACAGATGTATACATACAAGTCATTTTCCACATAAGTGAGATCATATAATACATACAGTTCCATAACTTGCTTTTTTTAAGCATCCATACCTTGGAGCCCTTTGAATACCATAAAGAGCTAATTCATCCTTTTCAGTGGCCACAGAGCGTTACACAGTGCAGATTCAACCATAATTTACTTAACTATCATTTCAAGGGAATGAGTTTTCTGGTGTTTTGTATTTATAAGTACTATCATTACGGAATATTCAGGAGGACATAGAGACCAATGGGTGAAACAGGAGGATTTTATTAAGGTGGCCACTGACTCAGAGGATTAGCATCCCAAGTCTGAGCCCCAGAGAAAGATAATGGGGTACTTTTATACATTCAGGATGATGTAGCAGCTAACAGGTTTACAGAAGTCAGAACAAAGAACAGTTAATTAATTTGCAACATGTCTTGTGATGTCCGTTACATTTGAAAAATTGCATTTTGAGAAACACATTATATATTCTTTGGGTGTTATCTTGCCCTGTGACCTTGCAGCTGGTCAGCAAGAAAAACAGGAGTCTTGAGATGCCTGGAAACTTTGTTAAGAATGTGGGGAGAATAGATAAGGTAGGTTTTACAAGGAGTTAGTTAATTTCAAGCAGAGCTGGGGGTTAAGACAGCAAAATTTACTTTACAAATTATAACTACAAATTATAAGGTTTTGTTTTTACTATTATTGCTATTATTTAATTCCCTTCTTCAATATTACAAAGAATACTAAATGCATATTTTTGCAAAGGTAAAAATATTTTTGTAGAATACATATTTAGAAATAGAATAATTGAACCAAAGGACATGCCTTTAAAATATTTATTTTGATGTTGTCAAAATGCCCTTCAGTAAGAGGATATCAATATTTAAGTTGCTAAAAATGGACTATACAATTACCCATCTCCTTAAAGTCTTATATGGTATTATTTGTTTTTCTTCATTCCAGGCAAATATGACAGGTAAAGAGTGCATCTTGTGGCCTTTTTCCAATGAAGAAATGTCAGCCATGACTTTTGTCTTGTGAATGGCCTGTTTACAGCCGTTGTTCATTTTTCTATAACAAGGCTCATTCCACACAGTGTTTTATAGTTGTTTTCAAATTAAACCAGTTGCCAACAGTTAGAAATTGAGTTAGTTAATATTTTTTAAATTTGTATTTGCAGCTTCTCTAGAAAATGTGGAGGCTCTGACAACACTGGGCCCCCACGGGCAACAAATGGCTGAAGCAGAAGAAAGGCTCTTTTTCTAGTGGGCCGGGGCACCCATGGACCTCACGTCCCTCTACTCTTGGAACAGGCCACTGCCCTTCTTCTGTGACCTGCCTCACCTCTGCAGGCACTTGATTTTACAACTCCTGTTCTATTACGTTATTTACCTTTTGTTTTTAGTAGATTTTTTTAGTAGCTCTTTGCACATGCAGACTTATTCATGCATCTCTTGTATACATTAACTATTTTCTTCCATTAGTTCCCTTTCTGAAAACTGGTTATGTTGCCCTTTGATTTTCAGAAGCTTAAAAATCTTCCTGTAGCGGAATCTGTCAGCTTATTTAACTTTATGACTTTTTTGCAGTTGCTTAGAGTTTCCCTTAATCAAAGTTTATTTAAAAATGCCTGTCATCCCAGCACTCTGGGAGGCCGAGGCAGGTGGATCACAAGGCCAGGAGATCCAGACCAGCCTGACCAACACAGTGAAACCTCTGTCTCCACTAAAAATGCAAAAAATTTATTGGACTTGGTGGCGTGTGCCTGTAATCCCAGCTACTCAGGAAGCTGAGGCAGGAGAATCGCTTGAACCCGGGAGGCGGAGATTGCAGTGAGCCGAGATTGTGCCACCACACTCCAGCCTGGTGACAGAGCGAGACTTCTTCTCAAAAAAAAAAGTTTATAAAAAAAATTTATTTTCTACGTTATCGGTATTGTTATTATTATTATAAGTTGAAGAGTCCTTATCCAGAATTCTTGGGAGCAGACATGTTTCAGATTTCAGATTTTTTCAAACTTGGGAATACTTGTAGAATACAAACGAGTTGAGCATTCCTAATCCAAAAATCTGAAATGCAAAATGCTCCAATGAGCATTTCCTTTGAGCATGTCAGAGCTCAAAGAGTTTTGGATTTAGAGCATTTTGGATTGTTGGATTATGGGTGCCCAACCTGTATTATTATCATATCTTGTGTTCTTTCCTGTTCCTGAAACTAAATTATATTTTGCATGTATTGTGATAGCCAATTGCCCAGTTTTATTTTTAGAATATTTCATTATTTGCTCATTTACTTGAAATGCCACGAAAAGGAATACACTATCCTGTACTATCTTGTGCATTTTTTTTTTCTTTTTTGAGATGGAGTTTTGCTCTTGTTGCCTAGGTTGGAGTGCAATGGCACGGTCTCAGCTCACCGCAACCTCTGCCTCCCTGGTTCAAGCAATTCTCCTGCCTCAACCTCCTGAATAGCTGAGATTCAAGGCATGTGCCACCGCACCTGGCTAATTTTGTGTTTTTAATGGAGATAGAGTTTCTCCATCTTGGTCAGGTTGGTCACAAACTCCTGACCTCAGGTGATCCGCCTGCCTTGGCCTCCAGAAGTGCTGGGAGCCACTGCACCCGACCACATCTTTTTGTAATGGGGTCTCACTTTGTCACCCAGGTTGAAGTGCAGTAGTGCAATCACAGCTCACTGCAGCCTTGACCTCCCTAGGCTCAAGTGCTCCTCCCACCTCAGCATCCCAAGTAGCTGGGACTTCAGGTATCCTCTACCACACCTGGCTATTTTTTTGTATTTTTAGTAGAAACAGGGTTTCACCATGTTGTCCAGGCTAGTCTTAAACTCTTGAGCTCAAGCAATCTGCCCTCCTCGGTCTCCCAAAGTGATAGGATTACAGGCATGAGCGACTGCACCCAGCACCTGTGCATTTTTTACCTAAAACAGTATATCTAGAAGGTTATTTTATCTTTGCATGCCTAGATCTATTTGATTTATAACAGCAATGTTAATAATGTCATTATCAGATAATACCATTTCACAATTTATTTAACCAGTCCTCTTGTTTGGTAAACATTTAGGTTTTGTCTAGAGTTAGGCTCCTACAAAAAGTGGCACAATAAATATTTATGTTTCATTGTGCACCTCTATGAACATCAGTAGAATCAATTTCTAAAAGTTAAACTACTAAATTTAAAAGTATATGCATTTTTGAAGGACATTGTCTAACTGTCCTCTAAAGATAAACTTACCCTCCCACCAGCAATGTATGGGAATGCTGGAAATGCCATTGCCCCACTCCCTGTGTATTACTGAATTTACTGACCCTGATGAGTCATCTGATTTATCTGATAGGTACAAAGTGATATCTCATTATTTTAATTTCTATTTCTTTAATTTTCAGTGAGAACAAGCATCCTTTTAGATGGTTGAGCCACTTAGATTTCTTTCTTAATACCTTGCTTATTCATATCCTTTACACATTTTCTAAGATCTGTTTCTTATTGGTGAGCTAATGATCTTACATTGAACAATCAAGTCCTTTCATTCCAAGTATTTCTTTGCCCAGTTTGTGGTTTGAATTCTAACTTTTTTTTTTTAATTGCATTTTAGGTTTTGGGGTACATGTGAAAAACATGCAAGGTTGTTGCATAGGTGCATACGTGGCAGTATGATTTGCTGCCTCCCTCCCCTTCACCTATATCTGGCATTTCTCCCCATGCTATCCCTCCCCAACTCCCCACCCCCTCGCTATCCCCCCTTCCCCCCAACAGACCCCCGTGTATAGTGCTCCCCTCCCTGTGTCCATGTGCTCTCCTTGTTCAACATCCGCCTATGAGTGAGAACATGTGGTGTTTGATTTTGTGTTCTTGTGTCAGTTTGCTGAGAATGATGGTTTCCAGGTTCATCCATGTCCCTACAAAGGACGTGAACTCCTCGTTTTTAATGGCTGCATAATATTCCATGGTGTATATGTGCCACATTTTTCCTGTCCAGTCTATCATCGATGGGCATTTGGGCTGGTTCCAGGTCTTTGCTATTGTAAACTGTGCTGCAATGAACATTCGTGTGCATGTGTCCTTATAGTAGAACGATTTATAATCCTTTGGATATATGCCCAGTAATGGGATTGCTGGGTCAAATGGAATTTCTATTTCTAGGTCCTTGAGGAATCGCCACACTGTTTTCCACAGTGGTTGAACTAATTTACACTCCCACCAACAGTGTAAAAGTGTTCCTATTTCTCCACATCCTCTCCAGCATCTGTTTTCTCCAGATTTTTTAATGATCGCCATTCTAACTGGCGTGAGATGGTATCTCAATGTAGTTTTGATTTGCATTTCTCTAATGACCAGTGATGATGAGCATTTTTTCATATGTTTGTTGGCCTCATGTATGTCTTCTTTTGTAAAGTGTCTGTTCATATCCTTCGCCCATTTTTGAATGGGCTTGTTTGTATTTTTCTTGTAAATCTTTTTTAGCTCATTGTAAATTCTGGATATCAGCCCTTTGTCAGACGGGTAGGCTGCAAAGATTTTTTCCCATTGTGTTGGTTGCCGATTCACTCTATTGACTGTTTCTTTTGCCGTGCAAAAGCTGTGGAGTTTGATTAGGTCCCATTTGTCTATCTAACTTTTTTTTTAACTTTACTTTTTGCATTTTCTGCTTTGCAGAAATTTTTTTAATGTAGTCACATGTATGATTGATACTTTTCATGGTATCTTGGTTTTGAGTATTGTTGGAAAGGATCTTCTCAGCTCTTACTATTCTCTTAATATTCTTTTAAAATTCTTCCATGCTGACAGTCAGTTTTTACATTTAAATTTTTAAGTCATTTGGAATGGATTTGGTATCAAGAGAGTTATCATCTTTTTCTTCAGTTGTCTCAACCATTTGTTAAGTAACCCATCTCCTCCCCCACTGCTTTGAAATGATCATGTATTGAATTTTCTTAACTATTTGGGGCTACCTCAGGACTCTACACTATTCCAGTAATTTGTCTATTCTTTATCAGCAGGTCACTGTTTTAATCATTGTGACTTCATGATACAGTGTTACGATTTAGAGACTGAAAGAGGTAGGCCTCATCCTTTAATCAATATTAACTGAACACATTGTCTCGGTTTTCAAAGAGACACAAAAGAAGTTCAGACACTTCCATTCCCTTGTGAAGATAAGAAAGAGGCTGCTGCCCTATAAACCCCAGTTTCTCTAATCCGCAGCTCAATACCACCCAGACTGCAGATCAGAGGCTCTCAGTGGACCCTAGTTGAAGAGATGACGGTATTGGTGGGGCTGGAGGGTAGGCAGGGTCCTTGGCTTAGAGAAATCTCAGGTCAGTCCCAGATCCCTTAGTCTAGATAAAGATTTGTAGAGACAGAGGGAAAATTTCCCCTTTGTCTTCTGAAGGTTTGCTGAAAATCACTGCCAAGGGGCAGATTAATAAGACCAAAGGCACACAGATTTATGTGACCACAGTTTTAATGGACACGGGAGCCTTCAGAATGAAGAACGAAAGATACAAGGGAAAATGCCCATGTTTATGCTTAAATTCAACAAAGTATGGACAGTCTTGTAGAAACAGGATTGGACAAAAAAGGTAGGGTCTAATACTAATAGGTTGAGTGGGGAACCCAGAGAGGCCTGTCTGTCTAGATTCTTCTTGGCATCTGAGCAGGATTCCTTCTGTAAGATGAAGTAACAAGTAGAAGAAGGGTTGCGAGCATAATTTCCCAAAGCCCCTGACTCTGTGAGGACCCTGTGCAGCTCCTGGAAAGATGCTTTGAAGACAAAAGAGAATAAAGCACATGGACCCCATGTCCCTTGAGTCACTATATTTCTTAAAAGATAAACGATCTGGCTGGACACAGGGGCTCACACTTGTAATCCCAGCACTTTGGGAGGCTGAGGCGGGTGGATCACAAAGTTAGGAGATCGAGACCATCCTGGCTGACATGGAGAAACCCCATCTCTACTGAAAATAGAAAATATTAGCCGGATGTGGTGGTATGCACCGGTAGTCCCAGCTACTTGGGAGGCTGAGGCAGTAGAATCGCAGGAATCTGGTAGGTAGAGGTTGCAGTGAGCTGAGATTGCACCGCTGCACTCCAGCCTGGGCGACAGAGCAAGACTTCGTCTCAGAAAAAAAAAAAAAAAGATCCTAGTCCTTGCCTTTTCCTACAAATAAGAAAAAGTCTGGCAGGATTAGTGATTATGCTTCTATAATCTATAACCAAATATATAACCAGATAGATTCTTACACCCAAACTTTGATGTGATTGTGCTTTAGCATAACTTCTGAGCAAGAGTGATGTAATTTTGCCCACATGAACCCCATTCCTGTGTATAAGCAGTGGCTAAAACATGGCCAAAGCCGTCTCACAAAACTGCTCCCCGGCTATAGGCCTCTGCCTACAGTCCTCAGTAAGGCTCCTGAATAGAACCAACTTTAATTATTTTTCTTATTTTTTGAGACAGGGTCTCACTCTGCCACCCAGGTTGGAGTACCATGGTACCATCACGGCTCACTGCAGCCACAATCTTCTGGACTCAAGCAATCCTCTTACCTCAGGCTCCTGAGTAGCTGGGACTTCAGGTGTGCACCACCATGCCTGGCTGATTTTTGTATTTTTTGCAGAGACAGGGCCCCACTATGTTGGCCAGGCTGGTCTCAAACTCCTGGGCTCCAGTGATCCTTTCATTCAGCCTCCCAAAGTGCTGGGATTACAGGCATGAGTCACTGTGCTCGGCCCAATTCTTTAAAAGCTTATTTGTTTGGTTTTGTTTGTGTGTTTGTTTGTTTTCTTTAATTGACACTTTCTGGGTTTGGGGCAGGACCTTCTCTGGAATGAGGGTCCTGTGACCTACAATCAAACAAGATGGTCATATCATTTCTTCATGGCCAGTTTTTACACAGAAAGGCAGATGGGAAGTTAGGGTACTATTTTTAGGTTATGTCTGGCTTTGGAGAAAAGGGGTTCTGGCTTCTGTGACCCTCCTTGAGGAAGAGAGGTTCTAGTTTCCACGGTTCAATCTGGGGAGAATGAAGGGTGAGAGACACAAGGGAAGGCAAAGGCCAGAGAGACAGCTGCTTATGAAGCCCTCGTTTTAGGGGTGTTATTTTCTGAGACCCTACAGATCATCTCCGTATAGATTTCTATTACATGTATTCAACTGCACCAAGTAAAAACATATTCAAAGTTTGCAGAATAAAGCCCGCTACTTGACATTTCTTGCTTTGGGTCAGGCAAAAGTGGTATCCTAGACTGCTTGTTTCATCTCCCCATCCTGTGCCGATGTGTGCTGCCTGTGCAGGGTGTCCCAGGCAGCTGAGTCACCGTATCACCCTGATGTGTCACATGTTCAAATGTAGGGGAAAACTAAACATTGTGTTCACTCTTCTCAAAATAATGATAGAGTAACAATCCATTCCCCCCAGATAATCACCTTTAATAATGCCTCAAAGAGACAGCAAGTGAAACCATTTAGCTGCTACTCTCTAGGGAACTCTGGGCCAAAAAAAAAAATCACACATTGTGTAGGATTCATTTTCTCCCACTTTTCCTCCAGACCCAACATCAATCTCACTTGTAGCATAAGGTGAGATGTCTGAGGAATGAACAGCTTCTCAGCAGTCACAGCGTGGAAGCTGTGCATGAGGCCTGAAATGAAAACATTAAAGTGACAGTCTTCCAAGAGAGATCAGCAAGCAATAAATAACAGTATAAAAGATAACCATCAGTGGCTTGCCTCTGGCAACTGAAAGTAAATCATAGGGATCTCTGGCAGCTTTTCTTGCTCAGAACAGAACTCGAAGGCTCAGCAGAGCTGAGAAACTCAGTGTTAACTAGTGCTGGTCTCTTACAAAGCTATTGGGATTATGCTTCCCCTCCCCCTCTTTTTTGAGGAAGCTTTTCTCAAGTTCAAAGCATTTCAGAACTGGTTCTGCCAGAGAGAGGGATTTATGTCAAATCTGGCAACAGTAGAGTAAATCAGCAGTTCTCAATAGAGATATACATGTAGATAGATACATGCCAGATAGATTGCTGAGTGGATGAATAGAGAGACATTGAGAGAGAGAGAGAGAGAGAGAGATGGGTGGGTGGATGGATGGATGGGTGAGTAGAATGGATGGATGAACAGACACATAAATTAGATAGACATAGATATATGAATTGATGGATACAGAGAGAAGAGATAGATCAATCAATAGATAGATAGAACATACATCTAATTTTTAGATGCATCAACCAGAGGAAAGGAAGGAAGAGTTATGAAATGAATCAGAGAAAAGTGGAAAAGAGATAAGAATACAACATGGGTGGGCAAGTTTTATGAAGTGTTGGGCCACTGTGTGCTTTAGTAAAAAATCATGAGATAGGCTTTAATTACCAGAGGTTAACTTTTACTCAACAACATAGCTTTCTTTAGTACTATTAAATGATTTAACACTAAAAGATGCATAAAATGATACAAATACATGGAAAGCCCCACATACCTGCCTTTGCTCAACTGCATTCCCTCCTCCCTCAGCCCTTCTCCAAGGCTCTCACTCCCAGCTCATTAGAATTTGGTATTTGTCATTGTCTGTCCTTGGTACATTTCGCCATATTCATATATAATGTATAATATTCCTGTGCAATTTTCTCTTTTAAATTCAACACATAAGTGAAATTTATCTATATTTTCAATATCTGGCTTTGGCTCATTATTTTCACTGATTTGTAATATTACATTACATGAATAAACAGTAATTAATCATCCTGCTGAGATATTTAGCTTGTTTCCCCATTTTAAGCGCTTGTAAACAATGTTGAAATAAACCTTCTTTGATATAGTTCTTTTAGCATATGTGTGAACATTTCTCTAGGGTACAAAACTAGGATTGGAATTTCTGGGATAAATAACAACATAATGTTTCAATCCTCCCCTTATAATAATTCTTTTGATTTAAGCTATATGTTATCAAGAAGTGTGGGGCCCTCAGTTCTTAGTCTTCTTGGAGGAAAGAATTTGGCCAAGAGACCAATTAGTGAAGTAAGCAAAAGGTTTACTAAGGAAATAAAAGAACACTGTAAGAGAGGAGCAGGCTGACCAGGCTGGGAACAGCCGCAAGAGCCCTGCGTTGTGGTCTTTGTTTAGTTTTGTTTTGAGACAAGAGTCTTGCTCTGTCGCTCAGGCTGGAGTACAGTGGCGCGATCTGCGCTGATAGCAACCTCTGCCTCCCGGATTCAAGCAATTCTCCTGCCTCAGCCTTCCAAGTAGCTGGAACTACAGGTGCTCGCTGCCATGCCCGGTTAATTTTTTGTGTTTTAGTAGAGTCAAGGTTTCACCTTGTTGCCCAGGCTGGTCTCGAACTCCTGAGCTCAGGAAATCCGACCGCCTCGGCCTCCCAAAGTGCTGGAATTATAAGCATGAGCCACCGAGCAGTTTTTATCATGCGGGACTGTTTAAAACTTCAGTTCCTGCTTCTGTCTTACGTCTCCGCCTTTTCCTCCTGCCTAGTTCCCCGCCCAGGGACTGTGGATTCCCCCTTTTCATCAGTCGATGCGCATGCATGGAAGAGCTGGTGTTGGTTAGGAATCCTTCCTAAGGGCGGCCTTGCTCATGGCCACCACCCCGGGAAGGTCTACGGAGGTCAGACCTGTACTTATTGCCCTGGGGTGTCTCTTAGGAATTTTCCCTTTGTCCTTTTTTCCCTTTTATCAGCATGCGGCTAGCTACATTCCGACAGGGTAACTGCAGAGTGAACGATTACAGGGTGTTTTGGGGCATTCCTTTCTGTGTAGGTATCTCCCCTTCTTTCTCCCCACATCTAATTGCTGGCCAACTCCAGCATTAGAAATGTTATTAGCATGCAGGTTTTGGGTGGTCCCTCAGGTGTGAGGCGTCCTCCCGCTCCTGCTCATGTCTAGTTATCAGCCTACTCTAACATACATATTAACAACAAAAATGATAGTACAGAACAGAGATAAACAGTAAGTTTTTATATTTCAATTCAATCATTGATTTAATTCATTACAAAGACTGCAGTGAAAGACTCCATTTTATCTCCATGTAAAGCACTGAGACTAGAAATATTTTGATAAAGCCTACTAGAAGGTCATTGAAATAGACTGTGTTTCTCTGTCACACACACACACACACACACACACACACACAAAACTGTGAAATCTTGATATTCTTCCTAATTGTCTGACACACATAGCTCAATCATTTTCTTCCCAACCAAGCTATCATTCAAGTATAAAGACAGGGGAAGAAAAATATCTTCTCCTCACCCATAGCTGGGTTCATGGCTGAAGTCCCTATAACAAAAGACTAACAAGAGAAAAGTGTATTTAATAAAAGCTTTCCAGGACTTGGGAGCCTTCACAAGGAAATGCAGGCTCACAAAAACTGTTAAACTTGTGTATTTTTATGCAACATTTGAGGAGTGAACCATCAAGGAGAAATATAAATAGACAAAGGAGTGTGATCTAATGGCAGTAAACTAGGAGAAACTTAGCAAGGCCTGCTCCTTCAGATTTTTCTCTGTGTCCCTTTGTCCTCCTCAGAGATAAGGATTTTCCTTTGTTTCCAGTATAGAGAGAGCACCTCCCTGCTTCAGGCAAAGGCCAGAAAATCCTTCCTAGGTTTTATAATCTGCTTCAGGGGAGAAGGGGGCAGGGAATTGAGGGTAACCTTTCTGCTTCTGCCATTTCTCAAGTGCCAAAGTGTCATGTTTTGCAGTAGCATTTTCCTGAACACTATCACAACATTCAGGTATTTTTAAATGTGTTGTGGACCACTGCACTCATCAGCTCTCCTTGAAGAAACATCTTAGGGACTAAAGCCAGCAACTAAGAGATGACTACCATTACCATGAGAGGACGGATGGTGAGCACCAAACCCACTTAGATAGACTGAAAATTACAAAACAGCAGTAATCATGGTTCAACATGGACATGTCATCCAAGGCCATTGTGAGAGTTATATAAATGCAGACATTTAAATGTGGAGGAAGTCACAGAGGCAGAGGGTGGAATATAAAATTATTTCTGTATCTTATATATGCAGGATTGTGTAGATACCTTTTAAAGCCTATAGACAGTGTATGTCTTCATTCCACAAATATTCCTTGAGCATTTACCATAAGGCAAGCATGGTGCTAAATACTGAGAATACAATGATGAAAAGATGCTGTCAAAATACCATGGGACATGAGTAGAGTAGAAGGAAAAATAGACATCAAACAATGACTCACACAAATAAAAGTAAGACGATGACCCTGAAAAATGATACAAAGTGAAGGCACATGACACAATGAGGTGTACATACTAGGGGGCTTTACCTAGTCAAGGGAGCTGAAGAGGGCTACTGTGGTGACAGGCTGCACTCCTGGAGTTGAGACCTAGGAGATGACACAGGTGATGAGTGAGAGAGAGGAAGCAGTGAGAACAGCAGGACCCAGCATGACGCTCAAACACCAGGCAGGAGACAGAGCCAGAGGCAAGCAGCAGGGTGTGAGAGGCTTTGCAATAAGAGATAAGAAAAAACATCATTAATTAAGCAGCATATTCAGAAACTGATTCAAAGCCATAAAAGTACCCATTTCATACCTGCCATTGTGCAGCCACATCTAACAAATGAGATAACTGGCTCAATTTCTTCAACAACAACAAAAATGACAAGGAAGGAATAAGAAGGAATATGTCGACCAAAGGTAGGGTGTGGTTTTTCTCTGTGTCTTCTTGATTCAAAAAAGCCTAACAGTAAAATAATATTTGTGAGACACTTGGGGAAATCTGGGCTCTGACTGGACAGTAGGAAGGGATTGTTTTAAGGTATGATCCTGGCATTGGGATTGCATTTTTAAATAAGTCCTCATCTATTAGAGGGATATTCTGAAGTATGTGCAAATAAAAAAGTGGGATAACTTAACATCAAGTCTCCTGGGTAGGAAAAACAATCAGACCATAGGGGACACTTTCTGATTCTAACAAAGCTCTTTATCTGCTAAATAATTAATGAACAAGAGAGTTCTTATTCGTAGAGACCATCTGACCACTGCCCTTCCCTGTATCCTAGAAGGTGGGCCCTATTATTCCTGTGACAAGTCCCCCCTCTATAAAGTAAGACTGTGATGTCTAGTTTAACTAAATGTCCTGAGAGGAAATGAGATCAAAACAAACTGCCCTGGGGGAGAATTAGGCCTCTGCTCCTGGTGCTTCTTCTTGCATATAAAATAAAGTCGAGGGCCGGGCGCAGTGTCTCTTGCCTATAATTAGATTACCTGAGGTCAGGAGTTGGAGACCAGCCTGACCAACATGGCAAAACCCTGTCTCTACTAAATATACAAAAAATTAGCCAGACATGATGGCAGGTGCCTGTAATCCCAGCTACTTGGGAGGCTGTGGCAGGAGAATCGCTTGAACCTGGGAGGAGGAGGTTGCAGTGAACCAAGATAGCGCCACTGCACTCCAGCCTGGGGGATAGAGGGACACTCTGTCTCCACCAAAAAAAAAAAAAAAAATGAATTTGAGAAACTGATATTTATGATCTGAAGCATGAATGATGTTTATAATGCTGCCTGTGTTTGTTTAAAACTCTAGAATTCTTTTTTTTTTTCCAAAGGCTAGTCAAGTGAAGCAGTGGGAGTGGAGAAGGAACAAAGAAATCTGTAACTGGTTGTGATCAATTAGTTGTAAACACCACTGCACTCGGACCAGCCAAAACTCTAGAATTCTCTTGGCTACCTCCCCTAAATAAGCATTTGGAATCAATTCAGCAAACACTGGGGTGCCTGGAAGCTTGATGGTGAAGTTTCTTAAAACATTCTGTTGCTTTCGCTGCTAAGTGTCATCCCTGGTGCTAAGTCATTCTTGGAGTCCTGGGTGGGTTAGACATTCCAAAATGTGTTTGATTCTTTCAACCTGATAGGTAACCATGTGTTCCAAATTAATTAGCGCTAACATCTTGTAAGTTCCTTCTATATTCCAGGCACCCTGTTCGTCATGTTAAAAATCCATGTCCTCCAATCCTAACAATATTGTAAGGAAAATGAGAAAATTAGTAAGGCTTGGGAATGGCAAGTAATTTGCCAAAGGACACACAGCGATCAAGTGGCAAATTCAGAATCCAGACGCAATCCTCCCTGTTCGGGAAGCCTGTGCTTTGACCCTGCAGCTCCCTGTTGAGGGACTGCAGAGTTCAACTTATATTAACTTTCAAGTCAATATGTATGTAGAAGTAAGCAATGCTTAATTCAGTGAGGGAAGATCAGAGACCTGATACAATAGGTCCCTTAACAGGACAAAAAAAAGAAAGAATTATATCAAAGAATGATAGACATCCCTAATATCTAACCTTCTAGTCTCCAAAGAAATTTCACCCTGACCTTTGCTAGGATCACAAGAGTCTGTGCTGATGCATTTACAAACTTGTTCATACCCGTTTCTTGAACACCATGATGAATATCCGCAGTTTCTTAAGGAAAATGTTGCCTTCGCCTGACTTTGTTCTTGGCTCCTATGGCTTGCACAAAGACCTGCTTCCTAAGTGGCCGTGCCGATGCACCTGTATGACTCTGACCTTAGTAGGAGCCAGGAGAGAACATCATCAGCTTTGGCCTGACGTCACCTGTGACCTAATGTACAGCCCCCACCTCCTGCCTGGTAGAACATGCGGTTTTTACTTTGCTGCTCTGTTGTGTAGTTGTTATTTTTTACTAAAGCCCCAGTGCCCTTTGGAGGCAATCTGTTCACATTGAAATCTTTTTATTCAGAGGAGAATTCCACCAATGCAATTGCTGTATTCCAGATAGATATATCACTTGCTATAAAATTTCTCGTTATAAATATTTCTCTATCTTCTCTTATCTCTGATCAATATATACTTTTCTTACCTTTGTTAAGTTTCAACTATGTTTCAATCTGATTTGTTTTTTGATCACTTCCATATAAAATACAGTGTTTTGATCTGTTTTGATCACTTCCATATAAAACACAGTGTTTAATAAATGCTCAATAATTACTATGTTAAGGGCTAAATAAGATGAGATGTTAAAAGATTTCATAGAGTATTCCACTATTTTGAGTTTACATCTACCTTTGCACTCTCAAACATTTTTACATGCCAGTAGCCAGTAACTTGTTTTAAGATATTACCAGTGAAACAAGTCCTGAAAATCAAAGTGACAAGTTACCAGGCTTTTATTGAAGGCTCATTGTATACATTTTAAAAATTCATTTGCCTGTATTTTTGGTTAGACTTTTGAAAAGAAGTTATATTGAATACTGACAATGATAAAAAAAAGGAATCCAACAAAATCATCAGGCTGGTAATATGAGCTATGTAGCAGGTTCTCCATATGGACCTATGCTAGCTATTAACAGCTATTAGCTCAGAAAAAGATGAAGTCATCACAAAGCACTCTGCTCAGCATGTTCCTCTCTGTTTTATGACTGCACAGAGTCTAATGTGAATAATGATACAGCTTCCATCTCCATGACACTTCCTTCAAAAAACCAAAAGTGCTATACAAATGTTTTCTTATCAATTTTCATCCCTTTGATGCAGTGTTTTGAAGGTCCCAGAGGGAAGTGGTGCAACCAAAATGATTCAAAATCAAACCTTTCTTTGCTTAACCAGCTGGGCATGGTGGCTCTTGCCTGTAATCGCAGCACTTTGGGAGGCCGAGGCAGGTGGATCATGAGGTCAGGAATTCAAGAACAGCCTGGCCAACATGGTGAAACCTCATCTCTACTAAAAATACAAAAATTAGCCAGGCATGTTGGCAGGTGCCTGTAATCCCAGCTACTTGGGAGGCTGAAGCTGAAGAATCGCTTAAACCTGGAGGGCAGAGGTTGCAGTGAGTTGAGATCATGCTACTGCACTCTAGCCTGGGTGACAGGGTGAGACTCCATCTCAAAGCAAAACAAAACAAAGAAACGGAAAAAAAGATAGCACAGAAAATTACAACAAACAAAAAATCAAACCTCCCTTTGCTTAACTCAAGCTTGGCTCCACCCTGGGCATGACTTAGCTCTTCACTTCTCTCTCCTAAACAGAGGGTTGGCCAATAGAAGCTCAAATTCATCATACAGCGTAGTTCACTTTGTTCAGTTCTCAAAAACATTTTAAATGGCTGAAGAGACATTTTTCTTTGGAGGGCTATTGTGATTGCGTTTGGAAAAGTTTCCTGCATCAGCCTGCTTTCTTTGTATCTATAACACAATCGAACATGGTAAACATTGATGCTCCATGAGGAATTTTTTTTAAAAAGAGGGAAGAAAGGAAAATTTGTAGAGATTCCAAAAAGTTAAACAAAGTAAATATATAATATATATAAATTATATATATAATATAATATATATAAATTATATATATAATATAATATATATAAATTATATATAATATAATATATATAATTTATATATATAATATATATAAATTATATATATAATATATATAAATTATATATATAATATATATATAATATATATAAATTATATATATAATATATATAAATTATATATATAATATAATATATATAAATTATATATAATATAATATATATATAAATTATATATATAATATAATATATATATATATGTTGACCTTTTCAAACAAGTTAAAAGAAAAAGAAAAGGCCTAAACAATTGAGTTTTAATAAAACGGGAATCCAGTCAGTAAGCATCTCTGAGTGTACCCTCTGAGAGGCCAATTTGATCTGATGCTCCCACACATCAGCTGTTGTTCATTTGTAATCCTGTTTCTACAACAGAGTTGATTCACGAGGCCCATACCATCTTTGAGGAAAGCACAGAGACCCTTGTCATTCTCAGCATCCTCTATCAGAGTTTCTCCGTGGCAGCACTATTGACATTTTGGACCAAATCGTTCTTTGTTGTAAGGAGTGTACTGTGCATTGTAGAATGTTGAGCGGCATCCCTAGTGTTTACCAATGAGATGCCAGGAGTACCCCCTTTTGCATCCTGGTGATCAAAAACATGTCTAGACTTTGCCAAATATCACCTGGGGTGGGGCAAAATTGTCCCTGGTAGAGAGCCACAGTCCTGTAAAAACACACTCTGAAGGGTTTTTAAAACTAAATTTCTCCCAAGAGTTGCTTATTGCCAAATGTTACCAAGAATGTCATCGTTCCATATGGAATGAACCAGAATCAAAAGAAACTCAAGAGGCCCGCACATTAAAAAGACTCATGAGTTCAATAGCAGAAAACTGCATACCCATTCAAAGCAGCAGCAGCTTGGAATACCTTTTCCCCAGAAAACTAAAGACCTTTCAAGCTACGGCTCTTGTTTTACTACCCAAGGCTTTCGAGAATAAGAATGTTTATTCCCCCCAACCCCTAATTATAGATGTCATTAACTAGTAATCAATTTTAAGATGAATTGCTTTGCCTTTAAAAATGCATTAGGATTATAGGATGGCTTAGTGATTAAAAAAATTGACACACATTATAATCATGTTACCATTATTAACAATTACCTGTTGATGACTAAATTATAGAGTTCCAGTTAAAGAGTAAACTCAAATTTCTTTGCATTTTAATGTTTTTGATTGGTGGAAGTTATTTAAATAAATAAGTAATCCATCATGAAGTGCTCTTTTAAAGTGACTTATTTGGTTCACGAGCAATACTGCTAGCCTTAACTTAACTGTTACAAGTATTAATCTATCATTTCTTTTTCTTTGAAATGGTTAGCTGTAGAAAAAGCACAGCACCAGTGAATTCGGTAGGTGCAGACAGGCCAATCACTTTAGCAAAAATAACAAAGGCAGCATTTTCTAAGAAAAGTCACCTGGCAGGACCCTGCTGATACAAATATTTTGGGGCTTCATTAGTAAGAAGACACAGCTAAGTACAGTAGATCATACATGACCCTGCAAGGAAACATAAGACCTCAGGCAACATTTATCTTGTATTTTAAAATAGGATTAAAGAAGAACTACAGGAGGCTGGGAGTTGAAGCCATGAGCCTTAAAAGGAAGTCTGCAGTAGGGAAAATATCATTGAGAGGCCATTACCAGGGAGAAATTAGGAATTACATCCCTTAGTTCTATTCTCAGACATTTCAATTTGGTTAATATTCTGATTTTATACCACCTAAAGCCGTGTCAGGTGATTAAAATAGCACTGAATGTAGAGTAATTTTAAAAATGGGGTGAGGTGGGGTGGGAGGCTGGAGATCAATATTGCCCTCTGGGAGCTTTATGTGTTTCATGAGTTACCTGGAGGCCCCTCACAGACTGAGAACTGTAATTCAGTAAACAGATAATAAAGCAATACCATATCTAGGTGGGGCTCCACTGCCCATGTGACTTTGCAATCATTATTCTATTCCATCTTTTTTTTTTTTTTTTTTTTTTGACACAGAGTCTCATTCTGCCCCCCAGGCTGGAGTGCAGTGGCGAGATCTTGGCTCACTGCAACCTCCGCCTCCCGGGTTCAAGCGATTCTTCTGCCTCAACCTCCGGAGTAGCTGGGACTACAGGCACGCCACAACACCTGGCTAATTTTTGTATTTTTAAATGAGATGGGGTTTCACCATATTGGCCAGGCTGATTTCGAACTCCTGCCCTCGCTATCTGCCCGCCTTGGCCTCTCAAAGTGCTGGAATTACAGGTGTGAGCCACCACGCCCGGCCAAGTCCATTTTAATAACCTTCAAGGAGTGTAGTTGAAGGGAGTTTACTAAAGGGGCTACTGGCAGATGTGGGAGCTGGGCAGAGGGAGGGACCTAAACAGAAAGCACCAAGGGGCTAGGAACTGTAGGAAGTGGCGACCCTGCCAGGCCTGAAAGACGCAAGAATGCGATACTGCAGTGTGGACAAAGCTCTCCTCCGTGCCTTGCTTGGGAGAGGCCAGCGCCTTGAGCTAGGAAAAGCAGCAGGACCGCGCGAGCCAAGCCAGGAGCAGGGAGGAAGGGAAACAAACTCCCGGACATTCTTGGCGCTCACGCAGGACCCCGCGTTGGGTTGGCCACACCCACCGATAAGTGAAAGAAAAAATCGGGGACGGGGGGAACGGTTGGGGGCGCTGCAGGCTGCGCAGGCCACATCAACCACCCTGCCAGGACCGCCCCTGCCTCCTAGAAACATCTCCAGGGCGTTTTTGAGACTCTTCTTCTTCCCAAATGGAGTCACTCCTTCCCCTTTACGGCCATTGGCTTCCAAACACCCCCAGGTCTTGGGGCTGACTGCGAAATTCTGTCGTGGCAGGACCTGAAAGCGTGGCACACAGGGCGAGTTTGGGTCGCCTAGAGAACCTCCATTCACACCTCTGTGGTTGTCTGACCATTTTACTGAATCAGGGTTGTGATTGGAAGGATGGTCTCTTAAAAATAAAAATAAAAACCTTTGTGAAAATCTTTGCACGTACCCCTTTGAAATCATCACAAGGCCCATACTCCGCCTTTACAAAATAGTTTTGGCCAGGCGCGGTGGCTCACGTCTGTAATCTCAGCACTTCAGGAGGCCGAGGTGGGCAGATCACTTTAGGTCAGGGGTTTGAGATCAGCCTGGCCAACATGGTGAAACCCAGTCTCTACTAAAAATACAAAAACGTAGCGGGGCGTGGTGGCGTGCGCCTGTAATCCTAGCTATTTGAGAGGCTGAGGCATGATAATCACTTGAACCCAGGAGGCGGAGGTTGCAGTGGACCGAGATCGTCGCACTGCACTCCAGCCTGGGCAACAGCAAGACTCTGCCTAAAAAAAAAAAAAAAAGTTCCACCTGTGACTCTGTGTTAGTGGGCGTATTCTAAAAAGCAGGCGTCAAAATGGGGTTAAATGAGCACGAATGTCATTATGTAAAGTGCTTGGGTGGAAAAGAAGTGGGAAGTGGGGAGCGGGGAAGCGGAGAGCCATTTCAGCACAGTGCAAGTGTGACCTAGCCTAAAAGAGAAAGGGATGGAAGACTGGGTGCCAGCGCCTTAGGCTGCTGCACAGGGAGCTCTCGTGTGGGGAAGTCCTTGAGCGCTAAGCAGCCCGAGGCAGGTGTAGCCTCAAAGGAAGAACACTTATGGGTTTCAAATACAGCAGCCGGGCCCTTGGTCAGGTGTGCTCCGTGGAGTTCATCCTCAGCCAGAAGCATTCTCAACAGTCCCACACCTCTGTTCTACAACTCTGCCATCTAAACAATCATCCATGTATGCTGGAAGATGTTGTATGTGGATCAGCACCCTAATCTGGCCTACATGCTTCAAAAGGGATGGTTAATTAGCAGCTGAAAGACTCGAATCAAAGCATTCACCCTGGAGGCTACCAGGAGGCTCCAATTATCTTCATCTCAAACCAGCAGAGAAAGTTGTAATATATACTAACTAGAGAGCCTACCAGAGTAGACTCTGAAACCGTGTTAGTGTATTAGAACTACTTGATAATTATTGTTCATGTAGTAACATTTGTTCTGAAACTTGATGACATTGTAGCATAAACAGGGCAGAGAGGTTAAAAAGGAGAAAGCTATATCCCTCACCTATGTTTTAGCCAACAGATGTTACAGAGGCTACTAATACTGTACAAAAAGAAATATATTGTGTTCGTGGATTGGAAGATTCAATATTATTAAAATGTCAATTCTTCCCAAATTGGTCTATAGATTCAACACAGTCCCAGTCAATCTCCTAGCAGGCTGTTTTATAGATATAGATAACCTGATTCTAAAATACACATAAGGCAAATAAAATAGCCAGAAACAATTTTTTGAAAACAAAAAAATGATCAGAGGACTCACCCTACACAATTTCAAGATTTACTCTAAAGCAGGGGTATCCAATCTTTTGGCTTCCCTAGGCCATATTGGAAGAAGAATTGTCTTGGGCTACAAATAAACTACACTAACACTAACTGCTGAGCTTAAAAAAAAAAAAAAAGAAAGAAAGAAAAAGAAAAGAAAAGAAAAAAAGTCCATGCATAAATCTTTATAATATTTTAAGAAAGTTTATGGATTTGTATTGGTCTGCATTCAAAACCATCCTGGGCTGCATGTAGCCTGCTGGCTGTGGGTTGAACAAGTTTGCGCTAAAGCTTCAGCAGTCAAGACAGTGTGGCATTGGTGAAAGGACAGACAAATCGATGGAACACAACAGAGGTACACACAAAACTAGACAAATGATTTGTGACAAGAATGAAAAATGTAACTCCATGGAGAAATGACAGTCTTTTCAATAAGTAACACTGGAACAATTGAACAATCCTATGCAAAAACATGAACCTCAATCCATTCTTCACACCTTATGCATAAATCACCTCAAAACCGAAAAAAAAAAAAAAAAGGTAAAACTATAAACCTTCTATAAAAAAGCATAGTAGAAAATTTTCATGACTTTGATTTAGGTGAAGAGTTTTTATATGCAACTTCAAACTATGACTCATAAAAGAAAAAACTAATTAGACTTTATTAAAATGTGAAACTTTTGTTCTGCGAAAATACAATTTAGAGAATGAAACAAGACACAAACTAAAAGAAAATATTATCAAATCACATTTCTGACAGAGGACTTTCATCCACCAAGACTATATAAAGAGTTTCTAAAATTTAGCAGTAAGAAATAAAATAATTCGGTTTTTAAAAACAGGCAAAAAATGTAAATAGACTCTTAACAAAGAAGACATTCAGGTGACATATAAGCATATGAAAAAATCCTCAACAGTATTAGTCATTGGTAGAGTGCAAATTTAAACCACACTAAGATACCAGACACGTCTCCTAGATAGAAACATATCTAGAAACATACCTAGAAACATATCTAGAAACATATCTATCTAATACAACAACAATCTCAAGAGTTGGCAAAGATATAGGAACTGAAACTGGTGCTCTCATATCTTGCCGATATAATACAAAATAGTTAAATTATTGTAGAAAATATATTATCAGTTTTTTATGAGATCAAATACATATCTATCACGTGACCTAGAAATCTCATTTCTAGGTATTTACCGAGGAAAAACAAAAATGTATGTTTACACAAAAACCTACAATACATGAATAGTCATAACAGTTTTATTCATAATTACCAATAACTAAAAGCAATCCAGATGTCTTTCAATCTATAAATGGATAAACAAACTATCATACATTTAAATAATGACAGATTGTGATCAAGTTCTGGGAGGGGGAGAAATACATCATTCAACCTTTCACTGTTTAGCACAGTGTTCGCTGTATGTTTGTGCTTCATAGCTACCCTTTCTCAGGTTAAGGAAATTATCTTCTATTCTTAGCTTTTGCAGAGTTTTATTTTTATCATGAATAGATAAACTGAATTTACTCATTGAATTGAATTTTGAATTGAATTGATATTTGTGGAAATGGCCAGTAGGATATTGGCCTCTCAGGTAATTTCAGTGTTTGTTGTTGCAGCAAGAGACTCCTGTGGCCCCAAAGATTTCAAATCTTCCTCAGTCTGGGCGTGGTGGCTCACACCTGTAATTCCAGCACTTTGAGAGGCCGAGGCGGGCAGATAGCGAGGGCAGGAGTTCGAAATCAGCCTGGCCAATATGGTGAAACCCCATCTCATTTAAAAATACAAAAATTAGCCAGGCGCTGTGGCGTGCCTGTAGTCCCAGCTACTCCAGAGGTTGAGGCAGAAGAATCGCTTGAACCCGGGAGGCGGAGGTTGCAGTGAGCCAAGATCTCGCCACTGCACTCCAGCCTGAGGGGCAGAGTGAGACTCTGTGTCAAAAAAAAAAAAAAAAAAAAGATGGAATAGAATAATGATTGCAAAGTCACATGGGCAGTGGAGCCCCACCTAGATATGGTATTGCTTTATTATCTGTTTACTGAATTACAGTTCTCAGTCTGTGAGGGGCCTCCAGGTAACTCATGAAACACATAAAGCTCCCAGAGGGCAATATTGATCTCCAGCCTCCCACCCCACCTCACCCCATTTTTAAAATTACTCTACATTCAGTGCTATTTTAATCACCTGACACGGCTTTAGGTGGTATAAAATCAGAATATTAACCAAATTGAAATGTCTGAGAATAGAACTAAGGGATGTAATTCCTAATTTCTCCCTGGTAATGGCCTCTCAATGATATTTTCCCTACTGCAGACTTCCTTTTAAGGCTTGTGGCTTCAACTCCCAGCCTCCTGTAGTTCTTCTTTAATCCTATTTTAAAATACAAGATAAATGTTGCCTGAGGTCTCATGTTTCCTTGCGGGGTCATGTATGATCTACTGTACTTAGCTGTGTCTTCTTATTAATGAAGCCCCAAAATATTTGTATCATTCATTTATTTATTCATTCATTCATTCATATGGGCTCCTCTCACATGAAAATCTTTTCATTCAAACAGAAGGTCTTTTTTTCCATTTCCAGACTTTTTTCTTTCTTTTTGTATTGACCCATAATAGTTATACATATTTATGGAAACATGTGCCCAAGATGAAAGAACATAACTGTTTTTCAAAAATTTTGGTAGTTGCCCTAGTTTTTACAGTGTATGTCTTTAAGTAATCAGAGTCTATCTTTGAATACATATGATGTTACTTTGCTTGTAATATAAAGACCTTAGAATAATACAGTCAGCCCTGGATTCAACTAACTACAAATGGAAAATATTTAAACCGATAAAAAATAAAAAATAACAATAAAAATGATTCAAAAAATACAGTATAACAACTATTTACACAGCATTTAGCTTGTATTCATTATAATAATCCAGAGATAATTTAAAGTATATGGAAAGATATGCATAGGTTATATGCAACTACTATGCCATTTATATAAGAGACTTGAGGATCAGTGGATTTTGGTATCCCCAGGGGTCCTGGAACCTACATGCTTGACCTTTTCCACTTCTCAAGGGTGATGGCCTCTGATGGACTTTACCTTCCAAATCTCATGAGTTTTCTCATTGGCCAATTCTAACCCAAGTAAGGAAATGATCCTTAAACTCAGATGGGATGGGGATGATGATGCCACATTAACAATAAGCAATGCAGCCACAGACTAGTGCTTTTCTTAATTTTTTACCATATAGATATTGTCATGGTTTGAATGTGGGGACATTGCACCTTCTACTGAATAATATTATCATATACAGAATTCCCAGAGTTCATACAATCCCACATTGAAAATCCACCTGGGAGAAATAGCTTTTGATACAATTACTAAAAATATGACTGCAGATGCTGTTAATTAACATCTTTTAAATTTTCATTTGAACAGAAATGAATTCCGGCAAATTGGTGGGCATCTATTCAAATGGATCAGTGAAAGCCAATGTCAGCTATATGCAGAAGATTGTATATGCCTATCATAGTGATTTACAAGACAAAGAAAGGCAATAGACTTCATTTGCTATTTTCATTCAAAGTAAGAAATGCACAAAGGGCTTACCCTCAGGCCCATTTACTGCACATGCCATTTTGCATTATATTTCTTTGGGGCAGCCTACTTTTTTTTTTTTTCAATTGCATTTTAGGTTTTGGGGTACATGTGAAAAACATGCAAGGTTGTTGCATAGGTGCATACGTGGCAGTGTGATTTGCTGCCTCCCTCCCCTTCACCTATATCTGGCATTTCTCCCCATGCTATCCCTGCCCAACTCCCCACCCC
Source organism: Aotus nancymaae (assembly GCF_030222135.1). Taxonomy (NCBI): domain Eukaryota; kingdom Metazoa; phylum Chordata; class Mammalia; order Primates; family Aotidae; genus Aotus; species Aotus nancymaae. The sequence goes on along the minus strand of NW_026988570.1, from coordinate 3,552,597 downwards.
CCCCACTGTCCCCCCTCCCCCCCAACAGACCCCCGTGTATATGCTCCCCTCCCTGTGTCCATGTGTTCTCCTTGTTCAACACCCGCCTATGAGTGAGAACATGTGGTGTTTGATTTTGTGTTCTTGTGTCAGTTTGCTGAGAATGATGGTTTCCAGGTTCATCCATGTCCCTACAAAGGACGTGAACTCCTCGTTTTTAATGGCTGCATAATATTCCATGGTGTATATGTGCCACATTTTTCCTGTCCAGTCTAACATCGATGGGCATTTGGGTTGGTTCCAGGTCTTTGCTATTGTAAACTGTGCGGCAATGAACATTCGTGTGCATGTGTCCTTATAGTAGAACAATTTATAATCCTTTGGATATATGCCCAGTAATGGGATTGCTGGGTCAAATGGAATTTCTATTTCTAGGTCCTTGAGGAATCACCACACTGTCTTCCACAGTGGTTGAACTAATTTACACTCCCACCAACAGTGTAAAAGTGTTCCTATTTCTCCACATCCTCTCCAGCATCTGTTTTCTCCAGATTTTTTAATGATCGCCATTCTGACTGGCGTGAGATGGTATCTCAATGTAGTTTTGATTTGCATTTCTCTAATGACCAGTGATGATGAGCATTTTTTCATATGTTTGTTGGCCTCATGTATGTCTTCTTTTGTAAAGTGTCTGTTCATATCCTTCGCCCATTTTTGAATGGGCTTGTTTGTTTTTTTCTTGTAAATCTTTTTTAGCTCGTTGTAAATTCTAGATATCAGCCCTTTGTCAGACGGGTAGGCTGCAAAGATTTTTTCCCATTCTGTTGGTTGCCGATTCACTCTATTGACTGTTTCTTTTGCAGTGCAGAAGTGGGGCAGCCTACATTTTATAGCACTCAGGCAGACACATTTATTGCCTGCAACAGCCTCTTGCCCCTTTCATGTTGGCAGAGCCCAGTTTTGCTCTGAGACTCAGGTAAATTGATCTAAGCCAAACCTGGGAAGCCCTTATCAGGAAACAGTTTAGGAGTGGCCAACTGAGCCTTGAGGGTCTGCAGAACTTCTTGGAAAGGTTTTTCCCTGCTCACAGAAAGGGCCACAGGGGAAATCAGCGCCTCTTCCCAACTAGACCTTGTCATGTCTGGATGCAATGTCTGTTATCACTTGTTGTCATCTTGAATCCTGTTTGGGAAGCAACCTTGGGACAAAGCCCAACCTAAAGGGTGCACAGGGAGAAGACATAGGAACCTGGCACCTGACCAAATCACAGAGCCCCTTTCTCTGGACATCCAGGGACTTTTGACACTCAGTGTCCCTTGCTTTAAGTCAATTGATTTAAGATTATTTGCAAGGACCACACTCTAGTAGGGGCAGCCAACATCTACACCAGGAGGACACAACTTTGGTTATGCTAACCTGGCCAACAGAGGCAACATCACAGCATCAAGCTAATGAGGATGGTAACCTGAGAATCCTCAACTCAGCACCTGTCTAATGTGACACTGAAATATTTCCACCTGAGATGTCAACTTGAATAATTTAGGAAGTTTAGAGACTGGCAAGTTAATAACTTTTAAATTATTAACAGAATCATTCAGTCAAGTCTGAAGATTAAAGAATCTGCTGATCTTTCCTCTACATGAAATCATAAAGCATGTTTTCTTGAGTACCCTACCCTAAAATACTACAAAAAAGGCTGTTGGGTTGGGGAGCTGAGTCCTGAGAGTGCAGTTGTTCTCAAAGTGAGGTCCCTGGATCAGCAGCACCAGTATCACTGGGAACCTGTTCAAAATGCAGATTCTCAAGTGCCAGCCCAGACCTATGGAGTCAGAAACTCTGGGGTAGGACCCAGCCATCTGTGCTTTAGCAGCCCCCGCCCCCTCAAGGAATCCTGCTGCTCATTCAAGTTTAAGAACCTCTGTAATTAATAATGGATGGGTGCTGACTCAAGGAGGAAATGAGCAGGACAGAAATAGCTGGTATAGACTGATCCTGAAAAAACAAAACTGCAAATATGACAGCTGGAAATCAGTCTATAAGCACCCAAGTCCTCTCCGAGGTAAAAGAAATAAAAAAAATACCCTTCCCTTCTATGTAAACTCCCCTGGGGTCAAATACTTTGGGATTTAGTTTTCAATGATGTCCTAAGCACTTAGGTTAATTTATAATAAGACAAACACAGAACATTGTTTACATGTCAGGCTCTGTACTACATCTTCTATTATCTCATTTAATACCCCAACAGCCTAGGACAGCAGTCCTAGGATGAGACTAGTAATAACTCATCTCACAGAGAATTATTATTATTCTTCTTTTTTTATATATAAGATGGGGTTTCACCATGATGGCCAGGCTGGTCTTGAACTCCTGACCTCAGGTGATCCACCCACCTTGGCCTCCCAAAGTGCTAGGATTACAGGTGTGAGCCACCGCGCCCGGCCCGAATTATTATTATTCTTATCTCACAGATGCATAGCCTTTGAGGTCACACACTGAGTACATAATAGAGCTGGCTTCCAATCCTCTGTAGTCTGATTTCAGGGCCTAGTTCTTTAAACTACTACATTCAACATCCTCAACATTCAGCAACTGTGTATTGAACACTTGTTACTTACAAAACAATGCTCAGATGAGGGGAAGATAAAAATAAGAGGTACCCCTTTTCCAAGTAAGAACTAATAACCTAACAAGAAAGGTAGCAGTGACAAGCAGCTCCAATATGAAGCAGAAAGAAACAAAAACCAAGTTTGTAGTGCAAGAATAGAACTGGGGAAGCCAACAAGGAGTACCATTAAAACCCAACAGAGAGCACCAGGCTTCCCAGAGTATTATAATGGCCAAAGAGAAGGGGAAAGTCAATCCAGGAAGAGAAGAGAGGACAAGAGAAGATGTGACATGACAACAGGGGCAGGCTCCAGGCAGGCATGCAACCCAGCATGGAAGGGCAGAGTGTGTGTGGAGTAGAAAATGTGGTTGGAGAGTGGAAAAACCCCATGCTGAGACCTTGAGGGGCCTTGACTTCCATGGTAAACAGTTTAGATCTCTATTTGTAGGCTAGGAGAGGACCTGGGAGAAAAAGAGAATAAAAAAGAAAGAAAACCTACATTTAAGAATTGAGCAAAGGAGAATTCATTGAGGTAAAGACTGTTTGGCACTATGGTTAAGTGAAATAAGCCAGGCACAGAAAGACAAATATCACATGTTTTCACTCATATGTGGGCACTAAAACAGCAGGTCTCATGGAGGTAGACAGTGGAATAGTGGTCACCAGAGGCTGGAAAGGTGGGGAAGTGGGGGAATGGGGACAAAGGCAGGTTGGTTAAAAGATACAAACACACAGTTAGATAGAAAAAATAAGTTATATTGTTTGGTAGAATAATAGGACTAATTTACTGTAACTATAATCACTTTGACTATAGTTAACAATAATTTATTGTATATTTCAAAATAGCTAGAAGAGAAAATTTGAAATGTTCACAATACACTTGAAAAATGATTGAGGTGATTCAGATTCTGATTTGGTCATTACACATTACATATTACATGCATGTATCATTACATATTATATGCATGTATCAAAATATCACATGTGCCCATAAATATGTATAACTATTATGGGTCAATACAAAAAGAAAGAAAAAAGTCTGGAAATGGAAAAAAAAGACCTTCTGTTTGAATGAAAAGATTTTCATGTGAGAGGAGCCCATATGAATGAATGAATGAATGAATGAATGAAAGCAATTAATAGATAGTGGGAAGGATTACAGAAAGGTCAAGAGCATGAAAACTAAAAGCAGATTTTGGACTTGGACGTGGAAAAGCAGAGTGTGACTTGCCCCAGGCCCCACCTACTTCTTAGAAGAGGCTTGCATTGCTATATTTTATAAGCACTAATTACTAATGCTTTTAAAATGCAGAAGTATATTTTGAAAAACAAAACACACTCCTTTGACATTTCAAACTCAAAAAAGAAATTTCTGGGAAAACATATTGTGACAGTTTTTTTGATCCTTCAAGGCATTTTGGTAATAAAAAGGCATTTGTCTCATTAAATAGTCTCACATTTCTGCTCTGAAATTTATTATTGCTTTCAAGTTTAGAATAACTGGCTTGATCATAAAATACAAGTCAGGTGCACCTAACATTATTGGTTGCCTTCATTGAGGCTCTTTTGGTTAATATATATATATAATATATAAGCTATTTTGTGTATTTTATGTATATAATATATACATTATATATAAAATATATATAAGCTATATTGTGTATTTATGTATATATATAAAATATATATAATATATACATAAAATATGCAAAATAGCTTAGGCAAAATTTTGGTAATACATAGAGCAGCATCTGCTAGAATCTAGTAGCAGGATGAACAGCTGGGGTTCTTCCTATGTAAGAACTAGAAACAGAAAGTTGAGACTAAGGATATTATCTCCATCCCTACAGGGTCATGGAGGGTTCTTCTCCCAGCTGTTCATTTAACATCCACCTCACTCTCACTCTCTCAAAGCTTCTATCTACTTCAGTATAGATCTGTCCAAAGATGGCTTGAAGTTTATATTGCTTTCCACTTCAAACACCTAATAGAGAATCTCTTAGTCCATTCAGGCTGCTATACCAGAATACCACAGACTGGGTGGCTCAGAAACAACAGAAATGTATTTCTCATGGCTCTGGAGACTGGAAGTCCAAAATTCAGGTGCCAGCTGATCAGAAGTCCTGTGAGGTTCATAGACAGCCACTTCCTCATAGATAGATAACCATCTTCTCACAGTGTCTTCATGACACCCAGGACAAGGGAGCTGTCTAGGGTCTCTTTTGTAAAGATACTAATCTCATTCATAAGGGCTCTACCGTCATGACCTAATCTTCTCCCAAATGTCCCACCTCCTAATACTATCACACTGGGGATTTGGTTTCAACATATGTATTTTGGGAAGATACAAAGGAAGGAAGGAGCGAGCTGTCTTGAGAGTTAGTTCTAGTTCAAGTCCAGCGGCAGCAGGTGGGGCCCCAAGCTGGGCAGATTCCCTCCTAACCGTCCAGTGGAGGTATGTTTCTGAAAAGTTGTGTGCAAACCACATTTGGATACATTGAGTCCTGTTTAAAATGCACCACAAATAAATAACATTGATATAACGCTGAAGTTAAAAAAAACTTTTTTCACAAGTTATTCTTGTTAATGGCTAAAACACCACCCATGAAGTAGGCGATATCATCTCTGCTGTGATGAGAAAACTGCAGCTCTCAGAGGATGGAAGAATGAATGACATATGGCGACATGAGTAATTATCTTTAACAGTAGCAAGCATCCCTGGAGCTGGGAGGGATTCGGAGCACTAAGTGCTGATCGTTCAAAGGATTTGGCACTGGCATCAGCAGCTTCCTCTATACAAATGAAATGAGTGGCAAAACTAGGTTGCACTGATGTGTACTGAATGAACTGGGCAGGAATCGAGAACTCCAGGAGCTCAGAGAAGGGGAAGCCTAGGAACCAGGGAAGTTGAGAAAGATGAGCCCAAGGAGGCTGAGCTCCAGTGGCCCTTGAAGAATATACAAGACATAAATCAACCGCAAGACTAAACAGAATGGGGAAGGGAGGCCGAGTGTGGTGCCTTACACCTGTCATCCCAGCACTTTGGGAGGCTGAGGTGGGCAGATCACAAGGTCAAGAGATTGAGACTATCCTGGCCAACGTAGTGAAACTCCGTCTCTCCTAAAAATACAAAAAAAAAAAAAAAAAAAAAAAAATTTGGCTGGGCGTGGTGGCCCACACCTGTAGTCCCAGCTACTCAGGAGGCTGAGGCAGGAGAATCACTTGAACCTGGGAGGCAGAGGTTGCAGTGCACAGAGATCCTGCCATTGCACTCCAGCCTGGGCGACGGAGCAAGACTCCGTCTTAAAAAAAAAAAAAAAAAAAAAAAAAAGGAGCCGATGCCCGATTCCGCGCCCGCTATGGCCGACAAAATGGACATGTCTCTGGACGACATCATTAAACTGAACCGGAGCCAGCGAGGAGGCCGCGGCGGGGGCCGGGGCCGCGGCCGGGTCGGCTCCAAGGGCGGCCGCCGCGCGAGTGAATCGAGGCGGCGGGCCCATCCGGAACCGGTCGGCCATCGCCCGCAGCGCGGCCGGCGGAGGCGGCAGGAACCGACCGGCGCCCTACAGTAGGCCAAAACAGCTTCCCGACAAGCGGCAGCACGATCTTATCTTTTCGACAGTGGCTTTCGGGGGTGGTGCTGGCGTGGAGACGGGTGGGAAACTGCTGGTGTCCAATCTGGATTTTGGAGTGTCAGACGCCGCTATTCAGGAACTCTTTGCTGAATTTGGAACACTGAAGAAGGCAGCTGTGCACTACGACCGCTCTGGCCGCAGCTTAGGAACAGCAGATGTACACTTTGAGCGGAAGGCAGACGCCCTGAGAGCCATGAAGCAGTATAACGGTGTCCCTCTGGATGGCCGCCCCATGAACATTCAGCGTGTCACATCACAGATCGATACACAGCGGAGACCTGCACAGAGCGTAAACAAAGGCGGCATGACTAGAAACCGTGGCGCTGGAGGCTTTGGTGGTGGCGGAGGCACCCGGAGAGGCACCCGTGGAGGCCGCCTGGGAAGAGGCAGAGGCGCCGGCAGGAATTCAAAGCAGCAGCCTTCGGCAGAGGAGCTGGACGCCCAGCTGAACGCATATAATGCGAGAACGGACACCTGGACAGGACCCAGGCGTCTCCTCTTGCTCCCTGGTTGGGGAGCGCTGGCTGGGGCTGTGCAGCCAATAATGGTTTTGTTTCTTTTATGTTTTAAAATAGGATTTAAAAACTCATGTAAAGGCTTTTTTTTCTTTTCTTTTTTTTTTCTGAAACAGACCTGTTTTGTACCGAGTTATTTTGGGGATAAATTTTACTGGTTGCTGTTGTGGAGAAGGTGGCATTTCCACCTTTTCCATAATAAATAGAAATGTGTGTAAAAAAAAAAAAGAAGAAGAATGGGGAATTGACAGAAACTTTCAGAAGAGGAATTAGCCTCAGGTGTCTAGCTTCTGTGTCTTTTGTTTTGTTGTGTAGTTTTATTTGTTTCGTGGTTTTTTTTTTTTAGGCAGAGTCTTGCTCTGTTGCCAGGCTGGAGTGCAGTGGTGCAATCTCAGCTCACTGCAACCTCTGCCTCCTGCGTTCAAGCGATTCTCCTGCCTCAGCCTCCCCGAGTAGCTGGGATTACAGGCACGTGCCACTACACCCAGCTAATTTTTGTATTTTTAGTAGAGACAGGGTTTCACCATATTGGCCAGGATGGTCTCGATCTCCTGACCTCGTGATCCAGCTGCCTCGGCCTCCCAAAGTGCTGGGATTACAGACGTGAGCCACCACGTCCAGCTGCGTGTGTGTGTGTGCGTGTGTGTGTGATACACAGATTTTCTTCCACCTCTGCCATTCCTGATACAGCAAGACCAACCCTTCCCTTCCTCCTCCTACTCAACCTACTCAACATGAAGACGATGAGGATGGAGACCTTTATTAAGATCCACTTCCATTTAATGAATAGTAAAAATATACTTTCTCTTCCTTATGATTTTCTTAATATCATTTTCTCTTATTACCATATTTTGTATGTTGTGTGTATTATATGCTGTATTCTACTAAAGAACATAGTATATAATACACACAACATACAAAATATGTGTTATTCAGCCCAGACATAGTGGCTCATGCCTGTAATCCCAGTACTCTGGAAGGCTAAGGGAGGCAGATCACTTGAGGTCGGGAGTTGGACACCAGCCTGGCCAACATGGTGAAACCTTGTCTCTACTAAAAACACAAAAATTAGCCAGGCGTGGTGGCAGGCATCTGTAGTTCCAGCTACTCAGGAGGCTGAGACAGGAGAATCACTTGAACCTGGGAGGCAGAGGTTGCAGTGAGCCGAGATTGCACCATTGCACTCCATCCTGGGCCACAGAGCAAGACTCTGTCTCAAAACAACAACAATAAAAATATGCGTTAATCAATTGTTTATATTATCAAGGCTTCCGGTCAACAGTAGGTTAGTAGTAGTTAAGTTTTTAGGGATTCAAAAATTATATGTGAATTTTCAACTGTGCAAGGGGTGGGGCAGAGTGGCAGTTGCCACTCTTAACCCACAAGTTGTTCAAAGGTCAATTACATACAAAAGAACACATATAGAGAACATATTTGTATCATATATATAGAACATTTATATATAAGCTTTTCTTCACATACATATATATGTACACACACACACAGTTACAGAGAGAGGAAGAAGACAGAGTACATAAAAGTCACCATTTAACCAAATCCATCTTAGTGAATGAGTTTTTCCATATAAATGGATTTTTCAGCCAACTGCAGTTTCAAATATCAAAATAGTTTTAGTTAAACCCATTTTGGATGGAAGTATTTTCAAAATGAGATAATCCCTATAGACCCTGGCACATAGCACTCAATAAGCATTATTTTTGTTGTTAATAAAATGTATTATGTATGTCCCTGCCTTAGAAATCAGAGTTAATATAATACACTTTAACTTCTGTTGATGGCCAAAGGTTATCATAAACATTAATTATTTAATGGAGCTGTGAGTACAAGGATGTCTTGAGAGTGACGAGGGACCATGGAATTGTTGGTCTTTGCATAAAACCACCCCAGTATGCAAGGCATGGCGAGTGCTGGGTGTGGTATTCAGTTCCCCTGTTTCTTCCTTTGCTGTGAAGCTGTGACTTCTCATGGCTGTCAATGTGCTTGGCCTGGTCATCCCTACCTCTTCCTATAATTTCCTATTCCTAATTGTCTATGAGCTGAGACATAGAACCCTTCAACTCTTACAACTACATTCTGACATTGATCAGTGCATTCAACTTTTCTCAGCCTCAGTTCCCTGTTTGTTCAGAAAATCTTTAAGTTTCCAGCTCTAAAATATGTGTTCACCTTTTTTGAGACAGACTCTCGATCTGTTATATAGGCTAGAGTACAGTGGTGCAATCTCTGCTTACTGCAACTTCCACCTCCAGGGTTTAAGCGATTCTCCTGCCTCAGCCTTCCAAGTAGCTGGGATTATAGGTATGTGCCAACAGACCCAACTAATTTTTTGTATTTTTAGTAGAGATAAGGTTTCGCTATGTTGGCCAAGCTGGTCTCGAACTCCTGGCCTCAAGTGATCTGCCCACCTCAGCCTCCCAAAGTGCTGGGACCACAGACATGAGCCACTGTGCCCAGCCTCCAGTTCTAAAATCTATTGGTCTATCAAACAGTTCAATAGCACTCAATGTGAGACTCAAGGGTCTCCAGAGATTTTAGTCTGGGTGTGTCATTTTGTTTATTTCTGTTCATATTCTAGAGATCCAAACATTGTCCAACTTCTTGACAATCAAAAACTTAATGTCTTATTTTTTTAGATTTTCAAAGAAAAAAAACTGGCAGCAAAAATGAGATATCTGTAAGAGGCATACTACAGTAATGGCATTGCTTTAAGTAGATATAGGACTGCTTAAAAATCAAACATGCCTTGAGTAGATTCTCCCTCTGTGGACTGGCCTGAACCTTCTCCAGGAGAGGATAGGATGAGCAGAGGAAAGAACAAGCCCTAACAGAAGAGACAGCTTAGATGCAGCAGGAAAAGCACTGGATTTGGAGCCAGAAAGTCCAAGTTCTGCTCAACTCTGTGATGTTAAGCTGCTCTTACAGCCTCTCTACACCTTGGTTTCTCTATTTGTAAATCTGGGATCACAATACTTGCCTCAAAGGATTGTTGTAAGGATCAAATAAAATAATACCTGTATTAGTTCGCTAGTACTTTCATTTAAAAAGTACCACAGACTGGGTGACTTAAACCACAGCCATTTAGTCTCCCACAGTTCTGGAGGCTGAAGTCCAAGGTCAAGATGTGAGCCCACTTGGCTTCTTTTCTGGCCTTTCTCCTTGGCTTGTAGATGACCACCTTCTCACTGTGTCCTCACATAGTTTTTTTCTCTGTGTGGGCACATCCCTGGTTTTCTCTTTGTGTGCCCAAATTTCCTCTTTTTATAAGGATACCAGCCAGATTCTGTTAGGTCCCTACCCTAATGGGTTCATTTTAATTTAAATTACCTCTTTAAAGGTTCTATCTCTAAATATAGTCACATTCTAAGGTACTGGGGATTAGGGCTTCAACATAGGAATTTGGTGGAATACAATTCAGCCCATAACACAATCCACAAAAATGCTTTGCACATTATTTACAAATGGGAAGCATGGCTGCTATTATACCTAGGGGCAGAGGGAGAGGCTTGACAAATGCCACTGTCATGGGTGTGCCATGGCTGGCACAGAATAGGTCAAGGGTTTGCCCTCCAAAACTGGTAGCACTGCTAGGTGGTCACTTTGCATCCAATAGCTGGTTTTACAGCTGTGTCCCTTTAGCAGTTATTGAATGAGTATCTGCCTTGCATGCCAGGCATGAACCAGGCAACCCAAGGGTTGCAGGGGTATAATCTAGTGTGTCTGCTGCACCAGAAATAAGTGAGTCAGGATATGGAGTGAAGACTTCCTGCTGTTCATCCTTGCCTGAGTGCTTCCTGTGTACCATGCCCAGGGCACTGTCCATCTTCAGATGCATATGCCCCTTAATCTTCTCAACAACCCTCAGAGAACCAGAGTTAAAGCTCAGAAACATGTAATAAATTGGCCAAAGCCAGACCACTCAAAATGGCAATGTCAGGATTTGAACCCAGGTCTTCTGTGTCAAAGTTTGGCACTCCTTAGAGCCACAGTATTATCAGAAGAAAGGACTCCAGGGATAGAAAGAACCAAGGTTGTAGGACTCAGGGTCATGTACAGATGTGTCAACTGGATGTTTCCTTTTAGAAACTCTGCTCATGGTTTAGCGGCAATTTGGGGTTTTGTTACATAGACCTTCACAGTTGCTATAATATAAGGCCAGCATAAGTTAGGGCAGTACCAATGAGTTGGGGAGATGCAATAAATAAATCAACAAACAAATTCAAATAATCAGAGACTAGAAGGAAACATGGAATTGGTAAATTTTGTCTTATTCTCTGTTCTGTGAGTCCTGGACATTCAGAGTAGGAGCTTCACAAACAGTGGTGTGGATCTATCCCAAAGAAAGACATAGGGAAGCATGGCTGCTATTATACCTAGGGGCAGAGGGAGAGGCTTGACAAATGCCACTGTCATGGGTGTGCCATGGCTGGCACAGAATAGGTCAAGGGTTTGCCCTCCAAAACTGGTAGCACTGCTAGGTGGTCACTTTGCATCCAATAGCTGGTTTTACAGCTGTGTCCCTTTAGCAGTTATTGAATGAGTATCTGCCTTGCATGCCAGATAAAAAAAAAATTTAATAAAGACATAACTCTCACCCAGTTAACTATATCTCCCTCACCTCAGACTGAAATTATCTTTTCCATTTTTCTATGCATTTTTCTATACAATATCTTTTCCATTTTTCTTATATTTTCTATATAAGATCACCACAAATTTCAACTACCAGTAGGAATGCTGAATTTGATTTATTTTCTCATACTTGAAAAATATATCTTTGGTTCTAAGAAACGTTCACAGCATGAGGTAAAACTACAGCTCTGTTAGTATCTAATCAGTAGCCTCAGCAGTGTGGCTCCCCAGAGCAAAACATTTCTCCCTACCAGCAAAACATTTCTATAGTTCCTATGCTCTCATGGCAAATGCTTAGAAAAGGGGTGCTCTACACATCTAAGTAGGTGTTTACACAGGTTGAGTATTCCCTATCATAATGCTTGGGAGCTGAAGTGTTCTGGTTGTCAGACTTTTTTTAGATTTTGAAATATTTGCAGATGCATAATGAAATATTAATATCTTTGGGGTGAGACCCAAGCCTAAACATGAAATTCAGTTACATTTCATATACATCTTATACACATAAACCAAAGGTAATTTTATACAACAGTTTTATAATTTTGTATGTGAAACAAAGTTTGTGTATACTGAACCATCAGAAAGCAAAGGTGTCACTACTCAGCCACCCATATGGGCAATCTGTGGTTGTTTGGCATTATCATCATTCCAGACTCTGAAATTACATACTACTGATAAGCAGTTATTTTATTACACATATTCACATGTAAGTAGACTTAACAGTAAAAAATATGACCTACATATCTGGTATGCACGGAAAATATATGTTGCAGCTAAAGGGAGCTGAGAAGGTCTTTTTTCCCTGGAAGATGCTGAATAAAGTGTGCTGTGTGCCTGCATTTTGATTGTGACCTGTCACAGGAGGGTTGGTGTGGTATTTTCCACTTGTGTCATTGCTCAAAAAATTTGGATTTTGGAGCATTTTGAATTTTAGATTTGGGGATTAGGGATGTTCAATCCACATAATTTTTAATGCAATCTTGTCGTGACAATGTACATGTACCTTAGATAGGGCAGGGGCCACAGGAAGCCAAGTTAAATGCTGAAGTCTGTCTAGATATAATTTGACTGTGTCTGATGCAGGAACAAGACAGGAAAGGGGAAGAAATGAAAACCTACAAACAAGCTTTTGGAACTCAGACCCTGATTCACTGTCAAAATAAACAAAGGGAGGTCACAAGTTAAAGTCCTAGACTTCACAGGCCCTAGTAAGTAATAAGAATCTATTTAAATCTATAGAAACTATACTGCTATGGTTTGGGGATTTGTCCCCTTAAAATCTCATGTTGAAATTTAATCCCTGGTCGGGGATGGTAGCTCCTGCCTGTAATCCCAACAGCTTGGAAGGCCGAGGTGGGCGGATCACCTCAGGTAGATAGTTCAAGACCAGCCTGGCCAACATGGCAAACCTCATCTCTACTAAAAATACAAAAATTAACCGGTCGTGGTGGTGCGCACCTGTAGTTCCAGCTACTGGGGAGGCTGAGGCAGGAAAATTGCTTGAACCTTGGGAGGCGGAGGTTGCAGTGAGCCAAGATCATACAACTGCACTCCAGCCTGGGTGACAGGGGGAGACACTCTCAAAAAAAAAAAAGAAAAAAGAAAAAAAATTTAATCACCAATGTTGGAGGCAGGGTCTAGTGGAAAGTGTTTGTATCATGGGGGCAGAGCTCTGATGAATGGCTTGGTGACTGGCTTGGTGACTTCCTTGTGGTAATGAGTTCTTACTCTATTAGTTCCTCTGAGAGTTAGTTGTTTTAAAAAGTCTGGCACCTCCCTCCTCTCTTTCCCTCTCATCCTCTCTCCCATGTGATCTCTACACACTGGCTCCCCTTCCTCTTCTGCCATGAGTGAAGCAGCCTGAATCTCTCACAAGATACAGATGCTGGTGCCATGCTGCTTGTAAAGCCTATAGAACTGTGAGCCAAATACACCTTTTTTCTTTATAAATTACCCAGCCTCAAGTATTCCTCTAGAGCAACACAAATGGACAAAGACATGTACCAAGATACAACTATATTTTCATCTGGGATAAATCACCTTATAGAATGATTTAGAAAAAAATTATTTTTCAAAATCCTGTAAATACACACCCCTCTGTAAACAGCCTGAGAACTTTCCTATATATTTTGAGCAGTTAGTCTGATGAAGTTTCTAATACAAAGTATATCAAATTGAAATAAAAGTTTAGTTCTGTAATTATTTTCTTTCTCTATACATAGGATATGTAGGTTGGTTGGTTGATTAGTTGGTAATTCTAAGCAAACTTTCAGAAATGAATGAAAACTCTACGAAACATCATGCATTCTTTAAACAGACATTTATTCACAAAGATTAATGTAGTATAATATCTCACCTTCATCAGCTTTCAATTAAATGTGTAAATGAAACAAAAAATTTACATATCAGGATGAAGGTGGTGAGTACTCTCAGGGAGAGAGTAATAACTACTTGGATATATGATGATATTAAAAGATTAATATTAGTGTCTTAAGCATGATAATAGTATTACAGTGATCTTTGAAGTTCTTTGTCTTTTAAAGACATATTCTCAAATATTCATAAATAAAATAATACCAGGTCTGAAATTTGCTTTAAAATAATTTGGAATTGATAGAATTGGTGGGATAAAAATGAAACAAGAGGCCGGGCATGGTGGCTTACGCCTGTAATCCCAGCACTTTGGGAGGCTGAGACAGGCAGATCATGAGGTCAAGAGATTGAGACCCTCCTGGCCAACATGGTGAAACCTCGTCTCTACTAAAAATACAAAAATTAGCTGGGTGTGGTGGCGTGCATCTGTAGTCCCAGTTACTTGGGAGGCTGAGGCAGGAGAATTGCTTTAGCCCAGAAGGCAGAGGTTACAGTGAGCCAAGATTGCACCACTGCACTCCAGCCTGGGGACAAAGCGAGAATCCGTCTCAAAAAAAATAAAAATAAAAAATAGTGAAAGAAGATTGGCTGTGAGTAGATAATCGCTGAAGCTAATGAGGAAGTTTTGCATGTGTTTGAATTTTTTCAACAATAAAAAGCACTTTTGATAAATTTGGGACAATCCAAAAATGAAATTAAGAAAATAATTCCATTTGCAACAGCATCAAATAGAATAAAATATTTAGGAATAAATTTTTTAAAAGAAGTACAAAACTTAGACTGACAACAATTAAAAAAAAGATCTAAGAAAATTGGAAAAATATCCCTTTTCCATGGATCAAAAGATTTAACATTGTTAAGATGACAATATTCCACAAACTGATGTACAGATTAAATGCAATTCTTAATCAGAAACCCAGCAGACTTCATTGTAGAAATTGTCAAACTGATTCTAAAATTCATATGGAGCTGTGAGGGATAGAATAGCCAAAACAATCTTGATAAGGAGGAACAAAGTTGAAGGACTCACACTTTCTGATCTTAAAACTTACTACAGAGCAATAGTAATCAAGATAGTGTGGTTGGGGCACAAGAATAGACACACAGACCAATTTAATAAACTTGGGAATCCAGAAATGAACCCATACATTTAAGTTCAACTGATTTCAACAAGGGTGCCAAGACCATCCTATTAAACAGAGTTGCAATTTAACCCAGCAATTTCATTCCTAGGTATATACCCAAGAGAAATGAAAACCTATGTCCACACAAAGTCCTGTACACAAATGTTTATAGTGCTATAGTGATGTTCGTAATAGTCCAAAGATGGAAAGTACCCAAATATCTATCAACTGAAGCACAGATACACAAAATATGGTTTGGTCATATAATGCAGGATTATTTGACCATAACAAGAAATGAAGTTCCGACACATGCTACAACATAGATGAACCTTGAAAACATTGAGCTAAGTGAAAGAAGTCAGTCATGAAAGACCATGTTATATTCTTCTGTTTGTATGAAATGCCCAGAACAGGGAAATCTACAGAGACAGAAAGGAGATTTGTGGTTGCCTAGGACTCAGGGGAGAATGTATTTATAGGGTAAGGGGACCTAAAAGGTAAGGGTTTATTTTCCATTTACAATAGGGTACAAACATGTTTTACATATTGAGGGTGATAAAAATGTTTTAAAACTGACTGTGGTAATGGTCATGCATCTGTGAACATACAAAAACCACTGAATTGTATAATGTACTTTAAATATGTGAACTGTATGGTATACGAAGTATAATTCAATAAAGTTTTTTTAATTTTTTATTCTTATTTTATTTATTTATTTTTTTAGACAGAGTTTCACTTTTGTTACCCAGGCTAGAATGCAATGGCACGATCTCGGCTCACCGCAACCTCCGCCTCCCAAAGGTTGGGATTCAAGCAATTTTTCTGCCTCAGCCTCCCGAGTAGCTGGGATTACAGGCATGTGCCACCATGCCCAGCTAATTTTTTGTATTTTTAGTAGAGACAGGGTTTCTCCATGTTGGTCAGGC
Organism: Aotus nancymaae; assembly: GCF_030222135.1. NCBI lineage: Eukaryota > Metazoa > Chordata > Mammalia > Primates > Aotidae > Aotus > Aotus nancymaae. The sequence continues at coordinate 3,536,790 of NW_026988570.1, read as the reverse complement.
TGGTCACGAACACACGGCCTCAGTTAATCCGCCCACCTCAGCCTCCCAAAGTGCTGGGATTACAGGCATGAGTCACCACACCTGGCCAGGCCAAGTTGTCTTTTAAAAATCATTGCAACACACACACATGTACATATGCATGCACACACATTTGGTACAAACCTAGGAAGATGGTGGTGGCAATAGCAGATAGTTTTGGGTCTTCCCAAATCTCCACATAAAGGCATAGCAACTAGATATCAAAAGAAAGAAACCCATGGAAAACACTGACAACAAATCAAGGTACAAAGTATCCTTCTGAGCCCAAAGGAAAAGTGGGTAGGAACAAACCACCAACAGCCACAAAACACACTTGTGACTGTCAGCCCCCATCTAAGAGAACACAGAGGGAAGCCCACTGGGTATGCAGACTGGATTTTTCCTGGGAGTTGAAGATTTCTGGACCATAATTTTTTTTAATTAAATTGTTGTTTATTAAAATGTCTAAAATCATTTGCCTTTGTCCTTATACATTAGAATGCAAGGTGGTTGTTCTTATGTAAAGATCCTAGGAAAATTAATGCCAATATACACTCCAGAGCTGCACAACTTAACATCCCCTTCTAATCTACCTCCACCTTCTTCCCCTTATTCTTCCAGCCAGATAATCTCCTCTAATTTTTTTTAATTTCAACTGAAAACTCATCTCCCAAGGGAAGCCTGGTAGGCCTGACCTTTCTAGGTTAATCACTTCTCCAGGATGACTCAGCATGCCTTCCTTTCTAGTTCTCAAATGCCTCACTTCCACTTAGTTCATTTCCCCTTGTTGAGATTTTGTGATTTTTCCAGTTGAACCTGTCCAAAAATATGTGACATTCCTGGAGAGAAGTTTGCTTTCTCTGGGACTGCTTCGCTGTGTCTAGGACATATTAGAAGACACAACTGAAAAGGCAGTTCTGATGCCAGCACCTGTATGATTTCCGGTTGCCCATCAACGGGCTACACATTTCTTTAAAATGATGAGACGATCATTCAAGACAACCCAGGTGTTCCTTCAAACTGATCCTGAGGACAGTTTTGTACTATGCACAGTAAACTTCCTAACACTTTTCTTTTTTGTAACACAGCTTTCCCTTTTTTTTTTTTTTTTTGAGATGAAGTGTTATTGCCCAGGCTGGTGTGCAGTGGCTCAATCTCAGCTCACTGCAACCTCCACCCCCAGGGTTCTAGCAATTCTCCTACCTCAGGAGGTAGCTGGGATTACAGGTGCATGCCACTATACTCAGCTATTTTTTTTTGTATTTGTAGTAGAGGCAGGGTTTCACCATGTTGGCCAGGCTGGTCTCAAATTCTTGATCTCAGAGGATCCACCTGCCTCAGTCTCCCAAAGTGCTGGGATTACAGGCATGAGCCACCATGCACAGCCTTCACTGTTTTTAATTTAAAAAGTAGTATGGTTTCTAGGTGTGCCAAAGTTAAGTTCTGAAGCACATTTTCAGGAACCCACTCAGAACATAATTGGTACTTTGGCTAAAGGAAAGCAGAGCACAGGATATTACGCAAACCTGATGGAACAAGCATATTTTACAAGACTGTCCTCCCACGCAAAGGGAAATATATAATGCCAATTTGCAATTTAGGCACTCATTAAAGTGGCTAGGTAATGGACCATCTTTTCCAAACAGCTATGAAGCCTTCCTTTCCATCTTGAATAGGTTTCACCTCTCCTCCCAGGAAAGAAGGGAGAGAGTATGTGGCCAGTGCAATGGCTCACACCTGTAATCCCAGCACTTTAGGAGGCCGAGGCAGGTGGATCACCTGAGATCAGGAACTCAAGACCAGCCTGGCCAACATGGTGAAACGCTGTCTCTAGTAAAAACACAAAAAATCAGCCGGGTGTGGTGGCAGATACCTATAACCTCAGCTACTTGGGAGGCTGGGGCAGGGGAGTCGCTTGAACCCAGGAGGTGGAGGTTGCAGTGAGTGAAGATGGTGCCATTGCACTCCTGCCTGGGTGACAGACTGAGACTCCATCTCAAAAAAAAAGAGAAGAGAAAGAAGGAAAAGAATACCAAAGATGGTCTATTAACACTTTTCTGCAAGTCTTATGAGTTTTCACTCTTAAAATTGTCAGTATCACTACATAATCATGTAATTAGAGTACTTAAAAATTAATTGGACTTCTAATAACGAACAGATTTATAGTAGATAAAGGTGACTACATAAAAGGCAAGGAATCTGCCTCTAAACTTGATGACAATAACTATTTTCAAAAGCAGAGTCTGTAAATCATACTGTTGTACATCTGACAGCTGCTTTTTTCTTCACTGACATGAAGTTAATTATTTAATGCACCCCAAGAGAAATCATGCTCTTTAGTGGCTAAAGCAAACTTCACAAAATAACAAATTGGGGGAAAAAAGTTACCTATAAAATGCACTTCCTTGGAGTCAAATGGTCAATAGTCATTGAGCATCCACAACTACAGTTGGCATGCACATTGAAGACCAGGATTTACCAAAATCAGAAATCTCATCAGAAACCTTCCCCTAATGGAGCGCCAGTTTTAGCAGTCAGATATACAAATCATCATTCACACTTTTCATGGTGCAAAAGAACACAAGAGGGAAAACCTAGAGGAATAAACTCAGGATGTTACTACTTTGCTCCTCACTAACAAGTAGTTTAGCACACAGATCTTTGTACGATCTTCTTGTAAATTTTACAAATTCTACAGAAGTTTGGAATGAAGCATTTTAACAAGTAACTAGTAACATAGGAGTGACCTCCTCCTAAACTTGGTTTTTGTCTATTGCAGAAAAATCCCCTGTTCTAATGTTCCTGAGAAGGACAGCAAGGAGGGCCAGGGAGGTATTGATTAGAAAAGCTACATGGCAATCACCTTGAAGGTCCTTGGCCCTACTCTCCAGTGACTCAGCTTGTCCATAACGATAAACCCAAACACTAGCAGAAAACAGAGGCGACCACCCTAGGACGAACTGTCTTATATCCTCAACACACATGCACAGGCTTGGCCTTCTCTAACCCAGGATCCCTGGCTCTGTCAGCAGCTTCCCCATTTATCCCCTTTGATAAGAACCAACCCCTGGACTTTTTTGTCTGGGCTTTGGGGTCTCAGCCCCACTCAGTCCTTCAGTTATCCAGTGTTTCTCCATTGTCTTGAGCAAAACAGACTCCTTCTCAACTAATGCTAGTTCCATGGAAGCCCATCCTCAACCCCTACTCCATGTTCCCACAGTAAGGGACTTGTGGGCATCCTTGGGGAGTTGGGGTACAACTGCACCCTGAGAATATTCCTCAATATTGTCACCTCTTCAACAATTTTCAAAAAATAATATACTGATTGTTAACTCTTTCCCATGCCAGCTATTAAGGATATAGTGAGAAGATGCTAGAGGAAGACCCATGAACACCAAGGCCAATCAGCCTGATACACATGTGGTCAGACAGGAAGGAGCGCAGAGTCAAATAGTGTTCCCCAAGCCCCCTTTCTCCTCTTGCCCCTGACCTTCAACCTCTACCCTTAGACCCAGACCAGCCCTCTGCTTAGAGGGAAGCTGCCCTGGGAAAAAGAGGGCAGAATTGGAGAAGTTAAAAAAAAACACCTTCTTTCTTTGCTTTTTGTTTTTTCCTCACGTTCTTCCTGCAGACATAGGCTGGGAGGCCATATGGTGGCAGTATATCACACAGGTGTTTAACTTATATGTTTATTTTACAAACCTGACCACCTCCCAGCCCCTCTGTGAACAGTAACTAATCACTACTCACAGACACAAGAGGCAGCCAGAGACAGCAGACCTGGAAAGGCAGGAAGCAGGTGTCCAATTTTTCTCTCTTTTCAAAGGCCAGGAGGTATGCAGGGCTGATGAAGCAAGATTTCTGTCCAAAGTCAAGAAAACATTTATTGCCACTTGCTAAGAATCAAGCCCTGTGCTCAATACTTTTAATATTTATCCCGTATCTTTTCTTTTTGTAGACAACTTGAGAAAGGAAATTTTTGGGATGTAAATGTAAATTTGATCAAAGGCCTAGTTGCAATATTTAATTTATTAATTTAGCTGCAATGTTGTAAAACACATGCAATAATATATGCACTTAGAAATATTAATTTTTGTACTCTTTTATTTCCTGTTTTAACTCTTCATGTGAATATTTGACATGTGGCTTTATCATTACTAGAGTCAATTTTGAGTCTGTAACACAATTTTCTAGAGCACTTTACTTTTAGTTTTTGACTAAATTGAGATATATAATTTTTGAATCAATATATTATGTTTCCAATGGAAAATTGTGCCCAAATGACAACTATTCCATTTTTATAATTAACTAGAATAGTTGATTGCGTTTATGCATCCTGTAGATGACCTGCATAATTTGATTACTCTATTCTTTTCTTAGTTGATCTTAAAAATAATCTGTGTAATGACATTTGACAGCTGCATACTAATTATTAAACCTTCGTCAAATGTCTTCCTCTTTTTCTTTTTTTTTTTTTTTTTGAGACAGAGTCTCACTCTGCCACCCAGGTTGGAGTGCAGTGGCGCTATCTCAGCTCACTGCAGCCTCCGCCTCCTGGGTTCAAGTGATTCTCCTGTCTCAGCCTCCTGAGTAGCTGCGATTACAGGCACATGCTACCACACCCAGCTAATTTTTTGTATTTTTAGTAGAGACAAGGGTTTATCATGTTGGCCAGGCCGGTTTTAAACTCCTGACCTCAAGTGATCCGCCCACCTTGGCCTCCCAAAGTGCTCAGATTATAAGTGTGAGCCACCACGCCTGACCTCTTTTAATGGATTCTTTTCTTTTCTTTCTTTTTTTTTTTTTTTTTTTTTTGAGATGGAGTCTTACTCTGTCTCCAGGCTGGAGTGCAGTGGTGCAATCTCGGCTCAGGGCAACCTCCACCTCCTGGGTTCAAGCAATTCCCCTGCCTCAGCCTCCCAAGTAGCTGGGATTACAGGTGTGTACCACCATGCCTGGCTAACTTTATATTTTAGTAGAGATGGGGTTTCACCATGTTGGCCAGGATGGTCTCGATCTCCTGATCTCGTGATCTGCCCGCCTTGGCCTCCCAAAGTGCTGGGATTACAAGCATGAGCCACCATGCTTGGTCTAATGAATTATTTCTTAGGTGACTTCTATAAGCACAAACCTGGCATTCTTTAAGGTTCTTTCAGGCTTGTTAGATACAGATAGCCAGGAGGTTCCTAGCAGTAATTAGAGACTTTATACTATCTTAAGACCCAAGAATTGGAATAATATCTAATATTATTGAGCATTTATAATGGGCCAGACACTTTTCTCAGTGTTTAACATGCGTTAACTCATTTAATCCATATAACAACCTTATGTGTTGTTAGATACCATTACTGACCCTATTTAAAATAAGAGGAAACTAAGAAACTAGGTAATCTGTCCCGATCTGAACCTAAGGAGACACCAGACTCCATTTCTCTTACCTGTAAAGGCTAGACAACTCATGAGACCATGTAGTTTGTTTCTTCTATTAAAAAAAAAAAAAAAAAAAAAGTCTAGGTTCTCAGTGGTTCTCAACTCTCAACCTAATTGTTATTCCTTTAAGTTAATCTGTCATTTCCTTTGGGTCAATTCTAGGAGTTTAAGTTTGATGTTTTGCAATTTCTCTGCTATGAATTTTTATTTTTTTGTATTTGTTTATATCTGAGACCTATAATTTTTTTCCATTCTGAAAAACTGAGACATGATTTTTTTCAAACTTTGCTTCTACTCATTTCTCTCTATTTCCTCTTTCTGGAACTCTTTTAGTAATATGTTGGATTTTCTCATTATTTATTCCTTGTGTTTTACCTTTCATTTTGTATTTTCCACACCTCTGTGTTTTCTTATAACATTTTTTATATTCTCAACTCCAGTTCTCATCAACTCAAAATGCAATGATACAATGCCTAAATATTTTTTTATTTCTAAAATTTCTATGTTGGGAAGGGTGTTGTCATGGCATTGACATCACTTTTAATGAGGTCCTAAGCTACTTCTCTATGCTTTTTAAACTAATGTACTCCATTTCAGACTTCCCAGCAACAATCTTCCTTAATTCTTTTGGAGAATGTCTCTCTTCCTATTTTATTCAAAGATTTGGGGCTGTTCCATCAGTATCAAGTCCCCTTGGTTGCAGGGATTGGCATGTGGCCCAGGCCAATGCAATCACAGCTCCTGCTCCCATTGGCCACAGTAATTGGTTCACAGGTGAGCTCATGACTAAAGCGAAGCTAATTCTTCACTACTTTTCTAAGTGGAGTAAGTTGTAAAAGCTCCCTTTCTTCCTGGAAATGGGTTGACAAACTTTTTCTTTAAAGAACCAAAGAGCCAGACACAGTGGCTCACACTTGTAATGCCAGCACTTTGGGAGGCTGAGGTGGGCAGATTGCTTGATCCCAGGATCTCAAAACTAGTATGGGAAACAGAAAAACCCTGTCTTTACAAAAAATACAAAAATCAGCCAGGCATGGGGGCACATGCCTGTAGTTCTAGCTACTTGGGAGGCTGAGGTGGAGGATCACCAGAGCCCAGGAGGTCAAGGCTGCAGTGAACTGTGATCATGTCACTGCACTCCAACCTGAGTGACAAAGTGAGACCATGTCTCGAAAAGAATGACAAAAAGGAAGGAAGGGACAGGGAAGGAATAAAGAAAGGAACGAAGGGAAGGAGGGAGGGAGGGAGGGAAGGAGGAAGGAAGGAAGGGAGGGAAGGAGGGAAGGAGGGAGGGAGGGAGGGAAGAAAGCAAGGTTGGTTCAAAACAGTAAATATTTAAGACTTTGCAGGCCAAGAGGCAAAATTGAAGATATGATGTAGGTATTTATAAAACAAGAGATAAAACACATTTCTAGAATAATTTTATGGACAAAATTCAAAATATAGTAATAGCTGAGCACTTTCTTAGTCGAATAGGTTTATTAATGAGAACAATAGAATTGTTTTTTGTGGGATAACATTTTGCTGCTTTGGTGGTCAAAGACAGTGTTCTTATTATCAAAATCAATTGCAAATATTCATCTGTTAAGGTTGATCTGCAAAGAAATGTTACATATTTCATCAGTGAAAATATATTTTCACACAATATCTATATGTTGCCAGATACTGACATAAACCCATTAGCATATGATTTTACTAAGAATATTTAATGCTTGGGAGGCATTTGTAGAATTCTGCTAGATTCTTCTCTTGATATTTGCTATTTAGCATAATATTACATTTCAGATTACTTACTTCTAATTGAAGGTTAGATGGAAGCTCCCCAACTGCACAGTTAAAAATATTTTAAAATATGGAAATTTCCTTTGCATTTGCATTATGGTCTGATAAACACTGCTAGAACCATAGTTTGGAATCAAAAAGTATATCTGCTACAAATTTGTGTGGGAACGGAGATATTAACATTATTTCTTATTTTAAGCATGACAGCATGAGATGTATACATAGAAAGCAGTTTGACATTACTGTGATTTAAACATTAGTTGTTGTTGAATGACTTTACCACAGTTTAAGTTTTGCATATAAGGGTTGTATTACTTGCTGTGCATGGTGGCTTATGCCTATAATTTCAGCTACTTCGGAGGCTGAGGCTGGAGGATAACTAGAGGCCAGGAGTTTGAGACTAGCCTGGGAAACATAGCAAGATCCTGTCTCCTAAAAACAAACAAGTAAATAAAAGAGTTGTTTTACCTTGCAATTTTAGAATGAATTCATTAAGAAACATTCTTGAGTCTGTAGCAGAAGCTAATTTCCAAAGCTATTTAATGTTTAATAAGAGGAGTTAAATGTAGTTATTTTTGTTCGGAAATTCAATCATAACCCATTTATGTAGGCACTCTGTAAGTCCTTTCTCCTTTGCTACTTCTCCCAACAAATTTCACCCTAGAGCTAAAAAAAAATTGCAATAAAACTTTACCACTGATAAGTCATTGAACTACTGTATGGGAGGGCAAGTCTGGATATTCAGCTTCTGTTTATGACAAAAATTCATGGAACTGAGAGTGGCTATGCCCAGTAGAGTGCATCAAACCCACTGTTGAAACAATTAGTTCAATAATACGATATATTCAAATGTTTTCTACAAATAACCTGCTGATGAGTAACATAATAAATAAAGGTTTTAAGTACCTTGCACTTTCACAAGCTTTATAAATTTGTCCAACTGTTTCTGTACTCTACATATATTTTTACCACCGTCAGATGAAACACATCTTACTAGATGCCACTTCAGGTTGTACTGAATGTGTGCTTTTCCCAACCTCTCTGAAAATATTCTCACCCATAGTTCTTCCACACAGATGAAATATAGAAATTAATTCTTCAGTTTCTTTAAATTTACCACTAACTTTTCAAATAAATAACAGCTGAGCAGTATCAGTTACATTTATTGACTCATCAAGAGCCAAGAAAAAACACATTAGCCTTGTTTTTAAATTGACTATTAATGTTGCTCCCAATTTCTCCAATTCTGTAAGAAACTGTTTCTCACCAAAAGACTAATAGTTTTTAAGCAAGCTTATTATCACTGGAGGTATTTCTTTGGCTGCTGCCATAAAATATGATTTTATTAACTCACTGTTGATAAATGGTTGTCCTTGCTTAACAAACAAATGAGTCATGTTAAAATGTACTTTGCAGCCTCATTTTCATTTTTTATTTTTGTGAAGAAATTCTGCTTGATGAAACATTCTATTTTAAATGTGCTAATTTTTTCTGACTCACTTTCCTGTGAATTGGGGATATTGCTGTGAGTGCTTAGTCCGGTAGTGTCATTCCATGTAGTATACATTTAGCACAGCTGTAGTGTCATTGCATAATAAAGATAATGGCTTGCCGTCTAATCCAGTAAAATAATCTACACTCTACTGTGCTTTAAAAGTGTGACACTCAAAGCCTACTTTTCTCTTTTCTTTGATATAATGGGGATGCATATGTAATAAGAAATGAAATGTCGGCTGGGCACGGTGGCTCACACCTGTAATCTCAGCACTTTGGGAGGCCAAGGGGGGTGGATCACAAGGTCAAGAAATCGAGACCAACCTGGCCAACATGGTAAAACCCCATCTCTACTAAAAATACAAAAATTAGCTGGGCGTGGTGGCACACCCCTGTAGTCCCAACTACTCGGGGAGGCTGAGGCAGAAGAATCCCTTGAATCATGGAGGCGGAGGTTGCAGTGAGACAAGATAGTGCCACTGCATTCCAGCCTGGCAACAGAGCGAGACTGTGTTTCAACACCACCAACAACAACAACAAAGTCATGGTATAGTGATTTCTGTGATAACTGATTGCCATAGATTTAAGACTGTGTCACTGCTATTTGTAGTGTGTGGGGCAACAATGCAAAGTGACAAGAGAGCCACATACAGTCTCTGTTACGTTGACTTGACTCTGCCCTGACAGAGCAAAAGCAGCCATGCGAATGATCATGGTTATGTTCCAATAATACTTCCCAGACATGGAATTACGAATTTCATTAATTTTCACATCACCCAGATGTGAAAGATTTTATTGAAATCAACCAACAATGCTATTGCTAGCCTTATCATTGCTTTCAATCCAGTATTAATCTCAAAGTTTTGAAAAAACACATCTTTGGCTAGTACAGATTTATTGTCATGAGTCAGCTGTTCTTAGCAAAAATTCCAATAACAATAACACTAACAACAGTAATAATGAGTAGTGCTTACTGAGTGTCCATTACGTGACAGGGATTACACTGTTTTGTATCTATTATCTCTAATCCTCACAGCAGCCCTGAAAGGTATGTGTTATTTAACCCATTTTACAGATGTAGGTTCAAGGAGGCTAAATAATATGTGCACAGTCATATCAGTTGGCCAGAACTGGAATCTGGAGTCATTTGCTCCTCATCCAGCAGTATGGCATCCTTTGGTATAATAATGCAGAGGTCTTTGTTATTGAAATATTAATCTAAATTACTAAAGAAGGCTTAAACTTATTTTCTTCTGCTAATGAATATATACCTCTCTCTTCTCAGCAGAAGAAGACACAAGAATGTAGGGGTCGGAAAATTCCTTGAGTGGTGCAGGCTGTCCCCAGTGCAGTCAGGCTTCATACCTATGACTTGTTTTATTTTGGACAACATGCATAAGTCACAATAATATGTCCTGCCTCTTTTTCCAAAGAAGGATGCTTAAACCAAGTGACCGATGTTGAACTTCTCATAAATGCAGCCACAATTCATCAATTGAGTCAGATATACATACCTTTACATTCTATAAAGCTTCATAAAGGCTACTAAGCCAATTAAACTGAACTTCTAAGTAACAGCTCAAATTGCAAGTGGGATGCTACAGTGTTAGTCTACTATACAAGGCTCTTATTTCCTTATGTTATGGCATTGCTTTCATTTTAGCAAATCACAAAATAAATGACCACTTCTGTTGGATAAACTAATTCAGAGGAATTTCTTTTGGGGGAGAATACACACATACAAGTGTGTGTGTGTGTGTGTGTGTGTGTGTGTGTATGTATATATATACATGTATGTATGTATGTATGTATGGTTTGTTTTATTTTGAGACAGACTTTTACTCTGTTGCCCAGGCTGATGTGCAGTGGCACTATCTTGGCTCACTGCAACCTCTGCAGTGATTCAAGCAATTCTTGTGCCTCAGTCTCCCAAGTAGCTGGGATAACAGGCATGAGCCACCATGCCCAGCCTGGAGATTTTGACAGACACCTTTGAAAAGGCTTAGGTGGATATTTTTAGTATTACTTTATTTTTAATAGTGAAAATACATTCAGTGCAGCAAGAGAGAATACCAGATCAAATTAACATTGTTATTACAGGAGTTTAGCCTTCTATTACTTTATAGTGAGCATAGAAAGCTAGAGTGATTCTCCTTTTTCTTATTGTGGTAAATTATATATAGCATGAAATGTATCATTTTAACCATTTTTGAGTAAACAACTCAGTGGTATTAAGTACATTCACACTGTGCAACCATCACCACTATCCATGCCCAGAACTTTTGCATCTTCCCAAATTGAAATGCCACACCCATTAAACAACAGTTATCTATTTCCCCCTCTTCCCACTCACAGCCACCATTCTACTTTCTGTTGCTATGAATTTGACAACTCTGGGTACGTCATGTAAGTAGAATCACACAATATTTTTCCTTTGGTGACTGGCTTATTCCACTTAGTATAACGTCCCCAAGGCTCATCCATGTTGTACTCATGTGCCAGAATTTTAAGGCCAAATAATATTCCATTGTATGTTTATACTACATTTTGTTTATCCATTCAACCATTGAAGAACACTTGAGTAATGTTACTTTATTTTAATTTTATTTAGAAATCCACCTAGGGATATCTCTTTTGAAATTCTTTTTTCTAGTGCAAATTTTGCTCTAGCAAATTCAGCACTGGGGACTAGCTTCTTCTGGTTTTTGAAGGGGGAAAGGCCTTTGGCTTTTGATTTGCTATTTTATCAGTGTTTCTTGTTCCCTTGAACCTGTATGTTAAAGTAGGCTTACCTGCCTTTAAAATGAACAAACTAACATCCACTTACACTGATTCTTCTGTCCTTTTTCTCTCCCCACTATAAGTTTTATCCTGCTAAAATGCTTTCTTTAGTTTTGTCCTATTAACATTTAAAATTTTTCCCATCTCAGCCTTGACACCTACACATTACTTTATGATGGAGATTTGCTACCATCACAAGAGTTCTGCTTTTCCCTTATATTTGTAATTTAAAAGCAATTATAAGGCTGCATATGAAGTATGACAGTAAAGGAACTGACTTTTGCACATATGTCTAATGAATGTTGTCCTTCAGAATGAGCAACTTCTTATAATGTCAGTGGAACTGTCTTCACATCTATTTTATGAGTTTTATTACTTTACGGTCTCAGGGTGCTTTCATGGTTGATGACCTCCTCTGCTTTTTGACTCAATTTGGACACATCCCACCTTCTCTGATCCTGTCCTTGACTGTAGGACCAGACAGAGAAGTGGAAGTGGAGGACATGAGGAAGAGGACTATTTCATGTCAGTCTTTTTCATGTACTAGCTGCTTGTCTATTCAAAGTACTTTTGTAAGTTAGAATTGGTTGTGCACCAGAAACCCTAGTCAAAGCAAATCTAATTGCTGTAACTCCATACCCCAGATGCATACAAGGAAGCCATTTCTTTCTATCTTTTCCCCTACCTTCTCATTGCATCACTATATCCTACCTTTACTGCTGACTATATATACCATGTATAGTTGTGCAGGTTGTGCACTGGCCAAAGGCACAATATCACAGAAATATATATATATATATATATCTGCACACACATACACGCATGGGTAGATATACAGATCTATATCATAACAATTTCCAGAAAGAAATAAAGAAGGTGCATTGAGGAAAGCGAGCCTTTTCCTGCTTCCAATCAAAATATCATAATAGCCTAGGAGCAGCTCTGCCTTTAAAGATCCCATGCTTGTATACCTTAAGATATCGTAAGGTCTGAAAAGCATGACTTAGTAGTGGCCGATACCTAATTCACAATTAACTGATTAATTCACTATTGACTTAACATACAGTGGTTGAGCACAAGAAAGCAAAGCCCTAGGGCTTTGCTCAACCACTGTATGATAATAATAAGTAATAATAATTGACCTAGGGCTTTGCTCAACCACTGTATGATAATAATAAGTAATAATAATAACTTATTATGACTGGGCTCTCACCCAGCTAATTGGTTATTTTAGTCTAGAATACAAGACCAGCCTTAGACTAGACAAGGAAGGAATTGCCTACATGATATAATATGGAGGCTTCTGTTCAAAACTATCTCCTTCATTGGCAGTTTTAGTATGTAAAATTCACAATAAAATTACTGAACTGGAGTGAACTTTCCAATAGAACCATGAAAACCAAGAGTCATGGGTCCCCGAGTTCTTGTCCCACCCTGTCTGAACCATGCAGGCATTACCAGTATCACAGCTCTTTCCCATTGTGTCTGGATGCCCTTCCTAACCCAGGGGTTCAGGTAATCCCAAATTTCTACTGGAGTGGGCATGCATATAAAACCCTATTTGTCAGCATTGAATTCTAGTCCAGGAGACTCATTAAAATACAAATACCTGGAAGGAAAAACACCTTCAGTCTTCACTAACACCTCAGGAGGACCTGTCACCCCAGCATATGACATGAGAGTCTCATTTAATGACTCTTTCTCCCCACTGATCTATACAATCAACCATAACATCTGTCGCTCAACTTCCAAAATAACCCTCAAAGTTATTTCTATGCCCTTTCCACCACGACTCCTAGCTTTTCTCACTCCTGTCCACCTGAATTGTTGTAGCAGCCTTCTATGCATGAGCTTCTCCTGAGACTGCTCCCACTCCAGCTGATGCTGCCAGAAAACCTGCCTGGACAATAGGAGCTGCTGCTTGAGACAGGCATACCCCACTGTCTGTAGACAAAAGACCAGACTCTTATTCTGGTCAGGTTTAAGAAAATATTTTAAGGGTGACAACCAAGTGTGTCTTAGGAAGGGAACTGGATTTTCTTAGAAAACGCTTTTATTAGCAAGTATAGATGAGGAAGGTAAGTCCTTCACAGGTAGGGACAAAATGAGGGAAGACAAAGGACAAACTGCACAGCACAGGGATGAACAGAAATTCCAGAGTTGGGGTGGGATGCAAGGTTGTGGGGAGAGAAGAGGGGAGGAAAGGGGTGTGTGTGTATGTGTGTGTGTGTGTGTGTGTGTAAAGGGAAAGGACAGAAATACTCATAGATGCCATCCCAGTGGTAAAGAGGTCAAAGAAACAAGTGACACTGCTACACATGTGTACTGGAATCAAATGATTTAGTAAATGGATGGCAGATGGTGGGAACCAGGTTTAGGGAGATGATCCTAAAATGATCTATGTGGCAATGTATTAGAGTTGGAGACCGCAGTAGGAACTCCTGTTTATAGATACAAATTGTTATCTATAGAAATATTTATTGCTATGTGTATATACAAAGGTTAGTGCACATACACACATATTTCTTTGCTCTGTGAGCTAAGAACATCTAGAAGCAACAACACTCCTGTAATACTAGCACACCTAGTACCCTGATCTTGGTTTCTAGTACTATTCTCCAATAAAAGAAAACAGGAATTCTTGGAGAAATGGCTGATCCTAGGACTGGGGCAGGAAATGTACAAGATGAGTTTAGAGTTTCTTGCAGTGCCAGGAAATAAAATAATGCTAAAACAAAAACCCAGAAACTCCACAATGATGTAAGTGTATCAAAGGGGCACAGAAGCAACCAAAAGAGCTCCCTATAACATACGGTGGCAGGATTTGAGTGATAAAATTAATCAAGTAGTACTGTATTATAACTCCAAGTATAAAATAAATATCCATGAGTCTATACTGATATAAATAAATGATTAAGCAAATTAATAAAGGGAAAGAAGAGACAAACTCTTGTGCAGTAGAATTCCAAGGAATTTGTATAGATTCTCCATCCTCAAGGAAGAAAGCAAAATGGCCCACTCCCCGAGTGTGGGCTGCATAGAGTGACTTCCTTCCAAAGAGTTCAGTATGGAAAGGGGTAAAAAAAAAAAAAAGTAACTTTCCAGTGGAGAAACTTGATAAATACTACCTCAGTTGACCTTGACCTGATCAAGGTCAACATCAGCAGTCACAAATCACGTTGATAGTGTGAACCCTTGATCTATGAAGTTATAAAAATCCCATACAAATGCAAGATATTAACGATAGCCGGAAAAAGGTGTGGGCTATGTGGGAATTCTCTGTACCATCTTCTCAATTTTTCCCTAATCTAAAGCTGTTCTAAAAAAATAAAATATATTTTTTAAAAAGACTCAAGAATGGAAAGTTAGATAAGTAATTTCAAGCTATTCATGATGCTGTGATATTAAACCCATCTGTTTGCCTAAACCAGTAAGAAGATCTAGTGTACTCACTCATCCTGGGGTGGCAGCATGATGGGAAATAAAACAATAGGGCAGCAAAGCCTACCTCACATCTATCCTTCTCCTAAGACCCTAGGAAAGG
Organism: Aotus nancymaae; assembly: GCF_030222135.1. Classification (NCBI taxonomy): domain Eukaryota; kingdom Metazoa; phylum Chordata; class Mammalia; order Primates; family Aotidae; genus Aotus; species Aotus nancymaae. The sequence goes on along the minus strand of NW_026988570.1, from coordinate 3,521,741 downwards.
GAGACATATGCTCTAGAAAGGGACTCCAATCCAGGCTGGGTGGTCACTACCAACAGGAAAACTTCTGTGGCCATGGCACATCTGCATGGCGGGGAAGAACAGCTTCATGGCAGGCAGCTGAGGAGGAGGTCTGAGACCAAGCCTTCTTTCTCACCTCAGTAGAGGACGATGTATCAGTTGAGATCTAGTCAGGACAACTGTTGTAAGCATTTCAAATGGAAGAAATTTAATATAGGGGTTTGGTTCCAAAGATGTTGGCAGGGTTAAGAAGCACCAAAGGGAGAAGAGAGATTCTGAAGAAGCCAAAATGAAAGAAGTGATGCCCAGAGATCAAAAGCTGTCAGCTCCAGATCAGCTGAGAAGAGCGGCCTTGATTACAGAGGTAAACTTCTGAAAAGATGCTGCCTCCTTGGGGCTGCTGAGTCCAGAACCATCCCACCCTCGCTGCAGCAAGAGCCAGCAGCCACTAGCAATGGCCTTGCTAGTAGAGCTGACACAGAAGCATCTCTCCTCTGCCCATTGATCTTCCTCCAGGGCCCTCTCTTAGCAGAGCCTAATGGGAAGCCTAGAAGATGCAGTTGCACACTCAAGGTCCAGCAGTATTCAGGATAGAGTTCAAAGGTGCAGAATAGAGTCTAAAGGTGCAGTCTCAGAGGCTGAGACTGCTAGTGAGTAGCCAAGAAAGAAAGTAACCCTTCATGAGGGTGTGATTGATGCCTAGTTTGTTCCAACCCTCAAGGCCTTCCTTTCCAATGTAATTTATACCTTTGCTTCGTCTTTCTCTTATTTTTTTTTGGCAATGAACTCTCACTCTATTACCAAGGCTGGAGTGCAGTGGCACGATGTCAGCTCACTGCAACCTCTGCCTCCTGGGTTCAAGTGATTCTCCTGCCTTAGCCTCCCAGGTAGCTGGGATTACAGGTGCCCACCACATGCCCTGCTAATTTTTGTATTTTTATTAGAGATGGGGTTTCACCATGTTGGCCAGGCTGGTCTCAAACTTCTGATCCCAAGTGATCCACTCACCTTGGCCTCCCAAAGTGCTGGGATTACAGGCAGAAACCACTGCTTCCGGCCAATATACCTTTGCTTCTTGTTCTCTGCTCCTCCTGCCCAAGATCCCCACTATTTCCTACGGAAACCTTTCCCTCCCCAGAATCCTTGCCTTTGCTGTTTCCTGAGGGATGCCCCTGACCAAGATATATGAGTGCAAATCCTATACTACATCCTTTCAAATTCAGCTCATGTAGCTCCTGCTCTGCAAAGCTTTCTCTCTCTCACTGTTCTCATCTGCAAGCAGATGTATGCTAGTTTTGTTGTTTTTTTTTTTTTTAAAGAACCCCTGGTTTTTAGCAACTGCATATTTTCATGGTGCAAATAATCCCAGAGGAAGAGCTGCAGACTGTCAGCTCTTGCGAGCCTGTCAGCGGTCCCTGCATGGCAAACCACAGTTCATGACCTGGAAGCATATATTCCTCTTGCGAAATTCCTCAGCCATTCATGTGACCTCGTCCCAGAGTAAGCACTCAGGACATTTTGCTGTGAGTGACAGTCATTTCTTTGCACATCTGCACTCAACTCCAGAAAAGCATCCTCATGTAGAGAAAAATCATGACTTAGAATTCCAGCCGTACACTCCCAGCTCTGTGATTGGTAACCCTGTTACTTACCAAGCCAAGTAACTGGTAACCCTGCCACCTACCAAGTGTTGGGAGCCTCAAATGTTCAGAGCCTCAGTTTCCTAATCTCTTAAAGACAGGAGCAACGTAAATCAATACAGCCATTAAGGAAGACGGTATAGAGGTTCCTCAAAAAAATTATGTAGAACGACCTTAGGATCCAGCAATACCACTTCTGGGTGTGTACCCAAAAGAACTAAAAGTGGGGTCTTAAAGAGATATTTTTACACCTGTGTTCACAGCAGCATTATTCACAATACCCAAAAAGTGGAAGCAACCCAGGTGCCTATCAATGGATGAACAGATAAAGAAAATGTGGTAAACATATACAATGGAACATTATTTAGTCTTCAAAAAAGAAGAAAATCCTGTCATATGAGACAATATGAATGAGCCTGGAGGACATTATATTAAGTGAAATAAGCTAGGCACAGAAAGACAAATACTGTATGATCTCACTTATATGTAGAATCTAAAAAAGTCAAACTCATAGAGGAGAGAGCAGACTGGTGCTTACCAGGGAGGCTGCAGAGAGAAGCTAGGGCAAGAAGGGATTGAGGAAATGTTGGTTAAAAGATACAAAATTCCAGTTAGATAGAAGGAATTAGTTAAAGAGATCCACTGTGCAACATAGTGACTATAGTTAATAACTACGTACTGTAAAGTTGAAAACTGCAGAGATTTTAAATGTTCTTACAAAAAATAAGCATGTGAATAAATGGATATGTTAATTACTAATTTTAGCTATTCCACCATCTATACATATACATATGATACATTATAAATATACAACATTTTTTTATTTAAAAATTAATTTTAAAAAGTTGTTTGTATTTTAAAGAGCAGCCAATGCCAACCGTGCCCCACAGGGCTGTTACAAGAATTAAATGAGTGTACTTGTCAGTTTTCACACTGCTATAAAGACTGGGTAATTTATAAAGGAAAGAGATTTAATAGACTCACAGTTCAGCATGGCTGGGGAGTCCTCAAGAAACTTACAATCATGGCAAAAGGGGAAGGGGAAGCAAGGACCTTCTTCATATGGTGGCAGGGGAGAGGAGAGAAAGGCTGCAAAGGGGAGCTTCCAAACACTTTTAAAACTGGCCAGGCGTGGTGGCTCATGTCTGTAATCCCGGGACTTTGGGGAAGTTGAGGCGGGTGGATCACCTGAGGACAGAAGTTTGACACCAGCCAGACCAACATTTTGTATTCTCTGCTAAAAATACAAAAATTAGCCAGGCGTGGTAGCCAGCACCTGTAATCCAGCTACTAGGGAGGCTGAGGCAGGAGAGTCACTCAAACCTAGGAAGTGGAGGTTGTAGTGAGCTGATATTGAGCCATTGCACTCCAGCCTGGGCAACAGAGCAAGACTGTCTCAAAAACAAATACAAAAACAAAAACCACTGGTTCTTGTTAGAACTCCTTTACTAACATGAGAACAGCATGGGGAAAACCGCCCCCATGATCCAGTCACCTCTCACCAGGTCCCTCCCTTGACATGTGGGGATTACAAATGAAGATGAGATTTGGGTGAGGATATAGAATGAAACCATAACAGTGAGATAACAATGAAAGTGCATTGCATAACAGTCCCTGGCACACTGTAGAAGTTTAATAAATGTTAATTTTCTCCTCTCCTTAGGCTTTGAACACTCTAGGAGAGAAGCCGTATTATTATTCATTTTTTAATTACCCTAAGTGTCAAAAACACTATCTTGTATCTTGTAATTGTTCAAAAATATGTAACTGCTCAAAAATATTGTTGTTAACCTATTCACTAGAAATATGAGGGGCTTGACAGCAAGGGAGAGGGCAGGGAAGGATGAGCCCAGAACCTTTTGGGGAAGTGGGGATGGGCTGGGAAGAGACAAGGGAGGCAAGAAGTACAGAGAAATGGTGCTGCCTACGTCCAAGGTCCCCAGAAGAGCTTGGAGGGCTCCTCTGGCATTTCCCTCCCTCAGGCCTTCTTACCTCCACTGGGCGCACACTTACTAGGGCTTACTCTTTAATTCTGGCTGTGGCTCAGCTGGACACCAGGGTCCTGGGACACCAACCGCCTTCTGGGTGGCAATAATGACAGCAGCAGCTATTTCAACTGCAGCTGCTAACGGTATTTCCATTTACTTAATCCCATAGGGCAGAAGTTGGCAATAGTATCCAGCCTCAGAAAAAAAAATGCTCAACTAGGAAAGCTGGGCTTAAGGAGTTTACTACAGAAATGGCAAATACCCCACAATTTCTGACCTTTTTCATCTACTAGGTTATCTATCAGCTAAACCCCACCTAAAACCTAAAGTGTTTGAGATCTGCCAAGAAGCTTCACTTTCATTTTGCCCATAGGTCATGTGTTAATGAACTCTTTTTTTCTTTCATTTTTGCTCCTCATCTGTAATCTAAAAACCACGGAGTCATGGAATGGGAAAAGCCTAGAGCCCCACTGGCTCTAGTTACTTCTCTTTTCAAAAAACCATAGATCTAAGGCAAACTCAAAAAGTCAGCTACGAGGAAACGCAGACTTACAAAATCGATTTGTTCCAAACCGGTGTGCTCTGGGGGCCTGGCCCCTCTGGGAACCCAGGGCTCAGGCTCCCATGCCAGGTGTTTGTCACTTGGCAGCCTCCTTGGACACGTCAGAGTCAGGGAGCTGGACTTCTCTAAAGAAGTCCACTCCATCTATGGGCAGAATGGATAGCAGAGGTGCTCCGCCCTTAGCAAACCGCTCAGCCTGTTTCCTCCTAGTCTGAGATTCTCAGTAGGTTTAGGTGAGAGGTAGGATGGAGGGAGGTTTTATCAGAATCACAGCATCTGCACTATATAGTTTGAAAGATGTAACATAAAGCTGCTGCTTTACTACCAGCTGCCATATTTCTTTTTCTTGAACATTTCTAATAAATCTAAAGGAGAATGTTCTATTGAGCGCAAAATGGCCTGAGGTTCCAAGAGGTAGGAGAGCTGCTGCTGACTTCAATTTCTCCCTATAGCTGAAGATGAGCTCTTGAAGCCTGCAGCTCCCAAATCCGGGATCTCTCTTGACGTGGCATCATATACATCTGTGTGTACCTGTCTTTTTTCCTTCGTGGGACCAGCTCTCTGCAGATCCAACGACAAGCTTCTGGTTATCTATGAATCTTTTGATACACCTCCTTACTTGTAGTCATTGAATAAATGCTTTTTAAATAAATAAACACAGGTACCTCCTATGCAATCAGTACAGCACCCACAGAACAGATACACTCAACAAAAAGACTGAATGAAACACACACGATGAAATGTTCAGGGTTTTTCTCTAAGGAGAGACAGCGCGATTTCATCTTTTCTTTTCCTAGTCTATCCTAAATTAATATACTTAGCACTACTTTTTAAAGTAATAAAAGATCCTTTATTTTTAAAAGAAAGACACCCCAGTTGATCACAGCAGAGGGAAAAAAAATGCAGCCAGTTTTTACTTCGGCAAGGTTTAGGGGATTCATCATTTTCGCTGCCGATATTCTAACTAAAAAAAGCCAACCAAACAGCCCAGAGAAAGAGGCAACTTTCTGAGGCAGGCATTCAACAACTTCAAAGTCTCGACCAAGTTTAGCAAATAAGTTTCGTTTCATGGCAACACCGGAATGCCCACCGCGTGCCCCCTGCCGGGCGGGGCTCGGAAACTGGCCACTGCGGTCGCACCCTCGGGTTGGGGACGCACCTCAGCGAAACATACCCCGCAGCAACTCCGGAACCGCGCAGGCGCGCCCTCGTTCGGGGGGGCGGGGGGAAACATACCAGAACGCGCATGCGCCGCGCCGCGCCGCGCCCGCCCACCAGACCTCCACGCCACATTCTTCGAAAACCAAGGCGTGAAAGGCTGCAACTGCGCCTGCGGGTAGAGAAGCCGGCTGGGCGGGGGCGGAGCCGGAGGAGGGGGTGGAGGTGCGCGTGCGCGGTGATCCCACCGGCAGGAAGCCGGGCGTGCGGAGGCGGGGTCGCTCGGCGGCGGGGGGCGGGGCTCTCCGGGCCGCCGCCGCCGCCGCGGCGCATTGTGCAGCAGGCGGGCCCCGCGCGGCAGGGCCCTGGACCGGCGCGGCTCCCTGGGATGGTGAGCAAGGCGCTACTGCGCCTCGTGTCTGCCGTCAACCGCAGGAGGATGAAGCTGCTGCTGGGCATCGCCTTGCTCGCCTACGTCGCCTGTGAGTGCGCGCCCGCGGCCGACTGGGGAGCCCCATTCATTCCCTGGTGCCTTGGTGGGCCGGGTGGCGGCGGTGCGGGGCCCTGGGGCGGCCCTGCAGCCCGCGTTGCTCCCTGCCCTGGTGGGACCGGCGCTTTCTGCTCCCATCCCTTTCCACTCTTGCAGCAAATCGGTGGGCCAACTTGGGCGCACACCCCCGACCGCTTAGGCCCGAGCTCGGACTTCGGGCTCAGGGGCCCCTAGTCGTCCTCGGGCGGCCCCCGGTCCCTGCCTCCTGCTCGGGCGCGAGGGACTCGGCGGCGGCACTGTTGTCCACGTCGCGCTGGCAGCCGGCGAGGGTCACTGTCGCCGACACCGGAGCGTGCCGCGCGGGGACACCCTTGGGGGCACCCGCGGTCGCGCCGCGGCGTTGCTTAAGTCGGATAAAAATACTGTGGCGGTTGGCAGAGTCCCCGCTCCGACTGTTTGCTCCTCGGGAAAATTACTCAGCGTTTAACTCTTGGGGAGCCAAGTGTGGGCGCCCCCCGGCCCGCGGCTGTGCCCAGGTGTCTGGGCGCTGGGGCACCCCCATTCCAGGTGTTTTCCCCGGGGCTGGGCTGCCGGGCCCAGCAGGCAGGCAGCTCAGTGGCCGAGCGGGGCGTGCCCGCGGCTTCGCTGTGTGCGGGTCTCGTTTTTGTCATCACTCACAGCGTGCTGCCTGGAGACAGGGCAGAAGGGGCACTTCGCAGGCAGGTGGTGGACCCTCTGCATATTAGGGAAGTCAGAAACTGTCGTTTTTAAGATCTGTTCGTTGGGAATACGTTTTAATTGCTGCTATTAACACATTACCAAGTACCAAATTTGGACTAGAAATAGCTTCCAGTGTGAGCTGAGTTTGAATGCTAACCACCCAGACACACACTGAAATGAAACCACCTATAACCTGTTGAGTTACCAAGATCTGGTTCCCAAGGTAAATGGGGACTTCACTTGGCTGGAGTGACTTCAGTTGAACTCTAGGAAAGCAAGTAAGAGTAGATCCAGCCTGTCTGCTACAGCCCAGCTGTTCAGGAGGTGGAGCCAGAAAGCCCCAGCAGGACTCCCGGTTGCTAGCGGAGGTTTCAGGCCCCAATTGGGTGTTAGATGTGAGTACTTTTGCAAGGGAGGAAGAACTAGTCTGAAGTGTGTGTGGTCAATCTTGAGTAAGAAAGCTGAGACCCAAGAGGAAAGAGCATTTAAAGTTGAATAACTATTATTATGGCAATAATAATACCTACATTTGTTGAGTGCTTAACTGTGTATGTGCAGTCATGATTCTTAGTGTCATTGTCTCAATCATTCAGCAACTCTGGGATATCGATGCTATAATGATTACTATTTTAGAGGTGAGAAAGTTAAGGCCAAGAGAGATTAGGAAGTTTATGGATGATCACACAGATAGTAAGAGATGGAGGGCCAAAATTTGAACCCTGAAAGACCTGGGAGCAGGAGCTAGGATGGGTGCTGACCCAGGTCTTTGGTCTGCAGTTTCAGTGTTTATTTTGGGGCATTCTAAAGTTAGACGTAAGGGTTTACAATGAATAAAGTAGGGGATTTATAGAGCCACGCAAAGATTTTTTTTAAGCAGTCATTCGACAAGAAAATCTTACCGAGTCCTTACTGTTGTTGCTGAACATGGCACCAGGGGACACCATGGGGTACAAAAACACCTGTTCTGTGCTGTGATAATACAGACCATGGATCACATAGTCTGGCACATTGGTTTTCATACTTGAGCATGCATTGGAATGACTTAAGGGGGGTTTTAAAAACACAGACTGCTTGTCTCCCACCTCAAGTTTCTGATTCAGTCGGTCTGGAATGTGGCCTGAGAATCTGCATTGCTAATAGGTTCTTCTGTATGCTGTTGCTGTAGCCTGACCCCACTTTGAGAACCACTGGCCAAGATGGTGAGGTGGGCATGAATTGGATAATCACCCAAATAAAGGTTAAATTACAGACTGGTCTGAGGGAAAGGAATGTTTGGGAACTGTGGCAGGAACTCCTGAGTGAGAGCAATCAGGGACTTTTGTTTTCTTGAGGAATCAAAAAGTGAGCTGAGAATCGAAGGTTTATGTAGGAGTTAACAGGGAAGTCATAGGAGGGAGTGTGTTCTAGGAGGAGCAGTGAGTGCAGAGGTCCTGCGGCAGCCAAGAGCAGGGAGTATTCTAGGAAGGCAAAGAAGGATAGTGTCGTAGGAGTGTGAAAATAGAAGTACAACCATGAGGCTGCCCAGATAGATGGGCCAGAGCAGGGAGGCAGACCTGGGGTGCAGCCCATGACTTGGATGATTTTAGCTATGAGGGGTTTAAGACAGCGTGGAGGCAGTGTGAACAAGGAGCAGATATGCTAAGTCTGAGCCACTCTGCAGGGAAAAATGTTACAGGGCTTGTGACTGATACTTGTGATTGATAACACACAAGGATGCTGAAAATGTAGTCCCTCGACAGTGATGCCTGTATTTTCTAATCTCTGCTTTTCCTGATTCATAATCTTACCCTCCCTGTTACAAGTAAAATCTCACCACTGTTTGAAAAAACTGTCCATACTTCCCAATTATACACACCTCAGTGTTAGCCAGTCTTAGTTGCAGAAATGCCCTCTCTGTTCCAGGAACAGAACTCAAGTTCTGTTAGCCTTTCTCCTTCTACCCCTTACGTCTTTCCCAGTCTTTGTTACCTACTCTGGCCCTGAGTCTTTTTCTTACTACCACATAACTCTTCTCCATGTCTTGGGGTTGACCATCTGCCACCTTGCATTGTACTTGAATTCTTTTCCATGCATCATACTTGAGTTTGTTTCCATTCATATGTTGGGTTTTTTTCCTCAATGAAATCCTGATTCTGAGGACAGGGATTGTGTTATGTGTTTCAGCTCTTGTAGCACTTATAGCAGTCTTAATGGCTCATTGAAAGAACTGTGACTACCCTTTGTACTGAATCAAAAATCAGGCCAACCTACTAGGTAGCTCCTGGGCAGACTTAGCTTGAATTACCTTTAATGTATTACTATTTTTTAACATGCATATAGTTTTAAAAGTTAAATAGCCTCTGCAGGGCCAAACAGTATCCCCTGCCACCATTTCCCTCTCCCCAGAAGCAGGCACTTCACTTCTTCTAGCTGATTATTTTGGTATTTATTTTTGTGTCTTTGAATCACTGGCCTGATTTTTCAATTGTACATATTACCTAGTGACTTTGTTCTTTGGGAGATGACTTCTTGTTCTCTTTGCCCCCGTACAGGCTCTCCACCCTCCTTATGTAGATGTGGTATAATCTCACAGAGACCAACATGCATTGTTTACAAGCATGACTGTGTAAATGCTGTTCCTAGTGAGTCATGTTGTATGTTACTTTTTGTTTTCTCCAGCGGGTTGGCTGGTGTTTCAATTTGCTTGCTTTCTACGTAGTATGACAGATCCAACTCCAGACTTTTCGCCAGTTGTCATGTCGTCCCCCACCATGTTCACAAGCATCAGGATAGCCCTCTGTCAGCACCCTTTCCTGAAGAAGGGCCCCAGAGCCTTCTACTGCAACTGGTGCGTGTACCTGGCGACCAGCTGCCAGCCTCACCACCTGCACGCATGTCATCCTGGACCTGCCCACTGCAGGGCTCCTGTTTCCTGACTTCCTCTTCCTGACTCCCTCCTGTTTCACTCCCTGGTTTGGGTGTGATAGAAGGTGAATTTTGAGACTTTACCCTTAAGTATATTTTCTACCTTCATGTCTGATAAATTGATAATGTAGAATTATAGAGAAAAAGTTCCTTGAGAATTTTTGAAGCATTGATCCAATCCTTTCTGGCTTCCAGTATTGTTGGAGAGTTTCAAGCCAGTCCTTCTCTTTCTGAAGATTGTAGAGTCTTTCTTTTGCCCCTGGTAGTCAGTGTTCACCACACATGTCCAGCCCTCTGACCCCCAGGCTCTTCGTAGGACTGCCCTCTCTTCCTCACTCCCTGAGCTTGATGGCCTGACATGGTTGTTGTGCCAGTGGCCTGCTTGGGAGCTGAACAGAAGTGCTACGTCCAATTCTGGGCCTGCACTTATCTGCGAGTGTTAAGTTGCCACCAGAGTTTCCTTTCTTCTAGTTTGGTTCTGAATTCAGCTTGACAATGATTCGCTCAGCTTGCAGAGCCTCTTTCCACCCACCCCATGACCCTGTTTGATTGAAATAAACTTAAAGAATAAATCTTTGTTGTTTTAAGCCTCTGAGGGCTTTTGGGCTACTCATTGCTGCAGTTTAACAGTGCCTGCCCTGACTGATACATCCAACATCCATGGTGTTCTGAGAGCCACAGTGCTGGGCCTTGGTGTATTTTATCCAGCATATTGGGCATTTTTGTGCCCTGGCAATCCAGAAACACTTAATTCTTCAGTTCTGGGAATTTTCTTGAATTGTTCTTTGGTGATTTTCTCCCCTCACATTTTTTCTATTTTATCTCTTTCTGGAATTACGACTATTCTGTTAATAGGATTGCCTGGACCAATCCTCTTATTTCCTGTTTTCTGCCATTTTAAAGTTGTTTTGCTTTTGGGAAACCTCCTTATTTTCATATTTATACTCTTCTAGTGATTTTTTTTGCACTTTATTTTTGCCATACTTTTTCATGTACAAGAATTCTTTTTTGTTCTGTGAACTTTTATTAAAAACTAAAACATGGTCTTCATTTCATGGTATATTCTCTTGATTTTCACAAATTTTGTTTCTTTTCTCCTCACTGAATGATCTCTTTCCTCTAAGCTGTCTTCTCATTTCTGTGTGAAGCTCTCCTCAGATGGCTTGCTCGTGTTTAAGAGTGGGGGACTCAGTGGGGATGGACGGTGCCTGCTGTGAGCTGAACCTTTCCTTGTTGGAGTCTTCTGACCTCAGTGCTGCAGGTCAGTCCTCCTGGGCTCTGTCACAAGACTCTCCCTGGTCCCTGCAAGAAGGGAATGCTTGGCTACCTGCATCTTGGAGCCCGGTGATGGGGAGGTGCAGAGCTGCAGCCTAATCAGTAACCTGATTGTCCTGGGGGATGTGGGCTCCCCTTTCAGAGACCCTGATTCCACTCTTTGCCGAGAATGGAGCCACCTGTCTTCTGGCAGGGCAGGACAGAAGCTGGAAGTTGTCCTGTTTCTTAGACATCTTTGAAATCAGACGTCCTGTTTCTGCTGCCTCCCCACCCATTGCAGATTCGCCAGGCCTGGCCAGTTCTTGACCCTGTCTAGGTATAAGTGGGCTGTTCCACTGCCCGCCGTGTCTGTGCCTTCTCCATGCCCCCACATTCACCCATCTTCTTTCCCCCATCCAGCAGCATTTTGGTGCTTGTTCTCCCTTCCCCTTCTCCCTATCCATGTGGATTGATTTCTTATACAACAAGAACAAAAAAGAAATCAGGGAGGAGGGACATGGAGGGAGAGGCAGGGAGGAAAATAGATTGCCTGTATTCAAGAAAAGAAAAGAAATCAAAAGACAAAAGACATTTTCTGATATTTTAGTGGGGTTTAGGAACCATTATCTTTTCACCTTTAGACTTTGAAAATCAGAGTTAAGACTGGGTGTGGTGGCTCACGCCTGTAATCCCAGCATTTTGGGAGGCCAAGGCAGGTGGATCACCTGAGATCAGGAGTTCAAGACCCAGCCTGGTCAACATAGTAAAACCCCATCTCTACTAGAAATACAAAGGCAGAAGTTGCAGTGAGCCAAGATCGTGCCATTGTACTTCAGCCTGGGCAACAAAAGTGAAACTCCCTTTCAAAAAAAAAGGAAATTCGAGTTGTGACATCTAGTAACATTTATGTAATTTTGGTGTATCAAGGATTTTGTTGTAGTGGCATTTTAGTTGTGGTACCTTTCTTTCCTGTCAGTGTTACTTAAAAAGAAAAGAGATAAAGCCTGAAAACCATATAAAAGAGTGTTTTATGCCTTAGCTTTGTGTTTATGGTAACAGACTTCAAACTTCTCTGAGGTTCTTTGGTTATAGTATAGTTTTGTCCTTAATGTAATCAGCTCCTGCATGATTGGGAATTGCCCTCATAAATTCATTTGGAATCCAATTGTTGGCCTCTGCCTTGGAGGATGTGCAGCAAGTTAGATATCACTGTGATGCCAGAGGGCCCTGGGGGGAAGCAGACAGCTAAAGGCAAACAAGCTAGTACTGGTGGCGTTCCCAGACTGACCTGAGCATGAGATAAACTTGGGCTTGTCAAATGCAAGTTACTGGGATCCTCCTAGGCCTATAGGAGCCTGGGGGTTGAAGGCACAACCTGGAAATTGTGAATTTTCAACATTTTCAAAATATCTATGCGGATTTTCTGTCTTTACTAAAAGAATAATTTAAGGAACACCCAAATACTCTCTGCCCAGATTTACCAGTTGTCTACATTTTTTCCACATTTGTCTTTCTCTCACTCATTTTGTATATATCTTATATATACTTTTTTTGTTGAAATATTTGAAAGGTGCAGACATAACAGTACTTCATTTTCAAGTACTTTAGATATATCTCCATATAATAAAGGTATTAATCTATATAATCTCATGACCATTATAATGCCCTAAAGAAGAAAATAATATCATCTAAGATGTAGTCTGTATTTAAATTTTCCCCCATTCTACCATATATGACTTTCATAGCCTTTCTGAGATTTTTTTTTTTGCTTCTGTTTTTTTGACATGGGGTTTCAATCTGTTGACCAGGCTAGAATGCAGTGGCATAATCTTAGCTCACTGCAGCCTTGAAATCCTGGGCTCAAGTGATCCTCCTGCCTCAGGCTCCTGAGTAGCTGGGACTACAGGTATGTGCCACCATGCCCAGCTAATTAAAAACATTTTTTTGGTTTAGTTTAAAATCTAGGATCCAGTTAAGATTTACGTGTTGCATTTGGTTTTATGTCTCTAAATTTCTGGAGCCATAATAGCCTGATTTTTTTTTTTTGTTTGATTGTTGATCATGACATTAACCTATATATGTGTGTGTGTGCATGCGTGTATATATATATTTATGTGTATACATGTATATACATATATATATATATATATGTATGTATGTATACATAGAAAAGCCCAAGTTGTCCTGTAAATGTCCTACATTCTGGGTTTACCTGATTGTTTCCTTATGATCAAGTCCAGTTAAACATTTTTATAACAATTCAGGAACACGTAGTGTCTGGGCTGGTCCCACTTGACCCCTGGAAGGAATGACCTCTATGTTTCTTCATTTTAAAAGTACATTTTTGCAGTATGCAATCTGTGGAGTGATTCTTAGAGCCTGTGCTAATTCTAGCCAGTGCATTTCATGTCCATTGGCAATCCTTGCCTGGACTAGTTCTTATGTTGGGGATTGCAATTAGTGATTTTCTAATTTTGTAAATCTTTTACTATTTATTAACTGGTGTTGTTTTGAAAAGAACTTTTCCTCCCTTTTTCTTCTCTTACTCTATTAGTTTCCTGTGGCTGCTATAACAAATTACCCCAAATTAGGTGGCTTTGAAACAAGAGAAGTTTTTTTACTTTTCAGTCTGGTGGCTAGAAGTCTGAAATCAAGGTGTTGGCATGGCTGAGCTGCCTCAGAAGGCCTCTTTGTGGCTCCAGGGTTTCTTGTCTTTTGCCTGCACTGTTCCAGCCTTTGTGGTGGCATGACCTCCTCCTCTTCTGCCTTGTGAATCTCTCCTGGGTGTTTCTTATAAGAACATTGTCACTAGATTTAGAGCCTAATTGGATAATCTTGTCTTAAGATCTTTAATTACATCTGCAAAGACCTTTTTGCCAGGTAAGATAACAATCACAAAATCTAAGAATTGGGATGTGGACATATTTTTGGGGACACCATTAAACTTATGGTGATTTTTTTTTTTTTTTTTTTTTTTTTTTGGTCACTGTGGACCCATAGCTTCTTTTCGTCTTTGAGCACTTCCTTGATATCAGGCTGTTTCAGGCTCATCCTGTTCTTTTCTTGCCCCAAACTTGGAATCAGCCATCTCTCCAAGGAGCCAGAATTGAGTGGAATCATTGACCACCTGCTTGGTGTCTAGGGATTGGGAGAATTGGTTGGTAATATGGGAAAAGCACACACATGTGGCATCAGAAGTGTTCTGTGGGTAGAAACAGGGTTTAGGACTTGGGCATCTTTATTTTCAACAGTTTTCCCATTTTCCACCATAGTTCCTAAGAAAATGGACAAGGTAAAGTGGTCAAGGTAAAGTGCTGAGTACCATGAGAGAAACGAGACCTGGGACTTGAAGAGAACAGGATATCCTTAAGACCCAGGGCATTGAGTTGGCATTTAGCAGAGGGATACAGTTTGGGCAGTAGAGTTAAAGGTGAAAGTGATGGAATGAGCAGAGGCCGGAGTGGCACAGTGCCAGGAGCAGGAATCTTTGTGGCTTATAAAGGCAGAATATGGAAGTCTGACCTGACATAAACTTGATTTAATGAGATGAGTAAGCCTTCCACAAGAATTTTTGCAGCATGAGAGAGATTTTGATGAACATGCCTGAAGTCTTTAGATATTAGGGCAGGGCAAAGTGTAATCAGTTTTGCATTTTGGGGTTGGCAGTGTGGTCTGAAATGTGCTTTGTGATATGCGTCTCTCCTGTGCTGCCTACCTTTTGTAGCTATGTGGCTGGATTCTGGTCCTGGTATGTGATAGGTATGGTACTTATGTACAGGCCAGTGCTGTGATCTGAATGTTTGTGTTCCCTGGAATTCGTATGTTGGAACCTAATTCCTGAAGTGATGGCATTAAGAGGTGGGGTACTTGGGAGGTAATTAGGTCAGGGGACGGAGCCCTCATGTGTGGGATTAGTGTCTTTGTAAAAGAGGCCTGAGGGAGTCCATTCCTCCCTTCCACCATGTGAGTATACAGCAAAAAGACACCGTCTGTGAACCAGGAAGTGATCCCTCACCGCCAGTGCCTTGATCTTGGACTTACCAGCCTTCAGAACTGTGAGAAACAAATTCCTGTTTATCAGCCACCTAGTGTGTAGTATATTTGTGATAGCAGCCTGAACACAGACTAAGACAGCTGAGAAGTCAAGAACGTATCTGATGTGAAGTTTGGAGAGCTTTCACAAATAGATGTGGAATAAGTGAGGCTAGTTACCAGATTCTCCATGTATACTGAACCCACATTAATACCTACTGCAAATTTCTTGTCTTGCTTTTTTTCTTACAAATGTGATGGGTCCTAGGAGTTAACTGAAGGGTAAATGTGGGGAGGAGTGATTCAGGGTCAGCCCATTTCTTTTCCTTTTTATTTATTTTTTCTGAGATGGAGTCTCGCTTTGTTGCCCAGGCTGTAGTGCAATGGTATGATTTTGGCTCACTGCAACCTCTGCCTCCGGGTTCAAGCGATTCTGCTGCCTCAGCCTCCCAAGTAGCTGGGATTACAAATGTATTCCTCCATGCCAGGCGAATTTTTGTATTTTTAGTAGAGATAGAGTTTCACCATGTTGGCCAGACTGGTCTCGAACTCCTGACCTCAGGTGATCCACCCGCCTGGGCCTCCCAAAGTGCTGGGATTACAGGCATGAGCCACTGTGCCTGGCCAGGTCATCCCTTTTCTGAATGAAGTGGTCTTACCCTGATTCAGCTTATCCTGTTGCTTGGGGAAAGCTATCTAACCTTCTGTTTCTCTTTTTTTCCACTTGTAAAATGAAAATATTGTTTTATTTTACCTTGTAGGTAAAAATAATTTGTTTTAAATACTGTGAGGAATTGAAGGGATTTCTCTAAAGAGATGATAGCTTCACTTGATGAGCCCCAAGGGAAATAAAGGTGTTGTAAAGCAACCTGTAACAAGGAGGGACTCTTTCCAGGCAAGCAGGGCAGTGACGACCAGCAAGTGGGAACTTTTCCTCGAGGGGCCCGAGGGTTTCCTCATCACCCTGCATTTAGAAGAGCAAAGAGTGAATTTGGAGATAATCCATCAGTTCCTTTTTGGCTAAGCTTTTTAGAGTTGCTGTAACCAAAATAAATAATTGAAGTAGAGCAACAGCAGAAAACATTTGAACTTCAAAGCAGTCTTTTTCAGAAGGAGTCTGGATGTGCTAAAAAAGGAAAACAATTTTGTTAGGGTGGTGAGATTTTGGAATGTTATTCTTAGTATCTTTGAATATTTTTATAGTATTTTTAGAAATTGAAAGCAAAGCATGCTGTTCTAAGTTAGAATTTGGTTGAACGTATATACTGTGGGTGACCTTGCTTTTTTTTTTTTTTAAGATGCCAGCAGGCAGCTGGGGTTTATCAGCAACAGAACATTGGTGGTATAGGATGGCTCAGTTGT
Source organism: Aotus nancymaae (assembly GCF_030222135.1). Classification (NCBI taxonomy): domain Eukaryota; kingdom Metazoa; phylum Chordata; class Mammalia; order Primates; family Aotidae; genus Aotus; species Aotus nancymaae. The sequence goes on along the minus strand of NW_026988570.1, from coordinate 3,505,613 downwards.
AACCAAGGGAAAGAACCAAGTTATTCTGACATCCATCAAGGGGGCTGGGGCTAGTGGTGGCTCTGGTGGAAATGGCCATTCGTTGTGAATAATGTGTCCTTATAAACAGGGCTTCTCAGCAAAACTTGTATATTGCCAAATCAAGATCTTATTCTTTTTTCTCATTTTTTTTTTTTTTTGCTGTTCTGTAGAATTTAATTCTGATTCCCTGCTCCCTTACCCCAATGTATCCTAATTATTTAAAAGATAAAATTTCCATGCTGGGTTCTTAATACAATGAGAGGACCCCACTCCCCTGAAGGAGGCGTTCTCTGCCTTCCTTAGGCTTCACCTTGCCTCTGTTCGCACCCCACCCACCAGTGCAGATGCTCAAATACAGCCCTTACTTTGGGGAAGAGAAGTGGCATCCGACTATCCTGTGGCGAGGTGTGAAGAGGGGAGATGTTCTCTCCATTTCACAGATGGGGAAACTGAGGCACAAAGAATTAGTCCAGAGCACTGACAACCCTCTGGGTTGAGGTGCGGCTGCGGTGACTGAGGGTCATGCCTGTGGGTCCTGTGGTTTGCAAGTGGTCCTCCTAGACTCCTACCTCACTTTCTTTCCCGCTCTGCCCCTTTCAAATACAAAATGAAAAGGCTCAGTTAAAACAATTATTAAGATTTTTAAAACTCCCATTTGAAAATTACAAAATACAGGAGAAATAAGAAAACAAGGTGGTCAATGTAGAAAACTGAGAGAGAAGTGCAAAGAAGAGAAAAATCCGAATCCTCATATCTGCATATTAAATTGCCTTCCCATCCAGAAATAGCACGTAGCTTTTCTTTACCAAGCTTGCTCAATGCACCCCGAGGGCTGCATGCGGCCCAAAACGGCTTTGAATGCAGCCCAAGACAAATTCATAAACTTTCTTAAAACATTATTTTTTTTTTTTCTTTCTTTTTTTGCTCATTGGCTATTGTGAATGTTACATGTGGCCCAAGACAATTATCTTTCCACTGTGGCCTAAGGAAGCCAAAAGATTGGACACCCCTATTTAGACAGACCTTTCTTTTGGCCCTCAGAAAAGTTTTGTAATTTCTTTTGTGAAGTGTATTTCCATCAGGTTTCTCTTTAGCATTCATTCTACATCAAGATCAAGTATCAAATACATTACTAACAAAAGTTTTTAACAGTAAGCAATAAAATGAGCCCTGAAGTTATTATCTGTCTTTAAAAAAAATTTTCTCCTTTGCCTTTTGCATTAATCCTTAAGTTGTATACATTTTTCCCATCTTGTTCTTAACTTTGAGAAAGTGCCTTACTTTCTGAAAGAAATAATAGAGCTTTACATGTTATGTTGGGTCTTAGCATTAGCACTCCAGGGTTGCTTAGATCATAGTACTTCCTCCTAGAAGTTGTTGTGAGAAGTCTGAATTTACTTTTTCTTCTTATTATGGCCTTTTTTTTTTCAGACAGAATCTCACTCTGTTGTCCAAGCTGGAGTGCAGTGGTACCATATCGGCTCACTGCAACCTCCGCCTCCTGGGCTCAAGTGATTCTGGTGCCTCAGTCTCCCAAGTAGCTGGGACTACAGGCGCATTCCACCACTCCTGGCTAGTGTTTTGTATTTTAGTAGAGGCAGGGTTTCATCATGTTGCCTAGGGAAGTCTCGAACTCCTGAGCTCAGGCACTCCTCTCGCCTTGACCTCACCGAGTGCTGGGAATACAGGTGTGAGCCACTGCACCCTGACTGCCCCAGCTTTCTTTGCCTTAGACATTCAAAAAATAGATTATGAATGGTTATTCTCAAATCTAATCGGTGGTGCTCACTGGAGCCTGCTGAGAAGGGAGCGTGTGCAGGGAGCTGGGGCCTGTCAGCAGTTTTCAGAGAGGTGTCGGCACTCGGCAGTGAGGTTCCAGAGCCCTGCCAGGAGCCAGGGATGTGATTGGCAGAGGGGAGGAATAGTACAGGGCTGCTGCTGCTGGATGTGCCCGTAAGGAGGAGGGCCCTGATACCTCACTGGTGACGGGCATGGGAAGGATGAAACTCTAGTGACCTCTCCGCAGTCCACCTTGTGAGAGCCCCCATGAGCTAGGAGGGATTCCCCTTACTGGTTGCCCTCTTTTTCTTTAATAACTCTGTTCTCTCCATCAGCAAGCTAAGGAGATTTATTCATTTTATAACCTTAGGGAAGTATATTTCATTTTCTGTTGTTATTATTTGAGATAAAATATTGTCACATTTCCTTAGGTGGAGCCTACATCTCTTTAAGTAGAAAAGGGCAAAAGAAACAGCAAGGCAACATTTTCTACCGTGCCACACCAGGCCTCGTTGGTATTTTTCGAAGTTGAGAGGAGAGGAGGAAGGAGAGTCCACTTTATCATTTGATATTTGTCTGTAGTAATTTACAGGATCAAAGTCCATTTTTGCTTTCTGGAGATCAGAAGTGGTCTGGAATTTTTCTTCCTATTTCTTTCTCCCTATTCTGTTCCCCAAATTTGATGCTATCCTCTGGTATTTCAGATGAAGAGATGTTTGAATGTGCACTTGTTAAACAGTGACACTGGACTAGAGCCTTGAGTGATATGTGTGAGTGCAACATGTTTGCAAGTACCTGATTTTCCCAGGTGGAGATTTGCAGACAGTGTATCTTATTTCCAGCTCTAAGAATTAGTCACGTAACTGTTTCTGAAGTAGTTACTGCAGCTAGCTTTCTCTGTGTAGTATTGTTGTGGCCAAGTGCTAAGTTGAGGTGGAGAACCTGGGAAAGTACTTGGTGGTTAAGGTGGTTTATAATTTGGATAGTGAGATGCAAAGGTCATTGATATTTTACATACCTTTCTGGGGCTTAGTTTTAATTCATAATTTTAACAAACAGTCTGGAAGCCTATGGAAAGCATTGCTCCCTTCCAGCTGATCCCGTTCACCTTCCCGTGGGTTACTACTTGTTTCCTTTGCATCGTATGTTTGTAGAATGTCTTAGGTGCTTTTAAAATGTAAATGGTTTTATGTGTTGATTTTTTGTGTGTGTGTGCTTTGCTTTTTTACTTTAGATATGAAGGAACTTTTTCAGTGCAGAGATCTAGCTCATAAATCTGTGGTTGCACAGAACTCATTGGTAGATTTATATACCGTAGTGTGTTCTCATTTAAGCAAAAAGGAGGCTTTGCATGAGTGGGGGCTTCTAGTGGAAAATCCTATTCCTTCAAACTGTTGTTCTTACAGCCTTCTTGAATAAGAGTGAAACCCCTTAAGGATAGAATGCAATATTTAGAACTTTAAAGCTTTACCTTCAAGCCTGTCTTGGGATTTCAAGGTCAGTCATGTTAAACTTCTCATTGAAATCTTGTAATCTGTAATGCTGAACTTGCAGAGTAATGTAGAGAATGAATCATACAGAAACCTTGTCTTCATTGTGAAGTTGGAGACAGGAGCAGGCAGAAGACTCTGCAGTGGTACAAAGAAAGGGTCTGGGCGGGCATCTGAGAGGGAGTGAGGCCACATAGGGTCAGGAAAGATGACAGAGCCACAGACCAGGAGAAGTGCAGGGCAGGGCCTTTGTGCAGAGGCTCAGGGAAGGGCCAGGGTTTGAAGTCTGAGCAAGAGTGGGGGTTTAGGGGTGGGGTGGGGGAGACTGTGGAAGTCTCATCACAAAGGGTCCCTTGGGCATCCTGTCCAGGAACATAGGCAGGGAGCCCTGGGATTGGCCTGGGCTTGGAGAGAGTGCCCCACTTGTGCCTGATGAGTCACAGAGCCACAGAGGGAGACTGGGCTCCTCAGGAGGAGGAGAGAGCCGGACACCAGTGAACATGCCAGGCTTTGGTGCATAGAGCAAAGGTAACGTGAAGCCCTGCTCCCAAGCTGTGCCCAGTCCAGTCCACAGGGACCTGGTGCTGAGCGAGCTTAATTGGCACTACCCTGCTGTCCTTTAGAGAAAAGGCCCATTAGTTATCAGGTGCTGATTATTTCCTAGTAAGGAAGTACGAATGCGATGGAAGAAGCTGGAAGGCATTCTACGGTTCAGGAAAGCTGGGGAGCACTGGGTGTGGTGAGAACTACACTGCCCAGCTTGCAGCAGGTGATGGAGGAGTGGACATAGGTCCAGGGGCAAGGGGACTGGGAGTGGGGAGCAGCGCCAGGCATCCACTAGGATCCGGTAGGGTGTGCTCCATGGGCCCTACTCCACATGGAGTATTGTGAAAGAGGTTGTGGAACCGCTATATATACACACATGTACACACACATATATACACACATACATGCACACATATGCATACATATATACACATACATGTACACATACTTGTATATATACATACACGTAACTTGTATATATCTACACACGTGCACACACTTGTATGTATATGCACACACATACACACATACATTTACATATAGATCCACACACACACACTTTTTGCCTCATCCTTTTATGTTGTTTATTTCTGTTGTTATAATGAACATAATACAGTGGTACATATACATATATGTGGGGTGCATGCTCAAGACTGATAATTGAAAGCAGGTGATCAGAATGTTCTGGCGAACTCGGAAATCTTGAGCAGGAAAAAGACAAAGACTTTTTGGACAAACCATCTAAAGAAAGGAGAAGTGCCACATGGGGATGCGTAGACTGAAAGGCCCGGAAGTAGGTGACCTGGTGATGCAGTGGCCAGGGCCCCCATGCGGCAGGCACAGAGAAATGGGGGACACGTGGAAGAACACATTGCCAGCATCTACCAACCACTATGGAAGAGCAGTGAAGAGGGGGAAGGGGCAGCTAGAATTTAGTAGCGCCTGTGACGTGGGAGGTGTGTGCAGAGTGGTTCTTCTGGCGTTTGACTCTGTTTTTGTCTTACTAAAATGTGGAATTAAATTTAACTTAATTTATACTTTTGTATTAAAATAATGTGAAAGTATAGGAAGGCCATATTACCTGATGTCCTCAGACTTCTAAAATGTGGAATGTCTTAAGAGGAACTGAGCAATTGAGAACACAGGTGGGTGCCCATAGCAGGGGGTCTCAGATTTGGGCCACATCAGCATCACCTAGAGCTTTGCTAAGCCCAGATGGCCAAGACACACCTCAGAGTTTCTGCTTTGGGAGCTGCCCTACAGCTGTAATAACAAAATACCACAAACTGAGTGGCTTATAAACAACAGGTAGATTCAGTGTCTGGTGAGGGCTCACTTTATGAGGGCACTGACCCCATTCATGAGAGCTCTGCTGCCCCAACCCAGTCATCTCCCACAGTCCCCACCTCCTAATGCCAGTACATTGGGGGTTAGGATTTCAGCATGTGAATTTTAAGGAGATACAAATATTCAGACCATAACAAGAGCCGTGGGTGGGACCTGAGAATCCGTATTTCCAGCAAGTTCACAGATGAGCTGCTGGTACAGTTTGAGAAGACACTGCATAGCTCTGGTCTAAACAAGCATTTGTGCTATTCTCCATTAGAGGGTTCCCTGTGGAAGTGAGTTTCTTTTATCTAGATTTTTAAAACAAAGTAGTAAATTTTCTTGAGGTACGTAAGTAAATGGATTTGAATTTCTGGCTCTTGTGACTTACAAGTTTATAGGCTTTTAATTTATCATTTAATTTACAATTTGGGGGATTTTGCAGTATACTTTGAAAACCATGATATTGCCCTACCTGGACTACACAGAACAATTCAGCATCCTCTACAGACTTAGAAAAGATGTTTAGAAGTTTCTTCCTGTGAGTTGCAGAAATTAAAATAATACAAAAATATAGGAAGGTCATATTACCTGATGTCCCCAGACTTCTAAAATAAACAAATACATGCATGTATAAACAAATAAATACATACATTTAAAAATGCATGTAGCTAGGCCAGGCTCAGTGGCTCATGCCTATAATCCTGGCACTTTGGGAGGCTGAGGCAGGTAGATCACCTGAGGTCTGGAGTTCGAGACCAGCCTGGGCAACGTGATGAAACCCTGTCTTTGCTAAAAATACAAAAATTAGCCAGGTGTGGTAGCAGGTACCTATAATCCCAGCTACTAAGGAGGCTGAGACAGGAGAATTGCTTGAACCCAGGAGGTAGAGGTTGTAGTGAGGCAAGACCGTGCCACTGCATTCCAGCCTGAGTGACAGAGCAAGACTCTGTTTTGGGAAAAAAAAAAAAAAAAATGCATGTAGCTTTAAAAAGCAAAAACGTTGACCCTGCTTTATGTATTATCCTCTAAGTCTCCAAGTTGTCCTTTTCACTTAACGTTGGCATTGGCATTTTTTGTGTAAAGACTTTTTAAAGGTGCAGATATTCTGCAAAACCTACTGTGTCCTATACTTTAAAAAAAGTGACATCTTGGGGCAAAATTTTTCCCCCTGGAAATATTGGTAGGATTTTATTAGGTAAGTCTGTGGGAAGGTATGAGTCACAAACAAGGGTTTTATAGCCAGATTTCAGAGGCTGCCAGCTGGGGCTGCAGAGGGCTGCTCTCTTGCCTGCTTCTGAAGGCAAGAAATTGGAGTTATGCCTTCCTGGAGGGCCGAGAGCAGGGCGAGGACCACAGGGAGGTCTGACAAGCAAGTGCCCTCTGCTTTAGTTTTGGAACATGCTGGTTGCTAGAGCCTGCACAGGCACCCCAAATTGCCTTTTTATTTGGGCCACTTTTGATCCTGTGTAACCGCTTAGGATATGCGCAGGCATGGAAGGCTGAGGGCAACGGCAGAGGCTTCTCTAAGCTGGGCATGCTCCAGGGTTTAGGGCTAAGGCTTCTTCAGATTCAGGAGTAGGCATGGTTCCCCATTCAGCAACCATGATACTCCGGCGTATCATGATGCCTGATGTTTGAGCAGCTCATTCTTTTGGTGGGAACTAGCAACTGGGAAGCTCCCTCACCCCAGGAACACATCCCCCTTTCTTATTTGAGAATTAAACACAGAACAGTATCTTCTAGTTTGAACTTTCTGGTCAGCTTAAGCAAAACTTTGAATGCTTTTCTTCTTAGAAGAATGATGCATATTCTTACCTGCTTTAAGACAACATTTCAGTTGTGCCACCTCAGGGTTTATCCAAGGCAAGTCAAAGATTTGCCCTTTTGCAGAGTGCTAGGGTGATTGGAGTTCTTGGGAGGTGACTAAGGATGCTTCTTTCCTATGTACACTTGATGATTTGTTCAGATTGTGGGGGTGGTGGGAGGACTTCAACCAGGTGGAGAGCAGCTTGGGTTGGGGGTATCAGAATTTTCCGAGCACTTCAGATTTGGCGCTTGACTTCTACCCAGGCAGGCCAGTCCCAACGGACAGCTGTGTCTTTGACTGGAGGAGGGCGTAGATGTACTTGGTAGGGCATGCTGTGGGTGGGGAGGGATTTAGCCTATACTTGGCTTGATTTGAGGGCTGTGACCTGGGCATATGAGCATCAATAGATTAAAGGTGGTGACAGGTCTGGCTCTGTTTTGGTTCTGGTTATGTTTCACTGCTTAACCAACCACTTAGTGACAGAAAACAGTTACTGTTGTATTTATACCCACGGATTTGGTGGGTCAGGAATTTGAGATGGGGATGGCTCTTCTCTATTTCGTGATGCCTGAGACCACACCCAGGTTAGAGCATCCACTTGGGGGCGACTTCTTCACTGGCAGGTCTTGTCCTTGAGGACAGACTCAAGGCTTGGCTGTTGGAGTGCCCACAGGCAAGCTGTCCGGTCTCGGGTGGTCAGACTTCATGCATGGTGGTTCAGGACTCTGAGACCAGGTGTCCCAGCAAATGTGGCAGAAGCACTGGCCCTCTGTGACCATCTAAAGACTCATATAGTGTATTTTCTGCTCTTCCTTGTGGTCTAAGCAGCCCAAGTCCCCCAGGTTTAAAAGAAGATCACAGAGACACTCTTCCTGTCCCCCTATGCAAGGTGTGCCAAATAATTTTGGGACAGGCTTTGAAAGTGTCACTTTGGAGGCTCCCTTTGTGTATAATACACAAAGACTCCTCATAGCTTTATTGCAAGCACTTGGCAGACAAACTGTGTTATGGCTCAGATAAGGCTTTTCGGTACAGCTCACATGTTCAGAAAAGCTTGAGAGGAACAGCAAACAGTCCAGAATCAGAGTGCATGCAGCAGCATCATTCTGGAACTTTCTCTGCCAGTAATACTTTCAGTGTGCTTAAGGAGCCCTCTGTTTGCACAAGGTTTCCATTTTGAATACCTCTCTAAATTAAAGTGTTCCTGCTCTGAGCACTGGAAGGTTGGAAATCGCTATTCATTCGCCTGAAATGGGGGGCATCTTTCACATTCCAGGAGGCTTTGCTGCCCCCCTGAGGACTTCATGGATGTTGATGTCACTCAGTTTTTGTTTGAGCACATGCCATGTGGCCTCAAGGATGGAGGATTACCTTAGAGGATATGTTTGGAAATGAATAAGATGCCTTTCTTCCATGCAGATGGGAAGGACTCTGGCGCCTTTGACAGGTCACGCAGGCCTTGGACTGAGGCCTCACCTTTGGAAAGGTGGCCTGGGGTGGGTGGACACTAGCTATATGGCCTTGATTAAGTCACAGGACGCTTCTTGGTGTCTGTCTTCCACTGTGGGATGGTGGTGATACCATTACTTTGTGATTAGAACCAGCATAAAACGCCCAGGTTCTGTTTGCCTGTTAGACATCTTCCTGAGGGTTATTACAGGATGCCTTGAGCGGAGCATGTGCTTGTCTCAGCCTATCCTCCCCTGCCCCAGCTGTCTGCCTCTGGTGCTTTTGTCTTGTGACATCACTGTCCTCACCCCCAGGACCTATGGGCTCTGCCTTCTGCATTATTTACTCTCTGCCCACCTCCTCTCTCACCCATCTGTCTCTCACACCCGTGCTTCCAGGTTTGCTTGGGCTACAGCACCTCACTGTGCCTCATCATGCTCTGAACAGCTGTTTATTGCCTGCTGTCTGCAGCCCAGCTTTCTTGGAATAATATAAAAGGAAACACAGTGGTGACCACATTTGGTTCATGAACAGAATCTCCTTCCTCCATAAGAATCTCCTCCTCCATCCAGGAGTCATCCCACCTATGAGTATGTGGCCCACAGGCATCTTCATGCTGCTCCCCAGGACTTGGGTGACTGCAACCTTTACTTCTCCAGTGTGCATTATATATAGGTGGCTGCTGGCCATTTTCCTTCAAGGACAAGAACTCCCTGGACTGGAATCACCCTAGTGATTCTTACATCCCTTAGAGCAGAGGTTAGCAAACTGTGGCCCACAGGCCACATCCAGCCCACTGCTAGTTTTTGTAAGACCCAAGAGCTAGAAAGTTTTAACAATTTTTAAATGGTTGAAAAAAGTCAGAAGGAATACTACTTCACAGCACCTAAAAATTATATGAAATTCGAATTTCCGTTGAGCACAGCCATGCTTTTACAGATTGTCTTTGGCTGTGCTCACTCTCCAGTGGTAGAGTTGAATAGCTAGGACAGAGATGTCCCACAAAACCTGCAGTATTTACTATTCTGGCTCTTTTAATAGAGTTTTGTGGGTTTTTATTTTTTATTTTTTGAGACAGGTCTCACATTGTTGCCTAGGCTGGCATGCAGTGGTGCGATTATGGCTTACTGCAGCCTCGACCTCCTGGGCTCAAGCAATACTCCCACCTCAGCCTCCTGAGTATCTGGGACCACAGGTAAATGCCACTAGACCCAGCTAATTTTTGTATTTTTTGTAGAGATGGGATTTCACCATGTTGCTCAAGCTGGTCTCAAACTCCTGGGCTAAAGCAATCCACACTCGCATAGTGCTGGGATTACAGGTGTGAGCCCCCACACCCAGCCTGTAGTTTTCTGACTTCTGCCCTAGAGTAGCAATTCCCAGTCATTTGGGGGAGTTTTGTAGTCATTCTTTCAGCAAATATTTAGTGAGCACATATTATAGTCATAAGTACCCTAGATAATAGCACTGAACAAAACAAAACTGTTGCTATTGTGGAGCTTACATTTTTTTTTTTTATTGGGAGCAAACAGTCAATAAACATAGATATAGATAAATAGGTGTATTAGCTGGTGATAAGTGCTGTGAAGAAAAAGAAAGGCTAAGTGGGCTGTTGTTGGGGTGCTCTTACAGATAGATTGGTCAGAAGATCAGAAGATCTCTTTGATTAGGTAACTTTTGAGCTGAGACCTGGATAAACTGAGGGAAAGGAGGGAGAAAAGTGAAGAGGCATTTGAGAGAAGAGTAAGTGCAAAGGCCCTGAGGCAGGCAGGTGCGGCAAGTCTGAGGAATGAGGAGACAGATGCCCTGAGCCTGGACTATGAACATTCAGAGAGGTGAGCAATAGGTGGTAGTAGCAGGTCCCCAGATCTCTTAGGGTGGAGGTCCTCCTCTCTCGCCAGGGATCACAGTAACCTGGGGCACTTAAAAAATACAGCTGCTGGGAGGCCTCTGCAGAGATTCTGATTCAGCAGTTCTGACGCACAGACCTGTGGCCTGGAAGGTCCTGGATTTTATCGGTTGAGACTGGAGAATCAGATCCACACTGCTCCACCCCCGGCCCCATCTCTGTCAGTGTTGGGGCCTGCAGAGCCCTTTCAATGCTAAAAGGCACTGTGAATTACGAACCTTGGCTACTGGACCTCATGCATTGCTTGGCTCCTAGAAGGTACTCAAATAAATGTTTAAATTTTTAAAAAGAGACCTGCATTTGCCCTGTGACTGATGGCTTCTGTTACCGTTATTTTGGGACATGCCTTTTCTTTCTCAGTGCATGGTTCAGTCTAAAGGCCTAGGTCTCAATTAAGGGGGTAAGTTCTCCAGCATCTAGCCAGTGGTATTGCAGGAATGGGTGCACGCTGTCTCCCATAGTCTGAGGTGGACCCCGCCACTGTTTGTCAGCCAGCCAGGCCTTTAGGAAAGCTTCTTCACACCCTCTCTGGGTATCCTCCCTATACATGCTGCATTTCCATCACAGACCCAACATCGCCTACTGAACAGTAAAGCAATGTGTGTGGGGTCTTACTCGTGCATCCACAGGCACCGAGTTTGTTGAATGAATGGCGGATGGATGAACAAGGAAGGATTTTAGGAAACACTGGAAAAGGAGGGGAAAGCCTGCTTGAGGTCCCCGCAGCCGGGGGCTGCCTGATTTCACTGAGCATCCAGCAGGCTGCTTTGCATATGTCATACTGTAAAGAAGGGTGTGCCTTACGTACAGTGTTACATAGGTAGCATAGGGTAGGAGAGCAGTCGCTCCCTAAATCACACTTTCTTCCTGTGACTTAGTGTAAGTACAGTTTAAAATAGTGATTGGAATAGCTGAGAAAAACGTGCTAAAGCATACTGTAGCCTTTTAAAATGGACAGGTATAAAATGGAAATGGTGATTTTGCCTGATCCAGCCTTATAACATTACTTGAAAAAGGGCCATTGAAATTGCTACCCAGATCTGGATTCCTGGTGAAGAATCTGTACTTTCTGTGTGGCTTGGCATTTGGGGACTCAGGCTGTATCCCTGTTCTAAAACAAATGTGCCTCTTAAAATTCCGGGCCTTTATGGATTCTGAACTGGTGGTTTTTTGTTCGTTTGGGGTCTTGAATTCATTGGAGGACTTTTCAGACCTGTGAACACAAAATTTCACATGTGCTTGCAAGGTATTTTTTCCCTCTAGTTTCCCTGAAACCCATTCAGGGATCCATGGAGACCCACAGACTTCAGATTGGGAGACTGTGTTCTAAAAGGATTGATCTCATGATAGCTGATGACTATTTAAGGAACCGAGTTAGACTCATAGAGATTATGAAAATGTTGGGTTAGTGTTTTGATTTTTTTCTTTGTTGGAAAAGGATACTCATTTTAATCATACCCTTTAAAAAACCCAGTTTTTCACTCTAAATGAAAATTTGTATGAGTTAGATTTTCTTGAACTGGGTTTCCCTGCATAGCTCGAAATCTGGATACCGACATAATGAGAACTATGAAGCTGATATGCCACAGTTTACATGCAAAGTATTTTTAAAATTTACATTAAAAATTAGAATAAATTAAAATATCTTGAAAGCTGTGTAAGGGAATTCAGTTTTTAAGCCCTTTGTCAATAACTGAATAATTATCTTTCTTAAAATACTTTTCTTGATACTGATTCCTGGTACTATATAAATGGGTTTAATTCAGTTCAGATATTTGTAGAGTACATCTATTAGTAATGCCCAGCTGTCTATTTGAAGCACTGTAAGGTGGGTCAAAATAACTAAAGCAGGTTGCAAAAACTTAAAAGCAACATTAATTTTAAAGCAGTGTTTAACTTTTAAGGCCTATGCCCTGCAACCTCCTGGGCTACTCTACACAGAACTACGCAAAACTACGGCTCCTTAATTGTTGGAAATTGCTTGTGTCTTTCCGTTTGGAATGTGTGAAGCAATGTGGGGGTTTGTCCTGCTTGCTGTGTGTGTCTGTTCTTTGGTCTGGGCTGGATATTGAATTCTCTCTGGAACAAAGCAGGTAGAGCTTTTGATAATTTGAAAGAAGGCCAGAACACTTGACATAAAAACATTGTAAAGATTAATTGGTTATAGCGCATCTGAAGATAAAAGTAGTAAGCAAGGGATAAACGTGGTAAGAAAAGGGAAAAATTCCTTGGCCTGCATTCAACCAATTTTAGTGCTTGGACCATGTATGCCTGGTGTAGCAAATGTAAATATGAAAACACCTCGTATTTCAGAGAAACCTATCTGTAAAGTACCAACTAGACCAAAACATATAGCAGGCCTTGGCCACACAGCAGGGCCACCAGTGTCTCCTGGAGCAGGAGGGAAGGTTGAAGATGCTTTCTGGAGAATAAAATGCTCAAATGAGGCTTGGAGGTGCAAGTGCCCAGGATACCACCTGTAGGCAGAGCTGGAGGGTTGGGGACAGCAAGTGGTTTAGGGAGAGTGGAGAGTCCCATGCAGGAGGCTGCTTGTAGGGGGCTGCTCTGGAGGTCTGAGTGGGGAAGGAAGGGATTCAGGAAGCCCTTCTTTGCAAGGTGAATCAGAAAGTGCAGTCGGGGAGGAGAGGGCACGTCTCCAGTTGCATCTCTAGCCTCCAGGGGCAGTGGAAGAGGTCTAACCCACAGAAGTGGATCTGGTCCATATCTGCTTACATCCATTCTTATCCATTTATGAAGGGTGGTAAAGCTGTGGCTGTAGCTTAGGCATCACTCACCAGGGCATCACTCCCCAGGGCTGATCCCAGGAAGCACGGGCATCACCTGCTTCCCCAGGAAGAGATGATTAAGGAGGACCAGTGGGCAAGGGTAAAGGGCTCAGGACATTATAGTCAAGGAAACAGAAGGTGTCTGGGGCGAGTGGCAGCCTTCGCTGCTCTGAAATGGACTGAGGATAGAAGGATTGAGAGATTTCTGTGAAATCAACTTTTTTTTTTCTGAGACAGGGTCTCACTTTTGTCACCCAGGCTAGAGTGTAGTGGCGCAATCTCAGCTCACTGCAGCCTCAACCTCCTGGGCTCAAGTGATTTTCCTGCTTCAGCCCCACCATGTAACTGGGACTACAGGCACGGGCCACCACGCCTGGCTAATTTGTTTGTATTTTTTGTTGAGATTGGGTTTTCACCAATTTGCCCAGGCTGATCTCGAACTTCTGAGCTCAAGCAATCCACCTGCCTTGGCTTCCCAAAGCGCTAGGATTGTAGGCGTGAGCCACCGCACCAGCCTGAAATCATTTTAAACTGACTCGAAAAAAGGTTAGAAAGAAAAACTGAAAAAGCGAATAGCCATGTAATGATTTGAAAAGTCTGCCAAAAGGTGCTACCCACCCAGAAGGCAATAAGAAAAGGCAATAAGTGATGCTTCCATAGGCAATATGAGAATGGATGCTTCCATAGCATAGAATACTTGTTTTCTATGAAAGGATCTACTTTGATCAGCAGCTTAATTCTGCAGCCAAAATGAGACTGTATAATTTACTCGAGATATAGCACAGTAAAGAAAAATGCACATGGTTTTGGCAACTGGTGGCTCACGGGTGCTCTTTGTGAACTCTGGTGGCAGCAGTGCCTGGTGTCTGAGCTGAGGACTGACCCAGGTGTTCACCAGGTGTCTAGAAAGAGGCAAGAACAGGACAACAGGGACATAGAGTTTAGTAAGGGTTAAAATCTCTTCCCTCCTTTTTTAAAAGTAAGTAAACACTTTACTCATGTCACCATTTAAACTCAGTGTTTTGGAAATTTCACAGTCTTTTTTTTCCCAAAGCATTTTTTAGAAGTGAAAGTCACACTGTGTATATATTTTTTCATCTGGTACTGTCATAACTGCATCATCATGTTATAGTGTAGTTCCATAGTTATATTTAATGGCTTTCTGATTTCATCAAATGGCTATATCACTATTTATACAGCAGTTCTCTAATTCTGGGATATTTTGGCTTAGTGTGTGTGTGTGTGTGTGTGTGTGTGTGTGTGTGTGTGATTATAAATAAGGCCATGACATTTGTGAGGGCACTTTTCCTGTATGTTTACCGATTTCCTGAGAATAAGATAAAAGCAAAATCACGTGGTCCAAAGGTATAAGTGTTACAGGAAAGGGGTCTTGATCCGGACCCCAAGAGAGGGTTCTTGGATCTTGCATAAGAAAGAATTCAGGGCAAATCCTTAAAGTGAAAGCAAGTTTATTAAGAAAGTGAAGGATTAAAAGAATGGCTATTCCATAGAGAGGGCAGTTCTGATGGCTGCTGGTTGCCCATTTTTGTGGTTATTTCTTGATGGTATGCTAAGCAAGAGGTGGATTATTCTTGCCTCCTCTTTTTAGACCACATAGGGTAACTTCCTGACGTTGCCATGGCATTTGTAAACTGTCACGGTGCTGTGAGAGTGTAGCAGCAAGGTGACCACAGGTGACTCTCGTGGCCATCTTGGTATTGGTGGGTTTTAGTTGGCTTCTTTACTGCAAACTGTTTCAACAGCAAGGACTTTATGACCTGTATGGTTTTTTTTTTTTTTGAGACAGAGCTTCTCTGTTGGTGCCCAGGCTGGAGTGCATTGGCCTGTTCTCGGCCCACTGCAACCTCCATCTCCAGGCAGGGCTCAAGTGATTCTCCTGCTTCAGCCTCCCAAGTAGTAGCTGGGATTACAGGCACGTGCCATCACACCCAGCTAATTTTGTATTTTTAGTAGAGACGAGGGTTTCATCATGTTGGTCAGGCTGGTCTCGAACTCTTAACCTCAGATGATCTGCCTGCCTTGGCCTCCCAAAGTGCTGGGATTACAGGTGTGAGCCACGTGCCCAGCCCATTACCTATATCCTGTGCTGACTTTCTATCTCATCCTGTGACTTAGAATGCCTTAACCATCTGGGAATGCAGCACAATAGGTTTCAGCCTCATTTTACCCAGCTCCTATTCAAGATGGAGTTACTTTATCTGGTTCCAATGCCTCTGACATAAGCAGTTTTTTTTTGTTTGGTTTTTGAGACACAGTCTCGCTCTGTCGCCAGGTGCCAGGCTGGAGTGCAGTGGCGTGATCTCAGCTCACTGCACCCTCTGCCTCCTGGATTCAAGCAATTCTCCTTCCTCAGCCTCCTGAGTAGCTGGGACTACAGGCGCATGTCACCACGCCCAGCTAATTTTTGTATTTTTTAGTAGAGACAGGTTTCACCATGTTGACCAAGAGGGTCTCAATCTCTTGACCTCGTGGTCTGCCTGCCTTAGCCTCCCAAAGTGCTGGGATTACAGGTGTGAGCCACTATGCCTGGCCGAAGTTTTAATTTTTTAAAATGAATAATGAATCTAGTTAATATTTATTTTAATTTCTCCCATTTTCCTGCTTTCTTGCCACTTTTATTTATTTGGTCATATATTGCTGTCTTTTTTTTTTTTTTTAATCAAGTTTCCTCCTCTGTTTGAAGAGAGATGTGCTTTTATGGAATCAGCAACATTCCCCTTCTTGAGAGTGGGAATTTCTTGTGGGGTGTGGTTTGGATACTGAATCCTGTTTAATGAGTAGCTATTAAACTCCTATTACACACAAGAGGATGGCAATGGGAAGATGCCTGGGATTATGAGATTCTAACCTCAGGGCCTTCCCAAACTCACAAAATTAACAGGCCTGGACAGGGAGTATGTTTGTATTTACTCTCTCTGTTCTTCCTCAGCACCTGGAAGCACCTAAATGCACCTGGCACTTAAGAGGCCTTCAGTACTGCTAAGTGGCCAAATGAGGGCCAAATAGGAGTGTGTACAAAATATTAGGACCCATCATTCACAGAAAAGGCTTCTTTAGAAAGAATCTCCTGCTCAGTAACTTAAAATGAGTGCTTATAGTCTAGTATTATGTTTCAAAGTCATCTGCTGTTGATTCAGGGCTGATTTATACACATTTAGGGCCTGCCCACCAGGTGCCTAGAGTATAGAAGGGAGATGTGCTAAGTGCTGAGAAAGGATGCCATTGCTATTGGAGTTAAGCTGCACTGCAGGCTGCTGTTAAACTTCTCTGGGATTGCTTTCGTCATCATTACACGGGTGAGGTTAAACGGAACCTTATGACATCTTGCAGACTTGTGATTGATTTTTGTGGCTAGCAAAAGTTTGAGAACATACTGTTTATCAGAACACGTGCATCCTTAGCTAGATGTGGTGGCACATGCCTGTAGTCCCACTTGCTCAGGAGGCTGAGGAGGGAGGATTGCTAGAGACGAGCCTGGTTAAAAAAAGAAGCTCCACATGCACTCTCCAAGTGGGATCTCCAGACCTCAAAAGAGGTATTCCAAAGGTATGGGGATAGATAGAAAAGAAAAATAGCTCAGAGCAATGTGACTGAGTCATGTGAGGTATGCAGAATTTATCAGGCCCAGAGAGTCATTAACATGGGGCTAAAGTCATGCCCTGCCATGCCCAGGGCCAGTTCTTTAAAGGCATTTTGTTTCTGCCCAGCTGCCTCACCCAATATCTTTTTCCTGGAATTTTTGATACAAAAAAAAAAAAAAAAAAACAACAATGTATAGCCAGTCAGCAGCTTATGTCATTTTAATGTAAATTCTGATAACTTAGAAACTGCCTCTTCCTTTAAAAGTCCACTTGTCACTGCTGATGATGGGAGCGTATATTCAGGGCAACTTGAGTCAATCTTCCTGGGTTGCAGTTCTCAAACTTGGTATGAATAAATTCTGCCAATCCTGTTTTTACTTACTATGTAATAAGACTTAATTGTTTTCAAAATAAAGTGTGCCTTTTGTTGTCTTCCTGACATGAGTTAGTTTTCTTCATAAACTTTAAAATATTGCTTAAAATTTAAGATTCCGTCCACTGGAATCCCTGAAAGTTATGGACTTAAATATTGACTTTTTTTTTCCCTTCTCTTACAGCTGTTTGGGGCAACTTCGTTAATATGAGGTAATTATTTTTAATTACTTGGGTATTGTGGTTGGGTTTTATAGACATATTTCAGTTGGTACATATATACCACGGATGTCATGGGTTAATTGAATAATATTTTAAACACAAAACCTGGTTCTTGCTATTCACATATCTGGGCTATTTCTTTTCTCCTATGGGTATTCTCAAGGGATGCAGCCGATTTTAACAATTACCAAGTAAAGCCCACAAGTAAAGCAATGGTCAGCCACTCTTCCCTTCCCTCCTCGTATAGATAATAGAGGGTTGACCTTAGCTTATGTACATTGCATTTCTGGGTGACTTGAGCAAGAACACTGAGGGGCTTTTGCAAAGCCTTTTGAGAAGGGAGCTGTCTTAGGGCAGCCATGACTGGCCCGTGACCCCAGGGGGGGCCAGCTAGTGGATTTGGATGCTGAGACCACCTATTTAGTCCAGGGTTAGGCCTATATGCATCATATGTGCTTCTTCCTAGGGCAGGAGGGTCTCTTGTAAAAATAAAACCCTTGTGTTATCTCTTTACCAAATTATAAAAATAGCCTTTAAAAATCAGCAAAAAGAAATAAGCATTTATTGTAAAAACAAATTTGGCACTGTTAATAGTTTTCCATTTAAAGGAAATTTGCTCCACTTTGTTACGTTGTGAGAATTGCTATTGTGAGGATTAGGTTGGTATTGGAATGTAATGAGGCTGCATATGTCTCCTTGGGTAAAAAGGTTACTATGCCCTCAGGAGGCTTTTCATGTGGAGTTGTGTTTTGCAAGGTGGGTGGGATGGTGTTAATCTGATTCCTACCCCCAGGGCATGTGTGTGTCTACTTACAAAGGCTGTTATGTGACTAGGTGGGGGTGCTCAGATCCCATTTAAAGGAGCTCTGTGGTTTTACTTAAAAGACTCCATTTTGTATTAAATCCCCAGGAAAGCCCAGCAGGCAAACATGTACTCCTATAGACACACTTACTGCTTCTAATTTAAAATCCTGTGTTGGCTGTAGCATGGCAGTGAGATTATTTTAGTTTAGTGGAAATAATTCATTCAGTAATACTGAGCATGTTCATAGATGGATTTAAGGGGATTCGCTCCTTTTGTTGTCTTCTTTTAGTCTGGTGCATCCCTTCTGGAGGGAACTGCACACGTGACTGATACTTGAGGAGGAGGTAGAGGTGGTCTGTAACCTTCAGGTTGTGTTAGGGTATTTGATTCAGAAACATTCTTGAAGTCACAAAGCCTTTCAGTTAATTTCAGTTTATAGTTTTCTACTCAACAGGTCTATCCAGGAAAACGGCGAACTGAAAATTGAAAGCAAGATTGAAGAGGTTAGTCTCTTTTCCATTTTTGTATCTATTTTGTGTGTGTACTTGTCAATTTCACGTCCTTTGCTTGTGCTGTCATCCTTATTGTGGCAGCTTGATGCTGTTCTGTGATTTGAAACCATCTCTCTTGTTATTTAAGAGGACTTGCAGTCTCTGTTACTGTTGGTCCATTTTTGACCGAATAAAACAAGTTCTACCTTAAAGACAAAATGGATTTAGATTTTTACATGACTTTTCAGGTAAGCCTTTTTTAGAGAAAGGGAAATGATTATCTTTGGGAGATAGAAATGAGTACCAACATCCTCTCACTAGCACAGATGCCCAAAAGAAAAATGGCCCCTGATCAGATGCTTGGCCACAAATGTAAAGAGCGTCCATGTGCACAGATGGGGACGTCACACTGCCACCCAACTGAAGGCTAGCACCTGTGCTGGGTTATACACCTCCTATTTAAATACATAAAGATACAGCCAGACTATTGTAACATGGGCTGTGGGGGAGGGGATGGAAGGTTACTTTGGATATGAAGCCAAATGAGGGAGTCCTGGGAAGCCCTTGGGTTGCTCTCTTCCTGCCTGAGCCCACAGTGTCTACAGACGTGGATGTGGGTTGACTTAACAGCCTGCAATTTATGTGCTGCAGCTGATAACATAAATATACACAATAATTATGGAAACAAGATGTTAAGCTTTTGTGGTTCACACTTTGGGGATTCTTCCTAAAAAGAGATAGATAGTGTTAATCTGTTTTTATGAGCCTTACATTCTTCCTAGTAAGATGGGTGAGCAAAAATGTTAATTGTCTCAGAAACTGAGGCCTTTATGGAGTAAGAGTTCAACTGGACAGTTTATCTGCTGAATTCTAGCATTGTGACTCAAGTGGTTTATCTTAATTTCAAACTGAAAGTTAATTTGTAGAAGAAATTAAAACCTATGTTGCATTATGTCATGCTTATCTGAAACATCAGAATGGGGTGAAAGGGGTTGAAGACTGTGTTTTTGCTTTAAAACTGATTTTTGTTATTATTCTAGATTGTTGAACCACTAAGAGAGAAAATCAGAGATTTAGAAAAAAGGTAGGTGTACTTTTTGTCGTAAGGTCAATAGTTAAAATAAGTTCGTCTCAAGTGAGTAATTAATTCTCAGTTTGCTTTCTCGAAACTCTGCCACCTAAATACATGCCTACATATGCATTCCCCCCAGCCTTTGAGTGTAATACCCACATAGAACATTGAGAGAAGAAATCAATCTGGATATGTTAAGATCTTCCTTGTTCAAACTCTGAACATCTGAATTTCTGCAAATTTATTACATAGTTATGGCCAAGCCTCACATTTTCATTTAACTTCTGCATGTATTGATTTGTTGTATAGAATTCCAAAACAGGAGGACAATCTGGTGGGCCTAAAACATAGTATCATGTACAAACACCACGAATTAAGGATGTGGAGCCTGTGGTGTGTCATGTTTAGTCTTTAGCTGCTTTTGTCACCAAAGTTCATGAGGAGGTTTCCAGAATTTAGTCCAGGTGAAGTAGCTGGGAGGGAAGATTTATGTGGTATAATAGAAATGGTTATTTGAATCAGATTCCAGAGAGAACCCCTCCTCACCCTTTGGGACTTCTGAGGCAGCTGAGCCTCAGGCTCCAGGACTTTCTGCTTGCATATGCTGTATGCAGAAAACATGGTCTAGAGTAGTAGTTGAGTCTTTAGAAATTTTAAAAAGAAAAATGACAGCATTTGTTAAAGTTGATGTGAGTTTTCCCCCCTTTATTGGGATGAATTTGGATGATGTGTGTCAGCATTGAATGAGGCTTTTATCAAGTCCAGAACAAAAATGAAGAAATGAGCAGTTTTTCTTTGATTTTCATTAAATGATCAAAGGGAAATAAGATTGGAAAAGAGTCATTAAACAAAATGTGTCATTCACTTTCTTCTTATCCTCAACTGAGCAGTCAACCAAACTGTTAATTTCAAAACTTATCAGAATAAAACTTGTCAGTAATTTTTAACAGATTCCCTTGGTAATATAAGGTTGTTATTTGTGCTTTAAATTTTTTTTGCCATGATTTTGTGTTTCAGTTATACAGCTTGTAATATTTCCTTGGATGGAAGCCAGAAAATCTGCCTTGGATAAGACAGCAGAATTGAAAGATTTTAATTGAAGCTTTTTTTTTTTTTAATTTTTAAATTTTTTATTTTTAGAAAAATTGGAACTATAAGAAATAACCTACCACACGTTTTCTATATTGGTCAAAACAAACAAAAAAGCTTGTCCACTAGTGATTATTTTCTTTAGACAATGATATTCACTTATGAAAAGAAAAATGTCTCAATTAGATAACTTCCCTAAGGCGATAAATAGCTTACAAACAAGCTCTCAACATGTGAGAGTTAAGCAATCCCTTTGATACTTTTGTGATTTTATATGTGTGTGTGTGTGCACGCGCACGCGCACGTGCTTTTAAACTGGACAGAGAAGCGCAAATAAGAATTTAATCCTAAGAATTTACGGATAATTTATTCTTGTCAACCTGTGAGGCCACCTTGAAAATAGCGGCAGAAGGCAGACATTTGCCTCTTAGGCTGCTTACAGGTGACTCATTCTGGGATGGTTCCGTCCTTCAGGTTTTTCAGCAAGTCAGATGACCCACATGCCCACATTACTATATCAGAAGGTCAAGTGCAGGTCTGGCTACAAAAGCGTGATGGTGGAAATTGATGGAATTCTGTCTAGCTTCACTTTTGCTGACTAATTGTGTGATAAAGATGATCAAACAACCATCTTGACACACACAAGATAAGAATGTAACTGGAAATAGGTTTACTTGATGTGCTTGTCACTTTGAGCAAAGTGTCCCCCAAGAACTAAAGATATTTTTGGAAGTTACAGGTTATGTTTATACAGGGAAAGAAAGAAGACAGTGTCATTCTAGAAGCCTGAGTAACAGGATTGTATGTGAGCCTTTTCTCTTTTTTTTACCACACTCTCATTTCTTAATACTTTGATTATTTGCCATTTGTTTAATTTTAGTTCTGTATCTTTAAATGTTCTTTGAATAGATGGCAAATGATGATAATTTAAATTCTAAGTAAGAATACTACTTACCTGCTATCTTACTAAATAGTAAGGTTAGTCTGGAATGGCATAAAATATTAATAATTAGTAAAGGATTAATTTGGGACTGTAAGAAAAGATTTGTTACCTAGTTCATCCCTCATCTTGCCTCTGCTTGCTGGTTTCTCTCTCACTCATGAACGCAGGCCTCATGCCTCTGCCGCATTTTGCTGCTTAACCCCCAGTGCCTAGTGTAGAACAGGCGCTTAATGGAAAGTTCCTAAATAAGTGGATGAGCCCATACACTGGGTAGGTGTTTCACCTCCTACAGGTCTGTAAGAAGCTTTGTGGGCTGGGCACGGTGTAATACCAGCACTTTGGGAAGCCTCGGCAGGCAGATCACTTGAGCCCAGGAGTTCGAGCCCAGCCTGGGCAACATGATGAAACCTCATCTCTATGAAAAATACAGGGCTGCAGTGAGCTGTGATCATGCCACTGCATTCCATCTGGGGCGACAAGGGTGTGAGACCTTGTTTCAAAGAAAAAAAAAGGACTGTGCCCCTGCCCAGCCCTGGGTCAGCCCAGCAGGTGCTTGGGAGCACTGGGCAGCTGGCTCAGCATGTGGCCCAGCCAACAGCATCCACATGGTCACCACACTCTATCGGTCACTGTGCTCTGTCACCCATGACTGCAAGGAGGAAAACAGGACGACATTCATACTGAGGAGGACCCCACAGGAACTCGCCCCTTCCTGTTACTTTCAGCTTTGCCTCAGAGGAAGAAGTGAGGACTATGAGATAGTTTTTTAAAAGTTTAATTACTTGAGCGTATACATATGAAAGCTAAAACTTGGCAGCTACATATTGAAGAAAAACAAAGCAAGAAACTCAAAGTATTTTTCGTTTTTTAAATTAAGGGTTTTAGCACACTGCATTTGAAGTATTTTTTAGTCCGTCTTGCACCCGTCTCTGCGTGTGTCAGGCAACCATGCCTTTGCTTCAGTTCAGTTTCTTTGAAGTAACATTTCCTGTAATAAAATAGTTTGCCCTGTTCCTCTTGGTATAAGTAGCACACCACGTTTCATTTTAAGCTTTCAGACAGGGACTATTCTAAGCTGACAGCTTGGATTAACATTTGTTTCTGTGGCCCTGGATGCACATGCCACAGTCCTGTGCCTCTGCTCCTCACTGAATTGGTTTCTCTCCCTGCCTCTCATTTTCCCGTGTGTAACTGTACTCCCATCCCCGAGCAGTCCTAACTCTAAAATCATATACATGGTAGAGAAAGAGCACTGAAGGTGAGTGATGGGAAGTGATGCATCAGAGACGGCACCTGCGTTTTCACGACAGACAGTCCGGAGGAGCCACAGTGTTTGTGAGCAGTCATAGGAAGGAAAAAGGGTCTCAGCTGTGCCACAGCACTGGGTGTGCCACTCGGGGATTGAGGGTGAAGACCAGAATATTGTGAGTTCAGAGAAATGGAGAGAATTGGAGTGGTGTCAGAGGTGCCCACAGATAACTCAGATTTACAGTGCAGTCTCCCAGCTGAATTGGTGAGAGAAGAAACAGAATGACAAGAAGTGTTACTTGGCAAACAAGACATCTGTCCTGTTCCTACCAGTCTAACAGCATCGCTCCCAACTGAAGGCAGAACTTGCCCCTGCTCCGCAGCTGCTTGGATACCATTCCCGAGGCACTTCCTATGGGCGGCAAGTGCTAAAAACAGTCCATGAGCTCACAAGGGGGAATGCCAGGGTTCCCACCCATGCCCTCAGACTCTCCCATCTGATTTTGTAGTCTGCAAGGGGAACTTGACCTTTTAAGACTCTGGAAGTTCTTAATAGGAGAATTCATCTGCATTGTAATAGAAAGCCCTTTCACACCAATTTAAGCACCCTTCCAGGCCTTCTGGAGATGAGAAACCCCTATTTCAGGGGCTTCTGTCTAATGACCTGTCATATTCTGTTCAGTTGAGTGACCATTAAGGAAGTGCATTTGGTATCCTAGCACTGTGTCGGTGCTGGGGACAGGATAGGGATGGAGACAGTGCCACCTGGCCCAACACCTCTCCAATTAGTATAATGACCATAAAGCTGATGTCTCAGATTTTATTTAAAGCACGTTTGTTCATAACTGAATCACTTTAAAAATGAATATTTCAGTTCTGTGTTTATCACTTCTCTCACTGGACATTTTATATTCTAATCACACTGCCTGGCTCCTGGGACATCAGTGTGGACTGGGGACCCATGGCACCTTAAGGTGGCAAGAGGGCATCAAAAGATAAGTGAGACTTAAGACAGGGTCAGAACTGACCCACCGAGACAGAAGGTGCTGATGCCCAATTGTTTTACCAGGGACACAGGTCAGAAAGAGGATGCTGTGATTGTGAAAATTCCTGGAGCAGGAGACAAAGTTTCATTAATATCATTTCTCTTCTGGGGTAGTCCTCCTGCCTGGGGCCTGTGACTTCACGAAACTGCTCTCTTCCATCTGGCCCCCATACAGCATCTAGAGAATGCCATGGTTATAGCCCGATGGGTTCTTCTTACCCACTGCCCTGAGAATACCAAGGCATTGAGAACAGGAAGTGTTAACAGCCAAGAAAGAGTTAAATCTCAGGGCCAGCCATGTGTGAGAATGGGAGAGATTTCTCAAATCTTCCTCCCTGAGAACTCAAGAGTTTTTAAGGGTAGTTTGGTGGGTAGTAGGGGCTGGGGAGCTGAAACAATTGGCTGGGTGTGAAATCACAGGGATGTCTAAACTTTCCTCCCGCAGTTCTTGGAAGCAGAGTCTGAGGACCAGGTGACCAGGTGACATCTCTTTGTCTGTCTGCCAAATGCTAAATCTGAAAGTTATCTCAAAAGACTATTTCTTTAGGATTCACAATAGTGATATCACCTGTAGAAGTTGTTGGAGAAGTTAAAAGTCTTGCGACCTCTGTTTGCGTGACTCTGGGGCAGTAAGCAACAGATAGAAAAGCAAGCTCAGCTAAGCGATGCAGGTCATAGTTCAACTATGCTTATTCTTTAGCAAAGTTGAGACCCTACCATAACTCTAACCTCGGCTTAGGAGTGTGGCTTCAATCTCGAAACGAGGAGGGTCAGTTTTCCTTGCTTCAACGTTTAACTATAAATTCCTCTCCTAGTTATCTTGGCCTCTGCTCTAAAATAAGCAAAAACAATAAAAACAAAAATTTAGACTGTGAGGTTAGAAGCAAGATGGAGCCAGTTGTATTAGGTTTCTCTCATTACTTACAATTCTGCAAAGGCAGTTTCATGGCCATCTTCCTCATGGTGTAGTTTTACCTGGACTACTAGAGGTAGTGTCTGCCCTGCTTAAGCAGCTGCTGGAAGTCTGTAGCTTCTTAAGCTTTCCCTTCTCAGAGACAGAATCTCAAGTCATATCCTTAGCTTGATTCTAAACAAAGAGCAGGCTGGGCGTGGTGTCTCGTGCCTGTAATCCTAGCACTTTGGGAGGCTGAGGCAGGCGGATCACGAGGTCAGGAGATTGAGACCATCCTGGCCAACATAGTAAAACCCCATCTCTATTTAAAAAATACAAAAAAAGTTAGCTGGGCCTGGTGGCACACGCCTGTAGTCCCAGCTACTCGGGAGGCTGAGGCAGAAGAATTGCTTGAACCCAGGAGGCGGAGATTGCAGTGAGCCAAGATCACACCACTGCACTACAGCCTGGGTGACAGTGTGAGACTCTCAAAAAAAAAAAAAAAAAAAAGAAAAGAGCAGGTTAGATAGCACTTGACCTCAAATTAACCTGTGACTCCTTGGTTTCTCCAGCACTCATTCAAGAGTAGAGAGAAGGAGCAAACAGTAACAGTCCCAAAACCTAGCATATGCCTTGACAGTAAACGGAGAAAATATTCAAATGAAATATTTGACTTTTTCCATTTGAATTTCTTTGTCTCATACAGCTTTACCCAGAAATACCCACCAGTAAAGTTTTTATCAGAAAAGGATCGGAAAAGAATTTTGGTAAGTTTGTACACCTGATTAGTATTTGTAATGTGAAGAAACTTTCCTTTTTCATTGAGAGATAATTCACATATCATAAAATTCATACTTCTCAAGGATACAATTCAGTGACTTATAGTATGTCCACAGAGTTAGCACCACATTCTGATTCCACAATATTTTCATCACCCCAAAAAGAAGTCCTGCACCCATTAGCAGTCACTTCCCATTTCTAGCCCCCTCCCACCAGCTCTGGGAAACCACTAAAACTATTTTCTATCTCTTTGAATCTGCCTTTTTTGAACATTTCATGTGAATGAAATGATGCAATATTTGGTCTGTCTTCAAGTCTCAGCTGTAGCATGAGTCAGTACTTTTCATTCCTTTTCATGGCTGGACAATAGTCCATTGTATGGGTGTGCCACATGCCGTTTACCTGTTTCTCAATTGATCGGTATTTGGAGTTGTTTCTACCTTGAGGCTGTGTGAATAATGTTGCTATGAATGCATGTGTGTAAGTTTTTGTGTGGACATAGGATTTTCAGTTCTTTTAGGTATACTTAGGGGTGGGATTAGAGGTGGGATTACTGGATTGTGTGGAAACCCTGTGTTTAACTTTTTGAGTAAGTATGAAACTTGAGAGCAATGGTTTTTAACCTTTTAGACCACTTTGACAAATACCCAGGGGGCTTCCTTGGCTCCTAGTGCTCTTGTTAAACATCAGTATAAACTTACCAATGAAAGAAACCCTTTTAACTATTAGGTAACAAATTATGTCCAAAAAGATTGCTTGTTGTGTTTTTTTAAAGTAACAACTTTATTGAGATATAATTCACATACTGTACAATTCACCCTTAAAATTTATAATTCTTTATTTTTTAATGTTTTCACAGAGTTGTGCAGCCATTACCACATCCAATTTTGGAACCCCCCAAAGAAGGCCTGTACCCATTAGCAGTCACTCTCTATTTTCCCTAAGGCCTTCCATACCCCAGTCCCTAGGCAACCATTAATCTCTTTTCTGTCCATGTAGATTTGCCAATTCTGGATATTTTTATAGATGGGATAATGCAGTATTTGTCCTTTTGTGACTAGCTTTTCTCACTTAGCATGTTTCTAGGTTTCATTCATGTTGTAGCTTGTATCAGTATTTCATATATTTTTATTACCAAATAATCTGTTATTTGAATGTACCACATTTTACTTATACAGTAGGCCCTCCATATCTGTGGATTCAACTAACCACGAATTGAAAATGTAGTTAGGCCCACAATAGTTATGTCTGTACTGAACATGTGCAGACATTTTTCTTGCTATGCCCTAAACAATACAGTATAACATTTTTACATAGCATTTACATTGTATTAGGTATTATAAGTTATCTAGAGATCATTTAAAGTACAGAGGAGGATGTGTATAGGTTATATGCAAATACTACACTATTTTATATGAGGAAATAGCATCCTTGCATTTAGATATGGGGGGTGGGGTGTGGTCCTGGAAGTAATTCCTTATGGATACTGAGGGACAACTGTACGTTTGTTATATGTGTCATAGGGTGACACCGTTTAACCTTTTGAGGAACTGCTGTTTGCCAGAGCAGCTGCACCATTGTGCATTCCACCAGCAGTGTATGAGGGTTCCAGTTTCTCCACATCCTCAACACCACTTCTTATCGTCTTTTTTATTGTAGCCTTTCTACTAGGTGTGAAGTGATATCTTTTGTGGTTTGGAGTTGCATTTCTCTGGTAGCTCATGGTGTTGAGCATGTTTTTGTGTGCTTATTGGTCATTTCTATTACTTAACCTGTTCTTTAATTGGGTTATTTTGCTTTTCATTATTGAGTTCTTTATATATTCTTGATTCAAGTTTCTTATCAGTTATATTATTTGCAAATATTTTTTCTCATTCTGTGGGTTGTCTTTTTACTTTCTTGATGGTGTTCTTTGAAGCACAAAAGTTTTAGATACTGATGAAGTCTGTTTTATTCTCTTTTGCTGCTTGTACTTGGGTGTCATATTTGTTAAATCATTGCCTAAACTGAGGACACAAAGGAGCAGGCTGGGCACGGTGGCTCACTCCTATAGTCCCAGCACTTCAGGAGGCTGAAGTGGGCGCATGTTTTTTTCCTAAAAGTTTTATAGATTTTGTTCTTAAATTTAGGCCTGTGATTTATTTTGAGCTAATTTTTGAATAGGGTATTAGGTCATCATTCTTTTGCATATGGCTGTCCAGTTGTCCAGCACAATTTGTTGAAGAGACTAATTACTGTCCATTGAATTTTCCTGGCACCCTGATTTTGTTGAAAATCAATTTACCATAAATGTACAGTCAAGCATTACTTGACACTGGAGATACATTCTGAGAAATGCATTGTTAAGTGATTTTGTTGTTCTGTGAGCATCATAGAGTGGACCTACACAAACCTAAATGGTACAGCCTGCTACACACCTAGGCCACATGGTATGATCTATTGCTCTTACCTACAAACCTGTACAGCATGTTGCTATACTGAATACTGTAGGTAGTTATAACAAAGATAAGTATTTGTGTTCATCTGTATAGGCCACTTACTACAAATGGAGCTTACAAGACTAGAAGTTGCTCTAGGTGAGTCATTGAGTAAATGCCTTGTACTTAACTAATTTTGTATTTGGTACCTTTCACTTCTTTTTCCCTGTGGAATCTAGTTACTATTCTTATTCCCTGTGGAATCCAGTTACTACTTTCAGTCTGAAGAACATCCTTTAGTATTTCTTGTGCAGTAGGTCTGCTAGCAATGAACTCTCTCATTTTTTGTTTAGCTAGGGATGCCTTATTTTTGAAAGTTATTTTTGGTTGTATGTAAGAGTCTTTGGTGGAATATAAGTCAGTTGTATATTGACTGCCAGTTTATTTTTACACCTTAAATATGTGGATAGAGTTTGGATATTTGTTCCAGTCTCCTAATCCCATGCTGAAATTTGATCTCCAGTGTTGGAGGTGGGGCCTAGTGGGAATCATTTGGGTAATGGGGACAGATCCTTATGAATGGCTTGGTGTACACCCCACTGTGATGAGTTCACATGAGATCTGATTGTTAAAAAAGAGTATGAGACCCTCTTCTCCTCCCTCTCTTGCCATGTGACATACCTGCTCCCCCTTAGCCTTCTACTATGATTGAAAGCTCTCTGAAGCCCTCACTGGAAGCAGGTGCTGGAGCCATGCTTCATGTACAGCCTGCAGGACCGTGTGCCAAATAAACCTCTTTGCTTTATAAATCACCCTGCTTCAGGCATTCCTTTATGGCAGCGCAAAATGAACTAATACATATGCCATCCACTGCTTTCTCCATTATTTGTTGCAGTGAGCCAGCTGTTAATCATATTGAGGTTCCCTTATATGTGATAAGTCATTTTTCTTTTTCTGCTTTATGAATTTCCTAGGACTGGTGTAACAGTTACCACCATCTGAGTGGTTTAAAACAACAGAAATTTAATCCCTCACAGTTCTAGAAGCTAGAAGTCTGAAATCAAGGTGTCACCAAGGCTATACCCATCCCCCTCTGGAGGCTGAGGGGAATTTTTTCTGTGCTTTTCTTCCAGCTTCTTGTATTGCCTTCATGTTCTTTGGCTTGTAGAGGCATCACTCTGGTCTCTGCCTCCAGCAGCACATGAGTCCTTGCATGACTCTATATTGGATTAAGGTTTTACCCTCAGCTAGTATAACCTTATCTTAACTAAATACATCTACAAAGGCTCTATTTTCAAATAAGGTCACATTCTGAAGCTCTGGGACAGACATAAGTTTTGTAGGACAATATTCAACCTAGCATAGCTGCTTTCAAAATTTTATCTTGTCTTTGGTTTGTGGCATTTCTAGAATGATGTATCTGTGTGCATCTATTTTTGTTTGTGCTCATCCTACTTGTGGTTCATTGAAATTCTTGAATATGTGTATTAATGTTCATCAGTTCTGGGGAGTTTTCAGTCATTATTTCTTTGAATATAGTTTGTATTCCTTTCTCTTTTCTTACACACCGAGTGCAGCATGCATGTTGATGCACTTATTGGTGTCCTGTATTTGTCTGGGGCTCTGTTTAGTTTCCTGTATTTTCTTTGATCTTTAGGTTCCATAACCCTTTTCAATCTAAGTTTGCTGATCCTTTAGCCTAGTTCCAATCGACTGTTGAATCCTTCTGTTTAATTTTTAATTTTCAATTATGATATTTTTCAACCCCATAATTTCAATTTGTTTCTATTTTGTAATCTCTCATTATTATCTATGTACTTCTTTAAGCATGGTTTCCTTTGGTTCTTTGAACACTTGCCATTATTTTTAATGGCAAAAACTGCAATGACTTTTGCCGGAACCTACTATTTACAGTGGTTGCTTTGGTGTCTTTACTATATCCAACATCTGGGCCTTCACATAGACAGTTTTTGTTGCTTGTTTTTTTGTTTGTTTGTTTTTTGTTTTCTGTTTATGGGTCACACATTTCTGTTTCTTTGCATGTCTTGTAATTTATCGTAGAAAACTGGGCGTTTTAGGTAGTATATTGTAGCACTTCTGGATATTGTGTCCTCATCCCAACCCCCACCTTCCCCAACTGTTTTTCTTTTATTTGCGTATTTATTTATTTAGTGACTTGTCTGGTCTGTTTTAGTAAAGTGTTTCCTATTCCCTCCCCTGCCACTCCAGCGTGAAGCTTTAACTGTTGTTTCTCGGAGGGATGTAGCCTTGGCCACGCCCCCTCGGATCATGGTGCTTCTAACAGGCTTGTGTTGACAGTCTCTTTCCCCGATTTCTCTGTAAAGCCTGTGCAGTATCTCACCTAGCTGTTAGGCTGCAATGGTTGCTGGCTAATTGCTTTATTTTTTATCAGTATTGTGGGTTTTAAATTGCTCTTCAGCCTGACGCAGTTAAACTCTGTGCCCTTGGCAGAGGCAGATTTTGAGACCGGTCTTTGAGATTTGTTCTGATGCCAGAAGGTTTCTTAAGTGTCCTCTCCCTGGTTCTCTCTGTTAGACAAGCTGGCCTCTGATTTGGCTTTTTATTCTCATAGATCTACCGCCTTCTATTTATTGCTTACCATCTACATCTCCATTGTTCTTGAGAGCACCGTTATGCTTGAACTTCCCCACTTTCTCTTTTAAATAAAGTCAGCTCTTTTAGAAAGAGCTTTTGAATGCGCTGTTTTCAGTACCTCTGTCCCCCAGGAAAACCTCTGAGCCACTGCCCTGGAGCTGGGGTAGGAGCAACACCTGTTTTATAATCAGGGTGCTGTAGCTCCTGGTTTTTTTTCCTTGCCTCTCTTGGCATGGAACTTCTCCCCTCTAAGCAAGATGGGGCAACAGTGACTGGAATCCTATTATTCTCAGCCTTCCCTGTCAGGGAAGTACTGCCAAGTGGCCCTTCTGGTGAGAGACCATATCTTTTGACTGGGGTTCTCATTTTCTTGGCCACACCCAGCACATTCCCCACTCTAAACTGTGGGGGATGGACTTAAGTGTTGCAGAATCTTGCTGTTCTTACTCAATTTTGTATTTTATTTTATTTTTTTGAGAAAGAGTCTCGCTTTGTCACCCAGGCTGGAGTTCAGTGGTATGATCTTGGGTCACTGCAATCTATACCTCCCAGGTTCAAGTGATTGTCTTGCTTCAACCTCCCAAGTAGCTGGGATTACAGGCGTGTGCCACCACACCCAGCTAATTTTTGTATTTTTAGTAGAGATGGGGTTTCACCATGTTGGCCAGGCTGGTTTCAAATTCCTGACCTCAGGTTATCTGCCTGCCTTGGCCTCCCAAAGTGAATTTTACATTTTCTTGAATACATGCTACTTCATTTGCTGTACATGCTTAGCACAATTTCCAGAGACTTTTAATGGTTATTTAAAAAAACAATTTGGACCATTTCTGGTTGTTTCCTTGGGGAACAGGTCTGTGGAACACTTTACACTGCAATTCAACAAGAAATGTTTTACATATGACCTTGATGTTGAAATGACTAGTACACAGGTTGCTTTGTTCTTTTACCCATCACCTAGGCTGTAGGACTGTGAATCCCTAAAACGTTACCATCAGCCCTGAAGTGATATTAGACTGTTGCCCCATATAATCTCTCTGTTCTTCTGGAAGTTATAGAAGTCTCTTGCCTTTTTGAGATGGCTTACATAACTCTCGCTGTGAGCAGACTCTGAAGTCTGTTGATTCTTCTATGTCCCTCTTTTGAGGTTATTTCTATTGCATCAAAAAGGTATTTGCATTTGAGTATGAATTTGGAAATATATTAGTATCACAAGTAGCATAGAAAAGTTAATTTTTCTAATCTTTTGTTGCCGTGTTGTCAGACTGATCACAAATCTTATAGTCTACTTTTCTAGGTTTGTTTTGTGCTGCTGTAAAAATTTACCACTGGCTTACGGTTTGGAGGCTGTCAGGTCCAATATCAAGGGACCTTCTTGTTGCATCATCCCATGGCAGAAGGGCAGAGAGAGGATTAGAGAAACAAAGGGAACCAACTCATCCTTTTACATGTAACCCACTGCCACGATAATGACATAAATTCATTCATGAGGGTGGGGCCCTCATAGCCTAATAACTTCTCATTAGGCCTCACCTCCCAATGCTGTTGGGAATTTCCAGCACATGGTTTTTTGGGGAACACATTCAAACCCATAGAGCATTCTGGCTCTGGTCTCTCGAATTTATGTCCTTCTCACATGGAAAATATATTTACTTCATCTCAATAACCCAGCATTTTAACTTGTTGCAGCACCAGCACGAAAGTCCAAAATCTCATCTAAACATCATTTGGGTAAAATTCAAGGCATGGTTCATCCTAAGGCAAATTTCCCTCCAGCTTTGAGCCTGTGAAATCAAAACAAATTATCTACTTGTAAAATACAATGGTGGAACAGGCATAGGATAAACATTCCCATTCCAAAAGAGAGAAATAGGAAAGAACAGGGTAACTGGTCCCAAGTAAGCCCAAAACTCAACAGGGCAAAGAAGATCAAATTGTAATGCTCTCGATAATCTTGACTCCATGGCCCAAGTCCTGGGTACACTGGGGTGGGGGTTGGACCTCCAAGGACTTGGAGAACCCCAACCTTGTGGCTTTGCTGGGCTCAGTCCACCTGGCAGCTCTCACAAGTTGGAGTTCTGTGCTTGTAGCTTCCCCATGCTGGTGTTACATGCTGGTAACTTTACAGTTCTGGAGTCTTGGTGGCAGCTGTATCACTGCAATGAGTCTGCCTACCCCCTGCCACCTCCCACCCACTCCTGGGCTATTTGTGACATCCTTTGAAATCTAGGTGGAAGAAGCCGTGTTCTCATGGCTCTTGCATTCTGCACACTTGCAGAATTAGAGCACCACGTGCACGCCACCAAGGTTTACAGCCTATATCTTATGGAGTGGTAGCTTGAGCTGTGCCTGGACTGGCTAGGGCCACAGCTGTGGTGACTGAGGAGTGCTAAGGGGAGCAGAGACTTGTAGCAGCACGGGGCAATGAATGCTGACCTCGAGCATGTCTCTGGAAACCTTGGCCTCAAGGTCCCCACTTGCCTGGAGGATTTCTGAAATGCCTTCAGGGTGATTCTCCCATGACAGAACTTGACTTTCTTCTATCTGTGCTAATCTGTGTATCAAAGGATCAATTGTCTGCACTTTTGTATACTTTTTCATTCTTTACATGGCAAGGCTGGGGATTAAAAAAATTTTTTTTTGTTCTGTTTCCCTTTTAGTTATACAGTCTGCCTTTAAATCATTTTTCTCTTCTCTTATTTTACTCTATGTAGTTAAAAGAAGCCATGCAATTCTTTTAATATTTTGCTTAGATATTTCTTCCACCCGATGTCTTAGCTCATGGCTTGTAAATTTTGCCTTTATAAAGCCAGGGGACACAAACACATTTCAGCCAAGTTTCTTTGCCACTTTGTAATAATGATAGCCTTTACCCTAGTTTCCAGTGATGTGTTCCTCATTTCCATCTGAGACCTCATCAGAATGGCCTTTACTGTCCATATTTCCACAATTTTTCTGATCACTATCATATTACAAGTAATCTCTAAGAAGTTCAAGACTTTCCCTACAGCTCTTCTCTGAGCCCTCACCACTGTCTCTTTAACACTCCATTCACAGAAGTCTAGGCTTTTTCCAACCTCTACTCGTTACCTAGTTCCAAAGCTTTTTGCACATTTTCAGATATTTGTATAAGCAACAACCCATTTCTCTGGTGCCCTTTTTCTGTCCTAGTCCCTTTTGTCTGCTATGACAGAGTATCTAAGACTGGGTAATTTATAACAAATTTATTGGCTCATGGTTCTGGAGGCTGGGGAGTCAAAGATCAAGGGGTTATGGTCTGGTGAGGGTCTTCTTGCTATGTCTATGTCATCACATAGTAGATGGGCAAAGAGAGGGCAAGAGAGAGACCAAAGAGACTGAACTCGTGCTTCTATGTGGAATGTACTCCCACAATAGCAAACTCACTCCTCTGATAATGGCATTAATCCGTTTACTTCACCTCATGACCTAATCACCCCTTTTAACACTGTTGCATTGGGGATTAAGTTACCAAAACATGCTTTTGGTAGGCACATTAAAAGCACAACAGCACTGATCCATGAATGCTGCAAAATCTTGCCATGATTTTTATTATGTGCACGTGGAATGATCTTCCTGTCAGTGCTGAGGATTATAGAATTTATTTTGCTTTACACATCACCACAGCAAACAGACTCAGTTTTTTTCCCCTCATCTGTCATCTCATAGGTTAAACATTTCAGAGGCATTTGGCATGTGAGGTCTGACATATTGTTGCTATAACTTAAAGCCTTTTCAGTAATTGGTAAGCCTTAGGACAGCTTCAAGAGAAAGAGGAGGCTTGCTTTGAAATACATCATTTTTGCTAATTTACCAAGCATCATGAGTTTGAATGCTGATCTTGAACTAGACCACTTCAGCTGCCTATTGGTACCCACAAGAGTGAGCAAGAAAGCACACAGATAAACCCCTACTCTGGAAAGCCATGCAAAGCTGTGTAAGTTCTAATTCATCTCAGTGTAAGAGGTCTTACTTCTTTTCCCCTACTCTCTTTTGAATATTAGCTCTTTGTTATTCAAAGAGTATCCTTGGGTTTGGTGATTAATGTTCCTGATGAAGCTTTGTAAGTGCTAAGCTTTCACCAAATTTGTTTCTACTTGAAACACTTGCCTTATGGACTAACATTGATTAGGATAAAAAAATTGCATAACCAACCAGCTAGCTATGTTATATAAATCTTAAGTATTTTAGGTAGAAGGAAATTACTACAGGAAAAACAATTCCAATGCATTCTAGTCAAGCCAAGGTGCTTCTAACAATTTTACATTAGTACTAAGACTAGTGAGATGTTGGAGGTGATTGTGTATAATTTAATATGCTGCACCTCTGTTATCTCAGAATTGTCTGCCAGGTATTTTGAGCACAGATATTATGTTAGAATGCCACTGAACAGTTTGTTTGCAGAAATATTTGCACATAAACAGTTACATTAACAGGGGTTAATTCTGTGCCCCCTCCCCCTGCCCAAGACGGGGTCTCACTCTGTTGCCAGGCTCTGGAGTGCAGTGGCATGATCTCAGCTCACTACAACCTCTGCCTCCCAGGTTCAAGTGATTCTCCTGCCTCAGCCTCCTGAGTAGCTGGGTTTACCAGCGTGTGCCACCATGCCCAGCTAATTTTTGCATTTTTAATAGAGACAGGGTTTCACCATGTTGGACAGGATGGTCTTGATCTCTTGACCTCATGATTCACCAGCCTCGACTTCCCAAAGTGCTGGGATTACAGGTGTGAGCCACCGCGCCCAGCCCGAAGGGGCTAAATTTCTTTTTTTTTTTTTTTTTGAAACGGAGTTTCGCTCTTGTTACCCAGGCTGGAGTGCAATGGTGCAATCTCAGCTCACCGCAACCTCTGCCTCCTGGGTTCAGGCAATTCTCCTGCCTCAGCCTCCTGAGTAGCTGGGATTACAGGCACGCGCCACCATGCCCATCTAATTTTTTGTATTTTTAGTAGAGACAGGGTTTCACCATGTTGACCAGGATGGTCTCGATCTCTTGACCTCGTGATCCACCCGCCTTGGCCTCCCAAAGTGCTGGGATTACAGGCATGAGCCACCGTTGCAGTTTTTTTAAAATGTAAAAATCATGGAAAACTTGGGAAAATGCAGTAACATGAAGAGAAAATGAAATCTCATCCTGTGAGTTAAGCTCTAGTGGTGAGTCAACTTTGAATTTCAATTATTTTTCTGGAAAATCCTTTTTCATAGTCATTGTTCAGGTATAATGGTAGAATGTAGGAGCTCTTAAGATGAAACACCAACTAGACAACTTGACAAGTGGTACAGAGCGTATAATTAGAAAGACTGCAGCTTTAGTCTGTCCCAGCTAGTGATCTCTGAGGATTTTAGTCAAAGACATAACTTCTCTGGGTGTCATTTCTTATCTCTAAGGCAAAGGGGATTTGGAAAATGGTGCTGTTGGTAAAGCTAAATGAAAGCTATCAAGCATAAGGATGCCTGCTCTCACCCATCCTGTCTTAACCATTTTATTTGCATTTCCTCAGAGCATATGTGAATATTTAGGTGGTGGTTGAGGGATGCTTATTCTTGAGGCTGGCTTTGTTAACCGAAAAACAAAACTCTAAAATATTTTAGAGGTTTATTATGAGCCAGTATGACTGCGGCCCTGGGAAACACAAAACCAAGAAGCCTTGAGTAAGTGTGCCTGAAGCAGTTAGATTACAGTTTAGTTTTATACATTTTAGGGAGGCAGAAGTTACAAGGAGGCATTAAGCAATATATGGGGCTTTTACATTGTTTTGGCCCAAGAAGGCTGTTTTGAAGTGGGGCTGACAGGTATAGGTGGGTTCAGAGATTATTTGTTTATTTTATTTTATTGTTTTATTTATTTTGAGACAATTCTCTCCCTGTCACCCAGGCACAATGGCACAATTGCGGCTCACTGCAGCCTCGACTTCCCTGGGTCAGATTTTTTTTTACTTTGTAATTGGTTAAAGGAGTTAATCTTTGCCTAAAACTTTGGAGTCAGCAGAAAGAAATGTTTAAGTTATGACAAGGAAGTTGGTTCACCAGTACACTGGGTCAGAGCAACCGAGAGGAATGTGACTTTGCTCCCGTCTGGCACCACCCTAAGTCCTGCTTATGGTCTCTGTTCTAGCATTAACATTGGTCAGTTGTGTCTGAACTCCAGAAGAGAAAGTGTAGTGAGGTGTGTCCAATCTCCCTTCCCATCATGACTGGGAACTCAACTTTCAGGTTTCTCTGGGGTCTCATTTCGCCAAGAGGGGGTCTACTCGGTTAGGGGGACTTAGGATATTTATATATTTATGAGATAGAGTCTCGTTCTGTTGCCCAGACTGGAGTGCAGTGGTGCTATCTCAACTCACTGTAACCTCCACCTCCTGGGTTAAAGTGATTCTTGTGTTTCAGCCACCCTGGTAGCTGGGATTACAGGTGTGTGCCACCACACTTGGCTAATTTTTGTATTTTTAGTAGAGACGGAGTTTCACCATGTCACCTAGGCTAATCTCAAATGCCTGGCCTCAAATGACCCACCCACCTTGGCTTCCCAAAGTGCTGGGATTACAGGCGTGAGCCATTGCACCCAGCCCAGATTTTATTTTTAGTTATAGACTCCCCTTACTTCTCCTCTGCTATCCCTGATCTTTTTCATCCAGGTGGTTTTTTTTTTGAGATGGAGCCTTACTCTGTCACCCAGGCTGGAGTGCAGTGGCGTGATCTCAGCTCACTGCAACCTCCACCACCTGGGTTCAAGTGACTCTCCTGTCTCAGCCTCCCAAGTAGTGGGGATTACAGGAATGCGCCATCATGTCCAACTAATTTTTTGTATTTTTAGTAGAGACAGGATTTCACCATGTCAGCCAGACTGGTCTTGAACTCCTGATCTCGAACTCCTGATCTCAAGTGATCCACCTGTCTTGGACCCCTGCAAAGTGCTGGGATTACAGGTGTGAGCTACCATTCTGGCCAAATCCAAGTGGCTTTGCTCTCACCCGTGATGAATATTTCATCATGTGTGAGATTTTATTTATTTTAAATAGGAGTTTCATGGAGAATTACATATTTTAAAACCATAGACCTGGGAGTTCATGTACTTTTTATTTTAGGTAGAAAGGATTGCTGTTTTCCCATTAATTCTTTCAGTTTGAAACAGAAGGGCGAAATGAACGAGAATTTTGGTGAAGAGAAGGCAGAGTGGAGAGAAGGCTAGAGCAGGCTAGAGAATTGAGTTGCACATGGCAAGTCTGTTTTCTGAGCCTATTCTTTTCACTCCCACTGCCCATAACCTTCCCCCAGATGAAATTTCCTTTTATCCTCCTCTAGTTACACCATTTCATTTGAATAAAATACTTGTGTTCAACTTAAAAGTATTTTTCAAGCGCAGTTGACTTTTCACCTTTGCAGTGATCTAGGTTTTGTTATTACTGAGTTCCTGTCAAGACCCCTCACAGCTGCCTCACCACACTCTGTGGGTGGGAGTGGACACCACGCATTGTTCACATCACCACTCAGAAATTAACCACACAATGGACTTAGGCATTTAGGGCTTTAGTCTACAAACAGCATATATTGCTTATTAATTCCTTCTTGTAAACAATTTAAAAGATACTCATTTTTCATGAGGTTTTTGAATCTAACTTAAATATTAAGGGGTTTTTTTTTGGTAGTTCACCAAATCTCTGCATTTTGCTAATCGTTTTTTCTATAAAGTAATTTTTAAAGTTCTCAGCAGTAATATTAAAGCCATGTAAGCTATGTCCAGCATCCCATTTGTTCTGAAACAAGAACCTTTGACTAATGGGAAATTTTCTGTCAACGAAGACATTTTGAAATTTGTAACTGCGATTTTTCTGTTTCTTCCCAGAGTGGTAGTTTGAAATTTAAGACTGCTTAGGAGTTTACGGATAGTGTGGCCTCTTTGTTCTGCAGTAAGAGTCAAGATGCTACTTTAAAACCTTTGCTGTCTTCCTTCCCCACCTTGCTCCTGAGTTTTAAGTGGTGGCTGCACCAGAGATGTCTCTCCATGGAGCTGGTCCTCACTGTGTTCTCATGTGCTTTTTCTGGGAATGTTCTGCACTTGCTGTCCGGATGCAGATAACCGGAGGTGCAGGGTTCGTGGGCTCCCATCTAACTGACAAACTCATGATGGATGGCCACGAGGTGACGGTGGTAGACAATTTCTTCACGGGCAGGAAGAGAAATGTGGAGCACTGGATTGGACATGAGAACTTCGAGCTGATTAACCACGACGTGGTGGAGCCCCTCTACATCGAGGGTGAGTGAAAACTGCTTTTATTATCATTCAGAGCTCTGCGGGTGGCCTCGCCAGAGCTGCGGGACCCCCAAGGGTAAGCTGTCTGACTCAGCACGTTGAATGCTATGTTGGATTTTGTTTTTGAAATGTCTCACTGTGTATGAGGTGCTGTCCTAGTCTCTGTGATAAGAAGTTGTTATAACAGTGTGAATAGTGACTTCTCTCCTACATGGCACCCTTGGTCCTGAGCCTCGTGGACTTATTGAAGTGCCTTCCCGTAGTACACATCTGCTGTGGTCTGACTCTTGGTGTCCCCACAAATTCATATGTTGGCATCTCAAGGACCATGGTGATGGTATTAGGAGGTGGGGGCCTTTGGAGGTGATTAGTTCAGAGCCTTCACAAATGGGAGTAGTGTTTTTATAAAAGAGGCCTCGGAGAGCCCCCTTGCCCTTTCCACTGTGTGAGGACATGGTGAGAAGATGCATACATGAACCAGGAAGCAGGTTCTCACCAGCACCCCGTCTGCCACCACCTTGATCTTGCTCATTTGATAGAAAACCAGTGGTTCAATGTACATTTCTTTGGTTACTAAATATGGTTAGACTTTAACATGTTAATTCATCAAAGAAACACAAATGGTTTTATTAATCCATTTTGAAAATATTCTTTTAGTGTGAGTTCTTTGTAATAGGAATGTTAACTATTGGGCTTGTGTTTAGCATTTTTCCCACAATCTAGTTTTTACCTTTTTGTTTGATTGAAATTGTATAACATAGTATCATCTGTTCATATCCCTTTTGCTATTTCTTCTGTTCTCTTTATGCTCTAACCATTCCTAGGTTAGATAAATATTTAATTTAATATTTAGAAAACAGCCATGGTGTTCTTTTGTTGGTTGGTTTTTTGCCTCATTTTTAAACATTCAATATGTAATATATTTGGGATTCATTTTGGGGTGAAGCTGTAGTTTTTGTACAGTGATTTTTGAAGTGTAACAAGCTATGTAGATTATAGATCAGTGGGCTCACTCTCCTCTTGGACTTCCTCCTGGGATCTCTGTGGGGTTAACTGAAGTCATGCATGTGACAGGGCCTGGCAGGTGGGATTCTCACAATGCCCTGCCAAGATGCCCCTTTCCGATGTTCAAGCGAAGATGCTAAGTGCTTGCTGTGACAGGAGTTTGCTGATGGAATCATGGTTATGAACCAGCTGGCTTTAAAATGCAGATGATCCCCGATTATCTGGGTGGGCCCCCACATAGTCACTTGAGCCGTCAAAGGCAGCAACAGAGAATGGAAGAGTCAGGTAGAGAGATTGGATAGAAGAGATATCATGGGGAGACCAGGCAGAAGGGAAGCTGGAGAATGTGCGAGCTACCTGACCTACCCTGGCTGGCTTTGAAGGAGCCATGAGCCAGAGTGTTGGCAGCCTCTGGAAGCTAAGAAGGGCTCCCTGCTGAAAGCCTATAAGGCGACCTCAGTCCTGCAGCCTCAGGGAACTGAATTTTGCCATCATCCTGAATTATCCTCTGAAGACAAGAACACAGCCCTGCTGGCACCTTGATTTCTTCTTGGGGGGGAGGCAGAGCCGAGAACCAGCTGAAACCAGCTGAGCCACACTGTGCCTGGTCCTGTAGACCTGTCAGATTGTGAATGGTTATTTTTTGAGCCTGTAAATTTGATTAGGCAGCAATAGAAAACTACTGTGTGGGCTTAACACAGTACTGGGCGCTCATTTCACTAAGTGCTCTCCAAATGCTACCTTTTAATATTATTACTCTCTTCTCTTTTTTTGCACATGGCAAGAAACATTTAATTTATGACACTATTGTTTATGTAATTTCAGTGCTACTGAGAAGCCAGAACTTAGTAAAAATGGTGTTTTAATAAGTAAATTATCTTCTTTAACTTCAAGGTTTGATACCAAAGCTGCTCTAGGCCATTTCCACCAATTCTGTGACTGTGTGTAGAACATGCACACACACATACAAATAACATGCACTCCCACACACACGCCCACACACTGAATGAGGTCATACAATAAATAACTGATGCTTGGTCCTTTGCTCAGAGTATTGCGTTCTCTCAGTTGACATTTATGTTAGGAGAGCATGAGATGCTTCTCTGCCTCCATAGTTTGAAGCCTGTTTTTTCCTTTCTCCTTCAGTGGGTCCTCAACCATAGTATCAGGTCTTCTGTGTGCTTGATAATTTCCCCCTTGCTCCCCCTCCATCTCTTCACTCTTCCTGCCCCCACAATGCCCACTTCATCCAACAATGCCAGAAGATACCTTCCTTTTAAGCTCATATGGAACATTCTCCAAGACTGATCACATTCTGCGCTATAAAAGACATCTCAACCAACTTGAAAGAATAGAATCCTGTAAAGTATCCTCTCAGGCCAGAGTGGACTTACACTAGAAATTAGTAACAGAAAGATATCTGGAAAATTACAAAAATATTTAGTGACAAAGCAACAAACTTCTACGTACCATATGGGACAAAGGAGAAATCTCAAGAGAAATTAAAAATACTTTGAACTAAATGAAAGAATTAGGTTTCTTGTTTATATATTTGAGAAAGAATGAGATGGAAGAGAATCTGAAATATTTTTCTCTTTTCAAAATAATCTTTTTTCCTGATGAAGAAAATAATACATACATGTTAAAGAAAATATAGAAAACTATTTTGCAAAGCAAATAGAAAATTATTTTTAATTTTTCTATAAACTGTTGAGGAAGTTGGGTGGGTGCGGTGGCTCACACCTATAGTCCCAGCACTTTGGGAGACTGAGGCAGGTGGATCACTTGATCTCAGGAGTTTGAGTCCAGCCTGGGCAACACAGTGAAAGCCTGTCTTTGCCAAAACTCCAAAAAGTTAGCTGGGTGTGGTTGTGCACACCTGTGGTCCCAGCTATTCAGGAGGCTGAGGCATGAAAATTACTTGAACCCAGGAAGCGGAGGTTGTAGTGAGCCAAGATAGTGCCATTGTACTCCAGCCTGGGTGACAGAATAAGACCTCATCTCAAAAAAGAAAAACAAAAAACTGTTGAAGCTAACATCCAGTTGTTATCCTAAATGTGATTTTTTTCAAATTAAAAATATGCTTGCTAGACAATATGGTTATATGGTTCCATTATTTGAAAAAATAAATAAGAGATGGCCAGGCATGGTGGCTCATGTCTGTAATCCCAGTACCTTGGAAGGCTGAGGCAGGCAGATTGCTTCAGCCCAGGAGTTCCAGACCAGCTTGGACAACATGGCAAAACTCTGTCTCTACAAAAATTAGCCAGGCATGGTGGCGTGCACCTGTAGTCTCAGCTACCCAGGGGGCTGAGGTGGGAAGATCACTTGAGCCCAGTGAGCCATGACTGCCCTGAACCATGACTGCCCTGAACCATGACTGTACCACACTCCAG
Organism: Aotus nancymaae; assembly: GCF_030222135.1. Classification (NCBI taxonomy): domain Eukaryota; kingdom Metazoa; phylum Chordata; class Mammalia; order Primates; family Aotidae; genus Aotus; species Aotus nancymaae. The sequence continues at coordinate 3,463,238 of NW_026988570.1, read as the reverse complement.
CCTGGGCAACAGTAAGACCTTGTCTCAAAAATAAATATATAAATAATAAACATAAACATGGAAAAGATAAAACTATAAAGTCTCCCTCTTGCCATTCTCAGCTCTCCTGAGGAAACAGCTGTTGATCCTTTCTTTGTATTCATCTGCAGTGTCTGTATGTGACCCAGCTAATACAAATAGGTATTTATAGTTCTCCCTTTTTATATAATTTATTGTGTATTGTCCTTCATCTTATTTGCTCCCACTTACTGTGTCCTGCTGATCTTTCTATATCTTACAGAGAGCTTTTTTGGCAGCTGCTTAGTGTTCTGTTGTCGCTATAGTAGCTAGACCTCTTTGCAAAGACACGGATTTTTTTCCCCCTTAGCATTACTTGTAAGCAAGTTGCCTTCTTATGAATATATTGTAATTTCCTTAGTCCCGTGTTGTTGGATCTCTAGGTTCATTGCAGTTTGGAGTCATTGTAAACCATGCTTCAGAAAGCCACACATCTGTGTCTCTGTCATCATTTTCATAGGACACTGGCTTTCCCAGGGGCTACAGAGCACCTGTGTTTTCCTGAAATGCTGTCCCAATTTACTTTTCTACCATCTGTGTAAACAGGGATCTTGAGACCAGCATTTCCATGGGGAACAGGAAAAGGCAGAAATATGCATTGTGTCGTGGGAAGACCAGTACTGGGAACTCGTGGTATCTCTGTTGAAGAGGTCCAGGAAAATAAAAGAAAGTGACCTTAGCTAACACTTAACTATATTCCAAGTGCTCTTCTAATCCCTGTTTATGGTTCACAAGTTTAATTATGTCAGTACTGGTGCAAGATAGGCAGCTATTTTCCTCATTTTATAGGTGAGGGAACCGGTGCAGGGAGCCCTTTCCATTACCTGCCTTTTACCTGGATGCTCAGTTCCTATGGAGGCCCGGGGGGCACCAGGAGAGGGAAGACAGGAGAGCGGAGCCATCAACCCTGGGCACCCACCCTAGAGAGGTGGGGTGGAAACAGTGTTTGCCAAGGGGATTGAGTCAGTGTTGATGTAGACATTTAAAGCATGCAGCTCTGATTAGAATATTTTTGTTGAAGTATCATTTAGAATTTTTTTTCTCAACTTTCAGTTTATATTGCAAATGTAAATAAAACGGCAGTGGTGTCTCTTGGAGATCGCCCTCTGTTTAATTTGGACCTGTGGCGGCTGCCTATGGAGCAGCCCAGGATGCTGGAAATGCCTTCCCCTGCGGTGGCTTCACAGGGAAGGTGAGCCCCTCTGTCAGAAGCCAGCAGCACTGGCAGGCAACCCCAGCTCCCGGGGGCTGAGCCAGTCTCTAGCGTGTGCAGCCTTTGTCCTAAGTAAATACATTTGACATGAACTCAAGGCAAAATCTTGCTCTTTTGCTTCTTTGTGCTGAGAGAAATTTGGTCTTTATACTTAGAGAAGCTCTGTATCTTCTTCATTCCGGTTTTACATCCTAAATACTGTTGCTGGAGACAAAGGCTAGGGCCATGCTGTGGGACTTCACATTGCAGAATGGGACATCTTGTTGGGAAGAATTTCTGCAAGGCCTCTGACTCAGCGTGTAGCAAAAGAGAATTCTACTGCAGGTGTCTTTTATGATGGGTATTTAGTATATGCTAAATAACCAAGTGAGTTCACAGAAAGAACTAACCCATTGTTTTGCATTTTAGTGTTTCTGTAGTCTTCAGTTTCACGGTGTAAATCCTTAACTGGCCCTTGGCAGTTTCATAGAGCGTGGGTGCGGTACAGAAGGAGGCTTGACACAGACTATGTCACAAACTTAAGACAAAATTAAAAAAGAAAGTCAGCAAAGGAGTGGAAGCTGCAGTCCGTTTTTATGTGGATTTCCCCTTTGTCCCCTTTGGTAGAAGAAAATGCTTGATTTCTCCGATGCTTTCTGAACAGTGGTTCTGGGTTATCCTGAGTTGTTCTCGTCCTATGGTGATTTTTTTTCTTCCCTATTTATGTGTCATTTATGTGGGTTTCAAGCACAGTGAAATTCAACCTAAGACCCTATAAGGGAGTTCATTTGTGGTTTGACTGGTTGGGTTTCTCTAGTCAGAATTCACAGAAGGGCCAAGTAAGTCGCAGCTGTCCCCTCACCCGGCCCTTCCCAACATAGAATTCTGGTAGGAATGCTGCTCATCATTAATTGGAGCTCTTTTAGCCTCATTTCTTGAGACTTCTGTTTTTCTAGCTGAGCTCCCGGCACATGGCCTTGTAAATGTGTGAAAGGTTGTGGCAGGGTCTCTTAGCGGTCAGCATGGAGCGGCTGTGTGGGCATCCATTAATGGGCTGCCTTTCTGTCCCCCTTTGACTTCCTCTCCCCACCTCAGCTTGGATTTTGGAACGTCAGGCTCATTCTTGGTGTACTCTGAACTGCACAGTTGACATGTTCAGAGGGCCTTTGTCCTGGGCTGTGAGGGTTAACTTTGCTGCTTTATTTACATTCCAAAGCCGGTTGTTATTAATGTTACTTAGTGTTTACCTAGCACCTCTCATTGCTGGTTATTTGTCCCTGCTCTGAATTTCCCCTTTTCTCTGCCTTTCAGAATTTCTCGCCAGATTATTTAACCAAAAGACTCTCATGCAGTGCCCTTTTTAGGATAGGAACTGGAGTTATTGTTAATGTTACAGGAAGAACACATTCTCAGAGGAGAGGGTGGTGGGAAACTGATTTTCATAGAGTTTTCAGGTTCCTTTCAAATGGGAGGATGCAGCAGTGCCGCTACTTAACTGAACATCTTGACAGTTTAATGGGGCAGCCCTTAGCCTTCCAGAGCAGCAGTGGGGCTGACCTGTCCAATGAGGATGGAAAAACCCCAGTTTACTCTTCTCTCAGCTAACTTTTGTGGAGCCCTGTTCCCAAATTGGCCTGGGCCAGAGCACCGTGGAGGGATATTTGTTATAAATGGAAGGTTTCCAGGCCCTCCTGGAAATCCTGAAGCGTGAGACCTGCAGCGAGCTCAGAAGTCTGTATTTGTGGGTGCCCAAGGTGACAGAGGGGGCCTCCCCTCCCTGTAGAGTCCACGCTGTGTGGCGAGCGTTAGGAAGGGAAAGGCCTGCGTCTTGTGCTCAGCCAGGTCATCGTCTAGTGAGAAACGCATGTGTGAATCTCTGGACAAGGCAGCGCTGAGCTGTGGTGGACTAGCGGTGCAGACAAGGGATTATTTCTGACCACAGACAGCCTTCCCCTCTCCTCTGCATTGAGCTTTGAAGAAGAAAGCCAGGACTGGAGCAAGTGAGGAGGATGGAAGAGTGCAGGGTTAATGGTAGTGGCTGTCTGTTTGATGTCAGGGAGGTATCCTGTACTCTCAAGGCACACTTTTTCCCTTCTAGCCTTTAATGCAGTTTCCTGTCTTTCCCTGTATCCTTTGTCACCTCAAGAGTAAAAATAGTGATGAATAATTTGTTTTGTAAGATCAGAACCATACAGAGTTGTTTACACTCTCTCTGAGGAACGTAGGGTGACCCCGTCTGTGTAAGCAGAAATGTCTGTGTGAGTCAGGTGACAGCAGGCTCCAGGTCCAGCACACCTGAGTGGACTCTGTGGTGTCATACTCAATTCCAGAGGCCTGGCCAGGCTCATTTGTTTTGGTTTTTTTGTTTGTTTGAGATGGAGTTTCGCTCTTGTTGCTCAGGCTGCCCTGCAGTGGCGCAGTCTTGACTCACTGCAGCCTCCACCTCCCAGATTCAAGTGATTCTCCTGGCTCAGCCTTCCAAGTAGCTGAGATTATAGGCAACTGCCACCACGCCCAGCAATTTTTTTATATTTTTAGTAGATACAGGGTCTCACTATGTTGGCCAGGCTGGTTTCAAACTCCTGACCTCAAGTGATCCACCTGCCTAAGCCTCCCAAAGTGCTAAGTACAGGCATGACCCACCGCACCCGGCCCTCATTTGGTTTTGAATTTAGCATGGTCCTGCTCCAGAGTGGCAGTGGGTGTGAGGAGGCATCTTCAGAGGAGGCAGCACAGTGCCTGTTTCTGGGGTTAATGGTCTGCTGCTTATACCTGCAGCCCTTGAGCTTGGAAGCAGGTATACAGGAACTGACCTGGTCTATGCTGGTCCTAGCTGGAAGCTGCAAAAGATAGCTTGGCCTTAGAATTATGGGATTTTGTGAGAACTGATTTTTAAAAGGTATCATGTTAAATTACAATTTATATAGTAGAATATTAGTTTGTCTTTTATTTTTAGCTGTTTATTAGCTCAGAATAACTTGTGGGGGTAGGAACAGCAGTCACAGGATTTCCTTTTACTTGGACAGATCCCTTCAGTGAACTTGAATAATCTTGACAGACCATCAATAATTTTAAAGATTTTGTGTTTTCTTAGTTCTCTTTACAAAAAGATTATTCTTTCCATACGCATTGGTTCTATTTTTAAATTAACTCACTAATTTTCAGACTTGGCTTTCAAATGTTTATATATATATATATATATTTTATATGTACATAAAGGTCCAGTGTCTCCCAGCCTGCTTCAGGGTGTTGGGGACCCAGGTATTGCCTCACTGGGTGACTACTGCACAGTCAGGATTGATTGAGAACCTCCAGACTGATCTGCTGTGGCTCAAGGGCTTGATCTTTAGCTCTTCCATTCCCAGGACTGGGAAAGGAAGGACAGCAGCAGTCCGCTGGTCAGGAGGAGCCCGGAAGGCCCAGCAGAGGGGATCCTGCAGGTCTTCTTACACATCCATGTGCAAGGGAGGACTCATTTTGGCAGCAGAGCTTTCAGATCCCTGTTCGTTACTCTCCTGTGGATGGTGGCTCTGTTTCCTCACCTGTGGCTAAAGTAGAATGGCATGATGTGGACTTTGTCTGGAAGGATGGCATTCCTTCTGTGTGTTTGTCTGTTGCTGCCATTCCACAGTGAGAGGTTGGTCCCTGAGGACTTCTCTGCTGTGTGCAGCTGTTAACCTGATCTGGATCAGTGCTGGAGGGCTGTGGATAGTGACGTTAAAGTGAATGCCTGTGCAGGAGGGGCTAGGGCTTGTGTGGAATCTGAATTGCTTTGCCATTCATGACTTTAAAAACCTCCTTCCTTACCTCCGCATTCATCAAAGGGTCTGGTTTTATATATACAGGATGCATAAAAACAAAAGGAAAGGCTACTTTCTCCCATAGTTTTGTGTCTTTGCTTTTAAGTCATATTTGCCTCACAGACTAAAAAAAAAAAAAAAAAATTCATGCTTAATTCTGTGTCTGAAAAAAACAGTCTTCCTTCTGATTTGAATGCCTTATCTGGGACAAATATTTTAGAAAACAATCAACTCAGTGATCGAATTGACTCTGATTACATGAGAACAGACTCAAATGACTGACCCAGCGCATGTTTTTGTTTCCAGATAATTAGACTATTTTTGTTTAACATGTTTCTAATTACAAATGTAAATTAGTTTATATAAAGAATAAGATAACTTGATTTCAGTGAAAGATATACTAATAACTTTATTATACAGTATAATTCCTAGGAGGTCAGTATTCTTTTTAGCACTTTTTTCTTTTAAGTAATAGCCTTCTGTTTTGTCTCCTTTAGTTGACCAGATATACCATCTGGCGTCTCCAGCCTCCCCACCAAACTACATGTATAATCCTATCAAGACATTAAAGACCAATACGATTGGGACATTAAACATGTTGGGTAAGTTGTCATTTTCTTGTTTTCTGGCTCTTGTTGGAGATATTTTAGACGATTGCAAGCATAGGCCGTTGAATGTTCTACTAGAGTTTGATCTGGGTGTTGCCCCCCCCACTTATCACCCTGCCTGTGGTATTGGCAGTTTTGCAGTGTTATTTCAGTGTGACTTTATTTGTCAGCAGAGTATGCCATAAAGGAGATGGTCTAACTTTCATGCATTGTAGTAATCAGGCTGCAGCACCCTGGTGTAGATCCCCTGGGAGTGACCACAGGCTCTTCACGTGACCAACCACTCATCCTTCCCCACTCCTCGCCTCTGAAACCAGTTGACGAATGCCGAGGATAAGTGGCATGCCTCATGCTGGAAAGAGGCACTGGTGGCTCTGATCCCGAGGTTGGGTTGGCATGACCTTACACACAGGGGTGATTCAGTAGCGCTCCTTGAAGAAATGGGTGGAGATGTCTGTATGGGGTCTGTATGGGGTGTTACCAAGACTGAATACCTGCCCTAGATTGGACCTCAGGTTTCACATTCATGAAAGATAGAAGAGAGAGCATTGTTAAGGGTGGCCATATGTGTATATTCACAAATGACATGCCTTAGATTTATAGCTGTGGGTAATATGCAATATTAATGTTTAAAATTAGAGGCATGCTTAAATTTGGCACAGTTTATAAAAAAAATAAGACTAGGGGCTCTGATTATTTGCAAAGTAGAAGAAAGGAACCACTTTTTAAAATGGCAAGTAAATGATGGATTTAAGTATAGGAACATTTAATACAGGTTCTACAAATAGACCTGGGAAAGACAGCACTAAAGTTTAATTTGAACAAAGTATGGAGTGAAGGGAGTGAAAGGACAGCCAGAGATTGGTTTATCTCTTAGGCTAAATATTTTAGGGTGTTGTACTAATCAAGGTTCCGCAGAAGAACAGAACCAATGGGATGTGTAGAGATTTAAAGAGATTTGTTACAAGGGATTGGCTCACATGAAGATGGAGGTCGAAAAGTCCCACTGTCTTCCTTCTGCAAGCTGGAGACCCTGGAAAGCTGGGGGTGTAGTTCAAAGGCCTGAGAAGTGGAGAGCCAAGGGCAGAAGATCGATATTCTACATAAGTAGTTGGCCTTTCTCCATCTTTGTGTTCTAGTCAAGCCTCTAAGGGACTGGATGATCCACCCACATTCGGGAGGGCTATCTGTTCTTCACAGTCTACATATTTAAATGCTCATCTCTTCTGGAAACACCCTCACAGACGCCCCCAGACATAATGTTCAGCCAGCTATCTGGGTATCCCATGGCCTCAGTTGACACATAAAATGAACCATCACAAGGGTCACAAGAATGTTTGGAGTAAGGTGATTCATTCTTCCAATCTGGAAAGAACTTTATCTTTTTTGTTACTGTCCCCTGATCTGGTCACTAGACAGAACAGGGTGCTGCTGCTTCTGCTTAGAAGTGTGCGTGGTGCCCTCTTCTTGCCATCACAAGTGCCCACCCCTCCCTACACTCTCTCTGCCCTGCCCCCCTCCATCATACCAAAACTAGACCATAGAGGAAAAGCCCATCACGCACTTGGTGTTTAAAGAGATTCCATTTATTCTTCCGATTTAGGGGATGCAGTCACTGTGCCCGTGGGTCTTGTCACTGTGGGGCAAATTCAGATGGGGTTACACTCAGGCTCTTCTGCACTCGGTGCCCCATGGAGGCAGGGACTGCCGAATCGGCACAAGCATCAGTGATACCTAGTAGGAAAGACTTCCAAAGAGAGGCCTCAGCAAAATGCTATTAAAGGCAAACATGACTCAAGCTAGGGCTTGAACTATAACTGAGATTGAATGTGGAGGCCTCACAGGAATGGTAAAGAGTCTTCCACGAATGATGTTGACAAAAGGTGAAGGGAGACCATTGGTAGGCTGGAAAGAAATCCAAATGGGACTTTGTATTCGGAACTGAGAGGAGCTGTCATTAACCGTCTTGTGATGCCATGAACTTTGCCTGGCTTCTTCTTTCCTCTATGTAACTTGCCCACCTCGCAGACCCTGTGCTAGATTTCTTCCTCTGATGAAAGCTTTTCGTAACACCCAGATACTACAGCAGCAGGATAGCTTCCTTGGCTTTACTCCCGACAGTTGCCTCCGTGGATCCTGCCTAAATCATTCTATGAAAATAATAGAGAAATAGTCCTGGTTTCAAAATCTTTAAACTCAGTTGTGTTTGAAATACAATACATTGCATTTGTGATGTGTGTATTTGACCAAAGTTCAGAGAAGACAACTAGGAAGACCTCAGGTAGAGGAATATAAAATGTACAGTTACTCTGGAAAACAGTTTAACACTTTCTTAAAAAAAACTATGCACTTACTGTATGACTCAGTAATTGTATTTTTGGGCATTTCTCCCAGAGAAATGAAAATTTATGTTCACACAGAAACCCGTATGAATGTTCATAGCAGCTTTATTTGTAGTGGTCAAAAACTAGTAACAACCAGAACATCCTGTATTAGGTGAATGATTAATAGCAGTGCATATATCCCGTGGAATTTTACACAGCAATGGATTAGGAAGGAACTGTTGATAGACACTACAGCTTGGATAGATTTTGAGAGGAATGTGCCCAGTGAAAAAATTCAGTCCCAAGAGGTCTTGTTCCAATTATGTATCATTCTTGAAATGACATTATAGACATGGAGAATGGATTAGTGGTTGCCAGGGGTCAGCGACGGCGGGGAGGCGGAGAGGAGAGGCTATAGAAGGGCTATGTGAGGGATCCTGGTGGAGATGAAAATGCTCTATCACTTGTATCAATGGAATGTCCGTTTCAGTGGAAATATTCACTGATCAGATCTACGTCAATGTCCTGGTTGTGACATAGTCTAGTTTTGCAAGTTCTAGCATTGGGGGAAACTGGATAAAAGATACATGAGGTCCCTGTATTACTTTGTACAATTGAATTTGAATGTACAAATATCTCAAAATAAAGGATTCAATCAGGAAAAAAGATTTCAGCATCCTTCATTTTGGTGCTACTACGTTGTCAGACACACTAACCCTGGTTCCCTCATGCTAGAATTCTTCCACCCCACCCAGCCTCACCTAGAAGTGCATATAGGTTGCATCTGCCTGCCTCATCTCACTCTCCTAGCAGTGCTTTGTGGGCATGTGTTGGCCCCTGCTTTGTGTAGGGGGCAGAGCTGAGGGGTGTCCAGCAGAGCCCCGTCTAGTGTAGTGGCAATTGGGGAAGGGGTATGTCCCCTGTCTTAAGTACAGGGTTAGTGAAGGTCAGGGGGCTTCTTGGAGCCTCTAATGAACCACTGCATGCTGGGACTCTGTGAATGAGTTTGGAAGACTTTCCGTACTTACTTGACCACCATAGATAATGATGTTCTGGTCAGTTACATGTGAGTTGTCAGTCCAGGAAAGGGGTTCAGAGCAGCATTCAGCAATGTGGCAGTTGCTTTGGAGAAGGTGCTGCTTAAGCTAAACCTCAAAGGAGGAAGGAGAATGGGTGGAGAGTTACCCAGACAGGGTGGCATGGGCAGTTGCAAGAGCCCAGGACATGTTCAGGAAGTGGCAGGTGGACCATTGTGGAAGTTAAGGAGAGAAGGGCCTTGCCTCTGCCAGCCAAGGTAAAGTTTCCCAATATTTTATGGCAGAGGAGTCTTTACAAAACTCCTCAAATCACACTTTATCAAACTAACAGATTCTGCATTTGGCCTCGCTTACAACAAGTATTCAACAAAATACTGGCCTTCTGAGAATCCATTTGTGTTTTCCTTACTGCATTTGTTTTTTATTTTGGTTCCAAAGCAGATGCAGTAAGAGCAGATAATTGGATAGATAATTAAATGTCTTTAATACTAAAACATTGCTTAAATTGGCCAGCAAAAAATATGCCTGCACATGTAAATTGAGTCTCTTTTATCTTGTCTTTGTTTTCTACAGGGCTGGCAAAACGAGTCGGTGCCCGCCTGCTCCTGGCCTCCACATCCGAGGTGTATGGAGGTGAGTGGGGGCTCTCTCAGGGGATGCTCACTCCAGCCCTGGACTGTTCTCATCCTGTCTCAGATGAGTCCAAGGTTCATTTCTGAGGAGGCCCAGCCTGCCCATGCTCCTTCTGTGCACAAGAGGCTGCCTGTCAGCCTCCCGGGTCGCCAAGCTCCTCCTCCGGGTGGGACGACTTCTCTTGTTTGATCACACGCTGTTGGAGGACTGTACCCTGTCACCTGGCCAATAAAGATCCACCATTTATGACTCCACAGAAGTGTTTCTGTCACTCTGCTCTGAAAGCACCCCAGAAATCATGCTCTCTATGGATCTTTTTACCTGTTTGGCTAGCACGTCATTCTTCTGTGTAAGTCATGCATGCTGTTTGCCTGGCCTCCTGAGAGCTCATGGGCCAGCCTTTAGGCTGACCTTTAAAGCTTCCGGGGAGACGAGACATGCACTGACTCCCTTCCCTGTTGTATAACGAGTTCTGGAAGAACCTTAAGCAGGTAGTGTCAGAAAACTCATGAGCTTGTTTTACCACGATGCAGCCTTCCTCTCTCCCACTGCCTGGAAAGGAGTTGAGGAGTGGGTACCAGGGGCTCTATTTTCAATTTGTACTGATTCCTCTTCAGCCCCAAACCAGTTGGGTGTGCAAGGTTTGTAGAACTGCTTAGCTGATGCAGTGGAAGCCAGGTCCTGGCATGATGTAATTTTTCTATTTTACATTATTGTTGTAGACAAGAGAAGGAAGTAAGAGGGTAAAATTGGAAGAGGTGTGTGTGTGTGTGTGTGTGTGTGTGTGTGTGTGTGTATGTATGTATTTTAAGTAAGAAAACTGAATAAAAGATAGCAACAAAAATTCTGCTAAATGCAGTGATATTCTTTGTAATCTCTGTGAAAAGATTACATAGAGATTATATATTTTATATCATAGTCTACTTTTTTGAAGTCGTGGGCAGTTGTTAATAAAAGAGCAGAGTGTGCCCCTCCCTACCTGTGGTATCTGTTGAGAGGGGCACAGTGACATTTCCCACACTGCTTCCCCCACTTGTCTCATTTATTATCTGCATGTCTGACAGGAGCCTGTGTTCCTTAGGCTTCCTAAATAATTGTAGAGTGTAATTTGTGGAAGTCACAGGTGCTCTCCTCTGACCTTGAATAACCAAAGTAAACTTTGGTGGAGCATTTGCTTAACGTCTTAGCCTCACAGAATGCTAGAAAGGGGAGATGATCGAAAATTATTTTTGTATTAACAATGTAAGTTTTCCCTGCTTTTTCTCCACAATGAGTGAGGGAGCTTATTTAGAAGCTTGGCATGCTGGGCATTTCAGTCCAGACGGTGCCAGTCCAGGGACAGATGGGCGTACCCAGCCTTTTCTTTCTTGTCCTTTGCCAAATTTATGACTGTCTCTTTTGGAGTGTAGCTTGCCCAGCTCTTGTCAAAGATCCCCAGAAAAAGGTCTGAGATCAATTATCTGATACTTCTCTGTGAATTTAAGTCAATGGTTCCCTTCTCTCAGAAAGTATTTTCCTTAGAACTTTTCTCTCACTGAGCAGTGAGAAGTTTGCCCTTCTAAAGGGAATTTTAAACTACAGCAGCAGATACAGAGCCCTTTCTTTGCAGCCCGCTTCTGCATTGCCACAGAGCCTATGCTGACCTGGAGGGATTGGCTGAGCAGACATGTGGCAGGATACCTGTCTGTTTACCTCCCTGCACTTGCTCAGGCCCACTGAGTCCCAAGTCAGACAACTCAGGGGTAAGATAAACAAGATGGGAATCTGTAACAATGCTTTCTTTTTTTTTGGTCCAGATTTCATGGCAAAGACTTAAAACATTTTGTATCATAGTTGTACTCAAGTATGTATAAAATTCTTCGTTACTAAATAAATTAGGTGTTTATTCACATTCCAGAAATATACTTGTGTGAAAAAAAGAATTTGTTACGTGTTTTCTTCCAATAGTCTGTTCCCCTGGTGCGTCTTAAAATGTGATTGATTTACAAGCTGGAGGAACAGGAATTGGGAGTGTAAAATGTGTGCTAGAAGAACAGGCAGCCATTTGCCAGGGGACACCCCATCCCTCCACCTGCCCTACAAGAGCTTCCACATTGTCTCATCATGGGTCCCACATTTGTTCAGCTGATGGTGCATGTCAAAGTCATAGTGTTCCAGAGATGCTGTGTTTTTAATTTTTTCAATAAATACATGTTTTGCTCCAGTTATCAATTTTATAAGTATAAAACAAAACCATGTAGCTCTTCACATAGATTCTATTTCGTTGTAATTTGTGTAGCACTCTAAAAGTTAAGAACAATTTACGGAAGAGAGGGAAGACTTAAAATTAGGAGGCTTGATCTTTTTCTTTTTTTTTTCCTGTAAGTAAAATGTTGTCATTGCTTAATATCAGAAGTAAGACCATCATGTCCTACTGGAACTCAGAGAATGGTCTGAAAACCTGAGGTTGCCTCTTGAATACATCGCTCCATCTCTAAATGGGTCTTTCCAAAGTTCCCTTTTGCATCATACATATGCATTGTTGATGTGAACTGGAAAAAGGAAAGATGAAAACAATCTCACTTTTCTCCCATCATAGATCCTGAAGTCCACCCTCAAAGTGAAGATTACTGGGGCCACGTGAATCCAATAGGACCTCGGGCCTGCTATGATGAAGGCAAACGTGTCGCAGAGACCATGTGCTATGCCTACATGAAGCAGGTATTTCACCAGGGGCTGGGCTTGTGGTTTAGACATGCAGAGACCCCGCCCTAAGATGTAAAGTGCTGTAAAGGAATGAATGCCATGACTGATTTTGTCTGGGGATAGGTGTTTGGGAAGCCCAGTTTCCCAGTATTATAAGTTAATGGTATTATCAACCGCTTTTTCCACATATCTCTTTATTTAAAAAATGATTTCCTAGAGATGAATTCTTGGGTTTGGAATACTGTTTTATGACAGTGAACAGAATGCTTCTTTGTTGCCAGTTGCTCATCAGCAGCTAAGAAGTGCCTCTTTTCCTGAAGCCCTCAAATCAATGGATCTTCTTTTTTTACTTTTCTATCAATTAAGTGTAAAAATGGATTCGTTATTGCTGTAATTTGAACCTCTTTAGGAATTATTATTGATATTTATTTACTGTTATATTATGCTTTCTTCATTATTCATTGTGCTGAGGTGCTTTTGCCAGGATATTTTATGTCACAGATTTGGTCACCCGCATGTTGTAGCAGAAATTGCTCACAGACCAAGAGGCCAAGGTTGCCACACTGGCTATGCTGCCGTGTGACTTCAAGACATAACCCGTCAGTCTCTCTGTTCTTATCTCTGACACAGAGTTCGTGTAGCATGCCCTGCAGTGCAGGAGCCAATGAACTGTGCAGAGAGGGGCCCCAAGGGTGTAGGCCAGAGCGCAGGATATCCTATTCATGTTCTCACTGAGTGTGTCCTTGGACTTGAGTCTGAACTTCTGCATCCTCATGAAAATGCCCTCTGGTATAGTGGGACATGCGAGTAAATCGACATGGCTGTGGAACACTGGTCCAGGATAGGCTGTTGGTAGATACAGTCTCTGTCCCTGGGAGCAGTACTCTCAGGCCCAGGGTCCAGTCTGCAGACGAGCTCAGGGAACAGTCGGCTATGTGCTCTTTGGGAGGGGATAGTATTGTCAGCATGCCCCGTGTCCAGGAGTCTTCCTGACCATCTGCCTCAGGCCCCGGCAGAGCCCCCAGTCAGACATGTGCCAAGGGCCAAGTCGCCTGCTCCTGACCTCTGGTTGAGACTTAAATTGCCTTCCCTCCCCATGGTACCACAGAGGACAGGGCAGTGTGAAGCCACGTAGGCTCTCTGAGGGGTAGAAGAGAATGCCAAGGACTCTTTTTCTTATCATGTGCTTAATGAAATGCCAGCATTAAAGATCCATAAGTTAACCTTAGCTATTGTAGATATTTAAACTTTTCTGCTTTATTTCTCAGCCAGAAGCAGAACTAATTGCCTTCTAAGCTACTTTAGTCTATTGGCATATTATTATTCACTTACTCTAAGAAATGCTGATCAGTTTTAGTAAGAACATGCTTTCTTCATTTTGGGGCCCAGAATATCTTGACTCAAAAGTTTCAGATGATCTCCCAGACACACAGGACCACCTCCGTGTGCATGGGTACTTAGGAGTATTGACTAGAGTGTCAGGAGCACATAATTGCTTTTCATTCTAGAATATGTTTCAGCATGACATGATTCTCAACAGTCTTTTTTTTTTTTTTTTAGCTTTCAGTCCTATGCTTGTATTTCTTACCTAGTGAATTTTTATATAGGTAAAATTGGTGGGCAAATGGGACATTTTGATTGAGCTTTTAGTTTGAATTAAATGATTATTTGGCTAATGTGGTTGATAACTTTGTGAGTATACATATTACCTTAAGTATATGCTCATGATAGGTCTGGTATTTGATAATAATAGAGGCAGCATTTCTTGAACATTGACTGCATGCCAGGCACAGTTCTAGGGGCCTGGTGTGCATTTTGCACACATGCTAACATTGAATCCGTTCTTGTCTTCTGTGCCTGGGGGTTCAGAAAGGTAGCACCTAGTAACTCTGGAACATCAGCATTTAAATTCCCACTCACATAGGTCTCAGGAGCTTAATGGCATGGGCAGTGTTGCCCTGAAAACTATGAAGCCCCCATGTGGTCAGCTGGTTCCTCCCGCCCAAGGTAGCATCCCCGACGTGAACCTTGCTGGGAGGGTGTCCCTGTCACTCACTTGGCATGATGCGCCTTCTGTGGAGTCACCAGGCATGTGCCTCTGACCCTGGAGTCCTCAACAGACAGTTGCAGAATGGCTGCAAGAGTCACTTCTGTGGCCAAGTTCACAGTGTACTTCACACAGGGGTGCCATGGGTTCTGCATGTGGGAACCACGCTTGCTGCTTTCCGTCACACTGGGAGGCTTGAGAATTGCCCCGTGGAAGACAAGTGCTGCACTTTCTGGGAAGGAGACTGTGGAACTTGGGGCCTCTAGCACATGTGCTGAGGGTTTGCATCTGCCCATGTGAGAAATGGCACTGAGGAAGGCCCATCTCTGGTGGCACATTGCAGGGGGCATGTAAGCAGGTGTGATGTTGCCACCCTTCCCCATGGCCCCTGCCGGTTCCCACTGTGTGGTCATTATGTCAGAGAGTGACTGTGCCCTTGACCCTAGGGGTGCTAGGGCCCTGTCCAGTTCTGGTGGTGACCCTAGGGGTACTGGGGCCATGTCCAGCTCTGGTGGCTGAGAGGCAGACAGGTGGAGGTTGTAGTTTTCTGATGAGGAAGGAACGACGTGGCCTGCAAGGGTCACTATGGTCTTGACTGAGTTCCAGGAGGCCTCTGAAGAAGGCTCAGTGTGTTCTTTCCAACTCCCATCCTGTCATTCATGTTGTGAATATTGTGCTCACTTGTAGGAAGAACCACGGGTCCACGGCCACAAGCCCCTCTGGGACCTAAGATTGGTACTTGAATACTTACTACCACTTTTGTCTGAATGGGTGCTGAGGAGGGAGGAAAATGGTGCCTTTCCTCTCTGCCCATAGGAGCAGACACCTCACAGCTGAAACAGGTTTGGGTTCCTGTTATGGCAGGATATTTTGGTATAGAAAAATAAGAAAACACTGATTTAGCAAGAAGAAAGAAAAATTGCTATCCATAATCCCATCTAGAGACAAACATAAGGAGGAAAAATAAAATAAAACAAATGCTACTATGTAAAGATTGTACGGGATATAAAATGTTGAGATGAAGACATTGAGATGATTCTTTAACTCAGGAGTTTGTGACAGCTGGCACCAAGGGTGGGTGTAAGCACCTCCTGCCACGTTGGGTCTGCCCTCTGCCCGTGAACTGGTCTGGGGCAAATCACTGGACTTCTTTGGGGCCCCCAACTCCAAAGTGATTGTTATTTTCTGGGACCATGACTGTGTTCTGAGCACAGTGGCCCTGCAGGGTATTGTGTTGTGCCTTTCTGAATGTGCCGCTGTCTGGAGGTGATATTGTTTGAGGATGCTCTGTGTGCTTGCTGTGGGTGTTGCAAAAAAGCAGGAACTAGGGGCTGGAGTGCTTGCTGTGTGCTCAGCCTCTGTTAGGGGTCAGTCCGTTTAATCTCAGTTAATTCCCTGTAGCCCACTCTGAGGTGGGAGTGGTCAGCCCATCTCACAGATGGGAGGATGGGCTCCAAAACTGGTTTCCAGCTCCGCAGACCATAAGTGGGCCTGGAACCCTCAGCTGGCTACCTGTGGGGCCTGCTCCTCCCCACATCCCCTGGCTGTCCCTGCAGGCTGAAGCAGGTAAGGAAGTGTGAGTGAGCAAGAGGAGACCATGCAGCTCCAAGTCCAAGGGCGCCAAGGCTCCTTTGCAGCTCGCATAGTCGTGGGACAGTGCCCAGAACCAGTAGTTCACGCACCTTGCGCCAGTGTCACCCTTGCTCCTCTCAGCTGGGAGATTCAGCAACAGGAGCTGCACTGTGATGTTGTCAGTTTATAGTTCTACATGTGCAACCTTTTGAGACAGTTTTGCTATCTGGAAACAAACGAAAAAATCGAGGATGAACCAGGTGGAATAGTACATCTGGCATATTTAAAATTCATTATTTTAACAACTTTAATTAATTTCTTATACATAATAACATATCACCTCTTAAGTATGAATTGTCATTTTATTCTCAAGATCCTATATAGTATGTGGATCTTACTCTGAATAATATGTAAAGATTGAAAATATAAACAAGATAGAGGTATGAATAATTTTTTATAGAAAAATTTCCCTTTTCCCAAGGATTCTCTTCTGAGTTTCTTTTAATGAATGAAATGTCCTAATGTATTCAAAATAGAATTTTATTTTCCAGAAAAATCTACCACACTTCCCTTAGAAAAAGAGAAGCTCCCTGGAATTTTTTTTTCGTAGGATGGAATGCGAGGGAGGTTGAGATCAAAGGACAGAGCCTGTCCCGAATAGTTTGAACTTGCTAGGGAGGAATTAAATTGCTGCTTCCATGTGCATTTGGACGCGATGACTTGATAAATGTGGGGCCTCCCCCGTAGGTTGTGGTCGGTGCTTACTGTGCATTTGAGTTCATCGCCCCCTCATGAGTCTGACTCTGAGGTCTGCGGCTCACCTGCTGGGCTGGATCTGCAAAACAGGCCATCATTCATAAAACCAGCAAATGGCAGAGTGGAAAAAAGGACACTCAGAAATCACCTAGTCTAATGGCCCTGAAGGTATGGTTTTCTTTTAGTTCCTGGCGTCAAAGTATTTTTGAAAAAGTCAAAGAGTTGGTATGTATATTCTACCTGAGTTGAAAAAATTAAAATTAAATAAGCAGCAAAACCAGGTGCAGTGTTCCATGGGTAGGACTCACACCCCAGGGGGCCTGTCCTGTCCTCTGAACCTGCCCAATAGCAGCTTGGCTTCCTGGCCCTGTGACTTGCTCAGCATACCTGCTGGCCACATCCCATCTGTCCCACCTGGACACTGGCAGATACCCGCCTCTCCTGGCCTGATGCAGAGCAAACCTTCAGAAGGTCAGCTGATTGTTGATGCGAAGCAGGACTGCTGAGGAAGACGGCCAGGCAGATGCAGACACACCCCTCCCGGAACCCCTTCCTGGGTCAGCCCCTAGAGTGAACTTGAACCTTTTGGCACCTTTAAGAATCTTGCTTCAAGAACTCTCACAGTGAGTTCTGCATTCTGCAGTGGCTTTAGTCTTATCCCCAGGTAGGGAGCAGAACCCATTGAGATTTATGCATGAGAGGCCCTAGGGGAGTTAAAAGGTTCTGCCCTCACAGCTTGACCCTGTTGCCTTAGGGATGTGCACATACTTCTGAGGGAAGCATCAGAGCCTGGGCTGCTGTACCTGGGTGCACTTCAGGACCTGCTCCCACTATGCAGGGCTCCATTCCTCCACTTTGTATCAATAGTACCTTCCATCAGTGAAGATAGTCATCATGTCACAGTGTTCAGTGGCTTGCTGTAGCACAGTAAGTCATCTCTTAACATCATCAGTCTGTTCTTGGAAACTGCGACTTTAAGCAGACGGACATAGAGCAAAATCAGCAGTACCATAGGCTAATTACTATAAACAAGAGTTAAGTTCTTAGGCATATTTCTGGTCACAAAAACATCACCAAAATTCTAAATAAAGATTAAAACACTTCTAGTATTAAGCATTTGAAACACGTGTGAGCTGTACACTTAAGGAAGATTAATAAGAAAAAGATAATTATTTACGGGGTCTCAGGTGGCCAGAGCCTATCCCAGCAGTTCCAGGTTCCAGGCATGAGCCTACCGTGGACAGGGTGCCACCCTCTCATGGGGCGCACTCACACACACCCACACTCACTCACACTGGGATCACAGCCCACTTGCCTGGTCTGACATGCACAGTTTTGGGATGTGAGAGGAAACCAGAATACCCGGAGAAAACCCACACAAACGAGAGAGGAGAACATGCCACCTGCATGCAGACGGTAGCCCCAGCCAGGAAGTGATTTTTATCTCATCAGTGTTATAATGAAATGATATTATTTGGGGGACCTGTTGTACTCTCCACTGAATGAACGCATTTTAAAGAAATTTTGAGGGAGAACCCATGTGTTGTGAGTAGGACAAAGTCAGACATAATCAGGTCCGTAAACATTTGTGTCTTTCTACAAGGTCAGGCTTTTATTGATACTATTTCAGTCATAAAATCCATGTGCTCCATGGAGTTTCCAAGGAGGGATTTCTTAGGATTTCCCATTCACTCGGTAGTCAGAACTGTGGGCACGTAGGCTCAAGCCACTCCACAGGTCAGTCAGCCCTGCAAACCATACCTAATAGTATACTTAATATGTAAATGTTTAGATTAAACATTCCACATCAAACAGAGTAACATTTAACATCGAGAGATAAGGGGAGAGGAAAAGGAGTTAATGAACCAGTCCAAGGACAGTGATATGGACAAGGAGAGGGTCCTGGGCTGATCTGGACACACAGCAACATCTTGCATGGAAGAGCCCTTGATTTGGGCAGTGTTTGGTGGCAGATGCTGGGTGCTGACCATGAGTGACAGCAAGACAGGGTCTGTCAAGATGGCCATCTTGAGCTGTAGAAGTCTTCCTCATTATGGCCCTTGAGCCCTCTAGTGAGGACTAGCAGTAAGGGTTTTGCCCTTAATCTAGTTGGGCATTGTCTCTCTTGATTACACAAACTTCTGGACCGTATTGGCTGATGCCTTTTGAAATGTGATATGGAGTCATTTTCTAAGACAAAATCACTGATGTCAGAGGTGCTCTGTATACCATGTAATCCCTGCTGGTAATGTTTCTGTCCTTGGGAGATATTTGGGGAGGGAGGAATCCCTGTCCCTTCATTATTCCTCTTGGATCACATCTTGCCTGTCAGGTCTGCTGTGAGTTGGCTCCACGTCTCAGGACCTGCATACTCAAGCCCTCAGCCCTCTCTCAGCTGCTACAAATGGGGCAAGGAGGCATTTGATGCCAGCTCACACTGTTCCAGCCTAGTTGGTGTTTCCAAAGGCCTTTGGAAGCCTCAGCCTGTGCCTTGCAATCTTAGTGTCCTGGTGACAGTGTGTGTGAACTATTCCCAACATGGTCACCGTTACTTCAAGGTAAGTTAGTGTCATCAGCAAACTGAGGACAGTGGTCAAGGGCAATTACTGGGTTGAGAACCATTCCTTGGAGGTAGATAATAATAATGGCAATTTTCAAAACAGTTTCAGTGTTTTCTTTTAATCCCTGTGTTGTAGGTAGAGTGGATATTACTGTCCTCATCTCAAAGATTAGGATCTTAGGCCTTAGAAACTGAAGTGACTTTCTTGACATAGTGAGGCCATCCAGGTATTCCGGCCTCCACCCTGTGCAGGGTCCTCAGCATCCATCCTCTCTAAGTTTTTGTTGGTTCTATGCTGGTGCAGCTCAGCTTGTAAGAGTTGTCTTGATTTTCCTGATGCTTGGAACTGTCCATGACTCATGGGTCACCACAAGGGACAGAACCACAGAGCATATAGTGAAACCCAGCCATGCCTAGGATGAGTCAACAGTTAGTGTTCTGACTGACAGCCTTGTCTATGCTCCAAGGCACCAGCTCAGTGTCAGCAGGGCCTGACCACTCACAGGCAGAATATTGCGTGGGAGTCAGGAGTTCATTAATGTGTTTGTTTCTTGGTCCTTCAGAAGTGGTCTCTCCCTTAAATGAGACAGTGTTGCTGGGTGTGCACTTCCTGGGTTTTCAGCCTGGCTCTTCCCTTCTTAGGAAGGTGGCTTTGGGTCAGACCCTGGACCTCTGAGGAATAACTATACCTTCCTGTAAGCCATGCCATGTGGGTGGTGACTAAGCTGCCACCATAAATAGTGGTGTCCGTACCCACTGACTGTCCTCCCTCCTGCCCACGTTGTCTCACCGTGAGGACCAGTGGGGATAAGGATTCAGCAGCCAGTGGACTATACATATTGACTAGGGGTCGCCTTTGTGTGAAGACCAAGGGTTTCCTGATGCTATCTAGAAAGGGATAGATGGGCATACAAACTCCAGAAGACACCATCATCCCAGAGGAGAGCAGGTCTTAACTGGAGTGAGTCTCGAGTTTCTATGTCATGTAAGTTTAGGCTTCACGAGTAGCTCGTCTTACTGGTGTAGACTGGCCTTGAGAGCTCGCATTCTTGGAAGTGTTGTTGCATTCACAGCTGTTGCAGCTGTGTAGAAGGGCTGCCCCTCTGTTGCTGAACCATTACAGACTCAAATAGAAAAGCCACAGCAAGCAAGCCTGTTGATGGGTTGGCCAGTTAATGTCTGCTGATCCTAATGAGGCCATGTTCTGGAATGTTGTTTTGTGGAAAGGGAAGGTCAAGATAAAAGCATTTGATTTGCTGCAAACTTTGCCTAACCCATTGAGCTTTTTCCCTACCAGGCTCATTGGGTTGATTATTGTAAATTTGCTGAGGTTTTTCCAGTCTCTTCCTAGAATAAAGCCACATCCATTCACTTCGATTCTTTCCTCCTCTTATCAATTAAATGCAAGTGGGTACTTCTGAGTTATTTTCTGTTGAGAACAGCATCTCTGTTCCCCCACCCTTTTTAATACACTCATTAGTTTAGTAGAGAAAAGGGTTGATTTATTCTTGGACTTAGCGCATATCTTTGTCGTGAGTGTCTGAATGGCTCATGTGAGAGCATTGTAGTGTATTGCTGGGAAGAATTAGCACAAATAAAGCACTCTGGCTTCTAAAAGATAACTGTGTGCTTCTATGCCTCCCACCTCTTGTCATATCACAGCACACGTAAAAACCTGCCTGGGTTTGTGGAACACTCTGGGGAAATTGACGAGGCTGCTGTGGGCAGAGGTGGCAGCTGTGTCACTCCAGCTACTGAGAGGGCTGATGGGGCCTCTGGAGCTCGCAGCTCATGCCCCTTTAACTCACTATACTCGTGGAGAAATTCTGTGCTAAGTAAGCCTTGTTAGCTAAGGATTCATTGGATTCCCATTCCCAGCCCTGGGCAGCCTAAGGTGTTAGTAGAAATTGAAAAAAGAACTATTTCAGCTGATAGTGGTAACTGGCACTCAGTACAGCCACTGGGCCTGTGCTTCAGTCTTTAGAACACTGAGGCGATCAGGTAAGTAGCTCTCCTTTCCCAGTCTCACTGCAGCCGAGCCAGTGGCTGGCCTGGGCAATGAATGGTGGGGCAGGAACAGCAGACACATGGGCGCTGTGACAAGTGAGAGCCCCGGGTCCTCACTGCCCTCAGATGCTCAGAAAGTACACATTTGTTCTGTAATGGATCAAACATTAGATACATATACACTGTAAACGCCCACTAATTCAGAGTTTCTGATAAAAACATTTAACTTTTCCATCCATGGCAAAGCAGTGTGTGAAATTAATAATTAAACAAGATCATTTAGAGAAGGCTTTTGTGATTCAAATATGCACTTCCCTGATTGCATATTTGAAAACAGGCTTTTCTGGATTACAAAAGTAATACATGTTTATTGTAGTAAAAATAGAAGCATTAAAAAATACATAGAAGAAATTGAACATAGAGATGAAAATGAACAGGAGGAATGACTGTTTTAAACAGTGTCAGTCTGTTTCTCTTTCCAGGCCATTAGCTAATAACCATTAACTGGGCACTAAGTTGTATTTAGTTTTTCACTAAAACAGATGTTTTTCAGTAAAACAGATTGGGAGTGTAGGTGCGGGGTCACTCAGTAAGAACGTGTCTGTCTCCTTTTCCCAAAATAGAAATCTTTCTTGTATTTCTCTCTAGCTATCAAATATTCATTGACATTTAAATCTCTGTTGAGTGATAAATTTGCACAATATATTATGTGAAAAAGATTAGAAAAGCATATTCATAACATAATCACATTTGGAAAATACATATTCAACTGGGAAAAAATTTATATAAGCATACTTTTTTTCTCCTTGCACTATTAATCTAGCTGGTTTTCTCCCAAAATATTAATGCTGGTGGCCTTTCAGTGGTGAGATCTGGGACAGCTTTGACTCTCTTTGGTATAGCTCTGTGTAGTCTCCCGATCGGTTTATTATGGAATCAGAACAAAAAGCCATTTCCATTTTGGAATGGAAAGCAGAACGTTTCCTGACACGCTTTGCATGCAGGGCACTGGAAATGCAAAGTGGACGCGTGGACCATGCCGGGGAGCACGCCTGACCTCCTCTTCTCTCTGTTCCAGGAAGGCGTGGAAGTGCGAGTGGCCAGAATCTTCAACACCTTTGGGCCACGCATGCACATGAATGATGGGCGGGTGGTCAGCAACTTCATCCTGCAGGCGCTCCAGGGGGAGCCGCTCACGGTAGGTGCTGGCCTCAGCGCAGGGAACACCTTGCAAACCAAATTGGAGTCCGCCCACGAGGGATGAGGGATGAGTGCATCTCGCCTTGGGGAGTGCCACTTCTGAAGCTGCCATGTAGTGTTTGTGTACATACTTGCTGCCCTCCACTAAGGGGAAGACAGGCACAAGGACAGAACCCAGACGAGTAGCTGCTGCACCTAACTCGAGTCACCTTGCCCTCCATGGCCACTGGGGTCCCTGCCCATGCCTCCTGGTCTGTCTGCCTGTTCCAGCTGGCCTGTGAAGACCTTCCTTGACATATTTTTGGCCTGCTGGCTGTAGCCGGGGATGTACCTGTACTCAGTGTCTTTGGGGGTGCCAAGAAGCCTGGACAGGTAGGGTGGGGAGGTGAGCCGCATCTGCTCAAGCTGGGCCCTCACCTTGACAATGCTGGCAGGCCCTCAGTGCTGTCCTCCACTGGCCACCCTCAACCCAGGGAAACTTCTGAAGCCAGCAGAGGTCCCAGCGACCTTTGGTCAGTGGTCCAAGTGTGTGGCAGGGATGTCTGTGCTGATGCTAACTGCTTTGCACCCTCAGATATCATCTCGGATCAGGGCGGGCTGCTCCTTCCATACCTGTCCTCACAGCCCTCTGGCCTCCCTGAGGAGGAGCGCCCCAGGCCTGCCTGGTGAGAGGCTCTGCCTGCATCTTTGGTTTTGCTAATCCTCCCTCCCATCTGCTCGTCTCTCACCACTCCTCTTCATGGTCATCTGCCCAGGCTGCTTTGCTCTTCTGATCCGTAGCCTCCTCCTAGAGCCCTTTCCAGCATGGTGTTTGGCGGGACTCAGGAGTCGATAAGCATCCTGTTACTCTGCAAATCCTACAAGATGGTTTATTATCAATTGAGTATATACCGGGGGAAAAGTTACGGCTATGTGTATATCTGTGTAGTACATATGCACCTAGCCATTGATGAGTTGATCATGTTAGCTCACTCTTCTCCTATGATCTGCAGGTGACATTATTCCCCTCCTTTTTCAAGTGAGGATGCTGGAGCACAGAGGTTATATGAGTTGCCCAGGCTTAGGTGGTCACATAGTGGTAGCCTGATTTTGAACCCAGAGCCCCCGCTCTTCATAAGCATTCTTCATGGTGTGTGTGTCCTTGTCTGTGTTAGCTGCTCCACTACCAATGTAGAACCAAAAGCTCAGCCTGTTACATAATGAGATGAATCCCCGGGGGCAGCTGCACTGTATAGCTGAGTTTTGCTGAACGCGTTCCAGGGGAGAGGTGAGTTCAGACCCCAGCTCTAGGCTCTCAACAGCCCATGCCAGCTCTCCTGCCTCCCCCTGTCACTAAGTGGTGTCTTGTTGATGCCTTTGGATGGAAGCTCTGTGGCCACACATGGCTGTTCTCCTTCCTTCATGCACAGATCTACCAGCACATCCTAATGGTCTTGCCTTACCTAGGTAGGTCCATTCTCTAGTCCCTGGTCTACACTGCTGCCACCCCACCACTATTTGTTACCATAGCCTTGGAGCCACTCTCATTCCCCCTGTCCTGTGTACTCTCACCCCCGCAGCTGGAGGGAGCCTTGTAAAGAGAGGTCAGAAGCTCGAGTGGCTCTGCAGCCCCAGCAGAGCACGGGACACGGCCTTCTTGCCTCCATGCCCTCCCTCAGGCCAGGCTTCCTCACTCCCTTGCTCCTGCCTGTCCCAGGAGCGTCTTGCTTTTCTTCCGGGCGTTCTCCTCATTCATTCTTCCTCTACATTAAAAGAACCTTCTTGACGCTTCTCTGCATCATGGTACCAGGCTGGTTACCATACCATGTTAATTGTCTTCACTGCCCTTGGAACCAACTGAAATACAAATTTTCCAGCCCTCAATCCCTGTTAGTACAGTGTATGCTCTTCAAAACCTGGAACTTTGTTTCATTCATGGTTGTGTCCCTGGCTCCCAGAAAGAAGACCCCTAGGCACATGGGTGGCAGAAGAGAGATGCTAGGTGGACTAATGATTGGGTTTGTAGTGGCCACTTGCCTTTACAGTAAGTGAAAGTAGTGAAACTGTCATCCCATGTTCCCTCTTGCTGCTACTTGTAGTTCCGAGGAGCTTGTGCCATGCCCTGCAAACAAGCTCAGTCCACTGCTCAGTCGAGAATTCCACATCTGGGGACAGCCTGGTGCCTTTTTAGCCAGTGTGTTCAGAAAGTCCCTCATGCTGTGAGATGAGAGCTGCTTTGTTTGCAGAATAAACTGTGAAAGCCTCCAAGAAGGAGCTTGATTTAGTGCCTCCTTGGCAGCAGCCAGGGCCCCCGCTGTCCCCTACCACCCTCCCCAAGAATGCATGCATTGTTGGCAGAGGTGATAACTCATGTGTTGCCTTCACACTGAGCAAGCTTTTTGTGCCAGAGATGGAAGGGAGAAGATCTCTGGAGCCATCCACGACTGCAGTTAATCTAGAACGTGGCAGACTTCAGTCTCTGTAGGCGCCTTCTGGTGGAAGGAGGCAGAAGTCCCAAGGGAGGCCTTTCAGAATGTGTTTTGTTTCCTTTGTCACACAGAATTCTATTTTCCAGCAAGAATTCGATAAAGTCGCTAACTTCATTCTTTTCTGTCCAATTGAGATATCATCCTTTGCTCTTGTCAGATGGCTCTGTGGAGTGGTCTGGAGAGAGACTCGCAGGCCTGCCTCCGCCAGCCTGTCTTTAGAAACACTTGGCTTACTGAGGAAGGGAAATAAGGAGATGTGTCCAACCCTTTTCTGCTACATTTCTAAGAAGTCGCTTCCGAAATGAAGACCTCTTCCAGGGTAGCCGGGAACAGCTCAGTGTCTTGTCTTCCCTTTCCAGGCTGGGTGGGTGTGATTGCTTACCTTGCAGCTGTGTTTTTGAGCAGATTGCTTATGCGTGTCTTAGCATCTCACTCGCTGCTGTACCAGATTCCTGTGATGAGGACTCACGGAGTATGTCGCTAGGTTAAGTGCATCATACATATCAAAGCTGTATTTTAAGTGGAATCATGTAGAAGTTCAGCAAATTTTGCGTCTCAGTTTAGAAAATAGACGAATATAGTTCAGGTAGAGCTAGTATCGTAAGTTTTATTTTTGAAGAGGCTTTGGCTCACAGTTCAGTTACAGCATGCGCATTCACAGGAGGGGTTCATTCTGCTTTCCATCCCATATGATTTATCCCAGGTTACAGAGGGGAAAACAACTTCACCAAGAGGAATTTGCCCAGGACAGTTCAGACGTGGCAGAATTGGGGCTTGAATCCAGTTCTATGTCATTTTTAAAACCTTGCTATTCTTCCAAAGGGAAATTTTGGAAAAACTATACTTCTAAGACCAATTCAAAACTAGTATGATATTTAGCCCTTTTACTGATACTGTGATGTGTTAAGTGATCCTTACATTGGGCCTTCGTTTGTGGCAGGAAGCCTCAGGATCTGTTAAACAGTTATTCAGTGGTATTGGTTAAAGTATGGTGGGGAAGACTTTATCCAGGACCATCGTGACAGGAATACGGATCACTGCAATGGGATTTCACAGGGGGAGAGAGACTGGGATCAACTCCAAATACAGCACAGGCAAGCAGAATTTATAGCCAAGGAGCAGGGAGGACGTGAGTGAGTGGAAATTCATTAAGGGAAGCATCAGGGATCAGGAGGATTCTAGCTAAATCAACCTAACAGGATTCTTGCTGAAGACAGGCCAGGGTGATGTGGGGGGTAAGGAATGTCAGTTATTGAGGGTGAACAGATATCAAGGGTAAGGGTTTCTTGCTAAACTGACTTGAGGGTTCTTGTTAAAAGAACAAGAACGTTTTACAAGGAAGCGCACAAGTGGGCCTAGGAGAAGGTACAGGAGCCTGAATGAAGTTCAGCCAAGCAAAGAATCTTTGTTACATCTTAAACACATAGAGCACAGTGGTTGGGGACATTGCCAAGGGATCATCAGAGAGCTCCTTGCTGCCCCTCAGCCTCGGCTGGTCCTCTCCCCTGTTGGTGACTCCTTGATCATCACGCTGCTTTGACCTGCACACAGCACTTTGTTCCCCGGCCCCCAGTAGCAGCCTTCACTCTTGCATGAATCTCCCTGCATCTCTCCTATTCGATGAAATGAAGCTGGAAGGACCGAATCTCACACTGTCTTCCGTAAGGAGAACAACAATGAGGAGGCTGAGGGAGCTCTGCTGATGCCAGCTGTCCACACCAGATCCCTGTGATACTCATGCCCTGGATTTTGCTGCACACCCAATTTGTTACAAGTCCCTGCAGGCCTTATCTTGGAGTAGGGGAGATGGAGGGCCTCAGACCACACTGTAAGGGCTGTACACAGGGTGCATTCTAGAGCCCAAGGAAGACAGATGTTTTTGGATGGGGTATAATTACGTAGCGTCTTCTCTCTTGCACACACACTCCTTTCTTTTACTTTACATTTTTACATTAGCACACACAGTGAATATTACACACGTGAATTATAAGTCCCCATATTGCAAAGTACTGTGTAGTGATAAAGTACAAGTCCCCATATTGCAAAGTACTAGGAGACTAGTTTAAACCAAAGTATAGATGATGGATGTGATGTGCCATAGAAACTGAAATCCGGCAGGACTGTTAAAGATACCAGGAAGGAAGGTACCAGGCTCCACTCACATTGCAGCTTAGCCTCATGCACACAATGGAGCATACACACCTTCAAGATTGTATCAGAAGGCCTGTGGGGGTGTGCAGTGGGCGTCCCATGACATCCACACCTTTCCACTGCAGCCCAGGCAGAAGCACCTCCTCCTGTCCTGGGGACTATTTCCTTGAGGCCCAATTGCTTTGTGGACATCAGATGGGACCTCAGGGTGGGTGCTGCTGAGGGGCTTGTGTCACCAGACCTGCAGGGAGTAGAGCTTACCTGGTCACCATGGTGCCTCCAGATGAACCTTGTGTCGATGCTGGCTGGGTGGGGAGCTGCCCCTGGCGAGTCACTCTGGGAAATACATCCACAGTTGTAACTCTCTCCCTGCAGTGCACTTTGAATGAGGCAACAGTGGGAAGTTCCCAGCAGACTGCAGGTTATTTCAGGAGCCTTTTTGGACTTCCCAGACTGCAGCCCTAAGGTTCCCTTCGGGCTTAAGTGACATTCAAGCTGCTGAATGTCTCCATCATAATAAGTCCCTTGTAGTTTGGTAGAGCGGGTGCTTGGCGTGGTTCTTCACATCCTGATGCTGGCAGCCTGGATTAACCCGTCCGGGTCTGGGGACTCACCCAGCATGCAGTGCCCTGGATTGTGTTCCCTCCAGGGCTTGGGGTCAGCATGTTTGGGTGGAATCAAAAGCTGCCTCTGCACGTTTCCATGGCTCCTCTCTGAGAGATCACAGCTCTGATGGGCAAGCCTGGGCTTTAGATCACTGAAGACTGGCTTCAGCCAGCTTGTTGAAGGCCATTGCCACTCTGCACAGTGGTGGGATTTTTGTGAATGTGGCTGGAATGCACCAGCAGACCGGTGAGCCCACCATCACAGTGACCCTGACTGAGTGCGGTGGGAAGGTGCAAAACAAGTAGTAGAGGTGCGTCTGTGTGCTTAGCTTTGAGGGCAGAGCCCCGGATGCAGGCAGAGGCAACAGGCAGGACAGCAGCACAGCCCCAAACCCACCTGTGGAAGAGCGCCTGTGATGCGGAACTTGCCTAAATCCAGTACTCACTACAGCAAGACTGGAGAATGGTCTGGTGCCAGTCTGAGAGCCACAGTTTGGGGGTGCAAAAACTATATGCAGTTCTGAAATTATGAACACAATAGGGTGGGAAAAAGAATCCTGAACTTGGAGTCAAGATAAATTTCACTCTGCTGGGTGCAGGTCACTCCAGCGGTTTGACCTATCACCTCATCTCCAAAATAAGGTTGTTTAAAGAAAACAAAAACAAAAAACAGAGTTGTACCTATAGCACTAGAGTGGAGGGGAGTTTCCAGGCTGACGGAGCTGGCCATGAGTGGACTTCCTTTCCTACCAAATCAGGCCCAATGCTTCCTGTCTTCCTCACATGTATCAGAAGTATCAGCCAGGCCAGAGAATCTGGTTCAGGCAAAACTGTCAAGGAACTGCCCTGTGCTTCCAAGAGGCCCACTCCCATCTTTCCTTAATGTTACTTTACTGAGATTTGTTACAGCTGTAGTTTCTTTGTTGACAAAAATTTCGATTCCTCAGTATCCCCAGCCTTTTCACAGTGGAAGGCCTTCCCTCCAAGAACAGAACTTACGTAGTTGGAACTGATATACCTGTGAAATTGGCATATGTAAATGCTTATTAAGAAAACAGAGATAGCCTTTGAACCTGCTTTAAAAAAAGGCATTTGGGGGGTTTGAAGCATGTGTTTTTTTTCCCTACCTGCTCCTTCCCCTTTTCCTTTTCAGAACTGGTGGGAAGAGCTTCAGGGAATCCATGCTGAGTGTCTGGGGCCGTTGGGGCTGTTCACAGAGCTGCTGGCAGGGGCTTCTTTTTGCTGTCAGGTGGGAGGAGGCCCCAGGATTGTTATAATCAGGCTTATTCCTTCCCAAAAGGAGTCCCTTCCTCCCAGCTGCCTGCTTTCCACCACAGGGAGGCACCCAAGCAAACAAAACCTCCAAGGGCATCTCCTCAAGCACCTCTGTTGCCATCTCCTCCTCGGTGAGTGGCATGATCCGTGGCACTCCGCAGGTTGTTCAGCAGATGCTCATCCTACACTAGTATTGCACCATGCATCGTGATGGGCTCCAGCAGGGCCACGGAGGGCTGGACACCAGTCCTTCTGGGGGGTTCACAGTTGGGAGGAGTTGGCAAAGGGCTTTCTCTGGGGACTGAGCCAGACGAAGCTTCCTCAGGAGACAGCGTCAGAACTTGTTCCTAAAGGATGAGTAGCCCTCTGCCAGGTGGAAAGTAGACAAGAGGGTCTTGGCCAGCAGAGCAAAGAACACAAGCCAAGCTATGAAAGTGTGGAGCAGATGCGCAGTGGACAGAAAGGGGAGCGTGACACTCCCTCCCTCCTGCCACCTCTGCGTCACTTTCAGTCTCCTGCATGATTCTCAACCTTGGCCTTACATTAGAATCTCCTGGGGGAGCTAGCTGTAACAATACCAGCCTCATCCCAAAGAGTCTGTGGACCAGCCTGGGCTGCATTCCCAGCTCTGCTGTTGGGCAGTCAGAGTGGGGAACCCAAGTTAAATACATGCATCACTGTTTATGTGTAGATCAGTCACCCAGCTGGATTCTGAGGTCACAGTCCCCAGAGCCTCACATGATGCCTGACACATCATACGACTCTAGCAGAAATGAATTCCTTCAGGCACTGTCTTTTGAGGGAAAGCTTCACACATGTATTCCAGGTGCACGCTTTAGGTATTGCTGCCACTGACTCACTGTCAGGGCATGGTCTCGAAATAGAGTGTGGGATGTGGCACTAGATGCTTTGAGTCAGCGCCACTGCCTCCGGGATCAGTTTCAAGATTGGTCTGTGTCCCCCGTAATTTCAAGGACACCTACCTACCCAGTTCTGGTGTGGTTTTCTCAGGAGGCCTAACTGTTGGTTTTCTTCCAGGTGTACGGATCCGGATCTCAGACAAGGGCATTCCAGTACGTCAGGTAAGACTGTCCTGCCTGGCCCCAACCTTTGTAGTGCTTTGGAGTAGGGTCATGCAGACTTGACAGACAGTTCAGTGTCTTGTATATGTTAACCATTTCCACAACACGAACACTATATATTGATTAAAAAATTTTAATTTTATGATGGGAAAACTTGCTGTTCTCTGTTTAAAAGTTAAAATTTGCATTCATCTCCATGACTGTTGTGACTCATGTGCTAATCTTTTACTGCCACCTAGTGTTGTGTGGGTGAAGTTGCCCAGCTCTGAGGGTGACTTGGGTGACTTCAGTGCAGGCTGAGTTGAGATGGCCATATGCATCCAGCAAACCTGCTGAGTTGAGATGGCCATATGCATCCAGCAAACCTGCAAATGCCAGAATCTGACCCATTGCAAGCATGGCTTATGGGGTGGAGGAGATAGCCCTTGTGAAGGTCACAAGGTAGATAGTATTCTCATGTTGAATTTCATGCTGAAACTAAATGCAGATTAAAAATATATTTTTTAATAGATTCACGGGGTGATATTTATTGTTTTCTTGGCAATCCTTATAAATACACTGTTCTGTTGTTCCATTCCATCAGTGACTAATTTTAGAAGGCAGTATGGGTTCTGAGAGTAGTTAGGATAGAAGCAGTTGCATATGCCAAAGTTTATCTACCAGTATGTGGCTATTATAAATTTTCTGAAAGTTTCTGGTATCCTCCAGTTCTCGATTTTGAACCCATATATTTTCACTCTTCATTGCAAAGACCCCAGTATGCCTGTCAGTCAGGAAGTGCTGTTCCTGCTGTCTTGGGGCCATCCCAGGGGCACTAGGGTGAGATGGTGGCTGTTGTGGTGCAGGTCAGGGAAACCCGCAGTCCCACTTCAGCCAAAGCAACCACATCAACTTCTGTCTACCCAGGACCCTTAGGTAAGAGTTGGAGTCCCTTGGAGAAATGGAACTGGTAGTAAAATAAAATTTTAAAAAGAATCCAAAACAACCACTAGAGATTTTTGCTGAAAGTATTTGTGAATTTTCATTTACTCTAAAAGAAAGCTGTGAGTAAACATTTATACAGTCGGTGTTTTTTTTTCCCTCCCCATCCATTAATATCTTAACCACAAGGGGCAAAAAGCCCAGAAGTGTACTATAGCCAACATTGTTGCCCAAATAGGCATGCGTATTCTAAAAAGCGATTTAACAGGGAAATGGCAGCTGCCCCCACTTCAGGACTGTGTTCATTTCAAAGCACTTAACATAGGCACCATGTCCCGGGGGAAACCGTCATGGCACACTTCTGTATGGGGACCAAATTGTGGGCCTCCCGTGGATTGAGTACCATCTTTCCATAGTGACTCGCTCTCATTTCATCCTCCACCCACCCAGCTGTGCCCTTTCCCAAGGAAGGCTTGCTGTCCTGGGTTATGTGGGCCTGCCTTGCGCTGCCTCACCAGTGACCCCCAGGCTTCTCCAGCCCCACACCACATGGAATATCAATGAGATGTTGTGCGGTGAAAAGGAAACCAGGCAGAGCCCACTCTTCTTCCTGCTGTGATTATCTCAAGGGCATTGCTTGCAAAATTCATTTTACATAGCCTCAGAGACTTTTCTTTTTGCTAGGGACTAAAATATTTTGAGCATTCGATGATACCTGTGCTATGTGCTGTCCCAGGACAAAATGTGCCCAGGGTGCCTGGCCCGCTCTGATGGGCGAGGGTCTCTGCCCCATCACTCTCTCCATGCCCTGGTCACTGTCCCATGCTTCCTTTGCTTATCGTGGCTCACGCGCCTAGCTGCCATCACATGCATCATCCTCTCCCATGCCACTTGACTACTTGGAAAGAGGACTCGAGCAGTTCCCCTAGGCGCATGGTTGTTAACCCTTTTAGAAAACCCTGTTTTGTAACACTTCTGTAGTATTTACTCCCCATTCTGGTGATCCTCTCTGGTTTCACGTTAGTGGAATCAGATGACAAGGCTTCAGGGACTTTGCCACACTTGGGCAAGGGTTTCCCGACTTAAACATTTTCATTGTTGGGGACTCAGCTGAGTTCATTGACGTTCATTTGATGTTTTACTGAAGCAATTTTTTAGGAACTGAGCATCTTTTAGTAATGCACAATGTCTGGGTCCATCATTACTGAACCAAATTAACTGCTCCCCAAACCCACGATTGCCTGAAAACAACATTGCAGAGATTCTGAGGTCTAGGTGGCCATCCGCATCGACATTTTGGCATGACTGTGTTTAATATTCTCATGGCTGGGTTTTGTCCTCATTTACATAACAAAGGCATGCTATATTTTCTTTAAAAGTCACTTTGTCAAAATGACACTCTTAAAGAGCTTCAGGTTAAATGAGTGTGATCTATGCAATTTTGACCTTAAAAGTTGCCAGTTTGTCATGTAAAAGGCGCATGGCACTCCTACCTGCCCCACTGAGGATGACTGCTTGAGAGTCAGCCTTTTTCCAACTCAAATAGACCCCACCCCCCAGTTTCAATATTAAAACCTATTGCGGATGCAATGGAATGGCAGCTTTTAATGTCTTTCTATAAACATGCACAGATGTATGTCATGAGTGCACAATTGTAACTATACTGCCATAGTGATGAAGTGACTTTTCGCCAGTTTATATAAAAGAGAAATCATCCAAGGTCAGCAGGGATTTGCATTTGTGCTTGATCCTTAAGAATAGAACATTTTAAGCATGTTCATATGAAATATCCATTTGTTGTAAAGGAAAACGCAGAAATATCTTATTAACTAAATACCCTACCCCCAACAGTTTTTTTCAATTGAAAGGAAAGCAAAACCTATCTGGGGTTTTCTTTTGGAAGTTTATCCTGACCCAGAGTGACCTGCTTCTCACTGGTATTGACAGAGGAGGAGGAGGAGGGTCAGAGCTTTAAAAGTCTTCTAAGAATTATAGCTCATGAAAAATCAGCTTAGAAAAAGTGCTTGTGCTTAGCAGTGAGGTGTCATT
The DNA here is from genome assembly GCF_030222135.1 of Aotus nancymaae. Taxonomy (NCBI): domain Eukaryota; kingdom Metazoa; phylum Chordata; class Mammalia; order Primates; family Aotidae; genus Aotus; species Aotus nancymaae. The sequence continues at coordinate 3,430,209 of NW_026988570.1, read as the reverse complement.
TTTACGAAGTAACTTTTTTTTAACAGAGCCACACTTTAAAGCTTCTGAAAATAAGAACCAAACCTTGGTAAGCGGAAGTTTGCTTACTTATCTTCACCTTCATGGCCCAGCTGATCACAATCCATTTGAAACATCCAAATATCCCTGACCGTTTCATATGAGGTGTTTTTCGGGGTGGTGAATTCCAGCTTGGGGGAGTAGGGAGTGACGTTTCCGTTTATTTTAACCCTCAGTATTGTTTGGCTTTATCTGTGATTTGCCAGTATGGGGATCACATACTGGAGTTCGTTCATTTCTGTGGATCTTGTTTTTAAAAGTAATCATGTGCTTTCGTACAGGTCAACTACTGGGTTCACATTAAACATGAATTTTCTTTGGAAACTTATGTAAACTCCATCTTTTTTGAGTGTGTGCCTGTTTTAACTTATGCTTAGTTTTTACTTGTTAAAGGACTTCAGAAATACCGTGCCGAACTCAACCCCATCTCTCAGCTTCCATCCTATTTAATCATCTCCACCACACCCACAAAAAGCAAATCCCAGACGTCAAATATATCATTTCATCCATAAATACTTTCACATTATAAACACCATCTTAGTTTGTAGGATTTTATTTTGACATTCAGTTTTCCATTTGGGTTTTTATTTTCTTCTGGGGGTGGTAATTTTTCTTCTGGGAGGGCTTCTGTGTGGCACGTGGCACTGGCATGTTCCAGCAGGCAGAGCCTCACCTGCCTCCCCTTTTTTTCCAGTGATCTGGTGAACGGCCTCGTGGCTCTCATGAACAGCAACGTCAGCAGCCCGGTCAACCTGGTGAGTGTTCCTCTCCTTCCACTCTGCAGGACAGCTCAGACTTTTGTTCATTTGTGAAACCATGAGCAGCACCAGGCTTTGCTTCATTTGCTATCAGCACACTTAAGGCATTCGTGTTTGTTGCTTGCTAAATACTTCAGGAAAAACCGCACACACACAAAGTAAAAGTATACAAAGAAGTAAAGCATCTGCAAGGCATGGATGAGTGATGTGATCAGCCCCTCCACCCTCTGAAGGGCCCAGGACTAAAAATGTGTGAAGTCTTTTTATGGTAGTAGGTGGACATGTGTATGTATCTTGTTCTCTATTTAACGGGCAGGTCCTCATTTAAGACCTGATTGAGTTTTTAGAAGATGGAGGTTGTTCAGAGAGAAAGTTTTCTAGTTGCTGATGAAGTCTGCCATTTAGCTGGACAGACCACCTTCATGGCTTCTTGCCTTCCCTGCATGCCTGCCCACAGCCCCAGAACCTCCCAGTTGGAGGGATCATCCAGCCTTGAGCAGTTTCAGTGCTGGTGAACTTGCGTTTGCTCAGAGCAGTTCATTCTGTCTTTGGACAGTTCTGGCTGGCAGAAAGCACTTCCTTATATTGGACCAAAAATCTCACTTTCTGCACGCCTACCCACTGACCTCACTTCTCCACCTGGGGGCCATTCATGGCTAGTGTGATGCCTCTACTTTGTGGTAACTCTCCAAGGATTTGAAGGATATGGTCCTACCCCCCACCAAAGCCTTCTCCTCCTTGGCTGGGTTATGCTAGGATCTCTTACCCTTTCTATCACTGAGTGATTTTGTGAGCGGTTTTGTTCCATCTCATTTAAAATGTAGGGTGTCCAATGTAGACTGTCCAGCATTCAAGATGTTCTGCTTCTGTCAATGGTAGTGGACACAAGAACCCCTTAGCTCACTAGAGAGCTCCCATAAACCCACCTTGATGAAGCCTTGGGGTCATTTCAGGTGCTCCTCTCAAACTACCTCTCCTGCTTTCTACACAACATTTTAAAGTTCGAGGAACTCTAAAATGTTGGCCATGTGACCTATGTCTTGCAAACCTTGTCACTTTTGCTTATGAATGTCTTTGTAACCAGCCATCTCAAGTACACTGGAGACCATGCATTTTTCCCTGGGGTGAGAGGGAGGTCTCATCACATAGGAAAGAATGGGCCCTGGAGTGCTGACTCCATCCTGGGACTGTTGCTACTTCAGAGATACAGTGTGCCACTTTTGAAAAAACATTCAGTTAAAACAGACCAGAACGTGCCTCGCACTGTAAGCCTCACTTTGCCTGCAGCATTTTCCTGCGTAAGCTGGAGAGGCGGGAGCCGCCCCTTCTCTCTGTTTTTGCTGCAGGCCCTTTAGCAGGGGTGTTGTCTGTGACTTCCCTGGGCAGCCAGGCTCTTCTCTGAAGATACCATCTTTGTGGAGGGCCTTTGCACAGGGACAGTTCCTAAAATTGGAATCGTGTGTCTGCCAGGAGCCCCAGTAAAAGCAGAATCACTTTTCTTCCAAATTCTCATCACTCCACTTTGCTAGTCAGTCCCTTCTGTCCTCAAGTGAGTTCCAGGGTCCCTCCCTTCACATTTACCATCTAACTTCAGACCTGGATATGAAGAGGCTTTAGGATATAGAATTATCAGACTTTATGGTGGTCTCTTATGTTTGGGGGCAGTGGCGGCAGATTAAGAGTAACGGGCGCTCTGATGTGTGATGGAAGGGAGAAAAAGAGCAAGTGGTTTTCCTTAAAGTCCCCCACATATTCTCACTTCATGAAATGCATCGAGTTTGTCCTCTGGCTTGCCCAGGACACTCGCCTGTGAGCGTACTCATTTCTGCCTTAGCTTTCAGATGTGAGATTGCAAGTCCTTCATCGTTGACATGGTTAACACAGCGCACCCAGAGGGAAATAGATGGTGTTACAAGAGCTAATTCTGTAAACCCAAGCTTTTATAAAAGTGACATTGAAGTTAGGTTAGATATGGAAATTGCCTGATACTCAGTGAGTGAATGTGTGCCTTCATCCGAGACTCTTGACCTAGCCAAAGCCCAGCCTTGTACACAGCAGCCTAGAAGCTGAAGGCATAGATGGTGCAGTTTAGCACTTCCAGGTGAGTAACTGGCATCTTGGAAGTAGAGTACCTGCTGGCACACGGAGCTCTGCTGAAGCAGTGCAGGGAGGTGAGACTTGGCCAGCAGACGTCTCTGCAGACAGGCATGTGGTCTGCGTGGCGGGTCGCTGCTGTTGTCATGACGCTTATAACTGAAACCATTTCTTCCTTAGGGGAACCCAGAAGAACACACAATCCTAGAATTTGCTCAATTAATTAAAAACCTTGTTGGTAAGTAGTATAAATCACTTCTTGAGTGGAATCGGCTATGCCTGTCCTATCTGTTGATAATACCTTAACTAGAAAGTGGGTAATTAATCTAAGCTAATTGAATTGGATCAAAGCAGAACTTTTTATCAGGAACACTTAAGTGTTTTCTAATTCTTTAAGTAATGGAAAGATAAAGGAGGGCAAGACTGGTTTTGTTCAGTTTTCATTGTAGGTTTGCATGGAGTGGGAGGGAGGAGGAGATTTGTTCCAGTATTTGAGGCACGATTGTGTTAGATCATCCTACACAGGTGACAGCTATTGGATTTCCAAATTGGTCATGCATGTCAAGCATAGAATTTCAGACAGCGAGAGGCAGCAACCACCACCAGCTGTGTGCTTTAGGCAAGTTTGAAATTCTGTTTGTAGTTCTGGCCATCCTGGCTGCCAGCCACTGGGGGCAGTGTAGCATTGGAAGCACCCCATCAAGGTGGACTCTTAGGCCATGAGAAGGTCAGGTCTTCTAGACCAGCCCTGGATTGCAGACATAGAGTGGGTGAGCCCTTGGCCTCATCCTGGCACTCTGAGGCGTCAGGCTCTTGGAGGATGTCTGTTGTCTGGGGTTGATCCAGAAATTGGAGTGAAGACACATCCTGACTGGACTGGAGGGCTAGGCCAGGGAGGAACATTGCCACGGTGTGTCCTGAGGTGACCATTCAGACCCCACTTGGCTGGGTTAATTCCTGGCATCAGGCTGCCATTTACTGGCGTTGGTCTAATAACTGATGGCTGGAATCCTCTCGTTGCTTGTGGCAGTAGAGGCGGTAGTCTTCCTCAAATGTAGCCTTCAGCATCTGTGGCTCCCGTAGCCACTTCAATGCACTTCCCAGCTTTCCCATCCTGAATCTGTGTTCCTCCCGTGTGAGGAAGGGGCAGGCTTAGATCACAGTTCTGTGAGATCTACTCCTTACATCCTCACTGCCCAGAGTGAAGCGCGTGGGCCAGCGTGGCAGCATCATCAGGACATGTGTTAGAAATTCATACTCTCACACCCTAGACCAGTCCCCCACATCAGGGGCTGCATGTTGACAGGCTCTTTAGGTGATCTATGCATGCTGACGCATGAGAAACTCATTTGAAACCTAAGCGGGGGCGCAGCTTCCATGCTGTGCTTCTGTGTCTAGCTTTGTGACACAGCATCCTGAGCCATCCATGGTGGTGATTCACTGCAGAGTCTGTGATGTGGTCTCAGTGACAGGGAGGCAGGGAAAGCCTCCAAGGGCTTTCTTCTGCCAATCTGGCCCACATTCGCAGGTGAGGCTGTATTTTGCTGGCCAGTGGGGCCTGGGCCCAGCAAGGATGCAGAACAGGCCAGGCTTTGCCGTCCTCCGAGAGGTCCCTCCAGCTGAGTGGCTGCACATCTTGGGTCTCGGGGCTCTCTAGGCTCCGTGCACCCAGGTGTGGCCTACTTGGGGCATCCACCTCTGGGACAGCCCCATAATATGTTTGTGGTCTCACACTGGGATCTTGCTTGGTGGGGACGTCTGTACTTGTTACCTGGTGTGGGTGGGCTGCCTGGGAGCAGTAGTCAGGTACAGTTACTGCCTGGGGCGGTAACTCAGGCCTGTTGAGACAGAGTAACGTACCCCCCACCAAGCAGTTGCAGGAGTGCTCCTGTACTTGCACACAGGAGAGTCCCTCAGGAGCTCCGGGGCTTCTCGGGAGCTGCCTTTCCACTGCCTGCAAACTATTCACATGGCAGATGGGTTTGACTTTGATGTGGATGGTAAGGCCATGCTTCCCTGTGCTTTGTGATTCTCCTACCTTTTTTTTCTTTAAACATCTCAGGTAGCGGAAGTGAAATTCAGTTTCTCTCTGAAGCCCAGGATGACCCACAGAAAAGAAAACCAGACATCAAAAAAGCGAAGCTGATGCTGGGGTGGGAGCCCGTGGTAAGTGTGGGGAGTTAATGCTGCCTCGTGGGGCAGGGTCTCCCGTGTCCCTTGTCTGCTGTCCTGTAGGCACTGACCCTTGTCAGGTAGTTCTCAGGGAAGCAAGGCAGGCTTGGCATCCAGGCAAATAGAGGGGTTTCTCCAAGCAGTAAATAGCTTCTCCTGTGTCAGGAAGCTCAAAGAATGTTACCTGGGAAGCAGCTGGAAGCCCCTGCTCTGGGCTCTGGTTTTGTAAAATCTCGTGTCACACACATTCTTACACTCTCTCATACACGTACACTGTCATACAAACACTCATACACACACAGTCTCTCACACTCACACAGTCATATGCACACTATCATACACATTCTCACATACACACTCTAACATGTACACTCAAACTCACACACCACACATTCACACATACACTCCTGCTCCCATATACATACACTTCCTCACATACACACACACACACACACACACACACACAGCTGACTCTGTGAACGCTGTGCCGAGGGCACTGGCAGCACATGCTCACAACCCTGCGTAGCCCCAGCTGCCTGCCTCTTGAGTGTGTGGGGCCAAGTCAGGGGCGAGTGGTTCACATCAGTCCTGCAGTAGAGCCCCTGGTTGGAAGTGTGTGAGACTGAAGGGTGTGGAGGAAGGGAAACTGCATGCCTTCCTTCCTGTTGTGGTAGACTAAGACTCTGGCCTGGCCTGTGCAGGGGCGGGGCTGCCTCACTGTCCCTGGGGCTGAGCCTGAACCCCACCTGCGCCTGCTGCGCCCTTCCTGCCTCAGGTGACTGTATGCTCCTCCCTGCTGGAGAACACTCACTCCCAGGGCTATCTGTGTGCTTTAAAGACCACCTGTGCAGGGAGGTTGGCTGGGCCGGCTGCATCTACAGAAGCAAGCCCACCTCATTTACTGTCTGCTCTGCCTGGCCGTTCCGTCTTTTCCCACCCTCATGTGTGCCGCTGAAACTCAGGCTCCCCTCAGGCACAACGTGTGTCCCTGTTTACAGCAGGAGCCCGGCGGCTGTCAAGCCTGACACACACTGGGTGCTCAACAAATGTAGGAGCATCTTGGCATGACCTGTGGGTTGTGGCGCAGTCAGAGAGGCAGGGATGCAGTGGAGAGCTCAGTTATCTTTAAGAAATGTGCATAGTAAGAGCTGAGTAGGATCCTCGAATATTGAACTTTAAAAGAACATGAGAGTTCCCGCCTGATCCTTACTTTATTCTATGATGTACAAGTCTAAGTGATCTGCTAAAAAGCCACAGAAATTTGTTGAATGAAGTTAAAATACAGTTAGACCCAGGCTTCACAAAATCTAATAATCACAAGCTGTGTAAAACAAGTTATAGCAGCATAGGTAGTTTCTTGTTTTTTGAAGCTTTGTAGGGGGCTGTTGGTCCCTTTGTAAGGAGAACCTGTATTTTAAACAAAATATTTTTTGAAGAGTTAAATGTGCATTCACTGTGTATTAACTATTGCTTTTTATGTGAGGTGTGTGTATGCTCAGTATCTTTATTTTTCTGGAATTTTGACCTACAATATTCTCACATTCTTGGAATGTGAGCCATCTACCACTGGTTTCTCTTCTAGTAGTAGTTTTAATTTATAATACATTTTGAGAGATATGATCCAAAGAAACTTACAGGCATTATCCATCTTAATTGTCCCAAGTGTGTGTGTTTAACAGCTTGTTGAGATATAATTGGCATACTGCAAACTGCCCGTATTTAGAAGATACAGTTTGATAAGCTTTCATCTGTTTTGACACCTGTGAAACCATCGCCACAGTCAAGCTGACAGACAGACCTTCTCCCCCAGCGTTCCCCAGCATGCCTTGGCAGTGCCTCCCTTCACCTTTGCTCTGTCTGCTCTTAATCAACAGTTGATCTGACTTGTTTCCTGTTAGCTGCAAGGCAGCTTCAGATGAAGGTTGCTTTCTGTGGTGTGGGCTGTGGTGGGTCCCCTCCCAGACTCAGCCTCTTAGGATGGTGGGGGTGCAAGTGGGCCATGATCCGCTGGGCAGTGCAAAGGGTTGATGTCACGTGGGAGAATCAGTCCTGTTGATCAGATGCAGATCACCTTCCCAAAGCATCTTCCCTCCACTCCAAGGTGGATTTCTTCTGAAAGAATGGGGCACATGGTCATTATCTGAAAAACAATCTTGTCAGTCGATTCAAACTAGAGTAGACATTGTACCAGCACGAGATAGTTGGGGTCTTTTGTGGGGTGAAGCTCACTTTACGTCAGTTAGAGTCACCCTTGATTAAGTCGCACAGCACATTCTGAAAGCAGCCCTAAAAGACTTCTGTGGCTTCTCTCGATGGGTGGTGATGCTGGATTCTGTCACAACCAAAACGTGGTTCTGTGAGTGTTCCTCTGAAGGAGACCCCTGACTGGCTGCAAGTTGGCACTTCCTTCCTGCGATGCCCTTCTGTCAGTGTGACCTTGTCTCTTTCTCGCCTTCCCTTTAAACAGGTCCCGCTGGAGGAAGGTTTAAACAAAGCAATTCACTACTTCCGTAAAGAACTCGAGTACCAGGCAAATAATCAGTACATCCCCAAACCAAAGCCTGCCAGAATAAAGAAAGGACGGACTCGCCACAACTGAACTCCTCACTTTCAGGACACAAGACTACCATTGTACACTTGATGGGATGTATTTCTGGCTTTTTTTGTTGTTGTTTAAAGAAAGACTTTTAACAGGTGTCATGAAGAACAAACTGGAATTTCATTCTGAAGCTTGCTTTAATGAAATGGATGTGCCTAAAAGCTCCCCTCAAAAAACTGCAGATTTTGCCTTGCACTTTTTGAATCTCTCTTTTTATGTAAAATAGCGTAGATGCATCTCTGCGTATTTTCAAGTTTTTTATCTTGCTGTGAGAGCATATGTTGTGACTGTCGTTGACAGTTTTATCTACTGGTTTCTTTGTGAAGCTGAAAAGGAACATTAAACGGGACGAAAAATGGTGATTTTATTTATAAAAGTGGGTACTTAATAAATGAGTCGTTATACTATGCATAAAGAGAAATCCCAGCAGTATTGTCAGGTAGGTGGTGCACCGGCATTGATTTTAGGGCAGATAAAAGAATTCTGTTTGAGAGCTTTATGTTTCTCTTTTAATTCAGAGTTTTTCCAAGGTCTACTTTTTAGTTGCAAACTTGACTTTGAAATATTTCTGTTGGTTATCATGATCAAGGATATTTGAAATCACTACTGTGTTGTGCTGCGTATTTGGGGCAGGTGGGGAGGTGGGGGGGGGACAAAGTTAACATATTCTTGGTTAACCATGGTTAAATATGCTATTTTAATAAAATATTGAAACTCACCAGTCATGGACTTTCAGTTTTAAAGGTTGTCTTTCTGCTTTGCATAGGACTTGTTGGATTTCTGAGGAAAATATTGGGGAATTTTGTTTAAAAGAAAATTCTGAAAACATCCAGGTTTGTGCACTATGTAATTTGATATGTGGCTATTGAAAACATTTTTATGCTACTTGGGCTTGAGTGTATGCATACAGTATAAACTGCCATGTGAAGTTTTCAGATCTTAGCCAGGGTTAGAATCATTTTTGTGTCCTTTGACAACATAGACCAGATGGAGAAAAAGAGATGCAAACTGTCTTCTCTGGAGAGATTTGTGAACTAGGCTTCTTGAGTGAAAACTTTTGAGAGCTTTTGTTTTCAATAAGAACCCTTTCAAGGTTTAGTGTTAGCATTTTGTTTTTCTTCTTAATAAGTCGGAAGGACAATACGGTAAGTTAAAGCTCCATGTTTTCCAAGTAGATTGGCTCTGCCTGAGAGCAGCGCAAACCTGAGCAGGCACTGAGAGGATAAAGGTTTCTATGTATCAAATGAGAGATCCTAAGATACCTGACCAGTGTAAGCTAGATTTGCTTGTCCTTCACAGTTGTGAATCCCCACCTTGGGATTCTTCTTATTTAGACATATTTTTGGAATCTCAGTCTTGGGCAGGGCAGAAGATGATGTGGTTTTGTTTCTTTGTCATGCTAAATTCTCCAGAAGATTCTGGAACTAGGGCCAGTGCTAGATTGGATGTGGTGTGAGAGAGAAAGAGAAATCAAAGATAGTTTCTTATTTATAATTTTAATTATTTTGGCCAGAAGTAAGTGATATGCCATTTACTGAGATAGGATGAACAAAGCTGGGAAGCTTATTTGGGAACTGCTAATGGTGGCCAAGGTGTCAAAGAATGAGTGTAGACTGGAAAAGCTGGGAATCTTGGGGGGCTAGGCTGTGCAGTGCAATTTGGGAGCACCTAAAGCCTCCAGGGTCCAGAATTCTCTTACCTTGTTACTTGCTGGTTAGTATGTGGAATTCTTCCATGGGATTCATTCTTTTGGTTTTCTTCCCTGTGATTTTCATAAAATATTTTCAGAGGAGGGAGGGGGAAGGGAAAGAGGAGTTATATCTAATTCACCCTAAAGAAAGAAGTAATGTGTCAAGGATATAGTGTAAGGTTAATTCCCATGAATGTCCTGGGAAGAGAGGGAAGTGGAGTTGAGGGGCCTGGAAAGGATGAATGGGTAGACAGAGCATGGTTACTGTGGTCTGAATGTTTGTGTCCTCCCATAATTCATGAGTTAAAACCTAATTCCCAATGCAATAGCATTAAGAGGTGGGGTGTTTAAGAGGATTAGGCCATGAGGGCAGAGCCCTTTAATGCCTACAAATGGGGCCCAAGGGAGCTTTTTTGCATTTTCTGCCATGTAAGGACACAGCAAGAATGTGCCATCTGTGAGGAACATGCCCTCACCAGACACTAAACCTGCCAGTACCTACATCCTGGACTTATCAGCTTCCAGAATTGTCAGCAATAAACATCTGTTGTTTATAAATTGCCCAATCTGAAGTATTTTGTTACAGTAGCCTGAACGGACTAACACAGTGGTGCTCCTGCATCTCAGGATTGGCTCCCGGTTGAGGCGTCACTGCTATTGCTTGCAGGGTTGAGACTGGTACAACTGCTTTCATGAACTTCAGTGACAGTCATAGTGGGCTTAAGCAAGGTGCAAACTAGAGAGTGAATACACTGGATTTCCACTACACCCTCTTAGATACTGAGCCCAGCCCACTGGCCCAGGTAGACTCTTGTGACTTGTGGCATTGCCTCTGCTCCAGCCCTGACGGCGTTTCTGACGACAGCTCTGGTGCTGCCTGGGCCACTGTTCTGGTTCATGGTTCTTAGTTATGTGACTTTGTTTTCAACCTAAAAGGTGTATTGAGTGAAATGCTGACCTGGTGATAACTGTGAAGCTATAGTTTGGTATCTTAAGACTGGGAAATCTAGAACATCCTCAGCAGTTTCCTAAGGCAGAAGAGTTGTGAGTTTTAACATTTCAGTTCATCTGTTTAAAGTGATTTGTTTATGCAGATTTTCTCAGCAGTTGGTTGTTACCTTTGATAGGAAATTAAAAGGCTGTATTACCCTGAGAACTGATGCCACAGTATCTGGGTTGTAATGCACTGTGCTTCAGAGATAGCAGCAACACTTGGTTCTAATCACCAGGGTTAACCCACATGTTTTCTCTGTATTAAAAAGCCTTGCCTGATTGTGTGCTGCTTGTACCTTGGCCACTTTGGAGAACAAGAGTCATTTTTATCTACAGCTGTGTTGTGGGAAGGAGAAAAGTAAAGATGTTATTATCAAGAACATCACTGTTTTTAAAAAGTCTTGTTATTTTGGTGCTGCTGAATTTTAAAGAGAAATCCTAGCAGTATTGTCTGTATCTTATATACATTTTACTTGAAGTTAAACTAATGTGATGTGGTATAGAATTTCAAGATGTAAGAGTCAATATAGGGGCTCTACCATGTCCTAATGAGGGAAGGTCAGTTTTTCAATAAATATAAAGAAAAATGCAAGGAAGAGATTACCATTTTTAGAAGATGGAATAGACATACTTTCCCTCTTCTTCCTATTAAGTACAATAAAAAATTCTGGACGTTATATATAAAACAAGCATAAGATGCTAAAAGTAGATAGAAAAAAATAGATCAGCCAGGGACCTCAGGACCTGAGGAAGAATGCAGTGCTGATACGGGCTGAACCGTGTCGCCTTAAAATTTATGTTGACGTCTTAACCCACAGGACATCAGAATGTAACTGTAGAGATTAGGCCTCTGAAGGTGACTATGTTAAAAGAAGATTTTTAGGGTAAGCCCTAATCCAGTCTGACTGGTGTCCTTATAAGAAGAGGAAATTAAGACACCAGAGGTATGCATGCACAGAGAGACCATGTGAGAACACAGCAAGAAAACAGCCATCTCCTAGCCCACAAGAGAGGCCGCCAGAGAAACCAAACCTGTCGACACCTATTGATCTTGGACTTCTAGCTTCCAGAACTGTGAGAAAAAGGAATTTCTGTTGTTTAAGCCACCCACTCTCTGGTATTTTGTCACGGCACTCCTAGAAAACTAATACAAACAGTGAGTTCCCTGGGTTTTCTTTTTGCCTTCTATACACCAGCCTTGGAGCTGAATAAGCCATTAACCGAAGAGTGCCAACAGTCAGTCAAAAACCCAACAGAAACCTATTCGCTGTTGCCAGCATACCAGGGAATGGGCAACCTAGTAAAAAGGAAAACTTCTTTTAAACAGAAATGGCTCTAGCCAAACACCACATGAAAAATGCTACAGCCTCACCCCACCTCTTCCAGCAAAGACCAAGTGAGGCCTGGAGCTCCACCCTCACCTAACTTTAACAAGATACCTCGGTCTCCGCCCCGAAGCCCCACTCTTTGCTCTGGTGCTGTCAGCAAAGGCCTGTAGGGAACTGGTACTAGAAAGCCTGAGCTGAGATTTGCATCTCCACTGGGTAGTAATGACCCCACCCCCATGGCATCAGCTGCCTAGTGGAGAGTCAGGGCTTTCAGCACTTAAAATAATCAGCAATAATAAGGCAACCTCAGCGGAGGCTACATGGGGATCAGTAACAAGCTCCCCACCCTCCACAGCCTGAATGTTACCGGTGGAGGCCTGGAGGGAAACCTGGGCTTCCACCTGCTACCTAGTAGTAAGAAGGCAGGCTCCCCACTTCAATCCCTGGAGCAGTCAGAGTAGGCCTGCTAAAATGCAAGATTTAAATCAGACCCAGAGTCTTAAAGCACTCAAAACTGATGAGGTTTAAATAAAAAATTATGCATCACACCAGAAACCAAGAAGATCTCAAGGTAAATAAGAAAAGGTAATCAACAGATGCCAGCACCAAGATCACATAGACATTAGAATTATCAGACAAATTAAGTTTTAAAGCAGCCATTGTAAAAATACTTCAATTTGCAATTATAAACATGTTTGAAACATGAAAAAATAGAAAATTTCAGCAAAGAGAGCATATGAAGAACTAAATGGAATCTTTAGAACTGAAAAAATAAAGCTCTGGATGAGTTCAACAGCAGAGTGGACAGAACAGAAAATAGAACAATCAAAATTACCCAGTCTAACAAATAGAAAACACATTGACAAAGAAAATGAACAGAGCCTTGGATATATGTGAAGCAAAGCAACTGTCCTGTTCATTGGGGTCTTTGAAAGAAGAAAGAAGGTGAAGTTGAAGAAAATTTAAGGAAGAAGGGCTAACAATCTCCCAAATTTGACAAAAAAAAAAAAAAAAAGAAGAAGAAAGAAATCAAAGTGCTGAGTAAACACCAAATAAGATAAACCCAAAGAAATCTACACCAAGATGTATCATGGTTAAACTGAAAATTAAAGGCAAAGACATGGTACCTAAGGCAGCCAGAGAAGAATGACACCTTACCCCTAGAGGCAAAGCAATCAGAGTGGTAGCAGGTTTCTCAGTGGAAACCACAGAGACCAGAAATAAGTGACACAAGTGCTAAAAGAAAACTCTCAATTCAGAATTCTATATCCAGCAAAAATGTCCTTCAAGAATGAAGAGGAAATCAAGGCATTCTCAGATGGAGGAAAATTATGAGAATTTAAATGAGCAGACCTCTAAAATAATGACAATTATCTAAATAGGAAACAATAAAGGAATCTTGTAGCATCAAGCAGGAGGAAAGAACATGGAATGAAAATATCAAATGCAATAGGCTTTCCTTCTCCTTGTAAGTTTTCCAAATTATGTTTGATGTTGAAGCAAAAAATTGTAACATTCTCATGTGACTATGTAGAGGAAATAGTCAACTATATTATAAGTACCAGAAGTTAAAGGGAGGTGACATTTCTGCACCTCACCCAAATGGGCAAAAGTTGACACAGTAGATTTTTGATAAGTTATATGTAATGTAATACCTAGAGCAACCACCAAAAAGCTATAGAAAGAAGTGTATTCAAATGCACAGAATGATTAAAAAAAAAAAGTATAACCTGCAGGAAGGCAGGGAAGAAGAAATAAAAAAATATAAAACAAAGTAAAATGGCAGATTTAAACTTAACAATAATTGCATTAAATGTAAATGATCTCAGCACTGATTAAGAGATTGGCAGAGGGCCAGGCGCAGTGTCTTACGCCTGTAATCCCAACACTTTAGGAGGCTGAGGCAGGCAGATCACCTGAGGTTGGGAGTTCGAGACCACCCTGACCAACATGGAGAAACCCTGTCTCTACTAAAAATACAAAATTAGCCGAGCGTGGTGGTGCATGCCTATAATCCCAGCTACTCGAGAGGCTTAGGTGGGAGAATTACTTGAACCCGGGAGGCGGAGGTTACAGTGAGCCAAGATTGTGCCATTGCACTACTCCAGGCTGGGCAACAAGAGCAAAACTCTGTCTCCAAAAAAAAAAAAAGAGAGAGAGAGATTGGCAGAGTATATTTTTTAAATGGTCCAACTATATGCTGTCTCTGAGAAACTTCATTAAAACAATGTATGTAGGTTGAAAGTAAAAGGATAGAAAAAAATATACTATGCAAAAATTAGAGGAAAGCAGGAGTGACTAATATTAAAAAAGATAAATAAGCAAAAAGAAAAACATTGCGAAGGTCAGAGAGGAACATGACATTATAATGAAAGGATCAGTCCACCAAAAAGACCCAGCAATCATAAAGGTGCATGCAGAAAGTAACACAGCTGCAAAACTGTTAGACCTTAGAAGAGAAATAGATAATCCAAAATTATATTTGGAGACTTAAGCACCATTTTCAACAATGTATAGGGTAAGTAGACAGAAAATCAGCAAGGACATGGAACTCAACATCCACCACCAAGATCTAATTTGCATTGATAGAACAAACACCTCACAGAACAGTAGCAGAATACCTTTGCGAAGTGCACACTGAACACATACCAAGGTAGACTATATTCTGGCCATAAAACAAACTTCAACACATTTAAAAGAACTGGAATAATACTAAGGGGCCACCATGGGGTCAAACTAGAAATCAGTAACAGAAAGATAACAGGAAGATCTCCTAACACTTGGAAATAGTGCAACACACTTCTAAATAAGCCATGAGCCAAAGAGGGAGTCTCAAGAATAATAATTGTTGAAAATATATTGTACTGAATAAACATGTCAAAATTTGCCGGGTTTGGTGGCTCATACCTATAATCCCAACACTTTGGGAGGCCAAGCCGGGCGAATCACGAGGTCAGGAGTTCAAAACTAGCCTGGCCAACATGGTGAAACCCCGTCTCTACTAAAAATACAAAAATTAGCTGAGCGTGCTGGCAGGTGCTTGTAATCCAAGCTACTCAGGAGCCTGAGGCAGGAGAATCACTTGAACCTGGGAGGTGGAGGTTGCAGTGAGCCAAGACCAGGTCACTGCACTCCAGCCTGGGCAACAGAGATGGCTCTACTGTAGCCACCCAGTATCCCAAATTCATACAGATGCAAAAAGTTTTAATAAGTTAGCAAATTGAATACAGCAATATGTAAAAATAATTATATATTATTACCAAGTGGGGACTATTCAAGGGATGCAAAGACTAGCTTAATATTTGAAAACATTTATCAGTATAATCCACCATTTAATAGGCTAAAGAAAAAAAACTCATGATCATAGCAAAGGATGCTGAAAAATCAAATCACGTTAACTATTTCACCTATATCACGGTCTGTGCTTTATACCTGTTGTCTATCTGACAAAGCTTGAATTTGAAAGATTTTGTTTAAATAAAAGGAGGAAAACTTAAAAGGCATTGAACCAGCCTGGGTAACAAGAGCGAAACTCCGTCTCAAAAAAAAAAGGCATTGAAAAGGACTAAGGAATCAGTAATCATTAAAAATGGAATTTTGTTCATTAAGTGTTAATGAAATAAAAGCTTGTCATTGAAAATGCAAATATATATATGGGTAAAGGTGAGAACACCTGACTTTCCCCCTTTGAAAGGTGATAGGTTGCAGTGATGTGAAATGCAAATGTGGGGCAGAAATGATGATTTGATGTTTCTTCACTATTTCTCAGAACAACTGTGTCTGAGCATGCTTGGCAGCTGGAGAAGTCACCCACCCTGGACAGTTAATCAAGCTCTTTATTCCCACAACGACAAGAGGTAAAATCCATCTGTTGTCTGTGCAGGAAGGACCCACTCAATGGTGTTCCTGTCTGCATTTGGGCTTCTTCAATAACAGATGCTTACCGTGTCCCAGTTTATTTTCACAAAATTTGTTTCTCAGCAAGAAGAGAAAAGGAACTTGAAAAGAGAAGAGTAAAATGAGAGAACTCAGTTTAAAAACAACAGAAGCAGTAAGTAGCAAAGCCTCAAATCACATCAAAGGTATGACACGTCATCTGCGGTGGAGTCTGCGCCACACTTCCTTCATAGATGCTACATCTGCTTCGCCTTATTCCATTTTAACCCTGATGGAGGTGCAATGACATAGTATTGTGTTTTTCTCTCTCTAGGTCATCTTAGGTGTGTTAGGCACAGGCAGAAAAAAATGCACTTCATTGGAAAGACACACTCTTTATAAATCCCATTTCCCAATTATACGTACCTGTTTCCCTGTTTGTCGCAGTAACCTGACAGGAGAAGCAGGGCATATCAGGAAACTGCTAGGAAAGTGTTGGCCTGGTTTACAGGCAAGTCAGCTGCCTTCCCCGAGCTTTCGTTTACTTGTCTGTAACCTGAGGGGGGTGGTGGATCTTCCTGTATCTAGCCTTGCCACTGTAAGGCTGGTTGCGTGGCTGAGAGCTCAGACACACCCCCTCCCCTCGCGGGGAGCTCGGACACACGCCCTCCCCTCGCGGGGACCTCAGACACACCCCCCTCCCTCGCGGGGACCTCGGACACGCCCCCTTCCCTTGCCGGGAGCTTGGACACACCTCCCCGCCCTGCTCCCTGGGAGCCCGGGGGAAAAAAGCCCCGTCAGGACCTACCTGATAGCATTTTGTCCTATCCAGGCCCCACTCCGTGCCAGCCACTTTGTCTTCCTGCTTACCATTTTGTCCTATCTGGGCCCCACTCCCTGCCTACCATTTTGTCCTATCTGGGCCCCACTCCCTGCCATTTTGTTCCATCCGGGCCCCACTCCCCACCATTTTGTCTCACCTTGGGCACAGCCAATCAAACGCCTCCACTCCCTATAAAACCCCGTGCCTGAGAGGAGTCCGCGCAACTTCTCCAGCCCCTCGTGTTGGACAGCAGAACCTCATCCGGGAGCCTAAATAAATTCCCTTGCATTGGATTATGTTCGTGCCGGCCTCAGTTTCTTCATCTTATACTCGGCGAGAACAGACCTTATAGCCACCACTCCTTATGTTTGTACACTACCAGTTTTATTGTAGTGAAAGTTTCAGAGGAATCGGGGGTTAGATCTCTTCATAAAGGCTCAGCAGGGATGGAGAAGTGAGTTGCTGTTGTACTTGAAAATCACCGTTGGGTATCCCATGACTTCAGACTTTAAGAAACTTTCATCTTCAAATGCAGGAATTTCTATAAACAGTTTTTACAACTGTTCACTCACCCTGCTGGAAGCACTTAGCTTTGTGAAGTCGCGCATTCCGTTTTCGGAATTCTGAGCAAAAATTGGCTTCACTGAGCAGCCACTCATGGGGCCTGGTTGTGCCCTTGGGGCTCTCCAAGCACGACACAAAGACTTTCCTCTTGACAGCCCTTCAGATGTTTGAAGATGAGCAGTCAGGCCAGTCCTTGGACTCTGCTCTTCTAGTCTTGACGTCCCCAGCATGGGTTCCCCGGGACTCAGTCTTCTCTTTAAAAAGATGGGGGTAGGGATAGCAATGCCTGTTCACACACCATCCTTCTGTCTTTAATCTGTAGCTCTTGGTCAGTATATTACAGTAGGAGTTTTTGTCCTCTGTTGAAGAATCAGCTTTATATAAAATGTCTAGTTTATAAACTCCTGGAGAGTAATTCTGATCCACAGAATAAGATAGTGCTGCTTGTTAAAAATAGGCCCTTAGGGGAGCAGGTGATAAAATTTGAAAAGCTGATGGCCAAGGGTTTCTGGCCAAGCTTAAACTACTGCCGTTCACCATGGCTCACACCTGTGATCCCAGTACTTTGGAGGTTGAGGCAGGAGGATCACTTGAGACCAGTAGTCCAAGACCAGGCTGATCAACATAGCTAGATCCCGTCTCTACAAAAAATAAATTATCTGCGCATGGTGGCACACACCTGTAGTCTCAGCTGCTCAGGAGACTGAGATGGGAGGATGGCTTGAGCCCAGGCGTTTGAGCCTCCAGTGAACCATGATTGCACCACTGCACTTCAGTCTGTTCAGCCTGTGTGACAGAGTGACACTCTGTCAAAAAAAAAAAAACCAAAAAGAAACAAAAACAAGCTTCACACCTGACAGGCTTGAAATCTATCCTGCGGTCACAGCTTACTCCTGTTCTCAGGCAGCTAGCTGCAAGGGCAGTGGTTGAGTGGGAGAATGTTAATTTGCTGTTGCCAAGCCTAGTATAGGCTCAAGAAACTCCAGGTCCTAGAGGCATACTTTGGAGGGAGGAGCTGAGACCCTGCTGTGATGGGGCATAAATAAGCTAATGGGTGGTGGGGACAAGGGAGAGGAATGATGTCGTGTGGGAAAGACCTCCACAGCTGAGTCATGATCCCTGCTGTGTTCCTAACTCACCCTGTATCCCAGGAGATGTTTGTCATTCAACCTCTCTGGCCATCATCTTTTTCATATGTAAAAATAAGACGAGATCCATTTTTCCCTACCTTTGTGTAGTCAGGATCCATTCAACATGTATTAAAGTGCACTCACTCTGACAGGCTCTGTGCTAGGCTCTGAAGGTTTTATAGTGAGCAAAAACAGGTGTGAGCTTTTCCTGGGGTTCACAGTCTAGCAGGGTTGGCTTAAGTGCAGAGCAAGGGAGATTGAAAACAGGAATATTAAGAGGTAGGGAGCGGGCCAGGTCTCGTAAAACACATGAAGGGTTTTCATCTTAATCCTAAGAATAACTGGAAACTTTCACTCTGGATATATTACAGGAACTGGAGTGGAAATCCCTTTAAATAAGAGATCTCATGAACTTAAATAGGGGGAAAAAATGGACC
Source organism: Aotus nancymaae (assembly GCF_030222135.1). NCBI lineage: Eukaryota > Metazoa > Chordata > Mammalia > Primates > Aotidae > Aotus > Aotus nancymaae. The sequence goes on along the minus strand of NW_026988570.1, from coordinate 3,411,688 downwards.
TATTTGTTTCTGCTAACCCTAACTCAAATTTAGCCTTTTCTTCAATTATAAATGTAGGCAACAAACTGTGATGGAAACAGCTCTTAGCTGTGATTCTGCCACATATAGAAATCAGATATATCATCACATTATAGTTGTTATAGATGTCTCAAAATGTCATTTATTTTGAAATCACAATCGCTGTAGACCTACCAGTAAGTCTTGTTACTTACAGCATGAAGAAACATATTTATTACTATCTCATACATTTGTCTTTTAAAAGGTTGGAAACTTTTTCAGTATAATTGATTTCCTTTCTAATCCTGTGTACTTGATTTTATGCATTTAAAAATGTTATTCTTAACAGAGACAAAAAAGGTAAAGAATGTTTGATTTGAAATAAATGACCAAATAGGAGTTTCATCTCCAGCAGTATGACAGATTAATGTAAATAAATCCCCTAATGAGAGCAAATGAAATGCTGGATATGATTTTATATACACTTTCCTTAGATGATAAAGAATCTGCAGAGTCCCAAAAGGAAGGGAAAACCAGCTATTGCTTGAAAATGTCTGCAGAATCATGTAGAGCTTGCGAATCTTTGAAGGCTGCAGAGGGCTCAGCACAGGAAATAAAGTTTAGGTCAGATTACTCTACAACACACTGACCTCCCAAAAGGCTCTACCTTGGTGTAGGGGCCGATGAGAAATAAATCCATCCCACAGAAGGGGGCAGTGAGGATGCTTTCTTTCACATTTCAGTTTGGTGGGAGTGAACTGAGAACCCTAAGTATAAGGTGTCCTGTAAAAAAAGGTGTGGTCTGTAAATCCACAAGCACAGAATTTAAGGTGGTCCCAGTTAGGTAGACCCATTGCACCCCAAGCCACTAGCAAAAGAAAATGCAACTGCTGTCAGGAGAAATTCAACTTAATTCAGCCTTCAAGTGTTTCTTAACAACATTCCAAAGAGAATGAGCAAGTCATCGTTAGGAATTACATAAAATCAAGGAGACAATCACTGCGAGAGAGAAACAATGGATGGTAGGCTGAAAGAGATTCACAAAGACCTCAGATCCTGGAAGTGACAAAAATATAAAAGTATTTTATACATTTTTAAAAAGAGAGAAACTTGAGAATCTGTACAGGGAACAAGAGATAGAATCAAGCATATTTGAATAAGAAAGGAAAAATATAATTGAAATTTACATATTTGAATAAAATATTCCAGAAAGAATTCATAGAATGAGGAAGAGACACCATTCAAAGAAAAAATGGAGAATTTTCCAAATTGTTTGAATGACACCAATCTTCAGATTAAGCCCAACAAACCTCAAACATACTAATATTTATACACATAGATGTAGATATAGATAACAAAGAAAAAAGTACCTATCAAAACCATTGGAGAGGACAGTATCACTTACAGAAGAATGGCTATTAAATGAATAATGAAATTTTTTTTTTTTTTTTTTTTTTTTGAGACAGAGTTTCGCTCTCGTTACCCAGGCTGGAGTGCAATGGCATGATCTCGGCTCACTGCAACCTCCGCCTCCTGGGTTCAGGCAATTCTCCTGCCTCAGCCTCCTGAGTAGCTGGGATTACAGGCATGCACCACCACGCCCAGCTAATTTTTTTTTTATATCTTTAGTAGAGACGGGGTTTCACTATGTTGACCAGGATGGTCTCGATCTCTTGACCTCGTGATCCACCCGCCTCGGCCTCCCAAAGTGCTGGGATTACAGGCGTGAGCCACCACGCCCGGCCAATAATGAAATTCTTAACATCAGCAATGGAAACCAGAGACAGTAAAATAAATTCAAAGTATTGATTAAATAACGAAGAATTCTATGCCAAGTAAAACAAGGGGAAGTGCCAAACAAACTTGAGAATTTACCACTAAATGGCCTTCACTAAGTGGATTCTGAAGGATATGATTCAGACCAAAGGAAAATAATCTCAGACGCATGGTCTGAGTTTTTTTTTTTTTTTTTTTTTTTTTGAGATGGAGTTTCACTCTTGTTACCCAGGCTGGAGTGCAATGGCGCGATCTCGGCTCACTGCAACCTCCGCCTCCTGGGTTCAGGCAATTCTCCTACCTCAGCCTCCTGAGTAGCTGGGATTACAGGCACGGGCCACCGTGCCCAGCTAATTTTTTGTATTATTTAGTAGAGATGGGGTTTCACCATGTTGACCAGGATGGTCTCGATCTCTTGACCTCGTGATCCACCCGCCTCAGCCTCCCAAAGTGCTGGGATTACAGGTGATGGTCTGAGTTTTAAGGAGAAACAGTGAACTAAGATAATTATGTGACAATCTAAATAAACCATTGATTATGAAATAAAGATAATTTGTGGGGGAAAATAAAGCAGGCTAGATGTAAAATGCCAAGTTGCAGTCACATTTAAGTTTGAAGGGGGAATGGAAGGCCCAATATTAACTTCTTAATATGTTAATAAGGCAATGAAATAAGGCAAACACTAATAGGATAGATTCAGTGTATACCTTCAGTGGAAGTAGAGAGAAAAGAGTCAATAAGCAAAAGAAAATAAAAGAGTCCAAATGAAGGAAGAGAAGGGAAAAAAACAAGTAAACTAGAGCAAATCAAATGTTCAAAATGTGATGTTATGAATAAAACCAAATCACTAATCACAATAAGCATAAGTGGACTAAATTCTCCAGTTAAGGTTTTGTTGTATTTTAGAAACAAAACAAAATTCAGCTATGTGCTTATTAAACAGAAACACCTGAAGTACAGAAAGATTAAAAGTCAAACAATGGAAAAGATAAACCAGGAAAATATTAACCCAGAGCAGGTAAGTATAGTCATATTAATAGTAAAGGATAATTTAGGCAAAAAGTATTACAAGAAATTTCCTACATAATGATAATTCCACTTACTAGGAAAAGGTTTTGATTCTAAATGTACGTATATATGAAGTGTGTATAGCCTCATGATACATAAGGCTAGACTGACAGAATTAAAAGGAAAAATTTTAAATCCATCATCATAGAAGATTTTAACACACATCTCAGTTTTTAGTAGATCAAACAGACCAAAAATCAGTAAAAAGTAGAAAATGTGAACGGTAACACTACAGAGCTTGAATTAATGGGCTTTTACTACCTCTGACATTTGGAAAAGACATGCTTCTTTCAAGCACACATGGAACCGTTGCTGGGATTGACACACCCTAATCATAAGGCTTGACCAATACACTTCAAAGGATTGAAATACTCCTGACCACATTTCTTACTGCAATGCAATTAAGTTGGGAAACAAAGCATGTAAGATAATTAGAAAAGTTCACTCACTTGGAAATTTAATAACACATCAATGGATGGGTCAAAGGAGAAATCAGAATTGAAATTAAAAGATTTCACCATCTAGTTTTTTACATCAGCCACGTGGAATACAATACATGGAAGGAAATGTAGAGCATTAAGTGTCTGCCTTAAAAAAAAAAAAGAAAAAGAAAAAAAAGCTCAAAATGGAGCTAAGATCTAATCGAATCAAAGACCCACAGAAGTAGAAGGAAGGAAATTAAAAGGACAGAAATTAGTGAAATAAACACAAAAGAAGAGATCAACAAAACAAAACAAAAGACAACTATGTATTTGAAAAGGCATGATTCATTAAAAAAAAAAAAAAAAGGGGGGGGGCCGGGCACGGTGGCTCACGCCTGTAATCCCAGCACTTTGGGAGGCCGAGGCGGGTGGATCACGAGGTCAAGAGATCGAGACCATCCTGGTCAACATGGTGAAACCCCATCTCTACTAAAAATACAAAAAAAAATTAGCTGGGCATGGTGGCGCATGCCTGTAATCCCAGCTACTCAGGAGGCTGAGGCAGGAGAATTGCCTGAACCCAGGAGGTGGAGGTTGCGGTGAGCCGAGATCGCGCTGTTGCACTCCAGCCTGGTTAACAAGAGCGAAACTCCGTCTCAAAAAAAAAAAAAAAAAGAAAGAAAGAAAACAAAACACTCTCAATTCATTTATGAGGCCAATATAACCTTGACAGCCAAACTGTAAGAACACAATCAGAAAGAGGACAGGCCAATTCAATCTTTATGAAGATGAAGATGCAAAATTCTGAACAAAAGTTACCAACCCAGATCCAGCAATGAATAATAAGAGATGATACATCATGATCGAGTTAGGTTTATTCCAGCGACTTGACTACTATTGGAATTGTTATCAATAAAATTGACCTTAGTAACAGATTTAAAAGGAAAACATCTCAATAAAGAAAAAAAATAGAATTAAATATCCATATACTGTATGACATTTTTAAAAGTTTTAGCATATTTTTAGAAGGAAATTCTTTTAACTTGAAAAAGGACAACTACAATAAAAAAAAAAAAAATCCAGCAAGCATAGTTAAGGAAATTAAGGAGAAACATAGAAAGCAGTCCCTTTAAGATAAGGAATGAGGCCGGGCGCGGTGGCTCACACTTGTAATCCCAGCACTGTGGGAGGCCGAGGCGGGTGGATCATGAGGTCAAGAGATCGAAACCATCCTGGTCAACATGATGAAACCCCGTCTCTACCAAAAATGCAAAAAATTAGCTGGGCACGGTGGCGCGTGCCTGTAATCCCAGCTACTCAGGAGGCTGAGGCAGGAGAATTGCCTGAACCCAGGAGGCGGAGGTTGCGGTGAGCCGAGATCGCGCCATTGCACTCCAGCCTGGGCAACAAGAGCGAAACTCCGTCTCAAAAAAAAAAAAAGATAAGGAATGAAGCAAAGATGTCCTCCATCATCCACTTCACTCCTCTTTAAGATTGATTTGGGATTTGAGCCAGCTCAGTATAGTCAAAAAAAAAAAAAAAGAAAGAAACAAAAATTTTAAAGGTGGAAATGTAAAATGGTACACTGCTGTAGAAAACAGTATGGAGGGTTCCTCAATTTTTTTTTTTTTTTTTTTCCGAGACAGAAAGTCTCACTCTGTTGCCCAGGCTGGAGTGCAGTGGCATGATCTTGGCTTACTGCAGCCTCCACTTCCTGGGTTCAAGCGATTCTCCTGCCTCAACCTCCCTGGCAGCTGGGATTACAGGTGCCAGCCACCACGCCCAGCCAATTTTTGTATTTTAGTCCACCTTGGCCTTCCAAAGTGCTGGGATTACAAGCGTAAGCCACCGTGCCTGGCCCGATTCCTCAAAAATTAAACATAGAATTAATATATGATCCAGCATTCCCAAAGATAATTTAAAGCAGGGACACAAAAAGATACCAGCACACCCTCATTCATAGCAGCATTATTCACAGTAGCCAAGAAGCAGCCCAGGTATCCATTGGTGGTTGAATGGACAAGCAAAAGTGGTCAGTCCATACAATGGAATATTATTCTGCCTTAAAAAGGAAGGAAATTCTGACACATGCTACAACGGTGATGAACCTTGAGGTCATTATGCTAAGTTAAATAAGCCAGACACAAAAAGACAAATACTGTATTACACTACTTATATGAAGTCCTAGCGTGGACATTCAGTGTCTCTCCTAGAGCATCTCTCCTAGAGAGACAGATAGTAGAATGGGGGTTGCTAGGGGTTGGGGGTAGGAATGAGCAGTTAGTGTTTAACAGATACAGTATCAGTTTCGGAAGATAAAAAAGTTCCAGAGATGGACGCTGGTGATTGTTGCACAACAATGTGAATATACTTAGCCACTGAATTGTACACCTAAAAATGCTTAAAATGGTAACTTTTATGTGTATTTTACTACAATTTTAATTTGCTTGGATCCTCAAGGAAAAAAAGAATGGCCTTTGTTTATGATTGTCTGTAAACACTGCTGCTCTCAATCCAGTGCTTCCTACTGGGCTCAGGATTATTGATTACACAGGGTTTGTGAATGGGAGGGTGTTTCAGAGGCTATCTGCAAAATTGTGTGTAATTTTTCTGCGGAAAAGAGCATAAAGCATTCATCAGACTGTCAGAGGAGTCTGTGACACACAAAAGTCTAAGACCCATTCTGAGTGGCCCCTCTCATGCTGTTTATCTCCTCCCCCATCTCATTCCCTGCAATTCTGCATAGGCTGAGACCAGACCCCCTCCTATCAGCAAAGGCTCAGATCCTTCACTTAACCACCCCCCAACCCCCCCACTTCCTCTTCTCCCTCTTCTCACCCAAATGCCACCTTTTCTTTCATTCACTCAGGTTGTTTACAATGCAAAGAATATTCTTAAATATGCTTGAATTCCTGGAACAAGGTTTTATTTTTTATTTTTTAGATAACCGTGGCTCTGAAATCAACCAAATTTCAGGGTTTTTTTCTATTGCCTTTCATTTCCTGGATGGTAATATTAAACAGGTCCAGCTCTAGCTCAGAACCAGAAAGGTTCTCTGACAAATGACTGGAATCCTCCAAACCATGTTCTGTAACCACAAATCATTTTCAACTAGCCTTTCTTGCTGATCGTATGTCTTGCATTTCACATAGGCTGCATTTTAACAAATTAAGACCTCTCACCAGGCCCGTGGTCTGCCTGGGTGGCAGTGAAGAATCTCAGGGTGATAACAGAGAGATGCCTCTCAAATGCAACTTCAAACCATCAAGGGAACGAGAAATGTCACCAGCTTAATTTGCACCCAAATGAATTCTGAGACTTTTCTTTTTAACAAAATGCTTTATTTCTATTTTTAAATGAGATACATTGTCAGGCATTTCCATGAAATATCAAAAGGCATTTACATGTGTTGTTTTAACTCTTCTTTTTTGATCACACAAAGTAGGTAGAAAAGATCTACTGAAATAGAACAAACCAGAAACGAAGTAGTGTAAGGCATTAGGAGATACATGAAGAGAATCACTATTGGCTTCTTGTACAGCGTGTGGCAGGTCATGGTTAGTAGTCGTCATAGTTGACGCTGGCTCCATGCCTAAAACTGTAGGGGCTCCGGGGACCAATTGCAGAGTCTTCATCATAGTGACGCTGGTAGTAATCGCCATAGTACTCATGTCCATTTCGATCTCTGTTAAGCCAATAGGTGATGTCATCTTCAAATTTCTGGAGAAAAAGAGAGAGAATGATAGAGAATGGATTTAAGCACACACAGTCCCCTAAGACCTAATCTTACCTATGCTTTTCTCCATGATGGTTTTTCTTCAATAATTAACAACCCTTAGTAAGAATAACTCGGCCGGGCGCGGTGGCTCACGCCTGTAATCCCAGCACTTTGGGAGGCCGAGGCGGGTGGATCACGAGGTCAAGAGATGGAGACCATCCTGGTCAACATGGTGAAACCCCGTCACTACTAAAAATACAAAAAATTAGCTGGGCATGGTGGCGCGTGCCTGTAATCCCAGCTACTCAGGAGGCTGAGGCAGGAGAATTGCCTGAACCCAGGAGGCGGAGGTTGTGGTGAGCCGAGATCGCGCCATTGCACTCCAGCCTGGGCAACAAGAGCGAAACTCCGTCTCAAAAAAAAAAAAAAAAAAAAAAAGAATAACTCCCCATTACCATATTCTTGTGCTCAGTGGCCAACACAGCCAGCAGTATTCACTCTGATAAAAGCTATCTTTTCCCAAAGGAGTGCAGGCCCATACCTTTGCAACGTTTTGTAAAATATTTGCTAAATATACTCCAGACTTTTTTTTTCTTTCTTGGTAAATCAAATGGACAGCTGCCCAAATACAGTAACAACCTGGCCTGACCCTCAGGCCACATCTCACTGTGGCAAATACTGTTTTATCTTCCTACCCCATTCCTGGGCCTGGGTCTTTATACTGCATGTAGTAGATGCTTAATAAATGTTGCCCAAGTTAGATCAACCACTGCACTGGCCTATTATCGTACCAGGGCAGAGGACTGGGAGTGTATTTGATGGTGACTCTTATACCTATGTTGTTGGTTAGAGTGTACACAGATGTACTTATTCATTCCACAGACACTATGAGATGGGCACCGTGTGTCAGGCCCAGCCCTGTGCTGGACACTGGGGGGATTGCCAAAAACAGGGTCTCTGCCTTCAAAAAGCCTACTGTTCCTGAGAGACAGATACGAGAAGAGACAGTTGCAGCTAATAAAAGGGATGGAGAAGCTAAAGCTGAGTAAGAAGTGTAGAGTGATGTTCAGGTTTTTGGTTTGGGCAACTGATCTTTGCTATTCATACAGTCTCTTTTTTTTTTTTTTTGAGACGGAATTTCGCTTTTGTTACCCAGGCTGGAGTGCAATGGCGTGATCTCGGCTCACCGCAACCTCCGCCTCCTGGGTTCAGGCAATTCTCCTGCCTCAGCCTCCTGAGTAGCTGGGATTACACGCATGCACCACCATGCCCAGCTAATTTTTTGTATTTTTAGTAGTGACGGGGTTTCACCATGTTGACCAGGATGGTCTCGATCTCTTGACCTCGTGATCCACCCGCCTCGGCCTCCCAAAGTGCTGAGATTACAGGCGTGAGCCACCGCGCCCAGCCCCATACAGTTTTTTTTTAAAGGAGAGGCTAAATTTTCTTTGGTGGTGGTGAAGGTGCAAGATTAATTTAGACTAGGACTCACATGTGTTGATGCTCAGGACGTGGCAAGAGATTTCGTGTGAGAGCAAAAAGGCAGGGAGACGACAGATGGGCTGGGTGAACGGGTCATGCAGTTTGGGGTACAGGGGAGTTTTTCTCCATGCGTGGCCCATGCACCCCCTACATCCAAATCACACAAGCAGGTTGTCAGGCACCAGCTGCTCCATGCCTCCTGCATGGAACTTTCTGATGTCTGGGTCTCTGCAACCTGTTTTTATTTTAACAAGATTGCCAGTGAACATTAATTAATATTTGAGAACTTTGTGAGGCTGAAATCCCCAACCTAGCCCATGACTGTGGTCTCTGGGGCTGAGTGGTCATCCACTCTTGGTGGCTAGTGGGCCAACTAGTGCTGGGCTAAAGAGCATGATTCCAATGTCTCGCTGCCATTCTCTACACCTGGGGTCTGAATCATCTGAGCACACCTCAGCCTCTGCCTTGGGAAGGAGGACACTGACTTCTTTGGCTCCATCTCTGGTTTTGCTTCTCCCATTATACAACATTTTTGGCCACAGTGAAACAATCTTGCTTCTTGAGTTTTCCCATTTTATTTTATTTTTTAAGAGGGAGTTTTACTCTTTCACCCAGGCTGGAGAAGTGGTGCAATTTTGCTCACTGCAACCTTTGCCCCCACCCAGGTCCAAGCCATTCTCCTGCCTCAGCCTCCCAAATAGCTGGGGTTGTAGCCATCTGCCACCATGCCTGGCTAATGTTTTTTGTGTTTTTAGTAGAGACAGGGTTTCACCATGTTAGCTAAGCTGGTCTCTAACTCTTGACTTCAGGTGATCCACCCACCTTGGCCTCCCAAAATGCTAGGATTACAGGTGTGAGCCACCATGCCCGGCCGCTCATTTTATAAATTTGAGGTTTTAGCTTAAATATGTATTTTCAAAAAATTTTAAAAACGTCTGATGAATACAGAAATAATTGTAGACTCAGATTTTAAAATCGGTATGTAAGAGAAGAGCATAGAAAAAGAAGATCATGTTCCTTTGTCAGAACCCACCACTAGTGAGACTTGGATGTATTCATTGTAGTCTTTTTAATGCATGTTGATTTATTGTAATCTTATTGGATCCTAATCTTTATTCTGGTTTTGTCACCAGAGATTATTTGAGCAGTTTCTGCATGCTAAACTATTTTTTTTTTTTTTTTGAGATGGAGTCTCACTCTGTCATCCAGGCTGGAGTGCAGTGGCGCAATCTCAGCTCACAGCAACCTCCACCTCCTGAATTCAAGAGATTCTCCTGTGTAATCCCCCTGAGTAGCTGAGACTACAGGCATGAGCCACCACATCTGGCTAATTTTTTGTATTTTTAGTAGAGATGGGGTTTCACCCTGCTGAGCAGGCTAGTCTCAAACTCCTGACCTCAGGTGATCTGCTTGCTTTGGCCTCCCAAAGTGATAGGATTACAGGCATGAGCATTGTGCCCGGCCCTGCATGTTAAACTCTTAATGCCCATTTTAATCATGGTCATCAAAGAAATGCAAATTACTAAAAGAGGATATAGCATTTTCATCCTTCAAATAAGTAAACATATATTTTTAATTTTCAATGAGAACACCAGATATTGCTGAAGAGTCTAGGAAACTGTTGCTCTTACATGTGACTCACAGGAATGTGCAATTTGCAAATACTCGGAGACGGTTAAACGTGATTCCACCCTTGCCCCAGGAACCTCACTGGGAAGAATGTGGTCTAAGTAAAGGGCAAACTCCACAGAGATGCAAATAACAGCACCTGCCTTTTGGGTTGTTGTGAATGTGAAGTAAGTTCATACCTCTGAATACTTAGAATCATGCCTGGCTCAGAGTTTGGCTGTACATGTTTAGCTGTTTGCACAGAAAAGGAAAAAAAGCAAAAAGACACTTCGGGAACAAGTCATATGTCCAATGGCTGGAAATGCCACATGATTTCATTTTATGCAGCCATTAAAAATGATATGTCTAAGGGGCTTAGTTTTTTTTAGCCTCCTGCAGTATTGTGTATACACCGTCTAAATGAATCATGTGCCCGTTTTGAAAAACACTTCCAACTGCCCAGTTGGAGGTGCTGCCCATGAAAAGCCTATTTGCTCCCTGGTGGGGCTGCACAGGCCATGGGTCCTCCCTCTACATCTCACACAAAGAGCTCAGCCTCCTCAGTCACTGTGAATGGATGCCCACGCGGCCGCATCTGTGACTTCCACGGGCTGCCGTCTCACCTGTGCATGCACCCCAGCTGCGAGCCTGAGATTATAAACTCTTTGTACTTCTTTCAATGCATACATCCCAATGCCATCTAGGTGCATGAACTGTAAACCATCTTTTCCTATAAGCGCATTGTCAAATTTTCCCCAAAACATCTACAAAGACCCATCCTCTCTTTACAAGTTCTTTTTCATCTCTTTTTCTTATCATCATAGATCTGTCATCCCTGTTGTTTCTGACAGTCTTCAAGGTAAAAGTGAAAAGGTTTTGGGGGATTGTGAGTTATTTTAAGAATACCCAGACAAAACTGTTCAGACAAGTTAAAAGGGTTCCCAGGAAACTCAGATTCCCAATGAATCTACGTCAGCCATTTTGGTCCATGACTAACCTGGGTTCTGCCTCCTGAACGTGCCCTGGTGGAAACTTCCGGCCATCACCCTTACACCATAGGTAATGTGATCCAGTGCCTGACAGCACTCAGCATCAGTGCTCTTATTTTAGGAATGAACAGCAAAGCTGAATTTTCTGCTTCCTACTTCCCTGAGCAGGCCTCCTCCCTCCACTCTGCCCTGTGGAAGCCAGGCCTGCAGACAGAGGCAACACCCACCGCTTCATCAAAGCCCATGTAGAGAAACTGCTGGTACCACTGCTGCACCTCGGGCCGAGTCCGGTCCCACAGCTGCCGCTTCTGGCGCTTCGGGCTGCCGAGAAATTCTTTGGCTTTGTTCTCATCAACGGCCACGTTAGTCTTAGTTGGAACAGGTGCTGAAATCATCAATTCCCCATCCCCCAAACACAAAGAATGATTATTACCTTCCTCACTCGCAGTGAATCCTGTTATACATCCCATTCCACACCACCATGGTTTTGACTCTCAATTTCATTCTTACTTGCATGTGACAATGTGACACAACCTGGTAGCATCAGTCACCACGCTTCCTGTAAATTCTATTTGTTACAGCCCTATAAGGGGCATGAACTAAACTTCAGCCTCTAGGTCCTCAGGGTAGAAATGAAATTCAGCTCATCCCCTGCAGCCCTCTCATGTCCGGGACCCAGGCCTTTCCCAGGCGCAAGTGGCCCACCCCTCAGGCTACGCATTCAGGAAACAGACTGGATATCTGGTGCCACACAGGTATACGGGCATGTCCATTGCATATGCAAACACAAGAGGGTTGTGCTTGGCTCAGGAGATTATGTAAGAAAAAGGAACTGGAATGATGAGCCCCGGGTGAGCAGGTACCAGTCCCTGCCCAACAGTAGAGCTGATTCTCTTACCGGGCTCCTGGGACACAAAGTCCCCTTAAGTCATTGCCTCTCTGTGCCTCACAGTCTGACCATTGATGCAGGGTACTGACCCGCACCCTCACACTGCTGCTGCTAACATTTTTCTATCACAGTCTCAACTGTTGAAATGGAACCACTTCTGCAGTTGTGCTCGAGGAAGCCACTGTGCCATTAGGTGTTCTGCCCCTGCTGTTATCCTTTGAGCCTCTGTCCCTTTATCTATAAAAGCAGATGGACAGTTCCTCTTGATGACATTAGGAAAAATGCACAGGATTATGGAAATGCAGGCCTGATGTGTTTGTTGGTCATATGGATAAGTAGCAGCAGGTTTTTTTGTTTGTTTGTTTGTTTTCTACAATCCCTTCAGGGACTGTTACACTGTTTTGTACACAGTAGGTGCTCAATATGTGTTTCTTGGTCTGAACTGAGTAAAGGCTGCGGGATGCACATGTAGGAGTTGCGGCTGTCTCAGCAGCTTGCTCACCTATGACAGGCTGGCTCTGTGAGGACGTTGTTCATCTCTGGGCATCCGTGACGAGAGGCTCCCGCAACCCCACAGCACAGGGGGGGACCCTCTGAGCTGCGTCAGAGACTGGGGATGGACCAGGGTTTCACGGGTGACTGGAAACCCAGGGAAAGATGCTGGGACCACCTCCAAGGAACTCCTTGCCCTCAAGAGGGTCCGCCTGTTCTCTAGCCATTTGCTGGGGGGTCCCTGAGCAGCAACTAGAGAGTACGGGAAGAATGACTAGGACCCCACTTCAGGGAGGAAGTTCAGCCTGCTAGAATCCCCCGTAAACTAGGAAGGAAACAATAAGTGACTAAATGGTCACATCAGAAATGTGGTAACACTTTTTCATTTCTAAAGGATTCTCAATTTTACAGATGGAGATGAAAGCTGGGAGAGGAAAAATGACATTCACAAGACCCCACAACTGATCCACCTGATCTAATTACAGCAGGTCCAGAACCTGTGTGTTGTGACCCCCAGACTCTCCAATTTCTATGACATTTTGCTGCTGTCACATTTATCTTAAATACATTTTTCAAAACAGAGGCTAACAACAAGAAAGCCTTTCCTGTTTGCAACCTTTCCCCAAGAGCTCATTGGATACAGGGACTACCGTAACAATGCCGTTCCATGCCTGCCCCACCAACCGAGGCTTATGTGTTCCAAAGATAGTCTCTAAAGTGCTTCATGGTTCTAAAATAAATAGCATGCAATTAACACTGTACCACTGTTTCTTTTATTTTTGAGTCCACACTGACAGCTTTCAGAAAAACAACCTTCAGACATTTACTGGCACTAATATTTATCTAATAAAAGACTACACCACATATCCACAGAATAAGCCCTTCATATCTGCTAACCTTCTATGGAGTAAACACTTTTGATTTTCCAAATACAAGACTCCAGTGAGCACATTCCATATTGCCATTTCATTTCCATCCAGTTAAGAATCCATCCCTTATCCATTTGGGGAATATTTACCTTCTCGTTTTTGAAGCATCAGCTTGAGTTTATTTCCACTTATGCCACCTAAAGGAATGAAAATTGAAATCCATATCAGAGTTACACTGTACCCTTCAATTTATCAAATGCAGAAATCAGAGTGGGAAAAAAAGAACTGCAGGCCCCTACCCTGATTTGGCAACTGGGTAATATCACAGTATTTAATGCTTGTAGTGTTCCCTGCCCTGTCCAGCAGGACAAACAATTCAGGGGGCCCATGGCTAATATTGGTGATAATGACCACAGCTGACCAAGGGCATTATGATTTGAGCTAGTCAGAGTGATGCTGTTCTTTTAGTCCTGTGTCTTACTATGAGGGGCAACCATCTGTCATGCATATCTTCCTGCAAACTTTCGCTTCATGGTGTAATACATTGAATAGTGTTCTCCCAAAATTCCTAACCACCAGAAACCCCTGAATGTGAGCTTATTTGGAAATGAGGTCTTTTCAGATATAATCCATTTAAGGATCTCAAGATTTTTCTTTAAAATAAAATTTTTTTAACAGCCTGACTCATCACTGAGAGAGTCTCAAGTTGTTATACGGGATTTAGACGAACAGAAATCCAGTGACTAGTGTTCTTTTTGTTTGTTTGTTTGTTTTGTTTTTTTTTTTACAGTCCAGAGGTCTTTTTTTTTTTTTTTAACACCTATTATGCCATGAATTCATAGGGAATAGGTTCCAGCAGCTCAGGCTCCTTCCCATTGGTTCTCACAAAGTGTGCTTCTCTGGGTGGAGCAGGCTGGCGCTTCAGTTGGACCCAGGTACCTTTCTCTTTGGCCTCTTTCTTTTTCTGATCATTTTCCTTCACACGTTTAGGAAGCTATCTCGGCTCTTAGAGTGCTTGATGTGCTCAATACGCACATTAATTCTCTTGGCAAGAATCTTGCCCTTAACTTGTTTGTTTACAACAATGCCAACAGCATGCTGGGTAACATTGTAGACTCTTCCAGTTTTGCCATGATAACATTTGTGGGGCATTCCTTTTTGAAGAGTACCCATTCCCTTGATGTCTACAATATCACCTTTCTTATAGATTCGCATAGACGTGGCCAAAGGAACAACTCCATGTTTTCTAAAAGGCCTAGAGAACATGTATCGAGTGCCTCTCCTCTTTCCCTTTGTGTTCGTCATTTTGGCGAATTACTGAAGATGGCGGTTCCGGCCGAAAGGCTAGTGTTCTTATAAGAAGAGAGGATCCAGAGAGGTCACCCATGTGAAGACAGAGGCAGGCAGAAATGGGAGTCGGGCTCCCACATACTGGAGAACCTGCTTTCGCTCTCTAAAAGTGCAGCTCAGTTTTGTAGCTTGCCCATCACCCTAAAACCAAGCATGATTTATACCACTTGCTGTTATTTGTATTCAATTTTAAAAGTATTTCTGATCAGTTCAATCATTTTTAACAGAAAATACCTTGTCTGCCCTGATAGAACACACCCCTCCAGCCAGTGAACTGGCTTGCAGACCTATAGAAGCCTCTGACCCTTAACTGTTGCATGCAGACATGCTGACTTCGTAAGTAGTGAGTAGAGCATCCTCAGGTGTAAGGAACCGGAGTTGGGCCCCAGATTGGAGGTAATGGTGACCACTTTCTCAGCAGGGTTCTTAGCCTCTCCTTCCGTGGACAGGCTCCAGGGGGTCTAGAATGGTATGGAAAATTGTGTTTGCATCTGCAAAGGCACAATTTTCTGGGAATAGGAACCATAGTTTTGCCAGACTCTCTCTCAAAAGTATCTGTGACCCCAATAAAATTAAAAACCCCTGCTTTGTTTGTGAATTACATCAATAAAGCTGGGAGAAAAGAAATAAATGTTTTAAAAGAGAACCTCTGCATGAAGAATTTACTATGGAGTTGGGGAGAAAAAATATCCACAGCTAAGAATTACAAACTGGCTGCCCTACGTGGGATGCATTTTATTAGCATACCCCATGTTTACAGATTTTGAATTTGAAGACCTCTGAGCCAAGTCACTCAGCACATCCATGGTCCGTAAGCAGCCACCTAACCTACTAGCCTCCTGTAGCATCTAAATTAAGGTGCTACCTACCTGCCTGCAGAGTCATTGGGCCATCCAGGGAGCCTGCTGGCCTGTCTTCTGGGACAGGACAGGGAACCTGCTAAAACTTACTAAGTCTATTCCCTGCTAAGTGCCTCCTTTGTAATTCACAGGTATGGTGGACACACTTTCTAGCTGTTCAGGGAGAGCCCCAGTACATACTGCTGTCTTTGTAAATTAATTTTGCTCTCAAAAGTGTTTCAGCTTGAATAATAATTACATGGCCACCCAATTTTTCGAGGTTTAATGGCATGGAAATGGCTTCGTAAGATCTCTAGGGATACCCTGAAGGGCCAGGAAAGAGAGGTGGTTGCCCTTGCACCTTCCATAGGAGGGCTGGGAGTCTGCCGGGCAGCAAGCTAAGATATCAGCATAGTGCACAGCAGCCCGTGGGAGAGCTGCAGTGGTTTTTGTTGCCTGTGCTCAGGTTGGTCTACGGTGACGTCGTTGTTTAAAAAGGAATTGCAATCTTAGGCTGTTTAGTAAAGGATACTTAAAAAAAGAAAGTAACTGTCCTGTCTCTGTACCATCACAGCTCTGAGCAGACCTCTTCTCTACTATTTAGTTCAGTTCACATCGTCTGACTTGAAGAAGATCATAGAAAATCTGGAGTCGTGGTCAAAGGAGTGTCCAGGGAGGACTAGGGCCTAAACATGTGTTATATGAGAAGAAATTAAACGAATTTAGGTGTTTAACTTAGAGAAATAAAACTTCTGGGGCTGGGTGCAGTGACTCAAGCCTATAATCCCAGCACTTTGGGAGGCTGAGGCGGGTGGATCGCCTAAGGTCAGGAGTTCGAGACCAGCCTGGTCAACTTTGTGAAACCCTGACTCTACTAAAAATGCAAAAAATTAGCTGATGTGGTAGCACATTCTTGTACTCCCAGCTACTCAGGAGGCTGAGGCAGGAGAACCACTTGAACCCGGGAGGCAGAAGTTACAGTGAGCCAAGATAGCATTACTGCACTCCATGCTGGGTGATAGAGCGAGAGAAAGAAAAAGAAAGAGAGAAAGAGAAAGAAAGAAAGAGAGAAAGAGAAAGAAAGAAAGAAGAAAGAAAGAAAAAGAAAGAAAAGAAGAGAAAGAAAGAAAGAAGGAAGGAAGAAGGGAGGAAAGGAGGGAGGGAAAAAAAGAAGCTTGTGGGAGGAAAACAACAGCTTTGAGGGACCACTGGGCCGTGGGTTAGGGCATGAAGTAAAATTTCCAACACCCAGACGGACAGCCACCCAAGATAGGACAAATGGCCCTGGGGGATGGAGGAGTTGAGATTAAGAGTTGCTGGAGGTGTCTGAGCATAAACAAAGGTGAGCACTTGACCAGGCTAATGTAGAGGGGATTTTCTAGTTAGATGTGGGTGGGACTACTGTTAAACATTCTACTTCCCTTCCAAACTTAAGTTCAATGAAGAAATCTATGAAAATATTTGCCAAGGCAGACAGATATGTTCCTTGGCACTAATAATAGCATTCATTAATGTCTTAACATTTGTCAGTCTCTACTAGCTCACAGGGTAGTGCATACAGAATCAAGTATGGCCCCTCCATCTGTTTGCCTTCTGTAAAAGTGCTTAACAATTAATGAATGAAATGTGGTCTGATGTTGAAATAGACATTGAGTATAGGCATTTGCAATGAGGCTGCAATTTCTTGCAGCAAATGTATGTCACTATTACTCCAGAAACGAGAACTTCACCAAACCTTAGCTATAGACTGAAAAGCACAAATAAGTCCCAAATTATGAATTATGAATGTTGCTACTGTGCCAGGTACTACACGCTGAACTACATATCAGTACATATAATTGGACACTACATTAAATTTGTTTGAAGAAAAGAATAAGGAACAATAGAATGGCTGTGATTTTTTTTTCTGTATTATGGATTTTTCACCTAACAATCATCAGCTGTTCATTCTAGGCTGCTGTAATAATCACTTCTGAATTTATCCAATCTAATTACCTAGTATTAGCTCTCCCAGCAAATTCAGAACTGCAAGTTGTTCCTTTGGAGGTGCTAAATATTAATAAATTGATCAAGTAGGGGCCACGGTCATTTTCTTTATTAAATGTTTGTGAGAAAGGGAGTGGTGGTTCAAGCCTATAATCCCAGGATTTTGGGAAGCCGAGGCATAAGGATCACTTGAGCTCAGGAGTTTGAGACCAACTTGGGCTACATAGTGAGACCTCATTTCTACTAAAAAGAAAAAAAAAAGGTAGTCAGGCGTGGTGGCATGCACCTGTAGTCCTAGCTACTTGGGAGGCTGAGGTGGGAGGATTGCTTGAGCCCTGAAGATCAAGGCTAGGCTGCAGTGAGCTATGACAGCACAACTGCACTCCTGCCTGGGCAATAGAGTGAGAATCTGTCTCAAAAAAAAAAAAAAAAAAAGTTTATAGGTAGCATAAAGAGTCATCTTTGGGATTCTACATCAAGATTTTCTTTGCATAATAACTTTCACATCCCAGGTCAATGATGAGATTTTAACTGACTTCTATCACTGAGTTATTGATAAAAACTAAATAAAATGCCAGCCAGTGCTTACTCGACTTATTCAGATGTGCTTCTTCTTCTCCATTTTTTTTTTTTTTTTTTTTTTTTTGAAACGGAGTTTCATTCTTGTTGCCTAGGCTGGAATGCAATAGCACCATCTCAGCTCATTGCAACTTCCGCCTCCCGGGTTCAAGGGATTCTCCTGCCCTAGCCTCCCGAGTAGCTGAGATTACAGGCATGTGCCACCACGCCTAGCTAATTTTGAATTTTTAGTAGAGATAGGGGTTTCTCCATGTTGATCAGGCTGGTCTCGAACTCCCGACCTCAGGTGATCCGCCTTCCCAAAGTGCTAGGATTACAGGGGTAAGCCACCGTGCCTGGCCCAGATGTGCTTCTTAAAATGCCAAGAACGAAGAGTTGGGGGCAGGTAAACTATACAGTGGGAAATACTGACTAGCTTCGCTGGTGGTTCAAATAACAGTAATCTTCCCTGCCTGGACAGACCTCGCCACCTCCTTTGCTGTTCTAGCAACCCTGGGGCTCCACCCCAGGGCTCCTATTGAATGTCCCCTGCCTCTTCTCACCTGGAGTTCAGTTTTCATACCTGTTCTGAATGAGCAAAATACAGAAACTAAGCAATCGAGTGAGCCTTCCTTTTACATTAGGCAGTGCCCAGCTGCTTTGCAGCGGGACAGCGCCAGGCTCAGGATCTTGGGCAAGCCACTTCACACGCTAGTAACTCTGAGGCCACAATCCCTGCCTCCACAAGGTGTAAGCTTCAAAGGCAGTCATGTGTCCTTGAGGCCACTTGTGAACCATAAAGGCTCCTCTTACCCACTGAAGGTGGTAACTCAGGACAAACCACGGTTTCAGATTATGGTTCCTAAAGTGGGGCCTGTGGACCCCAGCGTTCAGGTGTTGGAGCACCCATCATTCTGGGTGTGCGTGTGAATGGACGTTTTACAGAGAGCCAGCGAGGAATTTTCAGTTTTCAACGGATTCGTCGGGAGCCCCACGAAACAGAATAGATTAAGCATGACTCCTTTAAGAGCCTTTCCCCTGTCTGGGGTGTGAGGCCTGTGCCCAGCTTTGCAAACTGCAACTTGACCCAGCCGGGAAGCTCAAGTCAACTCTTGTTGCCAAGCGACTGCCTGGAAGAGAATCCCGTTGATCGTTCCATTTCCCTCCCCTGGGTTACGGGCTGCGTAAAGCCCCCCGCAACCCCTTTGCTCTTTACGTTAAGCCCGAAACACTACCTGCCCACCCTTCGGAAGCCTGGCCCTCCTTTCCCAAGGTTGCCCCGCAGATCTGAAAGCCCCCTCCGCTCCGCCCTTGACCCCGGTACTCTCTCCGCCCGCACTCGTACTCGTGCAAGTGCAAAACCCTAGAAGTAAGGCCAGTCGCCTCACCGAGCGCTCGGACACACCCCACTCCCTCACCTGGAGCTCGGACACACCCCCCTCCCTCGCCGGGAGCTCGGAAAAGAAGCCCCGCCAGGACCTACCCGATAGCATTTTGTCCTATCGGGGCCCCACTCCCCGCCTAGCATTTTGTCCCATCCGGGCTCCACTCACCTTGGGCACAACCAATCAAACGCCTCCACTCCCTATAAAATCCCACGTCTGAGCGAAGTCCGGGCGACTTCTTCGGCCCGTCCTGTCTGACCTCAGAACCTCGCCCGGGCGCCTAATAAATTCGTATTGGATCTTCTTGTGCTGGCCTCAGTTTCTTCATTTTAAACTTGGCAAGAACCCAAGAACCCTTACACTAGACCCGGTGCCCCTACCACCCCCTTGGCCCTGCCTGGGCTAAGGATGGGTCCCTACACCGCCACCCCATCACCTATCGCTCTCCCCAGGCACCCTGGAAGCGCCACGCGGGACGAATCCCTGGTGCCGCTATCAATCAGCCTGGCATCGTCCCGCTCACCTGGGCCCCAGCACAGGAGCAGGAGCAGCGCCAGCCCAGTCAGGGCCAGGACCGCGGGCCGCGCGGGGGAGAAGGCCATGGCGGTGGCGCGCGAGCAGCAGGGCGAGGGGCGCACTTGGAGCTGCTGCGCGGGAGTACTGGGCGCGGGAGACGGGTGCGAGCGGGCCAGCGCGGCTGCGGGTTATTCCTGCGTCGCTGCCTGGGCGGGACCTGGCGGGTCGGCGCCGCGCCAAAGGGCTGCGGGCCAAGCGGCTGCGCCCGGCGCCAGGGAGAGCACTGCCGAGGTCCCCTCTCCAGACTCCGCCCCACAAGGAACGCGGCCCCCGGGCTCCACGGTCAGGGATGCTCGCGGGGCGCGGCCGCGGAGAACCACTGGCCGCGGGATGCCGCGTGGTCAGCGCTGCCCGCAGCGAAAGCGGTAAGCGGTGAGGAGAAGCTGGGTTCCAGAGACCCAGGGAAGGGGAGAAGGCATCCGGAGAAGGGACGAGGGCCCCTGGTCACTCAGAGGGAGGACTTGCCGGATCCCAGCGCCAGGGTCTCTCCCTGGTTCCCCCACTTTCTCTGCACACTCCAGCTGCGCCTCTGTTCCCCCTACTCGCCCCTGAAACCTCGCCCCTTCCTTCCCCATCTCCCTCCCTCCCTGCTTGGGGGCCTTGCTTCTGCCTGGTTTATAAAGTGGGCTTTGGAATTTCCTTAGTTCAGAGCTGTTCTTAAGGACGCCTTAGGCGGTGCTGTGTTTTGGAATATTTTGAAAGACTCCACAGTCCGGGTATAGAACTGCAGTCCAGGAAATCGTCTCACCCAAACTTCTCCAATAGAAAAGGCTTTGAGAAACCAGGAACCTGATGGGCCACAGCTGTGAGCAAAACCACTGCTTCCTGTTGCTAGCGGTGTAATCCGGCACACTTCAGCGATAAGTTGAGGCCCAAGGGAAACGCAGAACTGCATCCCAGTAACCGGCCTGTTCAAATGTAGAGGACACGTGAAAGGCGGGGTGATGAACAGAAACTAGAACTACCTTATCCCAACTGACTCTGAGTGGGTCACCTATTACTCTCTCTAGGCCTGGGCTACAAAAGGATGGTGATGTGAGATTACCTTTCCTGTCTTCCCATCTCAGATCTGCCCTGAACTGAGTTGATTACCTCTTTCCTTCATCAAGGTTCTCACTTTTTTTTCCTTTTAGATTAGTCTCACTCTGTCGCCTAGGCTGGAGTGCATTGGTGTGATCTCGGGTCACTGCAACCTCCGTCTCCTAGGCTCAAGCGATTCTCCTGCCTCAGCCTCCTGAGTAGCTGGGATTACAGGCATGTGCCATGGAGCCCAGCTAATTTTGTATTTTTAGTAGAGATGGAGTTTCACCAAGTTGGCCAGGCTGGTCTCGAACTCCTGACCTCAGGTGATCCACTCGCCTCAGCCTCCCAAAGTGTTGGGATTACAGGTGTGAGCCACTGTGCCCAGCTGGTTCTTTTTATACTTTCCAGTGGTAACCACTTACCATCCTTCCATATAATTAGCTCTCCATGCAATGCAGTTGAATTTCTCCAGCAGGCAGGAGAAAGAAGTCTTCTAACATTGAGTTAGCAAAGGCAGATGGTGGCAGACCAAAGAAACAAGTGCGAAGTGGGTCTGAGAGTTAAATAACAGTACTGCCCAGGATGTCGGATAATGTTACACATCGATTATCTTGGGGAAATGCTTCTAAACCCTTGAGAAAAGTGTAGAATAGGGGATAGGAGTTTTAAAAGTAACTAGGCATGTGCCGGGACAAGAAATTTATCGTTACAAAGAAAAAACAAAGCACATAAAAAGCCAATATTCTGTTTGGATTGGTTTAGAACATGCATTAAACATAATGGCTGTACTCTCTTATTTATCTTGCAGAGATCATCCTCCTTACCCCAAATTGCTACCAATATCTGGTTCTAATATGACATTTAAATTCTCTTCACTTAAGGTGGGGTGCGGTGGCTCATGCCTATAATCCCAGTACCTTGGGAGGCTGAGGTGGGCAGATCACTTGAGCTCAGGTGTTCGAGACCAGCCTGGCCAACAGGATGAAACTCCATCTCTGCAAAGCAAGACACCATCTCAAAAAAAAATATATTATCTTCACTTAATCGGGATATGATCAGAGAGTGTTCTGTAGCAGGGAGCCTCTCACTCTGCCTTCAGAGGGGCCGCTAAACTCCTATGTTCAGCCTGAAAACACTATGTCAGTTCTTGAGCTGATATCTAAGTTCCTTTTCATTTGTCTATTTGTTCAACAATATTTACTTATTGTCTTAGTCTATTTGGGCTGCTAAACAAAATACTGTAAACTGGGTAGCTTATAAACAATAGAAATGGCTTTCCCACAGTTAAGGAGGCTGGAAGTCCAAGATGAAGGCCCCAGCAGATTTGGTGTCTGACAAGGCCCTGCTTCCTTGTTCCTAGATTGCATCTTCCTGCTGTGTCCTGATATGGTAGAAGGGGTGAGGGAGCTCTCTGGGGCCTCTTTTATGAGGTCACTAATCCCACTCATGAGGGATCCATCCTCATTACCTGATCATCTCCCAAAGGCCCCACCTCCTAACTCCTCACTTTTAGGAGTTAGGATTTATTGTATGAATTTATGGGAGACACAAACACTCGGTTTTTAGCATTTATAAAATGCTAATTACATGAGACACTATGAAAAGTCCTTTTCTTCCTAGTCACTTAAATTTGTCATCCCTCTTATGTACGAGACCCTCCTTTCTCCCTCTGCTAAAGCTGGTCTGATTTTTTATTCCAGTGTTTCTCAAACTTAGTCTGAAAAATCTCAAGTGGCTTGTTAGTGCAGATTTCTGGGTCACATCCCCTGGAATTCTGTAGGCCTTGGGCGGGGCCCAGGTGTCTCCATTTTGTTTGTAATGGTTCCTAGAGGATGCTGATATTAGTTCTCAGACTGCACTTTGAGTAACTCAGCTCATTCAGCTCTCCACCAAAACTCAGCTGCTTCCCAAAGTCTCCATCTGGCCTCATTCAGTTTAATAGTGCACATTTTCTCTTCCGTGATATACCATCCAAATGAACCCCAGAGCCTTTGTTTCTGCCATGTGACACAGTAGCTAAGGACACGGGCTTTGGGTTCCAGTTCTTTCTGCACTGTGCACAAACTGTGTAAGTAAATCACCTGTTGTCTCTAAACCAGAGGTAGTACGGGGGCAAAATTATCTATCACACTGGATTAAGAGATCATATGCACAGAGCCTGGAGTACAGTAAACACTCAGCAAATGTATTATTGTTAGTACCAAAATTCCCTCTGCCTCTGAGCTCCCTACCCAGTGCTCTTCCACCTCTCTCCACCTCTGTGCTCCTCCCTTCCCCTGGCCTGGAGCTCTCATTTTGGATGATCCCAATCCACTCCACATATTGTCACACATTGTCAGACTGACCTTCTCAAACACAGTCCAGACACAGCCCCTCCCTCCCCCTTCCATGTGCCTCAGGGGCCTCAGTGGTCCTCCCTCAGTGGCTTCTAGTTCACAGTTATCTGGCAATAGTGGATAGAGGATCATGGGAAGTGCCATCACCCTGCGAGTGTGCCATGAGCCGAATGCATACTGGGGAAGAGGGCAGGGTCTAAGACAGAGCTGCCTCTGATTATGAGAGACCTCAGAGTGACCAACCACAGCAGGGTCAGGTCCAGCTTGACCCTGCCTCCAAGGAGCCAGCAGTAAGAGAGACTCGACATTTGAGTTGGCTTCATTTTAACATTGCTAAATGTTTTAGGTGTGAAAATGGTATTGTACTTATAATTTTAAAGCCCTGTCTGTTAGAACTATATACTGAAGTATTTATGGGTAAAATGATACAAGGTATGGGATTTCACTTAAAATAGTTCAGAACAAAGTGGAAAACAGAGCTCATTCTTTTGCCAGGAAACTGCTTATGCAGTCCTTGACCCCCAATTATGATATGTTCAGGAGCTATGGTCTGAAAGTTTCTGTCCTCCCAAAATTCGTATGTTGAAATCCTAGCCCCAAGGTGATGGTGTTAGAGGTGGGGTGTTTGGGAAGTGATAAGGTCATGAGGGCAGAGGCTTCGTGAATGGGATTAGTGCCATTTTAAAAAGGTCCCCTAGAGAGCTCCCTCATTCCTTCCAACATGGGAGAACACAGCGAGAAGGTGCCATCTATGAACCAGGAAGTGAGCCCCCACCAGACGCCGATTCTGCTGGTGCCTCCAGCTTGGACTTCCAGTCTCCACAATTGTGGGAGATTCATTTCTGTTGTTTATAAGGCACCTTATCATGGCATTTTGTTATAGAAGCCCGAACAGACTGAAACAACAGGGGACTATTGTGCTATTCTCTGTTTGTATATGTTTATACATTTTCATAATAAAGCCCTATAGAATCTTAGTGGCACTTTATTAACTATACGTAAGTAGGAATACATAACGTACACAGAGACCTTCAGACTCTCTATTTAACCCTTAAACATGTGCAATAGTGATTTTTTTCTTATGCTTCCTATAGTTTTCCCAATCTCCCAAAACTCAAAACACATGTATTTATTCTCTGCATCTTTACAGCATCATTGCTTTACTTACAACATTCTCTGGGATGCCATTGGGTCCTTATCGCTGCTAGTCAAAACCCAACTATTCCAGTTACCAATCACTGCTTCAAAACTGACCCCAGATTAGAGGCTTAAAGAACAATCACCATTCTATTATGCACGCAATCCCGGAGATCAGGAATTTAAGAAGGGTTCAAGTGAGCGGTTCTTCATCCCCATGTGGTATTGATGGAGATCATCAATGATACTCAGCTGGCAAATGGGCTGGACTGGGGAGTCCCAGACAGCTCCACTCACCTGTGTGGCACCTTGGGCAGGATGGCTGGAAGGCTTGACTCAGCTGAGATTGTCAACTGAAGTGCCTCCATGTGGTCTCTCCAGCATGATGGCTTAGGATCCCAGAGAGAGTATTCCAAGATCAGGTATTCCAAAAGATAAGAAGAGGAAGCTGCCAGTATCTTTAGGTCTTGGCCTGGTAACTGACACAAATCAATGCCATTGTATTCTATTGATCAAAGCAATCACAAAACCCACAGGCATTCAGGAGGAGGGGTATAGATCCTATTTCTCAAGAGGAGGACATCAAAGGATTTATGCACATCATTCATCTGCCACATTTACCCACCTTCTAAGGCCAAGCTCTGATGCTTAACTCCTTCAGGGGCTTTCCCTGCTTCTCCGTTTGAGCCCAGACCACATTTTCACATTTTCTCTTTCTTTCTTCTTTCCTTTTTCTTTCTCTTTCTTCTTTCTCTCTCTCTCCTTTCTCTCTTTCTTTCTCTCTCTTTTTTCTTTCTTTCTCTTTCTTTCTTTCTTTTCTTTCCTCTTCCAAAAGAAAGTGTGGCTCTGACCCAGAAACCTTCTGCTCCCCCTGAATGTTTCCCTATTCTACCTTAGATGTGTTTGGGTGACTTATTTCTCTTTTCTTCCTTGGATTTTAATGTTTTGGCTCCTCAATTTGTTTGTTCTCTTTTTGAATTACCTCATTGAACCAAACACCCTGTATTTAGTTGATGAGAGAATAAATGTCATCTAAAAATGGATCTATGATTACACAGATCATGTATAAGTGAGATCATTTCATATGACCCTGCTCTTGTTTTCTTAAGTTTGATATTAGAAAAGTGTGTAGTACATATAACAACAGCTCACAGCAGCAGCCAGGAACAGTGGCAAGGAAGGCCTACCACGGAGGGAGAGCCCTGCCCAAGGCCAGCCTGAAAACTGCCTAAACTACGGACCGGTAACCACAAGGTTAACATTCATGCTCAGTGGTGGGTCCTCAAAACTCCTTTCCTGTTTATTAAGCAAGTTTCCATGTTGGAATTTTAATAACTTTTGCCATTTGAAATAACTAACTGAAGCCAAAGTCAGGGAAAAGGGGAAAGTTTCCTTTCAGTTTTAAAAAAAAATTGAGCAGCACAAAGTTCTTATTATGCAAGGCTCTAGTTCACAGAAGGGTTCTGTGAGTAGGGTTGGCAAAGAGATGCCCAGGACCCCACCGGTAGACGTGGCCTCTGAGTGACTGTGCCCGGGACCTCATGGGGAGGCGTGGCCTGTGAGTGAGTATGAACGTAAATTACCAGCCAGAGGACCTGGACACCGCCAAAGAAGTTGTGAGATGGATGGCCACTGCATCTGTAAGGAACCTCTGGTCAAATGAGACGACATTATTCAAACAGATTAACACATGGAATGAGGCCAGTTTCCCGTCTCTTTCAAACTTTAATTTTCAGCCTTTTAACCAAAAAGCTACTGAAAATCTGAGGAGACTAGGAAGACATTATCCAGCCTGCCATGGTTGAACGGTAGCATGGATTGCCTCATTAAGAGACTCCCCACATACATTTCCTGATTTCCTTTGCCTCGTGGGGTAGAGGCCCATGGTGGACTCCTTCATCTAAAACTCAGAGCATCATTCAACCAATTGGACACAAATCATAGGTTCACAGCAGGAGCTTGTAGCTCCATGAGTGGTGGGCATCAGCCTTTGGGTACCAAGACCAAAAGCCAGATATCAAAGATGGGTCCCATGATTCACCAGCCTGCAGTCTGGTTAGCCAGGAGCTGGGCAAGATCAGCCTGCAACCTGGCACCAGTGGAGCAGGCAGAGGGCAAAAGACCCCATATGGGTCACCTAAGTGATTTCTTTTTCTTTTTCATTTTTTTTTTTCTGAGACGGAATCTTGCTCTGTCACCTAGGCTAGAGTGCAGTGGTGCAATCTCGGCTCACTGCAACCTCCACCTCTCGGGTTCAAGCAATTCTCCTGCCTCAGCCTCCTGAGTACCTGGGATTATAGGCACGCACCACCATGCCCGGATAATTTTGTATTTTTAGTCAAGATGGGGTTTCACCATGTTGGTCAGGCTGGTCTCAAACTCCTGACCTTGTGATCCACCTGCCTCGGCCTCCCAAAGTGCTGGGATTACAGGCGTTAGCCACCGCGCCTGGCCACCTAAGTGATTTCTTGCCTATTGAATGACCAAACCAGTCCCTTCTTGAATCCCCAAGTAGTAGGAAAGAGGTGCACTTCTCCTGACGGTCTTGGAGAATCATTTCTGGGGCCCTTTTCAGCTCTATGCAGGGCCAAGTCATTAGAGCTAGTTCTCCAACTAAGTGCAGACTACACCCACAACAAGCCACAGAGCCTCCCCCAGATAGATTTTGTTTGTTTTCCATCCTTTTAAAAATGTTCTCTTTCTGGGTATTGTTTTGTGACATGTTTAGTTTGTTTATGTTGTTTATTTACATATTTATGCCTATTGTGCACAGGATTAGGCTGCCGATGTAAATCCAACTTTAAATGCAAGTGTGAATGTATAGTGATCCTGTGTTCCGGTGAACATGCAGTTACAGCCAGCTCCCTGCAAGCCCACGTCAGCATTAGAGATTCAGTCCTTCTGTTAAGACATTATATCACCAAGACACTTTGTTTATATGAAAGCTTGATAAGGTAGTAACAATAAAACAGCCACCAGTCATTGCAAAAAGGAGAAAGCAGCAAAGGCAACCTTATCTATATTAAGCATCTTATCCAACAATTGTCTAGGCACCCATGAGATATGATGACTCCACCCGCTCATCTAAAGCCTCTGGTATAAATGATATTTTATGATTTCCAGATTGACCTGCCTGGGTCCTGCAGAGTGGGCAGGAATAGAGCCTCCATTTACAGATAAAGAACCCGAGGTCCAGGAGATGCGATTGCCAGTCAGCAGTGTGCACCAACGTCTAAGTTTTCTGACTTTCAGTTCTGGGCTCTTAACCTCTACTCCAGCCATCCAGTCTGCATCTTTGGGGCTTCCAGAGGACAAGCCGTGCTGGGTGCTGTGCCTGGGAGGTTGTAAGGCCAAATCCCAGCCCTCAGGAAGCTGTCTGTTTAGTTGGGCAGACAGCACACAAACTAACATGATGAGCATCGGTGACTGTAATTCGATTTTGCAAGCTGTTTGAAAGCTGTCTCAGAACTGGTATTATATATATATATAAAGTATATATACATATACATTTATACTTTAAGTTCTGGGATACATGTGCAGAACGTGCAGGTTTGCTACATAGGTATACACGTGCCAGGATGGTTTGCTGCACCCATCAACCCGTCATCTACATTAGGTATTTCTCCTAATGCTATCCCTCCCTTACCCCCCACCCCCCGGCAGGCCCCAGTGTGTGATGTTCACCTCCCTGTGTCCATGTGTTCTCATTGCAGAACTGGTATTTTTAAGGACCAAAATCAATCAAGGTTAGTATTATCAGAAACAAGAATGATAAAGATTCATACAAGTGATTGACGGGTTACAAAATACCTTACACAGAGAGTTCATTATCTCAAACTCAGAGTTCTGGGATGAGGTCATTCCTCCACCTAAACGTGCCTCTTTGGCTTGAGATTCTGCTCCAGGATTTCTTTCCTGTTTGGTGGTCATAATGCCATTTGTATCATAGTAGCATATTAGTGTGAAATAATTGGGGTATTTCATTTGTGAGAGTTAGTCTTTGCTCTGTTCCCCCTGAGTGTGTTGCGGGGCAGGTATTTCTAAGTCATTTTTCATACTGCATTAGTTAGAGCCTCTGGCTTTGGGTATACAGTCCTGAGTCATTGTTTACCACCTGACGGGTGTGTTTCATCATTGGAGAGTTGCCTGGTGGTGCAGGAAGGGGTGGAGTAGCCCTGGTTGCTGGAGAGGTGCCAGGAGCAGTGGTGGAGGGGTTTGTCACAGAGGTGTCTCTTGCAGAGCCTTTCCATTAGTCTTGTCTCACTTTAAGGGTCTGAGGAGTGAGGAAGCTCCTGCCTCGAGGCTGGAATGACAGATGCCGAGGCACAGCCACATCCCATCCCCCGGCCGCCATTGTGGTGGGTGCTGTCATCCTTCTTCCCTCCATCTGATGGACCCTGGGCACCAGTCCCTGGAAACACAGTCTGGGGACCCCAGCCCTAAAGAGAATTGATCGGGGCCCCACTTCCCATCATGCAGTCTGCCGAGGTGCTTAAATATGACTTTTCCCAAATTTCTCAAGCTTGAAAACTGAGTCTAATCACATTTCTAGTGACTTGATTAAGGTATAATTGAAGCACAATAAATCGCTCATATTTAAATTCTGTCATTCGACAAGTTTTAACAAATGTCTGCAGTTGCATAACTACCACACAAACCTGGCACTTCCATCACCTCAAAATGTTCCTCCCTTCCCTTTGTAGTCATTCCCTTCTCCATCCCCTCAGGCTCTGGCAACCACTGTCTTACTTTCTCTACCAACTGTAGTTTTGACTTTTCCAGAATTTCATATGGATGAAATCATAAGAATGAGCTTTTTTATATCTGGCTTCTTTCACTTAGCGCAGTGTTTTTAAATTCACATTGCTGTGTGTATCAGAAGGGTATTTCTTTTATTAATGAGTTTTATTGATGGTTTCATTGTTTGATACAGAAGGACTGGGCTCCCGGCTAAACTCCACCCTTAAGCCTGGAACCGCAGCCCTAAGTGAAAACAGTGCCCAGATGTTGCCTTTTTGGCCTGCCCCACTCCTATCCTGTGCCCACAAAAGACTTCAGCTGGGAGAGCAACACAAGCAACTGAGCGTTGAGGATACGGCTTGCTGAGCCGCAAGCAGAGAAGCAACTTGGCGTCCACACTACGGATAGACACAGCTAACTTCATCTGATGTGGCTTCCAAGAGGAGCCCGCTCTGGTATCAGGGAAAGATCACCTCCCTTTCCAGCCTCCCTTTCTGCTGATAGCCACCCATGGCTCAATAAAGTCTTCCACATTCATCATCTTTCAAAGAGATCATGTTACCTGATTCTTCCTGGATGCCAGACAAGAACCTGGGTGCCAAGAGGATAGGGGCTGCCACGCTGACCCTCCACTGAGCTGGTTGGCACTTAGCCATCCCCAGATAGCAGAGCTGAAAAATCATGGGTTGTAACATGCTTGGACACTGTTGTGGGGCCTGCAAAGAGCCTGCTCCCACCGGAAAGGAGCAACAGGCCCTTTGCAGAGTTCATTTGCTCTGGTTCCTGCACTCACTGGCCCCCATGCTCCCTCCCACAAGGAGTGGCCCTCTGTGGGCTGACTGAAATGAACCACTCTATTTCCTGTCGTGAAGGGCGTCGAGGGAACTATCCCGTCCCATCATAGGCCATTTATTGATGTACTTACCAATTTATGTATATGTGTGCTGTCTCCACTTGGTGGGGGGGGCATTGCAAATAAAGCTGCTATAAACATTTGTATCCATGTCTTTGTGTGGGTACATTTTCTTGTCTCTTTGGTAGGTCCGTGGGAGGATGATAGTCGAGCAGTGTGGTAGTTTGTGTGGATCTACATTGTTTAACCTCCATCGAGATAATGAGAATGTGCAAGACCACCAATTCATTGCCTGAGTGTGCACTGAGCAACTTGTGCCAAGTAAGGCACGAGGAACTCAAAGCCAATTCATGTCTGCCTTCAAGGGGCTGACAGTTAGCAGGGAGCCCATTTCACAGAAAAGAGTGCCAACTCCTGATGGGGCAGAGAGTGAGCGGAATGGGTTCTTAGAACCCACGTCATTCAGGCTTCTCAGAGCAGGAGTCATCCTTCCTCCGCGTGTGCGCTCCTGATGTCAGAGACTCACCACGCCACAGGAAGCCATCCCCACCAGGGCACTGCTCTGTTACTGGAAGGAAGCTTTTCCCCAGAGTGGGCTAATGTCACTCGCAGCTGACAGTGCTGTCTGGAGTAAGCCTAACCTTCTCCACCAAGCCCATGATCCTCAGAGCCCCTTCTTAGCTCTGACTGAGTCCAGGAGAGACCAGCTGCACAGTCCTCCAGCTGAGCTGCCCAACTCACAGAAATTGTGAGAAATAATGAGTTGTTGTTGTCAAGCCACTGGTTTGGGTGGTTCGTTATGCAGTAAGTGACCCAACAGCAGCAGTCTTTTCTAATCTGAGCACCACCATAGGGCTAAGCAGTGTCTGGGCCCTGGGGGCAGGGGGCTCAGGAGATCTGTGAGGCAGAGTCCTGGGAAGCAGACACACGGAGGACCAGGGAGGGGGGCAGGGATGAGTCTGAGAAGACCCCTGGAGAGAAAAGAGGCTACTAAGCAGGGGGATGGGGAAGAAAAGCAGCAAGAGGGAAAAGTGTTTGCTGAATGAATTAAGGCCCCAGGCCTGTGTGGGCCATATGGACAGGAATGCACCAAGAGCAGAATGGCCACACTAGGGGAAGCCTCAGCTGTGACCTGCAGCAGAGTGCAGCAATCCATGCTTCAGTACTGATGGCGGGATTTTTACAATATGTGAAACTGGACAACACAGGTTAACATGCACTTTTAGCTTCCAGGATAGGGAAAATTTTGCCATAAGGGTAACATCTTACCTTTATAGTAATCTCAGTGTATTTTAAAACTTTTTTTGTGATGATGTGTAGTTTGATGTAGTGTCATGAGGATTTCAAACCAAAGGAACTCAATAAAACTCCAGAAGTCGCACAGTACGTCAAACCTCAAACACATTCTGGCCTCCTACAGGAGGCCTGGTCATCTGGGCATGCTGGTGGCTGCAGACTCCTAGGAAAGTCACAATGATCAGCCCCTAAAAGAAATGCCATCAGGCTCCTCCCTGCCTGAGGCGCTCTGGTCCTTCCGCACGGTGAACTCCATGTTGTTATGTTATGGGGGTGCTTTGGTTAATCTGGCTTTATTCTAGCATTGAACTGCTTGTTTCTATTTCTAATAAGAACACTGTGTCCATAGCCATTGCTTTTGCTTTCCTGCCTCAATATTGCTAGAGCATTTCCCCCTCAAAATTTAATTTCGTATGTGTTTATAGAGTGTTTATGTGTTTGAAGCACTGTTAGAGAATCCAAGATGAATAAGACATGCTCCCTGCCCTCAACAAATGTATAGTCTATTTTAATTATGTGTTTTGCTATGTCTTTGCTTTACACTATGATGCACAACCGTATAACCAAACCACCAAATTCTGTCTCTTTCCATGGTTGTATTATGGAAAGTTATAGGTGGGTTAGGACATTGCTTGCTGTTTTTTAGTTTTAAACCATTAAATGACAACCATGTCAGAGTGATATTGGTTAAAAGACCGTAGAAAACCTGTGGCCAATCACAACTGGATTAACGGCCTGGAGTGAGATAAGTGCCCATCTTGCCCTGTGTGTTGGAGGGCTATTTTGTCTGCCTTGCACATGCCTACTGTTACTCCCCTTCCTATCTGCTTCCACCAGAGACTCCCTTCTCTTCCAGCTTGTGCTTCTCCCTCCCAGATGACCCGCTCTCCAGCCTCCATGGAACCACCCAGGAGTGCATAGCTTATCCAAGTCCTTTCCTGGGGACACTCGGACCCATGCCAGTGAGAGCATCACTCAATGTAGCTGAAGCTGTGCAAGGAAAGTCCAGGGGCTGCTGGTGGTATATTGCGGAGAACGCAGTCTGCAGGAATGGAGAAGGATGAAGTCACAGAGGAAGCGGAGAGATGAGAGTGGGCATCTTAGGGACCTGTTGGGCCCTGCTTGTGCCTTTCATGATCTTGTGTGAGATATCCCATAATCTTCCCAATGAATTAAATTAGTTGCTTGCTTAAATCAGTTGCACAAATTAGTTCAATTTTAGTCTTTAAATTAGGACTTTGTCACTTAAGACCCAAAGTGGCCTGACGCTCCAAAATTTCCAGAGCTGGGCTACTCACCATACCACACTTAGCCTGAAACAGTATAAAAATAATAGGGGCCATCCCACAGAGCTTTCTCTGTTACAGTTCACATTTTTGTACTTAGGCCAAACCCATTTTACATTTCCTGTCTTACACCCACAGAGACTGGCATCTGGGAGGGTTCAGATACTTCAAATGGCACATGGACAGCAATGCTGGAACATGACTGGGAGAAGTAAGAGCACTCATTTCCATCAAGAAGAAGCAATAAGCCTCCTCATTAAATGGCCTGGGACTCTGGCTAATCTTAACATTAAGGCACTTTGTCCACATCAAGGGGCTCTCCTTCCACCAACTATCCTCCCACTCCTCACCACGCCCAGACCTGCATTGTCAAACTCGAGATCAGACTTGGATCCAACAAGAAGTGCTGTATCCTTCAAGAGCTTACATCTAAGCAGCTCCGGTTGATTACACCAAGCATTTTGATTCCATATGTGAGCTTTATATGGAGCAAGTCATATTTTACACAGCATGAAAAAGAGCCATAAGCATTTAGATACTCCATGAGAATAGAATAAAATCCCAGAGGATAAACGCTTCTTTACAAGCCCAAGTAGCTCAATTAGTCACTCCTGCCTCTGGTATTGAGAGAAACTTAAAATAAATATCTTTGGGACAATTTTAGAGAAGAAGACATTGGCTAGAATTTGCTCTGTTTGAAAGAATCGGCTTCAGTTTCATGAAAGTCTAACATCTAAATCAATTGAATGTTTAGTTGGCCCAAGATTAATTGTCAAACATCTTGATGAAAAGGACTGATTAAATACCACTGACTATGAATTCGGGTGAAATCAATCATTTATATAAAGCTTTGGTACAAATTGTTTTTCCAGATCAGCTTTTGTTTTTTCATCAAAATTCCTGATGATGGCAAAAATGCAGAGTCCAGAGTAGACTTTAGTCATTCATACCCTGTTGCTGCACATTCAATTATTATTACTGCCAACAAAACAAGGCCTTTCAATTTCCCCACAGACACTAGACATTCAAATAGTTGGGAGATTATTTAAACATCAGTTATTAAAGCTATCCAGGCTATGTTGTATAGACAAATCCCTTACCCCAGCTCCGT
The DNA here is from genome assembly GCF_030222135.1 of Aotus nancymaae. Taxonomy (NCBI): domain Eukaryota; kingdom Metazoa; phylum Chordata; class Mammalia; order Primates; family Aotidae; genus Aotus; species Aotus nancymaae. The sequence goes on along the minus strand of NW_026988570.1, from coordinate 3,377,902 downwards.
GCTTCTAGAAAAGAGTGAATTTAAAGCTTGTTTATTGATATAATCAACTTCCATATCAAACAGGAATGGCAAAATCTATAGCGTTTCCAGGACTATGATTTTGAGCCTTCAAATGTACTGTTAGAGTTGCCACCTTCATTCATAGAGGGTGTGTGTCTTTCGGTAAACTCTGTGGTAAATTCAGTGGTTCTATTCTCTGAATTCGGTACCAAGCTGAAAGGGGCAGAGATGGAGATGGGAACAGAGAAGCTCCCATGAAGGGCAGTCCCCAGAATGACTTTCTTAGCTTCTTCATTCCTGTGCCTGACATGCTGACAGGAAGCCATTTCATTGGGTTTCTCCTCCCCTAAGGAACTAAGTGTGCTGGGGGCCCACTATCAGTCAATTATCCTTAAGATCAGTCCAGTTTTCTAAGGGTGAGGCTGCAGCTGGGAACAACTGGCATAGAGAATAGCTCAGTTTTGCTGAAGAGGAGATGAGAAAGGTTGGAAAGAAAGGACATTGCCAGGCTGTTATAAGCCGTGTTGGGAGGTCTGACCCTCTGTGTAGAACTGGGGAGCTGGATCCTGGCAACAGGGTAATACCGAAAGAAGATTATCAGAGGAAGAAGGCTGAGATGAGTGTGGGGGAGGGCACCACCTGCTCTTTTCTTCTCTCCAGGACCAGCCCTGGTGAGATGCAGCTGAAGAACAAGAAGATGCAGGTGAAGATCAATAAACAAATAAACATCAAGCCAGGTGCGATGCCTCATGCCTGCAATCCCAGCACCTTAGGAAGCCGAGGCAGGAGGATTGCTTGAGACCAGCCTGAGCAACATAGTGATCTGTGTCTACAAATTTTTTTAAAAAAATTAGCTGGGCATGGTGGCATATGCCTGTAGTCCCATCTACTAAAGAGGCTAAGGCTGCAGTGAGCTATAATTGCACCACTGCCCTCCAGCCTGAGCAACAGAGATCCTCCCTCTAAAATAAATAAATTAATATTTTGAAAAACAAGTAAGTAAATACAGCCAACCCCAACCCTCATCAGTTTTAAACTAGAGAAAGTGTGATGGAACCAGGTAGTATTGGGAGCCAAAAGGCACAACCAAAAAATCCAACCAGCCAAACAAGCAAAAAACCAAAAACAAAAACAACAAAACCCCCAAAAACCAAAGCAGAAGCCCAATGGAAGGAAAATGTGGGACAGAAATTTAATCAGTAAATAAGAAATAAGCATGAGGTGGCAAGAGGCAGGTCATCCAACTCTCAGTTATGAAAAGAACCAGAACTGGATGGTAAACACGCTGACATCCCCTGCATGGGCACAGGTCCCAGTATGGTGAGGGCGGGTAATCAACCTCGGCCAGAATCTCATTGTGTGAATTTCTTCTTCTTTTTTTTTTTGAGACAGAATCTCACTCTGTCACCCAGGCTGGAGTGTAGTGGCGCAATCTTAGGCCACTACAACCTCTGCCTCCCAGGTTCAAGCAAATTTCCTGCCTCAGCCTCCCAAGTAGCTGGGACTACAGGTGTGCACCACCACACCTGGCTAATTTTTGTATTTTTAGTAGAGACAAGTTTTCCCCATGTTGGCCAGGCTGGTCTCAAACTCCTGATGTCAGGTCATCTGCCTGCGTCTGCCTCCCAAAGCGCTGGTATTACAGGTGTGAGCCACCACACCCAACCCATTATTGTGCAGATTTTGTGTAGAAAGTGTACTGCACTGGCACACAATCAAAATTCTATTATAAGCAAACACACACACATACAAATCAATGACAAAACATTAATGAGAAAAGCTTATGTGATGGAAATTAAAACTATAGTGTTGGGAAGTAGCTCTAACTATAACGTAGAGATGATCACATCCCATCATGTCTTAAAGATTTTAATAAAATTATAACAGCCAAATTATTTTGCACATTTATGTGTTAATACATTACAACTAATTCACAATATTTAATGCCTCCATGGAGAATGGCATTGTGCTTTGCAGGGGGTAGGATCTCAAGTATTTCCCTGTCTTTAGGAATCAGATCATAGAGCTGCGGATACTGTTCAAGCTATGGCGCTTATGTGAGATAGTAACAGTACAGGTACCTCTGCTTCCAGGCATGACGAAGTAACTGGTACCAGACAAGCTCTTCTGTCATAAAGAACTAGAAAACTGGACATAACATGGAAGACAACTGTTTCCAGACACTGGACAATGATCAGTGTGGGACTGCTCCCCTGACAGAAAGGAAACAAATGAGGGAGCCCCACATCCCTCTCATCTGCTGCTTGGAGGCATTTTTCAGACTGCGGACCAGGGAAGGGAACCCAAAAAGAGGGCAGCAGTCTCACTGACATGAAAAGACAGAGCTTGGAGTTTGGGGAGGATGAAGTAGTTAGGGTTTTCGGAACCAAGGACTGCAGAAGAGGAAGCTACAGAATGAAAGATTTCAAGAATGCTGCATAGGAGTCCCCTTGACTCTGTTGCTGAAAACTGAGAATGCACATGGAAGGTGAGCCTCCATGGGGCTGTGCAGAGAGCCACCAGGGAGATATTAGCTGAGATACACCCAAACTTTGCACAAGGCTTAGAAACATCTGCTCTGGTCAGTCAAAATGGAGAAATCACTGAATATTAGGAACATACAACAGTGACCCAGATTGGTCAGGGCAGTTAGTAGAACTAAACTTGCATAAAGGCCACTCTAGACTCACAGTAACAATCCTTAAAAACAAGACTTTGTTTTGAGGATTCTTTTGTCAAACAGATCTGCAAGTAACTTAACTGCTTGCCAAAACAGAACTCAATGCTCTTCAAAGGAAGACAACAAAACCCAGACATTCAACAACACAGCCAACAAAAACTGAGATAATTCTTTGCCAGCAGGAAAGAATACTATAAGCAATATTAAAATAAGTTCTTCAGGGTTATTAAAAAATGATTGCAGCTGGAAACTCAGATTATTAAAAAGGAATGGAAAGCAGCAGAAATGGTAGATGTGCTTTTTTTCTCTTTAGAAAACTTTCTCACAGGAAAATGTTCAGTTTAATAGGAAAATAACGATATCATAGGGCTTACATGTAGAAATAAAATGTTTGACAACCATGGTGCAAACAGTAAGAGGGGAAATGAAAGTGTATTGTTGAAAGAGTCTCATACTCCTTGTGAAGTGGTGAATAGAGTCAGCACCATCCCAATCAAAACTCTGCAAGTTTGTAAGTTTTATGTACAGACTGACAACATAATTCTAAACTTGATAACATAATGCAACTAATCCAGAATAACCAATAAAATTCAAAAAAGAAGAAGATGGTCTGGGTGTGGTGGCTCGTGTCTGTAATTCCAGCACTTTGGGAGGCCGAGGTGGGTGGATCACCTGAAGTCAGGAGTTTGAGACCTGCCTGGCCAACATGGTAAAACCCCATCTCTCCACTAAAAATACAAAAATTAGCTGGCTGTGATGGCATGTGCCTGTAGTCCCAGCTACTTAGGAGGGTGAGGCCCGAGAATCACTTGAACCTGGGAGCTGAAGGTTGCAGTGAGCCGAGATAGTGCCACTGCACTCTAGCTGGGCAACAAAGAAGGAAGTTGGAACTCCTAGCTGAGTTCAGGATGCATTACAAATCTCTATAAGCAAGATGGTGTGGTACTGCTGTAAGAATAGACATGTTGATCAATGGAACAGAATGAGTGTCTGGAAATAAACCAATACATAGATGTAGATTTCAACAAAGATGCCAAGATAATTTAGTAGGGGAAAGAATCATTTTTCAACCATCGGTTTTACAAAAACTAGTTATTCAGATGGGAAAACAATCAGCACAAAAGTTATCTCGAATTGGATAAGAGCTTAAATTAAAAAGAAAAAAATTTAAATTTTTTAGAAATAAAAGTAGGAGAAAATCTTCAGGACTTCTGGGCAGGAAAAATATTTCTTGGGAGACAAAAAGCATTAACCATAAGAGTAAAAATAATGACATACTGAATTCCATTGAAATAAAAACGCCTATTCCTCAAAAGATATTAAGATATCAAAAAGGCTCCAAGATTAGGAGTGAAGGATATTGCATTAAGACAGCACTGGCTGCCACAGAAAAATATAAACACAGAATGCAGAAGCCACACCAGTGGTCTAGACCGGTAGAAGCCAGGAGGAGGCCCGGGGAGAGTCTGTGGGGTTCCGCAGCCAGAACTGCCAAATGGGTCCACTCCAACATCACACACCCTGACATGAGCTAGGCTTTGGCAAAGAGTGTTTGTTACCACCTCCAGCATTGCCTGGGTCAGGGAGATGAGGCAGTACCCGGTGTCTGAAATAGACTGCAAGGAATAAGTCACTCTAGCCCAATGACCTGGCCTGGCTTTCTTCTGCTCTCCCTGAAAACAGTGTGTAGCATAAACCCCAGCAGATTCCTCTGCCTCCCCTCCCTGCTGGGCACAGAGGGGTGCCCAATCTAGCAGGGACTTCCAAGGGTAAAGTTGAGCCCACAACCAAGAATCATAAACAATTTGAAAGGGACTGTCACAATGAGAGACAGCAAACTTAACAAAAAACGTACACCTAGGGAAACTGAGTTAATAGAACAAATAGAACAGTGCTTTCAAATAAATACAATTTATATCCTCAGAGTAATAAAGGAAGGTTTCAAATAAGAACTAATTCGATTTATTGGAAATAAACTGCTGAGTAGTAAATTCATGTGCTAGAGAGTCAGGCCAAGGAAGCTTCTCAAAATGTAGTACAAAGGGGTAAAGAGATAAAAGGTATGGGGCAAGGGGAATCACTGTGGTTATTATCATTATTACTATGATGATGATTATTATTTGAGACAGGGTCTCATTCTGTCCCCAAGACTGGAGTGCAGTGGTGCAAACAGGGCTCACTGCAGCTGTGATCTCCTCAAGGAATCCTTTCACCTCAGCACCCCCAGTAGCTGGGACTAGAGGCATGCACCACTAAGCCTGGCTAATTTTTGTACTTTTTATAGAGACGGGATTTCACCATTTCGCTCAGGCTGGTCTTGAACTCCTGAGCTCAAGCGATCCACCATCACCCTGCCAAAATGCTGAGATTATAGGTGTGAGCCACCACGCCCCGCTCCAATTTTGTTTTGAGTTGCCTGGACAGGAAGCAATGAGATTAACTGGAAGTCACTGTAATATTCCAGGGAGAGAAGATGGAAGTTTGAGTAGGGTGTTGGCAGGGATGGAGAGATGTGAACAGAGCTCAAAAGACACTCAGGAGGTGGAATGGACAAGACTTGGTGACTGGCTGTAGAAAATGGGACAGAGGGTGGAGTGAGATGGTGTCTAGGTTTCTGGTTTAGCATCTGGGTGGATGGTGCCACATTCATACAGCAGAAAGTGACAGGAGTGGAGCTAGATGTGATGACTCAATGAATTTGCAGGGCTAGTGACACCCAAGAGGAGCTGCAGGCAGTTGGATATCTCCTGGTAGGCCTGAAGCCTGGGACAAAGAGTTGGCCAGAGGTGATCTGAGGAGATCTCCGACTCCAGATGTGGGGATGTTCCCCGGGGAGATGGTGGCAAGTCTTGTGTCTAGAACAGAATCTAGACAAACATTGACATTTATGGAACCCTAGAAATGGGATGAAGTTGAAGAGGGCTTGGTTCGAGTCCTGGGAAGGATGAATCATTAAGTTTCTAAGTCTTCAGTATAAAAGTGTCTATCACTCTGTTTTCCTGAGAGGAAAAAGCATGAACACCGTAATTACTAAAATGGAGAGCTCCATGAAGGAGTAGCGTGAGGAGGACCCCAGAGACAGATTCCAATCTTGCTGTCCTGCGGCCAGAGTCAGCAACCGTAATTCAACACTGTGCCAGGAAGACACCGCATTGTCAAATGGGCTAACTCCCAGATAAGCCACACTCCTCCTTTATTGGCATGTTTGGCATTCACACCAGCTAAGTCGCATTGACAAGATGAGCTGGCAAAATTAGGGATGGCTTCATTACACATATCTGAGTTTCTAAGAGGAGGTGTGACGTGCGATGGCACTAAGCTTTAGCTTGTTTAGTGTAGGCAAAATGCTCAGTCACAGATCATGTATTTGAAGGCATATCCTAAAGTACACGGCAGGATATAAACATTAGTTGTTGTTATTACGATACTTTGTGTAAAGCAGAGATGCCAAACATTTGTTTGATTAAATGAAGGATCAGCTTATTCTGGCTGCATAATTCGTTGGATCATCAGTGAGCCAGAGGGAGGGAGAAGGCATGAGAGAGGGGGACAAAAGAACTGAGGGTCTTCTAAGTGCCCAGCCTGTCCCAGGCATGCAAAACCATATTCTCTAGTTTACTTTCTATGGTCATTATGTGAAGCAGGCGTGATTATTTCTGTTTGACCCAGGAAGGGCCTTTGTCCCAGAGCCCCACAGTAGGGGATGCATATAAATGACCACCAGGCCTTCCAACACCAAACCTGCATTTTTCCACTGCTGCATAAGGAATTTTGCTTTCAAATAGTTCCGTTTGAACTTTAAAATACTTTTGAACCTACTCTGAATTACAATAAACCTTTTTAATACCTTCCTGAAGCCTGGAAGGCAATTATACCAGGGAAGTACAGTGGAGATGGGGGGAGATTAATAAGTTTATTATGAGGCGAGCATCACTGTCCCCAACAATAATCAATCTATTGCAATCTATGTGAACTCCCAGGAGACTTCCCTCCCTCAGGCAAGCACAGCCTCCCAAAAGGTCACATTGCAATCGCTGGTGAGGAAAATGTCAAGCTACTGCTAACACCGTGCTAAATCATTTTTGCAGTTTTTCCATGGAAAGCCCCCGTGACTGCTGGAGGGCCATGTGTGCCTCTCAAAGAGTCACACAACTATCTTTAGTAGATTGTACAGAACGCTGGCTGGAGCTGCGTTTGTTCTGGAAGACTCATTTGACAGCAAATGATATGCTAGTCTACCAAGGGTTTCTAGAAAATCAGTTTAAATCAAGATAGAGCACAAATTGCAAAACGTCATTAACTGAGTGCCCCTGGAATCTCCTCAGATGATAAATGGGAATAAGAGATTTCCTGGTATGGGCTGGATTCCCTTTATATTCTCCCTTCCTATTTATTTGCGGTTATTGTTGCCACAATCGACTTTCATCTCCTTGTTTCCGCCTCACTTGATTTTTGTACAATAGGGTTTGTCCTGACTGCCCTCTCTTCTCACTCTTCCTTTTCAGTCTTGCGAGACAACCTGTGATTTTACATATTCATGCTTTTTAAAGTGCCCGATATTCATGAATCTGCCCTCTGTCTCTGTATCCAAGGTCCGGGCTGTTTCCAGGTCAGTATCTTGGATCAAGCTTAGATGGCTCGGCCTCAGCATAGGAGATTCAAGTGGCTGCTATAATCTCAGGAATCATAAAAGTTAAAAAAAAAATGACAACAAAAAAGAATCATAAAATCACCCTTGCAGCATATCGGGGATGGAAGTTTTAGAAGGTAAAAAGGCAGTCTCTCAGCGTAAAGAAGGCAGGACTGAATGTCAAGTAATAGAGAGCTTATATTCAGCTGCCTCCAGATGGCTGTCTCTATGTGGACATGTGTCACAGGCCTTGTTCTCAGCGAGCAGGGAGAGCTCTCGTCCTCCGCCCCCAGCTCCCTCTCCCCGACTCTCAGGACAGCTTGCTTCTCATCTTACCAAATGCATTTTCTTTTTAAAGTGCTCTCATTTCCACGAGAACTAACTCCCTAACATCTGTCCCAAGGAGTCTATCAGTGGTCAAGGCTGATGCCAGAGTATGTCTTTGTGAGTTTATGATCATTCAAAGTTTGCTAATTCCAAGATTCAGATTAGTATTTTAAGCCTATAATTTAAGGAAATTATTTAAGAAATAATTTAAGAAAGAAAATCAGAATTTCAGAGAAACCAATAAGTAACATCCCTTTCCTTGTCTGGGTACGAGATGGCACGGGAGATGGACATAGGAAACAGACATACGGAGATCAAAATATCCTCGTTACAGAGAAATGCAAAGTTGTAGAAGAGGGGTGGGGGCAACCAGTGGGCTGCTAATCCTGAAACCCTGGCGGGGGGCCTCACTCACCTGTCATGGGCTTCATTGGCAAGTACAGGCCTGCCTCATGTGGGTCTGGAGAAGTCTTCCCCTTCCCAGGAGAGGCAAGGGAGGGGAAAGCAGGAGGTCACAAGTGTATTATTGCAGGAAACGGGAGGGTGCTCACAGAAGCGCATGGAGGTATACCAAGAAGTAACAAAACCCAGAACTGCATGGCTAAATCTGGTTAACATTTACTGCGGAGGCTCTCAACCCTTCTCAGGCCAGGTTTATAAAAACATCGCTATCTAAAAAATACCCTTAACCTTGGAAGAAATAAAAAAGAAAGGCGCTTGGACCTGAAAACCTGGAATTAGTACAAATATGGGCAAGTGGATGATGAAGGATTCACTAACCAAGTTAGAGGAGAGAGGCCAAAGGAGCTGGGCAGCTTTCTCTAAAAAGGGGAGGCCAGATGGCTGCCTTACAACAGGTGAAGATGCCTGGAAGACATCACTATGCCCAATTTCTGTGGCTAGAAGTGGGACTACTAGGAGACGGTCACAAGGACGCAGACTTCATGTCAATGTATAAAATGGAATCACTGGAAAAATAATGAACTTCCTATTCCAGAAAAAGATTGCACTGAGACTAGGTGACCACTCTCTGGAATGCTGCAGAAGGTTCTCCTGAACCGATCAGTCATTATTAAAATTTTTGGTTTGCTGACCTCTTTAGTGTCTTAATTTTCGAGAAACCCAAAGAACCTTTTATCTATCTAAACTTACCATATTCAAAATTAAAACTGAGGTTTTTTTTGTTTTTTTTTTTGAGAAAGAGTCTTGCTCTTTGTCACTCAGGCTGGAGTGCAATAGTGTGATCTTGGCTCATTAGAACCTCTGCCTCTTGGGTTCAAGTGATTATCATACCTCAGCCTCCTGAGTAGCTGGGATTATAGCCATGTGCCACCTCATCCAGCTAGTTTTTGTATTTTTAGTAGAGACAGGGTTTCACCATCTTGGCCAGACTGGTCTTGAACTCCTGGCTTTATGTGACCCACCCACCTTGGCCTCCCAAAGTGCTGGGATTATAGGCATGAGCCACCATGCCCAGCCCAAAACAGAGATATTATTAAAGTTTTTGTGAATTCATTTAAAGCAATAAAGTATCTTGAACATCTGGTTCAACAGAAGCCAAGTGGATTCTCACATCTTTTTCCGCATTCCACCTGTTGTTTTAGCTGATGTGCATGAAAAAGATCCATCCTCGCTAGCTATGTAGTTGGTATTGGGAGAAGTATTTTAGATACTCCTTTCCAGATAATTGTGGATATTTTCTAATACTACGCCAAAGCTTAAAAGTGATAATTTCTTAAATGTTAATTGGAATGAGAAATTTCAAATTGTATCAATAGATTTTCACATGTCATATTAAATCCATAAACCCCCCTCACACTTTGAATAGATCTTTTATCCACTCACGATTTGGTACCATCGTGCTTAGTATTAGTATAAGATAAGCTCAGTTTTTGCAGCTCTCCAAGTGTCTGTGCATCTCTGTGGGGGGCTGTAGATCTTTCTGTGAGGACCACTGCACTAGATATCCTCCCAACTTAAAGTGCCAAGATCCTGTCAAAGAGCCCTCATGGGGCTCCAGGAGTTTACTCTGCAGGAGAGGCAGAGCTAATCTCAAGTTTATTGCAAGGATGCACTCAAACTCAAACTAGCACAAGCGAAATAGAAGTTAGGCGAAGTTTACTCGAGGCAAGCTCTCAGAATACAGGGACATGAAAACTAGGCCATCCGTAGGCTGGAACTGAACTCTGAGATTGAAGCTACTCCCTCACCTTGAATGAAATCACATGGCTTCTCTTCTCTGCCCACATCTGCTTCATTCTTCTACATCTCTCCTGGCAAAGTGGTGGGTTCTCTGCTCCACTGTAGCTCTGGTGTAAAGATGGCTTTGATTTACCCAGTTCTAGAAGACCTCAGGTCAAGCAACCATCTTCTCTCAGTATCTCATACTCTCGATTCCAAACTCCTGAGAAAGAGAATCTGATTAGCTCAACCTGCTTTGTGACTGAGTCATGGGTCAACCCCTAGTCCTAGTACACTGGGTTACCAGGTACAAACATGGCCTGCGGCAGACAACTCAAGACATGTCTCCTCTATGAGGCCTTTGAATTGTGTGTAAAATACAGTAAAATCTTAAAATGTATGAACACAGAGAAAGCAATAAAAAGTGACATGTTATAAAAGAAATAGAAAAGAGGAAAAACCCAATAGTGGTCAGCATGGCAATCTTCTGTTCATTGATGTTTAATGGTAGCAATAATAATAGATAGTGTTTATTGACAGCCTATTATGTGGCAGGCGTTAAACCTGGAATACATTTTCCTCATTAAAAGTTAAAAATAACCCAAATAGTAGATCTATTTGTATCCCTAATTTAGCATAACAGTTGAATCTGGGCCTTGGAGCCAAACCACTGGAGTCTGTGTAGTTGGATGGCGTTGGGTGAGTTCTGCAACTTTTCATTGCTTCATCTCTTTCACTTTTTCTAAGGGTCAAATGGCTTCTGATGAAAATAAAGTGGAATGTGAGTGGTGGGGCTGAGGGCAGAGAGTGTAGATTCCTTCCCTGACTCTCAGATGGAGATAGTAAAGATCAGAAGAGAGCGAGAGGGAAGCCTGTGCTTGTTACGGATGTGTATGTTAGAGTAGATGGGAGCTCTGGCCAAGGCTTTGGGTTCAAATCCCAGCTCTGCCATTTTCTAGCTGCTGGCCTTGGGCAAGTTTCTTAAAAACTGTTTCTTCTTTCACAAAATGAGGGAAATTGGCCTTCCTCATGGAGTTGCTGTGAGATCACATGAAGTGACAGATGTGATGTTGATTTCACATCTATGTCTGCTGCTGGTGAGGGTGACCTGTGATCAGAGTTTTCTATGATTAAAGCAAGGCTGGTGCACACAGCACAACTGTGTTCATCCAATCCCAAAGTGCACTAGAATAGATACACATCCTTCTCTTTCACACTTCTCTTCCCCAGGTGCAGGAGCCATGACGTTCTAGGACCTGTTTCAAACGTTGACTGCATAGCATAGAGCCTATAAAGTACCACATTATTTAAACAGAAATGCTGCCTAAATATGAACTTTAACTGCAAGAACTTTTCTATTTCCCTTCTAATAGACAATTCCTAATGCTATTCCCCTTGCTGCTCCTCAGAAAGAAGCCAGAGCTGGGCACAGGGCCACCCACAAGCAAACATTCTCCAAGATGTGCCGTGAAGCAGTCTTGCCCTCACTCCCATCCCAAGAAGCTGTTTTTGCCTTTCTTGCTCTTAAGATGGTTCTCCAATCACTTAGATCTTGTTAGACTCTTTTTTTTTTTTGAGATGGAGTCTCACTCTGTCGCCCAGGCTGGAGTGCAGTGGCACGATCCTGGCTCACTGCAACCTCCGCCTCCCAGGTTCAGCCAATTCTCCTGCCTCAGCCTCCTGAGTAGCTGGGATTACAGGCATGTGCCACCAAGCCCAGCTAATTTTTGTATTTTTAGTAGAGATGAGGTTTCACCATGTTGGTCAGGCTTGTCTCGAACTCCTGACCTTGTGATCCACCCGCCTTGGCCTCCCAAAGTGCTAGGATTACAGGCGTGAACCACCACGCCCGGCCAGATCTGGTTAGACTCTTAACAGGCCAAGTTCCCATAATCAGGTTAAAAGCCTCCATCTGCAAGGTGGGTGAGTCCAGGTGACTCAACCAACACCTCTAACAGTCAGTTGTGGCAAATGGATTTTGTCCTCTGCTTTGCAGAATGTGGGCAACTCTGTCAGTGTTGGAGACACATATCCCCCTAGGAAACCCACGTTACTACTTTACCTTTGAGATCAGTTTGCTTGTGGGCTTCTCTCCCAGTGCCTGGCCTGCAAAAAAGACCATGTCTGACCCACGACAAGTTGCTCTCTATCCAACTCCTTGGATAGACTCAAGTCTCTCTGAATCAGGACAAGCAATGACTGGCGAGTGGGGGAGACGTGTTTGAAACCCTTAGGTTCAACAGGCTTGAATGGCGAAGTCTTCTGAAAGGCGGTTTCATCTAGCATTATGCTTCTGTTCCAACTCCTTTTCTAAATGTCTTCAAAGGTAATCCAGGGCCCTGGCTAAAGACAGAGGTGGCTGCAATGTCAGAGAGCCTGTCTCCCTGCGGACAGTGATGGTAAGCAGATGCCCTGGCAATTTCTGAGTAGCAGTGATTTAATTCCTGCCAACTGATGGAGTGATGAACAACAGGTTAGCGAGGGAGGCACTGGAGTAATTCCTCACAGGTGTGCAGCAGAGAGTGAATTGTTATTCTCAGCAAAGGAAATGGATTCTGGGATATGCTAAGACAGCAGAGGGGCGGAGCTTGAGAAAACAGGAGACAGGACCTCAGATTCTGGGTTTGAGTCCCAAATTGCCTACCCGCTAGCAATGGACAGTGGCCAAAACTGCTTCCTCATCTGTAAAATGGGTCTACTACTACTACTACTTCCTTGCTTATTTAACAGGATTGTAGAGAGAAAGTGAGATATAGGAAAACATGTTGGACAAACTCATATGATTTCTGATTTCTCCCATGGCCTCTGGCTTCTTTTGCTGTGTGCGTGAGAGAGTATGCGTGTGTGTGGGTATATGGATAGGGGTGTGTGTGTGTGTGTGAGAGAGAGAGAGAGAAAGAGAGAGAGCTTCCTGTGTCTGCTAACAAATTACCACAAACTTAGTAGCATAAAACATCTCTTTACACAGTTCTGAAGGTCAGGAGTCTGAATAAGTTTCCTGAGCTGAAATCAAGGAGTGGGCCCAGCTGTGCTCCCTCAGGAGACTGGGAGAGCCTGCTCTGTGTCTTTTCCAGCTTCTAGACAAAGAAGCCCATGGCTCAGCCTCCCTCCTCTAACCCAGCAGTGGAGCATCCTGCGTCAGTGGTGATATGGTCACCTTCTATGTCAAATGTCCCTCTGCCTCCCTCTTATAAGGACCCTTGTAATTGCACTTAGGGGGCCCCAAATAATCCAAGATCCTCTCCCCATCTCAAGATCCTGAATCACGTCTGCAGTCTCTTTTGCCATATAATGGCACATTCACAGGATCCAGGGACTAGAACATGCACCTCTGGGGACCATTATTTAGCCAACCCTGCCATGCATGCACTGCAACACGGGAGAAGTGATGGGAGGAGCCAATGTGGAGATTGGAAGGGGACAGGCTCCTGTGTTCATAAGGAAGTGCACGGAGGCCCTTCCAGCTTTTTCATATTTCCAAGCAAATCCAACTGATGCTCATTCAAAGTCCCTCTGTGTATATGTTGGGGCAGGCTAGACAGCAGTGGGGCTGACAGCCAGACTCTCAGGTCTGAACCTTACACCAATGCTTCCCAAAGTGGAGTCACTGGACTGACAACCTCGGCATTCCCTGGGAACTTGTTAGAAATGCAGAATTTTGGACTCCACCCAGTCTCCTGGATCAGAGATTCAGAGGTGGTTTAAAAAGGCCTCAGGGGATTCTGATGCTGGCCCTTCGTAGCTCAAGTTTGAGCAAGGGTCCCTAGAGGAAAAGATAAGGCTTGGGATTGGATTCTGGAGCAGAGGTTCTCAGTGCTGGCTGCAGAGTCTAACAACTGGTGGTGGGCGCTTTTGAAAAGTAGTGCATGAATCAGAGCATCTGGGGATGGGGCCCAGGCAAGGAAAGGCTTTTTTTTTTAAAGTTCCCAGGTGATTCTTAGCTGCAATCAGCTTTCAGAACCACTCACGGTGCACAACCCCCACCCCACTCTTCGGCCTTGTCGGGAAGAATTGGGACTCACTAAATCAGTGTTTCTTAAACTTAGGCCAGCATCAGAATCACCTGGAAAGTTTCAGATACAGATTCCGAGGCCCACCCCGAGTCACTCATGTAGTTGGTCTGGGGTAGGGCCTGAGACTTGGCATTTATAACACGTTTCGGGGTGATGCTGATGCTTTTGGTCCAGAAGCCACACTTAGAGGGACATCGCATTCATACATGATTTTTTTTTTTTATACTTTAAGTTCTCGGGTACATGTGCAGAACGTGCAGGTTTGTTACATAGGTATACATATGCCTTGGTGGTTTACTGTACCCATCAACCCGTCATCTACGTTAGGTATTTCTCCTAATGCTATCCCTCCCCTAGAGCTCCACTCCCTGACAGGCCCCGGTGGTGATGTCCATGTGTTCTCATTGTTCAACTCCCACTTATGAGTGAGAACATCATGCATGATTTTAGTATCAACAGCCTACTCGGAATACCTTTCCCAGCCCAAGTTAAAACCACAGAGCCTAAAAGCCTTAGAAATTACTTGATTTGCTTCTTTCCCCTGGTTTTGCTTTTTAGGGCAAATGCCATTGGAACTTAGCTATTGATATTATGGTTTTCATGACTTAAAGATGTAAGAAACCTTGTAGAGCTGGAGCTTGAGGGGGAAGTGAAGGGAGAAGGACGTTGAAAATAGGTGGGCTGGGGAAAGAAAACTAGAAGTGGCCCTAGTCTGCTTGACAACTTTGCCAGTGCCTGACCCTGGTTTCAGGGGACAGGGGAAGAAGGAGAGAAGCAGTAACGGTGATTCTGCATGATACTGTTGATTTAGTGAATAACCCTCCAGTGTTGTAAGACAGCATTCAACTTTTCATTATTAAGATCATTTTCAGCTCGAGCCAACAGTTGAAATCATCTATCCAGACGTCATCTGGAGGTCCTCTCCGCCCTTTGACAGGTAGGTCCCATTGCCTTGAAATCCTCCATCCCAGGATTGGGATTGAGTTGCCCTACTGAGGATTCCTGTTAATTCCCAAAGAACTTCGAACCTTGTAGGTCTTTATTAAATAAAATGGCTTAAAAGCTTTGACTTCTTAGATTCCTCTTTCTTTACCCCAATGCAAAACTCAGCCTCTTCGTCAGTTTTCTACTAAAATTTTAAAAATGCACACCCACCAAGAATGTGATTGATTAAGGAGGCTTTGCTGAAGAAAGCTTTCTTACATCTCATCACAATTTTCTTACCACTCTCCCCTTGACTTCCTGGGCCTTCCCTCTCCCACTTCTTATTTGCATTCCTCTTGCTAGCAAAACTTATCCTTGTACAAAACACATCCCTCTTCTTATCTCCTGTCTAAGGATTTGCCTTTTGTAGTAGGGAGCATGGAGGCTCAGCGTGGATTCCAGAAGCACTCATCAAAGCACATCTTCTAAATTCATTGTTAGATTTTTGATACAATTCAGAGAATTTCTGGTGAACAAAATTTTTCTTTACCTTGGTATAAATGTTAGCTGTATTTATCCATTCCACTTTGAATAAACTTTATATTTTAGAATCATTTTAGATGTACAGGAAGTTGCAAAGGAAACACAAAGTTTTTATAGCCCCACACTTGGTTTCTCCTGTTGTTAATATCTTACATTCCTATGGCACATTTATCACAATTAATGAACTAACACTGATGTGTAGTTATTATTAATTAAGTCCAGGCTTTACTCAGATTCCCTTCTTATATATTTTTTTCGACAGTCTTGCTCTGTTGCCCAGGCTGAAGTGCAATGGTATGATCTTAGCTCACAGCAACCTCCACCTCCTGCGTTCAAGCAGTTCTCCTGCCTCAGCCTCCCAAATAGCTGGGATTACAGGTGCCTAACAGCACGCCCAGCTAACTTTTGTATTTTTAGTAGAGACAGAGTTTCACCATGTTGGCCACCTGACCTCAAGTGATCTGCCCACTTCAGCCTCCCAAAGTGCTGGGATTATAGGCGTGTGCCACCGCACCCAGCCCCCTTCATTTTTATGTAATGTCTGTCTTCTGTCCCAGGATCCCATCCAAGATATATTATATTAAGTCGCTGTGTCTCCTTCAGCTCCTCTTGGCTCTGACAGTTTCTTAGGCTTTGCTTGTATTTGGTGACCTCTCCAGTTTTAAAGAGTGCTGGTCAGGTATTTTGCAGAAGGTCCTTCAATTTACTTTTGTCTGACATGTTTCTTACAGGTAGACTGGGGTTAGGATTTTGGGAGGAAGATCTCAGAAGTAACATGTCATTCCTGCCCCATCACATCACTGTTGATGCTGGCCTTCATAACCTGGCGGAGGCAGTCTCCGTCCCCACCCCAACATTTTCCACACAGTACTCATTGGAAGGAAGTCACTCGGCACAGCCTACGCTTACTTGTGGGGAGTTATGTCCCACCTCTTGGAGAAGCAAGTATCTACATAAATTATTTGAAATTCTGAAAAGAAGATTTGTCTATTCTACCCTGTGTATTTAGCTATTTAATCACTGATTTATCTAACTATAGACACACGGTTATTATTTTATACTTTGGGATATAATCCAAATTACATTATTTACTTTGTTGCTCACATTGTTCTGGGTTTGGCCATTTGGAGCCCTTTCTGTCGGCTCCTGTGTTCTTTTGATGATGTAATCCCATGCTTTTGTGTTTTTTTTGTTTTGTTGGTTTTTTTTTTTTTTCTTTTTGCAATGGCACGATCTCAGCTCATCTCAGCAACCTCCACCTTTCAGGCTCAAGAGATTCTCCCACCTCAGCCTCCCATGTAGCTGTGATTAAGGCACCTGCCACCACACCTGGCTAATTGTTTTGTATTTAGTAGAGATGGGGTTTCATAAGGTTGGTCAGGCTGGTCTTGAACTCTTGACCTTAAGTGATCTGCCTGCCTTGGCCTCTCAAAGTGCTGGGATTACAGGCCCGAGCCACTGCACCCGGTCACATGCTTTTGTTTTCTGAGTTCCTTCTTATCTTCTGGCATTATAAGAAGTTCCAGGGTCTTCTCCAGGTGTATTTCCCACCTCAGCCTTAAACTCAGCCATTTCTCCAAGGAGCTCTGTTCCTTTAATGGCATTAGAAACCAAAATCAGGGTGCTGAGTGTGCTTGTTGCTACCAGGGTTCACTGATTCTAGGCCCTCTCAGCAGACAGAGTTCTGAAATATGTGAGAGTGCGTCTACCTGTGTGTGTACACATATCCAGAATTATTTCCACAATTATTCATCTGCATCGATGTTAAGCTAAACATGAGTCTAGACTAATGTCTCATACTGCCTCTCACAGAGCACCACATGGTTCATTATAGGCATTCCCTCAGCTTTCTGTAACCACTTACTCCAATGGAGAGAAACCTGCCTCCCACCATCCATCATCTTTTACTAATAATCTTAATCCACATATACATGTAGAGAAGTATCGACATTGTTAACTTGCAGCACATCAGAAACAACTTTATCAGCTGGAGTACAGTACTTCTGTATGGTTTCTTTTATCTTTAGTCCTGCAGACTCCACTCATTTCCAAAGTAACTTAAGTTGGCACCTTTCCTCCTGCTTCCCTCAATGAGGTTATGCCATGTGTTTGTAATGCAGTTAGATTCTTTTGCCACAGGCTGGATTCCATCCTGGGATTACCAGTCTCCTAACTGGCAAATCCATAGTGTCATGTCTCCACCACTACAGTGTCTTATAAAATAATTTCATGGCCCTACAACAATTCTGTGTGCTTTCCCTATTCCTCCTCTCTTCTTCCCCAATTCCCTGATGAACATGAATCTGCTTTCTATCTTTATAATTCTTTGTTCACCAGAATATCATAAAATGACACCATACAGTATGCAGTCTTTTCATGCTGCCTCCTTTCACTTAGCAATATGCATTCAAGATTCATCCATGTTGTTGCTTGGACTGAGGGTCCACTCCTTTTTAATTGTTAAATAATATTCCATTGTATGGATATACCATAGATTGTTTATTCATCCATCTATTAAAGGACCTCTCAGTTGCTTCCATGGTTTGGTAATTATCGATAAAGCTGCTATAAACATTTGAGTGCAAGTTGTTGTGTATACCTAAGTTTTCACATCAGTTGGGTAAATACCTTCGAGTGCAATTGCTGCATTATATAGTGAGAGTATGCTTAGCTTTGTAGAAACTGTCAGACTGTCTTCTAAAGTGGCTGTACCATTTTGCTCTCCCACCAGCAGTGACTGAGACTTCCTGTTGCCTCACATCCTCACCAGAAATTGCTACTGTCAGCTTTTTGGATTTTTGCCATTCTAATATGTGTATATTTGTGTCCCATTGTTGTTCATTCCACTTTTAAAACTCCACATTGGAGCATGGCCAATTTGGAAATAATTTTACACTGGTCCTGGATTTGACGTTGTTGTTATTTATTTATTTATTTATTTATTTATTTATTTATTTATTTTTGAGATGGAGTTTCACTCTTGTCGTCCAGGCTGGAGTGCAGTGGCACGTAATCTCAGCTCACTGCAACCTCTGCCTCCCGGGCTCAAGCAATTCTCTTGCCTCAGACTCCCGAGTAGCTGGGATTACAGGTGTCCGCCACAATGCCTGGCTAATTTTTTGTATTTTTAGTAGAGGTGGGGTTTCACCATGTTGGCCAGGCTAGTCTCGAACTCCTAACCTCAGGTGATCCACCTGCCTCTGCCTCCCAAAGTGCTGGGATTACAGAAGTGAACCAGCATGCCTGGCCAACATTGTTTTTTTAAAGGTAAGATTTTACGTGTTCTTTGCAACAACATGGATGCAGCTGGAGGCCATTATCCTAAGTGAATTAACGCAGGAACAGAAAGTCAAACACCACACGTTCTTAATTCTAAGTGGGAGCTAAACCTTGGGTAGTCATAGGTATAAAGACGGCAACAATAGAAACTGGGGCAGGAAGTGAGGGAGCAAGGGCTGAAAAACTATTGGGTACTATGCTCAGTACCTGGATGATGGGATCACATGTACATCCATGTAACCACCTGTACATATATCCCTCGATTTAAAATAAAAGTCTAAATTAGTTTTTAAGGTATTTTTTCAAGGCCAAAATTCTTCATGGAAACAGCAGCAACCGATTCCTCAGTGTACCTGAACCTGTGGACTTTATTAGTATGTAAACAGAGTGTCTGCTTGCCTATGGCCTGCAAGGAAATAATAAAGTGAACGGAGAACACAAGATCAGCTCTGGTCAGAGCAAAAAATAATTTTTTAATACTTCATTAAAATAAGTAGGCTGAGCACAGGGGCTCATGCCTGTAATCCTAGCACTTTGGGAGGCTGAGGCAAGTGGATTGTTTGAGCCCAGGAGTTTCAGACCACCCTGGACGTGATGAAACCCTGTCTCTACAAAAAATACAAAAATTAGCGGGGCATGCTGGCACATACCTGTCATTCCAGCTACCTAGGAGGCTCAGGCAGGAGTATCGTTTGCGCCCGGGAGGGAGAGGCTACAGTGAGCCGAGATCATGCCATTGCACTGTAGCCTGGGTGACAGAGTGAGACTCTATCTCAAAAAAATGATAATCACAGTTGAGAGAAATTCAAATAAAGAGGCAAAAACCTGTTGCTGATGGGATGCGTTGGGAGATGGTGTGGAATTTCCACTGGGTACAGTAAGGTCTGTTCTCACCGAGTTTAAAGAGAAGAAACTGAGGCCAGTACAAGAAGATCTGACGCAAAGGAATTTATTCAGGCTCCCTGACGAGGCTTTGCGGTCCGACAGGAGGGGCCGGAGAAGTCACGCGGACTCCTCTAAGACATGGGGTTTTATAGGGAGTGGAGTCGTTTGATTGGCTGTGCCCAAGGTGAGTGGGGCAAAATGGCAGGGAGTGGGGCCCGGATGGAATAAAATGGCAGGGACTGGGGCCCAGATAGGACAAAATGGGAGGCAGGGAGTGGGGCCCAGATAGGACAAAATAGTAGGCAGGGAGTGGGCCCTGGATGGGACAAAATGCTATCAGGTAGGTCCTGGTGGGGCTTTTTTCCCGGGCTCCCAGTGGTGGGGGGAGAAGCTGCGTGTCTGAGCTCCCGGCAAGGGAAGGAGGTGTGTCCGAGCCCTCCGCGAGGGAGTGGGGAGTGTCTGAGCTCCTGAGAAGGAAGGGGGTGTGTCCGAGCTCTCCGTGAGGCGGAGGGAGCGTCTGAGCCCCTGGAGAGGGAAGCGGGTGTGTCTGAGCTCCCCGCGAGGGAAAGGGGTGTGTCCGAGGTCTCGGCACGCAACCAGCCTTACAGGTACAGCACCATTTGTTTGTGAACAAAGATTCAAAGGTAAAAGTCTACCCTCCATCTCTCATGAACTATTTAATGAATACAACGCTCCCTGCAGTGTGATACAAGTTTTCAATGCCCTGATGCTGAGAGCAGCTGGCTGGGGGTGCAGTGGGAGGGGAAGACCAGTGGGGATCAGAAGGGACGGCCCCCGCCAACCCACACTGACTTTGCTGAGTAAGGACAAGCCTCTAAGCTATGGGGGCCTCTGCTTGGCTAGTTGCTCCACCAGCTGGTTAATACTCAACTATTTAGCACGGAGGCCAGGACAGGGACAGTGACACCCTAGGCCCGGACAGCACAGTGCCAGGCACTGCTTCCACTGTGCTGTGCCTGATTCTCAGGCCTGATGGCTTCTCCAGGAGTCCCATCCTGAAGGCACGAGCTAGTCTATTTCACGCAAGTTCTTCCTGTTTTCCAGCAGTCCTGACTTACTTGGCTCCCCTCCCTCCTTCCTTACATTCCAGGCACAGATCTGTTTACACAACTGTACTTCATCTGAGAGAACGGTAGATGCCAGAAAAGGAAGCGTGAGCTCCCGCAGCTTTCCAGCACCCCTGCCTTCTTCCTCGCCCACCCTCTTCTTCCCACTCTTTTCCCTCTCCCCTTCCTCCTTCCCTTACTCACTGTTCATAAAATCTTTGGATCAGCCACAGAATCACATTCTGCAGCTTGAATCAAGATCTCTCGTCTCGGAGGAGACACCGCTGCACCCTCTACTGACCTAGAAAATCTCCCCGTCCTCTCCTGTACATGGTGTGTCTATTTTTAAAAGCCGGGAATAATTTTCTGTTCCAGAATTTTCAATTCCAGTTTTTAAAATCTACCTAAAATGGCATGGATGGATCTCACAGTATCATGTTATACGAAAGAAATCAGATGTTCAAAAGTACACTGTATGGTTCTATTTTATATGAAGTTCAAGAACAGACAAAACTAAGCCATGGTGATAGAAGTCAGAACAGTGGTTAAACCTGGAGTGTGGGGTATTGGCTGGAAGAAACACAAAGGCACATTCTGGATGTAGGAAATGTTTCATATCTTTTTTTT
The DNA here is from genome assembly GCF_030222135.1 of Aotus nancymaae. NCBI lineage: Eukaryota > Metazoa > Chordata > Mammalia > Primates > Aotidae > Aotus > Aotus nancymaae. Next base: position 3,356,746 of record NW_026988570.1, on the reverse strand, counting down.
TTTTTTTTTTTTTGAGACGGAGTTTCTCTCGTTACCCAGGCTGGAGTGCAATGGCGCGATCTCAGCTCACCGCAACCTCTGCCTCCTGGGTTCAGGCTATTCTCCTGCCTCAGCCTCCTGAGTAGCTGGGATTACAGGCACGTGCCACCATGCCCAGACGGGGTTTCACCATGTTGACCAGGATGGTCTCGATCTCTTGACCTTGTGATCCACCCTCTCCTCGGCCTCCCAAAGTGCTGGGATTACAGGCGTGAGCCACCGTGCCCGGCCGTGTTTCATATCTTGATCAGGGTTGTGGTTACATGAGGGGTGTCTGTGTGTGTTTGTGTGTGTGTATGTGTTATGTGTGCCTAAAAGTCAAGCTGTATACTACATTGTGCACTTCATATAAATTATATCTCAAAAAAGTAGAGGAAAAAGTTTCCCTGAAGTGAATGAACTAAACTGTGAACACTGAGTACAAAATAACAGATAGAAATCCCCTAGAACGCTCCACTGAACAGAAGGCCAGGGAGGCTAAATGGCTTGCCTGCAGACACACAGCCAGTTAGGGCCAGACACTGATAAGAGGCAACAGAATATACTGCCTATTTGCCTATGGCTGGGACAATTTCTTCTATATAGGTAGTTTTCTTATATTCAAGGGAAGTTTTAAGGCATTTTCTTATTGGAAGGGGTTGATCAGATTACAACCCCTGGACCCATCTATTCCATCCAATGTAGGTCAGAGTATGCTAAACACCCAATTCTACAATCTGTGAATGTCCACATCCTGACCAAGATTTTTGCTAAGAAAACTGGAGTGGTGGGGTGTGTCAGGATTTACTCCTTCTCCTTTTCACATACTGTAAGGTCTCTAATGTCTGTTCTTTCCAGTTCCAAAAGAAAAAAGAAAACAGCTTCTTTCTTGATTTCCACATGGAGTCACAGAGTGAATATTTATCATGCACTTTAATCCAGCCTTCCTAGATTTGAATCCTCCAACACCTGGGAGGCTCTGTGGAGCTGGTTTGCTGTGCCAGCCTCTCTTGCCTCCAGGGCTCAGGCAAGTCTCCCAGGGAAACAGAGAGATGAACTCACCAGAGACCCTGAACTGGAGTTAGTGACACTGGCAAAGGTGGTGGCAGCTACATGCAGGTTTCAGAGACAGCAGTAGCAGGTCCCTAGACAAGGTGGCCTATTTCCTGCCATAAAGGTTATCTCAGCAGCTGGCTCTGGACATCTTAGAGAAGTAGCTCACCTGGTTAACTGCTAAGGGAAGGTGAGGTATGGAGGACATGGGTGTTGGTGGGAGACCAGGCAGCCATGGAGGTGGCCTTGGAGGCCCACTTCCGAGGAGATGGTGGTGCATACTGTGGCATCTATGCCAGAAATGATCATAGTGTTGGCCCCAGTGGGCCTATTCTGGGGTGCTCTGGGCATGACCCTTTACCAGAAGGTCTCCAGCCCAGTTCTCTGGTCCCCAGGGGTTATTTGAGCCAGCTAATATCCTTTACCAAATGCATTTGCTCCTCAACTAACCAGAATAGGTTTCTGTTGCTTACAACTTGGAACCTGGCAGGATGGTGGTAATTTTGTGTGTAATAAACCCTAATGAAGATTTGGAGGAAACAGGATTGCTTATATCACATCAAGGCAGACAAGCAAGTTTCCATCGAACCTGAGATGTCCGTGTCCTCAAACCCCTTTGGAAGCTCCACCAGGCACTTTGCCTCCATTATGCACCCTCCTCAGACTCACCAGATCAGGCCAGTTCCTTTCTCCATTGCCTCTCTTTCAGAGCAAGGCAAAATCTCTCATTGTCTCCAGCCAGAGCGCTGGGGCCACCTCTGTGTCTGCCTTGTCTCCTGCCAACACCCACTCCCTCCGTACCTCACCTTCCCTTAGCAGTTAACCAGGAGAGTTGGTTCTCCAAGAAGGCTGGAGCCAGCTAGTGAGATAATAACTTTTATGGCAGGAAATAGATCACAGATGTGCGAGCAGACGTGTGGCCACAGGGTCTCATGCCTTCTGTCCTCTTGTCTGGCAAGCCTAGAGACCATGTAACAATGGAGTCACAAAAAATGGTGGGAGCCGAGGTCCAAGCCACACCTTCAAGGAGAGCCATGCCTCCTCTTTAGACCAGGACAGACAAGGAAGGAACCTTGCACTGTGTTGTTGGAGAGATCCAGATGGTGAAGGTGGCCATGTTTAGCCTTCCTGGGTAGTACATTAAATAAAGAAACGCTAGTCACATCCAGTGACCCATGGGGCATATACTTTGGTCTCTGAAACACTAAAAACATATTTTCTTTTTAAAAAATGTGTATTTATTTATTTATTTTTATTTTAACAAGATTCAGGGAGTACAAGTGCAGTTTTGTTATGAATATATTATGTGATGCTGAGGTTTGAACTTCTAGTGTACCCATCCTCCAAATAGTGAACATTGTAGTCAGTGGGTGGTTTTTAACCCTCACCCCACTGACCCTCCCCACTTTTGGAGTCTCCAGTGCCTCTTATTCCATTCTGTGTATCCATGTGTACCATTGTTTAGCCCCCACTTATAAGTGAGACCATGAAGAATTTGATTTTCTGTCTCTGAGTTATTTTACTTAGGATAATGGGCTTTGGCTCCATTCATGTTGCTGCAAAAGACAAGATTTTATTCTTTTTATGGTTACATAGTATTCTGTGGTGTATAAATATCAAATTTTCTTTTTCTTTTTTTTTTTTTTTTTGATTTGTTTGGTTTTGTTTTGTTTTTTGAGACAAAGTCTTGCTCTGTGGCCCAGGCTGGAGTGCAAAGTTGGGGTCTCAGCTCATTGCCACCTCCATCTCCTAGGTTCAAGCGATATTCCTGCTTCAGCCTCCCGAGTAACTGGGACTACACGCATGTGCCACCACACCCAGCTATTTTTTGTATTTTTAGTAGAGATGGGGTTTCACTATGTTGGCCAGGCTGGTCTCCAACTCCTGACCTCAGGTGATCTGCCCACCTCAACCTCCCAAAGTGCTGGGATTACAGGCGTGAACCACTGTGCCTGGCCTATGCCACATTTTCTTTATGTGGTCATCCACTGTCAGATGCTTAGGTTGGTTCCATGGTTTGTTGTTGTGAATAGTACTGCAATGAATGTATGATTGCAGGTGTCTTTTTGGTATAATATCTTTTCCTTTGGGCAGTTACCTAGTAATGGGATTGCTGGATTGAATGGTAGTTCTATTTTTAGTTCTTTGGGGAATCTCCATACTGTGGGAAATATGTTTTCTCATATAAAAACAGGGTCCCCATGCTGGGCACAGTAACATGTGCCTGTAGTCCCAGCTACTCGGGAGGCTGAGGCTGGAGGATCTCTTGAGTCTAGGAGTTTTGGGCTGTAGTGTGCTATGCCGATCAGGTGTCTGCACTAACTTCAGCATCAATATGGTGACCTCCCGGGAGCGGGGGACCACCAGGTTGCCTAAGAAGGGGTGAACCGGCCCAGGTTGGAAGCAGAGCAGGTCAAAACTCCCGTGCTGATCTGTAGTGGGATCACACCTGTGAATACCCACTGCACTCCAGCCTGGGCAACATAGTGAGACCTTGTTTCTAACAATAAATAAATAAAAACAGGGGCCCCATGATCAGGTACGAGAAGTATCCTGGTGGCATGGGAGTTCAAAGTGGAACACCTCTGAAGGATTTTCCTTTGATGCCCAGCAGCCACGTGCCTCTTCCATTTCCCATGGCCTCTGCTCTTCGGAAAGTAAAAGTGTCAGTTACTTCCAACTTATTGTAACTTTCAAAAATGTGTTGTGAGTCCCTAGGTCTGGCATTTCATCCTTATCTCTCTTCAGGGAATTAAAGTACTTGGCTTTGGGGATTATGGGTTTCAGAAAGGAAATGAGGAGAGGTCCTCTGAGAAATACAACATCATTTCTGCCTCAACAGCACTCAAATGACCCATGTATGGTAAGCTGACTGTGGCTGTGAACCCATCGCAATGTACACAGCAATGAGACCGATTCCTAAACCAATGATTTTTGTGGAACTTGGGAGTTCATGTCGCCCATCGCCTCTTCCTTCCAGGGCGGGATTCCCCACCCAATGTGCTGATAGTCACAATTTGAGGCTCAGTCAGGTCCTCTTCCAATGTTGAGGACCTTTCCACACCTAGGGTGACCTCTCCCATGGCTAGACAAAATAATTTGGAAATTTCTCCTAGTTTTATCCCCAAGCCCAACCCTCTTTAAGTCGTTGACTTAGTTCTGCCATCATAAAACATTAGAGCCCCGCCTGTACCCACTTAACCACATCCTTCTGTGTCTTAATTGCCTTTCTCTTTCATATCTTTTTCCAGCCTTTCTTTTCTCTTTACCCTGATTTTATTACCTAGATGCTGGGATTTTGTTTTGTCTTATTGGGTCATATCAATCTTTGTAAGTTGCTGTTGATACTTTTTGAAATAAAACAAGTTAAAGGAAAAGAAAAAGAAAGAAAATGCCTCCACAAGATACACAGAAGAAGTCAAAGCTCTTTTTCCCCATCAGCCCGTCAAATATTTGAAGGCAGCTGGCCAATATCCCATGGGCCTTCTATCCTGAAGACACACATTGTGAATGTGTTCGGTTCTTCCACAGATGAGAAGGTTTCCAGATTCTTCTCCATTGCAGGTTGGCCTCCTCCAGGGCATCTATGGTTAGCTAACGAGCTCCATTCAAATTCCTGGTGGGAGGCTGGTCAGAAGGTAGTGAGTTATCTCAATTGATTGTTCACAGTCAGTTACAGATCGAACTCCTTGTTCTACTCTTTCCCCGATTCTCACTACTGCACTTGACTAGTCTTAAAAAAAAAAAAAATTCCTGGTGGGACTCAGGCCTGATGAGACCTCGTGTGATGGGATGTGGGCAGTCCTGGTATTTCCAGCATGCCTGACCCTATGTGTCTGATACCAGGCTTCAGAGTGGGGACAGCTTCACCACCACCTGCTGCTACCATGCACTTGAGCCCTTGCAGAAACTCTCATCCACAGTTCTTTTTCTGGCTACACAGAAATATTTCCTTTATTGTCTTAAAGCAGTTTCTCAGACATTTAAAACTGATATTCCCCTTTTCACATACCTAAAATTTGTATGCCTCCTTTTAATGCTATTCCAAATTTCCAAGAGGCATTTTTTTCAAATATAAAGTTAGAATATGGTACATCCTCCTCCGCATCCTGCCTCCACCTGCAGGGTGTGGCCTCCGCTGAGAAGCACTAGAGTCACATCTTCATCTTTCTGACCCAAATGTGCCATAGTCCTGCTGGATCACCCACCTTTATCAGGGCTCTAAAGAGCTTTTGTTTGGTTCCAAAAATAAAAAGATTCAAGATTCCCAAGGACGATTATTTGTGAATATTGGGACTTGGCCCCCAAAATGTGAGGCAGAACCTAAACTCAATGTCCCAAAAGGAGTGGACTGAAATAAATGCTCAGGCTCTCAGAGCACCTTTCCGAAGGAACCCACACTCATTTCTTAGGGAAAAAAAAGTCGACCACATTATTACTTACTAGTCACATTTCTGTTCAGGCCCACACATGAGATCTGCTCCAGGGCAGAATTTTACAAGGAAAAAGAGGTGACACCTCTGTGAACAAGAAAATGCTTTTCCCTGGTGCCTAGGGGGACATATGCTCAGTATTTCCAATTATTGGAAATTCAAAGCAGCGAATAGTGGTTTATCACAAAGTTAAAGGCAGGATTTAAAATGGCTGAGATCTCATTTGTAGCCAGAAGAGGTTGAGAAAGAAAGAAAACAAGAAAAGAGGAGAGAGAGAAGCAGAGAGAGATAAAGACTGAGAAAGAGGCAGAGAGGGACAGCAAATGGAGAGAGAGACAGAGAGGAGAAGAAAGAGATAAAGACATGAAAGGCGAGAGAGAAGGAGAAAGAGACAGAGGAAAGAGAGACAGAGAGAGAAAGAGACAGAGAGAGAGGGAGACAGACAGAGAACATAATTAAAAAAGTAAGAAAGATCTTTCCCGCCATAGTGTCTGTACTAATACCCCCATCTCAGCCCACGTCCCAGAAAGAGACAGAGAATACAGAAAGGGAAGGATACATCTAGAAATAGACCGTCAACTCAGAAGAGCTTAGTGAAGGACCATTATGAGCTAAATTAGGGTTCCATGAGCCAACCTTCACCAACAAGTCCCTCTTGACTCCACACCCTCAGCCAGGCCACCTGCTAGATGCTCCTAGGGCCTCTGATTTCACAGACCCCAAGACCCTGCCTGAGGTGCAGAACAGCCCAGGGCAGGGATTGAGGCAAACGAACCCAGGGGACTCCTTGAGCTGCTGGTGTAGGCGGAGGGTAGGGGGGAACACATCTCCTCACACACTTCTTACAGCTACATTTTACCTTGCAGAAAAATGTCTAAAGTTTTATTCTAGCCAGGAATGCAGGCAGGTTTTAAATTTTGGAAAGGAAAGAGCAACCTCATGTTCATTGAAAATCATAATTTAAATCACGATTCCAAGTTTGCAATCACAGATTTGCAACTTGAGTGAGTTGAGCTGGGTAAAAGAATAACCCAGCTTCGAATGAGGACACCTGCAGGTGCTGCCTTGTCCTCATTCTTCAAGGGGAATAGTGTGCAACAAGGATGCTTGCAGCTGCTCAGATGCTGGCTCAGGCACAAAGAGTCTTCCAGCACTGACGACGGGGCCATTTTTCTTCCAAGACCAGTTAAGTCCTGTAGGATTTCAGGCTTCATCAGAGATACTAAGAGTGAGCAAAAACCTTCCTGATACCAGTTCCTGGGGCTAGGAAGAATACTCAAACTTTCTCTGGGAGTGTTTCCTGCCTCCACTGGTGTAGTTGCAAGAAGCAAAATAGTAGTTAGCCAATGTGATGGCAGAAATCTACGGCAGGTGGAATAACGGTCCCCAAAGGTGTTCATATCCTAATCCCTAGAACCTGTGAATATATTAGGCTACGTGTCAAAGGGCTATCAAGGTTGCAGATGGAATTAAGACAGCTAATCAGCTGACTGTCTTGGATATGCAGGTGGGCCCAATATAGTTGCAAGGGTATTTATACATGGAAGAGGGAAGCAGAAGAGAGAGAACCAGGGAAACGCATCATGAAGAGGATTCAGCCTGACCTTCCTGGCTCTGAAGGTGGAAGAAGGGGCCAGAGCTAAGGAATGCAGGTGGCCTCTAGAAGCTGGAAGAGGTGAGGAAACGGATCATCCCCTGGAAGGAAGACATTACTGCTAACACCGTGATTCTAGCCCACTGATGCAGAAAGATTAAATCATAAACCAGTGAAATTTAGGGGGTGAGATAGGCTCAGAATGTAAGGGATAAAGGACAGGAATGACTACCACTTTTTATGTAGATTTGACTTTTTTTTTTCTTTTGAGACAGGGTCTTGCTCTGTTGCCCAGGCTGAAGCACAGTGGTCCGCTCACAGCTCACTGCAGCCTGAGTCTCCTGGGCTCAAGCAATCTTTTCCTCACACCTCAGCCTCCTGAGTAGCTAGGACTATAGGCATGCGCCACCACACTGGTCTAATTTTTATGTTTTTTGTAGAGATGGGGTTGTGCCATGTTTCTCAGGCTGGTCTCAAACACTGAACTCAAGCAATCTTCCTGCTATGGCCTCCCGAAATGCTGGGATTACAGGCGCGAGCCACTGTGCCTGACCAGTTTTGACTTTTGAATTATGTGTTTTACATCTTCAAAAATGAAATTAAATCAAAAAGTTTTTTAGAAACAGTCTAAACTTGGATAAACACAACGGAATGATCATACCATCTACCAAACCGGTAACGTTAAGTACATAGAAAAAAAGAATTAAGTATCTTAAAAGCAGAGCTCCAAGCATACACATATGGTGGGACTTGTTCTAAGGGTACAAAGATCTTGATCTTAGAAGTTTTGCTGTCAGTACTGGTATTGATGTCGTGATTCTGGAATAGTTTGAATTTTGTCCTAGAATAAAGGGATGAGTAAGGAAGAAGAGAGATACAAATACAGTTTAGAGGATACTGAGGAAGAACTCGGCAGTGTATTTGTTTTGAATTGTCTTTGAATTGAAGGTATTAGTATAAATCCATGATTCCAAAAATATACTCCTTAGCTCTTTCCACTAAAAGGGAGACACACTGATTCCCTCGTAGCAATAAGCACATCTAGTCCCCAGATCCTGGTTTCTTTCACCCCAATCTGAGTATCACTCTCTATCAAAAGAAACCAGGATTCCTTGGTAAACAGCTGATTTGGGTGTTGAACAGGAAAAGTGTAAGGTGAGCCTTGTATTACTCAAGGATCATGGTGACCACCAAAAACCAGCCCAGCTAGGAGCCAAACCCAGGTCTTCAGATGTCAAATGCAGCGATTATTTCTACTTCACTGCCCTGTTTTTCCCACCATGAAATCTGCTCCCTAATTTACAGAATCTGTATTTTGGTATCACTTTTAAACATTAGAATTTTGTTGCAGTCATCAAAGTGGTAGCTTTCTTATTTTATTTTCTTCTCCTTTAATAGAAATAAAGCTTTTGAAAAGCCCATCCCCAGCCTACCCGAGCATCCAGGATTAGGGTCTGAGCTTCTCTTACGTTCTTGAGTAGCATTCCCCATCCTTTTTGGCACCAGGGACCAGTTTCATGGAAGACAATTTTTCCACGGATGTGGGTTAGGGGGAGTATGGGGATGCAGAAGGGTGATTTTGGGATGAAACTGTTCCAGCTCAGATCATCAGGCATTAGATTCTCTTAAGGAGTGTGCAACCTAGATCCCTCACATGTGCAGTTCACAATCGAGTTCACGCTCCTTTAAGAATCAAATGCTGGGCTGATCTGATAGGAGGCAGGGCTCAGGCAGTAATGCCCACTCACTCGCCTGCCACTCACCTCTTGCTACACATCCCAGTTCCTAACAGGCCACAGCTTGGTACCAATCTGCAGCCTGGACTGGGGACCCCTGTTCTTGAGCTCCAAAGCATGCCTGCTAAAACCCTGCTCTGAACGTCCAGACCCAGCCTAAGGTCAGGAGACAACGCAGAGAGATGGATCCTTCTGCAGCGTGGCCTCCTGGTTGAGGGTGGTTATTTATGCTCTGCATTAGTTACCCTCGTTCTTCATCTGGAGAAGGAGCAAATGAAAAAAGGGGAAAGAGAATGAGCCTTTAAAAAAAACCTGAATATTGACCCTGGCTAACAAAGATTTTGGCAGCACAGATTGAAATGCAATCCTGAAACAGACTGAAAGATCTCCTTAATATGCATTAAGTGCACCAAATTCAAGAGCCTTTACCTCCTACATTTTCCTTCCATTCACAGGAGGCCCCGCCCTTCGTAAAACAAACTGTTGTCAGGGGGCTGATTCCCTAGTATGGTTACTGTGCAGTGCTTCCACATTTGTTATCACCACACCATTAATTTCCACACACATCTGCTTGAGGATTTCTTCCTGCCCCCGATGGCATGTTCATCTCCATCTAATTCACATTTTATTGCCCTTGTCTTGCCCCTAGCAAGCGTTATCAAGCGCTGTAAGCATTCCAGAACTGTGCCAGGTGGCCGGTAGGCCCTCAGCCCCATTCCCTGTGGTTTGAGGCTGCGCTTACAGCTTTAATTTCCAGTCAGCTGTAATTCAGGACCACAAATGGCCAAATTGAAATGGCTCACTCACTTCCAAAAAGCAACTCGCCAGTAGCTCCTAATTACAGAGCCGAGTGCAAACAACACGGCCTCACTTGGAAGAGAAATGAGGGCTCTTTCTCTCTGCTTATTTCGGATACCCTGGGTCACTGAACAGCCACATCTACACTGGAGTATTACTGCTCCCATTTCCCGGGGGTCCCGGCAGAGATCCCAAAAGGCAATTTCCCAGCCATGCCCCGTGTGGAGGCCCTGAGAAACTTCGGCTGAAATCAGGTCTGGGCTGCTGCAGTATCTTCCAGCCAGTGCCTCTCAAATGTGAGAAGTGCACAGACCATCTTAAAGGGGAAAGTGACTGCACAAATTAAGAATACAACTAAAGGATCCTCTTTGAACAGCACTGACCAAAAAAAAAAAAACCCCTAAGATCTCATTCCATGCAAATGCCCTTTAATTGCAAATTTGCACTGCAAGAGTCCTGTCTGTATAACTGGTATAATTTAGAATGTGCCTGCAGTCCTGGTGCAGTTTGGGAATGAATCTACGTCTTATTTTTAGAATTGTTTTGCAAGGAGTTATAAAAGGATTCACACTCGTACCTTCTCCTTGCACCAGGCAGATCCGCCTCCTCTCGATTCTAACAATATCTCACCTAAAACCTGCTGCCCAGCATTTCTTTTGACCCTCACAACCCTCCCTGAGCCCGGCAGGACTCCTCTGGAGTTTTCAGGAGAGAGAGAAGTCACTGGCCCGGGGCCACCTTCGACCTCTCGTTGGAGGAGCTCAACCTGTCCCACAACAATCTGATGTCGCTGCCCCACGACCTCTTCACGCCCCTGCACCGTCCCGAGTGCGTGCACCTCAACCACAACCCCTGGCACTGCAACTGCGACGTGCTCTGGCTGAGTTGGTGGCTCAAGGAGACGGTGCCCAGCAACACCACGTGCTGTGCACGCTGCCACGCACCCGCTGGCCTCAAGGGCTGCTACATCGGGGAGATGGACCAGTCGCACTTCACCTGCTATGCGCCCGTCATCGTGGAGCCGCCCACGGACCTCAACGTCACTGAGGGCATGGCCGCCGAGCTCAAATGCCGCACGGGCACCTCCATGACCTCCGTCAACTGGCTGATGCCCAATGGCACCCTCACGACCCACGGCTCCTACTACGTGCACATCTCCGTCCTGCGTGATGGCACGCTCAACTTCACCAACTTCACCGTGCAGGACACGGGCCAGTACACGTGCATGGTGACGAACTTGGCCGGCAACACCACCGCCTCGGCCACACTCAACGTCTCGGCCGTGGACCCCGTGGCAGCCGGGGTCACCGGCGGAGGCAGCCCTGGGGACGGTGGTGGTGTCGGAGGAGGCAGTGGCGGCTACATCTACTTCACCACAGTGACCGTGGAGACCCTGGAGATGCAGCCCGGAGAGGAGGCCCTGCAGCCGCAGGGGACTGAGAAGGAACCGCCGGGGCCCACGACGGATGGTGTCTGGGGCGGGAGCCGGCCCGGGGACGCGGCGGGCCCGGCCTCGTCGTCCACCACGGCACCGGCCCCGCACTCCTCGCGGCCCACGGAGAAGGCATTCACGGTGCCCATCACGGATGTGACGGAGAACGCCCTCAGGGACCTGGACGACGTCATGAAGACCACCAAGATCATCATCGGCTGCTTCGTGGCCATCACATTCATGGCTGCGGTGATGCTCGTGGCCTTCTACAAGCTGCACAAGCAGCACCAGCTCCACAAGCACCACGGGCCCACGTGCACCGTGGACATCATCAACGTGGAGGACGAGCTGCCTGCCGCCTCAGCTGTGTCTGTGGCCGCCGAGGCCGCCGTGGCCAGTAGGGGTGGCATGGGCGGGGACAGCCACCTGGCCCTGCCCGCCCTGGAGCGAGACCACCTCAACCACCACCACTATGTGGCTGCCTCCTCCAAGGCGCACTACAGCAGCAACCCCAGTGGCGGGGGCTGCGGGGGAAAGGGCCCGCCCGGCCTCAACTCCATCCACGAACCTCTGCTCTTCAAGAGCGGCTCCAAGGAGAACGTGCAAGAGATGCAGATCTGAGGCTGAGGGACCGGACGGGCAAGGGGCACGGAGCCCCCCACCCTGGTCCCAGCCCCACCGGGACCCCTCCTTCCCACAGCCCAGCCCACCTTCTGGAACCACGCAGGGAATTGGGGAGAGGTTGCTTCCAGCCCCATCTGGTGACAGGAGGGGACATGGGATCCAGAAGTGGCCCGAGTTCTCCTCACTTCCTCCTGGCTCTCCCAACTGTTCCCGGTCCGCTGCCTTCCAAGGGAGAGAGGAGTTTTTCCAGGAGTGCCCTTTCCCCTCAGCCCCAGACACTCTCCTTTTACGGTTCAGTTTTTGCAGTTTGACGCCCGTCCCTCCCTCCCACTCCTCCGCCCTTCGAAACTGAAGAGACGGACGTGTCGCCAGAGCTCCTGCACCCTGGCCTGTCCCTCCTGGCCGGCAGTCCCTGTCATCGGCGGGGTGGGGGTGGCAGCCTCCACCCACCCCAGCCCCACCCTCCCCACAGACATTTTTGATACTGAAGGGAGGTTTGTGTCAACGACTACCTGCTCTGTAATTACTTAAAAAAAAAAAACATGGAAAAAGTAAAAAAATATTTTTTTTGGTCATGAAAGCAAAAAAAAAAAAAAGTAAGGAAAGAAAAGAAGGAAGGAAAGAAAGAAGGGAAGGAGGGAGGGAGGGTGGGAAAGGAAGGAAGGAGGAAGGAAGGAAGAAAAGAAAGAAAAAAGAAAGAAAAGAAAGAAAGAAAAGAACATTATCATTTCAAATGGATTATTGGAAAGGAGATACCATCCACTCAACAGAAACTCTCCCTAAATATAGAACAGGCTTATGCAGGAGATCTGAAAAAATCAGAGTGGTGTATTTCTTCTCTGCTTTTAAAGAATAAAACACATGTAAAAATAATTTCCTTGTGGCCCCATAATACAAAACCTAAATTTGGAAAGGTCTGCCCCAGAGTTTATCTATTAGGAAAAATAAGTAGCTAATGCTTGTGGCAAGTATTACACGGGCAGGTACATATCTTCATATCCGGAAACATAATTGGATTAGTCTCTTAATGTCTGACCACCAGATATCATTCCCAGAGCTAAAACAATTACCATAGAACACATGCCTTAAATCCAAAGTGCCACATCTTCAACTGAGCCAAAAAGGCACCACCTCAGAGAAGACGGAAAAACACAGAACATAAATGTCTGAGTGGGCAGATGCTCCTCACCTGATGATGATGGGGCTGCATCCCACCCAATAAGCCTATTGTAAGTGGAAAATATCATTAAGTTGAAAAAGCACTTCATACACCTATCCTACTGAACATCATAGCTCAACCTAGCCTACCCTCAACACGTCAGAACACATACATTAGCCTACAGCTGGGCAAACTCATCTAACACAAAGACTGTTTTATAGTAAAGTGCTGGGTATCTCATATAAGAGTATTGTGCCACGTATCACTAGCCCAGGACAAGATCAAAATTCAAAATCCAAAAGAAGTATGGTTTCTACCGAATGCATACTGCTTTTGCACCATTGGAAACTGGAACCATTGTTAAGCCAGGATCATTTGTGATTCAACCAGTTTCTTCCAAGAACTCTATGTTGTATAGACATTCTGCAAATAGCCCAATATCTCAGTCAGCAAGTACCTTTTGTGTGCCGTGGGTACAGAGCACGGTGCTAGGTACTGAGCATGGTGCTAGGTACTGACAGAGACCAAAAGAGACAATGATACAGTAAATGATATTAGGGACTTTAAAGCAAGTTATGATATACAATGACAACACAGAAGTTAGGGATGAAAACCTTACATGTGAAATAGAGCTAGCTAGAGTAAGGGAGCGTATGCTGGAAGTGGAGTGCCTTAAAGTAAGGACACAACTTTTTCTTCTTCCTGCTGGCTCAGATATGTATGTGATGGTAAGAGCCGAAATAACTACTTTGGACCCAGAGAGAACTCTATTTTGAGCATCGCAGGGCCACCCAACCATCCCTGGACTGCCTTCCTCCTCACAAATATGTGAAAACGAAACAAACTTCCAACTTGTTTAACACACTGCATTTTGGGGAGTCCTTATTCCAGCCAACTGAACTATCCTAATTAATACAGGTGCTTAATGGGGAAAGGAAGAGGGGTTCATTAGTAACAAAAAAGGCCTTGTTTTAGAAAAGGTTAATGTTGAGTGGAAGTAATAAAATTGTGAGAAAATAAGAAAATTTGAAATATGCTGTATAGAACCATGATGTGCATGTAGTGACCCATTTTAGCAATTTGGCATTTGTTTCTCTATTCAAGAAGCCTAGATATAAACCAAGGTCCCACATGGCCCAGTCTCCTCTGAGCATTAGATTTAAAGAAATACTTTGGACCTAGCATATATTAAAAGTAATTTCAGTTTTCCCTTGCTTCCTCAAAAAAAAAATTTTAAGTGACACAACTTATTCTGCACTACAGCAATTTTATAAATTTCCTTTCTTCTGCAGTTTTCCTGCCCCCTGGATACCTGAAGCTGCCCCATGGTTTCTCACTTCCTAAGTATTTCACCATAATGTCCTATGACTGGCTCTCTCAGAAACCAGGCCTAGTGGGCTCTTCTCTTTCCTCCTCCTTCTGTGTCTCATAGTCCTGCCTATAGTTGGTACTGAGACTTCTTCTTCTCTAATTCCACTGTGTCAGGTAGCTTTGGAGGGTAAAAAGCTCAGGAAGAGCCAACAGGATAATCCCTTATAGGCAAGAGTCTCTACTTCTTTACACTAACTCTTGAGAATCTGTAGATAGTTTTGCAGAGGAGTCTCTTTTCTTTACAGTATTTATATTCTAAAGGGAAGACAACATGGATAGAAGCCTTTTTAAGGTTAACAATTAGGCCGGGTGCGGTGGCTCATGCCTGTAATCCCAGCACTTTGGGGAGTCGAAGTGGGTGGATCATGAGGTCAGGATTCGAGACCAGCCTGGCCAATATGGTGAGACCCCGTCTGTACTAAAAATACGAAGATTAGCTGGGTGTGGTGGCACAACTGTAGTCTCAGTTGCTCGGGAGCCTGATGCAGGAGAACTGTTTCAACCCGGGAGGCGGAGATTGCAGTGAACTGAGATCGTGCCACTGCACTCCCACCTGGGCAACAGAGCAAGACTTCATCTCAGAAAACAAAAAAAGGAAAAAAAACGTTAACAATGAAAACATCATGATCGTGTATTAGAAAATACAGCACTCATGGAGGACAGGAACCTGTGCTCATGAGAACTGAGTGACAGAACTTACTGCTGGGACTGCAATGGTCAAAGTCACAGCACTATCACTATTGGCCTAAGTGGCTCTGTTTACTCTAATTCTGTCCTTCTTAATAGGTATTCACCATTGGATACCTCTGCCTTGACACAATTGCCAGTCATTAGCCAAATAACACTGTCTCTTTAGCCACACTGAAAATGGCCTTGCTAATCCGTGCTTCCATGTTCACTGCAGCATTATTCACAGTGGTCAAGAATGGAGATGACCTAAGAGTCCACTGACAGGTATTTTAGTAAAGAAATTCTGATTAGATATATAATCATACCACACATATATACATATGCACCATATATATACACACACAACAGAGTACCAAGGAGAGCCTGCCATTTGTGACAACATGAATGAACCTGGAGGACCTCATGCTAAGTGAAACAAGCCAGGCACAAGAACACAAGAAGAAAAACACTGTATGATCTCACTCATATGTGGAATCTATAAAAGCTGAAAGCACAGAAGCAGAGAGTAGAAGCGTATTACCAGGGTCCAGGAAGTGAGAGGAAATGGGGAGATTTCAGTCACAGGGTGCAAACGTGCAGTTATGAATGATTTTGGAGACCTAATGTACAGCATGGTAACCATAGCTAACAGTAACATATTGAATACTAGAAATATGCTAAGAGAATAGATCTCAAGTATTCTTCTTGCCAGAAAGGGGTCCCTATCTAGACCACAAGAGAGGGTTCTTGGGGCTCACACTGAAAGAATTCAGGAGAAGTCCATAAAGTGACAGCAAGTTTATAAGAAAGTAAAGGAATAAAAGAATAGCTAATCTGGCTGGGCACAGTGGTGCATGCCTGTAATCCCAGCACTTTGGGAGGCTACATGGGTGGATCACATAAAGCCAGGGGTTTGAGACCAGTCTGGACAATATGGCAAAACTCCATCACTACTAAAAATACAAAAATTAGCCAGGTGTTGTGCGGGTGCCTGTAATCCCAGCTACTAGGGAGGCTGAGGCAGGAGAATCACATCAACCCAAGAGGCAGAGGCTGCAGTGAGCCGAGATTGCACCACTGCACTTCAGCTTGGGTGGCAGAGCAATGCTCTGTCTCAAAAACAAAACAAAACAAAACAAAAAAATGGTTACTCCATAGGCAGGCAGCAGCATGAGCTGCTCACCTGAGTATACTTATAGTTATTTCCTGATTATATGCTAAACAAGGGGTGGATTATTCATGAGTTTTCTGGGAAAGGGGTGGGGATTTCCCAGAACTGAGAGTTTCTTTCATTTTTATACCACATAGGATAACATTGCCATGGCATTCGTAAACTGTTGTGGCACTGGTGGGAGTGTCTTTTAATATGCTAATGCTGTCAGGCCTCCATGTGCAAGAATGGACCCAGAAAGTCCGAAGTCCTGCCTGTCTCTGCTGATGGACCCCTACCCGCTACCACTACTCCCCCCACCCCCCCATCACCTGTGTTCACCATTATCCCTTATTGCCCAGCAGAGCTTCCCCAGGACATAAAGCTTCTCTTCCTACCCTGCCATCTTAACTGTTCTTGCTCTGTGAATATCCCTCTGCTCCACCCTACCATCTTAACTACTCTTACGCCTTACTCCACCCACCATTGTACTGGAACTTATGGTAATGTATACTCCTTGCCCCTACCCCCACCACTGTAACTGATCTTACTCTGTAACTTTCTACTACCCACCCCAAACCTATAAAACCAACCCCATCCCACCGCCCTTCGCTGATGCCCTTTTCAGCCTCAGCCCACCTGCACCCAGGTTAATAAACAGCCATGTTGCTCACACAAAGCCTGTTTAGAAGATCTCTTTATTAATATTCAGTACTATTGGACTCTAATAACAAATGCATTATAATTAGAGTAGAATGAGCAGTGAGGATAACCAGAGGTCACTCTTATCACCATCTTGGTTTTGATGGGTTTTGGCTGGCTCCCTTGCCGCTTGCTGTTTTATCAGCTAGGTCTTTGTGTACTGTATCTCGTGCCAGCCTCCTGTCTCATCCTGTGACTAAGAATGCCTAACCTCCTGGGAATGCAGCCTAGTAGGTCTCAGCCTTATTTTACCTAGCCTCTATTCAAGATGAAGTTGCTCTGGTTCAAACACTTCCGACATTCTCACCATACGCACAAAAGTAACTGTGTGAGATGATGCATATTCTAATTAGCTAGATTGTGATAATCATTTCACAATGTATACCTACATCAATTTTTATGGAGATAATTGACAATTTTTACTCGTCAATGACCTCTGTAAAGCTGAAAAAATTAATTAAATAATAAATTTTTTAAAAAGAAAAAGAAATGGCCTGCCTAGAAAGCTTCTTATCCTAAGACTACTGTTTTCCTTTATTTAAAACATAATAGTATGATGCAAAGGTGTTCACAACAAATGGTCAAATGAAAAAACAGATGACAAAACAGGGTGTACTTTGGGATTTAATTATTATGAAACAAACCACATGCACACACACACCCCAACACACTGAAGAAAGAAAAGACTGGAACTAAGATACTATGGTTTTCTCTGGGTTGTAGAATTATAAACAATTTTTAATTATTTCTTTTTACTTGTATACATTCACCAACTTTTGTGCAATGGAATCTTTTTCTCTCCTAATTAACGATAGCATTCCATGATATTATTTCAGTTAGGTCAACTTTTGTTTACTTTGCTTTGAAAGAGGAAGGGCATTGAGGACCAACAGATGGGTCTCCATGGAAGTCACAGGCCACAGTTTGCAGGGGACAAGCAGGGTGGAGGAAGGGAGAAGCCACCCTAGAAATGTTCAGTAAGGATTTGGGAAACATGTACTAACATTTGACTTCGGGCCTAGAACGAACACTTCTACCATTGCCTTGTGGGTTCTTTATCTAGGCTTATAGTCATTTTCTCATATGAAATCTTTTAAAAGAAAAATTACATTAAGATGATCGTAAAGATTTCAAGCCACCATCTGTGTGGGCTGTTTATTTTACCACCTGAAGTGATAATTGCCTCTTTGTGACATCAGAATTGCTTACTGGAGAACTGATTATCATGTCACCAACAGAAGATTAAACCTTCAGGTAAGGGGAAGCTGCAGGAGCAGATGAGCCCCCAGGAAACCAGGATTCAATTTTCATGCAAATATCAAAGTTAATAAAGGCAAAGGAAGGAAAGGTTGGCCATTGGACTTTCATAGCATGTTTGTTACTCTCATCAAATGGGTTCACAGTATTTTCTATGAGCTGCGAGTGTGCCTTTAATTTTCTCCAGCCTAACCTGGACATGCTCTCTGCTGATTAATTCCATGATGAAACACACACACATCACACTTCTTTTCTGCTGGGTGGGCCAAGGACAGACCGGTGCTCGATGCGGGTGGGGGACGGGCAAGTAGTGTGAAGCAAGCTTGAGGAAGCCATGAATCTTTGATTCACATTCACTGTTTAAACACAAAATACAGCCTGCTATATTTAATTGAACTAATGTTTTTCCTAGACAGAAAGAGAGCTTAAAATGTTTCCCTGCTGAAAGCAATTTTACTAATTTTGTTTATTTATTTTTTGTATTATGAAGTACCCCACTTATTTTCTCCCTCCTTGGCATTTATTTATTGTTAAAATCATTGCATATGAGGCTATAGATTATAATTAACAAAATATGCTGGTTAACTGAAGATTAAAATGGAAAGAAAGACTCTTGTTTTATCTTTATCTTGAAAATAAAACCATTTAAAAATGCAGGTTCTGGATAGATGGGCTGAGTTAATGAAATATTTTTTTGCATCTGTCCTTTAGATTAGGCCTAAGGCATTGTTTTCCACTTAAAAGTTCAGACCTTAACAACTGCAGGAAAAGCCTGTGGATTGCGACTATTACCTCACCCGTGGAAGGAGCGGGATCAAATGACGCTGGGATATGCCAAGCTTTCATTTTTGAGATCCTAGGTTTCCTGTTAATCACATTTTCTTCCCTCAACCCTTTGAGCTGCTTCAGAAGGTAATTTCACTGTTGCCCTTTCTATAACCTCTAACTCAAAATAGGCTAGATTCATGATGTGGTAACACACAACTCCAAATCTCAATGGCTTAGCACTAAAAGCTTATTTCTTGCTCCCCCAAAGCTCTTTATCCTCCACAGGCAGCTGTTGACTATATGAGTCTTCAGGATCTAGACTTTCATCAAATCTGTAGCTCTGCCATCTTTATATGATGAGGCCACTTGACACCAAATAGAAAGCAAGAGTTTGAAGAACTGCACACGGGCTCCTCATTGCCATGGCTGGGAAGTGATCCACTTATTCCTCCTGCTCATGTTGTAAGAGTTTTCCTTAGTTCAGCTAAAGACGAGGTGCTTGTCAAATGACCATGAAAAATTAGACTCTCGGACAATTTGAAGGGTGAGAAAAATGGGATTTAATGGGCAAAAAGGTGAAAAAGGGAAACAGAAACTCTCAACAGAGCAAGAGTACTGCTAGTACATGCTCTCTGCCTTGCAGATTGAATTCCAAGTTCCCTCCGGAAGAGGAGGGGCCAGACTCCTCTCCACTGCAAATGGTGGAACTTCTGTGGCTCCACCCCAGTGCACACTCCTCCCAGTGTGCAGGCCACTTGACATTTTTCCAGGAACCCCTTTACACGTGGCTGTCTCATTCACATATCTTTGGCCAGATCTAGTCATGTGGTCCCAGTCAGCTACAAGGGACGAATAAGTGTAGTTTTACATGTTCCCATCAAGGAAGAATATAAAACAGACTTCGTGAACGTATAGCACTGTCTTTTCTATATCAGCATTTTAAAATACTAAGTGAAAAGAAGTAATGCCTTTTTATTGAGAAGTCTGGGACCTTATAAACAGATGCACTCTACAGAACAAAGGGCAAGGTGTGGTCTTCAGACAACCTGTCTAAGTCATGTGTATGCACCCCAGATCTACACAACCTGAACCTCTGGTGTAGGAGCTCAGTAATCTACATTTACTAACCTCTCCCTGTAAGTCTTCTGCATTAAACTTTAAGAAATAAATCAGATGCTCCTGGAAAAAAAGAGGGGGAAGGGCAGAGTTCCACTGACAAAGAGGTTAAATTAAAAAACACTGAATTCTGTGTTGCCCACTTGGTTATTCACAACATGCTTTGATATGAAAAAGAGTCTAAGAGCCTTTAGAGGGTCTTCCAATAATCATGGCAGCATGAAGAGGTCAGCAATCCCTGTCTGGAAAAATGCATATAATACTGCACAGGATTGTCTGAAATAACAACCTCAGGGTACTAAAAGTGAAACAAAGGTGGAATGAAGACTCATTCTTTTTTTGAGACGGAGTCTTACTCTACCACCCAGGCTAGATGGCAGTGGCATGGCCTTGGCCCGCTGCAACCTCTGCCTTCTGGGTTCAAGCAATTCTCCTGCCTCAGTCTCCCGGATAGTTGGGATTACAGGTGCATGCCCACGCCCAGCTAATTGTTTGTATTTTAGTAGAGAGGGGATTTCTCCAAGTTGGCCAGGTTGGTCTCGAACTCCTGACCTCAAATGATCCACCTGCCTCATTCTCCCAAAGTGCTGGGATTACAGGTGTGATCCACTGTGCCCAGCCTGAAGATACATTCTTAATAAAAGCACTAGAGTTTGTGTGAGAGTCTGTGGCTTTTGTAAGGTCTGTTCTCGCCGAGTGTAAGATGAAGAAACTGAGGCCACCACGAAAAGATCCAATGCGAAGTAATATATTCAGGTTCCCGGGTGAGGTTTTGCGGTCTGACAGGAGGGGCCGGAGAAGTCCTGCGGACTCCTCTTAGGATGTGGGGTTTTATAGGGAGTGAAGGAGTTTGATTGGTTGTGCCCAAGGTGAGTGGGGCAAAATGGCAGAGAGTGGGGCCCAGATGGAACAAAATGGCAGGGAGTGGGGCCCAGATAGGACAAAATGGTAGGCAGGGAGTGGGGCCCAGATAGGACAAAATGGTAGGCAGGGAGTGGGGCCCAGATAGGACAAAATGGTAGGCAGGGAGTGGGGCCCAGATAGGACAAAATGGTGGGGAGTGGGGCCTGGATGGGACAAAATGCTATCAGGTAGGTCCTGGCAGGGCTTTTTTCCCAGGCTCCCAGTGGGGGGATCCGGGGGGGCCGGGGGGGGCCCCGGGGGGGCGGGGTGTGTGTCCGAGCTCCAGGCAAGGGAAGGAGGTGTGCCCGAGCTCTCCGTGAGGGGGGGGCAGCGTCCGAGCTCCCGAGAGGGAAGGGGGTGTGTCCGAGCTCTCTGCGAGAGAGGGAGGAGCCTCCAAGCTCTCCGTGAGGGAGGGGGGGAGCGTCCGAGCTCTCCACCAGGGAAGGGGGAGCATCCGAGCTCCCCCCGAGGAAGGGGGGTGCGTCCGAGCTCCCCATGAGGGAAGGGGGTGTGTCCGAGCTCCCCACGAGGGAAGGGGGTGTGTCCGAGCTCCCCGCGAGGGAAGGGGGTGTGTCCGAGGTCTCCGCGATGCAACCAGCCTTACAGCCTTGTTGCCTGGGGCTGCTTCCCAGCCCCTTGTCCATAGCTTTGTTAGCAAAAGTGGCTGCAAAAATTAGCAGCTTTGTTGCCAGAATAAATATTCCTTCTGGGAGCTAGAGTTGGGGTGAAAACTGCCTATGATTTTTTGGCAAAGAGTGATAAACTTGATTGAGAAAGAAGGTGACAAAGACTCTCTCACCAAACTTTAGTCAACTCTTCTATGCCTCATCTAGCCCTCGTTGTTCCTTCTCCTCCTGCCTGCACAACTCCATTTTAGTGAGAAGCCTACTAAATTGGTTTAGCAAGAATTCCCCACCTCAGTATCTGATCACTCTTAATATCTGATCAAATTCCTCAACCTGAGGCAGGAGAATAGAGTCTGGAGGCGGGGAACCTAAGGCTGTTTCATGCCAACTTCCAAGGACTAAATTGAAAGGAAACCCCCTAGCTTTCCATGCCTAAGTAACAAAAGGACCAGAGGCTACTCCCTTTGACCTTTTCTGTGGGGCAGATGGGAAACTGACCATCCATAACACATCAGACTGATTGCAGATGGAGTCTTTCTTTGCAACTTTGTAACTTTACCCTAGCCTCTGGTTGCTTTTTGCAACTGATCAGACTGATTGCAGGCTACCACTTCACTTAAATGAGGTGAGCAAGAAGTGGCCAATGGGAAACTTCCAGTGGATGTTTGGACCCAAGAAGATTCTGTATCTGGGCCCTTCAGCCACTGCTTGGGTCTACTCCCACACTGTGGAGTGTATTTTCATTTTCAATAAATCGCTACTTTCATTCTGTTGTTGCTTAATTTGCTGGGTGTTTTCTCCAATTCTTTGTTAAAAATGTCAAGAACCTGGACAAGTTTCAGTCACAACCCTCTACCAGTGACAATCCTTGTTAAAATGCCAAGAACCTGGACAAGTTTCAGTCACAACCCTCTACCAGTGACAATCCTATGTCATTTCGATGTATGATCCCTCTGGCCTGCTGTATTAGTCTGTTCTCACACTTTTAATAAAGACATACCCCAAACTGAGTAATTTATAAAGGAAAGAGCTTTAACTGATTCACATTTCCACATGGCTGGGGAGGTCTCACAATCATGGTGGGAGCAAATGAGGAGCAACGGCACATCTTACATGGTGGCAGGCAAAAGAGCATCTCCAGAAGAACTCCCCTTTATGAAACCATCAAATCTTGTGAGATTTATTCACTTTCATGAGAACAACATGGGAAAGACCTGCTTTCATTATTCAATTACCTCCCACTGGGTCCTTCTCACAACACATGGGAATTATGAATGCTACAACTTAAGATGAGATTTGGTGGTGACACAGCCAAACCATCATTCTGCCCCTGCCCCCTCCCAAATTTCAGGTCCTCACATTTCAAAACCAATAATGCCTTCCCAACAGTCCCCCAAAGTCTTAACTCATTTCAGCATTAACTCCAAAGTTCACAATCCAAATTCTCATCCAAGACAAGGCAAGTCCCTTCCACCTATGAGCCTGTAAAATCAAAAAGCAAGTTGGTTACTTCCTAGATACAGTGAGGGTACAGGCATTGGGTAAATAGACCCATTCCAAATGGGATAAAGTAGCCAAAATGTAGGGCCCTATGCAAGTTTGAAGTCCAGCAGGGCAGCCAAATCTTAAAGCTTTGAAATGATCTCCTTTGATTCCATATCTCACACCCAGGTCATGCTGATGCAAGAGATGGGCTCCCTTGGCCTCAGGGAGCTCTGCCCCTCTGGCTTTGCATGGTACATCCTTCCCCCAGGCTGCTTTCACCAGCTGGTATTGAGTCTCTGTGGCTTTTCTGAGTGCATGGTAGAAGCTGTTGGTGGATCTACCATACTTGGGTCTGGAGGATGGTGGCTCTCTTCTCACAGCTCCACTAGGCAGTGCCCCAGTAGGGACTCTGTGTGGGGGCTTCAACCCATTTCCCTTCTGCACTGCCCTAGCAGAGGGTCTCCATGAGGTCCCCACCCCTGCAGCAAACTTCTGCCTGGACATCCAGGTGTTTCTATGCATCCTCTGAAATCTAGGCAGAGGTTCCAAAACCTCAATTCTTGACTTATGTGCACCCACAGGATCAATACTGTGTGGAAGTTGCCAAGGCCTGGGGCTTGTGGAGCCAAAGCAGCCAGCCACAGTCTGAGCTATACCTTGGCCCCTTTTGGTCATGGCTGGAACAGCTGAGACACAGGGCATCAAGTCCCTAGATGACACACATTGGGGGGCCTAGGTCTGGCCCACAAAACCATTTTTTCCTCCTAGGCCTCTAGACCTTTGATGAGAGGCCCAGCACAAATGTATCTGACATGTCCTGGAGACACTTTCCCCATTGTCTTAGTGATTAACATTCGGTTTCTTGTTACTTATGGAAAATTCTGCAGCAGGCTTGAATTTCTCCCCAGAAAATGAGATTTTCTTTTCTACTGCATTGTCAGGCTGCAAATTTTCCAAACTTTTATGTTCTACTTCCTCTTGAACACTTTACTACTTAGAAATTTTTTTCCACAAGATACCCTAAATCATCTCTCGCGCGCGTTCAAAGTTCCACAGATCTACAGGGAAAGGGCAAAATGCCTCCTGTCTCTTTGCTGAAGCACAGCAAGTGTGGCCTTTACTTCATTTCTCAGCAAGTTCTTCATCTCCATCTGTGACCACCTCAGCCTAGATCTTATTGTCCATATTGCTATTAGCATTTTGGGCAAAACTATTCAACAAGTCTCTAGGAAGTTCCAAATTTTCTCACATCTTCCCATCTTTTCCTGAACCTTCCAAACTGTTCCAAGCTCTGTCTGTTTTGCAGTCCCAAAATCGCTTCCACATTTTTGGGTATCTTTACAGCAGCACCCCACTGTACCGGTACCAATTTACTGTATTAATCTGTTCTCACACTACTAATAAAGACAAACCTGAGACTGGGTAATTTAGGAAAGAGGTTTAACTGACTCACAGTTGCACATGACTGGGGAGGCCGCCCAATCATGGTGGAAGCGAAGGAGGAGCAAAAGCACATCTTACTATGGCAACAGGCAAGAGAGTGTGTGCATGGGAAACTGCCCTTTATAAAACCATCAGATCTCATTAGACTTATTCAGTATCATGAGAACAGCACAGGAAAGACTCACTCCCATGATTCAATTTCCTCCCATCAGGTTCCTCCCACAACAAGTGGGAATTATGGGAGCTGCAATTCAAGATGAGATTTGGGTGAGGACACAGCCAAACCATATAACCTACCTTTAGCAAGTAAGAATTTTCATTATCTTGATGTCTCCTCTTAGCAATTTTTCATCAACCACATCTGTACAACATCCCCCTCCTTGGCTACAAATTCTCAATTCTCTTTGCTGTATTTGGAATTGAGCATATTCTATACTGAGGTCTCTTGTCCCCTGTTGCAATAGTTCCTGAATAAAATCTGTTTTACTGCTTGGGTTAATGTCCAGCTCTGGCTTCTTTTACAAAGGAAAGTCTGCAGTTTCACTAGCCTGAGACTGGGAACCTGATTAAAGCAAGCAATGAGCCAATTAGCAATTTAACAAGAAAATCTTAGAAATAAGACAGCCACAGAAGAACTAAGATAACCCCTTTACATGGCCCTGGGCAACTGGAAAACTATTCAGCATGGAGGAGAGAGACTCCAGAAAGCTTGACAAAAAGTGAAAGCCTAGGAACACTTAAGATATGGACACAAATTATGAGGCATTCTTCAATCTACACACAGATCCCTCAGCAGAGGGGAAGCAGAGAAGCAAAACTGACATGAGCTATATGGAGAACAAATAAAATAATAAGGATAAATCCTATCTCACCATTAAAATATTTACTGTGCATAGACTAAGCACTCTTATCAAAAGACAAAGATTGTCAGAATGAATAAACAATGAAGATCCAATGATATGCTCTCTTCAAGAGGCACATTTTATATTTAAACACAGGATAGAAAAAGGTATCCCATGGAAACAGTCATCATTAGAGAGCTGAAATGGCTATATTAATATCAGACAAAATCAAATTAAAGCAAAGGCATATTTTTAGAGGAAAAAAGGAACATTTCATTATGATAAAAGAGTCAAGGCATCAAAAGAATATAACAATGACCAATGTGTATGCACTTAACAAAAGAGTCTGAAATTATACTAAGCAAAATCTAAATAATTGAAGAAAGAATAAATTCAACACTTATATTGGAGATTCTAATACTCCCCTCTCAATAATTGATAAAACATTTAAACAGAAAAATAAGTAAGTATATAACAACACTGAAAAACAAACTGACCAACTGGCACATTATACTGCTCCACTGAACAGAAGAGTATACAAATTCTTCTCAAATGCACATGGGATTAACTAGGAGTTGGCAGATTTTTTTTTTTTTTTTTTTTTTTTTTTTTTTTTTTTTTTTTTTTAAAGGGCCAAATAGTAAATACTACTGGCTCTGCAGGCCATGAATGGTCTCTATCACATATTCTTCTTTGTGCCTTTTGTTTGCTTGTTTGTTTTTTACAACTCTTTAAAAATCTAAAACAATTTTAACTCCCAAGCTGCAAGCCAGATTAGGCTCATGGGTCATAGTTAGCTAACCCCGAGCTAACCTGAGCAACAAAAAGAAAGACATGAACTGACCAAATCAAGAATGATCGAGGAAACATCACTACGGACCTTATGGTAATTAAAAAGATTAGAAGAGATGAGTATGAATAACTTGATGTTTACATATTAGACCATTTTTATAAAAAAGAAAAATTCCTAGAAAGACAGAAAACTTACAAAAAGTTTTTAAATTATTAGATTTCTTCTACGATTTGAGTTAGAAATTTAAAATC
The DNA here is from genome assembly GCF_030222135.1 of Aotus nancymaae. Classification (NCBI taxonomy): domain Eukaryota; kingdom Metazoa; phylum Chordata; class Mammalia; order Primates; family Aotidae; genus Aotus; species Aotus nancymaae. The sequence continues at coordinate 3,330,523 of NW_026988570.1, read as the reverse complement.
TTCCACAAAAAAAGCTCAAGTCCAGATAGCTTCACTGGTAAATTCTACTAAACATTTAAGGAAGAAATAATATCAATCCTACATAAACTCTTTCAGGAAATAGAGAAGGAGGGAATATTTCCTGCTTCATTTTATGATGACTGTATTAAGCCAGACAAAGATATAACAAGGCAAGACAACTACATATTCTGTTCCTCATGGATATAGATGCAAAATTATTTTTAAAATTTAGTAAACTGAATCCAGCAGCATAGTAAAAGGATTATATAAAGCAATTAAGTGGATTTTATCCCAGAAATACAAGATTTATTTAACATTTGAAAAACACTTAATTAATGCACCACATTAATAGAAAAAAGAAAAGAAAATGTAAGATCAAAATAGATGTAGAAAAATCCTCTAACAAAATTTAGTACTTATTCATGATAAAAAAAAAAAAAAAAAAACTCCCACCAAACCAGCAGTAGAAGAGAATCTCTCTTTTTTTTTTTTTTGTTCCTGTTGCCAGGCTGGAGTGCAGTGATGCCATCACGGCTCACTGCAACCTCTGACTCCCTGGTTCAAGTGATTCTCCTGATTCAGCCTCCCAAGTAGCTGGGACTACAGGCATGTGCCACTACACCCAGCTAATTTTTGTATTTTTAGTAGAGATGGGGTTTCACCATGTTGGCCACCATGGCCTCATCTCCTGACCTCATGATCCACCCATGTCAGCCTCCCAAAGTGCTAGGATTACAGGCCTGAGCCACTGCGCCCAGCCAATAATCTCTTTAACCTAATAAAGAGCATCTTCAAAAGGCCACAGCTAACAATAAACTTCATAGTGAAAGAAGGACTTAATCCCTAAGATTGGGAACAAGGCGAGAATGTCCACCACTACTTCTGTTCAACATTGCATTGAAAATTCAAGGCAAAATTTGGGTCTTTTCCTAAGTCAGCACTCACCAAGGAAAAGCCATGTTCAGTTCGAGCGCCAAGATCATGAAGCCCAATGGAGAGAAGCCAGATAAGTTCAAGTCTGGCATCTTCCAGGCTCTTCTGGAGCTGGAGATGAACTCGGACCTCAAGGCTCAGCTCAGGGAGCTGAATATTATGGCAGCCAAGGAAACTGAAGTTGGTGGTGGCCAGAAAGCTATCATAATCTTTGTTCCTCTTCCTCAACTAAATTTTTCCAGAAAATCCAAGTCTGGCTAGTACCCAAATTGGAGAAAAAGTTCAGTGCGAAGCATTTTGTCTTTATCGCTCAGAAGAGAATTCTGCCTAAGCCAACTCGAAAATGTCGTACAAAAAAAAAGCAAAAGCGTCCCAGGAGCCGTATACCGACAGCTGTGCACGATGCAATCCTTGAGGGCCTGGTCTTCCCAAGAGAAATTGTGGGCAAGAGAATCCATGTCAAACTGGACAGCAGCCAGCTCATAAAGATTCATTTGAACAAAGCACAGCAGAACAATGTGGAACACAAGGTTGAAACTTTTTTTGGTGTCTATAAGAAACTCACAGGCGGAGTTTCAATTGTAAACAGAATGACCAAATAAAAAATATATTCACAGTAAAAAAAAAAAAATTTCAAGGCAAGACAATTAAGCAAGAAAAAGAAATAAAGGGTATCCAGATTGGAAAGGAAGAAGTAAAACTATCACTATTTTCAGATGACTTTATCTTGCATATAGAAATTTTTAAGGAAATGACTGATAAATTATTAGAGCTAATAAGCAACTTCAGCAAGACTGCTGGATAGATCAGTCTATAAAAATTAATAATATTTCTATGCACTAACAATTAACAATTTCAAAATAAAATTAAGAAAGCAATTTTATTTACAACAACATCAAAAAGAATAAAATACTTAAGAATAAATGTAAAGAAAAAAGGGTAACACTTGCACACTGAAAACTATGAAACAGTGTTGAAAGAAACTAAAGAAGACCTAAATAAATGGAAGGACACTACACCTCATGTTCATGGACTGGAAGATTTACTATTGTTGAGATGGCAGTACTCCCCCAAATTAATCTACAGATTCTATGCAAGCTCTATCAAAAGCTCAGTTGTTGGCCAGGTGCAGTGGTTCTCTCCTGTAATCCCAGCCCTTTAAGAGGCCAAGGCAGGTGGATCACCTGAGGTCAGGTGTTCAAGACAAGCCTGGCCAACATGGTGAAAACCTGTCTCTACTAAAAATAAAACAAAAAATTTAGCCAGGTGTGGTGGTAGGTGCCTGTAATCCCAGCTACTTGGAGGCTGAGGCAAGAGAATCACTTGAGTCTGGGAGGTGGAGGTTGCAGTGAGCCAAGATCGTACTATTGCACTCCAGCCTGGGCAACAAGAGCAAAACTCCATCTCAAAAAAAAAAAAGAAGAAGAAAATCTCAGTTGTCTTATTTGCAGAAATTGGCAAGCTGGTTCTAAAATTCATGTGGAAATTCAGGGACCCTGTATAACCAACGGAATTTTGAAAAAGGAGAAAAATGTTGGAGGACTCATGACATCTGTAAAACCTATTATAAAACTGTCATAATCAATATCTTATATGTACTAGCAGAAACATAGATCAATGGAATAGAATGTGGAATCTGGAAATAAACCTGCACGTTTATGGTTGATTGATTTGCAACAAGTATGCTAAGGCAGTTCAATAAAGAAAGCATAATATTTTCAACAAATGGTAAAGGGACAGCTGGATATCCACATACCAGCAAATGAAGTTGGTCCCCTTCTTCACTTCATACACACATAAAAAAGACTCAAAATGGATTGTTAATCTAAATGCAAAAGTTAAAACTACAAAACCCTTAGGAGAAAATATAAGAGCAAATCTTCATGACCTTGTGATAGGCAAAGCCTTCTTAGATATGATACCAAAAAGATGAGTGACAAAAGAAAAACTAGATAAATTGGCCTTTCTCAAAATTTAAAGTTTTTGTACTTCAATGAATACCATTGAGAAAGTAAAAGGACAACACACAGAATAGGGGAAAAAATAGAAAATATAACAAAAAAATTGGTAAAAGAAAAATAACTATTTTTTTAAAGGATAAAGAATTGAGATAGACATTTCTCCAGAAAAGATACACAAACGGCTGATACACACAAGAAAAGAGGCTGAACATCATTAGCCTTCAGGGACCTACAAATCTAAACACACGTAAATACTACTTCATACATGCTGCAATGGCTATGGTCGAAAGGACAGATCTAACCAGTGTTGGCAAGGCTGTGGAGAAATCATAGCACTCATACACTGCTGATAGGAATATAAAACAGTACAGCCACTTTGGAAAACAGTCTAGTAGTTAAACATAGAGTCACCACATGAACCCCAGCAAGTTCACTATCTGAAGTCTTCCCACTCCCCAAATATACAAGAAAGAAATGAAAACATATGTCCACACAGAAACTCATACATGAATATTTCTAGAAGCATTAATCATAACAAAGAGTGGAAACAACCCAAATGCTCATCAACTAATGAATGGCTAAGTAAAATGAGGCATATCTACACAATGGAATATTATTCAGCAATAAGAAGAAGCCTGTGCTGCTGACACATGCTACAATGAGTGAAATTTGAAAACATCATGCTGAGTGAAAGAAGCCAACTACAAAACACCACACAGGGTATTCTTTCATTTGTATTGAATTTCAGCATAGAAAAATTCGTAGAGACTGAAAGCAGATTAGTGGTTGCCTAGGGCTGGGGAACGATGGGATAGGGGGTGAGAACAGAGGGAGGCAGGAAAAACTGTGGTGAAATGGAAAGTGATTACTCAAAATTTTTTAATTTTTTTGAGGTGGGGTCTCACTCTGTCACCCAGGCTGGAGTTCAATGGCATGATCTTGGCTCTTTGCAACCTCTGCCTCCCAAGCTCAAGTGATCTTCCCACCTCAGCCTCTTGAGTAGCTGGGACCAGCCTTGGCCTCCCAAAGTGCTGGGATTACAGGCGTGAGCCACCATGTCTGACAGGGAGTGATTACTAATGTTATGCAAATTCTTTGGGGGGTGATGAAAATATTTTAAAATGGATTGTGATTATATTTGCACAACTCTATACATATATTAAAATTTGTCTGGCCTGGTGCAATGTCTCAGACCTGTAATCCCAGCACTTTGGGAGGCCTAGGTGGGCAGATCACCTGAGGTCAGGAGTTCAAGACTAGCCTGGCAAACATGGTGAAACCCCGTCTCTACTAAAGATATGAAAATTGCCTGGGTGTAGGGGTGAGCACCTGTAATCCCAGCTACTCGGGAGGCTGAGGCAGGAGAATTGCTTGAGCCCGGGATATGGAGGTTGCAGTGAGCCAAGATCACACCACCACACTTCAGCCTGGGTGACAGAGTGAGACTCTGTCTCAAAAAATAAATGAATAAATAATAAAAATTTACTGAATTGTTAAAAAGAAAAGCCAAAGTGAATGTATGGATGTACTATGGATTTTATACTCTTTTGGTCTTGGAGGGTCTAAATACTGAGCCTCTGGTGTGTCCATACACGGTGCTAGGCAGTGGGGATATAAAAACAAGCTTTTTCCTTACAGTACAGAGCAGTGCATAGTACATATCATCAACTCAAATGTTAGTACACCATTGAAAAGCCTAAAAACAGAGAATTTAAAAAATAACACAGAACAAATTCCACGTTTGTCTTGTGCTCTATTCTGCCTCTTTCTGTCCACTGATTTTGGAGCCACTTCAAAATCCTTCAGACTTCTAAGCCTATCTGTATGAACTGCTAGTTAACTGGGGTTTCTGGTGCTAGGATGCCACATACCAGAGGTAACTTGTAATAAACTAGACCTCTCTGACCAGGTGTCGAGGATTAGATTTAATCCCACAGGAAGTATTTTGGCTTCATGATGCTGGGTTGTTTTATATATTTTCCAGATTTCATTGGCCATAAATTTCCATTAGCATGTAGCAGGTTCCTATTCTTCTCTGCAAGCTGATGATATATTGCTAAAGCTGGTGCCAGCCTACTCCTCAACTCATCAGGCCACATTGGAGGCACAGCTGCCCACAGACACAGCACAGCACCAAGTGCCCCAACAGACTGGTGTCCACAACTGGGTTCAAACCATTAGTCTTGTCTCCACCAGCCACTGTTCCAATGTTAACCCCTAAAAACTAGATGATTACCTCTGCTAGCCTCCCCACCTTATCTCCAGGAGCCTAGGACAAGGCTTCAATAAAAACTCCTGTACATGTATCTCTCCTAAGCTTCTTGGAGAAGGGTGTCTCTGTGCAGCCCAGGCACAGAACTGCTTGTAAGATGTGTATTGCCAGTATGATGTTTGGTACAGCTAACCTCTCTTAGCCAGAGACTCACAAACTGGGACTTTCAAAAACAAAATAAATTTTTTTTCCTGCCATCTATTGCTGGTAAAAGAAAGCAGATTATAATAAAAAATAGTGCCAGGAATTTTTTTTTTAAAGATTTTTAAAAAACTATCCAGTCAGTTACAGACAGAAGTGATTTTTTTTTTTCAGATGGAGTCTCACTTTGTCACCCAGCCTGGAGTGCAGTGGCGCAATCTCAGCTCACTGCAACCTCTGACTCCCAGGTTCAAGTGATTTTCCTGCTTCAGCCTCCTGAGTAGCTGAAACTACAAGTGCATGCCACCATGCCCAGCTAATTTTTTTTTGTGTTTTTAATAGAGACAGGGTTTCACCGATTTCCTGACCTTGTGATCCACCCGCCTCGGCCTCCCAAAGTGCTGGGATTACAGGCGTGAGCCACTGCACCCTGCCTATTTTTATTTTTATTTTTTATTATTTTTTTTTCTTGTATTTTTAATAGAGACAGGGTTTCACTAATCTCTGGACCTTGTGATCCACCCGCCTCGGCCTCCCAAAGTGCTGGCTGGGATTACAGGCGTGAGCCACTGTGACCGACCGGCAGAAGTGATCTTATGTTCAGAGTTTAATTGTAGAGGAGTGGTCGGATTGCCAAATTCTTATGAAAGTTCACCTCTAGAGACTTATTTTTCAGTTCAACACTTTCCCAATGTGAAAATGTAAATACATTAAGTTACATGGTTTTTACTACTGTTGAAGTGGTGTCCTTTGTCTGGGATAATACCTGAGGTTTGATGTCTCACACCAAGGAAAACAAGAATGCTGACACACAAGGAGTGACGTTAAAAGCAGAGGTTTGAGGTTTGAGTCCGCGCTTTTCGTCGCCGCCATGTCGGGAGGCGGTGTGATTCATGGCCCTGCAGGGAACAACGATTGCCGCATCCACGTGGGTAACTTACCTCCAGACATCCGAACCAAGGACATCGAGGACGTGTTCTACAAATACGGTGCTATCCGCGACATCAACCTCAAGAATCGCCGCGGGGGGCGGGGGACTGCCCTTCGCCTTCGTTGAGTTCGAGGACCCGCGGGATGCAGAAGACGCGGTGTATGGTCGCGACGGCTACGATTACGATGGATAGCGTCTGCGGGTGGAGTTTCCTCGAAGCGGCCATGGAACAGGCCGAGGAGGCGGCGGGGGTGGAGGTGGCGGAGCTCCCCGAGGTCGCTATGGCCCCCCATTCAGGCGGTCTGAAAACAGAGTGGTTGTCTCTGGACTGCCTCCAAGTGGAAGTTGGCAGGATTTAAAGGATCACATGCGTGAAGCAGGTGATGTATGTTATGCTGATGTTTACCGAGATGGCACTGGTGTCGTGGAGTTTGTACGGAAAGAAGATATGACCTATGCAGTTTGAAAACTGGATAACACTAAGTTTGTATCCCATGAGGGAGAAATTGCCTACATCCGGGTTAAAGTTGATGGGCCCAGAAGTCCAAGTTATGGAAGATCTCAATCTCGAAGCCGTAGTCATAGCAGAAGCCATAGCAGAAGCAACAGCAGGAGTCGCAGTTACTCCCCAAGGAGAAGCAGAGGATCACCACGCTATTCTCCCCGTCATAGCAGATCTCGCTCTCGTACATAAGATGATTGGTGACACATTTTGTAGAACCCATGTTGTATACAGTTTTCCTTTATTTAGTACAATCTTTTCATTTTTTAATTCAAACTGTTTTGTTCAGAATGGGCTAAAGTGTTGAATTGCATTCTTGTAATATCCCTTTGCTCCTAACATCTACATTCCCCTCGTGTCTTTGATAAATTGTATTTTAAGTGATGTCATAGACAGGATTGTTTAAATTTAGTTAACTCCATACTCTTTAGACTGTGATATTGTGTAAATGTCTATTCTGCCCTGATTCGTGTGAACTGGGATGTTGGGGGTGTTTGTGGTTATCTTACCTGGGGAAGTTCTTATGTTTATCTTGCTTTTCATGTGTCTTTCTGTAGACATCTCTGAAAAGATGGATTAAGAATGCTTTGGATTAAGGATTGTGGAGCACATTTCAATCATTTTAGGATTGTCAAAAGGAGGATTGAGGAGGATCAGATCAATAATGGAGGTAATGGTATGACTCCAAGTGCTATTGTCACAGATGAAATTGGCAGTATTGACCTTATACTAAAAGGCAGGGGGTAAAAATGATTATATACATTTTCCTTAAAAGACTTGAATGTTTTATTCAGTTATCTTTAGCTACAATTGCTTTGCTCTTTAAACCTTGGCAATTGTGGCCAAATTGTAATAGGGACTAATGTGGGAAGAACTGGCTAATTTGTCACAGTGCTTAGTTACAACTGTTAATGTGTGACCTACTGTTGGTGTACATGTGGGTACAGGGTGTCTTTAAATCCAACAAGATAGAGTATAATATCAATACTGCTAAATCTGCATGTCCTCTGTGTGACTGAAAGAGCGTTGCTATTTCATTTTTTTAAGACAAAATGAAAGCAAAATAATAGAGTTCCAATGTATTGGTGTAGATGATCTAGTTGGGGATACTTAGGTCTCACCTTCCCCTTTAATATTCATAATTGATTCATATGTTTAAAACACTTTAATTTACAAATTAAATTGCAAATGGGAGCATTGGATTTAGTTTTAGACTTAGGTGGGTAGCAATGCCAGTAAACTTAAATTACATAACTTCTTGCAACCATGAAACCTGTAATACGCTGTACAGTAACAAGTGTTGGCATTATCAGTTGAACTGTAAATATAAGATGCTTCTTCCAATTAGTCTCTATGATGATTAAGTTCCTAAAATTTATCTGAACACCATTCAGAAACTTGCTTTGGGGAATTTGATAGTTACTGATGCGCATCTGTTAAACTGATGACTGACTTAACTCATCATTCCCCAGAAACCTTTTTTGATTAGAGTATCTAACGTTTTGCCTCCTCTTTTTTGGTTTTGCTGGCTATAAAGGTTTGGATTGGAGAGGGCTCACTGGATCTCAATCCTTGGAGCTGGATCATTGGATTCAAGTCATAATGTGAATAGGATAGGGAGGGTGAATTACCAGGATTCGTGGAGCGGGATCAGATTACCAGGAACATAGGAGTGGATTCCTGCCCCAACCAAACCGCATTTGTGTGGATTTTTTTATTCAACTTAATTGGCTATTCCAAAGATTTTTTTTTCCTATTTTTGATGATTGGAGCCCTTAAGATGCACGATGGAATTGTGTTTTGCATTTTTTGGTAAAAGGAACAAAGCGAGGACCTGGAGATAAACGCTGGAGCAATCTCCTTGGAAGGATTCAGCACGAGTAGATGGTAAACATTTAAAGGGGAAAGGTGGGGTTTGTTTAAAATAGTAAATCAGTAAGTCACTTCTAAATTTAAAGAAAACAAAATTGGAGTTGAAGAATAAGTAGGTTTCCAATTGGCTATTGCCATTTTTCTTTAAAAAAATAAACATTTAAAAAAAAAAAAGCAGAGGTTTGAATAAGAGAAAGAAACAGAAAAGCTCTCTCTCCTGCAGAGAAAGAGGGGCTCCCGAATGGGTCTTCCGGTTCTATGGTGAAATGCATGGGATTTTACAGATGAGCTTGAAGAGGCGGTGTCTGATTTACATAGGATCCAAAAGATTGATTAGACCAAGTGTTCCCTTTAAATAGCGTAGAAGAAGCTGGCCGCCCCAAGCTAATCTTTCATTATGCAGATGGGTTCTTTACCTGGCTGGTGCCATGTTGACTGCTTTTTTTTTTTTACTGTACACGTAGTGACAAAGAAGAGGGAAGATCGAGCCTCTATGTTGAACATATCTGGCTTCCAGGTAGCCTTTTCCTGTTGGAATAGTTGTCACCATTCACCCGTGCAAGCTTCCAGCTTGCTTATCTATGTCTGCAGCTCAATTTTATAGGCTGCTCTTTGTTAGAAAAGAAATGATTTGGGGGGTGCTTTTTGTTCCTCACTAACAGCCTAAATAATTTCTTTTTAGCTACTGTATCACTGTCATACGAATGAGTTAACTGGTCTTCTGCTGTGACAGCTCATGTCACAGCTCAAGGGAACTTGTTCTGAAGGAAGATACAAGGGCACTGGCCCACAAGTTTGTGGTGAGGACACTGGTGAGTGTGACCCACTGCCTCATGATGGTGCTGGTTTTGAGTAGCTGGGGTGGGATTCGAGGGTGGGTGGCCAGTCTGAGGACACAGGTTTCTTTCAATAGAGAGAGCAAACATGAGACAAAAAGGGAGAAGAGAATGCTGAAAGGAAGGAGAAGATGCACCTACCTCCAAATACACCCAGAGATGCCCAGGGCCCCTGAAACATGCCTTCTTTGTCAGAGCGTGCCATTTCCAAGCTGTCTAGCACAGCAGCCAAGGTTATGGTTGAGGGACCAAACCCTAGCTCACCACCATCCTTGTCACTCTGAGCCATCACCTCTTGAAACTACTAGAGGTTCCTTGAGCTCTGCCTGAAGTTCCTTCCCTATTCCTGACCCTTTCTCCCAACTTGTTCCTACCTCCGTATCAGAAATTCATCCCTGATTCCTCCCTCAGACTGTGACAGAGGACCCCCCATGCCCACTGCACTGGCTTCTCACTCAGGACCTCAGCTACCCTGCCTGCTGTGTGCTCCCTCAGAGACTCCTCTCTGGCAGCATTAGACCCCGAGGGCCTGGTATTCTTGTTATTCACCTTTCCCTTCCCAGTGCCCAGCATGGAAGAGACCCTAAAAAGTGATAATGAGAAAAATGGTTTGTGAACAATGGAGTTGAATATCTTACTGTATCACACTTACAAAAATGCAGTAGCAAATCAGTCTTTATTGCTTTGAGTAAATACACTACTACATTTGGGGAAATATGTATTATTTTCCAAGGGCCTTGCTATAGCTACACTTCTTTGGCATGAACAGCTGGGGTGTTGTGCGCTGGGTGTAAGAAGCATGCTAACCTTCATGATACTTGATTGGCCAAAGAAGAATGGACGTGAGTTTCAGAGTCAGTGGGAATTTATGGCTGGCCCAAATCTAAGGCATATGCAAGGAACTGGTGGAAAACAGAACAATGAAATGCGTTCGACATGTGTGAGCTGACAGGCTGGGAAAGGTGAAAGGAGATGCCCTCAGGAGCGAGCCAGCATTTGGCTCAGGATGCATGAGCACGCCTAAGACCTGCCACAACCTCAGCATGGCTGGAAAACTCGCCTTTTCCCTTGTAACTGTCATTCTCGGTGATGGGAAGATGGCAGGCAGGGTGCGGAGGGTAAGGTCAAAGACTGGGGAAGGCTGAGCCATAGATTCCAGGAAGGCAGGATTGAAAATCTCCTCACCTGACAGATGGAGGGCACGGAGCAGGGCAATTGCATTTTCTGCTCTAAAGGGCCTTGAAAATGAGACAATGCTGCTCTCCCACCATCTCCTGGAGAGTTCAAAGCCTCCACACACACAAGTTCTCAATTTGCAAGGCACTTAAGCAAGGCAAAATATATTTTCCCACCTGTAGTTCCATTGACAAATTATTTACAAAGCTAAAAAGGCTTTTTGCTGGTCCTTTGAAGAGGTTCCTTTTGTTCCCTGCCGTGTTACTAAAAAGCAAAAGCAAACTCAAACTGCAGAAATAACTCTACAGTATACCATGTGGGTCACATGATGTTTGTTAATTCAGTCATCTGGGCCCTTTCCGTGTAAAATTGTTCTTGGCTAACATGTATGGATGAATTACAGGGTCGAGATTTCACCTGGCAACACTATAAATCACACAAAACAACTGGAGACTGTGAGGCTGAATTTCTCCTATGTCTTTCCTATGAGAGAGCGCAGGAGCCACTCAACCTGGAAGCATGGGCCCTCAAGAAGGCCAGGCCACTCCAATACCTGGGCTCCCCTTGACTAAAGGGGGCATACCTGGATCTTGGACCAGTCTTTTCCACAGAAGTTCCCCTGCTCAGTCAAGTCCGGGAAAATCAAACTGATGCCTGAAAAACTAGGGCACTAATAGTAAATGATGAAGACTTTCCAAATCTCCAAGGATAACAGACTATCAGATGATGACTGATTGACTTTTTTTTTTTTTTTAAGATGGAGTCTCACTCTGTTGCCCAGGCTGGAGTGCAGTGACACAATCTTGGCTCACTGCAACCTCTGCCTCTCAGGTTCAAGTGATTTTCATGCCTCAGCTTCCCAGGTATTAGGGATTATAAGCATGTGGCACCATGCCCAGCTTATTTTTGTATTTTTATTAGAGTTGGAGTTTCACCATATTGGCCAGACTCCTCAAGTGATCCCTGCCCACCTTGGCCTCCCAAAGTACTGGGGTTAAAGGCATGAGCCACCAGCACCTGGCTGATTGACGATTTTTGTTTGTGATTTTTAAACCTTATTTAACTTGATAACTTCTTGAATATTTTAAATGACTTAAATAATAAGCAAATAAGTAAGCAGCAAATAAACTGGAAAAAAATAATTTGGCTTAGGGATTCCAATACTGTAAAATTTTAATTAAGCACAAATTAATTTACCAGAACTTTAAGTTAGCTAGCATTTTCTATATACCAGTATGCACTTTATAATCACATGTTATTGATGTCAGCTTGTCTACATCTTTATCTACAGTGTGACTTTGTCTGGATTTCTGTAGCCCTGCATTGGGATACCTTTGATTGACCGGATAAATTCACTGCTAGCATGTTTTTCTTTTGAATATTGCATTTGAAAAATTGCATATACATGCTCTGCCCCAAGAGAGGTACAATGGAGGCAGGTGATTTTAGAAGACATGCAATACTGTAATGCAATTCTGATACTGACCAACCACAGCTAGCACAGACTGCACACGTCTAACGAAACAGTTCCCAGAAAGACTCCCTCACTTTAGACACCAGCCACAAGTTCTGTGGTTCTCAGGTCATCCATACTTCTGATCAATTAGCCACAACTCCAGAAAGTTCTCCTGACCTCTTTAAGTGTGATGATTCACTAGAACAACTCACAGAACTCAGGAAAGCACTATACTTAGGATTAATTGTAATTTAATATAAAGGATACAAATTAGGACCACCTAATAAGATGAGGTCTGGGAGGATACCAAACATGAAGCTTCCATGTCCTTCTGTGAATTCAAGGTATCCTACCCTCCTGGCACATTGATGTGTTCAGGAAGGTCTACAGGGCTTCAGTGTCCAGAGTTTTTATTGTGGTTTTATTAAGTAGACATAATTGACTGATTCACTGGTTATGTGGCTGAACTCCATCTCCAGCCCCTGTCCCTTCCCTGCAGGTCAGGTTGTTATCACGTGGTACAAAACCTAACCCTGTAACTACACACTTGGTCTTCTAGCATGACCAGCCCCTACCCTGGGTCATCTCATTAGCATAAACTTAGCTGTGATCCCAGGGCCTTACCAGGAATAACAAAGACACCCTATCATCTGGGAAATTCTAAGGGTTTAGACACTCCCTCCCAGAAACCCAGGACAAATATAAAATTCTTTATTATACAAGAAGAAGAATTACCTTAGACAGCAAGATACCCAACTGTTAGGTCTTACTTCACTACTCACCAATTCAGTAGTGAAACCTGAATAAATGCTGAAATTGGCCAGATGAGTGATTACTTCTAGATATGGGTTAGTAAGCAACCAATCAAACCATCTGAAGCAAACTGAGTCATTTGTTTACATGATCCATTTATTTATTCATCTTCTCATTCAGCAAACACAGGAAAAGCTAGCAAGTGCCAGGCATAATTTAAATTGCCACCAAGTGTGACCTGTAATTCAGTTCATAAGGCTAGTGGGTAGGTTTTCCCCAGGAATAATACCTCTAAATTAAAAAAAAGAAGAAGAAAGAAAGAAGGAAAGAAGGAAAGAAAGAAAAGAAAGAAAGAGAAAGAAAGAAAGAAAAGAAGGAAGGAAGGAAGAAAGAGAGAGAGAGAGAGAAAGAAGAAAGAAAATAGATCTTCCTGAAACACTGGAAATTAGTTAAGGGCAAGGTGCAGAGCTGGGTGGAGAGGTAGCTAAAATGATCAGATGCCGCCAGTCTGAGCATAAATCAGGAAAACAATGCATGCACCTGAGTGCCTACCATAAAGTCATTCCTTGAATCTGTTAAAATGCATGCTCTGAATAAAGAGACCCCCCAAACACGCTTTGTGTGAGCAATTCACTCAGGTGCAGGTGGGATGAGGCCAAAAAGGGAGTCAGCAAAGGGCGGTGGGATAGGAGTTGGTTTTATAGGTTTGGAGTGGGCAGTGGAAAGTTACAGAAGTTACAGTTTAGGGTGGTTTTTTGCAAACTGAGAGGGGGTAGTAGGTTTGCAAGCTGGGAGGTTGCCATAAGGTGTGAAGTCATGAGGTTGACCAAGGTTGGTTACAAAGTCCAATGGCCTTATTGATTGGGGTGGGAACAAGGAGCAACAGAGATGTCTTAAAGTTAAGTAGGTGCTGCAGGGGTTGATCATTTCTTCCTCTTTTCATGGTCTCTCAGTTACTTTAGATTTTCCAGGAACTCATCTGGAGTGTCCATGCAGGTCATAGAGGTTAACATGGTGTCCATGGGGCCATCAGTCAGCCTTATATTCCTGTCTTTTTATGTTAGTAATATAAAAGAAAAATAAATGAAAAGTGGAGGGCAGTGGAATATTAGGAAGGCTGGCACAGAGGGGTGATGGGGTGGTGTTTCTTCAAGCACGATTGGGGGTGGCACGGAAACCTAAAATGGGAAAGAATTTAGACTGCTGGGAGATCTCAGGGCAAGGGGTGATATTGTGGGGTTGTTAGAAGGAGCATTTGTCTTATTGACTGATTGGTCATCGCTTGTATATGATTTTGTAGGAATTGAGAGATTAGTCAGATAACACAGGGTCCAAATAAGAGAAAGACAGGTATCAGAGGACTAAGGATTGGAAGAAGCCATTACTCCCAGTTAGAGAGTGTCGAGCCAGTCCAGCCAAATCCAGAATAACCATTTGCCTGATTAGCGAGATTTCGGGCCCTTTCTGTTCATTTATTGATGGCATTGGTTTACATAAAAACATTCTTCATTTAGGAATAGGCAAAGACCTCCTTTTTCAACAGTCAGTAAATCAAGTCCTCTGTAGTTTTGGAGGACAACTGCAGCTAGGGAATTTACTTGAGCTTGAAGAAGCAATAGTGATTGAGTTAATTCTGCAATGCTAGCAGAGAAATCACTAGAGAGGCTATGGAAGGTGATGATTGAAGTGGTAAGGGCTGCTATGTCTGTGCCGAGTGCAGTAGTAATTCCTAACCCTACAAGTAAAGGGATCAATGGAATGACCTGCTTGTGTCATGTCAGGACCACAAGGGGATCAGGGAGGCTTTCATCCCTATTGGAAACTGAATTTTGGGAGAAAGGAAAACTAGGGTACAAGTGCCTGTCCCGTTGGTAGGAAGGCAGATGTAAGAGGAACCACAGAGGAAAAAAGTCCTTGGCTTAGACAGAACTGGAAGTGTAAACTGAAAAGGTGAGAAAGTATTCTGAGCGGGTTGAGGCTTTGGACCCAAATGCCAAGGGAACCAGCAAGGGCTGTGGTGGTTAAAGTTTGCAGCGGGGTTTTACCAAACTGTGCGGAGGGAGAGCTTTTGTTTTCATCATGTATGAGGAAGTGTGTGGTATCTCTAAGTAACCACTCACTTTCATTAACAAGATTGGGTATGAGCAGAGAACGAGAGCGAGATTAAGAGTGAGTAGAAAAGAAAAGAACAGGACTTCATTGGGGTGGAAGAATTGGCAAGTTCCTTGCCACTGAGGACCAATCTAACTACTCTAAAAGAAAGTTGAGGGTGGCAGCCTGGGGATAAAACCACGAAATATTGGATGTAATTGCCTGAAGGAAAAGTGTAAACTGTCAGTGTAAACAAAAACAGGGCCTGTAAAACTCAATGAGTACAGTGAATTTCAGCACCGTTAGACAGAAAATAATAGAAACAGAGACTTTCTGAGGTGTGGTTTAAGTAGTAGAGGTGACTGCGTTAAATAGTGGTGTTAGGAAAAAGATGCCTAATGAAAGTAAAAGGTATGTTGGGTTTATATAGGCTTACTCTTCAACTTCGGGGATGTGAGTGAGTTTAAGAGAAGTTGGGGAGAGTACTTGCGACTTCCAGGAGGAGGCAGAGGAGTCAGGCCAATTGTCTGATGGACACAGCTTTATCCTGGAATGATGGACCCACTGGGGAGGGGCTTGTAGACGGACAGCAGTTTCTTACTTTGTGGACATTTCTGTATGGCTGTCACAGCACAGCAGCTGGCTTCCCCCAGAATGAGTGATTGTGGGAGCAGGGCTGGCCCAATCCAGTCAGAAGCCTCACTATCTTTATAAACCATAGCCTATTCTCAGTAACATGCTATCCACTTTGGGAGGCTGAGGTGGGCAGATCACTTGAGGTCAGAAGTTTGAGACCAGCCTGGCCAATATAGTGAAATTCCATCTCTACAAAAATATAAAAATTAGCCAGGCATGGTGGTGCATGCCTGTAGTCACAGCTACTTGGGAGGCTGAGGCAGGAGAATCGCTTGAACTCAGGAGGCAGAGGTTGCAATGAGCTGAGATCGTGCCACTGCACTCCAGCCTGGGTGACAGAGCGAGACTCAGCCTCAAAAAAAAAGAAGAAGAAGAAGAAGTAACATTCCATCACTTCTGTTGTCTTCTCCTGGTCACACAGACTGACCCTGACATGTGGGAGGGGTCATCCACAGCCCATGCCTTGGCCACCAGCAATTCGTGATCCCCTGCATGATAAACACACCCAACCCTCCTCAAATCTTCCCCTTCCTCCCCCAGGCAAATCTTATCCCCATCACAGAATCAGCTCAAAGTCCAGAATCTCACTCTCAAAATCAGATCCAAGTGTGGAAGAAGTTCCTCAGATGTAGTTCCTTAGACAGAATTCTCAATCTGAAGACCTGTGACATAAAGAGACAAGATGTCTATCTGTCCTGCACATGCCCGACATTGGTGTAACAGGCAGAGAATAACTGTACAAACTTTCTTGTTTCGAAAGAAGGAACATGGGAGCACAAGGGAGTCATGGTCCATAGCAGTCCCTCTAGGCAATGGTGGGAGTCCTGTGCTCAGGACTCAGTCCTACACTGCCCAGAAATAGCTCCGTAGCTCTTAATTCCATTTTCTGGGCTCTTGGATCCCCCTCTGAGTCATCTACTTTTTTCATGATAGGTACTATGTATGGTTTTCTCAGCTTCTTCTTAACAAGAAAGTAGGGGTCCAAAGTTCTCTCTTCTTTGTGAACTATCTGTATCAGTTCAAGCTACAGGTGTTTCTGCTGATGCAATTCTCTTAACATTGTGGGTCTCATGTGAATCTCACTGGGGTTTACTCCATTAGACAAAAGTGACACCCACAGTTCTCTTCAATGTAAGTCCTTCTCTATTTTGGATTTCTGCTGAGGAACAGCCCCCTTAAACATTGTAAAAGCTCTCTTGTGTGGTGAAGAGGATCTGGGAAACATACATTTAAAAATGTAGAGGCCCTTTTGTCTGGCTTAATGATATTCAGAGGCACCATCTTTGATCTTTCTGAGGTCTTAACAAAGGATTTTTTAGTCACACACTTGGCTTCATCTCTGAACTACGCTCTTCTGAGAGTTTCCTGTGTTTGATCTTTGCTCAGAAGCTGTTTTTTAATTTTAGCATCAGTTGCCATCTGAAGGGGCTGGGAATCTTCAAAAACAGCAAATTTTGGCTCCTTTTCTTTCAGTGTATCTCTCTCTTCTCCCATATTTTTGCTATAAGCAACAAGAAGACACCAGGCGGCACCTTCAACTCTGCCTTCAACAACGTCCTTGGCTAGATCACCTAGTTTATTAAATCGTCTCCTAACTCTTGAATTACTGCGTGCAGTAGTGTCGCTCACCTTTCTACCACTGCATAACAAAGATCCCATTTTTTCTCGCATGTAATCAAATTTTCCTCACTTTTCTTTATGCCCTGCCCCCGCCACCAGTAGCCTCAAATGCTACCGACAGCCTGTCCCAAGCAATGTAGACTTTCATGAATGCTTTCCATAAGGCCCCCCCAACTACTGCCCACTGCCTGGTTCAAAAGACACTCACGTTTTAGACATGTGTTGCAGAAGTGCCCTACTTCCACACACCAACATGAGGATTAGTATTGCTGAGTAACCTCAACACAGAGCAGCTAGAGATAACAAATGTTTCTGTTACAAGGTTTCTGAGTCAGGAATCTGGTGGGTGGTACCGGTCAGGGTCTCTGGTAAGATTGCAATCAAGCTATCAGCTGGGGCTGCAGCATCTGCGTGCTTGGCTGGGGCTGGGGACCATGTGGTTGCTGGTAGGAGGCTTCACTTCCTTGCCACGCAGCCTTCTCTATAGGGCTAAGCATGAAATGGAAGCTGATGTCCTTCAGAGAGGGTATTCCAAGGAGCAGGGGAGAGTGAGAGCAAGACAGAAACAGAGTGTGTTCTGTAACCTAAACTCAGAAGTGACATGCCATCACTGGTACAGCATGGGCGGTGACACGAAAAGACACCAGGGAAAGTGGGGGTCCTTAGGGGCCAGGTGGCAATCATGCTAATTGCGGACACCTGCTCTTACCGTCAAGCCCCGCAAAGCAGGCCTCCACCAGGTCCTCGAGTCTGCTCAGAGCTTGTCTCAGACAGATCCACTGTTAATATCAAGGGGCTGGGCAGCTTCCTCCTGTGAATGCTATACACATAATTTTAATGTAGCAATTCACCTTTTAAATATACCCGTAAGCTATTGTCTCCACTTTATTGCCAGAGGACAATGCTCTCTGTGGACTTTACATGGCGGGGAGGCCTACCTTGATAGATACCTAATTTTCTACCATTACAGCAGCACACCCCCAACTCTGCAGTCTGATTTGTGCTTCTGAATTTAATTTGGGATCAACTTATTGTTGGAGGGAGCCGTCCTGATAGTGGCACCACTGTGTGTTCTTTTCACTTTTGAGTACAAAAGTACTGGCTAGTCCTGTATCAAAGTGTTATGTGGGAACATGCACCATAAGAGTCTTCCTGGCTGGGCATGGTGGCTCATGTCTGTAATCCCAGCACTTTGGGAGGCCGAGGTGGGAGGTTCACCTGAGTTCAGGAGTTTGAGACCAGCCTGGCCGACATGGTGAAACCCCGTCTATCCTAAAAATACAAAAAAATAGCAGGTTGTGGTGGGGTATGCCTGTAGTCTCAGCAACTGGGGAGGCTGAGGCATGAGACATGAGAATCACCTGAACCTGGGAGGAAGAAGTTGCAGTTAGCCCACATCACACCAGCCTGGGTGACAGAGACTCAGTCTCAAAAAAAAAAGAAAAAAAAAAAAAAAAAAAAACTCTTCCCAAGGCATGGGTGCTGAAGAAGTTCTGTTCTTCATTCAGCTCTCCAGAGAGGAACATGAGGGTTCTTTCTGGGGTTTGTTCATGCCCGGAGACCTCATCCTGGATTCAACCGCCCCCTCCCTCTCCAGGTCAAACCCTTCAGACAAGGAGCCAGGGGCTTCTCTGCGGATCTAGGCAGGCCAGAGGTCCCAGGCCTGTATGGGGAGGAAGGTCTCTGTTAAGACAACCTGTGGGAGTCCACATTCTTTTGGGAAGCCCCTACTCACACTGCAGGGAACAAGGGAGCTGGCATAGCCCATGAAAATATTTGTTTTTGATTTTCTTGATTTTTTTAGACCATAGAAATATTACGTTTGTTGACATATATAAAGTATAAATCCTTACATGAGAGTATAATATTCTAGCCTTTTTTTCTATGTGTGTGTATGCATATATGTTTATATAATTCTGAAATATTCATTTAGCAGATATTTACTTACACTGGGGATATAATCGCAAAAGAATCAGACATTATGGAGCTTACATACTTTTATGGAGAGAAAAGCAACGAGCCTAATAAATGAAAAATTATGTAAGCTATTAGAAGGAACTAAGTGTTCTGGGGAAATTAAGCAGGGAGAGGGAGAAGGAAAGGCAGAGTGAGAGCAGACTAGTTTTGAATAGAATGATTATGAAAGGCAGCACTAAGAAGGTAACATTTGAGCAATGGCCTGAAGGCACAAACCAGGTAAATGCCCAGGGAAAAGATCATTCCAGGCAGCAGGAACTATAGGTGCAAATGTCCTGGGGCAGAAACACATCTGGTGAGTTCAAGGACCATTAACGATGGTGTGCCTGGAGCAGAGAAGGCAGAGGGGAAGGAACAGGAAGAGAGAGTCAGAGGGTGTTGGGTGGCAGGAAAGGGGAGGCGTTTGAAGAGCCTTGTATTTCACTCTGAGAGAGATGGAGCACCACTGGGAAATACAAAGCAGAGAAACAACATGATCTGACTTCAGCTTTAACAGGATCACTGTGCCTGCAGGTGACCACAGACTGCAGGAAGGCAAGGCAGAGGCAGAGACCAGTGAATTTAACCTTGTGAGCTCAGGTACAGAGGAGGTGGGAGGTCAGATTTAAGCAGGGTTGGGATTTAGCTGAATGAGACAAAGTGAAAAAGAGACAAAGGGATTGAGGCTAACGAAAGAAAGGGAAAATGATTGGCACCATGGCCCATCTGCACCGGGGAAGAGAGAAGTGAGGCTGAGGAGCAGGAGAAAAGATGGTGGGAATATGGGTTAGAAGGGATATCTAAATGGGGGAAGGTGTGCGTGGGTTATACGTTTGAAAGGGATTAAAAAGTTAATGGAATCAGAGAAAGAGAGGAGTGCATGGGAAAGATAAGCTGGGGTCACTGAAGAATGGAACACCCCAAATTAAGACTCAAAATAGCATTGCAGTTTTTGGTAATGTCATCATTGACTATGAGCTGAGGTGGGGAGGAGAACTTACATTCAGGAGGAAAGGTCAAAAACTGAAAGACCAGATTGTAGAAGGATTCCAAGCATGGATAGAGTTGGCCAGGAGCTCAAATGTACAGGAAAAGGGAGCTAATGACCTTAGGGTAGGAATTCGATGGCTGCAAAGAGATCTAATCATGAATTCTAGTGGTTCCAGCTTCAAAGATGGAGGATTTTAGGGAGCACAGAGGGAGAATGGTCTGCAAGCCTGGAAGACTCCCACCCGCTTCCAGACCTGGGGGACTCATTTGATACATACTGCTCTACAAGCCATAGGTATAATTAATGTCACAGTTTGTTTTCATAGCTGCTTCATTTCCCATTTCATGGGTGTCTCATGATGCATTTCACTGTGTCCTCTTGAAGGTCACTAGGGTTGTTTCAAATTTCCTCTTGTCATTAAAAGCAATTCTGGAATTACCACCTTTGTTAATAATTACAGTGCCCACTAAGGCCAGACAAATGAGAAACAGGAACCTGGGGCCTCCGAATTGCCCACTGCACACTGCCCACTAACCACTGGGCTGAGAAGGTATAGCCTGCTTGCAGCCCTGTGCCCTGATGGGGACACCTCACAATCCAGTTTAATGTCCCACATCCTCCTTTATTAGGGCTCACTTTCTTTAGAGCCCTGCCCAGGGGTCTCTAGAGAGACTAGAGGGGTTGTTCCTTTGTTTGGGGCATGTCGTTTTGTGCAGGGCGAAGGCTGTGTGACAACCCAGGGAATTGAAAATATAGGACATCTGCCAAGCTCCTGGTGGATGCCTGAGAGGGAGTGGAGAGGACTGACTTCAGGCCACAAACTCAGCATTTTGTGAAGACAAGGACAAATTCACATCTCAGCATCTTGAAAGAAAACCCCAGACATGGAAAGGAATCCACCTGATTGGGAGGAGCCGTGGTTGCCAGCTAGGACCCAGGTTCTAGGGCTGCTTCTGCCGCAGTCTCTCCGGAGACACTGAGCAAACTTCCCACCCTTCTCAGAGCCCAGGTCCCCATCTCTAAGTTAGAAACTAAGGTTCAGAGGATGCAGCACCATTGAGAGGGAGCCAGCCAGAGCCAGCTTTCTAGCCAGGGACCCTGATTTTCCTCAGTAAAGAGCTTGCTGGAAGTTGTTTCCTGGGGTGTGAAATGGGGGCCTTAGGTACCTCTTTCCCATCCAGGTTCACAAGCTTTTACCCAAAGCATTAAGCATTTTCAGAATCGAGAACATCGCAGTTCTGGAAGAGTAGCAGCTTCACGTGGCATATTACATGACACCCTGGCAGAGGGCTGGCACCCATCCCCAAACTCAGGAATATGCTTCAGGGAAATGTGTACATGTTCACTTCCAGTGGGGTCAGTGAAAATGAGAAATAGCCTCACGTCGGGTCAGCTCAGATTTTGCTTTCCAAGGAGCCATGGAAAGACTTCTCTGGCATAGAAAAGGCAATGGCAGCAGACCTGGCAATGGAGAGAAGGCATCCACAGAACGTGGGGGTCCTGGGCTCCTGCTCCTCTCAGCTAGCATGTGCCCTGAGCAAGAATGCAAATGTGAAAATGTCACATCTAACACTTGTGTGTGTTATCTTCCTCTTGAAGAAAGCACCTGTCCTCAGAATGAGCCCAGAACACTTCAGGGCGCCCTGATCCCCTGCCTGCCCACAGGCTTCCACCTGGGCTTCCGGAGGGGACAAGGTGTCCATCTGCCTGTTGCCTCTACTTGTTCCCATGCAGCAGCCTCCTGAATATCACAGTGACACAGCCCCGCTCTCCTCTGAACCCGCGTGCAGCACAGGGAGCCAGGAAGACCTTGATTCCTCACATGGCTCTTTTGCTCTTGGTCTGAGATACACTCATGAAGGGCAGTCACAACTCAGGCTTGCATGACACCTCCTGGCATTTTGCTGTGAAAGGGGCTGCAGCTGAATTGCTTCTTGGTAAACCATAGTGCCTGCCTTTGGATTCCAATACCGGCTCCACCACCTGTAAGGCGGCTTCGATTCCCGTCTGTAGCATGGGGGCGATAATGGCTAACACTCAGCATGGTTTCATCAGCTCATGCGCATAGAATGAACAGCACAGTTCTTGTTCATGGTGGCCTTCCCCCTACAAATCAATGTTAGTTTTCTCTCCTCTTTGAGTCTAAATGAACAGGAACCACATTCAGTTAACTCACTTTCATCATCTGTTTAGAAGTCTTCTAATTCCTTTCATGCTATTTTTAAATGGTCTTAAAAAACTATAACCGTTAGGGCAACATAAAGTTCTAAAGAGATACTTGGAAACTGTTTTAAAACTAATGTATCCCTCAGACACCTTAGTGAGGGAGACTTCGTCCTGGTAGGCTTTTGCATTGATCTTCTCAGCATTTGCCTTAGAAAGCTTTCAGAAGTAGATGTTATCATTTTTGTACAGGACACTAACAAGTGAAAAAAAAGGCAGGTGCATTATTTTCTCTGCTATCTGTGCACATTGAGTCACCAGCTGAAGATGGAGGTAAAATGGGCTGTGGAAGGCCTACCTCGCTCTCCAGGGAAGCTCCTGTTGCTCTGGCTTGTTCAGGTCCCCAGCTCAGTGGGCTTCTGTATGGTGGGGGCTCTGGCATCCTGACATTGAGTGATGAAAGAGGTGACCATCTCTCCAGAAACTTATGTAAAGAAAGGCTTTTGCTGGGGACAGAGGAGAAAGGGGGCAGTATGGCCACCCAGGGCTCAGGGGTCCGAATGGGACTTCCAACCACATTCCCACCACCCTCTTGCTCTCATGGAGATGAGTGAACCTCACCGTTTATATCACTACTTGCTGTTTCTGAGTCTTGGTTTTCTCATCTATAAAATAAAGATAATGCCATCTACCTCAGAGGGTTCTTGCAAGTTAGAGAGCATGCTCATGTAATACCAGGCATGTAACTGCGTATTATTATGGCGATGTTGCTTACAGCTACAAGAGAGGAGCCTCCAATTCAGAAGTCCAGAATGTTTCTTTGGCAGGATCGATCCAACCTAACTGCAGAAGGATTTCCATGTGACTGATATTGAGGGTCACTTTCTAGCTTTCAGCATCAGTAGGATTTCATTAGTTCCCAAGGTGGTCCCCATGAAGTGAGCTGGAGGCAGTGAAAGGGTGGAGTCACCAACATACCTGTCACCACCTTAATGAAGTCTTCATTAGAGGTAGCATGCAGTTTGTTCTCAAGTCTAAATGGATTTTTGCATGTGGATGGATATATACACTTGCCACTGTAATGAAACAATTCGCATGGAAATGCTTTGAACAGAACCACACCAACACATTCATATCCAGGGAAGACGTTGTTTTTATGTGCAGACACGCCAACCTGTGAATAACCAGACTGGTGGTGCACAATACTAGCAGATAGTTTGTGTCTTTCCACCTCTTTCTGGTTAGAGACACTTCGTTTGTGTCCCCAGCCACCCCTACGTGCTCTAAGTGGACTTAACTGATCTTTCAAAGCTTGGCCTCCAGTTCTCATAAGCTAGACTTGCTGGGTGTATTTGTCAGAATAGACGTAATCCTGCTCCAATATCAATTAACTTCCCCATGTCTCTGTGTACAGTAAATGTTTAGTTGTCATTCATATCCAGCCTGATGCAAGGCAGGGGCCCCTTCTCTGCACTCTTGGTCCTGAGGCTCTCTTGCAGTAACCAGTGCTTCCCTCACTTCCATGGGGGATGCAGCGACCTGGCCCAGCTGCACCAGGCTGGGAAATGGAGGGCTGGCATGGTATTTGGTGAGCCCCCATGTCTTAGACACTGGCATTGGCAAAACTAGACTGGGCTGCCTTTTTTCCAGAAATATCTTCTTGCTAAATGTGCATCCACGTGTACCACATTTCTAGTGGAGACGCAAGAAGGCCTGCTGCCCCATCCTCCACAGGCTGGTTATACTCACATGGTATTGCCCTGTGGTTTCCATGTGAAAGGCACACCCTGAGTGAGGTGCCAGACTCTCCTCTGGGCTGTGGTGGGCATTCTCATTTCTGTTTTTGTAGGCTTTACAGCCCACAAAAAAGACATGTGTGGCATAGTTTATTGATATACTTTCTACAGAAATGTATAAGTATATACATATAATGGACCTACAGCTTCAGAAATTAGTGTTATACTCTATTGTATTTCTTTTTAATCTCTCATTCTCATTTCTGCTTTTCTAGGCTTTACAGTGTATACAAGACATGTGTGCCATAGTTCATTGATATACTTTCTGGAGAAATACATAAATATATAAATATAATGGACCTACAGTTTCAGAAATTTTTAATGATAAAAATTATGTTCAAAATGAAATGGAGATGGCTATCTTAGAGGTCAAAGAGGTAACTTCTTGACTGACTAAAATACCATATTTGGTTCCTTTCAATATTCTGTGATTATTCTCCTTTTGTGACAGAGGTTTTCTCAAATGCATGTAGTTTTTTTCTTTTTTTTAATGAGGTCCTCAGGTCTTTTGGAAAGGCATCACACTTTGCACTAATCTCTTAGTGTTACGACCACCTTTAAATTAAAAAAAAAAAAGTTTAAATATTTATTTTCTCGTCACTGCACCATAAAATTTTCCACCATGACAAAAGCAAGCCATTTAGTCTTGCAAGGAAGGAGAAGCAAGATGGATGATCTCCAAGCTGGAGAGCTGCCTGTCTTCCTTCTTCTTCTCTTTCTTTGTTATTTGTTGGGCAGGCTGTAGGAGCAATGGGAATGAGGAGACAGAGGGCAGTGTCTATACTCTCTGGGCCCCATAGCAAGTGCCATCTCTGTCCAAAAGGTGGAGCTGTGGTCCCGTAGCCAGGGTGGAGCCCTGTGGACCCTGCCAGAGAGCCTGTTCCCAAAGGGAAGGCCAATAATCACCTGTTGCTTCTTCTGCCTAAACATTTCAGACATGGGTGCCCTGGCAGCAGCACACAACTATAAAAATCATGGCAATTTCCAATGCTGGGCCTCAAAAACTGGTGAAGATTGAGAAAATGAGAGCATTTTCTCCCCAAAAACAGTCTGACAGTATCTTTTGTTTTGACTGAAATTCAGGGTCTGAAGTTAGCAAAGTCACCTGTGCTGCAGGACACTGCCTGGCTGGTGGGGAGTTGGCCTGTTGTGATGTGTAGCCCTAACTTGACCTTGAAAGTGGGATAATAATGACCAACTCATTACCCTGCCTGCCTTGAGGCTGCTTAAGCTCTAACAAGGATAACTTTGGAAACCCGTGGAGCCCATAGACATAGGAGGGCCCACTAGCTGTCCAGGTGGCCACTTGGGTCCCTCTCCATCAGCAGTCTGCCTTTTTAGCCTGAGCAGACACTCCCAGCTCCTGGGGACGCCAACTGCCTATGATACCACCAGTAATCTCTCCTGCCTCTATTCACACATTAAATGCACTTTTTTAAAGCCTATTCAGTCTCTGGTAACTGCAACATTTGATAAGTATTTGAATGGGGACTTTAGAGACCAGTTTCCAATTTAATTTAAAACTTTTCACTTTCAATTCTAATTTTTCTAAAATTGAAATTTCTGGCAAGACTCAGGGGAGGCCAGGTAGAACTATTTAAGGGTAGAAGCCACTTAGACATGCTTTAAACCAGTGGTTTGCAACCCTGGCTATATATTAGAACCAACTCGGAAACTTTAAAGACTCCTGATGCCACAGTGAGGTACCCCTGGCCAGGGCCACGGTATGAGTTTCCAGGGCCCCTATGTCTGTAAAAATATATTGAGATATTTTATGACTGCTTTAGTATAAAGACAAATATGTTCATCTTGCATATTAAAACCTCTTCTTTGACATAAAAGTCTGTTTTCTTCATTTGATTTCAAGTGAAATGTAAACCTTTTGTGTGTTCTAGGCACCGTGCCTAGTGGGTAAGTCGGCCCTACAGAGAAGGACTTAGAGTTTATGGGGTAAACTCAGCCTTCAACATTTTCTTAAGCTCCTCCAGGCCATCCTCTTGCAAAGTCAAGGTAGATAATCATTTTCAACCATCCAGGACAGAAGGCCTACTTGGTTAGACTGGTCCTGATGATGCAAAATAACCTGGAGAGGTCTCTTTCCTTTAGTTCTAATGGACCATGTCCAGCCAAGGTCAGCCTGAAGAGACTCAGCCCTGCCTGTTCTAGACCCTCAAATTCTTGTAAAATCAAACATCCCTAACTCCCAGTCCTTACACCTTTGGGATTCTGACCTATACCTGCTGCCAATGCACCCTCCATCTCAGAGCTGGAAAACCAGAAGGACCTTGTAGACTCATCTCATTTCTAGTTGCAGAAGCAGTCTTGTCACTGGAGCATCTGGTTCAAGGTCATGAAAATGGCCAAAGCTAGAACTGAGGCCAAGCCCTGTCTCTGCATCTCATGCTAAGCAACCCCTCAAGAATGAACCTCAGGGCCCAAATGGACAAAACCAGTATGCTTTCTTGAGGGTGTAACTTGGTTGGCCCTTCTCTCTGCCCAAGAGCAGGCCCAGTGGTGAAACCATGAAAGATCAGTTGCTCTCTGGTTGACATTATCTATAGCTTGTCTGAGAAGAGGGTGAATAAGAACCAAAGAGGAAGCCTCCAGAGACACCACCAGAAGGCTGCTTTTTACACCAGGTTGATGCCAGGTTCAGAGGGAGGGGGAGATGAATGTTAGTGATGGCCACAAGAGAGCTGCAGATGTTCTAAAAGATGGGGGACAGCTGCTTTAGCTGACTCCATGCCCATGGCATCCCTTCCCTCCTCTAAACTTTCCCTCTCTCACTCCTTCCTTCTTTCTTTTCTTCTTTCCCTGCATCAACAAACACCTGTTGAGAACATATTCCTAAATGTGTGGGAGACTGCAGAAGGTGTCTAACAAGGAAGAAGGACATCAAGCCTCCAGGGCCTATGGGGAGAAAGCCCAGCACTTATGTAAATTACAGAACATCAGCAGCAGGTCAGATATAAAAGGGTACAGGACAGGGGGCACAGGGCAGGGAGCATGTCATGGCCTTGGGGCTTGCTGAAGCCAGGGTCTCATAGGTAGTGCCATTTGAGCTGATTTTTGAAAAATGCTCTTTGGTTGTCATGGAGATGAGGCTGGCAGGTAAGCATGCACAAGATGTGGAATCGAAGGGAGTTTGAGTGTTTTCGAGTGCTGTTGACTCAAGTGCTTCCCATTAGGAGTCAGAGCATTAATGAAATGCAACCACCTCAGTCATTTCTTGGTATCCTTTCTGCAAATACAGCTGAGAGCCAGAGCTGGGCATTTAGCTAAAGGATCTTTGGGTTTTTTTTGCTTCTGTGTACACTCCCTGAAAGCAATTACAGCATTGTCAAAAAGCCCTGCATTTTCACAGGTTTCTCTGAGCAATCCAATGAAAAAATAGGACGGCTACATGAAGGAAGTGAAGAAATGGCTTACAGGGAGCAGAGCTGCAAAGTTGATGGGTGATGCATGTTTTCCTTAGGAGATCCTCAGCCACCTCAAGCCTGTCTGCACAGCAGCCACAGTCCTCTCAGAATTCATCACTATCTTCTAGTTATTTTGGTATCTTCTCAAAGCTATGCCCAATGAAGTACAGCACAGATCAAGGGCTTTAAAATGGTTTTTATTTTAAATTACCATTTTAACCATGCATTAAAGAAGGGGGAAGAGAAATATACCCAAACATTAACAGGGTTTGTGCTTGAGTAATGGGCTTTTTTGCTTCTCTCTCTCATATTTTTTTAACTTTTATTTAAAAATAATCACAGACTCACAGTAATTTGGAAAAATAACACAGAAAAATCCTGTGTACACTTCTCCCAGCCTCCTCCAATGGTTACATCTTGTATGGTACAGACACACAATGGAATATGACAGTCTAATGAGAACAAGGACACTCCAACTACCCACAACAGTATGGATGAATGCGTTCAGAAACATATCATTGTACAGCATCAAAACCAGAAAGTTGACATCAGTGCAATGCTATTAGCTTGACTACAGACCTTGCTCAGATTTTATCAGTTTTCACACACACCTATTCATCTCTGTGTAACTTTATGCAAATTTATCACATAAAAAATTTGTAGCCTCAGATTTTAATAACTTTTTGTAATAAGAATGTATTTGTTTTATAATAAAGAAGAAAGCTTTACTTTTAAATTTTTATTCTGGGAATCTCTCCAAGAAAAAAGAAATCCTAAATATGCAAATTCCTAGACACAAAGTTTTTTATTGCTAATTTACTTCCAATATAAAAAAATTAAATCATGCAAGCATCTCACTAGAAGTAATTAAATATAATTAACCAGAGAACATCTGCTTAATGGACTATTGGGCAACTATTTGAAATGTTTATGAAAAAGGATGTGATAACAGAAAGATGCTTATGATGAGGTGAAGTGAAAAGCAAGCAACATAACTGTACAACGGTGTGATGATGACTACCTAAAAAGAAATCAATGCATGGGGGAAAACAGGAGGCAAACACTGATATGGTTTGGATTTGTGTCCCCACCCAAATCTCATGTCGAATTGTAATCTCCACACGTCAGGGGAGGATCCTGGTGGGAGGTGATTGGATCATGGGGGCATGTTTCCCCCATGCTGTTCTCATGATAGTGAGTGAGTTCTCATAAGATCTGGATCTGATGGTTTAGAAATGCGGCACTTCCCCCTTTGCTAGCTCTCTCTCTCTCTCTCTCTCCTGCTTTGCCATGGTAAGATGTACTTACTTCCTCTTTAGCCTTCAGCCATGATTGTAAGTTTCCTGAGGCCTCCCTAGCCATGTGGAGCTGTGAGTCAATTAAACCCCTTTCCTTTGTAAATTATCTAGTCTCAGGTAGTTCTTTATAGCAGTGTAATAATGAACTAATACACACACAAAAACTGTCCTTCTCTCTACCTTTCCTATTTTTTCCTAAATTTTATTATTGGGAAGGGATTTTCAAATTTTATGCATCCACTGGTGATCTTCTTAAGATACAGATTCTGATCCAGTAGGTTTGAGGTTTGAGGTAGGGTCTAAGATTCTGTGTTTCTCAGGAGCTCCCAGATGACATACGTGCTGCCATTACACAAGCCACACTATGTTTAAACAATGATTATTTTAAAAGTGGACCTTTGGGAATAATAAAGGGCTTCTTAGGTTGAAAATAATAGCCATAAAAAGTTCATTAAAAATCCCCTCTTTTTACAGACTTCACTTGGATTTTCCAAGTAAAGGACAATGGAAACTGGGCTTGTCAAGCCCCAGAGAGAGACTGTTCTTTTGTTCTAAGTTATCTACTGAGATGGGAAGAGTTTTCCACCCATTGTTAGATGTACTCACCTCCAATTCAAGGTGTGACTCTTGTCCACTCTGCTTTTCCTAGGAGACCTTATTTTGTTCCCATATCATCATGACGCCTAAGAACAGGTATCTACCGAGAACCACCTAGAGGATAAAACAGCACAGCCCACAGGCACTCCTCAGACAGGTAACCCTCATGCTCAACAACCACCTGCTTGTTAAGAAAGGTAATGTGAGGAATTGCAGACTCCATTTATCTCTTAGCGGCCTGAACTGTGAAGCACTTTATTTTTCTTTTAATCTTTCAGCAGGAGCTCCTTCTGTTCTAGCATTGCCAAATAGATTATAAAAAAGAAAAGTTCTGTTTTTAAAAAAGTCAGCCTTCCTTATGAGCCAATCAAGCAATATATAATAGCTTTCAGTTATTTTGTAATTTATAGCTCTCAGTGCTCTTCTAGAGATATTATTTGACTTTGATAGCATATTTCCTATTTTAAAAGTAAAGCATTTTCCATATTGAATATATGGATTTTATAAAAGGCAAAAAAATAAGAAAAATTCTATTATAACATTATTACTCATAGAGTTGTATTTTACTATAGTCTTTTTTTTTTTTTTTTTTTTTTTGCCCAAATGGAATACATGTGTGTCTCTTTTTTATGAAACTGCATCATGCAGTGTTAACAGTTTTGTTATATCTACTTGATCCTCAGAGGAGCTGGGAGGAGGCAGGGCAGGTATTACTAATTCCATGTCACTGGAATGGATTCATCCATGATAACATTCAGCTGCAGAAACTCCTCTTTCTAGGGCTTGGCCCAGTACCTTTTCCAGAACCATACACGGTGAAGGCTGATCACAGCCTAAATAGTTCTATAAATAATATATCTGCATAAAAGAAAGTGATAAAGGAGAGAGAATGTTTCCTAGATATTAGTTGCATGAAAGGCAATTTATGGAGTGGCCCCAATCTTTGAAGAGGTACATTAAACTATATTTGGTTTCTATCCAGCCTAGAAAGTGGCACTATATCAGAGATGTATTAAAACCAGACAGCTAACAGACAAATTGTGGTGTTTGCCCACAGTGAAATGCAATAGACAACTCACAATATGAACAAATGCTTTCAGAAAATAGATGAAAGAAGCTTGGCACAAAAGGATACAGACTACATGGCTACATTTACATAAGCACAGAAACGGGCAAACTGACTCTCTGGGGTCAGAGGTCAGGGGTCAGGGGAGTGGTGAACATAAGGGACTAGGGGTCAAGGTGACTCAAGGGCCCAGGCAGGACTCTGGAAGCACTGGTAACAGTTTGTCACTTGATTTGGATGAACACTGGTGTGTTTAGTTTTGGAAATCCTTTGAGCTGTACTTACCCTAAGTTTTCAAAAGCCCCTTGGTTTCTGGTAGGCTGTACCTGTCTTTGCAGCTCCCACAGAATCCATCCATTTGTTCAGTTTCTAGGATCCAGGATCACTCACCTGCCTTTTTTTTTTTTTTTTTGAGACGGAGTTTCGCTCTTGTTACCCAGGCTGGAGTGCAATGGCGCGATCTCGGCTCACCGCAGCCTCCGCCTCCCGAGTTCAAGCAATTCTCCTGCCTCAGCCTCCCGAGTAGCTGGGACTACAGGCACGCGCCACCATGTCCAGCTAATTTTTTGTATTTTTTTTTAGTAGAGACGGGGTTTCACCATGTTGACCAGGTTGGTCTCGATCTCTTGACCTCGTGATCCACCTACCTCGGCCTCCCAAAGTGCTGGGATTACAGGCTTGAGCCACCGCACCCGGCTGGCTTTTTTTTTTTTTTTTTTTTTGGGATGGAGTTTCGCTCTTGTTACCCAGGCTGGAGTGCAATGGCGCGATCTCAGCTCACCGCAACCTCTACCTCCTGGGTTCAGGCAATTCTCCTGCCTCAGCCTCCTGGGTAGCTGGGATTACAGGCATGCACCACCGTGCCCAGCTAATTTTTTGTATTTTTAGTAGAGACGGGGTTTCACCATGTTGACCAGGATGATCTCGATCTCTTGACCTTGTGATCCACCCACCTCGGCCTTCCAAAGTGCTGGTATTACAGGTGTGAGCCACCATGCCTGGCCTTTTTTTTTTTTAATTTCGGGCCTCACACATGCAAATCTAACTGGAGACCATGAAGGAGGGAGAGCTCTGGTCCATGGGTCTCCCCTCCCCACCTGGCAGGCTTTGGTCAACAGCATTCAGAATGAAAGGAAGGCGGTGGTGCTGGCTTTCAAGGCTCCTCCAAACGCAGCACATCCGGGTCCACCTGTCCTCCACTAGCTTTTGCTGGTTGGAGGTAGATAACACACCGCTACAAAAAAGACTTGTCCTGAGAGCAAGGACTGCCCCAGGATTTTGTGACCAGTTGCAACCACCTAAAAGCAGCTCTGGAAAAGAGGTCATTGAAGAGTCTCTCCAGGTGAGGGCTTTGTCTTAGATCATCTGCTGTTTTTAAACAATGAGGAAGACTAAAATAGTCCCAGTGTTTCTATTAAAATGCTCTGTTCTCACTGCTGACAGTTGGTGTAGCAGAACCAAACAAACCTGGGATTCAGTTCAGTTCTGCCCCAAAGCCAGCTGGGTGAGCAGAGGCAAGTCAGTGACATCCAAGCCTCAGTTTCCACAACCCTAGAATGGGGAAGGTAACCCTACTTTGGGCGATTCAAGGAGATAGTGTATAGTGAAAGGGACTAGTATACAGGTTGGCACATAGTGAGTGATTCATAAACTCCTCTTAGAAATAATATCCCAGTCTGGTGTGGTGGCTCACATCTGTAATCCTAGCACTTTGGGATGCCAAGGAAGGAGGATTACTTGAGCTCAGGAGTTCGAGGCCAGCCTGGGCAACATGGTGAGACCTTGTCTCTACAAATAGTAATAATAATATTTAGCTTGGCATGGTGGCATGCACCTATAGTCCCAGATACTTGGGCGGCTGAGGTGGGAGGATTGCTCAAGCCCAGCAGGTTGAGGCTGCAGTGAGCCATGATTGTGCCACTGCACTTTAGCCTGGGAGACAGAGCAAGACCCTGTCTCAAAAAACAAGGTAATATTCCCCTGGGCTTTCATTTATTCAGCAAACATGGATGTGCATCCGCTAGGCACTGGGGATGCAGGAGATGTACCAGGAGGAGGTACCGGAGGCCCTGCCTCCTGGAGCTTACACGCTGCAGGGTGGAAGGCAGCAAATAGGGAGGCAGACACATGAACAACACACTTTTCTCAAGTGTGATGAGTGGTTGTGAAGGAAATAAATAAGGTGGTGAGATGAAAAGAATAGTGGCATTCCATCCACTGACACAGTGGGGAGGTGTCTCTGAGAAGTCAGTGTGATCTGAGACCCTGGGATAGGGACGAACTAGTCCCATGAAGAATGGGGGCTGGGATGCAGAGGAGATGTAGGGGTAACCTCCAGGAATAGGAGAGGGCTTGGCATTGGTAGGACAGCAAAGAGGTCAGTGTGGCTGGAGGGTAGTGGAGAGGATGTGGGATGGTGGGGCTAGAAGATCGGGTAGGGTCCATGTGGTGGGGCAGGGCCTCTGGAGGCCATCGTGAGGCATTTGAGAGTTTGGCGCTGAGCAGGAAGAAGGCTATGCTGGCTCTCAGTTGTTGTGATGTAACGTGACTGGCATTTTAGGCCCTCGATTTGGATGCTGTATGGAGAAGAGACAGCAGAAGGCACATGGAGGGGTATGAATGAGGTGGTCGCGATTATTCGGGGGTAGGGGGGTGACTTAATCTGAGGAGGATGGTTGTTAAGTGGATAGAGGGACATGGACAGACTGGAGAGAGGTTCTGAGGTAGGAGAGACCGGAGATGAGGAAAGGAGAAAGAAAAGAGGGCTCGTGGGCCATAGAGACACGCGGGAGGATGAGAGCTGCTGCCTTAAACGGAAAGGAGGAGCAGGTTTGGGTGGTGGCAGGGGACAAAGCTGGACTCAGGCAGGAGGTAGGAATTTCAGCCGGGAGCTCAGTGGAGAGATTGGAAAAGAAATTTGGGAGTTATCAACATAGATGCCTTTGAAGCCTAGGAAATTGGGTGAGCTCCCTTAGAGGAACAAGGCCTGGTTCCAGCCACAAGGGTCTCCCACCTAAAACCTTTAAAGTCATGTCAAGGAGAGGCCAGCACAGGAGACTAAGGAATAGTGACTGATGCAGGAGAAAGACGGGATGCGTGCTGTGTCAGGAGCCGGGGGTGGGGCGAGGGGGGCGAGGGGGGCGCGGGGGTGGGCGTAGGCTTCCAAAAAGACCGAGAAGCGGGGCTCTGCATGAGTCTCCTCTGCCAGGAGTCTGAAGAGAAGGGAGCAATGTCCTGAAGTTAGAGTCTGGGATTGATGGTGAACTAGACATGGGTTTCAGTGAATGGTGGGTATGGAACCCCAACTGAGGCTGTGGAGGAATGAATCGGGTGAGGGAGGGTGCTAAAGTTGATGCTTCCAATCTTTCCTGGGGATGTGTGTGGAGTTAACCCCTCCAGGAGGCTGGTAGTTCTCCCTGCCGGTCCCCTATGTTCCCACCCATAGTCAGAGGAGCAGCTCAAGAGCACGGGACATACCCTGGGCCCTAGAGGGAGAGGATCTAAGCTGTTAAGACCACGCAGCCACCATTCACATTCAGAACATGTGCCCATGCTGGGAGTGGTTGCAGCAGAAACACTGATTCCCACAAAACTCTAAATAGCGGATGTGGGATGAGTATGGAATGCTAGCCTTTCTCTGTTTTATAGCCAAAGGAAAGTCTTCTGGAAGCCAGCACCTCTTTGGGTGGATCTGAAGGGAGGGAGGATGTGGTTTAAGCTGTTTGGGGCAAAGTTTTCCAGGTGTTGTGAAAGACATACTTATGGGTCTGGGAGTGAAAACAAGGAAGAAAGGGTAGAGCTGTAATGTGACGGGAAATGTTAGTAAATGGAGATTTTTTTCTTTTATTAGGTGGAAAGTGAAGTAAATGAACTCTGCGGTGGTGTCTTCCAACTTTCACTTCCAACTCTCCTGTGTTTGTAGACTCCATGTTCCTAAACAAGGGAAAATACAGCCACAATTTCCAAAGGACAAGTACTTATTTGTTCCTTTAATTTATCTGTACTGAGAATGTTCAATGTGCAATGTAAGAAAAATTGAAAGTGAATAAAGGAAGCTGAAGATGTTTAAAGATATAGTTGAGAAATCCAAAACCTAATGAATTCTTTTAGAAGAGGCGTTTAAGCAAAATAGAACTACGCGGGAGGTTGAGGCAGGAGGGTCACTTGAGCCCAGGAGTTCAAGGCTGCAGTGAGCTATGATCATGCTGCTGCACTCCAGCCTGGGCAATGGGGCAAAACCCTGTACCCTAAAAAAAAGATGATGATGATGAAAGAAATAAAGTAAATAGATGAGAGGCAGATAAGCTGTATTTATAGGATTCCATACATAATCCAGAACCCTGAGTAACTGTGGCCTCAGCATGATAGATATTGATTTCTCTTACACATAAAAGAAATCAAGCAGGGGATGAGGTAGCCAGCCCAGGGCTGTGTTGGTGGGTCTATGAATTTTCCAGGGACCTAACCTGTCACACTCAGCCCAGTCCCCATCCTCATAGTCCAGTACAGAGCTGGAGCTTGAGCTGCATTGGCTGAGCTCTTCAGAGAGAATGACATAAGGGCTCCACTGTTAAGGGCATCACAGGCATTGCTCATGCATCTTCTAAGCTACAGCATTCATCCATGGCCATGTGTAGCTGCAAGAGAGGCTAGGCATGTCTGTGGGTTGGGCAGCAATACAATATGGGTGTTACTATTTTGAGAGAAGCCGAGAAAGTCTGGCACAGAGGCTAATCTACAAAAATCAAAATATGCAAAACAGATGTGAAATTGGTGATAATTCACTGTACAAGTGATGTCTTATCTTACCTCCATTAGCACAAGCCACAGTCCTTGACTCAGCATTTGAGGGCCTCTGCCTTAGTGCCTCAATCTACCTCTCCAAACTTATCTCCCTGTTCACATCCCGAACAGCCCTGGACCTCTGCTAAGCTGGTGATCCCTTAGTTCTGGGTCTCTGCTTGCTTTGTACTGGCTTGAGTTTCAATTCATACACAAAGGACTGGATGAAATCACTGTGTGCATCTAAGTGGGCAAAAAAAAAGAGAGCAATCTTCAGGAGGGAATCACACCTGCACACACATGTGCCTAAGTGACTAGTGGAGTCCACTGCACACAAGATCAGAGATGGGATGGAGAGCTGGTGGACCTGGCACATAAGCTGTTACAGTACTCCCCTGGGAAGAAAGGTTCTCAGGGGCTTGCCCCATCCTGGAGAAGACGTGGCTCCCAGAGATAGCCTCACATGCCAACGGGGTAACTGATCTTGTCATTACCCCCATTTCCAAGCTCACCTCTTTATGTTTATCCAAAGTTCTTCAAAGAGAGATATTTTCTTTGACCAGGGAAGGCCTGTCTGTGTGCAAACACTTGAAAGGAACATCTGTCACTCTTGTAAGGCTCTTATAGGTTCCAAATGACCCTCACAGGGTTTCATTACCTCAAACCTCCAGATTATATTGAAAAGGAGAGGCATATACATGCATGCTTGCAGGTGAAGGGAAGAAACTAGACTTAAGTTTCTACAGATTCTCAATGATGTCTGTGCCCCTGAAAGATTAAGAAGTAGGAATTAACCTGTATTCCGGGGCTGCCTGAGCCTTGCAGCATGACAGTGATCCTAGGGAACTGAAGAGCCACACCTAGGAAAAGAGAGCTGGAGAAAAAGACCCAGTGGCCACAGGTCCCAGCAGGCTTGCTCAGTGACCCCCACCCCACAGAATGCCAGAGACCAGGCTAGATTCTGGATGTAGAGCAGGGCAGCCAGGTGGGTAGTCATACCACCCTCACCGACACACATTGTCAACCAAGAGGCAGATGCATAGGCCTCTGAATGGATGTGTGAGGGTGATTTTTGAACATTTTCATTCTGCACTTAGCTGAGCTAAGCTCTGGCC
This sequence comes from Aotus nancymaae, assembly GCF_030222135.1. Taxonomy (NCBI): domain Eukaryota; kingdom Metazoa; phylum Chordata; class Mammalia; order Primates; family Aotidae; genus Aotus; species Aotus nancymaae. Next base: position 3,294,160 of record NW_026988570.1, on the reverse strand, counting down.
TCTTAGCACTGAACTGGAGGTGGAGGAGTAAAACAAGGGCTTAGCAAAATGTTTCTTAAATGGTCATTTAAAAACTTTCCTGGTTTGTTGCCATTAAATTGGACTTTACTATTTATGTGAGATCTGGATTTTACTATGTTACTTTTGTAAGCCATTAACCATCTAAAATGTTCCAGAGTCAATTTAGATTTTGATAACAGCTAATATTACAACCCCGATTTAATATTTTGGTTACATAGAAAGTTTTATTTTTAATAAAACAGGAGATGTAGTGGGGAGGAAAGCTGAGGCCTGCATGCAATTACATTAAATACACTCTGACTTTTAATAGCACTATAGTCACGTGACTTTGACAACAGCATTGAATGCTGTATCTTCATGCCACACATGTGACCCGGGACTTTATTAAAATATAAGTCATGTTTAATTGTACAATATGAAAAGCCATTCTCATGTCAATGGGTCTGCTTCCTTCAAATTTCCGCAGTTCAATAAAGGGCCCAAGAGCTACACTGAACAGATCATGAGAATTAGAAATAGAAAAAATCCGTTTACTTATAGGACATGATTTTAGATTCCTTTATTATTCATGCAGTCTTTCACTAAACATTTTTTGAACACTTATGTGAAGAAACATCATCCCAAACTTGGAAATAAGGGGCGACTGACAGCATGTCTTTCCATTGTCACACCATGGCCTGCCAGGATTTTCAAATCTCTGGGAGAATTAATCTGTTTGACATTGCTGCTTACTGATTAGAGCCCAGACTCTGCAATGTTACCTGTAGATTTCTGTCATTAGAGAAGCTGTGGTTTCATTGCTCTGTGGAACATTAACCAATGTTCTATATAACCTAGCAATCATATTCTAACACTCCGTTCCCAAAAAATTTCTAGAAATACCCAATTCTTAAAAATGCTTTTGAACTGGCTTTACTATTATATGTTCCCTTGTTCCTAATGAAATCTATCTTTGACAGACATTTATTCTAGATTGGTGTTTTAATCTATTTGTGCTGCTGTATTAGAAGACCACAGACAATGTAGGTACTTGACAAAAAACAGAATTTTATTTCTACCCTTTCTGGGGTGCAGGAAGTCCAAGATCAAAGCATTGGCATCTGGTGTGGGCCTTCTTGCTCTGTTCTCACGTGGCTGAAGTAGATGGGCAAGAGAGAATAAATGCGAAGGGTAGAGGACGTACAGTAGAATGCAGAACAGAAGCTTCATTTGTAGCTGGAAATATAGGGAAATCTTTTTTTTTTTTTTAAAGAAAAAAGAAAGAAAAAAAATGAAGAAGAGGAAGAAAAAGGAAGAGAAAGAGAGAGAGAGAATGGGAGTATTGCTTTCTTGCCCAGGCTAGAATGCAGTTTAGTAATGGGTATTGAAAACCTCTTTTATACCAATAATTATACTTGATGTAGACAGGAAGGAATAAGGGAAGAAAATAACGAACAAGCAGCCAACCAATATTTCATTTAAACCTATGAAATGCTATGCGATTACTGAGGAGTGATTTACTTCCAATTATGTAGTCACTTTTGGAATAGGTGTGAGGTGGTAATGTATGTTTTGTGTATTTGAAGTGGAGAGTTCTGTAAATGTTTATTAAGTTTACTTGTTCCGGGTCTGAGTTCAAGTCCTGAATGTCCTTGTTAATTTTCTGTCTTGTTAATCTATAAAATCGTTAGCTCTTCTTGTTACATTGATCCTTCTGCCATTATATAATGTCCTTCTTTGCCTCTTTTGCTCTTTGTTGCTTTAAAGTCTACTTTATCAGAGGCGAGAATTGCATCTCCTCCTTTTTGTTTATTTGTTTATTTTTACTCTCTGATTGGTTGATAAATCTTCCTCCTTCTCTTTGTTATGAGTCTTTGTGTATCGTTGCATGTGAGATGGGTCTGGATGCAGCATACCCATGGGTTTTGGCTTTTTATCCAATTAGAATATATATATAGGTTTAATACTGGCATTTAATGCTAGCTGGCTGTTTTGCCCATTAGTTAGTGTAAATTTTTCATTGTGTGAATGCTCTTTGCTTTTTGATATATTTTTAGAAAGGCTGATATTGGTTGTTCCTTTATATGTATAGTGCTTCTTTCAGAAGCTCTTGTAAAGCAGGCCTGGTGGTGGTGAAGTCTCTTAAGTACTTGTTTGTTCGCAAAAGATTTAATTTTTCCTTCAATTATAAAGCTTAGTTTGGCTGGATAGGAAATTCTGGGTTGAAAGTTCTTTTCTTTAAGGATGTTAAATATTGGTCCCCACTCTTTTCTAGCTTGTAGGGTTTCTGCTGAGAGATCTGCTGTAAGTCTGATAGGTTTCCCTTTATAGGTAACCTGACCTTTCTCTCTGGCTGCCCTTAGTATTTTCTCCTTCATTTCAACCCTAGTAAATCTGGCAATTATGTGCCTTGGGGTTGGTCTTCTTGAAGAATATCTTTGTGGTGTTATCTGTATTACCTGGAGTGGAATATTACCCTGCCTTGCCAGGTTGGGAAAGTTTTCCTGAATGATATCCTGAAGAGTATTTTCCAACTTGGATTCATTCTCTTCGTCACAGTCAGGTACACCTATCAAACGTAAATTAGGTCTTTTCACATAGTCCCATATTTCCTGGAGACTTTGCTCATTCCTTTTCATCCTTTTTTCTCCATTCTTGTCTTCTCGTTTCATTTCACTGAGCTGGTCCTCGACTTCTGATATCCTTTCTTCTGCTTGATCAATTCGACTGTTTAAACTTGTGCATGCTTCGCGAAGTTCTCGTGTTGTTTTTCAGCTCCATCAATTCACTTATATTCTTCTCTAAATTGTCCATTCTCATTAACATTTCGTCAAACCTTTTTTCAAGGTTCTTAGTTTCTTTGCATTGGGTTAGAACAAGTTCTTTTAATTCGCAGAAGTTTCTTATCACCCACGTTTTGAAACCTGCTTCTGTTATTGGAACACACTCGTAATCTATTAAGCCTTGTTCCGTTACTGATGAGGAATTGCGATCCCCTGTAAAGGGAGAGGCATTCTGATTTTGAGTATTCTCTGCCTTTTTATGCTGGTTTCTTCCCTTCATTATATATTTATCCATCTGTCGTCTTTGTAATTACCGACTTTCTAACTAGGTCTCTGACATCCAACTTGTTGATTCCCAGCGCCGAAATCTGAGCAATCCACTGCGCCGGCCAAAATAGCGGTGTTAAGATTGATGGTGCTTTTCTGCCCGGGAATCTCCGGACTCTGCACCAAGAACTGGCGTGCTAAGGCATCAGCAAAACCGCCACGCCGGCCACCAGAGTCGCCCTGGCGACCCGTGGGGCTCCTCTGCTGGGAATCTCCTAGTCCGTGAGCAACAAATATTCGTCTGAAAGTGTGGCGTCCTCTTGTTCTCTGCGCTTTCACTGGGAATTATGAGCCCGAGCTGCTAGTGATCAGCCATCTTGGATCTCATATAGGGAAATCTTTATGAAAGAAAGGGAATGCTTTGGCCAGCCCGCGCAGTGAGGAGAGGCACTGGGCTATGACATCCCTGTCCTTTGGACAAATTTAATGTCATCCCTCTTCTTATCTCTTCATCTTTCCCTTTTCTTTCAATCCCAGATCTTCCTTTTCCTTGCTCATCTTTGCCCTTCCTCAGCTGCTCCAATTCTCATTCCTCTGGACCCCATTCTTCTTGCCACTTGTTCAGAAGAGAAGTATTTGGAAGAACTAGGCGGGAGCCTCTCTTCAGAGAGAGAGCTGAGCAGGAGCCCAAGCCACTCTCAGGGGCCTCCTGTGCTATGGGTGGAAAGGAGCTCATTTTAGAAAAAAAAGTTCCAAAGGATCAGAGGATAAAAAAAGAGGCCAGGGAGTCAGGCAATCTACATTTATTTAAAATGGTTTCATGGAGTTGGCCATTCTCTTTAATAGGCAATGTAAAATGATATCAATATTTATGGGCATTTATGCAGTGGGTACTAAGGCAGCCAGCACCTTCACCCAGAGGCAGCCAGGATTATAAAGACGCAGGTCTAATCCTTTAGATGATGAAAGCACATTGCTCCCTGGAGCTGAAATCACTCTTCCAGGGCCCTGGGGCCCCATTTGGCGTTCAGAAAGTGGAACAAAACACAATGATCCCTAAGAACCCTGCCAGGTTAGCGGCTCACCAAACCAAGCTGCTCCTTTTCATCCTTCCCGTCTGTTAAGGCTCATTCTCTCTGATCAAGCCACGGGCCTTAGCACAGCGCAGAGACCACAGATCATTCTCCTAAAGTTGAGCAAATGGCTTCAGGATGGGACAGGGTGGAAACAAAGTCCTCACCTCCAAGTCTAAGCTGAGCTTTTAGCCTTGGAGTGCAATAAACACTCAATGACAGGGAGAAACAAACTCCAGGGGTACCCTCTGGGTGACAGTTGGGCCAAGGTCACTTAGGAAACACCTTTTCATCCCCAGGCCTCATGGGTGTTTCAGAGACCATTGTGCTCATGCAGTTACAGGCTATCTGGCCAGTAGCCCCAAACAAATGTTCTGTGATTTCCATCTCTAGCAGTGGACTGTAAGAAATTTATGAAATGCTGCAGAAGAGTGATTGGTCCTGATGCAAAGCTTCTCACAAATGTGGTCTTTGAAAGCCCTTTCCTTGATAAAGAGATCTTTTGCAATGCTCTCCTCTTCTCTCTCCTCCTCTGGACATATAAATAAGACATCCCAGGGAGGATTCAGAAACACAACAGCAGCAAATCACACAGCAGCTCCACGCTGAGGAGCTTGCAGCCCAGCCATGGAGCCAGGCTCAGGAGCCTGCAGTGCTCAGCTGGGCACAAGGACATTGCAGCCTCCAAGTGGTGAGGATCTGTGGTCCAGGCTTTGGGAGCAGCTCATTGAAAAGGACAAACTATGACAACCAGGAGGCAACTTCCAAAGAACTGAGGTTCCTTGTTTGAGTGTCTCACATGCCATGAGGAGGACTGAAGATCACAGCTTTCCTTTCTTAAAATCCGTAACAGATAGTGTTGCTTTCCTAACGTCCCCATCCCTTACCACCTCAACGCACCCCAAGGCAGCACCTGCCTTCTTTTACCTGAGAAAGTGGATTTCTTCTTGCAGCCTATGCAGAGGCATGGAAGGGACAGCCCCCAAGCCATGCCGAATGGTGGAGGCGTTTAGGAAATACCCCAGCATCTTCACCCCAGGGCAGGAGGACTCAGAGGTGTGTGTTCTACCCTGACTTCCTGAGATCCCAGAGGGACTAAGTTCCCAGTGTCCAGGGCAGTAACCGGCTTCACCTCCTTCCTGGCAGCCTTCCCTCCTCTCTCTCCCATTCCCACCCCCATCAGGGTTTTCTCCACCTTCATGGTAACTTTGCACTTTCATTTTTGTATCTGGGTCTGCTTCTGGGGCAGCACAAAGTGAAGACATCCCTCCTTTTCCTTATTTCTCTCTTCCTTCAGCTTCTTACCATTTACTTTAGAAAGTCTTCAAGGAAATCTTCTCCCCTGGCCCCAGGCAAAGTCACATGCCCCTCCCACAGGCAGGCAGGAGCAAAAGAAGGCAGGGGATATTTACCTTTCCATTTTTTTGGTCTGCTCATTTAAACTACAGCAACAAAGTCTGGGATTATGTAAAGCCACTAATGAAGGGAGGTGAATTGTGAATGGAATTTTGACAAATAACAATAATAATAAATATCTAGTTGGGAACTATGTCTTAGTCTGTTTGGGATATTGTAACTAAATACTGTAAATTGGGTGGTTTAACAACAACAGGAATGGGTTTCTGGAGGCTGGAGTTTCAAGATCAAGGTGCCAGCAGATGGGGTGTCTGCTGAGGTCCATAGGTAGCATCTCCTCCTCTTGTCCTCACTGGTGGAAGGAAAGAACTCTGGTCACTTTGGCCTCTTATAAGGGCACTGACCCCATGAGGGCTCCACTTCCTAATACCATCACCTTGGGGGTTAGGTTTTATCATATGGATTTGGGGTGGACATAAACATTCAGACCATAGTAACCTAATAACCTACCTGGCCAGGCCTCCCGCGGCGGCAGCAGGAGACCCAGTGGTTGAGTCCAGAGTTCCTGCTCCCCTTACCTGCTCCCGCGCTGCCTCCCTGGAAGGGTCAGCCTCCTGAGTTTCTGGAATTACTGGTGCCTGCCACCATGCCTGGCTGATTTTTGTAGTTTTAGTAGAGACAGGGTTTCTCCATGTTGGCCAGGCTGGTCTTGAACTCCTGACCTCAAGTGATCCACCCACCTTGGCCTCCTAAAGTTCTGGGTTATAGGCGTGAGTCACTGTGCCTGACCGAGATCTGATGCTTTTTTTTCTGAGATGGAGTCTCTCTCTGTCACTCAGGCTGGAGTGCATTGGCACAATCTCAGCTCACTGCAATCTCTGCCTCCCAGGTTCAAGCAGTTCTCCTGCCTCAGCCTCCTGAGAAGCTGGGATTACAGGCATGCACCACATCCAGCTAATTTTTGTATTTTTAGTAGAGGTGGGGTTTCACCATGTTGGCCAGGATGCTCTCGAACTCCTGACCTCAAGTGATCCACTTTCATCGGCTTCCCAAAGTGCTGGGATTACAGGTGTGAACCACCATGCCCAGCCTCTATCTGATGCGTTTTATTTGTTAATGAGGTAGACTGTTTTTTTCTAGTAAGTACTCAGTTTGTCAGATTTTAAGCCAACTGTTTGAGAATATTAAAATTAGATCATCTTGAGAACTGCTTAGGTTTATTCAAATGTAATTTATATTAGAATCATAGAATGTTAGATGCAAACTTCTAAGGGTGAATGCTTTAGAGTTCTTTGACTCAGCTGTAAGTCCATTCATTCATTCATTCATTCATTTGAGACCAGGTCTCATTCTGTCACCCAGAGTAAAAGCTGGAGTGTAATGGCATGATCATAGCTTACTGCAGCCTTAACATTTTGGGATCAAGTGACCTTCCCACTTTAGCCTCCTTGAGTAGTGAGTAATTGGTGCATGCAACCATGCCTGACTAATTTTTTTTTTAGTTTTTTAGAGATGGAGTCTCACTGTGTTGCCTAGGCTGGTCTTGAGCATTATTCATTTTTTATAGCAGTTTTGTAAGTGAATTTAGTGCTAAGCCAATGTGAGATAGTTGATAGGGTAGTCATCTTGATATGGGGACTAGTCAGAGAGTGGTGATTGTTAAAAATCGGATACCATGGTTTAAATCAAACAGAATATGTAGAGAGACATTTTATTTAAATACAACATGGTTGACTGGTCTCATCATCTGCAGTCATTTGAACTAGAGAAACCTGTTCTAGAGTGTTTTCATTTAGATGTTTTTCCTCACCCATCTTGAGTGTTCTTTTTCTCTCTTTCTTAGGATATGGTCTACCAGATGACATTGTGATAGAAAAGAGGGGAAAAGGTAACACTTTTGTGGACTGCACGGGTGCTGATATTAAAATCTCAGGCATAAAATTTGTTCAGCACAATGCTGTAGAGGGAATCTTAAGTAAGTATCTGAATGTTTGATGTATTGTTTCTTCTAAGCTTTGAAGGAAAACTGTACTCTCTATGGAAGATAGAATTTAATGAAATGGCACTTGAGTACAGATATACCTTGCTTTGTGGCACTTCACAGATACTGAGTTTTATACAAATTGAAGGTTGTGGCAACCCTGTTTCCAGCCAGTCTGTTGGGACCGTTTTCCCAATAGCATGTGCTCACCTTGTGTCTCTGTGTCATATTTTGGTAACTCTCACAGTATTGTAAGCCTTTTTAAAAAATTATAGATGATATGCTGATCTGTGCCCAGTGATCTTGATGTTACTACTGTAATTGTTTTGGGGTGCCATGAACTACATCCATATAAGATGGTGAATTTAACTGATAATTGTGTAGGTTCTGACTGTTCCGCCAATCAGCCATTCCCCTATCTCTCTCCTTCTGTTTGGACCACTCTATTCCTTGAGACACAGCAATATTGAAATTAGACTGGCTAATAAACCTACAATGACATCTAGTGTTCACATGAAAGGAAGAGTCATCTGTCTCTCACATTAAATTAAAAAACTAGAAATGTTTAACTTAGTGAGGAAGGCACATCGAAAACTGAGATAGGCTGAAACCCAAATCTCTTGTGTCAGTTGGCCAAGTTAAGAATGTGAATGAAAAGTTCATAGAGGAAATTAAAAGCACTACTCTAGTGAACATATGAATGATAAGAAAGTGAAACAGTCTTATTGCTGATATGGAGAAAGTTTCCCTAGCCTGGATAGAAGATCAAATCAGTTACCACATTCCTTAAATTAAAGCCTATTCCAGAGCAGAACCCTAACTTCTTCAATTCTGTGAAGGCTGAGAGGAGAAGAAGCTGTAGAGGAAGAGTTTGAAGCTAGTAGAGGTTGGTTCATGAGGTTTAAGGAAAGACGCCATCTCTATAACATAAAAGCACAAGGTGAAGCAGCAAGTGCTGATGAAGAAACTAGAGTAAGTTACAGAAGATCTAGCTAAGGTAATTGATGAAGGTGGATACACTCAACAATACATTTTCAATGTAGATGAAATAACCTTCTATTGGAAGAAGATGCCATCTAGTACTTTTCATAGCTAGAGAGAAGTCAGTGCTTGGCTTCACAACTTCAAAGGACAGACTGACTCTCTTGTTAGGAGCGAATGTAACTGGTGACTTTAAGTTGAAGCCAGCGCTCATTTACCATTTGGAAAATCCTAGAGCCCTTAAGAATTATGCCAGATCTATTCTGCCTGCGCCTTAGAAATGGAACAACAAAGCCTGAATGGTAGCACATCTGTTTATAACATGGTTTACTGAATATTTTAGGCCCATTATTGAGACTTGCTACTGAAAACAAAAAGATTCCTTTAAAAATATGATTGCTTATTGACAATGTACCTGGCCATTTGAGAGCTATGATGGAGGTGTATCAGGAGATTAATGTTGTTTTCATGCCTGCTAATAACATCTATTCTGCAGCCCATGGATCAAGGAGTAATTTCAACTTTCAAACCTTACTACATAAGAAACATACTTCATAAGGCTATAGCAGCTATTGATAGTGATTCCTCTGCTGGGTCTGGGCAAAGTCAATTGAAAACTTTCTGGGAGAGATTCATCATTCTAGATGTCATTATGAACATTTATGATTCATGGGAGGAGGTCAAAATATCAACATTAACAGGAGTTCTGGAGAAGTTGATTCCGGCCCTCATGGATGATTGAGGGATTCAAGACTTGAATGGAGGAAGTAACTGCAGATGTGGTGGAAATAGCAAAAGCCTGATAATAGCAAGTAGAGCTTCAAGACGTGACTGAATCGCTACGATCTTACAAAAATTGGAACAGATGAGGAGTTGCTTCTTATGGATGAGCGAAGAAGGTGTTTTCTTGAGATGGAATCTCCTGGGGAGGATGCTGTGAACATGGTGGAATGACAGCAAAGGATTTAGAATATTATGTAAACTTGGTAAAGCAGAGACAGACTTTGATGGGATTGACTCCAATTCTGAACAACTTTCTACTGTGGGTAAAGTGCTATCAAACAAGATCACATGCTACAAAGAAGTCTTTTCATGAAAGGAAGAGTCAGTGTGGCAAACTTCATTGTTGTCTTACTTTTAAAAAATTGTCACAGCCACCTTAACCTTCAGCAAACACCATTATGATCAGTCAGCAACCATCAATATTGTGACAAGACCCTCCACCAGCAAAAAGATGATGTCTTGTTGAAGGCTTAGAGGAGCGTTAGCATGTTTTAGCAAAATAAAGTATTTTAAATTAAGATGTGCACATTTAAAAAAAATAATGCTTTTTGTACACTTAATAAATACATTAGAAACATACTGCTCATTAGTATAAATGCACATGCTCATCAGTGTAAACACAAATTATTAATTTTTTGAGACAGAGTCTTGGTCTGTTGCCCAGGTTGGAGTACAGTGGTGCAATCTTAGCTCACTGCAACCTCTGCCTCCCTGGTTCAAGTGATTCTCCTGCCTCAGCCTCTCCACTAGCTGGGAACACAGGCTCCTGCCATCATGCATGGCTAATTTTTGTATTTTTAGTAGAGACAGGGTTTTACCACATTGGCAAGGTTGGTCTCGAACTTCTTATCTTGGGTGATCTGCCCGCCTCGGCCTCCCAAAGTGCTGGGATTACAGGCGTGAGCCACCGCGCCCGGCCCAAGTCATTCTTTATTAAAGAATGTTGCTTTTAGATTGTAGAAAATAACTCAAAATAGTCATCGTTTTATATTTTATGAATTTGTAATTTGGGTAAGAAAATTTAAAGGGTAGCTTTTGAGAAATATTTAGTCCACATCTAATGTCAGCACCAGGCTATCTCTAACACTGGAAGAGGCACATTACTTCTTAAAGCAGTCAGCGTGTGTTTTTGTCACAGTCGTTCACCGTGGTAAGACTACGCTGGAAAACTGTGCTGCAGTGTGAGACGACTGGAGTCACAGTGCAGACATCAGCAGAGTTTCTGATGAAGAACTCGGATTTATATGGTGCCAAGGTAGAAACACTTGTCCTCTTAGGGAAGTAGTCTGGGTTTAAGTTGTAAATGAATACATGAAATATGGGACCGAGATATATGTGCGTACTCCTACTCTCCAGTCATCTCTACCAGGGTCTTCTCATGTAGCATTTTCTTTTTTTTTTTTTTTTTTTTTTTTTTAACTAATCAGGGGTTTAATATAAATACAACCAGCACAGAAAAACACAAAACTACAAAAACCAAAACCAGAATGCCATGTGGTGGAGGCAAAGGGCAGAATTTCTGACCCTTTGGCTCAGCTGCCCCTACCCCCAAATAAAAACCAACAAAGAGGATAAAGCAGGACAATAAAGATTCATGCTAAACTGTGGGAGAAGGAAAAGGTATGATAGGGTGGGTGTGGGACAAGGAATGGCCATGTTAGACTACAGGGTCAGTTTGGACCCTGGGCTGAGAGGAGAAAGGCAAGATCCCTCACCATAACTTAGGCCAAACCTAAGCTGCCCCCAGGTGCCCTGTCCCAGCAGGGAGGCTAAAGGGCCTGGGCCCATGTCCCTCCCCACCTTTGGGGTCAGATAGTGGCCACCCAGGCCTGCTGGGTTGGGGCCTGACACAGGCTCTGCCTGCCCATTCAGGCTGCCTCTGGAGAGAGAATGGAGTCACTGTCTAACCATGGTACCTGCCTCAGCCCCAGCAGACCACAGGAGGCTGGCCCTGGACTCACTGAGTGCCTGCAGCAGCTGTGCAGACACAGCATCCTTGGCCACCTCATGCCCATCCTGCCCATCTAGGGTCAGCACAACCCAGATTAGGCCACTGAAGGGTACTGGATGCCCAGGGATCACGACCTGGTACCAGAAGCGGTGCCAGCCAGCAGGCCTGGTGCCCAAACACTTGGTGAGGAACACAGGGCTCCCCAGCTTCATTCGTTGGCACAGCAACTGCAGGGTAGCCCGAGCCCCTTGGGACCCTAACTTGTCCCTTGCCAAGGCCAACTGGCTGCCCTCTGGCTGTGGGGACCGCAAGGAGGGACCCACAAGCTGCTGGCGGAGTCGCTGCTTCAGGTCTGGCTTGAGCCACTCCACAGCCACCGGCTCTCCACAGAGGTGTGATTGCCCTTCCACCAGGGCCTTTTTGGCCATGGCAGCAGCCCGGTGCGAGCTGAATTTGAGCAGAGCGATCTGTCCGGGCGCCGGTCCAGGGCTGGGCAGCAGCCTCGCCTCCTGGAGGCCAGGACCCAGCGGCTGCAGCGCGAGTAAGAGCGCGCGGCGGGTCAGATTCGGCGGCAGGCCGTCCACGCTCAGCTCACACTTCTCGGTGCTGCGGCACATGAGCAGCGTGCAGGACGGCCGTAGCGGGTGGTTGTGCAGCATGGCGATGGCGGCCTCAGCGCCGCGCCGCGAGCTGTAGCGGGCATAGGCGAAGCTGCGGTTCAGGCCGCTGAAGGTCATCATCAGGCGGAACTTGTAGAGGCGTCCCACGCGCTGGAACAGCGGGATAAGCTGGTGCTCGTACACGTCCCGGGGCAGCCGCCCGATGATACCTCTGATCCGGCTGGCGGCGGGCTGCCCATCCAGCCTGGGGGTGGCCCGCCATACTTACTCTGGCCGTTCACTTGCACCAGGCGGATGCCTGTCTCCCTGACCCACGCCTCCAGCGCCGCCTTGTTTTCTGGATTCACACTCTCACACCACAGCTCACAATCCCGCTTGGACTGCATGGCTCTCCAGTAAGTCCCCTTGTACCCTCTTTAAAACTTCCTGCATTTTCAAATCATAGGAAGAAAAGTAATAAATCTCACAATTGCTTTATTTAGCTTTAAGAGGGGTTTAGACCATTAAAATTATAACTTTGTAACTGTAGATTCACACAGTATTGTAAGAAATAGCAGGGAGAGGCCCTGCATGATGCCCTTCACCAGTGTCCCCTAACAGTAACATCTTGTGAAACTGTTGTGCAACATCACAACCAGAATACTGACATCAGTCTAGTCAAGTGGAAGAATATTCCCATCACCACAGGAACCCTTCATGCTGCCAAACTCACCTGCCTCTCTCCCACCAATCTCTTCCTTAACTGCAGGCACACCTTAAGAGCTGTTTTTCTTTTTTCTTTTCTTTCTTTTTTTTTTTTTGAGACGAAGTCTTGCTCTTTTGCCAGGCTGGAGTGCAGTGGCACAATCTTGGCTCACTGCAACCTCGTCTCCCAGATTCAAGCGATTCCTCTGCCTCAGCCTCCTGAGTAGCTGGGACTACAGGCGCATGCCACCGTGCCCGGCTAATTTTTTGTATTTAGTAGAGATGAGGTTTCACCATGACCAGGATGGTCTCGATTTCCTGACCTCATGATCCGCCCGCCTCGGCCTCCCAAAGTGCTGGGATTACAGGCTTGAGCCACCGCGCCCGGCGCTGTTTTTCATTTCTATTTATTTCATCATTTCAAAAGTGTAAAAATGGCATCACACAGTATGTGACTCTTTGGGACTGGCTTTTCTCACTTAGTGTGGTTCTCTGGAGCTTCACTTTTAGGTCATTGCAGGCACCAGTAGCTTGCTCCTTTTTACAGTTGAGGAATAGTCCAATGTGTGGACTGTTCCTCAGTTTGTTTAGTCACTTGTAGAAGGATATCTAGATTGTTTCCAGTTTTTGCCTATTGTCAGTAGAGCTGCTATAAATATTTGAGTATAGGTTTTTGTGTGAACACAGTTTTTATTTAAAATTTTTTTTTAAAACATTTATTTATTTATTTTTTTGAGATGGAGTCTCGCTCTGTTGCCCAGGCTGGAGTGCAGTGGTGCGATCTGGGCTCACTGCAACCTCCACCTCCCGGGTTCTTGCAATTTTCCTACCTCAGCCTCCCAAGTAGCTGGGACTACAGGCACACGCTGCCACACCTGGCTAATTTTTTTTTTTTTTTTTTTTTTTTTGTATTTTAGTAGAGACGGGGTTTCACTGTGTTGCCCAGGCTGATCTTGAACTCCTGAGTTCAGAAAATCCACCTGCCTCTGCCTCCCAATGGACTGGGATTACAGGCACGAGCCACTGCACCCAGCTGACAGTTTTAATTTTTTTAATTAATTAATTTATTTTTTCTTATAGATTACTCAATCTTGGATACGTCAGTTTTTATTTTTTAAGGAGTAAATGCCCAGGGATGCAATTGTAGATCATATAGTAGTTGCATGTTTAGTCTTTTTTAAAGAAACTGCTAAAATGTTTTCCAGGGTAGTTGTACCGTTTACATTCCCACTAGCAATGTTTGAGTGGTTCAGTTTCTCTATATCTTCAAGAGCATTTGATGTTTTGACTATTTTTTGTTTTAGCCATTCTGATAAGTGTGTAGTAATATCTCATTGTTGTTTTAATTGTCATTTCCTCAGTTGTTTGTTAATAATGTCAAGGATTTTCTCATATGCTTATTTCTCACTCTTATATCCTCTTTAGTGAAATATCAATGACTTTTGCCCCATTTTCTGATTGGATTGTTTGTTCTTTTTACTGTAGAGGTTTGAGAGTTCTCTATATATTCTCTATACTAGTCCGTTGTCAGGTATGTGGTTTGCAGATACTTTTTGCCACTCTGTGGCTTGTTTCTTCACCTTCCTCATATGGGCTTTTATGGAGCAGAGTATTTTATTTTGATGAAGTCCAGTATATTAGTTTTTCCTTTTATGAGTTGAGCTTTTGCTGATAAGATCTCTTTGCCTAGTCATAGATCCCGATTTTATCCTATTTTTTTCTAAAATTTTTATAGCTTTATATTTTACATAAGATTGTGATCCATTTTCTAGTTAATTTCGGTATAAGGTGTGAGGTTTAGGTCATAGTTCATTTCTTTTCCTATTTTGTTTCACTCATCTGTGTAGCTATCCCTCCACCAATACCTGTAGCTGTACATTAAGTCTTAAAATCAGGTACAGTGATTTGTCCTACTTTGTTTTTTCCAGAATTGTTTTGGCCACTCTAGTTCATTTGCTTTTCAATTCAAATGTTAGAATAATTTTGTCTATATCCACAAACGATCATGCTGAGATTTTGATAGGAATTTTAATAAACCCGTATGTCAATTTGAGAAGGATTAACACCTTCCAGTCTTTTAACACAACGTATTTCTCCATTTATTTAAAATCTCTGATGTCTTTTTTTTTTTTTTTTTTGAGATAGAATCTTGTTCTGTCACCCAGGCTGGAGTGCAGTGGCATGAACATGGCTCATGGCATAGCTTCAGTCTCCTGGGCTCAAGTCGTCTTCTCACCTCAGCCTCTCAAGTAGCTGGGACCACAGGTGCATGCCACTAGACCAAGCTAATTTTTTTTACTTTATTTTTTGTAGAGATGGGGTCTTGCCATGTTGCCCAGGCTGTTCTCCAACTCGAAATCCTCCTGCTTCAGACTCCCAGAGTGCTGGCATTGTAAGCATGAGGCACCGCACCCAGCCACATCTTTGTTTTCTTTCATCAGCGTTGTGTAGTCTTCAGCATACAAATGTTGTATGTGTTTTGTTAGATTTGTACCTAATTATTTCACCTTTTTGAGTGATTGTAAGTGATATATATATATTTTTTGAGATGAAGTCTTGCTCTGTTGCTCAGGCTGGAGTGCAATGGTGTGGTCTCTGCTCACTGCAACCTCTGCCTCCCGGGTTCAAGTGATTCTCCTGCTTCAGCAGGTAGCTGGGATTATAGGCATGCACCACCACGCCCAGCTAATTTTTGTATTTTTAGCAGAGACAGGATTTTACCATGTTGGCCAGGCTGGTCTTGAACTCCTGACCTTTTGGTCTGACCGCCTTGGCCTCCCAAAGTGCTGGGATTACAGGCCTGAGCCTCCACACCTGGACATAAGTGATATTTTTAATTTCAGTGTCCCTAGTATATAGAAATATAATTGATTTTTATATGTTTATCCTATATCCTATGACTGTTGAACTGTACTTACAGGAATGTTTTTGTAGCTTCCTTGGGATTTTCTATACGTAGAGAGTAATGTTACCTGCAAATAAGGGGAGGTTTTTTTTTTTCCTAATCTTTATGCCTTTTTTCCCTCTTTGCCTTATTGCACTGGCTAGAATTTCCAGCACTATGAAAGCAGACTTTCTTACCTTATTTTTGATATTAGAGAGAATATATGTAGTATTCCATCAAAAAGAATAAGGTTGGCCAGGTTTTTAGATATTCTTTATCAAGTTGAAGAATTTCCACTCTATTTCTTTCTTTCTTTTCTTTTTTTTTTTTTAAATGCCCAAAAATGTCCATTTTATTGGTTAGGGGTGCAGTACAGACACCACATGGTTGTCCGCAGGAGCTTTAGGGGTCTGAGCTGACTGAAGGGATTTCCCCTCCCCGGGGCTGGGCCCACTGACCACCCTTCTGCCCAGGGGCTGACCCTCGGGCCCCATCCCCAGAGCCCAAAGGCCGTGTTGAAGAGGTTGATGGGAGTGGAACCATCGGTGATGAGGGTTGATTTCAGGCCCAGGGACTGGAGTAGTTTGACCTGCATCTCAGGTCCAGGGCCTCTGTCATCTGCTTGAACTTCTTCACCTCCACCTCAGCCAGCTGCTGAGCCTTGCTCACCTCCAGCTCCAGCTGGGCCCGGGCATAAACCAGTTCCAGCTCTCAGACCTTCCGCATCCCCTGGAGCTCAGCCTCCGTCTCGATGGTCAAGGCCTCTGCTTTTAGCTTGGCCTGCAGCACGGACCTTTCTCCCTCAATCCGGGCTTCCTCTGCACGGGACTCGGCCTCCGCCTTGGCGTTCCCGGTGCTCTCCCCGGCCATGCTCAGAGCCTCCAGCTCTAAGAGCTCCTTGCGCGCTTTCTCAGCTTCTGACTGGTCCAGGATCTTCTGCCGCTCAAGCCGGCCGCGTGGATGTTGACTTCTTTTTTTCTGAGTTCCTTTCTCAGGAATATACTGACTTTTAATGTTTTTTTCTGGATAGATTGATATGATCACATGATTTTTCTTACTGGAAAAAAGAAAATGGTGAGTTACATTGGTTGATTTTCAAGTTTTGAGCCAGCCTTGCCTCTGTGGCATAAACCCCACTTGGTCACAGTATAGAATTCTTTTTATATATTGCTGAATTATATTTGTTAATCTTTTGGGAGGAAATTTTGCATCTATAGTCTTGAATATTGGTCTCTAGTTTTGGTTTTCTGTACTGCCGTTTTTATCTGGTTTTATTATTGGTAATAATAACTTCATAAAATGAATACTGGTGTTCCCTTCTTTTCTATTTTGTAAAAGAGATTGTGTAGAATTGCTGTTCATTCTTGAGACGTTTAATGGATTTCGCCAATGAAATCATCTGTGCCTGGAGATTTCTCTTTTGGAATTTTTAAAATCATGAATTCAATTTCTTTAATAGTTAAAAGGGTATTCAAATGATCTATTTCATATTAAGTACATTTTGGTAGTTTGTGCTTTTTGTGGTATTGGACTACTTGTAAGTTGTAGTACTTCCTTATTCTTCTGATATCTGCAGGGTCTATAGTAATGATCCCTGTTTTATGTTGGTAGTTTGTGTCTTCTCTCTTTAAAGAACCAACTCTTTGTTTCATTGTTTTGTGGTTTTTTTTTCTTATTGTAATTGTTTTGTTTTCAATTTCCTTTATTTTAGTCCTTTTTTAAAAATTTATTTTTCATTTTTATTTTTACTTTTTTATGTTCTTTTTATAATTTCATTCCTTCTGCTTGTTTGGGGTTTATTTTACTTGTTTTGGGTTTTCCACTTGAGATATTAGATTATTGATTTGAGATTTTTTTCTCATGTAAGCATTTAATGCTATACATTGCCCTCTCAACATTGCTCTAGCTGTTCTGTAAATTTTGGTATTTTTAATTTTTATTCTTTAGTCCTTGCAGAATTTAGAAGTGTGTTGTTTGGTTTTTAAATATTTGGAGTTTTACTATTATCTTTCTATTGTTGATTTCTAGTTTGATTTCATTGTGGTCAGAAAACACACTATATGATTTTAATTCTTTTACATTTCTAGAGGTTTCTTTTATGGCCCAGGATATGTTCTATTTAGATACATGTTCTGTGAGCAAATGAAAAGAATGTGTATTCTGTTGTTGGGTGGTATATCCAATAAAATGTCAACCAGATCATATTGGTTGGTGGTGGTACTGAGTTCTTTTGTATTCTTTCTGATTTTTTTCTTCTGTCAATTGTTGAGGGGTGTTGAAGTCTCTAATTATAACTAGTTTTGTTTGCTTCACATATTTTGCAGTTCTGTTATTTGATGTATGCTCAATGTAGGATTGCTATGTCTTTTTGGTGAGCCAGCATGTTTATAATTATTTTATGTCTGCCTCTGGTAATTTTATTTGCCCCAAAGTCTACTTTATCTGATATTAATGTAGCCTCAGCTGGTTTCCTTTGATTATTGTTTGCATGATATATCTTTTTTTATTGTTCTAATTTCAACTTGCCTGTATTCTTCTGTTTGAAGTGAGTTGTAGACAGCATATAGTTGAATCATGTTTTTAATCCACTTTGGCAATCTTGGTCTTTTAGTTGTATTTAGATCACTTACACTTAATTATTTATGTTAAGTCTTTAGTCTGCTATTTTATGTTTTCTGTTTGTTCTGTTTTTCACTTCTTGATTTGCTTTTTACTGCCATCCTGTGGATACCTGAACATTTTTCAGAATTTTATTTGTTTTTGAAAATATCTCTCTGTATAGCTTTTTTAGTGGTTGCTCTAGATTTTACATTATATGTACATGACATCACAGTTTACTGGTGTCATCATTCATCAGTTCAGGTGAAGTGTAGATAGCTCGCCTACCTTTATGACTCTACCATCTCTATCTTTTTTTTTTTTTTTTTGAGGTGGAGTCTCACTCTGTCACGCAGGCTGGAGTGCAGTGGTGCGATCTCAGCTCACTGCAACCTCTGCCTCCCAGGTTCAAGCAATTCTCTTCCTCAGCCTCCCAAGTAGCTGGGATTACAGGCACCCACCACCATGCCCAGTTAAGTTTTGTATTTTTAATAGAGATGAGGTTTCACCATCTTGGCCAGGCTAGTCCTGAACTCCTGACCTTGTGATCCATCCGCCTTGGCCTACCAAAGTGCTGGAATTATAGGTGTGAGCCACCGTGCTTGGCCCACCATCTCCTTTTGATAATTGTCTTAAATGTTTTATTTACCTGCATACATCTAAAACCACATTAGACAATATTATATTTGTTTCAAATGTCAAACACAATTTAGCAAACTTGAGAAGGAAAGCTTATTGTATTTACCCATATCTTTGCTTACTGTGTTTTTTTTTTCCTTTTTGATGTTCCAAGAGCCTCTCTTTTATCATTTCATTTTTATTTAGATAACTTCCTTTAGTCACTCTATGAGGTATGTCTGCTGGTGACAAATTTTCTTAGTTTCCCATCATCTTAGAATATCTTGATTTCCTCTACATTCCTGAAGACTATTTTCACTAGGTTTACAGTTTTATTCTGGATTGACAGTTTTTTTCTTTTAGCCCTTGAACAATACTGTGTCTCTTTCATCTGGCATCCATGATTTCTGATGCTGTCAATCACATTTTCTCTCCTATAGGTAAGGCATGAAATTTTCATTGATGCTTTCAATATTTTTGTTTTTAGTTTATACTAGTTTGATTATGATAATTCTGGCATGGATTTCTTTGAGTTTATTTTGTTTGGGGTTTGCTCAGCTACTTGAATCTGTAGGCTTGTTATCCAAATCCTGCCAAATTTGGGAGCTTTTAGTCATTATTTCTTCAAGTATGTCTTTAACCACATCCTCTCTCTCTTCTCTTTCAGGACTCTGATGACATGAATATTGGATCTTTTGTTATAGTCCAGCAGATCCCTGGAGCTCTGTTCTCTTTTCTTTTTCAGTATGTTTTCTCTGCTATTGGGTAAATTTTATTGTTCTATCTTCCAGTTAGTTCCCTGATTATTTCCTCTGTTATTTTCATTCTGCTGTTGAGCCCATCCACTGAGCTTTCTATTTTAGTTATTGTATTTTTCAGTTCTAATATTTCTACTTGGCTTTTTATATCATCTACTTCTTTGGTGAGGCTTTCATTTTTCATTTAAGTGCATTCATAATTGCTTATTGAAGCATTTTTACCATGGCTGCTTTAAAATCACTGTCCATTAATTCTATCATCTCTGACATCTTGGTTTTGGCATCTGTTGATTATCTTATTTATTTTGACATCTTCCTGATTCTTGGTATGACAAGGGATTTTCAAATGAAAGTTAGATATTTTTGTATTACAAGAATCTGAATCTTCTGTTTTAATTTGGCTTCTCTGATACTTCTACAAGAAGGGACAGGGTTGGTGGTAGATGGGCATCATCTTGTTAACTGGTGGAGGTAGAAGTGATGGTTGTCACTTGGCTTCCATTGATACCCAAGTTAGGTGGGGGAGCTCCTTGTTACTGCTACGTAGGGGTGGGAGGCCTAGCTTCCTATATGGTCTCCACTGACACTGTGATGTACAGGAGTGGTCTTGTTACCACTGGGCAATGGTGAAAGTGTAGAATCTCCACTAGGCCTGCTCTGACACTGCCCCAGTAGGGAGGGAGTGGTTGTCTTGATACTGCCAGGTGGGGGTACAAACCCAGGCTCCTCATATAGTCTTCACTGACACTGCTGCAGGGAGGGCCTTGCAACTGGTGAGTGGGGATAAAATTCCTGGCTCCTTGCTTGGTCTTCTCTGGTAATGCCCCAGTCGAGGTGCTGAGGTACCTGGTTACATCCTTGAGGGGGCGGAAGTCTAGGTTCTTCTCTTGACCTTTGCTGGCATGGTTGAGATTGGGGCTGCTGTTTTATTCTGTGGTGTTTCCCTGGAATAGAGCTATTATTGTCTAAAAGTTTTCTGTCTTTCTAGGTTGCCTAGTCCTTTTGTAAAAGCAGCTTTTTTTGGTGTGGATCTGTTGCTGAACTGGACTGCTGGCTTCTTCAGTTCCAAGTCTAGGGATTATGAAGCAAAAAGAAAGGAACGTACCATTGTGTTGGTGTTTTTTGGGTCCTGAGGTCCCTAGCTGGTCTGACATCTCTCCACTTTTCAGTCTTATGCTTGTTTTATATATAATGCCCTTGGTTTTTGGTCATACCTAATAGACAAAACAGGGACATCTACTCTATCATCCCAGAAGTGGCAGGCTCTTAGTTACTTTTTAGTTGTCAAATTTTTGTTCATTTTCATAATATATTTTGAATATGGCTTTCTTTTTTTGAGACTGAGTCTCATTTTGTTGCCCAGGCTGGAGTGCAGTGGTGCGATCTCAGCTCGCTGCAGCCTCTGCCTCCTGGGTTCAAGCAATTCTCCTGCCTCAGCCTCCCGAGTAGTGAGGACTACAGGCGCATGCCATCATGCCTGGCCAATTTTTGTATTTTTCGTTGAGATGGGGTTTCACTATGTTGGCCAGGCTGGTCTCGAACTCCTAACCTAAAATGGTCCTCCTGCCACGGCCTCTCAAAGTGCTGGGATTACAGGCATGAGCCACCGTGCCTGGCCGAATATGACTTTTATTTGCTACCTGACTGCTGGTTTAAATTGTTCACCTTTGCAAATTTTATGTTTCCTGCTAGTTTGATATTTAAACTATCTTGCTATAGATATTTTTTAATGTAATCACCCCTAAATCTTTTTGCACACAACTGCAACTCAAAATCTCTTAGAAGAGGGCCCAATTAGCACATTTTGAAAAATGTCGTGGCAGGGGCGGGGAGGAGGGGGAGAGATAACACCTGGAGAAATGCCTGATGTAGGCAACGGTGGGGGTGGGATGGAGATAGCAAACCACCATGGCATTTATGTACCTATGCAACAATCCTGCAGGATGCAGGATGTGCACATGTACCCCAGAGCCCAAATACAATTAAAAAAAAGATTTTTTGCTTACAATAAAATTTGTAAAAATTAACTCCATGACAAGCATAGACCATGAACAGTCCCACATATACGTTACACTTAATTTTTCTCATTTCATTAAAAAACAAAACCAAAAACAAACAAAAAAAAAACCTCTACAGAAGAGTTAGATTGGTGTGTACATATGGTTCAGGCATATGTACAGGGTTAAGTAATAATAAATGTTTTCTCATGGAATACTAGTACTGGAAAAGTAACTGAACATACATGCAGTAGATGTGTCATCAGTGGTTATAGCAGCTCTTCTTCATTGATGCTGTTGTGTGTTAAATTATTCCCAAATGGTTGCTGAAATAACTCTAGAGGTTTGAGTGAATCACTTTTGTTTTCCAAAGTTCCTTGCATAAGCATTTGGAAATAAATTCTTACTACTGTTACGTTTTTTGATGCCATGAGGTGTAAGAGAATAGGGTCATGTTTGATCTTTCTGGTTACGCTGTTTAAATGACACGTGAACTGGCTGTTAACGTGTGTGGTAGGGGAGGCCATTGTTTAACTCACAGAAGTGATTTTTAAGTTGGGTTGGGGTATTTAAAAACTGGCACATTTTGGAAAATGTAGGGTCTTGTTTCTATCCACAAATTACAATATTTTACTAAATTTAAGTACTTTTCTCCAACTAATTGAGTATCTGAGAGATGGTCATTTTGAGTAAGCGCATCTTTCAAGAGAATTCTTAAACGATTTTTTTTTTTGGCAAAATCAGAAAACATCTAGAATAAAAGAGAGTAGAACAAGAATCAGGTGTTGACACTCTTAGCCTGTGTGTGTGTGTGTGTGTGGTTTTGAAAGTGATAAATTGTTAACAACTTGCTAGAGATGGAACAAATGGAAATGTTGATTAAAAATGCCTGGTAATTGGGAGGCCGAGGCGGGTGGATCACGAGGTCAAGAGATCGAGACCATCCTGGTCAACATGGTAAAACCCCGTCTCTACTAAAAATACAAAAAATTAGCTAGGCATAGTGGCGCGTGCCTGTAATCCCAGCTACTCAGGAGGCTGAGGCAGGAGAATTGCCTGAACCTGGGAGGCGGAGGTTGCAGTGAGCCGAGATCGCGCCATTGCACTCCAGCCTGGGTAACAAGAGCGAAACTCCATCTCAAAAAAAAAAAAAAAAAGCCTGATAAAACTTATTTGTAAAATACTTTATCTTTTTGCTGTACGTTTGTACTGTGTTGAAGGCTAAGAAGTAATTGTAATAAACTTTTTTAGTCTTGCCTTTTATAAACTGATTGGCATTATCTCAAACTGTAACTCACAGGGTGCTGGTATAGAAACCTACCCTGGGAGTCAGTGCACCCTAAGTGACAATGGGATCCATCACTGCAAGGAAGGGATCCTCATTAAGGTGAGCATCAGCCAAAACACCCGCTTTTCAAAGGATAGAATGGATTCACCTACAAATTATGCTTTATTAAATTGTTGGGTTCTATTTTCTGGTTTTGAAAAGTATAAACAGTATATACATTTCAATAATATATCAGTGATTGGAATCTCTTGTGAGAATGCTTTGTTACCTATAGATCTGCAGAAATGACAGAGGAAAGCTCTGTCACTAAGGACTCAGACTGCTACAACATGGGACTAAGCATAGCTTTATTTTTAGAGTAGTGTGAATAAAGATTTTTAAAGCAGGAAATGTTGAATAGGACAGTTTCTTAAAACATTTATTTTCAATGTCACAGGACTTCTTAGATGAACATTATGACATTCCCAAAATATCCATGGTGAATAATATAATACATAATAATGAAGTTTATGGTGTTGTCTTGGTGAAACCTACAATCTTCTCTGACCTGCAAGAAAATGCTGAAGGTGGAACAGAAGGTATGCTATATTTAGTAATTTTTATTTCTTTCTTTATTTCTTTTTTTTACTCCTTTACCACTGCACTGACAGTAATTTTTAATATAAAAATATAGTTTACTTTATTTCAGCATTAAATGCTGATTAAGTCTCTGAGTCTTCCTCTCACTTGATCTTAGCCAAAAGGCCGAGAAGCGATTCCGAGTTTTCCTCTCTTCCTTAAAAGAGATTATTGGGATTTGCTTGGGAGTGGAAAGAGAGAGAAGCTTAATAAAGCCATAACATTATAGAATGTGAAAGAAACTTTCAAGGTCAACTAGTTCAATTGTCATTCAAAATCTTGATGTTGTATCTTCTGTGCAGTTTCCTTCTTATCATGCTTAGCTTTCAATGAGGGTGGATGTGTGATAGGAACTGTGGGTGTGTGATAGCAACCATGGGTGCGTGATGCTATGGTGGGTGTGTGACAGCAACAGTGGGTGTGTGATAGCAATAATGGCTCCTGCTGGCATTTGTTAAGGCTGGATGCAATGAAATGAATGTGCCAGGTTGAAAACTGCGTTTCCTGGAGGGAATGGTGGAGTTTACCTCTGTTTTTATTGGTAGAAGTAAATGTCTTCCTGTCACCTGCCTTTCTTGGCAGCAAAGGGGAGCTAACTCAGTGGAAATGTGTGAACGTCAAGCAATGAGGTGGATCACTATTAAGTCTCAGTCATAGAGGAGGATTAAGCATTGACGCAGGTGAGGAAAGTTTAAAGCAGTTTATTTATTTAATTGGCTTTTTCAGGTTGAAAGAGGAGTTTAAAAGTTAGTCCTTGTCATCCTTCAGGATTCGCTCCAGTTATATCTCTGCAAGTTCTCTATTTCTTCACAGTTCTCACAAAAGTGAAATCAAGGTGTCAGCTGGGCAGGTCTCATCTGAAAGCTCTGGGGGCAGAATCTGCTTCCAAATGCATTCATGTCATTCACTGGCAGAATTCATTCATTTAGCTCCTGGGTCTGAGGTCTCCTTTCTTGCTGGCTGCTGGCTGCTGGCTGCTGGCTGGGGCTGGCACTCAGCTCCTAGAGGCTGCTCTCAGGTTCTTGCCTCATAGTGCCCCCATCTCAGCAAGAGAGAACCTCCCTCAAGGCAAATCTCTCATGCTTTGAATTTCTCTGACTTCCTCTTTTGCAACCAGCTGGAGAAAACTAATTAGGAACCTTAATTACATTGTAAAATTACAGTGCAAAATTCTTTTGCCATTTAATAGCCAATAAAGTTAATACCAGCGGGTGGTGATGATGGGGCCTATCTAGAATTGGCTGCTAGATTGGGACTTCATTTAGAAAAGTTGCCCTGTCTTATCAGTCTGTGCATCCTAGCTCCTAACACAGTGCTTAGCAGATAGTAAATATCCAGGAAATGTCTGTTGAGTAAAAGTGATTCTGGGACAAAAAGGGTAAACAAAGAGTTCAAAATTGATGATCCTGCTTGAGGGTCAGGGAACCTTGACACAGAAAGCAAGGCAGCTGTTCATTGAGATTCTTATGGCAAAGAATTTGTAAAATCCAGTTAGAGGACAGCAGAAATCCTTTGCCAAAAAAACTTGAAAGCTCTAACAGACTGTGTAGAAATACATGTTTTAGTTGGGTTAGCTTATATATTTAACATTGTTATTATTTGTTTGTTTCTCCAGAAGATAAAGCGCTTAAAATTCAGACAAGTGGAGAGCCAGATGTGGCTGAAAGAGTGGATCTAGAAGAGCTGATTCAGTGTGCAACTGGTAAAATGGAGCTTTATGCAAGAACTGACCCCTCTGAGCAAGTTGAGGGAAATTGTGAAATTGTAAATGAACTAATTTCTGCCTCCACACAAAAAGGCCAGATGAAGAAGAAAAGGTTGAGTGAACTGGGGATCACACAAGCTGATGACAACTTAATGTCACAGGAGATGTTTGTTGGGATTGTGGGGAACCAGTACAAGTGGAATGGGAAAGGTAGTTTTGGAATATTTCTTTTCTGACCACCATATTGTAAGTAAATAGCAAAATACTCGATTTTGCACATGCTGCCCTAAGAATCACTGCTGCAATTGTGATTTGCTTTATGTCTGTATTTTATATTTGATTATTTGGGCTTGAGTGAAAGGTAGATTTATTTCCATTTGCAGGTGTTGCACATAACACTCCCTCTTTATAAGAAAGATCATAAACACATATAAAATAGAAAATATTTGGAGATTTCTTACCTGAAAGTCTTGTGTTCTTAAACACATAGTTCTCTCATGTTAAGGGTAATTACCCTTCTTAGTGTAATTACCCTTTAGCATTTCAAAGAAGCGGAAGAAAGGAAGGGAATGCAAGACTGGTGCATAAACATGCAATAGGTATCATGTGCACAGCCTTCTTAGAGCTGTCTTTTCATCCCAGTTATAGTGTTTGATTTCCATGCTGTATTTGTCTTAAAATAAAAGCTTTTATGATTGGGAAGTTATCTGCCTAATCATACTTATTATTGAGACTCAATGGGATGCCTTTTTCTGTTGAGCTATGCAGTCATCAAAACAGCGATAGTCAGGTGGTTTGAACCAGAAATGAAAGGTGTTATTCAGAGCTGATTTGTACATACAGCATTTTCACTATTGCTGATTGTGAATGATTAAAAGAAGGTATCTTTCAGGCTGGGCGGTGGCTTACACTTGTAACCCAAGCACTTTGGGAGGGTGAGGCAGGAGGATCACTTGAGCCCAGGAATTCGAGACCAGCCTGGGCAATATATCGAAACCCCATCTCTACTAAAAATAAATTTAAAAAAAATTTACCAGGTGTGGTGGTGCATGCATGTAGTTCCAGCTACTCAGGAGGTTGAGGCTGCAGTGAGCTGTGATTGCACCACCACATTCCAGCCTGGGTGACAGAGCAAGACCCTGTCTCAAAAAAAGTATTTTTCTCTTACTGTTACAGTATTCTGATTATATTTGTGACACATGAGATGTTTGAAATCAAGAGATTCATAATCAATAGCTTAAAAACAAACCTGTATCAGATGTGTGTTCTTGGTATCATGTTGTAAAACACAGCTTCTAAAAATATTTATATTTTAAAAACTGTATGTGACATTAGTATGCCTAATGATTAAAATTATAATGATGAAATAACACAAGTGATTCTTGTTATATCTTTTCAAACCCACTATGGACCATAGTGTTGGTGTAGCACATGTGATCCATTGAAGAACACACAGTATGTTGGTATCTGTTTTCATGCTAGAAAGAGTATTATATTTTCCCCATTAAGTGTGGTTATGTTTGTTTCTTAAATTTGAGTAAAAAATAATTCTTATTTTTTTGATGCTACTAAATGTAGGCTTTGTGTTAGACTTATTGTTTCATCATTGAAAGGTATTTTTACTTTTTAAAAATCTTGTTGCAAAGAGGTTTAAAAAGTAATGTTCATTTCTGCATTGGTTTCAGCCAAATGTTGATATTAAAATCTTGTATTCTTTTTAAAAATTTTTGCCTTTAGATGTGACACCTTAAGATAAAAGCCATTTATTCAACTTAAACAAAAAAATCCTTTTTTTTTTTTTTTTGAGATGGAGCCTTGCCCTGTCACCCAGGGTGGAGTGCAGTGGCGCTATCTTGGCTCGTTGCAACCTCCATCTCCTCAGTTCAAGCAATTCTCCTGCCTCAGCCTCCTCAGTAGCTGGGATTACAGGTGCCTGCCACCATGCTCAGCTAATTTTATTTTATTATTATTATTTTTTTAGATGGAGTTTCACTCTTGTTGCCCAGGCTGGAGTGCAATGGCGCAGTTTTGGCTCACTGCAACCTCCACCTTCTGGGTTCAAGTGATTCTCCTGCCTCAGCCTCCTGAGTAGCTGGGATTACAGGTGCCTGCCACCATGCCTGGCTAATTTTTGTACTTTTAGTAGAGATGAGGTTTCACCATATTGGCCAGGCTGGTCTTGAACTCCTGACCTCAGCCTCCCAAAATGCTGGAATTACAGTTGTGAACCACTGTACCTGGCCTATTTTGTTTTTGAGATGGAGTCTTGCTCTGTTGCCCAGGCTGGAGTGCAGTGGCATGATCTCAGCTCATTGCAACCTCTGCCTCCTGGGTTCAAGCGATTCTCATGCCTCAGCCTCCCAAGTAGCTGGGATTACAGGCACCCATCACCATGCTAGGTTAATTTTTGTACTTTTAGTAGAGACAGGGTTTCACCATGTGGTCAGGCTGCTCTTGAATTCCTGACCTCAGGTGATCCACCTGTCTTGGCCTCCCAAAGTGTTGGGATTACAGGTGTGAGCCATTGAACCAGCCTTTTTTGTTGTTGTTGTATTTTTTAGTGGAGATGGGGTTTCATCATGTTGGCCAGATTGGTCTTGAACTCCTGACCTCAAGTGATCCACCCACCTCAGCCTCCCAAATCACATTGGTTTTTCAATTGAATTTCTACTTTATCTTGGTTTAGATTTTATAGATAGATCAGTAATGTTAATACCTTCCTTGTTCCTTTTTATAACATGAAGTTTTTCAGATTTCATTTCTATTTTAGTTTAAATCTAAGCTTATACTAATTTTTATTCACAATTCATTATAATAAGTAAGCCTACTTTGTTCTTCTTTAAGTTATATGCAGTATATTTTGCCTTAATCATGGAGCGTTAAACATTTCAAATGATATAGTATAGGGAATCTACCTAGTGCCCTGGAGGGGTATGGATTTGTTATTTGAGATGAAAATACTGATGTGGAAAAAGGATAGTCTTCTGTGTTGATTAACTGTGTATCCTGTCTTTATGGTCCACCCTTATTGTGAACTTGAATTTATGGCAGGTGGCAAAATTCTATACCTTGATTTGAATATTTTATTTTAGCTTCTTTAGAAGTATCTCCCTTCCTCAGTTTCTTAAAAACTGCCCAGAGATCATTTGGTCTCAAGTGCATATACTCCACTTTTCTGGAATTAATAGAAGGATGGTGAAATAACCATTTACTGGATTTTGCTTTTCAGAGTCAGATTGAAGAAAGTTATATATAAAACACTGATGAGCTCATAAGAACTGTATCACTCATGTTTCTTTGTAATTCAGTTTGCTGTTGTTTGTTATTCTTATTCCTTTCTAGGAAATACATTCCACAGGCTTCTGTGGAAATTAAGTTGAAATAAATTTTGATAATTGGACTTTAATGCAAATTTTATGCATAGCATTTAATTTTAGAAGATTTTGTTTTTTTTGTTTTTTTGTTTTTTTTATTGCATTTTAGGTTTTGGGGTACATGTGAATAACATGCAAGGTTGTTGCACAGGTGCACACCTGGCAGTATGATTTGCTGCCTCCCTCCCCTTCACCTATATCTGGCATTTCTCCCCATGCTATCCCTCCCCAACTCCCCACCCCCCCACTATCCCCCCTCCCCCCCCACAGACCCCCGTGTATAGTGCTCCCCTCCCTGTGTCCATGTGTTCTCCTTGTGCAACACCCGCCTATGAGTGAGAACATGTGGTGTTTGATTTTGTGTTCTTGTGTCAGTTTGCTGAGAATGATGGTTTCCAGGTTCATCCATGTCCCTACGAAGGATGTGAACTCCTCCTTTTTAATGGCTGCATAATATTCCATGGTGTATATGTGCCACATTTTTCCTGTCCAGTCTATCATCGATGGGCATTTGGGCTGGTTCCAGGTCTTTGCTATTGTAAACTGTGCTGCAATGAACATTCGTGTGCATGTGTCCTTATAGTAGAACGATTTATAATCCTTTGGATATATGCCCAGTAATGGGATTGCTGGGTCATATGGAATTTCTATTTCTAGGTCCTTGAGGAATCGCCACACTGTTTTCCACAGTGGTTGAACTAATTTACACTCCCACCAACAGTGTAAAAGTGTTCCTATTTCTCCACATCCTCTCCAGCATCTGTTTTCTCCAGATTTTTTAATGATCGCCATTCTAACTGGCGTGAGATGGTATCTCAATGTAGTTTTGATTTGCATTTCTCTGATGACCAGTGATGATGAGCATTTTTTCATATGTTTGTTGGCCTCATGTATGTCTTCTTTTGTAAAGTATCTGTTCATATCCTTCGCCCATTTTTGAATGGGCTTGTTTGTTTTTTTCTTGTAAATCTTTTTTAGTTCATTGTAAATTCTGGATATCAGCCCTTTGTCAGACGGGTAGGCTGCAAAAATTTTTTCCCATTCTGTTGGTTGCCGATTCACTCTACTGACTGTTTCTTTTGCCGTGCAAAAGCTGTGGAGTTTGATTAGGTCCCATTTGTCTATTTTGGCTTTTGTTGCCGATGCTTTTGGTGTTTTGGTCATAAAGTCCTTGCCTACGCCTATGTCCTGAATGGTTTTGCCTAGGTATCCTTCTAGTGTTTTTATGGTGTTACGTCTTATGTTTAAGTCTTTAATCCATCTGGAGTCAATTTTAGTGTAAGGTGTCAGGAAGGGGTCCAGTTTCTGCTTTCTGCATATGGCTAGCCAGTTTTCCCAACACCACTTATTGAACATGGAATCCTTTCCCCATTGATTGTTTTTTTCAGGTTTGTCAAAGATCAGGTGGTTGTAGATATGTTGTGTCGCCTCCGACGCCTCTGTTCTGTTCCATTGGTCTATATCTCTGTTTTGGTACCAGTACCATGCTGTTTTGATTACTGTAGCCTTGTAGTAGAGTTTGATGTCCGGTAGTGTGATGCCTCCCGCTTTGTTCTTTTTGCTTAGAATTGACTTGGCTATGCGGGCTCTCTTTTTGTTCCATATGAAGTTTAAGGTGGTTTTTTCCAGTTCTGTGAGGAAGGTCATTGGTAGCTTGATGGGGATAGCGTTGAATCTGTAAATTACTTTGGGCAGTATGGCCATTTTCACGATATTAATTCTTCCTAACCATGAACATGGAATGTTTCTCCATCCGTTTGTGTCCTCTCTTATTTCGTTGAGCAGTGATTTGTAGTTCTCCTTGAAGAGGTCCTTTACGTTCCTTGTTAGTTGTATTCCTAGGTATTTTATTCTCTTTGTAGCAATTGTGAATGGCAGTTCGTTCTTGATTTGGCTCTCTTTAAGTCTGTTATTGGTGTATAGGAATGCTTGTGATTTTTGCACATTGATTTTGTATCCTGAGACTTTGCTGAAGTTGCTTATCAGTTTCAGGAGATTTTGGGCTGAGGCGATAGGGTCTTCTAGATATACAATCATGTCGTCTGCAAATAGAGACAATTTGACTTCCTCCTTTCCTAATTGAATACCCTTTATTTCTTTTTCTTGCCTGATTGCTCTGGCTAGAACTTCCAGTACTATATTGAATAGGAGTGGTGAGAGAGGGCATCCTTGTCTAGTGCCAGATTTCAAAGGGAATGCTTCCAGTTTTTGCCCATTCAGTATGATATTGGCTGTCGGTTTGTCATAAATAGCTTTTATTATTTTGAGATATGTTCCGTCGATACCTAGTTTATTGAGCGTTTTTAGCATAAAGGGCTGTTGAATTTTGTCGAAGGCCTTCTCTGCATCAATTGAGATAATCATGTGGTTTTTGTTTTTGGTTCTGTTTATGTGGTGAATTACATTTATAGACTTGTGTATATTGAACCAGCCTTGCATCCCCGGGATGAATCCTACTTGATCATGGTGGATAAGCTTTTTGATGTGCTGTTGTAGTCGGCTTGCCAGTATTTTATTGAAGATTTTTGCATCTATGTTCATCATGGATATTGGCCTGTAGTTTTCTTTTCTTGTTGAGTCTCTGCCGGGTTTTGGTATTAGGATGATGTTGGTCTCATAAAATGATTTGGGAAGGATTCCCTCTTTTTGGATTATTTGGAATAATTTCAGTAGGAATGGTACCAGTTCCTCTTTGTATGTCTGGTAGAATTCGGCTGTGAAGCCATCTGGGCCTGGGCTTTTTTTGGGTGGTAGGCTCTTAATTGCTGCCTCGATTTCAGACCTTGTTATTGGTCTATTCAGGGTTTCGACTTCTTCCTGGTTTAGGCATGGGAGGAGACTACTGTCCAGGAATTTATCCATTTCTTCCAGGTTTTCTAATTTATGTGCATAGAGTTGTTTGTAATAATCTCTGATGATGGTTTGAATTTCTGTGGCATCTGTGGTGATATCCCCTTTATCATTTTTTATTGCATCTATTTGGTTATTCTCTCTTTTCTTTTTTATAAGTTTGGCTAGTGGTCTGTCTATTTTGTTGATCTTTTCAAAAAACCAGCTCCTGGATTTATTGATTTTTTGTAGGGTTTTTCGTGTCTCTATCTCCTTCATTTCTGCTTTGATCTTAGTTATTTCTTGTCTTCTGCTAGGTTTTGAGTTTTTTTGATCTTGCTCCTCTAGCTCTTTCAATTTTGATGATGGGTGTCAATTTTAGATCTCTCATTTCTTCTCATGTGGGCACTTATTGCTATATATTTTCCTCTAGAGACTGCTTTAAATGTGTCCCAGAGATTCTGGTATGTGGTGTCTTCATTCTCGTTGGTTTCGAAGAACATCTTTATTTCTGCCTTCATTTCAGTGTTTATCCAGTCAACATTCAGGAGAAAGTTGTTCAATTTCCATGAGGATGTGCGGTTCTGGGTTGGCTTCTGAATTCTGAGTTCTAACTTGATTGCACTGTGGTCTGAGAGACTGTTTGTTATGGTTTCTGTTCTTTTGCATTTGCTGAGGAGTGATTTACTTCCAATTATGTGGTCAATTTTAGAGTAGGTGTGATGTGGTGCTGAGAAGAATGTATATTCTGTGGATTTGGGCTGGAGAGTTCTGTAAATGTCTATTAGATTTGCTTGTTCCAGGTCTGAGTTCAAGTCCTGGATATCCTTATTAATTTTCTGTCTCGTTGATCTGTCTAATATTGACAATGGTGTGTTGAAGTCTCCCAATATTAATGTGTGGGAGTCTATGTCTCTTTGTAAGTCTTTAAGAACTTGCCTTATGTATCTGGGTGCTCCTGTATTAGGTGCATATATATTTAGGATCGTTAGCTCTTCTTGTTGTATTGATCCTTTTACCATTATGTAATGTCCTTCTTTGTCTCTTTTGATCTTTGTTGCTTTAAAGTCTATTTTATCAGAGATGAGAATTGCATCTCCTGCTTTTTTTTGCTCTCCATTTGCTTGGTAAATCTTCCTCCATCCCTTTATTTTGAGCCTTTGTGTATCCTTGCATGTGAGGTGGGTTTCCTGGATACAGCACACTGATGGGTTTTGGCTTTTTATCCAATTTGCCAGTCTGTGTCTTTTGATTGGGGCATTTAGTCCATTTACATTTAGGGTTAATATTGTTATGTGTGAGTTTTGTCCTGTCATTTTGATGCTAGCTGGCTGTTTTGCCCATTGGTTGATGCGGATTCTTCATTGTGTTGCTGCTCTTTACCATTTCGTGCGTTTTTGGAGTGACTGGTGCTGGTTGTTTTTTTCTATGTGTAGTGTCTCCTTCAGGAGCTCTTGTAAAGCTGGTCTGGTGGTGATGAAATCTGTGAGTACTTGCTTGTTCACAAAGGATTTTATTTTTCCTTCACTTATGAAGCTTAGTTTGGCTGGATATGAAATTCTGGGTTGAAAGTTCTTTTCTTTAAGGATGTTGAATATCGGCCCCCACTCTCTTCTGGCCTGTAGGGTTTCTGCTGAGAGATCTGCTGTGAGTCTGATGGGTTTCCCTTTGTGGGTAACCCGACCTTTCTCTCTGGCTGCCCTTAGTATTTTCTCCTTCATTTCAACCCTGGTGAATCTGATAATTATGTGCCTTGGGGTTGCTCTTCTAGAGGAATATCTTTGTGGTGTTCTCTGTATTTCCTGGACTTGAATCTTGGCCTGCCTTGCTAGGTTGGGGAAGTTTTCCTGGATAATATCCTGAAGAGTATTTTCCAGCTTGGATGCATTCTCTTCGTCACATTCAGGTACACCTATCAAACGTAGATTAGGTCTTTTCACGTAGTCCCATATTTCTTGTTGACTCTGTTCATTCCTTTTTACCTTGTTTTCTCTAATCTTCCCTTCTCGTTTTATTTCATTGAGTTGATCTTCAACTTCTGATATCCTTTCTTCTGCTTGGTCAATTCTGCTGTTGAAACTTGTACATGCTTCGCGAAGTTCTCGTGTTGTGTTTTTCAGCTCCATCAATTCATTCATATTCCTCTCTAAGTTGTCCATTCTCGTTAGCATTTCATCAAGTCTTTTTTCAAGGTTCTTAGTTTCTTTGCATTGGGTTAGAACATGTTCTTTTAGCTCACGGAAGTTTCTTATTATCCATTTTCTGAAAGCTGATTCTGTCATTTCATCACACTCATTCTCCGTCCAGTCTTGTTCCCGTGCTGGTGAGGAGTTATGCTGCCTTGTAGGGGGAGAGGTGTTCTGTTTTTGGGTGTTTTCATCCTTTTTGCGCTGGTTTCTTCCCATCTTTGTGGATTTATCCGCCTATTGACTTTGTAGTTGCTGTCTTTCTGATTTTGGTAATTTTAAGTCTGCAGCAGCTGAACTCATAAACCCCCTTTTCTTCTCCCCAGGTGTTCTGGCCCAGGGGTTTAGCACTTTATGTTTTTCAGCTGTGTTGCTACCGTTTTCCCTGCCCACAAGGTGGCAGTCTAGTCACACTCAGCCTGCAGAGGCTTCGCTGAGCTGCTGTGGGCTCCGCCCAGCTTCCGTGTGAGCTTCCCTGCAGTCCTGTGAGTGTAGTTAGAACTGCTTCCGCTATGCTGGCCCGCCCCTGTAGTGACGAAGTCTCTGTAGTGGCGGGTTGTCTTGGTTATGGAAAATTGCCCCAGAACTGCAGGGTGTTTCCCGATGGAGGACGCCCCTCCCCCACAGAGCTGGACCAACCCGGGTTCAGCCGTGTTTCCAGAGGGGCCCTCTTTGTCCGGTAATCTCTTGGCTTGCCTCCTTGCCACAGCTCCCCTTGCTGGCCCAGAGGGGACACAGTCTCGTTCGCTTTGTTCAAGGAGCCGCTGCTCCCCGCCCCCCGTGCAGGCCGAGCGGCTGCTCCGGTCCAACCAGCGGCGCTGGGAACCCGGGGAGCTTTACCACCTGTGAATCTCCTGGTCTGTGGGCAGTTAAAATCTGCTGCCCTGTGTGCCGCTGCGTCAGCTGAAGCAGCGGCTCTGAGATTCCTGGCGCTCCCTTGCCCGGGGGTCTCCTGGCTTGGCTCCCTGCTTCAGCTCCCCTTTCTGGCTCAGAGGGAACTCTGTCTCTCTCGCTCTGCATAAGAAGCCACTGCCCCCCGCTCCAGGGCGTAGGCTGAGCGGCCACTCCGCTCAAACCAGCGGTGC
Source organism: Aotus nancymaae (assembly GCF_030222135.1). Classification (NCBI taxonomy): domain Eukaryota; kingdom Metazoa; phylum Chordata; class Mammalia; order Primates; family Aotidae; genus Aotus; species Aotus nancymaae. The sequence continues at coordinate 3,259,741 of NW_026988570.1, read as the reverse complement.
TGGTGACCCGTGGGGCTTTTCCTCCTGTGAATCTCCTGGTCTGTGGGCAGTAAAAGTCCGTCTGGAAATGCGGCGTCCACTCACCCTCTGCGCCTTCTCTCGGAGCTGCAATCCCGACTTCCTCCTAAGCGGCCATCTTGGATCCATCCGGATCGAAGATTTTGTTTTATTCTGTGATAAAAATATCTATATATATGTTTTAAAGTCATATATGTTGAAGTGAACATTCTACTCTTTTTCTGGTTCTATTAATAGAAAAATGTATATCTTTCAAAAACAACAAAAAAGGCATAATATAATAATGCTCTGAAAGTTGCTATTGCTATTTTCCTTTAATATATTACAGAAAATTATGTCTGTACATACAAATCTACCTCATTCTTTTGATAGTTGTGTTATACTCCATTGTGAGAATTCTTTTAGTTATAAGTGACAGAAACTCAACTGAGAAAGGCTTTATGAGTGTTGGTTGATTCCTGAAACTAAACATCTAAGGATGAGAGCTTGATTACATTTCTTTTATAAGGTTTCTTGACAGTATGAGTTCTTTTTTTTCTCCCCCTTGAGACAGAGTCTCGCTCTGTCACCCAGGCTGAAATGCAATGGTGTGATCTTGGCTTACTGCAACCTCTGCCTAACAGGTTCAAGCAATCCTCCTGCTTCAGCTTCCTGAGTGGCTGGAACTACAGGTACATGCCACCACACCTGGCTAATTTTTGTATTTTTCAGTAGAGATGGGGTTTTGCCATGTTGACCAGGCTGGTCTTGAACTCCTGACCTCAGGTGATCCACCCACCTTGGCCTCCCAAAGTGCTAGGATTACAGGTGTGAGCTACCATGACCAGCCAGTATGAGTTCTTTCATGTAGTTAAAGGGAACAAGGAAGAGTGAATACTTTACCACATTTCTTACGCACACTGGGTTTTCCTCCAGTGTGAATATTTTAATGTCTTCTAGGAGAACATGGAAAGGCAAATGCTTTCCTCTATTCCCTACATTCATAGAGTTTCTCTCCAGTATGAGTTGTTTCATGACTATGAAGGTGACTGGAATGAGTGAAGCCTTTACCACATTTCTTATATTTGTATGGTTTCACACCAGTGTGAATCCTTTTATGGTTATGGAGGAAACTGGAATATCTGAAGGCTTTACCACATTGATTACATTCATAGAGTTTCTCCCTAGTATGAGTTTAATTATGATTATGAGGGTGGCTGAAATAAGCAAAGCCTTAACACATTCTTTATATTGATAGGGTTTTGCTACAGTATGAGATCTTTCATGGTTATAAAGGGAATGGAAATATCTGAAGGCTTTACCACTTTTCTTACACTTATAGAATTTTTCTCCAGTGTGAATACTTCCATGTATTTAAGAGAGAAAGGAAAAATGAATCTTTTCCTACATTCCCTATATTTATAGGATCTTTTGCCAGTGTGAATTCTTTCACATATTTGACAGGACCTGGAAAAACTGAAGGCTTCCCACATTGATTGCGTTTATAGGAATTCTCTTCAGTGTGAGTTCTCTGATGGATTTGCAACAAATTGAGAAAATCAAAGGCTTTCCACATACTGAACATTTTTAATATGAACTTCCAGTGTGTGTTATCATGTGTCCTTGAACACTGGTGAGAAATGAAGGCTTTTCCACATTGTTTACGTGTATATATCTTCTCTCTGCCTTCCTCACAGTCATGATTTGTGTCCAGAATTAGGTACGATGTGCCTACAAAGGGAAGAATGGCAGTTGAAGATGTTTTACACACTGTTTTCACACTGCTTTATTCCAGTAGGAATTTTCCTGTTCAAATTAAGATTTGGAATCTGGCTGAACATTTCTCCCTGCCAACTACCTTCTTTACTTTCACATAGTCTTGCTACCATATGACTTTTTTGATTTCTCCAATTTTTTTTTTTTTTTTTTTTTTTTTTTTTGAGACAGAATCTTGCTCTGTCGCCCAGGCTGGAGTGCAGTGGCACAATCTTGGCTAACTGCAACCTCCGCCTCTTGGGTTCAAGTGATTCTCCTGCCTCAGCCTCCTGAGTAGCTGTGACTACAGGCACCTGCCACCATGCCTAGCTCATTTTCATATATTTAGTAGAGACAGGGTTTCACCATATTGGCCAGACTGGTCTCAAACTCCTGAACTTGTGATCCTCCTGCCTTGGCCTCTCAAAGTGCTGGGATTACAGGTGTGAGCCACCATGCCCAGCCTTCTCAAAAAATTTTTGTACTGATCTTTACTGTTCTGGTTTTCTCATTTGTTTTCTGTAGAAGCTATGTTTCTAAAAGTTTCCCACATCACATTCCCCATAGAGATCCTTTTGAAAAGGATTCAGCAAAGCTCACCCCTCCAGGGTGAAGTTACAGTTACATCCTCAAAGGCCACTATTGAATTTCCCAGTTTCTGCCATATCTGGATGGTCTCCCAACAGATCTCCTAGTACCTGCATGTCACAGGACAATGGAAGCCCCAGAGGAGCCTGTGGAGGCCTGTTGGAACAGAGGAGACCAAGAAGTGAATAGGGACCTAATCTGCTTTCTCTCTCTATGGATTTGCCTATTCTTGATATAGCATACAAATGGAATCATGCAATATGTGCCCCTTTGTGTCGGGCTTCTTTTCCTTAGTGAAATATATTTGAGGTTCTTCCAAGTTGTAGCAACCTACATTGATTCTATAGCCAGGCATCAGTACTTTATTTCCTCTTATGGCCTAGTACTATTCTACTGTATGTACATACTACAGTTTATTCATTCCTCTGTTCATCCATTGATGGATATTTGGGTTGTTTCCATCTTTTGGCTGTTATAAAAATTCTGCTTTAGGGAGTATATTTTTAAAGTTTTCTGCCTTTTCACCTGATGAAGATTAAAAACACTGATATTTTAAATTTCTGTGTTACAAGATTTATTATTTGTGCCAGTCACCAGTAAATATGTTGATGGATACTCAGATTCCTTGATGTGGTCAAGAGCAGCCATTTTGATGTTTGCCATGAACTAGTGAGTCTAAATATTTGTGGGAACCTTTTGTCTGATCCTGTGTTAAGTGCTATAGATGGTGGGATGTCCAAAACAAGCATAAAGAAGAGTTGTTTTACCTTATCCCACCCATTGCCCCTGCTCCTGAACCAGTTATTCTCCAGAATTTCATGGGGTGCAAGAAATCAGAGTTTGTTTTTAAGCTATTGATTATGAACCTCTTGATTTTAAACATCTCTTATGAGGCAAATGATCCTCTCATGCATTATCACAGTAGTTGAAATCCCACAAAATTTCTTAGCCTCAAATTTGCTAGACAAAATAGCCTTTGGCCATCACCTTTTCAGAATTCTGGGCAGCCATATTTCCAATGCTTATTTTGCATGCATTAATGGAATTAGTAAGCTGCTTCTTAAAAACTTATTTTAGGCTGGGTTTGGTGGCTCTTTCCTGTAATTCCAGCACTTTGGGAGGCTGAAGTGGGAGGATCACTTGGGGCTAGGAGTTTGAGACCAGCCAGGACAAAATAGCAAGACCTCATCTCTAAAAAAATTTAAGAATTAGGCAGGCATGGTGGCACACATCTGTGGTTCCAGCTACTCAGGAGGTTGAAATAGGAGGATTGCTTGATCTCAGGAGTTAGAAGTTGTATTGAGCTATGATTGCACTCCAACCTGGGTGACAGAGTGAGGCCCTGTCTCTTAAAGAAAAATCATAGGCTGGGGACAGTGGCTCATACCTGAAATCTCAGCACTTTGGAAGGCTGAGGTGGGCACATCACCTAAGGTTAGGAGTTCAAGACCAGCCTGGCCAACATGGTGAAACCCTGTCTCTACTAAAAATACAAAAATTAGCCAGATGTGGTGGCAAGGCACCTGTAATCTCAGCTGTTAGGGAGGCTGAGACAGGAGAATTGCTTGACCCCCAGGAGGTGGAGGTTGCAGTGAGCCAAGATTGTGCCATTGAATTCCAGCCTGGGCAACAAAAGCAAAACTCCATCTCAAAAAAAAAATCACAACTGTAATGTATTATGCTTCCCATGAAAACAATGCAAAGATTTAATTAGTTCTTAATTGCTTGCTAAATTGTTCCAATTTTATTCAAAATGGATTTTAAAAAGTTACACACCAAGATTAGTCCCAGTATTTCAATGAGAAAGTTGGCAGTCCACCTGGCCTGAAACTCCAGAAATGTACAACACCCTTGACATCACCCAAACAAATAGGCCTGAGTGCAGAAAACTCTTAATTTTGGGTATAAGCAAATGGAACCAGAATTGTCTGAGATTCTGGGATGTGAATGTGTTCATCTGCAAGGTTTAATGTCGTGGATCCATTCCTTCCAGACTTCCCTTTATCTAAGTGTTCTCAAATGTTTCCACAGTCAAACATCAACCATTTTAGCCAAATTTCAACAAAAATGAGCTAGAGAAACTAAGAAATTTGACCTGGTTACCAATTGGCTACTGATATAGAGTTCTCCACTTCCTTTGGAAATGGTTCCAATCTGGAAGATTCAAGACCAGCTGTTAGCCAAGATCGAGTAATAGGTTTAACCCCATGCCTTACCTAGAAAACTGGACAAGATATCTGAGACAATGGTTTTTCAGACATTACATAATGGGCAACACAGGACTGTAATCCCTAAAAAGAGAAACTGAAACAGTAAGTTCTACAATTACACCCCCTTAGTGCCTAAGGGCAGATTCTAGGCCTCAGTACAGGGAGGGGAAGTGAAAATGAAGCCTGGATAATTCACAAAGTTAGGGAGACAGAGTCAGAGTTTAGCGGCCAAAGCAGCCAGAATTTGCAAGGCAGAGCTCTGGAGGGGAGGAAGATGTGCGCATAGCACCAGAAACCTGCAGAGGGTCCCCTGCAGTATCACTTGAGTACCAATCTGCCGGTGTCTAGCTTGTAGATGACCATCTTCTCCCTGTGCCTTCACATGGTCTCTACTCTGTGCCTGTTTGTGTCCTAATCTTATAAGAACACCAGTCACATTGGATTAGGGCCCACCTATATGACCTTATTTATCTTTAATATAAAGGACCTATCTCGAAATACAGTCATATTTTAAGGCACGTGGTTTAAGACTTCAACATAAGTTCAATCTATGAATTTTGGGAGAGACATAGCCCATAACACCTTCCTAATGTGGACAGTTACTGTCTGCTGTGTGACATTTCTCAGCTTCCTCCACTGCTTTCACGGGAAATGTCTCCCCGAAGGCCTGGCCGGTGTCACTCCCTAGGTGACCATGCGTCAAATGCTCATACCTCATGATGCTGGAGGCTGCTTTCCAGCCTGGTGTCTGCTCATCCCGCACTCATCCCATAGTTACATGTAGGCTGGAGAGGTCTGGAACCACTAATCTTTGATCCTGGGGTCTCCATGGTTTCTACTTCCTGGCTGTAGCAATGGACTTTCTGAACTTGCTCTTTCAGAATTGTATTTTGAACATAAGTGTGGTCATGGGTGACTCACCGTCCTCCTGCCCTGGGGTGGGGTGCCTTCGTTCTGTGTCACCACAAGTGCCGTCATCCTGATCCCAGCTTCTTCCAGATCATCCTCCTGAGGCTCAGCAGCATCTCTGCCAGGGCACGTGGGGCCTTCTCCCTCATTTCCCTGGTCCCTGGTGGTGGGGGAGTGCACAAGGTGGTTTGCCTCCCTCCCCAGACAGAAGCTCCCCATCCCGGAGCCAGGGATGAAAGGGCCATGTTCCCTTGTATAATCAGGCCTCCCATGTAGGCTGGGGAGGCTCTGAGCATAGGGGGGACCCAGACCTGTCCACGTCCCTGGCCACTCTGGCTCGGCCCTCCCCACTGTTTATATTTAAGATGATGAGAAAATCAATCCATCAAGTAGGTTAACCACCTCTTGTATTCTGCCTTTGTTTTCTTTTTATTGCAATATAATTTATACATCATAAAATTCAATCTTTAAAGTGTATAATTCAGTGGTTTTTAATACATTCTCAAAGTCATAGCTCTATCAGTGTGATATAACCCCAGAACATGTCCCTCACCTCCAAAAGAAATCTGTACCCTTGAGGGATGATCCAAGATGGCTGAATAGGAACAGCTCTGGAGTGCAGTTCCCAGCAAGAACGCAGAGGGTGAGTGATCACTGCATATCTAAATGATTTTTTACTGCCCACAGACCAGGAGATTCCCAGGTGGAAAAGCACTGTGAGTCTCCAGCACGGCAGCTTCAGCTGGCAGAGTGGGTCTCTGCACAAAAACTCACACAAATCTGGGTGGTGTTTCAACTGGTGCCTGGAATGCCTGGGAGACAGAGTCACCCGTTCAACTGAAAAAAAAAGGGGGCTGAAACAGGAGCCAGGTGATCTGGTTCAGCGGGTGCCACCCCCACAAAGACCAGCAATCTGAAATGCTCTGGATTGAGAGTTTCACAGCAAGCACAGCTGGACCTGTGGTGGACTGCCTTGGTAATGGCAGATGCCCTTCCCAGGTCGAGCACCACATCACACCTATTCTAAAATTGACCACATAATTGGAAGCAAACCACTCCTCAGCAAATGCAAAAGAACAGAAATCATAACAGTATCTCAGACCACAGTGCAATCAGAACCACACAGCTTCATGGAAAATGAAAAACTGGCTCCTGAATGTTAAGTGGATAAACAATGAAATGAAGACAGAAATAAAGATGTCCTTGAAACCAGCGAGAATGAAAACACAATGTATCAGAATCTCTGGGACACATTTAAAGCACTGTCTAGAGGAAAATATATAGCAATAAATGCCCACATGAGAAGTAAGGAAATATCTAAAATTGACACCCTATCATCAAAATTGAAAGAGCTAGAGGAGCAAGATCAAAGAAACCCAAAAGCTAGCAGAAGGCAAGAAATAACTAATACCAGAGCAGATCTGAAGGAGATAGAAGCACAAAAAGCCTTTCAAAAAATTAACAAATCCAGGAGCTGGTTTTTTGAAATGATCAACAAAATAGGCAGACCACTAGCCAGATTAATAAAAAAGAAAAGAGAGAAGAATCAAATAGATGCAACAAAAAATGATAAAGAGGATATCACCACTGACTCCACAGAAATACAAACTACCATCAGAGATTACTACAAACAACTCTATGCACATAAACCATTAAACCTGGATGAAATGGATAAATTCCTGGACACTTGCATCCTCCCAAGCCTAAACCAGGAAGTGGAAACCCTGAATAGACCAATAACAAGGGCTGAAGTTGAGGCAGTAATTCATAGCCTACCAACCAAAAACAGCCCAGGTCCAGATGGGTTCACAGCCAAATTCTACCAGTTGTTCAAAGAGAAGATGGTACTACTCCTTCTGAAACTATTCCAAACAACCCAAAAAGAGGAAATCCTTCCCAAATTATTTTATGAGACCAGCATCATCCTGATACCAAAACCCAGCAGAGACTCAACAAGAAGAGAAAACTTCAGGCCAATATCCATGATGAACATAGATGCAAAAATCTTCAATAAAATACTGGCAAACTGATTGCAACAGCACATCAAAAAGCTTATCTACTGTGACCAAGTAGGCTTCATCCTGGGGATGCAAGACTGGTTTAACATATGCAAGTCTATAAACGTAATTCACCACATAAACAGAACCAAAGACAAAAACCACATGATTATTTCAATAGATGCAGAGATGGCCTTCGACAAAATTTGACAGCTCTTTATGCTAAAAACTCTCAATAAACTGGTATCAACGGAATGTATCTCAAAATAATAAAAGCTATTTATGACAAACCGACAGCCAATATCATACTGAATGGGCAAAAACTGGAAGCATTCCCTTTGAAATCTGGCACTAGACAAGGATGCCCTCTCTCAGCACTCCTATTCCATATAGAATTGGAAGTTCTAGCCAGAGCAATCAGGCAAGAAAAATAGATAAAGGGTATTCAGTTAGGAAAGGAGGAAGTCAAATTTTCTCCATTTGCAGACATCATGATTGTAGATTTAGAAGACCCCATCATCTCAGCCCAAAATCATCCTGAAACTGATAAGTAACTTCAGTAAAGTCTCAGAATACAAAATCAATGTGCAGAAATCACAAGCATTCCTATATACCTATATCAGACAAACAGAGAGCCAAATCAAGAGCGAACGCCCATTCACAATTGCTACAAAGAGAATAAAATGCCTAGGAATACAACTAACAAAGGATGTAAAGGACCTCTTCAAGGAGAGCTACAAACCAGTGCTCAATGAAACAAGGAGGACGCAAACAGATGGAGAAACATTCCATGCTCATGGTTAGGAAGAATTAATATTGTGAAAATGGCCATACTGTCCAAAATAATCTATAGATTAATGCTATCCCCAGCAAGCTACCTATGACCCTCTTCACAGAACTGGAAAAAACACTTTAAATTTCATATGGAACCAAAAGAGAGCCCACATAGCCAAGTCAATTCTAAGCAAAAGGAACAAAGCTGGAGGCATCATGCTACCTGACTTCACACTACAGTACAAAGCTACAGTAATCGAAACAGCATGGTACTGGGACCAAAACAGAGACATAGGCCAATGGGACAGAACAGAGGCCTTGGAGGCAACACCACACATCTACAACCATCCGATCTTTGACAAACCTGACAAAAACAAGCAACGGGGAAAGGACTCCATGTTTAATAAATGGTGTTGGGAAAACTGGCTAGTCATGTGCAGAAAGCAGAAACTGCACTCCTTCCTGACTCCTTACACTAAAATTAACTCCAGATGGATTAAAGACTTAAACATAAGACCTAACAGCATAAAAGCCCTAGAAGAAAACCTAGGCAAAACCATTCAGGACACAGTCATAGGCAAGGACTTCATGACTAAAACACCAAAAGCGTTGACAACAAAAGTCAAAATAGACAAATGGGATCTAATTAAACTCCAGAGCTTCTGCACAGCAAAAGAAGCAATCATTAGAGTGAACTGGCAACCAAGAGAATGGGAAAAATTTTTTGCTGTCTACCCATCTGACAAAGGGCTAATATCCAGAATCTCCAAAGAACTAAAACAGATTTACAAGAAAAAAACAAACAAGCCCATTCAAAAGTGGGCAAAGGATATGAACAGACACCTTTCAAAAGAAGACACATATGAGGCCAAGAAACATATGAAAAAATGCTCATCATCTCTGGTCATTAGAGAAATGCAAATCAAAACCACATTGAGATACCATCTCATGCCAGTTAGAATGGCAATCATTAAAAAATCTGGAGACAACAGATGCTGGAGAGGATGTGGAGAAATAGGAACACTCCTACACAGTTGGTGGGAGTGTAAATTAGTTCAACCATTGTGGAAGACAGTGTGGCAATTCCTCAAGGATCTAGAAATAGAAATTCCATTTGACCCAGCAATTGCATTACTGGGTATATACCCAAAGGATTATAAATTGTTCCATTATAAAGACACATGCACATGTATGTTCATTAAGGTACTGTTTACAATAGCAAAGACCTGGATCCAACCCAAATGTCCATTGATGATAGACTGGACAAGGAAAATGTGGCACATATACACCATGGAATACTATGCAGCCATGAAAAACGATGAGTTCATGTCCTTTGTAGGGACATGGATGAACTTGGAAACCATCATTCTCAGCAAACTGACACAAGAACAGAAAATCAAACACTGCATGTTCTCACTCATAGGTGGGTGTTGAACAATGAAAACACATGGATACAGGGAGGGGAACATCACACACTGGGGTGTGTTGGGGGGAGTAGGGGAGGGACTGCAGGGGGTAGGGAGTTGGGGAGGGAAAATATCGGGAGTAATGCCATATATAGGTGATGAGGATGAAGGCAGCAAGCCACATTGCCATGTATGTACCTAGGCAACAATCCTGCATGTTCTTCACATGTACTCCAGAACCTAAAGTGCAATAATATATATATATTATATGATATAATGTATATCACATATATAAAATATATAATATATTTTATTAATATATAATAATTTATGAATATTTTATAATATATTGTAAAATATATTATATATTATAGATATATATGAAATCTGTACCCTGGTTGTTACTCTGTCTCCATCCCTCCTTCCTCTAGCCCTGGCTAATATACTTTCTGTGTTTATGGATTTGCCTCTTCTGGACATGTCATAGAAATGGTATCATATAATACATAGTCTTTTGTGTCTTGTTTGCTCTTAGCATAATATTTTCAAAGCTCATTCATGTTGCAGCAGGCAGCAGTGCTTCATTGCTTTTTATATTTGAATATTGCATTGTATGCATTAACCACTTTGTTTATTCATTCATCTGTTGATGGACATTTGGATTATTTTCCCTTTTTGATTATTGTGAATACAGCTGTTATGGTAATTATCATACAGTAATTCCATTTAGCTTTTTGAGGAACTAGGCCTTCCAATTCCAAAATCACAATAATTTTGCAATAATTTAGTCTGGCTTGTTGTTTTTGTTTATATATGACCATGAATTAGAAAAATGTTCACCAATTAAAAGAAGTATAGACAACAATTTCTAATACACATTTCCCAGCTTCTATAATAGCTCAAGTCTCAGTCTGAGTGATGGGCCATTGACACTTCTCTGACTTCCTTCAGAAAAGTAATACATAAAGCCTTACTTCCAAATCTAGGTAAAAAGTAACCTCCTGAATTAAATCTGCCTTTCAGTGAAGGTTAGTTAGGTGACAAAGGCAATGACACTGAAGAAGTTACTGAAATTTGGATAGATAGCACAGGAAATCTGAGTGGAACACCACTGTAGAATCCCATACACATAACAAGGCAGTTAGCTTTTATACAAATCCAAGAATTTTAAAAAGTTTTTAGCAAAAATGCAACTACACTTATTACCTAATGAGTATTCTCTCTCCCATGTGCATTTCACATACTAATGGCTGTTTTGTGGTGGTGGGGTGGGTTTTCCCAGGGTTTTCTAAAATCCTTTCTAGGGACATTTCCTGCCCCACACTGATGGTTTTCCAGGATGCAAAGCCAGCTCACTCACTCTTCTCAAAGTGAGGTGCCAGGCCACCGAGCATGGGGTCCTTCAGCAGCTCTCAGGGCATGGGCTCTGGCTTCTTCAAGTACCAGGGACAGCTGCCCTTGGGTCAACAACATCTGAGGCTGGATTGCATGGTTTATTCCCCGTCTCCTCACTCCATTGTTTCCATTTTCATGGGGGTCCAAGGCTGGGATCTGCTGGCTGATACCTTGAAAGAGCTCTTCAATATTATAGCATTTTTTGCCCTTGCCTCAACCACTGATGGCACCTATGGATTCAGCATATTCCTCAGCATCCTTCAGAGGAACCTCCCTAATATCTGAGAGATGGCACTTGTTTCAGCAATAACCATTAGGATGTTTTCCCGACCATGTTCTTTCCGCTGTTCATCCCACTTCTTCAAGGTATGAAATGAATCCTGTTTGGGTAACATCATGCACTGTTATCAGCTGCAGCCGATCCTCCATAGCACATGAGCCAACGAATGAAACCATTCCTGGCCAGCGGTGTCCCAGATGAGGAACTTGTGAAGGTCATTTCCACTAGGCACCGTTTTGGTCATAAAAGATGCCTCAGGCTGGGCATGGTGGTTCACACCTGTAATCCCAGCACTTTGGGAGGCAGAGGCAGGGCAATCACGAGGTCAAGAGATTGAGACCATCCTGTCCAACACGGTGAAACCCCGTCTCTTCTAAAAAAAATACAAAAATTAGCTGGGCGTGGTGGCTCACAGCTGCAGTCCTAGCTACTCGGGAGGCTAAGGCAGGAGAATCACTTGAACTAGGGAGCCAGAGGTTGCAGTGAGCCGAGATCACTCCATTGCACTCCAGCCTGGCGACAGAATGAGACTCTGTCTCAAAAAAAAAAAAAAAAAGCCTAAATGGTAGGGCTGATGTTGTGGTAAAAGTGATCCTGAGCAAATCGACACGCAATGCTTGATTTCCCAATGCCAGTGTCCCCAAGAAGGCACACTTTGAGCTCCCCTATTGCCATCATGGGGAGCAGGAGCTCAGCAACGTCCTTCTGGCCCCGTTGGCATCTCCTGCCTGGGCCCCTCGCTGATGCCACCCAACTTTTCATCTTAAAAGCCCTTTTCTACTGCAGTTGTTTTTCCCAACCGCTGCATATTTATACCAGGGAAGGACTCTGATAGGGGCTGGTTTGAAGCATAGGTCCATTCCTGGGCCCATCCCTCTGCCCCAGGAAATGCTATGCAATGATTGGTTGGGTCTGCATCAGATGCTTATCCACCAAAAAGAAAGGTGCTGGGCAGTCCCAAACAATGGCTATTATAATCCACTACAGCCCGGATTGCGAGATCGTGGGAACTTTCCTCTTTCATAGTTCCATAAGGAGGACATTTGGTTGGTATCAGGAGACTAAAAGGGGAGTAGGGTTTTCTGTGTTTCTCCTTGTTAATTTGGGACTGGGGTTTCTTTGGGGGTTGAAAGTCAGCTTAGGTTCTAGGTAGACATAGCTGATTCAATGTATGCATCACCTGGCATGTTAGTGAAGCTTTGAGAGTAAACAAAAAGTAAGAAGATTAAAAGAATATGTTAAAAAAAAATAGAAAAAAGCAAGAGAAAGGAAATAAAAACATGAAATTTGGAAGTTGAAAAGCACATGGACAAGTGGGAACTGACTTGGTTCTCCCTACCACTGGCTTAGGAGTCAGTTTTCTCTGTCTGCTGGGAAATGCTTACTTTACACTGAAGAACCCCCAAATGGCACAGGAATTGGCACTTTCAGGCACTTCTGGAAGTAGTGGTAAAGGTAAGATTTGAAAAAGCAGAAAATCAGTTGGGTGTGGTGGCTCAGACCTGTGTAATTCCAACACTTTGGGAGGCCAAGGTGGGTGGATCACCTGAGGTCAGGTGTTCGAGACCAGTCTTGCCAAGATGTTGAAACCCCGTCTCTACTAAAAATACAAAAAATTAGCCTGGTGTGTGGTAGACGCCTATAATCCCAGCTATTCGGGAGGCTGAGGCAGAAGAATCCATTGAATCTGGGAGGTGGAGGTTGCAGTGAGCTGAGATAGCACCATTGCACTCAAGCCTGGGCAACAAATAGGGAAAATACGTCAAATAAAAGAAAGTCTCTGACTTGGCAGACACCATGGATAGTAGGCCACAGGAGTGGCTCCTAGTCTTTTTCTCTCTCTCCCTTTTCTTTCTTTTTTCATTTTCTTTCTCTCTCTCTTTTTTTTTTTTTTTTTGAGACAGGGTCTCGCTCTGTCGCCCAGGCTGGAGTGTAGTGGTGCGACCCTCTGCCTCCCGGGTTCAAACTATTCTCGTGTCTCGGCCTCCTGAGTAGCAGGGACTACAGGTGCCCTCCACCACATCCGGCTAATTCTTGTAGAGACAGGGTTTTCGCCGTGTTAGCCAGGCTGGTCTCAAACTCCTGAGCTCAGGTGATCCACCTGCCTCGGTCTCCCGCAGTGCTGGGAGTACAGGCGTGAGCCACAGTGCCCGACCCCTAGTTTTCTTCTCACGCTCAGCTTCCAGGATGCCGACTTCCAGGGCTGTACTCTATGGGCAGAGGGTTATAGAAAACTTTTTAAGTCTCCCTTCGTGGTCGGTTTCCCCAAAGATACTGTACAAATTCTGGATGTTCCTTAAGGGAATGCCCCATGATTGCCCTCCTGTAAAGCTCACAGTTGCTAAGCATCAGGGGATTGAGCCTCCAATCAGTGTGTTAGTGTCTTGCCCTTTTAAATAGAGCAGATGGCGCAGGATCCCCAGACAGCTGAGGAGAGCCTCTAATATGACTGAGATGAATGCAACCCCTACTCCTCCGACCGTCTTTCCTCCAGCAGCACGGACCCGGGGTCAGTCTCCGCTGAGGCAGCCAGGCCTGGCTGCGGCGACGGCGGCTGAATAGGGGTGGAACCGGCAGCTGGGCCCTATGCAGACTGCGGGACGCTGGGGCCGGCCTGCCCCTCTCTGAGCACAAGCCAGGGGCGCGGGCGCCGGAAGCCGTGCTGGGAGGGCCCTCTGGCCGCGCAACGGGTGGCGAGCTGCCCACTCTGAGGTCCTCGGGTCTGAGCTCAGCAGCCCTCGCTCGCGCCCGAGCTGCAGCCGTGATTTGTACGGAGCTCTGCCAGCCAGAGAGCGTCCTCATGGGTGTTTCTCCGGGCGAGGCTTTCAGCATCCCAAGGTTCTCTAGCTGCTCTAGCCTCAGCCCTGTGTTCCCAGGTGGGAACGCAGTCTTTACACATGACTGGCGCTAGAGTTGCTGGAACTTCAGGATGCCTACCTCTCTCAGGGAATGTCCTGAAAACTCTGCCAACGCCCACTGACGTGGGACAGGAACGCAGAACTGGTGACAAGCTGTCATCGATGTTTCTGACACGTGGGCCTTGCGCACGCACGCTGAGAACCTTTGGCCAACTGTCGTTTGTGCGCACGCGCAGTGACGGAGCTGCCAGAGGTGCACATGCGCAGTGACGGAGCTGCCAGAGGTGCGCATGCACGGTTGGGCTTACAGGCTTTGCTTGGCGCGCCTTGGCTGCTTGGCTTCACTTGTTACTGGCTCTGACTTTGGAAACAGCGGAGTTTCTTGGTTGGAGGTGGTGGCTGACCAGAGTGGTTTGGTCTTATTGGACCCCTGAGGCTGTGATAGGTGGAATGGTGCTGAGGTGTCTCTAATAACCTCCGCCATGAAAAGAATCTCTGGCTCCTGGGACCAGAAGAGCCAGGGGCCTAGTGGCTTCTTCACCCGCTGGTGGAGGAGCAGCAGGGGTGATGTCACCGAGCACGATGACAGCCCCTTCGCCCAGCGTGGGTGCGACTTCCAAGGGAAACATCTCGGTAAGCTCCACAGAGTGGTTAGCGGGGGTGACGTCTTCAGGGTGCAGCTCATCCTTATGCGCGGGAACGTTGACTTGGATGAGAGAGACAAGAAGAAGAGGTGAGAGGAGCTAGACTGGGGGGCAGGGGCTGGGTTGAGGCGGGGTGTGGGAGAAAAGCGCCCCCTTCCCAGTGGGGCCTGTCCCCAGGGCCCTTGCTTTTCTGCCTCAGCAGGCTCCACAGCACCTGGCATAGGGAAACCTTGGAGAGGTAAATTAAGTCTATATAGCACTTTATCTTGAATGGACACATTTCAAAACATACATTATATATATTTATTTATTTTACTTTAGGTGTATACTACATCCAGTATTTCTCCCCATGTTATCCCTCCCCACCCTCTTCACCTCCCCCCATCCATCCCCTAATCCCCCCAACTGCCCCCAGTGTGTGATGCTCTTCTCCCTGAGTCTACGTGTTCTCATTGTTCAACACCCACCTATGAGTGAGAACATGTGGTGTTTGGTTTTCTGTTCTTGTGTCAGTTTGCTGAGAATGATGGCTTCCAGATTCATCCGAGTCCCTAAAAAGGACACAAACTCATCTTTTTTAATGGCTGTGTAGTATTCAATGGTATATATGTACCACATTGTCTTTGTCCAGTCTATTATTGATGGGCATTTGGGTTGGTTCCAGGTCTTTGCTATTGTACACTGGGCTGGAATGAACATACATGTGCCTATGTCTTTATAGTAGAACGATTTATAGTTCTTTGGGTATATACCCAGTAATGGGATTGCTGGGTCAAATGGAATTTCTATTTCTAGATCCTTGAGAAATTGCCACACTGTCTTCCACAATGGTTGAACTAATTTACACTTCCACCAACTGTGTAAGGAGTGTTCCTATTTCTCCACACCTCTCCAGCATCTGTTGTCTCCAGATTTTTTAATGATCGCCATTCTAACTGGCGTGAGATGGTATCTCAATGTGGTTTTGATTTGCATTTCTCTAACGACCAGTGATGATGAGCATTTTTTCATATGTTTCTTGGCCTCATATATGTCTTCTTTTGAAAAATGTCTGTTCATATCTTTTGCCTACTTTTGAATGGGTTTGTTTTTTTCTTGTAAATCTGTTTTAGTTCTTTGGAGATTCTGGATATAAGTCCTTTGTCAGATGGGTAGATTGCAAAAATCTTTTCCCATTCTGTTGGTTGCTGATTCACTCTAATGATTGCTTCTTTTGCTGTGCAGGAGCTCTGGAGTTTAATCGGATCCCATTTGTCTATTTTGACTTTTGTTGCCAATGTTTTTGGTGTTTTAGTCATGAAGTCCTTGCCTATGCCTGTGTCCTGAATGGTTTTGCCTAGGTTTTCTTCTAGGGCTTTTATGGTGTTAGGTCTTATGTTTAAGTCTTTAATCCATCTGGAGTTAATTTTAATGTAAGGAGTCAGGAAGGGGTGCAGTTTCTGCTTTCTGCACATGACTAGCCAGTTTTCCCAACACCATTTATTAAACATGGAGTCCTTTCCCCGTTGCTTGTTTTTGTCAGGTTTGTCAAAGATCGGATGGTTGTAGATGTGTGGTGTTGCCTCCAAGGCCTCTGTTCTGTCCCATTGGTCTATGTCTCTGTTTTGGTCCCAGTACCATGCTGTTTCGATTACTGTAGCTTTGTACTGTAGTGTGAAGTCAGGTAGCATGATGCCTCCAGCTTTGTTCCTTTTGCTTAGAGTTGACTTGGCTATGTGGGCTCTCTTTTGGTTCCATATGAAATTTAAAGTGTTTTCTCCAGTTCTGTGAAGAGGGTCATAGGTAGCTTGCTGGGGAATAACATTAATCTATAGATTACTTTGGACAGTATGGCCATTTTCACGATATTAATTCTTCCTAACCATGGGCATGGAACGTTTCTCCATCTGTTTGTGTCCTCTCTTATTTCGTTGAGCAGTGGTTTGTAGCTCTCCTTGAAGAAGTCCTTTACATCCTTTGTTAGTTGTATTCCTAGGCATTTTATTCTCTTTGTAGCAATTGTGAATGGGTGTTCGCTCTTGATTTGGCTCTCTGTTTGTCTGATATAGGTATATAGGAATGCTTGTGATTTCTGCACATTGATTTTGTATTCTGAGACTTTACTGAAGTTGCTTATCAGTTTGAGAAGATTTTGGGCTGAGACGATGGGGTCGTCTAGATATACAATCATGTCATCTGTAAATAGAGACAATTTGACTTCCTCCTTTCCTATTTGAGTATGCTTTATTTCCTTTTCTTGGCTGATTGCTCTGGCTAGAACTTCCAATTCTATATTGAATAGGAGTGGTGAGAGACAGCATCCTTGTCTAGTGCCTGATTTCAAAGGGAATTCTTCCAGCTTTTGCCCATTCAGTATGATATTGGCTGTAGGTTTATCATAAATGGCTTTTTATCATTTTATGATACGTTCCATTGATACCTAGTTTATGAGAGTTTTTAGCGCTGTTGAATTTTGTCAAAGGCCTTTTGTGCATCTATTGAGATAATCATGTGGTTTTTGTCTTTTGTTCTGTTTATGTGATGGATTACGTTTATGGATTTGTGTATGTTGAACCAGCCTTGCATCCCTGGGATGAAGCCTGCTTGATCGTGATGGATAAGCTTTTTGATGTGCTGTTGCAATTGGTTTGCCAGTATTTTATTGATGATTTTTGTGTTGATTTTCATCATGGACATTTTCCTGAAGTGTTCTATTTTAGTTGAGTGTCTGCCTGGTTTTGGTATCAGGATGATGTTGGTCTCATAAAAAGAGTTAGGGAGGATTCCCTCCTTTTGTATTGTTTGATACAGTTTTATAAGGGATTTACAGTTTTACAGCTCCTCTTTGTACATCTGGTAGAATTTGGCTGTCAACCCGTCTGGACCTGGACATTTTTGGCTGGCAGGCTATTGATTGCTGCCTCTACTTCAGCCCTTGTTATTGGTCTGTTCAGGGTTTCAACTTCATGCCTGTAATGCCAGCTACTTGGGAAGCTGTGGCAGGAGAATTGCATGAATACTGGAGACAGAGATTGCAGTGAGCTGAGATTGCACCACCGCATTCCAGCCTGGGCAACAGAGAGAGACTCCATCTCAAAAAAAAAATACAGTCAGGGCTGGGCATGGTCTCTCTTACCTATAATCCCACCACTTTGGGAGGCTGAAACAAAAGGATTGCTTGAGCCTAGGAGTTTGAGACCAGCCTGGGTAACACAGTGAGACCTCAACTCTACTAAAAATAAAAATAAAAATAAATGAAAAATTTAGTTGGGCACGATACCATGCAACTGTAGTCCCAGTGACTTGGAGGCTGCACTCCAGCCTGGGCAATGGAGTAAGACCATCTCAACAAACAAACAAACAAAAAACAGTCAGGAGCTTGTTATGATCATTTTCATTTATGTTATTTGCTACATCATTCAATGCCTTCTACTGTGTGCTAGATGCCGTCTGGAAGCGTCTAATGATCATTTATTATGTTAAATATGTGCCAGACACTTTAAGTATGTGGTGAGGAATGAAAGCTATTAAAAAGTGGGGTAGGATTTCAGGTAAGCATGCAGAAGGGGTAGACCCTTTTCTTGGTAAAGAGGCAGAAGGATGATGTGGGCAGAAGGAACATCTAACAAGTTTGTGTTTTTGGCAGAAGGAACATCAAGCAAGATGGCATGCTTGGGAGAAGGAGCAGCAGGTGCAAAAGATAAGAGGCTTGAGTGAACTTTGCAGGATTTATGAGCAGCCCTATTTTGCTGTTGCAGAAACTGAGATGAGAGTGGTTGGGAATGAGGGAAAAACTTAGGTAAGGCAAGCTCATGATGGGCTTTTTAATACTGTAAAACTGAGTAGATCTTATCCTGCAGGCTATGGGAAATTTACCAGGTGGAGTGCTTTGGGCTGAAAATACCAAAGGACCTGACTAACAGTGACTAAAACAGTGTGAAGCAGAGTCGCTTTGGTGGCCGTTTCAGTGATAACACTGGGTCCCATTTGGTGTTCCTATTTCAGCTGTGCTCTTGGCAGTGTTTTGTTCATGTCTCCTTTCATGGCTGGCCAATTAGCAGTAGCTCCAAACATGTTCTCACAATACAATTTCTGAAGGCTGGAAGGGCTGCTTTTCTTTCCATGTTTCTTTGAAATAGAGAGAAAAGTCAGAAGCTTGCAGTGGGCTTTCTTTCACATTTTATTGGCTTGGTTACACCACATACTCATTCCTAAACCAGGCACTGGGAAAACATACCTAATGACTGTAATTATGTTAGAATAGTCATTTCTCTTGTTGAGGATGGGGAGGGATATTAGGATGATAAATACTCAAACAGACTTGTAGTTCTCCGGCAAGAAAAAAATAAGAAATGGTCGTTAGGTAGGGAGACAGCAAATGTTTTCTGTAGGAACTCATTATAGAATTGTGAGAACAAAAGTCACAAGATTAGATTTGGGTATTAGGATATTCTGATTATGGTATTCATAAGCTTTTTACGTAAAGGACCAGGCAGGAAATATTTTAGGCCACGTGGTCTCTGCCATATCTACTCAACCCTGCCATTGTAGTGTAAAAGCAGTCACAAAACTTTATTTACAAAACCGTTAGGCAGGCTGGACTTGGTCTGTGGCCTGTAGTGGATGACTTCTCATATGGAGGCTAGATGGAAGGTACCACATAAAGAGACTGGAAGACAAAGGAAGCTTTTGCAGTAGCCAAAGCTATAACTTCCTTGTCACCAACCCTTAGACTAGCATCAATCCATTATGAGGTTTTCACCCATCCATGGTGAAATAAGTGATGTCAGAAAGCTACTTAGTAACTTTAAAATGTTGATCTTTCTCTTGATTTTTGCATTTTTCATTTGTTTTGCTTGTTTTTAATTTAAGAAATAGTATTAATAGTTGGTAGCCTATAAAAGCCAGTAGTTAAGAACCAGCGGCAATGGAAAAATATAACGCAGAGGCAGAAGAGAGACAGAGATAATATGAGTTAGTGATTATTGGATGTACAAACTTAGGGCACAGAGAAAAATCTCGGAGGATTCATGGGTTTCCAGGTTGTGAACTAGCATTTAACTTGCACATGAGGAGGGAGTAGGAGATTTGCAGGTGAATGGAGAAGAACAACAGATCAGCAGGAATGACTAACCTCTTTCTGTGCATGTTGAGTTGAATGGAATATTCTTGTAGGGTATTTTCAGTAGGTAATTGAATTTTAGGCATTTCTAGCTGGAGGTAGAACTGAGGATGGAGATGCAGACTTGGAATAATGTAGGCAAAATCATATATCCAAATGAGCTTGTCCATGGTGGGAAAGACATGAAATAAACAGAAGGCAGTGACAAGACTTGGGAATATCAACATTTCCCAGAGGAAAAGAAGTTAGTAAAGAAGCCTGAGCAGTGGCTAGAGAAAAGTAGGAGAGTTTATCAGAGGAAGGGATGCTGTAAAAATTTCAAAAATGTGAGAATTTCAAGGAGGAAGAATATAAATTCTTACAAGTAAGATTACTAAAAAGTATATTAAATTAATATTTTCAAAGTTCTTTGATGGTACCCTCTTCAACAGAACACTTTTAGAGTTGTAAGTTCTACTATTTAGGTACATGGTACTTCTGGTGTTCAAGTATGAGAGGAAGAATACACCTGTCAAAATCCTACCTAATATTTTTATAACTGCAGCAGCTACCTACACAGAGTCAGGCCTAGACTGGTGAGTTCCTGTGCCAACATTTTCCAAGAATTGTCAGAACCTAAGCGTCCACATGAGGAAAAGTGTAGTCTTTCTTACTGGTTTTTGTGGAAATGCTTGTTTTGTACTCAAACCCTTGATAAGCATTTCTGGATGTATTCCCAAACACAAATCTGACAGCAAAAACTGGAAGCCACTATCAGATACTCATTTCCTTTCTCTGACATGGAATCAAAATACAGCCATGGCTGGGTGCAGTTGCTCACGCCTGTAATCCCAGCACTTAGGGAGGCTGAAGCAGGTGGATCACAAGGTCAGGAGATCGAGACCATCCTGGCTAACATGGTGAAACCCCACTTCTACTAAAAATACAAAAAATTATCTTGGTGTGGTTGCACATGACTGTAGTCTCAGCTACTCAGAAGTCTGAGGCAGGAGACTCACTTGAACCGGGTAGGTTGAGGTTGCAGTGAGCTGAGATCGCACCACTGTACTCCAGCCTAGGCAACAGAGTGAAAATCCATCTCAAAAAAAAAAAAAAGCCATTTTTTGACAAAATTTTAAGTTTTCATCAGAAATAGTTTACAGATCAGCAGTTTAGAGAAATTGATATCTTTATTTTCTTGCAGAACACTAATATAATATCACTGAAAAATATGACATAATATGCTGTACACAGTAATTCTTCTTCTGTGAAGAAGGTCATTGGTAGCTTGATGGGGATAGTGTTGAATCCATAAATTACTTTGGACAGTATGGCCATTTTCACTATATTGATTCTTCCTAACCATGAGCATGGAATGTTTCTCCATCTGTTTGTGTCCTCTCTTGTTTCGTTGAGTAGTGGTTTGTAGCTCTCCTTGAAGAGGTCCTTACATCCTTTGTTAGTTGTATTCCTAGGCATTTTATTCTCTTTGTAGCAATTGTGAATGGGCGTTCACTCTTGATTTGGCTCTCTGTTTGTCTGATATAGGTATATAGGAGTGCTTGTGATTTCTGCACATTGATTTTGTATCCTGAGACTTTACTGAAGTTGCTTATCAGTTTCAGGAGATTTTGGGCTGAGACGATAGGGTCTTATAAATATACAATCATGACATCTGCAAATAGAGACAATTTGCAAGAATGAGTACCATCAAAATGGTTATACTGCCCAAGGAAATCTACAGATTCAACACTATTCCTATCAAGCTACCAACATTGTTTTTTCACAGTGTTAGGAAAAATGACTCATTAGTCAGTAATTAGAAAAATGTGATGTACTTAGCATATAAATTTTAGGAAATTTCCCTCACTACTCTTGTTAGTTTGATTGAATATGTGTGTAATTTAAAAAAAAAATGTAAACTGAATAAATATGTGTTGAATCTATATATGTATTGAAAATGTAAGTTGACATCACAGAGTACACTTAGTTCATGGCAATGCTTTCTCTGAAAGCAACTGCAGAAATTTACTCTCTTTCTAGTTTGTAAGAACTCAGAGGCCACGGGGGAAAGGGAGTTCTTTGGATACCAGAAAAGTCATGAAGAAGATGTGGTTACAGCAATTTTAGTATAATTCATTGTAAGGTGATGATCTCTAGGAACATCATCATAGTGGAGAAATCTGAAAGCTCCCAGCAGCCAGCAATGAATGAAAGGTGGGGCGGGGCTGCCAACAGGGTGGGGCCTGGTGAGCCATATGCCTGGGCTCCCACATCAGAATGGGGGTGGGGGTGCCTCTGATTGGTTCCTGGGCACCAGGTTGGAGGAGACTCTGATTGGTTCCTGGGCACCAGGTTGGAACTCTGGTGGTTGGTAGGGCAACCTCCTTCAGTTGGTAGAAAACAGTGGAAGGAGTAACTCCCGCTCTGCTCTCTTCTCTGCAATCTCAGCTCTCAGGCTTGTTGTATCTAGACCCATTTTAAATCAAGCAGGTTCCCTTCAGACCAGTCATCTCAGGGGAGGCAGCTGAGGCGGGGAGTGAGCTGTTAGTGGTGTGCAGCCCCATAGCCAGGGGCTGGCCCTGCCAGCGTGCCTGTGTTTGAAAGAGGCGAAGTGCTGAACTGAGCAGACTGGGAGGCAAGGGAAGGTCCAAGTTGCTGGAGAGGACCCAAGGTGCCCCATGGGGAACACGCTGAGTTGTTGCTTGTGCCCCAAAGTCGGGCGCAGGCGAGATTGGCGTAGGTGGTCTGAGGATCTGTCCTTCAGCTCTGACATCAATGAGGCGGTCGCAAGCAAAGCTGCAGGCCAAGACAGATCGAACATGTCCAACACCAGTTCCAGACCAATTTGGGGCCCGAGGTGGTTGTGTGGGCAGGTGTCTGGCAGCTGTGACATCTATGAGGCAGTGTCAAGCATAAGTGCAGACCAAGGCAGAGAGGAGCAGAGGCCTGGCAGAGGGATCATGGTGCTCCCCAAAGCCAAACCCAGGCAGAGCCAGCGCAGGGTGCACCAGGCAGAACCGATCGAGGGGGAGGTGGTGGAAGTGCCAGACCCTACTGCTGTGAAGCCTGCCCTGTGGGATTTGGGAGCTAGTGATGGCCCTGACCTGCGGTACATCAGTGACGAGGAGATTCGCAAACGTAAGGCAATGAATGATACTGTTTGCCCTCAGGCACACCTCTGGCTGACACTGATACCAGTTCTCACCCCTCCTCCCACCCCAGAGGCATCCACAGCCTCAGGCTCCTCCCTCCTGCCCCTAGCCAGCTTTCCCAGGCCCATGCACCAGGCAGGAGGACTGGCCCTGCCTCATGCCTGCCCCCACCCTTCATTCTTTTTCCCTGCTGCATCTCGTGGTTTCTTTCCTCCTCCCTACCCCAATGCCCAGTTCTGGCCCCTTTCTCAACCCCAGGCTGGCCGAAAGCTAAGTTTTCCAAATAGAAAATGTATGCTACAGATTTCATTGCTGTAGAGGAAGTGTCTTACAGCTCTTCTGTTTACTTTGGTTGGCCTCTTAATTTATTTAAACATTAGAATAATTAAGCTTCATGATGAATGTGACTTTGTGGCTGGAAGGTATTGTTCTCTCAGAATATTCAAAAATGGTGAAAGAATGAACAAAGATAGTATGTGAATGAATTGTGCCTTTATACACAAAGCATGCAAGTACTTGTGAAAGCTTTTCCTTGTTTGGTGGTGTAAAGTAAGCCTCTGAGTGCTTTCACACACCAGGTAGCAGATGGGTAGTGTTGGATGAGGGCCCAAAATAGACTTTTCATATCATTTTTGGGGATTTATAACACATTTACAGGTGTGTCTCATTTGACCCTGTCTCTACAAAACAATGATTAAAAATTAGCCAGGTATGGTGGCTTGCACCCACAGTCCCAGCTGCAAGAGAATCTCTTGAGCCTAGGAGTTTGAGCCTTCAGTGAGTTACGCTGGCTTCATCTCACCATTGCACCACTCCAGCCTGGGCAACAGAGTGAGACTTTGTCTGTTTAAAAAATTGTTTTTGCCCAAAACAGCTCTTTGTTTTAAGACATTTGACATATTGAGCCGGTGTCTGACCACAGTAATTGACCACAGCATCTCTTACTGCTTGAGACTTTCCCTGAAATGTGCTGGTAATAGCAGCCTAGAGGAAGGTGGTTATATTTGATAAGTAGAGGGAGGAGGGCATATATATGATTCATCTAAAAGTTGCATCTGCTTATTTAGGTGCAAGTTTGAAAAAGAAGTCCCAGCCCCAGCCTGGTTTTATTCCACATGCATGGAGAGATTCTGTGATTTTTGCATTCTCCAGTAGAATTGGGACATTGGTGCCTTTATTTCCTTGATATTTATTACTAAAAGCTTTTCTCAAGACTGTTAAAAGTGATTAAAATGGTTATGTAGCTTTAAAAAGAATCTTTTTTACTCACCTCACTTATGACATTGTTTCCTTTTCTTCCTCTACAGATATTGCTTCTGACCATCCAAGGGCAAGCACACTCTTCCTGAGAAAGTATCAACTGAGTGATGAGACAATATTGTTTCTGCCTTCAGGGAAAACCTAAACATTTTCTGTCTTGTGTATTACAGAAAGTATTTAGAGAAACTCAGATATTAGTTAAAAATGTTCAACTTTTCATAGATTTACTTGTCTTATTTTCATATGTGATATAATTTCCTTTAGTTGTCACTGTTTATGGAAACATACAGACTTTGTGTTTACACATTTGGTGACATTTTTACCAACACAATTAATTGGCCACATGATTTAGTGTGGTAGTCACAGATTTATGCCTTTTTCTTCATACGTCTTTGCCATTTTTCTCTTGCTCTAAAGAGTACATTTTAATAATGAGGGGAAGGTGGGAGGATCACTTGAGCCCAGGAGATTAAGACTGCAGTGAACCATAATCACACCGCTGTACTCCAGCCTGAGCATCAGAGTGAGACCCCATCTCAGAACAACAACAGTAACAACAACAAAACCGCAAGAAGTTAATGCATGAACTCAGAGCAGGAACTCACTCATCACCAAGGGGATGGCACTAAGACATTCATGAGGGATCTGCCCTGGTGATCCAAAGACTTCCCCACCTCCAACACTGGGGATTACATTTCAACATGAGATTTCCCTAATTTGTTTTCCCTTTCCTTATGTACATGGGGATTCTTTCATTTGAACGTAATAGAATATGTGTTAGGTCAAAAAGTAAAACTGTGTTTTTAAATTTTACATTATGAGATTTGTCATGCCAGATTATTTAAATGTTAAATTTTGTTTAAACTAAAATTTTTTTAAAAATTAATTTTTGTATATAGTGATAATCAGATTTATCTTGTTTTATATAATGATGATCAGATGATTAGCAACTACTTTTATTCTATGGTATTTTATTATAACAGAATTGATTAGTTATATTTTTATTTTTAGTGTAAGGAAAGAGGAGACGCTTTCGCCTATATTCTGTAAGTAACCTTTTGAAAAGTTAAGAGATTAATTGTTTAAATTAAAAGTGTATCTGTCATGATTCCTTAGAAATGTAACAGGGACCCAGTGCTGTTAGCATGATCCTTTTTTGTGAATTTTCTAACGCTTTTCTATTTTCCTAAGTGTCAGATTTATGCAGGAAAGTCTTTAACTTACTGTGACCATTTTTTTTTTTTAAGGAGGAAGAAAAGAAGAGAAAGAGAGAGAGAAAATGGGGAGGTGGAAAAAGGAAGAGAAAGAGAGAGAGAGAATGGGGAGGAGGAAAAAGGAAAAGAAAGAGGGAGAGAGAATGGGAGTATTGCTTTCTTGCTCAGGCTAGAACGTAATTTAGTAATGGTTATTAAAAACCTCTTTTATAATGATAATTATACTTAATGATGTAATCAGGAAGGAATAAGGGAAGAAGATAACAAACAAACAGCCAACCAATATTTCATTTAAACCTATGAAATGCTATGCGATTACTGAGGAGTGATTTACTTCCAATTATATAGTCACTTTTCTAATAGGTGTGAGGTGGTAATATATGTTTTGTGTATTTGAAGTGGAGAGTTCTATAAACGTTTATTAAGTTTACTTGTTCCGGGTCTGAGTTCAAGTCCTGGATGTCCTTGTTATGTTTCTATCTCGTTGATCTATAGAATCGTTAGCTCTTCTTGTTACATTGATCCTTTTACCATTATGTAATATCCTTCTTTGCCTCTTTTGCTCTTTGTTGCTTTAAAGTCTACTTTATCAGAGGCGAGAATTGCATCTCCTGCTTTTTGTTTATTAGTTTATTTATACTCTCTGTTTGGTTGGTAAATCTTCCTCCTCTCTGAGTCTTTGTGTATTGTTGCATGTGAGATGGGTCTGGATGCAGCATACTGATGGGTTTTGGCTTTTTATCCAATTAGAATATATATATAGGTTTAATACTGGCGTTTGATGCTAGCTGGCTGTTTTGCCCATTAGTTGATGTAAATTTTTCATTATGTTAATGTTCTTTGCTTTTTGATATATTTTTGGAAAGGCTGATATTGGTTGTTCCTTTATATGTATAGTGCTTCTTTCAGAAGCTCTTGTAAAGCAGGCCTGGTGGTGGTGAAGTCTCTAAGTACTTGTTTGTTCGCAAAAGATTTAATTTTTCCTTCGCTCATAAAGCTTAGTTTGGCTGGATAGGAAATTCTGGGTTGAAAGTTCTTTTCTTTAAGGATGTTAAATATTGATCCCCACTCTTTTCTGGCTTGTAGGGTTTCTGCTGAGAGATCTGCTATAAGTCTGATAGATTTCCCTTTATGGGTAACCTGACCTTTCTCTCTGGCTGCCCTTAGTATTTTCTCCTTCATTTCAACCCTAATAAATCTGGCGATTATGTGCCTTGGGGTTGGTCTTCTTGAAGAATATCTTTGTGGTGTTCTCTGTATTACCTGGAGTTGAATATTACCCTTCCTTGCCAGGTTGGGAAAGTTTTCCTGAATGATATCCTGAAGAGTATTTTCCAACTTGGATTCATTCTCTTCATCACATTCAGGTACACCTATCAAACGTAGATTAGGTCTTTTCACATAGTCCCATATTTCCTGGAGACTTTGCTCGTTCCTTTTCATCCTTTTTTCTCCATTCTTGTCTTCTCGTTTCATTTCACTGAGCTGGTCCTCGACTTCTGATATCCTTTCTTCTGCTTGATCAATTCGACTCTTTAAACTTGTGCATGCTTTGCGAAGTTCTCTTTTGTGTTTTTCAGCTCCATCAATTCACTTATATTCTTCTCTATCTTGTCCATTCTCGTTAACATTTCGTCAAACCTTTTTTCAAGGTTCTTAGTTTCTTTGCATTGGGTTAAAACAAGTTCTTTTAATTCACAGAAGTTTCTTATCACCCACGTTTTGAAGCCTGCTTCTGTTATTGGAACACACGTGTAATCTATTAAGCCTTATTCCGTTACTGATGAGGAATTGCAATCCCCTGTAGAGGGAGAGGCATTCTGATTTTGAGTGTTCTCTACCTTTTTACGCTGGTTTCTTCCCTTCATTATATATTTATCCGTCTGTCGTCTTTGTAATTGCCGACTTTCTAACTAGGTCTCTGACGTCCAAGTTGTTGATTCCCAGCGCCGAAATCTGAGCAGTCCACTGTGCCGGCCAAAACAGCGGTGTTAAGATTGATGGTGCTTTTCTGCCCGGGAATCTCCGGACTCTGCACCTAGAATTGGCGCGCTGAGGTACCAGCAAAACCGCCGCGCCGGCCACAAGAGTCGCCCTGGCGACCCGTGGGGCTCCTCCACTGGGAATCTCCTGGTCCGTGAGCAACAAATATTCGTCTGAAAGTGTGACGTCCTCTCGTTCTTTGAGCTTTCACTGGGAGGTACGTGCCCGAGCTGCTAGTCATCGGCCATCTTGGATCTCTCTACTGTGCCCATTTTTAAGGCTGTCTGACATTTAAGTTAAATTTAAGTAATTTGGTTGTGATATAAAGATCTGCCTCAAATATTTAATCTTTTAAAATCAAATAAAATTGAAAATAGCTAAGTCCATTTTCTTCAGCACTTTCTGCTGACTCCCTGTCTTAGCAGCTGAAAGCGTAGCATCCTCACTCCACTGTGACCTTATTTCCCTCCCTGTTTCTTCCACCTGTAACACATTTTTAATTAAATCATGAATTGATATTTACATCATTATGACTATGCACTTACTATTCACTGCTGAGTCATATAATGTTCTGAGTGTGCCTCGTCCTTGTACATCCTTCATTCTTTCTCTTAAATATTTCTGAAACCTGAACACTTCTGCACTTCTCCCAGATAACCTCCTTTTTCCTAGCCCACGATGGCTCATAAAGCCAAATGTGACCATTAGCCTCTGGCTGGTCTCTTTGTTTTCACATCCTTCATTTGTGTGTGTGTGTGTGAAATTGATTTTCTGACTATATTCCTTTGACTCTCTAACAACTATTCTTCCCCAATAGTTGTAACGTTTGTCATATGCCTATCAAAAATATGTTTTATCTACTAAAAAATATATTGCATGTTTTTTTCTTGAAGCAAGTTTCCTTGGCCTTTCATTATCCTCCTCAGGATAGACTGTGTTTTCCTAGGCTGCCCTGCACCTGTTGGCCTGGGAGCTCTCTCTGAAATCTTCTGGGACCACTAGTGTTGGGTCCCTGAGTCCTAGAGTGTGCATTGCCCTCTGCCTTGTGTTACTCCCCTGTGGTGCTGGAGCACAGTTTCTGAGGAAAGCCTCATGTATACACATGTTTAGAGATCTGGGCTTTCTTAAAACCCCTCCTTTGATATAGAGTATAAAATTCTAGAGTGAAAACGAAATGTCATGGCTTGAAGACATTTTTCTATTGCATTTTTATTATAATGTTTTTGAAAGTATTGCCATTGTGTGATACACCATATGTAATCAATGTTTCCATCTGTCAAGTTTTTAGGACCTTTTCTATCCCTGAGATTCTGAAATTGTATCACAGAGCTTGGTAGGGACCTTATATTTTATTGTGGCCATTAAGTCTACAATACAATTTAGAGAATTTTTCTGTGTGCTCTGTTTTATTATTATTTTAGTCTAATGATTCAGATGTTGGACCTCTTAGACCAGTATTTCTGCATTGATCTGTAATTTCCTCACCTCCAATTCTCCAGTTTGTCTTTTGTTCTGTTTCTTAGAGATTTTTCGACTGTCCATGCTAACTGTTCTATTGAATTTTTAAAAATCTCCTTAAGGGTGTTTTAAGATTTTTAAAAAAGTTTTGCTCCTGAGTTTTTACTGATCCCAGGAATACCTTTTTCCTGTTGTTTTGATCTCCCATTGGAGGCTTTGCTCAAATGTGTGGTGGTCTTTGGCTTTCTCTCATTGAAAGCAGGACCTTTTTTTCACTGAGGGGTCTCACTGTAGGGATTTGGATGTCGAGGCAGCTTTTCCTTTGAGGGACATCAGTGTATTATATGAGGGAATGAGGGTATTTTCTTTACCATGGTTCAGTTTTCTTCCAAGAAGGGCCTCCCAATTTTCTGCTTGGGCAGTGCAAGCATGGCTGCTGGCTTTCCAGAAGCAGGGTTGCAAAGCAAGGTGGAGTTTCGCTTTGTGTGTGCCATTTACTCTCATTTCCCAGGTTTCAGCCCTGGTAGGTCTGAGCTCAGAAACCTTCAGGTATAATATATCCAGAGAATACACATCCACATTCCTTATAAGATGGGAGGACAGGTTGACCTGGGGTTCTAACCACAGATTTACTATTGACCTTGCCGGCTCTGTTGTATGTTTCACCCCAGGTACCATGTGCTCTGATTTTGGAGACTGTGTTGGGTTCTTCAAAATACACAGGATTGCTTGTTTCTTTTCAAGTCATTCCCTGTGGGCCCCAGGGCTGTGCTTTCATGTCAGTTACCACTCCTCTATCTGCTTGTCACCTTGCAACATTGACTCAGAATCATCTGCTGTCAATCCTGTCTCCTGGTCCTATGTATAATGTTTATTTTATGACTAATTCTCATGAGATTTCAGAAGAAAGAGAAAATAGATTTGTGGTCAATCCATCATATTTAACACAAATTTAGAACCTATATGTAAGTGTAAATCTAAGTTTAAATTGAACATAATTATGACATTAATTCAGACAATTTTCTAGTTATACCTCTAATAAGCATATTACACTTTTCCACTCATGCCTCATGTAATAATTCTGTTCAAACTCTATACCTGCCATGTGGTCCCATTGCTGTGCAACATAGATGGAGCTGATTTTATTAGCACACCAAGTATTGGAAATTTTTAAGTTAGCTAAAAGTCATTAATTATTTTAAAAACATCTAAAACATG
The DNA here is from genome assembly GCF_030222135.1 of Aotus nancymaae. Taxonomy (NCBI): domain Eukaryota; kingdom Metazoa; phylum Chordata; class Mammalia; order Primates; family Aotidae; genus Aotus; species Aotus nancymaae. Next base: position 3,229,560 of record NW_026988570.1, on the reverse strand, counting down.
TCTTATAAAAAAGTGGGGAGAAAAAAGTGATCTTGAGGGCTGGGTGTGGTGGCTCATGCCTGTAATCCCAGCAGTTTGGGAGGCTGAGGCAGGTGGATTACTTGAGGCCAGGAGTTCGAGACCAGCCTGGCCAACATGGTGAAACCTCATCTCTACTAAAAATACAAAAACTAGCCAGGCATGGTGGCACATACCTGTAGTCCCAGCTACACGGGAGGCTGAGCCAGGAGACTTGCTTGAACTTGGAGGTGGAGGTCACAGTGAGTGATAGGAAATTTTAAATTAAAAAAATGGGGACAGATATCACCTAAAGCTGTACCAACTAGTCTGTGTTTTGGTACATTTTTCCTGTTATTTTTATTCTCATATATGGAATTTTCCTCAGAATTGACTTTTGTTATGTTAAAGTGTTACGCTGCATTACCCCTAATAGTAGTGGCCTTAAGGGATACCTTCTTTCCCTTTGAATGAAAGTGTCTGAATGAGTCCATTTTTATTTTTTATGCCATATCTCTTTTTGAGACAATAAAAGTATATACATTGACACACATACACTGTTAATGTAACCTATAACAGAATAGCTTAAGAAACAGAAGAGTTTACCTAGAGTTAAAACATTTCTATCTTAAAGGGTAATTTGGTCCTTCAAATAGTATTACTGTTCAAAAACATCTTGGATTTTGGTTAAGAAATAAGTGAATTTGCAGTAAAAAGCATCTGAAGCAGCAAAATGCTATTGGATTCTGTGGATATTTCTGATTATTGGCTACTGGCAATGTTTAAATGCAGTGTAGTTTTAGAAACAACCATTAGATCTTCTCCCTACCCTGCCTTTTTTTTCATACTAGCTCATTAGTAGTAGATCCAAACCTGTTCTGTCTTTAATGTGTTTGTGAGAGACCCTATGGAAGAGTGTGATAACATGATGCAAATAAGCATATTAAGAGGAGGAAGGAAGGCTCATCTGAGTTAGTTTTTTTTCCAGTTAAAATAATGGGTATTTTGTGGTTTTAAATAATGCTGTTGATCTTTTCACCTATTTGGTGACTGGCATTTGGCTACTGGGATTATTTTTAAGGAAGAGCACTTTCTTTCTTTCTCTCTCTCTCTCTTTCTTTTTTTAAATTTGAGATAAGAGTCCTGCTCTGTCACCCAGGCTGGAGTGCAGTGGCACAGTCTCAGCTCACTGCAACCTCCACCTCTGGGATTCAAGCAATTCTCTGCCTTAGCCTCCTGAATAGCTGGGATTACAGCCACCCAACACCGCACCTGGCTAATTTTTGTATTTTTAGTAGAGATGGTGTTTCACCATCTTGTCCAGGCTGGTCTTGAACTCCTGACCATGGGATCCACTCACCTCGGCCTCCCAAAGTGCTGGGATTACAGGAGTAAACCACCTCGCCTGGCCAGGAGGAACATTTACTTAACATAGTTCAGGCAGTTTCCATATTGACTGTTGCACTCTCAACAAATTAATAGATACTTTGAAGTGTTTTAGAGATAGTTTATTTTCTACAGGGCTCAAAAGATTCACTGTCATATCTCTGATAGCACTGTGGATGAATTTTCACTGATTTGTTTCTGTAGGAAGATTTACTTTCCAAATTGTAACTGATTTAAATATTTGTTAAGCTCTTATTGAACTCCTTAATTTCTCCCACATTCTGTGCTCAGCAGCTGCAGGTAGGAGAGAAGGGTTCCTCCCTCCCCTGGAGAGGCTCACTTTCTCATGAGGGGAATGCTCTGCAGGCAATCGTTTCATGCAACACACAGTGAATTAGACTGATGAGTACACAAAACCAGAAATGTTTTGTGGTGTGGCTGCAGGCAAAGGGATCCCAGAAGGTGGATGAGGTCAAGCTTGCTGGGACAAGGGGGAAAGGAGTAAATAATCCAGACAGAGAGCAGCACGAGTGAGGCAGGAATGTACCATAATGTGTATCAAATAACTTAATGAAATCAATTAACTTTTGAAATGAATGCAGAGTATTCTCACAAGTTCTCATTTGAGTAGTGTAATAGCAGTCTTATGTAAACATGAAGTGAAAGTTAAATTCCCAAAGTTGTTTTCATCATCTGATTTTTGGATGTGAGAGAGTCTTAAAGCAGTATTATTTCCATCCTCCCACAAGGAAACAGGCCCAGGGAGACCTATGGCCCCTCACTTGTTTGGTGACTGAGCAGCTCTGGCACACACAGTCTCTGACTCTAACACACTGGTTCCATCGCACTCTCTCTTGAATGCACACACTGAGGTTTAATAACTTAGTAAATGTAGTATCAGGTCTTCATTTACTGCAATCAAATGCTCTTGTGTCAATATTATTTAATGTATGACATTTTGTTGCAGTTAATGAATAACAGAAATAGAAAATCTCAGTGCTTTTTACTGCATAAGAAAAAAACATGAAATCCCATTTTAAATGTTTCCCATTATTTATAAAGGGAATTTATAATAGAGGCTTGCCAGGTTTGATGATCAGTGTCATATCAAGGGCAGCATTTTATAACCCATTTCTCAAACATCATCTGTGAAAGTTAAGAGCCGTCCAATGAGTTTCCCATAGAGCTGCACATGATACCACACTCAGGCAGGTCACAGGGTATAAAAAATACCTTAATGCTTTGTTGTTTGACATTTTGACAAAGGGAAAAAACCCACACTTTTGTAAGTTCAGCCTACTGTGATATTTTTCTCTGTCTTCCTTCTTCTTCAGTTACCTCCATGGCATCTTGATAGAAAATACAGCTCGTGTTCCACCATATTGCTAGATAACAGCACAGTCAGCAATCCTGACCTCAGCTACATATTAGAAGGGTGAGTACAACGAGGCTGCCAAGGGCTGAGTGACAGACCCCCCTATGCTAAAAGCATCCCAGCCATCTGCTGTCATTTCAGCCATTTGGTTGCCCTTTTCAGCAAGCAGTTGAAGAAGTTGATGTCAATGATATATGGATTTTTCAGGACCCAAGTATGAATTTTCTGTTTCTCTTTTAATCTTAGACACTGCATGGTAAAAGGGAAAGCCAGTTAGCAAATAAGCAATCCCAGAAAAAGCATGGCTATTTATCTGATGCATTTATGTTATGGCAGTATTGAACCTAATAGACAGGAGAGGTGCTTTTTATTGGATGTTTCTAGGAAAAATTATTAGTTCTTTATGGGCCATAGGCCTAAGATGATGGGCACTACTTTGGAAACTACTCTTGGAAGAAGTAACAGCTTGTCCTCCAGTGGCACCATAGTGTATCTGCATTGAAATTTTCCCATCATGCACCAGCACTTCATAGACCACAATCAGAGATGCCCTTTCAAAACACCATTGAAAGATGGGTTCAAGTTGGTTTAAAAAGCCAGCTCCAATGGAGACGTCCAGGAAACATTATTAACATCTCCTTCGATTCTGAGTGTTGATTTTCAGAAAACAGTTTGACAAGTGGTACCTCAGAATGTTAATCTCCCTATCCCTAACTTGACTTTCCAGTCTATAAACATGACTAAGTTACAAGCTTAGTTTTGTCTCTAATGTACTAGTTTTTAAGCTGTCAGTAACTTCCACTTTAATCAAAAATGACAGTTTATACTCATAATAATGTGACTTTCCTCTCTCATGTATAACAATAATTGAGATCCAATTGTGTTTCAGCAAGAACTGGACTCTACCTGTGTCTAAAGCCCTGAGCTTTGACCTCTATGGTGTCATCACTTAATGTTTGTATTCAGTCCTAAGTAAAAAGCCACCTTTTTTTGGCTAGAGTCCCTGGCTTCTTCTGAATTCAAAAGATTCTAATGTTTCAGTATGCAATTCAAAAGTAGTTTTTAAGCTCACCCTTGTTCCAACAAGTAAAAGTCCTGCTTTTTTTTCCAGCATAGTTTAAATTTTACAAGTTTTTTAAAAAATTGAAATACATATATTTTCTTTTATGGAGAAGGGGTTTTGCTGTGTTGGCCAGGCTAGATTCAAACTCCTGGGCTCAAGCAATACACCCAAGTCAGCCTCCCAGAATGCTGTGATTAAAGGCATGAGCTACCGTGCCTGGACTAGAAGTCTATTTTTGAAGCACAGTAAGTTTTAATTTACTCTCCAGTTTTAGAAGGGATTATTTAGTACATTTGCTTTTGATGAAATAAAGGTTTACTGAGCAAGTTAATATAGCAAATTGGCTTTTAGGAAAGATTTTGAAAAATGTATTTCATGGTTAGTAGAGCATTGTTCTCAATGGAAGAAGTGAGCCATATTAGAATCACTTATACTGTTTCTTCAAAATATATGTCTGCAAACACATGCATCTTCCCAGCTCTACCTTCCCTCCATCTCTGGGCACTCACAAGCCTTTTATGAAAACGGGGAAGTATGTGAGACATCATTGTATGGATAAAAGCATCCCAGATGATTCTGATCTTAACCCTAATTCAGTCATTCCCAAACTTTGCTGCACATTGGAATCACCTGGGGAACTTTACCAACAATCCTGATTCCTAAAGCATACCCAACGCCAATCAAATCAGAATGTCTCCAGCTGACATTGAGGCCCTGTTTAAAGCTCCTCGGGTGATCCAGTGTGCAGTAAATGTGGAGGCTACTGCTTCCTTTGTGTGAAAAAGTGATCGTTCTAATATAAAAATTACATGTTTTCCCTGTCATTTGCTCTTCTTTCTATCCATATAACCTTTCATCTGTGCGAGTCATTTCTATCTATGTGTGCATATGCTTCAATTTATACCATACCATAGTGTTTTGTGAACATCTGCAGTTCACAGGAACACTGTTCGGGGACCTTGGACAAATCAGTTTTAAGCCTTGGTTCTCTTAATTGTAAAAAGGGTGGTGCATGGAGTGTCATGTGAGGCTCGGTGGTCCTTTTCAGCGTGTAACTTCAAATTCTGTGATCTTAAAATTTGGAGATGAAACTGTTGGAAGCACTATAGAAATATCTATCTTAGTTGCTTATAATGTCATAAGGCCTACTTTTTACAACTCCAATTTGCGTTCTCAAATTATTCTGAGCCTCATTTTAAATGTTGAGGGTGAATGGAAGGACAGAACTTACCAAAGAGAAGCCCCTGTTTCCTGACACACAACATCTGTGGATGACTTTGGAACACAGTAACATACACCGAAGAGTTGCATTTGTTCATTCATATTTTGTGTAAACTAATGTGGAAGTACCTGTCATTAGTATTGTATGATATGGTGTTACGCTGTGTGTTTAGTACTGCTTATTTTAGGAGAGCTGCAAGTGTCATCGATTTTTGGATGCATTATAATGTTTACTAATAAATTTTCTGCTAATCATGCATAGGTGACTTTAAATTACTTTATTTGGTATAAAGCACATTCATTATGTGCTTTTAGAGAAATAATAACAAATGGGTGAGTAGGTGATGGTGAACTAAATCAGCCGAAGTGCAGGGCCTAGCAACTTAAAAAGCAAAACACTACTGTCTGGCCTAAATGTAAGCATAAGTACACATAGATATAAGTAACTTGCACAGAATGAAAGGTTCTATGGGCAGAAGAGCAAATGACAGGGAAAATATGTCATTATTTATACATAATAACCATCTGCAGACACAAGTCTTCTAACAGCATATTGCCTAGCATTTTGGTTCTCCTATTTTTGCTGTAAAGTCAGAGGACTAAAACAAAAGGAAAGTGCTCATGTGGTACTGTTTTGAATAGAGGATTTCAGGGCCACTGAGAGGGTTCCCTCCCCACCCTTTAGAAATATATCTTCAGGCCTAACAAATGATAAAATCAGTTCTTACAACTTTTTTTTCCCTCCACAGTGTGATTCTGGCCGTATATTACACCATAAGGCACAGGTGAGCTCTTTGAAACCTGTCTTGTTATTCCAGCTCATCACTTTGTGTCATACAAAACATGCTGTTAGGTCATAACTCTAGACATTATAAGCTGCAGAGTGCTTATTTTACAGTGTTACAGTGAATCATTTGTGGGCTTTTTAGTCTGTAAGACTCTTTTAAATTATTAAGGGTTCCAAAGTGTATTTGTTTATGTCTTTGTTTGCAATTTATTTGTAAAGAAGCAGTAAAAAGATGCCCTAGCCTCACACAAATATATAGTAGGAAAAAGGTGTATTTTTAAAGCTTCCAGGTAGCTGTGGGTATTCTTTAACCCCACCAAAACTCCAGAAGTGCTAACTGATTAAAATAGTTATAGCGGGATTGTACATATCAATGAATTCGTTCACTAATAGTCACTGATCTTTCTTGTACTATAAATGGATCTTTCCCCTTACTGGCTTTTACAATATTATGCATTGGCTACTTGGTTTATTTATAGTGTCAGAAACTCACTTTCATTAGTATCACCACCATTATAAAAATGTCTTCAAATATGGAGATGCTGTCAAGCTCACAGTAGTAGGTATGAGTTTTCAAAGTCCTGATTTTTAGCTTGAAAGTTTTAGCTTTATTATAGACAAATATTTGTTATTTTCCTTGAAATGACAGACTCACTTGACTTAACTTTATGGATAATAGTCAGTTATACTTTCAGATAAAAATGGTGTTCTGTGAAAAATTGGCTTGTTCAGCTCACAGTTTAATCACAAATGCTTTTCTTTAACATGACCATACTTCAGTACGCAGAAGCTCTTTATGTGAACTTTCTATTTAGAATACTAAAAAGAGAGGTCAAGATTTAATAACACCATTAATTTTTACTGTTTCATCGAGGACATTCTTCAGTGAAACATGCTACTTTAATAAAAACTGCAAGGGGCAGTGAAGAGTGGAATGAACACTGGTATAATTTGGTACCACTGTCCTTATTCATACTGAGAAACCATCAGTTTTACCCACTTTTGCTTTTAAACAGTCATTACAAGTGTTGAACAGGGAGAAAGCAATCAATGTTTTAATACTTTTAAAAAGTAATAAATTATTTGTGTGTTTTATTTTCAATCAGCTTCTCAGGATGAATTAGTATTCTTGCAAGAACAGTTTGGGCCATACATGGTGGTTGACACCTGTAATCTCACCACTTTGGGAGGCTGAGGTGGGAGAATTACTTTGAATCAGGTGTTTGAGACCAGTCTGGGCAATGTGGCAAGACCCCATCTATCAAAGAAAAAAAAAAAAAAAGATCAGCTGGGCATGGTGGTGTGGACATTTTGTCCCAGCTACTTGGGAGGCTGAGGCAGGAGGATTGCTTGAGCCCACCGAGTGAAGCCTGCAGTGAGTCAGGTTTGTACCACTGTGCTCCATCCTGGGTGAAAGAGCAAAACCCTATAACAACAACAACCAGTTTTGACATCATGGGTCTCCTAGGGAATCACAGGGGTCCACAAACCACATTGGGAGAACCACTGGTTTCCTAAATGATCACATAACGTGTTAGTTTTTAAAGTTCATTAGAGACTAGCCTCTTTTAAAATAAAAAGGCAATTAAGTCTGTAACTCAAACTACTTCAGCAAACATAAAGTATAATAAAGATTTGGGAAATCTTAATTGATTCTAAAAAGTTCTAAAATCCTTATTGCCAACAACTACTGCTTTCTAAAATGTTCTTGTGTTCCACCATGAGGTTAGAGGAGTAAAAATAGATATAGCTTATTACCATTGCCTGTTAGCGGGAGTCAGTATTTAAAGGCAAGTCTCACTCATCAATGTAGAAAAGACTTCCCAGTTTAGAACGTGATGTGCTAATGAAAAAGAGGTCAAGAAACCCTCTGAAGGCCAGGATCCAGGAGAAAAATTAGCAACAACTGTTTTGGTGAACAAATTTTACCAAAGCAAACAAGAAGTATCTCCCTCCACCCTCCATGCCCTACTCCCAGCAGATACTTTACTAAGATATTAACAATTCCTGAATTAATTTCTTAAATGCACATTCTTCTTTTATAGATATGGAAATAGATCTCTGGATATTTTGGATGAGCCAATACATCCATTTTCAGTAAGTGTCACTTTCTCTGAGGTTCTGTTTATGTCTTATAGGGTTGTGTTTATTTCATGATGTAGTCAAAATTATCCACCATTAAGTCTTCACTAAGTTGTGTCTAATCATCTTATGTAAGGAGTGTTGTAAATTGGACACACTGGAGTAACAGCTGACTTACAGCTTTGTTTAATTTGTGTGCTAAGGGGAATAAACATACCATCCAAATAACAAAATGTGTCATTTTAAAAGATATTTTTTTATAGCAGCAAGCAATATAAATATTTGTAAGTAGTCCTAGCAAATATGCACAAACTCTGTGAATAGAATTAGAAAACAATTTAAATTTAAATTGTTTAAATGCTATAGAAACTTAAAAACTTCCTTCTTCAGACATATGATAGCCACAGGGCCACCTTAGCACCTATGTTTACAGAAAACCAAAAATATTTTAAGATCATACTGTTTATATTTTTAGAACTTAAAGACATTTTATCCCAGCAAATTTATTGTAAGGGACATGTGGGCACAAATTTGAACATTCCCATCTTAAGAGTACTTAAGAAGTTTTCTTGAATGAATATTTATATTACCTTTTTTCTTCTTTCAGCAAGAAAAGATTCGCAGGAAATCCTTTGAGGATGATCCCACACGTAACTGCATTTTTGAATATTTCTGTGATCTTTTTAAAGTCACAAAACTAACAGCTCCATGTGCAATCATAGCATTGGTAAGCTATTTCTTATCTATAAAGCATCTTTAATAACTGGTCTCCTACACAGTGTATGGCCATGTTTCTAAATAAAAGTCAGTTCCTAAATTTATCATCAGATCTTTTAAGAGAAACCTATGCAAGCAAAGTAAATACACATATTAGAGTTTAATCATTCTCATGTTTTAAAATGATGCCATTGCTTTTCTTATCACAGAATAATTACTACTAAAAGCAGCAGGAGAGACTTCTGGTTTCTCCCTCAACAGATTCCAATGTAGGTCTAAGCTGAGTTCCAGGCTGTATTTCCCCACAGTTCTGACGTGGAGCTGCTGCTCTGAATGCTTAGTTGTTCCTGGTGACCTCTTGTGCCTGCTCAAGAAATTGCCCAGGAATGTGGAACCAGTAAGACTTGGACATGGGCTTTGCTAGTTAGCCTGCCAAGCCATAGCTGTGTCCTTACCTCTACATGGTTCTCACAGAATTCCTGTGGTGAGACTCATTCTGAATATAAAGTCCTGTTCAGATGGCTGGGATTGTTTGACCCCTCCCCACACTAACCTGTAGAGGAATGTCAACCACACGGCCTGGAGAGAAAGGATACTTAGATCAGTACCCTCTCCTTTAGCATCCAGCTAGAGCTTAGGGGCAAAGGCTTCTGCTGGGCACCTGCATAGAAACCTCTCCATGAGCACTGGATCAGATGCAGGCCATTTCATGGAGCTGCAGCCATTGGGAATGCTCAGCACATGCTGGAGGGAAGCAGGAGTGGTACTTCCAGATGGAGAGAGAGAGAGCTGATGCAGGAGGGAAAGGTGGATTGGAAGAAGGGGGAGTTCACTGTATACAGGCTAAATTTGGCGTGCCTGTGAGATAGCAAAGTGATGTGTGCAGTCATTATTTGAATCTATGGGACTGGAGGATGAATCTGAGCAGTGCAGTCATCATTTGGATCTATGGGACTGGAGCATGAATCTGAGCTGGAGGTAAGGAATGAAGAATAAGAGTAGCTGCTCAAGGTGAGGCACGATGGCTCATGCCTGTAATACCACCTCTTTGGGAGACCAAGTCAGGCAGATCACCTGAGGTCAGGAGTTCGAGGTCAGCCTGGCCAACATGGTGAAACCCTGTCTCTTCTAAAAAATACAAAAAATTACCTGGGCATAGTGGTGGACACCTGTAATTCCAGCTACTTGGGAGGCTGAGGCAGGAGAATCTTTGTAACCTGGGAGGCAGAGGTTGCAGTGAGCCAAGATTGCACCACTGCCCTCCAGCCTGAACAACAACAGCAAAACTCTGGAAAAAGAAAAAAGAAAAAAAGAGTAGCTGCTCAAATGCAAAGAAAGTGTTTAGAATGAAAGTGGACAAGCCAGACATGGTGGGACACACCTATAGTCACAGCTACTCAGGAAAAGGAAAAAAAGAAGATGGACAAAAGATAGCTCTGTAAAGACTACCAGCATGTAAGGGCCAAACCCCCAGTAAAGTGGCCAGAGTAGGAGGAGGAAGAGCAGGAAAAACTGATAAGAACAAAGGGTTCACGATAGGAAAGGCTGTGGTCACAGTGCTACATGCTGCCAAGAAGGTGCCCATTCCATAAACACCCCTGAGATGCCAACCCTGTGCCACTCTTCTAAGTGCTGGGGTAGAGAAGAGGACAGGTTGAGCACAGTCTTATCTTTATGAGGCATTTGTTTTAATGAGGAAAGCAATTCTTGTTTTAGGTAATGGCAAATAGCAAAATGATAAAGCAGGATACAGAGAGAGTGATGGGAGGGTCTCGCTGTTTCTGATAGAATGATCAGGAAGAGCCTCTCTAGAGAGGTCACATCTGAGCAGTGACCTGACTATAAAGCGAGGATGATAAGGAGTGCTGGCATTACAGGCAGTGAGATGAGTGCCAAGACTGAGACAGGAACACATTTCATGTGTGTTCAAGGAACAGACAGCAGGGAGGCCCCCTGTGAGAGAAATGAAGGGAAGAATGGAAAAGATGAGGCCGCACAGGTGGTGCCATAGCTCACAGAGCCCTTTGGCTTGCAGACCAGGGGATGAAGTTAAGGTTTTATTCCAGTTTGAAGCAGGGACTAATGGTAAATCTTGAGCAGGGGAGTGCCGTGTTCTTAATTTAGAGGTTATCCCAACTGCTTTGGGGAGAGTAGATCATAGTTGGGAGGAGGGTTGGGGCAGAGAAGAGGACTAAGAAGCAACTAGGCTGTTACAGGTGAGCCATGACACATGGCGGCCCAGAATCTGAAGCAGTCAGCCTACAGTGAAGGTAGCCATAGAGGGATTGCACATGGATTGGAGGAGGGTAACTCACATGTAAGTATTAGTCCCCAGGAGCTAGGCCAATGGCAATTCCCTGGACAAGATTAGTGCTAGGTTGGGGAGTGGAGCCTTGGGGTGAAGGGCTCTGGTTTGTGGGTGTGAAGGCTCCAGGGACCTCAGCAAGAGGAGTCTCAGGTGAGTGATGGGGGTGGGGGGTGGTTAAGGAGAGATGGGAGATGAGCTGGCACCAGGGCATGACACTGTGAGCAAATGAGAGGATGTCCTGGGGGAGCTGAGGGGAGCAGGATGGGAACAGGCAACACATTTGTATTGGGGAAAATCTCTGGGAGAGAGGAAGAAAGTCTTCAAGAAGAGGTGATTTGGGGAACAGTGTTCTGCAAAAGTGGGATAGGATCCATCATGCTGATAGAAGAGTCGATGTAAAAGGGGAACTTTCTCACTGACCCTGGAGGGCAAGTGGTATCGATGAGTGTCAGCAGGTCACTGGCTTACCAGTAAAGGTGACAGGAAGTTGAGGGCTGGCCAGTGCTGTTTCAGTGCTCTCTAATGAGTCCTGTGGAGTTGAACCCTGGGAGGGAGGGTTATTCCTTGGATACCCGACAGTGCAGAGTTTTGGAGAAAGGGAGCGGTGTCTCTCATAAGAACATGCCATGTTCAAGGGCCATGTGATTTGGAAAACACAGTTGACTTTGGAGAACATTGCCAGATCTGAGCCACCAATCTGATAATGTTCAGACAATAAATGAACTCTCTTAAAATGAACTGTTTTCCTTTCACCTTGATACAAAGACTTCAAGTAGCATAGAGTCATACTCTTCTACAGAGCACCCTCTGAGGTGGCAACACCTCACTGCTTATCTCTGTAACCTTCACTCAGCTGGTCCCTCACCCAGTTCTTTATAGGATAGAGATTGGATAGATAGAGAATACTTTCTGAGATTATCTCACAAACTGCTTGACAGGTTTAGAGGCACCCCAAGGATACAGAGGCCGGCAGCTCTCTCTGCCTTCAAACCCACAGAATTGACTGAATGCAGATACTGTAGAACAAGAAATAAGTTTTCATGAAGTGATTGTGGAGACATGGAAAATAGGGGCTGTGAGCAGGACTCTCCATTCATTCACATGCATTCCTCATCAAGGCACTGAATACAGGGACTGTTTCTCAGCAACAGAGACCTGCCCTTGTCATGCTGTCTGCCCAGCAGGCACTGGGAAGCACTCTTGACCCGCAGTTCCTAAGCCTGTGTCCCGAGTGGGTTAGTTGTTGTGCAAAGGAGAAGACAGCAGTGTTCTCAGTATGACTTGGATGCTACACATTCGAGCATGGCACACCTGTAAAATTCCTGTCTACCTGCCAGCCAGCTGTGACGCTGCAGGCGGATGGCACTGTAGTGTTTCCTGAACAACCTTAATCTGCACAAGGCCTGTGTTTGTGCTGCCTTTCATGAGTGTGAAGGTGCTGAAGGTGCCTTTCTTCATGCTCACATCCCTGTGAATGAAATTGGCATGGAAATTTCTGTGGGCAGAGTATGCTGCAGAGGTATCTGACTATGACTGTGACTTGGCCTCTCGCTTTGTCTGAGCAAAGTCTCTGCAGAACATAAGAATAAAAGGCACTTACTTTCTGGCCAAAACCAGAAGAAGTCTTTCATTCTTAAATGTTCTTATCACCACACTGAAACAGAACTGAAATCAAAGACAAGTGCTCTATTTTGCAGGTGTACATTGAACGCCTTTTAACTAATGCTGACATCGATCTTTGTCCTACTAATTGGAAACAAATTGTCCTTGGAGCCGTGCTTCTGGCCTCCAAGGTTTGGAGAAATCGTCATCACCTGAGCGTGGATGCACTTAAGACAATGTGAGTTTCTAAGGTTTTGTCAAACTTTCTCATCATTTTCCATGCCTCATTTGCTCTCCAAGTTATCACTGTAAGAAATATCTTTATAGGTTTCATTGTGCAGATAAAGGAAATAGGCATAAGACCACAGGCTTCAATCTATCCAGCTTCAGTATAACAGTTTATATTTTCCACCATTAATGGGTAGGTCTTGATGTGTTATTGTTGTAATAACTGGCTGATAATCTGAAAAGTGTTTTTCTGATTGTTTTTTGGCAAACCTCTTACAAGTGTGCTGTCAGAATGACACAGTACAGTAAATATCTTTATAGCTTTTTAGAAGCTGCCTGCCAGTTTCAGTCACCTTTTAAGGGGCAAACATCTGGCCTTTGAAATAACTGGCCACTGTTAAGGCCTTAAGGCCTCTGGACTAAAGCAGAAGTTACAGCTTTAACCTAAGTCATCCATTGTGTATTTGCTTTTGCTGGTCCTTGTCTCCCCCTTTAATCTGAAGATCTGTTTTTTGTTTGTTTGTTTGTTTGTTTGTTTTGAGACGGAGTTTCGCTCACTACCCAGGCTGGAGTGCAATGGCGCGATCTCGGCTCACCGCAACCTCCGCCTCCTGGGTTCAGGCAATTCTCCTGCCTCAGCCTCCTGAGTAGCTGGGATTACAGGCATGCGCCACCGTGCCCAGCTAATTTTTTGTATTAGTCGAGACGGGGTTTCACCATGTTGACCAGGATGGTCTCGATCTCTTGACCTCGTGATCCACCCACCTCGGCCTCCCAAAGTGCTGGGATTACAGGCTTGAGCCACCGCGCCCGGCCCTGAAGATATGTTTTTATAGGAACCTTGAGATATGATGTTAAATAGCTACAGATTTCTATGCCCTGGCTCCTCCCCATTGGCAACATTGCATGTGTTTGGAAATCGGTCTGATGAGTTAGAAGATTCCGCCTTCACCTCCTGCAGTGTGAGAAGCATTTCTGGGGCATCACCCCATGCCCACCACACTCACAGGCTCCCTGGGTACTCAGACATTCACAGAAGCAGGCTGGGAGCCAGTAGTCGTTTATGAGAGTGCGGAGAGCCTTGCGGGTTCATTGGGTTCCTCCCAGATGCACCAACATGACTGAAACACAGCTTCCCCACGGTTCCCCTCCAATTTGGCCTTATGACTGCTGTGAAGTGAAGGGCCCTGAAGCAGGCAGGCAGGGTGAGCAGGGGGGCATTTCCAGCAGAGCCGCCCAGGCTGCCCGCTGGACAGTGAGGACAACTGTGTTGGCTGCATCTGGCGCAAGATGAGGAGGCAGTTCTTGTTTACATTGAGCAGCAGCAGAAAAGATGATGCCAGGCAGTGGCACAAGTTAGTTTTGTGATCTTTGCCTGTGACTCCAGATAGGACTGTTATTCAGAATCACCTCAGTGTATGTCTACAATTGAAGATATAGTGTATATTGTAGATATACTGCAGTGTGTATATATCTACATTCAAAAATAACCACTTGGTGCCTGAGCTCAGTGGGTCATGCCTGTGATTCCAGCCCTTCAGGAGGCTGAGGTGAGTGGATCACTTGAGCACAGGAGTTCAGACCTGCTGGGCAACACAGTGAAGACTGTCCATACAAAAAATTTTTTAAAAAATTAGCCAAGTGTGTTAGCAGGTGCCTGCAGTAGTCCCAGCTACTTGGGAGTCTGACGTGGGAGAATTGCCTGAGCCTGGTAAGTTTAGGCTGTAGTGATCTGTGATCACATGACTGTCCTCCAGTCCTGGGTGATGGAGCCACACTCTCTCTATGAAACAGACAAACAAAAAAACAGTTTTGCCACCACTTTGCTAATAGTATACACCAAGTGATCATTGTGATATTTGTGGTAGCCATTTTAGCAAAGAGCGTGACAGCAAATGATTTTGAAACAAATAGAAGTACTTTGAAAGTTGCAAATGCTAAAGTGAGTTTAATCATAGTCATCCATTTGCAAACTGGTCCCCTAAAGGAAGAAAGATTTGTGACTGCCTGATTTCTCCTTGCCTGCTGCCTAGCCAGAGCTGATTTATCAATACAGGACAATTGCAATAGAGAAAGAGTTGAATTCATGCAGAGACAGCTGTACGGGAGACCAGAGTTTTACTATTACTCAAATTAGTGTCTCTGAAAACTCTGGGATGGTTTTTTAAAAGAATAATTTGGTGGGTAGGGGGTCAGAAAGTGGGGAGTGCTGATTGATCAGGTCAGTGATGAAATCATTGAGAGTTGAAGCTGTCCTCCTGCATTGAGTTGGCTCCTGGGTGGGGGCCACAGAACCAGATGAGCCACGTTTATTTGTTGGGGTGGTGCCACCTGATCCCAGTACAGGGTCTGCAAAATATCTCAAGCACTGATTTTAGGTTTTACAATAGTGATGTTATTCCCAGGAGCAATATGGGGAGGTTCAGATTCTTGCAGCCTTCAGCCTCATGACTCCTAAGCCACAATTTCTAATCTTGTGGCTAATTTATTAGTTCTGGAAAGGTCATCTATCTAGTTCCCAGGTGGGAAAGGGGTTTGTTTTGGGATAGGGTTGTTACCATCTTTGTCTCAAAGTTAAACTGCAAACTAAGTTCCTTCCAAAGTTAGTTTGGCCTCTGTGTAGGAATGAACAAGGACAGCTTGGAGGTTAGAAGTGAGATGAAGTCAGATCAGCCCTCTTCCACTGTCATAATTTTCTCAGTTACAATTTTTGCAAAAGTGCTTTCAAATTTGTAATCATAAACACTTAGTTCTGCCATTTTGGTGGCTGAATTGTTCTCAAAACCTTCAGCTAAGCTGGCTGGGGCTCTGATTTCTAGTCACAAGATCAGAGAACATGCGAGGATATGTGCAGTTTTCCACAGAAGTGAGCTCCAGGAGCAGTGGAGGCAGAGGTCAGCTCCAAGAAGACCGGCTCCAAACAGAGCTGTTTGTGTGTGAACGGAGAAACAGCAGGAGCTATGCTCCAAACAGGCTGCTTCTGTGTATGATCTTGGGAAACTGAAAAGCATTATGTCCAAGCGTTTAATAGCCATGTGTCTCACCCCACTGCTGTTGACTGTTTGCATGATCCCATTTTGAGTGTCAATTTAATAGATAAAAAAACTGCTGTCCATCAGATTTTTCTTAAAACTTTCCAACATCTATGTGTCTCCTTAGAATATATTTTCTTTCTAGAGAGTAAAACTGAGTAGCCACTATTCAGAAATGCTGTGTCATAAAGAGTATGCTATTCAATCATCTAGCCTTTTAAAAAACCAGAAATCCTAGAAGATGCATAGTCTGTACACAGAATTCTTTTCTTCAGCGGTTAAACCTTTATTAACAGATATGTTAATTCTGTGAAGTGCCTTTAATTCTGATAGTAAGTCAAGTCCTGATTAGCTGTCTATTCAAATATTGTTTGATTTACATTTCTATAGACTTATGGACATGTGAACAGGAAATTAATTTTGGAAGTAGGTTCAGTTGGGTTTTAAGTTCAGCAAATGAGATCCCCACATCTTGGCTTGTAGTCTAACTGCCCCCTGCTTTCAAGCATTTGTTGACTTAGCCAGTGGGTAAAATGTTAAAACTTTCAAACCAAGAAACCAAATGTATTGTTTAGATATTGATCATTTTTAATCAATTAACTCATTACAGGGGTTACTCTGAAAGCAGCCAGAATGACTCTGTGTACCTATTAATTTAGCCTTGGTGAGGCCAGCTGGATGACCATGAGGCAGAGGACGGCTCCCAGTCCTTTCTTCTCCCATTGCATCCAACTTCCCCACATTGTGTTCTGTCCAGGGGTGACAGATGCTGAGTCCTTCAGGGTTGCATTCCCAACTCAAGAGCAGCACTGCATGTGTTAAGGCCAGGGCCCTACTATTAATCACATTAGAAAATGAGTTTAGTTGAGCCAAAATGTCTGTCCTTGACTTTTCTGCCTTTCAAATTGTACATGTTATTCTTCCCCAGTCTCTTCATAATATTAAGGTGAGCAGAAACTTGCATTATGTGTCCTTGACATAGCCTTGTGTGCTGGAGCAGAGGGAAGGGGATTCTTTTTGCCATGGAATGTATATTGCTTATGTATTTATTTGGGACGAATCCTCCTTGTATCCTTAGAGTTTTTCCTCCTCCGAGGTAATAGGGTGGGTCTCCGTGGGTCCATTTGTTGCCATGGTGATGTGCCCCATCTTCCCGTTGGTGCTTCTCTACTTCAGTAAGTCCCTTCCTGTTATCATCCTGGTAAACATGCGTGGAGCTTCTTCAGAGCTAGTAAATGGTACCCATCATTCCTGTCATCTGATCGTGATTGCGGGGTTTGTGAATGAATGTGGAGTCTGAGTTGTGCAGTTGCCCTAAGGGAACTGTGAAGAATAAGCCCCGGGTCAGCAGGAGGAGTGCAGAAGAGGCCTCTACCTATCCCTCATCCCAAACTTGGGGTGCTGGGATGCCGAAGAGACCCCAAGCATCTGTGCTTTGTTTGGACATTAGTGTAAGGACCTGACCAGGCCGCCTTTATTTGTTTCAAAACAGAATTTGGAGCCTCCTAGTAGCTCAGAGTGATATTTTTAAAGATAACCCACTTGACTAAAATTGCCCTGTGTTGGCTTTATTGTGTTTCTCCTCCCCCAGGAGTAAGATGGAGAAATTTTTTTGGAGCTACTTGAGTTTAATATCCGTGTGTCTACCAGTGTTTATGTGAAATATTACTTTGACCTGCGTGCCTTGGCATACGACCATGGCCTGTATGCTATATTTCGTTTTCTTCGCAAAGATAAAGCACAGAAATTGAAGGTAAGGCTGTGAAGTCACTTAGTGGAGTTTCCCATTGGCCACAAAAGCCAACATCTGTGACAAAATCATATTAAGTAGTGATTAGGAAAATGAAAGCCTTAAAATTAACAGAGCAAAGTGCTTATTTCTTTGGCATCATATTTCTTGTCTTTTATGCTTTATACAAGAATCCTTATTATTATTGTTGTTATTGTTTTATGAGAAGGAGTTTTGCTCTTGTTGCCCAGCCTGGAGTGCAATGGTGCAATCTCAGCTCATTGCAACCTCCGCATCCTGGGTCCAGCAATTCCCCTACCTTTGCCTCCCGAGTAGCTGGGATTATGTGCATGCAGCACCATGCCCGGATATTTTGTATTCTTATTAGAGATAGGATTTCTCCATGTTGGTGAGGCTGGTCTCGAACTCCTGACCTCAGGTGATCTGCCCGCCTTGGCCTCCCAAAGTGCTGGGATTACAGAGATGAGCCACTGCACCCGGCCAAGGATCTATATTTTAAAAAATTATTGATATTCTCACAGCTTTGACTATAATTCAGAATATTTTTAATTAAATTTAATCTGTTCTTAATGGGTTTTGTTTTTAATCTCTACCTGTTCACATAACGTTCATGAATAAACGCAGATATCTAAATAGACAATGCACTTACCGCTCCTGACTGTCTTTTACTTAAGCAGTTTGCAGTTTTGTGTCCTTGTCTATTCTATATATCTTGGTGCAGTCCCAGGAGTTTGTTAGACAAAGCAGTAGTGGCTGAGAGCCTTGTGCTTAGACTGTATAAGGTGCCGGTGTTTCAAGTACTAGGTGTAGGAAGGACATGGGTTTTTCATGAAAATGGCTTCATGGGACAACATAAGATTTATGGCTTATGACTCTTGGTGAGTATACAGGAAAATTACAACTGAAATAGACACAGTTAAAATTGGCACTGTCTCTGGTGTCTTGGTGGTACTTTGGAGTAATACATTTATCTACCACAATGTGCAAGTGAAGTAGCACCTTTTGGTGCTTCAATCATTAGGCTTCTTGGATGTTCCAAAACAGCCCAGCACGCACCTGCCTCATTAAAATCTGCTTGGAGTGTGTAGCAACTACTAAGGATTGGGTAGAATTTGAATCGCTGAGTAAGTTGATTGTTTGGCACAAGTGTATGTTGATTATGTTGAAGGAACAAGTGTACAGGTAACAGATAATATTGTTACAAGCTTGTCACTATACTCTTAAGATCTTTAGGAGCCCTATTTTATTTTTTACATGACAGTATCATCAAGCAATGAGCCCAATTTTAAAACTATAAAGTAAATTCCTCTTGGCTCTGGCAGTCTTTTCATAGCTCTTAAAGGAGACTACCTTAGTGAATGGGCAGGGAGTTGCATCCTCAGAACCTGGCAGTGTAAACCTCAGCCAAAGCAGCTGCAAGGGAACCCTCTAAAGGAATCTGTGTGTGTGGCTTCTCATCAATGATGCCTTTTACAAAATGTTGGAGCCTTTTTAAAAACTGTACCCATTTTCTCTTTGATTGACTTTCCTAGGCTATGTCACGGCTGTGTGAATACAAAGACTTGCATCAAGATGTTGCCGCTATGAGAAGGGCCATCAGCATGGATTTCATTGGTATTCGGCATACTAATGCCATCTTACCTTAGAAGAATTAGCATTATAAGATCCTGGACTTGACAACTATAAAGACTACAAAATATCACTTCTCCTGCTGAAAAAGACCAGCAAAATTAGGATTTTCTTTTTTTATGTTTCTCATTAAATTTTTATTATTGTCGCTGTTGTTGTTGTTGATTAGGATTTTCATAGAGTGGAGACTTCTTCACATAACCACACTGTGAAGCTGGGTGATGGTGGCAACAAGTGTGGGAAGAGAGAATGGCATGGGGACAAGGCTGTCATTACTCCAAGTACCATGGGGGCTCAGGCCTGTTCATCTAGTCTTTGGAGGGAATCTGTGCATATGAAATGAGGCTCCCACATCATGGTTATAAACAGAGAGATGCAATCAGCTCATCTTCCACCAGGCCCATAATGGTCATGCCAAAACACAGAGTCTTGCTGTGTTGCCAGGCTGGAGCGCAGTGGCAGGATCTCGGCTCTCAGCAACCTCTGCCTCTCGGGTTCAAGTAACTCTCCTGCCTCAGCCTCCCAAGTAGCTGGGACTACAGGCAAGAACCACCAACCCAGCTAATTTATATATTCTTAGTAGAGACAGGGTTTCATCATGGTGGCCAGGATAGTCTTGATCTCTTGACCTCGTGATCTGTCTGCCCTAGCCTCCCAAAGTGCTGGGATTACAGGTGAGAGCCACTGTGCCTGGCCTCTTGCATTTACATTCACAATAAAGTGGTTTGGAATATCCCACTGTTGATTTGCGATTTCCTCCTCCAAACATAGTCTGTGGCCCTGTATACATAATTGAATATTTTCATGTATTGATATTTTGTGTCTGAAGATGAAATATTAGATGAAACATGTTAAAACATTTCATGCAAAGCCTTCGGTGGTTGTAGAGTCTGCTCTTTGGTGAATACATAAATCTTTTAAATATTAAAATTTGTATTAGATGTGATAATGATATTTTCTGTTTTATCTTCACTTGTTAGGTAATAGTTACTTACGTTCTTCCATAATTAATGACATTGTATCTTACATTTGATGTAAAAAACTCCTAGAATATTTGGAATTGATAGTTGAAATTAAACAGCAAAATGAGAATTTCTGAAACCTAGTGATAATATACTTATGATGTGTTTATTATCTATTATCTCTATCATTGTTAATTTTTAAAGTTTCCATGGAAAACTTTACTAAGAATGTAAAATTTTCTATAAAACCCTTCATGCCATACTGCTCGGAGTTCCCTGTGACCAGCTGAAGCCTTGGCATGGCAGCCCACCTCCTCCCTCTTTGCAATTTGGCTTCCAGCCCCTCTAGAAGCTCCACTGGGGTCAATCCTGTGCCCCTAACAAGCATCCTGCACGCTGACCACCCGCTCAGTGTCAGCCTCCCAGAGCCCCCAACTGTGGCAGGTACCAAACTGACACTGGTTGCTATTTGCAATGAAAGAAACCTGTGCTGTTGCTGCCAACCCGCTTACATCTGACATGACAGTTAATTGAGTACCTTCACTTACACACACACACACACACACACCAGTTCTCTAGAATTGTGTGTGTGAGTGACACTGCTTGGTAGATACCAAGGCAAGATAGACTGAGCAATACCTCTGAAAACAAAAATCAATTGTGTAAAGCCCCTCTTATGAGAGAAAATGTTTTGTGTATATACAAATATACATACACACATATATATATAAAAGGCCGCCTGTTTTCAGGAGCCCCTTGCAAATCCGGAACTCCTCTAGCCATCCAAGGCTTTGATTTTCTCTTGAAAATCTTCCTTTGACCTTTGATATGCCTGGCTTCTGTGGTGCCATTTGAGAGCTTGCATCATCTCAGCATTTCTCAGACCTGGCCCAGCGCACATCTTTCCAGCTACCTGTCCTTCAGCTGTCCATCTGGAAGCTGAGGCGGTGCCTTCATGCCATCTTATTGCCTTTCTGCAGAGCATAGACCGTTCTAACAGAGCCGCACAAACAGGCTGCTGCTGCCTACGCAGAGGGAAACCAATTGTGTCTTCTTGTTCAGTGAAAAACATTCATGTCTTTTTTTTTTTTCTTGACAGGGAAGTATCCCCAGGCATGCTTTAAGACATGACACCCTTGGCATCAAATCTAGCAGATATTTATCCTGTCTTTGTCTTAAGAAAGTGATTCCTAAATGAGCTATTGTTCTCTGTGAACCAAGTACTAATTAGCATGGCCTCAGTGTGGACCTTCCTTTTCCAAAAAATCATATTTTCCCGGTAGAGGAGCAGGCGTGCTAGAGTCAAGAAAAACGATGACCAGCAGGTTAATTGCAAAGCCCAAAGCTGTGGCAACAGAGCAACAGGAAACAGTCCTGCTGTTCTAAGTCTGCAAAGCAATTTCACACTGCAAGAAGGGGCACCTGATGCCTGTGGGAGCCTGGACTGGCGCGGACCTTGTACATGGGTCAGCCAAAGAAGGATGACATATAACATAACTCATTCTGCCAGAGAGAAACAGAGGCTTCATCCTTGGGGCTGACCCCTTGAATTAAGATTATGCCACCCAGAATCAGAGAGGCCAAATGCCCCACTCAAGGTCACACAGAGCTTTTTGGCTTATGGTGTGGTGGATTAAATGTTTAAACTTCAATTTTTTTTCAATTGTGGTGAAATATACATAACAGAATACACTATCTCCACCATTTTTAAATATCTAGTTTAGTGGCATTAGGATCATTTCACGTTGTACAACCATGGCCACCATCCATCTCCAGAACGTTTTCACTTTCCAAACTGAAACTCAATCTCCATCAACTCTGGCCCCTTTATTCTTGTGGCCAATCCCTTAAATTAAGATGATGTTACCAGGATCAGAGAGGCCAAGTGCCCCAGTTGACATCACACAGAGCTTTTGTACCCAGACTTTCATTTTCATTGCCCTCCACCGCCCCCGCCCACATACAACTATTTTGAGCCAATTAACTTCTGATTCTCTCCTTCCCTGCAGTCACTGGCAACCTCCATTCTACTTTCTGTCTCTATGAATTTGACTATTTCTGGTACCTCATAGAAGTGGAATCACACAGTATTTACCTTTGTGTGAGTGGTTCACTTCACTTAGTATAAGGACCTCAGGCTCATCCACGTTGTAGCATGTGTCAAAATGGCCTTCACTTTTTAAGGCAAAATAATATTTTTCACATATATATACTATATGGATAATATAAATATAATTACATGTACACCTATAGATGAAGAAGTTCTGTTTATCTATATGAATAAATAAACAAAATGTGGTAAATATATATACTCACATATGTATATTCATATACATTCATTCATCAAGGTACTCTTGAGTTTCTTCTGCCCTCTGGCTATTGGAAATAATATTGCTACGGCAACGCAACTGGGACTAAGGGCCAACGTGGGTGTACAAATATCTCTGTAAATTTAAAGATAATTGTTGTTGTTGTTGTTTTGTTTCGTTTGAGACAGAGTCTTGTTGTGTTGCCCAGGCTAGAGTGCAGTGGCAATCAGCTTACTGCAACCTCCGCCTCCCAGATTCAAGCGATTCTCTTGCCTCAACCTCTGGAGTAGCTGAGATTACAGGTGTGCGCCACCATGCCTGGCTAATTTTTATATTTTTACTAGAGATGGGGTTTCACCATGTTGCCCAGGCTGGTCTTAAACTCCTGACCTCAAGTGATCTGCCCACCTGTCCCTCCCAAAGTGCCCAGATTACAGGCATGAGCCACCCCACCCAGCCTTAAAGATAATTTTTAAGTTTAAATTGATTTTTAGAAAATATACAATTGCATTTTCTGCTGGTGGAGCCTAACTGATATTTGAGCTAGGCTGTCACCATTTTATGGTCTGTTTCCATTCTATTTAGCCTGCTTGGGTGGCTTTACAAACACAGGTTCTGGTTCTTCCTTTAGTCTAACCAAAGACATAAACACAAAGTGGGCACAGTTGGTGGAAGAGTGGCTCAGCCCTTGCAGAATGTCTCTCCCAAGAACATGGTGTGATTTGGTTCCCTGATGCAC
This sequence comes from Aotus nancymaae, assembly GCF_030222135.1. Taxonomy (NCBI): domain Eukaryota; kingdom Metazoa; phylum Chordata; class Mammalia; order Primates; family Aotidae; genus Aotus; species Aotus nancymaae. Next base: position 3,206,373 of record NW_026988570.1, on the reverse strand, counting down.
CAGTGCCTAAGATAGTTGCTGGCACCGAGGAGATTCGCAATACATTTTTTGGGGGGTGGATAAATGAAAAAAAAAAAGGAAACATTTTAAAATCAGTGGATTGTATTGATCTATTTATTTTTAAACAAATTTATCTTTAACCAAACTTAAATGCGTATCTAGTTGTAGAGCTTATTTTCTGTAACAACCATCACGGATGAGAGCCATGAGTTTGTGAATGAATAGACAACGGCACGCCTGGAAAACAGAGCGAAGTCTCCTTTGTGCCTTGAGCGCTACAAGAAACCTTTAAAAACAACTGACGAAAGTTTCTGAAAATAAAGATTTTATTCTAGTAAACAAAAATCTCCAATCCCTTTCATATGTCACCACGCTCAGTTTTTTTTGCCTTCATCGTCCTGCTGGTCCTGTACCCGGTTGTGGATGTGAAGGGGCTGTGGACAGGAACCCTGTTCTTTTATCCAGGAATGAATTCTATTCTGGTGTATGTTGCCCATGAGGTGTTTGAGACCTACTTCCCCTTTCAGTGGAAGCTGGAGGACAGCCAGTCCCACAGGGAGCACCTGACTCTGGGTGCTCACTGCCTACATCCTCTAGAGAAAGAAGATTTTTTGGAAAATCTGATGGCTCCTGCTGACATGTACTGCTGGGAGACTCTAGTGGGCCTGCAGGGAGGACTGAAGCAGCCTTCATTAAAGGGAAGCACTCATCAGGAAAAAAAAATCTTTGATACCTTGCAGCTGCATTAGAATTGCTAAAACAAAAATTATAAACTCTCATCTCTTAACTGCAACTCAAGTTGGTAACTCCCCCAAAAATTGTTAAAGAAGATAACTGTGTGTCAGGTGACTATGAGTACGATTCTACTGCTTAACACGAAACGACGAATCGCGCCGCACACAGGAGCAAGTGGTTTCTTAGCCAGGAGCCTCGGGGTTGCACACGCAGCAGCTGCTGGTTCCTTAACTGGGAAGCCTCAAGGTTACCTGCGGTGTGGCTGATCTGGGCTGGGTTCAGCTGGGCCATCTGCTTCTGAGCATCAGCAGGGGGTGGTTTCTTGAGGGAGTCTGGGCTCAGGGTCACTCTGTGACCCTGGTGAAGGAGCCAGAGCGTCTGGGGGAAGTTCTGGGCGTGGCCAGGCACAGGCAAATAGAGGAGAGCGCTCGCGGAACCAGCAAGGCCTGTAAAGGCGCGCCTTCACTTCCACTTTAATTTATTGGCCAACGCTAGTCCCATGGCCAAAGTTAAAGGAAGGGGGAAAGTGGGAATTATGTTCTACCTTTTGTGGGAAAAACTGTAAAGTCATGGAGAAAAGATCTAAATACAGAGAGGGCTGGAGAACTGGACCGATAATGGCACCTTCCACATCCGGCTAATGAAAAATATGGTGGCTTGCTGGGGAGGTGGCGCTGCAGCATGAGATACACTCAGCTGAGCATCCCCACCATCACCACCATGAAGCCCAGGGAGGGAAGACTCTCAGGGGAACCTTTGGCAGAATCTGGTTGTCACAGACTGAATGTTTGTGTCCCCCCACAGTTTGTATGTTGAAATCCTAAAGCCCAACATGATGGTATGAAGCAGTGTGGTTTTGGGAGGTGGTTAGGTCAGGAGAGTGGAGCCCTCACGAATGGGATTCGTGCCCTCATAAGAAGAGACCAGAGAGCTCCCTCGCCCCTTCCGCCAAGTGAGGACAAATCCTGGAGGCGCCGCCTATGAACCAGGAAGTGAATCCTCACCAGACACTGAACCAGCCCGCATCTCCATCTTGGACTTCCCCGCCTCCAGAACTGTGAGAATAAATGCTCGTTGTTTAAGCCACAAATATAACCAGTCCATGGTATATTTGTTATCATAGCCTGGACTAACACACTAGTAGTAGAATATAAAGGTAAGAATTACAGTAGTACTTACAGTGCTCCTTAAGAGTGTGCCTTTGCATGATGATTGCCATGCCAGGCCTCACGCAGCAGCTGACAGGTTGAGACTCCTAACAGGGAGTCACCTATGCAGGGAGCAACGGTCACTTTGCCTGAGCCTTGACATAGAATCCAATCCTTAGAACTCTCACTAGGTAGCACAGATGATTTTCTGACTATTAATGGCAGTAAACCTTGCTCTTCCCTGTAAGAAAGAGGAACATCTAGCTTCACCCTGAGCATGGGATCCCCCTTGCAAGGATAATCACTGTCCTATTTTGATTTCACGGCTCACCCGGCAGCTGGAAGTGAGCACATGTGATTAGCTAAAAAGCTAACGGTAAGACATCTCCAGCTGGCCTTGGAAACCAGGTATAGGGTCAGGTAATTACAGTAACATTTCCTTAAACTCATGTTGCTGTGGTGGGGCAGGTTTCATCAAAACTGAACATGTTGGAAGTGTCTCTGAGGCCGCTTTCTGGGCAGATGATCTAAGTGGCCTATAGCAGGGGTCCTCAACCCCCAGGCCATGGACTGGTAGGGGACCTAAGCTCTGCCTCCTGTCAGGTCAGTAGCAATATTAGATTCTCACAGGTGCAGAAACCCCATTGTGAACTGCGCATGCGTGGGATCTAGGTTGTACGCTCCATCCTCCTCCCCCGTCTGTGGAAAATTTGTCTTCCATGAAACCGGTCCCTGGTGCTAAAAAGGTTGGAGACCACTGGTTATAACAGGCAGGCCAGAAGTGGGCCCTGGGCTTTCTAGGTCTACTCATCGTTGGGTTCCTGTAACAGTGGGAAGTGTCAGGGACAGGGAAGAGAGGGAAAACAGGGAACCCCTAGCATCACTGGTCCATTTCTGAGTGACTCATACTTGGGTAGGTTTCCCTGAAGATCCTCCTCCGAAAAGGTCTCGATGACTTTGATCAATCAGAAGGTGACTTGGGAAGCTGCGCCTGGAAGGCAGAGTTTATGTAAAAAACAAAAAAGTGATGGAGGTTAGTAGTGATATTGTGAAAACAGAAATAGGAACAGAGACCCATTGGTCTAGAAATGGCTAGAAAGAAAAAACCTATTAGTGTTAACTTTGCTGATTCACTCTGTTGGGCTATAGACTTCTCCATTCCACAAAATGCATTATTGGCGAAAGACAGATGTTGACTAATCTGTGTCACAAGCAACCTTAAAATACAGAAGCGCAGGAATGTAGACTCAGCCTTTCTGTGTTTGTGCAGTCATGGGCTACATACAACATTTCAGTCAACAACAGACTCCATAAGCAACGATGGTCTCCTAAGATTATAATGGAGCTGAAAAATTTCTGTCACCTAGTGGTGTCCAGCTGCTGGAACATGGTAGCACAAGACGTTACTCTTGTAATTATGGTGATGCTGCTGTAAACACAACTACTGCCCTGCCAGTTGTATAAAAGTCTAGCACGTACAATTATGTATGGTACATAATACTTGATAATGATACTAAATAACTATGTGACTGGTTCATGTATTTACTATACTATACTGTCATCATTATTTGAGGGTGTACTCCGTCTACTTAATCCAAGACAGTTATTTTTAAAATGGCCTCAGGCAGCTTCTTCAGGAGGATTCCAAGACAAGGCATTGCTATCATAGGAGATGACAGCTCCATGCATGTTATTGCCCCTCAAGACCTTCCAGTGGGACAAGATTGGAGGTGGAAGACAGTGATATTGATGACCCTGCCCCTGTGTAGGCCTAGGCTAATGTGTGGGTTTGTGTCTTAGTTTTTGACAAAAAAGTTTAAAACATTAAAAAAAATTAGAAATAGAAAAAAGCTGATAGACTAAGACTCAAAGAATATATTTGTGTAGCCGTACAATGTGTTTCTGTTTTTAGGTAAGTGTTTATAAAGGAGCCAAGATGTTAAATTAAAAAGTTTATAAAGTAAAAATTTATAGTAAGCTAAGGTTAATTTACTATTGAAGAACAAAGTATTTTAAAATAAATGTTTAATAAATTTTATATGCCAAGTGTACATATAATGTTTTAGGCCTTCATATTCACTCACCACTCACTCACTGACTCACCCAGAGCAACTTCCAGTCCTGCAAGTGCCATTCATAGTAAGTGCCCCATACAGGTGTGCAGTAGGTCATACATCTGCATTTGTGCGAGTGCACCCTACAATGTTTGCACAACGATGAAATCAGCTAATGACACATTTTTCAGAATACATCCCTGTTGCTAAGCAACACATGACTGTATTTAAATGTTCCTGAAGATACTGGTCCTCTTCCCTTTAATTGCAATTGTCTTCTTTCCTCTCAGTCAACTCTAGGTTGCCTAGACAAGAAAAGTTACCAGCCTCTAGAAACTTTTGTTTTCTAGACAACATGGCAAAGAAGATACCTGCCCTCAAGGAGCTTACAGTCTAGCTTATCAGGGAAGCTAGACTGTCTAGAAAAAACTCTAGGTTTTCTGACGTATTTGTCCACTTGCATTGCTAATAGGAACACCTGAGGCTTGGTAATTTATAATGAAAGAGGTTTAATTGGCTCACAGCTCTGCAGGCTGTACAAGCATGGCACTGCTTCTAGTCAGGGCCTCAGGAAGCCTTCAATCATGGCAGAAGGCAAAGGGGGTGCCTGTGCGTCACATGGCAAGAGCGGGAGCAAGAGAGAGAAGTGGAAATGCCACAAACTGTTAAACAACAGAGCTCAGGTGGACTCATAGACCAGGAAGTCACTTATTACCTCAAGGGTGACACCAAGCCATTCATAAGGGATTGGGCCCCATGACTCAAACACCTCCCAATAGGCCCTTCCTCCAACACTGGGGATCACATTTCAACTTAAAATCTGAAGGAGACAAATATCCAAACCATATAAGATGATAATCTATCTGGTAAAAATTAAGCCGTTTTCAGATTTATGAAAGACTTAACACAACCTAAGTTTGCCTCTATACTTGCCATACATCTGATGTGGGTTGATGGAGAGTGTTGACCCATGCAGTCACTCAGGGACCCTGCCACATCTGCCCTCAGGAAACTCTTCATGGGACAGGGAGCCTGGATTTCCCTGAACTTACACAAAGAGCTTATAGGACTCCTGTATTAAGTGGTTCTTGCATTGCTATAAATCCCTGAGATGGGGTAATTTATAAAGAAAAGAGGTTTAACTGGCTCACAGTTCTGCAGGCTGAACAGGAAGCATGATGCTGGCATCTTCTCTGCTTCCGGGGAGGCCTCAGGAAACATACAACCATGGTGGAAGGCAAAGAGGGTTCAGGAATGTCACATGATGAAAGCAGGAGCAAGAGAAAGAGAGTGCAGTGGGGTGCTACACACTTTAAAGTGAACACATATCATGAGAAAATACTGTAACTAAGACAGCACCATGCCACGAGGGCTCCATCCTCATGATCCAAACACCTCCCACCAGTCCCCACATCCAGCCCAGGGGATTACAGTTCAGTATGAACTTTGGGAGGGACAAATATCCAAACTATTTCAACTTTTTTGGGTCTGCTTAAGAATGAAAACCATTTCGGAAGTCAGCCTGATATCTGCTGTTGCTACAACCTTGGGATGACCTGTAAGCCCCCTGGCTGCCTCTAATCACCAGAGACTCCCCGTGTCCACTGAAACAATGGCAGGTATTGAAACACACTCTGAATGGGCAAATCAGCTGGGTCAGTTCTTCACAGGGGCTTGGCCCAGAGTCCAGCAGACAGGAGGCACTCAATAAATAGTAGTTGTTTTTATTTTATAAATGAGACATCTGAGGCTCAGAGGGTTGGGTAACTGACCTCAAGTTACCCATCTGTGAGTGGCAAAACTGGGAAAATCCCCGGCTCAGCTTGATCTGGAAAGTTGGCCTCATTTCACTGGGCACAGTGCCTCTGCGGAGACACGGGCTGCTTTGTGGAGCCCTTGAGTGCTAGATGAACCCACAAAATTACTTGTCAACTACAGGTAAGTGGGAACCATCCATAGCTGGGTGAGAGGTAACAACAAAAGTGACGACATAAGAAACCCCATCTGGCAGCACGGTGCAGGGTAGATTTCAGTGAACAGAAGCTAGAGGCAGGGAGACCCACTAAGATTCCATTTAAATAAGAAGCTGGACTCAGGTTGGGGTGTTAACCAGGGAAACACCAGATGACTTTGGAAGCACTTGCAAAGGAAGCAGGAGCAGAATGTGGTGACTGATCAGGGAATAAGGAAGAGACTGTAAGATGACATAGAGCTTCTGTGGGATCACAGGAAGATAATCCCAATATTGGCAAAGGGGACACTTGCTCCTAGGATCTGAGAATCAGGAAACTGGGGAGTGACCTCTCAGCTAAGCTACTAGTTAGTTGGGTCACCAGGACTTGAAGAAGTCTGGGCAGATCTTATTCATAAGTGTGACTCAATAAGAAAAAGGGCTGAGTTAATGGGACAATGAGGCAGGCCTGTGAGCAGAAAGGTGTGTGTGCGTGTGTATGTATGAGAAGGACTATGTGAGTAGAGGTGTGTGTGTCATGTAAGTGTGTAAGAGTGTGTTTATGGGTTAGTGTGTATGTGTTGGGTAGAGGTGTGTTTGTATATGTGTATGTGTATTTGTGTGTAGGGTAGGAGTGTGAGTGCGTGTGTTGGATAGGGGTGTGTATATGGATGTGTGTTTGTGTTGAGTAGAGGTGTGAGTGTGTGTGTTGGGTAGGGGTGTGTGTATGAATATGTGTGTGTGTTGGATAGGAGTGTTTGTGTGTGAGTATGTGTGTTGAGTAGGGGTGTGAGTGTATGGATGTGTGTGTGTTAATTAGGGCTCTGTGTAGATGTATGTGTGTCAGGCAGGGGTATGTGTGGATGTGTGTGTGTTAGGTAGGGCTCTGTGTGGATGTGCGTGTGTGTTGGGTAGGGGTGTGAGCAAATGTTTGTGTGTTGGTAGAGCTGTGCTTATGTGGATGTGTATTGGGTAGGGTTGTGTATGTATGAATGCGTGTTGGGTAGGGGTGTTAGGGTGTGGATGTTTGTGTGTTGGGTAGGGCTGTGCTTATTGTTTATGTGGATGTGTGTTGGGTAGGGGTATTGTTACCAGGGGCATACCTAGCTTGTAGGTTCTTGGCCTCCCTAACCCCAAAGAATGGGGAAAGGGCTCCCAGAGGTGTGGTGAATTTACTGTCCAAATAAAATTGTGGACCCAAAGAGTTTTGTGGAAGAGTGATTTATTAGACAGAGAGATAGAGAGAAGACAGCTTCTATGCTGTTGTGGGAGGGAAACTCAGAGAGGGAAATCTGTTCAGGTAGGACCAGCTGAAGTTTTAACATGTGAGTTATTCCCTCTCCATTCATGTTCTCGTCCAATGAGAGGAGTTCTTTTAAACTTCCTCTGGATTGATTGAACTTTGACTCTGATACTGGATTGGCTACTTGTTTTACAACCCTGAGTTATAGAACACCCTCCTCCCAGAGCTTTCAGTGGGAATTTGGGACAAAAGAGCCCTACCTGGCTTTTGCACGCACAGAAAGATCAGACAAAGAATTTTACCTGGCACGTGTGGAGGAGGTGCTCAAAGAGCTCCAGCCACCTGAGGTGGGGAGCTGGGAAATTCCTGCATTTGAAACCCCTCCCCTAGCGGGCCTGGGAAGAGAAGTTTTTTTTTAACACAGTCCCTCAGTATGTGTGTATGGATGTGTATGTGGTGGGTGGGGGTTTGAGCGTGTGTGTGTGTGTGTGTTGGGTAGGGTTGTGTTTATGTGGATGTGTGTTGAGTAGGGGTGTGTGTGTGGATGCATGTGTATTGGGTAAAGGTGTGAGTGTGTGGATGTTTGTGTGTTGGGTGGTGGTTTGAGTGTGTGTTTCTGTGTGTGTGGTGGGTAGGAGTGTGAGTGTTTGTGGCATATGAGTGTGTGTGCTGAGTTGTGTGTCTGAACAGAACACTTACAAGCAGCATGTGCATGATTACATCTGGAAGTGAATATTCGAATGAAACCTCCCTTTCCATTTTTTGGTAGCTGAACTTCCAAGAAAGGTATCCTGTAATTGAGCCCCTCAACTCTGAATATCCAACTTTCTAATTAGCAAGAAAAATAAAATCCTGGCATCTGCCTGGGGTCCTAGGGATTTACTTTGCAAGTAGACACACACTCCTTGCCCCAGTCAATTAAAGATTTGAGGTGGCAAGGATAACAGAGTTGGGTTTCTCTGCCTTGACTCTCTGGGATCCCCTTGAGCATGTAGGGTGGTGGGACAAGGTATGAAAACCAATTCAGGAGACCAGAAACTGGCAGTCACACTACAGATGGAGTCCTCAGGGCAGACAAGGGAAGCTTTAGAAGTCATTTTGAAAAGTTTGACAAATGCAAATTACATTAAGAGCTTAGCTATAAGGTAAGTTGGTCGGGGAGGGAGAATCTTTGTTTTTTCAAGTACAAGGAACTCTAAGCTCAGAGGAACAGATGTGTAACTAAGAGTTACACTTAACCCATTTAGCAGTCATTTCCTGAGCACTTCTAAAGCTATTTGCTTTTAGGTTAGAAAGATGCTGTGTTGATCTCAAGAAGAAAATCGGACTCAGGCTAGGTTCTAAGTTTATTCAGATAAGTAAGAGATCCAGGGGCATTGTAAAACATCACATTGGCATCACTAATTTCTTAAACAACTTTCTGTTTGTCTTATTGTTTTTGAGCAGCCTTTCCAGCTTTTAACATTTCTTATCCAGCTGTATTATATTTAAAAGTTTTTTTTAAATATATTCTGTCCTTTCTCAGAGTCTTAAAGAGATCTTTGTTCTTTCAAATGGAGTTTGGCAGAAAGATTTGTTTCCCTCTAGGCTGATTTCATTTATCTAAAGTTGGCTGAGAAAATCCTCCCTTTGCTGAAAGCACACCTTCAATAGGTTGACCCTGAGGCTGACCTTTCAGTTGCAAGGTTGCAGATTCGCCTTTGATCTCACTGCAAGCAGCAATTTTACCCAGCTTGGCAAAGCACAAGCCTGAGTGTCAGGAGGGCCAGAGCTCAGCCACAGTTTCTCTGCTAAGGATCCCTAGCAGACATGCCCTTGGGAGAGTCTCCTTAGTGCCAATCTTTCTGTGCTCTGTACGGCAGGCACTGGGCAAGGCGACAGCCCCAGGTTCATTGAGTTCAGGTATGAAACTTCCAGAGTGCCCAAGTGATATAGGAGTAAAGAAAAAGTACTTAGGCAGATAGTGAGGGTACAGGAGTCTTCAGTAAGGTCTTCCTTTTAATGAAAAGCAGCCCCTAAATCATTGTCTTTTCTAACACAGAGCAGCCCATAAAATTGAGCTGCAGACATAGATAAGCAAGCTAGAAGTTTGCATGGATGAAAGCTGGCAGTTGGGCCAATAGAAAAAGGCTACCTGTGAATAGGCACGATCAAAATGGTGGCTCCATCTTCTCTTCTCTTTTCCAGCCCTGTGTATAGTAAGGAGCAGACAAGATGGCACTGGCCAAGTGGAAATCCCACTTACATAATAAGATTAGGGCGGGGCAACCAGCCTTCCCCTCCTGCTATGTAAACATCACACCTCCTCAAACCAGTCTGTGGGCCCGATGTAAATCAGACACCACCTCCTCAAGCCTGTCTATAAAATCTGCTGCAGTCCACTGTGGGCCGCTTTTCCCTTTCAGACACCTGTTTTTTGCAAGAGAGAGCTGCTCTCCTCTCTCCTTTCTTCTGCCTATGAAACGTTCCCCTCCTTAACCCACCCACATGTGTTTGTATCCTTAATCTTCTTGGCATGAGACAACCCTCCCACCCCCCGGTATTTACCCCAGTGATGCTGCTTTACGAGCAGCATCTAGTGGAGTTCTTAGATCTTGTAATACCACCTTCTGACCCTGACACCTTTGGTTTTCTTAATGGAAAAGATCAGCTCCAGCAATGGGGGCCCTGGGAGGTGAGACCCAGTAGCCTGATGGTAATTTCTGTGTGGGGACATTAATGACTTTGTTGAAAGAGCTGAAAATTTCTGGAATTTTTCTGGGGTCCCTACTTTTCCTTAACTCCTGATTATGGATCTATCATTCCTGAGTTCATCTAGAGTTGTAAAACCAAAAGGATCTAGGAGCACATCCATCTGGTCATATCACTTATTGAAAACAAAAAAGCTGTGGTCATCCAGAGGCAAAGACACCGCCCCTTTTCTCTTTTCTGGTCCCTTGCTAGTCTCAGGGTCTGTGCCCAAACCTGGAGTTACCAGTGGTTTTCCACAATTCGACACTGTCGTCTCTTTGTGCTTCTGCCTCTTTGACCTATTGGGATAAGTAAGCCTCGAGTTGTTCTACCAGCTTCTTAGAGTGTTAACTGTCTTGTCCCAAAGCTATGTTGCTGGAGGATCAAGAGCTGCTCCCTTTAGAATTCCCAGACAGGGGCAGATATGAGTGCTGGCCATCTCCATTGCAGAAAGTAAGCTTTACAAGGGAGGGTCTGGGGTCAGGGTGCTCCCGCTATTGTGTCCTGAGTATCAAGCACATCACTTGGCACAAGGCGGTCTTTCAGTAAGTGCAGTCTTATTGAACAAATGAACAAATGAAGTCCAATCACTCCCATTAGCATTCCTTCTCGGGAATATTTCCCAATCTTCTCAGAATGTCTCCAAGTCCAGGGAAGAAGCATGGTAGCTTTGTTGCCACCAAGTAAACCTGTCTGGCCTTTCTGCCTATTGTGCTAACCTCTGTCTCCAGAGAGAATAGGGCACCAATTGGAAGCTCCAGAATTCAGTGCATTGGATCCACGCACGCTGAGTCCTGCCAAGGCTAATGCCTCAAGTCTTCCTTATTTCCCTTTGAGCAGATTCGTGTGTAGCCAATCCTTCCTCGTTCTTCTGCAGCTTTTGCACCCACGTGACCCTGGCCCCAGTGAAGTGGGTCCTCTGGAGCTGTCTTGTACTGACTGCCCTGCGTGTGAGCAGGATCGGGCCTCCAAAACACACAGTCTTGTTCTTGCAGCTTTGTCATTTTTTTTTAAAGGTTGGTGAACTTGGCTTTGCTTTTCAGTGTCATTCCCACGGAACTTCAGCTAACAGAAGCTTTTTAAAGCACACACTTCCTTTGGTGACATCAGCGGGTTGCCTAGGTCCATGAGGACAGCAGCCACAATTGGGAGGACATCTACCACCACCAGGAGGCATATTTTGCCACCACTAGGGGCCCAGCTCAAGCCCAATGGGCAATGGGAAAGAGGTGGGCAGAACCAGATGCTGGCCGGCTTAGCCATGTGGCCTTTTCCTTTTTCCACTTTCAGAAGGAGAAAAACCAAGGCCCACTATTTTTTGCCACATGCTCATGGGACAGAGCGGGGTGTTTCTTTGGGATGAAGTCTGAACAATGAAGCAGGGCATGGGGCCAGCCTCATCATCTGAGGAAGTCACCAGGCTCTTTGTTTTCTCCTCCCTGCAATTTAGCAGATAGATAAGTCTCTTGGCCCATGGCTCCCTCTTTACCCAGCAAGTCTCCCTCCCCAGAGATGAGGACCCCTGTAATTATCTGAGGTGAGGTCCCAGCACGGGCTCCTGGAAGCCTCCCTGCACACCTACAGTTCTGTCTTGAGGTCACTTTGTGGATTCAGGGCCCTGAGATATGTTCTGAGTGTCAAATACATATTGAATTTCAAAGACTTACTAATAATCTTAACAATGTGATTTTATATTGAATATATGTTGAAATAAAAATTTGTGGTATATGAAATTAAATAAAATATATTATTAAATCAATTTCAAAGATTTCTTTTTGCCCGCCCATGAGGAAGTGGCTGCGGCTGCCGCGCGGGGCCCAGAGCCGGTTCGGCGCGTCGACTGCCCAGAGTCCGCGGCCAGGGCGCGGGAGGAGCCAAGCCACCATGGCCTACCACAGCTTCCTGGTGGAGCCCATCAGCTGCCACGCCTGGAACAAGGACCGTACCCAGATCGCCATCTGCCCAAACAACCACGAGGTGCACATCTACAAGAAGAGTGGCGCCAAGTGGACCACGGTGCACGAGCTCAAGGAGCACAATGGGCAGGTGACAGGCATCGACTGGGCTCCTGAGAGTAACCGAATTGTGACCTGTGGCACAGACCGCAACGCCTACGTGTGGACACTGAAGGGCCGCACGTGGAAGCCCACGCTGGTCATCCTGCGGATCAACCGGGCCGCCCGCTGAGTGCACTGAGCCCCCAACGAGAACAAGTTCGCTGTGGGCAGCGGCTCCCGTGTCATCTCCATCTGTTATTTAGAGCAGGAGAATGACTGGTGGGTTTGCAAGCACATCAAGAAGCCCATCCGCTCCACCGTCCTGAGCCTGGACTGGCACTACAGCAATGTGCTGCTGGCTGCCGGCTCCTGCGACTTCAAGTGCCGGATCTTTTCAGCCTACATCAAGGAGGTGGAAGAGCGGCCGGCACCCACGCCATGGGGCTCTAAGATGCCCCTTGGGGAGCTGATGGTTGAGTCCAGCAGTAGCTGCGGCTGTGTACATGGCGTCTGCTTCTCAGCCAGCGGGAGCCGCGTGGCCTGGGTGAGCCATGACAGCACCGAGTGCCTGGCCGATGCCGAGAAGAAGATGGCCGTCACGACCCTGGCCTCTGAAACACAGCCGCTGCTGGCGCTGACCTTCATCACAGACAACAGCCTGGTGGCAGCGGGCCACAACTGCTTCCTGGTGCTGTTCACCTACGACGCCGCTGCGGGAACGCTGAGCTTCAGCGGGCGGCTGGATGTGCCCAAGCAGAGCTCACAGCGCGGCTTGACGGCCCGCGAGCGCTTCCAGAACCTTGACAAGAAGGCGAACTCCGAGGGCAGCATGGCCGCGGGCTCGGGCCTGGACTCGCTGCACAAGAATAGCATCAGCCAGATCTCGGTGCTCAGCGGGGGCACGGCCAAGTGCTCACAGTTCTGCACCACTGGCATGGACGGTGGCATGAGTATCTGGGATGTGAAGAGCTTGGAGTCAGCCTTGAAGGACCTCAAGATCAAATGACCTGTGCGGAATGTCTTCATCCCAGCTGCTGGGGAAGCGGGGCGAGGGGTCAGGGAGGCTACTGGTTGCTTTGCTGAACGTTTCTGGGGTACTGGCATGAGTTCCCACAGGGGCTGCTCCCTCAAAAAGGGAGAGGACAGATGGGGAGCTTTTCTATTCAAGGAATATGTGCCTTTTTCTTAAAGAAATGCTTTCATTTATTGGAAAAAAAAAATTCCCCCAAAGCACTATGCTGGTCATGAACTGCTTCAAAATGTGGAGGTAATAAAATGCAACTGTGTCAAAAAAAAAAAAAAAAAAAAGGATTTCTTTTTACTTTTTTTCTTTCTTTCTTTCTGAGACGGAGTTTTGCTCTGTCGCCCAGGCTGGAGTGTAGTGGCACCATCTCGGGTCACTGCAATCTCCACCTTCCAGGTTCAAGCGATTCTCATGCCTCCACCTCACAAGTAGCTGGGACTGCAGGTTCATGCCACTATGCCTGGCTAATTTTTAGTAGAGACAGGGTTTCACCATGTTGGCTAGGCTGCTCTAGAAGTCCTGACCTGGTGATCTGCCCACCTTGACCTCCAAAAGTGCTTGGATTACAGGCATGAGCCACCGTGCCCAGCCTCTTTTTTACTTTTATTATTATGAAATTTAGAATTACATCTTGGCTTGCATTATTTTCTGTTGAATCAGCACTGCTCTGGAAAGAAACCCAAGATCTCTTTCATAATTTTTCTTTTCTTTTCTTTTCTTTTTGTTTTTGAGACAGTTTCCCTCTGTTGCCCAGACTGGGTGCAGTGGGGTGATCTCGGCTCACTGCAACCTCTGCCTTCTAGGTTCATTTCAAGTGATTCTTGTTCCTCCGCTTCCCTAGTAGCTGAGACTGCAGGTGCACACCACCACACCTGCTAATTTTTGTATTTTTATGAGAGATGGTGTTTTGCTATGTTGGCCAGGCTGGTCTCAAACTCCTGACTTCAAGTGAGCCACCCCCCTCAGCCTCCCAAAGTGCTGGGATTATAGGCTTAAGCCACCACACCTGGCCCACAATTTTTCTTAATCCAGTACTCTAGAAAGGACCGTAAGGAGATTCTAGTATCTTCTTTTCTGGTCTCTCCACCCCGAACCGTCAGGCACTCTTGGGTCTTCAGGATCAGAGACCAAGCAAATGCTACCACAGTCAAAATATGCCTCCCATAGTGGCCCTATACAAACGGACTCCTGAAACGGCCTGGAGAGGCTCTGCATCAGGGACCCCCTTCTCCCCAGACATAGTACCCAGAGCAAGTTTGTTTTCCAGGAGGGCATTCCTCAGTGTACTCTATGATGTAACCTGTAAAATGGTGTTGGCCAGCTTGGAACATGCTGGGCTGATCCAAGTCAGATTTCTTTGCTGCAGGAATGCTCAGAGCACGTGTATATTAATAAATATTGTGACTCCCTAAGAGCAAAACACTTTGTATAACTTCTAAAGTTGTTGAAGACAAAGCTTCTTCTGCCTTTTTTGAGCATCTGCAGCGAAGATACATTGAAAGGGACTCTCTTATTTTATACTTCTACTAAAGGTCCTCTCTTTCTTCTGCTTGACCTTGTCCCTCAAGTCCTTTCCCTCTTGTCCCCGCACCACCTCCCAGGTCCTCTCCCTCTCTAGAAGAAATGGTCCCAGGTATGAGGCAGACCACTGCCGAAGCGCCAGAGAAGACTCAATAGCTTCTAGTATCTAGCATTTTGGTCACTGGCATTTGGCAAAATGGCCCTTGATTTAGCCGCAGAAGAGGAATTTGCTGACACTCAACCAGGTGAGACTATTTTTCTCTGTCTAGTTTTGACATTCTCTCCTTCAGACTGCAGAAAAATTTCATTGCCCTCTGATTTATATGATCACAGGAGATCTCTCTCTCTCTCTCTCTCTGTCTCTCTCTCTCTCTCTCTCTCTCTGTGTGTGTGTGTGTGTATGTATATATAGTGCGTGTACTGAGAGTAAGAGAGAAAGCCTTATATCAATGCCTAATTCATTTAACTCTGGGGAACAAATCTAATAAATTTCCAACAGATGGCTCTAAGATTTGTGAAGTATTGGATAAAGGACCTTACTCAATAATCATTTATATTGTTTTATATCCAAGCTTCAACCCTCCCAGAAGGTGGGGGTTCTGGAAGAAAGACTGCCTTTGGCCAGGCTGCAGGAAGCCGCCAGGAAGCTGGAACTGAGGCATGGCTGGAAGAGGGCCAGGAAACTCATTTGCTCCGCTCCATCTTGCTAACATTGGCTGCTGTTATGTTTCATCACAGCCCTGCATCCTGCTCACCCCTGCACCTCTGAGATGCCTCCCACATCATCGACTGAGGTTACACTGAGGCTTACTGCTTCTGCAACCAGTTTCTATCACCAGCTTCCCATACCTGGTTGACTTTTTGAAAACAAAACAGGTCAGGAGCAGTGGCTCACACCCGTAATCCCAGCACCTTGGGAGGCCAAGGCAGGAGGATTACTTGAGCCCAGAAGTTTGAGACCAGACTGGGCAACGTAGCAAGACCTTGTCTTTATGTAAAATTTAAAAAATTAGCTGGGCATGGTGACAAGTGCCTACAGTCCCAGCTACCTGGGGGGCAGAGGTAGGAGGATCACTTGAGCCCAGGAGATTGAGGCTGCAGTGAGCCATGATGGCACCACTGCACTCCAGCCTGGGCAACAGAGAGAGATCCTATCTCAAAGCAAAAACAAAAACACAAACAGATTTCACCTATAGAAGGTAGGTCTTGACATCTCAGGCATCTTCTTCCTCTTTGCTCAGACTTTTGGTTCCATCCTCACTTAACCATCATTTATTAAACAGAGGAGCCTCACCGTGTGGCAATGTCTGCTCCTACTGGGTCTGCACATGTAAAGGAAATCAGTGGGCTTGGATTTAACTTCATTTGGTTGAATTAATTATTTCTTTTCATTTGTTTAAACTTCATGACAACTAAAGTCTGCCCCAACTAGTTGTGGACCATGCCTGCCAGCTGCCTACAGAATCCACGTCTTCCCTTTGGAATTCCCTCCTTCTCCTGACACTGATGACGCCCTTGCTTCAGAGGACCTGCCTTCCCACTCTCCACTGGACACTGTGGAACTCCTTGGCCTCCAGTCCCAGGGCAGAGCCACTGCAGGACTTCAAGTCTGCCGGCCTGAGCAGGGCTGGTGTCTCGTGAACGGCAGCTGAGACCCAGTTTGGGCTCACGATCTCATATCATATGTCAGAAAACAAAAGAGCAATTGAGTTCTTGTGAAAACTTGCCAGATTTCCGTGCAACAGTTTCCTTCTTGAAACCCCCCTCCGCCTTTTTTTTACTTTCTACCATAGAAACGAACTCAAAGGAAAATGACTAATCACCGGCCTACTCAGAATCATGGGTACCCTGCAAGCAAGGGTGATCCTGCATCAATCTATTAATTTTCATTTCCAGGATTTTCAGATGTAAAACAAATGTTTGATGTAATCTACAACACTGATCTGTTACAATTAAACAACCTCCTACTGTCTAAATTGGCAAAGCACTCCATCGATCAGTGATAAATATGGTCCTTGGAGACTGCTTTTATGTTTGTTTCACTTATGGGAAAATGGCCACAACCCTTTTGTAAGATTCCTCGGCTGCTGCTCTCCTCAGGTTACAATCAGAGTAACTGCTGCTTCTGGGATGCCTTGCTGTAATCCTCATGTCCAATGATGGCTTGATGCATATGTGCTTGAAGGAGACTGAGTGATGGGAAGTCTCCAGTTATGAATAAAATACATTCAAGTCAATAAGCCCTTCTTGGGTTCCTTTGCCTTACCATTTTATGGACAATTTATGAAGTACTCTGTATGTACCAGGAGCTATTTGCAATGTTTAAGATGTGGGAGCCCCTATAATTCTAAATATGTCTTATATCATCTACTTTCCTCTTTGCAAAGCTGGGAGGTTGGCTTCCTGCCAGGCCTGATAATATAGATCTGCTGTTCACACGTAGCATAAAGGAGGCCCTGATGACTGCCTACTCATCGCTTCCCTCGTTGTCCAATAGTTGGGGCCATTGGGCTGCTATATTCAGGCCAGTCCTTGCTCTAGATCCTAGGATCCAGCCAGACCTGAGGCAAGGAGGAACACTGGTGTCAGTGTTCCGTCACCCCCATGGTTAGGCCTCACTGGCTCTGCCACAGTTCAGACACCAAGGCCCCTGCTTTAGTTTTCTGAGAGACAGTTTCCACATTGCACCTGAATTCATCCAGTTCAATTTCACAGAACTACTTGTCCTAGTTTAAGCAGAAAGTAATGTGTCACAGGCTACTAAATGGCTTATGAAATCCTTGGAAAAGCTGAAGAAACAGACCTTAGGAGGAGCCCCGTGGAGCCACTCTCAAAGCTATCTAGCAGAACCTGGCCACATTTCTAACCAGGAAGCTGCCTGCAGAATCGGCAAACAGCCCCCACACCAGCCGGCTTCGGAACCACCCACCTCTGCTCTCCCCATACAAGTGAGCAGACATCTCAGCCCTGCCTTTCTGGCCACTTGACTGCTTCCACATTAAGTCTCTCCCATTTGTATCAGGAAGAGGACTCTAGATGATGTCTAGAACCCTAGTTTCTGATGACTCTAAGGAATGAGATTTTTCACCTGCCCAGCCTCTGCAGTCCAGGACAAAACAGAAGTGTGTTGTAAGTGACACCGAATGAGCTTGCCCTCCGATTTGTCAGTTTCCCAAACAGCCACTTGGCCCTTGCGTATATTGATTTTTAAACTTCTGTAGTTTGCTCAATCCCCCAGGGCTCTGGGAGCCCATTTCTATTGGCTGGAAACCCACTGGGAACCAGCTACCTGCTGACAAATTCCAATCCTATTACTATTTCGTATTGAATATTTCCTCTGCACAGTTCCTAATTTTCTGTGAAGTGCCTTTTCTCTTTACCACCCCTTGACACAGTTACTGCTCTATAAACTGAAACACCACTCCGTATGGCCACAGTTGTTTGTGCCATGAGTAAGCAACTCCCTAAGTTCAGATTTTCTCCTGAATCTGTCGGCTGGAAATCAAGATGGTTGAGAACAACTCTTCTCCTAGTGGCTGAAGTGGTAAAAAGAATGTCAGTGTGGGCATGGTGGCTCATGCCTGTAATCTCAGCGCTTTGGGAGGCTGAGGTAGGGGAACTGCTTTAGGCCAGAAATTTGACACCCACCTGGACAACATAGCCAGACCCTGTCTCTACAAATAAAAAATTAGCCGGGCATAGTGGCATGTGCCTGTGGTCTCAGGTACTTGAAAGGATGAGGCAAGTGGATTGCTTGAGCCCAGGAGTTCAAGTGATTGCACCACTGCACTCCAGTCTGGGCAACAGAGTGAGACTCTGTTTCTAAAAAAATAATTAAAATAAAATAAAATAAAAAATCTTAGGAGTTCTCAGGTGTCCAGCTCTCAGATGCCTCATCCTGTAAGGGCCTCCAAGAGTGGCTGGAGGGCAAGGCGTGATGCCTCTTGGGCCACCTTGCAAAGCGCTCAGAGTTCTGCCATGAGGACAGAACAATCTACCATGAGAAGAAAGAATCAGTGGCTGAGAAGACAGAAGTAAAGCCACGAATTGGAGAGAGTGTCCCAAGGCCATTTCCATCTCTGGTTTCAGCTTCTCCTGCATCCTGACCACACGCTGGATTCGGGGCTCCATGAGATATCTCCATGTCCTTGTAATGTTCCCAGTTCTCTTATTTTGCTTCAGTTTGAGTTGGCCTCCTGTCACATGAAACAGGGAGTCCAAAATACCATTGACCCTTGAACTACATGAGTTTGAGTTTCATGGGTCCACTTATACATGGATTTTCTTTTATTTCTGCCACCCCTGAGACAGCAAGACCTAGCCCTCCTTCTTCTCCTTTCCCTCAGTGTAATCAACATGAGGATGAATAGGATGAAGACTTTCATCACTTCTACTTAAGGAATAGTAACTATACTTTCACTTTCTTATAATTTTCTTAATAACATTTTCTATTCTCTAGCTTACTTTATTGTAAGAATATAGTACGTAATACACATAACATACAAAATATGGGTAATGGACTGATTATGTTATTGGTAAGGTATACAGAGCACCTGTGACATAAGTAACTCCATCTTAGAAAAAGACTCCATCTTACATTTCAAAAGCCATCATGCCAACAGGACCAGATGTTCCCCTAATCAATAGACACAGCACCCGACTGTCTCTATAGCCAGAGCATGGCCAGCCACACTCTTTATTATCAGTCAGTCCTCACCAGAGGACTCAAGGGCTACAAAACAGCAGGACTCCACCAGCCTATGAAGTACCATCCTGCTATCACTCGTGATCAGCATCTGGCCTCCGCTACTGAGGACTCTGTCCAAACCAAGGGCTCTCCCTTACATGACACTGCTGTGCGTCTAGATCTGCCCAGGACCCTCTCCTTGTCCACATCACTGTTCTTGGATGGATGAATTAACCCCTTTTTCTATCCCCTTTTCTCTTAATGTTAAATGTTGTTCTGTTTGATGTGGAATGTTTAATGTATACTATTCATATATTGATTAAGTATACTAGTAGGTATGGTTTGCAATATCAGCTGACCTGTGGAGTGGCTTGAGCCTGTGTGCCTGTGGCTCTGAGTCCCAAGCGAATGGAGTGCTAAGGAGAACTGCCTCCTTGGGAACTCCATGCAGCTTGTGGCTTTTATGATGGAAATGGCATCAATAAAAGCCTGAACTTGTTGAAAGACACAAATGTGCGTGGACCTGGTTATGTCTGACCTTGTGCCTCTCCCAGCAGTAAGGCTTCCAGTCAACAGTAGGCTGCTAGCAGTTATGTTTTGGGGGAATGAAAAGTTTTACTGGGATTTTCAACTGAGCAAGGGGTGAATTCTCTTAACCTGAGTGTTGTTTGAGGGTCAATATGCACATGTATTGAGTGGGTGCGTATGTACTGAGTGATTTGAGGGGGACTCTTGGACCATACTCATTGGCCTCCACATGGATGATTTCTCCTCACTTAAACACATGCAAACTTCTTCTAACCTTGATGATTCTTACAGCTCTTGCTCTTTGCGGCACAACCTCAGTAGAAGCTCCCGTACTTCTGGCTCCAACTCCTCTCCTCCCACAATCTCCTTAGGGGACTCCAACCAGGTTTCCCCTCTGCTCATCACCTACCTTCGTGTTGCTGAATCCAGTGCTCACTGCTCGGCCTCACTGTGGCTCGCCCTGCATCCCTGAAATGTTTCCTTCACCTGCCTTCAGCTGGCCTCCCTTCCACCCCACCAGTGACCCTTGCTGGTCTCCCCAATTGCTCCTTCACACCCCCAATGACTTAACATCTGTGTTGGTTTTTGTCCTCTTTGCTTTCCTTCCCTGCTTTGTCCTTTGTGGGCAGGCTCTGCAGGCTGTTTCTCAAGCCCCAGGCAGCAACTCCCAGTCACAGGGAGGGACTAGGGGGAGACCGAGGAGAGCCTTAGGCAGCATCTTCAGCAGCAACAGCAGCAGCAGCTGTTCCTTTTGTTTCCACTTCTTGGAGGCAGCATGGAGTTTAGTTTCTGCTAGTGAGCCCAGCTCCCAGGTTCCTGTAGCACCACCTCCTCTTTATTCCCAGACCTCATGATTCTCTATGGAGAAAATCTGATTGAATCTGCAGAAAAGCTATTAGAATTAATGAGCTTAGTAAGGAGATTGCAGATACATCTTGCTAAAATATCTCAAATCAAAATTTTAAATAAGGATCCTCATTAATGACTTTTCCTATAATACACTGAGTTAGGGAAATAGCACTGATATCTTAAGAAGGAATGAACTAATTTTTTTTGCATGTATTACCTTTTGAGACAATATGGTCATAGATTGAGAAACTGAGTGCAATAGGCCATCTAGTTGCCCCAGTCAAATCTGATTTAGCTCTATTGAAAGTTCTTTTTTTTTAGATGAAGTTTCACTTTTGTCACCCAGGCTGGAGTGCAATGGTGCAATCTTGACTCACTGCAGCCTCCACTTTCTGGGTTCAAGCAACTCAGCCTCCTGAGTAGCTGGGATTACAGGCACCTGCCACCACGCTGGCTAATTTTTGCATTTTTAGTAGAGATGGGGTTTCACCATTTTGGCCTGACTGGTCTCGAACTCCTGACCTCAGGTGATCCACCCGCCTGGGCCTCCCAAAGTGCTGGGATTACAGGCTTGAACCACTGCACCCAGCCTGAAAGTTCATTTTCATACAGACAAAAAGAACATTCTTCTGATGCCAATGAGCTTTCAGGTTAGGAGTCTTAAAAATAATTTTCTGACACAAAAATGAGCATGCTGTTCTTTCTTTTATGATGTTTCCTCTTTAGGATGCCTGTCAGTTTCTGCACAGGAATTGTCTACAACAGTAGTTGTCGAAGTTTGATTTCTATTAGAAATGAAATTTTTAGGTCTCCACCCAGACCTGCAGAATCAGAAACTGTGGGGGTGGCATGCAGCATTCTTTATTTAATATTCCTTTGAGGGGATTATGCTGCCTGCTAAGCCAGAACCACCAGTCTATACAAGCTTGAGGTATGGGAAACAAGTTCACTTATGAGGTCACTTTTGCTGTCTAAACTAAATTCCCTGAAATAAAATTGGCAAAATGTTCCCTATTTTTCAAATTCTTTCCTCCCTCTCTCCCTCCCTCCCTACCTTCCTTCCCTCTCTCTCTTTCTCTTCTCTTTCTTTTCTTTCTTTCTTTCTTTCTCTTTCTTTCTGTCTCTTTCTTTCTTTCTTTCTTTCTTTCTTTCTTTCTTTCTTTCTTTCTTTCTTTCTTTCTTTCTTCTTTCTTCTTCTTTCTCTTTCTTTCTTTCTCTCTCTCTTTCTTTTCTTTCCTTCTTCCTTTTTTTTTCACCAGGCAAATTTTTGGGGAGGCACACTAAGTTTTAGATAATAACATACACTATATATTTCCAGTAATCAGCAAACACTCATCAAAAGTAGAGGGAATAAATGCATTCTTTCATGTTAACACAATAGATTTACTAATCAGTTATTAAAATGAAGTAGACACACACACAGAGACACACACCTACACACATACACACACACAGGCACAAACCCAGAGAGTTTTTATTAATAGAATGTGGAGAGAAAGAAACATATGAAAAATAATACAGCATAATTCCATTTATATAAAATTTAAAAATAGACTCAACCAAACTACGCTGTTCAAGGATGCATACACAGGTGGTAAATCTGTTAAATAGTCAAGAAGAGTATTATATATATATATTTTTAAATAATTTCAACTTTTATTTTAGATTTAGGGAATATGTGTGCAGGTTTGTTACATGGGGTTACTGTGTGACACTGTGGTTTTGGGTACAAATGATCCCAATACCCATATAGTGAGCATAGTACCCCATAGGTAGTTTTTCAGCCCTTGGCTGCTTTCTTCTCTCTTGCCTCTAGTAGTTCTCAGTGTCCTTTGTTCCCATCCATGTGTACCCAATGTTTAGCTCCCACTTTATAAGTAAGAACATGCAGCATTTGGTTTCCTGTTCCTGAATTAATTTGCTTAGGATAATGACCTCTAGCTACATCCATGTTGCTGCAAATGACATGATTTCATTATTTTTTATGGTTGCATAGTATTCCATTGTATTAATCTGTTCTCATGCTGCTACAAAGAACTGCCTGAGACTGCATAATTTATAAAGGTAAGATGTTTAATTGACTCATTGTTCCACATGGCTAGGGAGGCCTCAGGAAACTTACAATCACGGCAAAGGGGACAAAACACATTCTTTCTCACAGAGTGGAAAGAAGGAGAAATGCAGAGTAAAGAAGAGAAAAACCTCTTATAAAACCATCATATCGGCTTGGCGCGGTGGCTCACGCCTATAATCCCAGCACTTTGGGAGGCCAAGGTGGGTGGATCACGAGGTCAAGAGATCGAGACCATCCTGGTCAACATGGTGAAACCCTGTCTGTACTAAAAACACAAAAATTAGCTGGGCATGGTGACACGTGCCTGTAGTCCCAGCTACTCAGGAGGCTGAGGCAGGAGAATTGCTTGAACCCAGGAGGCGGAGGTTGCAGTGAGCCGAGATCGCGTCATTGCACTCCAGCCTGGGTAACAAGAGTGAAACTCTGTCTCAAAAAAAAAAAAAATCGTATCTTGTGAGAACTCACTCACTATCATGAGAACAGCATGCAGTAACCACCCGCAAGATCTAATCACCTCCCACAAGGTCCCTCCTTCAACACATGGGGATTACAATTCAAGATGAGATTTGGGTGGAGACAAAGACCGTATCATACATGGTGTATATGTAACACATTTTCTTTATCTAATCCACCATTGATGAGCACCTAGATTGACTTCGTGTCTTCATTATTGGGAATAATGTTGCAGTGAACATACACATGTATGTGACTTTTTGGTAGAACAATTTGTTTTCATTTGGGTAAATATACACCCATAATGGTGTTTTTGATTTGCATTTCTCTGATTATTAGTGATGTTAGCCTTTTTTCATGTTTGCTGGCTGCTTATATTTCTTCTTTTGAGAAGTGTCTGTTCAAGTCTGTTGCCCACTTAATTTATTTTTTGCTTGTCAAGTTGTTTAAGTTCCTTATAGACTCTGGATATTAGACCTTTCTTGGATGCATAGTTTATGAATATTTCCTCCCATTTTTTTAAGTTGTCTGTTTAGAGTACGATTATTTTAAAGTCAGAATAGCAGTTACATCTGGAGGGAAGGATGGTGCTTGCTTGGGTGGGGAAGAAATTTATGGGCGGGGGATCTTGGAACTTAATAATGCTCTATTTGTTGACCTGGGTTGCCATTATGTGGGTGTTTGACTTATAATATGTCAAACTGTGCATTTAATTTTTTACTGCTTTGTAGGTATATTTCACAATTCAAAACTGTCTTTAAAAGAAAGACGGCCTGATGCTGTGGCTCATGCATATAATCCCAGCACTCTGGGAGGCTGAAGCAGGTGGATTGCTTGAACCCAGGAGTTCAAGACCAGCTTGGGCAACAGAGTGAGACCCTGTCTCTACAAAACTACAAAAATTAGCCATGCGTGATGGCAAACTGCCTGTAGTCCAGCTACTTGGGAGGCTGAGGTGGGAGGATCACCTGAGTCCAGGAGGTCTAGGCTGCAGTGAGCCGTGATGGCACCAATGCACTCCAGCTTGGGTGACAGAGCAAGAAACTGTCTCAAAAAACTAAACAAAAACAAAAACAAAAACAGGGTTAGGGATCCCCCATTGTAGGCTGAGTAGTCTGTCTCTTTCTTGCCAATTTGTAATGCCACCACTTTTAGCAGTTAGTAGTCACTTCCAGATCAAATGCCCCACGTATACAATTAGACTGACCTTTCTCAGTTTTTAATTGACTTTCCATGATGACAAATGAGGATTTCACTTTTGACCCCGCCCTTGTGTGCCCTTCCTCTATCTCCCAGGTCTTTTGATAATTTTCTTTCCAACATTTTCTTCCTTTGTGTGTATGTGTGTGTGTGTGTGTGTGAATTCCTAATGGTTTGATTTTTAGTGCTGCTTCTATTATTTTGTTATCTCTTCTCTCCATTATAGAAGATGACCTTATATATTGCCCAGATATTCCAATACTTCTATTAATAGGCCCATCATGTTTTTAATATCCAAGAGTTTTTTTTTGTTCTCTGGCTGTTCTTGTCTGATAGCATCCAGTTCTTTTTGCAAATACACTATATTCTAAGAAGAGTATTGCACAGCATTACACATATATGGAGGTACTCTGCTGGGGGAAGCTGGGAATTCAGGCAAGTTAACAGCCCAGAGCAGCACTATCCCATGGAACTATAATTTGACTCAATTATGTCATTCTAAATTTTCTGATAGACACATTGGAAAAAGTGAAATGGAAGAGGTTGAAATTAATTTTAATAACATTTTATTTAATCCAATATATCCAATATAATATTATTTCAACATGTAATCAACATAAAAACCTGTTAATGAGATATTTTACATTTTTAATTTTATTCACAATATGTTTTACATTTAAGCATATCTTTATTTGAACATGTCACATTTCAAATGCTTAGTAGCTATGTGTGACCCATGGCAATCAGGTTGTATGGTTTGGGTCTGCAGAAAGCTGCATCAGCCATGCCTGCAGGCTAAGTTTATATCTGCTTTGACATTCCGAAGAACATACTTTCCAGCCTGGTTCCCATCTTCTTGCAGGTTGCTTCTAGAATTTGCTCCCAACAGCCTGGCCTCCTGGATGGTGGGGCCTGGTGCCTTGCTCCATCTCAGGTCCCCGGTCGACACCCATCCTCCCCTGCATAATTTCCCCTCTTGGACACCATGTGTGTAATTGCATTTGCTCCTGATCTCAACCCTTTCAAAGTTTTGGTTCCCCCAGGGATCACTTCACATGACCTAGTTCTGTTAGCATCATTCTTGGGCTCTACTTAATACCCCCAGGCTACTGCCCAGCTGCCCAGGCTCTTAAACTGGCTAGAAATGCTGCAGCCTGAAGGTGTCATGAAAGGCTGAAAGGAACTTGTCCTTGTTACACTGTGTCTGGCCAGCAGCCAGATTATCTCCAACCTCAAACTCCAGATAGGGTGTGGGCTCCCACTCCACTCACAGCTGCTCAAGAACTGGTGTGGCCTGGGGCAGCTGTGTCTAGAGTCTGGCCTCTAGGTCTTTGCATGGGTAGAGAGAAGACAAGGTCAGGAGAAATGCAGCAGGGGCCAGTAGGAGGAGGCAGAAGAGATGTCCCCAATCCCTTGGGGTTAGAGGGCCTGGAACGAGGAGCCCTAGTCTGTACCCAGTAGGATCTCTGAAGGCCAGGCTGGACAGGTGTGACTATGAGTCAGCCCTGGGCCCCTGCCACCCTCCCTTTACTTACAGCTCACACAATAGCTCAATTGTATCATTGCACTTAGCTTTGGCTTGGGTTCCAATACAGGGACTTAGCCCAGGGACCTCTAGAGGACAGAGAGAAACAGCTATGAGAGAGGTCTTTGTGCAAATCTATCCTGCAGGAAGGAGCCCCAGGGGTATGGTCAGCATGGCTGTGGCTGACAGCACAGCGTAAGAAGAGCTGGTTTCAGCCATTGGCTTGGACTGATGGCCAGTGGGTGTCAGAAAGCGAACGGAGGAAAGTTTATCAAATAGGTGGACAATTGCTGTGCATTTTAAGTGGAGGTTCACACGAAAGACTCTGAGAGTCTGAACTCCAAGAGAAGTCAGCAAAGTCTCAAGATATTGCAATAATATTTAACCAGATAAATAATTTGAATATATTGTATTTACCTTTTTGTCTGCTGTCATCACATGCAGAAACCTATTTAAGACTGTTTGAAAATAAAAAAGAAGGGTTGTTTAGGTCAGCTGAGAGTCTTCTGGGGCCAACACCTTAGCACCTCCTGCAGAAAAGCTTAAACCCTTTTGCAGGAACTGAAATTTCTGAGCACCTATGACTTATGTTACTATACTACAGATGTGCTATCACTACAGCATGTTTCGACACAGGCCATAGCAGGGCACAAATCAGAGGCAGAGATGAGGGTGCTAAGAATTACACAGCCAACTCTTGTCCAGAGTGTCAAACACAGATGTTGCAAGGGGTGATTTCTAGGTCTTAGCATCTTGTATTCTAAAAGAAATAGGGAGCAGAAGAGTGTTTTCACTGAACGTTGTATTAAGATCTTTAAAGTACATCCTCCATGGTCCCAGGTTTGACCAGCCTGTGGGCTCCATGCCATGACATTATCAAGGATAACTCTAGTTTTTGTACTTTATCCCATTCGTTAACACCAGGTCTCCAGCCCCACTCAAGGTCTCACCCAGTCATTTCCAGAGACACTGGGTGAGTCTGTGAGGATCCCTTGCATTCTTCCAGGGAGGCTTTTCTTGCCCACACCCACTATTCTGGCCCCGTTGCATGTATAGGAATGCCATTTTCTTCAGCATCTGCGTCCCACAGTGAGCTCAGATGGGAACCTGCAGTGTGAGGGTGGGGACTGTTCTCAGGCAGACATTACGCTCTCCTTTTCCTTTTCTCCTCCCCCCACCCTCACTCCTTCCTTCTCGTTCTGTCAGGAACCCTCACGGAAACGCATTTCTGCCTCACCTCCAATTGTACGTTCACAGACAAGTCTGAACCTAAGTATCTCAAATAAGGAGGTTCCAATACTAGTGGATTTATTTGAGAACTAAACTCTGGGGAAAACTCTCAGGGTGTAACAGGATGTAAACTGGGACTCTGTATCTTTCAGTTTTGGCAGGAGCCCCCATGACTGAGGACAACATGGTAGGTTCATCTCCCAAGGCAGAATGACGGGTGCCGTGCCCTGAAGCAGAGTGCATGGAGACTGTGGAGCCGGTTCTGCCGGTTCTTCCTGTCACCCAGGAAGGCCTCAGAGCAGGTTTTGGTGGAAGAGATTGAGAGTGAGGAATATGTATGGGTTGCCCACACCCCACAGAGAAGAAGTACTCCCCCTTCCCTCAAGAAAAGTGATTTGGACTTCATGAGAGTTGGATATCATGTTGCCTAGAGTTTAGGAGGAGGAGAAACTTGTTTCCCTCCTACTAAGTCTAAGGGCTAGAGCAGCTCTTCGGTGGGAGCAGAATGAAGAAAACAGGCTGGGTTGGAAACAGGGGGTTCCCAGCTGGGTTGAGAAGAGTGCATGTGCATTTGCATGGCAGGTGATACATTCTGGAGAGCTGTCAGGGACCCTGTAGAGAGGACCTGGCCTGGAGTCATTGTAAGGGGTGTCCCACCAAGAAGGACTGCCTGGGACAGAGGAAGCCTCCAGCAGAAGCTCAGAGGCCATGGGAAGAGTCAGACAGAGCTGATGGGTAGAGGCAGACAGACACCACCCACATGTCACAGCAGGGGGATTCCAAGCATTGGCCAATGTGCTCTGTGGGAGGAAGAGCCAGCAATTGCACATCTATCCACATCCTGATTACAAAGGAGCCAGTCAGGAAAGGCATTTCCTCCACACACCACACCTTTCTGCCCCTTTCGAGCCCATTGCAGTGAGAGGGAGGCGGGGAGGCAGGTGAGGAGTGGGGAAGGAGCCACCACACTGTCCTCAGCTCCGCAGGCTTCCAGTCAGCACAGGCCCAGGCTGGTGTCACTTTAAGCTGGACGAAATTTTGGAATCTTGTTGGATAGGAATTTTCAACTATTGAAACAAGACTGGTTTTGTGCCCAAAGTAGTCAAGAATATTGAGAGAGTTTCTCAAGATTTCACGCACAGGTACGAAAGAAGGAAAGAGTTTAAAGGAGCTGTGGGAGGATACATAATTTTCTGCTTGCCCCTAACGAAGCCAGTGGCAGAGAGCACCGTTAAACACAGTCACACACGGTCACTCACAGTTAATCTACATAGAAGAATTTAAAATACTATCTAGGCACAAATCTAAAGTGCTTGGGCTGTGAAAGGCCAATGCCAGCTCACTGAGGTCTCCACCCACTCAACATCTGCATATTGAGGACCATGGGTGCTATTAGTGCCCTAAAGTTAGTACTTACTCAACTTGTTTTACTCAAACTCTTATCTCTAAGCATCAAGAGCCTACTAGGTGTGACAAACATCTGAGATCCGGTGAGAAAAGAGTGGCCTTCTATTTCCTGCCTCACACTCACTTAGAGGCAAATACCATGCCCGCAGCAGAGAAGCAGTGCAGGCACTTCCGCGACAGGATTTCAGTGTCATTTCTCTCATTCTCCCTCCCTCCCTCCCTCTCTCTGCCTGCATACTTGAATTTATGTGGGCAGTGTAGAAGGAAAGGAAAATCTCAGGACCAGAATTCACAATGCCAAAAGGAAAAACTAAGCTGAAAGCTGAGTCATGCAAGACCTTTCCTTTTGATAGATCCTAAGAAGATAGCTACAGATAAAAAGTTAAAACAGTCTCCCCAGGTAGCTACTCTATGTTCACCTTATCCTTATGTAAAGTGCCAATTTACTGAGCATGAGGGGAATATCTAATTGACTACTCCCCTACCTGCTCCTTTTCTCTTGCAACATGTGGATTCAGTATCGTGACCATACCCTCCCTCTCTCCCCTCTAGCCTACTCTCCTCCTTTAAATATTGAAGTCCCCAAAATTATCTTTGGAAAAACGCACAGACCACAGACTGTTTCTGTGGCTTTGTGTTTCTTTTTCCTGGACATGTCCTTATCCTTGGCAAAATAAACTTTTAAATTGATTGAGACCTGTCTCAGGTACTTTTTGGTTTACAGCAGTAACGTGTGCATAATGCAACTACACTTGTATTTCATAATATCTTTATGTGTTCTTATTACTCAGGTAACCATTTTTATTGTGAGAAAAATCAGAAGATACAAATACATTCGAAAGGAATAAACCTCTCATCTTCCCTATCTCCCAACCTTAGTTTAGTCTATGTCTTTAATTAATTGGCCTATTTCTAGATCTATCTGTTTTGGACATGAGATTTCTGCTAAGATGGGTGAAGATTTTGTTTATTTACACCACATTTCACCTCCCTCCCCTTTCCCGTCATTTCGGTTTCTCACATTACTATTTTCTTTCTTTATAAGTTACCTTGGTGATTCCAGGTAACTGAATTAGACTTTTAGCCACTGTTTATCAACTATGGAAAGGCTATCTTGGGCTTTCCTTCAGCAATCTTCCCCTTTTCACTGACCAGCTTTTTATCTGTAGTTTCCCTTATGCATTGTTAAGGTCAACAACATTTCCAGATGCCAGCAGCCACTCTATCTTCGATACTTCTTCCATTTTGTGACTCAGCATTCTCTCAAATCTAAAAATACTAATTCATTCATTTAAAGCGAGTATTTATTGAATTAGTTCTGTTTTCTCGGCTGTCAGTTCTTCTATTTTTAGATTGTTTTCGTTAGGTTTTGATAATCATTGGTTGTTTGCTCACCTGCCTGTTGAATGCTAGTTTTGTTTACCATAGCCTACCTCAAGTGACAGGTAGAATCCAGGTAACTTGTCAGTCTGGAGTCAGGGAGACATCCACAAGCCACCACCTGTGTTTCACACAGAGTGCCTTGGGCGCCTGTGGATAAACGAGACAGTAGGCACTGCTGGGGCTGGGATTCTAGAATCAAGAATGTGCTGACAATATGACCTGGGCTCATCTTGAATGCAGGAGCTAGAAACCAAGAAAGGTAGCTGGTGACAGGCAGGAAAGAACTTGACTGTATAAAAGCAGATATAAACCACCAAAGAAGATGAGCCCCAAAAACCTCTTTGGGACCTATCTCAGGCGGACAGTATTACATCTTCTTCCAGCTACAGAAGGGCTTCATGGCATCAAACCCCATGTCTGGAAGTAGTTATTCATTAAGCATTTATTGAGCATGTACTTTATGACAGGTGCTTGCTCCTCTCTGGGGTTTATACAGAAATAGGACATGTCCTTCACACAAGAAGCTCACCATCTATGGGAGAGGAAGATACACGTTACATACAGCATGGTGTGGTAAGTGCTACAGTGAAAATGTGCACAGATCCCTCGGGGATCACACATGGAAGGAGTATGCAGCTCAAAATGAGGAGTGGATCTAGTTTCTCAGGTGGGAGATTCCTGAACTGAGTCCTAAAGACAACTGGGAGTTAGGTAGAAAAGAGTGGCAATTGGAGACAGAACGATAAACTTTCTAGGCAGAAAGGAGAATGTGGCAAGATCAGGTGTCTGAAAATAAAACCGTATGACTGGAGGTTGGTGAGTTAAGGCTGTTGAGTTGGACAGAGCTGGGCTACCTACCTCCATGAAGGTTCTTATAACTGGAAATGAGCAGAGAGGTGGTGTGTGCCTGGTGCTCTGGTTATTCACTGCTGCATAACCATCCAAAACAATGGCTGCAAGTAGTGATGGTCATTTATTTTGCCCATGAATCTGCAGTTTGCACAGAGCTTATCAGGAAATGCTTGTCCTTGCTCTATGTGGTATTGCTAGTTTGCTGGGCTTAGGGGGGCGGGATCTGCTTCTAAGGTCATGGTGCTGGTAGTCAGCTGTGGGGCCAGCCAGTGCTGAAGGCCAGAAACCTTGCTGCTTTCCTCATGGGCCTCTTCCCGGGCCTGGCCTCCCTCACCATACGGCAGCTGTGTTCCCAGGGTGCCTGTTCCAAGACAGTTGGGCATAAGTTGCATCACCTTTTTGACTTCATCTCCAAGGTCACATAGCATCACTTCTTCTTCACTGTATTAGTAAAGACAGTCCCAAAGACTGCTCAGTTTCAGGGATAGAGGAATAAGACTCCATCTCTTGGTGGCTGAATGGCAAGGTTTGAAAGAGCCTGTGGGATGAGCCATTTTTAGGAGGTGCAACCCCCACTCCCACCCAAGGCAGCAAATGTGTGGAAGACAGAAAGTGGAGTTTGAGCCAGAGGCAAGGGGACCCATTAGGAGACTTATTCAAGTGAGAAAAGGACACAGTGGAGAGATGAAAATGTGTTCCACAGTCTCTTAGTCTCTGGGAGTTAGAAAAGGAGGTTCAGAAATTATAGAGCAGCAGTCAGCCACAATCTCACCCTCTGGAGGCTTCTGCTCATGGCGTTAGTGCCCGGCTCCTGGTTTCAGGGCCAGACTCTGCCGTGGGCAGTTGGCTAGCCTGGATCTGGGAGTTGTTTTTGTGTGCTTGCTCCACATCAGTCAGGGCCATGGTTTCCAGGAAGAAGCCCAGTGCAACTCACAAGGTCCTACTGTTCTCATGATTGGCAGCAAAACACACACTGCATGGACCAGCAATTCCAGGTGACTTTAGCACTGTGCTGTCCATGGAAACAAAGTCTCCCCAGAGACTACTGCTGACGGGGAGCTATGTCCTGAGAACATGAATGGGTCTGACCCACTTTCAAAACACATGTACTCCTGATGGTGGCCTTCAGGGGAGGTGGAGGACCCTTACTCCAAATGCCTGGATGACTCTTCAGGATAACATTCAAGAACGTTCAAGACCATTGCAGATGCTTCCTGAGAATGTGCTTATTTTCAAGTCCATGGGCCTTCAAGGGTCAGAAACTGAGGGGTGTACAATAAGAGTATTCAGTTTGCTGGTGAAAGATGAGAACAGTTATTAGGGAGTTTCCCATCTGTTCCTTCCCAGTCACGCTCATGGTTGTTCCTTGCAATTCAACCAGCACACATCCTCCTCTCCATCAGCCTAGGATATACTTGTGCTCTCCCAACTGCAGATGACTCCTTTACCTCTCACTTTCACCAGTAATGAGTGTGCTCATTTCAGGCTCAGACCTGTGGCCTCAGCTTTGACTCTTGCTTGTTATGAAGCAACCAAGCTGGGTGGCTAGCAGAGTTCCGCCATCTCAGAGACCTTTGGATGTGGACGAGGACCACTGAGGCAGACCCACAGAAGGAATTTCAACCTGGAATCGGTACTGAGGTTGGCAGGTCAGGCTGCCACAGGCCCTTTCCAGTAGCCAGCAAGATCGAGTCTTCAAAAACTCAAGAGCCCCTTGCCATGGCATTCCCTCTGTGAAAGACGTGTCCACCCCAGGGATCTGTCTGGAGAAGGCTATAGCTGTTCTTTACACTTCTCCCTGTTTGAACGCTCTTCCTATGCTGCTCCCATCATCTCTCTATGCCTAGTTTTGTTGCTTATAAAATAAGAGTGTGGGTCCAAGCAATCTCTAAGGCACCTTCTAGCTCAGAACGTTCCATGAGTGTGTTTCCACACTGTATCAGTCACAGTTCTCCAAAGAAACAGAAACGATAGTATATAGATAATTGGCTCACATGCTTACAGAGGCCAGGAAGCCACATAATCTGCCATCTGCATACTGGAAACCCGGGAAAGCTGGTGGTGTAATTCAGTCTGAGGCCAAAGACCTGAGAACCTGGGGGTGCCGTTGCTGTACACCCTGGAAATGGAAGGCCTGAAAACC
Source organism: Aotus nancymaae (assembly GCF_030222135.1). Taxonomy (NCBI): domain Eukaryota; kingdom Metazoa; phylum Chordata; class Mammalia; order Primates; family Aotidae; genus Aotus; species Aotus nancymaae. The sequence continues at coordinate 3,173,639 of NW_026988570.1, read as the reverse complement.
AGAAGCTCCAAGGCCTAAGGGCAGGAAAATATGGATGTCCCAGCTCATGGCCCAGCTCAAGAAGAGGGAGAGAGAATTCTCTCTTCCTCTGCCATTTTGTTCTACTCACGCCCTCAGTGGATGGGATTGTGCCCACCCACATTGGTGACAGTAGATGTTCTTTACTCTGTCCACTCAGTCAAATGCTAACCTCTTCCAGAAACACGTTCATAGGTACTTCCAGAAATAATGTTCAATGAGATATGTGGGCACTCCTTAGCCCAGCCAGGCTGATGCAAAATCAACCCATCACACACAACTTTCCCAGGCAAAGAAGCAGAGGTTCTTGATAATCACATGAGTGCAACTCTTTGAAGTACATTTTTTAAGGAGCGAGGATTGGCCAAGGTCATCCAATGATTCCAATTTCTTGACTTTCTTCTTTCCAATGACTTCTTCCTTTCTTCCTTCTTGGTTACCAACTGCACTGCCTCCAAATTTGCAATTCACTTATCCTGTTTTCCAGCCACAATCAGTTATCCTTCTGGTTCATGTATTTAATCTTTCAATCTCATTAAGCCCTCCCAATTTATTGATCCCTGGCATTTTCTCTCTGTCTTTTTATTTAAATCAGTTTTTCTTTTCTTTCCACCTTATGAAATTTATATCCCATGGTTTATCTTCATAACTATAGTAGAGTCTATTTCATCCAATGTGATTTGGTCTGGCAATTGGTAACTTAAGTAGAAAAAGTTCAAAAAATAAAAAAAGTAAGTTAAAGCTGGCAGTTCTAAAAAATGACATATATACCTTTGAACAATTATTTTAGCAAAGAACATAGAAATTGGGATTAATTTGCCAGTCTTTTGAGTTAGGCTCATGCCTTTCCTTTGAGAATGGGTCTACTGATTAGAGTTCTGCGTTCTTGTTTTGCCAAGTCACTATAAAGGCTCCTCTACAACTTCCAGTTTGGTTTTCTTTAAAATGGCGTGAGCATGGAATGACATTTGGAAGCCATCTGAGTGCGGTTATGTTCTTACAGTAACACCTAAGCTTGAACAGGTGTTGCAACACTTGTAAGCCCAGAACAAACAGAACTGAACGGTGGAGCGTGGGTGCTCATGGAGCCATCTGGGCGCCTCAGCCCATAAGTTCATTAAAACCCTCATGCTCCTGAAGGCTCTGTCTCAGCCTTTTTGCCTCCGCAAGTCCCTCCCCGATCGCCCTTCTCAGCCCTTCCCTTTCATCTGATGGCCCTGCCTCTATCTAGAGCCAAGGACCTTAGGACCAAGCAATGCCATGAGAGAGTCAACTGGGTGCCTGATAATCTATTTAAGAATTATGGCCCTAGCAGGAGAACAAATATGAAAAGACTCCCCCAGAGAATGGCCTAGAAAAGAGATAAGTTGCATCTAAAAAAGTACAGGTAATAGAAAACAGCCATGACTAGGGAAACAGTTAGCAACTAGGTCATCAGGATCCACGGGGTGGCAGGGAGCACCTGCTGGAAGGGGGCAGCCAAACCCAGGAGGAGCTCACACTTAGCCTGTCAGGGGTTGCAGGCAAGACCCCAGCCAGTGTCTGGGTGGAGGACCTTTCTGATTTTTCTTTTTAATTGAAAACTGCCAGCAGCTGAGAAGGTAAACTCACAAACTTCCTAGAAAAGTTACACCAACATTGTCGGGGATGACCGTTTCTTTTGTATGTAAACATTTCTTAATCCCAGGGAGATTTTGAGTCAAATGTAGAAATGTTTAAGAGAATCAAACTAATAGTATTAATATTTTTGAGATTAAAAATCTTGTACATATTTGGTAGTTTAAGTGTTTGTAAAATTTAAGATAATTGGGGCTGTTAATTTAAAATGTATAATTAAACTTAGGCTTTTTATTCTAGGTTATAATCTTACTAAATATACAGCCCTGGAGCATTTAGAAGAATTAAGACTCAGTATATTTCTAAGTTTATTAGAATTCCAAAGATTACTTAAGTACTTGGAAAGGTTTGTTTGTTAATTAGGTAGCTTAAGTGCTTCAGAAAGGAAATGGAATTAATAGACACATAAGTGTTAAAATACTTAAAGGGGTTTATTTAATTCAATTTAAAAATGAAAGTAGACATTAACCCAAGTAATTAAAAGGACTTGCTGAATGCTAGGTTTATAAATGGAGTAAAAAGATCGGTATGCCAAATTTAGAAACTTAAGGAAGAAACCAGGGTTTGGTAATTGTATCTTTAGTTTTTAAAACTCAACTTTTTTTTTTTTTTTTTTTTGAGACGGAGTTTCGCTCTTGTTACCCAGGCTGGAGTGCAATGGCGCGATCTCGGCTCACCGCAACCTCCGCCTCCTGGGTTCAGGCAATTCTCCTGCCTCAGCCTCCTGAGTAGCTGGGATTACCGGCATGCGCCACCATGCCCAGCTAATTTTTTTTGTATTAGTAGAGACGGGGTTTCACCGTATTGACCAGGATGGTCTTGATCTCTTCACCTCGTGATCCACCCGCCTCGGCCTCCCAAAGTGCTGGGATTACAGGCGTGAGCCACTGCGCCCGGCCCAAAACTCAACTTTTTTGAGAGTAATTATTTCTGCATTCAAAACCCATCCTTGAGGACACAAAACTCTTCCACTGACAGCCTCATACTTCCTGGGGGAACAGAGGCCATCGGACAGTCCCTCATCCTCCTCTGGTCATCGAATCCCCAGGCTGCTGCGCCTCCTATTCCTTCTTCCAGGCAGCAGCAGTCGCGTTGCTGCCCCACCGTCCCAGGCTCCTCTAACGCAGCTCTGACGCCCTCCCTCTTGTATCTTCACTTCCCCGTCTCTGGGACTGTTAGCATGAACCAGTAAACAAACTCTGGTGTCTCCATCTCATGAAATGTCCCCCAAGCCCTCCAGCTCTTTCTCCTTCTCAGCTCTCAAGTTGTCTTCATCCTCCGCCTGGTCCCTCCTTGGTCTTCTTCAATCTGCTCCACACAAACTGCTCATGTCAAGGTCACCAGCTTTTCTGCTGCTGTCCCAGTGAGTTTTGTCTCTATCCTTATCTGACTTGACTTCTGTCTGGCCCTGCCTCTCTCTCTCTCTCTTCCTGTCCCTCTAATCTTCTTCCTAGTCTCCAAGTCTAAGAGGACATTGCTTCTGAACCTCCCATTCCTCTTTCTCTGTGTCCTATCCCTGGACAGCCCACTTACTTCCCTGGCTTTAAATGCCAACTGTACCCTGAGAAGTCCCATATTTGGTGCCAAGATTGGCACATGTAACTGTCTTTGGCAACTCCCTTTCAGGGCTCATAGCATCTCGGATTTACCATGATTAAACCTTGCTCAATTGAACATTTAAAACTGAGCTCCTGATGGAGTGAACATTTTTCTACTTTGAACTATTTCCACCTCAGTCTTCTTCAAGCTGGCCAGTAGCCCCCTTCCATACCACCTTCAAGCACTGCATGCTCCAAGCTTATCCCCATCTCCCTCAGGGCCCACACAGAGGGCTGTTCCACTTAGTGCTTTGTCTTTGGGAATAACTGGCTACTTCAAAGTCTCTAAATGTTAGAGTTAAATCATAACTCTTCAAAGAGGCTGTTTTAAAAATTCACTCCAGGGCTGGGTGTGGTGGCTCACATTTATAATCCCAGCACTTTGGGAGGCTAAGGCGGGTGGATGACTTGAGTCCAGGAGTTCAAGACAAGCCTGGGAAACAGAGTGCGACCCCCATCTCCACAGCAAATACAAAAATTAGCTGGGCCTGGTGGTGCACATCTGTGGTCCCAGCTACTTTGGGGGCTGAGGTGGGAGGATCACTTGAGCCCAGGAGGTTAAGGCTGCACTGAGCCATGTTTGTGCCACTGTACTCCAGCCTGGGTGACAACGTGAGACCCTGTCTCAAAAAATAAAATTTCTGTGTTTGTATCTTGGCAACACAAAAATAAATGAATAAAAATTCTCTATTTTTGTTTTTATATCATCCTGATTAAGTTGGGCAACCAATTCATTTTGGACTCCCAGTTCAAGTGATCCTCCTGCCTCAGCCTCCTGAGTAGCTGGGATTACAGGTGGGCATCACCACACCTGGCTAATTTTTGTATTTTTAATAGAGACGGGATTTCACCATGTTGGCCAGGCTGGTCTTGAACCCCTGACCTCAAGTGATCCTCCTGCCTCGGCCTCCCAAAGTGCTGGGATTACAGGTGTGAGCTACCGCCCTCGACCCACTCATTTTCCATCACAACTTTGTTTCTCCATCAATCCATAACTTGCATGATTTGTTTTCTTATATACTGATTCCCATAAAATGCAAGCTCCCCGAGGTCAGAGATCTGTATATATTTTTTTGCTATTGCAACCCATGGCCTAGCACAGGAACCAGCATCTCAACAACGGTTGAATGAAGACCTACAAATGTGCATGAAAGCGAAAGGGAGTCTAAAGTGTGTAGATACAGATAAAACTTTCGAGTCCAACTGTCCCAGTGGGCCCGGTTGCCTGCCCCTATCTCAGAGGATTAAATCCATTAAAGTTACAGACAGAGGGGGAATGGTGATGGTTGAGATAAGACTGCTTTAATTTTCACTTTATTTTACACTTTTATACTTAAAATGTTTTTACACTTTTATTTTCATTGCTCAACATGGCCAATGTAAATGCTAATTATCTTCTAGCAACAACTTTGAGAACTAATCTCCAGTCTCTTGCTAATTTTCTTCCAGATTTCCACTTTTCCAAATTTGAGTAAACTAGACTCTATGCACATCACCTGTGGGTTAAGGTAGCTCAAAATTAATCTTTCAAGATGGTACTGTATCGTGTAAGTTAAATGTACTTTTTAATGCCAAGATGCTGTGGGTCTGAGGATATGCAGGCACTGAAGTTTAAGTTCTCACATCCAGTTACAGATGGGTGATTAAATTCTAATGGAATGACACTTTCTCTACATTTCATAAAAATATCAACATTGTGATACCCATTAGAATGGTTACTCTCAAAAAAAAAAAAAAACAGAAAATAAGTGTTGATGAGGATGTGGAGAAATTGCAACACTTATGCACTGTTAGTAGGAATGTAAAATGGTACAGCTGCTATGGGAAACAGTTTGGCAGCTCTTTAAAAATTTAAAAATAACAGTATCATATGATCCAGCAATTCCACTTATGGTTACATACCTCAAAGAATTGAAAGCAGGAACTCAAACAGATATTTGCACACCCACGTTCACAGCAGCATTATTGGGAATAGCTGGAAAGGTGGAAGCCACACAAATGTCTATTGAAAGATGAATAAACAAAATGTGGTCTAGCCATAGAATAGAATATCATTCAGCCTTAAATAGGAAGGAAATGCTGACACATGCTACAACATGGCTGAGCTTTGAACAACATTATGCTAAGTGAAGTAAGCCTGTTGCAGAAGTTAAATACTGTATGGTTCCACTTAAATGAGGTACCTAGAGTAGTCAAATGCATAGAGAAAGTAGAATGGTGGTTCCCAGGGGCTGGAGGGCTGCAGGATGAGCTGTTGTTAATGGGGACAGAGTATCTGTTTGTGAAAATGAGAAAGCTCTGGAGATGGATGGTGATGATGGTGGTACAACAGTGTGGATGTATTTACCACCACTGACCCGTACACTTAAAAGTAGTTATGGTGGCAAACTTTATGGTATGCATATTTTCCTACAAAAAAAAGCATTGCAGACCACATCTGGTACCCAACTTAAAGGATTTTTCACAAGTACTGCGGTAGATTTAGACAGATAAGAAATAACAGTTCTAGCCAATGGCACCCTGGGCTTGAAGATCCAACTCAGTGGAGCACATTCTCAGATGCCATGTGGTCTTCAGCAATGATGGAGACACAGGAGCCCAGAGGTCTGTCCTCTCCAAGGCTTGCATGAGCAAACTCAAGGTAAATGGAAGTACCACCGAAACCTAGAATACACTTTTTGGCCAATGGTTAAGTTGTCTTCATTAAACATTGGCTTAATTAAGGGGTGGGTAAGACCTTTCTAGTGACTTAAAGTGGGTATGGCTTACCTCCAATCAAGCCAGAGAGAAGTCTGCTACCTTATTTTATAGGTTCTCTTTTCCTGTTGTCAATCAGTGAACAAATGTCTGTTAAGCACCTAATGTGTACAGGGAGCACATATTAAGAACTTTGGGGAAAGTTTATGTTTTTTGTGAATCATGAAATTGAGAATATTCAATCATTTTGATTAAAAAATGGCAATATCATATATTCAAGTTGAACTGTTGATAGTCTAATGGGGGAGAAAAGACACAGAGAGATAGAAGAAAAGCTGGTCAGCAGCAATCAAGTCTAGCCCTGGTGTCACATAAATACTGCTGGTCTCCCAGGAAAAGGAGCAGCATGAGAAAGAAGGAGCTGGGACAACAGGGATCAAAGGGCAGAGCAACTCCCCATACCACAGAAGTGCCTGGGGAAGAGTGTGAACCCGACAGGGAAAGGTAAGTGCCTGTGCTGAGCCTCTTTGTGGAATTTTTCAGAACACAGTTTCTAATAAGCAGACGTGAGAAAGTGAGCTTGGAAGGGAAGCTGAAGCACATTAGCAGAGTCCGCGTCTTGGGTTGTCTGTTAGTTTGGATTTCGTCTTCTATCCCCATGGGACAGGAGGGAGCCAATGAGCCTTCCTTGATGGCAGTGAAGGGATGAGAGTACAGCAGAGGTTCAGGAAGGAAAGACTGCAGAGGAAAGAAATTATAGGAAGGCTGTGCCATTAAAAATGACTATTTAGTCTGGCAGAAAGCAGCAAGAAAGCAGACCAAATGCCTGGGGGTTGAGAATAGGAAATTATATACTGGGGATCAAGCGGGTGGGTGAGGACCTTATGCAGGAAACAGGTGGTCCTGGAGTTGGAGGCAGGTATGTGGAGCAGCCGCTAAATGAGAAAGGCAGGAATCAGTGACACAGGTGAGCCTTTGACCCAAGTCATGAGGAGAGTCATGGCATCTGACTTGGCTTGACTAAATGCCAAAAGATGATGGAACACTATCTAGAATTTCGCAAGAAAAGAGTGTGATGCATGAACCATGTGCAGCTAAGCAAGCATTTGTTTTCAAGGGCCATATAAAGGCATTCTCAGATATAAACAGATTCAGAGTACACTGTACTCTTTTTCTCAGGCTGATTCACTCAGTGCTTTTAAACTAATTTATTAAGCACCTACTAGGTGCCAAACATTGGTCTATTTAGGATACATCAGTTAACAAAATAAATACCCCTGCCTGTGTTGGAACTTCATGCTAGCTGTGTGTATGTTGACAGAGAGAATAATAACCCTAGTAAGTAAGTAAATTATTCATGTTAAAAGTTGCTAAGTACTACAGGGGAAAGATGAAAGCAGAGAAAGAGGGGAAGTTTCATTATTAGTGGGATAGTCATGGTAGGCTTCACTGAGAAGTGTATTAAAAACTTTTTCTAGATTACCTAGATTAGGAATTCAGTATTTTGCAACACCAATCTGCCCATTGACTTCACTACATTCTGAAAGTTGCGAATAATGTTAACAAGTACTTTTGGTAAAAATATTGACTAAAGAGAAAATTGTTTTTTTTTTGATATGGAGTTTCTCTCTTGTCGCCCAGCCTGGAGTGCAGTGGTGCGATCTGGGCTCACTGCAACCACAGCCTCCTGTGTTCAAGCGATTCTCCAAATTGCTGGGATTGCAGAGGTGAGCCATCACACCTCGCCAGAAAATAATTTTCTAATACCACCAGGAAACCAAGCAAAGTCCAGAGCAGACATTTTTCTCCTAAATATTTTCCTACCACCTGTACAACCAAAATGAGTATCTGTTTTTACTCAACCCAAATTTGGTTCCCTGCAATTTAAAATATGATAAAAAAAAAGATGTATAAAAATGTGAAAAAAAATTAAACTTCTTCCAAATGATTTCTAGATGGATTTGTAACCAGTATCACCTTCCCTACCTCAAAAAAATCACAACCTGAAAAATTTTCCACCACAGATAATCCAAGGCTACCCCACAGTATATGGGTGGACAGTTCCCAAAGACAAATTCCAAATGCACCTTTCACGAAGAGAGCACCTGTAATTTTAGAACACCTAAGGCCACCACTGTCACAGAACCAATGGGATGTGGATACTATTTGGATATTTGCTTTTTTTTTTTTTTAGATGGAGTCTTTCTCTTTCACCCAGGCTGGAGTGCGGTGATGCGATCTCAGCTCACTGCAACCTCCACCTCTCAGGTTCAAGCAGTTCTCTTGCCTCAGCCTCCCGAGTAGCTGGGATTACAGGTGTGTACCACCACACCCAGCTAATTTTTGTGTTTTTTAGTAGAGATGGGGTTTTGTCATGTTGGCCAGACTGGTCTCGAACTTCTGGCCTCAAGTGATCCACCCACCTTGGCCTCCCAAAGTGCTGGGATTACAGGCATAAGCCAGTGTGCCTGGCCGGATGTCTACATTCTGATTGGGCAAGTATCTTAGTTAGTTTTATTACCTCACTGTCAAGCCTCCCTCATTGTATTATTCTCTGCTCTTCACTGCACTCAATGGGACCTCCTTGGCACTTGTGGAAATGAATACTACCGACATCCATTCCCCGTGGGACTGGAGTTCTAGGTTGAAATCATTTGAACACGGTGTCTCTATGGTACTACATGTAGATGTGGTCTGAAATCTTGTATTAGTCACTACTAGCTTCATTTAGATAATTTAGCACATTAACCTATTTTTTCCTTTTCATTATGCCTATTTAAGAAGATATACAAATGTGCTAAGCATTTCACATTATGTAGTTTACTTTGTCTAAATGTACAACCATGCTTAAAGACTCTAATATCCTCCTCAAATGGCTGTATTAAAAAATGCAGCTCTGCACCAGTGTTTTGGAGGCACAGAGTTTTCAGCACTGGCTGGAGGTCAAGCTGCTGGTGAGGAGCGCCCAGGCTCAGATGCAGAGTGTGTGCCGATGGAGGCGCACTCCACCACCATGAGCACAGGCCTCTGCTTTACACAAGTCCACTGATTTTCTGGACCTGGGGCTTCCTTAGGCCATGACCTAATCTTGGAAGGCCACATGCCCCTACCAAGCAGCAGGAGCTTGAGGACAAGGCCCTGGTGACCTGGTTCCTGACCAAATACTGGCCCCTGGAGAGGAGCTCAGGCATTTCTGAAAGCTGTCAAAGGCGAGCTTTCACACCAGCTGTCAGGCTAGTCTATCTTCAATGGACATTTAGTGTCAGGTAGCAGCATCTGCCAAAGATAGTATGGCACGAGTCTTTCCAGTGAGTTTGTATGGCTAGTAGCCGTGCTGTGGGAAACCCGGCGGAGGTTAAGGCAAATAAAACAGTTAACAAAAGACAAAAAAAACCACTCTAAGCTTTTAAGATCAGACATTTCTTTCTATATCAGTAGTCCCCAACCTGGATTGGCTTTGTAGAAGACTTTTCCACAAACTAGTGTGTGTGTGTGTGTGTGTGTGTGTGTGTGTGTGTGATGGTTTTGGGATCAAACTGTTCCACCTCAGATCATCAGACATTAGTTACATTCTCATAATGAGTGCACAGCCTAGGTCCCTTGTATGCACAGTTTCACAGTAGGGTTTGCACTCCCAAGAGAATCAAATGCTGCCACTGATCTGACAGCAGGCGGAGCTCAGGGAGTAATGCTCACTCACTTTCCCACTGCTCACTTTTTACTGCAAAGCCTGGTTCCTAACAGGCCATGGACCAGTAGTGGTTTATGGTTCAGGGATTGGGGACCCCTATTCTATACGGTCCAAAGAGAAGGGCATGCTGTAGACGGCATGTGTTGAGAGTAATGTGTTTCCCCAAAGGTGTCAAGTAGGCTAGACTAGAACTCAAAGTGCAGGTCCAAACCACCCACTGGAAGCTTCCAGCAGCACATTAAAAATGCAGATAGAGACTTTTTGGGGCAAGGCAGCCAACTAGTTGCAGCCAGGTGGAACATCTGCCACCAAGGGATGAGTATCACTGGCACAGTTTTAACAGATCTTCAGAGGGAAGGCACTGAGAGTACTCAGAGGGAAGACACAGAAGCTGAGCTGAATGGGAAGTTGGGAACCCTGCATGGGGAGGGTACTGTGCACCAGGACTCACTCCTGGCCCCCAGCAACTCTGGGGGAATGGGTGAATTGAACTGACAAGGAGCAACCTACTCTCACCACAGGCCTCTGGAATCCTGGCAGGAGGAGACCCCTCAATCACCATAAACACTCGAGTTTGCAGGGAGAGCTGCTTAGAGAAGTGGTAGTGGGTCATGCCAGCTGATGTGGAGCCCAGAGGGTTTGATGCGGGAGCATCTGCAATGGAGCACAGCCAGGGACGCCCAGCCCCCTAGGCTCAACTTGTTCTCATAGGAGACTTTAGCCCTCTGGGAACTGTCAGACCTGAACTCTGCAGAGTTGTCTTGCCCACCAGACAGGGCCAGTCTGATATTAGCACCCTTGGTCTGCTGGTCTATCCTGAGGCCCCAGCCTGGCTGAGGCCACTTGCAGGAAAGCCTCAGTTACCTTGGGGGCCCTGATCCTGCACTGGTGGACCACACCTGACTAATGGAGAGCTCCAGTGAGGTGGCCCCCACGGCTATGCAGCAACCTGCTTGCTTCCTCCCCCTACAGAAGCTTCCCTGAGGCCCACAGCCACCCCTGACATTGCTTTGCCAGAGTGTGTGTGCCAGCAGGTTTTGCCTTCCCTGCTCTGCCAGTGAGCATGTCTGCATGCATCCAACATTGCCAAAGAAGTGAAACTCCCCCAACTAGCTAGAGAGGTCAACATTCAAATTCAGGAAATGCAGAGAACCCCAGTAAGATACTGCAAAAGAAGATCAATCTCACAACACATAATCATCAGATTTTCCAAGGTTGATATGCAAGAAAGAATGTTAAAGGCAGTTAGAGAGGCAAGTCACCTACAAAGGGAACCCCATCAGGCTAACAGCAGACCTCTCAACAGAAACGCTACAAGCCAGAAGAGATTGGGAGCCTATATTCAACATTCTTAAAGAAAAATAATCTTCAACCAAGAATTTAATATCCAGCCAAATTAAGCTTCATAAAAGGAGAAATAAGATCCTTTTTTAGATAAGCAAATGCTGGGCCCACCTTACAAGAGATTTTGAAAGGAGCATTAAATATGAAAAGGAAAGACTGTTATCAGCCAATATAAAAATACATTGAAGTACACAGAACAGTGACACTACAAAGCAACCACATAAACAAGTCTTCATAATAACCAGCTAATATCATGATGACAGGATCAAATCCACACATATCAATCCTAACCTTGAATGTAAATGGGCTAAATGCCCCAGTTAAAAGGCACAGAGTGGCAAGGTGGATTAAAAAAAGAAGAAAAGAAAAATCCAGGACTGACTCATTGGTATGCTGTCTTCAAGAGAGACCCATCTTAAATGCAGTGACACCCACAGGCTTAAAATAAAGAGATGGAGAAAAATCTACCAAGAAAATGGAAAACAGAAAAAATCAGGGGTTGGAATCAGAATTTCAGACAAAACATACCTTAAACTAACAAAGATTTAAAAATACAAAGAATGGCATCACATAATTGTAAAGGGTTCAATTCAAGAAGAAGATGTAACTACCTTAAATATATATGGACCCAACACAGGACACACAGATTCATAAAACGAGTTTTTAAGAGACCTTCAAAGAGACTTAAACTCCCATGCAATAATAGTGGGAGACTTCAACAACCTACTGATAGTATTAGGCAGATCAAGGAAGGAAATTAGCAAAGATATGAACTCAACATTGAACCAAATGGACCTGATAGACATCTACAGAATTCTCACCTTAAAACAACAGAATATACATTCTTCTCATCTGCACATAAGACATACTTTAAAATCAACACCATAATTGAATACAAAACACTCCTCAGCAAATGCAAAATAACTGAAATCAAAACAACCATTTTCTTAGACCACAGCACAATAATATTAGAGATCAAGACTAAGAAAATTGCTGAAAACCATAAAATTACAAAGAATTGAACAACCTGCTCCTGAATGACTTTGGGGTAGATAATACAATTAAGGCACAAATCACAAAGTTCTCTGAAACCGATGAGAACAAAGATATACCAGAATCTCTGGGACATAGCTAAGACAGTGTTATGAGGAAAATTTTACAGCACTAAATGTCCATATCAAGTTAGAAAGATCTTAATTTAACAACCTGATATCACAACTAAAAGAACTAGCGAACCAAGAGTGAACCAACCCTAAAGCTAGCAGAAGACAAGAAATAACTAAGATCAGAGCTGAACTGAAGGAGATAAAGACACAAAAAATATTCAAAAGATTAACAAATCCAGGAATTTTTTTTTTTGAAAAAAATTAGTAAAGCAGATAGACTGCTAATTAGACAAATGAAAAAGAAAAGAGAGAAGATCCAAATAAACACAATTAGAAATCACAAACGGGGTATTACCACTGACCCTGCAGAAATACAAATAACCATCAGAGAATATTATAAAAACCTCTAGGCACATAAACTAGAAAATCCAGAAGTGGAAAAATTCCTAGACAAATACACCCTCCCAAAACTGAAACAGAAATAAACTGGATCCCTGAACAGACCAATAATGAGCTCTGAAATGGAATCAGTAATAAATAGCCTAACTAACAAAAAAAGCCCTGGATCAGATGGATTCACAGCTGAATTCTACCAGACAAACACAGAAGAGCTGGTACCCATCCCTACTGAAACCATTCTAAAAAAACTAAGTAGGAGGGACTCCTCCCTAACTTATTCTATAAGGCCAGCATCATCCTGATACCAAAACCTGGCAGAGACACAACGAAAAGAGCAAACTTCATGCCAGAATCCTTGATAAATATTGATGCAAAAACCCTCAACAAAATACAGGCAAACCAAATCCAGCAGTACATCAAAAAACTTATCCACCATGATCAAGTAGGCTTTATTCCTGGGATGTAAGGTTTGTTCAACATATGTAAATCAATAAATGTGATTCATCACATAAACTGAACCAAAGACAGAACACAATTATCTCAATAGATGCAAAAAGAGGCTTTCAATAAAATTTAACATACCTTCATGTTAAAAACTCTCAATAAATGAGGTATTGGGAGAACATACCTCAAAATAAGTCATCTATGGTAAACCGACAGCCAATATCATATTGAATGGGCAAAAGCTGGAAGCCTTGCCCTTGGAAACACAGAAAAGGATGCCCTCTCTCCTATGTAACATAATATTGAAAGTCCTTCCCAGAGCAGTCAGGCAAGAGAAGACAATAAAGAGCATCCAAATAGGAAGAGAGGTAGCCAAACTATCCCTATTTGCAGATGACATGATCTGGTATCTAGAAAAACCCATAGTCTCAGTCCAAAAGCTCCTTCAGCTGATAAACAACTTCTGCAAAATCAACATACAAAAATCACCAGCATTCTTACACACCAACAAGAGTCAAGCCAAGAGCCAAATCAGGAACAGAATCCCATTCACAATTGCCACAAAAAGAATATAACACCCAGGAATACAGCTAAACAGGGAGATGAAAGATCTCTACAAGAACTACAAAACACTGCTCAAAGAAATGATACAAACACATGGAAAAAAATTTCATGCTCATGGACAGGAAGAATCAATATTGTTAAAATGGCCATACTGCCCAAAGCAATTTAGAGATTCAATGTTATTTCTATGAAACTACCACAGACATTCTTTACAGAACTAGAAAAAAACATTTTAAAATTCATATGGAACCTAAAAAGAGCCTGAAATAGCCTAGGCAACCCTAAGCAAAAAGAACCAAGCTGGAAGTATCATGCTACCTGACTTCAAACTATACTGTAGGGCTACAGTAACCAAAACAGCATGGTACTGGTACAAAAACAGACATATAGACCAATGGAACAGAATAGAGAGCTCAGGAATAAGGCCACTACACATGCAACCATCTGATTTTTGACAAAGCTGACAAATGACAAGCAATGGGGAAATGACTCCTTATTCAACAAATGGAGCTGGGAAACTGGATAGCTGACAAAGATTGAAACTGGACCCCTTCCTTATACCATATACGAAAATCAATTCAAGAGGGATTAAAGACTTACATATAAAACCCAAAATTATAAAGACCCTGGAAGACAACCTAGGCAATACCACTCTGGACATAGGAATCGGCAAGGATTTCATGACAAAAATACCAAAAGCAATTGCAACAAAAGCAAAAGTTGACAAATGAGATCCATGTAAACTAAAGAGCTTCTGCACAGCAAAAGAAACTATCCCCACAGAGTAAACAGACAACCTATAGAATGGGAGAACATTTTTGCAAATTCTGCATCTGACAGAGGTCTAATATCCAGTATCTATAAGGAACTTAAACAAACTGACAAGAAAAAAACCCACCTCATTAAAAAGTGGGCAAAAGACATGAACAGACACTTTTCAAAGGTAGACATACATGTGGGCAACAAACATGAAAAATAAACATCACTGATCATTAGAGAAATGCAAACCCAAAGCACAATGAGATACCATCCCACATCAGTCAGAATGGCTACTATTAAAAAGCCAAGAAAGAACAGATACTGGTGAGGCCACAGAGAAAGAGGAACACTTTTACACTGTTGGTGGCAATGTAAATTAGTTCAACCATTGTAAGAGCAGTGTGGTGATTCCTCGAAGACCTAAAAACAGAACTACCATTTGACCCAGCAATGCTATTAGCAGATAAATATCCAAAGGAATATAAACCATTCTATCATAAAGATACATGCACACATATGTTCACTGCAGCATTATTTGCAATAGCAAACACATGGAATCAATCTAAGTGCCCATCAACTGTAGACTAGAAAATGTGGTACATACACATCATGGAATACTATGCAGCCATAAGAAAGAACAAGATCATGTCCTTTGCAGGGGACATAGATGGAGTTGGAGATTATTATCCTTAGCAAAGTAACTCAGAAACAGAAAACCATATACAGCATGTTCTCACTTGTAAGTGGGAGCTAAATGATTAGAATACATGGACATAGAGGGGAACTATGCACACTGGGGCCTATTGGAGGGTGGAGGGTGAGAGGAGGAAGGGGACCAGAAAAAGTAACATGTACTAGGCTTAGCACCTGGGTAACGAAATAGTTTGTACAACAAGCCCCTATGACACAAGTTTACCTACATAACAAACTCACACATGTGCCCCTGAAGATAAAAGTAAAAAAAAAAACACAGATGACTGCCTTGTTCCCCTGCAAATCAGAGTCTGAGGGACAGTGCATGAAGGAGCACATTTCCTAATGGCTGGAGGTCCATGTGAGCTGTACTCAGCAAACAGCCAGCTTCCTCAGCAGTGGGAAGGCCATCTGCTAGGGGCAGAGGGGGACACAGGTTTTCTGTACACTGGTTGGCTTACTGAACTCTTGCCCAATGCTCAATAGCCACTGTGTCAGACTTGGGCTGAGAATGTTCCAGCAGGAGGTTCCAATGAGGTGGTTTAGACCTACACTTTGGGTTCCACTCTTGTCTACTTGAAGCCTTCAGGGAACATCCCAACATTTGTGGAATACTGGTTGGTTTAGTGAACTTCTTTTTCCTACCATCCCACCCCACTCCTAACCCTTAAGGAGAAAACAAAATGTTTCCTGCCCTAAAGAGGATCATTTTTAGGGATGTGAATTCGCCAGCCACTGCAGAGCAGGTAAGAAGGCGAGTGCCGAGTATGGCTGAGTGCAGCTTTTGGTTTGAGCTTCTAATGAAAGACAGCTCAGCAGCTTGTTGAAGCAACCCCTCTTCCAACACTTGAGGAGTCTAAGCTTTAAGAAGCAGGGTGCATTGGCCCTAAGACTGCTAAGGATCACACTGAGGGTCTGAGGCAGCCAGCTCTTCAGGGGGGCCCTGAGAAAGTCCCTAACAGGGCACCTATGAGTTAGTTCCAAGTGAGAAAAATGTTGAGCAAATCCCTTGACACATGCAGGCCACGCCCCATGGGCATCCATCACTGTTAGGTAGCACTCGCGCAAGCACCCTCACCAGGGCAACTCCAGCTAACCCTTGCACAACCCTGTGGATTGGAGCCCCACTTGATGCGGGAGCAAACATTCAGAGATGCTGAGTAATTTGCTCGAGTCCAGGCCCTCAGTATTTGGTGGGATTCCAGCATCAGGTCAAAATGTCGTTCTCATTAGTGAGACCTGAAAGAGTCTGGAGGAACTGGTTTTTCCCTGGATGTATTCTGTCTCATGTAATGATCTCCCTCACTCACCTGAATGTCTATTCACAATGACTGGGTGCCATCAACCTCAGGTACAAGACACCAGACTTCTAATTTGTCATAATCTAAGGCAACAGAAAGATACAATGACCTCACAGGGAACACGCATGGTAGAGTAAGTGTCCAACACCTTGCTTCTCCCCAACGCCTTCCTAGGTTGGGGTTGGAAGGGTCTGGTGCTGGAGCAGATCCTTGGCTGCGGATCCTGGCTCCACCATGCAGCAGCCACGTGTTGGGTGCATTGCCTGTGGGCCTCATTTTCCTCATCTATAAAATGGGGATAGCAAGGCCCCACCTCATGGGGGTATGATGAGGAACAAATGGGGGCACAGTGCCTGGCACAGAGGGAGCGCTTGATACATGATTGGCCTAGGAGGGCACGAATGCCATGTCATGTGACTCTGCATCCCCAGGACCCGGCACATCAATAAATGCTCCTGATCGAGAGGACAAATGTGAGTCAGCTGTGGGGGACACAGTGTGAGAGTGCTGGCTGTCAACAGTTCAACAACATATTTCTAAACAAATACTTTCCAAAGAGCAAAGTTCAGACCAAGCCTGAGATTCTGAGTTCCCTTGGAGTTTCACTAATTAAAACTCATTATTTCAATATACAAAAATGTGGCAGTAGAAAATGAAAACACGCAAGTAATAAATGTGAAGCTCTTCTCTATAAATGACTCCCGCTCTGCAATGAGCATTCAGGAAATGCTGCAGTAATTACTCTCCCATGATTGAATCGGAGTTTTCCCAAAGATAAATACACATAGAGCCTCGTCATAATACTTTTTTTTTATTACAATATCCAAAAAACTGGGTATGCAAGTTTAGGGGATCTCAAGACCCCTTCTTCAATTGTAGGAATGTGCCATCTCAAGACGGTATATTTAAACTATAAAGAAGTTCAAATGTAAAGGAAAAAGAAAATGCAATTTCTTTATAAACATTCTGTGTGTCTCTTACTACCAATCACATACTCTTCTGTAAACCCTGAAAATTTTCCCTGTAAATAATATATATATAGTGTGTGTGTGCGTGTGTGTGTGTGTGTGTGTATAAAGTGTTGGTAGCTCCCTTCCCCAAAGATCAGTTGTTTTCCTTAATCATCTGTATTAGTGTCAACAAACAGCTACAGATACATATTTCTTTGAGAATTAAATACATAATTGTGAGATTCAAACAAGCCAAAGGGCAAGAGGAAAAAGCACTATGTGGATGGCACATTTGGGGTAAATTACCAAAACATCTGTCTTTCTGAGTCACCGGTTCCCTCTTTTGCAGACTGCCTTTCCAGGAAACTCTTTCTTTATTGCAAGCACAGCCCCAAAGGCACTGGGCAGTCTCCTCACTGCCATCGCACCCGGTAGTTCCAGTATTGCTATCAGCAAACATGTCGGCTCCCTGCAGGGTCCGGGAGCCATGTAAGGGCACAGGACACGGGCGAGGGCTGCTAGGACTGGGGCCATTGCACCTGCTCTGCCCAGCACGTGGAGGGCCCAGGACGCGGGTGTTGCCGCTGGGTGGCCTGAGGCTCGCTCACGCGCTCACAGGTGTCCCGTGTCTTTGTCATGAGGGGTTCTGTGAGCGGCAATGAGTTGAATGCACAAGTGCCGTTTCCAATGGAAAAGGAATAACGTGAACTCGCCCTGCTCCTCCCCTCCTCTAAAGCTGGCCGGCCGGGTGGGCTCGAGTGTGGGTGAGGCCTGGATGGCGAATGGGAGACAAACCGACCAAGCGACCTGAACATAAAGAGAGACTCGCTGGGAAGCCGTCGGGGCCGTCCCCACAGGAGGAGCCTCTGCGGCAGGGCCGAGCGGTAGCGCCACCAAGAGGCGAGCGTGGGGCCGGGCGCCGTCACTGCAGGGCCCTGACGAGGTAGAGCTTCTCCCCGTGCTCGCTGGTGAAGATGGGCGCCTTTTTGTAGTGTTCCACCAGCTCGTCCATGGTATGGAAGCGCCGCTGCCCAATGCAGTAGACATTGTCCACGAGCTGCACCTTGAAGTGTTTGTTCTTCCCTGACGCTTTAAGGGACACGGAGAAGTCGCTGGGCTGCGGAGGAAACAGAACACAGTTACCGCCGGGCCACAGCTGGGAGTGCCTGTCCAGCACGGGGAGGCCCAGGACGTGGGCGCCACCGCTGGGTGGCCTGAGGCTCGCTCGACTGACTCTGAACCCTCTGGGTACTTCCATCCGCATCTCCCGCGTGTCTAAATCCAAACCACCCTTTTTTTTTTTTTTTTTTTTTTTAATTTGAGATGGAGTTTCACTCTTTTGCCTAGGCTGGAGTGGAGTGGTGCAATCTTGGCTCACTGAAACCAACCTCCATCCCCGGGGTTCCAGCGATTCTCCTGCCTCAGCCTCCCGAGTAGCTGGGTCTATACGCACCCGCCACCACGCACCGATACATTTTGTATTTTTAGTAGAGACAGGGTCTCCTCATGTTGGCCAGGCTGGTCTCGAACTCCTGACCTCAGGAAATCTGCCTGCCTTGGCCTCCCAAAGTGCTGGGATTACAGGCATGAATCACCGTGCCTGGCCGGGTCTCTGTTTTATATCTAGAATAGCATCTGATGTTCAGAAACACCCGGAGGCAGTCCATGATTCTGAAGTTCTGAACAGAAGAAAAATTACACTGTGCTTAGCCCAGTTTCAGTGCTAAATGTGTTTTAGTTATTTGAAAAGTGCAGACTCATTATGGAATATACAGCACCTCATTATGGAATATACAGTGCTGACCTGACTGCTCAAGAAATTTGTCATTTTTTATTTACCAAACTATTTTTTGATAAACTGGGAATTTATTGAGCGGTTTGTATGTAGGCAGTAGCTAGAAATATTACTACTTCTGATGTCTAACACTATTAGAAATTAAGACATCAAAAATTTTCTAATTCTAAGCATTTAAAAATATAAAGAGCAGTGGAAAATTCTGGTTGCATTTTAAACACAGTTCACAATCTCCCAGAGGAAGCTGAACTATGGTTTGATTACAGATTTTATCGAAAAATATTTAAATTCTGTGATATGTCAGTGCCTTAGTTATATTTCAGAATTTTTAGAAACATTTCATTATTTTAATTAAAATGGGTCTTTTATTGGCTGGGTGCAGTGGCTCATGCCTGTAATCCCAGCACTTTGGGAGGCCGAGGCAGGCATATTACCTGTGGCCAGGAGTCTGAGACCAGCCTGGCCAACATGGTGAAACTCTGTCTGTACTAAAATACAAAATTAGCTGGGTGTGGTGATGTGCAACTGTAATCCCAGCTACTCGGGAGGCTGAGGCAGGAGAACTGCTTGAACCCAGGAGGCAGAGGTTGCAGTCAGCTGAGATTGAGCCATTGCACTCTGGCCTGGGCAACAAGAGTGAAACTCCGTCTCGGAAAAAAAAAAAAATTAGCTTTTCTCTCATTTCCTGAACAACATGCAGAAAAGAAGATAAATGAATGACAAATGTTCTTTTATAAAAATATCAAGTTTTGATTAATTAATTAAACAAATAACAATTAGTTAGTAACACATGCCAGGCAGGCTGTGCCCTGGATATGTGTGTGCACGCATGCGGGATATATGCTCCGTGACAATTCAGTGCATATAAATAGAGGTGGATAAACAGAGGTGGACAGATGGCTGCACAGGGCAGTAAGTTCTATGAAGAAAACACCAGAGTTGCATGGGAGAGGAACATGAGCTACCAGAGCTCTAAGTGTGTGAACGTGTGCATATGTGAGAGGGAGTATGTGAGTATTAAGACAGAATGTGTAGCGTGTGACTGTATGTGTGTACACACACAGGTATGAACTCTATGTGTGTGCGTATGTGAATATTGAGAGAGAATATGTAGCGTAAGTGCACGTGTGTGAGTATATGAATGTACGTGCACACACAGGTATGCACCGGGTGGGGGCAGGAGAGCCCTCTGGATAATGCAGAGGCAGGGCTGGTAGAGAGTGCTTGAGAAATTGGCACCTCGGTGAAGAAAGGGAAGAAGGTTCTGCTTCTGCGGCACCCAAGGGGCAGTGTGGCTGGTGGAGTGGAGAAGGGAGTCTGGTCCACAAGGTAAGTGCTGCACCCCTGGCTTGCTAGGTAGCATCAGTACATGCCTGCCAGTGGCAGGACCACAGCCTAATAAAATTCTGCATGGAATTCCCACACCAGCTTTCTGCTTTTCTCAAAGCCCAGGAACTTCCTGCTCTGGGGTCCAGGAGCTTGGGGCCCTGCTTGAAGACCTCCCAGTAGGACCTCCAGACAGTGAACAAAGGCCTAGGCCACTGTCTATCACAGAGTTCACAAAAGCCCAAATAAATGTTTGATAAGTGGGCAACCTTTGCAAAATAAGGAATCACTCCATTTACACCAATGACAACACAGGGGAATGAGTATCTGAGAAAACTCAAATTGTGCAAGGCAGCCCGGCTCACCCACCAGCCACAGCTGTTAACAGAAAAGAATGAAAGGAACAATTGTAAGTATAGTTTGTATTTGTGCATGCTTCTGCCCCAAACAGATCAAATAAAAACAAACCTTCGAGGGAAAAAGCCCCGTCTCATTGCCATGTGAAACCCAGGGCTCTATGTCTTAGAGGAGGCCCAGGGAATGCTCCTGGATTAAACTCCAGGAAGAAACCAGAAGGTTAATCTCAGATTAGGCCTCAGCCTACAGATGATTATTCTGTAAATATGTATATTCTGTACTAGAAATTGTGCCTTTAGGAAAAGATGAAGGACACTCTCACTTGTAGAGTTTAACATAAGCCAGGTACTGTACTAGTTTTATAGATACTTTTATCAACTTAGAGATAAAGTGGCATCAGTTTTAGTGGAGGCAGTATGGGAGTGAATCGTGGTAAATATATGATACACCCAATTTTAATTAAGCCAAATGATCAACAGATGACTTTCTGCATAGGGAAATTTGCTTTTAATTCAAGCTCCTTAATTTAACATCATGGTGTGTGTGCGCCTGTATGCATGCGTGAGTTGCAGCAATAAAATTTTCGCAGCAGAAAAGGTAATTTTTAATTCCATGGGCTCCTGAGCAGAAACCTTAAAGTTAAGGATGTAGAACCAATTTATGCCAAGCAGGAGTGCTAGAAGTTTGGGAGTGTTCTTTAATTTAAACTGAGATTTTCTGTAGGAAATCTTAAAAAGAACAACCTATATACTAACATACACCGTTACATGTTACCACTGAACACCTCTAAGTGAAGTGTGAAGATAAGACTGGCAGCATCAGCATTCTCTGGGAGCTGGTTAGAAAGCAAATTCTCAGGTGCTAGCCATGGTGGCTCACATCTGTAGTCCCTGCACTTTGCGACACCATGGTGGCAGGATTGCTTGAGGCCAGGACTTTGACACCAGTCTGGGCAACATAGTGAGACCCTATCTCTACTCAAAATTTTAAATAATTAGCCAGATGTGGTGGTGTATACCTGTGGTCCCAGCTACTTGGGAGGCTGGGGTGGGAGGATCACTTGAGCCCAGGAGGTCAAGGCTACAGTGAGCTATGATAAGGCCACTGCACTCCAGCCTGGATGACAGAGACCCTATCTCAAAAAAATTAAATTAAAAAAATAAAAGCAAATTCTTAGGCTCTGCCCAGCCTGCTGCAGCAGAAATCTTGGGGTAGAGCCCAGCCATCTGTGTTTTAACCTCCAGCACCCTCGTTTTAATAAGCCTGAAGACGCTGATGCAGTTTGAGAACTGGAAGAAAATTTGGAACAAACATCAGCAGTGTTGGAGCCACCAACAAATTTTAGTCACCAGAAAAAGATGGGAATGCGATTTATGGGCAAAGCAGCCCATAATGGAGGGAGCCCCAGTCTGTGGATGCCCTTCCGACTCTGTCCTGAGGACTCTGGCTCTGTTCCAGACATCCCTCTTAGGGAATTTCCCCTGATGGGAAAGCTGGGACACTGCTGGGGACAGTGCTATACGGGCTCTTCCTTTCAAAGTGAGCCAGTCCTTGCATCTGATGGAGATAAGAGTTACTCCTGACCCAAAACAACTCTGCCTCCAGAGGGGGCCAGGGAATGATTCCCATGAAAGCAACTCCATCAGTCCTGTTCTCATCTGTTGTAGTCCTTCCATGGTTGGCTTCCTAGAACAGACTTCAAGAAATCAGATGAAAAAGGACCATGCCACACTCACTCCTCAACAAGTACTACAGTATTGATAGTATGGTAGAGTACTCTACATTTAAGCTTGTCAAAGAATCTTAACACATTTTTGAAACATGCAGTCAAGATGCTGGCTGAGGCTGCAGTCATCTGAAGGCTTGACTAGAGATGCAAGCTCTACTTCCAAGGCAGTGTGCTCACATGAACCCCTGGGTGGCTCTGCAGGGCTACTTGAATGTACTTGCAACATGGTAGCTGGCTCACTCTAGATCAAGTGACCCAAGAAAGCGCAAAGAGGCAGCCACAGCACGTGTGTCGGAAGCTGCTCTCCATTGCTTCTGCCACATCTTGGTCATTAGAAGTGAGTTGCTCAGTGCAGCCCATGCTCAAGGGAAGAGAGTCAGGCTCCACCTTCTGAAGCAGAGTACCAAGGAATTTATGGGCATCTTTTTAAGCCATCATAGATGGACATGACACTCATTAAAATTTTCTATGGCTGGACTAAACTAGACTCAGTCCTGGGGTTTTGAAACATCTGCCCTTTGATTTCTCCTCTGCAATTGCCACCTTTGTGCTACCTCCCACTGTCCCAATTTCCTACACTTTCCATGTCCAAACATTGTACTTACTTGGTATATAGTAATTTCTCTGTGATTACTAGGCAAATTTTCAAATTTTCTAACATTAGACACTCCTTCCTGTTACATCCTTCTATGACTATTCCTTATAAGGAATGATTTTTCTATCCTTATAGTTTTTGAATCAATGGTTCTGGAGAATGAACAATTAGTACAACTCATTCATTCGACCCCTCTTTTCAGAAAGTCATTTTCCAAGTGGAATCTAAGGACAATTAATATAAGGGTGGTGGAAAACCAACCTCTCTCAGGGCCTCTGTGATCACTGTTGTTTCTGTTTAGGCTTTAGTTTCTGTGTTTGAATATAATTAAGTGCAAGAACCCTATTTAACTCCACATCCCCACACTGGGCTCAGAGTATCTAGGGTTCAACAAACACGTAGACTTACAAATTTCTAATTTTGACCTCTTACATTATTCATTCCTTTAGGTAATTCTTAACACCTCATCTCTTTGCAATTTGTGCTCGTGATAAGTGGTACTAGAAAAGAACAGCAGAGAGCACATGCTGTGATCCCATCTCGACGGCTTCACCAGTTTGATCCATTTCCTCGAATACTTGCTGAAAAGCACCTTTGCAGTTTTATAAAACAGATGTCCTGATCAGACATGCCTATCCCTCTCTCAAGATTTAATCATTGCTTTCTCATAGGAGGAAAAAAATGAATGCCGAGGACAGACTTTAATATCCTTCATTTCTTCCTCCATCCCTGAAAGCTTACATATTAATGCGATTTTCTTCTAAACACAATGGCCATGAGAAAATAAGAGGAAGGGGCCTTGCTCCAGGTACTGCTGGTTCTTTAAACCTTAAAATTTCTCCTTATCTTTCACTTTGGACTTTATGAAAAGATGAGGGTAGAAATTGTGTGATTCACCAGGCCTCCCACACAGACCGTGGACTGATCTCCGGCCATGCTGAAGTCCCCGAGCATCAACAATTTGCACATAACACTCCTTCCACCCCCAGAGAGACGTCACCCTGTTGGTTTCTTATCACATGTTGTATCATTCTTTTCTTTTGGTAAAGATGTTTTTCTCCTTTTACTTTTTTACAGAAGGCACTCTTCTGTCCGCAGAAGTGGTTCATTTACCTCCCAGAATTGAGAACAAATGGGTTAGAGGCAAATTGTAATCCACTGATTAATAGTTTCTCGGTTTTTATCTTAGAAAAACTGCCTTTCAGTTTTACCATTCTATTCAGTCACCTGCCCTAGCCGTCTAAGGTAGTCTTCTTTTAATCAAAATCAACTCCTGTCTATACTTACGCTGCTGTCACCTGACCCTATGCTCTTTGTTTTTACATCAGATTATCTCTTCCTTGCCCCAAGTGTGATGAGTCTCACCAGCATTTCCTATTCTCCTATCAATGTTCACCCTATAAAATATTTACTCCGCAGGCCTGAAGCCAATCCACACTGACATGACAAATATTCATCTAATTAACTTTGGAAGTAATCTTATTTACATCAATGATGAAAATCAATCATCAACTACAAAGCAGCCCTCCAAGTCCCATCTACTTAATCTAGGCAAACGGAGCGTTCCCTGTCCACTTTCTTGTTAGGATGCATGAGTGTGTTTAGCCCTCCCTACCCCCAAATGTATTTCCTAAAGTCACATGTAATCCCTTACCATATAGACCTTTAGAATATTGTCCTTGTTATTCTTTGTCTTTCCACAGTGTCATACCTGATGTGACTGAGTGATCATTTAAGTCAGAATTTTGCCATGTAACACAACAGTAGGCAAAAGGGCTTGAATCAACTGCATACTCCACAAGGTGGTGGTTCTCAAAGTGGAGCATCACAAGTATTCATGGGTTCATAGGTTCTCAGGATTTGGAAGGAAAAAAAGGACCCAGAGGGCTTCTTCAAACCAAGGTTGCAGAGCCCTACCCCAGAGATTCATAGGCAGCAGGCCGGGACAATCTGCGCTGTAGCAAGTTTGCTGGTGATGCTGATGCTGCTGGTCTGGGAACCACACTTTGGAATTACTGCCATGGATGGAGGCTGAAGAAAACTATACATTTTGGGTATTCTCCAGTTCACCTGTGGCAGCATCTATGCTTGATTCTGTTATACTTCCAATACTGTAGTTGGAATTTTTAAAATGCTAAAATGAAACGCAGTAGAGGAAGATGGGTAAGCAGACCAGTCTACAAATGACTCCACCATCAGTTATTACACAATGAACTTATTTATAGTAAATTGCTTTTTGTGTTATAAACTCCACAGGGATCTGAAACTCTGTTTTGTTACTCTATGCTGCTCTTGCCATGCTATAAAGGTCATGTTAAAGAAATGCCTAGCAATAGTGCCATGAGAAACATCCCCAGATAAATAAATGAGAGACTCCACACAGAAATACAACTTGAAAGGGGAGACATATGCCCGCTGAAAGAAGACAAGCAAAATGTAAAGCTGAGATTAAAAGGTTATGTGGTGATGCAAATCAAAACCACAATGAGCTACCACCTCACACCTACCAGAATGGCCATTTTACATACATATATGTGTGTGTGTGTGTGTGTGTGTACACACACACACACAGCTATGTGTAGCTTAATGACAGGATATGTTCTTAGAAATGCATAATTAGGTGATTTGGTCACTGTGCAAACATCAGGGTGAACTTACACAAACCTAGATGGTCCAGCCTACTACACACTTAGGCTATAGGGTATGGCCTGTTGCTCCTCAGCTACAAACCTGCATGGCATGTTACTGTACTGGACACATGTTACTGTAGGACACGGTAACACAGTGTATTCTGTAAACCAAAGAGACATCTACATCTATAAGCCAACATAGTCACAGATTATTCTGCAGCCACAGCTGCAATTTTAAGTCCAGTGCGTGATAAATAACCGTGGAGTACTCACAGAATGAGGCCAGCACATCACCACCTTCTGGGAAAAACCAGTAGCCATGGTCCCAAAAGAAATTATGAACATGATACTGACCATTTGCTACTTACTGTACTAAAAACACTAGCTTTTAATAAGACTCTTGTGTTCACAGATCCCAGTGCATGGTATATTGCTCGTCTGTTTTAAAGGCCGGCACTGAAGAGCCAGCCAGGGTGGAGAAGGCAGTCTTTAAGGGCTCTGGCCCATTTGAGAATCAGAATCAGGTGATGAGCACTCAACTTCTAGATAACAGCCTGTACTGCATGATCTTCCAGACCCTTCCATCTTCAAGAGTTAAATATGCTTAAAATTAGAAATATTACAAAAACCCAGGCTTAAAACTTCCATTTGGTACTGGACAAAAAGCCTGGCAATTAAAATGAACTTGTTATCTTTGAAACTGGAAAGATGCCTACTGGCACTGCTCACAGCAACCTAAGGTTAAGTCAGCTTAACATTAATTCATTTATGAAGAAACACCTACAGATGGAAGCCTAACCATGAATCTAGGCAGCTTGTCAGGAAATCACTGAAGGAATTCACTCAATTGCCCCCCATCTTCAGAGGTGACCTGGAAGCAGTTTTCACTTTGCTCTAACAATCTACCTCCTTCCAATTCACCAGCAGAAACACAGCAAATACAGCACGTTTATTTTCAAACTCTAAACAGCAAAACAAAACAAAACAAAAAACTCAACAGAAATACACTTCAAGAGATAAATTCCACTCAACAAAAGCTATAGTTGTAAATAAAGCTAAGCTTTACGACAATATTTTTATAATTCTTGGAAATGTAGTATTATGTAGAAATGATTTTAATAACAGCTGTGAGAATGTATAAAACCACTAAAAATGCATCATAGGGATCAAGGGTTTTCAAAGTGTGGTCCCCAAAGCAGCAATCTCACTACCAAGAAATGTGCTATTAATAGAAGTGCAGATTCTTGGGCCCCAGACCTCATGAATCAGGACCATTGCAGGAAGGACCTGGCAATTTCTGTTTTAACAGGCCTCAAGGCGATTCTACACGCTACATACAGTTTGAGAATCACTACTTAGAGAAATGGAATAATGAAATTGCTGAAAATAGAGTTTTGGGTAGAAGTTATGATTTCTATAAGAAATATAATTTTAAAAATACAGAAAGGAACTATTCTAATTATTTTCTGGTCAATTACTTTTAGTATATTTTAAAAAAGAGAAATGAAATATCCATCAACTTTTAGTATGGCCAATATGTGCATTAAATTATCCTTAGCAAGAGAGTTTTTCTCTATTTGAATCAATGTATATTATCACAAAAATATTAGTACCTAATACTATTGCAGGACATAATAAATATGTCTTCCCTAAGGCCACAACCCCAGAGAACACCTTTTTCATCTACCCTCTAAAGTCTTTCCTCTTCTTCCCAAGTCCTAGGCAGAAAGAATAAGTATGTGATCTCTTAGGGATTTAAAATCTTACAGAGGAAAACAGCCTCCCAGACCTGTGGCTGATGCTGCCCAGCAAGTCACGCAGCTCAGTTCTGCACCTATTCCAACCATACCCTAGTTGTGATCTGTCACTTCCCAAGCAACCGTTACAAGGATGGGGGATGCAGCAATTAAGAAAATAAAATATTGACAACTTGTCCAGTTTACCGGAAACCCAGTAAACGATCACTGTTCATTTTAAGTACAGCTTTATATCCACATCCATAGAATCAATGCGGATGAAATGTAACATGTAAAGATTTATGAACACACACAGGGTGAGTAAAATTTCTGAGTTTTCTAGATGAAAGCAGGTATGACCCACAGATGAAGGTATGATAATGAAATATGGAGAATAAGCAATAACAATGCATCACCTTTAGCTACTAACAATAAATGACAATTGAAAGAGGAGAGCAGGGGAAAAGGAAGAAATGGAAGAACAAGCAGTAGGTACTGAGGTTTAGGGCAGGAAAAAGAGCCCAACAGGTTCTTTCGTTTGTTGGTTCACTGATTCATCTAACATACCCAACAGATACTTCTGAAATACCCAGCACTTACTGATAGTGGAGAGCGCAGGATATAGCAATGGTTTGTTTTCCCTGAAATATCCACCTCTCAATATTGTCAAACGAAGGTCTAGCTCATTTACACTGCAATCACTCAGGATATTTTAAAAACTGATATACATCTTGAAGATCCATTCCAAAAAAAACAGCTGTGCTTATCCAGAAGCCAGGCTTCATATGGTAACCTCAAATAAAGGCCCAGGCCCAAAGATTGCAAGAAAAGAAAAGGAAATTAAATGAAGATGCCTGCCTCTGAGTTCTGCAGGAAGGCTGAACCCCTCAGAAACCTTTCCATCCTGGCATGCTGTGAAGGAATTATGTCAGATCATGGACCTAAGGGCTCTTGGTGGCCTGGTGGTGGCTGTGAAATGCCAAAATGAACAGGAAAACACATGGGGATGGGGGGAGGCAGTGGATGGTGGGAAAAAAATAAGCAAAGGTCTTGTCCATTAGGGCAGGTCCCCAGCAGTCACAGATGACAGCTGAGAACAGCCTTGGTTATGAACAGGAAATGCAGCAAACCTGGCTTGGTTCTGCTGTCAGGAGAAAAGAAGCAACACACTTCAGGGCCCTTGCAGAATCCCCGTGGCACACGCATACTAACAGCTGAAATGGCCCGTGTCATGGCAAGATCCATCAGGACAAGCTGCCCTGCACAGCATCAGGCCACGTGGAGCCTCAGACCGAGATGGTGCCGCTACGTGTGAAGAGCCGATGCAAGTCCCAGTAAAGCCCTTTCCACCTTATATTCCTGGAATCATACATGTTGTTCCTTGACTTTCTAAGCTAAGGAGGACTGTAAAATATCTGGAAAGGCTTCCATTAAAAAATGGTTAAAAGGAAATGCAATTAGTACTTTAATTCTTTAGAAAAAGTCAGCTTATTCTCTAACAATGGAAGGCAACTGAGACAGTGTGGTGTAGAGTTCTGAGATAAAATGCAGTCAAAACATGCATCCCTCCATATCCAAAGCGATCTGGTCCTCAATTCAGACAGCAATGACCACCTGTGCATGTTAAACAGAAAAGCCATAGGTCTTCCCTAAGGCCACAACCCCAGAGAACACCTTTTTCATTTACCCTCTAAAGTCTTTCCTCTTCTCCCCAAATCCTAAGAAGAAAGAATAATGATTGGGGCCAATGTCTCCACACTGCAGGACTTCCCTCTGAGAAGTCTCTTCAAACTCAAAAATTTTAAGCCAAGATCATATTTTGTGCATTATCCTTAGCCCTTAAGCACTCTGGACCAAGCACTTAATATTCTAATTGGTTTTCCAGTGCTTTCTCTAAGTTTCTGCTCGATTGAGTTAAAAGCGCTGCTGTCCTCAATTTGCTTAAGGCTTCAAACATGGTCTAAAGGAAGTGGTGCACAGAGCTCTCATCATGTGAGAACAATTCAATGTGATGTCTTGCCAGGAATGATAAACCCTGGTGACTTGATAAGAAAATCTCAGAGTTCAGATTTCAGATGAAGTTAGCTTTCAGGCTGGCATGCCCTTCCAAGTACATCTAAGGCTCCGCAAAATTGATGACACCATAAAGGAGCCCAGTTTCCACCACCACGATGCTCCTTCCTCCAAGAGGAGCAGATCCCAGCTGCCTCTTTCTGGAGGGCTTTGAATGTCTCTTAGATCAGTCAACAGGACTCTTGAATGTACACTTTTTATTGTGCTAGTAACCTTTTCAGAGGACAGCAGTGGCAGTAGGTAGTACATAGTAGTCTTACAGTGTGCATTTAAAGATGAAATTGAAGCCTACTAGAACCAATACAATTCAAATACATCAAACTCTGTCTCCTAAATGCTTGTTTTGGGGGTCTCTCAATTGTAGAAGGTGTATTCGGAAAGATGTTTGCAAAACTAGTGGAGTATTTCCTTCACACCAGAAAGGGCTGCCTTCTGGGATGCAGGCTCCAATTGACCTCATGCCTGAAACTACTCCCACAGCCTGCCCACTGCTGGAAGTGGTCCGCTGCCCCAGTCGAGTGGCCTCATATCTCCGACTCACTGCACACACACACACAAAACTCCTCTCTCTTAAGAACCCTTGTTTTCTTTTCAATTCATCTCCTAAGTGCTTTAAAAGCTTTTCAGAGATGAACTCAGTGGCGCTGCCTGGCGACGCAATGACCTTGGGATGATATGGTTTACAAAGAAAAAGTAAGCAAACAACAAAAGGCAGTGTCAGAAACCAGCCACAGGTCTTGCAGAGATTGCTTTCTCTGGGACACAGACCGAGTAGAAACAAAGTAAATCACTCGGGCCTTCTACTTACACAGAACGGGCAACCAGGAGAGAAAATGATGTTTGAACCCGTAATATACAAGAGGGGGAATCTTAGAAGAGAAGCAGAACCACCTCTGTGAGCTAACAAAATATTTTTAATTAACCTTCCACCTCCAGAAATGGACACACATTATCCCCAAAGCAGATGTAAGGAAATCACGGAGTAGAAAACGTTATACTAAATTGCATTCATCTGCATCTCCCACTTTCTAGTGTACTCACACAATGTGAAGAGAGTGTGGCACACAGAGCCACCGCGCAAGGCGCATTTTTGACTCCAGGCGGAGCTGCAGGCGCAGCGCACTTACCGAGGACTCGCTGTCCCTAATGAGGAAGTCGCCCTCCACGCCCCGCTCGTTGAGGGCACACTCGGCCTGGTGCCGCGTCACGTTCCCGTAGTACCACTCTCTGCCTGCGAAGCGCCCGCTGGACGAGGGCCCGGTGTAGCTTATCTGCGGGGCGTGCGCAGGGTGCAGGGCCGGCCCGTCACTGAGGACCACCACGTAGTTTTTGGGGACGAGGCCCACCTGGCCTCGGGCATTTTTGCATTTCCACCACTCGGGGTCGTTCTCGGGCTTCTCGATCACCTCCATGGTTTCCCCCTTCTCGAAGTTGAGCTCCTCCTCGGTGACTGAGCTGAAGGGGTACAGCGTCTGGACCACGTGCAGCACGCGGGAGCCCTGGCCATTGCTCAGCGAGGCGCCCTTGCGCAGGCTCAGGAAGCTCGGGGACTCCGCAGCCGCCTCGTCCACCTCTTCCAGGACGTAGTTGGAGGGGAACCAGCCGATCTGCCCGTTGTAGCTGCCCCGCCACCAACCGTCACTGCACTTCTCCATGACGGTGACGCGCGACCCCTTCACCAGGGACAGCTCATCCTCCCTCTCGGCCACATAGGCGAACTTGACAAAGGCGGGGATGTTGAGGTCGTAGATGCGGTCGGCGCCGCTGCCGTTGGCTGGGTACTCGGCGTCCGTGCTGGGCGTGGGGGACGCGTCCCGCGCGCTGGTCTTCCTGCGCGTCTTGCCAAGGCCTGTGGAGACACAGCAAGGCTCAGTGGCGCGGGGCACTTGGGCACCACCCCACTCCCTAGCTTACCGGGATTTCCACGCAGTTTCTCTGGTGGTTAAATACAAGGGGACACATGGACAGTACTTACTGTGTGCAACACGCTGAGGCCCTGTCTCTAAAATCAAACAAAACCAAAAAGTTCAAGAGTACCAGTGATACAAAAGATAAGAACAGTAGAAAGTTTCCTTCTGAAATAATCATTTTTAGAGCATTGCTGCGCCTCTCAGAAAAAGTATAAACGCAGAGAAAATATCTCTTTCATTTCTAGAATGACTGGGAAGTTAGACTAAACGAATTACCATCAGAAAAACAAGGTGCTGGCAGCTGCCTCCTATAGTTGTGAAGGTATTTAAAGTTGAGAATTACTTATATTGATCTCTCTGTTTTACCCATAAAAACATGTCATGGGGCTAGCACAGTGGCTCACATCTGGAATCCCAGGCTTTGAGAGGCCATGGTGGAAGGACTGCTTGAGGCCAAGAGTCTGAGACCAGCCTGGGCAACAAAGCAAGACCCTGTGTCTGCAAAAAATCACTCCACTGCACTCCAGACTGAGGCCGTCTCTAAAATCAAAACCACCAAGTGCAGGAGTACCAGTGACACAAAAGATAACAAGAACAGTAGAGAGTTTCCTTCTGAAACAACCATTTTTAGAGCATCGCTGTGCCCCTCAGAAAAATAAAGTATAAACGCAGAGAAAATATCTTTTTCATTTCTAGAATGACTGGGAAGTCAGACTAAATGAATTCAAAGTAAGACCGATCCAGTCTTAGGGAGCACAGCCATACCCTACCCTACCCTACCCTGCCCTGCCCTGCCCTGCCCTGCCCTGCCCTGCCCCCAGCTGCCTTACCATGGCCTCCTCTACTCCTGGGACACTCACTGCCCCTACCCTTACCCCTGGGCAACTTAACAGTCTTACTGGGCAAAACCCATCATCTCTACCTTTCTTCTCTTAATTCTTCTCTTTTTTCAAACAGCAGACTAATTTCCCACAACAAATTGTGATGAGTGAATTAGGAAAAATTAGCTGATAGCTTAAATCGAAGGCAAAATTTTTCATACTGTGATTCAAAGCCCACTAGTGGATGATGAAAATCACTTTAATGGGTTGCAACCAGCCTATATGTATGTGTTGAGTTTAA
This sequence comes from Aotus nancymaae, assembly GCF_030222135.1. NCBI lineage: Eukaryota > Metazoa > Chordata > Mammalia > Primates > Aotidae > Aotus > Aotus nancymaae. Next base: position 3,141,185 of record NW_026988570.1, on the reverse strand, counting down.
GGGAATAAAGTAGAAAATTGCAGTGCATCAAACACAATTACAATAAGTACTGTTTCTTCAGTCACAGATGTGAGTATTGAATAGGAATGAGAAACATTTTTTCCTGTGCATGAGGAAAAAAGCTAGAAAAGCCCTAAGGTAAAAATGTTTTAACCACATGGAATTCCGGAACATGCTAGGAGAGGAAAGCATGTCAGCCCCAGAGCTGGGGACACACCCTGCACAGGTGGACTGGCCTTCCTTGGCTGTCCGGAGAGATGAGTGCTTCGACCTCTACCTTAGCCAGTGTGGAGGTTTAGTCATTTGTAGACTCCTCAAAATGACACCAAAGCACTTCCATGGGTAGCTTATACCCCTTTCTCCTTTTCTTCCTTAAACTAGAATAAAGGGAGATCAGTCCTAAGAATTACTTGTGCTTCTATGGCCTTGCTGAGTGGGGAGGAGGTCAAGAGGGGGAAAAGGCTGATTGTCCTCAATGGTGGAGAGCTAGGCTGCTGGTCCTGGGGCACACCGGCCCCTCCCAAGAGCCACTGCCCAGGGATGCGCAGCCCCGCAGTGCCAGGAGGCATTCGAGACCACTGGAGGGGTTAGCCACAGAGGTTTTAGAGCAAATACAGACTCACTTATGCTAATGGCTTCTGCCCTTTCTCTTTGTACCGCAGCATTTTATTCGCGTGCATGGGAAACACAAGAGTAAGCCAGAATATTAGAACAGGTGAAATGCTTAGATTTCTACTTTGGGTTAACTTATATTATATAAAAACACAAACCTGTAAATCTGAGAACTCATCCTTTCCCAGGATTTCAAATGCACGATGGTTCAACTACACAATGAGAGCACCATAATAACACCACAGCTCCACAATCCAGAAGGCAGGCCATCCATGAAAGCAAACTTTTTTGTCCAGAAAGCAGTGGTGCCTGAAGCTCAATCAGGACGGCCTCACAGCCTTATCAAACAGCTAGCATGCCGGGGCAGGGGGGCCAGGCAGAGGACAACTTTTATTGGTAACAATGATGTCAAGAAATAACATTGGAAAATAAACTTTTTATAGACCTTTGCAAACAGGTGAGTTACAAAAGCTACTTGAGAAAAAAACGCATGTGGAAGAGCAGGTTTTGGAATATTTATCAGGCCATGAAGATAAAAGTGACAAGATCAGCAGAAAAGACATTAGATACTGGCCATTACAATATGTTACAAAGACACTTTATAACTGATTTATGAATATTCTACTTTAGTGACTTCTTTCAAAAGCAAAATACAGTAATTTAATTAACACAGCCCTACCGAATTCCTGAGACATACCAGACGCCAATCTAGACGGTGGGGTGGAGGGGGTGAAATGAGCAGACAGGCATGCTTTCTGCCCGCACAGAGCTTATACTTCTCCATCAAGATTAGAACATTGTACGTAGCAAGCATGCAGCGGAAATTTTACTTGTTTTGCTCCAATGTGATCTAAATAGTCTTTGGGGCAACTCAGAGAGGCAGTGCAGACTGACAGAGAGCTGTGTGCTCTTGATCAAATCACTTAATAACAGTCTCTTTGTGTTTTAGTTTTCTTACCCCCAAAATGTGAATATAATAGTCTGCTCTGGCTACCGTAACAAGTACCATAGACTGTGTGGCTTAAACAACACACATTTCTTTTCTAAGAGTTCTGCAGGCTGGAAGTCCACATCAAGGTGCAGGCAGGGTTGATCCTTGCAAGGCCTCTCTCCTTGACTTGCAGATGCTGTCTGCTTCCTGTGTGTCTTCACAAGGTCTTCCCTCTGAGTGTGGTCTGCGTTTCAATCTCTTCTTCTTGTAAGAACACCAGTCAGACTGGATGAGGGCCCACCCCAGTGACCTGATTTTAACGTAATCACCTCTGTAAATGCTCTACATCCAAGCACAGTCACATTCTGAGGTCCTGGGGATAGGAACCTCATATGAATTTCAGGGAAGCACAGTCTGGCCCATGACAGGCACTGGCATTCAGCTGATGCTATAAAGCACAGGAAGTGCTCTGTGGATAACAATGATTACTCTTATTAACTGAGCTGAGGCTTTCTTGTTGCTCTGAACGGTATTTTACCAAAAGAGGGCCGAAGTCCTCTTTAAAAACACTTGGCTATGATCCTACCAGTATCAGATGGCCACCAAAATAGAAAGCCTGTCTGCCAGACTTTGGCAGCTGGGAAGCAAACACTCTTCCATGTTATATGTAGCTGCTGGTGCCGTGAAATTCAAGAGGCAGGTGCCTGGGGATGGTGAAGGACCTGACTTTACTGACGCCTGTGTTATCTAAACCCTTACAACAGTCCTGTGACAAAGTGGGCAACCTTTTCATTTGTGGAAATGAGAGGCTACAAGAGGCCAGGGAATTGGCCCAACATACCCACCCAGTGATGTGGCACAGACCATACACCCAATAAATGCCCATTCAATCCATAATAGTCAAGAAGCATAGTCCTGATAGTGACTGTTGTCCAGCATGGTTTTTATGGCAAAGCATCATCATCTGTAATATGATTTCTATGGAAAATGGAACTAGGATTCTGAATTGGGGTGCCAAGAATCTACCCCACTGCCTCCCTGCCCACTTGCATGCCCAAGCAGAGAGAAACCTTTTCTCTTTTTCTACAGCATGAAGAGGCCCCTGTGTCTCCAGGTGGGAGAGGGGCTGAGGTTCAGGTAATGAAGATTTTGGATAAGAAATGTAACCCCAGTGACAGGTCAGGGCCCCAGAACAGCAGTTAATAGGTCTCGGCAGGTTGGAGGGGGGCGTGTGGGAAAGACGTCAATGGGACCAAGTTGCTGGGTTGCTGAGAAACAGCCCTTTTCTTCACTGCACCCTGTTCCTGCCCAATGGCCACAGCCAGGGTCATCTAGAACAGAAGGTATAGGAGATCCTGAATGCTGGCATAGGAAGATTTAATGTGCTCAGCCCTACTGACTGCTAAGGATACCTGAGCCAGAAAGCTGTGGCCCAGGGGAGGGAGGGGAAGGGTGGCTGGACAAGGTGTCTCAGTGACAGGAGCGGGGAGTGGGAAGAGAAAAATGCACCAAGAGTGCAGGTGGCCTTTCTGTGTTAAGATAATTAAGTAAACTGCAACCCCAGAGTCAGGAGAGCCTTTACATGGGGCAGGCTCAGGGGACTCGGCGATCCCCCATCCTTCTCCCCTTTCCTGTACTTTACCTGGAGCTTGTGACCCAGCCAGGTGGCAGCCAGGACATCTTAAAAGGAAGGTTTCTGCTGCAAAACGAACAGGGATTCATGTGTGTCTGTGAGGCAGGAGCGCTGTGTCCTGATCGAGGGCAAGAACCTGAGTGGTCCAGGCTCCAAGCGACTGCCTCTAATTTGAAGGCAAACCCATTACTTTGTAGGTAAAGAGGCGGCACAGGGATCCCAGTTTGCTTTGATTCTCTGTATTTTTTCTACACGTCTCCACTTCATTGCCTCATCTTTCACTAAAGTAAAACCACCTACTGCGTCCAGTTGTAACAGAAGCACAATTTGAACTCCAGTGTTTATTTTAACAGGGTAACATGATGTTTTCCTCATAGACTTTTATGTATTTTCTCAAGAAGACAGGCAGATCCTCATACCTACTTCTCAGAATCAGGCTGTCTTTAGCTACCATAACTAAACCACAGCCAACCAGGACATGGTAGACGGAAGCCCCCATCATCCAGGGCCCCTGCTCACCTGTCTTTCTATGCCGCATTTTGGAAGAGCAGTTGCCAGCATGTCCCTGGAGCCTGCTCACCTTGGCGTCAACAGTGAACTCCAAAGCAGGCTGCAGGCCAGGTAGATCCTTCAGAGGGATGTGAGGTAGGAGGGCCTCACCCATGCAGAACACCCAGACGGTTTCAATGCCTCCCATTCCTGCCCTTACCGAGGTATGATGTGTGGTTCTGTGTTTTAGCAAGACTTGGGACAACAGATCAAATGATGTGTTTTTCTTCCAATTCTCAAGTTAATCATAAAATCCTACTGCACAGAATTTACCTGGTTTTGAGCATTTTGGTTGGAGGTGTTATAGCAGCGTGCTTTGGATAAATCATATTGCGATGATCATATCTAGAATGTGACCATTACAAAACCTTCCAACGGCTGGCACGCTGTATATTAGATGAAGCAGCATTTTCTTGCCAAGTAATGACTTTATCTACAGCTTGTTCAATAATGTGTAAACTGCTACATCTTTGCACGAAAAAGAATGAAGGAATGAAAGTTACTGTAAAAAAAAAAAGCAAGATTCTGTTTGATCAGACATGCTCAGCAGTGAGCAGGATTTTAACTCTTACATTGCAGAACAGGCTCTGAGAGCATCTCAAGCTCTTTAAATCTATCATCAAATTACGGTGTTTAAGTTCTAGAAGAAAACTTAGAGTTCTGATGGTATCTTAATTGGTTCAGGCACCTAAAGCAAAATACCATAAACCAAGTGACTTATAAACAACAGACATTTATTTCTCACAGTTCCGGAGGCTAGAAGTCCCAGATCAGTGTCCCAGGAAACTTGGTGTCTGGTGAAGGCTCACTTCCTAGTTCATAATGGTCCCTTCCTTGCTGTGTCCTCACATGGCAGCAGCAGTGAGGGAGCTCTCTGAGATCTCTTTTAGAAGGTCATGAATCCCATTCATGAGGGCATCACCCTCATGACATAATCACTTCCCAATACCATCACATTAAGGATTAGCATTTCAACATATGAATGTGGGGAACGCAATCCGCAGCAGCTTGGCCAGTTATTCTCAGGCTGGTGCTGTGGGAAATGAGTCCTGGGATCCCACGTGTTTGTGGCCTAGGGAACTGAGTGGGACAGGAGACCCTGTACCCCCAGGACCTCCAGCAGCTGCAACATTGTTTGCTTTACATAGGGGCCCTGGGTGCTTGACAATGTGCTCCACAGACAAGACAAGTGACAGAGGCTAGGAGAGACTGAGTATTTGCCTGAGGTCTCCCAGGCCAGTTAGCACCCGGTTGGAGAGCAAGGAACAAAGCTCCTGAGCACACAGCTGTTGGAGATGGCCGGTAAGGAGTGTGAACAAGCTCCTTATCCAAGCCACCTCCACAGGGGCCGCATTAAAGACCAGCCACAAAATACCTAGGAATAGAACTAACAAGGAACGTAAAGGACCTCTTCAAGGAGAACTACAAACCACTGTTCAACGAAATAAGAGAGAACACAAACAGATGGAGAAACGTTCCATGTTCATGGTTAGGAAGAATCAATATCGTGAAAATGGCCATACTGCCCAAAGTAATTTACAGATTCAACGCTATCCCCATCAAGCTACCAAAGACCTTCTTCACAGAACTGGAAAAAACCACCTTAAACTTCATATGGAACCAAAAGAGAGCCCGCATAGCCAAGTCAATTCTAAGCAAAAAGAACAAAGCGGGAGACATCACACTACTGGACATCAAACTATACTACAAGGCTACAGTAATCAAAACAGCATGGTACTGGTACCAAAACAGAGATATAGACCAATGGAACAGAACAGAGGCCTCGGAGGCAACACCACATATCTACAACCATCCGATCTTTGACAAACCTGACAAAAACAAGCAATGGGAAAAGGATTCCCTGTTTAACAAATGGTGTTGGGAAAACTGGCTAGCCATATGCAGAAAACAGAAACTGGACCGCTTCCTGACACCTTACACTAAAATTAACTCCAAATGGATTAAAGACTTAAACATAAGACCTAACACCATAAAAACCATAGAAGAAAATCTAGGCAAAACTATTCAGGACATAGGCATAGGCAAGGACTTCATAACCAAAACACCAGAAGCATTGGCAACAAAAGCCAAAATAGACAAATGGGACCTAATCAAACTCTACAGTTTCTGCACGGCAAAAGAAACAGTCATTAGAGTGAATTGGCAACAACAGGATGGGAAAAAATTTTTGCAGCTTACCCCTCTGACAAAGGGCTGATATCCAGAATTTACAAAGAACTAAAACAGATTTACAAGAAAAAAACAAACAAGCTCATTCAAAAGTTGGTGAAGGATATGAACAGATACTTTACAAAAGAAGACATAAATGAGGCCAACAAACATATGAAAAAATGCTCATCATCACTGGTCATTAGAGAAATGCAAATCAAAACTACATTGAGATACCATCTCACGCCAGTTAGAATGGTGATCATTAAAAAATCTGGAGACAACAGATGCTGCAGAGGATGTGGAGAAATAGGAACACTTTTACACTGTTGGTGGGAGTGTAAATTAGTTCAACCATTGTGGAAGACAGTGTGGCGATTCCTCAAGGACCTAGAAATAGAAATCCCAGTTGACTCAGCAATCCCATTACTGGGTATATATCCAAAGGATTATAAATCGTTCTACTATAAAGACACATGCACATGAATGTTCATTGCAGCACAGTTTACAATAGCAAAGACCTGGAACCAACCCAAATGCCCATCAATGATAGACTGGACAGGAAAAATGTGGCACATATACACCATGGAATATTATGCAGCCATCAAAAACGATGAGTTCCCGTCCTTTCTAGGGACATGGATGAACCTGGAAACCATCATTCTCAGCAAACTGACACAAGAACACAGAATCAAACACCGCATGTTCTCACTCATAGGTGGGTGTTGAACAACGATAACACATGGACACAGGGAGGGGAGCACTATACACTAGGGTCTGTTGGGGGGAAATAGGGGAGGGACAGCGAGGGGTGGGGAGTTGAGGAGAGAGAGCATGGGGAGAAATGCCACATATAGGTGAAGGGGAGGAAGGCAGCAAATCACACTGCCACATATGCACCTATGCAACAATCTTGCATGTTCTTCACATGTACCCCAAAACCTAAAATGCAATTAAAAAAAAAAGACCAGCCACAAATTGTGCCGTGACTTTATCTGCATTTAATAACAATAAAACAACATGTGCACTATAGGTAATAATATTTCTTACTCAGCGAGCAGACAGATAGTATAATTTTAAGTGGCAAATAGCTGAGTTGGATTTAAAGGTAAACTGTAAGTTTCTGCTTTTGTGGTGATTCTGCAGCATCAAGCTATTGGATCTCTGATCACAAATCATATTTTTATTGATGTTAACACGCACGTTTTAACTTTCCTGAATAAAATTACATACAGTAAAGATTGGATTCTAATAAAAGCCTGAATATGTCATACATTATTAATGTCAGTAAATTTAAAGTCAAAATCTTTTCTATCTTTTATATCCCTTTTCAGATGAAGGGATGTTATAACAGATGACTTTAAAACATACTCTGGCTGTCATCTTCCAGCTGGAGTTCTGGAGATGTAAGATAAAGCGTCAAATAAACTTGGTACTTCAGAAACATAGTCAAGCCAATTCATTTAGACAGAGTGTGTTCAAGTTTTGGGAGCTCTATGGCAAAATCATTTAATTTTTGCTACTGATCAGATGTGTAACATAAAGCAAATTTAATCAGAAAGCTTCTTTTTGTTGAAAATGTTATTTTTCTAAGAATCAAGATTATTGATTTGGGGGGGGGTTCCCAACTAGAGTCAGAACCTATTACTAAAGTCAGCTAAATAGTACAAAAAGCTTTTATTATTAAATGCTATGGAGATCCGATAAGATCTGATTATGGTATAAAGTGGCCGAAGGACATTTCCGTATAAGAGAATACAGCTCATGTTCAGCTTCTAAGAGTTTTTGTGTTACTGTATGTTCATTTAATTTGCCTCTAGCTTTTTAGCTATGCTGCTAAGATTAGATTCCACTGTTCGGAGCATGCAGGGCAAAAATTTATCATCATAATACTTCAATAGGTAAAGGGAAAAAAATCAAATTTATTCAACTTAAGGATTTTTTGAAAGGGCGGCCACATGAGATTAATGCAGTGGTTATGTTGTCTTAATCTGTTCAGAACCCTTTGTCCCTTCTCTTAGTCAAACAAAATTTGTCTCTGTGAAGGGCCCCATCTCACCCCAGAGCCCTCCCCTGCCCTTGCTGGCCATGGGGGAAGGCCCATGACTCATCTGTGTGGTCAGGGCACTCCTGGGACCCTTGCTACACTCATGGGGGAAACACCGTCCCGATGAGGACATGGCCAGGGCTGCAGCAGCACCTGTCCACGCTGCAGACGTTCATGTAGGAAGTGAAGGGGCAGTGGGGGCAGGGAGAGGCACAGAGAGACAGACCCCATCCCAGAGTTGCACCCCGGGATCCAACCATACTTCCCAATCACCTGAGCCAACTTTATGTTTTTTTTTCCCCCTGCAGTTACTTTTGAGTTGACTTTCAGTCACTTCAGTTAAGAGACCTTAAAAAAAACTACCCTTCCCCCAACCTCCCTGTTCCTTTCCAAACCCATCCCCTTAGATGAGCCAAACTGTTGATTCCCACCTGAAAACGTGGTATATATGGGTGAGGTGAAAAGAACAGTGATAGGTTTTGACCGAGGGCTTTGGGTGTGGGAGTGAGGGTGGCGGTGGTGGTAGATCAGCAGACACAATTCACAGCTGGGTAGTGTGCATGTTTCCTAAGCCTGGACAATCTGGGCTTAAAATATTTACTGCAAGAGTAATAATGAGAAACCCGTGATGCTGGGAGGCCACATCCATTAGGCCTCACAGACTAACACAATCTAACATCGATTTTCTGGGGGCTCTCAGAGCTAGCTTAGGGTGGGCCCACATGAATTCACTGGGGCCAGTATCTTAGGCACAGTGGTCAGAGAAAATCCTAAGAGTGTCTGATCAGAGTGGGACACACTTTTGGGTACAAATCAATTTCAGACAAAGTCAAATTTAAGTCAGAAGAGACCCATGCACAAATGCCATCAGCTAGCTGCTTCAGCCAACACCCATTCCTTTTGTCACACAGAGTCTCAGATGTGTCACTGAGTACTGGCCGAGGGTCACAGAACTGGGGAAGTGGGATCTGGAAGGACAGTGACCTTTCCTGGCAGGTGGGTGGGGGCATCAGATGGGTCCACCTGGGGTCAGAGCACACCTGCCAAGCTGGGCAGAGGACAGGTGCTGCTAATGTCCACTTCCAGGAAGGGCACCTGGAATGTACTCATTGCTCAACACAGGTGCACCTGGATGAAGGAGAAAGGGGACTGGGTTACTTTTTGGGGGATTTCTCCATATCATTTCTGACTCCTCCCTAGCAACAAATGCATTTAAGGCACAAAAACTTTCAGAGAACTTTAACAGATCACAATGTTCTCCAATCGTTCCTGAAATACTGTCCTTTGGCTCTGCTATGAATTCACCTAGAATATCTACAAATGCCACCTCCAGCTGTACCTCTTTTTTTCATTTCTTCAGAGTTCTCAAGAAAGGTCTCTGTTCATCTGTTGTTTAATGCTCAGCCTGAGGGAAAGTGTGAAGAACTTATCCAGCCTCCTAAACCTCACAGACTAGTCTAAGAGTCACGTACACAAACCCAAGTTGCAGATCACGACCAACGGTGACAATTGCAATAAAAGGAGGAGGTCAGGGAAGACCTCCCTGAGCATGTCACTTTCTATCCCACAGGACACGGAGGAGCTCAGGTGAGGACAGGAAGTACATGCGGCAAGGAAGACAGGCTACACCATGGCTGTGAGCAGAAGGATCGGAGCTGTTCAGGGATGTGAAGGAGGTGTTATGGCACAGTGTGGAAAGCAAGGGGACAAGGCACAGGACAAGCCTGGGCCGGGCAGCATGCAGGCAGCGGTAGGCACCGCCAGCTGCTTCCATAGCTGCAGAGAGGGATCTGGGCAGGGCAGGAGCACAGAGCTCTCAAGCTGAGGCCGGAAGAAACATGTTGGGCAAAGCAAAAGAAGTCTTCAACCGCCCTTTCTCTTCCAAGTGTCCTGCTGGTAGAACATAATCTCCCCATTAAGAACTGCATATGTTTAAGGAAGAAATTCTAAATTCAGGACCACCGTGGAGACAAAGCACTAAATGTACTCTTGACAGCTTCTCCAGTCTTCCATGGCCTTTCTGGGCACCAACTTTCCTTGCACAAAATCTCAGCCCATGTAAAAAACTGTCCCTTCCGGTTCCTGTTGTCAGATGTCACGTAGTTTCATCCCTGCGCTCTAAGGTCCTTAGGAAGTTGGTCTCTTAGGAAGCTGGTAATCTTCCTAAGAGTAAAGTCTCTTATGAAGTTGACCCAGGAAACTTTTTACCTCTAGTAGTTTAACTCTAGCTTTAGAAGACAAAAAACAGGCCAGGTGTGGTGGCTCACACCTGTAATCCCAGTATTTTGGGAGGCCAAGGTGGGTGGATCACTTGAGGTCAGGAGTTCAAGACTGGCCTGGCCAAAATGATGAAGTCCCATCTCTATTAAAAAATATAAAAAAATTAGGCGGGTGTGGTGGCATGTGCCTATAATCCCAACCACTGGGGAGGCTGAGGCAGAAGAATCACTTGAACCTGGGAGGCAGAGGTTGCAGTGAGCCAAGATTATGCCACTGCACTGCAGCCTGGGTGACAGAGTGAGACTCTGTCAAGACAGAAAGACAGAAGGAAAGGAAAGGAGAGGGGAGGGGAAGGGAGGGGGAAGGAAGGAAGAAAAGAAAACAAAAAACGATGTCTTTTTCAAAAGATTAGCAAATCCCCATCTCCCTGAGCAGACTGCAGGCAACACGGGCAATGGGGAAACACCACCTGCCTTCCCTCCATAGTAAAATGAGGGTTGATCCCAAAGCTCTCGAAGCACTGTGATCGGTAACCAGCACAATAACTTGGCTCAGCGCCTGAGAATGCCTTGCCTGTCTAAAGGCCTGTCTCCCGCAGGCCCTGGGAGCACTCACTGGTGCTCATGTCGCCACCCTCCTCATCTCTCTGTATTTATCTCCCTGGGAAGGACAAACGAAGTCACCATTGTAGCCTCAGAGCCGGGCATGGAGCAGGTATTCAATACACATTTGCTAATTAATAAACCCCACTTGCTGTCTCATCACCATGATTTCACATGCACTCATCAGCTCCTCCAGGACTGTGTCTGCAGCGACAGGCACCTACACTGCCAGGGGTGTGAGCGAACACTTTCAAAGTAGCAGGCCAGGATCGTGAAGAGCAGACTTCCCAAGCACACGCCACACTAACCCTTCTCTGCAGCTATTTCTTCCTCCTTCCCTTCCACATGGACTGTACCATGTGCTGGGCACTCATGCACTGGTACGTCAGTGATGCTGCCACGAGGGTGGAAAGCAGTGCTATTGCTGAGCTGTGTCTGATGGCTCCGTGGTACACTACATGTGGTACACTACACGTGGTACACGTGGTTTCTGATCCATCCCAAATTTCCCCAGACTGGAATAACTCTAGGAGATTTACTTTTATTCTTTTTTTTTTTTTTGAGACAGGGTCTCGCTGTGTCCCCCAGCCTTGAGTGAAGTGGCGTTACCTTGGCTGCAATCTTCACCTTCAGGGTTCAAGTGATTCTTGTGCCTCAGTCTCCCCCACCAAATAGCTGGGATTACAGGTGTGTGCCACCACTCTAATTATTGTATTTTTAGTAGAGACTGAATTTCACCATGTTGGCCAGGCTGGTCTCGAACTCCTGACCTCAAGTGATCTGCCCACCTTGGCCTCCCACAGTGCTGGAATTAAAGGCGTGAGCCACTGTGCCTGGCCTGACTTTTATTATTTCTAGGCATGCATACCCCATAATGAAACTGTCTGCCATTCAAAATCCCCAAGTTCAGGAAGGGATTGCCACAGGACGGCAGGGAGAAAGGAGCCTCATGTGACGGAAGGGAGCTGCCATTCCTTAGGGAAGCCCTGAGCAGCCACCCTGGCTGGGTGGGGGTTAGGGCTGCTGGCAACCCTGCTTCTCTCTAGAGGGGAGGGCAGAGGGGTACCTGTAGGGCCCCTGCTTGGCCCCTGTGGTGCTGCAGTCCCACTGATGGACTTCAGCCCACACAGGTGAGGTCAAGTGTCTTTCACCATCTCTACATGCAGGTAGTCCCTTTGCCAGTGGGTAGGCACAACAGGAGCCAGCTCCAAAAGTGAAGTGTCGGGTCAAAGGGCCCACCCTCTCGACCACCACATGCGTTCATGTGCCCAGGGCTCTGAACCTGACTTTCCACTCCAGTCATAAGAAAGCCCATTGCTTTGTGAGCAGGCAGGCAAACAACATGATTGAATATTTAAACCTGAAAAAAAAAAATGGTCTAGAAGTATAGGAGTTTCTCACAAATGTGAAAGTCAAATGGGAACACAGATGCCAATGAAGAGAATTAAAAAAAATTTTTTTCCATTATAATTTTTAATTAAAAATACATATTTAGTACCTCTCAACACATATACCGGATCCATAAGCCCAAGCGTTTTTGAATATGCAAAAGAGCGTACAAGACGCAGCAAGGATGAGACGCGACATTCTGGAGCACTGCACTGCTTAAAGTGTCAATCCACTGGCAAAAGTTCAGCATGCCTGCCGCTTTCCAGGGCCACACCTGCTCAGGAAAATGAAATGCGACGAATACACGAAAAGAGACAGCACATTCATGGGGGGATACGCAGGTGGCACGTGGTTGGCAAAGACACAGCGGAGCCATACTTGTGCCAGCTTCTCAGAACACTCTGGGGCCCAGCCTCTCCGCCTCCTTGTGCTTGGCCTTGGCACTTTCTGTGACATCTCTCTGCATCTACATGTCTTCATCTGTAACACAAGGACACCCCTAGTATCTGTGGGGCTGTTACGAGGGCCCAATAGCTGGGCATGGCACTTAGCAGGGTGTCTGACACACAGCAGGAGCCCAAGTGATGGCTGCCACTGTGTGTTGTCATCCTAGTACCACTCACTGTTACGGCTGGGAACACAGGCAGGATCCAGTATGGCACTTTCTCAACAAGGAGTGAACATACCTCTATCCTCCCTAAAATGCTCCTGGGGGACGTGTCTCAGCTCATTCCTACTTTCAGAGTCAGGAGCAGCTCAGACATAAGGGAACCTATAAACAGGCTACGGGGAGCACAGTGGGCCTATGAGGGGGTCAGAGAGGAGCACCGTTCCCAGGTAAGAGTGGGCAGCAGGACTGGATCGTATGCTGCCTTGGACGAAGCGAACAAGGGTTACTGAGACGTAAGTGCTCTGGAGTGCCTGGGTGTGGTCCACCTGTTCCGTGCTTTGGAGAAGGTCTTTGATGAAACTGGGCTCCAGCCTCCAAGCCTGGGCTCTGAGGGGCCCATTCCTGGCCTTGCTTTGAGGCAGACCCACCGCCCTGGCCAAGTCACTTGTCTGGCCTGAGCCTCAAGTGCTTCATTTTTGTAGAAAAGTGCTAGGCCAGGCTATTGCCTTTCCAGAATTCTACTGACAGCCCAAATTATCGATTAATTTTACTTTTTAAACCTAACTGTGTATAGTAGGCTTTGAAGAAGAAAAAAGAAAACCCACAGAAGAACCACAAGGGATCAAGTGATCCTTTTGGACACCACAAAGACAACCTTTGTCACTGCTGAATGAAGTTTCTTAGCACACCCAGTTAAACATTATAGATTTAGTCAACTTCAGTTAGTGGCATCTGAACAAACTGCATGTTTACCACTAATTCACCTCTACCTTACAAACACACATTTGTAAATTTCACAAATCAGACAATCAACGACCATGTTCCTTAAAAAAACAAAAATACAGAACCAAGCAGGATTCCCCATAAACAGCAGCCTCAGCATGGCTGCTTCCAGGAAGAAACGCAGGCCACCCCAGACTTTAACTTACAAACGCCCTCTGGGTGGCTCTCACAGCTGTGGGGGCCACTGAGGACAACCTGAGTGTGTGCACAAAATCTGTGAATTCTCAAATGGAGAGGAGAGGTTATAAAGAAAAACCCACACCAGCCTGGAGGGGCTGATCATAGAGACAGATTTCTGGACAAAAGCTGACATAAGTCAATGTAGGCTGATGTGCAGAGAGACACCCAACTCCACCCATATTGGCCAAGGTCCATCAATTAGACCAAGGTGGCACATGGACCGTGCAGGAGCCCTACAGATGCCCACCTGCTCGCAGACAGGCAGCTTCACATATCAAGCCAGTAAACAAGGGCTCTCTCTGTAGCCTCATAGCTGCCTCCAGGAAACAGATATTAAAATGGAATAGAACAAAGGAACATCTTGAACATATGGATAGCACCTAAAAAAGAGATGATGCCGTATGGGTATAAATGCAGACAGAAACAGGCTAGGAAGATTGCTCTCTAATTCCCTGGAATATTTGGTTCACGTTTCTTTATTCGTAAACTTCAGACTCCCGCAGAGTAACTCCAGTGACTATTTAAGAAGGGGTGATCTTTAGGAAGCTGAAGCAGGGTGAGATCATCTTAATAAAAAGCAACCAAGATGCCAGTTCTTGGGAAATGCTCTGCCTGGTGCTCTGCCTTTCACCAGGACGTGACCACTCTCACTCAGCCAAGTGCACACAGCAATATGAGTCTTACACATCCTACAGCGAACTCCACACCTGACTCTCCCTAGTATTCCAAGGGTACGGACCCCACCCTCACTTCCCAGCATCTCTCCTGCCCTGTCCCCCATTAGAAATCATTTTAGACAATCTGTGTCTATTTTCTCCTGAAGCATCCTCCCACTAATCTGTTGTGATTTGTTTTACATTTTTGGTTCTAAATATTTGGAAGCTAACGACACACAAAAAACAAACCCACATTTATTTTGGGGTGTCTGGCACTGCAAATACTGCCGAAGATTCCATATTATGTGGGTCCTTCCTCTTAGGAACAATCTCGCAAGACAGAATTTTAATGAATTCTAAATTCTGATACATTATATTTAATTCATGTTCATACAATGGTAAATTATACAACAGAGATATGAAAAGTAAACGTGAAGTGTTAAATGCATCTCTGAGAACCCACAGAGTCCCTGTCTTAGCGTGGTAAAGAGACGATAAACAATTTGTCGGAGAAGCGGAACGTTTAAAATAGAATTAAGATAGCTTAATTTCTTTCCCCTTATGTTACATACAAACTTTTCAAAGGGAACAGTCTGGCTTTGTAGTGATAAAGGAAAAAGTGGTTCCTTGGAGAGTGGCTTAGTTTAGAAAGTATATCTGAATGATATCAGGATGATTAACAGGAATTTTCTCATTCCTGAAGAACATTCAACTCAGAAAAACAAACTACTTCTAAGACAAAATGCACCATAAAGAATCAGCTTCTCCTTTTACATGACTCAGAGAATATACAAGACACACTGAGCATCCCAACCACTCAACACCCAGGAAGCACATATACCAAAAATTACTGCGTAAATCTCATTTCCAGCCTGTGTCAGGACCAAGTGCCCTGTAGGAAAAGCCTAATGTTCTCTAGATGAGGGGTCTCCAACCCCCAGCTGTAGAACAGTACCTCCGTGGCCTGTTAGGAATGGCATGTAGCAGGAGGTGAGCAGTGGGCTAGCAAGTATTACCCCTGAGCTCTGCCTCCTGTCAGGGGGGCGCAGCATTAGATTCTCACAGAAGTGCGAACCCTACTGTGAACTGCACACGTGAGGGATCTAGGTTGTGCGGTCCTTTTGAGCATCTAATGCTGATGATCTGAGGTGGCACAGTTTCATCCCGAAACCTTCCCCCCAACCTCCTGCCACCATCTGTGGAAAAACTGTCTTCCACAAAACCAGTCCCTGGTGCCAAAAAGGCTGGGGACCATGTTCTAGACGAACTCCACTGTGACAGCTGGAACTGATAACAGCAAGAAGTCGTCTGTGTAACAGGATCTTGACTATATGTTTATATTAACACTGGGAAAATCAACACAATGTTAACCGTGATTACTTCTGAGTGATAAGATCACAGGGCATTTGCTTTTCTCCATTATGCTTTTCTATAGTTTCCAAATTTTAAAAATAATATCCCTTTCTTTAAGACTGAGGACATTGGGAGGCCGAGGCAGGTGGATCACGAGATCAGGAGTTCAAGAGCAGCCTGGCCAACATGGTGAAACCCCGTCTCTACTAAAAAAAAAAAAATACAAAAATTAGCTGGGTGTTGTGGTGCGAACCTGTAGTCCCAGCTACGCAGGAGGCTGAGGCAAGAGAATCGCTTGAACCTCGGAGGCAGAGGGTGCAGTAAGCTGAGATGGCGCCACTGCACTCCAGCCTAGGCGACAGAGCAAGACTCAGTCTCAAAAAAAAAAAAAGAGGACAATTGATTAATAGTTTTATAAAACTCAGGCATTTCAGAAACTACGATTCTGAGGAATATCTGTTTGCAGAAACCTGTGCCATACAAAGAAACTGACAACGAAGATGGCTGAAGATGAGTCATGCAGCAGCGGCACACGTGTGCTGACAAAACTGCTGCCAAATTAAACTCAGTTACAAAAAAAGAGTACGTTCCTGTGACACTCAGCTTCTCAGTCATTTTGATTAATGGCTCTTGCTCACGTCAACATTAAGGAACCAGGAAAAGTTACAAACTGGGGAGCTGTTCCTTTAGCATTTTGGGAGCTAGTGCAACAGCAGCAAATAACTTCAGCAGCCGTGTGGGTGGGAGTCGCCAATACTGATGCCTAGCAGGAATTGCTTCTCCATCCCACCCCAATCAGCACCCCCCGCCAGCTCCCCCAATTCCTGAGACTGAGCAGCAATCACAAGAGGTGGAGTCAGGCCACACTGGGCTCAAGTGTCAGCCCCAGCACGTACTATGTGTTTTTGGCGCCTCACTTAATTTCTGAGTCTCAGTTTTTCCACAAGCAAAATGAGGCTATTATGATTTCCCTAGAAGGCTTACGGTGAAGATGAAACAAAAACATATTCGGGCATCTAGCACAGTACCTAGCACACTTTAGACACTCGAAGATAAATAATTATCATGGCCCATTCACTGGGAAAATGCATGTAAGATCGGCTGGGGGAGTTGGTTTAGGCTTTCCTACTGCGTGAGCTTTCTGTTTATCTTCAGGGTGGGCCGCATACTCCTTAGCAGGGAGTGAGGGGAGCACTGATGCTGCCTGGGGGAGCCTTTGGCCCTGACACCAGCTACCACAAGGCCTCCTACTGGGGAGGGCTCTGGTGATGGCTTTTCACCTCTTTCTAGTGTTAGCGGTGTTATTCCAGTGTTATTCTTTCTAGTTTTATTTGGATGGTGTTAACTTAATCTAAAGTCATCCAATTGCAGGGAACCGTGTGTGTGTGTGTGTGTGTGTGTGTGTGTGTGTGTGTGTGTGTGCGCGCGCGCACGCCGCAGGCATGCACATGCAAGCTAGAGGTTACAGATCTTTCCCATGGGTTCGGAAGGCCAAACTCATGCCTGAAAGGAACAAGAAAGAATCCAAAAGAGGCAAGGGCCAGTCCTTAACAGAGACTGAATGCCTAGCTGAGGTACCTAACCAGCTGCCTCAGAAGTGCCAGCTCTCCGAGGTAGGCCCTGGATTACATTATCTTTACACATCTGAAAATAAAAATTCACTAACAGAAAGGAAGTATGTCATGAGGATAATTGTGTTATCTTCCAAGCCTGAGATTCACGCCTGTAGCTTTCTCGGCATCCTACTGACGTCCCGCCCTAAACCTCAGACTCCACCAGGCACCGTGGCTCAGTCTCCCCTTATTCCCCCAACTCTCTGGGTCACTCTGTTGGTCCTTCAGGCTGGAAATGCTTGAGTCATTCTAACACTTCTCCGAGGCGTTCCCCATCCAGTCAACAGATTCCTAGGGGTTTTCCTTCAAAATCTCCCTCTTCTCTTTAATCCTCCAACCCCATAGCTGAGCTCAGGGCTTGGGATGTCACCCGGGGTCACTGTCAGGCCTTGTCCCCTGCTTCTCACAGCCAGGCTCAGGCCTTTCCAGTCAAGTCCTGAAAACAAGGATCAGGACCCCTGCCGGACACCCCAGCAGTCATCTCCCCCATAAGCCCTGCAGAAACCTCCAAGGGTTCTTTATTCACACCCAGGGCCTTCACAATGTGGTGTACTCCACCCCCAAGGCTGCCCCCAGTCCTCTTGCTCACCCTAATCTGGTTGACTCACCGGTGGCCTTCCCACACCTAGGGGTTTCCATCTACACATCCTGTCTTGCACCCTCCAACCATCAACTGAAACACCACGTTCCCTCGCCAAGTCTCAACCCAGCTCAGAGTATTCTTTACATGAATGACTTCATTCAGTTCTCAAAAATTTTATGAGACAAGCAGTCCCTTATCCCATTATACAGATTATGCAACTGAGGCTCAGAGGATTCAATGGCTTGTTCAAAGTCACTCAACTATTAACAGTAGTAGGTGGCAAAGCCTGGATTTGAATGCGGGTGGTCGAAGACTCCAGAGTCCTGCCTCCTGCCCACAATGCTACATGCCTTCTGAAAGCGCAGGTGCCCGAGCTGCACATCTCAGCTCTGGTTTCCCATGGCACAGGAAGGGACGGTGCAATCATTTGAATGAGGACTGTCTATCTTGTGCCAGTATTATTTTCCCAATTATATTACAAATACAAGCCTCAGAAAGTCAGGGACTAAATCTTATCCTTCCTTCACATCCCAACCAGATGAAATATCTGACCAGGCTCCCCCTTCTGATCAGAACATACCCTATTACACTGTGGTGGTCGCTGCATTATATCTGCATCCCTATTTCAAAGCCTTTGGTCATTGTTTTCAAAGGTCACTCACAACAGAGAATGCAGTAGCTCAGACGAGATTTCCAAGGGATACAGAAAAGGACAACTGAAGCTTAGACTCAGCTTCCAAAAGAACTAGGCTGCTGCATTTGTTACCTAAATTTCATTTCAGAGATGAACAGCTCTGCCCTTGTTGAGACCTGTGAGAATATTTATAAGCACGATGACAGACCCACAATCCTACGATGCTGAATGAGAATTTCCAACTTCCCGCAATCAGAGGCTGTGAGCGAGCCTAGGAGCTCAAAACAGCCTGGGCCAATCCAGCAAGAGGCAGAGATGGTTTTCACTTGCATGCTGGGGATGTGGAGAGAACCCTGATGAATAATTAGAGAAAGTTCTGAGTCAGGTACTGTTAGAACCATTCTGTGAAGCAACAGCTGGGCATATTGACACCTGGTGTTATTCCCATGTTCTAGGTCCAACTGCAGCAGATACTCAATACTTTCTGGCCCCTTAAATGCTTATGCCAAACTTAGGGCACTGCCCAGGCACAGCAGAGTTGCCCAAGTCTCCAGACTACCAGCTACCTTTACAGCCTAGGGTAGTCTCTAAATCACTGCTGATATGTCTCCTTGTTTTAATGCAAAGGAAAGTTATAAAAACAGCACCAAAAAAAACTATTTTCCCAAACCATTTGCTATTAAGCTGCCAAGACGATGTTCCATGACCTGAATACTTCATGTGTATTTCCACAAGCGAGGGCATTCATCATAATCAGTTAATTTATATCAACACATGATTATCATCTAACCCTGAACTCCTTTCAAGGCTTGCTAGTCAGTCCCAAGGTTTCTCATTTCTAAAACGAAAAACTTGGAATAATTCTGACTCTGCGACACAGTCCCCCCAAATGAACAAAGTGGCCTAACACTAAATCCAGACAGTCAATTTGGTATAGGAAAAATATTCAGATTAGATCTGAAGTCCCCTCTGGGTCTTGTACCTGTGACTGGTGTATTCTCAGGCTTAATTTTTTCATTTGTGATTAGTAACACTACTGAGGCTGGCCTGGAGTGGTGTCACATATTTTCACGTGAACTGACATTTTCATATATTTATGTACCACGTAACTAAAAGCATCTTGCATGACTACTCTGCTAACTTGGGTCTTCCAATCTAAGTAAAATCAGCATGCTTAACCTGAAGCACAGGCTCAAGACTGACCCCCTCCACCAGTCTGGAGCCCTCAAATTCTTCCTAGACATAATTCCAGAGTCTTTACTACTGATAAAAAAAAATGCGTTAAGTGTAAGCCGCTTGGTCACCTGCAAAGTGCTATATAAATTGCACACTGATGCTGCTCTTATTACATGTATTTATGTGGGCTAACCCTAATTAAAGGGCCTTTAGTTACCCTGGGCAGAGCTGCCTTCTCTTGTTCCAGTGTACAAACCAATATCCTGATCCCTGCCTGTTACTTCTTGTAGCCACTATGCAAGTAGAAGAAAGGGAAGAGGGAGCAGAAGGGAGGGAGGGAGGAGGCCAGTCTGATCCTAAGATAAATTGCTGAGCATGACTTTTGTGGTAAGACTCAGTGTGCTTTAAAATAAGAGAAACTGGCCAGGCATGGTAGCTCACGCCTATAATCCCAGCACTTTGGGAGGTCGAGGCAGGTAGATCATCTGAGGTCAGGAGTTTGAGACCAGCCTGGCCAACATGGTAAAACCCCTTCTCTACAAAAAATACAAAAATTAGCCAGGTGTGGTGGTGCATGCCTGTAGTCCCAGCTACTCGGGAGGCTGAAGCAGGAGAATTGCTAGAACCTGAGAGGTGGAGGTTGCAATGAGCCAAGATCATGCCACTGCACTCCAGCCTAGGTGACACAGTGAGAATCTGTCTTTAAAAAAAAAAAAAAAAAAAGAGGAAAACCTCAATGGTACCAACAGCCCCTATCACTTTCAGCAGGTAGCTATACAAGAAGGAAAGCGACTTGGCTCCTGGATCCAGCAAACAGCACCTAAATGTGGGCATCCTTCCCTGTAGAGAGGTGGTCAGAACCTGGTGCATGAGCCAGACTTCCTTTCATAAGACACGTGATGTCTGCATACAGTGTCTTTAAAGATCACATACGATCTTAATGCTTTAAAAATGTTGTAATGGCATCTATTGTTAAAACCTGGCAGATATTTATTTTTTACATAATGGGGAATTTGTTAGTCCACACTTAAAATCTAAAATCAGACTCCACAAAGGTGTAAAAAGTAACTGAAGAATGCAATTCAAATTGCTCTCTTCTCCCTTGCAAAGGCATATGTATCCTTTACTTTCAGGAGAACTCATTTAGAAAATGGTTGATAGTTTTCTGCACACATTGTTACCTTCACTGCTGCCTGGAGGGTTTCCACACCAGGCTTGATTCTCCTAAGCCACCTGCCCCAAGTCCCTTCTTTCGGGATCCACAACCCCTGGGTTCCTCCAGCGTAGCAATAGTGCCCTGGGGGATCCATCCATGGCTCCTCTGAGTGAAACTTGGCAGAAGTAGAGAGAAAATTCCCCATGTGGTGTGCCCCACAAGTTGCAGTAGCAGGGAACGGTTAATCCAGGCATGAGAGGCAATCCTGGTAAATGCACAGGCTGGCGGGGCATGGCTCTAGACTCCTCCATCTCCAACACAGTGCCGTGGGCATCCACAGCTCCCTGAGGACCAGTCTGAGCTTTTCAAGTTTCTTCATCCCCAGTTCCTCCCCAGCCCTGCAGAAGAACATGAGATGCCCCTGCTCAAATCTTCAACTGTTCATGATCACCCTGGATCACGCTTGAGTCCTGTGCACAGCCCAGGGAGTCCTCCTCATGCGGTTCTGACTACATGCTCGCTCATCCTCCATGCCCCCTATGAACTTCACTCCAGCAATACAATGCCCCTCCTCATTCTGAGACGCCCACAGCTTCAAAGGTCCCTGGGCCTGTGTGGAACATACACACTCCGCAAGAGCAGGGGCTCTGTCCATCCTGACCTCTGGGTCGGAGGCTGACACTTGGTGGAAAGGGTCCCCTTGTGGATGCAGGAACTCTAAAAGTTCTAACATTTTGTTCTGATGGTTTTGTTTTTTTGTGGTTCATTTTTTGAGACAAGGTCTTACTCTGTGGTCCAGGCTGCAGTGCAGTGGTTCAATCACTGCTCACTGTAGCCTCCAGCTTCTAGACTCAAGCAGTCCTCCTAGTTCAGCCTCTTGAGTAGCTGGGACCACAGGCACATGCCACCACGTCCTGCTATTTTAAAAAAAATTTTTTGTAGGGACGAAGTCTTGCTATGTTGTCCGGGCTGGTCTCGAATTCCTGACCTCAAGTGATCCTTCTACCTCAACCTCCCAAAGCACTGGAATTACAGGCATAAGCCATCGTGCCTGCTCCTGATAGTTGTTTTGAATTGACATTTTTCTAAAATAAATCTCTTAAAAACAAAAGTATAATACTAACAGAAATAAGCAGTTAGCTTTGCAAATTCCTACAAGGAAGGTATGCCCATAAGTCTGCCCCACAGACCCCGGGGCAGAAGATCACCAATACAGAAGCCCCTCTACCCTCACTTGGGCTCTGCTTTCCTCCCTCCAAAGTACTGTAATCTTGACTCTAATACCAAGCGCTGCTTTTAACTGCTTTTGGATCTTACATAACAATCCTACAGCTGTATTCCTTTTTATCTTTGATCAGTTCAATTCCAAAGCTGACCCTATATGCCTTTCAGAACCTTGTCAGTTTCACATACAGTTGCCAGTTACCCTGTCCCCATCCAAAATCATCAGCTCAAACCAGTGTAAAGGCGATTTCACAGTGAGCATTAGGGAGCCCTCTCAGCAGCTTCTGTGTTCCCAGATCTGGCTTGGATCACAGAGGTAGGAGTTTTGGGGCTGATCATGACAAGTTTCTAACCACCCTAGGCCTAGGTGTGGTCTCATTGGGAGGAATGCTGACAAATGAGCCCTGGGGCAGGTCACACTTGATGCTGAAGTCCTAGGTGGGTAGGGTGGCAAGTTGAGCCTTGGGCAGGTGGGCCTGTGAACATACCCTCCTGAGGATATGATCAGGTTGCAAATGGAACTGTAACTTTTTGGGTAATGTGAGTCAGCCCTTAAGCCTATGCTAACGACCAAAAAGAGAATTAACCTTTGGGGCCTTGCAGGGCTCCAGCTGGTGTCATAAAGTAGTAACAAAAAACTGCTCTTCAGTAGCTTGAAGGAAAATCTTTGAAAAATACCTCCCTGGGAGCAGCTTCCCCATCTCAAAAGATGTAGCATAGTGCTTTTACAACACCTAGCCTGCATGATTTTCTAAGTGAGTGGCAATATCAAGGCCAGACCTCAGCCCAGGTCCACTCTCCGCTGAGCTCAGAGCTGTGCAGTCTGAACCCTTCAAAAACGTCAGCTGATTCTGCCAGCAGAAGCGGTCCTTGATCATCATCATTCTCTGTTATCTGTGGGAGAGTTCTAACTATTCATCATCATACACTGAATATGAGAGGAGATCCAGTATATAAATGTTTTGACCTTGTGAAAATAAGAGCTCAGATTGTTTTATTCACTTTTAAATTATTGCAGAGAAAGAAAGAATGTGAATACTTTCATAAGAGCTCTTTTTGTCAAAGGTAGTCACACCTTTCCTCAAGCTACTCTTACAAAGTACTGTATGTGACAAAATTAAGTTTACTACCAACTTCAGGACAGCAAATGAGTACCAGAAAGCAGGAGAGATAGAGTTAGGGTAATCTGCAATTGAGGATGCAACACACAACACTGTGGCTTTGCTGGGGAGGTCGGTGCCATTTTATTCCAAAGCAGTGGGGAATCTTACCATGTATTTATGAATTAGGTGGACTCCCAAAGCAGTGAAAATTGCAAATGTGGGTGGTGCCATGAGTAATTACTAGATTGACCCTACGAGTTAAAGATCAGCCTGGGCAACATGGCAAAATCCTGTCTCTACAAAAAATACAAAATAGCTGGGTGTGGTGGTGCGTGCGTATAGTCCCAGATACTCGAGAGGCTGAGGTGGGAGGACACCCTAAGGTCAAGACTATAGTAAGCAGTGATTATGCCACCGCACTCCAGCCTGGGCAACAGAGTGAGGCCCTATCTCAAACAACAACAACAACAACAACAACGAAAACCATGGTCAGTATACATGTGGTGTACTTTCAGTGCTGTTTTCACTCCTAATACAGAGCAGGGATAATTTCTGCTGGCTGTACAATTGGCCTAAAGTCATACTGTCATTCTGATGGTATACCTATTTAATTATAATCACCAACAATAATAGGAAGCCATGAATACTTTGGCTCCTATCTTTTTAGCAAAAAAAAAAAAAAAGCAAAAAAGTAATGGGAGTGGGGAGCTATGGAAAGCATTCTTACTTTCCTTCTTGGCGAAGCCACATCTATAAACTTTGCACAGAAGTTACTGCATGATGGTGAGACCTGGTCAGGGGGTGCCTCCTCTTCTATTAGATGCAGCTCAATGGGACAAAGGAAAACTCATGCTGAGATAACAAGGTCCCTTTGTCCAACAAAAACCACCAGGTAAGCAGGATAAAGAGATCAAAACAAAAAATATATACTAACCATGGGGATATTTCTCCCTCATGACAGGGATACTGATCCCCAAGGGCCTTTTGGCTATGAAGATCAACTGCTAAAATCAATACAAGCGTTCAGAACATCATTTTATCTGTATTTTTACAGTACCTAATGCTTAACAGAAATGTTTCCCAAGAACTGCCTGCCTGGATTGAAACCAAGCCTATGGGAGAGCTGACACTACAGAAGAGGATACGATCTACTCAGCACAGGCCTAGAGGGCAAAGTAAGAGCCAAAGGAAGAAAGGAAGTTAAAGAAATGTAAAGATCTGATTCTATTTAAGGAAGAGCTTTCTAACAATCTGTTTTCTCCAAAAATGGGATTGGCCTACCCAAGCCGTCGCTGTGCTCCAGCAGGGCTGGATGGCCATCTGTCAGGGATGGGCGCAGGTCCAGCGCCAGCTCCAGGATGGGCGGCTGGCTCAGTCGGAGAGCCTGGGAGTATACCCATTGGCTGAACCGATCACAACTCACAAAAAAACTAAGCATGTTGGGTGGAAGATGTGGTCTGTAGTTTTAATTTGTGGCTTTGTCTTTTCTCCTTCTAAAAAACTGAGGAAGAAAAATGACAAGGTTTTCAAACTTCCAGGTCACCCAGAGCACTTGCCTGGCCTTGTTCTACTTCCTACCAGTCTCTGAGCATTTTGTGCTTTACTAGAATCTTGTGAATACAAAAAAATAAAAAGGCAGTGGATGCAAAAAAGAAAAAAAAAAAGAAAAGACACAAGTCAAGAACGTAACAATGTTTAGCATCATTTAAAAGAAGGTACTTTGGTGAAAGGCGGAAATTGGAAAAATAAAGCTCAGGGCAATCTTCGAGTACTTCTCTATTCACGCTACTCTCTTTTTTGGTAACCACAGTTAATTAAGAGTTATAAGCATAAAACAGTGTTTCTTTCAAGTAGCATGCTTATGTGGGGGAAAAAAAGATGAAAGAGAGGCAGCTCAGTGGAGAAGGACCATACTGCTAATGAAAAATGAAATTTCTCCATCAGGCTGAGAACCTATGATGACCAGTGACCTGGTATGATTCACACAAAGTCCTGTGTCTCACCTGTCTCTCCAAATCATGTAACCTAATCCATGCACAAAAATACTACCTGAAACATGAAGGCTTTAAATGATTTTGCAGAGGGAGTTGAGACTTTTCAAGATCGCATAAAAGGAAAGATGAACAGTTTGCAACACCCACCACATTTGGTGTACAATTTTACTTTCAGTTTTCCCATGTATTCCTCATTCTCTGCCCCACAAAAGGAAGGAAACCCTCTTGCTAGAAAATTTTTTAAAACCCTAAGTAAATGTAACACCGGTGATAATATTAACTCATTTAAACAGCAAGCCCTTAAGTGATAACCTGCAGTCTTGGGTACAGACAACATTGTCCTCATAAGAAGGTAACAACAATGTTTCAATGTCTGCTCAGACGAGTCATTCTTCAGAAAAGTCCTCACAATTATTTTCTTAAGTAATCTGAAGCAGCAACTACTATAAGTCAGTCCTGTGTGCATGCACATGAGAAAGCAAGATTGGATACTGTTAACTTTGTGTAACTCCCAGGGGCATTGCCCATGTCCTGACACCTGGGGGAAAACAAGGCACATGGAGAGAGGGCCAGACAACACTATGGCTGAACTGGGCCCCTATCCTGGAGCGGCCTCTCACGTCACACAGGTGCCCTCTTAGCTAACAGCACCCGGGACCATGGTGTGATGCAGCATCAATTTCAGAGAGGGAAAAAGTGCTTTGGCTCTAGGCATATAGGCCAAATGGACAGGATTTTATAGGAGAGAAAGAACTTCATGGCATGATACTGGCAGAGCTGGGTAGACTTAGAGGTGAGAATTCCAAGTCAGGGTCCTCTAAAGTTTTGATACAAGGAGATACCTCTGCAGAAGTCCCAAGCACATAGAAGTGTCTCCATATACAAGACCCCAAACTCCAGAATCTCCCGGAAATGACAAACATCTTATTTCTCCATCTTCATTTCTTAATTCTTAGATTTTTAAAAAGACAACTAGGAAGATGTTAACATTTAAAACACTTTTTTTTCTTTGAAAAAGCAAACAAACTAGAAAGATGGACGGTATCCCTTGAAATGCACAAGGCTTCCTCTCTCCAGTGGGTGAACACTCACCTAGTGTGTCCTTCAGGTTCTTCACGAGGGAGCCCTTCTTCAGGCTGTTCTTCCGCTCCACATAGTTGGACGGCACATAGCCTGTCCTGTTGGCCGCGTTCCTCACCCGCCACCATGTCTTGGAGTCATCTAGCAACCACAGGCGCTCGTTCTTCTTGATGTCCAGCTCCTGGTCCTGCTGGGCGGTGTAGTCCCACTTGGCTATCACAATAACTTCTTCTGTCATCTTTCATGGAGTCCTTCTGCCAGCAAAACATTTGGAGATGCTCATTAGAGAACTACCTGGACACTTCATCCTTTGCACCAACTTGAAAAATTAGGCACTGACAGTTTTTATTACAACTCTGCAACCGGTTTCCTCCTGGGTCTTGAAATGCTCAACCTTAAAATGTCCTTCTTTCAACAAGCTTTAGTATTTGGTTTAGAAACAGCAATCTTAGGAAACAAATCCTATCTCACTGTTCATTGTACATGAGGAAATCTCTAAAAATTAAACTTGCAAAAAATTCTACATAACAATATTATAATTAAATGAGTCCAATTGATTAAGTAACACTGCCTCCTGATAACTGATAGGTTTACATTCATTTTCTCAGGATATGCTGTGTCTTATGAACATATTTAATAAATGTAACATAATCAAACTACTCCTATTAATTAAAATTAACATTGTACTAATGCAAGGTGGTATCCTGGATTGGATCATGAAACAGAAAAAGGAAATTAGTGGAAATACTGGTGAAATAAAAATAAAGTCTAAAAGTAATAATAATAAATAATTGTCAATCTCCTGGTTTAGACAACACACCAGTAAGATGATACTACATTCACGTAAGATGTTAACATTACGAGATACCGGGTAAAGGGTATATGGGAATGTTCCGTATTATATTGGCAACTTTTTTTAAAAAATATAAAATTATTCCTAAAAACTTTCATTCACACAAAAACTTGTACAGGGACATCTGTAGCAGCTTTATTCATAATTGCTCAAACTTGGAAGCAACCAAAATGTCCTTTTAGTAGGTGAATGGATACATAAACTGTGGTACACCCAGACAATGAAATATTCAGCACCAAAAAGAAATAAGCTATCAAGCCATGAGAAGGCATGGAGGAACCTTAAATGCATATTGCTAGGTGAAAGAAGCCAATCTGAAAAGGCTACACACAGTGTGATTCTGACAGTTTATCCTTAACCAAACCTCAGCCAAGTTCCTTTGAATCCTCTTCTCATTAGGCCTTGACTTTTGTACTTCTGTGACCATCTTTGCATTGCCCAATTTTTGCAAGACTCTCCTGCTAAGTTGCTCTAGCAGGAATCCTCCATCCTCCACATCTGATCAGGTTCCTCATCCTCTACCATCCCCCCTCCCCCAGGTGACATCTGATCACCCTGTCCTGCCTTCAGAAGAATCTTGTTAGGTTAGTTTAGCCAGAATCCCCACCCTCCACCCCTGATGTTTCCTCTTAGTAATTTTCCATCCACCAACTCCCTTATTTTGCTCCTTGCCTACAAATGCCCATTCTTTGTTGTATTAATATTAGGAGTCAAACCTAATCTCTTTCTTGACTGCAAAACCCTACTGTAGTAGTCCCTCTGAATAAAGTCTAACTGTTCTTTAACAAATGTCATGAATAACTTTTTTCTTTCAAATGGTATGACATTCTGGAAAAGGCAAGACAGTAAGAAAATGAGTGCTTGCCTGGGGCAAGAGGGAAGGGAGGAATGCACAGGTGAAGCACAGGATTTTTAGGGCAGTGAAACTACTCTGTTCAATACTATAATGGCAGACACCTGTCACTATACATTTGTTAAAATCTACAAAATGTGCAACATCAGAAGTGAATATAACATTTTTCCAAAATGAAAAGTTTATCAAAACAACAATAAATAAATGTGTATATTATATATCTAGTAAAGTTAATTTTGGAAGTAATAAATAGCAAAAATACAGCTGAATAAAATAATCAACTACTTCAGCAACTCTGTACTTCTTAGGTAGAAGATGAACCAGTATTCTTTCAGCAGAAAAATTCAACATTCAGTCCTTAAACTAACTACACATTTCTCCAAACTAGGGAGAAATGAATGATGAAAAGACCCTGGACTAAAATCCCCTTTCCCCCGACAGAAGCTCTCATTATTTTAGAGGGATGACTTTAGGATTACAGGGGATCTATGCACATTGACTCCATGGAAGCATAAATATCATTTTTAAATAACATGATGTTTTCTACTAGATGCTAAAATTTTTTTATAAATAATGCATGTTTTTTTCATGAATTAACTTCCAAATTTGAAGATAACAAACCTTTTGGGAAGGAGGAAAGCCTCTGCATAATGTATACAATATCCAAAGGATAAAGTTTACATAAAGCTCCTATCAGAACTGGAGACTATTTTGTTATCCACTTTCAGAAAATCTCAAGTCCATACCATGTGGAACTCCCTAATCCAACCTTTATGACAGATTAGAGTTTTGAAAGTCATAAAGGTAAATTTTCTTTTTTTAAGTAACAACAAGAAGAGCAATAGCAGTAAGAGGAACGGAGCTCAGAGAATATTGCATCTGAATACCAGGTTTCTTTCTTAATTACACAATTTCCACAAGGTTTTAACAAGAGCAGCTTGTCACTTAAGAACAGTCAAGATCTGGCCAATCAAAGCTGTTTATTAATATTTCCTACTGAATGAACGGCAGTTAAGGAAGAAGCTGGCTGGGCCTGATCTATTCCCATGCACACAGAATGTCATACTGAAGCTTTAAAAATTCTACTGCATGAGCCCTACTGCAAGTCAATTATATCAGGATCTTTATGCGAGAGGCCTGGGCATCCAAGGAGTTTTACATCTGGCAATATAATTCTGCTGAGTCTTAGGTGGGAAAAGCCAAGCGAGAGAACCGAGCCACAAAACAATGCCCCACAGAGCATCCCCGGGGCCACCACTTTAAGCTCCGCGGAACTGCAATGGGCACCTCCCACATGTCAAGGCGTTTAATCTTGGGAATATCCACATTTCAGGGAGGTGTCATCTTTTAGATGACTAAGTGTCACAGAGATTGAGTGCCTTGTTTAATGACAGGATTTGAGCCCAGGCCTGTGGACCCCCACCCAGTCTGTTCTCATGTGCTCACTCCTAGGGGTGGGTGTGGCTGGGGGCCTGACACTAGTCTGCATTTTTGAGAGGCTTATTCCAACTCAGAACTAGTTTCTAGGACATGTGAGAATTAAAAGTTCCCATACACCTAGGAAATGACTGCCTATTGGTTGGCCATAGCAATGGGCTTAACCTTATCTTAATGGCTCAAGGACCGCCCCCATCAATTTAAAACAAAACCTGCTTCTGCTCACTTACTGCACTGAAGTCCACCAATCAAAAACTGCCTCATATCAGAGGGCCAGCCAATAAACGACCACTTCACTCCAGCGAAATCCACCACTCAACAACCATGCCACACCAGATGGCCAGCCAACAGGTAACTGCCTCACTGCAGTGAGGCTGCTTCAGAGGGACAGCCAATCAATGACAGCCCCCAATGGGGTAATCACCCTCTGTAGTTAAAGGTTAACTAATTCCTGAATGCTTCTGCTTCTGAAACTCCAGGAGCATGGAAGCCACACTTCCCAAGACCCTTAGAAAGCTCAGCTCTGTACTGGGACCGACTTAGGAGCCCTGCCTCCTCAATGAAGGAAGCACCCATACAATTTCTTATTCTGAAGCTGAGTTTGTGACCACACACTGATAGAATAATGGCTCCCTCATTTGCACAGCTGGCCTGGGCTGCTGCCCTCAGACACCCCAAAACCAGTGGGAAGGAAGAGTGCCCCATCACCCTGTATCCTCACAGGCTTCAGTCTTTTCTTTCTTTGCCAATACAGGTTGAAAGGGGGGCTGGAAGCCCATCTGAAGGGTCTTGCATGTTGGCCAAGTGTTGAGGTTGCATCCCTGAGGCCTTGGGAAGCTGTTTCTTAAAAGTCCAACAGGACCATGTGGTATTTTCAGTTACGTAATTTGCTATGGTGCAGGTTGGATTTGAACAGGAAGAAGAGTGCAGATGAACCATTACTCCACAATAAGACATACAAACTGACAAATTTCCAACATGGAAAAAAGCCTCAGCAGAAGAAAGTCTGAAAAAAAAAAAATGTATTCTAACTGACTGACTACTGAAATTTTAAGTCAGAGATGGTAATCTGATTTAGTCCAGGCAAGAATCATAGAGGTATGATTCAAAAAACAATGCATGTTTTTCTCTCTATTTTAGCAGTTCAAGAAAACCTAATTTTTGCCTTCATTACTACAGCTAGTTAAGTTTATCACTCAGGTCTAGCCCAAAGAGACAAGGGCTACAAATTTGATATTAAATAGCCAGATCACATCTTGTATGTCATGTGACCTCTCTAGAACACAGCTTAGCAGGACCCCGAGGTTATGCTGGAAAAACAGCTTTCAGAACCTCATAAGCTAGGCTGCTTTTTGGAACGGATTTAAAAACAAATAGGATACGTATAAAAACTTTCTCGGCTCAGGAGTTTTCACTAACCCCTAAAATACGAGCAATCCTACTTTAGGACCCTATTTTCTTTCTAAAGACAATCCTATTAACTGTATCTTGCTGGGTTACATACTCCTGACAGTAGCCAGTGTCCCTACAACATTAAAAAATGGTCACAGATATTTCCAGAGAGGTCACGGGGATCAAGCTGAACCACGTGGTCCTAAAGGCAAATATTACAGAAGAAAGAAGAGGTTAGGGTCTGGGATCCAAGCTTAGCTGAACCATTTGTATGTCCTCCTTGGACTTCAGTTTCTTCTGTAAAATGGGACACCGCCACTTGCCTCAAAAGATACTTCTGATACTCAGGAGAAACATGAGTACAACGTGCTTTAGAGGGCAAGGTTTAGCATTATATAGGTGTAGGCTTTACCACTACCTTAGCCCAGCTGCCTCTTCAATAGCCCGGAGTAATACCTCATTGAGGAGCTTGTAAACAAAGTCCTGAGGCCCGATGTGCCAGCATAAGAGAGACTTAAGAACGGCAGCTACAATCATAATGAATACCCTCTGAACACTTACTTCATACATGTGAGGTGGGGCCATGTTCTGCCCATCCCTGCTTCATTTAACTAGGATTTACTGAGTTTTCTGGGCACCAGGGTTCCCTGCAGCACAAGATAGGCCCAGTGTCTGCTCTCTTATGATTCAAGCCCGTGCACAAGCAGTACCTCTACAGATACCCATCGAAGTGTCACTATCCTAGCCCTCTTGTCTGACTTCCTGAAGAGCGTTTAGCACAAGAGACGACCTTGTCACTTACTTTGTCTAGGAAGCCCCACTGTGTGCTGACAATGGCTGTTTAGGCTTCAGCCATCTGGTTTAATGGGAAGCTAAAGAAGAAGGCAGACAGATGATTCTAGGTTAATACCCACCTGCCTCATTCACCTTTCCACCGACTAACCAATTTACCCACCACAGAGAAGACCAGATCTCCTCTCCCTCCTTTCCTTCCTTCCTTCTTTCTTTCTGATGGCAACTCACTCTGTCACCCAGGCTGAAGTGCAGTGGTGCAATCATAGCTCACTGCAGGCTCCAACTCCTAGGCTCAAGTGATCTGTCTGCCTTAGCCTCCCAAGTAGCTAGGACTACAGGTGTGCACCACCGTGCCCTGTTACTTTTTTATTTTTTGTAGATACGGGGTTTCACTATGTTGCCTAGGCTGGTCTCAAGCTTCTGGCCTCAAGGGATCCTCCTGCCTTGGACTCCCAAAGCACTGGATTACAAGTATGAGACACTGTACCCAGCCCTGATTTCTTAAACTTAATTCAAAATATATGCACAGACAAACAAGTCTTAACACGTTACTTCCAGGATATTAACTTGAAATTTCAAAAATATATATGTGCACACATGTGCAGTCACACCAAAATACATTTGTCTATGTGGAACTAATTGGTTTAGAGAGTTCAGTTAGTAGAAAAAAATTGAGTCTATATGAAAAAAATTGTCATCCCTACTTGATTTTCAACACACAGTCTGAATTATTCAAATAATACAATCTACTTTACTGTGGGTCCTTAAGACTTTCCTTTGTAATATCTCATGCCTTCAGGGGAAAAATGCAACTGATCAATTTATGGAGACTCATTCAAATATAGGCTGTTAGTAGATACCATTTGGGAAGGGGCTTGTTTCAATATTTTACTGGGGACGGGAAGAGGAAGGCAGGCCTAGTTGAAAGGGAGAAGTTTACTGAATCCAAAGCACAAGTCCATGAACTCGGTTTCTCTTGACCCCTCTCTATTGCAGAGCGTGGGAGGCAGGATGTGTATACTGCTATTCTCCGGAGCAAAGGAGCATCTTCTCTGTGGCTGCTCCCACTGAGCATGGCTGAGCAGCTACAGAGAAGATGCTCTTACAGGGCAGTGGCTTCCGGTCACTAAGGCCTTTGCTCAGTATGTTATTTTAGAGAGAGTCCTTTTATGATTTATATTCTGTTTTTATTGGGTAATGGTCAAAATCTGCTGCCTGTAAACTCTCTCCAATCATTGAAATTGCAGAGGTTTCCTCTGTGGACCCTGATAGGACCACTTTTGTGAATGATCCTCTTCAGCTGCAGAAAACCAGGGTTTGAAAGGCCATCTTCATATCAACCATCTGGGTGACTTTGGGGGAAGGTGCTTAACCACTCTGCCCCCTACTTCCATGTTTGCAGATGGGTCAGAGCTTCAGTGAGGATTAAATGAGCCAGTCTATAGGAAATATCTAATACCCAGTCTGTGCTGGGCAAGTGTTAGCCATCATTGCTCTACTCATGTCCATGTAATGCCCAGTCATCATGAGGCTCAACAGCTTGAAGGTAAGGTTCACAGGGACTCAGAAACATATGTGCATCAGATCATGTCATTGAAAAAGAGAAAACTTAAACAGAAAGATGTGCCAACACTCAAAGGTAGTAAAACTGGAATGGCATAGTTATGTGAGGCTTTACAAAGAGACCCCAATGAGTCTTGGGTACATCCCAACTCCCTTTTTTAATGTTCCTAGTGTGGCTAATGCTATCAGCTTGTATCTAGCTACCCTAGAAAAGCTTTGATTCATCCACAGCATCTAACAGAATACATTTACAGACAAAGAGGTGTGGTCAAGTTATTATAAAATGTAAATTTAAACTATTTAATGTTCATTTTAGAGAACCAGTCAATGAAAAAAATATACTTAAGTACCTGGGATAAGTGATTATCCAGCGAATTCTCCTCCCTCTTTGCTACCTGCTCCTTCTCTGACGTACCCTGAGTGTCCCCGCAGGCCCCTCTCCCACCCTGGGAGCCCCTCCCAGGGTGTAAGCTTATCCACTTCCCATTGGCTGGCTGGCTCTCTGTTTCTAGGGGGACTGGTTCCACTGCACACCTGCATTTCCACCTGTCTGCTGGACACAGGCCAGGACCCTAGAGTGGCATTGACCACTTTTAAACAGTAATTATAGTAAGTATTATTCAGCAAAAGTTCAAGCACACAATATCCCACATCATTTCTTTTCTACAAAATTGTGATAAAATACATAAAAGTTTAACATTTAAACCATTTTATTTTTTTTTCACCCAACCCCTGCAGATTAACCATTTTTGAGTGTACAGTTCAGTGGCTTTAACTACATTCATCCTGTTGTGCAAACATCAACATCATCCATCTGCAGGACGATTTTCATCTTGAAAAACTGGAACAGGTACCCACTGAATGCTAACTCTCAATTTCCCCCTTCCCCCAGTCCCTGGCAACCACTATTCAACTTTCTGTCCCTGCGGATTTGAGACTCCAGGTACCTCATTTAAGTGGAATCACTTGTCTATTTGTGACTGGCTAGTTGCACTTAGCATGATGCCTTCCAGGTTCATCATTTGGTAGCATGTGTCAGAATTCCCTTCCTTTTTTAAGGCTGAATAATATTCCCATGTGTGCATGCACCACATTTTGTTGATCTGTTCATCCATCAATGAACATTTGTGTTGCTTCCACCTTGGACAGTTGTCAATAATGCTATGAACATGAGTGTGCAAATATCACTTCAAGTCCCTGCTGTTTCCAGTCCACTGGGTATACACCTAGAAGTGAAACTGCTGGGTCATATGGTAATTCTAGTTTTACTTTTTTGACGGATTGCCCTAATGCCTTCCGTGGAGGCTGCATTGATAATTCCACCAACAGTAAACAAGGGTTCCAATTTCTCTACATCCTGTCAATGCTTGTTATTTTCTGTTTTTTGACAGCAGCCATCCTATTGGCTGTAAAGTATACATTAATTTCTTAACTGAACAGTATTTTTACTGCATCCTCAATAGAATTTATTAGCACGTAGCAATTCTCAATAAAAGGAAAATTTTTATACTGATGGTAATGATCATCTATAGTTTTCTGCTACACCCTCCTATTTTTTTCAGTGAATACCTATCATTAATTTATCTTTGCTGCCAGCATCAGGCTACCCCTCAAAATTAAACTACAGAAGAAAAATGCCTTAAAATGTGAGTTTATCAACCAATTTCTAGGACTTCATCATTAAGCAACTCAGTTACTCTGTGAAATGCCAGGACACACTAGCATTCTGCAGACTAGACTGTAAGTCAACACAGCTCATTAGTGTCTGGGAAATTTTACAGGAAAAAAAAAAAGGAGAATTGGTGGCACTGTCACTTCAACTAGAATCTGGGAAATGCTATTTTACATATAATTTACCACTCCAGCCACAAAAGTACACATTTTTGCAACCTTCCTTGGCTTTCTCACTGGTGTCTTAGACATTAATCACACTAGGAGGAAGGCTCTGACTGTCAAGTGATTCTCTGGTGCCAGCATTTTGGAAAAACGCCACCAATTTAATAAGCCAATTTTCTTACATGATGCTAACTGTAAACAAATGAAACTCCATATAACTGCACTGGAATCAACACTGCCTTCTGCCAACCCAGAAGACAGCATGGTGATGGGGTGAAGAGGAAATACCAGCAATGGGAAAATACCCATGTACAAAAATGGACATGGATGGCTTTGGTGAAACCTGGCCTCTTATGAAACACAAAAGTGGGTCTTTTCAGGTAGTACTCCCTGCTCCCAAAGTAGACAAGTAACAGTCACCATTTTTTAGGGGTTTAGGCCTTCCTATTTTTGTTTTCACAACTATAAAGGTATTTGTAATTTTTACAACTTAAACATCTATTTCAAAAACTTACCAGTTGGGCACAGTGGCTCATGCCTGTAAACCCAGCACTTTGGGAGGCTAAGATGGACAGATCACCTGAGGTCAGGAGTTTGAGACATGGACAACATGGTGAAACCTCACCTCTATTAATAATACAAAAAATTAGCTGGGCATGGTGATGCACGCTTGTAATCCTAGCTACTCAGGAGGCTGAGGCCGGAGAATCACTTCAGCTCCAGAGGTGGAGGTTGCAGTGAGCAAAGATCATGCCACTGCACTCCAGCCTGGGTGACAGAGTGAGACTCCATCTTCAAAAAAAAATCAAAATATAAATGTCATGAGTTTCCTCGATTCTTACAAATGAATTCAGCTACATTAATCAATACCTGACCTTTTTCCTTGACACCTTATTACTCACGATTCCCCGCCTGGTTTTGAAACATGCAAGGTTGAATCAAGCAGCACAGTGACTTTGAAAAACAGATTCCGCACTATCCAGGTCTCATAATGTTCAAATATGATTAGACTGCTAAAATCATTTTAGTTCTGTAGATTTATATGGTCTGTGTCCACATTCCCAAATATTATATCTATCCTTTAGATTTTCCTATTTAAGTGGGAGAGCAGATTTTAGAAAGCACCTCTGTATCCAGCTCTGGGGACAAGAACCTGAACCTACCTGTCAGCAGGGACCCTGTGTAGAAGAGGGGATATGGGTTATGCTGGGTTTAATTACTACAGACACTTCTACAAATGAGTTTGGAACAATAAATGCTAATATGTACTCGAAATGTATAATTCTGTTAAAGAAACCATCTCTATCATTTAATAAAACAGAATGAGGAAATGAAAGTTTCTAGCATCTGTGCATGACATTTTGAAAAAAAGAAAAAAAATCCCCTACCTCTCCAAGATAGAGTCTTGCTCTATCACCCAGGCTGGAGTGCAGTGGTGCGATCTTGGCTTACTGCAACCTCTGCCTCCTGGGTTCAAGCAATTCTCCTGCCTCAGCCTCCCAAGTAGCTGGAATTATAAGCATGAGCCACAAAGCCCGGCTATTTTTCTTTGGATTTTCACTAGAGACGAGAGTTTTACCATGTTGGCCAGGCTGGTCTTGAACTCCTGACCTTGTGATCCACTCACCTTGGCCTCCCAAAGTGCTGGGATTACAGGCGTGAGCCACCGCTTCTGGCTCAAAAATATTATTTTAGAACTAGAATAGGTTTCTCTATTATTAACACATTACATTAGTTTGATATACATGTTAAAACTAATGAACTACTACCCCTACATTAACTAAAGTTCACAGTTTATTCAGATGTCCTTAGTTTTCCCTTAGTGTCCTTTTCCTGTGCCAAGATCCCACCCAGGATCCCACACTGTATTTAGTCATCCCGTCTGCTTAGGTGCCTATTGGCTGTGGCAGTTCTCAGACTTCCCTTGTTAAAGAGCACTGGTCAGGTATTTTACAGAACATCCCCCATAAGGATTTGTCTGATGTCATGAGAAAAACATCAGATAAATCT
Source organism: Aotus nancymaae (assembly GCF_030222135.1). Classification (NCBI taxonomy): domain Eukaryota; kingdom Metazoa; phylum Chordata; class Mammalia; order Primates; family Aotidae; genus Aotus; species Aotus nancymaae. Next base: position 3,104,149 of record NW_026988570.1, on the reverse strand, counting down.
TAATTGGGGGACATTATGCAAAATATCTGACCAGTGCTTTGATAACAGCTTTTGGGAAGAAGACCCCAAAATACCTAACGTGCTCTGGTGTTGAGTTTTGAGAGGAAGACCATAGAGGCAACATGCTATTCTCATCTCACCACATCAGAGGTCAACATGGCTTAGGACTGTGGACTGCTGATGCTGACCTTGATCACCTGACTGAGGCAGTGTTTGTCAGGATTCTCCACTGCGTAGTTACACTTGCCTCCTTCCATACTGCACTCTTTGGAAGGAAGTCTCCAGGAACAGCCCACTTAAGGGTGGGGAGTTACCTCTTCTACCTCCTCGAGGCAAAGCATCTACATGAATTATCTGGAAACCTTTTGCACAGGAGATTACTCTTCCCCGACGAATTAACTTATTCCATCATTTATATCACTGTGATCTTATGGCTATTTTATACTCTGGGCTACAATCCAATATTGCTTTTTCTTAAATTGTTCCAACTTTGGCTATGGGAGCGCTTTCAGCTAGCCATCCCTGTAACGTATCACCATCATCATGAGTCTGTGTTTGCTTGTTTCTCTGAGCACATCCTTACTTTTGGGCACCACGAGATGCTTTGGGCTTTTCTTGCATATTTTCTACCCTAGTCCCAGAATCAGTATATCTGCCTTGATGGTAACCAGCAGTACCTGCAGTCCACTTTTTACACAAGAATCCTTTACAAAATAAAGAGGGGAGGGCTAGGTTTTTTTTCTTCCTATGGTGACCATAGTATAGAAATGCAGGCTAAGCATCCCTCATTCAAAACTCCCAAATCCAAAACTTGAGCTTTATAAGGTATATATGAAACATAAATAAATTTAGCATCTAGACTTGAGTCCCATTCCCAAGATCTCATTTATGTATATGCACATATTCCAAAACCCTAAAAAATTCTGAATTCTAAAACACTCTGATCCAAAGCCTTTAGGATAAGGTATACTCAACCAGAACTTAGATTTCTCCTATGTGGACTCAGTCCACTCCTGGGCCACATGCTGTTGAAGAAAATAATAAAACTGTGCTGTGAAGCCTGAGGTATTTGATCTCCACTAGACTGTCCCTCCTGCTAAGCAACGCCAAGCAATAAGAACCTCTACTGGTTGCCTAACACATTTCTCACAGTGCCCACTCCCCTGAAAACTCATCCCTCCAAAACCACAGCCGCCCTCTCCTGCCACGGGCTCAGTCTCATCCCCACCTCTGCACCCACTGCTCCCAACCCAGCCAGGCCTCCCAGAGCCCATCTGCAGTCTCTGCTGTGAGTGCTTCATGCTATTCCATGTGTAATTACTTGTACACCCGACTTTGGGGCAACAAAACATAGTGACACAAGTCAAGAGTCAAGAGCACTTAGAAAGATCTCAGTGGCTTTAACTCAAGAGTCAGATGTGGCTGCCAAAAGGACCGAGGGGAAATTAAAACAACTCTGGTAGCAGCAGGGCAGACAACACAATCATAAAACACATGTATAATAAGGTTCAAATTTTTATTTTTTTTAATGTATGTATTTTCATTAAGATTAGAGGTATACAGGAATAAATGTGATGAAGTTTCTTCACTGTTTAGGATTTCTATTCTTTTTAAGAGAAAAAAAACACAAAAGCCGGGCAGTGGCTCATGTCTGTAATCCCAGCACTTTGAGAGGATGAGGCAAATGGATCACTGGAGATCAGGAGTTCAAGACCAGCCTGACCAACATGGCAAAACCCTGTCTCTACTAAGAATACAGAAATTAGCCAGGCATGGTGGTGCATCCTGTAATCCTAGCTGCTTGGGAGGTTGAAGCAGAAGAATCACTTGAACCTGGGTGGTGGAGGCTGCAGTGAGCGGAGGTCATGCTATTGCACTCCAGCCTGGGCAACAAGAGCGAAACTCTGTCTCAAAACAAACAAACAAAAAACCCAAAACAAAAACAAAAACACCACACAAATATTACTACTACTTTCTCTGGTTAAACCCAACTCTCACCTACTCCACACCAGCCCCAGGGCAGCCAGTGCCATTTTACATTTCTGACCTCTGGCCTCAAGTGGGCGCTCGGTGCCTCCTGGCAACTTACTCCATTTTCTAAGTGGCCTCCCTTCCCCTCTATGAAGGGTTTATTAATATCTTTCTTGTCCATACTCTAGTATCTCCTACCCTTTCTGTAGCCTCAGTTGATGAATGACCTTCTATGATATTGTATAAAATATATTTGGTCATCTTCCTATTTCCTAGCATATCTTCAAATGTAAGTGTCTTTTTATATGCAAATGAGGTGACTGGTGGCTGGCAGCCCCTAGAAAGTTTCAGGATGGGGTTGGTCTGGAAAAAGACCAAGGCAGGATTAGAGGGTTGGGACTTTCAGCCCCACCCTCCACCCTCCAGGAAGGGGAAAGGGGCTGAGGTCAAGTTGATCATCCATGGCCAAGGCTTTAACCAATCATACCTACGCAATGAAGCTTCCATAAAACCTAAAAGGACAGAGTTCAGATGGGCATCCAGACTTCTGAACTTTGGGAGGTTCCTGGAGAAGGCAGAGAAGCTCCATGCCCGTTCCCCATACCTCACTATACCCACACCTCTGCCATCTGTATCCTTAAAAATATCCTTTATAGTGACAACCAAAATGAGTGACTGAGGTATACATCTCAATCACAGAAGTTTATTAAGCCAGCTTTAGGCTTTTCTGGGAAAAAACATGAGCCACAGAGCCCACTTGTTTTTCCAAAGAGGTTTTCAGGTTTAGTATTTAGACATTTCCTTAAAAGTGGGGGAAGACAGGTTGGCGGTTAAGGCGAAAAGGTTACACGCCTGTGAGACTTTGGTTAGTGCCCGGTAAATCTACATTTTACATCAGATAAAGTGAACATCTGAAGAGAAAAAAGGAAGAGACAATTATGCAGTCATCTCTAGGTAGGTGGAAGAAATGAGTCTGGACTTGTTCTGCACCTGGGAAGATAAGCTTGTAATCCACATTATCAGTGTGGAGAATCAGGAGGTAACCTCAATTACTGACCTAAAGTTACAACTGGTTTGTCCTTGTTTATGGGAAGCCAGCAAAGAATTTACTTAAGAATGATCTGTGGGTGCAGCCTTTCAGACACCTGCGGCCTTTTACCTTTCCGTGGGGACCTGGCAGATGCATAAGGCTGGTAACAGCCGTTCATTAGGAAGAGGGGGATGCAAGACTCGGCCTCCAGGCTTAAGCCATCCTTTTGCATAAGTAGTTTAGCAGGGGGGATCCTGAGATTTTTTATTTTCCTCACAATAAGAAGAGACAAATGTGTTTCCCTGAGTTCTGTGAGCTGCTCTAGCAAATTAATTAAACTTGCAGAGGGCAACATGGGAACCCCAGTTTATAGCCAGAAGCACAGGTAAAAATCTGGAACTTGCAAATGGCATCTGAAGTAGGGGTGGGAGGGGAGTCTTAAGGACTGAGTCCTCAAACTATGGGAATACTCATGCTATCTCCAGGTAGACAGTGTCAGAACTGAATTAAATTAGCAGACACTCAGTGATACCTGCTGCAGAAGCAACTGCTTACTTGCTGTTGGGAAGCGATCCCCAGACATTTGCTGAAATAAGTGTGTTTTGAGAGTAGAGTAGGAGAAACTGAGGTTTTTCCACTTGCCCTCCTTATTTCATTAAGAGAAACTCAGGCCATCAGAAGAAAACATCTCCACCTGTCCCACGTGTTACGGGAGTGAGCTGTCTTGGTGCCTCTCCAAGGCCTGTCTTCCTAATTATAGAAGCAGGTTCCTTCCAAAGATGGGATTCAGCCCACACCTGAATCCCACCTCTGGAAGGAACCTGCTCCTATAATTATTCCCTGGAGCTACTGTGTCTTTCTGGATCATCTCATCCAGCATAAGACATACTGCGTTCTCCATGCTGTGATCATAGTCCCTTGCCCCTACTCCCACCATCTCTCCGTTATAGCAGGTGACTCTCTATCAGAAAGCTGTCTCCTCTTGTCATCTCTACTTCCTTCCCCACCTGCTCTTTGCCCCTCCACTAACTGGCTTTTGTCCCTACCATACTGTCAAAGCCAAAAGTCCTCCTGTTACCTGCATGTCCACTATAGCAGAGACCCCACAGCCCTGATGCTTTGTCCCTCACCGCAGCCCTGCTGCTTGTCCCTCGCTGACCCTTCCTTCTTAGTCTTCTGGCTGGCTCCATTTGTGCTTCTGACCTAAAGATGCAGGGGTAGCCAGGCTCTCTTGGGGCCTCCCCTCCATCCACCCTCTTGGCTTTGAGAATCATCCATGTGTTGCTGCCAAATGTTGGTCTCCACCCTGCTCTATCCCCTAATGCCAGACTTTTGCACCCAGCTACCTGCTGAAAACCTCCATCTAGATGTCTAATGTGCACTTCAAACCTCACATGTCTAAAACTAAGCTCGTCATTCTCACAAAAAACAAAAGGAAACCAATCAAATAAACAAACCACCTCCTGTGCCTCCCACAGTCTGCCCTTCTGGGTAAGTGGGTATTAGACAACCATTAAGTGGGTTGACTCAGGCCCCAATCTGAGATTTATCCCTCAGGCTCTTGTCTCTCATTCCACATTCCTTCCAGCAGCAAACCCCACAGGCTTGCCTTCAAAATATGCCTCGGATCCACCCACTTCTCTCCCATGCACTCCACTCCAGACCAACAGCATCTCTCCAGCCTACCAGTCTCTCTAGTCCACCCTCCCCACACACCAGGCCAGCTCCCTAACAGCAGCTTTGGGGACTTTTAAAAGCTGAAGGTGATTTGTGTCAGTTCTCTGTTCAAACCCCACTGTGGCTTCCCACCACAACAGAACGAAATCCAAAGCTGTACCAAAGCCTAAAAACCTTGACCCTGGGCTGTTTCTCCAAACTCAGATTCTCCCCTTGGGGTCTTTGTATTGGAATGCTCTTCCCCAGCTCTCTGCAGGACCCTTTGTTCCCTTACTTTGTTCAAGCCTCTGTTCAAATGTCCCCTCCCTTGTTCTCCCTCCCTCTCTCATATTCCTTCTCTGATTCCATCCAACTCTCTGCCAAGCCAAACCTGCCCCACCTCATCTAAAATAGCTGCTGCACCACTTGCCATTCCTTTGTTCTGTTTTCTCTTTGTCCATGGCCATTACCAGTACTTCACACACATTTTAATTTATTTATCATTTATTTTCTCTGACTGCATTTAACTCCTTGAAAACAAGGACTTTGTCCCCTTGTAAACCAAGACTTAGGAGGGTGCCTACTATGCATATATATTCAGCAAACATTTGAAAGACAGAGTGGATGAAAGGCTTATGGACTGCCTCCATCAGATGTTGACACACAGATACAAGATGCCTACAAACTACTCCATACTACACGGAGGCCCTACGTTGCAGGTGGATTCAAATTTAAGGTGCTTCATTTAAAACAATCCCACCTCTTGATATATTCATTGTTATTCTACATAATAAGGAATCTTTTATTCATATGATGGGAGCCATAAAATAATTCCATTAAAAAATTTAAATTTTATATTATTCAGCTACTTTGTTAAAAGGGTGAAAGTACAGAGATTATACATGAATATTCGTGAAATACAGATCGATAATAAAGAGTGAATCTTCCAATAAGTTTTAGCAAATGATTAGTGCAGCCAAAGATAATGAAAGATAAAGTTTGGGAAAGCTCATTAAATGACTGAGAAGGCAATTGTCTAAGCCTTAGTTACCCGGCCAAAAAAAAAAAAAAAAAAGATTTAAATATTTTTAATAAAATTCCAGCATTAAAAATTTTGCATTTATCTTTCGCAACTCCAAAATTTAATTTTAAAATATGCTGCTGAACACTGAAACACAAAATGCATATAGCCCTTTCGGCACAGCTGTGAGAACACAAGATTCTCTTGTTACATGAAAATGCTAAAGTTTATAAATAGTAGTATCTATTGTTGGTGCAAAAAAAAAAAGACTGTTCTAGTTAAACAGAAAGTCTGGCTTAACAGTGAATTCTCATGTAGGAATTACTGATTTTCACAGATCAAAACAGGGTTAAATAGACTTCTGAAGAAACTTGCAAACAGCACATATAATCTTACAGAACTGGTGCTGAATATATAAGAACTTCTACAATTCAACAACAAAAAGACCAATAACTCAATTAGGCAGCAGGCAAAAGACACAGTCATTACTAGGACAGACGGCACAAATAGTGAATAAACAAAAACAACTCAAGTTCATTTATAATCTGAGACTATGATAAGATCCCATTTTTTAATAGATGGGTAACAATGAAAAAGGCTGATAACATAAGTGTTATGAAGGTTGAAAATTAATGGGAATACCCATACTCTGCTGGAGAAAGTAAAAGAGAATCACTACTTTGGAAACAATGTAGACCTATCTTGTACAGCAGAATACTGACGTAATACAAGGCAGCAACTCCACTCCTACTTATATGCAGTATAGAAACTCTTGCACTGTGCACCAGGGATAAGCACAATGCTCAGGGCAGTACTGCTTATGACACTTAAAGAAGAGAAAATAAACCTGAGGGAAGATAAATAGGTGGTATAGTCACATGATTCAGTATCATATCAAGAAAGTGAAAACCAAGAAATGACAGCTCACCGCAATCACACAGATGACTTGGAGAAACAATATGAAATTGGGGAGGGGCTGGAGGAGTTGAATGACTGCATACTACATAGATCCATTTTCATAAATCCCTAAAACAAACAAAATTAAATGATGTAGTTTAGGCTTACATATGTATGTGGTAAAACTAACATTAAAAATCAAAGAGCTATATGTCATTAAGTTGGTCTATTAGAGACATACCCAGCACTCACCTCCTCCATGAAGAACTAAAACAACAGATAAACCACACAGCAAGTAAAATGTCCAAGGGAGAACACTGGAATTCAGCAAAGAAGTAATAACACCCTCTGAGGGACAGAAGCTCAGGATACCAGCACAGAGGGAAGAAAACCAGCCAGCCAGGACTGACTCTGAGCCACAAGGCACTCCCTGTTACAGGAAAAAGTAAGCTAAAGGTCCACAGCAGTCCACATTCACACTACAGATGCCTACGATCTTAGCCACAGCCATCACAGCCCTTTAGCCCCGTAGAGGGAGGAGCCCGGCATCTTTGCAGTTGTGTTATTCGAGAGAGGCAAATTCATGCTGGGTAGCCCCCATTCCGAGTCCCAGGCTGCTACAGCACAGCACCATTTGGAGACTGGATTCACCACTAGAGTGCATCCTGCCAGTGGGCCCCGGCATCTCCACATCCCTGCAGTCCTGTCAACATCTCACCATATCCATCCAAAGAACTGCAGTGTTACGATACCGGTTGGATCCAGAAGTGCAGTTATAATCCCAGCACCTGAACCCAAGCAGCATCCTAAACTCTGTGGAACAGGTGGTCCAGCACAAGAGGAAGGCTTCCGCTATGACAGACAGAGCCAATGTGCTCCCCAGAGCCTGAAAGCTGCTTGCATGGGGTCTGCTGCTGCCTCCACCAACAACCTTGCTCCCTCCAGCAGAGTAAGCTGCCACATACGCAGCCCAGAGGACTGAAAACAGCTCACCTACTGTCCTTGTTTTTGGCAAAACAATGCCACAGCCTCCAAAACCAACTGCAGCTTAACCACTGAGGCACCTGCAGACACCAGTGACAGTGATTACAGTCCAAGAAATTATACGAAAACTACACTTTTATGCTCACCCAGAATCAAACAGAAAGTATCCTACCTAAATGATACTATAGGATACATCTACAAAAAACTCTATTCTCTATAAAAGATACTTCATGAAATTGAAAAAAAAAAAAAAGAAACTTTCACTAACAGTGCAGATATCAATGTACAGATACAAGAAACAGGAAAAAGCAAGGAAACAATAAAACCTACAAAGACACACAATAATTCTTTAATAACAGAACAAAGAAAACGAAGTCTATAAAATGCCTAAAAAAGAATCTAAAATAATGATTTTAAGGAAACTTCGTGAGTTACACAAGAACACAGAAAGTTCAATGAAATCAGAAAAACAATTCATGACAATTCATGGAAAAATTCAACAGAGATATTTATCAAAAAAATTGTTGGAACTAAAGAATTAAATGAATTAAATAAAAAATGAATTAAAAGCCTCAAAAAGAGACTAGATCAAGCAGAAAAAATAATTTCTGAACAGGTCTTTTGAAATATCCTAGTCAAACCAAAATTCAGAAAAAGGAATAAAAAAGACTGAAGAAAGCCTACATGACATATGGGACACCGTTAAGCAAACATATATTCATATTTTGGGATTTCTAAGTGGAGAAGAGATGGGGAAAAGCATAGAAACCCTATTTAATAAAGTAATAGCAGAAAGCTTCCCTTCTTGAGAGAAAGAATCCAGATCCAGGAAACTTTAAATAGATTCAACCTAAAAAAGTCCTCTCCAAGGCACACTGCAGTTAAACTGTTAAAACTGAGACAGAGCGAGAAGTCTGAAAACAGCAGGAGAAAAACATCAAGTAATGCAAAACAGAATCCTCATCAAATTAACAGCAGATTTCTCAGCAGAAACCTTACAGACCAAGAGAGATCAGTATGATATATTCAAAATGCTGACAAAAAAATAAAGCCAGCCAAGAATACTATACCCAGCAAAGCTATCCTTCAAAAATGAAGAATAAAAGCCTTTCCCAGACAAGCAAAAACTGAAGGAATTCACCAACAGCAGACTGGCCCTACAAGAAATGCTTAAGGGAACCCTACATTTGGAAGCAAAAGAATGATATCTGCCATCATGGAAACCCACAAAAGTATAAAATTTACTGGTAGTGCAAAAACATAAATGAGGAAGAGAAAGGAATCAAATATTACCACTGAAGAAAACCAGCAAACCACAAAGAAAAACAACGAAAGGAAGAATGAAACAAAAGATATACAAAGCAACTAGAAAACAGTTAACATAGTTACAAGAGTATGCCTTCATCTCCCAATAACAACCTTGAATGTAGGGCCAGGTATAGCAGTTCATGCCTGTAATTCCAGTATTTTGGGAAGCCAAGGTGGGAGGACTGCTTAAGGCCAGGAGTTTAAGACCAGCCTGGGCAATACAATGAGACCCTATCTCTGCAAAAATAAAAATAACAATTAGCCAGACATGGTGGCACGCACCTGTAGGCCCAGCTACTCAGGAGGCTGAAGCAGGGGGATCGCTTGAACCTAGGAGTTCAAGGCTACAGGGAGCTATGATCATGCCACTGCACTCCAGATTTAGTAAGAGAGTGAGACCCTGTCTCTAAAAAATAAAATAAAAATAAATATTTTTAAAAACCTTGTGTAAGGGTTCTTGGGTTCTTGCCAAGTTTAAGATGAAGAAACTGAGGCCAGCACAAGAAGATCCAATGCGAATTTATTCCACTCCCAGGCGACGTTCCGCGGTCCGACAGGAGGGGCCGGAGAAGTCGCACGGACTCCTCTCAGATGTGGGGTTTTATAGGGAGTGGAGACGTTTGATTGGTTGAGCCCAAGAGGAGTGGGGCCCAGACGGGACAAAATGCCAGGCGGGGAGTGGGGCCCGGATGGGACAAAATGCCAGGCGGGGAGTGGGGCCCGTACGGGACAAAATGCTATCGGGCAGGTCCTGGTGGGGCTTCCTTTAAATTTTGGCAGGGTTCTTTAAGGGAGCGCTAGGTGCTGTGTGAGGGGGGGTGGGCATGTCTAAGCTCCTGGAGAGGGAGGTCAGTGTGTCCGAGCTCCCGGTGAGGGGGCGGGGGTGTATCTGAGTTGCTGGCGAGGCGACCAGCCTTACACCTTGAATGTAAATGAATTAAATTCCCCAATTAAAAGATGTAGACTGGACGGATGGATTAAAAAACATCAACCAACTATATGCTGCCTACAAAAAAACATTACCTATAAAAACACACAAGAGACTGAAAGGGAAAGAATGAAAAAAAAATCTTCCACACAAATGAAAACAAAAAGTAAACAAGAGTTACTATACTTATACCAGACAAAATATAATTTAAATAAAATAGATTTTAAGTCAAAAAACATAAACAGGCAAAGAAAGTCATTATGTAATGATAAAGGAGTGAATTCTAAAAGACCTAACAATTGTAAATATATATGGACCCAACAACAGGGCACTTACATATATAAAGCAAATATTAGAGCTAAAGAGAGAGAGAGAGACCCCAATACAGTAACAGTTGGGGGCTTCAACACCTCACTACAAACACTGGACAGATTATCTAGGCAGAAATTCAACAAAAAAGCATCAGACTTAAACTGCACTATATATCAAACTCACCTAACAGACATTTACAGAACATTTCATCTAATAGCAGCAGAATAAACAACCTTTCATCAGCACATAGAACATTCTCTAGGATATACAGTATGTTTGGTCATAAACCAAGTCATAATAAAATTTTATAAATCAAAGTCAGGTATTATCTCAGAATACAACAGAATAAAACTAAAAATCAATAACAGCAGCAGCTTTGGAAATTGTATAAATATATGCAAATTAAACAACCTGCTCTTGAATGACCAATGGGTCAATGAAGAAATTAAGAAGGAAATAAAAAGTCTTGAAACAACATAAAAATGGAAACACAATATACCAAAAACTATGGGATTCATCAAAAGCAGTGCTAAGAGGGAATTTTATAGCAATAAATGCCCACATCAAAAAAGTAAAACAATCAAGACACTAGAAAAGTGATAACAAACCAAACCCAAAATCAGTAGGAAGAAATCATAAAGACCAGAGAACTGAACAAAATAGAGGCCAAAAAATGCAAAAGATCAATGAAATAAAAAGTTGTTTCTTCAAAAATATGAAAATTGAAAAACCATTATCTCGACTATGAAAAAGAGAAAAGCCAAATAAATAATATCAGAAATAAAAAAGAAGACATTTACAAAATGTTACTACAGAAATACAAAAGATCCTTAGAGACTAATTTGAACAACGATACATCAATAACTTAGAAGACCCAAGGAAAGTGAGTAAATTCCTGGACACACAGAACTTGCTGACACTGAACCAGAAAGAAATAGAAAACCTGGCCAGGTGCAGTGGCTCATGCCTGTAATCCCAGCACTTTAGGAGGCCGAGGTGGGCGGATAACCTGAGGTCAGGAGTTCGAGATTATTCTGGCCAACATCTCTGTATCTACTAAAAATTAAAAAAAAAAAAAAAAAAATAGCTAGGTATGGTGGTGCATGCCTGTAATCCCAGCTACTTGAGAGACTGAGGAAGGAGAATCACTTGCACCCGGGAGGTGGAGGTTGCAGTGAGCCGGGATCACGCCACTTAACTGCAGCCTGGGTAACAAGAGAAAGATTCCATCACAACAATCAATCAATCAATCAATGAAATGAAAAAAGAAAAGAAAAGAAAACCTGAACAGACTAATAATGAGTAACAAGACTAAATCTGTAAGATAAAAAAAGTCTCCCAACAAAGAAAAGACCAGGACTGGATGGCCTTAGTGCTGAATTTTTCCAAACTTATAATAAAAAACTAACACCAATTCTTTTCAAACTATACCAAAAACAACAACAAAACAACAACTAAGAGAAGGGGATACTTCCTAACTCATTCTAGGAGGCCAGCATTATCTTCACATTTGAAACAGGCAAGAACATGACAACAGCAACAAAAACTACAGGCCAATATGCCTGATGCACATAGATGTAAAAATCCTCAAAAAAATACTGGCAAACCAAATCCAACAGCATATCAAAAAGATAGTACATCATGGTCAAGTGGGACACATTCCAGAAATGCAAGGATGGTTCAACAAATGCAAATCAATAAATGTGATACATCACATCAACAAAATGAAGAATAATTATCGAGATACGATCATCTCGATGACGTAGAAAAACCTTTTGATAAAATTCAATATCACTTCATGATAAAAACTCTCAACAAATTAGGTATAGAAAAAACATACCTCAACACAATACAAGCCGTATATGACAAAGCCACAGCTAACATCATACTGAATGGGCAATAGCTGAAAACTTCAGTTTTTAGAACTGCAAAAATACAAGCATGTTTATTCTTTCACAACTCTTATTTAATATATGGTTTAAAGTCCTAGCCAAAGCGATTAAGCAAGAGAAAGAAAGGGCATTCATACTGGACAAGAGGAATTCAAGTTGTTCCTCTTTGTAGATGACAAGATCTTATATATTTTAATAAATTCTAAGGTATCACCTCAGCCCAGTGAGAATGGTACTATCAGAAAAAAAAATAAATTCTGGCAAGGATGCGAAGAAAGAGGAATACTAATTTACCACTGGTGGAAATGATCCAGCAATCCCACTGCCGCATATTTACCCACAGAAAATGAAATCAGTATATTCAAGTGATAGCTGTACTCCCATGTTAGCTGCACTACTATTCACAGTAGCCAAGATATGTAATCAACCTAAGATTAAAAGATAAAGAAAATGTGGTACATATACACAGTAGAATACTATTAAGCCAGAAAAAACAAAATTCTGTCACTCACAGCAACATGGATGAGCCTGGATAATGTTATTATATTAAGAGAAATTAAGTCAGGCAAAGAAAGATAAACACCACAGTTCTCACTCACGTGGGAGCTAAAAAAGTTGATGCATAAAAGTAGAGAGCAGAAAAGTGGTTACTAGAGGTGGGGAAGAGTCGGGAGAGGGAGCAATAAGAAGAGGTTAACTGGATTCAAAGTTACAGCTAGATAGGAGGAATAAGTTCTAGTGTTTGACAGCACCACAGGGTGACTAAAAAATAACTCGAAGGGAGCATTTTGAATGTTCCCAACACAAAAGATAAATGTTTGAGGTAATAAATATGCTAATTACCCTGATTTGATCTTTACACATTGTATACATGTATCAAAATACCATGTTTTACCCACTAATATGTAAAATTAAAAAAATGGTAAACCGATCCAGTGAAGAAAACAAAACATCAACTAAAAAGAAAAGAACAAAAAGCAAGAGAATGAATGACTAGTAAATAAGTGAGTGAGACAAATCTTGTTGGCAAAATAATTCTAAATAACTTATGTAGACACTCTGTCTTCAAGGAGATGAAGCAGTGAACTCCCCTAAATATGGGGTGTACCCAGAGACCTCCTTCCAAAGAGTACATAGGGAAAGGGGGAGAGGGAGTCAGTATGGAGTGAAGAATTCTGACAAACACTGCCTCAGTGTGGCAATCTCAGCATCGGCAAGTCCCGAGCCATAATGGTAGCATGGATCCTTGATGTGATGAGATGAGTAGGACATGTTGCTTCTGTGGTCTTCCTCCCAAAATCTTCATGGGAAAAGCATCAAACAACTCTCAATGGCAGACTTTGTAAAAAATACCCAACTCCTCAAAATTGTCAAGGTCAACAAAACAAGGAAAGTCTGAGAAACTGTCACAGCCAGGAAGAGCCCAAAGAGACATAACAACTGAATAGAGTGTGGCACTGTGGATCCTGGGACAGAAGATGAACACTAGGTTAAAAAAGTTTTAAATCCAAATAAAATATGGACCTTAGTTAATAATGTACCAATTTTAGTTAAAGGGGAAACTAGATGCTAAATAGATGAGAACTCTTTATGCTATCTTCAAAAGCCTTCTGTTGAAGAACCTCTTGGGGAAAGAAACAATGGGACAGAAGGAGGTAGAGAACACTATTGTTTTCAATATTGAGAATATTCTAATTTTTAAGTTGGGAGGTAGGTTCACGGGCATTTGTTTTATTATCATGCCCCATAAGCATATAAATGACATCTATGTATGCTGTACCTATCAAATATCACAAATAGAAATTTTAAAAAGAAAGCACACAGGCCAAACAGAAAGACAGGGACAGAAAGAGTATTTCACTAGCTAGCACTTGCTGAATCTCCCCCAAGATGCCAGTCAGCATGGCTATGTCCCTAGGCCTGGAACTCTACACTATCCGACTGTATCGCCCAGAGCTGGGGATGTGAAATAAACAATCAGTTCATTTGGGCTCTGATAAAAATAATGCCTATTTTGGGAAAGGTGGAAGCCTCAGAGAGCTGGTGTGTGAACTCATATCAAGAGCTATGGTTTCTATTAAAATATGACATTTCAGACAGTGGCCACTATCTTCCTGAGGATACAGCTGAAAAGATGAGTGAGTGATGGCCCTTCCCTATATTGAGTGTGCCTAATTTACTAAGAGGTCAACCCAAGCAGCATCCTATTTCACTCTTACAACAGCCCCAAGGGGGAAGTGGTGACCTGCTCAAGATGTCATAGGCGATCAAAGACAAGCTGAGACCTCTCCCCGGGACTCTTGACCCCAGGGTTAGTACTTGTGTGTCTAGATTCATGAAAATAAGTATTTCATTTGAAGTAGCTGCCATGATTTGTAGAGCCTTCTACTGTTTTCAGGCTTGTTTCTTAGACATCAGAATCGAGACAAAGTCATTACCTAACACATGCTTAAATTCTGCACTCCACACTGATCTGGGGGGTATATGTGCGCTGTCACGGGTCTTTAATGGTAGTATTCTTGTGGTCAGTGTCATTTGTTTATTTTTATTTGATCAGCATTAATTACAGGCAAATTATTGTGAATTATAATTGTGTATCAAAACAACAGAAAAGTATGGTTAGGCCATATTTTTCCAAAGTAGGGAATAGGGAAACTTGTTGATAAGAAAAACATTTTCAGCAATCTTGAATGGTGCCCAATTCTCTCTGGTCCCTCTCTTATTTCCATCTTCCTTTCATGACTTACTCGTCTACTGCTATGTAAGCGTGGATACTTCTTAGATCCCAAACTATAGACTACCATAAAAAAAAGAAATGAGTTGATCTTTCAACAATTTTTTCTTTTTTAAAAAAGTGTAAACTTTTAATTTTGAAATAAGTGTAGGTCCACAGGAAATTCCAAAGATAGTGCAGAGTGGTCTTTTGTGCCCTTCACCTTGTTTCTCCTAATGGTTACATTTTACATAATTACAGTATAATACTGAAACCAGGAAACTGACATTAGTATGAGTATATATGGTTCTGTCATTTCCTATGTGTAAACTCCTATAACTATCACGCCAATCAAGACACAAGACTGTTTGATCACATAAATCTCTCTGACATTATCCCTTGTATCATAACAGCCACCACCCCCCTTTCCAACAACTATCACCAATCCCTTGTAAACAGTAATGTGCTCTCCATCTCTGTAATTCTGTCATTTTGAGAATGTTATATAAACGGAATCATTGTGACCATTTGAGACTCTTCTGTTTTCAAGCAAAAAGAAAAAAATTTATTGAAAAGACAAAGATACTCTGTATGATTTCAATGCTTTGAAATTTGTTACTGTTTGTTTTTTGGCCCAGAACATGCCCTAACATGGCAAATGCTCTGTGGGTGCCTAAAAACAATGTGTCTTCTGCTATTGTTGGGTGCAGTGTTACAAATGTCAATTAGATAATCTTAATTGATGGTGGTGAGTTCTATATTCTTGCTGACTTTTTGTGTACTTTCTGTCTGGTTGTTCTATCAACTGTTGAGAAGGGTATGGAGATCTTCAAGTATAATTGTGGGTTTATCTATTTCTCCTTGTAGTTCTAGCAGTTTTTGCTTCTTATTTCACAGCTCTGTTGTTTGGTGCATGCATACTTAGGAATGGTATGTCTTCTTGATGAACAGACTCTTATGTCCCTGGTAACTCTGCTTTTCTTTATCTGATATTAATACAACAATTTCTGCTCTAATATTTGCATGGTATATCTTTTTCCATTTTTTTATTTTCAATGTATACACACACACACACACATACATATATATATACACACACATATAAAATGTCTCTAAAATGTGCCAGGATAAGGCAGGGGAGATAAGGAGCTCCTCAGAAGATGGGATATTTACTTGGCAAGAACTAGGTGTTGAAAGGGAAGGGTGCTATGAGGATAAGTCAGTAATGACCCAAATCTAGGGGGCATGGAACCGTACAAGGAAGTTCAGAGCCCTTTACCATGCCATCCATTTGGAATTTGGCTGTAATTTGGGAATAAGAAATTCCTGCTTTATTAGTTACGTTTTTGCATTAAAAAAATCTAACCAATCAGATATTCTAGATATCAGTCTCTTTAAGTTTTTCATTCCTGAAATAGTCAAAATGCCAGATGCAGTGGCTCATGCCTGTAAGATCAAGACCAGTCTGGCCAACATGGTGTAACCCAGTCTCTATAAACACACACACACACACACACACACACACACACACACACACACACATTAGCTGGGTATGTGGTACAAGCCTGTAATCCCAGCTACTTGGGAGGCTGAGACAGTAGAATCGCTTGAATCCAGGAGGCCATTGTACTCCAGCCTGGGCGACAGAGACTTCATCTTAAAAAGACAAAACAAAACAAAAAAAACCATGGCAGGCCTCCAACTAACATTTACACACTGCAATCAAACTACCTGAGCCGACAGAATTGGTCCTCACAGGGCGGTATGGTTAGGCTTTGCGTCCCCACCCAAACCTCATCTTGAATTGAACTGTAATCCCTATAATCCCCATGTGCTAAGGGAGAGACCAGCGGAGGTAACTGAATCACAGGGTGGTTTTCCCCATGCTGTCTTAGTGACAGTGAGTTCTCACAAGATCTGATGGTTTTATAAGCGGCTCAGCACTTCTCCTTCTTGCCACCTTGTGAAGAAGGTGCCTTGCTTCCTTTTCATCTTCCTCCATGATTAAGTTTCCTGAGGCCTCCCAGCTATGCTGAACTGTGAGTAAATTAAATCTCTTTCCTGTATAAATTACCCAGTCTCGAGTAGTTCTTTATTGCAGTATGAAAATAGACTAATACATGGTGTCAGCTTTCTAAGGGAAGTGGAATATCCCAGCAATCTGCTCTAGAGTTATGAAGGACATAATGCAATCATTTTGGTTAATCAGAATCTCTATTGAGCTCTAATGGAGCCAGGAACTCCAAACCTCATCGATCACCAGGACACTATGACTGCCTAAGAAACTCCAGTCCTGAGGACTGACTAGAGGGTCTGGTTATGTAACAAAACTCATTACAAAGGTTTTTGGGTTATACTGTAACTGACAGAGCAGAGTATATATTTACTGCCTTCTGTAAATTTACAAACATTTCCCATCCCTCTGTGCCTTGCTGGTGACCCAGATAATGGCCCTGCTGGGCAAAAATAAAGGCTCTGTAAAAAAAATCTCTAAAACAAGAGAAATTATCATTCTCTGCTATGTGATAATATGGACACGCTATGTGATTTCTCTACTAAACCTTTTTTAGGAACCTACCATCCCCCAAGCCAGAATCTCCAAAGTGGAAAACACAAGGCGTAAGAAGAATTAGAGCTCTCATATCTGGTATGTTCTAAAGTGCTACAATGCCTAGTGCTGCTTCCTGTTTCTCCATTATGTTTTGTTAAATTTCTGTGCATAAGACAAGTCTCCACGGAAGGTTAGCTCGCTGTAAGAAAGGAAGATGAGAACTACCAATAAACACTTACTAGTCATGGAATGGGATTTTTAAAAGTGCAATGAATTATCTCAGGTGTGAATACATAAAAATTCACAAATGAAAGTCCTCAGAGTAGAATACCCCTTTAGGGAAGATCAGCATAACAGCACAGATGCCCAGGTCCTGTCCTCCCACTCCAGATTAGTCTGGAGTGGACCCTGAGCATCCTAGGTCACCCCCAAGGATCCCAGGTGACCCCCATTACAGCTGGCAGGCACGGACTCACAGAGCTCCAAAGCCTGGAGGGAGAGGAGGAGCAGGAGCCATTCCACGTCTATCTCCACTATGTCCCCAAGCACCTCATCTAGTGCCCACTCATCTCCTTCCATGCCTGGCCCCACTCAGCCAAGCAAATATCAGCAGCATCACCTGCCTACAGCTTGGGAGAATCCCTGCTGCTCTTTCTCGGAACTGAGAGTGGGAGACGGGCTCCTGATCTTACTGTAGTGGTGGGGAGGGGGACACTGGCATCCCACAAACTCTGAGCATGTTTTCCCACTGATTTCTGTGGGGCATGGCAGCCAGGTCTGTGTTACTGTCCTCCCTGTGCAGGCCTGTCCTCAAAATTCCAAGTTCATGGGCCCGACTTTATCTACCCTCTCCCTCCATGTCACTGCCAAAAGAACCAAGGCTGGAAGCTGGTCAGAAGTTAACACACAGCCATGAAAGCACAACACCCCATGCATGCGCACACCCCATTCCTCCAGAGACCTCTGTTCCAAGCACATGCCGACGAGGCGTGGTACCAACCACTGGGAAAATGACCAACGTTTTACAAAAATGTTACAAAATGAGCTCTCAGGTTGTAAGATACGGTTGCATTTAGCTTATCCCACAAGACAGGCCTGCACCAGACCCAGGCTCCAGGCAGGGAAGACGTCCTGTCTCTGGCTCCCTGGCTCCCGGAATCCCTGTCTTTCTCAAGCGCTTCCAACCTTAGTCTTTGTGAACACAACAAAATCTTCAACATAACCTCTGGGTGAGATCGTAAGTGGTATATTCTGGAAGGCTCTAATTAAAACAAGTCTGACTGAGGAGTGAGTGGGCTCTCAGATCTGTTGCGTTTCCCACTCATTCCCCGTGAGCCGTGGGGGACCCAAGTGGAAGGCAGTGTTCTATGGAAAGTGACATTTAAGGATTGGGCACGCTGCTCTGTGGTCAACAAAGGGAGGGAGCACTCACACGTACAAAATGAGATGAGAACAATTATAAGCAAACCCAAAATAGAATGTTGGTAAAAGAGACAAGCAACTTAGAAAAACTACTAAAAATGTCAACTCTAGAGCTACTCCCTGTCCCTGGCCACATCCCTGTAAGAGACAGGCTACCTGAGGACACTCAGGAGGGATGTCACCACTGCAGACTCCTGGCTTGGAGTCCACGCCGACTGCTCCTGTTCACACTGTGACCTGGGTAGACCTCCACACAGGAAGGTCACAGAATGAGGCTTTTGATAGGAAACAGCCACAGCGGATTCACAATTAGGATCATCCTTACTTCTTGCAGGTAGCAATCAAGCTCAAATCCCACTAATTAATCTCACTAATTGTCAGTGGGGCTGCTGGTCAGGCGTGACTCTGAGAAACTGAGAAGGCACATTTCACTTCCCAGGGAGATACAAGGCCTGCCTCCACAGCCACAGACCTGGCAGGAGGGCCCGGGTACCTTCCGCCCCAGCGAGCACTGAGGGTTATTCGTTTCCATCCGAAACTGGCATCTTGTTAATATACTGCTTGTTAACACGGTACCAAAATCCATTCCCCCTAAACTGTGACCTCTTAGGATCTGATTTATTCATCACATTTTATAACCATTTTGACATCCTGGAGCCAGGACCATTTCTAAAGAAAACATTTCAAGGTTAGCTATAATAAAAGTCAACCGAAAAAGTGGTTCTGATAGGCAGAAATCTAAAACTCAAAATGCTTTTGGTGTGTCCACTGAGGCACCCACAGCATGAAACGAGGAGGCACAAGGTCACTGGGATACACTCCCCTCCCACACCCTCCACCAGACATGCCCAACTTGAATGACACTTCTGCAGTTCCCACGTGTTCCCTTCAGTTCCATACATTCCAGTGATAATCCCAGAAAGTATTCTTCTACTGGAGTTGGTCTGTAATTACCTGTTCAGGGTCCAGTTTACTACAAGCCCTGCAATACCCCCTCCACCATGACACACACATACACACACACACACACACAGCATGAGAGGACTTTTTGTTTTTCTGGAGGAAGTCAAGAAAAGTCTCTCTCTGCCTTTTGTAGTTTGGGAACCTCAATGGCAGCAATGCTCTCATTTCAAGCTCTGTGCAGCCTGTTTATTTAATATTGTTCTCTTACATACACATCCGCCACATGCCTGGCCCAAGGACTCTTAAGGTAAGACAAGGATAGATTAGCCAGTCACCATCCAACGCTGGGCCATACTAGGCAAGGAAGGTAACCTCTCTGGGCTCATTTTCTCCTATAAAATTCAGGGAGGAATATCCGTATCACCTGGCATTACAGAGAATTCATGAAAATTGCTTTGTAAATTCTAAGGTGCAATTCAGAGAATCATTGAGAAATGACTGGAATGTTATGTGTTCACTTTCCATGTAAGGAAAAGAAGGTTGGAGTGGTGCAGGAATTGGCTTTTTTGTTGCTAATTTGTTTCTTCAGCTTTCTAGGAAGCCACACTGCTAGAGTACATTAGCTGTGACAGAACAGAAATAATGATTGGCTTAACCTTGATCACCATCCCAACTAAGAGAAAATAATTATGTCATTGACCATGCAAGAATGTGAAATCACAATTTTATGACGTTTCGCCCTGAACAGGGGTGCTGTGGGAAGCGTCAGGGACCACAGAGTTGGCCACAGCACACAGGAAGTGGCTGTTAAATACAAAGTCCCTGGCCTGTACAGAGAACTTCTCTTGTGGCAGTTCTGATGTTAAGCTGTGGGTCCCCAATACAAGCACCGTCCTGGGGCTGCATGGGCGGAGCTGGAGGTCACAGGAGCTGCTAAGCTGATCCTGGGGCTTCAGGAGCAGCAGAGGCCTTCGGGGGATTCAGGTTCCTAGCTCCTATCCTTTCTCAAACCTCCCAAAGCCTTCCTTCACACACCCTTATGTTTCCAAAAAGACACTCCTCCAAACTGTACTTAGTTGCAGGAGATTTTTCTAGGGGAGAAAAAAATAAATCTAACAAAATTCCTTGTACAGTAAGAAAGGCTTTTTGGGATCAGGAAATGGAAGCGCCCAGACTGCTCTGCCATCTAGAAGCTCTGGGCTTTCACTAAGTCATTGAATCTCCCAAAGCCTCACATCCTGGTTCAAGGTAAGCACTTGGAGAATGGGTGGTTACCATGTCACTACCATCGTGTGTCAGAGATGGCAGCCCGGGAAGCAGAAGGAACGTGGGCTTGTAAGCAACAGACCTTCTGCTTCCCGGGCTGCAATTAATAGATGGGGACACAAAGCCGCAGGAGAGGTTAAGGGGAGTTGAGCATGCACAGCAGTGGACAGTCTCCTTAACCTCTCCTGAGGCTTTGGGTCCCCATCTGTTCAACGGGGGCAATAACATCTGCATTTGCGACCAGAGGTTATATACAAGTGGTGACAAGCCCTGTGCCGGGTGTCTGCCAACGATAACCCCATAGATCACGGCGGCTTCCACTGACTGCACCACCGGGGCACTGTGGAATCAATGTGGCAATATTTTTTCCTAGTAGCTGTCAATACTTACTGGGCAATTATTTAAGTAATTAATCAGAGATTTATCCACAGCATCAAAGGCCGTGGCCATCTCTCTATACTCGGTACCCTGTACGGAAGAAACAATCCGTCTAACTGTTCCCCCAGATGGCCCAGGGGCCAGTGTGCGACAGGCGGCTGAGACGGGCCACTCTCTTTTGGCAGAAACTCCACGAGTTACTTCTAGGTATCAGGAAAGCTCCAGAGCTACAGCCCCAACAGAAGCTTTAGCCCTAAAAACTCAATGTGTGAGCACTGGGCTTTGCATGTAAAAAGTTTTTCTAAATAACCTGTTGGGGGCAAAGTCAGCTACCAACAATCTCCAAAATACCAAAAAGCCAGGATATGATAAAAGTGAGTAGTAAATTCTAGATGACTTTTCCAAGTGTACACACTCTAGGAAAAACTGTTCTGAAATAAACTGAGGCTAATATGAAGGTATGTAGTAAACTTTAGTAGTTAAAGAAATATTACTGGATAGCGCTTTTATGGATGTAAGAGTGACAGGCTCAACGTTTCATCTTCTTGTGCTCACTGCTCGGTTAAACACAGCCTCTGCTGCTTCTATCACAGAATGGAAAACAATGTGTGTAGGCTCACTGCTGACATTTACACACTGGCTATGCACATCACCAAATGACACATGGTTTGTGAAATCCAGTCCTGTTTACTTAGACTTGAGTTGTGTCACTAAGCCACTGTCCTTCCTACCCCACTACACCATCCCACCGTCCTTCTGTCCATTAGGACATGTCTGTCATGAAAAAGCCTTCAATAGCTTTTCAAAAGTCAAGCGCATCTGCAGCATAGCAGACAAGGCCCTTTGCAATCTCTGTCCCTAGTAATGAATGGCCAGCCTCCAATAGTCAATTACAGTCACTTTTCAAGTACACATTAAAAAAATAAAATAAAATAAAAATAAAAAAATAAAAAAATAAAGTACACATAGGAAGAATTAAGTGCAGATTATATACATGTGCCAAAATGACAACTCTGGTGGCCTCCAGCCTCTTCCTACAGTCTCCACTCCCCAAAGGCAGCAGGGTCAGAGCCGGAGGGTCCCAAGACTTTATTCCTTAACTTCAATGGGAGACCAGAAAACGGGTTAGGAAAATGTGCCACATGGAAATGGGCTGAGACATTACTCAGGCCCTGAGACACCCCCATCCTACTGAAGCTGCTTTCAGCCCAGCCCCAGGCATGAAAACCTTGAGTACCCAATAATCAGGAAACGCATCCAAGACTGAGATCCTGCTTACTGTTCTACCAGGCCAGCATTTCATTTCTTTCTGACATGCCAAAGGGTACGGCTGACTGAGCTGCTGCTTTTCCTGTTGGCACTTCAAAGATCACTGACCGAATGGCAAATGTCTGGTCCCCAACCCAGTATTGTCTGAATGACCTGCAGTCTCTGGGACCCATGGCCCAGCTGGTCCAACCAGCCTGCCTTGTTCCAAGGAAACATATTACACCTCTGTACACATGTCCCCTCATTCTTTAAAACTTGTTCCAAACATAACATCCCCTGGCTCTTCCATACTCTTCCCCAGAGGGACAGTTGGTCCCTGCCTCAGGTACTAGGGACTGGCCGTAAGAACCTTCACTGTAGCAGGTAGCACAGTCTCAGACTGTCAGGGTCCCACTCGAAAAGGGCATGGGAAAAGGTGGGTGGGACTATATTTTATCTATTCTTTTTAAACTGCTAAAACAGTCACTGCAAGAAAAATAGCCCAGAATACAGGTGTGGTGTTCACAACAGATGTTTATCATATGAATGGGCTGTATCTCATGATTTTCCAAACGAACAGTTTTCTAAACCACAAAAGTAAATTTTAATAGGTGAACCAAGGTTTTGTGTGGATCTTATAAACTTATAAAATTAAAGTAATCCTTTAAAATTACATGGACACAGATATTTTTGCAAGCCAGCTCTCATGCTAGTCTGTGCGTGGGTCTCCATGCACTATCTTGTCTGCGTGGCTCCGGTGCGCTGGGAGCTCCTGCAGACTGAGCTGCTGGGTGAGCATGCCACCCTCCCCTGCCTCACCACCTTCTGAACCAGCACCAACATCAGCTTCAGGTCTGCTAATGTCACTGATGATCAAGACCTTTCTAAAGAAGTAGTGTCAGATTCTGATGCTAATGAATTATTCATGAGTTCTGATGATCGGATCAGAGGATCTGTCATTTCTATCTTATACTCCATTCCCTTGAAATCTGACAAATGGATATGTGACTGCAATTGCAAATGACTGTTTTAAAAAGTTCTACTTCAATGGCTTTTTTTTTTAACTGATTTACCATGGGTTTGAGAAGTTTTCTTATGTAAGAAAAGCCTCCCAGGATTGGAACGGGAACACCCTGATGGTGTTGGTCTTGCACAAGGAATGGAAGAGAGGCCTGGGAATGCCCTATGAATACATGAGGGGATCCAAACCTAAAACAGCCAAGAATGCCTGGGGTGGGTAGGGCAGGGTCAGCAAGTACAGGGGAGGGAGAAAGGAGCGGGGAATAGAGGCAGGTGTGCAATGGGAGTGCCAACTCCCGACTGCACACCAGGAGCTAGCTCTGGAAATCACAACACACAACACCCTAAATCAATGGGAAAATGTGGCATTTTCTCCAAAAGATAACATAAAGCATAACAAGACCAGAACGCTAAGACACTTAATCCTGTCCTTGTTGCATATTAATATCATGCTGTTCTGAATACCACACATCAAAAGAGGCAAAACTGAAATTAAAAAGGTTCTAAGAGATTTTTCTTTTAAAGTAGTCGAAGAGAAAGAACATATTCACACAAGATGTTTTTTAGCAGTAGCAGACCAAGTAAGAGGAAATTCTAACTTATATTAAAGGAGTAAATTTACAGAAACCACTACACTAAGAGATTCCATTACATAGTCCAACATGACAGTTTCAAGATTACTTTAAAACAATCTGTAAATAATAGAAGCAAATTAAGGTTTTTAAGGAAAGCTGGTGTTATCCTTGCAGTTCATTCTGAGACAAAGCTCTGGAGGTGAAAATGTATCTTCTCCTAAAGCACTTCTTACTGCCCAGCCAGACACAGAACACTGAATTAACTGGACCACCAAAGAGCAACCCATATTTTAAGTGAAATGTCCCAAGCTATTACGGCTAAGAATTATTTCTGTTACACAGTGACATGCTTTTGTCTGGTGCCTGTGGTTATAGCACCCACGGGTCCCAGAATCCACAAGCTGCATCACGGTTATGATTTTATTGTAACATACACAAGTAGGTTTTTCATATGAACAGGTAAAACCTTCCCGAAATCCTTGATCTGTCTGCATCTCCTTTAATGCAGGCTATTTATTTATTTATTTATTTGAGACAGAGTCTTGCTGTGTCACCCAGGCTAGAGTGCAGTGGTGCCATCTTGGCTCACTGCAACCTCCAACTCCCGGGTTCAAGTGATTCTCCTGCTGCAGCCTCCTGAGTAGCTGAGACTACAGGTGCATGCTACCATGCCCAGCTATCCTTTGATGTAGATTTATCTTCTCAGCATTAAAGCCGGAATCCAACCTTTACTAGACAGAAAGCACCAGAAAAGTGGTTATTTATCCTTATACTCCCTGTCCTATACAGAATACAGGGGACCAGGATTCACTGCGGATTCAAGAGTCAGTACATATTTGAGTGTGAAGGTACCTGTACCATCTTACAGGTTGGAGGTGTCTACCATCCTGCTTCCTGGCTACATACTCAGAGCCAATCACACACTAAAGCAGGAACAGAGATAATCTAATCTAAACAAAGATAACCAGGTCTCTCCTTGAAAGCTTAAATTTAATATGATTCAACAAATCAAGCCTACACTGACTAATACTGTACTGAACTTACTGTCCAAATTAAGCATTTGAGGCAAAAAGCTGCAACTTCTGTTTTAAGTAGAAAACTGCAGACTTACCTTTGGCACACAGTTGAGAGGTGAATGGCAAAACGCAGAACTCTTCAAGATGACGTTTTCAGCTAATTATACCTCTGAAGTTACAAAGCTGCAGGAATTCTCCAAATTCTCAAATCCAACTCAAATCTCAGCAAAGAATTATAATCTGGGACATTGCTTGTATGCAAGGAACACATGAAATCTAAAAAGAAAGAAGCCTGTATTAGGTCTGCTTGCTTCTTTGATTTTCAGTAACCGCTTTGAAAAATAACTGTTTATTTGCCTAAAAACCAATAGTTAGTTTATTTATTTATTTTTTTGAGACAGGGTCTCCTCTGTCACCCAGGCTGGAGTCTGGTGGTACAATCTTGCCTCACTACAACCTCTACCTCCTGGGCTCAAGTGATCCTCCCGCCTTAGCCTCCCCATTAGCTGGGATTACAGGTGTATGCCACCACCCCTGGTTAATTTTTTTTACTTCGAAACCAGTGTTTTAAATATATCCCAGAATAAAGCTGCTCTGTGCCTAAAGACCTCCATCAAGACACACATCCTCCCCCTTCCCACCTTTCATTCCCTGGGCAAGCTCCAACATCAAGGTAGGGGGGTCAACCACATACCCGGTAAATAACAGTTGGAAGGAGATGATGGGGTGTGGGGGTGGACAGCTAGCCCATAATCAAGGGACCTGAGCTCCCAGTCCCTTCCAGACTTCCTCCTCCCAATGACCCCCACCTTTAAAAGTCTGCCAGAAACAAAAGGGAGGCTGCAATTTGGAAAGGAGGCCAGTCTGGGAGTCTAATGAGGGAGAAGGATTACAAAGGACATGCATATTGTTTAGAGACTCGTTCCTCTCATGGAAGTCTGTTGGACCATCCACTTATTAAGAGGTCACCAACCGGACCCATAGCCTTGGGCTAAGACTTAACCTTAAACACACCTGCTTTCAAGAAATCTGAGATGAACACTTCAAAACTAGAAGGAAGTTATGGTGAGAGGTGCCTGATAAGGGTGACCAGCTTCCTCTTGGTTGTGGAGAGCTGGCTGCTGCATTATGCTCACTACACTTGGTAAATATTTTCAGTCCTTGACTAACATTTTCGAGGGGACCCTGGAGCACTCTGTGGACTTTGAGTGAGTTCACTGACATTTTTAATTACATTTCAAACCCAGTGGGGATCTGTCTTGACAGTTCACTCAGAGAAGATCTATTAATTCATCCCTAACATGATTATGACCCAAAATGTTAAATACCCTATAGAAAAATCGAATTCTATTTTAGTCAAAGAGAAGATAATTCAAATAGGGCTATCATAAAAATGTTATAAGGCAAGTTCATAAATTTTGATTTAAAAATTAATTACTTTTTATGCATTCTCTAGCATTATTTTAAAGGCTGCATCATTTTAATATAGATATAATTTAAGGCAAGGAAAAGGTGATGGCCTAACACAATAGGAATACATCTTTGGGCAAGATGTCAGATGTACACTAGAGTTCCCTTCTCTCTGCTACGTATTTTTAATAAAATGACAGGTACTCTCGAAATAGAAGTATTGGAATCAGGACTCAGTTCTTGACCAAGAGTTTTTGTTTCTCATGCTGACACCACTGAAGAGAGCCATCAGCACAGGGCAATGTGCTGGGCACCATACCCCCAAAACCACCTCTGTATGTGTCATTTTCAGGGGCTATTATAAACAGAAGTTGTATCGTCAAGATTTTAATTGGAAAGTAAATTTGCCCAGAGTCCGTCTTCCACAGGCGAATGCAAGGAATTGTTTATGCGGTTGTTCAAGTTGTACAAATACAAACCTCCTGCTGTGTACCCTGTGTCTCATGAGTAATATGATTTAATCCTTCTGATAAACTTCCAGGATGGATTCTAATGCCCAAATATACAGAGGCATTAACTTTCTCAGGGACACTAAATGTTTTTCCCAACCAACTGGAGAGTGAGGAACTTACTCAGGCCTTGGACTCCGGATGAGAGAGCTTTGCATGACTCTAATCTCCTCTGCATTTGAACACAGAGGAGACACTCTTATGCCAACAGCAAACCAAAAGCCTGGGCAGCTTCTTTGCCAGCCCCGGCAAAAGAACAGTGAGCTGGATTTAGAACCTGAGTCCGCTGATTCTAGGCCCAGTGGACAAGTCAGAACACGGCCTCTCCAAGCACAATCAGCAGAGGAAAAGCCAGACAGAAAGGAGCAGGACTTGAACTAATGCGGCAGCTCCAACAAAAGTGAGGCTATTTAAAAGGTGCCAGTGGCCATCTGGCATTCAAGCGTAAAAAGTGGAGGTTGCATGCGATGTTTTCCTTGAGAAAAGCAATCCATTGACAAACTGTCAATGTGCTAAGTGTACATCCTAAGTGGGAAAAAAGCAATGGTGATCAAAATCTCTTTGGGTTTAAATGAAGACTGCCCATGTTGAACATGGGGCTCTTAGCGTATTCAAAGCCTGTGTTAAGGAAGAGCATTTCAAAGCAGGTCTTAATTATAACCGGTGATCTAAACCCATCAGGGAAGTGTACACTTTTGTGCAAAAAACAGTATCAGCCTGAACGATAAACACCTATAAGATCACTTGGACTGTAGAAGGCCCTCACCAAAGGAGTCATTCAAGGATTTTCTATAGCCAGCTTCGAGAAGACAGCAATATGTGAAAGGGATATGTACTTTTCTCTAAAAGTACCTCACTAGCACCACGTGCATCTCCTTTAGAAATAAAAAAAAAGGAGGGAAGGCTGGAAGGCAATTAACACTGAGAACATACGTATCTCTTCATTTTAATTTAGACCCTTAATACTACTAAATTTTACCATTGCAAATCCAAGGGATTATCTGAATTCTCTGTAACCTTGAGATTTGCTTTTTTGTCTACTAAAGCCACAACCCATGGTTTTCCAGTCTTTACAGCAGCACTTAGCTGCAGTGTTGGGTGAGTATGCTGAGCTCCGCCAGGCCACACTACTTGTCCCAGGCGCAGGGCCAGGCAGAGAGATGCCCTGGTACAAGCAGTCCTGGCCGGTTCTACATCCCCGGTGCCTGCATGGTCCAGCACAGTGTCTTCTGCTGCACCTGGGCTGGTTTCCTCCAACTATCACCATCTGAGAGGGAAGTCCTGTGATGAGGTCCTTGACTAAGGCAACTCCAGAGGAGCAGTTCAGGGTTAACAAAAGAGTTATGAGCCTTGTTCTGATGACAGTCAGAGTCTGTGAGCCTTGTGGGTATAATACTGCTGGGCACTGTCACTCAACCTGTTTTTGAGGTGGCCTATTTGTCCAGAAAACTGAAGTCACCAAGAGGCTAAAGTCAGCCTTCAGAAAGCACAGGGAATCCCTCCACTCCCACTCCCTGACTGATGGAAACAGTGACAGGCCGGGAGAAGAACATGCTCTAGTCCCAGTGAGACACTCGCTGTGGCTTCACCTTAGCGTCAGCTGCATGAATCGTCACAGCAACCCTGGGAGATACATCTTATCATTCAGCTCAGGAATCAAACGACCAGATGTCTCACAACCAGAATTTGAACACACACTTGTCTGATTTTAAAGCCAGAGTGCTCTTTCTCCTGGCAAAGATCATCACGAAAGGGCTACAACCTTGACAGTCGCATCCTGCAAATCACATCTGCTGCTGTCATCTGTCTGGGGTATCTTCTGCAACTCTCACATCAGGTAGGTACAATGTTAGGCTACATCAAGAAGCAAGCCCATGAATGTACACACACCAAGTTCATTTTCAACAGTACTGCTCCTCTTAGATGTCAGCACAGGGGGAAAAAAAAAAAAAAAACCTTGTTGAATAATGTAATGTCACCTGGTTGGGTCAGTAATGAGCAGATCCTGGACTCAAGTGTATATCATAACCAAATCTAATCTCTGTTACACCTGGAGAGAACCATGCCAGAGCCCTAGTCTGGAACCAGAGCTAAGGCAATTGTCCTTTCTCTTTAATTTAAAAAGAAAAAAAAGCACAGGATTAGCATAGGCCTCAGAGCTCTCAAATACTCTTCCTCCTACCCCCTGACCAGGCAGGCCCAGCAAGCAGATCTCCAGCTCAGAACACAGAGGCGGCAGTGCCTGCTCAACACAGCACGGGGTCAGCGCTGTCTGGGGGAATTCTGGCAGAACTAGCTATATTTCATTCCTACTGAACCACTTGGAAGAAAACCTTATTCAAGTGGGAAAAGGCTGGTTTCACACACTGAACAAAGCTACACAAGTTTCCTTGAGTGGTTTGGCTAAAGTGCAACCCATGTGGACTGATACTGAGCAGCTTAGATGTGTTTATCAATCCGAAACTCAAAGGCGTCCTAGGAGATGACCTCAGCTGTCTCTTAATCATCCAGGGCACAGTGGTTCCCAGGCAGGGTTCAGAAAGAGCTGAAGTCTACCTTCCACATTTCAAAAAGCCTCACTGCAATTAGATTTTTTACTCAAGGTGAAGCCGTCCTGAAAAGTAAAAATATCAAGTTTTTCTGCACTGAGCTGAAATTATATCAATTCCATATATTAATGGTGGTTATAAGGTTAATTAGAAGCTGATTAACGAAAACAGGAGGGAAAAAAACAGTGCTAGTTTCTAATTCTCTAGGAAGCCACTGTGTGACCAAAGCAGGTGTTTGCGGGAGAACGGTAACTGATGAGAGTTTAAGGTCTGTCAGTTCTAGGATCTGGAATAATCATTTCTGCCTTCAGATACTCCAGAACTGAGAAAAGAAAGAAACAGCAAGCGGCAGGTCAATGGATGCGCCGAACCCCTATTAACCTTAATATGGAAGGCACCAGGTTCAAGAGGCTGAAGGGACCCAGAGCCAGCCAGGGTGTTATTAGGGGCTTACATAGAAGGGAAAGTCCAGTGGCAGTGGGATAGACAGGGGACCCACACCTGCCTGCAAGCATCATGCAAGTCATGTAGCATTTTCACTTCACACCCTCCCTAACCAAGGACCTCCACCTGACATCCTTTATGCAACCCCAAACGCAGGGCATCTACCACACCTGTTACACAAGACAGACTGGGGGGAACTCAGATGATCCTTATAGACAAGGACTGAATCTCCAAGTTGGCAACTTCAGGATTCCCTAGATGGGAACACACATTTAGGTGCGTCTGCCATGCAAGGTCATTCTAAGGGTCTGCTTAAGTTATTGCTGTCAGGTGCATTAACCCTACATCATCCATATATAATGAGAAGCAAAATACAAGCCAGAAAAGAAAGCAACAAGGCCGTGGGTCAGGATGACAAGGCTGTAGGCCTGACTCGGCCACCAAATACCCCCCTCTGTTCTCTCATCCACCACCCCAGACACTCAACTGCAATCCTGTATCTTTGGGTCACACAGGAATAGACATTATCAAAAATTGATGCTGTGGTCCCAAAAGTGTATCAACACTTACTAAAATAACACAAGAAAGTCACAGTGCAAATCTTAATATAAAGTTTTACAGTCTGCTGCCTAAATATTCTAACATATAGAAATGTGATTAGTGACACTATTTCCAAAGGTTTGTAAAGGGTTTTATTGATATATTTAATGCTAGCCTCTTCAATCCAGCAGTACTCCATTCGCTAAAAAAGGATCTGCCCAGGTGTTTCTCTTAAGGTTTTTCCTCTAGTCCAAACTGCTAGTTGCTTTGTAATCAGCATAAAAGCCTTGCTATACTCTCAGTGCCATAACCAGACAATCTAATTACATATCACCTTCTTAACAGGTTCACCAGCATTTTATTAAGCATGCACAGGATTCAACCATTGTCTAGGTAGTGACACCACCAATAAAAAGCATGCTAACAACAATAAACTGTAAACACTAAAATGCACTACTGAATACAAACTGTGCAAACCGCCCTTTTTATGAAGGAAAGAAGAGGTAGGGAAGAGTGAGGGGTCAGGGAAACAAATCCTGTTTTCCTCCCTCTCCCTCCCCCTACTGCTAGCTAGTTTGCTTGCAGGTGCGCGCTCTCGCGCTCGCTCGCTCTCTCTCTCTCACACACACACACACACACACACACACATACACGCGCGCGCGCGCGTTTTGTTTTTTTTTCAAATAGCATCTTGAGAAGTGGGCCAGAAGGTGAGACACAACTATTGTTAACACATTTAGGGAACAGAATCAGGGGTGAGAAGGGTTAATTTCTTTTTTTTTTTTTTTTTTTTTTTTGAGACGGAGTCTCGCTCTGTCTCCAGGCTGGAGTGCAGTGGCGCAATCTTGGCTCACTGCAACCTCCGTCTCCTGGGTTCAAGCGATTCTTCCGCCTCAGCCTCCCGAGTAGCTGGGGCCACAGGCGCATGCCACCACGCCCGGCTTTTTTTGTCTTTTTAGTAGAGACGGGGTTTCACCGTGTTGGCCAGGATGGTCTCGATCTCTTGACCTCGTGATCCGCCCACGTCAGCCTCCCAAAGTGCTGGGATTACAGGCGTGAGCCACCGCGCCTGGACCCGAGAAGGGTTAATTTCTATAACATTTGAACTTTTATAAAGAATTTTACTTTGGTAATTAAGCACAGCTTTAGATAAAATTCCAGACTCCTTTCCCCATTTTCATCACTGCATCACTTGCTAAGCTGAGGCCCAGGAGTGAAGAGAGGGGGTGTGCGTGCTCTTTCTTCCTCCCTCTCAGCCCTGACCCCACTGAGCAAGTCCTCAGCACCCAGTCTCCTTTCAGGCCCATCCTGTCATCACAGCAGATCTCCACTACTAACACAGCTCGATCCTTCCCTGCCTGCTCTCTCCCCCTCAGCTTTGAGAACTGCCTTTCATCACTCCCTCTTCTTCTAGCTGTGCTCAGTGGGTGAGATCTGCCTCTCATTCAAGAAGCTCTTCAAAAAGCCCCTCCTCCAGGAAGACCTCCTGAATGGCTCCAGGGAGAGTTAAATGCTTTTTCCTCCAGGTTCCCTTGGCACCTTATCCAGTACTTATTATTCTGTGAATAATTAAGTAGTAAGTGCTTATATTTTACTGATTACACCATGAAGTTTTGTGCATCCCATCTGCTATGGGCTAAATTGTGTCCCTGCCCTGCCTCCAAAAAAAAATTTGTATGTTGAAGTGTCAACCTTCAGTACTTCAGACTGACAGTGAAAAGGTTTTTAAAGAGGTGGTTAAAATGAAGCACTCAGGGTGTGGCCCCTAATCCAAGAGGACTGCTGGCCTTTTAAGGAGCGGAAGATACCAGGAGGGTGTGCAGGTTGAAAAGACCGTAGGAAAACACAGCAAGGCAGCATCAGTCTGCAATTTCCAGAGAGAGGCCCCAGGAAGAAACCAACCCTGCTGAGCCCTTGGGCGTAGACTTCCAGCCTCCAGAACTGTGAGAAAATAAAGTGCCATGTAAGCCCCTCAGTCTGTGCTTTCCCATGGCAGCCTGGGTCTTGGTGAGACTCAACCATATGATATATGACACATACAACAGGAATTTGAAAAACCTTTTGTGAGCAAATGCAAGGATGGGTGAATTGATGGAACTCCAGGTCAAAACTATCAGGTGACCCACACTTTACCTACCAGGTATCTCCTGCACACCAGAAAGGAACTATTCTTCCATTTTCAACACCTGTTCCTTCTTCAAAACCCAGTTTAAGCACTATGGCTCCCTTCCTGGGCCAAACTCCAGCATCACACTGTAACATAGCCATGCCATTTTGCATTTGAATTGTGATGTTTCACAATATGCAAAAGTCCTTTCTCATCCAATCTCAACAATTATACATGCAGTCATGCCCCAGCCCTCACAAGATGGCTAAAGCAAATGACAAGCAAAAATTAGTTTGCCCATAAACACTTCAGTGCTTATCACCAACAGAGGAGCACAACTCCAGTATCATATCCCAAATCATGACCAGTTACTTAACATAAAGCTCATATCTCATTAGGTCCTGATTTTCCAGTCTCGTAAGGGACTTTCTACAGCTGATTTACTTAAGTCAGGATCCAAGTCATGTCCATAAATTACAATTTGTCTCTGAAGCCACTTTAAGTTGATTTTATTTTAATGGCAATGTGTTGAAGAGGCTGGGTGAGCCGCCCTGCAGCCACGTGGCATTCCATCCCCCTGGTGTTTTTCACATGCTCCCCAGCCCTGGCATTTCTAGTAAACTGGCAGTTAGTTCTGGGGGCTCTTTCAATGGGAGAGTCTTTCTCAAGAGCAGGGACCCAGCACTGACCATGTGCTTGGCATTGAGAGCTACCCGATTAATCCGTGATTTAGTAATTGAAACAACAAGTTGGAGGTGCTAATGTATCAAGGAGTCCAGCCCTTGTCCTTAGCTCTTTCCAGCCTCTCATTTTCAAATGAGATTTTCTGCAGAGTCCATGGACCTTCTGAAGCCTTTCCAGAAAAAAAGGAAAAGCCTCGTCCTACTTTTCCAACTGGGAGAAGGTAAATGAAATTTAAGGCTGAAAGTTACAAAATCATCTTAAGCATTGAATGAAGTCATGTTCTTTTCTAAGAAAGTAAGAAAGAAAGAGAGGGTGGAAGGAGGGGAGAGGAGGGGAGGGGGCATCACTGATGGTCATCCTCACACTACCCTAGGAAGGAGGCTCCAAGTGACCCTACTGAGAAACATAATGCCATTTTATACTTCTCAAATTATATAGATATTAGCTGTATGCTACTAATTTTTTCCCTAGGAAGGAAAATTTGCACTTTTTATTTCTACAAAGAACATTTATATTGTCTTATACAAATCTGAGAGTTTTCCCATATCCTAGAATTAAATCAGAAACCTCAAACCCTTTATTTCCCCTGCCCTTTAAGGAGAGCACCTGCATGTGATTTTAGAACCACCTATTAATCTTAGAGAGAACACAAAGTCTGCGAAGCCTGCCCTTCACACATGTGTGCGTCACAGGACGGAAACATCCAGAAAGAGCTGTTCCGGTCAGGGCCCATGTTCCAATTAACTCAGGATTAAGCAGCTGGGTCCTCCAGGGAGCAAGCTACAAGGGCTGATGCAAAACTGAGTACTCCAGGGATTGCAAGTGTTACTCAGACTCTACCTTTGTTCCAGATTACATCAGGGGTCATTTCAAAAATCACAACAGGACCCTCAGCATGAGGGTGCAGGATAGGATGTTTTACAGCAATTAGACAAAGGGATAGACTAAGAAAGACTAAGATCACCCCACGACCATGGGCATTTGAGAAGTCCCCACAAGTACAGAGAACAATGAAACTCTGGAGAAAAAGGTTCAGAAAGATTTTGTAGGAAGGTTTGGTTGTTTTTTTAAATTTTGTATATTACTGATAACTGGGAAGCCCCCTATGGAATGGCATTTGCTTCTAAGAAACTGAAAAAACCTCACTCCATGTTATCCTCTTCCTCTGATAAGCACTGAATCAACTTGATTTGTTTCCTCATTGTTAAGTAGCAGAGATATTTACATGGATATTATAGTGTCCCATAAATGAATACCATAAAATTCCATCAAATGTGGAAAAGGAAATTTAAAATTTCTCATTTAAAAAGCGGCTAGTAAAGATATGGAAACAATCTAAGTGTCCACTGATGAATGAAGAAAATGCGGTATGTGTGATATGTACACACACACAAGCACACATATCACATATACACAGGCTGAGCATCCCTAATCTTAAAAATATAAAATCCAAATTGCTCCAAAATCTGAAAATTTTTGAGCTTTAACATGATGCTGCAAGTAAAAAAAATTCCACAGCTAACTTCATGGGAAGGGCCTCAGTCAAAATGTAGACACACAACACAGTTTACCCAGCACCCCCAAGAAAGAGATAAAATTACCTTCAGGCTTTGTATATAAGGTGGACATGAAACACAAATGAATTACACGTTTGGACTTGTCTCCACCCCCAAAACCTCTCATTATGTATATGCAAATACTCCAAAATCTGGAAAAATCCCAAACCTGAAACAGTATTTGGGTTAAGGAATTCTTAACCTGTATATACACACACACAAGAATATTATTCAGTCCTAAAAAGGGAAATCCTGCCATTTGCAATAATGCCAATGAACCTGGAGGATATTATATGAAGTAAGCCAAGCACAGAAAGACAAACACTGAAAGATCTCACTTACATGTGGAATCTAAAGAAGTCAGATTCATGGAAAATAGAGAGTAGAATGGTAGTTAACAGGGGCTGGAGGTCAAAGTCCAATAGGAGGGCTGGAAGGTAGGGAAAATGGGGGGATTTTGGTCAATAGGTCAAAATTTCAGTTATAAAATAAATAAGTTCTGAAAATTTAACTTAAAATGTTTAATTTTAAAAATATATGAAATTTTAAAAGGCTAATAGTTATAAAAATTTAACTTATAGAAAATAAATTTATTATTCCAATTAAATAGAAATTTTACTATCACTGTGTTTTTAAAGTATGTTTAGCTTTAAGCATATTTAGTTCTTAAAATACAATTAGTTTTTAAATATTCCTAAAATGGTCAAGGAATGTTCACCCACATTCTCCTGGAACGCTGGACCCTTTCACAACTCTCTGCCCTCATGTCTATTTCCTCCCAGTACTGGGAACATCTTTGCACCTCAGCTTCCCAATGGCATCGTGCAATCAAATCCAACTCACCTTTAGGAAGGAACTCAAATGTGCTCTCTTCCAGGAGACTGGCCTCCGTGCCCATAGAAAGCACTATTTTATAATATAAACGGTCATTTACATAACTGTCCAGATAGGAAGAGCCTCTGGGTAGGGAACACAACTTTTTCATGTCCTGATACCCATATGGGGAGGCCCATGGCAGGCTCTGGATAAAATGACTCTTCTCCCCCATTTATGGTTCAATAAACTTCCAATTCCTTAGTTCCATCTGTAAGATCGACTGTGACTGCCCAGTACCCTGCAGCAGACAGTGCCATGTTAGGCCTGGAATCCTTATCCCCCAGTTTTCAATCTAAAACACAGTGAATCCCTTATACCACTGTGCCTTTGAGCAATACCATGAATATCAACTCAGAACCTTAAATATAGATAATAACGTACCTATGCCAAAACCAAACCAATATGTTCTGGTTCTGCTTACACACTGTATTTCTTAATTTCAAGGCTATAAGTTTAATTTTTTTGAGTATTTCATTTAATAAATTTATAAGCAGTCAATGAGAGGGACAGCATCAAAGAGTAATTCTAAATTCTAAAGCTCAAAATCATATATATGACTTCCTATGGCAGCTACCCAATTAATGCCATCCATAAAGCCATTCAAATACTGTGTCTGGGCTGAAATCCAATTAAGCCATTTCTGTCTGAATATCCCCAAAGAGCCTCCTGCTGAGCTCAAAGTGGAAATCATCATAAATGCCAGATTAGCTGTGTAAGCACTTCCAAAGCCGAAACCAGACAAGAGCATGAAAACCTACATGCCTAGCCTTTCAACTGGGCACAAAGACAGAAAACACATTCAGTGACCATCTGGCAAAAAGTCAAACCCATTTTCTTGTATAGCCAGGTCTTCTCAGATAATCCGCATCCAGTGCAAGCATCAAAGAAGAGCGCTGGTCCATTCATTTACACACATTTTGAAATGATCAACTTTTCAGCTTCACAGTGAAATTTTGTGCAGTGAGGGCCAGAAACCATCTCAAGCTTTCTCTAGACTCATAGTTTTACTCAACCAACTCCTTATAGAGTACACCCTTGAAATTAGTAAATCCTGAGATTCACCACTGCCTCTATGCATATAATTTGCGCCATAAAAAATGGGCAAGCAAATCCAAACTTAACTCAGAGGCGGGGGGACAGCAGAGACGCACCTAGTGTGTTAATTTACTCCTCTGTCTTGCAGTCCATGACTCAGATTCACAACTCACAAAGCACAGAGTATCCTCAGCTTACATGCAACAGCCGGAATTAGGCGTGTTCTAACCACGTATTCCAGAAACAGAAAAGCTCTAGCCTGACTATTCATTCCAAACAGACTCTACCTGAGACCTACTTAATTAGAACATCTGTGATTTACAAAAGCTTCTAGGTGGTTATGAGGCCCAGCTGGTTCAGAACCACTACTCTGGAGAAAATAAGAGAAACTGAAGAAAGGCCAATTCAAGAAAGCCTTATTCTCTAAACCCTGGTAACTGGACCGCAAGGACTATGTGAAAAACGACTAACCAGGGTATGAAGCTGGCAATGCCTCTGCAAATGACGTAGGGCCATGAGGACTTGGTTTGAAACTGGACGCTAATGCTGGTTCCGCACCTTCTTGGCGATATGAATTTGAGGCTGCTAATTAACCTCAGAAACTAGTTTTCCCTGGAGACAATAGCAGTCACCTTGCTGATAGAATGAAATCAAAGTCACACATATTCAATGAAAATGTATTGCCTTGGAGACAATAGCAATTCCTTGTTGATAGAATGAAATCAAAGTCACACATATTCAATGAAAATGTATTGCACATCTGCTGTGTGCAAATGCTGTACATACATAAGGCACAGCACAGACGCTGCCCTTCTTAAGGAGCTTGGCCTAGTCAGAGATCAAAGTCAAATAGGAGACTACATAGCAGTGCCTGTTTATATTTGCTGCAAGAAAACATGCCTATAAAACACAGCAGCTAAACTTTTCTAGGTAACTTTTAAAATAGATGTGTGCTATCGAAAATATCTGCCTTCAAATTTAAAAATTCTATGGAAACAAGCAAAATAAATGTTTATATTAACAATCATCTTAGATAAAAACTAACTTGTGATGCAACAGAAAATAAGCCTAACCTTGACTGACCTTCAAAGCTGGGGGAACTATTATCTTTTCTCCAAGGAAAAACCTTCCTAATTTGAAAAATGACAACAAGGTTTCCTAAACCTCACCATTCCAATACTGCTCTCTCTTGTAAAAAGACTTCAAGCTAATTCATCCAACAAGTATTTACTGAACCCCTGCTAGTACCGTGCTTGGTGCTATACACACGACAGACATCACTGACACTACCTCACCCCCAAGAAGCAAATGAAACAGACAACTGGGTGGGAAGCGACAAAAAGCGGATTTCCAGATGATCAGTCATCATCCATGGCCTATGCATGTGACACATGGAGGCAAACAAGGACGTTGTTATGGTTTAAATACCTGACTCATTCTCATGTTGAAATCTGATCCCCAATGTTGGAGGTGGGGCCTTAAGGGAGGGGTCTGCATCATGGGGGCGGATCCCTCATGAATGGTGCCTTCCTCGTGGTGATGAGTGGGTTCTCTATCTAGTTCCTGTAAGAACTGATGGTTAAAAAGAGCCTGGCACATCCCTCTTCTCTCTCTTACTTCCACGCTCTCGCCATGGGATCTCTACACATCAACCCCCTGCACCTTCCACCATGAGTGGAAAGCAGCTTGAGACCCTCACTGGAAGCAGATGCTGACACCATGCTTCCTGTACATCCTGCAGAACCATGAGCCAAATAAACCCTTTTCTTTATAAATGACCCAGTCTCAAGTATTCCTTTACAGCAATGCAAACGGACTAAGACAGATGTCACTACAGAAAATAGAAATGTGAATGCTAAAGGCACATTAAGGACGCCTGATGCTGCACTGCCTCTGCAAGCAGTGCCATGCGTGCACGGTGGACCCAGCCTCCCACACCACATTTGGGCCAGGGATTTCTGAGTAGAGGTAGAGGGTGCGTGCACATCTTCCTGTTCCACTTCATCACATCAGTTTCTGTCCACTGTTTAGCTTCTCAAGAGTCCTAAATCCTGGCTCACCCAGATGGTCCCCAGATGCACCCCAGATGGTCCCCAGAAGCACCCCCAGATGGTCCCCATTTTTCTATCCATGCATCATCTGCAAATCTGATAAGCAGGTTTCCAGCTCTTCATCCAAATCATGGTCAAAGGCAGTAGGCATCTGAGGCCTTCCTGGAGGAGCACTGAACCAGCAGGTGACAGGGCATGGGTGTCCAACTGCTACCAACCTGCGTAACAGTTCTCCACGCAGGGAGATAGGCCTGCAGCCTGAGTCGGTGAACACACACTGGCTTTGGAATGCAGTGCCAGCTCTATCACTTGTCAATCAGTAAGATGACTAACTCTAGAGCTGGATACTCTAAAAAGCACCCTATAAAGTTCCATGTGCTTAGTGCGCACTCAGAGAAAATGTCACTTTGTTTCTCCAAGTGGACATGAAAATGACTCTCATTATAAAGGGAACTGAGCCGAGGGCCACTCTGCCTCCAAACACCCAGCCCTTGAGATGAGCCTCCCAAGGATGACCCAGAACAATCCCGAGGCTGCTCTCACAGGGTAGGTAAGAAGCCAAGCAGGAGGCAGCGAGACAATGCGGAGGCAGATCAGACGTCCTTCCCCCAGCTCCAGCTTTCCTTGTGCCGTGGGCCCCTCCTCACTCTACCGCTACAGCCAGCACATGGCAAAGGTCTCTCTTACGTGTTGTCCCTCAGTCTTTCTTCTTTTCTGTTAACGTTGTGCACTCTGTTTTACGCAAATACACTGTGAGAAGAAAAAAAGGAAAAAACACGTCCCTCAACCATGTGCTGGTGCACACGATGACATGGGCGGGGAGGCAAGCCAAGTGAGCTGGTCAACAGATTTAGGGCTGGGTCTGGGAGATCCCTACAATGATGTCCAACAAGGGGGCAGATGGCCACAGACCTGTCCCCAAGGAGACAACAGCCCGGCAGGCCTCTAGCCAGTGACCAAGGTCAGAGGGGAGGTCCCAGAGTAAGGAGGCATATTAACACCACAGATTTATGGGACACACACACCTAAGAGAGTCCAACCTCCCCAGACACCCTGCAGACAATGAGGCACATTGCATCAAAGAGAAGAAATGCTGAGGGCTCAGCACACCCAGCCTTCATCTCCATTCAGTAATCTGTTTAAGTATCTCTTCCCTGATTCTGCTTTTTCCTCCACTTAGAAAATTAGAACATTTGCCTGTCCTCAATCTTCTGACACTCCTCCTCTCCATCAAGGCTCCTCAAAGCATACTAACAGGCTTCTGCCATTCACCTGGACATGCATGTAATCCCCGGGAACCTCGAGCTTGGATCGGAAAGCAGCAAGGGGCTCACCACTCGCTTTTCTCACGTTGAGCTTCAATTCCTTCTTTGCGACATTTGTTCTGCATGCTCTACTTTCAAGATTCTTCTTTTTGACAAACAACAAAACACAGATGTTCATGAAAGCTGATCAACTGCGCTCCTGCAACTGGTCCCATCAGAAACCAAGCACCAAACCCACTCTCTCGGTCCATTTATCTTACACAAACCAAAAACAAGAGGAGCATTTCTTATTCTTAGACCTTAGTAGAACTTTGAGACTAACCCCATCTCAGCTGGCTTTCCACTTTCTATGGGCTAATTACACACATATATGCCACTATCTTACATAACCCTGAATTGTATTCTGTTTTCCTTGGCCTTCAGCACTCAAGTTTAAAGCTCAGGAACTGTGCACCTCAAAATTTCATACTCTAAAGAGGAAAGGAAACAGACTAATGCTAATAGCAATCATTTACCAACCCTATCCTGGGTACCACAGACCAGGCTAAGCACTTTTCATGCACTATCACAATCAATCCTTACAACAGGATGATACTTCATAACTCCCCTTCACAGCAAAGTATTAGGTGATGTGCACAGTGAAGACAGAGAACAAGGTGTGCAGTCGGAACCAGAGCCCGGGGCCATTCCTTGGTATTTACCCTGGGCTTGCGGCTCCCGTGCCAGAGACCAGGAGAGCCAGAAACGCACGATGCGGCCAGGCTACACGGCTGAGCTGACCCTCTCTCCTCACAAAGCAGGGGCTCAGGAGGAAAACTGTCACGGTCTCTGTCAAATGCTGGTACAAAGACACATCTAATGA
The DNA here is from genome assembly GCF_030222135.1 of Aotus nancymaae. Classification (NCBI taxonomy): domain Eukaryota; kingdom Metazoa; phylum Chordata; class Mammalia; order Primates; family Aotidae; genus Aotus; species Aotus nancymaae. The sequence continues at coordinate 3,063,170 of NW_026988570.1, read as the reverse complement.
TACCACACAAACAAAGATGGTGTTTCCAAATGACAGATTTCCTGATTACCAGACACTACACTGACCAAAGGAAATTCGTGGGGGGGATTCTTACAAACTGTACAGAATGTGGTGTTTGAGTGTTTCCTTCTCTCTTAAAAAAAAGTTATGTCATTCATGATTTTCAAATTCCCCGATCCTGTCTTTATAGCCAAGAACACAGTGGCAAGATGGCAGAGGGGCAGACCAGGTAAGGACCAACAGCTTCTTGAAATGGATCAATCTTAACCATTTTTAGGCTGGAGGTAGAGGGAAGCATCCCTCCATGTCAAAACAACCCGCTGACCTTTGGGCTGCTACTATGCCATTTATGTAAACATGGTAGTTAGCTTTTCAATTTTATAGACTTTAATACAGTGGTATTCTGTTTTGTTTATTGGCTTTAAAATAATAGGAAGTTTTCAAATAACTCATCAGCTCATGTTTGGTGTGGCAGATAAAGAGATAGACTAATCAAACACTAGGAAGCAGGAACACAGGAAACAGACCCAGATATACAATAAAGGCACTAGCTCAAGTCCCCAGAGCAGAGAGAGCCTTTTCAATAAATGGCCACAGGGTATTCTGGTGGGCATCTGAAAGAAGGCTGGAGCCACATCCCACACCCACAACAGGATAAATTCCAAATACATCCAACATTTACAGTGAAAAAGTAAAAGTATAGAAGGACATACAGAAAACACCCTTTATAACCCTGAAAGAGGAACTTTTTTTTAAACCTAGGACTCAAATTCCAGAAAGTATAAAAGATGAATGAATTCAACTACATAAATATAAAAAATTTTCTTACATGACAAAACATACCACAGGTAGGTTCAAAAAACAAATAAAAAGCTAGGAGAAAACATTTGCAACTTAGGACACAAAGAACAGAAAGGGCACAGTGAGAGCTCCTTAAACCTGACCCAAGAAAAGACCAGCAAACCAAGAAAACCATGGGCCAAGGAAAACTAGGTAAGAAAATATCTGCCCTTCAAACCAATGAAAAGGAACATCCGAACTTCACTAAAATGACACTAAGCCATCACCTCTCACCTGTCAGACCACTGGAGATCAGAGTCTGTGTGATGCCAACAGCCTTGTATAACTTCCTGATTTTCATAACGCTACTGTGGTTAAGATGTTAACATTTGAGGAAGCTGGGCGAACAACTCAGAAAAATAAGGGAAGAACACTTTGTATTAATTCCCCCCAAATGTATTTATCTATGAATTACCATAGCTACTGCCTTGCTGCCTGGTTCATCTGCTTCAAAACAGACACCTGCAGTTTATTCTCATTCTGTTGAAATTCACTGTCCACATAAACTTAATCACCAGCAACTTCAGTGGGTTCACTGCAGCCTTCCACCATCTAAGCAAACCATAATTGTTTTTAAGAGCTCACACGTATTTTTGGGGAACTTCACTATTCGTATCTGATGATGTGAATCAGATATGAAAGATGTAAACATTTTAAACTCTTATTTCTTCTCTCTAAACCAGACCCCGAACTGGTTCATCATTTAAAGTATAACAAAGTGTTTTTTCTCATTGCTAAAAGCTAGAATTGGGTAGATAGTGTAAGGTTTAAATGAGAGGCAACGGAGGCCAGTTATTGAAATAAAGAAAATTAATCGGCTCCTGGGCGAGGTTCTAAGATCAGACAGGAGGGGCCGGAGAAGTTGCCTGGACTCCTCAGACGTGGGGGGTTTTATAGCGAGTGGAGGCGTTTGATTGGTTGTGGGAGAGCAGGACTTGGACGTACAAGCTGCTATTGGCAGGTAGGCGGGATTTCCGGTGAGCTGGCGCCCAGGTGGAGTGGGGCCTGGATGGGACAAAATGCTATTGGGCAGGTTCTGGCAGGGCTTCTTTTGAATTTTGGCAGGGTTCTTTAACTGCGAGCTAGGTACTGAGTGCAGAGCTTGGTGCCGGCCGTGGAGTGGTGACGTAGTTTCTAAGCGCGCGGGGAGTGAGTGAGTGAGTGAGTGAGTGAGTGAGTGAGTGAGTGAGTGAGTGTGTGTGTGTGTGTGTGTGTGTGTGTGTGTGTCCCCGAGCTCCCGGAGAGGGAGTGGGGGTGTGTCCGAGCTCCTGGCGAGGCCACCAGCCTTACAGATAGATCTCGTCATTTCATAAAAATTAAAAAATAGGAACACCGAAAGAAGAAAAGAAAATGACTCAGGTAACCCAGTTTCAAGAATATTCTGGATGTACAAACAAGAGGCCATGGTGAGGCTATCTGGGCTCCTGGGACAGAAGGGAGGCTTCCCTCGACATATGGTTTTGGCTAACTTACTTGTTACCTACAAGTTACTCTTTCAAATACATTTTTTCAACAAAATCACCGTATCAGCTATATCAGAAGAAAACAAACATTACAACAAGCGAACATCCTACTCTTTTCATGGCATGTTCAATCCTAAAGACACTTATGTTCAAAAACACATCTTCTGGAGGTAGGGGATGATTTAATATTGACTCTAAAATAGATGGATCGAAACCATAAATTAATAAAAATGTGGTTACAATTCTGTTCTAGGAAATGAACCAAATCAGATCACTACAGCTCATCAGCCCACAGTCACACCTGACTTGGGATGATGAAACCGCTTAAAGATCTGCTGTTAGTGCCAGTAGCTTAAAAAAGTTGTGAAACCATAAATTAACAAGCAGAGTCCACACCAAATTGCTGAAAGAGTTTCTTTTCCCTGCCAAATTCAAAAACTGGTTTTCTAGAAGCCTCTTTTTTCTACAGGAAGGCAAAAGTTGACAGGAGGCCACGATGTCAGGCATTTTAACTGATAGTGGCTACAAAAGACTTTGCATCTGCTCGCTAAGCCTAAACGGGGAGGCTGCGCACAGTCGCTGCAAATCCAGCCACTTCCTGCCTCACCATTACTACACTCATCTCCAACAGGCCACACAGGGACCCCAACAAGACCAGGCTTTATGCTCCAGGCCAGCCATCCTGACCCCAAGATGCCATCAAGAGAGGGGCCTCCCTCAAATGTGTGCAGAGAATTTAAGAACCTCCCTGCTGCTAGTCCACACAGCCTGGCATCCTGCTGCTTGGGCATATCGATTTTTTTCCCCCTTAGAAAGACCTGGAAACCATTTCTGCCCTTGCACTGCACAATATGGAACTGCATGGCTGGCAGTCCCTTCCGGTCTCAGAACTGCAAGTTCAACACACACCACCCAGAAATAGCACAAACTGGTGTTTATTTCCTGTGCAGAAATGAAAAATCAGCTAAGGCTTCAGAATCCCATCAGTATTTAAAGATTCCCCTTTAAACACCAGTATAGGAGCTGAAATAGAGGTCAGTCCTTTCTAAGATCCTACATTTGGCCAGACACAAAGGATTAGAAATCAATGTCAGCTTTTCTCCCTTGTGGGCAGGGGAGATGCTGAAAGAAAACAGTTAATGGTGAGTCAAAGGCCTAAAAAGGATAATAAATTTTTATGTCTTAGAGACATAAAGTTAAAATAAAAAAGGGATTCTGATGACTAAATCAATTTCTGCAAGACTATGCTTGTAACCATCATCATAACACACACTCACCCAGCTAGGCACTGAACCAACCACAGATAAATGCTGACACTTACATGTAAAATGCTTAATATAATTTATTCTATAAAGCCAACTCCTGAGAGGGCAGACAAACCTGTGAACTATCACCACTAATGTCTATATGCGCTCTTATTATATATATTTCCTTTCCATGGAATCCAAAGTATACTGCATTTACTTGTGTCAAATGCTGATTAGTTATTTTTCCACTTCATTTAATTCATGTGCTAGAGGTATGAGAAAGTACAAGGGAAAAAAGAGAAAGGGAATAAAGGTGATGCCGAGAACTTTTGGAATAACACTAAATTACAGGATACTCTTCATTGTCAAATGCAAAAGAAAAAAAAACACCATTACAAGCCTTCCAACTCCCAGGCTCAGTCCAGACGCTGCCCATCTGAACACCTGTGTTCTGTGCCACACACTCATGTCCCCAGGCCCTCTCTGCAACCAGCACCAATACCCCATGAGCTCCCTGCTCCAATGCCCCCCATTCATCCGTATTTACATACATGACCCTTAAAACAGCAAAGACATTGAATTATTCACTCCTCTTTTTAGTGGAAATTGAATATTTCTTAAGATCCTAAAGTGAGGCAGGAAGTACAGGGCTATGATAAACTGACACTACCCACCCCCAGCATTCTCCTGCTGCCATCAATGACAGAATAGCCTTGCAAGAGCAGCAAAGCCACCACTCTGCCCACTAACCACATATACATATACTTACACATGCCCGCAAATAGTAGTCTTTCAACCCTGAAGCCACAGTGCCCAGAGGGCAGCCAACAAATAAACTATCAACCTCAGTCACTTTAAACCCTGCAGTTGGTATTCCCGTGCATGCACCTAATAAAATTCTGTCTTCCCGAGACCTGTATCATAAAACAGAATTAGCTTTCCAAAAAATGTGTGCTTGCACATATGATTTATACCAGAGTAAACTACAATAGAGTTTTCAAATGCTAAACTGTTTTGCTCTTTTTACAAGACTGGTAATAAAGAATATACCATTGATGTTTTTCATTTTAAATGATTCATGTTTTCCTAAAGTCCTAGATGTAAACACCTAGTTTTACTGAAAAGGACTGGGGGGAAGGGCGTGGAAGATGAGAGGGGTTGGAAGATGAGAGGAAGCGGAGAAGGAAGGAAGTTAGTTAGGGAGGAGGGAGAGGTCTAGAGGGAGGAATAATAACTCAAATGCCTGGTTGAACATGAGCAGCGTTTCTCACCAGGGGCATGCTGACATTTGGGTAATTCTTTGTTGTGGAGCTGTCCCCTGTGTTGTAGGATGTTTAGCAGCAACCCACACCCTGCCTAAATTGGTAACAATCAACAATGCCTGAAGATGCTGCTGCCTGCTGCATGTCTCTTGGGGAATGAAATCACCTCGGCTGAGAACCACTGAACGAGCATGCATGTAAACTAAATAGATCACGTTTGTTAACAGCAAAAATAAGACAGGAATATCCATTTTTCTGCTAACTCTTTTGGAATATGACTCAAATATTTATGCAGCAGTTGTTATAATTATCCCTTCCAAAATAACTAAATAAAATAAACAGGCTCATTCAGTTTAACTCAATATCATGATTAAGTTACAATATACCATATAATTAAAAAACCACCTTCGAACTCTTGCTTGGGAAAAGTGTATAGAGTATGCTATTGCTTATTTGAGAAAACAAAAAATATTAAAAATATATGACTATATTCACATAGGTGTTTGCTCACATTAAAAAGCAATAAACATTATTATACATTTGTCCAAACCCATGGGATGCATAACACAAAGAGTGAACCCAAATGTAAACCCTGGACTTTGGGTGACTGGTTTTTGTCAATGCAGGTTCATCCATAGAAAGAAATGCACCACCCTGCTGGGGATGTTGCTAGTTCACGTCGGGCAACTGGGTATATGAGAAATCTCTCTGTACCTTCTACTCAGTTTTGCTCTGAACCTAAAACCACTCTAAAAAAAAAAACTTTTTTTAAAAGCAAGAAATAAGAGGATAGAGAGAGTAGTCATACAAAATAATCATTCTCTGGACATACTCTCTTTGGCTGCAGAACCATGTGAATAGTTTACGTAATAATAAACTATTTGGGAGGCTGAGGCAGGAGAATTGCTCAAACCCAGGAGGCAGAGGTTGCAGTGAGTCAAGATCGTGCCACTGCACTCCAGCCTGGGCTACAGAGCAAGACTCTGCCTCAAAAAATAAATAAATAAACAATAAACTATTATAATTTAAGTCCAAAAAGTAAAAGCAGAATGAAACAAACTAAAATATAAATTGAGCTGGTGGCAGAAGTACGGAGAGGAATTATCCCGAAAGACTCTGAAATACATTAATTTGACTATATTTCCTCTTGTGAGATAAACCCTAAGGACAAAAACATCTTCAGCTGTTTTCAGTACTTATATGGTTGGCAATTATATTGGTGGAGTTATGTTAAACATTGATGTGTGTTGTATATAAATAAAATACACAAGCAAGCAAAAAAGTCATTACGTAAATGATCCTAGGGACAACAATTTTCAGCATAAAGCAAACATAAAATTGAAGGCTACGCCCAGGCACACGGTGGCTGACGCCTGTAATCCTAGCACTTTGGGACACCGAGGCGAGCGGATCACTTGAGGTCAAGAGTTTGAGACCAGTCTGACCAACATGGTGAAATTTTAGAAAATTCTTCTAAAAATACAAAAATTAGCTGGTGTGGTGGCAGGCACCTGTAATTCCAGCTACTTGGGAGACTGAGGCAGTGGAATCACTTGAACCCAGGAGGCAGAGGTTGCAGTGAGCTGAGATAGTGTCACCACACTCCAACCTGGGCGACAGAGTGAGACTCCGTCTCAAAAACAAACAAATAAACAAACAAAACAAAACAAAAATGAAGGATACAATAGTTTAGAATCCTAATTTTGAGTTAGAAATATCAATGTGGATTTATAATAGATTACGTTTAAAAACAAATCAAACCAAATAAAAAAAGCTTTTATCCACTGAAAGAGGCTCAGACACAATGACCAAGCCAGGAGCAGTAAGCATCCTAAACCCCAAACGGTGGTCCGTCCCCACGGTTCTTTGAAGACATGCAGACCCCGGCTGGGGCGGGCACTGTCTGAAGGAGCCTACAGGCACCTGGCAAGAGAACATGAAGGCCACCTAAGGCAGCTGTCACAGGTCAAGGCTGGGGCAACCTAAGCAGCAATGAGGGTGTCAACTGCAGTGGATAAAAATACATCCAAAATACCTTAAATCATAGCTCTACAATTACTACTGAAAACAAAGAAACAAATAAATTCATTGCTCGCTTTGGTGAGTACTGGGGAACCAGAACTATTTATTCTGAAAACTACAATAAACGCGTTACCCCATGCAATGCCTACATGACTTAGATGAATTTCTACCCTGCCTCAACTCTTGTCTCAGAAACAGGATGCCTGAGGGCAGAAGTTCCCTTCCGGACCACACCAGCTGAAACCAGTGGGGTCCAGGAAGGCAGCTCACTTGATTTCTGAACAGCGTTTAACTTCATTATCATCTCACTTCCATGACACTCCCACCACACCATGACAGTTGACAATCACCATGGTAATGACAAGAAACCATAAAGGGACAAAAAGACAGGCAGCAATCACATTTCAAGGCATTCTCTCCCCATTCCAAGAAAAGGCATGAACATTCCTCCCCTGGATACGAATGCCCAACCCCTTCATTAAAGATATCGTACATCTGTGGCTTCCCGCCTCTCATGGACTGAGAAGCCAATTTGTGAGCCACATTGCCACTTCTCAGTTCCACAGCCATCCCATAAAGCCTGCACTGCTTGATGCTCGCCTTCGGTTTCATGGATTGGCTTCATGACACAGGACAGGAAAGAATCCCACCATTAGAGAAAAGCTGACTTGGTTGGTAAGAAAGGGAAAGACTTTACCATAAAAACTGTGTGTCAGGTAATAGTTGACAAGTACTCTCCTCACCTGGCTAGCAAGTGCAGAAGGAGTGACAGAAGCAGAAAATCAACACTTTGCAACCCCTGTGAATTACAGATTGAGGCCATGGCTATCCAGGTTGCTCACATGGGTCATGGCCTGGTAGATGCACACACACCACCCATGATGCAGCCTTGCCAGAAAAACCACACCAGGTCGGCTCTGGATCTGACCTGCAGGGAGTATAGGGACCTAGTCAGTAACTGCAGACTGTGGGAAACCCAAATGACAAAAGACCTGGTTTCACCAAGAAATCAACTGGCATGGAAAAGGTGAGGGGGTGGGGGTCGGGAATTTGGACAAATCAATAGATCATCCAAATGCATGTGTGGACCTTAGGTGGATCTTGACTTTAACAACCAAGTTGTAAATAACATTTTGAGACAGGTGGGAAAATTTGAACACTGACTACATACTTGATAATATTAAGGAATGATTGTTACTGAAATTTTCAATTCAGAAAGAATCCGTTAGTTAGAGCCTATGGGGTCTTAGATAAATATGCAGCAGCACTCTGGCCGGTAAGCACGGGCATTCATTGATAACTGCTGAAGCTGGGCAATTTATTCTATGATTCTCTCTGCCTTAGGACTACACTGAATATAATGATCCTGATAGGGAAAACTAAGAAATCACAGCTCATAAAGAATGTCAAGATCATAATAAAATGTGATAGCTCAAAGGGCCATGAGAAACCACCAAGCGGCAAACCATCTTCTACACAGGAAGGCAAGCAGAGCACCTCCCGGTCTAGGGCATGGAGCTGGTCAGCGGTGAGGCTGAGCAGGAATGTGGGGTTTCCAAAACCTCATCCATCTCTCCAGTCACCAAGGCAGGGCTGGGGAAGCGTTCCCAAAGCTCGGGGCAGAGCCCACAACACAATCAGCAGACTGCTTCTCAGAATCAACTATGAACCTATGAAGGCTCTTCCTTTTGTTACTGATTATACTTTAAAACAACAACAGCAACAAAAACAAAAACACTTTTTGTAGCTTGACCTCTGCTCCTTCCAAAAAGAAAAATCAGTTCACCCAATAAAATCTTTTTAATTTATTCAGGTGTTAAATATACAACAGATGTGAAAATATTGGGTAGCCTATCAAAAACATCACTGCCACCAGCAGCCATATCATTTTTGCACATATCAAATTATGGACACAACTCACAAGCTCTAAGAAGAATGTACACCACAGATTTGCCCGAATTGTCAAGGCAGTAAAACTAAACCCTATATCAAACACTTAAAGAGGTCCCTACGATCAGATGTATCATGAAGTGAGTCAGTCTGAAATGCTCCTTGCTGTAGAGAAGTTTAACACAAGAGTGCTCCAAAAACATACAATAAACTAGACTGTAATACACGGAACAAATAAGGACATCCCAAAGACAGTCTGATAAATCTGCAGCAGCATTCTGGCAGGTAAGCATGGCAAAGGGGACAGGGTGTGCTCACTACATTGTTAAGCACTTGACACTGTATATGCTCCTGTCCTGAAAACCAATGAGCCTTCCTCCATACCTGGTTACTCTTCTTCTGTAGTGAGGAGAAAAACGTGAAGGCACAGAGGTTACACGGGAGAGATGAAAAATGACTGGTTTCTTATCAGTGTGGCTGTAATTTATATCCCTGCCTCAACATTCTCTTACAAATTACTGGAATTTAAATCCTAGAAGGAAGGATTAGAGATCTTCCACTGTCAGCTCTTCATTTAACAAATGAGAAAATGAGCGTGCAGCGTGGCTGAGCCCGGCCACAGGGGCTTCGGAGTGGCTCCCATGTGCAGTACCTACCTGCTCAGCTGTGCTGCTCGTGGCCATTTCCAGAGCCCCAAACTTTGCTGAATGGGAGCAGACAACCTCGAAGTAGTGTCATTCAACTCTTGCAGGTTCTAACGTGAGGAGCACTACCCTAGCCGCGTGCCTCCTTGTGCAATATACAGGGGAGGAGTTGGGTTCTGGCTGGTTCCTTGCCAAGCCCTGCGGATGAAGGCTCTCCTCCCTGGCCTCAGGCTGACCTGCCACACCCTTCCTTCCTCAGGCACAGCTCAGAGGCCGTTCCCTCCACCCAAGTCTCGCCTGGGTGCATCAATTAGGGAGAGATCCACCTGCAGAGCAGACTTAAAGAAAGAGGTACAGCCCCTTGAAGACAAGCTCCACCTATATACATTTTTCCCCTAGGAGTACCCAGAACAGAGGCAGGAGGCGCCAAGGACCTGGCCTGATGCCATCACCTAAGATGAGGACAGGTGCGGGGGATGCAGTAAGATGTTACATCAAGTGATGACACTCCAGGAAGCACCACCTGGCACACTTCTCAAAGGGCCCATGAAATGAGGGCTCCAGAGGTGGCTCCTCTCGGTGGGTGAAGTAACAAGAAAGGGGGCAGGCTACCTGCAGAGGGGTCCTCTCACAGGCACAGCCTCTCCTGGTGCCCGGGCATAGAGTGCTGCCCATCCTAAGAGCCAGGCTACTTGCCAGCCTATGGCACTCTGAGTCAGCAGGGCAAGATCTGCTAAAAATAGGCAGTGGGCAATGACGCGAGCTGCAGGAAGCCAAGAAAGGAGCCTGTCATTTTAATCCAATCGACAGATCCTAATGACAAGCACACTATTTCTAACGGTTTACTTTTATGTCTAAATGTTCGGGCCTATTTATGGGCTTTGAGGAAGAAAAAACGGCTGCCCATATTTTTAGCTCACAAATCAACTTTTAATTCTTCTCGTTCTACAAATAGGAAGTAACATTCCACAAAGCAGACGCAATAAAAATTAAGATGTTTTGAAGACAAGCCAGTTCTGCTCCTTTGCACTCAATACCTGAACACACTACAGCGTTGGATTCTGATTCCCGTGTCCTCCAGGCAGTGATGGCAAAACGCAACATCCATTTGTGAACATTTAGTTGGCGACCACTCATATTCAACCTGTTTGTCATCTGACAGTGAGGTGTCCCCTGGCCAGCACCAGCATCATCTGGGGACTTTTTAGAGATGCAAATTACTGGGGCCCACCCCAGACCACTAAGGCAGAAACTGGGGGTGGATGGGGCAGCCGTCTGTGTCGGAAAAGCCCTCCCGTTAACCAGGAGCAAGCCTAAGTCAGGGTGTGAAAACCACAAGCCGGGGAGCAAGGTCCTCATAAGCAGATCATGATGGACAGTAAGTGCTTTACACCTTGTTCCAAAGGCAGGTTTTATTGCCCCTATAAGGATTTTATGTAGCAAGAGGATCATTTTCATCAGAAAGACTCAGGGAAACAGCTCTTCAACTAGAAAGAACTCTCTTACATGTAACAAAAGGAGGCTAATGTTTTTCTCATTGAAAAAACCTTGGGAGACCAGGCAAGGTGGCTCACGCCTGTAATCCTAGCACTCTGGGAGGCCAAAGTGGGCGGATCACTTGAAGCCAGAAGTTGGAGACCAGCCTGGCCAACATGGCAAAACCCTGTCTCTACTAAGAATACAAAAATCAGCTGGGTGTGGTGGTGCACACTTCTATTCCCAGCTACTTGGGAGGCTGAGGCAGGATAATCGCTTGAACCCAGGAGGCGGAGGTCGCAGTGAGCTGAGATTGCACCACTGCATTCCAGCCTGATTAAGACAGCAAGACTCTGTCTCCAAAAAAAGAAAAAGAAAAAAATGCTGTGAAGCACCTGGGTTCTAGTGCCACATATAACTGCAAACCTGGCTTCTCTCTCATAGCCCCTATGGGAGCTGAGGGTCCCAGGTCCTCAGCTGAGGAAGTTAGGTGGGACTCACTTGGGTGCTGGAACCCTCTGAGCACAAGTGAGACTGTAGGAATCAGGGAAGAGGGGAGACTGGCAGAGAAGTGTGCATTAAATCGTTCACAGTCATACCATGTTTTTGTTTGTTTTTTTTTGTTTTTTTGAGACAGAGTCTCACTCTCACCAGGCGCCAGGCTAGAGTGCAGTGGTGTGATCTTGGCTCACTGCAACCTCTGCCTCCCGGGTTCATGCAATTCTCCCGCCTCAGCCTCCTGAGTAGCTACGACTACAGGCATGTGCCACCATGCCCAGCTAATTTTTTTGTATTTTTAGTAGAGATAGGGTTTCATCATGTTGGCCAGGATGGTCTCGATCTCTTGACCTCATGATCTGCCCACCTTGGCCTCCCAAAGTGCTGGGATTACAGGCTTGAGCCACCACGCCCAGCCAGTCATACCATGTTTTAAATAACAATTTATCTGTATCAGTTTAGAATTCTAAAAAGTTAAATACAACCAGAATATATTTTTAAAAACTCAAACCAGCAGATAAGAGACCCACTGCCCTGACCAGCCTCCCTCTGTCAAAACCCAACAAAATTAACACAGATAGCTTTTGTGTTAAAGTACAGAGTACTGGATTACACTGGCTTGTAACTGATTTCAGCTATTTAAGAATGAAGAAAAGGAATGGAGGAAAACAAAAAAAAATTATGCATTCGATAGATAAAGCATATTGAAAGAAAACAAACAAAAAATAGAAAACCCTAGGAGAAGGCACTTAGAGGTTAGGAAGTTCTACACTGGCCAACAGAAGTGTCTTATATAACCTATATATATGCAATATATAGTAATTGTATCAATAGTATAGTAAAACTATAGATATATTAAATATCAAAAATATATACTGCTTGTGTTACTTTTTCAAGAGGAGATGGAGATGACAGTAGTTTCAGAATCCCCATTAATGAGAAAAGTTCATTGGGATAGAGTACAATTCTAAATACACAAACTAGAGGAAACCTAAGCATGGAAAAAAGACTGAAAAGTCACCATCTAAACAGGGTTGACAGACATGGAGAAAAGAATTTCCCTCTCCTTTCAACCTACTTTTAAGCAATGGCTTCAACTCCACGAAAATGCATTTTATGGGTGTAGAAGTTTTGAGAGCACAAAAATCCTTTAAGCAAAAGACAGCAATAGTACCTAGGTTTTCTAACTTTTATCTCCAATTCACGTAACTGATGAAAAAACTTATCCAGAATTGGCCTCCTTCCTCCCCAACTCTCACTTCTAATCCCCTACACTTAACGGAAGTGAAAAGAAAGTCAAACGGAGAAGCTTTTTCGAAGCTAGCACCCTTATTTTTGCATTCTGATATAAGCAGATCCAACCTTGGAAGGAGGCGCATCTCAACTCTGATTTGTCCTTAGCTGGCGGCACGTGGAGCCCAGGAGGGCAGGAAGCCCAGGTCTACTCCGTTCTGCCAATGGACCAGGGATCTGTACGTCGGGGGTCTATGCACGCGTTTCTAACAGAATGAGATCATCTTATAACATGGATGTAGGCCAAAATTAAAGAAAAAAAAGAATGGCTGTAATCTTCCCATTCACCCACCCCCTCACTGTCATCAAGAAAAGATGAGCCTTGTTTTCAGCAAGAAGGAATCTGGCCAGTGGAGATGGTCCTGTGGGGACGGTGCAGTGGTCACCAGAGCGTCCCAACACCCCCTCAAGTGGAGTCTCCACTGCAGGGAGAGACTGAGGCAGCTTCACTGCTCAGGCAGCCCTAACAAAAGACCACAGACTAGGGGGCTTCAACAGCAGCATTCATTCCTCATAGCTCTGGAGGCTGCAAGCCCAGAATCCAGGTGCTAGCAGAGTCTGGTGGGGCCACTTTCTGGCTTGCCAACGGCTGCCTTCTCGCTGTGTCCTCAGGTGGCAGAGAGCTCTCTGCTGTCTCTTTTTAGAAGGGCAGGAATCCCATCATGGGGGCCCTACCCTCCCTTAACCCTAACCACTTCCTCAGAGGACTCATCTCCAAATACAGTCACACTGGGGGTTAGAGCTTCACCATGTGAATTTCTGGGGGACACAAAAGTTCAGTCCATTGCACTTGCAGATGGAAGACTTGGCCCAAGCCTACAGATATGACCATGTCAGAGCTGAGGCTGGGTCCTGCCCCTTCCACGGTGCTGAGCTGAGCTTCCTTCAGTGTGAGGACAACCAACCCAGAAAAGAGAAATCCAGCTGAGTGCTCAGGGCTGATGGTCAAAGGTGAGGACAGTGGGGTTACAGCAGCTGCCCAGTGCCACCACACCTGCAGCAGGCAGAGCAAGACAGCAGAGGAGTCGCAGCAAAGGGCAGGAGAGAGGAAAGCAGGGTACATGCACACCCCCCAATCGAGAGTGACTGAGGCCACGGAGCACCTGTAGGGTGTTACCAGCTGAAGTATCGCAGGTCCCCTCCTTCGAGTCTGGACGTTGCTGTTATCACCATGCTTTAGAAAGGAGGGTGCTTGAGCAGCAGAGGTAGAGGAACCAGCCTAAGGCCAGGTGGCAGGGCTGGCAGAAGGCAATGGCTTCTGAGAGGCAGAGGGGAACAAACCCAAGAGGAAGCAATGCATGGAGGAGGTCTCACAGGGACACAGTGCTTATTAGGCCTCGCCCTGAGCCAGCTACGGGGAGTCTAATTTCACCCTCATAACCTCGAGAGGCTGGCATTACCTTCTTTTCCTAAAGGTGTGGATGAGTCTGAGCTAAAGGAACCGACTCAGTATCTCATGCATAAAGAGGAGCAGACACAAGACCCAAGCAGCGGCCAGGGCCACCTCCAAGGCTGGAGGCCAAGTCTCCAGAGGCAGACACCTTCCCAGACAGGCCCAGTCTTCCCAAACTCCCATCCTGTCCCTAGCCTACCCATTGACCGTGCCCAGGGCTGATGGAATGAGTCCGTGCTCAGAGCCGGGCCTGGCACATAGCACATGCTCAGTTAATAATCACTACTGTTATTACACAGATTCAAAATAAGCATCATTTGTTATCAGTCATTTGTACACACAGTTTTTTCCTTCCCTGATGCTGGGATTGTTTGTAATTTATTGTTCAGTCCACAACACTAATCATGCCACCCTAGACAGAACAGATGATCAATAAAAGGCTGGCTGGATGAATGGATTAATTAACTGATAGAGAGATGTGCAGTGGGAGGGATATGAAAATAAGGCAAATAAGGCAGAAGGTAAATGAGAAAATCGACAGATGGACAAAGAGTGGACACACACACGTCTATGAAAACACACAAAAAAGGCAAAAAGTATTAAATGCAGGGAACCAGTTGCCCAAGTTAAATAATTTGGAGCATCACCAGGACCAAAAGTATTGCACTGCTACCAGATATAATATTTATTTTCTTCAGCACATTAGATGAGAACAGCTAAATAGACAGACTCAGTACTTACCAGGAATCCTGCACCCAACCTCCTCCTGACCCTCAGAGTGACATTTTGGGTATGATCAGGTTCTTCCAAGCTTTGGCTTATAAAGCTCAAAGGCAAACTCAACCTCGGCAGGGCTGCCCCAGACTCCTGGCTAGGCACAGCTGCAAAAACCTGATTGGATGTTCGGGCAGCTCAGAGCCAAGGGTTTCCACTCTATTCGTGCTGTTGGAGATTGGGCCTTTCCCTTTAGGAACCTGTTGGCAGGTCCACTCAGGTTACGGGGAGAACTGAACAGGTGGCATTAAATTTTTTATGGGCGGTCATTTGGTGGCGTCACTTTGGACTCTAACTTTATCTTTCTGAATAGCAGGAATTACACTCACATGTCTCCACGTAGGACAACACAAGGACAATTTTTTCCTGTGATTACAGACCTCTCAGGAAGCTTCCCATTAGCCTCCTTGGCCAGGAGGGGGTAACTGTCCTCTGCTTCTTTTTGCACTTAGACACAAAAGCATGGCTACTTTGGCTCCCAGTGACACTGTAAAGAAGCAACTGCCTGCTTCAGAAAGCATTTCTAATTGGGAGGCTGCCTAAGTGTGTGCGCGCGTTCCCAACTCATGTATCCTATTCCATCAGTATCTGAGGACACACTCTGTGCATATTCTAAGAATGTTGAAATGGGATGCGTGGGAAACACGAGTCTGGAACAGTGGCTGCTGAGGAACGGATGGACTACAACAGACACACTGCTCCTCCAGCGGCAATTTTGATGGTGTTATACTTTCCACTTGACTAAATGAGAATCTTTTACGGCAAGCATTTGTAACTGCCTGCCTGACCACGGACATGCTCAATTTAAATATGATTACAGAAATGATAAAAATGCATTTATGCTCATCTACATTGTAAAGACCTGAATACCTCTCTACATGGTACTCCCCACAAGGAAGATGTGTCATTCCTTTGTGGACTCCAGCACAGTTTCTGGCATATAGTGAAAACACAAATGTATGTTGAATTTCACATGCCCCTTCACCTCAATATAACCAGCACCAATACTTACTAGCCTGAAAAGGCTGTTTTAAACAGCTTGACATGTAAGCAAATTAAACTCTCCCCTCCTAGTTCACCCCAAGCCGTCGTGACCACAAGGAGTCCGATCAGCAGGTGGGAAAACTGCTCCCTGGGAATGCCACTGGGGTGAGAAAAGGGATGGCAACTTCCTATTAGAAATAACAGCCGGGCACAGGGGCTCATGCCTGTAGTCTCAGCATTTTGGGGAGGCTGAGGTGGGCCGGTTACTTGAGCCCAAGAGGTAGAGGCTGCAGTGAGCAGAGATGAAGCCACTGCACTCCAGCCTGGGTGACAGAGGGAGATCTTGTCTCAAAAAAGAAAAAAAAAGAAAGAAAGAACATAGCCAGTGCTTTCCTGGATGAAACTGAATTTCATCACTGCCAATGCCACCCTTGGTTGAGGCGAGCCGGGTGCCACAGAAGGGAACTGCTGCCCAGCTGAGGCAGGTCTTGCTGCTTACTCAGTGACCCGCAAAGGCAATGGCACTCTGTCTTCTGCAGAGAAAGGGGTGTTTCATTTTCTCCTGCAAATTCCAAATATATCCACATTTCTGATTGCCACAAGGCGCACTATAAAGGGAGAAGCGAGACAACTCCCACTCTCTGGGAAGAAATGCCCTTGTTTCCAGTGCAAAACCCCCTCTGCTGGGAAGCACACTGAAGTCACTCAGGAACAGGCTACCCCTCTTGGAAAGAGTGGAGGTCATCATTTTTCACCTATATAGAGAAAAAAACACAATCTGAATACACTTATGTAGGGCTATTACCCAAAATATGTACAGGGCTTCTTCATGCTAAAGGTATTTTATGAGGCTCAGAGGAACAAGGTGGATAAAACACACCATTATTACCCATGAATGGCCGCCCTCCTGGTAACTTGCACCCACGGTGGCAAATACCACCTCAGTGGTGTATGAAGCTTCCCACAAACAGGTGAAGATGAAGAGCTAAGGCCGGCTCCGACAGGCAATGCTGCATCAAGCTATTTTTACCCTAAATAAAAGCCATGTTCCATGCAGGCTTCACGGTGCTACCCCAGAACACGGGCACAATTTAATAACTCCCTCTGAGGAAGGAAGTTGGGGGAAGTCTCTAGTGACAAGCTAAGAGGCTCCCTAAGGGAAGGGTGGGGGTGGGGGCCCACCCAAGCTCTAGCAAAGCTACAAACAGCATGCAGAACATTCCACTGCCATTACTTTCCATCTTCAAAAGATTACATATCATCTTAAAAAGAATTCAAAGTTCAGTTCGCTTTCTCAGCTACTTCGGCAGAAAGCAAAGCAGAGCTGCAGAAAAAGTTCAACCACCTCCCAGGGCTCTGGCCTTCTGCTACTCTTATTCCTAAGGCAGCTTCCCCCTCTATCTTGTTCCATAGTTATATCCCAGCTACCCTAAAAGGGCCTGGCCTTAAGGCCTACCTGTTGCAAAGGATAGTCGACCAACTCGGCTGCAAATAGGGCTTGTTACAATGCTGGAAATAAAGGCAAGGCTCCCAATCTCCTCACCAAGCCGGTGAGCACAAGTGTCTGGAGTAACTGCCCCCTACGCCTTTCAGTTGGCAGCGCTGGGGACAGTAAGTGAGTACCAGTCACTGGAAGCCAGCTCTGAGAGGCATGTGCTGTGGCCATCAGAGCTGAGCACAAGCCTAACAGCCTTTGCAACCTCCTCTTCTCCCCAACATCCAGTTCATCTTACGGGCAGCTGCAGCCCGTTTTGCCAAATGATTTCAACGGGCCGGATCCTCCCGCTCTCAGAAATGATCAGGTTCTATCATTTGACATTGTATGAGGAGAGCTAAATTGAAAACAAAACTGCTCTAACAAAGTAAAAAGTACTAAAACCAGATACTGCCTATGCGTAGAGTTCAAGAGTGAGATGATGAAAACAAGACATTTCACAGAGCCAGCATTCCTCAAATGAGATTTTGTGTAGAATCTAAAGTAACTTTAATACCTAAGAAAAGAGTTTCATTATATGGACTGTTTCTTTCCAAGTCCTCATGGAGCCATTAACCCAACCCATAGACACCTGCTGTGGAGGAAGTGGAACTAGTTTTAGGGAGATTTTTGGTGGCAGAGAGAGAAGACAGGTCACTAATCCCCTTGGGCGGGTGGAAGCCATCAGCAGGAGGTGCCTGATAATCCATCCATCTAGACGAGAAGGCAGGGCCACAGTGAATCCCTGGGCCTGGCCAGTCCCCTGCCCATAGCCAGACCAGGAGGGTTGTCCTTACTCCTGATAAAGAGAGGGGAAAGAGATGATCGGAGACAGGCTCCCACTCTCGTGGAAGCTCGAAAGCAACTTCCCACAGTCATAGCAAGAACAGAGTGAGGAAGGAATGAAACTCAAGCCCCATTTTTCAGATAATAAAACTGATGCACAAAGATCTTTGCCAGCTCAAAGTCACACTATGGCAATGGCAGGCCATGATTCATGCCAGCAAACCAGATCTTTACTGCTAGGCTGCACTGCCTTCTGGGAATGAGTGCAGAAGTATTAAGAAACAGATATACATGGCCAAGAAGGGTCACTAGTTCTGGCTGGGGGAATCCTGAAGGCTTCAAAGCGAAGACAGCATTTAGTCAAGTCTTGCAGTGGGGGAAGGGGTGAGTGGTAGAGGTGGAGGTCAAGATGGGAGAAAGCTGCCCCTGCGTCAGCAACAGCATCTGCAAAGGCACAGAGGTGTAAAAAGTGCACAACTCCGTTGGGAATACCTAGGGTAATTGCATTCATAAAATTCACAAGGGTTGAATGGTAGAAGGTGAAGCAAAAATCAGATTTTAAAGGTGCTTTGACAACAAGAAGGTGCCTCCAGGAAATGGGGAGCTAAAGGTGTATAAGGAGAGAAGTAAAACAATTAGATCTGTATCTCAGAAAGCCAACCTCAGTAGCAATGGAACAGGTGGGTGAGAGGGAGAAAAGTTTGGAAGCAAGAAGACAGGAAGACCATGACCAGGTGAGAGACAAAATCCAGATGTGGGCAATGAGAAAAGAGGGGCAGTCACTCAAGGATGAGTGACAGTCTTAGTCTGTTTGGCTGGCTATGACAAAATACCACAGATTGGTGGCTTATAAACAGAGGAAGTTATTTCCAACAGTTCTGGAGTCCAGAAGGCCAAGATCTAAGTACCAGGAAATTCAGTGTCTGGTAAGGGCCTCCCTCCTGGTTGCTACATGGCAGCTTCTCGGCATCCTCATGTGCTGAAGGGGCAAAGGGGCCCTCTGGAGCATCTTCTGTAGGGACATGAATCCCATTTGCAAGCGCTTCCCTCTTCATCACCTCCCAAAGGCCCCACCTCCAAATACTATCACCTTGGGGGTAGGATCTCAACATATGAGAGACACATTCAGACCACATCGGTGACCATGGGCTCTGATTGGTGACTGACGTTTCAGCATAATTACAAACAGCGCCCCCTCATCTCTATAGTGCCCAGATGTAGATGACAAAAATGTGGTTATCACTTTATTTAACGTCTATTTGAATGTGACAAAAGACATGAGAGAGAAGCAGAATTTGAGGATGAACATTAGAATATTAACCCAGATATGAAATGAAAATTAGAGAAAGAGAGAGAGAGACCTTTAGATACATAGATATATAAACCATATTATGGAAATAAATGTGACAGACATCTAAATAGTTATGACTATCAGGCCCCAACTTAATCTAGATGCTGAGAAGCAATGGTTTTATTACTTGAAATTTTGTTTTAAAAACTTTCCAAAGATTCCACAATAAATATTTATTATTCTTGATTAATCTTGCAACCAGAAATTTTAAAACAAAGGAAGTTTGCTTCATTTCTAGTGCATCCAAAATATGCTTGGTTAAATTAATGCCATTGAATAAGGTAAAGGTGAAACTGGAAACATGGAAATTAGAGTAGCTTATGAAAAGAGTAGAATTGAATTGAATTTTAATTAAATTAAATTAAACAGAGGGTCTTGAGAATTAGCTGAGCTGTGAAGTATGTGGACACGTACACGCTATCCTGTGAGGGAGAGGGTGAAGGGGGTCTCGTATCTTGGCTGTTTTCCCCATATCAGTTCTTCCTTCCTATAGCTAAGGGAATTCATCCAGCATACAGAACATGGAGACTCTACAAAGCTAAATTTCTGCTAGGAAATTACTATATATATGTATGTGAGTGTGTGTTTTAAATCATGGTCTGACCAAGAGGCTCAATTCAAAAGCTGCATTATTAGTAGAATAAAATCAAAGCTCTTTCTTCCCCTCCTCCACCTGCATAAGTCCTGTGGGTGGAGAACAAGATCTCTCTTCCATCTGCCCACAAAGCCAAGTGTAAAGCACAAAGAATGGGCAGTCCTTTTCAGGTCTCCAGCCAGGAGGCCGCACCCAGCTCCAGGAAGCCAAGTTCAGCTGGACACAGCCATCCACCACTTGGTAGGTGGCAAACAGACGCAGCCATATTCAGAAAGATTGAAGCTCTATATATAACAGTCACATGGCAATCAACTTAAAGTATCCCCTTTAATTAATACAAAAAGATTAAAAGCCCTGAGTTTGGGTATTTTCTATCTTCTTCAGGAATGATTTTAATAAACACATTTTATGATGGATTACTTTTTTCTGAGACAGAGTCTCACCGTGTTGCCCAGGCTGGAGTGCAGTGGCATGATCTCGGCTCACTGTAATCTCTGTCTCCCAAGTTCAAGCGATTCTCATGCCTTAGCCTCCAGAGTAGCTGGGACTACAGGCGTGCACCACCACACCCCGCTAATATTTGTATTTTTCGTAGAGACAGGGTTTCACCATGTTGGCCAGGCTGGTCACAAACTCCTGACCTCAAGTAATCCACCTGCCTCAGCCTCCCAAATTGCTGGGATTACAGGTGTGAACCTCTGTGCCCAGCCTTATGATGGATTCTTAATGAAAATTATTCTCGATTATTTCTCAGTTTTAATATTTAAATATTGAATTTCCAAGTTTAAAATATATATTCTTAAAGCATATTCTTAAAGCTCTTTTAAAAAATAACCATTATCTCACTTAGCCAGGTATAGTGGCATGTGCCTATAGTCCTAGCTACTTGGGAGGCTGAGGCAGGAGGATCGCTGGAACCCAGACGTTTGAGGCTGCAGCAAGCTATGGTCACACTGCTACACTCCAGCCTGGGCAAGAGAGTGGGATCCTGTCTCTCTCTAAAAAAATAATAGTAATAAATGAAAGAAAATAAAAATTACCGTTCTCTCAACTGACATACATAACCAGTGCAGTATCAAGGGCATGATCTCCTAGTCTAAGGAGAAACGTGCAGAAACTCCAGCTGATAGGAGCACCTTTGATTTACACAGGCACCAGCATTCTGCATTACTCTGTGCAAGTTCACTCTGCAGGCAAATCCCCACAGAGGGGCTGCCCAGAACCAAGGGCTTCCTCCCTCTGCCATCACCGCTTTTCCCTGGTCACCATGCACACGGTCATAAGGGCGGTTGTGTTCTTATACCCCCCATGCCACAGATGATGGTCAACAGATGTGGTCAGAGAGGGCAGCTGAAGAAACTGGGCCAAAGCAGCTCTTTTCTGAAGGCATTACACAGAACAGATCCCGAAGGCTCCAGCCTCTGCTGGAGACACACGCCTCCAGGAAGCTGGCAAAAGTTACTACCACAGGCGCTGGGATAGGGACGGCCAGTCTGTAATGTGCAGAGGGACAGAGCTAAAAGGCAGGGGGTTTTCTAGGTCCCCAATCCCCCTCCATGCCCTGGACCCAGTCCCACAGGCCTGCCAACATCCCCTTCACAAGACACTTTGTCCTCAGCCCAAATTTCTCTCACTTCATAGAGCTCAGTGGGGTTTCTGTTACTGCTACTGTAGCAGTTCTTCTGAGCACAGCTGAAGAAGGCGAGGAGAAAAGGCAGGTGCAAACAAGGGAACTAGGAGAGACTCACAAAGTCCAGATCTCAAACAAAAGAACTTGCCACCACAAGAAGACAGGCAGAAGCTGAATGGCTAGGTGAAACCAAGGGGCTGCTGCTGGAATCTTGTGAGCTGTCACCCCAATGCTGATCCTCTCTTCAGTACAAGCACAGAACTGCAAAGGGAGCTCAGCGTTTTCAAGATGCACGTGTATGTTTCCTGCCTGACAGGAGCAAACAGTTCCTACCAGGGCTTCAAGTGGGCTGCCCCTCCATCTACCACATATGCACCAGAGAACCACGGTGTCCTCGTGGCTCTACACACAGGACCTTGATGGGAACTGTGCATGTCGGTGTTCACAGATGATTACCTGGAGAACAGCTGCAACTGAGTCATTTACAGTCATTCCCACTGGCCAAGGCAGGTCCTTTTAAACTTTTCATTTGTTTTATGTTTTTCCATTTTAGTGTGTGGGTATAAGCTGCACGATCAGCAAATTATCAATACCCCGTTTCCATTGATCCATAGAGAAAATGCCCAGCACCTACCACTCTCCACCCATGCCGTACCAGGTGGTGAGTACTGGGTCATTTCATTCCACCCACACTCTCAGGAGTCTGTGTGCCAGATGTGGCCTCCTGGTGTCAGGACCGCCACAACCTTCCTCTGTACCTGAAAACCACACTTGCCAGCTGGATTCTGGTTAAGTTCTGTCAAAGACAGAACCAGGTGCAACATTAAAAGGCAGGAGGAAGGGCAAAGTGCTGCCCCCCGCAACACCCCTGCTCGTGGCTATGGGGACAGCAAGTTCCTGCAGCAGCAGCAAGAGTAGAAGGTTCCAGCTGCATCGGTGGAGTGCCCAGTAACAGCCGCAGGGCCACGGGCTCAGGATTCCCGCTCAGGATTCCCGCTCGGTGGCAGCAGCAGTGGGGAGTGCCTGCTGTAGGGCTCTGGGAACTCTCAAGTTCTCACTTTGCCCTTCAGACCTAGGGACAGCAGCAGCATTCTTAGTCTCTGATCTCTGATGAAGATGACTTTCGCTGTCCAGCCCTTCACACTTTTGTGAAGCCACTCCCCATACTAGATTCTGCCTATATGAAACTTCTGGGAGGTTTCCATTTACTGAGAGGGAAGAGCTCCAAGGGGTCAAGAAGAACCCCAAGGTCAGAGTAGAGAAGAGATTATCTGAAAACTGAGGTCAGCAGTAGTGACTCCCAGAAAGAAACCACAGGGCTATGGTACCCTCAGTTAGTCACCTGTGGTCCGACTGCTAAAGATCCCTGGAGTGGGGAGCCCAGGGCCTGGAGCCCAGAGCCCGAAGCCTAAACCAAGCTCAGCCTTGTACTGGGATGGCTGAGCTTAAACCAGCCAGGCCAGATGGAGGAGGAAGGTGGCTTGCTAGCTGGCATCATCTGCTCACCAGCTAACCCTAAAAGAAAATCCACAAGTTCCTTTTTCTGGTCATGCTCAAAATGTCATAGAGATCCCCCTGCCAGGCCAGGGGACAGCCCAAGGCAGTCAGCATGCAGCAGCCCTCCACAGGTGGGTGGGCCAGCAGATGGCATGGTACAGGAAGCAGCTCCCAACCACAGCTGGGTGACTGCACACCCTGGAGAGCGGCCACCCTGCCCCAGTCAAACGGGGCCACCTGTCATATGCATGGTGACAGGGGTTCTGAGCTCCCTCCCCCAAACCTGTATGGCTGCTTCCAGATGTTGAAATGTGAAGCTATATGGAGTACTTACAGAAACAAAAGGTAAAAGGTAAGAAACTGAGTGTGTTATAGAAAAATCCAGGATGTATGGTTTCGATAGGACAGAAGCTGGGGAGTCCCTGCCCAAGACACTGTAGCAATGTACGGGAAGTGGGAGCAAATGGCAGGGTAGAGCACTGGGATTCCCAGGGGAGGTCCCCAGCCAGGCACGGCCTGCTTCACACCCACTGCAATGCTCCAGGCCACATCAAATTGGGAAAAACCAAAATACAATGGGTACCTTTTTTTTTTAACTTATTTCCCAGGTGGAAGTCATTAACTCCCTAAGCCACTGATGTTCAACAATTACCCCTTGCACTGTTTTTTTTGTTGGTGGTGGTGCTTTGTTTTGGTTTTGGTAACCACAAAATCAAAAAGGAACTTTTTGATGACCAGCTATTCCAAGTTTCTCATTTGCAGATGAGAAAATCATGAGCCTGATTAGCACACAAAGACACAAATTCACATTAAAAGAATCCAAGTGACTCAAGGTAGCTCCCAGGCTACCCGGGAGGTGTGATGCTCCCAGTGATGCCTGGCTGGCTGAGGGCAGAAGGGAAAAACAAACAAACAAAAAGGAAGCTAATTTTCAAATAGTTGTAATTAGTTGATTATTCTTCACTTGAAAGGTTGCATGAAACAGACAGCTTTCCTTTGTCTATAGCAGAAGCTATTTAAGGTATAAAATCATAAATAATATTTAAAACCCAAAAGGAGATAAGAAAGAATATATCAAGGTGCTACAATGACAACTGAAAAGAATAAGCAAGTCAGAGGAAAAAGAATTACGTTCAAACAAAATCAATGTGAAGTTGAATTTTAAAAACTACATTGCGATTAAAAATAATGATCCATCTACCTGGAATCTGAATAATCTAATAGGGAGCCCAGAGATAGTGGAAGGGAGTGAAGCTACTGATCTCCAGTGACAGGTACACCCCGCAGGAGTCAGGATACTTACATTTTGAAATTTCCCATTATAAAAAATTAAAAATCCACATAGAAAGAGGCAAATTCTATTGGTTAGGCACCCACATGCCACACACAGCACAAATTGCTTACAACATGACTGGCATGTAAAAACCACCCTTCAACAAATATACTGTATTACTGTTTTTTCAAAACTAAAGTTAAGCTAACATCAGATGACAAGGGACTCAGACACCATGGTGTGACTTAATTTCTACATGAATCCATCTGGTAATTATTATTATATCATTGCAGAGACAGGGTCTTACTAAATAGCCCAGGCTGGTCTCAAACTCCTGGCCTCAAATGATCCTCTTGAGCTGACAGGCATAAGCCACCACACCTGGACTGGTAATGGTTTTAGAAAGTATTTTTTCATTGTACATCTATATAACTCATTAAGCTACATTTCTTTAAATATAGAACTAAAAAAGTGGCTTTTAGATGATATAAAGTACTCAGTGTCCAATGAATGTGTCATAAAAGTTGTAAAATAAATGTGAGTTAATTAAAATTGAGTGCACTTGTGGAACACAGATTTTTGTCATGCCCAGGCCCCAGACAACTTGACACCTCCTCTCCCCACTGCAGCAGGACAGGCCCCGATAGCCAGGTCTGGAGTTAACTGTGTGCCTTCCCCAGCCACATGACCAGTCCTGCAGTGGGCACGGGCCCAAATTGAGATGATCAAATCTGGCTCTGGGACACAGGTACATCTCTCCAGGGATTCAGCACACCAAGGCATAAGGGGTCCATTCATAGGGAGGGCCACCAGATTCTAACCAATACGTCAATTTTATTTTTGCTAACACAGAAAATACTGAATATCTGCCAGACCAATCAGACCATCATCACAAAGCCAAGCTAATGCTTGCTGCAAGGACTCAACTACTGTGAGGACTTAGGTACCTAAAACATCCATTACTAAGATAGCTGGAGGCTGGGCACAATGGCTCACATCTGTAATCCCAGCACTTTGGGAGGCCAAGGTGGGTGGATCACTTGAGGTCAGGAGTTCAAGACCAGCCTAGCCACCATGGTGAAATCCTGTCTCCATTAAAAATACAAAAATTAGCTGGGCGTGGTGGCACGTGCCTGTAATCTCAGCTACTTGGGAGGCTGATACAGAAGAATCACTTGAACCCAGAAGGTGGAGGTTGCAGTGAGCCGAGAGCACACCACTGCACTCCAGCCTGTACAAAGAACAAGACTCCATCCCCGCCTCCCCCCAAAAAAGCTTGAAAAACCCACATCTTCCATATGAGTACTTCTAGATGCACACTTCATTTTGGTACCTCTGACATCATTCTTATAAATGGAGGCTTTTGTCTTGTTTAAAGCAAATGAAATCAGTTAAAGAGAAGACTGCTGGACTACCCAAAAGACTGCATAAGAGCAAAAGACAATAGTCTACACCACCGCAGTCTGCCAGACACAGGCTCCTGGGAGCAGGAACTCAGGTGCACTTTTCCACCGCAGGATCGCCAGGGCTGAAATAGCGCCTGGCTCAGATGAGGCACTCAAATAGTTGTAGAGTGGGTGACTGCTGCTTCAACTATTCCAAAGAAAAAATATCCATAGACCAGGATGCTCTAGCATTTAAGTCATGAACCATTATGTGTCAAAGGGCCACTCTGGTATTAGGTGCTGACAGAGGACAGGGAAGGGTGACGGAAGACACTAAGTATGAAGCACAGATGACAGACACCATGGGGTCTTTCTACTGATACTGAAGTTACCTGCTCTGCAGGTTCCGGGTACAGTGGCGATGGCCCTGAGCTGAGCATGTGGGAAACAAGGAGGCATTCCAGGGCTGAAAACCAGCATGAGCAAAGGTGCATGGACTGATGGAGGCTGGCACATGGACCAGATGGCAAGAAGACAGGTCTGCCTCAAGCAGGTGGCTGGAAAGGAGAGGGACAAGGGGACTAAGCCAGTGTTAGAGGATTCGAAAAACAACTGCAATTGCCGATATTGGTTTGTTAAAGAAAAATGTCCTTGGCACTCACTCATTGGCAAAAATATGAGTGATGGCCAGACCGTGGGTGGCTCATGCCTGTAATTCCAGCACTTTGGAAGACTGAGGCAGGTGGATCAGGAGTTTCGGACCAGCCTGGACAACACAGTGAGGGCCCGTCTCTACAGAAAAGAAAAAGAATTAGCTGAGTGGAGTGGCATACACCTATAGTCCGAGCTACTGAGGAGGCAGAGGCAAGAGGATTGATTGAATCCAGGAATTCAAGGTTTTAGTGAGCCATGATCACACCACTGCACTCCAGCCTGGGTGACAAAGCAAGACCATCTCCCATCCCACCAAAAAAAGTAGACACATGGGATGATGTGGGAGGTGGCCAGGAACACACTGTGAAGGAAGGACCAGGAGACCTAGATGCAGAGAAATGACAGGGAAGACTCAGCCTCCCAGATGAAAGGAAGCTAAAATCTTATGAAAATAGGAGGGGAGAAGAAGCCAATTCCAGAAAGAAGAGTTTCGGGAAAAAACTCTAGTAGGAGGTCACTAATACCTCTGGACTTCCCTGAAGTCAGAGCAGGATGTTGTTGTCATTGACTTCTTCCCATGTCCTCTGCAATAATGACCGTATGCTGAGCCAACAGTGACAGGCAAGTCCTGGCTCAGTGTTTAACCCAGCATCAGTAACATGCGGCTGACCCCAGTGCTGGAGAGGGAGGAGGACCAGAGATCCGGCCACTTCTGGGGAAGTGCATCTGTAAGGCTAGATCAGCTATCTAAAATGCAGAATACTGCAAGGGCTAAAGTGAAACCCAGGGCTATACCCACATTCCCTGGGAACAAAGAAAGGATCATTTTCCTTTTTCTAGGTTCTTATCCCGACCAAATACAGGCAAATGGGAAGGATGCTGAGTGTTGTTTACTCCACGGGCAGAAGGTTCTCCTTTGGGAATAAATAAGCAAGCTGAGTGTTAGAGCTGAGCCTTATGAAAGTTAAAAATCAACACTCTAAATAAATCCGCAATTCTCAAACTCAGGGCCAAAGAGATCAAGAGTTCCCAGGAGGCCCCAAGAGGCTGTTGGGAAGACACCAGTGGAAACTGCTAACGCCACATTCTCAGCCTCTGCAAACGCTACCTACCCCCTCTGCCATCCTTCAGACACTGCCCTCGGCTGAGCCAGGACCGGCAGTTTTACAGGCAGGGTGCAACTCACAAGCTGAGTTCTCAAAGACCTCTGAGCTGAAGAGTTCCTGGACACTTCCACGACAATACCCGATTTGGAAGGGTGACCTGGAGGGAGTGGAAAATTAGGCCCTGGAATGGCCCTGGGATAGAGGAAGTCAGTCTGAGGAAGCTACTGGGAACAGCTGTGGAGAAAAATATAGATCTGAGTGACGGCCAGGCCTCACAAAGGAACGGCAGCTTTTAACCGAGGGTTTTTACTTCGGACAGAAAAAACAATGGTTAGAAAAAGCTGCCAGTAGCAGTCAACCCAGGTACATGCTTTTTCTAGAAAGGTTTATGAACTCAAAGCAAATCTCAATAGTCGCTATTTGAGAAACATCAGCTTTAAAAAAACTGACTTCTAGTCATAAGAAAAGAACATTACTTTCTACCTAAATGATGTCATTAGAAACAATGGGAAACTTCTTAAAATATTTGTCTAAATTAGGTATCTTTTTTTTTTTGAGAGGGAGTTTCACTTTTGTTGCCCAGGCTGCAGTGCAACAGCCTGATCTCAGCTCACTGCAACCTCCACCTCCCAGGTTCAAGAGATTCTCCTGCTTCAGCCTCTCAACTAGCTGGGATTACAGGTGCCTGCCACCACACCCAGCTGATTTTTATATTTTTAGTAGAGACAGGGTTTCAACATGTTGGCCAGGCTGGTCTCAAATGATCTCATGTGATCCACCTGCCTTGGCCTCCCAAAGTGTTGGGATTACAGGCGTGAGCCACCATGCCCAGCCCTCGTGTTTTGTTTTGTTTTGTTTTACTAGAAAGTCAGATGAAAAATGTGAAAGGGGATAGAAATAGTGATATTAACATCAGGATTGTCCAAAACAGAAGACTGAAATGATAACTGCCAAATTGTTTAATGCAATATAGTTTAATGAAAAATAATTCAGATTCCTAAATATCAATATCCACATCCTAGGCAATATAGCCTTCTGTGAGTCACATGAGAATCAAATTCGAGTCACTGACCTGATCATTTGACGGATCCATGGTCTGTTTCTAGAGCATATCTACATCCTCTAAAAATGGCAGCTATTCTATAGCCTTCTACTTCTAAGAAAATGATTTTAAATATGATCGGTTATATAAACACATACTCACATACGCACACACACAACCATAAGTTTCAGGCCTCCTTAGTTGTAAGAAAAGCACTGTACTTTTTATCAGGACACATGAATCTACCTCTCAGAAAGATCAAAGCCAGATGCAAACACCATCCTTTAAAAAGATTTCAGCATTAGATAGAGCCACTAAATCTACCTCTAACTGGAGTCATACTGCAACGGAAATCTCAATCATGCTCTTAAAGTTCAAAGAATTCTATAGGAAACTATGTTCAGAATATTAAAATTTTTTAGAAGTCTGATTCTTAGAAATTCCTTTAGCAACCATGTCCCACTTCCACACTGCAAGTTCTCTTTCACCATTCTTTTTTATTGTTGCAATATACCACTTTTTTTTTTTATTTATTAGTGCTTTATGTTATGAAATTAAGTGCAAACATACTTAACTAATGCTATGTGCCAGGTACCACTATCCATAGTTTGACTCACTTTAATCTGCACAATAACTCATTTTCCAGCGAAGGAAATGGAGGCACCAAGGGGGAAGGAGCCAGCCTAAGTCGGACCTCACAGCGGGGCCGAGGCATTCTGGCTCCAAAATCCTGAATCAAAAATCAGAAGGTCAAAAAACTGAAAACATCAAGAAACATCACATATGGAAGGAGGAGAGGCCAAAGACTACTCTGAGGGATTAAAATCTGAGTTCTTCTCCAGTTTACCTTCTCACTAATTGTACCGAATATGCCTGACACATGCATTCCCTGCGAGAGGCTCCCGTGGCCGCCTGGCTGTGCTGGACAGCGCAACTCCTCAGGGCGGGAGCTGCATGGACCCTCGGCCTTCTTGGTCAATCACTCTAATTTACCCCATGGTTCCCTCTGGAGAGCAACGGGCAGTGCAGTGGGTCACGGACACATCCCATTTCTTAGAAAACCTGCAGCCATGCATGCCTAACTTCTACTGCGGAGTTCTTCTTCTGTAAGTTATTATAAGTAGAGTCACAATTTTTGTGCTACATTTAAATATTCTGTATCTCTAAGCTTCCTTAGAAATGTTACTATATTTTTCCTACATTTGCTTCCTGAGAAGCAAGAACGGGGGAGTTACCAGCACAGTGAGAGTCATGATTAGTCAGACCCAGGGTAGAGAAGAATGTAAAATAGGCACGCATCAGCTGTTTTACTGACAAGAGGGCTTTAAATAGGGCGCAGCCAGCTGGGGATGGGGAGGGGTGGGGCGGGGTGTGGCAGCAGGCTCACAGGGCTGCCCTGGTGGGGATAATAAAAAAGATCTCTGGTCTTGGTCCCTGGTTTCTGGCATGGAGCTCCTAAAGCCCTTGGAATTTACAGAGTAACAAGAGTGCCCTTAATGATTCATAAGAGCCCCAGTGCACCACACCTGAGCTTATGCCCCTAGACAGCCTGGATGGAAGCTGGTCATTGCCAGAAAGACAAAATGTGATTAGAGGGCAGGAACTTTCAGCACCCCCCATACCCCAACTTCTGGGAGGGGTGGGGGCTCAGAGACTGGGTTGCAAAAACTCCTGAATGATGTGATGTGGGGAGCTTCTGCATGATGAGCTCCTTGGGATGGAACCTGGGAGGTGTCTCCCCGAGGGGGCATGGAGGCTCCCATCCCTTGTCCCATGCTTCGCTTCCTTTGGGCTGTTCCTGACTGAGTTGCATCCTTTAAACCAGGGGTGTCCAATCTTTTCTCTTCCCTGGGCCACACTGTAAGAAGAATTATCTTGGGCCATACATAAAATACACTAACATTAACTGCAGCTGATGAGAAAAAGAAAACTACAAAAAAAAAAAAAATCTCATCATGTTTTAAGAAAGTATACAAATTTGTGTTGGGCCACATTCAAAACTGTCCTGGACCGCCAGTTGGACAATCTTGCATTACAGGAACAACTAACAATAAGCAAAGTGACTTCCTGAGTTCTGTGAGTTGTCCTGGCAAATTATGGAACCTGAAGTGAGGCCATGGGAAGCCCAACTTACAGCCAGTTGACCAGAAGTACAGGTGGCTTAGGACGTGCAACTGGTGTCGGAAATGGACACAGTCTTGTGGGACTGAGCCCTTAAAGCTTGTGAGGCTGGCACGAACCCTGAGAAGCTAGTGTCAGAACTGAACCAAATTAGGGGACACCTAGGTGGCATCAGAGAATCAGAGGCCTGTTTGACGAGACAGCCACCGGCCACACGTGGCCACTGAGCACTCAAGGTGTGGCAAGTCCAGCTAGGCCATGTTGTAAGGGCAAACACACACTGGACTCTAAAGACAGGCAGAAAAAGCAAATGAGTGTAATTTATGAAACTGACTACATCTTGAGATATTTTGGTTATATTGGGTTAAAGAAGATATTAAAATTCATCTATTTTTTTGTAATCTTTTTACTGTGGTTACTGGGGGAGGTGAAGTTACACACCTAGCACACACTGGCAGTTTACGTTCTATTTCTGCTGGATGGTGCTGCTTGCGATGTCTTCATTTCTGAAAACACAGGCACTGATGCCCACCTTTTGTCTCAAATTTTTCACATGTAGAAAGACAGCAACAACTCATGGATGAGAGCCGGGGACATGAGTAATAGAGGGAAGGAATTCGTATTTATTAAGTGCTTATTAAGTGCTGGGAACCACCCAGTATCTTGCACAATTGCATGCTAGCAATCCTGAGCAATGAGCCTCCTCCTTCCCCTTTCCCAGGTGAAGGCACGGAGACCTAGAGCCAGTAAAGGGACAAAGCAGGGACTCCAGTGTGGCACTCCTGACTTCTGTTCCTTGCTGCACACTAGGGGCTGCGGTCTTCTGGAAAAGGCCAGGCATTTCAGGCGTTGTGGGCCACATGGTCACAATTCCTCAATTCTGCTGTTGCAACACGGGGCAGCCGCTATGGAAATGAATGAGGTCAACTGGGTTCTAACAAAACTGTATTCACGCACAAACAGATGAATTGGATGTGGCCGATGGCCAGTTTGCCAACCTCTACTGTAACCACAAAGAGTAACAGATATTCCCAAATAAATGATAGTATCACCAGTGTATCAAAATGTAACCACCTTTCACAAAATACTAATTAGGTTATTGAATGGGGAGGGTCCAGTTTTGCAGGTGAACTTCCTATTAGGCTTTTTAAGCTCATATCAGACATCATAAGTAGGCCATGTAGGGCTTGTCATGAGAAGTATTACATTAACAGCAAATTGCATTTGGTTCAACGACACACGTAACATGAATAACATTACAAGTATATACCTGGAGATATGGAATTGTATCTATGAGATAAATACTGAAGGGAGTCCAGGCTTCCAGGTCAGAGCCTCCCTGGCTCCAGAGAAGTAAGCAGGCACCAGGATCCTGGCACTGTTGTGTGTGGGCCTCACCTGGCTGACCATACCAGCCGGCGTGACACACCTGGGCATGTGTCCTCAGGTGAGAGGAGTTCCTCCCAAGCGTGTCATGGTTCTCTTCACATCTTTTCTCCACTCCTGAGTTTCACCAGCATTGCACAGGCAGCAGGAAAATGGAGCCAGAAGCCTCCAGCCAGTTACTAAACTAATTTGATGGCTTAAATATTAACTCGTAAGTCAAACTAACACTATTCACCAGAGATGGAAATAGTTTGGAGGGAACAAAAGTCCTGCATGCCCACAAGATGGAGGGGAGGCCAAGTAAAAGGTCTGGGGGCAGAGCCATGGCTGGCTGTTGACCCTGCCCCCACCGACCCCCTCCCAGCCAGGATTCTCCCTCACAGACCACTCTGAAAGGTGACAACTGAACAAATACAAAGCAGTGGAGAAAAAGAAAACCTAGGCCAGACACAGAGCCTCCAGTCTGTAATCCCTGCATTTTGGGAGGCTGAGGGAGGAGGATCCCTTAAGGCCAGAGGTTTGAGACCAGCCTAGGCAACACAATGAGACTCCATCTCTACAAAATATAAAATAAAAATTTTACTGGGTGTGGTGGCGTATGCCTGTAGTCTCAGCTACTTGGGTGACTGAGGTGGAAGGATCGCTTGAGCTCAGGTCCTCGAGGCCACAGTGAGCCATGATGGCGCCACTGCACTCCAGCCTGGGCAACAGAGCGTGACCCCATCCCTAAATTGAAGAAGAAAAATAAAACCTAAAAGAGGTAAGAGAAGGAGTAATAAATACATCAGGTTCGCCCCATTTTCTAGGCCCTCCCAGAGCCATGCAGAACAGAGACTTTCCCAGGTAGGGAGGCCCCACATTCCCAGGCTCTCCTGCTACCAGAATGTGCTTTTCAGGCCCACCTTCCCCACTCAGCCCTACCTGCACCTCCTCTTCATCCTTCTGTCTCCTTTAACCCTCTTGAAGGGAACAGTATAAAGTGATTTCTACTATCCAGGGTAGCAATTTCTGGGAGTCCTGCTTGGGAGGAAGCAAAGTCTGACCAAGAGTACCAGGAACTGGTCACACCTGGGCACTGTAAGCGTCACCTCCTGCCATGTAACAGGTCACTGCAAATTCAGCAGCTTACACCCATTTATTGTCTCTGTGGGTCTGGAGTTTGGGTGTGGCTTACCTGGACTCTTAACTTTTTACACAACAAAAGACAGCTAATACACATACCTCCATAGGCTTACACACACACACGTGCGCATGCGTGCACACACACAGAGACACACACACACACACACCGTATTCTAAACAGTACCTGTGGGAGGCTATCTGCCTGTTATGAGTGTGAAAATCTAACAATACTTTCAACTGTTTCTGAAAATGTCTTTAAGGAACAGATTAGCAATTAAAAAAAATAAATCCCACTACCGCTGTCTCACTTAGCCAGTGACCAAAAATGTGATAATCCAGCCCCATCACCGATATCAAGCCCCAAACAAGTCCCCACAGCACAGTCTACTAACAAAAACTAAGGTCGTCTTTAAAGGGAAAAGTCATGCCATGGCTGAGAATGTTCCATCTGCTGTCAGGGAGTCCCTTCAAAGAATGGACCACCAGCTTGAAAAGAAACACCAAGAGCTGGCGGGGGGTCAGCCTCGGGATGACCATGATGGAGTGCTAAATCAGTGAGCACTACTGGCAGAGTCCCTGAAATTCAAGGACTGTTTTAGAGTCAGCCTGTTTTAAAGGACACAGTAGTCATAGTATGTACAAATTCTCGTCAATTTTATTCAAAACAGCAGTGACACTGTTTTATAATCACTCTGAGACATTGTCCTCTAGAAAAGATCAATTCAAAATGCCTTTATAGTGGGACCATTTACATTGACTTTTAAAAGCATTATAGTTTGGGTGAAATTGATACTTTCACGCTACTGAAAATTGGCATAACCCTTTGGAAGAGTGTTAAGGTAAGATGCATCAGGAGCCATAAAGATGTCCATACCATGTAACTCTGCGATCCCTCTCCAATTTACACTAAGAAATGGTTCCACTGGAGAAGAGAAATACACCCAGAATGTACACAGGCACCTCTACTGGAACAAAAATTTAGATGTCCAACTCAGCACACTGCTTATGCAAGCGGTGGCACTTTCAACTCCACAGGATATCATACAACATGAAAAAAATTATTTGAAAAACTAGTAAAGTGGAAAAAATATTCAGAGTGAGAAGAATAGAAATAATACAAAAGTTATAAATACTTACAAGGATGAACTGCAAATATGAAACGTTTCTCTTTCAGGATGGTGAGATTACAGGAAGCATCTCTCTTTTCAGAAACTATGCTTCAGAGTCAGTATCTTTATCTTTAAAAGAAAATTCACACCAAGAAAAAGCAATGCCAGAAAAATACATCTCAGGAATCTAGGTCTCAATAAAGTAGCTGTGTGTTCAGCTTGCACTTTGAGATCTCTTTACCTGGCACTGCTGAAACCCCACCTGGGAAGACCAGAGCAAGTGACCAGTGTCATTCTGCCTCCTGCTGACCTCTGCCTCAGTCAGATGAGGCAAGCCATCGGGTTTTGAGGCAGCTTTGTGGCTGTGCCTTGAAGCAGAGCAGGCTGCAGGCTCCTGCAGGGATGCAGTCCTTGGAGGGTGGCTGGAGATAAACACGTGGAGCTCAGACAGCCCTGCAGAAGGAAGCATTTCCACTCTAGCTCTGGTGCTAAAATAATTAAGAATGTGGGATGCCTGCCCACAGGCTCTCATTAACCTACAGGGTGCGGACGCAAAACCAGCCGAAGGGTCAAGGCTGTGGCCCACACAGAGGATCACTGCACAGGCGTGCAAATAGAACACACCCACGTGGGAGCTCTGCAAAGCGAAGCTGCCAGGACTAGCATGCAGATAAACTGCTTCACTTCTCTAACTCAGCTACCTCATCTGTTAAACGGGGCTGAGGGCAGCCTCATGGGGCTGTAGAGAGGGCTAAATTAGGTAAGACATATGAAATGCACAGCCATGTTAGGTGCTCAATAAATATTAGCTATTACTATTGCTACATGAATACTTTAAGAATGTACCTTCATGCAGTCCATCATTGCAAGGAAATTTCTAGCAGCTGGTATTTATAGTTCCACATGCAAGAAGGCACAATGTAAGTAATGTGTAGGCCAATTCTTCTTCCAAATTATTTTTTATTTTATAGCATATTTTTTTAAACACAGGGTCCAAAACTCCAGGGACCATTTTGCCACAAAACTCCTGAGAATCGGAAAGTCAAACTTTTTCATACAAGAGATTTTAAGTCATTGACATTGTCCTGATACTGAAGTTATTATAAACACCTAAGTGCCCAACGTACAACCCAATCCCAACCCAACTGCTATAATAGTAAATAATCACACATTCCAGAACCCAAATTTACATTAGGGTTTTTTTTTTTCGACTAAGAAATTGAATTTAATTTTTCCCACTATGACAACTTAAATAATTATATAAAAGTCATAAAAACAATAACTAGGCTTTTATCCAATTTAAATAAAATTCTTTCTATATTCTTTTCTGAGAACAGGTTTTCATTTTACCCGCTTGGGGCGTGTTTTGCCATTACTGGATGACTAGAAAGAGTTCTGTTAAGCAGCAAAATTGAGTTACTTTTCTGCCATGCCTGTGTAGACTGTCTCTGGCCAGCAGCCTTGGTCCCAGCAGCTCTGCCATCAGAGGACATGGTAACACCTGGTCCCCAGCCAGGTCCTGCTCTCCCTTTGGCAGAATGGTGAGGCCTAGGAATTCCTCCGGAGGGTGATTTTAGGTAATTTTCATTTTATGCAATTATATGGAACACAGTTATTAATAAATTACTTAAAAACAAACTTGAGACATAGAAATCTACGTATTTCCTTATTGACACGCCAAATGAGAGGGTAGCAGCAGTGCTAATAACAACCATAATTTAAAAACAATGATAAAAGCAATGGCTCTTTCAACACACCTGCAGAACTATTACATAACAGGAAAATAATGATCATTTCTCTGATGACAAAATGCTATGGGCTATGCTACCTACATTCATGAGGGAAGGAAATACTGAATTTCAGTGAAAAGCTGGTGGAAATAAGGATTTTTTTTCCCACCCCAAAGTTCACGGATATCCTGAAGTCCATGCGCTGATCACCACAGGCCCATGTTCAGGATACCTTCTTCAGGAAATCACTCAGACGTCATACTACATCAAGACCCTGGGCCATGAGCTTTAGAAAATCCCTAGATTCCAGAGTCCAGACTACAGAAGACAGAGACTGAACCCCTTTCAAAGCAGAGGGCTCTTTTGTTGCTGTGAATCCCAGGAATGCCTGCTGATGTGAGGAGGCGCTCTAACAGCAAGAAGCCTCCGGGCCTGGACCTAGTCCCCCTGGTTTGATGCTCTGCCCATCAGTTGCCTATTTCCTCCGCAAGGCCTCTTTCAACTTGAGAGTTGAAGGAAATCTTTGGAGATCACCTGGTTTAAGCCCACTCTTAATTCACAGAAACTGTGCTTCCAACAAGCTTCTTCTAAGGAAAATCCAAGAGCAGTCCACTCCAGAAACTCTGTCCTTGATTTTCTAGCAAAGCGAAACTCCTTGTTTTCAGGTCAAATGATTCATCTACACAAAGCCACCAAAACCCACACTTGCAACTTTAAATTAGTCAAAGCAAAAACTTAGAAAAAGGACAAGATATTTTTAAAATGTATCAGAAATCTGCAGGTCAAAAGAGAAAACAAACTATAACACAGAGGCATAGAAAAGAAAATAATTTTCAAAAGGGGCAGAGCACATGTCTTTTTTTTTTTTTTTTTTTGGTCATACTCTGTTCCTGGCTGGTGTGCAGTGGCCTGATCACAGCTCACTGCAGCCTCGACCACCCAGGCTCCAGTGATCCTCCTGCCTCAGCCTCCCAAGTAGCTGGGACTACTGGCATTGTTTTGTAATTTTTGTAGAGACGGGTTTTGCCATGTTGCCCAGGCTGGTCTTGAACTCCTGGGCTCAAGCAGTCCTCCCCACCCAGCCTCCCAAACTGCTGGGATTACAGGCATGAGGCACCGTGCCTGACCCAATCATTTTTTTAAAAAACAGAATGCATTACTATAAATGATATCCATGTGCATGAATACAACAGTCTCTCATCTGTGTATAATAGTTTGGGAAGGGTGGGGCAGGAAGTAGTCTCCCCCACCTGGCCTTCCACCCAAACCTGGAATGATATCACTAGAAGGGAGAAGGTAGTGACCAGAAAGAGAAACAGGCTAATGGCCTTAACTGACTTTTCCTGTACCCAAGAGAAAGGTCAGCCACTCCTCTCTCCCAAAAAAAGATCATCTGGAACCTTCAGTCAGTCAGCCAGGAGTTAAAAGGACCCCTTCAAGCCCCTCCCCATCGCCACACTGCCCACACCTCCACTCCCACACAAGCCTGGGCAGGGCAGGAGCCTGCTGCCCAGAGGAGGCCTCACAGGCTGGGTAGGCAGGGTCACCAGAATGGCACCAGGGCAGATTCTGGTCCCCATCTATGAAAGGAGTGCACCTTACTGAGACACTGGGTCTCTAGTCACTGGGCTAGGACCACTTCATGAGCCCAGTCACAGCCCAGGCTTCTTCAGATGGTACCAGGGTTATGGCCACCCAGACCCTAAACCCAAAGAAACCTCTTCAGGCCACTGCCCTCCTACTTCAACCAGGGAATGTGCCCAAGAGCTAGGGCTGTCCCAGAGCACAAGGCATCGGACACACGTGGAAACTAGAAGATTTTCTGGTGATTTTTAATTTGCCCGAACCTGGACACAGTCCAGGTGGGGTCTCAGTCTCTCTGCCTCTCTCACAAGTAACAAAACCGTTTTCAGACAAGTCTGGCCTCTACGGACCTCCCTACTCTGGCCCTGACAGTAGGTTTCTCAGCTGTAATTGGTTTCTCCCTTTACTGGAACTCTGGGTCCACCAAACTAAGGATGAAGTTATCCAGGAAAGCAAAGACCCTGGGTTGATACAAAGGGAGCCTCAGATGGAGAGATCCAAGAGGTGGTCAAAACCATGGAAGGAGTGGTCGGGTCACACAGGGGCCCTCTGCAGGGGAGCCTTAGAGCTAGATGACACCAGCAGGGATGAGGTGTGAGCAGTGAGGAAGGAGGTGAGGGCTTGACCCCTGGCCAGCACACCTAGGGTTCAAGTGCTAATCCACAGCAGAGGTTCTCAACTTTGAATATGCATCAGAATCACTTGGGAAACTCGTTCAACAGGAAGAATTCCAGACCAACCCACCCCACGAGACTGAGTCAGGAGATCCAAGGCAGCTCTCTGGAATTTGCATTTCTCCTCAGCCCAGGACCACATTCTAGAAACCCTGTGCTGGGGCACCATCCTATCCTATCACCTCCTCTGCAACAGTGCCAAGGGGCTGTCTGTGCAACAGTGCCTTCTATCCCCGCTAAAAATCTTGGTCCCTTGCGGGGGAATAGATAAATCTCCCAGATAGAATTCTAAATAACTAATGTAAATACAACCCCTCCAAGAGGTAGAGCTGAACTCCCTCTTCCTTAAGTGACTTCCTTCCAAAGACTGAAGTATGGAAAGATGGGGAAGAGTCACTTTGACAATGGAGACCCGTGACAAACACTACCCGGGCCAGGTGATCAAGGTCAACATCAACCATCATAAGCCATGCTGATTGCATGGACCCTTGATACAAAATAGCACATTACCTGGGTGGCATTCCTCCTCAAATGGGTAACTCGAGACTAATCACAAGAAAAACATCTGACAACTCTCAACTGAGGGACAGTCTACAAAAAACCTGAAAAGCAGTTTTGCTCCTCAAAGTTGTCAAGTCATCAAAAACAAGGCAAGTCTAAGAAACTGTCCCAGAGCAGAGGTGCTATGGAGACTAAATGAAATGTACCCTGCATAAGATCCTGGGACAGAAAAAGGGATGTCAGGGCAAATAAACCATGAACTTTACTTAACAATAATGTACCAATACTGTTTCGTTACCTGTAACCAATGTACTAGAGTAATGTAAGATGCTAATCACAGGGGAAAGTAGACGCTGGTTCTATCAGAAGTCTCTGTGTTATCTCTGAAACTTTTCTGTAAATTTAAAACCTATTCTAAAATTAAGGGCTTACTTAAAAACGTGTACCATATGTTTTTATGTGTAATATCATACAAAAGCCTGTATGCACAGGGCAACATGACTTTCAACAGTAACAAATGATGCTTTGGAAAAGTTAATTTCTCTGTTCTCAACAAAAGGAGATAAATACCCCTATTGATCAGCTTAATACACTAACGTGAGGGTATTACAAGGTTGAAATGCAGTACAATTTTCTGCTTTTTCCAGAGAACATATTATGTGGACTTGAATATGTAAAATGATATACTGCATGAGTTTATGAACAAATGAAAAATCTTGCTTCCTTGAATGAGACCAAATAAAGACTTAACACATGAAATTATCTCCTTCTGAAGGCCCAAGAACCAGGAATCTAGGTATTCCATCAATCTTTAAAATTGTATCACAAACTCAGATCTCAAATTAAATTCTCATTATTCTCAAATTAAGTTCATTCAAAACACCAAGCATTAATTATACTCTACCGCTAATTAATTATAGTAAATCGCCGAACCATTTTACATTAATCCACGTCACCAAAAGCTAAGGGAAATGTCTGCTGGAGTTCAGTGTCAAATAGAGGACAAATCACTAATTATGATTTTACTAGTTCTGAATGCTAGCATTAATTTAGTTTCAGACATTAAACAGAGCTTAAATGTAAACCCTGAAATCAGTTCCAACCTTTGGAAAATAGTTTTGTAACAACTTACTGTCATAACAGCACAGTAATCTGGGTACTGGGTAGAAGTACCAGTCTTGACTACTGAGTAGAAGTCAAGAATTTGAAACACTGCATTTAAAAAATACAAAAATGGGCCGGGTGCGGTGGCTCACGCCTGTAATCCCAGCCTTTTGGAAGGCTGAGGCAGGCGGATCACAAGATCAGGCGTTTGAGACCAGCCTGGCCAACATGGTGAAACCTAGTCTCCACTAAATACATGAAAATTAGCCGGGGGTGGTGGTGCACACCTGTAGTCCCAGCTACTTGGGAAGCTGAGGCAGAAGAATTGCTTGAACCCAGGAGGCAAGGTTGCAGTGAGCCAAGATCGTGCCACTGCACTCCAACCTGGACAACAGAGCGAGCCTCTGTCTCAATAAAAAATACAAAAATGAACATCTACGATGGAGTAAGAAATAAACTAAATTTCCAAACACAGTTCAAATGAAACCATCAATAGGATAAAAAACAAACCTGTAAAAGGTGTTCACAGGATTGATTTGCAATATTCATTACTAATCCAAGAGAAATAATGTGATTAAATTACTTATAAAATATAAGGAAGTATTAGTGTGCTGACACCTGCATTCCATTCAAAGCATCAAGTAGTTTTACTCATTTTTAAGAGATAAAGCTCTTAAGCAATAAACAACATATAAGTAGAGTTCACATTATCTGAAAATTGACCCATAAATCATGTGTTCATCCTAAGCAAACTCACTGAGCTTCATTCAGGCCCTAGAATAGTAACAGCCATCCCAGCATGAGAGAACAGGGGTGCTTTGTCCCAGCTGTGAGAGAGACCAGGCTTACAACTGGTATGAGGAATGTCTCAGCTCAGGTGACAATTCCAGTATCGGGGGTTGCCTGAGCACTGAAGAGCTTCTGAGGATCTTGAAAAATCTATCCTCCAGAAAGCTTCAAGTGAATTCTGCCTGGCCTTGGGGGTAGGTTAGAGATTTAGAGGGGGACTTCCCATATGTGCTTCCCCCACCCAGAGATCAGGAAAGTCATTTTCCATACTAGCTAACTAAGATTAGGAGTGTTTTGTGAGCTTGTGGGATCTTCACACTCATTTACAGGCTCCCTGAGAGCTGGTGTTCGTGTGGTTTGCTGTGGTTTTCCCATGGCACCCAGCACAGTGCCTGGCCCACAGCTTGTCCTTTGTAGATATGAAGTGCAGGCACACAACTGAGTTAAAACACAGTCAGGAGAGCAGTTCGACCTGTCGGTGGCATCCGGATGAACAATGCAGCCTTTCCACAACTCTGGACTCGTACACTTCCAGCCCTCCTAACTACATTCAGAGAAAAGCAACAGCAACATCAGCTTACACATACGTCAGTTCATCCCATGCCACTTTGAAGAAAAAAAATCCCCTAATAATCAAGGATGTGTTCCATCCCAATTTTAACACGGAAAGTCAGGGCTATAAAACACTATAAAAGTACATTACAGGCAACCCCTAGTTTCACAGAAGACAAAACAGAGATCAGGAGAGTTTAAAAATTAGCTATGCAACTTTAGCCAAATTAGTAGCAAAGAAAAAGGAGACTCTACATCTCTATTTCTCATATGAATCAAGATTGTTGAAGTTCAGATTTACACAAGCCATTAATAAAGTTCAGAATGGGGCCAGTTGTGGTGATTCATGCCTGTAATCCCAGCGCTTTGGGAGGCTAAGGTGGGCAGACCACCTGAGGTTAGGAGTTCAAGACCAGCCTGACCAACATGGAGAAACCCCATCTCTACTAAAAATAGAAAATCAGCCAGGTGTGGTTGCGCCTGCCTGTAATCCCAGCTACTTGGGAGGCTAAAGCAGGAGAATCACTTGAACGCAGGAGGCAGCGCACACCACTGCACTCCAGCTTGGGCAACAAGACTGAAACTTCGTCTCAAAAAATAAAAAATAAAATTCAGCCCACCCGCCGTCCCTCCCTCCCTCCCTCCCTCCCTTCCTCCCTTTCTTCTTTCCCTCCTTTCCTCTCTTTCCCTCCCTGTTTCCTTTTTCTTGCTGATTTTATGCAAAGGGCTAGCATTCTCATCGCTCTTTTTTCAGGTTTAATCCTAATTTTAATAGTTTTCAAGCAATAAGTTAAAATAAATAAATAAAATAAAGTTTAGAATGATACTGTTTGAATCCAACTCCCATTGTAATGGAAAGTCAAGCAGTCACTGCACAAAGGCAAATGTTATGAGGGAGGAAGGAACTTCAATAACATCAATATAAAACCAGAATGAAGTCCAGGGCCTGACACTTGGGGGCTGGGGCATCCCACAGGCCACAGTGCTTGGGCCTGACATCTCCCCATGGCCACTCACCACAGAACCCCAGTGGGCCAGTCACTGTGCCCTAGTGAGGGACCCACACTTTCCTCACCTAAAAAAGGGTTAATTAACAACACTGGCCTCCCTCTTCCTGACAAAGTTAGAATCAAATGATACAAAGTGTGCAAGTAATAAAGAGATACACACATTGTTCCAAAGCTGCAACTTCAGAACTTTCCAATCTGTCCAAGGAATTACTATTAATTTCTCTCTCAGAGGTCTTTCTCAGTCCATTTGAGATGGGACGATTGAGGAAAAGAAAAGATTGATTGTACTTTTAACTACCTCCACCAAGGAAAGCTCAAAATTTTGCAAAGTGCTGATTTTGTGTTTCCCAGAAACAGAACAGGAAGAGAGGGGGAAGAAGCAACAAAGTCAAAAGGAAGAACAATGGAACAGGAAATAATTCATACAAAGCAGACAGTGAGAGAGTCAAAAGAACTTCTAATTGACAGCTCTCTGCATCTCCAGGCTTATCTTACTTGATCAAGTAAGGGCCTATTTAAAAAGGAAAAAAGTACATTCAGACAGCAATATCATACGCTAGG
Source organism: Aotus nancymaae (assembly GCF_030222135.1). NCBI lineage: Eukaryota > Metazoa > Chordata > Mammalia > Primates > Aotidae > Aotus > Aotus nancymaae. The sequence continues at coordinate 3,020,348 of NW_026988570.1, read as the reverse complement.
CCAGGTAATAGGCAGCTTTGTAGACACTGGGAGTCGGCGACTAGCAGCCAGATTAGAATTTCCCCTTTCCTTTTCCCTTCGTAAGGTCTAATTTGTGATATATTTAGTCTCTCTCCCCTGAGAAGTTTATTTTAGAACTACACAAAGAAGGAAATTAAACATTCAAAAGCTAACATATGTGACCAGCTCAAAAAATTATCAGGCTGAATCTAGATTCCTATGAACCTTAGTAACAACAAAGACAAACTTGCTTCTGTAGACAATCACCAGCATAAGGCTTCTGAGCTGAGAAAACAGATGTCTTTGATTAGGCCAAACTCTGAAAATCAATTACTTATTAAAAGTAATTGATAAAATCTCCTTCATTACTTCCACGTCAGTGGGCATTGTGAGGGGAATGTACTTTTATCACATCCCGGCAAGATATCAAAATGTTTCCAACAAAATCAGCCTTTTGTATGTTTATGATTGAAATACGTTGAATGAGAAATAAAGTAATGTATGCCATTACTTTAACACTAGTATTATTACAGATAAAGAAAAACGGCTAAATCAGTTACATTACAGTTTCTCCCTTGCATGCTTAACTGCATACATGTATAAATCATGTTTAGATCTCCACATATGTATTGTTTCACCATGTTTATTAAAATAGAAGAAAAATTGATCTCCAAAGGCAACCGTGTGAAGGAATGCATGTGCCCCTGACTTAAACATTTAAATAAAGCAGAGCAGCATTCACTTATATCAAGGTTGCTTAAATAGTGACATTTGAGCCAGTTAATTCTTTGCTGTGGAGGCTGTCCTGTGCATTGCAGGATATTTAGTAGCATCCCTGGTCTAGCATCCCACTGAACGCCAGTAGCACCCCACCGGCATGACAATTAAAAATATCTCCAGACTTCGCCAAATGCCCACATGCGCAAAACTGCCCCAATTGAGCACCATTAATTTATAGACATGGGTTCGAGTCTCAATTAAGTGTCTCAAAATACTAACATTTAAAAAGGTATCTGTGTACCTGCACAAGTAAATTGTTTTTACTTCCCAATCTAGTTCTAATAACGAATAAGAGCTAAAATGAATGAGAAGCCATATGTACAGAAGTGCAGTGTGTTGAAAACATATTTTCTTCCTTAGACATGGAACCCTCATCAACCGGATGCATTCATGAAAGGAAAACCTACTTCTTACAGGAGATGGAATCAGCCACACCCACTGGGATGGCTGAGGGATGACGAGGTGCTTGGCACAATCAAGTTTAGAAGCAACAAATTCAACACTAGACACCTAATCTATAGGTGATCAATCAACTGAGCTTTTGTTCTACCCAGCAAAGCTTCAAAATGAAAATCAACAGCACGGTGTCTGACACCCTCCTCTTTATTTTAAAGATGATAATGCCACCGTTTCTTCGTAGTCACCACTGGGTCTTGTCTACTAAACCATATAAAATAGACCTAGTAAGAAAACTACGAAAAGGGAACTGAAGCAAGACAGATGGCTTAATTTAAGGGAAGAGAACCTTGTAAACCCAGGTTAGGAAGGTCCTAAGAAGACAATAACAGAAGTACATAAAGGAAAGGTCATGTGAGTGCAGTAACAAAGACACAGAGGAAACAGACAAACTTTAAGATAAATGGTGTTCAGGGTGGGGGAGATGGCATGAAGGGAGTCACACACAAATGTGAAAAGTGAAAGGAGAGCCAGAAGAATACAAAGAATGGAAATTTGTTTTTATAACCATCTTTCTAGATTCTGCTACCAAGTTTGTTTGTGTTTTTTTAAGTCACTTAATGAAAATTCACTCTTCACCTATATTAAATTTCCCAAAAACTGTCTCTAACATAACTCAGTGAATCCCTTGTTATTTAAAAATACTCAAGCAGCTTGTGGTTTTTATGTCAATGTCTCCAAGCTGGCTTCCATCATGCAGAACAGTTAAAAAAAAAAAAAAAAAGAGGAGAGAGGGGGACTGTTTTATTACCAATGCAGCCCCCTCCGCCCCCTCCACCCCCCAACACACACACAAACAGGGATACAAGCTTTTAAAGTGATTGTCCTTAAAATGAAGACAGTTGATGAGAGGGAAAGCATGAAATAGACAGCAACTGCTCTTCTCTCTGGCAGCCAGGCTCATAAGTGACATAATTAAAATATTTGTTGACTTGAAGACATCCTTAAATATTCAGCCAAAATTCTTAAGATATTAAATGGAGACACAACCTTCAAGGAAAATCGAAGGAGGCATTGATGGACTTTGTCCTCTAAGATGGGCATGCGCATCTTTTTAGCCATCCCCCTGTGATCTCCCCACCATCTAACTTAGTTTTCACTTCCTGGCTGCCCCCACCATTGCTGGGAAATTAAGCATGTTTAAGTAAACAAATCTTTGCCACTACACATCCTGGAACCTGCTACATATAGAAGTGGCCATGTGAGAGGCAGTGTGATTGCAAATCTAAACCTGTGAGTTGAAAGAAACTGCCCAAGTTGCAGCCCCTCTGAAACTTGGAATATGCAGGAGCTTCTCCCAACGCCAGACTCAATCTCTCTCAGTCCCTTCTGCTCCAGAGAGGGCTGCTCAACCCTCTGATGGCCCCCAACGGCCCTCTCAACGCAAAAGGGTAGGTTCAAGAGGCTGGCACAGACAACTCACTTGGAAGGGCAGCCAGTGTCAGAGTTCGCATCAGGACCTATAGCAGCAGTCTCCTAAGAATCCACACTAGGATTTGACCTGGCCTCTCTCACAACCTCAGAAGCAGATTCCAAAGCCACCTTGGAATTCTTCAAGACCTTCCCAGATGTCATAAAAGCACAAAAGGAAAGGATTTGGTATGTCCAGCTACAAGGTTTTCATCAAGAATCTAATTGCCTATCTTCACTTCAACAATAGCAACTTATTAAAGAAAAACAGTAGCAGCAAAAATGGCCTCGTGCAAGCTATTCCAGGGCATAGAGGTCCAGGGCCACTTGGAAGAGTGAGAAGACACACAATCCTGTTTCCTCAGCCCCCAGTGTGGAGGAGACAAGGGTGGGGACCCAACACACAGCTGCTGATGAAGAGGCACATCACACAGGCATCTATGATGGCACCTGCATGGCCGCTTGAGCTAATACACTGTGACTGCAACAGAAAATACTCCCTTTCTCCCAGTGGCACTGCAGCTCCCTCCAACAGTGGTTCTCCCCAGGGGATGCTAGTGCTTCCTGCCAAGTTGGAGACTTGGGCAGGTGGGGGACCACCAGCCTACAGAACACGGCAAGGGGCTTGGGTGAGAGGAGCAGCCAGGCCAATGGTGTCCACTGACGATGGTCCAAGGCTTCCCCTCCTCCAAGATATCGGTTACTCATTATGTCCTTCCAAAGTCCAGGGCCTTCCCCAACCACTTGGCTGATAAGGGCTTCCCAGAATGAACCTGTATCCAAGCTCCACTCCTTATCATTGATTTTCCACCAATGTTTCTCAAATCTTACACCATAATAAAAGTTTATGATTCTGTTTTATGTATTTTCAGAGACATCTTAATGAAGGGACGGCGGCCAGCTTGGTCAGAATCTAACTGTGGAACCTCAGACATGGCAGCCCTTTCCTTAGCCATGAAGGTACAAACAGAAAGTAACCACATGCTCTGTTAGTGAGGACCCAATGAGTTATTATGTGTAAATAAAGTGCTTAGAACAGAGATTACAGTGTGTGTGTCCATGTGTGAGGGAAGAAACTAATGTTCACTTTAAAAATATATGATTTTAGATTGTACTTAATATGTATCAGAAATATGTTGAATACTACAGATGACTAGATAAAGAAAAAAGACTACTATTCAGCCATAAAAAAGAATGAAATTGTATCTTTTGCAGCAACACAGACATAACTGGATGTCATTATCCAGATGGAACCAGAGACCTGAAGGGTGATGGCATGGGAAGTGATTACTCAATGGATACAATGTATGTTACTTGAGTGATGGATACAATAAAAGCCCTGACTTCACCACTAGGCAATCTATGTAACAAAATAACACTTGTACAGTATATCTGTATGCAATTTTTTTTTTTTTTGCCTTTCCTGAGGTGCTGAACAAAGTCTTTAAAAAGAAATGTGTTGAATACTGACATACAAAAATGTCATTTTACACTGGTAACTTAACTTCTAGAATTCAAAGCACGTTTTTAAATAATTGTAAAATGAACAAGGTATTTTGATGACACATTCAGTTTTAACTGAATCTGATTTTAGTGCCCTAAAACATCATGCACTGAGTGCATGAAGTAGGACATTATTCCTTATATTTAAAAAGGTTACACCTTTCCCAATAAAGCACAGTAATAATTATCATTATAATTATTCTACATTGTTTCCACTTTGTCTCTTAAGCTATCTCAAGTTTGGAAAACAGACAGCAAATGCAGCTTAAATCATGAAAAGTGTATAGACCCACACTCTGCAACAAGGCTGGTGCCACATATGGCTAGCAGCCACTCAAAATGCAGTGAGAGGGAGCCAAGAGGTGCAGTAAATGTATACACTATATGCTGTATTTCAAAGCCCTCACACAAATAAAAGAATGTGAATTATCTTATTAATTACAATTTATATTGATTGCATGTAGGAAGAGTTTATATATATATTGGGCAAAAGAAAATATATGATAAAAATTAGTAACACTTGTTTCGTTTTACATTTTTAATGTGGCTACCAGAACATTATGACTACATCTGGGGCTCGCATTTGTGGTTCACATTGTATTTCAAGGGGTCAGCACTGCTTGACAACCCATCAGTTCAAATGACATTTGCAGGAAGACGGTCTGCATTAAAACACACATACGCACCATTTTCTGTACTTAGTCTCCCCTCCTCCCGTGACAGAGAGCCAGGCCCGTGCTCAGTTCTACGCAAAGCTGTAGTGGGGAAGCCCTGCCATTACTGCACAGGAGAACCCTTCACCAGCCACAATGGAGGGAAGTCTTTAAAAACAAACTGATTACAAACTTAGTTTTGTTATCACAATTAGCAAACTGTCAGTGGGCGGCCACAGATGACTTGTAGCTCAGCATGTGTGTATGTGGAGAAGGGGATATTTAGATGCTGGGAGAAACAGAGAAGCAGCACAGTCATGCATGCCCATGCCTGCCATGCTGGGGATTTGAGACACTGACCTGAGGGCAATGGAGAGCAGGTCGGGACCAGACTATGCGGGTGCAGTCACCCTGGGACAGATTGGCAGGAATGGTTTTGATGTCCAAGGGAAAGAGAAAAAGGATGGCAGGGCTGAGATGTTAGATCTTTTGGAGGTAGAATCAATAGGAGTTGATAACTAGTTGAGAGGTGAGGGAGAATTCAAGGATGACCCAGTGATTCGGTGATGGGGAAAACAACTGAGAAGGCAGGCAGGTTGGAGGAGATGCTACAAATGGTTTGGGATGGTGGAAATGATCAGTAAGAACTTGGATAATTCAAATGAATGAATAAATGAATGTATGAACTAACTAAGGAACAAACAAAGCATGAATGAACATACAGATCTGGAACTAGAGGGAGGTCAGTCATGCAGGCACTGCCCCTGCCTCACGTCTGAACAAGGCAAACTGGCCTAGGTCAGAAACATTCCAGTCATGCTCGGGGTGTACCTCACCACCGTCATGCACATTCTGCTAAGGGACGTTTGCTCATGTGGCAAAGACTGCACAATCACAGAGATAGCAGGCTCAGAGGGGACAGCCTCTCCACCCTGGCTGCCATTGGCCCCACCTCTTGCTTTGCTCTCTTCGTCCAGGGCTCAGAAAAGACTTTTCCTTCGCATATCACTGATATTTTATCATGGTCTCAAGCAGAGACAAACCAACCCCCAAATAAGTGTCTCCCTACCTATGTAGAAGAGAAGCTTCCATAAATGAAATCAAGTCAAGATTTTTCTCTCTCTTCACTCAAAACTTTTCCAGCCTTTGGAAGTCCAGCACCTTGTTCCCTGTTATGGGGTGCTACAACCAACATGTAAAGAGTTGACATTCCCTCCTTACTTTGACTACTCCAACCATCCCCTGGTAGGTGTCCCCAAATAAACACAGATCCCAGATCAGGATAATGGGAGCGCCAGGTCTTCCTGAAAGCACTAGCCCTCTTGTAGAACCTAGACAGACACACTGGGAAGGGCTGAATTGTCCCCCCTAAATTCATATGCTGAAGCCCTAACCCCTAAGTGACTATATTAGGAGACAGGACACTTTGGGAGGCAATTAAGGTTAAAAAAAAAAGGTCAAAAGGGTGGGGCCCTGATCCAACAGGACAGATGTCCTTATAGGAGGAGGAGACACCACCAGACCTCTCTCTCCCCGTGCATTCACAGAAGGAAGTCTACGTGAGGACATAAGAAGGCAAGCCAGGAAGAGACCCTCATCAGAAACCAGCCCTACTGGCCCCGGGATTATGAACTTCCATCCTCCAGAACTGTGAGAAAATAAGTATGTGCAGCTTCAGCCACCCATTATGTTGTTGTGTATCTATTTTGTTTGTTTGTTTTTGAGACAGGGTCTCATGTCGTCACCCAGGCTGGAGTACAGTGGAGTGATCTCAGCTTACTGCAACTTCTGCCTCCTGGTTTCAAGCAATTCTTGTGCCTCAGCTTCCTGAGTAGCTGTGATTACAGGTGTGCACCACCAGGTGTAACTGGCTTTTTTTTTTTTTTCTTTTCCATTTTTTTTTTTTTTGTATTTTTAGTAGAGACAGTTTCACCATGTTGGCCAGGCTGTTCTTGAACTCCTGATCTCAAATGATCCACCCACCTTGGCCTTCTGAAGTGCTGGGATTACAGGCATGAGCCACTACACCTGGCCTCTATGTTTTATTCTTACATAACCTGGAGCTGACTAATACATGCACTAAAGAGGACTAAGCTCTCTCAACTTGAAGAGGCTTTCCAGGGTAACCTCAGCCTGTAACCAGGATGTGAGGACACGAGACTGACATTGCTCCTGCCGGCCTCCCCTCACACTGCTCAACCTCACAGTTAACTCACACCCAGAATCTGCTCCACCAATATCTGCACACAGCTGTGACATGGCAAAGGCAGAGACACCCGAGGACACTGTGTTCCAAAAACTGCCTCAAAAAAAAACAACTCTACCCAGCAACGCGTTGGTGTTCCTCATGTGCTGCCTGCAGGACTTAGCCCTAAATTCAAGCTATGTCATTCCCAGTCTCTTACCTAGAAACAAGGGCCAGAACCAAGGGTGCCATGTTATTCTGACTATTAAGTATGATGGTGCATGTGCAGAGGACTTTGCAAACGATGAATCAGCATGCATGCACTAGTACATGTCATTCTTCTCTGACCATGGTGTTTTAGGTCCTCACTAACAAATGGGCAGCATAAACACCCCGCCTTCCAAAACTGTCTCAAAAGAAACTGCAATACTTAAATTCGGAGTGCATTTGAAGCTTCTTTTCTTAAAAGCATTACAAATACAATAGTAGAAAGAAGAGGTGACACAAATAACCAGGCCAGGATCACAAACGCTCTGCCCAGCGTTTCGAATTCAGGTTGACATGAACAGCCTAACCTCCAAAAGTAAACCATTCAGCCAGCCCACCAGGTAATGCAGTTGGGTATGTGTTTGGCTTTGTTTTTTAGTTGTTTTTGCTTTTAAATGTAGCTTCAGGACTACAAATGACTCACTTGACAGAAAATTTACCAAATAAAGAGGGCAACAGACCAAATTCTCCCATTGCCTGGACATCCTGAGGGCAAAGTCTTCCACAACAGACAGAGGTTCTGAGCAGATTTACAAGAATGCCAGAGGTCTCTTAACACTCGCATCTCAGTGGGAGGCCAGAGCCCCTACATTGACAGGTTGGGAACTCAATATTCACATACATATTCAGTAAGTATTTGTTGCATACCCATTGTGTATAAGTGGCAAGACCAGTCTATCCCCAAGGGGTTCAGAATCTATTAAAGAAAAGATGAATGCAAAAAAAACCCCATAGGGCAGGACATAGTGGCTCAAGCCTATAATCCCAGTATTTTGGAGGTCAAGGCAGGAGGATCACTTGAGCCCAGGAGTTTGAGACCAGCCTTCTGTAGAGACCCTGTCTCTATAAAATAAAAATAAAAAAATTCACTGGGCATGGTGGTACACACCTGTAGTCCCAGCTACTTGGAGGCCCAGGTGGGAAGACTGCTTGAACTGAGAAGTTCAAGGACGCAGTGAGCTGTGATTGTGCCACTGCACTCCAGCCTGGGTGACAGAGTGAGACCCTACCTTAAAAAAATTAAAAATTTTTTTAAAAATGTAGGAAAGAAGGTCATAGACGACAAATCAGGTACACAAAGAATGTGCTGCAGCGGTTCAAAGATGAAGCCATCCCTGTAGTTGGGAGTTGATAAGATGTGGGGAAGAAAAGAAAGAAGAGATGACCCTTGGGAAAAGTAAGAACTCAGGACACTGAGGGGGCTGAGCCAAGGTGGAACACAGAGGCTGTCAGGGACAGTGATGCTGTGTGACATCACTGTGACACTGCTACCTCAATCAAAATAACTTTCATTTCCACAGTTTCAAGGACTGAGATTGTTGAGGTAGGAATGTATGTGCCAGCGCACATGTGTGCAGCTGTGTATCACTGGGCAGAGGTATTACTTGCTAATGTTCATACCTTCAGAAATAATCATACTTTGGGATACGCTCAAAGGAAAACGCAGGAAAAGAAAAAAAGAGTCTAATTTTTTTAATTGTGCTCCTATATAGCCTAAAGAAATGCAAAACTAGTTTTGCTTTCGCTGCGTACTTTTACAACCAGTTAAAAGGCTGTCATGACCTTCTTCTGAGTTGCTTTAACTCACGGATGGAACACCACACATGAAATCATGTTTTAGCTTAGGCCTTTTGAAACATGCCGTGAAGTATTTCGATCACCCATTTTAGGAAAGAGAAACCATTTGGAAGCACCACTCACAATCCCTCAGGATGGGAAAACTAATTTCCTAAGCCTCTGGAGTGAGTTGTGGGGAGTTTCCAGTTCATTTGTGAAAAAAGTTAGCTTACTTGTTTTCCCAAACATCGCTCATCATCCTCCCCTGCAGTTCCAGCAAGCAATTTTGAGCTCTTCAGTCATTAAGCCTCATTTTTAATATCAGAAAATAATTTCCACAAGCCCTGTCTCTCCCAGTGCACACAGCAAGCCAGTCTGAGCAGTCAGAAAAATGGGTGTCCCATACAGCAACACAGCCTGGTCTAGCCAGAGTAAATTAAACTAGTGCAAGTGATCAAGTAAAGGAATCCAGTGCATTCTGTGCCATTCAGGGAGTCTTAGGGTATTTTAAAAGGTTATCCAGTCTGTGCACAGGCAAGGAAGACTTCCAGTGTATTTAATATGTGCATTTCTCAAATATAGTACTGTGTACATAAGATCTGCTGTGTTTTGGAAAAGCTAAATAACCCAAAATGTAAATGACAGTGCCTGGGTAAATACAGCAGGGTCAAACAGAGCAGGGATGAAGAAGATTTAAGTATGTAGTGTGTCCTAAGCAAAACACAAAGCCTGAAAACTGAGCACAACTACCTGAAAGGGGCCTTCAGCAAGTCCCACCGTTAATAGGGTCAGTTTCTCCACAAGTGGACAGAGGGGTTTATGCAGCAGCCAACTCTCCCTGATGGTAATTTGTGACCCAATTTCATCCAGTGTTTCATGATCAATCCCTCTGAATGTTTATGAAGCAGGAAAGAAGCTCAGAATCCATGCAAGGCCTCCAGGACAGGAAGTGGGCCAGGCACCTCCACAGCTTCCCATGGCCAAAGTTCTCAATTTCAGCCTCAAGTAGCCGCCAAAAGAACACTAAGATTCTGCCACCGTCTCCAATCAAAACTACATCTAACCAACCTCCAGGGGAGAAAATACTGAGGTAGGATTTTCCCTTGTGGTCACTTCTTCACAAGCAGGGTTAACACTTGCTTCGCAGGAAATTCCTGTTCCAAACATCAAAAAACCTACATGTCTAGCCCAATCTCCAGATGAAATGCATTTCTTCTCCATGTGTCCCGTGACTGCCATTCTCTTTACAGAAACCTCGCACTGGCTTGAATCCTGTTACTAATTCACCTGTTTATCTATGAACGCTTGGAAAGTGAATTGAGGGAGTGTTCACAAGCACAGTTCTGTACTGTTAAGTTAAAGCAGCCCAGGTTAATTTCATTTTCAGTCACTTTTCAGACTCGATAACTACATCCAAAACAGAAGCATGAAACACGCCCTGAATCACTTTCATTCCTACACAAAATCCTTTCCGAGAAGCAGGGACTGGGCCTGGGGCCTGAGCCAGGAAGGGACTCCCCACCTGTGGGTCCCGAGCAAGCCACGCCCACCGGCTTCTCTGGCAAGTTTCTTTCTGGGTCGAGGGAGGGAGCTGGCCAGTGCGATATTTTAAGCCCTTCCTGCCCACACTAGGGCCTGCTCATCCCATTATGCAGATGCAAACTTGGCAGAAGCAACCTTAAACCTGTTGGTAAAATAAAGCCAAATAAAGGGGAATCTGCCAACCTGAATTGTCTGAAGTGGACAAGGCGGACTCCACGCACGCTCGGCTTTGTCCTGAAGCTGTTACAATATTAGTTTAAGTCAGGTGTCTGGGGTCCACCAGCCAATGACCCCTAGCATCCAGCGCAGACCTTCACAGAGATCCTTATTGTCTACAAGTTAGTGTGTGGCAAATTAAACCCCTCCACACAATGCAAAGCTAACTGCGTTCGTAAGGGAGTTACCGTAGTCCATGCCTTAAAACTCACACATCAAATGTTTCCAGAACCACTCGGTGATTAAATCGCCCCGAAAGAAACCGAGAGGCAGAACGATTGTGAGAAACTTTGGTTCAGGTGGCTGTAAGAGTCCTGTAAATCTGGGGCAGGGCGCAGAGCCTGAATTCGGGCACAAAAGCTCCCTTCGCCGACGCGAGGACCTCCTTTATGCGATGTGACAGCAGCTTTGTGCGCGATCATAAATAGTTGCAATAAACACAGTTAAGTTCTCTCGGCCGATCGCGGCCTCCCCCGTCCCTGCGCCGGGGCCCTGCGATCCGCAGCTATTCTTCCCCAGCACACGCGCCCTGGCGACCCTGGCCACTGCACGGTCCTACGCTAGCCCCAAGCTCTGTGCCTGCCGCCGGCCAGCAGGCCAGGAGCTGCCTGCACACCCGGGGGTCTCGAGTCCCCGGGGCCCCGCCGCCGGGCCCCCTGCCCTGATCCCCGCCTGCGCCCTTGGCGGGCGTCCCCGCCCCTGCGCCGGCCCCCGATGGCGGGGGGTGGGGACGGGAAGGCGGGCAGGAAGGTGCCGAGACGGGAGGTGCCGGGCAGCCCGCGGTGGGGGGCGCCCAGGCCGCGGCGGGGCCGAGAGCACCGGTGGGGCGCGGAGGGGACCCGCTCTCCCAACCCCTTCCTTGGCGCGCCCGGGCCCGCGAACCCCGCCAAGCTCCCAACTCCGCCCAACGGCCCCAAGTTTGCGGCCCCCGCCCCGCTCCCGCCCGGCCGCGCTTACCTCGCCGTGGGCCGCCCGCAGAGCCGGAGGGCAGCGGCGCGGGTCCCGGGGCGGCGGCCGCGCTGCGCCCGCCCAGGCGCCGCTCTTTGTCTGCGCCGCTCCCTCCTCCCGCCGCCGGGCGGACGCTGCCGGCCCGGGCGGACCCCGCCAGCCCGGGCGCCGCGAGCCTCCCTGCCGCCGAGCCCTCCCCTCCGCCCGCCGCCCGCTCGGCCGCGCGGCTCCGGCCTGACGATCCCAGCTGCGGCGGCGGCGGCAGCGGCGGCGGCGACCCTCCCCCGGCGCTCAGCGCCCGCCTCCTCCGCGCTCTTCCTCCTCCTCCCGCGCTCCTCCCCGGCCGCGCCGTGACGCCGCCCAGGGGCCGGCCCAGGCCCGGGCGCGCGGGGCGGGGACCCGAGACCCACCTGGGGCGCCCCCCGGCGCCACCAGGCTCCTGGTCTGGGTCCCGGTAAGCGCGCCAGGATAGAGCAGGCCTGGGGTACGCTCCGCTCTACAGGCGCAGCACGGGCCGGGCGTCCGGTGCAGGAAAGGGTCCCCACGCCCGAAATTGCGCACGGGCGATGGGTGGAGAGGAGAGTGAAAACCCAAACGGTAACTTCCAGCCTTGGATGACTGCCGGGTGGGCTTTGCGTGCTCTTTTTTGTTTGTTTGATGTTCTTATCACGAAGCTCTAGTTGCTGGGCAGCCGCCCCCGTCCCGGAAGCATTCCCACGGCACTCAGCGAAGCAGGCCTGTTGTCCATCAGAAAAGTGACTTGTATAAAAATGTCACTTCCTCCCTGTAATTGCTTGTGGGCATTTTTATTTATTTGCCTTGCTTCTATTTACTTTCCCAACCAGACACGTTTTTAGTCCATCATCCCGTCCGAGGCACTTCCTAAAAGAAGGAGAGGAAACTCGACCTCTGTTGCCTCGCAGGCATCCAGGCCAGCCCCAGCCAGTGGAATCCTGGTTGCACACCCGTGGGGCAGAACCCGAAGAGGAGCTGCCCGAATGGGCCCCTAGAAGGAGTGTCGCTAATGGTGGGACCGTTCAGCCCACCCAGCCTCGAGTTGTGGCTAACCTGTAAACAAACTTGGAAGATTAAAACCCAAGAGCAAGGGGAAAAATACAAGCTTCCCTTTCACAAGCACATTCATCCGGATGTCATTTCTCCTCCCCATGTGATTTCCCAAAGGAAATTCTAATATTCAAATAATCCTGATTTCCTGGCAGGATAGCCTGCATCCATGTTAATAAGATTCTTTCTTGGGCTCCTGGTCTCTGCTTACTATTAAGGCAATAACAACTTACCCAAGGTTATAAAGCAGTATTATTTGATTCACTCATCTCCTGCCTCTTCCAGAAAGGAAGTATCCTAGAATAGGTAACTAGAATCGGTGTAGCTTTGCAGTCAGACAGGTGAGTGACTATTGACTTCCTGAACTGTGTAATTTCGCACAGGTGGGCCTTACCCTTTCTAAAATCTGTCAAATTGGGAGTTTTTTTGTTTTTGTTTTTGTTTTTTTTTTGAGATAGTCTTGCTCCGTTGCCAGGCTGGAGTGCAGTGGCGCGATCTCGGCTCACTGTAACCTCTGCCTGCCCGGTTCAAGTGATTCTGCCTCAGCCTCCGGAGTAGCAGGGACTACAGGTGCCCGATACCACGCCCAGCTAATTTTTGTATTTTTAGTAGAGATGGGGTTTCACCATGTTGGCCAGGATGGTCTCGATCTCTTAACCTCGTGATCTGCCCGCCTCGGCCTACCAAAATGCTGGAATTACAGGCGTGAGCCACCGCTCCCGGCCAGGAGATAATATTTACCTATTTCCTATGTGAAGTACCCTGGCAGTAGGTAGCCCTCAAGAGCTGAGTAAGTGGAAGGAGGCACAGTACACTGAGCAGGGATCAGATACAAGCTCAGGGAATCGGGACAGCCTTTTTTTCCTTTGTTTTGACCTTGTGAAAGAAGCTACTTCAGTTCATCCTTTTGGAAAAGTCTTGTGTTAATAATACCTAGTTTACAATCAGGAAAGAAGAATTCTAGTCTGCCCAATTTTAAATTAGTTTTCTCAAAATAAGTATAACAATATTGACCCAGTTTTTAGCTTGTTTGCTTTGTAAACTTTCAATGAATCACGGTTCTTGCATGCCTTTTCCTTCTCTGACTTTTTAGAAAGTCACCGATGTCATTCTCGATCTAAATCCAGTGGCTCTTTATCAGTATCTATGCAGTTTTCTAAAATATGTGGCATTTCTGCTATGTCCTGAAACACCGTCATCTTTTCGTTCATCGAACACAGCCAGTTCTGATTCTCTTACCTTATCTTTTCATTCATCGAACACAGTCAGTTCTGATTCTCTTACCTTTCTGACCTGCCCATCTCTGCCTCCTCTAGAGAGTTTGTTGTCTTCCCACCCTCTAAAAGTTATATCCCCAAGGCAGATAGTGGCCCTTTATTTTTATTCTGATATACACCTTTGTATTTAAGAGAGAGAGAGTTGACTATTTTTTGTATGCTCCCTGTCTAAACTTTCATTGATTAACTCCCAGACCTGTAGCCATAGAGAGCTCCCCAGCGAATCTGTAGAGCTCCCCAGCGAATCTGTAGAGCTCCCCAGCGAATCTTCACTTCCTACACATGGCCCAGCATCTCTTCTGGGTCACCATGTTTAGAGTGAAACTCATCTCCTTCCCAGACCAGCTCCTCCACTCACGGTTTCAGGCCTGGCCAAGAGTCTACCAGGCACCTCAGCTTCTGGGAGAAATCTCAGTGTCATCTTGGCTTTTCCTTCCCTGTCTCCAAGTTCTCCCCAAGAAAAGCCGGGAGAGGACTGAATGACACCAAGACCCCTTGTGGTCTATCCCCATGGTTGAGTCCTGGTGATTCTTAAACATCTTTTTTACTACACCTTCCTTTCCATTTCCATCACTGGCATCCTAACTTATACATCATTCCTAGCAAGACTTGTAATGTACCTTGATTGAATTCTTGACGTATATCATCTCTAATCCACACACAATAGTATTATCCCTATTTTACAGATGAAATCACTTCAATAGTGGATCAAAGAACTGGGGTCAGAACTGCACATACCTGACTCCAAAACTCTTGTTCATTTCCCCACACCTACTGCCTTCCAACTGATCTCCCATTACTTCTTCTATCCCTCAGATTTACACTGGACATCAACGTCATCCTAACCTTCCTACAAATTGCTTCCATTTTTCCCTGGTTGTACTAAAGAACTTTCCATGGCTCCACATTGCTCACCACGGTCTCCTCAAAAGTCATCTGATGACAGAAGACTGAGCATTTTTACCCAGGGAGGCTGGGGGATTTCGCCCTGAGAGGCCCGTGTTAGTTTCCTGGGGCTCCCTTAACAAATGACCGCAAACTAGATGATAAAACAGAGGCTATTTTCTCAAAGTTCTAGGAGTCTGAAATCAAGACACCAGCCTCTCTCCGAAGGCTGTAGAGGACACTCCTTCCCTGCCTCTTTCAGTTTCTGGTGGCTGCAGGTGTTCCTTGGCTTGCAACAGTATGACTCCCATCTCTGCCTTTCTGTCTTCACAGAACCACACAACCTGGTTCCCTGTGTCCTCTCCCTTCTCTCTTTTTATAAAGACAAGTTATCATTGAATTTAGGGCTCACCCTAATCCAGCATGATGTCATCTTAACATTCTTATTTTACAACATCTGCAAAGATCTTTTTTCCAAATAAGGTCACATCCTCAGCTTCCAGGTAAGCATATCTTTTGGAGCCAACATCCAACCCACTGCAAGGCTCAGTATGGGGGAGACATTTCTTTGAAGCTTATGTTTTATCTGAAAATGTATAGGTTTTCCTGCATTCTACTCCATTAATGTGTCCACATCTGTTTTACTGTCTTCAATCACAAAGTATTGAAAGCATAAAAAACATAGAGTGGAAGGACGCACAGTACACTTTTGCCTAAAATAACATCAGCATTACACCTTATGATCTCTCTTCCAAAGGCCTCTCAAACTTAGCCCTATCATACAATCTCCTTTTTACCTCTGTCCGGTATAAGCTGTTTGCTTCAGTCACTCAGCTCTGCCCGCAGTGCCACACTGAATCACACTAGCTTCAGCCTTCTGTGGTGTGAAGGCGCCTGAGAATTCCCTGTCCCGCTCCTCTTTCAGAGCTCCATTCAAGGCCATCTCTAACCCCTCTTTGGACTCATGGGAAACACACAGCAAAGGTTGAGGGTGCTGCCGAGTCAGGCTTCAGAGGCACAAAGCCTACCTTCGAGCCTGTGCCTTGGGGTCATTTCACCTCTCTGAGCCTCAGATAGCAATAGTACTCTTGCAAAGGGTTGTGGGAATTAAAGGAGATAATGCAAACGTGTCTCAACTGTGTGTTCAGCACATGGTAAACACTTATGTCTGCTTCCTCGTGACCTTCTCTCTTAACCTTCAATTCAATTAAGCATATCTGGTAGAGTTCTATTTGTAAGGCATTATAAGATCCAGCTCAGGATTCATTCATCTGGATGATGTAGGAAGAGCGGATGTAAGGTTGCATCATTCAGAGAGGTGCTAACGCAAACTGGAGTAGAGTGAATGGATGGAAAAACAGTTTAGGAGAAATGGAGAGGAAAGACCCAAAAGGAAGAATGAAACCAGCATACGAATAGCTATAATACAAAACTAAATATGAACAGTACCAAAGAAAATATGTCTAGCGAATCAGAAAAGGCTTTAGGCTTTATGAAAGCTGGTGGCATTGGCAATGACCTTGAGAGATGATGTGGTGGGAAGCTGCCTTTAATTCAGCTGCCCCACATCTAGCCCCTTCCTGGTTTTAAAATATGTGGCGCGATCTTCCCTCTTACCCTGGAGGGAAGCAGAGTGGGCACCTCGGTCCCTCCATTCCCAGAAGCCCTGTGAGAGTGAACGGCCTGTGATTGGCCAGTGGAGCCCTCCCACTCAAGACTGTGAAACTGGAGAGGGTGTAAGGACAAGGGAGGGTGAGATTCAATTTGCCATTGCTGAAATAGTCCCAGCATGTCCCTCCCTCAGGAATTAGCCAGCTCCATTCTCACCCCTTCTGCTCTCCAGCTCCCCTGTGAGTTACTTGATATTCTTCTGGTAAATTCTCCTGTTCTGCTTAAGGTACCCAGAGGCACTTTCTCTTTTTGCAACCCAAACCCCTGAATAATGTAAATGGTTGGATTTTGAAAGGTGGAGATAGACAGGGAGAAAATTCCCAGTGGCGGGAGCTCAGAACCCTGAAGCAGAGAGGGGAACGTGGGAGGACCCCGTAGGAATAGGGAATGGCCCACTTGCCTAAACGGAGCAGAGACTGCACAGAGCAGATAACGAGGCTGAGAAGGAAAGCAGTTAAGTGTGGACATCATCTGGGCTCAGCCCAGGAAGATTCATTTGGTGCATGCACAGTAGGACAGCTGGAGTCAGGAAGAGCAGACAAAAGTTTGCATTTCCAAGAGAGGTCATAACCCCAACTAGGGCGGAATGCGTGGATAGAAAAGTGTTTTAGGAGAAATGGAAAGGGAGACTCAAAATGAATTGGCAGCTGCTTGGATGTGGGGGACCAAAGAGAAAGAGAATGGGGCCCAAATTTAACCTGAGTCTTTGGATATGGGGAGCTGCAAAAATAACGGTGCCAAGATCAGAAATAGAAAAGTGGGGAGGACTGGCTTGTGAGGGATGAACAGTTTTGCTTTCGTACATTCGTTAAATGTAATGAATAGTTATTGCCAGCTTACTACATGGAGGGGGCACTGCAGGAGGTACACAAATGAACAAGCCACAGTTCCTGCCCTCAAGTGCCTCTGTGCTAGAAAAGTTGCTATTACTGCTATAAATACCCTGCTGGAGTAACAAGCCTATTGCTCTTTAATTGTGTCATCCATCTCAGTGTCAATATGAACGCCCTGAGGGCAGGAGCCAAGCCTGGTTTTCCTGTACAGCCCCGACCCTTCTCCTGCCTACTCAGTACAGAGAAGACACTTTGCAAATCTTTCACGATGGATGGAAATTCCACACTTATGAGTGTGTGAAAGAGGAGAGTGAGCATTAGTGAAGAGACTTAAAAAGAGGCCATTAGGAACTCACTCTGAGAATCTCAAAACAGATACTGGTGGACTTACAGAATTTCGGATTTCATTTCACCTACATGACCACATGGGGAAGGAAAAAGTCTTAAGATGGCACAGTGATTTCATACCCAAACTACAAAGTACCTTCCCACGACCTCTTCAGACCCAAGTAGGGGCAGCTTAGAAACCCATAAAACCCATCTCTCAGTGACTGGCAAGATTAACTTTTTACAAACCACCACTACAAAGAGTTAGATTTCATACACACACACCCAAAAAGTGGGGTGTCCTCTTTGGATGATCAATACAATTCTCCTGCTTCTAAGAATTGTGATCTGGACTTCAGGAAGTAACTGTGCTCTAATTGTGTAAATAAAGGAAAAGCAGATGAAGTAACACTATAAAGTTGAACGTATGTTAGGGTACCAAAAAAACAAGGGAACATAAGTGCACTTAAACACTGGCCTATTTTTCAGTATGAGTTTTGTCAGACACTGCCTGTGGTGATCAACGTTTCAACGTTACACATCATAACTTTAAATTTTAACAGCTGCTTGATCTGAAAAATAAAAATAATCAAACTTTACATTGTTTTTGATTGTTAGCAGCAGGGCAGAGATAGTTTCAGATAGGAACAATTTTAAGAGAGCTCTGTAACTTTACGAACGCTAAGATTTTACGCAAATTTTCATTTGTGCTAGGATTATAGGTATGAGCCACGAAAATTATTTCTTTGAATTCCCCAGAGTATCTCACTGATGCCCCATTCAAAGTTGGCAGTTAATGATGTTTTTTGAAGGAAAGGTGTGAGATGAAAATACACCTTTTAGAAATATTATTATTATTATTTTTTTTTTTTGAGATGGAGTTTCACTCTTGTTACCCAGGCTGGAGTGCAATGGCGCGATCTTGGCTCACCGCAACCTCCGCCTCCCGGGTTCAGGCAATTCTCCTGCCTCGGCCTCCTGAGTAGCTGGGGTTACAGGCACGCGCCACCATGCCCAGCTAATTTTTTGTATTAGTAGAGACGGGGTTTCACCATGTTGACCAGGATGGTCTCGATCTGTTGACCTCGTGATCCACCCGCCTCGGCCTCCCAAAGTGCTGGGATTACAGGCTTGAGCCACCACGCCCGGCCTAGAAATAATATTTTTTAAATGCAAATGGGTTTAAAAAATAATATATTTAAAAAACTTACTGTTGTAAGTTTTTATTATTAACACAATAGTTGTTAATAGCTGTCATTCATTGCATTCTTACCACTGGCCAAGCACGCTATCTAATCCTGACAACCTCAGTGAGGGAGGCATGAGGGCGCCCACTTTATAAGGAAACCGAGGTTGAAAAGCTTTAAAAATATGTCTAAAGTCACAAAGCAGACAAATGGTTGTGATTTCTTTCTCACGGTATCTCCTACGAATCTCTAATATTGATTTACAAAGTTTCTGAGAAGTGCAACCAAGATCTATAAATTGTGCTTATTTTAATGTCCTATTAAATCACTTTCATGTTGAGAATTCCTAACAGAGTTACTGATTTCACTTTGTTATTTTTACTCTAATTTTATTAGACACTTCCCATGTCTGCACTGGGCCGGGGGCCTCAGGGTGTAGGGAGGTGTGAGAGAGGACTGGCACCTTTGCCTTCAGGGATTCAGACTGGAGCAGTCGCCCCTCCACAAGGTCGGCATCGGAGCCACACTGGATGGGGTATTGTTTCCCGTTACTGCTGTAGCAGTTCACCACACAGTCAGGGCCTTAAACATCACAGAGTTACGATCCTTCAGTTCTGTGAGTCAGAAATTCAACCTAGCTCTCTCTGGGCTAAAATTAAGATGACAGTGGGCTGTGTTGCCTTTGGGAGCCTCTAGGGGACCATTCATTTCCTTGCCTTTTCCAGCCTCTGGAGGCCACACATGTGCTCCTTCCCAATGGCCTTTTCCTCCACCTTCAAAGCTAGCAGTGATGCAACTTTTCTGACCCTGCTTCCATTTCTGAGTGTCTCTCACTGCATCCCAGAAAGATCACCCTCCCTTCAGGACTTATGAGGGCAGAGGGCTCACCTGGACAATCCAGGGCTGTCTCTCCATCTCAAGGTTCAAAGCCTTCCTCACCTCTGCAAAGTCTTATTGCCATGGAAGGGAACAGTCACAGGCTGCAGGGTTGTGAGCAGAGGCATCTTCGAGGTGTCATGATTCTGGAGCATCGTTTATGGAAGAGACTTTAAATCCTGTAGGGGCATTACGGAGGGCATGGGCAGAATCAGAATGCCACTAAGAAGGCAAGAAGGAAGAGGGGATATTCCGGCCTCTGGAACCACTGGAAGAGAGAACTTGAGGAGGAAATGAGCCTGCTGTATATAAGAGAATGAGGACACGTTACTCCTCCTGTGAGTGCTTTCTGGAGCCCTTGGCCCAGATGACCATTGTGGGTTAGAGGAGGTGGGGCATTTATTTTGGCTGCCTCCATTTATGAGTCACACACCCCACCTGATATGACGTGGCTCTGTGTCCCCACCCAAATCTCATCTCTAATTGTAATCCCATGTGTTGGAGGAGGAACCTGGTGGGAGGTTATTGGATCATGGGAGCAGTTCTCCCCATGCTGTTCTCATGATAGTGAGTTCTCACGAGATCTGATGGTTTAAAAGTGTGTGGCAGTTTCCCTCTGTCTTTCTCCTGCTGCCATATGAGACTTGCCTTGCTTCCGCTTTGCCTTCTGCCATGATGGTAAATTTCCTGAGGCCTCCCTAGCCATGTGGGACTGTGAGTCAATTAAACCTCTTTTCTCTATAAATTACCCAGTCTCAGGTAGTTTTTTATAGCAGTGTGAAAACAAACTAATACACCACCTAAGAGGCAAAAGGAGTAGTTTAGGGAGGCTGATGGTTGCTTGAATAAGGAAGTCAGGCATTAAGAAGATATTTTGGATCCAACCACAAAATTACAGGAAACACAGGGGACAGAAAACATGTCCAACTATACTGGGATGCAATCAGCAAAATCCAGACTGTGGGTATTCTGAAGGACAAACGATCTGGCTTCTTCCACCAATATTGCTAAGAAAAATGAACAAGGGTGGACATTGAACCTATAGGTTAAGAGACCTAAAATACATTTTAATAACCAAAAGAAAATGAGCCACAGGGATTAGGGGTGCATGCTTGTATGCCACAGCAGAAAGGAAAGAAAACGAGAACTCTTGAGGGGGAAGAGATGGAGTTTTGGAGGGGCTATGGTTATAAGGGTGTTTGCTTTACAATGTTTCAATCAGTCATATATTTGCTTTCTGTGGTTTTCTGTAGGTGTGTTACATTTATCAATACAAACATGACATGTTGATGATATATTTGGGAAGACTGTCAGGTGGGGGTATGCAAGCCAATACGGAGACAGACAGAAGTTGTGAATATCACAGCATGGGCCGGATGGGATTGAGGAACCCTGCCCACGGTGGTCACACTAGAAAAAAACAGAAAGAGAGGGATGTGTGTGGTCCAGACGAGGTAATACTGGACAGGACAAAGTCACTGGCTACATATTGGGGTCAAAAGAAAGGAATGTGCATTCTGTAGTTCTACTTAATCCAGAAGAACCATCAAAAGAAACAGAGCCTGCTCTAAGCTCATGAGGGATCTGGCACCCTTGCTTTGCCTAGAGTCCCAATCTGTCTCCTTAGAGGACCATCAGCAGCTTCCTCAAATGTTCTGACCTCTGGACAAATAAACCCAAGACAAGGGCGTGTATGTGAGTAGTTCATTTGGGGAGTGATGCCAAGAGAGGAACAGGAGAGCCTGGGTGGCAAGGGTGAAACAGGCAAGGATAAAACCTAGAATTATAAGAATATTCCCTCCCAGACACTGGCCCCACGATTTTCTCACTGACTTCATAGCCATGCCTTGAGACAAAAGTTTCCCTATTTCTTCCAGGATTTTTTTTCTAGTTGTTCTCATTGGGGGATTGGTCCAGAAACAATCTGGGCATCCATTTGGATGTTACAAGAAATTGCATGTTTGTCGAAACAGTCCCTGTGACTCTCAAGTTTTCAGGCTAACCTTCTGAAACCGCTCTGAATTACTAAAGAAAGGAGTATTGAATGGGTGAAAGGAGGGATTCTCTAACTTTTCTGGGAGGCTGCCTTGGGGTTTCTTATTTGAGATGCTCATACCATGTTTGAGGGACCTGTGACGCTGATGCTAACAGTGAGTCACTCTACAAGTCAGCAGCCAGTTGGATCCCCTGTGTCATCTGGAGCCCTATGGTACTGCCCAGACACCCTACCCCACCAGGCCCTCAGACCCCACCTCAACACCATCGCAATCTATCAGGTCTCACCTATGGCTGAGCCCACCTTTTGTAACCTCTCTTCCAAGCTAACCTTGAATATCATTTAACCCATTTATGCTAGAAGTTGAAAATTTTTTTGTGTGAAAAATCAGAACTTGGCAATGACCCTGAGCAGTAGGATATAAGTAACTACCACAAGTTTAGGGTTCCAATAATGGAACACTAGGCATAAATGGGTTAATCCTGATTTCAATAATATATACACATTCCTAGTATGATTTGCCTTAGGCCTCAAAACTACTAAATTTCTATGTTATTCAAAGATTGGTTCCAAGGTAAAGTGAAAACCAGCAAGTCTCACTTCAAGAAATTACTTCTCCTATCCAGTCAGTATAAGCAGAGTGGGGAGATGTGTTGCTGTTGAAGAAATTAGTCTAAAACCTGTGCTAGTCTGATAAACACCAACATAATTTAAAAGTAGATACAATTGTTAAATGCAGATTACTGTAGCAGAGGTCCTCAGTGTCTGCCCGACATCCTCCCTAGGAGTCACCGGCGGCTTTGCTGGAGAGGGCCCCCACTTTCTTACGCACTGATGGCTTCCTCTCTCAAGCACTGGGTTGCTCTCGCTGGAGGCTTTCTCTGGCCATAGGTGTGTGCTTGGCCCTTAGGTAGGGACAGGGCGGCAGTACCAGGGAGCAACCCTTCCTCAACACCCCAATGTGTATCTGTTCATAAGGGCCCAGCTTTGTCTCCTCTTGGTGGGACAATGCTGCGGTGTGTTCCATACAGTCTCCCAAAACTCCCCAGCGAGACTGTCCCAGCTGTCCAAAGCTGGGACCTGCTGGTGACCTTCCTTCCTTCCCCATTTCACATCTCATGCACTCCCTGTGCCTCCTGGGACACCTACTGTATTAGCCTGCTTAGACTGCCATAACGAAGACCCAGAGACCAAGGGGTTAAATGACAGACATTTATTGTCTCACGGTTCTGAAGGCTGGAAGTCCAAGATCAAGGTGATGGTAGGTTTGGTTTTCCCAGGCCTCTTTACTTGGCTTGCAGATGGCCAACTTCTTACCATGTCCTCACACAGTCTTTCTTCTGTGCGTGCACATCCCCAGTGTCTCTTCTTCTTGTAATGATATCAGTCCTATTCTATTAGGGGCCTCCACCTTTATGGCTTCATGTAACTTTGTTTACCTCTTTAAAGGCTCTATCTCTAAATACACTCACGTTGAGGGTCAGAGCTCCAACATCTGAATGGGAGAGGGGGCACAATTTAGGCCATAACACCAGCCAAATGAATTACGCCCAAATCCTTATTTCAGAGTTGGAACCCAAATTAAGACAGCATATATCCAAAGTTGTTATAAAGAACATATGCGCGTGCGTGCACGCGTGCACACACACACACACACACACACACACCTGGTTTGATAAAGCAGGGATTCTTCACAGCAGAAAATGCCACTGAGCGTCCCAAACCAAATTCCCTACAGCCTTGTATTACGCCACCCAAGGATAAAATTGGGAGGTGGAAGGGCAGGGGTTTTTTCTTAAAAGAATGCACATATGGACTCAAGGGTTTTGCTTTCTGTGAACCCAGTTTTTTCTGCTCCCCCATTACCATTGTTTTACACAAAGGCATTTGGGTGCACGGCCAATCTTGACTGATAGAAGGAAATTCAGGAGACAGATTACCCAGGGGAGTTTGTTTCCGGGCCTTGCATAATGTGTTTTCTTGGCACTTCTCTAAAGCAGTTTGGGGGAACATCTTTCAGGCTCCTCCCTCATGACTTCAGATTGTCACCCATCCTCACAGGAGAGTCACTTGGTGGGTCTTGGAACAAGTGCACTCTCCCAACCTGGGGTCTGAACAAAGCTCACATTTTGCACATGCATACATTACTGTTTTTCAAATATAAGCAATGCTATGGTGATGAATAAAACACAAACTCATTTTTCAGTGTTACTGAATTCATTGTAGCTTTTAGCCATATGCTTTTTAATCAAAGGAGGTTTCAACTGCGTACAACCACGAACACATGGAGATCTTCAAAAAAATATGTTTCTGTAAAAGGGATCCTCCTCCTCAAAATGTTGGAGTCATTGTTCTCATCTGTAACAAAGAAACATTTCTCACTCAGCAGAGTCTCCTCGGACAGGACCTAAGAAGAGAATCTGTAATCTGCTTCCTGTCCACTGCCCCCTCAACCCTAAAATAGTTTCCTTAACCGGAATTGCCCATGCCATCAGTTCTTTTGTTCTAGCTATTCTTGTCCGGTACTTCCTCTTTTCTGTCTTACTCTCTTCTCCTGCCTATATGTCTCATTCCAGTCAGGTAGGTTTTCCTTTCTCACCTTGATCAACACTTTCTGTATTCTTTGTCCCCTTCTTGTAATTCCATTTCATTAGAATACCATCTTGATTCCATCCACATGTGTCACTATCAGGTTTGAAGACCTTCATCTAAATGCAGAGATGAAGAATTAGACTAGGAAAGATTCACTCGAATGTTTATTAAGTCTTAAGGAGAGGCTGTGCCTATTGGAGCAGGTGTAGCTGGTGCCCAGCCATATCCCCTTGGAATGTACCACTCCCTGCACACAGATCTAACTTTCAACTGCTCCCAACTGCAACACATCACCTTCAGGCTCTCTCTGAACAGTCTGTTCTACCCAAGTGCAGGGAAGGGCAGAAGTGCTAGGACAGTTATATCTCCTGGAGTTGCCTCAACCAATGACTGACGGGAACTAGCTGATAAATAACCTGGCTCCTCCCTTTTTCATAACTCTGGGATTCCCACGCTATACTAGGTCCCAGAGCTCCCCAGCAGGTTAAGCCCCAGGTAGCCACAGTAATAACTTCCTTCATAACTAACCTTGTCTTCTTTCCCAAATGACCTTCTTGTACTCCAATCCTTGTCTCAAAGATTGCATATAAAGGAACCCACATTAAGGTGCCCTGGAAAGTCATTTACCCTTGCACTCTTTAAATAGTCTGTTTCTCGATTAAAGAAGAGGACATTTTGGCTGTTACCTTCTTATTTCTTAGGTTTACAATTCCATCACCTGGATTCGACATTCAAATAGCTGTAACCTGGACAAAGCACTTAACTTCTTTGTACCTCAGTTTCCTTATTGTAAAATAAGGGCTTGTACTAAAACAGTGATTTTCAAAATGTGGGATCCCCCTGAAGTACTTGGAGGATTCTCCAGACAAGAGTGAAATCTGAAAATAAAAAGGCACTTATGGAATCATACAAATTAACTTGTGAAATTGCAGGTGAAGGGGAGAATCCACCACTGGGTATTGAGAAACAGTTCTCCATGGGTGTCTCACATTTCTATACATCTTGCATGTGGAGGCACAGGCAACCTTTGTTTCAGACTATCTTTTTGAAGATGTTGTATAGCAAAGAGACTTGGGAAATAGAGGTCGTGTCTCCCAACAGGGTAATGATAGGTTTGTTTGCTTTCCAGGCTAATAAAGGTAATTTTTCTGTCCAGTGCAATGGTTGAGCAAGTTTGTTTGCTTGTAGCTGATTATAAGATACAGAAGTTCCCTGAGCTCTGGCTTCTTCAGCAGTGATGTAAACACACTGTGTGCCCGGTATCTCTCTGGGTGTCTCCATATTATTCCCATGGGACTTAGGAGGCATGGGAAGCCAAGGTGGACATGAAGCTAGTGCTACTTGCTGTGCTGTGAGTACCAAAGCTCTTTGTCTCTGACCCAGGAATCTCGTGTCTTCTGTGCAGCATTCACAAAACTATGGCAATCTAAATGTTTAGCATACAAGTCAGGTAAAATCTCAGACCCTTCGCAGTACTTAATGTTCAGAAAATATCCCAGAATACTGTGTCATTGGCATCACCCATAAAATTGGGCTGAGAGGAAGTTTACACAACACAATAATCACCACTGTCCATTAACATAGTCTAAAACAGAATCTGAGAGTGCAGATCCAAGGCTCTTAAATAATGCACTCAGAGACTGAGATTCGTAAAATCTTTACATTTCAAATAGGCAAGTGTGTGGATGTGCTAATTTTCCCATTTTGGTTATATTTGTATATATTCTTGCAGGCAACAAAGGGATATTTATCACTTTATAAAACACCACAGACCTATTAAGAGAACATTTTAACTGCTTTGAATTCCAATAACACCAGAAACAACTTTATAAAAATGTAGCAATGTCTCTATAATGGGTGACAGCAGTGATAGAAAAACAATTCACATGAAAGTTGTTGCCAGTGCGTGTGCAGGCACTGTATTTGCATAATAAGCACTGCCTGTTACAAAGAAGGCAACTTTGTTTTTTAAGTGTTTGATAATGTCATACGAATTGGCAACTCTATTAAAGGATTGTCTTCACATTGCAAACTTTTCAGTTATTTACAATGATAAATGGGGTGAATTCCAGAATTTATTTTTCATATTGAAGTTCACTGGTTATACAGCAGCAAGGCATCAGTGTGACTACTTCGAATGAGACAGAAAATTACTATTTTGTAATAGAAGCATCTTTAGCTAAAGCTCTCAAATATAGCATGACTGCATTCCTTTGCATATCTTGGTGATATTTTTAAAGAACTAAATTCGGCAATGTAAGGCCCCTATGTCACCAGGCCTAAAATTACAGCTGAAGTATCAGCAGTGAATGTGAAGGCTTAAGTTTGGACTCAACATGCAAAACAAAGCAAATTAGGCTATTTAGAAAGTTCAGATTATTATCTACAAAGAACTGTGTATAACTCCATCTGATTTTTGAAAAATTACTGTTTGTAAAATATTTTATATATCAAAAGATGTATTTGAAGACTATCTTTTGCCCAGCAATCATTAAAGCAAGTATTTTACTTCAGACTTAACAAGTATTAAGAAATAATAAAATTTATTTGATATCATTAGATATAATTTGTCTATTTCTGTATCAAGTTTCTGAATTCATTTAATTGACAGATTATCTTAGATTGCAAGATAAGCTGTTTTTAAAACTTTTACTATTTGGAACTACTTATCTTGGT
The DNA here is from genome assembly GCF_030222135.1 of Aotus nancymaae. Lineage (NCBI taxonomy): Eukaryota > Metazoa > Chordata > Mammalia > Primates > Aotidae > Aotus > Aotus nancymaae. Next base: position 2,993,446 of record NW_026988570.1, on the reverse strand, counting down.
AAATCACAATCATTTCCATACTGTGCAACCACACTGAAGGGGGCATAAGATTGTACCTGACGTCTAAGTCCCAGTCTCGAAATGATGTATTCATATTACTGTTCTCAATTAATTGCTTTATGAGTAAATGTTATGAATTTCAAGGTATAAAATATATTTATGCTAATAAAATACCACATTTTACGTTTTGCTTATTAAAAGTCTGCTTACAGTTTCTGTGGTAAAAAGCTTCTGTGGGTAAAATATATTTTGAAAATCCCTGGACTAATTGATTTTTAAGGTTTTTTCATTTTTTGAAGACTTGACTCCTCTAATATGAACTTGAAACAAAGTTCTATATTTTCCAAAATACTGAAATATTATCTAAATTAGATATATATCCCTAAGACAGACAGACAGACAGACAGACACACACACACACACACACACACACACACACACACACACACCCCTGTTCCTGTTCCTGTCTTGTAGTCCTTTACCTTCTCTGATGCCATCCAGGTGCTGTCCATCATCACCGTCTGACTCAGATGTGCCAGCTTCTTGGCTCGTCCAGTTTGTGATTCCTCACTTTCCTTTCCTCAAGCTAGTTGCTGTGGGTCTAGTTCACTGCTCATCTATACTTTTGCTGAAGGATCAATGGAGAAATTTATACATAACAACAACAAAAATGGAAAGCAGGCTGGGCGAGGTGGCTCATGCCTATAATCCCAGCATGTTGGAAAGCCGAGACAGGCTGATCTCTTGAGGTCAGGAGTTCAAGACCAGCCTGGCCAACATGGTGAGGCCCCTGTCTCTACTAAAAATACAAAAATTAGCCACGTGTGGTGGCAGGTGTCTGTAATCCCAGCTACTCTCGAGGCTGAAGCATGAGAATTGCTTGAACCCAGGAGGCAGAGGTTGCAGTGAGCCGAGATGGTGCCACTGCACTCCAGCCTGGGCAACAGAGCAAGACTCCATCTCCAAAAAAAAAAAAAAAAAGGAAAGCAGCTAATTTTGGTATTTTGTTAACCCTAACAAAAAGCTTTTAATAGAGCAAACCTTTAGAATTTTGACTGGGACAATATTTTAGTCTTTCCTGCTGTGAAATGAAAATATCTGCAAGATGAAAAAAGATTCAGGAGAAACCTTGTATCACACAATTGAATTACCCTGAGTTCCTGATCATAGCTTTGTGTCCCCAGGGTATGTATTAGCCATCTCTTGCTATACAACAAATTACTTTAAAAATATATAGTGTTTACAGTGATACACATGTAGTAACTCACAGTTTGCATGGGTCAGAATTCCTGGTACAGCCTAGCTGGGTGCCTCTGAGTCAAGGTCTCCATGAGGTTACTGTCCTGCTGTTGGCCATGGCTGTGGTCTCACCTGAAAGCTCTATGGAAGGAAGAAGAGCTGCTTTCAAGGTCACACAGCTGACTGCTAGCAAGATTCACTTCTGCGCAGGCTGTTGTGCTGGGGCCTTAGTTCCTCACTGGCTGTTGGCTGGAAGCCTCCCTCAGCTCCTTTCCCTGCGGCTCTCTCCACAGGCCAGCTCACAACATGGCATGGTCATGGCAGCTCAGAATGACCAGGGTGTCCAAAGCAGATGTCATAGATGTTTTGTACCCTAATTGTGAAAATGACATCCTGTCACTTTTTTCATAGTCTATGTGTGACATGGTATGGCTCTGTGCCCCCACCCAAATCTCATCTTGAATTGTAATCCCCACGTATCAAGGGAGGGGCCTGTAATCTTCATATAACAAAGGAAGGAGGCGATCAGATTATGGGAGTGGTTTCCCTCATGCTGTTCTCATGAGAGTGAGTGAATCCTCACGAGATCTGATGGTTTTATAAGTGTTTGGAAGTTTCTCCTTCGTTTTTCTCTCTTCTGCCGCCTTGTGAAGAAGGTACTTGTTTCCTGTTTGCCTTCAGCCGAGATTGTAAGTTTCCTGATGCCTCCCCAACCATGTGGAACTGTGAGTCAAATAAATCTCTTTCCTCTATAAATTACCCAGTCTTGCATAGTTCTTTATAGCAGTGTGAAAACAGACTAATACAATGTGTTAGAAGCAAGTCTTGAGGTCCAACCCACACTCATGAGGAGTGGATTACACAAGAACATTCATCCCAGGTGATGTGGATCTTTGGAGGTCATCTCAGAGACCAGCTACCATGAGATGTTATGAAGAAACCTTATGCCTCTCCCTCAGTCCCTGTTAGCCCAGTCAGTCCACTTCCTACCTCTAAGTAACCTGAGTAAGCCCTTGATCACACAATAGGCCTAGATGACTGGCATCAGTCTGTTCCTGAAATGAGAAGGAAGGACAGCTCCCTTATGCTAATTCTGCCAGCATTTTGTAGCCATCCAAGTCGATGAGGATGGTGGTAGTGGCAGTGATGAAGCGTCCAGCACTGTTGTCATCAGGCACCTGCAAGTCTTACTGTGTGTCCCACAAGAACTGGAAATGGAGAGCCAAACTCTGTTCAGTGGAAATTGCAAGGCATGCCATGAGAGGCTCAGAGCACCTCTCTTCCTTTCTAATCATACCTCGTCGCTACCTGTCAGATTGTTACCATGCCTCACTGCATATCCAATGACTTTTTAAGGTTAAAATAATTCTTTCCCAAAATGAGGGTTGACATGCAGCAGGTATCCTGCAGCGAAGACTTTGCAGCCCTGACTAGCTGCCTTAGTGGTTTCTAGAGCTTGCTAATTGGTGTGCACCCAGATTTCAGTCCTGTGCTTGCTTCAGCTGCTATAGGAAGCAGCCGCTGACAGTGCCAAGATCTCTGTATGGCCCAGGTTCAGCAGCAGCTGCAAGAAACACCACCCGGGCAAAGCTGTGTCACCTGTCAGCTGCCACTGCTAATAAAATAGCATCTGCATGATGGGGTTAAATAAAGGACTGGATATATGTGTGAAAAACGCATATTTACATGGAAAGACTGGTACAATAACTTAGCTCATATCCTGAAATGAGGAATAGACAAGAGGAGATGATAGTTTCCATTTGGGTACAAGATGCAAGATGAAATGTCACTCTTATTAAGACTAGAAACGAAGAATAAGGAAAGGCTTTGCTTCTCCTTGATTAGCATTACAGCACAGTGTGGATGTGTGGTCCCAGGCTTACTCCAAGTGAAGACCTCTCTTTCTAAAAGTTACATCTGGATTGCAGTGTTACTAGACTTAATGAAACCTAACTGCCAGAGCTTTCGGAATTCTGTGGGAATGCTGGTGGCTGCAGTGGCAGTAGCAATTTGATCCCTTGAGTTTCGAGCTGCCCTGCCTCCCCTCAGCACACATTGTAGGGAGTGGAAAGACTTAGGCAAAGAATTATTTTAAGCCTCTATACATTAACTAAAGACATGCAACTAGTTTCAGCCCCAATACGTAAACTTTTATTACTTTAAACCTAAGACTAAAAATTGGGGCAAGTTAACGGGTCCTTCTTGTTTATCTTAAACACTCTTTTAAAGTCTTTAGAAACCATTTTTGACCAAGAATGAGATAAATTCTGAAATATGGTAATTAGCTGCTTATAACACGATTGTCAGTGTACCCTCCATCAAATCCTCTTTATGAAGCAACAAGATTGCTAAAATTCTTCAAGTAGCTCTTCAAACACACATTAATTTTTTTAAATTTCAATAGGTTTTTGGAGAATACGTGATGTTTGGTTGCATGCATAGTTTCTTTAGTGTTGATTTCTGAGATTTTGGTGCACCCATCACCCGAGCAGTGTACACTGTACCCAATTTGTAGTCTTTCATCCCTCACCCCTTTCCCACCCTTTCCCCTGCGTCCTCCAAGTCAATTGTATCATTCTTACGCCTTTGTGTCCTCATAGCTCAGCTCCCACTTATAAGCAAGAACACACGATGTTTGGTTTTCCATTCCTAGGTTCCTTCACTTAGAATAATGGTTTTCAATCCCATCCAGGTTGCTGCGAATGCCATTATTTCATTCTTGTTTATGTCTGAGTAGTATTCTATGGTACATACATACACCGCATTTGCTTTATCCACTCATTGATTGACAGGCATTTGGGCGGTTCCATATTTTTGCAATTGCAAATTGTGGTGCTATAAACATGCAAATACATGAATGACTTTTGACTTCTCAACTTTGTCAGTGTCTAGGAGATACTCGGCTCTCCTATTCCCTTGTCATAAGCTCCAGGAGTTTATCATTCTACTTTGAATGAAGTCTGGCTGACAAAGCTCAAGGAAAAAGGTTAGGAGGAAAACTCAAGAGAGAATGAAAGGGCAGAAGCGTGTGAAAGTGAGTGACAGTGAGCAGAAGGCAGACGGAGAGTCTGGCTGGGCTAGTGCATCTGGGCTGCTCTTTTTATGTCTCATGTGATTCCTAAGCAACTCCACTTCCTATTTTCAAATTAAAAAATATTTATAACAACAAATCTTTCTATTTAATACAACTGTATTGTTTTTAAGTAAATGTAACATAACCAAGTTCAAATTTTCAGCACTGACAAAATAGAGATTAATTTGTCTTTTGGGGGACTTTTTTGGTAACTGAAATAGTATTTAGGGTGCAGTCTAGGATATATTTATATTTATCATACTCTTTCCTACTGAATGTCCTGTGCTCAGTATTTCTGAAGTTTGTCTTTTATGGAAATCTTTTTTATTTTGTTTTGTTTTGTTTTTGAGACTGAGTCTCACTGTCACCCAAGCTGGACTGCAGTGGTGCAATTTCAGCTCATGCCTCCTGGGGTCAAGCAATTCTCGTGCCTCAGCCTCTTGAGTAGCTGGGATTATAGGCACCCGCCACCATGCCCAGCTAATTTTTGTATTTTTAGTAGAGACAGGGTTTCATCATATTGGCCAGGCTGGTCTTGAACTCCTGACCTCAAGTGATCCACCCGCCTCGGCCTCCCAAAGTATTGGAATTATAGATGTGAGCCATCATGCCCAGCCTTTCATGGAAATCTTTATGCCAGAGATCAATGGATAAATAGTTTATCTTTCATGGACCTTTGCTCTAAAACCTGCTCAGGTCAAATTAATCTGTTCTGTAGTATAAGAGGAGGCGCAGATGAGCAGGTGCACACAACTGCTTCGTGACAGGGTGAGTCTTGGGAAGCTCTAATCAAGCCTCCCCATCCCTTTCCACATTTCCCTGTAGCCTCATTCTACATACAGGGCACTGGAAGGGTCATGGTCTCTGGAAGGGTGGCACAGCAGGACACCGGGCACAGTACTGAAATCTTAGGCAACTCTGGACAAACCCGCTGCATTTGGAAGTTTCTTTGGTGGCTTCCTGTTCCAGCAAATAGAAGGGTAACAAGAAGAGAGTGAGAAACTCTGCCATGCTTCTCCTGAGCGTGCCCCGGGGGAAGAAGACAACCCTACAGAGGTTTAAGGATTTGAGGGGTCCTGAGATTCAGGGGGTCCTGAGCTCCTTTTCTTAGGTAGAGCCCCAGAAAGCAGCAAAACCCTTCATCTATGGCCAATCAGCCAGAGCTTCTCATTGTCTCTGGATTCTCCCTGTAGCCCAAAGGAGTGCAGGAGCAGTGCGTTGGCTCACCTAGTGGAGGACGACTGCATGGATACTGATAATAGATGGCCTGACCCTGCAAGACGTGAAGCTCCACAGTGACCTGGATGCACAGGAAGATGGACATTCCCGCGGTGCCAGCTTCAGTGGATGTCACCACCCTGAGGGATTTGTGTGCCTTCCCCTGACCTGCACATGCCGATCAACCTCAGGGAAAGTGTGTGTGGTGGGGGCGGGCAAAGGGCACATTGACGTCATGATGGTTAAGTGACTGTCACCTGGGGGACTGTACCCTCCAAGGAGAATTAAGCAGTTAGAGACTAATTAAGACTCCCCTGAGTTTTGGGTTTTTTATCTGCTGTTCCCATAGACTGTTACGTGAAGCTATACCAACAAGTTCCCCAACTCAATAAAATTATACAAAATGGATTCAAAAAGAACATTGTCACATTTGTTCAGAGAATGTGTATCATGTAACATGAAATTATACTTTATTTTTTAACAGCTCTATTGAGGAAGAATTAACATTTTATAAATTGCACCTTTAAAAACTATTCAATTTGATAGTTTTGACACGTTTATATACTCAAGAAACCATTGCCATCATCAAGAAAAATGAATATATTGTGCACAGGTCTCCCTTCTTCCACATCCATAGTGACTGGAACACACAGAAAGGTCATGCAGTAAGCTGAGCAACAGTCCCCAGAAATACTAACGTCCTGGTTCCCGGAGCCTGTGACTATTACCCCACATGGAGAAAGGGTCTTTGCAGATGCGATCAAGCTGAGGATCTTGAGATGGACAGACGATCCAGGCTGGCCGTAAATGCAATTCCATGTGTCATTTTAAAGGTCACGTGCTGATGGAGGCGGAGGGAAGCACAGTCAGAGTGAGGATGCTACAGGCTGGCTTCAAAGATGAAGGAAGGGACAGGATCTAAGGAATGCAGGGGATGAAACCCTAGAGGCTGGAGGAGGCAGCAAACCAGTGCTTCCCTAGAGCCTTTGGAGGGAACACAGCTCTGCTGACATCATGGTTTTAAGACCCATAAGACTCACATCAGACTTCTGGCCTCCACATCTGTAAGAGAATAGATTTCTATTTTTTTAAGCCACTAAACTCACAGTAATTTATTGCAGCAGCCATGGGAAGTTCATACATGCATCTTTTGACTAGTTTGAAGTAATAATTTTACAGCAATTAGCTTGGATCTGAAGAGAGAATGGACCAAAGACATTGACTTACGGTCCCTGAAGGTGTTTAACCTTATTGGAGGTGCGGGGATGGTCATGGTAGGGAGTGGGGGCCCCCTCTCAGCTTCACTCTTTTCTGATTGTTTGAGTCACGAGCATCTCCTAATTTCCACCTTTCAAGGAAGCTATCATATTAGTCTGTTTTTAAAAATTCAATGTGTTATAAACCTCACACCGAAACTTTTGAAAATAAAGAAAATTAATCCCAGGTCATTTCATGGTCACAACCCAACCATTACTATCTTTTTATCTTTTTGGCATATTCCTTTTTTTAAATGAGACAGAGTTTCACTCTTGTTACCCAGGCTGGAGTGCAATGATACAATTTTGTCTCACTTCCTCCTGGGTTGAAGTGATTCTCCTGCCTCAGCCTCCTGAGTAGCTGGGACTATGGGCATGTGCCACTATGCTCGACTAATTGTCTTGCATTTTTAGTAGAGATGGGGTTTCACCATTTTGGCCAAGCTGGTCTCAAACTCCTGACCTCAGGCGATCCACCCACCATGGCCTCCCAAAGTGCTGGGATTACAGGCATATTTCTTTTCAGTCATTTTTTTTTCCAAACACATATTACATTCATAGTCCATTATATGCTATGGTCTGTGTCTCCCTAAAATTCCTATGTTGAAACCTAATCTCTAAAGTGATGGTGTTAGGAGCTGGGCCTTTGTGAATTGATTAGATCATGAGGGTAGAGCCCTCTCGAATGGGATCAGTGCCCTTATAAAAGCAGCTCAGGAATACATTTCTTCCCCCTTCTGCCCTGTGAGGACACAGCGAGAAGCCACCATCTATGAGGAACGGGCCCCACCAGGCACTGAATTTGTCAGTGCCTCCAGAACTGTGAGATATAAACATTTATTGTTTTAAGCCATGCAGTTTATGGCATTTCTGTTATAGCTGCCCCAAAGGACTAAGACATTGCACCTATCCTCCACAGAATTTCTCACCACTTGTTTCACTCAATAATATTTTCTCATGTTACATTCTAATTGTTATAATCACTGCTTGCAGTATACGAGGTTTCACTAAGTTTCTATGCCAGAATCCAGCTGCTGGACATTTTTCTAACTTTTTCACATAACCACATTTGTAATCATCTTCCTATATATGTGTTTTTCCATGTTTGGAAACATTCCTTTGAACTAGAATTTTATAAGTGGGATTATTGGAACAAGGAAACGATTTTTTAAAAAGCATACACATTTCCAAATTCCATTAAAAAACACACACAACATAATCACAATTAATGTACAGATTTCACTACACTGTGATTAGAATTGGGAAATGTATACATAACCTTTTATTTGAGACGGAGTCTTGCTCTGGCACCCTTGGCTCACTGTAACCTCTGCCTCATGTATTCAAGCGATTCTCCTGCTTCAGTCTCTCGAGTAGCTGGGACTACAGGACCTGCCACCACGCCAGCTAATTTTTTTGCATTTTTAGTACAGATGAGGTTTCACCATGTTAGCCAGGTGATCCACCTGCCTTAGCCTCCCAAAGTGCTGGGGTTAAAGGCATGAGCCACCACGTTCTGCCTGTACACATAATCTTAATTCAATTTAAAAAGTGAAGAATATTGCCACCTCGTTGTTTTTATTTGCCAAACACTGATTACAAGTGAGTATCACTGAGTTTTTCCCCATATTTTGATGATCAGTTCTGTTTTCCTGACCATGAATGATTTGCTTGTATTCTTTGGCATTTAGCTGTCAAGTTTACAATGTTCTTCTGCTCTCTTATGACCTCTTTTTATTTAAGAAATTTGTTGAGCAATTTTCTATCATTTCTCCCAGCCTACCCTTTGCTTTCTTGCCTTGGATTTCCCATAGAAAGTGCTAAATATTTATGTGGTCAAATTTTCCTTTTATGATTTACTGTGTTACTTCTGTGTTGAGGAAACTACAGTTGACTTCAAACAACAGAGGTTTTGACTACGTGTATTCACTTATAGGTGGATTTTTTTCAACCAAACACAGATAGAAAATATAATATCCATGGAAAGGTGAAACCTAAGTAATGCAGAGGGAGGGCTGACCCTTCCTTAAGGTAGGTTCCACGAGACCATCTGTGGGACTTGAGCGTGCACTGAGCTTGTTATATTTAGGGAGGCCTGGGACCAATCCCTTGAGTATACATGGGGATGACTTGATTCTTCTCTCAGAATTTTATTTTATTTTATTTATCTTTTGAGACAGAGTTTCGCTCTTGTTGCCCAGGCTGGAGTGCAGTGGTATGATCTCTGCTCACCGTGCCCTCCGCCTTCTGGGTTCAAGTGATTCTCCTGCATCAGCCTCCTGAGTAACTGAGATTCCAGGCACCTGGCACCATGCCCAACTAATTTTTGTATTTGTAATAAAGACAGGGTTTCACCATATTGGCCACATTGATCTCGAACTCCTGACCTCAGGTGATCCGCCTGCCTTGGCCTCCTAGTGCTGGGATTACAGGCTTGAGCCACCGTACCTGGCCAAGATTTTAATAACATATTCATTTAATGTAAAGTTCTGTGTTTAGCTGCTTAAATTTTCTAAAATTTCAAATAAAACCTAAAGTAGGTGAAGACATCCTTCTTCCTCCTCCAACTCTTTCGTCGTCCCCTCCATCACCGTCTCAAGGGCCTCCACTGTGCCATATCCAGTTTTATATCTGCCCAACTTCATCCATTTATTTGAGCAGAGACAGGAACTGTTCTGCAGCAGGTAGAGGAAGAGAAGCACTCAGGGTGACCACCCCTTCCTTTCTTGTGCTGTCTTAAAGAGCTGATCACATTGACGGTGTTAAGCTAGAAAACACCAGAACACTCTGGCACAGCCATCTATAGGCTCTGGGGCAGTGCTGGGCACCTTTCTAATTTAGGCAGGGGGAGGGGGAGGGAGTTGCAGCAACTGTGATGTGTCTAGTCTGGAAATTGTCTTCTGAGCTGCCGTTGTGAAAAGTATTTAGTCCACGTGGCAGTCACCCTGCTGGCCCACAGCTCTCATGTCTGAGCTGTTTCCTTTGCTTGAGGAAGGAACACAGTCAGAAAGCCTTCCTGGGGACATTCCCAGACCTTGTCCTTCATGGCTCTTTTCTTCTGTCTCTCATTCCAGCCTCCTGGAGTGTGACGCATCCCTAAGTGAGGAGACCTGTCGACAAAGTCCTCACAAACCAGTCTTCACTGAAGAGTGTTAAAGTGAACATGGATTCCCATTTCTCTGAGCAGTTTAATTATCATCCCGCCTTACAGCAGCAAGATGAATTGGAAGACGGTTCAAAGTCTTTCTAAAGAGCGACTTTAGGATCTGGAAAGCCATTTGTCCAGACTGGAGACAAGGATAATCTTAACAGGCTTAATATAGAGATAAGTATGCAAAATTACATTTTTCAAAATTTTACTTAGTTTATCTCAGGTAACAGACCCTTACTTTTAAAGCTCTGATAATGTATATCCAAAGGATTATAAATTGTTCTACTATAAGGACACATGTACACGAATGTTCATTGCAGCACTGTTTACAATAGCAAAGACTTGGAACCAACCCAAATGCCCATCGGTGATAGACTGGACAGAGAAAATGTGGCACATATACACCATGGAATACTATGCAGCCACAAAAAAATGGTGAGTCCCTTTGTAGGGACGTGGATGAACGTGGAAACTATCATTCTCAGCAAACTGACACAAGAACAGAAAATCAAACACCGCATGTTCTCACTCATAGGTGGGTGTTGAACAATGAGAACACAAGGACACGGGGAGGGGAGCATCATACACTGGGGTCTGTTGGGGGGAAATAGGGGAGGGACAGCAGGGGGTGGGGAGTTGGGGAGAGATAGCATGGAGAGAAATGCCAGATATAGGTGACGGGGAGGAGGGCAGCAAATCACACTGCCATTCATGTACCTATGCAACAATCTTGTATGTTCTTCACATGTACCCCAAAACCTAAAATGCAATTAAAAAAAAAAGCTCTGATAATGTTCAGTCTCAGCCCATGTATCAACCCAACCAATATGTCAAGATTTTATATTTCCAGAACCAGTGTGTCCCCCATCCCAGGCAAAGATGGCAAGAATTGGCAAGGATGGCGTTTTCCAGGAACTATGGAAACCGCTAGAGACAGACACGAACCCTGGCAATGCAGGAGAAACACAACTTTCTGTTAATTTTTATCAACCTTTATCTCCTCTGCTATGGAAGTTTTAAATCTTATTAATCTTTCACCATTCCTTAATATAATTTTCAATGTAAAGGGAAACGAGATCTCGATTCACTCACATTTAGAAAGTTAATGTAGCCTATTTGCACATGTCTTTGTTTGTTCCACCTTTTTTTTGAATCAAGACTCAAATAGAGGATCTAGTGCCTACCCTAAATATGGTACCGCATTTATTTTATTAATGGGATTCTTTTTTTCGCAAGACAGGTTTGGAATCTTAAAGTGTCTTTCAAGTCTACATTATTATCCATTGAGATTAAAATAATGTTTTGCTTTTGTGGATGCATCTGTAAAACGAGATAAATGTTCTCCCTTTGACAACCTAAATAATTTTTTTTTTTTTTTTTTTTTTGAGACAGAGTTTCGCTCTTGTTACCCAGGCTGGAGTGCAATGGCGCGATCTCGGCTCACCGCAACCTCTGCCTCCTGGGTTCAGGCAATTCTCCTGCCTCAGCCTCCTGAGTAGCTGGGATTACAGGCACGCACCACCATGCCCAGCTAATTTTTTGTATTTTTAGTAGAGACGGGGTTTCACCATGTTGACCAGGATGGTCTCGATCTCTTGACCTTGTGATCCACCCGCCTCAGCTTCCCAAAGTGCTGGGATTACAGGTGTGAGCCACTGCCCCCGGCCCCAACCTAAATAATTTAATTCAGGTGACCCAACAGTAATATGCTTATGAAAAATTTGGTAAATTGACAAACTATATATTCCTCTGATAAATATTAACAAGTAATGACAATGGTGTAATAAGAATATTGTCCAGGGGGCCAGGTGCGGTGGCTCACGCCTGTAATCCCAGCACTTTGGGAGGCCGAGGCGGGTGGATCACAAGGTCAAGAAATAGAGACCACCCTGGTAACATGGCAAAATCCCGTGTCTACTAAAAATACAAAAAAATTAGCTGGACACGGTGGCGCGTGCCTGTAATCCCAGCTACTCAGGAGGCTGAGGCAGGAGAATTGCCTGAACCCAGGAGGCAGAGGTTGCGGTGAGCCGAGATCGCGCCATTACACTCCAGCCTGGGTAACAAGAGCGAAACTCCGTCTAAAAAAAAAAAAAAAAAAAAAAAGAATATTGTCCAGGAAAACACGACTTTTTAAAAAAAGTATACTTTAAGTTCTGGGGTACATATGCAGATCTTGCAGGATTGTTACATAGGTAACACGTGCCATGGTAGTTTGCTGACTCCATCCCCCCATTACCTACAAGACTTTTTTTTTTTTTTTTTTTGAGACAGAATCTCATGTTGTCACCCAGGCTGGAGTGCAATTGTGTGATCATAGCTCACTGCAGCCTCAGACTACTGGGCTCAAGCACTCCTCCTGTCTCAGCCTCCTGAGTAGTTGGGACTACAGGTGCATGCCAACATGCATGGCTATTTTTTTAAAAGATTTTTTGTAGAGATGGGGGTCTCACTTTGTTGCCCACACTGGTCTTGAACTCCTGACTTCAAGCAATCCTCTCATGTCAGCCTCCCAAAGGGCTGGGACTGTAGGTGTAAGGCACTATGCCTAGCCCTCTTTTATTGGAATCAGTAGATATTTAGAGAGAATCATCTGTAAACAATGGGAGAAAGGAATAAATAGTGTGGGAATAAGTGTTTGGCACTTTGTGGGGGGAACTTCACTTACATCTTAGAGCAATGACTGGTAATTTTCCCAGTATATATTCCATTTTTCTTTAACAATAAGCCCTCTGGGTTTTAGTAGGGCACCTCAATGCCCAGCTGAATTCTTCCAGCTTTCCAGCAGGTAGGTAAACAGTGCAACTTCCTGGATACTTCCTTAAAAAGGAAACTGTGTGGTCTTCATTCTTTCTGCCTTCCCATGGCAGAGCGCCCAGAATTCAGACTTGCCAATGGTAAACCAGCAGTGGCCATGAGGATGAGGACAAAAACCTGGGGAGATGACAGAGCAGTTACAGGGAAGGGGCTCGGATCCCTGGATTATCTTGTGGAATAGAGCCTCCTATCCTGCTCTGCCCTCCCTCCTCCCTTAACAACTCTTAGATGTCATATAGGAAAGTAATTATGAAATGGAATTAATAATTGAATATAAAAAACAGAAGCCACAGAAAAAAGATACAAACAGTTCATAAGAAAGGGAATAGGAATAGGTCTTAAACATACACCAGAATATTAATTTATTCTTTTAAGAAAAGGCAAATTAAAATAGCATTTTAACCTCTCAGATTGGCAAATAATACAAACTGATAAAACAAAAACAATAAGCTTCAAGTAAATAAACGAGGGAAGGATACAAATAAAAATCATACAGGAAAGGAAATACATATTGAAAAGACCATGCCAACATTTTCATATATTAATTGGCAATGTTGATAATACAGTGCAATGCATATGTTCCAACAAGGTTGAAATGATGAAATTACGTATAACCCTTCAGGAGAACCATAAAATTATTTTTTTCTAGCCTTTGTCAATCTATTATAATGAAATGATCCAAAACATAGCAAAGGTTATATGTGTGAAGACATTCACAACAATACCATTAATAATAATGAAAAATTAGAATCAGGATGCCCAACAAAAGATAAATGGTTATTATATATCCATTTATGGGAATTCAGTCATTTAAAATAATATTTATGAAAACTGCAACAAATAGCAAAAAGACTGATTTCTTTTTAAGTGAAAAAAGCAAGATTCAACACTGCACGTACATTAATTTTGCTGTCATACTGTCTATGCCTTCTTTGTCCACTCTGTATTTTCAGCTCAGTTCTGTCTTTTCAGCATAATCTTGAATTTCAGATACCTATCTCTACCTGTGTATGCTTTATCCCTCTCCAATAAATCTTCCACACTTCTGCCAAATTAATTTGCTCACTGTTTATCCAACAAATATTTATCGAGTGCTAATCATCAGCCAGAAAGTAGTTCCAGAGACTTGGGCAACTTCACAGAACAAAATCAAGATTTCTGATCTCCCAGAGCTTATGCTTGAGTTGGGGTGGGGTGGTGGGAAGCAAACAATAAACACAAGTCAAAAAAAACTGTGCAGTAGGTTAGACGGCAGCGCAGGGCAGTTGGATGAGGGGTGGGGCAGGTCGCCATATCAAATAGAACAGTCAGAATAGGAACTCATTGAGAAGGGGAGATTGGAAGAAAGACTTAAGGGGAGTGATGGAGTTAGCTAAGTGACTATTTGGGAGAAAACCATTCCAGATAGAGGGAACAGACAGAGCAGAACTCCAAGGTGGGACTGTGCCTGCCATGTGGAAGAACCGCAGGGGGCCACAGTGGCTGGAGTGGATTGAGTGAGCTGGGGCATAGTGACAGATGAGGCCAGGTCACGCAGGCACATTGGGGCTCTGATCCAAGGCAGATGGGCAGCATCGCAGGGTCTAAGCAGCTTACAGGCTCTGACTTGGGTTTTGGAAGAGCTCCTCTCCTGGGCTAAGGGTGGCACAAAGCAGGCAAAGGTGGAATCATGGAGACCAATCTGGGGACACTTCCAGGCATCTAGGTAAATGATGGTGCTTCATACGAGGGGGATAAGAAGTGATCGGATTTCTACTATCTTTGAAGGTAGATCTACAGAATTTTTTAATGGTGTATGTGAGCGGAGGAAAGCAAGACACGATGACTCCAGACATTTTGGCTTGAGCAACTGGAAGGACATCATTGTCACCAACTGCAGTGGTCGTGTGAAGTTTACATGTCTACCAGACCTCCAAGTGGTGATGTTGAGTAGAGGGGTGGATGAGACACAGCCATGCTGCATTTTGAATACATGTCCTTATCAATGTTTAACTACTGAAGGGCTGAGTTGTTATTGACTTGTTGGCATTATGTTACGTTCTTTGCTTCTGTTGCAGTTTTCCTTTTGTTTTAGAGACAGTTCTTTGGTTTTGGGTCTCAAAGTTCCAGCTGAGTCTATATGCTGGGTGCTGTGTCTATGGTGCATCAATTAAATGGGCTGGCAGAGTGAACAGTGCCCCTTCCCCCTGAGTTCCTTTCTACCTCCACCTAGGCCGCTGGCTGTCCCCATTGCTCCCTCTGCAACTCATCCAGACCCATCTCCCCCATTTCCTCTAAATAGCCTGGGTGTTCCCCACATTGGGAGCCTTCCTTCAAGCTATCAGCCTCCCCTAATGCCGAGCGCCACCTCTCTCATCTTCTTATATGTTTATCAATGAAAGGACTGAAGACACATGAAGGTAAATATCACCAAATAATAGAAGCTGTGCCATGGTGATGGGCTTCCGATTATCTCTTGCATTTTTGAGGAATTCCATAGTTGACTTGAATTGTTCAAACACCATATTTACATATAGAAAGTGCATTATTTTTCTTTTGTTCCAAATTAACTGCAGAGAGCTTGATTGTAACAGTCTGACCTGGCTGTTGGCTTTTTAGTCGACGTAACTGCTAGAGATGTACTCTAATAAAAGTACTGCTGGGACTGTCTTCCTCCAACCTCCACTGCAAGGCTGGGTCTCAACGTTCTGATGGCATTTGGAAATGAGCCAACTCACAAATGAATCCAAAACGACAATGGTGTGTTTTCTGCAAAATGAAACCTGGAGCTCTTAGACGGGAAGATCCATTGCCCTAATCAGAGCTTAAGAGGTTGTCACGAATTTGTTTCTGAGTATATGGTGAAAAGAGAAGCCTGAGCCCCAACTTGTTTACCTGTCTGGTGGCTGGTTGGGACCCAGGGTGGTAGGTGGGTCTGAGGAAAAATGTGCACGAGAACATGTCAAAGGTAGTGTGACAGAACTCCGGGTGTCCAGCATGAATTGTCCTGCCTTTGAATTGTGGCCCTCTGCGATCCAAGACAAATTTCTTAATATTTGGCAACTTTGTGTCTTTATTTTAATACTAGGGATAATAAAAACCATCATAGGGCTTGTGCGTGTGTGCAAGGTCTTTGAACATTTGGAACACAGGTGTGCCTGACATGCTATGCTCACAGTAAATATTAATTCCCCTTCTTCTCATTGGAATATTATATACTATTTGAGGTATTATTGATATAAGCAATCCACACGCTGATTGTAAAAGATTTTGTTCAGAGATGCCTTAACACTTACCTGGTTCTCAAATAACCGAGCTGAATGTTTGTGTAATGACAACTGATAGTTACAGAGTGTAGGAGCCTCGGCACCTTGTGTCTATTTACCTGACGGTCTGAGGAGATGAGAATGGAGATGAGCATCCCGCCTCTTACAGGGAGGAAGAAGTCAGGGAGAGGGAAGTTAAGGCCCCTGACATGGCATAGTCTGTAAATGGGAGAGGCAGGTTTTGGAGGCGCTGCCCGAGCTCTCCCCACTGTACCATGCTACCCTCCTGTGAGTGCCCATCTGTTCATACACCCTCTGTCTTTGTGTATGTGAACATCCCTATCAAAGGGCACTCAGTTCCTAAATATACAAGCAGCCTCTGCTGAGTCAGCCCTGTTGACTAGGCACACGCAAAGATCTCAATTCACCGTGACTGTAACGGAGCTATTTTCACCCTTCCTGTGTGACTATTAGACTCACAGTGACATTGCAAACACATGGCACAATTGAAATAAAGAGTTCTTGGAAGCTGGCTTTGCAGTGGGACTGTCAGGACAAGTATTGTGTATCCAAAGGTCCCCTCTTCTGCTTTATTGAGCCCCAGCCTTATGGAGTGACCTCAGAAAATGCTTTCCTTCCAATTTCATCATTTATGCTCTCTGCCAAGCACCTCGCCAGCTTACATCTGGCCACTCTGCTTAAGCAGCATGGGTGAGTCAATACCTTGAATCATTCAACAGAAGCATGTCAGGATGTCAAAGCCAGCTCCTGCTCTGCTGGAAGGTGTTAAATTTCAGTGCATTTCTGTAAGGACCTCCTCACGTCTGTGAGGTTTTGAAATATCAAGGCCCCATATTCATCCCTTTTACCACTGTTGACATCCGACCCACTAAAAATTGCCTCTGAATCTTGTTCAAACATTCGAACTCCTCTATCTTATTGTTTCTGGTGCTCAAGAGAGTGTCAACAAACAGCAGGAATGCGATGGCTCTATCAGTAGTCCCTATGCATTGTCTCCTTGGCTAGGAATCCACCTTAAGCTCTGTGCAAGAACAGAAGCAAAATCTGTGTCCAGAAATTCCAGCCTGAGTACGCACAGGAAAAGACCACAGGGGAGTGTTTGCTGATGATACTGACATTCCTCAAACGTGGAAGGTGGTATCTATTCAATAAATGCCAGATGTCTGAGGTAACTCGCTGCAGGAAGTGACAGCTGGGTTGGGGAAGGAGGAGGAGGGAAACTGGCTAAATTAAAATTTAGATCAGTGTTAACACTCTTACCCATGTGAAACTCACAATGCAATCTGAAATGAGCTAAAAGTCTTTGGGATCAAAATACTGTCTGGCCAGCATTTGTATCACACTACCTGCGTTGCAGTCCCTGCCATTCCCATCTGCTCTGTTTGGTACTCAGATGCAGTGAGCTGCAGATGACTCACTGCTCCCCCTCGACAGGGGATCATCCCTCCAGGGCCTCTCACACTTGGTGGCCACCGGAACCCCCGAGGGGTGGGGTGCTTATTAGAGACAGATGCTGGGATGGGCATGGCAGCTCATGCCTGTAATCCCAGCACTTTAGGAGGTCAAGGTGTGTGAATCACTTGTGTCCAGGAGTTCAAGAGCAGCCTGGGCAACATGGTGAAACATCATCTCTACAAAATATACAAAAATTAGCCAGTGTGGTGGTGTGCACCTGAAGTCCTAGCTACTAGGAAGGCTGAGGTGGGAGGATCAATGAAGCCTGGGATGTTGAGGCTGCAGTAAGCTGTGATTGAGCCACCATGCTCCAGCCACACTCTACCACACTCCAGTCACCACACACCAGCAAAGTTGTCTCAAACACACACACACACATAAACAAAAAACAAAATACAAAAAAAAGAAAAAACAAAGACAGATGCTGGGCCAAGTCCCTGTATGTCTAAATCAAAATGCTGGGACGAGGCCTGAGAATTTGCTTTTCTGATAATTCTTTGGAGATGCTGATGCTCCTGGCCCACAGGCCATACTTTGAGAACCACTGGTCCATGTAAGCATGGACTGTGAGTTTCTTTTACCTTTTGTAAATCCAGTAGCAGTAGATTAAAGGTGAAAAAAAATTGGCTTTGGAATCAGACAAACCTGGGCTAGAATCCCAGCTGCCAATTGCCAGCTGTGTAAAGCTGGAGAAATTACTTAATCACTAGGAGTGTCACCTGGCAGAGTTGTTGCAAGGATACAAAGTCTGCCTAGATTACGCAAATATTAACTAATAAAATCTCTGCTACCCCAGACTTTGCTCTCCATATAAGCATCAACTGCATATAATAAAGTCCAAATCGCCAACATTTTAAGCCTATCTCCATACCCTAATAAACAGGAATCTTTTTCTGGAAAATTTGGATTCTGATTCATATTAATACTGCTTTTTGGCTTTGGGTACTATTTGACCAGACCACAACGTGGGAGACTATAGTTACATAATTGATTTTTGTCTTTTAAAAGAGAATATCAAACCAAACCACAATGGTGAATGGCCAGAATCGAAGTATAACACACAGAATTTCATATCCAATATGCTACCTGTTAAAGTTTGGTCTGAATGTTCTCAGTTCCTCCTGGGTGACAAATGTGATAATGTCTCTGCAGTGAATTCTGGCTGATTTGCTGTTTGCTAGTGTTGTACACAACTATGTGGGAGCCTCATGAGTAGACCTCCATTCAGCCTCCCTCAGATAATTCCCTCCTATAATAATTTCTAAAATAAAACTGGGGGCAGACCAGTGATGAGTCGATGCAGTGACTAAAAACAGAGGCTCAGAAACATGGCTGAATCGCTTTCCCAGTGGTCCTCTGCATTTGGTCATTTCTATGTCCCATGTGGTTAAACACCAGTCACCCAGTGAGCTTTTGTCAGGTGATGTTTCATAGCAGCCTGTTCACGGTAGCCAAAGACTAGAAACAGCCCAAATGTCCATTGGTCTATATTCATAATGAAATATTCCGTCTCAAAGAGGAAGGAGATTCTGACACAGGCTACAACATGGATGAACCTTGAGGACATTGTACTCAGTGAAATAATCCATTCACAGAATAACAAATAAGAGGTATAGTTCCACCTATATGAGGTCCCTAGGACAGTCAGATTCATAGAGACAGAGAGTAGAGTGGTGGCTGCCAGGGCCTAGGGAAGGAGAGATGGAGAGTTAGGGTTTAACGTGTATGGTTTCAGTTGGGAACAATGAAAAGGTTCTGGAGCTGGATGATGGTGATGGTTGCACAGTAATTTCAATGCACTTAATGCCATAAAACTGGAGAGTTAAAAATGGTTAAGATGGCAACTTTTATGTTATGTGTATTTCACTACAATAACAAGTGAAACAAAACAACTCAGGTGAAGTTTAGCTGGCGGTGGGGATACAGGAGTGGTTGTCAGATAAATTCTGAGAATGAAGAGAAGCTTCTACATTACTGTGCAACATGAGAGTTAATCCATCATGGCATCTGGAGGCTGCCTGAGTGCCCCTTTAAATCTGTACTGCAAGCAAGTAACAGAAAGAAATAACTTAAGTGAGGAAAGCATATTATTCTGATGAAACCAATAGGCTTATAATATGATATAGGTATGTCAAATAAGAGCCCCAGACGTTTTGCCAGTGTCTCTAAAACCGAAGATAGCTGTTGAGAGGTGATGGGAATTAAATCATTTGTTTTCCCCCCTGCAGTTCATGCAACACTTTTCTTACATTCACCAGCAGATTCTATTCCACATAATTGAATCTACAGGGAGTCTTTGGCTGTTCTATAAAATGACTTTTACTGACAAATTCATTTTCAAAGATTGCAGAAGAAGGGTCTGCTCCCCACATTCCCCTGTGTCCCTTCAGGCAGAATGAGCTCTTGGGCAGAGGCGGTGGGAACGTCAGAATCCCTCCCCTGATTCTCAGTTGCGCTTTTCCTTTTGCATGTCTGTGTCTGCATGGGCTTTCCTTTTCTCGGTGTGCTTTTGCTGACTCATTCGTATCTGGGCACACATGAAGGAACAGGGAGACGCTAAACTCCATAGCTAGGTAAAGGACAGCATGAGGCCTTACAGAATCACTGAGGTGTGGCAACGCAGAAGAAAGGGTACGTTTCTGAGCACCTATGTGCTAGACGCTATACATAGATTTTCCTCACTTAATCCTTGTCACATTTCTGGCCAGGCGTGGTGGCTCATGCCTGTAATCCCAGCACTTTGGGAGGCCGAGGCAGGGGACATCATCTGAGGTCAGGAGTCCGATACCAGCCTGGCCAACATAGCGAAACCCTTTTTCTAGTAAAAATACAAAAATTAGCTGGGCGTGGTGGCGCTCACCTGTAATCCTAGCCACTCGGGAGGCTGAGCCAGGAAAATAGCTTGAACCCTGGAAGTGGAGGTTGCAGTGACCTGAGATTGTGCTACTGAACTCCAGCCTGTGCAACAGAGCAAGACTCTGTCTCAAAAAAAAAATTCTTCATCGTTGCTACCCTTACATTACAACTGAGTAAATTCAGACTCAGTACTAACTTTTAAAGGGCCTAAATGAGATCCCATGGGCTGTAAGTGAAAGAAATAGAATTTGAAACCCCATCTTTAGGATTCAAGCTTATTTGCATTTCTTAGTACCTCTTATGGGGAAAAACACTGGTGTGATTTCCCCTTGTCATCTTTTGTCAGCTTTTAGTATCTGAGCTATTGAAAAAGATGGATTCATCAGCACAGCAGATGCTTCAAAGTTCGTTTGTACATAAAGCAAGGCAAGTAGGAAAGGTGGAAGGAATCTGTTATGTGACTTAGTAATTCTCAGAGGGACAGGCAATGTGAGAAGGCAAATAGAAACCTCATCACAGTACTTGTAGTGAGAACAATGCAAAAGGAGAATTGGTCACACATATTGGGGCAAATCGTGTAGGAAAGTAGTGCAAGGACTGAGGCATACTATTTGGATGCAAGAGTTTTTTTTTTAAGACCACAGACTGTGACATACAGTTTTGAGATGATGTTCTGAAGGCATCTGTACTCCATTCTCCCCTTGTAAATCTCCCCAAACAATAGAAGAACAGATAAGATGATACTTTTTAAAAGAAAGTAGAAAACATCAGTAAATCCCACTTAAAATTTATAATCAAGACCTAAATAGTGCATTGAAGATAAATCAGGAGTAGGAGAAGACACAGAGGCACGATGCCTCAGGCAAGGTCAGCAGAATGTAGGTCTCCACAACCTATATGTGCAGGAGTGAAACTGACAGCTCCTCACAGGGGCTTGTGTCCCAGATGAAGATGGTGATGGAGAGAGCACATGAACATGCTATCTTTGCAGGAAGCAGGCTGTTAGTAAGGCTAGATAAAGAATGCAGAGTCTGAATTGTGGTGAGCTGTAGAGCTGCTGATTTCCATGGGCTGAAAAAGCAAAGATTACAATAACACCTGCTCTCCTCCACCACGTGTGTCTCTCTTTCTCTCTCTACTGCTCTCTCTCTCACACGCACACACCCACACAATCAATTGTGTATTATAATATAAAGACCTTCATTTTGATTGAGATACAAATTTTGCTGGTACACACCACTCTTCCTTTCCCACATGAATCTTCTGAAAAGAGCTCATAAAATATAATAAAGAAAAAAGAAAAGTAATAGAACATAAAAGCACAAAAACTGACAAAAAAAGAAATAGAAAACTGGAATGTCTTATTAAGGAAGTTGAGTCAGTAGTTTAAAATCTCCCCACAGAATAAGCACCAATCCCATATGGTTTTACATGCAGGTTCTACCATGTATTCAAGAAATCCTAATGTTATGCAAACTTTTTCTGAAGATGGAAAATAAAGGATCACTCCCAACTCATATTTGAGGTGAGCATAACATTGATCCTAAAGTTTGACAGGAAAAGTACAAGAATGAAGAATTATAGGTCAAACTCACAAACATAGATTCTATTATTTTACTACATTAACGGATTAAGAAAAAAACTGAAGAGATCATTTTAATATGTGACTGCAAAAGCATATAACACATAATTGTTATATAAACTCTTAGCATAAGTGATAAAACATAGCTATTGAAAACCTATAGCAAACATTATACTTAGTGATGAAATAATATCAATTTAAAATAAGAAAGAAGCAAGAATGTTCACTATCACTTTTTGTAATCCACATTGTGCTAAAAGTCCTAACCAATGCAGCAAGAAAAAGAAATATGAAGTATAAGGATTTTAAAGAAAAAAATGTCATTCTTGACATATAATATCGAAGACTATAGAAGAAAGAGTGTTCATCAAGTTGCCAAATAAAAGTTATCTTTTAAGAGATTTCATTGCTATATAACAATAACAACAAAATTACCTAAAATAGCAAAAAAAGAACATACCTGGTTTCAAAAGATGTGCAAGAATGGTATAGAAGAAAAGTCAAAATGATGAGAAAAAAGCACAGAATGATATTTCAAAGTATTTTCTTGTAACACACATAGTTTTTTCCTCTCCAGAATGAACCATGTTAATGTTCATCTCCTCCATACCTGCTGAACTGTGGACACTGGGCTACTCCAGAGAGAAACAAAGCCAGCTTCTGCCTGCCCTGCTAGAGCTTATGCTTTGGAAGGAGACACACACCAAAACCAATTGATGAAATAATTATTGAATGACTATTATGTAACATGCCTCAAAGAAGACACATGGAGTATAGCAGACATGTGAAATAGGAAGTTTCATGGCCCGGAATTCAGGGAGTTAGCTCAGATCTCAAAGAAGAGTCACAGTTACGATGAGAGTTGAGGAGAAAGAGTACCCCCAGTTGAAGCAAACACGTTGGGCAAAGGCCCTGGGGCAGAGAGGGCTATGCCCATTCACAGATTTGGAAACTCTTCCTCTTTTTTTCCATGAATAAATTATGACTTTTTTTTCTCATCAACAAGTACTTTCTGTGGCATCATTTTAAGTGTCTGAATAGTGTTTCGATATAATTTATTGACTCAATTGCTTTTTTGAAAATTGGAATTATTGTAACTTTTTATTGATACATACTAATTGTACATACTTATGAGATACATGTGATAGTTTAATACATGCATATGATGTGTAATGATCGGGGTAGGATATCAACCACCTCAACCATTTGTCATTTCTTTGTGTTGGGAATATTTTAAAGTTTCTCTTCTATTTTGAAATATACAATATACTGTTGTTAACCATAGTCACCCTACTCTACTATTGAACATTAAAACTTATTCCTTCTATCTAACTGTATGTTTTGTATCCATTCACTAACCTCTCTTCATCCTCCACCACCTTTCCCTAGTCCCTGATAATTATCATTCTACTCTCCACCTCTATAAGCTTAACTTTTTAAACTTTCATATATGAGTCAGAATATGTGATAGTTGTCTTTCTGTGTCTGGCTTATTTCACTTAACATAATGGCATTCAGTTCCATCCACATTGCTGCAAATGATAGGGTTTCATTCATCGTTGTGGCTGAATAGTATTGCACTGTGTACGTGGACCACATTTTCTTTGTTCATCTGTTGATGGATTTTTGTGCATTCCTACCAGTATTTGTTATTTTTTATCTTTTTTATAGTATCCATTCTAACTGGGGTGAGATGATACCTCATTATGGTTTTGATTTGCATTTCCCTGATGATCAGTGATATGGAGTATTTTTTATGTAACTGTTGGCCAATTGTAGTCTCCTTGTGAGAAATGTCTATTCAAACTTTTGCCCACTTTTTTTTTTTTTTTTTTGAGACGGAGTTTCACTCTTGTTACCCAGGCTGGAGTGCAATGGCGCGATCTCGGCTCACCGCAACCTCCGCCTCCTGGGTTCAGGCAATTCTCCTGCCTCAGCCTCCTGAGTAGCTGGGATTACAGGCATGCACCACCATGCCCAGCTAATTTTTTTTGTATTTTTAGTAGAGACGGGGTTTCACCATGTTGACCAGGATGGTCTTGATCTCTTGACCTCGTGATCCACCCGCCTCGGCCTCCCAAAGTGCTGGGATTACAGGCGTGAGCCACCGCGCCCAGCCCGTTGCCCATTTTTTAATGGAATTTTTTGTGGGCTTGTTTTGCTGCTGAATTGAGTTCCTTGAATACTCTAGATATTCATTTCTTGTCAGATTAATAGTTTGTAATTATTTTCTCCTATTCTACAGACTGTCTTCTCACTGCTAATTGTTACCTTGGCTATGCAGAAGTGGTTTAGTCTAATACAGCCTCATTTATCTACTCTTGTTTTTGTTGCCTGTGCTTTTGAGGTCTTAGGCATAAAATCTTTGCCTAGACCAATGTCCTGTAGCATTTCCCGTATTTTTTTCTAGTAGTTTTATAGTTTAAAGTCTTAAGTTTATGCCTTTAATGTATTTTGAGTTGATTTTTTAATATGGTGAGAGATAGGGGTGAATATCAGGTTTCTCCACGAGTATCACGTTTCTCTACTCCATTTATTGAAGAGGCTGTCCTTTTCCCAATGTTCATCGCACTTTTGTCAAAAATAAGTTGGCTTTAAATATGTGGATTTTTTCTGGGTTATCTATTCTGTTCCATTGGTTGATGTGACTGATTTTATATCAATACCATACTGTTTTGGTTACTATAACTTTGTGGTACATTTTGACATCAGGTAGTGTGATGCCATCAGCTTTGTTTTTTTTTTTGCTTTGTTTTGTTTTTTTGCTTGGAATTACTTTGGCTATCCAAGGTCTTTTGAGGTCCCACACATATTTTAGGATTGTTTTTTATATTTCTGTGAGGAATGTAATTGATATTTTAATTGAGATCATATTAAATTGGTACATTGCTTTGGGTAGTCTGGTCATTTTATTGATAACAATTCTTCCAGTTTATGAACATGGAATATCTTTTCATTTCTTTTTGTACTCTTCGATTTATTTCATCAGTGTTTCATAGTTTTCAGTATAGAGGTCTTTCATCACTTTGGTTAAATTTATTCCTAGGTGTCTTACATTTTGTAGCTGTTATAAATGGGATTGTTTTCTTGATATGTTTTTCAGATAGTTCAGTTAGCAAATAGAGATGCTATTGACTTTTGTGTATTGATTTTGTACCCTGAAACCTTACTGAATTCATTTATCAGTTTTTATGAGGTTTTTTCCTTTTGGTGGAGTCTTTAGGTTTTTGTATATTATAAGATCATGTCTTCGGCAAACAGGGACAATTTGACTTTCTCTTTTCCAATTTGATACTGTTAATTTCTTTCTATTATCTGGTTGCTTTGGTTAGGACTAGCAATACTATGTTGAATGAGAATGGTGAAAGTGGACATCCTTGTCTTTTTCAGTGCTTAGAGGAAAGGCTTTTGTAATATATGGTCTTCATCATGTTGAGGTATGCTCCTTACATGAATAATTTGTTGAAAGTTTTTATTATGAAGGGATATTGAGTGTTATAATTTTTTTCTGCATTAACTGAGATGATTTTATATTTTTTCTTCTTCATTCTGTTATAGTAATGTAATATATTTATTAATTTGCTGATATTGAACCAGTCTTGCATTCCTAGGATAAATCTCACTTGATCATGATGTATTATCTGTTTAAGGTGTTATTGCATTTGGTTTGCTGGTGTTTTGTTGAGAATTTTTGCATCCATGTTCATCAGGGAGATTGACTTATTTCCTTTTTTTGTTGTGTTCTTCTCTGGTTTTGGTATCAGGGTATTGTTAGACTCAATGAGTTTGAAAGAATTCCCTTGTCTTCCATTTTTTGGAATAGTTGAAGAAGATTTGTTTCTTCTTTAACACCTGAGAAGTGTTTGCTTTTCTTTCAAAGTTTGATACAATTCAACAGTGAAGCCATCTAGTCCTGGGCTTTTCTTTGTTGAGAGGACTTTTTATTACTGATTCAATCTTGTAACTAATTATTGGTCTGTTCAGGTTTTTTATTTCTTCTTGGTTCAATCTTGATAGGTTACATGTGTCCAGGAATTTGTCCATTTCCTCTAGGTTTTGCAATTTGTTGGTATATAATTGTTCATAATTGTTTCTAATGCCACTTGGCATTTTTGTGGTATCTGTTGTAATGTTTCATTGTTTACTTCTGATTTTATTTATTGTCTCCTGTCTCCTTTTGGATTTTCTGTCTCCTTTTCTCGGTCTATCTAATTATTTATGAAATTTTGTTTATCTTTTCAAAAACCAAACTTTTCATTTCATTGATCTTTTGAAGTTTTTTGGGGGGTCTCTATTTCATTTAGTTTTGCCCTATTCCTTTCTTTTCTTCTACTAATTTTGACTTTGGTTTGTTCTTGCTTTCCTGGTTCCCTGAGGTTCCACATTAGGTTGTTTATTTGAAATGCTTCTATTTTGTGATGTGGTTATTGTTAGAGCTTTCCTTTTAGAACTGCTTGTGCTGTATTCCATTGGTTTTGATATGTTGTGTTCACATTTTCATTTGTTTCTAAAAGTTTTTTATTTTCTTCTTAGTTTCTTCACTGATCCACTGGTCGTTCAGGATTATGTTGTTTAATTTCCATATTTTATACAGTTTCCAAAGTTCATCTTGTTATTGATTTCTAGTTTTATCTGTTGTGATCTGAAAAGATACTTGATACAATTTCAATATTTTAAATTTGTTGATATTTGGTTTGTAGACAACATATGGTCTAACATGGAGAGTTTTCCATGTGCTTATGAGAAAATGTATTCCGCAGCTGCTGAATGAACTATTTTGTAATTGTCTGTTAGGTCCATTTGGTCTATAGGACAGATTAAGTCTGATGATTCTTTGTTGGTTTTCTGTTCAGATGACCTGTCCAATGCTCAAAGTGGGATGATGAAGTCCCCAATGATTACTGTATTAGGATCTCTCTCTATCTCTCTCTGTCTCTCTCTCTGCCTCTCTCTCTCTCTCTCTCTCTCTCTCTCTGTCTCTCTCTCTCTCTCTTTAGCTCTAATAATATTTTTTTATATATATCTGGGTGATCTGGTGTTGGGCACATATATATTTACAATTGTCATATCCTCTTGCTGAATTGATTCTTTTATCATTATATAATAATCTTTTTGTCTATTTTTATGTTGTTGTTGCTTTACTTAAATTCCATTTTGTCTCATATAAGTATGGCTTCTCCTGCATGCTTCTGGTTTCCATTTGAATGGAATATTTTTTCCATCACTTCACTATCTGTCTAAGTGTGTCTTTACAGGTGAAGTGAGTCTCTTGTAGGCAGCATATAGTTGGGTCTTTTTAGAAAATCTATTTAGTAGTCTAAAATCTTTTAATTGGGGAATTTAAACCATGTACATTCAAGTTTATTACTGACAGGTGAGGACTTACTCCTGTCATTTTGTTGTTTTTCTGATTATTTTATTTATCCTTTGTTTCTTTCTCTTCTGTTGCTTACAAGTGTTAGTTTTTTTGTAGTGATAACGTTTGACTCCTCTTTCTCATTTGTTATCTGCTCTAACAGTGAGTTTTATACTGTCGTGTATTTTCATGATTGATATAATCCTTTCTGATCCAATTTCTTATTGCACATTTTACTTGTTTCTTTTTATCTTCTATTGTCAATGCTGTTTTGAAATACATGCTTCTCTGAGTACATATGTATTTATTTTCTCAGGTACATTCCTAGAAGGGGATTACATTCCAGGGGGAAAACAAAGTTGGGATGTTTACATATTGTTCAAATATGACACAAAATGCTTATACAGTTTATAGCCCCATCAACAGAGCATGAGAACTCTAGTTCCATATGCAAATGCTATTACTTTCTCTAAAAATCTTGCTAATTTTATACTGAACAAATGCTATATAATTATTTTATATTTTGTGTGTGTTTTTATTTATTCCTGGTAAATATTAACATATTGTCACATATTTAGTAATCAACTAAATTTCTTCTTGAATTATCTAAATACTTATAGTCTTTGCCCATTTGTCTAATACGATATTTTTTCTTTAGTTTTAAGAGCTTTCATGTATTAAATATCATTTTCCAGATTTTCCCCACTATATAGTTGGCCTTTTAATTCTCTTTCTGTTTTTTTCACCTTCAGAAGCATATCAAACCTTTCCATACATACCATTTGTGCAATTGTGCCAATATATCTGTAATGCAGATTCCTACATTTAGAATTACTGAACCAATATAAGGTGCATTTAACATATTGATAGGTGTTACTAATTATACTAACCCATTTTATGCCCGCCACAACCAAATGAAATAGCTATTATTTTCACCATTACATAGATGTAGAAACTGAGCTTCTCATAGCAACTTGCTTAATGGTACACAGCTTGTAATTGGAAGAGCTCAGAATGGAACCCGCATCTCTGACTCCAAGCCACAATATACACTGTCTCACTAGTGTCTTCTGCAATAACAAAAGTTCTTAATTTGCAAGTTCTCAAACTTTTCCTCTACCAGAAATTAGCACTGTAGAGGGAAAATTAAACAGTTTAAAAATAATAAACATCAAAAGAGAACATGACCTAAGTTTGGAAAGAGAAATCTAAATTTGCTGCCAAGTGATGGTCTCAGCACTGAAGCCTGCTTGCAGCATCTGATGCAGTGTATTGCTTAGAATAGGCATCAAGGTCTATTTTTAGAAATGGCCCCTCCATGTCAAATCACATAAAACACATTCCTATGTCCTCAGCTTTTTTTTTTTTTTTTTTTTTTTTTGGAGATGGAGTTTCACTCTTGTTACCCAGGTTGGAGTGCAATGGCGCGATCTCGGCTCACTGCAACCTCCGCCTCCTGGGTTCAGGCAATTCTCCTGCCTCAGCCTCCTGAGTAGCTGGGATTACAGGCATGTGCCACCATGCCCAGCTAATTTTTTGTATTTTTAGTAGAGACAGGGTTTCACCATGTTGACCAGGATGGTCTCGATCTCTCGACCTCATGATCCACCCGCCCCAGCCTCCCAAAGTGCTGGGATTACAGGCGTGAGCCACCGCGCCTGGCCCTGTCCTCAGTTTTTTTTAAAAAAAGTCTCTAAGTATTTTAGAACTGGTGGGAAATCTTATAAGAAAAGAATTGCAGGCATTGAAAAAATAGATTTTTGATAGTTTTCTACACAGGTTGCTCACACCTGTAATCTCAGCACTTGGGGAGGCTGAGGTGGGTGAATCACTTGAGGCTAGGAGTTTGAGACCAAGCTGGTCAACATGGCAAAACCCTGTCTCTACCAAATATACAAAAATTAGCCAGGCATGGTGGTTCATGGCTGTAATCCCAGCTATTCGGGAGGTTGAGGTATGAGCATTGCTTGAACCTGGGAGGTGGAGGATGCAGTGAACTGAGATCAGACCACTGCACTCCAGCTTGGGCAACAGGGCAAGAATCTGTCTCAAAAAAAAAAAAGCGTAGATAAAAATAATTGAATGAACATTAAAAAATCATTTCAGCTTGTGAGTAACATGAGAATAAATATGCATTTTTATATATTACTCTTTTTCAACTAAGAAACAATTTGTGGCATTTCAAAATAGTAATAATGTAATAAACATTTCCATCATAGTAAATAACTTTAACCACTCTACCAAAGGTCATTGAGTGTTTCAGAAATCTCCCAGAAGGACTGAAAGATGTTGCCAACGAACTTGACTATTTCAAAGACAATGTCTTCTACTCCCTTGACTAAGCTGTAACTATACAAGATAAGCTTCTTATGTCAATGAAAACACACCTCTTAAAGAATAGCGATCTCTCTTTGGATGCAAGGTAATCTAATAAGATATTACAGATGTAAGAGGAGGAAGATGTTGACACAGCCACAATTAAGGGTTGTGGTATCCAGAGTCCACTTTAGGCAATAATTGGAGGCAGAAATAGGATCACTGTGGCGCTCACAGGAAGAAGGCAGTGGTGGTGTGGAATGCTGTATTTCATAGATTCCAACACGTGCGTATTTTCCTATAGTAACGTCTCTGACATTGTGATGTGTGCTGCGATCAACACCTTCCAGTTGACAGCTTGCCACAATGTATTTATCAGTGATTTTTTTCTTCCTTAGTGGCACAGAAAATAATGCTGCATCTTACAACTGCCAGTGTCCTGGATGTGATGAAGAATGAATACTTACTACCAGTGAGCAAAGCGTGGGGCACCTTAATGAGGGGCAGGTGGCCATCGTTCACACTCACTGTTATCAGCTAATTATGATTATGGCATGAGAGCCTAGCACACAGGCTTCAATGCAAGGTGAGAGGGATATGAAGAGTTTGAGGAGGAGAAGGAAGGTTAAAAAAAAAGTGATGAGGTTGCCCATTTACCATTAAACTGAGGAAGGATCTAGATGTAGACCGGTGTGAAGAATTGTCATGTTGCTTCATTTCCCAGAACCAGAAAAGCTGTTTTTAAAAAAGAATAAACACATTCTTGCATATTTGCAGTATGACCTGAAAACGAAGTAAATCAGGATTTTCACAGAAAATATTGAATTGTTTTGAACATAGCATTTGTACCTATTGATTGTGATTTGTAACAATTAATTAATACTCAGATGTAACAGCTGAACAAAACACTGCTGTTCTACAACATGATTACAGAATTGATTTTCTACAAAACATTTTAAAGGATACGAAGTTAAAAAACTAGGAAGGTGTAAGGAGGCTGAGTTCAGAATCTGAACTGGAATCAATTCCATCCTTTTTAATTTGGAGAGTTGTGGCAGGACATAAGGCTGTGGCACCAGAGACACCTGACCTAATATCGCTGAAGCCTGTGCTTCCTGCACTGAGTGGGATGTTGAATGAGAGGACTCAGGCCCTTTACATGTACAAGCCTATAGCATCATCGGAGGCCATTGTGTGAAAAGGCTGCCTGGCTTACCAACTCTCGTATAAAGTAGAGAGAAAAAAAATCCCACAGCCACGGGCCTTCAAGGTCAGACAGGTGGTCCTGGTTGGGATGGAGTTGGGCGCAGACTTAAAAAGCTTCATGGAAAGGCTCATCTGAGATGGGCTTTGAAGGTGGGACTGCATGGCACGCTGATGGGCATGACTGATGAATGTATTCCATAGAGGAGGCAAATCATGTGATAATGCAAAGTGGTGGGGAACGTGATATTTAGGACAGTGGCTCTCAGTTGTGGCTGTATATGGGAATCACCTAGAGCACTTTAAACAAGCCACGCCTGTGCTGGGGGCTTCCCCTGCCCAGCCAGATGCTCGTCATTGGCATGGGCTCTGCTGGTGCACACTCATGCAGTTCTTCTCCACTCCAGGTCCACTGAGTCAGAATCGCAGACGCTGGGGTTGAGACAGTGATATTTACTTCTTTTTTTCAAGTGATTCTAGTCTGCAGTTAGAGTTAAAAGACCTCTGACTTTTGGCACAGTGAGTAGAATAGTGTCACTGAGGTTCAGCCTACCAGTTAGGAAGATCGGAGAGCAGAACAGAGAAGTGGACTGGGTTCATTTTCCCCAGGGTCATTTATATTCATTTTGTTCTAGAAGGAAAAGTCAGGTCAAGAGCCTCTGATGATTCACAGAGGTTGTGGGCTGCATTAAGGGACTCGACAAGAGATAGTAAGGCATCCGGACAGTGTCAGCAGGGAGCAGCCCCTCACCCTAGATCTGGGGAAGGAAGGGGCAGAACCCTGGAGGAGGGGCCAGCAGGCAGGGCTGTGCTCTTGGGGGATCCAGTCACTGCTCAGTAGCACTGAGCAGGGAAGGTGTGGCCAAGACAAACGCCACCTCTCTCTCCTCTTGTCCATCAATCTGTTGCTGCTGCTTCTGGTTGGTTGAGCCCAGCCGGAAGTCACAGGGAAGAAAGCCCAGGCAAGGTTGTCCTCAGAGATCAGCCTCCTGGAGCCCTGGGATGAGAATGGGGTGGGGTGGGGGGAGGCAAATGGAAGATAACCAGCACAGCACTAAAGGCACAGTTGGAAGTTTTGCCTACATTCAATAGGCAATGGTAAACCGCTGGAGGCTTCTGAGTGGGATTGTGCTTAGAGCCACGCTTTTAAAATGTTTAAACTGTCATGATACTAAAATTCATGTAAGGTGGGGAAAATATTGGTATGTAGGTTGATTAAGGCCAGGAGGAAGCAGGAGATTTTCTGCATGCATGCCAGCCTTGGTGCTGCTCTGCCAGGTCAGAGGCTCTCCCCAGGGCTGATAATGATGGCCGGGAGTGTGGGCGATCTGCTGGCAGCTGCCCTGACCTTGGCCTGCCTGTGCTGTTTGAGCTTGCTGCAGATACTCTATTCTGAAAAACAAAGCCCTGTCTGTTAATTATTCTTCTAGTCGCTAAGGGAATTAACCAAGGTTTATGGGATTGATTCATCTCTCATCAACATGAAAGCTCTATGAAAATGTTGGCAAACACACAGGGACATGTCGATTCTGGATTCCTGCGTGGGACTCAGGAATGGATCGTTCCTTGGGGGATATGTGGGAGGGAGGGGGGTCTTTTCCAACTGAAGCCACCCTGGGAAAATACAGTGTTGGGAAGAGAATTCTGGTTCAGCAATATGGCTCTCTACTTTTGAATGAGAAAAAAATGCCTCTGTAGGCTTTTCAGTAATGAGCATCTGTGAACTGGGGAATTCAATTATCAAAATTGAGTGCTCTTGGTTGGGGATCCTATCAAAGCATCTTCTTTTGCCGGAAATGGGCTGGTGAAGTCTATTCATAAAGGAAGAGGTAACATGTAGAAGACGGGGCAGAACTTCCACTGCTCCTCTTGGAGCAAGAACCAAGCTAAAAGGAAATATTACAGAGACACTTGTTTTTGATCAATGTGTGCAAAACCTCCAACACTCAAAGCTGCCCAGCAAAGGAAAGGGCTGCCTTGTGAAATGGTGAACTCCTCATCCTTACAAGGACCCAAGCAGATATCTGGCAGCTACTTTTATGGCTGATATTTTGGAAGGCATTCCTGCAAGGGCTCTGGAGCGACAACTTGCTTAGGTGACCCTCTGTTAGGGGCTGAATTGTGTTCCCTTTCCCATGCCAAATTCATATGTTGAAGCTCCGGGAACTCCTAGTACCTTAGAATGTCACCTTATTTAAATTAAGATATTTAAAGAGGTAATTAAGTTACAACATGGTCTTTTGCATGGGTCCTAATCCAATGTGACTGGTGTCCTTATAGGAAGAGGAGATTAAGACACAGACGGAAGACCATGTGAAGGCACATGAGGATGACCGCCATCTACAAGCCAAGGAGAGAGGCCTCAGAAGAAAACCACTCTGTCACCATCTTGATCTGGGACTTCTAGCTTCCAGAACTGTGAGACAATATATTTCTGTCATTTAAGCCACCCAGTCTGGCGAATACCTCCTCAATCTTTCTAAGATTCTGTTCTTTGATTTGATTTAGAGAAGCTTATTCACTGGAGTTCAGAGTAACACTACAGGATAACAAGGCCTGGTGTTTAATAAAACAGCAGGAGCCTAAGGCTGCAGTTGCATATTACTTAGCTTCCTAAATAATTGAAATAGGAGGGTATCACAGAGAAGAAATCACTTACAGGATGTATTCATTCATTAAGGAATATCTGTTGTGGGCTTTCTGTGTGCCAAGAACATCAATTCAAAGCCATAAGCAATCATCCGGCCTGTTTGCAGAATGCAGGGTTACTGCAGAAAGGTGACTCGGATTTACACTGCAGAAGGACAGGCAGGAATATCCAGGCAGGTGGCTGCTGGATATCTGGTTATCTGGGTATTAGGATGTATGAGCAAATGACGCGTGTGTGAAAAAGAGAATTGACTTTTCACTGCATCTCTATAGTAAGAACAATAACAAGAAGTTCTGAGAAGTAGACTTTAGCTCAACATTAGGGGACCTATCAAACTCTCAAGTTTCGCGACATGGGCTTCTGTTGGGGTGAAGAGGGATTTAAGTGTTGGCTTACAATGACACATGGGGACGTTCTAGTATGGTTCAAATATCGGAAGTGAGATAAACTAGAACATCCTAAGGAGCTTTGCAACCTTGTCCTTTCATGACGTTTGGAGACAATCATATACTATCATACCATCCACAATGGTATCTGGTTTGATGGAAATCGGAAGGCCTGTTGTGAAGCTATTGAAATAACTTAGTGCCGAAAGCCTACAGATCTTCATGAGACTATGCCAGGTGAATGGGAAGGGAGAGCTAGACAGAGTGAAGACAAGTGGGTTCCCCAGCCCCATTCCATGTCATTCTGCTAGCTTTCCCATAAAGTTGATCTGTCTGGGTTGCATCAATGGGTTCTGTGCCCTCTGGTGTCTGGTTGGGTTTAGCCGATAAGAAGCCCAGCTGGGGACTGGAAGGAAGGAGCAGGAGAGGGGTCGGGATATTTATTTTCTGGTCCCACAACCTTAACAAAAAGACACAATGATCATCTCAAAGTGGCCTGCTCTGCACCACTCTCTCCCTTCCCAGGCTCTGTGGTGTCTCCCTCTCCTCCTCCCACCAGGCCTAGGAGGGGGAGCTGGATGGCAGTCTTGTGGCTGTTGACCTGAATTCCTGTGCTCACCACTCATGGCTCTCTACCCTTCACCACGCCTTAAAAAAGGGTCCCTTTGTAAATAAAACCTCCTCCCATTATCCTTGTTTGAGTGCACCATCTATTTTCCTTCTTGTTTTTCCTGACCCATACAAACTGCTTGACTGGATTTGGTCAATGACAAATTTTGTGTAAATCAGTGCATTTCAAAATGCACTTTTCAGAGGTGGGTGTGGGGATGGGGGAGTTTTGTCTGGGGCTAATCAGATAGCTCCATTAACCTCTTGGGCTACTCTCTAAAATTCCATTTGTGTCTGAGCACAGTGGCTCATGCCTGTTATCCCAGCCTCCTTTGGGATGCTGAGGCAGGTAGTTCACACCTGTTGTCCTCTACTTCCTTTAGGCAGGTGGTTCACTTGAGGTCAGGAGATCGAGACCAGTCTAGCCAACATGGCGAAACCTTGTTGCTACTTAAAAAATAAAAATACAAAAATTAGCCAGGCGTAGCGGCACATGCCTATAATTCTAGCTGAGATCGTGTCACTGCACTCCAGCCTGGGTGACAGAGTAAAACTTTATCTAAAAAAAAAAATAAAATTCCATCTGTATAAAGGATTTCATAACTAAGACTCAGTTTGAAAGGTTTGGACAAAAAATAAAAATAAAAAGACAAAATTCCAAAAATAATGCCCTAATTTTAAGTATGGACCAAGAATTGAAATCATCATTCGATCCTTGCTGCAGACCTCAGGTAACCCAGGACCTGGTCCATTTCTTGGGCTGTACCATCACAGCACAACATGAAGTAGAGTCTTGGCATTGTTCCATTTAATTTGATAAATGTACATGACTAGCAAGGTGGAGTGGCTTAGTGTCTAAAAAAATCCATTTGCATTTAGGAAACCTGTCTATATTAATCAAATCAGCTGGCTAATTGCCAAATCTCCACTTCTTTGTGTATTACTTAGGTCCAAGATTGGACAACAGAGCACAATGGGGAGGGCAGAGAGGTTGACTCTCAGCCCATATCTTCATAAAGACGCAGTTAAACAAAACCTCCTTGACATGCCTACCAAGCCTAGGAGAGCCTGCCATGAAATACCTGCTGTTAGGATGCCTCTCAACTGAGATCAGGACAAACTCTACATCCTCCAGAATAGATCATTTGGTGAGAATGCACTTTAGAAATATTTGAGGGATGAAATTATGGGAACCAAAAAACCTCCTCCCAGTGTGAGTCAGCTGTGTTCAACTACCGAGGATGTCATAGTCAAAATTAGATGTGAAAAGAGATGCTCTGTGAAGCACAATATTAGACAGCACCTGTTGTGTGAGCACCTGCACTCAATGAGGAAGGCAAAATAGAAGTGAAAACTAATTGGAAAAGCGGATATCAGGGGTGTGGGCAAAACAAAAATACTCTGATAGTTGCTTTGGGACAATGTCAAGTGACACAGAGTATTTAACTGTTTTGTTCAAAATGGGATTTCTGATTTCTAAGGGGGAAAAAGCCACGTTTCTGCTTTACAAGTTACAAGACTGGTGAAACTTGGAGTGCAAGAGAGAGAGCATGCCATGGGCAGTTTCATATATAACTACTCTCAATCTAAAAACTTCTTTTTACCCACGCTTAATATGTAGTTTTGAGTTCACACACACATATATATATGCATACATGTAGTAATTTTCAATGGATAGCATTTTAGCCTTGATAAGCAGAAGGATTACCTTCTATACTTTAATAGTTCCATGGATGATGGAAAAATATTGGACTGATTTAATCTAAAAATTTGAAGATCGGAATTCACTCAGCATTCTTAAGTCTGGTTATCCACTTTGAAGGCCAAAAAAAAAAAAAAAAAGAATCAGGTGGGATTGTCAAAAAGATAAAGGCCATTTCACTTCTGTTATCACAGGAATCTTCCCAAGGTTAGTGTGACCAAATATCAATCTAGGAGCTGATATGTTGACTCATAAACTTAAATTTTCTGATCTCCAGGATCAAAGGCCAACAGATGAGAGGGACAATTTAACATGAAAAATGGGCACAAAACTCTTGATATTGGAATATCAGAACTTAAAATGAGATCAAATCAAGACATTTGAAAATGTCTCCTAAAACGATATTAAAACACGAAGCACATTTTCAAGTAGTGAAAGGTCTAAAGCTCAGAGAATTTTAAAAATTGCCCCTAAATCTGTAGCATCTGGTTTTAAAAAAATATTTGAAATTCAGATTTCTCTGGCTCTATCTTTTCTAACCATGTGAAGGCAAATACTCCCCAGGAATGATGTTTTGTCAGCCTGGTAGAGCAATTTAAAGGACATCAGAAACTTGCAAAACCGACAGCAGGGGACATGCTGAGAGGCTATGCTATTAACCACAGAATCTTAATTTGAGGGGTTCCCACGTCCAACAGAGTAGCCTCATTTCATGAATTCAAACAAACAGCCAAGACCTAGTCTTTAAAATATACTCTGATTAAATCATTTTGAAAAGCATGGTTTGTTGTGATAATTTGTGATAATTGCAAGTACTTTTTTTTTCATGGAGCAGGGCCCATAACATTTTCAGTGAGAAGACTTGTTTATAAAAGTAGTGATTGAAATGTATTTTTTCCACACCCGGGATCTGGAAGTACCAGTAAAACACACTCCAGAAAGTCATGCATTTATTCAGAATGTTTCCTGATAAATGACATGGATGTTAGTTTCACCCTTTGGCTGCTCACACTGAGGCTTCATTTTCTTTTGTTTTGATCAGCAGCAAGTAAAGAAATTGCTGAGGGGAATTCCAAGACTTCAAGCCTCCAGGGACTGATCATGGTTTAACACACGTGCTTGTTTTTGTCGGCGAAGCTCAGTGCTCTTGCGTCAAGGTGAGCTGCTGCTCAGAGTCAACAGGCCCTCCCTGAGGTGCTCAGCCAGGCAGTCTCCTGTACCTTGGGCTGCAGGAACTTGCTGTTCTCTCCCAAAGGGAAGAGGTGATGCACATGTCATCGTTATGGGCTCTTGCATATGCAGCCCGTAACGCAAACTAAGCAGAACTGCACATCCTGACTTCCCACTGCCAAAGCAGAGGAGGTGGACAGAATGCAGTTGCATCCGACAAAGGCTGGCATTTTTTTTGATGCAGAGGTCAGGCTCATGAACTTCCTCCTGTCTCTCCTGCTTTTTCCTTCCAGTGCCTCAAACATTCCAGAAACCCTTTGACCTCACCAGGACCTGCAATCCACTGACCGAGCATCCTGTCTCGGTCCCTCATCCCAGGTTGCCCTTGCCTTCAGTTTTAGTGTTTTTGCACTGGCCGTTACCTCTGCCTGGAACATTCTTCCCTCTAGTACCCATGCAAGCTGGCTCACCTCATGCAAGCCGCCACTCAGATGATGTCACCTTGAAGCCCATCCTAACCATTTTTAAATAGTTACAATCCACATCTGTCCCCATGCCTAATTTCTCTGGCCTACTTTTGAAAAAAGGTGGTCCTAACAATTATCACCTTCTAACATAAGACCTCAAATGCGTTTTTATTTGTTATGGTCATTATTGTTATTTGTCCTCCCTCCCCAACTAAAAGGAAGTCTCCACCAATGGTAAGGGTTTTCTGTCTGCACTGACATTGCAGACATCTGCCAGACACTGAGTAGATTCTCAGTTAACACTGCTGAACTGAATGCAGAGATGAATTCTGTAGAGAGCCACAGTCTGCTGCTCTCTTGTTAGACTAGAAGGACACTTGGTTCCATAAGAAATCAGATCTGGGACACCAGTGTGAATTCATTTACTTCTGAGTGAACACACTGTTGACTTCCCTATTTCAGAATGCCAATTACATCTTTTAAATCTATTTTGCTACAAGCAAAATTGAATCCAGAGTGTGGCTCAAGGGTAAGTCATTTTTCTCTCTTTTCATTAAAGTCATAATTGGTTTAGCATGTGAATCTCCATCAGGTATGATACAATATGTGTACAAGTTCCATGATGAAAGTGGTCTGCTTGATGTCTGTCCTTTATGCTAGTTTTGGGGGACAGAAAACAAATGAAATATGCAATAGATTATTTTACATCCTTTATACTTGGTCCCCTTGAACAGGCCAACTTATCCTGGTTGGTATTGCACCGTTACCTTACAGAGAGAAAAAAAAGTATTTCCAAGGAAATCCATACTCATTTTTCTCTTACACACAGATTTGGGGACTGCTCACTATAAGCTTTGCTGATGGTCCTAGCCATGGAAATCACAGTGGGGGCACTCTGGGCTTCCAGCCCCAGGGTTCTCTGCCAACGGTTCACAGTTGCTCAATATTTATCCCCATCCCACAAGAAATGTTTGGTATCATCTAGACAGGTGTGCGTCATTAGGCCTATGGCTAAGAAGCATGGTGAGAAGAATGGCTCTGAATTTCTTTAGAGGCACATGATGAAAAAGATAAGTGCAGGAAATATGAAGTCTTATAGAAAAACACACGAATTCTCATTTACTGCAATGTGTTAATTTTGGCATATCATTTAAAAATTCTTAAAAACGAGAATAACTGGCTCTTTTTCATTTCTCCTACATTTTTCTAAAGCAGAGACCAAGGAAGTGAAAGTCATTACTTTCAATGTCATAAAAGTAGTCTAGAATGAGTGGTGCTTAATACTTGTTAAGTGATGAGAATATTAAAATTTATCTCCTCACCAATGACTGGTTTGATAAATAAAAGGTACAAAATCATGTGGTATCTATATACAGACTTATGCAAGTTTCATCTATCCACTCGCCCAACCATCCACACCCCCCATCCACCCATCCACCCCCTCATCCATCCACCCCTGCATCCACCCATCCCTCCATCCATCCACCCACCCGCCCAACCTCCCATCCACCCATCCATCCATCCATTCACCCACCCAACCCCCCATCCATCCATCCATCCACCCACCCACCCACCCAACCCCTATCCATCCATCTGTCCATCCACCCACTCATCCATCCATTGCTGGAGCAACTGGGGGAAGTACATTAGACAAACTGATATATAAATAAATTACACACACAATTGACAATTGTGATAAAGAGAATTAAGGTGTTTCAAGGAATGTGAGCTGCCTGGTGTTGGAGTTAGAAGTTAGGGCTTAGAGCTGAGAGCAGGATAGGAGGCAGAATGCCCCAATTCTCCTCAACACACATGCACACACACACACTCATAAACACACACAATAGACACCCACACACAGTCATACACACATGCAAAACATACATACACATTCACATAACACGTAAACACATACACAAAACCACATATTAAACATTTGTACAAAACATACGGACAAGACACAAAAATTATACACACGCAAAACATGCACACACCAAACATACACATACACATCAAAAACACATACAAAACATATACACACTCAACATATACATATGAATTATACAAACCCACATACACACACACAAAATATACATACAAAACACACATATCAAACACATAAATACACACATACAAAGCATACACACGTACACTACACACACAGAGAATGTGCACATTCTAAGCATGCTTAGGAGTGCGGGCTTGTCATGAGAGACCTGCCCTGGTCTCCTGCTGGAAGTGGGCCTCTAGGAACTCTCAAGGCCCCTTGATCTCAGTGCAGGGTGTTGGCATAGGTGGAGCCTGAGGCCCTGGGAGCCACGGCGGGTCCTGTAAGGAAGGCTCTCAACAGCTTGATGTGTGTCCTGGGGTTGCCGTGTGCCTCAAAAGACAACATGAGCAGCCACGTCACACAAGGGGAGCTGCCACCGGTCCTGTGGGCTCCACAGGCAGCATGCTGTGGGGTTGAGGAGGTAGAAGGGACCCAGACTTCCCATAGCACCACATGGAGGGACTCAGAGGCTGGGAGAGTGGGGGTGCTGGGGCTGGTGCTAAGCCAAGCAGGGACATTCCACCCAAGCAGATTTGGGCGGGGAGTACCCCTGCTGAGCTGGGGGCACAGCTGCCCTGGGTGGGGGTTCCCACTGGCAGAGAGCTCAGATAAAGCTGGAAGCCACCCCCTAAAGGACACCTCACAGCCCAGGGGTCTCTGATACGCTTTTGCTCTTCCACGTCTCCCCTCATTTCTCATCTTGTTGAGTAGTTGCAAAGGATTCCATCTCCAGCATTTGTAGATCTTCTTTTTTTAAAGTAAGCTGTAGCATCACTGTCTTAAATGTACCAATGGAATCTAAACGCATTGAGGTTTGATACCTACTTTCATCCTTTACAAAAGCACACTAACAAACTGTTAATTAACACTCAGAAATGTAATGCCTTTCCCTTGTGGCCTCACATTTCCAATCCATTTGCCCCATAGAATTATATCCTAATAAAATATATTTTATGTGGAGAGTCTTTTTATTGCGAGTCTCTGTGAAAATAATACATGAAAGTTGAATTTGTTTGATTTCATTTGTTGTCATAATGACCACGAGGATGCAGCTGTTTGGACCAGTGTAAATACATCATAGATTTTGGTATACATTTTAAAATAAATGGAAACAGTAACATTTTATTAGAAATGCATCTCTCTCTTTTCTTTTCTTTTTTTTTTTTGAGACAGTCTTGCTCTGTCACCCAGGCTGGTATGCAGGGAGCCATCGTAGCTCACTGCAACCTCCGCCTCCCAGGTTCAAGCAATTCTTCTGTGTCAGACTCCCAAATAGCTGGGACTACAGGTACCTGTCACTATACCCAGATAATTTTTTTATATTTAGTTGAGACAGGGTTTCACCACATTGGTCAGGCTGGTCTTGAACTCCTGACCTTAGGTGATCCACCTGCCTCGGACTCCCAAAGTGCTGGGATTTCAGGTGTGAGCTACTGCGGCTGTCCAGAAATGCATCTCTAAATGAGGTGTTTATACCCCAAGAAGCAGAGATTCTCCCATATGTGGCTTAGCAAAGAGACAGTGCAGACTGAGAAGAGAAACTAGAATGGGGCCTGGTTTAGCTGAAGGGTGAGGTTTGGGCAGCCCCTCAGAGGCAGTACTTGGTAAACGGAGGCCTGAAGGAGAGCCACGAATGTGGGGAAGCCATGGTGGCTGTGTGCTCTGAGCACAGGGAGAAAGCTGAGGCCAGGACCAAGGTTCTGCAGGGCTTTCATGGGCCTCTTGAGGGGTTTAGCTTTATTCCAGACACAATGTAAAGGCAAAAGTCTTGAGGCAGGGGTGTGATGTGACCAGAGGTGGGAAGGAACACGTGGCTTTTCGGATAGATTGATGTGAAAGGGAGGTGCCAAGGAAGACCTCCAGATTTCTGTCATACATACACCCTTAGGTGGCTTCTATGTCATCACCCATCAAATTGTTTTTGTGTGTGGGTTTCAAATTATTTAAAATAAACTGGACACATTAACATTGCTCCATTCGTACCGTGATAGGAATAGTCAAGTTCTACTTTGAAACCAGACAACATGCTGTCAGACAGCAAGAGTTAATTTTCCCAGTATTTATAGAGTTAATTTACTAGAGGCATGCTGGTTTATATTCTAAAACCACGACTCACTCCACCTGCTGTAGGCCTGCAGTTAAGGCTGATTAGAAAGACAAATGAGTGACCACACAAATCTGAAGCTCACTGTCACTGCTGTGACCAGGATGTTTGCAGAAAGAAACAAAAATTCCTAAATCATTTTTTTCCCACAGACAGCACAGATCAGCTGTTGTGTGATTTCATTCAGATTCAGTGTGTTATTCAATAAAGCAGTTAATACATATTTTACAAAAATAGTTTGTAAAATATTTATTCTAATTAACAGAGTTGTAATTCTGAGTCATCATGGACTATATGAAGACTAGGCTTTTCTCATATTTTAAGTTGCTACATAATACTTGTACATATTTATGGGGTTCCTGTGGTATTTTGATACATGCAATATGTAATGATCAAACCAGGGTAATTGGGATATCTGTCCCCTCAAACAATGTTCACTTCTTTGTATTAGGAACATTCCAAAGCTTCTCTTCTAGCTTTTTGAAATATACACGATATTGTTGTGAACTACAGTCACCCTACTCTCCTACTGAACACTAGAGCTTATTCCTTCTGGATGTTTGTAACCAGTTACCAACCTCTCCTCATCTCCCCACCCCAACCACCCCAGCCTCTGGTAACCATTGTTCTACTCTCTACCACAAGATTAACTTTTTTAGCTTCCAAATATGAGTCAGAGTATGTGATATTTGTCTTTCTGTGCCTGGCTTATTTCACTTAACATAATGTCCTCCAGTTCCATCCATGTTGCGGCAAATGACAGCATTTCACTCTTTTTTTATGGCTGAATAGTATTCCATAGTAATAATATTCCACCGTGTATATACACCACATTTTTGAGTTCATTGATGGACAGTTGGGTTGATTCTGTATCTTGGCTATTGTGAATAATGCTACAATAAACATGAGCGTGCAGATATCTCTTCAATATACTCTTTTCTTTGTGATATATAGCCAGTACTGGGGTTGCTGGATCATGTGGCAGTTCTGTTTTAATTTTCTGAAGACCTTCCATGCTGTTCTTCATAGTGACTTTCCACCAACCGTGTACAATCATTCCTCTTTCTCCACATCCTTGCCAACATCTATTTTTCCCTGTCTTTTTGATAATAGCCATTTTAAATGAGATGAAATGATACTTCACTGTGGTTTTGATTTGCATTTCCCTGATAATTAGTGATGCTGACCAATTTTTCATATACCTGTTGGTTATTTGTATGTCTTCTTTTGAAAGATGTCTATTCAAATCTTGTGCACATTTTAAAATTAAATTATTTGATTTTTTTTACTATTGAATTGTTTGAGTTCCTTTTATAGTCTTTGTTTTGTTTTGTTTTGTTTTTAGGCGGAGTCTTGCTCTGTCACCCAGGCTGGAGTGCAGTAGTGTAATCTTGGCCCACTGCAAACTCTGCTTCCTGAGTTCAAGTGATTTTCCTGCCTCAGACTCCTGAGTAGCTAAGACTATAAGCACATGCCACCACACCTGGCTGCTTTTTGTATTTTCAGTAGAGACGGGGCTTTGCTGTGTTGGCCAGGCTGGTCTTGAACTCCTGGCCTCAAATGATATGCCCACCTTGGCCTCCCAAAATGCTGGGATTACAGACATGAGCCATCATGCCCTGCCATTATATTCTACTTATGAATATCTGACTAACTGTCCCTTGTCAGATGGACAGTTTGCAAATATTTTCTGCCTTTCTATAATGTGTCTCTTTATTCTGTTGATTGTTTCCTTTGCTGTGCAGAAGCTTTTTAGATTGAAGTAACTTCACTTGTATATTTTTGCTTTGGTTGCCTGTGCTTTTGAGATGTTACTCAAAAAATCTTTGCCTGGCCAATGTCCTGCAGTGTTTCTCCTATATTTTCTTCTAGTAGTTTCATAGTTTCGGGTCTTACACTGACGTCTTTAATCCATTTTGATTTAATTTTTGCACACAGTGAGAAAGGGGTCTATTTTCATTCTCCTACATAAGGATATCCAATTTTTCCAATATCATTTATTGAAAAGACTATTCTTTCCCCAGTGTATGCTCTTGGCAACTTTGTCAAAAATGAGTTGGCTGTAAATACATGAATTTATTTCAGGGTTCTCTATTCTGTTTCATTTTTCAAAGTTTATAATTCCTTTAATATACTTTCCCCACCAGCTTTATTGAGGCACGGTTGACAAATAAATATTGTAGAAATTTAAAGTGTTCAATACGATGTTTTGAGAGACATATACATTGTGAAATGATGACCACATCAGGCTAATTAACGCATCCATCGCCTCACATAGTTAGTATTTGGTTTCATTGTTTGTTAAGTTAGGACACAAGATCTACCTTCTTAGCAAATTTGGAGTATAGAAAACAGCATTGGTAACTATAGCTTCACGTTGTACATTAGGTCTCCAGAGGTCATTCACCCTGCATACCTGAAGCTTTATATCCTTGGACCAACACCTTCCATTTCCCCCTAGCTGGCTTCTGGCAACCACAATTCTGCTCTCTGCTGTAGGGTTTTGTCGTTTAAAAAAATCAGTGTAGGCCGA
Source organism: Aotus nancymaae (assembly GCF_030222135.1). Lineage (NCBI taxonomy): Eukaryota > Metazoa > Chordata > Mammalia > Primates > Aotidae > Aotus > Aotus nancymaae. Next base: position 2,948,987 of record NW_026988570.1, on the reverse strand, counting down.
TGTGGTGGCTCACGCCTATAATCCCAGCACTTTGGGAGGATGAGGTGGCGAATCACCTGAGGTCTGGAGTTCAAGACCAAGCTGACCGACATGCAGAAACCCCATCTCTACTAGAAACACAAAATTAGCTGGGTGTGGTGGCACATGCCTGTAATCCCAGCTACTCAGAAGGCTGAGACAGAAGAATCGCCTCAACCCAGGGGGTGGAGGTTGCCGTGAGCCGAGATCGCGCCATTGTAATCCAGCCTGGGCAACAAGAGCAAAACTCCATCTCAAATAAATAAATAAATAAATAAATAAAAATAAATTTTAAAAATTAAAAAAGAAAAAATCAATATAATGTATAGCTTCAAAATGAGATAGAATAAAGAATTCATAATCAAAGATAATTTTTTTCTGTCCCACTTTTTCCAAAAGAAGTTTTAAGACATTTACAGATTTTAGGTATAATTACTTTTGGAATTCCTAACATGTATTGTATCAGAAATATTAAAATGTACCCTAATCTCTATTAAATATAATTTTTGACTCTAAAATTTTTTTTTCTTTTTTTTTTTTTTTGAAACGGAGTTTCGCTCTTGTTACCCAGGCTGGAGTGCAATGGCGTGATCTCGGCTCACCGCTACCTCCGCCTCCTGGGTTCAGGCGATTCTCCTGCCTCAGCCTCCTGAGTATCTGGGATTACAGGCACGCGCCACCGTGCCTAGCTAATTTTTTATATTTTTAGTAGAGACGGGGTTTCACCATGTTGACCAGGATGGTCTCGATCTCTTGACCTCGTGATACACCCTCCTCGGCCTCCCAAAGTGCTGGGATTACAGGCGTGAGCCACCGCGCCTGGCCTAAAATATTTTTTAAAAGTTTATAATTCTACTTTTGAGATTATTTATCTTCAAGTGAAATCATGATACCTATTAGGGGATTATTACAAAGTGAAAAAAATCTACAAATTGTTTTCAAATGTATTAAAATTTTCATGCATATTGAATTTAATAATTAATGAGATTGACATAATGATATGTTTTGTAGACATTTAATAAAATATTTATAAATGTTAATTCCGCTGTTTTCTTTTTGATTTTTATTTTGTGTGAAATCAGAGCTTAGGGACTGTGAGCTGTGGAATTGGCTTGCCTGGACTCAAATCTCCATTCCTTTTCTAACTGTGATCAAGACCTTGGTTTATACAACCTCTCTGTACCTCTATTTAATAACCTGTAAAATGGGAATATCGCTATCTTTTAATTCCTCGCCTGTGATTGTTATCAGACCAAACTGGGTCCATTATGTGCCTGCATGCATCAGAAAGCCAAACACTGAAGCACTGGATTTTTGCAGACAGAAAGATGTATTGTAAGGCAGCTGAGCAAGAAGACAGGAGACAGGCTCAAATCTCTTTCCCTATACTGACTATAAAGCTGTGTATTTAGGGGAGGAATGCCTGGGGAAGGGTTTGGGGTTGGTTAGTGATTGGTGAAGGAAAAGGGGAAGTTTGGAAAGTCTACTGGGCATGCACAGTTATCTCATCATGTCTCTTCATGGGTCATGTGTACATCTGGGGAGGGTTTAGTGTGAAAGATGTGGTGGGAATTTGGGCTACGACATCAAAAGTCTCATTCTGCACAGACTCCAGTCAGCCATATTGTACACACCGGTTTCAGCCAACTTTGTTGCTTTGTAAGTGAGAGGGACTTCAATAAGATGTTTTCCTATCTGCTTTCCTGTAAAAGAAGCTCAAAAATTTCTGTTAGTCATCAGTTTCTTTAATGCTTTGGGGCACAGTTTTATGATTTTGAAATCCAAAGAGTTTGGAACTGAGAGTCTGCAGGAAAAACCTACAGGATCCAGTGAGAGGCTATTTATTTTCTTTATTTATCCCAGTGACTATAAATACCATATGTTTCAATCCCCGTCTATTACGTGTGGCTGAAGTGCTGCCCCAGACTCTGCTGGGGTACTTGGGTAACATATAATATAATATATGCATCCTGTTTCCATCCTAAAATTGGAAAAATTCTGCATTCTGAAATCTATCTTGCCCCTAAGAGTTTCCAAAAAGGGAGTGTGGGCCTGTAATATCTACCTCATAGCATTGGAAAAGGATGAAGTAAGTGAATACAGATGGTAACTGACATATTTTTTGACTTTACAATACTTTGCAGTTTGGTCTTTTCCTGGGCTACTCTGTGCAATACAATGCCCTCTCACGCTGCTGAGCAGCAGTAGCAAGCCACAGCTCCCAGCCAGCCAAGCGATCACGAGGGCAAACCACCGATGCTGTGCTCTAGTGTGTACTGCATTCAACAAGGTACATGAGATATGCAAGGCTTTATTACAAAATAGGCTTTGTGTTAGATGATTTTGCCTGACTATAGATTAATGTAAGTTTTCTGAGCACGTTTAAGGTAGGCTAGGCTAAAGCGTGATGTTCAGTAGGTTAGGTTTATGAACTGCATTTGCGATTTACAACATTTTCCATTTATATTGGGTTTCTCAAGATGTAATGCCGTGGAAAGTACATAGTGCCATTCCTGGCAGCCAATGGGCACTCACGGATATTAGCCAGGATTATCTATCATTCTTTGCAACTCTCAGAGCTCTGTGTAGGTTTGGAAAAGCCCAGGGCCCAGCCCACTCCCCAGAGACAATCATTTTGACCTATTCTAGTTGTGGTTACCCATGTGGTCACCAATACGCCTCTTAATCATAGACTTTGACATAGCTTACTTTGTTTATCAACCCACAAGAATTTTGCTCACTTACACCACAACCTGTCTCCCTCTACTCTCTCTGCAGGAGGGTTCTCCCTCTATTCCTTTTTTCTGTTGGTAGCCTTTGCATGTCAACAAACATTCTTCAATCTCAGTTTCTTGTTCTATCCACCACAGATGTGATCTCTTATCTTCCACTTTGTAAGACATGGTATTAGAGGGGTCCTATTCCCATATTCCCTTCATCTCTTCTCTAGTCCTTTTCCTTCCCTAGAACTGGGGTCTTTAAAAATAGCTAAGACTAAATATGGGCTTTGTATGCCTAATGTTTTACCTCTACAAACTTTTTTTTGAGACAGTCTTGCTCCGTTGCCCAGGGCGGAGTACGGTGGGGTGATCTTGGCTTACTGCAACCTCCGCCTCCCAGGTTCAAATGATTCTGGTGCCTCAGCCCTCTGAGTAGCTGGGATTACAGGTGAGCACCACCATGCCCAGCTAATTTTTTTTTCTTATGGCATTTTTAGTAAAGACAGGTTTCACCATGCTGGCCAGGCTCTTCTGGAACTCCTGGCCTCAAGTAATCTGCCCACCTCGGCCTTCCAAAGTGCTGGGATTGCAGGCATGAGCCATCGCGCCTGGCCCCTACAAACTTTCCATTGCTGCTTCTGTTATATCTTGTTACTTGGTTACTTGTCATTGGTCTATTCAGGTTTTGTATTTCTTCATGTTTTAAATCTTGATAGGGTATATGTTTCTAGGAATTTTCAATTTCTTCTAGGTTTTCCAATTTGTTGGCGTAGAGTTGCTCTGGAAGGCTGCAAGGGCAGCGCTGTTCTGCCACTGCAGATACTCCCAGTAGCAGTGGCACATTTCAAGGCAGGTTTGGCCTTATTCAAGCTGCTACTAATGAGAAAGAACCATGGGGTTTTTGGAGTCAAAGTGACCTCACTCATCTTATAGAAGAGAAAACTGAAATTCAAAGCGATCAATTGTTTTGACTCAAATCATGTCACCAAAATCTTTGGTAAGAACTGAACTGGGACTGGACCCCAGGTCTCCTTATGCCCAGTGGATGTTCTCAACCTCAGCCTCAATTTCCCCGGCCCATTAGTAAGAACAGGGCTCACTTAGCCAGTAAGCTTCTCATGCATTTTCTAATGTATATCCTGAAGCAACTGTCCTCCAAAATATAACCATAATGGGGCCACTTTTGGTGACCTCTCCAGCTACACCCTGCTCTAAGCACCATCCTGCACTAGCTTCCTAAGGGGTCTTCTTGCTTTTCCCCTTCTTCCCTATGGTACAGTCTCAATGCAGGCGCTCTTCTTAAACCCTGCAGTAGAGCAGTCCACTGCTCTGCTCAAGTCTTGCTGTGCTCAAGTCTGTTCACTTGGAGTGGTGGGTGCTCAGGAGCATGTGTGGGTACCCCTCACTGCCAGTCTGCTCCTGGAAGACGGGATGTATGGTGTCCTGCAACCCAAGTGTATGTTTATCTAATTACATGGAAGAAAAGCAGGATTCCTAATCAGTGTCACAGTTTTTGCATATCACTTTCGCGGTTTCAAGTATTAGAGTATCGTAAAGATGTTCTAGGATAGAAGGTAGCCAGGAGTAAGGAGAAAAGAGACAAAATTGAGAAGAACAAAGGAGTAAATGCAAGCCGAATGAAATTGCTCAGTTCCATTGATTGGGGCAGTGCTTTCCAAAATAATGAAATCCACGACAGGTAAGCACACTTTGCAGTATGGTGTCCCACCGCACAGCACTCACACAGCCATATTATAATAGTCATCTGAGGACTCACCTACACATACACTGCACATGTGACAAAGGCAGCAGACATATATCGTTCGTGTATGTGGATGAATACACCCATCAGCAATTTCCCTGGTTTTCTACAACATGATCATCTCCAGTTTTACCTTTCTACTTTTTGCTTCCTCCCTCAAACCCCTATAAAGGAAAATTGAAATACCTGCATGTCTCCAGATATTAAGGGTCACCTGTGATGTAACAAGAGGTTACAAAAAACTATTCAGGAAATATAAAAACAAAAATCGCGGGACCAATAAGTACTGCAAAAGAGAGACATCTGTTGTGCTGAGAGCATATATTAACAAGAATGAGACCAGCCAGGAAGGATAGCAAGACTTCCCAAGGAAGTGATGACTGAGCTAAGATGGGAAGGAAGAGTAGGAGGTACCTGTCTGAAGTGGGAGGGAAGGGCCTCTGGGGAGAAGGAGCTTTCCAGACAAACACCATGTGACAATACTTGCCTGACTTGTATTATACAACTCACTGCGTATGTGAGAAAGAGGCATATATTGCACACATATATAGACACACACACACACCTGCCAGTCTCAGTTAGGAGATGATGTTGCAGACTTAACAGTGTTCAGCAGACTTAACAGTGGCCTGCCCATCTCCTCAGCCCTTACCCTTGCAGCCAGCGTCTTGGATGGACAGTGCCAGGCAGCATCTGCATCTCTGGGCCTTTCCCTGACTCTAACTCCTGAGCTTCAGCAAGCCAGAGAACCAGAAAATTAATACCCCATCCAGCCCCACTGATCTGAGTCCGTGGATAGACACCCCAGCTCCCTCTCCACCCCATGGGAGGCACATGTTCTCGAAAGTCTCTCAGAGCTCCCCAGATTCACTGAGCACTGGTTACCTTCAATAGTAAAATACTAAAGAGCATTCTGTCTTAGTGTGGACTGCTATAGCAAAAATCCCATCAACTAGGGAGCTTAGGCCACAGACATTTATTTTTCATGGTTGTGGGGGCCCGGAAGTCCACTATCAAGGTGCTGGTCGATTTGGTTCCTGGTAAGAGCTCACTTTCTTTCTGGTTCGTAGATGGCCCTTTCTGTTCTGTCCTCACAGGGGAGAGAGAAGCAAGCTCTCATGTGTCACTTCTCTTCTTATGAGGACACTAACCCATCATGAGGGCTTTGCCTTTATGACTTAGTCACCTCCCAAAAAGCCTACTTCTTAATACTATCACGTTGGGATTAGGGCATTCACAAATGAATTTAAGGGAGATGTAAGCATTCAATCCATAGCACATACCTTTTGTTGGTTCCTTCTTTTCCCTGTCCCACCTCCCTGCTTCTCTCCTCTCCTTGCAGATAAACTACTTTCCCTAGACTCCTGGTTGAGGGTCTGCTCTGGGGACCCAAAAAGACAAGGTAGCCAGGTTGACTTCAGGTTCCCATTCACTGAGCTCGAGGATCCTAAAAAAGAGTTTAAATACCAAAGGCCAAAGTTCAATGCTTTTCTCTTCAGTAGTAATGCTAAAGCAAAACTTTATAATAATGAATAGCATAAAGCCCATTGTCTACAAATGAATCAAATTTGCAGGAGAGTTAGGAGGGAAGCTTTTCAAAGGGAAGTGCTTAGGAGGTATTTGAATTCTCTGTTCAAAGAGAAGGTGTATGTGGCTGTGGCAAGGTGGCTTATGTTAGGAATCCCAACACTTTGGGAGGACAAGGTGGGAGGTTTGCTTGAGGCCAGGAGTTCAAGACCAGCCTGGGCACCATAGCAAGACCACATTTCTACAAAAAAGAAAAAAAAATAGCGAGACATGGTGGCATGTGCCTGTAATCCCAGCTACTCAGAAGGCTGAGGCAGGAGGATCACTCGAGCCCAGCAGCTCAAGGTTGCAGTGAACTATGATTATGCCACTGTATTCCACCCTGGGTATCAGAGTGAGAACCTGTTTCTAAAAAAAAAAGAAAGAAAGAAAAGGAGAAAGTGGACAGCAGAAGTGGCCTTGAACCTGAGAGTGTAGGGTTGCAAAGCTGCGAGGCAAAGGTGCTGAGGGATCCTCTGTCACGGCAGCCATGTGTGCTGGGCTAACAGCTAGAAAGAGACACTTTTGTTCAGGAAATGCTTCAGGTGTTAGAATTGAGAAGCTCAAGGCTTGTTTTCCAATTTCTTTTAACTTATTATTATTATTTTTGAGAGGTAGGATCTCTCAATGTTGTCCAGGCTGGTCTCAAACTTCAAACTCCTGTGGCTCAAGTGATCCTTTTGAGTAGCTGAGACTTGGTTTTCCAATTTTTGAAGTATGAGTTTCTTGGATTCTGTTCCCAGAGCTTCAAGGACCCCTCCTGATCTAGTGACCAAAATCCTGGCAACAGCATCTAGAGAATACGTTGCCTTGTTTTCGCTCCAGTTTCCGTCATATGAAACCAAAGACTATTTCTAACAAGACACAGGCATTTTCCCATTGGCTGAAAAATAGGCAGTGCTGTAAAGGCAGCAACTGTCTTGAAATCTCGTTGCATATTTCTCCTTCAGTTATTAGAGATAGGGTAGAAGATGATCCTGAAGAGAGCTTTTAAGTACAATCCCTAGATGACGGGATTCTCACAAAGAAGAAAAGACAAGACAAAAGTAGGCATCTGCTCACACAGACAAAGCATTTATTCACCCCAGTGGGGGCTCCAAGTCAGCAGCTGGAGGAGTGGAGGTTTCACTGCCGGAGCCCAGTGCCTCGCGCTGGCTGGTGGGATGAGCTTATATGGATATTCCCATACAGGGCAGGTGCCCCAAATAAAACTACGCATGGCCGACCATCAGAGGTGGCAGTGGCCCCACAGTGCCCCCCAGGAGTCCCCTCTGGCAGCACTGGGAGTTGATTCCATGTTCCAATAGCCTCTGACAGGAGAAAGCTTCCTGAGCACAAACAGTTATATGGGGTTTTAAATATCCTGACGTTGGTGATAAGGAATATGTTCTATTTACACTCCTCTCTCTGGCATTTAGAACATGATTGGTTGAATATTCAGGAGCAAGCCAACATTAAATGGAATTTGTCTTTAAGAATGCCTCAGAGAGCAAGGAACGAACATCCTAGGACTTAACAGACTACTACCATGTATTCCTATCCTAGAGCAAATGATTTAAAACACCTCTCTTCTCACGTGGCAGGGATGAGGACTGTTTGGCTTCAAAGGCTTCTGCAGAGAAAGCAGCGGCTGAGTGATCCAAGAGTAGCCTGTCCTCTCCACTGGTGGCTTGTGTGGGAGGCAAGGGTGTGGTCATTACTGAAGGACATTTGTTCTGGGGACACAGTGATGGTGGACCAGAGAGCTCAAGAAAACACGTGGTTGGAAGATATATGGTTTCCCATTTATGCTATAAAATACCAAGTGGCAAATGTGACATGACTGGAAAATGAAGAATCACTCACCGTTTCCTGCCAGCCTAGGTAACCCCCTTATTCGTGGCCATCATCAACAAAGTGCAGCAAAACCGTCGAGCTCATGGGAGCCAGCGTTCATGAGTGCGGGGAGGGTGGATGGCGCAGCGTCAGGTCACCGTGGAGCTGGCATTGAGTAAATGGTGTGGGACAGCTGCAAGGGAGGAAGTGCATGGTGTCCAGTGCAAATGGGTCTTGCAGGGCAGGGCACTGAGAGAGGTACAAAATCAGGCAGGGGTGGCACGCTGGACTATCGAGAACATGAAGGGACAGATCACACACACTCACACGTGCACACACACACACGTGCACGCATGCACACGTGCAAACACACACACGCACACACGCGCACATGCACATGCACAAACGCACATGCACGCACACACACATGCACACACACACACGCACACAGGCACACAGAATTTTCCAAGGCTCTACACACCTAAGGGACCATCTGGTTGCACTCGTCAGCCTAACTCCATGATAAAACATGGATTTCACGATCTTCTCTCATGATCTTACATCCACATTGGTTACTTAGAGATGTTATTCTTCCAGCCACCTGTGTTAGAAATCTATAAAATGGGTTCAAATTATGTGTTATTCCTAATGTGTCCCCTACCCCCCACCATAAGGCACAGGCCTGCTGCTCTCACCGGGGCCTTCTTTCCTCACTTGTCTCTCGGCTCATTATTTCTTTCCTGCAAAGAGCCAGCTGGGTGATGACCTGGCCTCCAGAAGTTATTTCCTGCTACCTCCCTACATTTCTTTTTCAGACTAATCTCAATGGACTATTTGCAGCTGCAGGATGAGAAATGTTTCTTGTGCCTTCCCACTCATGTACACACTGTCCCATCCTTAGCAAATTAGATGTCTCTCCCCTCCAGCCCCCATGGGTCCCCTCTGTGGATCCTTTAAGACTAAATGTCCCCTAAGATTCTTCCTACAATGTCTTGAGCAAAAGACTGATCCTTTCTCTCGCCAACTACTTCTTGAACATATATTAGTATTTACTGCAAATTACCCTAACTCCCTGGTCAGCATCTTGAGAACAAAGAATTTGTCTTGGAGACAGTGTTTTATATTGACAATACAGTTTGGGAGAAAGATTGACCTGGGCTCTAATTTTTTTTCATTGTAAGGATAAAATCTTACTAGGTAGATAAAGGTAGACAATGCATGCTTTAAGGCTAGCTTCTCCAACCCACAGCCCATGGGCCACATGTGGCCTAGGAGAGCTTTGAATGCAGTTCAACACAAATGCATAAATTTTCTTATTTTTATTTTATTTTTTGAGATGGAGTCTCACTTTGTTGCCAGTCTGGAGTGCAGTGGTGTGATCTCAGCTCACCACAACCTCTGACTCACTTGTTCAAGCTATTTTCCTGCCTCAGCCTCCTGAGTAGCTGGGATTACTGGCACACACCACCATGCTCAGCTAAGTTTTGTATTTTTAGTAGAGACAAGGTTTCACCATGTTGGCCAGGATGGTATCGATCTCCTGACCTCGTGATCCACCTGCCTCAGCCTCGCAAAGTGCTGGGATTACAGGCATGAACCACCACACTCAGCCAATTCATAAACTTTCATAAAACATTATGAGAGTTTTTTGTGATTTTTTTTCCCAGCTCATCAGCTATTGTTCATGTTGGCCTATTTTAGGTGCAGCCCAAGACAATTCTTTTTCTTCCAGTGTGACCCAGGGAAGCCAAAAGATTGGACACGCCTGCTTTAAGGTGAGCAAAAGGTTGAGTACAGAGCTTAGTCCATGTTAAACGCTCGACACATAGTGGGTGTTGTTCTTATCTTTCCATTTTCAGTCCCTAGCCCAGTGCTGGAGACAGAGCATTTACTTGGCGAAAGCAAAGCAGAAAGTGGATGGCGGTCGTGTCTGACACTGCCAGTTGGGCATCCAATGCCAATTTCTCCTTTTTTGCTAACAGAGCTCTGTGTTTGTTCAAAGCAGCCCAGTGAAAACACTCCCTTCCCCAGCTTGGCTGCTGCCTGGGAGCAGGATCCAGTAGATCTGATGGTGTAGGAGATCACAGGGTGGGGCTTCAGGAAAAGCCATGTTTTCTTACCATTAAGAATGGACAGACTTGGCTACCACGTACCTTTTGTCTTTGATGTCCCTCTCATTTGTATTTTCATTCAAAAATACATGAAAAGTGTGGGTGTGATGCCGGAGGTCCAGCAGCCATCCTGTGACTGTGAGAACAGGATGCTGAAGCAGACAGGGAGACAGTCTCAAATGGAGTCCTGGACTTCTGATGTCTGAAGTCTTTGCTTTGTGAAAAAAGAAACCCCTTCCCTGTTCAAGCTGCCACTTGTGGGTTTCCTTTATGTGTAACTCAGTGGTCTCAATGGGAGAAAACAATTTTGCCTGTGGGGAGATATTTGCCCAGCATGTTAGACTACTGTGGCTCCAGGTGAATTCACACCTTTATCACACCTCCCTTAGGCCCCTTCCTTCTATTGGTCACCTCTACTCTTTGCTGTCTTGAATTCCCTCCATTGCCACAAAGCATTCCCTCTCTAGCCCACAAGGACTTTTTCCATTCTGCTTTCCCCTGGCACTTTAAACCTTATTGTCCACACTTAGATGTGTGATGCTTCATATTACTACTTTCATATATGGGCAGCTTGGTTTATATACATTCCATATTTGTAAGACAAAGACTATGCCTAAGACTCCAGGGTCACTCACGTGAGGGTTTCCCACTGAGCTGGGCGTGTAGCTGGTGCTTTGGAATATTCCCTGGGCAATTCTGCAGAGTCTCTTCTATGAACAAGTTGCCATGAAAGGCTCGGCTTGGGGGCTTCCTCCCCAGCACTTGATCAGGACGGAAACCGAAGCCAGACAAGATTAGTCTCAAGCACGATGTTCCTTCTCTCCTGAAACCCCGGCTTCTCTTCACCAGTGTTGCTCTGACTGGAGTCTTCTTCAAGAGTGGACGTGCCTCCCCGGGGCCTCCTTGCTGCCTCATATGCTGTGGGTGCTCAAACAGTGCAGAGCAATAGTGCCCTATGTGCTGCAGACATGGGTTCATCGGACCTCCACGTAGCCTTCAAGGAAAATTACAGTTCATTGTATCCACTGCCATGGACAGCTGCGATGGAAGCAGCCATAATTCAGTGATGCCACTCCAGGGATACAACTTCAGCACAGGATGAAAGGAGAAAATTCACTGCAAAATAAAAAGCTGTAATTTAAAAGACAAACTCTTGTGAGTGTCAGCAAGAGGGAAAGCAACATGTGAAATGCAGATGGCAGGGGAGCACACTCACATTTGCCGATGACACTTTGGAAAGGCCTTCTTGCATGATGTCTCTCATCACAGCCACCACTTCCAGAACTGCTGCCTGATGTGACCCAGGGAGCTGACGAAGCACAGCCTGGGGAGGCTGAGGGGACCCAGGGAACGTGAGCCGCAATCAGCCAGCTCGGCAATTTCTTCACTTAGCTCAAATCTGTTGACTAAGCCATAAGTTTAGGGCCAAAATATATTATTAAATACTCTGTTTTAAAAATAACAAATAGGCCATAGAAATAAAGCCAACACAGTTGGGATCCCTACTATAATCGTGTTGGCCGTGTATCAGAACAGAGTGTGATGACTCCTGAATTAGACTTTTCTCCTCCCTGAAGCTGTTTTATCAGATGTGGCCTTATAATTACCTAGGGTGTCTAAAAGACAGATTTCTGAGGCCCGTTTACTCTTCCTTTATGAGATCTCCGTGGGGAGGCCCAGGAATCTCCATTTATAAATGAGCTCCTGGTTGGGGGTGAGAGGGTGGTCACAACTCAGGAAAGTCTGAGAAGCATGTCTCCAGTGGTGTACTCTGGATTCTGAGTTCATTCAGGGACATAAAATACGAGATTACCCTGGGAGGCTCTGTCCATTACCATGGACACCTTTCTCTAGAGGTGGCAGGGCATGACATGGCACCCTGTGACTGTGAGCTGTGAAGAAAAGTTGGCAAGTAAGAAAGATCAAAATAAGAAAAATGATATTCCCCCCAATATTTCCTTTCAAACACATATCTTTTTCATTAAACAAACTCACTGAACATCAGCAGATGCATAGCTCCTGCAGATGTTCTGGAAGATTCTACATGTGAGCACGTCATATAGAACAGAACATCCGCTGAGGTCTCACCCCTCCTCACCACGGAGGCGCCGAAGTCTCACTCCTTCTCAGCATGAAGGTGCATGCACAGCTGTGGCGAGACCCAGGGACCACTGGCTCCAAACCACAGCACCCAGGTGGCTACCACGCACCTCCCATGGCACCCTGTGACTGTGAGCTGCCAGCATGAGTCAGAGAGCCTTGATGTGCATTGCTAGGGACATTGTTGAGGTTATTAAAAGTTGTAATGTTAATATATTTATTGTGAAAAAACAAAGCACTACACAATGATGCTTAACTGCGTTACTTCCCCTGCCTTTCTTCTCTGGTGTCCATAGGGAAGCATTCTTAGCATGATGTGCAAATCCTTCTCATCAGATCCTATGTATATGGAATTCTATGTGTGTGCAGCCAGTTCTTACAAGGTACAGTGGCAGGATCATTTCTCATGACATGGAGGATCCTTATTCCCTCTCTTCGCACATATCCTCATGCAGACAGTCATAGCAGCAACAGGATAAGCTGCCGTCTCAGCTACTGCACGGGCTCCTTTACCAAGCACCTCTGAGCTCCAAGCCCATCCACTGACTTGGGAAACAGCAGACACTACTTTCAGAGGTCTTCCAGTTGGTTTCTGCCAATAGGAGGTCAGCAGGTGAGAGGAGGGAGAAGGGACTTCCACTTTATTTCTGATGCCCGCTTTGCCCAGGAGCAGCAGACAATGGCGCCAGCCTTGGGCTTCTCTCAGTACTGCCAGTCCCAACCTTACTGGGTCTCCTCAGAGCTACCAAGACAAGCTTTGCTGTGTTCTCACATTTTCTGGGTCATGTGCCTTCCTGAGAGTCCTGAGTGACAGCTGCCTGGAACTTCCCATACCAAAGCCCTCATTCTTGCTCCTGGTAACCTCACTCTTCTCCCGTGTTTCCTCAGTCCTAGGACACAAGCTGCTTCTCAGATTATTGGTAGCATCTTCTGGTTCCCTTTCGGTCATCCAACACCCACACGATCAATTTCCTCGGTTTGGAATATCCAGGGTTTGTTCTGTGTCTTGGAGTGAGTTGTGACTGATGATGATAAGAAGATTTTGCAGTTAAAATAGATAAATTTCGCATGAGTCAGGCTTTGTTCTGAGAGATAAGCCTATGAATAGAAAGAGCTAAAGGATGTGAAAGGCCTACCATACAAACAGGCAATGGTCAGACCACATAAAAAATAGAACTTGACCAACAACCTGCAGCCAAGGAAGCCAATCCAGTATCTACAGTAACCAACCCAGAAATCTACCCTGCTATCTGTACGTCATATTTGTAGGAAGTCAGACCACTGTCTCTAACAACAATCCAGGAAGGCAAATCATAAACCCATAATGATCAGCCTACACAGAAAATACTTGATTCATGGGCCAGGCGCGGTGGCTCAAGCCTGTAATCCCAGCACTTTGGGAGCCTGAGGCGGGTGGATTACGAGGTCGAGAGATTGAGACCATCCTGGTCAACATGGTGAAACCCCGTCTCTACTAAAAATACAAAAAAAAAAATTAGCTGGGCACGGTGGTGCGTGCCTGTAATCCCAGCTACTCAGGAGGCTGAGGCAGGAGAATTGCCTGAACCCAGGAGACAGAGGTTGCGGTGAGCCGAGATCACGCCATTGCACTCCAGCCTGGGTAACAAGAGCGAAACTCCGTCTCAAAAAAAAAAAAAAAAAAAGAAAATACTTGATTCATAACTGCCCTAACTTCCCCCTACTTCCAACTTAGGACCCACAAGAGAAAGCCAGATATGACTCCCCAATCACACAGGAGGTCTCATTTGTAGTTAGCACCTTTCAACTTCTGCAGACCAACAGTCTCCAATCAGGGCACACCTGGAGCCTTCTCCCATTCACCATGAAGCTTTTCCACCTCTCTACCTGCTTCTGAGTCTCTGCCAGCACAAATGATCGTGGCCAACTCCCTTGTTCTAGCAAGCTTTGAACAAACAGCCTTTGCTTGTTCTCATTTGGGTGGTCTTTGTTTCCACAGATGAAACCATGATGCTTATGGCCAAATCCATGGGACAGAGAAGACTGTGGTTGGGGCAATAGTGATTTTTTCTTTGCAAAGAAAAATGAGGGTTGCCATGGGCCGTAGGCAATGATGTGGTCAGGTCATTCACAGTGGGGGTGCCCAGGAGAGGCCTCCACACCTTGCCCATCCTGAGGTACCTACATTGGGAGGATGCAATGAAAACTTCAGGGAAGTCTGAAGGATTATCTGGTTTTCCCAGAGGATGTCCCTGAAGGCTGTAAGTTTCAGAGTGAAGTCTCATATCCGATATGGCACCTGCTAAAGTTCTACCTGGGCAGAAGTTTCCTAGGGCAGCCTCTCTCCTCTGCTGGGGGCAATGGGAGAGTTGAGGGGCACTTTTGCTATGGACCCAGGACCGTGGGAGCGTGGATACCAGTGTGGCATAGTACCCAAGGCAGGTGTGATCAGCTACAGCAGTGAAGCTGCTAGGGAGGAGCACAGCACTGTATCTCTCTGATGCCACACACAAAGACTTAGGAATGTGGTCTACTCTCAGGAGAAGAAAGGGGAAAAGAAAGGAGGGGGAAAATCAGGACTTAACTTGAACGTAAACCTTGAATTTTCCACATTTAAAATACATAGTTTTGCCTTCTGCCATTAGCAGACATGAGGATTTGTGAGTCACACTGGTCTCAGTCATGGAAAAATGCAGAAAAATATCATTCTGGCTTCTATATGTTGAATAACAGCATAAGATGTATCACATCTCATGTATATAGGTCCTTTTTTTACACAAATAGAATTACACTAACCATAAAAATCTGAGAGCAATTTCACTTCAAGTATCTTAAGCACCCTTTTTGTCTTAGTAAGTTTAGTATGAAGTTACTATAACTTATAATGGATCTATCCAGCTCCCAGTGAGTGACATTTTTGCTATTACAAGCAATGCTGCAATGAACATTGTGGTGGAGCAGAATTCTAAGATGGTTGCCAAGATTCTTGCCCATGGGTATATACACTGTATATGATCCTTTACCCTTGAGGGTAGACAGGACCTGTGATTAAGTCACTAATCAGTTCACTTTGAGTCAATCAAAAGGGTCAGGCCTCCTAGGTAAGCCCGATTTAATCAGGGCATCCCTTTAAAAGAAGGTGAAGCATCAGAGAGACATTCTCCTGCTGGCCTTGAAGAAGAGGAAAGCTGCCATCAGTTCTACACCACAAGGAACTAAATTCTTCCAGTGATCTGAATCATCTTAGAAGCAGACCCCTAGCTCCATATGAGAACTGCAGACCAACTGACACTTTGATTGAAGCCATGTCAGGCCTGAAGCAGAGGACCACATTATGGCATGACTAGACTCCTGATCTATAGAAACTGTGAGGGAAGAAATGAGTGTTGTATTAAGTCACTAAATTTGTGGTAATTTGTCATGCAATAGTAGAACACTAATACAAACACCTTGATGTATCATTTTTATACCTATCTATCTATTTTTAATTGCACATTCAGATAATTTTATAAAAAAACACAAACCAATTTTCAAGTGATAAGATACATACCTAAATCTTGGGATTGTAATTGTTTCTGAAATGCATATGTAAACTTTTTTTGGTAATTTACATGATATTTTGTTTTACAAGAATTTCTTCCATGTATGCTACCATACATGTTGTGATGACGGCATGTTGTGAAAAGTCAGAAATCTGGTGTATGCTGGAATAGCTTATATTGAACTATTTTGCAGATAACAACTATATATGCTGAATAAAACAGGAAATAAAATGATTATTTGAAGGCACTAGCAAACAACCAATAACAGGGAGAAAATGGAGGAGATTTGAATTTTGAAAGAAGCGAACCATGCTTGGTAAGCTCTATATTTATAAAGCTTTTTCCAAGGGCATTTCCAGTCCATGGGTTGGGAGAGCCAGGAAGCTGCAGTCTTGGCTACATATTAACTTGATGTATCAAAGATACCTGAATAGCTGGAACTGAAGGAAGAAACCTGGAAGGGGAGGAGCTGTAAATGGATGAATCCTAAATTCTGCACATAAATGCCCCTCAAAGCCTTGGCTGAACAACAGTTCATGCTTGGGGAAGGGGAGGCTCCAAAATGTCCAACAGAAAGCAACAACTGGAAGACTGAAAGAACTGACTAGAGATTTTAACTGCTGCCCTCCTCAAGAGACAGAATTTGGAATTTGAGTTCTGACAAATTGGCAAGGTTTGGTAAATATTTTGAGCTTTACATTGAAAGCCCAGAAAGTCCATGCCTTAGGAGTAAACACTGGGCCCCAGGACTAAGAATTCATGCTAGTACTAAAAGGAAACCAACGATAGACTTGCCCTATCACAGCATACAACCAATTCTCAATAAATTTGAGGTGGTTGGCCAGCAATTTAATTCTTTGCTCTTCAGAACAAGAACAAAAGATGTTGAATCTTTACAATGTATCATCTATAATGTTAAGTATAAAATTAAAAAAAAAATACAAGACATATGAAGAAACAGAAAAATGTGAATCATGGTCAAGAATAAAAATAGTCAATAGAAAATGAACCTGAGATGACCAGACTGGCGATAGTAGTAGAGGACTTTGACGCTGTTAGCCTAAAGACATTCAAGGTACTTAATGGAGGAGATTGTTTTCCTGAGTGAAGAGATGGAGAAACTCAGTAGAAAAATGTAAGTCAAAAAAAAGAACAAGAAGGAAATTCTAGAATTGAAAGTACAATATCTAATATAAAACATTCAATGCATGCTTTTAGCAGCATGTGATAGACAAATAAAAATTCAGTTTCTACTCTAAACAATAGAAAGACAGAAGATTTTTTAAAATAGATAGAATTTCATTAACTCATGAGGCATAATTAAGGAATCTAATATGCACATAATTAGAGTCCCCAAAGAGGAGAAGAAAGAAAATTAGTAAGGAAAAGTGTTTGAAAAAATAATGGCTGAAAATATCTCAAATTAGATTAAAAACATCAACTTAGAGTTCTAAGAGTCTCACTGAAAATTAAGGATAACTATCCCCAAACCACATGTAGGCACATAATTGTCAAATTGCTAAAAACCAAAAATAAAGAGAAAATCTTGTAAGCAGCCAGCTGAAAATACACACTACATGAAGATGCCTTCTCATCAGAAACAGCCATGCCCAGAAGGCAGTGGAACAACATCTTCTAAAAGACATCCCCACTCTCAAAGATAACTG
Source organism: Aotus nancymaae (assembly GCF_030222135.1). Classification (NCBI taxonomy): domain Eukaryota; kingdom Metazoa; phylum Chordata; class Mammalia; order Primates; family Aotidae; genus Aotus; species Aotus nancymaae. The sequence goes on along the minus strand of NW_026988570.1, from coordinate 2,931,707 downwards.
TGAACTCAAAATTCTATATCCAGCAACAAATATATTTTACAAATTACATGAAATGAAAAGATGTTTTGAGATAAGTGAAAGCTGAGAAAAGTTGTTGCTAATGGACTTGCACTACAAGAAATATAAAAATAAGTCCTTCATGCTGAAGTGAAATGATACCAGACGAAACTGGCATCACATCTATGGAAAAGAATGAAGGACACTGGAAGTGGTAAGTGTGTTAATACATTTTTTAAAAAGGCTACATTTTTTTCTCTTACTTCTTTAAAATAATTGACTATTTAAAACAAAAATCATAACACTTCATTGTGAGGATTTTATGGTGTGTGCATGACAACAATAGCACAAATGAAGGTAGAACATGGAATTCTATTGATCACCTGGAATCAACATGCAAAACTGATCTGGAATCAGATGTAAAATTCTATTTCACATTTTTCTGAGAAGTGGCACAATATTAAATCTATGTAGACTGTGATAAGCAAAGGATGTGTATTGTACTTTCTAGAGTAACTACATATAATTTAAAAGCCAACAGAGAATTAAATTTGAGGATTAAAAAATATTCAATTAACCCAAAAGAAAAAAAGAATGGAGAAACAAAGGGCAAAAATCACATGAAACAAATAGAAAATAAATAGCAAAATGGTGACCCTAAGTCCCATTATGTAACTAATTACATTTAATGCAGTTAAACTAAACAGTAATTAAATGGCAGAGATTGTTGAGTTGGATTAAAAAAGGAAGATACAACCAATGGTACCTATTAGAAATGCTAAAGACTCTAATAAGCTGAAAGAAAAAGAATGAAAGAAGATAGACCATGCAAAAGCCAAGCAAAAGGAAGCTGTGTGGCTAGAAGAATCACAAAGTAGACTTCAACATAAGGATTATTACCAGAGATAAAGAGGTACATTTTATAAATATGTATGTATGTGATGATAAAGTGTCAAAATATATAATAGAACTAAAGAAAGAAATGGAAAATGCACAATCTCATTCGAATATTTTTGACATCCTTTTTTCAGAAACTAATAGCAGATTTGAACAACAATATCAACAATATCAACCGACTTGACTTAAGTTGACAACAATGGCAAAATACACATTCTTTTTAAGTACACACAAAATACTTATGAAGCTAGATACTGTGCTGGGCTATAAAATAAAGCTCAAACATTTTCAAAAGATTAAGTAATGCCATCTAAGCACAACAGAATTAAGTTAAAAATATGAAAATGAGACCTCTAGAAAATTCACAAATATGCAGAAATTAAGTAACATACTTCTACATAGCCCATGTATGAAAGAAGAAATTACAAGGGAAATTAGAAAATACTTTGACCTGAATAATGATGAAAATATAACACACTGAATTGGAGGAAACATGACATATTGAATGGGAAGAAGTAGATAACACAGTGTTCAGAAGAAAACGTGTAGCTTCAATGTCTATAGAAGAAGAAATGCTTAAAATCAGCTATCTAAGCTTTTTCTTTAAGAAGTCAAAAATGAAGAACAAATTAAAGCCAAAGTGAATGGAAGGAAGGAAATCACAGAGGCAAAAGCAGAAGTCAGTGAAATCGAAAACATAAATATAATAGTGAAAATAAGCAAAGTCATAAGCTAGTTCCTGAAAAAGTTTAATAAGACTGATCAGCCTCTAGCAAGACTAATCATGATAAAATGCTACAAAACACAAAAGTATGAATATCAGGAATGTTATAATTATAGATCCTGTAGGCATTTAAAGGATAATAAAGGGATATTATAGAAAACTTTATGTAAGTAAATTCAATAATTTAGATGAAATGGTCAAATTTCTTACAAAACACAACTTAAAATAACTAACATATGAAGAAATAGAAAACTCTGAATAGTGTTCTAACTAGTAGTAATTTAAGAACTTGAAGTGGTAATCAAAATCTTTCCCAGGAAAAACTCTCCAGCCTCAGATAATTTCGCTGATGAATTCTATCAATCAGTTAATGAAAAATAATGCCAATCTTACACAAAGTTTCAGAAAGTGAAGAAAGAAAACACTTCCTGATTTTTTTTGTGATCTAGTATAACGCTCATACTCACCCTTGACATACAGATCACATGAAAAGAAAATTGCAGACCAATATCCCTCATGAGTATAAAAATGAAACTCATAAACAAAGTACTAATGAATCAAGTCCAGCAATGTATAAAAAGAATTTATCATGTTCAAATGGGATTTGTCTCATCTGCATTTAATATTAAAAAGTCAATCAGTGTAACTTATCATATTACAAAGGTAGACGAGAACAATAGGTGAGTATCCCAATAGAGACAGAAGATGCAGTCAGCAAAATTCAGAACTATTCATGATCAAATTTCCCAGCAAACTAGGAACAGAACTTTCTTAAACTTATAAACAGCATCTACGAAAATTCTATGGCTACTTAATGGTGAAACATTGAGTGCTCAGCAACAAGCTACCATTGTGTTGCAGGCCCCAACTAGTGTGAGAAGACAAGAAAATGAAGAGACCCAGATTAAAAAGGAGGTGTGATTAAAACTGATTTTAATCACAGGTGATGTGACAGTGTCCATAGAAAAATCTCTTTGAAGTCTACAGAACAACTGCTAGAACTAACAAATTTGGCAAGATCACATATATAAAGTCAATATACAAAAATCATTTTTAAATAAAATTTTTTATGTAATTTTAGTTCCTAGATTCTATTTTATTTCTATATTAAGTTCCATCAAAAACATAAAATAATTCAGAATGAATTTAACAAAAGATATGTAAGACCTGTACTCTGACTTGTTGCTGAAATGAATTAATTTCTTAATTACTTTAATAACTTAAGTAAATTAAATTACTTACTTAAGTAAATTAAGAGATATTCCATGCTTATGAATTGGAAGTCTCATTACTGATGAGATGCTGTTTTGATCTATAATTCAACTCAATTTCAATCAAAATTCCACAGAACTTATTCTAAAATTTACAAGTTGATTCTAGACACAGGGATTAGACTAGCTAAATTCTTAAAAAAGAACAATGGGCCGGGCACGGTGGTTCAGGCCTGTAATCCCAGCACTTTGGGAGGCCGAGGCGGGTGGATCACGAGGTCAAGAAATCGAGACCATCCTGGTCAACATGGTGAAACCCCGTCTCTACTAAAAATACAAAAAATTAGCTGGGCATGGTGGCGCGTGCCTGTAACCCCAGCTACTCAGGAGGTTGAGGCAGGAGAATTGCCTGAACCCGGGAGGCGGAGGTTGCGGTGAGCCGAGATCGCACCATTGCACTCCAGACTGGGTAACGAGAGCAAAACTCCGTCTCAAAAAAAAAAAAAAAAAAAAAAAAAATGGAAGACTCATGCTCTCTGATTCCAAGATAAAGCTACGCAAATTATGTAGCTTGTACTTTGTGTAAAGCTACATTAATTAAGACAGTGTGACACTGGCATAAGGACAGACAAATACACTTATGTAGTCAATTGATTTTTGACGAATGTGCCAAAACAGTGTAATGGGGAAACAATAGTTTATTTTAAAAGAGATGCTGGAACAACTGGATAAATGTGTATGTTATGAACATGTCAGGGGGGTGGGGGAAGAACCTCATACCATAGTCAGAAGTTACCTAAGAAAAACAGATTAAGCCTAAAATCTGTAGCTTCTAGAACAAAATACACAATGTCTTCATGACCTTGACATAGGCAAACATTTCTTAGAAAGGTCATGAACAACACTAACCACAAAAGAAAGAAATATTACTTGAACTTCATAAAAATTAAAGACCTGCTTTTTACAAGATCACTAAAAAAATAAAAATGTGAGCCACAGACTGGGAAAAGATATTTAGTATATATATATATTTGAAAAATGATTTTTATATAAAGAATGCCTCCAAATTTTTTTTAAAAAAAAGACACCTAAAAAAATGAGCAAAAACTCTGAACACATACTTCACAAAGAAAATATATGAATGGACTGGATGTCCATGGAAAGGCGAAATGTAAGTTTGAAAACCCTCCACTTCATATTCACTAGAATGGCTAAAATTGAAAGGCATGGCAATATATATATTGGTGAAGAAATGGAGCAACATAACTCTCATACTTTGTAGGTGGCAGTGCAAAGTGATATAGTCACTTTGGAAGAGTTTATGACAGTTACTGGTAAGGTAAAACACATTGATCATGACTCAGTAAGTCCACTCCCAGGTATATGCCTAAAAAAAAATGAAAACCAATTTCCATGAACAACTTGTACAAAATGTTTGGAACAGATTTATTCACAATATCTAAAACCTAATAACTCAAATATTCATCAACCAATGACAAATGGACAAGCAAGCTGTTGTGCATTCACACTCAGCAATATTGAGGAATGAATTAGTGATTTATGCAGTAACTGCAAGGACTCTCAAAATAGTGATGCTGAACAAAAGGAGCAAGACATGAGAGTGTATACCCTGCACATTTCCATCCAAATGACGTTCAACGACAACAACACAAACTCTGTGAATTGGCAACCATGCGTCTGCTTTCCATCATCGTAGTCTAGGGTTTATAACAAGGAGATGTGGTGAATTACACTAATTCTATTGAACATATGATTTCACTGAATTAAAGAACGACTTAGCTGGGAGTCTGAATGTTGGGAAGCGCAACTCCACAGAAGTAGGGAGGAATGACAGGGGTGAAGTTGTCTTTCGGAAACATTCTCTCCTGCTGGCCCTTATATTCCTGCTCAGTACCCACATGACTCTCCAAATCTTGTGTGGTGGCCCCCACCCAAGCCTACCATACCTCCCAAAACTGTTCCAGACCTCAAAGTTTACTTGGTTCTGGCATCTCTGGTCAGTGTTTCTACAGTAATTTTTGCATATTTATGATGCCTGCTGAACTAAGCTATCAGTGGAATTATGTGATTGATAGGTTATAGTATTTTTTTCAGTGCTGTTAAATACTATTAAAATGAAAATGTGCCTTCTAAAATCTACATTCATCTCTATGAATTTGACTACTCTGGGCACCTCATATAAGTGGAATTGTATGTCCTATTTGTCATTCTGTGACTGGATTATTTCACTTAGTATAATGTTCTCCAAGTTCACCTATGTTACAGCATGTAACAGGATTTCCTTTCCTTTTACACCTTAATAATATTCCATTGTCTGTTATACCACATTTTGCTCTTCCACTGATCTGTTCATGGACACGGGTTGCTTCTATCTTTTAGCTATGTGAATAATGCTGCTATGAAAATGAGTGTGCAAGTATTTTCTCAAGTCTCTCCCTTACATATATGTATAATTTTTTTGTACATATATGCAGAAGTGGAATTGCTGGATCGTATGGTAATTTTATTTTAATTTTTGGAAAAATCTCCGTACTTTTTCCATAGCAGCTACATCATCTTATATTTCCAACAGTGTACAAGGATCACAATTTCTTCACATTCTTGCTAACATTTATTTTCTGTTTTTTTGATAGTAACCATCCCAATGGGTGGAAGTAAATCTGATTGTGGCTTTGATTTGCATTTCCCTAATGATTAGTGATGCTGAACATTTTTTCATGTGTGTATTGGTTATTTGTATAATTTCTTTGGAGCAATGTCTCTTCAAGTTCTTTGTCAATTTTTAAAATTGGGTTATTTTTTGTTGTTGATGATGGTGTTGAGTTGTAAGAGTGCTTTATGTATTCCGGATATTAAGCTGATATGGTCTGGCTCCACGTCCCCACCCAAATCTCATCTTGAATTGTAATCCTCATAATCCCTACATGTTGAGAGAGGGATCTGGTGGGAGGTGATCGGGTGTTTTCCTCCATGCTGTTCTCGTGATAGTGAGTGAGTTATCATGAGATCTGATGGTTTTGTAAGTGTTTGACAGTGCCTCCTTCACATGCTCTGTCTTGTGTGCCACCATGTAGGATATGCTTGCTTCCCTTTCCGCCGTGATTGTAGGCTTCCTGAGGCCTTCCCAGCTATGCAGGACTGTGAGTCAATTAAATGTCTTTTCTTTACAAATTACCCAGTCTTGGGCAGTTTTTTATAGCAGTGTGAAAAATGGACTAATACATAAGCCCTTAACAGATAGCTGGTTTTCAAATATTTTTCATCCATTCTCTGGGCTGCATTTGTACTCTATCAATTGTGTCCTTTAGATGCACAAATGTTTTAAATTTTGATGTAGTCCATTTGCTTAATAATTTTTTTTATTACTTGTGCTTTTGGTGTCATATCCAAGAAATCATTGCCAAATTCAGTGGTGTTAAGCTTTCCTCCTATGTGGACGTCTAAGAGTTTTATAGTCGTAGTTCTTACATTTAAATATTTAATCCATTTTGAGTTAATTTTCGTATATGGTGTAGAGTAAGGGTTCAGTTTCATTTTTCTGTATGTGGATATTCCATTTTCACAGCACTATTTGCTGAAAATAATGTCCTTTACCTATTGAATGATTTTGGCACCCTTGTCAAGAATCATTTGGTCATGTATATGAAGGTTTACTTCTGGGCTCTTTATTCTATTCCATTAGTCTATATGTCTGCCTATGCTAGTACAACATTGCTTTGATTATTGTAGCTTTATAATTAGTTTTGAAAACAGAAAGTGTGAGACCTCTCACTTTATTCTTCTCTCTCAAGATTGTTTTGACTATTCAGGGTCCCTTGAAATTCCATATGAATTTTAGGATGGATTTTTCTACTTCTCAAAAAATGCTATTAGGATTTGAACAGGGATTGCACTTCATCTAACACTTTGGGAAGTATTAACATCTAAACAATGTTAAATCTTCCCATACATGAGCATAAGCTATCTTTCCAATTACTTTTGCTTTATTTTTTTCATCAATGTTTTGTAGTTTTCAGTGTGCAAGTATTTTGTATTTTTGGTTGTTTATTCTTATATTTTATTCTATTTGGTGCTATTATAAATGGAATTTTCTTAATTTTCTTTTCAGATTATTTATTATTAATGTATAGGAATGCAACTAATTTTTGCATGTTGATTTTGTATCCTGCAACTTTGCTGAATTTGTTTTATTAGTTCGAAGAGTTTGTGTGTGTATGTGTATGATCTGTAGGGTTTTCTTCATATAAGATTATGTTGTCTGCAAAAGATATCATTTTATTTTTTTCTTTCCATTTTGGATACCTTTTATTTCTTTTTTCTGGCTTAATTTCTCTGTCTAGGCTGGAGTACTGTGTTGAATAGAAGTGGCAGGAGTGAATATCCTTGTCTTATTCCTGATCTTAGAGAAAAGCTTTTAGTCTTTCACCACTGAGTGTTATGTTAGCTGTGGGCTTTTCAGATACAACCTTTATTATGTTTGAGTAGTCTTTCTATTCCTAGTTTGTTGATTATTTTTGTCATAAAAGGGTGTTGAATTTTGTCAAATGATCTTTCTGTATCAATTGAGGTGATTATGTGGGGTTTTCCTTGATTCTGTTAATGGGATGTATTACACTGATTGATTTTTATATGTTGAAATTTATTTGCATTCCAGGAATAAATTCTACTTGGCCATGGTGTATAATGGTTAAAGTTGTGCTTTTTAAAGACAGAAATTCTTTGTTGAAGACAGTGGTTACTGAAAAAAACAAACACTTGAAACAGTAAGAACTTCCCCCGTCCACCCCCAACCCCCCGCATTTTCCCTTTAACTAAAAGCCTGCAATGACCTGTACAATGAAAACATATAGTCTATCTAAAAAATATGAGATGTGGTACCCTCAATCTTAATGTTTCAATGTATGGCTTACCCCTTTAGCTTTCTTTGTACAACTTTTGCATCCTTGCATTAACTCCTAGGCTTCCAACCTCCTTTCCTAACTTTAGGTCAGGAAAATTAATGTTTAACAAGTTTAACATAGATATACGTTCATGGTCTAGAAATTACTGCTCAATCAGACACTGGTCTGCAACTGGGTCTACTTTATTTGTCATATAATTTTGAATGGCAGTTATTTTAAAGTAGAATAGAATTTCACTACTGGAAAAATCCACAGAAACCATCTAGACCTATCACCTCATTTTAGAGATTAAAAAACCAAGTTCCCCAAGGAATTGAGTTCTTACCCAATGTTTCATGGATAATTAAATGTTGGAAATGGGACTAGAAACAAGGTCTTCTGTCTCCTACTGGACTTCTGCTCTCAGTTGGCCACATCCCATGCAGTGTCAGTGCTGGGTCACCCACCTTCTATAGTTAAAGAAATTGGATGAGTTCAACAGATTTGTGTAGAGGTGGAATTTTTTTTGAAGCAGCACCATCAGTAGCTTCTCCCTGGCCTCTACATTGACTGAGGCTAAAGGTACAAAACCCACAATGTGTCTTCATGCCTATACCATACCAGGAACAACAGTGAAGACACACATAGGCAAGGCCTGATTGATTACTGTGTTTCCCCATCCCACTCGAGAACATTTGCAACTCCATGTTCAGGAATGAGGAGTTTGAAGACAATGCCATTAGATCCCATCCAATGCAAGGTAATTTTCCAATCTTTTTTTGAAAATACAAAGGTCTCCTTAACAAGCAATAGTAGAGGATGTGGACTTTGGTTTTCTCTCCTCTTCCAACCCAACAAATACACTAGTGCTTACCATCCATCTCTATTTGCATGACATTATGGAAAATCATGAAATTAGAATACAGTTGTTATGCAATACATTGATTCACTCAAATTGCTTTTGTCCTTAAAAGTGTGAGTCATTCTTTCTCTGGCAATGATGTGTAATTACATGGTTTTTGCTTCCTTGGAATTTTAATTACAATGTTAAGGTAATTTTTTTAATGAGAAGAAAAAAGTATTGGAATATCCATGTCATTATGATATTTTACTAGCATGAAAAGCATGTAAAGTAGATTGAGAAGTTGCCTTTTAAAAATATATTAAGTTAAGGATCATAGAGATTTATTTTATTAAAATGCATTCTATATTCTTTTGTTAGATTAAAACATAGCATTTCTTTTTCAAGTGCCTTTCAAGGAAAATGTGGCAAGAAATTTATGAAGATAATTACTTTGCTCATTTTATGTTATACTTATTTTCAAATATATAATTTTATGCCTACACCAAAAGCCTATATTTAATTGATTTTTAAAGAATTTTCTAGAATATTCAGATAATGAATGAGATATGCTATAGAAAAAATTATTTACCAAATGTTTAGCTAAAATCCAATACAACTTTAGACCAAAGGTTATTCTTTAAGTCAGAGAAGCTCATTAGACTGAGCTCAAGTTAGGCTGAGGTGAGTTCCTTCCCTCCCTCGACCCACATAGGACCATGCTAGAGTGCAATGGAAATTTTTACGTCAAAATTCTCTTTTCAGTCATAATGAAAGCAAAGAGACTCTTCTTTGATCATATAATCACATAGGCTTTCTTTAAACACTAAGATTTAAGCAAAAGGATACATCTTGAAAATTCCATTTACTGCCTGTGATCATAATGTCATATGACTTTCTCATGAGCCAGTTAGACTTGTGTAAAGAAAGTTGGATTTTATCTGAATTTTCCTCAAAGCTGATCCTGTAATTCCACAATTCAGACTAGTTTCAGCAGCCAGATTTTTATCTTTTTTTTGAGGTGGAATCTCACTCCGTTGCCCAGGCTGGAGTGCAGTGGCACAATCTTGACTCACTGCAACCTCCATCTCTCAGGTTCAAGCAATTCTCCTGCCTCAGCCTCCCAAGTAGCTGGGATTACAGGCGTGTACCACCATGTCTGGCTAATCTTTTATTTTTATTTTTTATTTTTTGTATTTTTAGTAGAGACTTGTTTTCATCACTTTGGCCGGGCTGGTCTTGAACTCCTGACCTCAAATGATCCACCTGCCTCAGTCTTCCAAAGTACTGGGATTACAGACATGCCTGGCCTGCAGACAGATTTTTCTGGTATTGATTACTAAGAACAGATTTGGCATTTATAGACCTTCCATTTGGAAATCAAGAAGAATCGCTACAAGTACACATTTGAAAAAAAAAAAAAAACCAGTAACAATGAAGCAAATGGTTATAAACAAAATGCCTTCTCATTCACCTGTGGCTTTCTATCATTGCATGGGTATTCTTCCAACTTAACCCTGGAGTCTTGTTTTTGATAGGGTATATTTTGGATGATGAAAGTACCTCCTTAAAAATTGACTTAAAAAATGCTTCAAGCCAGGCTCATGCCTGCGATCCCAGCACTTTGGGAGGCCGAGGTGGAAGGATTTCTTGAGCCCAGGAGTTTGAGACCAGCTTGAGCAACATAGCAAGATCCTGTCTCTACAAAAAAAAATTTTAATTAGCCAGGCATGGTCACTTGTGCCTAAGTCCCAGCTACTAGGGAGGTTGAGGTGGGGGGTTTGCTTGAGCCCAGGAGTTTGAGTTTGCAATGAGCTATTATCATAGTGCCATTGCACTCCAGCCTGGATGACAGAGAGAGACCCTGTCTCCAGAAAAAAAAAAAAAAGAAGAAGAAGAAGAAAGGGGTTTACCACTGCTTTGGCAGGGGAGTTGAAAACTCAGAATGCTCAGAACATTTTTTTTTTTAAGCTGGTTCATTTTCCTTCTCTGCAGATTTTCTAACAGAGGTCATCTTCTCAGGATCTGGTTTCATTTATCTACAGAAACCACATATGCTTCCACGCAATTGGCTACCCCAGGAGCAGGAGCATATTCAATGTGAATATCTTATCTTTCCAGGCCTTATGCCATTGCAACTTTCTGGCAGACAGAAGTCTTAGGTTCCAGCATGGAGCATGCTCTGAGTTACAGAATCCATTTCCCAGGCAGCTGTGACACTAATCTCTCATCCCTATACACTTACCGACCACTCAACCATGGGTACCACAAACACATACACACCTTACCATGCTCAGCATAGAAAACAAGGACCCATCTGTAGAACACACATCTCTGAAGTGCTGCAGTCGCAATCACAATCCTCAAGTCACCCTTTGGATGTAATTTGGAATTCCACACCTCCAGCCCTTTTAATACAAATAGTATTTAGAGGTAGCTCAGAGTAGATCTGAGTCATGAACTTGTGGTGCCTTATTTAATGGGCCACGAGGCTTCCTTCAATGCTTAGTCCTACTATCTGCATCTCCAAAGAGTTGAAACCTGGAAAAAAGAGTAGAAGGTAGCAGAGCCAAGGAAGATGCCCATACTAGTGTCCATAGGAGGGTGGTGGCTAGGCCACAGCAGTCAAATGGCAAACTTTAGTGACATGGAGCAGGACTTCAAAAGTAGAAGGGAACTTTGAGAATGTATGTTCCTGCCATGGAGAGATTCGAACTGAAATAGGACCAGTGGGGACCCCCACACTGGAGGGATTGGGAAAGGAGTCAGGGGAGGTGGGAGAGAAGCAGTGAAACCCAGCCCTGGAGTGGAAGAGCAACTGCTTCCATCCTGTTCTAAGGGAGAGGTCAGGGAGTAAAAAACTCTTTAGGTTCAACTAAGACCAAACCACTCCTGGGAAGTAAGAATCACTAACAGCCCTCTCTACCCGGGCAACCCTTGTCTCCACTTAGCTGATACTCAGTTCAGAGAGGCATCTCCATTGGTCCTGCTGTGGCTCCCTGAGCTGCCACAGGCCCAGGACGCAGCCTCAGCTGGCTGGCTCACCCATGCGGCTTTATCATCTAAATGAAACAAAGATCTTTCAAGCAAGTGAGTGTCACTGTTTAAGACATGTATTTTGGGGTGGATACTTTATGGGAATTTTTTTTTTCCCTTAACTGGAATCTGGAATAAACTTCCCTCTCCTGGGGTTTGTGGTGAAGAGGAAGACCAGGAGCAAATATACTGGATGGCCAGCTAAGGCCTTTTCCAGGGTTCAGTTTAATTTGTTCACAAAGAACTTGGCTTCCTCTCTGGGAGCTGACCTAGTAGTTGGTGAGAACTCATTTCTCAGCACCGAGCAGTTTGAAAACAGCTGCACTCGTAAGCCAGGGAGCTGGGGGCAGGCCTGAGATGAGACAGGGAGGGTTAGGCACTGGGCTGGGCCTGCAGATATGCCCAGGTGTAGTTGAAAGGCTCAGAATTTAAACTCACATGGCACAGTAAGAGAAGACAGGATAGATTCAGAGGAGAACTGGAAAGAAAGAGCATAGCATGGGAGTTAGCAGCCCTGGGTTGGTTGGTTTTTTTTTTCTTTTTAAGCAGAGCCTTGCTCTGTTGCCCAGGAAGGAGTGCAGTGGGGTGATCTTGGCTCACTGCAACCTCTGCCTCCTGTGCTCAAGCAATCATCCCACTTCAGCCTCCTGAATAGCTAGCATTATCGGCACACACCACCATACCTGGCTAATTTTTGTATTTTTTGTAGAGACAGGATTTTTCTCATGTTTTCCAGGCTGGTCTTAAACTCCTGGGCTCAAGCAATCTGCCCACCTTGGCCTCCCAAAGTGCTGGGATTACCGGCATGAGCCACAGCACCTGGTCAGCCCTGAGTTTTAAACCCATTTCTGTCCCTGACTGAGGAGACCTATGCAAGTCAGAAAATCTCCCTGGGGCCCTCATCAACAAGTGAGGCACTCACACCAGACAGGCCCCAAAGTTCCTCCATCCTGTGAGGCTGGATCAGGAGGCCTCTGAACTTCCACTCAACATGCCTGGTTACACCCTTCTCCAGCCTCAGACTGGCTACCCAGCTTATGTTCAACTGAAACCTGAAAAGAGGGAATGAGTATTTTAAACTTTACAGAGTGCATTTTAACAACTAAAAAACTGGGAAAGAACTTTCCAGAAAAACTCAAAAGAAAATCCAATGTACTACAGAAAACACCTTTCAGAAATAATCAAGAGTTAACTAAACTAGGAGTCCTCATCCCTGGACAACCCACCGGTACCAGTACCAGTCTGTGGCCCGCTAGGAACCAGGCTACACAGCAGGAGGTGAGCTGCTGGCAAGTAAGTGAACCTTCATCTGTATTTACGGCCGCTCCCCATGGCCAGCATTACCACCTGAGCTCCGCCTCCTGTCAGGTCAGCAGCATTAGATTCTCATAGGAGTGGGAACCCTATTTGAGCTACCCATGCAAGAGATCTAGGTTGCATGCTCCGTATGAGAATCTAATTAATACCTGATGATCTGTCACCGTCTAGTTGCAGAAAAACAAGCTCAGGGCTCCTACTGATTCTACATTATGGTGAGTTGTATCATTATTTCATTATATACTATAATGTAACAATAATAGAAATAGAGTACACAATAAATTTACTGTGCTTGAATCATCCTGAAACTGTCTCCCCCACCTCCCTGGTTCATGGAAAAATTGTGTTCCACAAAACTGGTCCCTGGTGCTAAAACGTTGGGGACCGCCGGGCTAAACCACCTAAGAGGCTGTTTATCCTGAACAACAGGGGAGAAGCAGACAGTACACAAAAATACAGGTTAAGCCTGGTGGGAATAGAAATTCTAGCTCTCTGCTCAAAATGAATCATTGTCATGGTGAGAGAAACACACTTGTTTATGTAGAAGGGCTGGGTGAACTTATTTCCATCATGCTCCAGTCAGTGACTCACTGTTTGCTTACCAACGGCAAGGAGCGGCACTTTCAGTTTTCTGTAACAAACTTCAGCTGCATCCACACGGAGACAGCACAGTCAGCCGCGCATCATCCACGCAGAGCAGAGGCAGATTCTCCAGGATCTGCTGAAAACTCAACTCTACCTCAGATGCTCTTTTTTGTAAACAAAGGCCATGTTCTCTAGCTCTTGGAGCCAGTACTTTCTGTGTGACCTTGAACAACTTTCTAAGCCTCTCTGGGCCCTATTTTCCATATTTATAAAGCAGGGTTAATAATGGTATCTACTTCAGAGAGTTGTTATGAGGACTGAATGAGATAATATATATAGAGTGCTTTATATGAGAGCATGGGAAAGTCCTCAATACATGCTAGCCGTTATATAATTATGCTTTTTTTTTTTTTTTTTGAGACGAAGTCTCACTCTCACCGAGTCTAGAATGTTGCTGTGTGATCTTGGCTCATTGCAACCTCCACCTCCCAAGTTCAAGCAATTCTCCTGCCTCAGTCTCTCAAGTAGCTGGGACTACAGGTGTGTGCCACCATGCTCAGCTAATTATTTTTATTTTTAGTAGAGATGGGATTTTGCCATGTTGGCCAGGCTGGTCTTGAACCCCTGGCCTCAAGTGACCCACCCACCTCGGCCTCCCAAAGTGCTGGGATTATAGGTGTGAGCCACCATGGCTGGCTAATTATACATTTTTGAATAAACTGTATTTTGAGAGTAGTTTTAGGTTCACAGCAAAACTGAGCAGAAGGTATAGAGATTTTCCATCTAGCCGGTGCCTGCCCACATGTACAGCCTCACCATTATCAATATCCACCATCAGAGTGGTGCGTTTGCTGCATTAGAGGAGGTAACATTGACACATCATTATCACCCAAAGTCCATAGTTTACTTGAGGGTTCACTCTTGTGTTGTACATTTGATGAGTTTCAGCAAAGATATCATGACATGTATCTGCCATTCTGGGATCCTACAGAATATTTTCACTGCCCTAAAAATCCTCTATTCATCTCTTCAGCCTTCCCTTCCCCCTTGCTCCTGACAACCACCAATCTTTTTACTATCTCCATAGTTTTGTCTTTTCCAGAATGTCATATAGTTGGAATTATACAGTGTGTGGTCTTTTTAGATTGGCTTTTTTCACTTAGTAATATGCATTTAGGTTCCTAAATGTCTTTTCATGGCTTAGTAGACTCTTTTTAGGGCTGAATACTATTTCATTGTCTGAATGTACCACAGTTTATTAGTCCAGCTATTATTTTAATTATGTTTTTCACATTTGTGCTAGCTCTTAGAAAGTATAGCCCTGGAAGAACTCATTTTTTTTTTTTTTTTTTGAGACTGAGTATTGCTCTGTCGCCCAGGCTGGAATACAATGGCACCATCTTAGCTCACTGCAATCTCTGCCTCCCTGGTTCAAGTGATTCTCCTGCCTCAGCCTCCTGAGTAGCTGGGAGATTAACCAGGGTGCCTGCCACCATGCCTGGTTAATTTTTGTATTTTTTAGTCGAGACGGGATTTCACCATGTTGGTTAGGGTGGCCTCAAACTCCTCACCTCAGGTGATCCACCTGCCTTGGCCTCCCAAAGTGCTGGGTTTACAGGCATAAGCCACCACGTTCAGCCAGCCCTGGAAGAACTCTTAAACAAGCCAGCTAGGTAACACACACATGCACATGTTATAACCATGGGACAAGATGGTAAGCTATTCTACCTTGATGTAACTAACTATGCATATAATTAACTACATCAGACAGTGTGCTACACCGGGCAGCACAGAGAGGGAACAGGGCAATCTATTAATATAATAAAGAGCTAATAGTTGCTATGGAGAGCAGATGCATACAGGAGGGAGATGGTGCTGGGACCATTGTAAGGTGGACAGAAGGTGGCCAGAAGTGGAGAAAAGGTGTGAAACCGAGGCAGGTGGTGCCTGAGAACAAATGTAGGGAATATGAGAGATGAGCTTAGGAAACGGAGAGGGACATTAGAGGACAGAGTCCTTGCACAATAGACAGGCCTTCTAAGTTGTCTCGTCTAAACATTCAGGAATGGGAGACAGTGAGCAAGGGGAAAGTTACACATGTGATGCCACCATGAAGTGACAGGAATGGGGAAGGACAGATCTGGCCTGCAGGGCAGTGGGGTCAGGGAGGTGGAGGGTCTCCAAGGACTGAGGAGGAAGCTAGAGGCCATTCCATGAGGGAGGTGGGAAGCGACTGTGTCCAATTGCTGGAAAGGGGAAGGGGACGGAAGGAGTATGATAGACATGTGGGAAGATCATGATGAACATAACTGGATTTTAGCCCCCTTGAGGTGAAATTGCTTAAGACAAATTGGTCTGAAGTATTTGTAAATGTAGAAATCGGTGCTCTAGATGGAGTAGAAACAGAGGTGGGGATGGGAATGAGTCCCCACTGCAGACAGATACATAAGAAGAAACACACACACACACACACACACACACACACACTCTCTTACATGTATTTGTAATACATACCCACACCTCCCTCATCCCTCCAGAAGGGAAGGCAGGCTGGTGGTAGAACCCAATGCTGGGAGGGCAACTGCGGTCCTTATTTGCAGGCTGGGGGAGAAGTGCAGGAGCCCTAGGAAGAAGTCAACATATCATGTGCAGCACGTGCTGCACACGTGGCCTTCCTCCTGTCACTTTCCATCCTGGTGGGTCTCAACCTTCCTGCCTCTAACACTTTGGGGAAGAATCCAGTGGGGATAGAGTCCTCCTCATGCTACTTATTAAGAAAGCCTCTCTGTGTGATTCTCGTGATGAATACCCAGTGCAGGCAGATGCTCACCTGCAGATGATGATTTGCTTTCTTTGAATTCGGCTGCCCGCCCTTCCTGTGCTTTAGCACCAGGTGCCACACTGAGTGTTTTCCTCCAAGCTCTGGCTCACATTGTCTCTCCTCACAGGTCCACCTCTGCTCTGCACAAAAAATAAATAAATGGATTGGCATCCAAAGTTGCATCTTGGGATAGCCTCGACTATCTATCACCCAGCCTCCTTGCAAGGGCTTCATCATTGCTACAGGCCAAGAGGGAAGGAGAGAGGTCTGCACCATCTACATCTCTCTCTCTGCTCCCACTGCACTTTCCACCTGGCGACCTGCTTGAGAATTTCTACCTTGAAGGACAAGAGTCCAGCTTGCTGGTTCAAAGCAGAGGCCCTGGAGCAGGACTGTGACTCCCCAGCTGTATGGCCTTAGACAAGGCCCCTGGTCTCTCTATACCCCATCCCCTTGTCCATGAAATGGGAATAATAAAGATGGCACTGTTCTGAGGATCCCATGAGTTTGTGATACGTGTATGAGCCCACACGAAGGAGGAGGTATTTCTCTCCCATCAGGCTCAGTTCAGGGTAAGTGGAGGCGGCAAATGATTTCGGAAATTGACTCTCCCAACCACCCCCACACTTCCTGTTGCCTGCAGTTCTGGCTGCCCCTGCTCCTGATCCCTGTGTCCCCTCAGTGGGCTTGTTGGAAGCTTTGCCAGCCACCTCACCTTCTCTGGCACCTTCCCTTCCTTTGCAGGTGAGGCTGTCCTCTGTTGCAAGCCCTTCACCAGTCCAGGAGGAAACACCCAGCCTGACCTAAGCCTGGTTTCCCTCGGAAGTAGAAGGAAATCTTGCTTTAGTCCTTTACCATCTCCAAAGATCTCTTAATATCATCTAGCGCCAACTTTCCTCATCAGATTGGAGGGTAAAGAGTTGCCGACTATGAATTTAGAGTCTTCTGGAGCTCAATCCATTGGAAGGAGCACAGCAGCTTGCAGGAGCACAGCAGCCTACAGGAGCACTGCGGTCTGCAGGAGCACTGTGGCTTGCAGGAGCACGGCAGCCTGCAGGAGCACAGCGGCCTGCAGGAGCACTGCGGCTTGCAGGAGCACAGCGGCCTGCAGGAGCACAGCAGCTTGCAGGAGCACTGCGGCTTGTATGCTCTCAGCACATTGTATTGCATGCCTTTTTCCTTAAGGCAAAGCAAAATTGGAATCACAACAGAAAGATTTTTCAAAAAGCCCAGGTTTTTTTTTTTGAGACTGAGTTTTGCTCTTTGTCACCCAGGGTGGAGTGCAATGGGACAATCTCGACTCACTGGAACCTCCGCCTCCTGGGTTCAAGCGATTCTCTGGCCTCAGCCTCTTGAGTAGCTGGGAATATAGGTACCTGCCATGATGCTGGGCTAATTTTTGTAATTTTTGGTAGAGAAGGGGTTTCACCATTTTGGCCAGGCTGGTCTCGAACTCCTGACTCCAGGTGATCTGCCTGCCTTGGCTTCCCAAAGTGCTGGGATTGCAGGCGTGAGCCACTGCACTCAGCTTTTTTTTTTTTTTTTTTTTAAGACTAGCTACATCTCAACTGTTAGTGGTCTCAGAATATGCATTTCACCAAGTGTTCAGGGTCTTATGGGATGGTGCTGGATTTGCAGGGACCACAGGTATCCCAAGGACTGGCAGAACCTCAGTCCTTTTTCTTTATTCTTTTGGAACAAAAAGAACCCTGTCAAGGACATTGGCCTTGACATGTGGTCCCTGTGGTCCCTCTCATTTTCTGGTAACTTAGCCCTGGGTTTAGCTGCACCAGGTTTGAGCATCCACCAGACATGGGAGCCATTTGCAGAATCCAGTCCAATTCCAGCTTGAGACAAGATGATGTGCTCCTTTTCCTTGGAGGCTGGAAGAATTACAAGGCAGTTTCCCTTCCCCCACCCCTTTCTGTGTCCTTCCGCTCCCTCCCCACCCCAGCACTTCCTCTGTCCTCCTCCAGGGCCTGGGCTGTACCATCTCCCCCCTTTTAAGCATCACTCCTTCCTGCCGTGCTCTCCATGTCTGATTCTTCGAACTTCAGAGGCAGAAGAGGTCATCTAACGCAACCTCCCATTCTGTGAATCAGGAAATCATGTCCCAGAGATACTAAGGGAAGCCGAGGTCACACCGCAGGTCAGCGCTGAGGCTGGGACCAGAGCCTGGCCTCCTGACCCCTGAGGCAGGTCCTTTGCCACCTCAAGGTTCGGTCCCCAGGGACTCACACTGTGTAGCTTATTTGGCTCCCAGGAAATTCCGTTGTCATCCTGCCTGGCATTTGATCTTCTGTATCCTAAGCCTCAGCAATCACAGAGACCCTGACTTCCGTTCCTTCTGATTCATTCCTCGCACACAAAATTCTGTAGCAGTGTTTGAACTTCACCGTGGACATCAACGTTGATCAAATTTCCCAGCCTCCTAACTTTTCATCGGAATGGTAGAAAGGAGCAACGAACGCGATACTGAACTCTGAATACTTCAGGCATGGGTCTTTAATTCTCAAAGCCACCCTACAAGGCAGGTGGGGGTTCTACCTATTTTACATACAAGGAATTCGGGGCTTTGAGAGGATAAGAATGTTGACCAAAATCCCACCGCCAGGAAGCAGAAGAGCTGGGATTTCAATCAGGGATTACCCAACTCCAGGGTCACTAAAGCCATTAGACTTGGGGATACTTAAAGTGGTTCCTGAACCAGCAGTGCAGACAAGTTCTAACAAGTTCTGGGAACTTTTCTGAAATGCAGGCTCTCAGCCCCATTTGAGACCTACTGCACTAAAAGTCCAAGGAGAAGGGATCTGGCACCCCACGTGATTTCCATTCAACACAAGCCAGAGACCCACTGCACTGGACTATAGGGCTGCCCCATCTGGGATGCTCGGCACCCCCAGAATCATTGCATTTTATCATTGCAACAAATCTGCATTGTGTGCAAAACATTTTGCTCCTTCCATTTTACCACTGTACACCTGGAGGCTTGAGAGATTCTCCAATGTGCAAGTAAAAGGAGGAGAGGCAGAGGCAGAGGCTGGGGCTGAGCCCAGAGCGCTCGTGCCAAGTAATTCTTTCTAATCATTACATACCAGTCCCTCTCTTACTGGCCCCAAGCCAGGCCTGAAGATTAATAGCTGAGGACCTAAAATAAATGAAAGCCACACTCTCTCCAAATAGATCAATAATGTTCTCCTCTCTGGCACGGACCTTCTCCACAAGCTGGGAACAGATCGCTGCCAATACTTATTTAGCAAGGTTGCAGAGTCCTATCTGCCCCATCTTAACCATTATGGTTTTATTTATCATCTGAATACTAGAAATCAATGATCTCAGAGGTGTGGAGAGATGTTAGAGTTCCCTGCTGTCTTTCGTAGCATGGCTTAAAGGCACTAAATTTATCGTGGCGTTTGTCATGCCATTGATCTGTTTACATACCTGTTACTGAAATCGCAGTTTACGTGGCTGTGTCCCTATGCAGAGCAAATCCTAACACCCTCACGACTAGCTGAAGAGGGCAGGCAACATTCATTTCACAGAACAAATCAGGTGTGCTAGGAGCTTGGTGAGAGGCAGCCTCATTTAGTCCAAGGGAGTCTTAAAATAGATTCTTTATCAGATGAGTAACTTCCAGTTTTTCTTTTTCTCTCTTCACTGCCTCTCTCCCATCCCTTAAACATTGTAGAAATACCTTCTCCAAGACTACAGTGAGAAACCAATGTGAGAGAAATGCTTTAGAACAACTATTTTTGGAAAACATATGTCTAAGCTCTATAAGGGACATCTGGTGAAGAAGTTTTTTTTCTTCCTTTCTTACTTTTTGCAATATTCTCTGCATGTAGTAGATGCACAATTAAAGAAGCATGTTGACTGCTGCAATGCCTCCTGTCTCTTGATGGACAAGGACTTCAGCTTGCTAGCTGTTTGGATCTGTGTAACAACAGTCCTATTCATTCATGTATTGCATTACTTATTCATTCATTATTTATTCCTGTGTAGCAGGCGTGCGCCAGAAAATGGAAGTCAAAAGATGAATAAGAATCCTCTCCCCGCCACCCAGCCTTTCAGGAACTGGTCATCTGAGAGAGACACTGACCCTGTAAACCTGGCTCCCTGCAGCAGGGAGAGTGACTGAGAGCAGCTGCAAAGCACCTTGCGCTCCCCAGGGCACATTGCGGTCTGGTGTTTGAGGCTGATGACTTCTTGTGAAGGAAGCAGTCATGACTGTGATGTAGATTTGAAAGACAAGGAGAAATGGAAGCCTCCCTGATTAAAAGGGAGCCGAAGGACAACGAAAGACAACTCCAAATGCGATTTTCCCAGAAGCTTTTACAGAGTGTGATGACAGAGTTTTGCTTTCTGAGCAAATTCTCTGTGTCCCCAGAGCCATCTGTGAAGGAGTAGGTACCTGGGACGCTGGTGGACGTGTTGGCAACTGAGCGTGCTCACAGTCTTCGGTGGGCTTTCTGCTTCCAAGGTAGATGGTCACAGGACCCAGAAGCAATGCCCATGCTTCTGCTGAAGCAGATGGGGACGATGGGAGTGGAGGGTGAATGCTCCCTGTGAGCCTGAGTGGGAGGGGAGGGAATGGGGCCCCCTCCCTCTGATTCTCGGGGGGCCTCCTTGGATGTGGGAGTTGGGGACCTTGAGACCATCCTGGTGGGACCTCTCTTTGCGGTTGCTGCATGGGCAGCACAAAGTGTTTCTCAAAGCCTTGCAAACAAAGTTGGCTTGAATAATGATCCACTTTAAACAAATGACCTCAGAATAACGTACAGGGAGGGCTGCAAGAGGCTGATCCCCTGGGCTCGCCACACCTCTCAAGATGCCCATCAGCTTGAGTAAAATCTGGACCTTCTTTTCCGCTCAAAGGGGACTATGGCACCTGGTCAGGCCAGAAACAAGTGGGCCGTTTTTCCCCCCTCTTCTATTCCTGCATTTTATAATTTCGTAGAAGAACTCCTACATGCACATAGTTAGCACCATGTTACACATTATCTCAGTGGTTCTTTGCAGTCTTGTCTGTTAGAAATTTATTACCCACGCCTGTAATCCCAGCACTTTGGGAGGCCGAGGCGGGTGGATCACGAGGTCAAGAAATCGAGACCATCCTGGTCAACATGGTGAAACCCTGTTTCTACTAAAAATACAAAAAAAAATTAGCTGGGCATAGTGGCGCGTGCCTGTAATCCCAGCTACTCAGGAGGCTGAGGCAGGAGAATTGCCTGAACCCAGGAGGCGGAGGTTGCGGTGAGCCGAGATCGCGCCACTGCACTCCAGCCTGGGTAACAAGAGCGAAACTCCGTCTCAAAAAAAAAAAAAAAGAAATTTATTACCCACATTGTAGCAATAAGGGAAGTTAGCAGTCCAGAGGCACGCATCTGGGAGGTGGCAGAGTCCGGCTTTGAATGCAGGTTTATTTCTACTGAAACCAGCTGAGACCAGATAGCAACCACAGAAGCGCACACTGATTCGTCCGAAAAGAGAAAGGGCTGTGGTGGTTCAACACCGTTTTGTTCAAAATTGGGAAAAGCTGAATAAAAAAGAAACATCTTGTGGGAAGGAAGTCGAATCTTGCTCGAGTCATTCTGTGTGGTATTTTGTTTGTTTTTCTCTAAAAATGTGAGTTTTGTGCCTTCATTGTTGACGTTATTTTGTTTGAATTAAACATCTGCTGCGTGCCAGGCACCGTTTCGCACTCAGGTTTTCCGACGCCAAGTCTAGTGAATTTTTTATTTAGACACAGCTGCCTTAAACCCATCGCGTCGCTCCTGCCTCCCCCTCCAATTTCTCATGCTGTAACTCATTCCAGGCAATAAAGGATGTGGAGTTTGCTCGTGCTCCTTGGGCATGAGTAAGTAGGATGTGTCTTTCAGTATTCTGGGAAATCATAACTAGGACGGCTCATCTTTGCAAGAAAATGCAATGCAACAAACACTTAGCAAGCCAGAGTCCTCCTCCTTCACCGTGTGGGTTATGCACCATCCCAGGCTTGGTAAAGTAGCATCCTTGTTTGGAAGTTTCGTTTGTGGTACAGAAATCTCACGCCAGAGTTTTTTGGTCAGCAGAAAGAGAAAATTGTCCCTTTCTCGGGGTTTGCAGAAATGTCAGTCTCCAAAGTCATTAATTTTCTCTCAAAGCGGTCAGGCATGTGGACAGAGGACTACAATAGAGCTCTCTCTCCCTGGAGTCAGGACCCTTCAGAAACTGCGATTTTGATTGTCACTGAATAAACCGCCACTGTGTCATTTGGAGATAAATACAAACAAGTGCTTTGAAACGGGGAGAAAAGTGTTTTTCTCAAAGAGTTCAGGGTCCCTGAAATGCAGCCTCCGCAGCCGCTCCTTTCAGGATCTAGCAAAGAACCAAGCGGGGGTGTAAACAAGACCTTCATTTTTTATTTATTGGTTCCTTAATCTAAAAATACCAACTTTGCCTGGAAAAACGACCCGAGCTTGTCTGGGCAGTAGCATCTAGGGAATGTTCCTCATTTGAACACCTGGAGTTGTTTGTTATTCAATTGCAAGAATTTCCTGCTGGCTTGCAGCTATTTTATAGGCACCTGGGATGGGCTGTTCTGAAAATCAACTGGAATGTTTACACAGAGCTGTGCTTCCTGTGATAACGTCATGATGAAGGGTGAGCCGTCACTGTCTCCTCAGTATGGAAAAAAGAAAATGCACCATGCATGTGAGGCAGCTTGTGTCGTCCCAAACTTACTGTCTTCCTCTCGATCTAAATATTTGGGGAAAGAGAAGAATTCTGGAAGAGAAGGACTCTGATGTTTCTTGATCGTTCTATTTGCCTTGGCTTTTGGATTGCATCATTTACGCTCTACTTTGCCTTGACAAATCTGTCTAGTTACACACAGCATGCTACTTGCCTCCTTTTGCCTACACCTGTAAACTGAGTGTCACATCCTGACAGGCTTCACATTTCAGCTACAATAGTCGAGGTTGTAATTGGAGTTTTGGAAGCCACACAAAAAATCCCACAGGCATTCTTTTTTCAGATGACCATAAACCCTCCTCTCTTGCCTGATTGAGTTTGGGTAAAGTGAATATATCTTCCGTGAGCTGGTCTCTTTCTTTAATTGGACATTGTTGCATGTAGATCCGAGTGGGTCATGGTGTGCTGTCCAAACCATACTGGCAAGAAATGTCCACCTCCTGGAGTCTGAGAACTCCTGATGGGGTCACATCATAGCAAGCCCTAAGGAGGGGTTTGATGTGGAGGGAGGTATATCTTCCCAGCTATTGACATCATGAATTAACTCCTCTCTAATGAACACTTCTACTTAATGACCCCAGGACTGTGTAATGATAGTGGAAAGAAGTACTTGCCCTGGGCCTGACTGCTGGCTGTCTTCCTCACCCCTATCCAACATTCCCTCCTCTAAGCCTTTCTTCCCTGCACCTGTTCTTTGCACCTTATGCCATCTTCAAGTCCTATGTCTCCCTCCATCCAGCCTAGTTTCTCCTCCTCTGAAATCCTAGGGCATCTGGCATCCAGACTGACTATTTGATTCTTATAAACTGCCTTGCGATGGGATTATTTTCATTAGTATATAGTTTCTCTCCTTTCCAACCAGATGGTAGACTCTTCACTGTCAGGGTTAGTCTAATATACCTTTCATTCACGTTTTATGGCCGAGCAGCATTCTTCACAAATATTAGAGACTTAGATAATTTGTTCATCCCCAACTCAACCCACATCCCATGTGAACATGTGAGGTGGAGATACAAATGTCTATTTTCAATGAAAATAAAGCGGTAATGCTATGTAGTCATGGAAGGTCACTGCCTTCACCAGCAGGAGAGGCAGGTCCCAGTCCCCTCTCAACCCTCTGAGTTACCTGTATGTGATTTTGTCTTAGCAGCCCTCGGCCAAGCTGTTCTCATTTGTAAGATGAGGAGATTGTCTCAGAAGACCTTTAAAGGTCTCTTCCATAGGGAAAAGAGCTAGACCATGCTGGGCTTAATACCTAGGTGATGGGTTGAATGGTGCAGCAAACCACCATGGCACACGTTTACTTATATAACAAACCTGCACATCCTGCACACACACCCCAGAACTTAAAAAAAAATATATATATCTATAAAGGTATCTTCCAACACTAATATTTTGCTAATATACACTTGTGTTTTCTTCCTTGTAAGAAAACATGAGTTTATAGAATCAAAATCCCTCACATTTGCAATCATGAGATCCCACCATTGCCCATGCTTCTCCTGATGGTGATTCAGTACTCCCCTTCCTCTAATAGCTGCAAGGCCAGAATATGGGGAGCTGAAATCTTCTTGCTTGTACATTCCATCCTTTGGCTCTTAGTTCTGCCCTGGAAATCACACAGTCTGCAGAATCCGCCTCCCCCATGACAGCTCCTCATGCTAGAATATGGATGTCACATGCCACCCTGCTTCCCCTTGCCTTTTCCAGCCCTCGCATCTGCTCGCCATTTGACTTGCCTTCCAGGCAGCCAGCACGTCAGGGCCTCTGCTCGGGCAGCCTCATTTGTCAGAGCGGCTGCAGTGCCCCAGATGGGCTGCCCTCCAACAAGTGCACACCACAAAGGGACTATTATCACCCTTGCAATGGACACTGCACTTTTATTAATACAGCTTAATATCGCTCTGGCTTTTTTTGGCAGCCATGACCCATTTTTGACTCCAAGCAAACATATGGTTATCTAAAGCCCCCATGTCCTTTACAGAGAAAAAGGCAAGTTGTCTTCTCAGTTCCATTAACAGGCATGAGGTTTTTCCAATTTAATTTTCTATTGAATCAAATGGACCAGCCTCTACTGAATATTTTATTTAAAAATCTGTTTACTTTGTATTGGGAAATTTTGTACCAACTGTTTTATACTTTTGAATATTATGTTGCTTGAATAATATTTTAACTTAATTTTAAAAAGAACAATTTTTACTACTTCCATTTCTAAAATCAGTGTATATCTATGTGGATAAGTGGGAGTTAATATATTTGGAAATCTGAATTAAAGATGAATTGATATTCTATTCACCCATTTCTCATTCTGTAATGTGTATATTATTCCAAATATCTCAGACTTTCACATTTGGAAACACCAGAATAATTGAACAAAGGAACTCGATGTAATTAAGTGAGATGTTGATTGAAAGGAGCATTCAGCTGCTTTCTGGGTTGCTTAACTGAAAACAAAATTAATTATGAGATTCACAGATTACATTTTTTCAGTTATGGAATTTTCAGACATTTCCAAATCCATCTGTACTTTTTGTTAAATTTCTTGTTTGGTGATTTATCACTTGTTAGGTAGAAACAAATCAACCCAGCACTTTATTATTAACTCTAGGCTGGATTTAATTTTGAGATGCAGATGAAGGTCTGTTTATTCCAGTTTGCTAGTTCAACTCGTTGAGACCATAGGTAGAATTGTGTCAGTCACAAGGAAGAGGCTCAAGTCTTGGATGCTCCAGGCAGGAGAACCAGTGGAATTTATGGCTGCAGTGCCAGTAAAATACAAGGGAGCATCCAATTATTCAACCATCCAATAATTGGCTTTAAATGGGTTGTTCTGTAAACCTGGTCATATATGTTTTTCTTTATGAAAAGTGAAATTAATCTAGAAAAGGCCCTTGGAAATATTTGTGAAATCATGTGATCACCCAGATTGGAACCACCCAGTGTTCTTCCCAGCACAGAAATGAGCCTTTTCCCTGACACCTGCCATTTCTAACTACCATTGCTGGATTTTTGGACTGGGAAGCATCATCACCAGCTGTTCCTGGAATGCGTGTGTGTGTGTGTGTGTGTGTGTGTGTGATCTTTTGTTAGCACCTTCTTCAAAATAAAATATTTTTCTCTTAAATGTCATATGTATAGTCATTGCAGAAAGTTAGAAAAGTAAATTAAAATGTAAAAGAAGAAAAATAATCTCAACATCCTAGTCAACATTCTGGTATATTTTCTTATTCTTTTTTCAATTTAGAAATATAAATCTTTAGAGCAACTTTTAAATTAAAAATGGTATCATTGGCCTGGTGTGGTGGCTCACACCTGTAATCTTAGCATTTTGGGAGGCCAAGGAGGGTGGATCACCTGAGGTCAGGAGTTCGAGACCAGCTTGGCCAACACAGTGAAACCCCATCCCTACTAAAAATACAAAAAATTAGCTGGGTGTGGTGGTGGGTGCCTATAATCCCAGTTACTCAGGAATCTGAGGCAGGTAGAATTGCTTGAACCCGTGAGGTGGAGGTTGCAGTGAGCCAAAGGTCATGCCACTACATTCCAACCTTGGCAACAGAGTGAGACTCCATCTCAAAAAAAAATATCATTTTATATATATAATTTCAGAAACTATTTTTCTCTAAAAATTATAAAATGAGCAGTTCTACATTATCATTTACTATTGTTTAAGTGTCCACCTTTTAATGACTATGTAATATTCATATATATCTTCAAAAATCATATCTATATATTGTATACATATGTGTATGGAGAGATAATAGATATTGATATGGAATACATATTTATATCCACACATAAGTATATTTCTCCTAATTTAGTACATCTGGGTGACTTCAAATCTTTTGTTGTTATAGTGCTATGATGAACGTCTTTGTGCATACGTCTTTGGCCAAATAACTGATTATTGATTTAGAATAAATTATTGGAAGTAAAATAATTGTGCTTAAAGGAATTAATGGTTTTTAGGGCTCTTGATACATACGTATGGACCGGTTGCTTATAAGAAAGCTTTTTCTGGGACAGACTCATATCAAGAGTGAATGAGAATGTAGCACTGAGTCATATTTTAATTTTCATCTGCCTGTTTTATCAGTAAATCTAGTTTTAATTTGCATTTTCAAGTAACTACTTATGATGAAAGTTTTTACCTGTAACATATAGTGGTTCTTTTATGAACTGCTTCTTCTTGTCATTTGCCTAAGTTGTGAACTATATTAACCTTCAAACAATTTAAATGGTTGATCTTTTAAAAAATAACTGCAGAGTTTATTATTATTATTATTACAATCTGTGTCTGTATTTAATGTGTTATAAATATAAGTTAATTGTGGATTATGGAGGTTAGTGCTAGTGATTCCTTCCAAAGTATTCGACCTATTTTTTATTCAAGCAAGTTTTCTCTTTTCTTTTCTTCTCATATTTTATAAGTTGAGATAATGTTTAAACAAATTACACAATGTTAAGAATAAGTTAACATTTAAGAACAATTTTAAGGCCAGGTGCAGTGGCTCATGGCTGTTATCCCAGCACTTTGGGAGGCTGAGGCGGGAGGATCACTTGAGGTCAAGAGTTTGAGATCAGCCTGGCCAACATGGTGAAACCCCCTCTCTACTAAAAATACAAAAAAAAAAAAAATTAGCCAGGCATGGTGGTGTGTGCCTGTAGTCTCATCTCCTCAGAGGCTTAAGCACAAGAATCATTTGAACCTGGGAGGTGGAGGTTGCAGTGAACCAAGATCATGCCATTGCACTGCAGTCTGGGTGACAGAGTGAGACTCTGGAAAGAAGAAAGAAAGAGAAAGAGAGAAAGAAAAGAAAGAAAGAGAAAGAAAGAAAGAAAGAGAGAGAAAGAAAGAAAGGAGGGAGGGAGGGAAAGGGGGGGAGAG
The DNA here is from genome assembly GCF_030222135.1 of Aotus nancymaae. NCBI lineage: Eukaryota > Metazoa > Chordata > Mammalia > Primates > Aotidae > Aotus > Aotus nancymaae. The sequence goes on along the minus strand of NW_026988570.1, from coordinate 2,903,757 downwards.
AAAGAAAGAAAGAAAAAGAAAGAAAGAGAGAGAGAAAGAAAGAAAAAAAGAGGAACAATTTTAAGAAAGGTCATAAATGAGTTTGGGAATGAACACAACTTGCTTATGGGACACATATGGTAAAACAAGCAGGGTCTGACAGACCTAGGTCTCCTGGAGGGGCCCTTTCATCCATAAGCCCAATGCTGGGCCTGAGTCAGTGTGTTTTCCAGGGCAATAAAGTATGAGGGATGATTGGTACAGCCAGCTTGTTGAGTGGAGACAGGCTAAGAGCGTCTCTTGTATATCATATTTGAAGAGGGATGTGATCTTAGGTTTGTCTTCATTTCTTCTTTTCTTGGCTTACCCCTAAATGTTAGGAAGGTGATTAATTCACACTTCCTATTCTTTCCCTATGAGCTATTTGGTGCTGTCCTCCAGCAAGATTTCTGGCCATTTTTGACAGCCATTTGTAAAGTCTAATAATGATATGCAGCAAACTCATAAAGGCCTGTTGCATGAATAATAAGCAAATGAATAAATGGATGAGCTGCCAAATATGTTAATCACAAAAATCACAATTGCTATCCAAAGACTGATGTTCAGGCTATCACAAGTGAAAAAAAAAATCATCCCTTCAGAAGATGAGCATATTTCTCAGAGACCCCTTCAGAGCCTATGGAATGATGAGTAAGAAAATGTCTTCCAGAATGGGACCATAAAACAATTGGCCCTGTCACCATGTGTGTGGTGGGTCAAAGGGGCAAGTGGCTGTCCATGTGTTGGCTGGGAAGTCAGTGAACTCAGGTGATTTGCAGTGGAGATGATGTGGTGGTCCATATATCAGATATGGGCAGGACTGAATGAAAAAAATAGTAGAAAAAAATTGGGTGAAAAGAATGGAGAAAAACAATAATCTGGAGGTACAAAAATACTTTTTGCCTTGTAAAGCAGGGATGTATGGAAAAACAAAACAAACACCTCCCAAGCATCACATGTCCCCAAATGTTTAACTGACACTCCCACGCTGCTTCAATAATCAGGTAGAATACACACGTCAAACCAGCAAGTGTGGGTGTCTGGAGTGCAGTTTTACATGACACTCCACGCTACCTTCCAAAATATTTTACTCTGTTAAAAATCAACTTTCGGCAGTATCAGGAAATGTGTCACATGTACTCTGAAGAAAAACACAGGGAATTTGCTACAAATTTTACATCACAAAGCGTAAGTATAAAAACTCAACAGAATGAATTCTTGTCGCTTTTACCTTCTCTGGACTGACTCACCCACTTCCATGTCACCACAAAGCCTAAGTCCATGGTGTTCCTGGCAACGATGAAAGTACTATAATATACTTAAAAAAACCGAGATTTGGGCAAATTCATCTTATAAATTTAGCTTTGTTTTTTTTTTAAGTTTTGAATTGTATATATTAAATGGACTATTGTACCAAAGAGACATCAGCACATGGAAACAAGTGGCACCTGGGCCTCTCTTGGGCTTCAGGGTGGCACAGAGGATGAGGTCAGAGATCACAGACGTGCCTAGTGGCTGGAGAAGGACCTGCTCCCCTCTGCTGTGCCTTCGCCTCTATCTAATACAGGGAGTTGGTGGTGGGGGATGGGGGATTTGTGAGGTGATCACAGGGGTTGCAGAGGCAGGGCCCGGTGAGAGGGTCTCTCGGTACAGGGCAGACACCGCCCTGTGGGGCTGAGAGAGCAGCCTTGCCTTTGTACACACCTTCCTACCCTTTATGTATCATTTGAGGATTCATACTTTGTGAACTAATACAGATGACAAGAACTCACATTCGTTCTCACACTTTGAGGGACCCTGAGCCATACCTTAGAAGGCAATTTGGTTAAAATGGTCAAGTGTATAATAGATTGTCTCCTTTTCAATATCGTACGTCTGGTAATTCTGCCTCGAGGCAGGGTTTCCATGACAATCATGAAGAAAGTAAAACTGGAGATCATACGCATGCCGCAATAGCATACATTTACTTAAGATTCATTTTCTGAGTTTCACGAATCAAAACTGGAGGATTGGAAATATTTATGAGGAATCAGGGTAGCACTGTCCTAGTTTGGGTTCCCCCAGAAGTTGACTCTGAAGCGAGATCTCAAAGGAGTTTCTCAGTGTTCACAGGAAAACCCCACTGTTGGGGAGTGAGGAGGGATGAAAGCCCAACCAGCTGCAATACCAACAAAGACACAGGCAGGGCTATGCCCACTCAATCCCACAGGGAGCTCTGGACAGCAAGGCTCACTCCCGCAGATGCCCTGGTCAGGGGCAGGAAAGCTGCAGGATTTATATCCCCATGGCTGTCAGTCCTTGGCTATGAGTGGGCACTTCGAGGCAGCCCTCGCAGCAGGGGCTATGGAGAACCTTTGTGGGCCTGGGACTGAGGGGATAATCAGGCAGAGCACTCATAGATCTGTTACAGGTGACATTTTAAGGTAAGGCAAAATCATGCCTCAGGTGCCCTCTGCAGCAGTCTGAGGGCTGGCACATAGCAGGCGCTGTGTTCACTTGTCCATCCATTCATGATGCTCCACTTCCTCCCGCATTCCCTCCTTCCCTTCTGACCACTTCTCTTCACCCAAAGCCTGCATTAGGGAATGGAAAGAAGTGAAATCCCTGCCACCTTCAACATTGTCCCCTAGGGTTGTCATCACAGGCTCAGAAGCCACACTGTCATTTGGCTCTATCCTCCCAGGCCATTAGGGAAGGGTGTGGAAAGAACATTGGGAAATGCAGTCAGAGAGGAGCTGCAGAGATATCCAGCATGGGCAGGAATGGGCAAGTGCTGTTCCCTGCCCAGCTCCTCCACTACCCCTCTCCTCACCGTCCCTGGGGCGGTGGCAGCACACAAATCAGATCTCCTCTCTCACCATCCTGCTCTTTCCCGCAGGTCTCCAAGCCGGGGTCCAAGTGGAGGGAGGCAGCAGAGATGAGGGGCCTGGCCAGGAGCTGTCCTGCAAGAGCCTAGAGTCTGCAGGAGGCAGTGGCCGCTCCATCTGGCTTGACATTCAGGGCTAAGGATTTGCCAAAGACAGTTTCACAGATACATTTTGCAGAGGCTGCACTGAGCCTCCTGGGCTGAAATGCTCTGTGTTGCTTTGGTTTCATCTCTGGCGCAGGCTGCATGGGCATGATTTTAAGGAGTCTGTGTTTTCCCTTGAAGACAAAATGAAAGATGAGCCACTACCTTATCCACTCATATCCTCATTTAAAGCCTGCTCTACCTTTTGAAAATGTATTGAGACATATACTAATGATTTTCACAATTGTCTGTATCTGTTACCTTCAATAAAATGTTGACATATAAGCATAGCATCACATTTTACAAATCATAGCATCACCAGCATTCAAAAAAAATTGGAGTTTTCCCTATCTTGTTCTTTAACTAGACACTGGACCTCTCAAGTCTCCCTAGACAGCACAAGGTGTCCACCTTTTGCCCATCCTTCATGTTCCGGATGGGCAAATGTGTTGGTTTGCCAAGTTCCCAGCCACCATTACCTGGGCACAATGGCTGAGTGTATACCTCAGGTCAAAAAGAACTGAGGAAAACAAATGAGAGGAAAATACTGTCAGTTTTCCCAGACTCCGAGTTTCAGATATCACCAGAACAGATCTGAAAAGAAAGTAGCGCTCGCTCAATTATGTGTGTTGCATTTTTAGTCCACTGGAAATATTTTGCAGTTTATAAGCAGAGCTAACCAAACTCTATTCTTCTGCTTGTTTGTGTGACCTACATATACTAAAACAGAATTCCGAAGGGAGGGTCTGTGCAGAACAGGCGCACACAAGGGATCACTTAATCTGTCTGAGTCCCAGCCTCTCTGTGTGAAACTCTTCCAATCTCCCATGCCCGACATCCGATGATATTCAGGAGGTGGGTACCAGACCACTTTCTACCCTAACAACGTGTGGCTTTGAGTCACTCCTTTCTGTTCTAACCCCTCTGTCCTGAGTGAACACTTTTTGAAGAAGAGGTGCTAGAGAAAAACAAAACCAGGTTGAAAAGCATTTTGAAGGTTTCCTTCAGTTGGTAGAGCACCAACTATTAACCAGTCCGGGCACATTTCTAGAAGCTTCCTGGGGAAGTGTGCAGGGATTTAAAATGACTGAGGTCAGCATTCTTGCCTTTCCTCAGATGTAGTTGTTCCCTCTCTGAATAAATGGTGTTTCTAAGACTTATAACTACTAGTAGGTGTCTTTCCCCAGTCCTGACCAGTAGGATTATTTTCATCTCGGACGGGAATAGTGTCTTGTCACTAAGAGCCTTTTCTACACGCTTCCACAGTGTCAGAGTTGGACCTTGCAGGACGTTTGCTGACTGCTCCTGGAAGCTTGTAATTTAAGCTAAGCCTATGACTAAATACACTGAGCAAGGTCCCAAGAGGATACGAGTTTTAAATTTAAAACATTTCAATACTTTTTTTTCTTGTGATAGAAATAATATATTTAACTCAGAAATGCATAAATGTGAGAAAAAGAAAATGAACATGAGTAATAAGCCCAATATCTAGAAGTAATAACTATGGACATATTTTTTGTATATATACATATATATATTTATACACATATGTGAAATTCTACACAATGTACTTGCCTATTTCAATTATACTGAATCTTCTCATACCACTATGTCTTCTTTTAAAAATATTATCCAGGGCCGGGCGCGGTGGCTCACGCCTGTAATCCCAACACTTTGGGAGGCCGAGGCGGGTGGATCACGAGGTCAAGAGATCGAGACCATCCCGGTCAACATGGTGAAACCCCGTCTCTACTAAAAATACAAAAAATTAGCTGGGCATGGTGGTGCGTGCCTGTAATCCCAGCTACTCAGGAGGCTGAGGCAGGAAGAATTGCCCTGAACCCAGGAGGCGGAGGTTGCAGTGAGCTGAGATCGCGCCATTGCACTCCAGCCTGGGTAACAAGAGTGAAACTCCGTCTCAAAAAAAAAAAAAAAAAAAAATTATCCATTGTTTAGCGCTTCCAAAAAAAGAGGAAGAATGTCCTTGTAGCCACCCTCCAGTAAAGCAATAAAATACTGTAACACCTTTGAAGGTCCTTGTGCGCACTTCCCAGCTGGCATCAGTTTCCCCAACCAAGAGGCAACCTCTTTTTAGATTTGGGTGATCATCCTAAATATTTCTTTATGCCTTTCCCTCATATATTTGTATTCCTAAGCAAGACACAGCATTGTTTTTGAACTTAAATGCTGTCTTATTCTATATAGTTTCCTCAGTGTGCTTTTTGTCGCCCGTTATTTTGTGTGGGAGATGGATCCATGTGGACGTGTGTCAGTCCCTGGCGTTCGTCTCCCGGGTGTGCGGTGTGCCATTGTACGAATGTGCTACAATGTTTCCACCATCCTGCTCATGCACATGCTCGATGTCCCCTGTGTTCGTTCGGGTGCAGACACCCTTGCTTCTGCCATTCTTAGACTCATCTTCCTTCTCCACATACATGCTACAGTTTCTCCAGGGAACATACCTGGAGTGGGATTCTCGGGCAGGTGCGTCTTCTATCTAACTAGCTTCTGCTCAACAGAGCTCCGTGTGGTTGTAACAGATTTATTCCCACAAGCAGTGCACAGAATTCTCATTGCTTCGAGTTCCTGTTAATACGCAAGATTACCAGGCTTTTAAATATTTACCAGTCTGACAGGGGTAAAATGACGTATCACTGTGTTCTTGTTATTGATACATAATAAATGTTGATATTTTCAGGGTTTATGTGCTAATGTGATACATTCATACAATGTGTAAAGGTCACTGTGGTTTTAATTAGCACTTACCCATTGTTCAAAAACACAGTTTTAGTGGATGAATAATATCTCATTATAAGGAGAGACCACAATCTATTCACTCTTCCCTTATCATACATGTGGTGTGTTCCCAAATTTTTACTATATAAGTAATGCTTCACTGAATATCCTTTAACAAAATTGTTTAAGCAAATGGCTGATGACAGTTCCCAAGGATAAATGTATGGAGATGTACATTACTCACAGTGCTTATGCACACTGCCCAATTCCCTGTAGAAGAGCTTCGCATTCCCTGCCGCCTGGAAGCTTCTAAGTGTGCCAGTCTGCCTGCACACCCATCAATACTGGCTTAATATTATTTAATAAACAGTATTAATCCACTTAATAGGTAAACAATTATAGCCTGTTTAAATTTGAATGTTATTTTGTCAGTGGCGAGCTCAGTCATGTTTTTGTATGTTAATTGATTATCTGTGTTCTTATTTTGTGAATTACTAACACATTCTTGTTACCTGTTTTTATATTGAGTATAGAATGAGATAGCTAGGACATATAAAATATTGGTATTTAAAATAAATTTTTCTATCAATACCATTGTAGGAAAATTTCCCCCTAAGCAAACAAGCAATTTTATATAATGGTCTATGCCTGCAATACAGTATTAATAATTGTCACATGGTACTATTAGTGAATAATTACATAGATTGGGACTTCTGGTCTCTCTTTGGTTTTGATTTTAGTTCAAGCCAAGCCACTTGCTAATCTTTCTTAATAAGCCTGGAATTAATAGGTTTAACATTGAAGATAAGTTAAATATGTAAAAAGGATATTTTCTATAAATCCAGGAGAATCCTGAGAGAATTCTCACAGGACCAGAGAGCTCCTTCTGAAGTGCTCACACACAGAATTCACAGCACATTCTCCTGGCAAAACCCATAATTAAACGTGGCTATAGATGGGAACATAATTCAGGGCTGAGACCATTTTCTACTATGACACAGAGCAGTAAGAAAGAAACTCACTCTAGCTAAGAGAAAAAGCATAAAACAAGCTGGTAATGAAGCTCATTTGCAAGGGAAATGCAGCATTTGTGCAAGCAGAGCTGATTGCTTTCCTTAAATGGGAAAAAGATTGTCATCTTTTAAACCTGATTGGAAGACACTCACTCTCTGAGGAAGACTATGCCTGTCCTCCCAATCAACTCCTCTCCTCCCTACCCTAGGGTGAGAAGGCTCAAGATGTTGACATAGCATTTAATTAAATCCTAATAAATTCATAAATATGCAAGAATTGTGAGAAGTAGCTGGTTTGAAGTAAAATGAAATAAATCTAAATCTGAGGAAAACACAGCATAGAAAGTAAAAAATCAAAGACCAAGAATTTAAACATATATACAGTCAATTTTCATTATTCACAGTACTTAGATTCCATAAAGCTACTTGAACATTGAATTAATGAATACTGATCCATTGCTCCCAGGAGAAATACAGAGTTAGGTTCCTTCAAGCTTCTGGCCACATTTTCATAAACAGGTCAATACATAACATTGTGTTTTTGTTTAAAGACACCTAATCAAATACGTACTGTTGATTCATTAACATGGAACTCAGCCAACAGCACCATAACTCATTCTGTAATGAGGCTTGTCTAAGAGACATATGTTTTCTCTGTAAGGCATGTCACAGCCTTCTTGGACTTAGACTCAACTCAGCACTTCAGTACTACACTTGGGGGCCACAGTGAAATCACCACCAAAATCACAAACATTGAGTGGTGTGAAATAGACGGTGAAAAGGACACTTGCTTTACAGCAGGAGAGCTAAAGAAGGCAGAGTGTTGCCTTGCACCACCACAGCCGGGAAAGTGATAAGGCGCCTCGCATTTTTCACCACCTGCACATGTCTGTGAATAACCTAAAAAGCACCCACAGTATTGATTTTGGTGTTGTAAATGCATTTTAGTGAGCAGGCAAACTTGAGCAGGCAAACTCACAAATACAGAACCCGTGAAAAATGAGGACTGGCTGTATTGTAAGCGCCCTACTTCAGCATTGCCTCTTTCTAGGCGCTAGGAGTGAGGGCCAGCTCTGTGCGTGATGGAAGATGATTGTCACTTCAGCCTCCCGCCTCTTTTTTCTGATAATATTGCTCGGTTCTTGAGAAACTTTTACCCTGCATTGAGTGTGCTTGATGGCATTTTAGTCAAGGATTTTGCTCACTTTTGTTCCAGGGATGGGCCTGTGACCCAAGCTGCACCCGTCGGAATGGCCTGCCAGGGAATGGGGGTCTTTAGCGGAGTGATGCCAGGATGGAGCATGGTGGGGGCTGATTCATCCAGACAGCAGTCCCTGGAGGAGACTGCCCTTTGGTTCCCACACCCTAGATCCCAGCGTGTGCTCTGAGTTGCATCCTTTCTGCTTCCTCCCAGGTTATCAGCTACCTCCCATCTTCCATTCGGTTCTGCTCAAGTTAGCCAGATTCCGTTTCTACTGATTTTGACCAAAGCAATTGGACTAAGGCGCATCCTAAGGTTTGGGGAGGGGGAGCTGTACTCATTTCTCAGCCAATGCCTCTCATTTTCACTCCTTCTTCCCTACTGTAGCACTTTCTTTTCATGGATTAGGGTGGAGCTAAGTGAGAAAAGCAGGATCCTACTAGCCACACATTTTAGGGCCAGCGAATGCAGCCTTAAAATTGTTAAAGTGAACTAAATATGGCCTGAGAAGGACTCCTTATATTTATAGTTGAGTCCTTCTGGACAAATTGCAAGGTAGCTTAATAGGTAGACAAGATTGAAAATCCAGCTTAGCTGAGTCTTGGCCAATCCCAGTGGCTGTACTTCAACCATTCACACACTGCTGAGTGTTCAAACTGTGTTCAAATAAGGCAAACACCAACTTCTAATCAATCTAGCTGTTCTATACATCACTTCTGATTTCTGTACGTCATTTTCCTTTTTTTTTGTCTATAAATCTTCTACCACGTGGCTGCGCTGGAGTCTGTGAATCTGCTGTGATTCTGGGGGCTGCTCGATTCACAAATCCTTCATTGCTCAATTAAATTTCTTTACATTTAATTCAGTGGAAGGTTTTCTTTTATTAAAAGGAAATTGTGGGAAATTTCCAACCTGTTTTAGTGTGTATGCTTGGTATTTGTTTGTTTGTTTTGAACTATAACATACCCATTGGTGGAAAAGGATATAGAAATATGCAAATCTGTCAGGCCACCTATAGCTTCATTTGTTGACAGTGAAACGTCAACAGCCACAGAGAGCCAGATATCAGGTTGCTGTCAGAGGCACTAGGGCATTAGGCAGCTGCTGGTAGAGAATAGAAGGTTCTGTAAAGGAAGGATCCCATCCTCTTCTTTCCAAATGCCCTACTCCAGAGGAGGAAAGCAAGGTCTCTGTTACCCACTGCTTCTCTGTAGGGTCCAGCCCTACAGGGTTCTGTGAGCCCCTCTCCGATGGTGTGGAGATGAGAAATTGTAGAAATAAAAGACACAAGACACAGAGATAGAGAAAAGAGAGTTTAGGCCCGGGGTCCACTGTCAACCAAAGCCCAGTGGCCCCAAATGCCTGGACGCTCTGACTTTTACTGAGCACAAAGCTGGGAGCAGGGTAGGTAGGGCATGGCAGTGACAGGGTCAAGTATATCACGTGTCATACAGGTAGGGGCTCAGGAATTTCTAGTAGCCAAGATGAGGTAAGGAGCATAATGCATCAGCACTTTTCCATACTTGTTAAGAAAGAACAAAGACATTAAGATTTATATTACTTTTACTGATTATCTCTTCTAAGAAAAAGGAACCAGGTGCAGAAGCGGATCATGAGGTTGACATGGAACGTGACCACTGAAGCACGGCATCACATAGAGACATTTAAGCCCCCGGATGTCTGCGGGCCTACTTGACAGCATCGGGCCTACTGCAAGATCTTGGAGAAGTGGAGTTTTCTCCTAACGCCCCTGAGGAAGGAGATGTCTCAGCCATTTTGGACATCTCCTTCTCTAGCTGGCTAAACAGCAGGCACTTTCCCAGCGCTGGTGCTGCCGCACAGCCGAGGTGCCCTCCAGCAGCCCTTACATGGGCATGACAGAGGGCTTAAAGCGTCTTGTCTTAGAGTCGTTTCTTTCACAATGTCACCCCAGGTTCACACTTTAGACCTGAGAGGCATTAGTAAAAGAACTAGGCTCACCTATGAATAACTAAGATCACATATGAATAACTAATAACTACTATGGTTATATTTCTAGTTACTTTCTTCTTCATTATTTATATGGAAATAGGCTGAGGCTTCTGGCTCCTGCCTCGGCACTGAAGGGATCTCTCCCCTACACTTCTGATTCAAATGAATAGCAAAACCCCACATATCCTGTTTCTTTAGTCAAATAGTTGGCCTTATTTTTATTCTTGTTGTAATGGAAAGCTGGGTTGATAGTCTAACATGCAAGTGTACGCCCAAATATTTTTATTTGAAAAGTGATCATGGAATTAACCAATTATTTTAAAGTCAGCTGTTCCTAAAATTCTACAGAGTCTGTCTATTCATCCACTTAATAAACATTTAATGAGTAGCTGCTGTGTTTCAGGCGCTGAGCTAAACATTGGAGACCCAGGGATTCACTCTGCCATTCACAAATATTGGTTGAGTGACTCAGGATATTGGTTGAGTTTCTGTCTTGGGGATCTGTTCTGGTAGAAGTTTACATACAAGCAAATGATAGTAAAATGCACTAAGTCATTGTTTATTTTGTAGACTCTGGCTACTCAGAGCATGCTTTGAACTAGTAGTATCACGTCATGGAGTTTGTTAGAAATGCAGAATCCCTGCAGCCACAGACTACCTGGATCAGGATCCGTATTTTAAGAATATCTCCCCGGGGATTTGCATGCTCTTAAGGTCTGAGAAACACTGGGGCAGGACTGATAACTGAGTCAGGAGAGATGACTATCCAGTGGAGGGGCTGCAGATTTCCCCAGGAGGAGGGGCTTGGATAAATGGCCAATAGAAGTTTTCTAGGGAGGGTGTATGCAAAGGTGTGGGGTTGTGAGAAGGTGCTGGGGTTGTCAGAGATGAGGGAATGCTGTGTGACTGGAAGCAGGGAGTGGAGAAGGGAAACAGCATGGCTTGAAGGAGGGATCATACTGTGTAATCCAGGCCAAGATTTAAATGGAGAATGCAGCATAGTGCATGATATGCTTTCGATGTCTGTCACCTCCAAATCTCATGTTGAAATGTGTTCCCAATATTAGAGGTGGGGTCTGGTGGGAGCAGACATATTGGATTATAGGGGCAGATTTCTCAGGAATGGCTTGGTGCCATCCCTTTGGTAATGAGTGAGTTCTTGGTCAGTTAGTTCATGTGAGATCTGGTTTAAAAGTCTAGGACCTTCCCCTTCACTCCCTCTTGCTTCTGCTCTCGCCATGTGAGCTTCCCGCTTACCCTTCACCTTCCACCATGATTACAAGTTCCCTGAAGCATCCCCAGAAGCCAAGTAGATGCTGGCGCCATGTTTCGTGTATAACCTGTAGAACCGTGAGCCAATTAAATCTCTTTCCTTTATAAATTACCCAGTCTTGGTATTTCTCTATAGCCATGCAAGAATGACCTAATGCATAGAAGAATCTAAGCCAATGGAAAAACTATACACTAGACGAAGTCATGAAACCCAAAGCCACAAATCCCAACCCACTCCACGTGTAAAGGTTCTTGGGTTCTTGTCGACTTTAAAATGAAGAAACTGAGGCCAGCACAAGAAGATCCAATGCGAATTTATTCCGCTCCCGGGCGAGGTTCTGCAGTCTGTCAGGAGGGGCCGGATAAGTCGCAGGAGGCGGGGGGGGGGGGGGGGGGGGGGCGCGGCTATAGGGAGTGGAGGCGTTCCGATTGGCTATGGGAGAGCAGGATGTGGACGTACGTACAAGCTGCTATTGGCAGGTAGGCGGGATTTCCTGCGAGCAGGTAGCCCAAGGGCAGTGGGGCCTGGACAGGACAAAATGCTGTCGGGCAGGTCCAGGCGGGGCTTCTTTTAAATTTTGGCGGGGTTCTTTAACAGAGAGCTAGGTGCTCTGTGAGGGGGGGTGGGCGTGTCCGAGCTCCCGGAGGGGGGGGTGTGTCCGAGCTCCGGGTGACGGAGGCGGGGTGTGTCCGAGTTCCCGAAGAGAGAGTGGGGGTGTGTCCGAACTCCCGCCGAGGGAGGCGGGGTGGTATCCGAGCTCCCGGTGAGTGGGGGGGGGGTGGTGTTCGAGCTCCCGGCGGTTGGGGGGGGTGTGGTCCGAGCTCCCGGCGAGGGGGGGTGTGTCTGAGCTCCCAGCTAAGCGACCGGCCTTACACCATGTACTTTCTTGTTTTTGTTGCACAGGATTGTACTTTCTGGTTGCGATCCTCTTGGGCTTTCTTGGAATCTTCATTGTCATAAACGTTTTTCTAGGATCTACCATGCTAGTGGTGGTACAGGCATTGAAAGGGGACTCAGGGATGCACAATGTGTACACCTGTCCTTCTCAATGTCTACAGTTAGATTGGGAAGGTGGGATATTGATTGTGTCCACATTCAGTAGAATTACAGCACAAGGACATGCGAGCCAAATGCCAAATACGAGGAGAGTCAGTAAATGCTAAAGGAGAGGGAGGTGTTGCTGTAGCTCGACTTGTAGAGAAGACATTTAGAGAAGGTGGGGTAGGGTGGGTCTTCAGTTGCCCCTCTGCTTCTGTCAGTGGAAGAAACTACTTAGGCTGATTCTTAGCTACAATTGTAACATTATAGAACCATTAATGACACACAATTGTAGATTAGGGATTTCCATACTCAGGTAAAGAAATGTCGCATTACTTAATTTTTCTAAATCATATTAACACTCTGCCCAGTGCCCAAGTCTCAGTTGCTAGGATGCAGAGACGTCTCACTCCAGCCATCAATGGGGCTCCCTCATCACCATCCGAGCCATGCAGAAGCCCTGGAACTTTTTCTGGCAGAGTTCCCTGTTCTCTAGCCCATGCTGAGCCCTGTTGATATCTTCATTGTCTAAGTTCTGGCATCCCTTAAACAGAGTCTGTATTGCTTCTGTGCCAAGTTTGGAATAGGACTCTTTGGGATTAGGTTGAGAGCCCTCGGCCTAGGGTTCCTTTCCACCTGCGTTGTGGAACATCCAGCATCTCCTGGCTCTTCCCAGGATACTGAGGTGTCGCATGCACTTCTTTCTCTACCACTGCAAGCTTGACCTCTATTTCTTCAGCTCCTGGGAGGGTTCCACCTGTTGTTCCCTCAACTTGCCTTTAAAATCAAGGCAAGGCAATTTATAAACAAAGGAGGTTTAATGGCTCCCAAAGACATCCATGTCCTAATATCTGGAAATTGTGAATATGTAACTTTATATGGCAAAAGGGACTTAGCAATGTGGTTAAGGATTTTGAAATGGAGAGATTATCTTGGGTTATCTGGGAAGGCTCAATGTAATACCAGGTGTCTTTATAATGAAATAGGGAGGGCTGAGAGTCAGAGGGGTTTGAAGATGCTGTGCTGCCGGCTTAAGACAGAGGAAGGGGCCATGAGCCAAGAAAAGCAGGTGGTCTCTAGACGCTGGAAAAGGCAACAAAATATTCTTCCCTAGAGCCTCTGGAGGGAACATAGCTCTGTGGATGCTTTGATTTTAGCCTAGTTAAGACCCATTTCAGACTTTTGACCTCCACAACTCTAAGAAAGTACACTTGCGTAGCTTTAATTTGGTAAGTTTGTATTAATTTGTTATAGCAGCAACAGGAAAACAATACGGGTCTCCTTTCCTGCAGGGTGGGTAGAGAGAGGAAAGAGAGGATGAAACTCACAAACTTTGCTTCCTTCTACATTGTTACAAACCAAATGGAGCTAGCTGCACAGCAGAGGACTATTCTCACCACTTGAAGGAGTTTGAGGTTGCTTGTCAGAGATGTTTTGGAAGGGATTTGCATTTTTGTGTGGGTAGGAGGTTGGGCAAAGAGAAGGGATTAGTCTAGAATGTCTCTTTAGTACTTTCCATACCTGAGTTTCTATTATTTCAAAATGAAAACGATGCCTTTGTTTCTCATGGTCCAATAGTAAATTCCCTGTTCTAAACACTGGATCTTTTTTGTTTTTGCATTTGGAAATGGTAATGTAAACTACTGAGATGATTTGTAATCCTTTATTTGAATAACATTAAAATAGCAGAAGGGGCTTACTTACACCACACATGGTGTGTATGTGAATCAGGTTCATATTGCATTTTCTACAAAAGAGACTTTCAGAGTTCCAAAACAAGCAGGCCTGTTCTGAGAGCTATTGAGCCATGAGCCCAGGAACCTCTGCTCAGCTGCCTTCAGTGCCCAGCCCCAGAGCAAGACCTGAGGAATCTTTTGGACTTAGGAATTACAGATGCTCTCTGAGCAGACTCAGATCCCAGAATCACTCCCCACATAGGCTGGCCAGGAGTGAGTGCTAGGGAGGCCCCCATCAGCCTTAGTCTTCTCTGCACAAAGAGATAACAACACCTGGAAATACAAGGTTGTTGAAAAGACTCAAGGAGCATGCAAAGCAGTGCCTTGCAGATACAACGCCTTCAGGAAATGAGTTTCCTGACACCATTTTTCCAGATTTCAGCACTTCTTCCCCATCCTCAGTGACTCAGTGCCCACCTCCTTCTACAGAAAGTAGTAATCAGTTCTAATGTTTCCAACTCAGAGAACATTAACATTAACTGTTCTTAACGTTTAGTTAATGTTTAACCCAAAGGAAAGCACGTTGAACAGTGGTGGTTTGGGAGCAGAGTCTCAGGGGGAGAGGACACTGGGCTGGAGGGGAAGTGGCTGAGCTTGGCAGACATCACCGAGTAGTTTCTTGCTCCCTCCGTCAGTGGCTCATTTAGCACCACACAGTGTGCGTAACCGTGGCCTGTGGTCTCTTAAGCAGGGTCCTTTGGGATTAAGAAGGGCTGAACAAGGTAGCACTGGCACCTCCAGCACGCTCTCAGGAAGAACACCTGCACGCCCTACAGGTGGCCTGCGAACACCCTCCTCCCGGAAGACACAGCATATTGCAATAAAATAAAAAACGAATGACTTGAAAATGGAGTTTTATTTCTTCTCATTCTGCCTAGATGTCTCTAACTAAAACAGTTATTTCTGCCGTATCTGTCTCTACAAAAGCCTTCATCCACTATTCTTAAATTCCGTAAGCTTTCCATTCCAGCCTAAGCACACTCAAGGCAGGCATTTCCAGCTCCGGGGAGTTTATGGCACCTCTCTCAGCCTTAGCTATGGGGCTTAGGCTGTGGGGCTGCCGTCACTATTTTGGAGGAGATTCCAGTGCTGCTAATCTGTGATCTTTTGACCGGATATACAGGTTGAACACTGGATGAGGAGCATTCTTGAGCTAATGACTTTTCTTGATTTTCATGGATTAATAAGAGAGATGGAAGGTTGTCCAAACTCAGAGAAACTTCACCTCGTCTGTTCACAGAAGCACTTGAACCCAAATGACCACACTGTCATCTCAGTGACTGCCCTTGTCTTTTCCTTCCCCTAATCATCTATCTAGTGAGGAACCAGAGCCGGCTGCCAGTAACAAAACAACTGCACCCACATTCCATCACGCAGGAATCCTGCAGATGCTGTCTTTGCATCTGTCTGCACATCTTGAGAAAAGTCCAGGCTCCCCACCACAAGCCTGTGCCTGTGTGTGTGTTCGTCTCTTCCTCCTGGTGGGTAGGCAGAATCATGCCCTCTTTACTCCTACCCCCACAAATGTCCACATTCTGATTCCCAAAACCTGTGAGTACGTTCCTTACATGGCATAAGGGACTTTGCAGATATCATTACATTAACAACACTGGAGATAATCCTGCTTGGGCCCAAAATATCACAAGAGTCTTTATCAGGGACAAGAAGGAGGCAGGAGGGTTAGAGAGAGATATGACGAGGGAAGTACAGAGTCAGAGAAGTGGCAGCAGGAGGAGGGCTCAGCCAGACGTTGCTGGCTTTGAAGATGCAGGAAGGGGCCATGAGCCAAGGAGTGCAGGCGGCCTCTAGAAGCTGGAAAAGGAAGGGAAACAGATTTCCCCTACAACGTCCAAAACGAACTGCCAAGATCTGGATCTTAGCCAGCTGAAACTCCTGTCAGACTTCTGACCCCCAGAACTCTATGATGGTAAATTTGTGTTGTTTTAAGTCACTAAATTTGTGGTAATTTGTTATAGTAGCCATAGGGAATGAATACACTCCTCCAAAATGAAATTAATAACATCTGTTCAATAATAAGATTTGTAAAAGATAGCTATAGCCCAGAAAATGTCAACGCTTAATCACCCAGCCCAAGCAGTATAAGTTTAGCATATCTATTCCCAAATTGTTTTTAAAGAAGTTATTAACATAAAGATGTAATAGGGAACATGCACCAGGCTACATGGTCAATTAGATGGCACACTAGTTCCAGAACTCGGGCTGCAGGCTCTGCCAGACTGTGTTTCAGGAAGGGTGGGCTCAGTGCTTTCTGCCTCGTGTATTTCGTCCCATGGCTTCTATTACACACACACACACACACACACACACACACACACACATGCACACACCCTAAAAATGAAAGAGGATAAAAGCTTTCTCTAATATCATTCCAAAAGTTAAAGCACTTCTCTAAACAGAATGATGCCTAAGTTATCCCCAAGTTTCAGTCTCATTACATTAAAAAATTCTTTACTGGATTATGCATCATGTTAGTCCTATAAATACAGAGACACAAAAGATGGTCTCCGCCTTGAGCAGATCAACCAGGTGGGTTGAGAAGAAGGAGGAGAGGGTCATCTTTGTCTTTTTCCAAAGGTGCTCAGAGAACAAAGTGTCATGCCCTGCTCGGATGAGGACTTTGCTCTCCTTGACTTCCTAGGGACTTTTGTCCTGGCCTTCCTGAAGCACCACTGTTTTGGGTCTCTTATTATAAGCTCTTTGATTCAACTATCACCTCTCCGGCACTGTCGACCTCCCCCACACTAAGATCTCTTTCTCCCCAGTCCCTAACTGGCCTCAGGTATGACCTTCACTGCTATGTCCACACCTTCCCTGTCAGAGTAGCCTGCCCTCCGTGTCCACTCATCCACCACTTCTTGTCTGCCACTTGTTTGCCAGTGGCTCTATGATCTTCTTTTTTCTTTTTTGTTTTTTTTTGAGACAGAGTCTCATTTTGTCACCCAGGCTGGAGTGCAGTGACTCGATCTTGGCTCACAGAAACCTCTGCCTCTTGGGTTCAAGCAATTCTCCCTGCCTCAGCCTCCCAAGTAGCTGTGATTACTACAGGCATGTACCACTACGCCCGGCTAATTTTTGTGTATTTAGTAGAGACAGAGTTTCACCATATTGGCCAGGCTGGTCTTGAATCCTTGACCTCAAGTGATCTGCCTGCCCACCTCGGCCTCCCAAAGTGCTGGGATTACAGGTGTGAGCCACTGCACCCAGCCATGATTTTCTTAGTTGAGAAAGAGTCCCACTCTGTTGCCCAGGCTGGAGTGCAATGGTGCAATCTTGGCTCACTGCACCCTCTGCCTCCCAGGTTCAAGTGATTCTCCTGTCTCAGCCTCCCACGTACCTGGGATTATAGGCCCACACCACCACGCCTGGCTAATTTTTGTATTTTCAGTAGAGATGGGGTTTCACCAGGTTGGGCAGGCTGGACTCGAGCTCCTGACCTCAAGTGATCTGCCTGCCTTGGCCTCCCACGGTGCTGGGATTACAGGTGTGAGCCACCGCACCAGCTATGATTTTATTAAGCTCCAAAGTGTAAGCTGTATTTGACTCATGGCTCCTTACTTCAGGTTCCAAGTCCAGTGTTCTATTGTGCATTTTTATCATTATTCTCATTTATTAAACACTTGCCAGTTGAGCCAGACTGTAGTCTACCTCGTATAATTGCTACAAACCCTGTGTAGAAATTATGTAGGTGTTATTATCCCCATTTTAGAGAGGAAGAAGTCAAGTTTGCACGGCTGGTAAGTAGCAAGCCTGTGAGTCAAACCTGGGTCTGAGTGACTTAACTTCTGTACTGTAAGGTTTGAATGAAGCAACTGAGGTTTGAATGAGGCAACTGAGGCCAGTTATTGGAACAAAGAAATTTAATCGGCTCCTGGGCGAGGTTCTATGGTCCGATAGGAGGGGCTGGAGAAGTCGCACCTCTCTTCTTGGGGCGTGGGGTTTTATAGGGAGTGGAGGTATTTGATCGGCTGCGGGGAAACAAAGAGGAGATAGTTTTATTGGTTATGAAGGGACTGCGTATGGACGAGGTGAACAAAGCGGAGGTGGTTTCATTGGTTATGAAAGGACTGGGCACTGGCAAGGGGCTGGTCGAGGACGTACGGGGCAAGCTGCCATAGGGCAGGCCTTTGGCAGGCTTTTTCAAAATTTCGGCGGTTGCAGGACTGAGATTGGAATGCGGAACTGGGTATGGGGACCCCGCATGGAGAGGGCAAACGCTGAATAATGCGCTCAGAATGGTGACGTAGTTTTCAGGCTCGGAGAGAGAAGGGTGTGTCCATTTGGCTCCCAGCGAGGCAACCGGCCTTACATGTACTAATCACGTTTTTCTTTTTTAGTTTATGTTTGGAGCAGGCTCTAAACCATAGACACATATATATCGGGGCCTTGTGGAGTCTGGGAAGAACTATCCCTCTCAGGGTTAGCTAATTCCTAGCAATAACAAACAACTGGCCACCGCATAACTGTGATGTGCAGATCAATCAATCCAGAGCCCATACTTCCCTCTTCCCCCAGATCACCCTATGGCCAGGTAGGAACCAGACAACTACAGCCTATCCCTATGGCCCAGGCTCTGCTTAAATTGTTCAGACCTGCAATCCTAAGCATGCTTGGCATGCCTACCCTCCCTCACCCGTTCCTTCCCATGAAAACCACAATAAAGGTTCCGGCCCTTGCTTTTCCTCACCCCTTCTGCCTCTGACTCCAGTGCTTCCTCCTGTGACCCCATGGCCTGCCCTGCCCCCTGCTCTAGGGAACTGTAATAAACTCTCCTTTCAAGGATGTTTTCTCCATGTCTGTCATGCTTTACTATATGTGATTGAAATAAAGTCCCAGGTAGTTTTAAAAACAGCTTCCTAATTTCCTCTGCTTCCTCCCATTTCTCCTTTTCCCATCTCTCATGCCTGACGATTCCCCTTACTCTGACTTCCAGTAGCCCCTTCTTTCCAGGCAGGGCTATCCCCAGCCCAGCCTTCACTGGACTTGAGGATCAGCTGGGGAGCTTTTAGCTAAGGCTGCCTCCTCGCCCAGCCCCAGACACCGTGAATCGATTGCTCTGAGATAGGCATAGGTTCGGAAACTTGGACGGGTATTAGAATCATGTGGAGGGCTTGTTAAAACACAGATTATCGGACCCTATCAGAGCATCTGATCCAAGAGTTCTAAGGTAGGGCCTGAGAGTTTGCATTCCCACAAGTTCTCAGCTGGTGCTGAAATGAGGCGAGGACACTGACAGTTTTAAAAAGAATGCCAGGTAATTCTAATAGGCAGTCAAGGCTGAGAACCACTGACCTAGAACACAGTCAAGTGGAAAATATTATGAACTTGAATCACAAGTGAATTAATTTTTTAAAAAGATATCCATCGAAGGGTCCTGACAACCATGGGTTTCCAGGAATCAGGGGAGTCCTCTGACACATTCAAAGTGGGATCCTCTCAATGTCTCTGTTTCGATTGCATGATCTTGAACAATGAAAGGCCTTCCCAGGACCGGGGTCCTGGATGCCTCTTGATGTCTGCAGATTAAGGTGTGCTTCAACAAGGGGAAGACCCAGCTGCTGCCCCTCACAATGGAGCAAAGGGCTGTGCTTTACTTTAAGAAGTGGGACCAGGCCTAGGAAAGTGTGCGCAGGGACAGCGAGACCACTCAGCATGCTGGCGGGGCCTGGCACAGTCAGGAAAATCCTTCTCCCCACATTTTGCACTGTGTTTATTACACAAGTCTGTAGTGTGGATATTCGGAGTGATGTCTTTTAATGCATTCATGATCCAGCACCTGAAGACGACGGAGCATGCTGTGAATGGCTACTGTAATAAAATGTGGAGCATCTAGGAAGACAAGGTGGAAACTGTGGGGATCTGACAGCTGGATGAGGATGACTGGGAGCGCAGAGGCTGAAGGACCCATCCCTGTATCCTCACCTCTAACAACTCTGCCAGTAACTCAAATCAGAGCTGCTCTCCACCCCTCCCCCGCAAAAAAGCCACGAAGATGCTGGTATTCATGTAGTAGAACAAATTGTTCCAGGGTTTAAACAAGAAATGTTTGCTACAGCTAGCTCTCTGCAGTTTTCTGGATAAGTCTAGGTTTCAGCAGGTGCCAAATCATAGACACATAGGAGTGACCCTCCAGGAGTCCATCTCTGAACGTTCCTGAGGAAATGAACCAAGGAAACATACTGGAATTCTTGGTTAATAGATGAGGCCACGGTTTGAGTGATTACTTAGAAAAATTAAAAGTTGTCTATATATTTGCACTTTAGTTTATACTTATTATGTTTCCTTTGAACAAAAGTCTTTGTGGCTAAAATGATTTCTGAGAATGCTGTCCTGGCATGAAGGTAAAGTTATCAGGGAGTGGGGGGAAACGCTGGACTGAGCTCTAGAATTGGTTGTGCTTACCTAGTCAGTATGTACTAAGCATCAGGTTGCACTTGATACAGGACCAGGCATGGTAAAGCCGGCTCCCTCCTTCAAGGGGTGCAGCCAGCAGTGGAGAGACAGCAAAAGAAACCACTATAACGCGGAGTCTGGGAATGAATGAATTTATAAGTGAGGTCCTATGAGCTGAAATTGCAAAGCTCCAAAGCGGAGTGAGCCTTTCCAGGAAAGAAAATCACACATAGAGACAAAACTCAGCTCTAAGGCGTATTGCAGGACTGCATGGATGTCCAGAAAGGCAGGAGAAGATGTCCAAGGAGGCAAAAATATTCTGGGCAAACAAAAGCAATCCAAATGGGATCTTGGTGTCTGTGCGACTTCTAGCTGTCCCTCCTGATGGGTTAAGAGGAAAAATATAAACCTGGCCCCTAAAGTTATCAGCCTGATGCCATGCTAAAGCTGAAAAGGAATTGCTGAGGACAGAGCATCAAGGCCTAACCTCCCTGCCCTTTTCTCATAGATCACTGTGGATGCCAAGTAGGAGTTTTTCTGTATCTAAAGAAAAGTACAAAGATGAAAATAGTCTGGATAGTAATCAAGAATTGGAGGACTGCCACATAAAGGTAGATTAACCATCATCCTCCCATCACCAAAACCAGACTGGAAACAAAAACAAGACACGGCACAGAGCAGATTTCTGTCTGAACAGGAGAAGGCTGTTCAGTAGGAAGCCTGATCCAGGCACCAGTTTTCTAAAAAGTGTTTCGTGTGGTTTGGGAACATGAATGGTTAAAGTGCATGGGCCCTTTAAGAAATCAGGTGCTGGGCTGAAAGAAAATATTTCTAGACAAAGTGAGAAGGACGTAGAAGGCACTGGAGCTGTTGTTTCTCTGTATGTGGTGAAGGAGCATTTTGTGGATCTGAAGTAGACAGGGCATAAGCAGAAAATGCAGGTGCCCCAGCAGTTGCTGAGCTGGCCTGGATTGGGGAGAAGAATGCCACGCCCTCCTGGTGCAAACAGTCACAGCCGCAAGTACAAGAAATATAGCCTAGAATGTACAGAAGGCAAAATAAGGTCTTTTAAAAAATACAGCCTGGGTTGGGGGGTGGTTAAGACACAAATATGAGATGATTACATATTTATAATTGCAAAGAGTAATACAGAACAAGCGTGTGTACCTGACACCAATGATTTAAAAATCAAATCAGGCTGGGTGCGGTGGCTCAAGCCTGTAATCCCAGCACTTTGGGAGGCCGAAGCTGGTGGATCACCAGGTCAAGAGATTGAGACCATCCTGGCCAATATGGCGAAACCCCGTGTCTACTAAAAATACAAAAATTAGCTGGATGTGGTGGCGTGTGCCTGTAGTCCCAGCTACTTGGGAGGCTGAGGCAGGAGAATTGCTTGAACCCGGGAGGCAGAGGTTGCAGTGAGCCGAGATTGTGCCACTGCACTCCAGCCTGGCACCTGGTGACAGAGCAAGACTCTCTATCAAAAAAAAAAAAAAAACAAATCATTGCCAACCTATTAGATCATGTGTCTTCCTCTCCTCTATCTCTCTCTAGGAAAGCACTTATCTTTTTAAAAAATATATTTATTTAAATATCAAATTAATATGTTTTTGCATATTATTATTTTTTCTTTTGAGATAGGGTCTCACCCTGTCTCCCAGACTGGAGTGCAGTGGTGCAATCTCAGCTCACTGCAACCTCCGCCTCCCGGGTTTAAGTGATTCTCCTGCCTCAGCCTCCCAAATAGCTGGGATTATAGGTGTGTACCATTATCGCCCAGCTATATATATATTTTTTTTGTATTTTTAGTAGAGATGGGGTTTCATCATGTTGGCCAGGCTGGACTTGAAATCGTGACCTCAAATGGTCCACCCACCTCGGCCTCCCAAAGTGCTGGGATTAGAGGCGTGAGCCACCGCGCCGGCCTACGATACATTTTTATTGACTGTAGTCACCATGTGGTACAACCCAGCTCTGGAACTTGTGCCTCCTGTCTAACTGAAACCTTGTATCCTTTGACCAACATCTCCCAAACCCCCAGGCCCCGGGAGCCACCATTCTATCTTGGCTACTCTGAGCTTAACCCTTTCGGCTCTCCCATGGACGCGAGATCGTGTGGTACCTGTCTATCTGTACCTGGTTTGATTTGCTCAACACAATGTCCTCAAGGTTCATCCACGTTGTCACAGATGATGGGAGGAAAGCACCCATCTTGACTTTGGTGTTGGCCATTCCTGGCATTTCTTTATATTTTTACTATGTATATCTATAAAAATATAAAAATACTACTTTTACTCCCAAACTATCCTTGAAAAGGTTAGGAATTGAGACAGGAATCTGGGTCAGCCTGTGGGTGAGAGGAGCTGTCGAGTTGGGTGAAATGGTTCCTGCCGCCCCCCAGGTCTGCCCTCACCTCATGTGTTCCCCCCGCACTGTTGCAATCATCAGCTTAATAGTCTATGGCAGGTCCCTTGGGGGCAGGCACTACCTATCTTAGGTGCTACTGCATGTGGTGAAGCAGTATTTTGTGGATCTAAAGTAGACAGGGCATAAGCAGAAAATGCAGGTGCCCCCAGCAGGCCCTGAGCCCGCCTGAATTTGGGCAAGGAAAGTGGCGCCCTCCTGGTGCAAACAGAGATAGCCGCAAGTGCAAGAAGCATAGACTAGAATGCCCAGAAGGCAAAATAAAGTCTTTAAAAAATATATCTTGGGGGGATATTTAAGACACAATATGGGCCAGTTGCTGTGGCTCATGCCTGTAAGCCCAGCACTTTGGGAGGCCAAGGCGGGTGGATCATTTGCTATCATGAGTTCAAGTCCAGCCTGGCCAACATGGTGAAATCCCATTTCTATTAAAGATACAAAATTAGCCGGGCATGATGACGCATGCCTATAGTCTCAGCTACTGGGGAGGCTGAGGCAGGAGAATCACTTGAACCCAGGAGGTGGAGGTTGCAGTGAGCTGAGATCATGCCATTGTGCTCCAGCTTGGAAAAAATAGCAACTCTGTCTCAAAAAAAAAAAAAAAGACGCAATTACAGTATAAAGAGTAATAAAATAGGTGCTACTATAGGTACGTAGAAGAAGATTCTCCGAAGGCCTTTGCAGAATTCATGAAGGGATGGATACATAAGAAAGAACAGTAGGGTCTAAGGCCTGAAACAGGGGCCTTGGGGGCTTGATTGGGTTCACATTCTTCTTGTACATAGTGTATCAGGCTGATTAACATGATAGCAAAGTACAGAATTGTAAGGTTGGCTGGTCGCGGAGAGTTCGGACACGCCCCCTCCCCTCGCGGGGCGTTCGGACACGCCTCCTCTCCTCACGGGGAGTTCGGACACACCTCCCTCCCTCGCCGGGAGCTCGGACACGCCTCCCTCCCTCACCGGGAGCTCGGACACGCCTCCCTCCCTCACCGGGAGCTCAGACACGCCTCCTCCCCCCCCACCCCCACCCCAGGAGCCTGGGAAAAAAAGCCCCATCAGGACATATCTGATACCATTTTGTCCCATCCAGGCTCCACTCCCCGCCTACTATTTTGTCCTATCTGGGCCCCACTCCCTTCCATCCGAGTCCCACTCCCCTCCATTTTGTTTCATCCGGGTCCCACTCCCCTCCACTTTGTCCCACTCACCTTGGGCACAGCCAATCAGACGCCTCCACTCACTATAAAACCCCGTGCCTGAGAGGAGTCTGCGCGACTTCTCCGGTCCCTCCTGTCGGGCTGCAGAACCTCGGCCGGGAGCCTGAATAAAACCCCTTGTATTGGATTATTTTCGTGCTGGCCTCAGTTTCTTCGTTTCGTCCTCAGCGAGAACAGACCTTTCAAGAATGAATGGTGAACAAGTTAGACTAGCTAAGAAGCTCCCCAATTTAGTTGTATGAATAACTATTGATACCAGCTTAGGACCAGCCACTGTGCTAGGCGCCAGAATAAAGAACAATAAGACAGGGATCCTACTTATACAAAGCATAACCTGGGCTTTCTGGCCATGTTCAAGGGTATGGTTGTCATGGCCTGAAACGGTCCACTTAGAAATCTTGCGTGCCTGCTCTAAGATAGCCTTGCTCACCAATGAGACAACTAATTCAATTTTATATTTTTATAATATAAAATTGCAATTTTATATTTTTTAATTTACTTCAATTTTATATTTTTGCAATTAACATTTAAAAATATAAACTATGATTCATGGCATGTTAGTGTTTAGACTATACTATTTATGCCTGCGGTTTCCAGAAGAGAATCAAATTGGATCACCTCAATCCTGATTGGCCACTTGACTCTTGACCCGAGCCCCGGGGATGGTCATCCAAGCGGCCGATCAGCCAACAGCCTCTGCTCACAGAGAAGTGTGCCAGCTTCCCAGCCCTTGCCTCCCACAAAGTGCACCCATGCTTATTTCCAACATCCTCTTTCCAGGCCTCTTTGGGCTTTAGCTTCTAACTAGGCAGGATCTCAGGTCCTCAACATCTATAAACATGGCTATTGGCTAAAAATCTAAGGTTTCGTGTTATGTCCAATCTTTTCTAAGCTGGAAACTGAGCAATTTTAGGGGGTGGGGTGAAATGAAGCTAGCTCAGGAGGGTGGTGAACTCATGTGTCTAGCACCCCCAGGCAGAAAGTCTTATACAGGATGGTTTCCTTCTTTATAAGCTTATCCCTGTATTTTTCCATAGAGTCTCTACTTTGGGTTCTGGAGTTAGAATTTGACCAGCTTAATAAGCATCCAAATAAGTGATTTCTACTCCCACTTCTTTAACATGCAATTATGAATAAACAAATCTACAAAGGCAAGGCAGCAATGTGTCTTCTGAAACCAGATTTTTCAGGCCTGATTTGGAGTTGTCTTCCTATGGGACCCCAGCTCTCGAGTTCAAAGTCGACAATCATTTGTATGAATGCCATGGTATATTTATGTGAGTGGTTACAGCTGTTTGAGTTTCTTCCTCACCAGTGTTTGGGGATCACTGAGTGGGCCGAGCCAGGACTCACCCCCTGCAAGTTCACAGAGGCCTCAAACTCTGACAAGCACAAGTTTCCGTCTTTAAGACTGACAGGTATACCTAGAGATTGAAACTTAACCTCCAAAATACTGCTTTCCCAAACATTATATGTTTATTTAAAACTCTGAATGCTGTTTTGGCTCTAGCCTTGAATCTCTGCACATTTCGAGGGATTCGGTACTTCATGATTACTAAAGCATATGGAAATGGTACAAATCCAACATGAAAGGCATTCTTTTTCCTTCTACAGGGACTGCTTCCATATTCCACATTTCAAAACTCTCACCTGGGTTAGAAATTTAGATATATCCTTTACTGATGATATTTGGAAACATGTTGAAAGTTTATTTTTAAACAATAGAGACTTACTTTTACAACACTTTAAAAAGTTTTAATTCTTTGATAACTCACAAAGTTTTTTCCCTATGCGATTGTTCATTATGTCTCTAATGTGCCATTCACTTGGCTACAGTGGTTGGATTTTTCCATAACGTTTTGATACATTATTTTCTTCACATTTCTGACTTCAAGTTAGTAACCAGGTTGTCCTATATTTTATTGCATTCCTTTGTTGTAGTCTCTGAAGGCACCTTTTTTTCTTGTTCTCTATCCTCACCTTTGACTACAAATTTCCATATTTCTCTTTATCTCTGATCTTCTTCTTGGGAAATGTGATAGAGTGAGCAAAGTCTGACAGGCCGATTTAGACATCTCAGAGGGTTGATTCAAAACAGCAGTTCTCTCTGTCAAACACAGTTCCGTGGTGCTGCCTGCAAATACAGAAGAGGGATGCGGAATTCGGGGCTGGGAAGGGGTGGGAGCCCAAAGCCGGGCAATGACCACAGAATGACAGATTGCAGTGAATCCTTCATTTTGCTAACCTCTTTGCACAGATCGTTTGTGTGTCCATTCTAGTTTAATCTTCCAGGTGACTCATGCTTGGGCAGATTCCCTTATCCCTGGTGCCAGCTTCCTCCGAAATATGCTGAGCATCAGCCTCACAGGTGTGAAGAGGAAAGGAATAATTAGAGATTATCCAACAGACTGTGCAGAGTGCTCCATGAATGTAAGGTAAACAAACAAAACAAAATTAGCCAAATCCTCTCTGCAAATAAAAAAGTCATCCCTCCAATATTTGCCTAGAGAGGAGGCAGACCTGACCGGAGAAGCAGGCGGCTTTGTCTGCGGAGCGTTCTCTCCCACCGACCACAGCAAATATTTCCTGTGCTTTCCCTCTCCAGGGTCAATTTCAGCCCTTTTACAAAGGCTCAATTTACGTTAGCAAATTCCAACTCATGAAAGCTCAGTTGTTCCCCTCTCAATCTAAAAATGGAAACCTCTAGTTTGCTGCTCTGGGCTGTTTAGTTGAAGGACAGCGTCATGGGGTTTGCTCTGTGTTCTGTGGTGTTTGAAGCAAAACCACCACAGGGCCCCCAAGCTTCTGGAAGGAGCAGGCTTGCTCTGTCTAGGCTGTCTCCTTCCGGTTCATGTGAAGGCAGCAGAGAAGTCAGGCCAAGTTCATTCACACCCATATCATCTGGGCTCTAGGAACTTTGTTTCTTGTTGTCATTCATTGTTCATCCTGGGAGGCATCCACCTGCACCTCTGCTCCTCCCTTTCTCTGCCTCTCCTTTCTTTCAAGCAGGTTAGAATCAAATCAAAAGACTCGTCCTTCAGAAATCCAGACATGAGGCAAACAGTGCACCGCTAGTCTAACCTGGCTTTAGGATTTGTTCTGCTCCAAGCACCACCAGGCCTACTTCATCTGTCTGCTGTTTTCTTTATTCTGTGCAACATCAAAACGGAGAAATATCCATCACATGGGTTTAGCAAGATTCCGCTCTCAGTTAACAATGATAAAAGGGGTGTGGTGCAGCATGCGTTTCGTGGAGTCACATTGCAGAAGGTTTCATGCACAAATATCTCAGCTTATCTAAAACAGAAAAGCCCATGTGGGAAGCCTTGGAAGCCCACCTGCGATGCGGGCAGAGCCATAGGCCTCCAAGAGAGGCTGCTGGTCCCACAGAGGGGATAGACTTCTCTACTTTCAGGATCTGGCGAAATGAGAGCCCTCTTCGTCAGAATGTTCACAGAAATTGGAAGCTTGCATGAAGCCATAAACAAAATGAAAGAGAGGAGGGTGCACTTTCCTCCGGTCTCGGGTCAAGAGTCAAGTGGCCGATCAGCCAACAGCCGCTGCTCACATAGAAATGTGCCAGCTTCCCAGGCCTCGCCTCCCCCAAAGTGCACCCATGCTTGTTTCCAACATCCTCTTTCCAGGACTCTTTGGGATTTAGTCACAAGCACTTGGAGAAGCAGTTGCTTGATGAGAGCTGGCTGTGAGGAGTGTAAGAAGGGGAAGGGGGCAGGCTAGAGGCCTGGGCAGTGAGGGTGAGGATAGGAGCCACGTGGTCCCACCCCTGGGGCAGCCTGAGCCTGGGGAGATTGTGCGTCCCACAACAGAGAGGGGTTGTCTAAGGTACCCATCCAGTCTAAGAGGACTCCAGAAAGTCTTGAGGAAATCACGGTGTTTAGTGTTATTTGTGAACGCTGTGCAAATGCCAGTCACTCAGCAAGCCTGTTCATTTCCACAGTGTCCATGGCAAGGCAAGGCTTCTGCAACACTGGGCATGCAGAAAAAGTACTTGGGATGCACAAGGCAGAGGGTAGCCTGCCATGGGGCAGGGTCCCGGAAGCTGCTCCTCCCACCCTATCTCAACTCACACTTAAGAAAATAATAATAATTGTCTTCTGAAAGGTATCTTGAAGGCCAAAGTCACCATGATTCGCCTTCTAGTAGTCTCTGGGTGTGTTCCTGACAGAATCTACCATGGCTCCCCACTCCCACCCTTGGCAGAGTTGAAGACCGCCCCCCCTTTTCATGCTTACACATGAATATATGCTCCTGCCAGGAGCTCAGAAGTGCTGCTGGGAATAGAGGAGCTTGAGGTCATTGACCTCCTGGAATCCCAGCACTCTGGGAGGCCGAGGCAGGCAGATTGCTTGAGTCCAGGGCTTTGAGACCAGTCTGGGCAATGTGACAAAACCCAGTCTCTACAAAAAAAAAAAAAAAAAAAAAATTAGCTGTGTGTGATGGTGCACACTTGTGGTCCCAGCTACTTTGGAGGCTGAGGCAGGAGGATTGCTTGAGCCCAGGAGGTTGAGGCTGCAGTGAGCAGAGATGAGGCCACTGCACTCAGCCTGGGTGACAGAGCAAGACCCTATCTCAAAACAAAACAAAACAAAAAGAAAAGAAAAAGAAAAAAAATCGTTGATCTGAAGAAAAAATGCCCAGAATAAATTATGAAGGCAAAAGGCAGGTTTCAAAGTGCCATATGCAGTACAATCCAATCTTTGTGAAGAAAAACAAATGTAGTGAAAAATTTGGAAATGTATATAGCGAAATCTGTGATCTTTATTTTTCTTTTTAATAAAGCTATTCCTACTATCTATCCTCCCCCAAATAATTATTTTTTATTGCCACTGTAGTAAAACATCAAAATATGTATCAATAGATAGCAATCTAGTGTATTTCACAACAATGAGAGGTCCACAGTGCCTGGATGGCCACGTCTGAGGAGCATCGTGAATAGGTGACTACTGACCTGCAGAGGAGAGGTTGTGGAGGGAGAGTGTGGTACGTAGATGTGCCTTCTCCACCCTGATTTGAGATCTCCTCGGTAACCTGGGTTATACAGTATTAATAAAGTTGGTGGATGGAAGAGCAAGAGCACAGGGAGGAGGAGCCAGAGGCAGTAAGGTCAGCTGTAGACTCGTCAAAGAGTAAGTGCCAACAACTGGCACAAGTGTGAGCTGGCAACCATCAAGCTGTGAGTGTGGAGGGAAGAGAGGGGCCTGGAGTGGACACATACACTTATTTCTTGACTACGAGGATGAGTAAAAAAAGAAGAGACTGGCAAATGTATGATGGTCTTCTGTCTTTTTGTCAGATGGGCCACGGTTCACCCCTGGGCTGTGGTCTAGAGTCTTATAATCAAAGCAAGTGATAACACCTAGGGTGAAAACCCACAGGGCTGGAAGCTACAATAATGACATGTGTAAGCATGAGCTCTGGAGCAAAAAGCCTTTCCATCTCTTTCTGTTTTATTTTATTATTTTTTAAAGATAGAGTCTCACTCTGTTGCCCAGGCTGGAGTGCAGTGGTGCAGTCTCGGCCCACTGCAACCTCCAACTTGATTCTCCTGCCTCAGCCTCCCCAGTTAGCTGGGATTATAGGTGCCCACTACCACACCTGGCTACCTTTTGTATTTTTAGTAGAGATGGAATTTCACCATGTTGGCCAGGCTCATCTCAAACCTCTGACCTCAAGTGATCTACCTGCTTCAGCCTCCCAGAATGTTGAGATTACAGGCGTGAGCCACTGCACCTGGCCTAAAAAAGCCTTTCAAAAGTATCTCTCGAGCAAAAAGCCTTTCAATAGTAGTTCTGGGGCAAAAAGGCTTCCAGTAGCTTAGTTGAAAGGAGAAAGGTTGGGACACTTAATAAAAATATTTAAAATAGGACCAATGAGTACAGAAAATAATATACTCTCAACATACCATCACCTAGATTTAGTAAATTAGGTTCAGATATTTTTTTAAGGAATGAAAACTACAGATACAATTGAATTGCCTGTAACTTCCTGATGTCATTCTCTTCCTTTCCTCACTAAAAAGTAACTGCACAGAAGTTAGTTGATTATGTTTTTGTACTTTTCCCGTAGATAATATCGACACGTTCCTCAGACACACAAATATTCTTGATGAGATATAGCAGGATATAATAGTGTTTGCATAAAATAATGATGCTTGCAAGCAGCTTCTCTCTTGTAGGCAACATTAATTTGAATTTTTTTAAGTTCTTTATATCCATGAGGAGTGAAAAAAATTACATTTTGAAGAGAAGTCTTATCGACTCATAGATTTACAAGTTAAAGGAAATAAGAGACTCCTTTAGCAAAAGACATATTA
The DNA here is from genome assembly GCF_030222135.1 of Aotus nancymaae. NCBI lineage: Eukaryota > Metazoa > Chordata > Mammalia > Primates > Aotidae > Aotus > Aotus nancymaae. Next base: position 2,873,373 of record NW_026988570.1, on the reverse strand, counting down.
TACCAATTTTAAATACTTGGTTTAACATGTTTTGCAATTTGCTTTTTTCCCACTTGACATTATGTTTTTGACATTCATTCATGATGAAGTATGCTGCTTTAACTCATTAACTTGCACTCCTGTGTAATAAGCATAGTATTCTACTAATAAATATACTATAATTTACCCATTTACTGTTAATAGACATTTTAATTTTTGCCTTTTCTTCTGAAATAAACAATGCTACAATGAGCATTTCTATACATGTCCCGTCATGGCCAAGTGAGAGTTTCTCTAGCATGGAACCATGAAAGCAACACCGCTCGGGTGGAGGATACATACTTATCTTCCCCTTAACCAACTATTGCCAAATGTCTTTCAAAGTCCTGAGCCAGTCCACACCTCTGCCAGCAGTTTGTGAGTTCCCATTTCTCTACATCTTCATCAATACTTTTGACTATAAAATAAAATGAGTCATTTTTCTCATTACTAGTGAATAATCATGTTTTTATCTATATAGGCTATTCAGTTTTTCTTTTCTCTGTTTTATCCATTTATATCCCTTGCTCATTTTTTCTGTTGGCCCGTTTATAGCTTGCTGATTTGTATGAATTTTTTACACATACTAGGTTCTGGTTATCTAAATTGCAAATCTTTTTCCAACTGGTGGCTTGTCTATTCACTTCGTTTACGGTGACTTTTCATATAAAAAATTTGGGGACCAGGTGCAGTGGCTCATGCCTGTAATCCCAGCATTTTGGGAAGCCAAGGCAGAAGGATTACTTAAGCCCAGGAATTTGAGACCAGCCTGGGCAACAAAGAGAGACCCTGTCTCTACAATCAGTCAATCAATCAATCAACAAAAATAAAACATTAGCGTGGCATGGTGGGGCACTCCTGTAGTCACTGCTACTACTCAGGAGCCTGAGGCAGGAGAATCGCTTGAGCCCAAGAGTTTGAGGATGCAGTGAGCTGCTGTCACACCACTGCACTCCAGCCTGGGCCACAGAGTAAGACTCCGTCTCTAAAAATGAAAATGTATGAATAAACAAAGTTTCCCTAATTGTAGCCAAATACATCAGTCTTTCTCTTTCAGTTTTGGGTATGTTTATATGGCAAAAGATATTTTCTTTCTTTCTTTTTTTTTTTGAGACAGAGTCTTAGTTTGTCGCCCAGGCTAGAGTGCAGTGGCGCCATCTTGGCTCACTGCAACCTCCACCTCCAGGGTTCAAGCAATTCTCCTGCCTCAGCCTTTTGAGTAGCTGGGAATACAGCTGCCCCCCACCACACCTGGCTAATTTTTCTGTTTTTAGTAGAGACAGGGTTTCACCATGTTGGCCAGGCTGGTCTCGACCTCCTGACCTCAGGTTATCCTCCTGCCTTGGCCTCCCAAAGTGCTGGGATTACAGGTGTGAGCCAATGCACCCGACCTATATTTTCTTCCAAATGTTTTAAGGTTTTGTGTTTGCATTTAGATTTTTCATACCTTAGAAAGTAATGTATTTTCTTCCGTGCTGAGCGTTAATTTTCCAAGCACCGCTTGCTGAGTAGCCTGTCCTTTCTGCAATGTATCACACCAGCTCTGCAGTAGCCCGAGTCTCCATATGCCTGAGCCTGCTTTCAGATGCTCTGTTCTGTTCCATTTCCTTTTTCTGTGTACTTTGCAACATTTACTTTTTTGCAGGGCAAGTCTGCCAACTATTTTCTTCTTGAATTTTTATGTTCTTAGGTTCAGAAATGTTTATGAAAACTGGTCACTGGTTTCTGTTTCCTTTAGGGGTAGGACAAAGTATCAGTTAGGAATCTTTCTCTTACAAGGAACAAAAAGTGCTTCTGACTATTTTAAGCAAAAAGAAGGGGGGGTGACGGGAAGAATTTTTTCACAAGGATATAAGGCTCACAGAATTGGCAGGAGACTGAGAGATCTGGCTTAGAAAATGGGTCAGATGCAAGGCAGTGCCAGGAGAGGAAGCAGAAGGAAACCTAACCACAAAGCAGCCTGGAACGTGGCGGTGCCAGCACCTTCCACCATTCGCTCACTGGCTGCAGAGTGGACCCTCGGGGGATATAACTGAACTGACTTTAGAGGTCTTACCTTTTTTTTTTTTGAGACGGAGTTTCGCTCTTGTTACCCAGGCTGGAGTGCAACGGCGCGATCTCGGCTCACCTCAACCTCCACCTCCTGGGTTCAGGCAATTCTCCTGCCTCAGCCTCCTGAGTAGCTGGGATTACAGGCGTACGCCACCATGCCCAGCTAATTTTTTTGTATTTTTTAGTAGAAATGGGGTTTCACCATGTTGACCAGGATGGTCTCGATCTCTTGACCTCATGATCCACCCGCCTCGGCCTCCCAAAGTGCTGGGATTACAGGCTTGAGCCACCGCGCCCGGCCTGGTCTTACCTTTCAACATTAGAAGTTGCCCAACAGAGAGGGTGATTTTATGTGATATTGTTGATGCTGAACTACTATGTTTTTTGTTTTTTGTTTTTTAACTAACCAAAAGACACTGAAATCATGCCATAATCAAGGATGATTGATTTGTTTATTATTTGACTTGACTTGTTCCTCTGTGTCTTAGGTCAACAAATAAATTCACATCAACTGCATCAACTGATTTTTATATAGGTTCGAATAGTGGGTCTTGGTCGTGGCTATATATTAGAATCACCTGGAAAGCTTTGAAAACTTATTGGTCCCCTCAACCCTCTTAAGACCAATTAAGTCAGAATCCCTGGTGTTGGGACCTGAGCTTCAATATTTTTTTAAAGCTCTGCTTCCCCTATCCAGTGATGTTCACAGGGAAACAGTGCTGAGAGTTGTTGGACTAACGGCAAACAGTTGTGCTAACACCAATCACAAGTGAGATTGCTTCCATATCCATACTGTTCCTCCATGTTTGGTTTGTACAGTAGCACATCATACAGACTCAAAAGAGGCACTGACAGATTGGAATCTATTTCAAACTTGCATACTTCCTAGATGGAAGCAAAGGCTGGTAAAAGATCGACATGTTCTTCAGACACACAAATATTCTTGATGAGATATGGCAGGATATTAATAGTATTTGCAGGCAATATTAATTTGATTTTTAAAAGTTCTTTATACCCATGAGGAGTGAAAAAAATCACATTTTGAAGAGAAGTCTTACTGACTCATAGATTTACAAATTTAAGGAGATAAGAGACTCCTTTTGCAAAAGATGTAATACACCAAACTTTATTTTCATCAGAAGAAAACCATACTGATAGACTTAATTACAGTAAACAGTTCAGCAACTAGGATTTATCACTCAGAACACGATCTGAGTGATTTTGATAGCAAGAGAGCTGCTCCTGAGGCATATTTGTCTTCTGCAAATTTGAGTGATTTAATTCTTTAGATTGGTTGGAGTTCCTGGCTTTCAAAAGAGGGAACTCTTGGAACCATTCTAAAGAAGTCTTTGGATGACTTCAGAGTAAACCTTAAATCAATCATACATGAAGATCTATGCTTCTATAATATTTCTAAAAGCCATATTTTGATCAGCATTCTCAGTTATACATATGTTACTGATCCTAAGCATGAGTCCAATAACTGTACCCACTGGTGTACTGCAGATGTTCAATAACCAGCTCTGGGCTGGGCTTGTCAGCTCATGCCTCTAATGCTCTGGGAGGCCGAGACTAGTCTGGGCGACCTAATGAGACCAACATACTGAGACCATGTTTGTACAAAAAAAAAAAAAAATGGGGTGTACTAGTGTGTGCTTGTAATCTTAGATACTTGAGGGGCAGAGGCAGGAGGATTGCTTGAGTCCAAGAGTTCAAGGTTATAATGAGCTATGATCACATCACTGTACTCCAGCCTGGGCAACAGAGCAAGACCTTGATTTTGAAAAATTTTAATAATAATTTAAAAAATAACCAGCTCTTTCGAGGAAAGAGTCCTGTTATGGTAGTAGTTGCTTACTTCTATACTGCAAACACTACCACCTATGGCCATGTTGATTTCAAGCTACCAAAATGAGGTCACTTAACATAGCATTGGAAAGAATTGCACAGATGTGCACCATTGTGTAATAACTCCTTTATACAGATACAATAGATAGAAATATTATCTATTTACTTATAATAAATAAATAGTAATAGATCATAAAATAATTAGGAGGTGATCCATTTTGAATATCAATTCCCTCTGCTTTTAATATAATGTATTTAATTAAATTTTATATAGTTTAATTTTTAATGGACTTTATTTTTTAGAATAGTTTTAGGTTCACAGCAAAACTGAGCAGAAAGCACAGAGAGTTCCCATATATGCCCTGCAACTTCTCCCACAGCTCCTTCTATCCCACTATCATATCCTACACCATGTGTTACATTTGTTACAACCGATAAGCCTAGACAGACTCATGATTATCATCCAAAGTCCATAGTTTGCATTAGTGTTTACCAATAAATGCATAATGATATGCATCTTCCATTATAGTATCATCAAGTCTGGTTTCACTACTCTAGAAGTCTGGGCTCTGCCTTTTCATTCCTTCCTTCCCTAAACCCTGGGAACCACTAATCTTTTAATTATCTCTATAATTTTTCTTTTTTCAGAATGTCAGATAGTTACAATCATATAGTTTATAGTCTTTTTAGATTGGCTTTTTCTTTCACTTAGTAATATACACTTAATATTCCTCCATGTCTTTTCATGGCTTGGTAGCTCATTTCTCCTTAGTGCTGAATACTATTCCACTGCCTGGATGTACCACAATTTGTGTATCCATTCACCTACATTTTTTTTGCTTCCAGATTTTGTCAATTATGAATAAAGCTACTATAAACATCTGTGTGTATTATAAGTTTTTATGTGGACATAAGTTTTCAACACATTTGGGGAAATACCAAAGAGTGCAATTGCTGGCTACAAAGTTTTATTTTTAACAATGGCTGTGTTTAACAATCCCCTTGGAACATTACTGGAAATTTAACAAGAGGCTCTCATCCACTGGTGTGAGCCAGTGTTGGCATATCACTGCATTATAATCACACCCCTACCCTTCCTTCAAGTTGGGCTTAATACAAATTCAAATGAGTTTTAGGGGGGCTCCAACTGAAGTCCATCTGTGATATGTCTTTAAAATGTTGCTTTTGTATGTGTGTATGTATATATGTTCCAGTGGGTTTATTAAGTCAAAAAATAGCCTGGTTGGTTCTCAGCCTTCCAACAAAAGCAAGTCAAAGCCAGTATCAGGATTTTTTGCTCCCTCCTGTAAACTAAAAATAAAATGCTAAGCTCTTCCACCAACAGAATGGACCCCTTTATAACCAAAGGGACCCCAGGAAAAGCTTAAAACTGAGTTCCCAGCCACGAAGGGACAGGAGGTCAGATATATCTTGCTATGCCCCTCACATTTTTTCTTTTTAGACACAAAAATTGACCAGTATTAATGTTAAAATAGAGATCATAAGACTGACAGAATGGACTCTTTGTGGCCATAAGACACAAAATTATAAACAAGACCTAGGGCCATACCAAGCAAAGAGTTAAGTTACACACACCACACACACAATATTTAAAGAATAAACTAGATTCTAACTGCCACAAGGTTTTCCTTTTCTCCCACAGCTAAACGATCACTGGCCTCAAGATAAGCAAGAATAAAACAATTACAACTCACCTAGCTCACAGACGCTAAGTAACTGACCCCTGCTCCACCAGCCATGACTATAGCTTTGATTGGATGAGAGACTGACTCCAGTAACTTTTTCCTGATAAGAGACCACCAACCACAAACTCGTTCTGGCTGGTTTGCAGAAGGTACATTCATCAGTCTTCATGTCCTGAAAAGACCTTTTGAGGTATAGGACCTAATTTAAATATATTTAAATGTTAAATCTCCACCCCAAAGTGAACCTAGGTTGTATGTTACATGCATGTTTGTTCAATATGCATATATTGGGACTATCTTCATGAATATTCATAGTTCTTCCTGTGATGTGTTGAATATGTATATTTAGCCACCCTGTCTAGCATAAAGCTTCTGTCCTAGCCCCTCCTCCTTCGAAGTGCCTGTCTCTGGTCTTGGCCAGAGGCACACTTCCGAGCCTGCAGGATGGCCACCTTATAGGCTATAACCCTTTACAAGAAATAAAGTCTCCTCTCCTTCTCACAATTTATGAATTTGTGATATTTTTAGTTAACATTCAAAAGCATAGTGCACAGAATATGATAAACTCCTCTGATCAGAAGTTCTTAAACTGTTCCTTAGACTCTCAGGGACTGGCAAGGTGTCCCTAGGGAACCAACCCGTTTTAAGTAGAGCTCCCCATCTCTCCTTCCCACCCCCATCTTTTTCACCATGATCCCTTCAAACAGAGTGCCTTTGCTCTTCTGTTTGATGTACTGAGTTTCTGCATTAGACTTTGTTTGAAGAAGGATTTCTTTGACTATAAACACTTTCGAACCACTGCCTTGGAACTCAAAATGTTAATGAAGGAATTGGACTGTGCCTCACACCATTAATCACCAACCGGTCCGCTGTGCTCTTCTGGCCATGTTTGCTCTCACCTCAACAAAAACTGTTCTGAGCATCATGAGTGAGTTTAGGGAGCAAACGCCTGTAGCATTGCAGTCCAAGATGTCCATGTCCATAGTGATAAGAAATGGAGATCCTATTGTTACACGGTGCTGTCTACTATGTTACGGTTATGTGTGGAATTATTTTAGGCTCATCCGTGGAGCTGCCTGTTAACACTGTAAAGTTGAGAAAAGAAACAAATGCGGTCCATTTTTATTTCCTCTGATTGAATTAGTTCTTCCTGGAGGGAAGACCTATTAAGATCCAGCATTTGTCACCAAGACTTTGTATCATCAATGTCCTGGCTGAAACATTTGCTGATCCCACTAGGCAAGATTCCCCACAACTTATGTTTGTTGCTTTGTACACAATTTTTTTCTCTCATGTTCAGAGATTTATCACATTTAGTCCAGGCAGTCTATATTTATACTTTATACGTAACTAATCTTTAAGCACGGTGTATCGTAAAGCACATTCGGAAACTATTAATAGATCAGGAATGGGAGATATAAATGCACAGAGCATCCTCCTTGGTATCCTGTTTGTTGGCCCTGGTTATACCACCGGTTCCCATGATGAAGGGATAAAGTTGTGCCAAAACTGTCTACCTCTCTTCCTTGTGGGGGAAGCATTCATTCATCCGAGTCTGTTTTAGAGGTAAATTAGAGGAAAAATCTCTCATATACTTTTTCCCTTTTGCAAGCAACCATCTAGAGAGATTTCTAAACGTCCTCATTTTAGTTTTGTTCTCCTCCTTCCTTTGTGTTCATGGAGGGACTGCAGCTGCTTTCCTCTCCGACTGAGGCTTAGTAGCTACTATATTTATAGATTTCATATTGCAGTGATGAGAAGATTTGTAAAGATTATGTAAATTGTATACTGTTAAAGAAGACATGTCGGGTTGCTCTCCAGACTTTGGGTGCTTTGAACGGAAAGAACAAAGCAGTACCAGAAGTTCTTTTCAGTTCCTTTGGGGACAGACCTCACTGTTTTTTGAAAGTGATCAGTGATCGGAAATGATGGCATTCCCCAGGCCTTGAGATGCCTGGAGCAACTTGAGAACGTATCTGGTAAACTTGGTTATTTTATATATGGGGGAAATGAACCAGAGAGGCTAGCCAGCCTGAAACGTGCCTCACAGCTCAAAAGTGGGACAGTCAGGCCCAGAGTTCAGGTAGGCCACCGCACATATAGGGGAGTTTTGTTTTCTTTTGGTTTTGCTTTGTTTTGCTTTAGCTTCTTGAAACTCTCCCGGGGGCAAGTCTTTAATTAAAAAGAGAATGAAATCAAGGCTCTGGTTGGGGTGCTGAGAATGCACGTGAGGGAGTTCTAACAGAGCAAGAAGGAACCCAGCCTCCCTTGTTGTAGCATGAGCTACCAACAGATGGCTTCTTCCCTTCCCCTTCAAAAAAAAAAAAAAAAAAGGAAATTTAAAAAGAACACAAAGAAATAAATCAGTGCAATTCTAAACAGCAAAAGGCTCACTGAGGTCTAAGCAAGTCCTAAAAGGTAGTAACTACAGAGGCCTTTAGATCTTCAGGAATGTGCTGAATTGCTCAGACAGCCGAGACAGTGGAATTCTGGCTGAAATGTTCTTCCTAACCTTGAGTCAGAAACATGGAGCTCCCAGCTGCCCCGACTGAGGGTCCCACCCAAGCACCTGAAGAGGGAGGTGATGTTCAGGGCAAAAGGTCTAGCCACAGCCACCTGGGCTTTTGCAAACCCCAGCAAATCTCAAACTGCCCTTCCCTGGTTTGCTGACAGGTTCATTTCTGGGAAAGTTAAATGCAGGGCTGGCTCTAGGCAAAATTGTAAAGTAAGTGAGTCTGTTTCCAGCACATTCTTCTCTTCCCTATTAGCAGTGCCGGTCCCAGCTGTCACCAGCATCCTGTGCACCCACTCTGGCGCTGCTGGCGGCAGTGCCAGGCCTTTCCCTTCTTCCTCTAGTCAGCAGCTTCCCATTCCCAGTCTGGGGCCCCGGGGCAGCCCTGTACTCCTCATTCCAAGCCCAGTCGTTTTGACAAACTGACTTGCGCCTGTGCAGTGGAGGCTTCCAATAGATTCATTCATTCACTTCCTCCCAGGCAATATGCTTTCACTTTAGCAATGGCTGGCTGGATACACCTTAATAGGATTATTTGGAGGGTAGAAATTTCCGGTGTGGGAGCAGCACACACAGGAGAGGCAGGCAGAGGGAGGCAGGCAGGAGTTTGACCTCTGAGTGGCAGTCAGTCCCTTGCTCTGGCTGTGGCCAAGGGCCCTGGGAGAGGGATCAATAAGATGCCATGTTGAAAGCTTTTCTTGGCACTGGGATCCTATGAAACACTCACAGAGATCTGCTTTCTTACATCCCCCAGGTTAGCAAATAAATGCTCATCAAACTGGCTGGGTTTGACTATTTCCTAACAAGGCCCACACACACCACGACCCCTTCTGAGGCCACTCTTACAGGACAGGACATAGGTTCTATCCAGCTTAGGAATAAGGCGAGTGCTCTCATGACAAGGTCTCCGATTCTCTTACCCAGCTGCGCAAAGGCACGTGACAGATGGAGTTCTGTGCTGCTCTTGAGCCTTTTTCTTCTCTTGAATTTCTTTGTCAGTCCTCAATTTGGAGGGGGCAGGAGCTGTGTTGTTGAGACTCGGAACCCTTTTTCCACCATCATGTTGCGTTTTTAGTTTAAACCATTTTCACTGTGTTTCTACACAGGTTTTAAATGTGGATGACATCATGAGAAATGTTTTTAAATTACTGTCCTTGGGGAGGAGGGACCTTGGTGCTGGTGTCTAAAGTCTGCCTTTGTCTCTGCTTTGATAATCCCGGCAGCATCACTGTGCCATCATTTGCATCCTGGTATAGCAAGATGCCTTGGCTAGCAATGCTCTCCTGCCTATTTTAACTCCTGTGTGTGTGCTGACTGTCACCCACCTACTCTATTTTGTCACTGCCTAAGACTGGTGGCCCCTTTGTGCAAGGCCAGCTTCATCTGTGGGTGGCCTAAAGAGGCTGAGTCCATTCAGATCCTGCCTCTCTCTTCTCTGGCTGGCAGAACCTGTGCGCGTGTTCCCTGAGCAATTCCAGACAATGCCATCTCCAGTTTGCACAGCTCAGCCTCGGGAGGATGAGCATATGAGGCCTGAGAAATCTTGGGAAGAGTGACAGCAATGGTGTTTCCTCTCCAGAGATGACCCCCTAAAGACTGGGCCTTGTGCGGGGATGATACAAGGTGGGTGGTGCCTGCCAAAAGATGCAGCAGACTCACCCAAACACAGTCCCTATTGCTTCTCTCCACCAAGGATCCTGTCGGCTCCTAGGGGGAACAGCTTTCCCTTTCTGTTGAGCTCTGCAATTTTCTTTAGATAAACCAATGTTGCAAAAACAAGACAGGCACCCCTGCAGGCCATCCACACCCTCACACAAAATAATCACCCCACTTTATTTTAAAAGCAACCAGAATAATAGCTGAAGCATCCAGGAACAGTGTTGAGGAGTGTCCGTGAATGATAATTAAATGTGGCTACCTCCGACACCAAAGACAGCTTCCCCTTGCAGTGACAACTTCAAATGCAACGTTAGCTATGCAGACTGTGACCTCCTTAGTGCCAATGAGGCCTATGAAACGTTTAGTGCTGTGTGCCAAAGACTTAAAAGTTGACTTTCATAAAAGTCATCATTTATGCCATGGCCTGCTCCCTGTTCAAAGAAGGGGTTTCCAACACCCCGGAAAGAAGGAGACTTAGGCATACTCAGATGAGAGCTCAATGGGAGAATAAGACTCTCCAGTACAGTCAACTAAAAAACTCTCAATCCTTTGTCAGACTTCCTTTCGAAAGGGGGCATGGTGCTGTATTTCAGCCTGCTTTCTGGTTCCTTTCACAGTGAGGGCAGGCTGTGGTGCTCACAGGGCTTGTGGGGAGGACATGGCCACTGGAGATGGGGCCTATGCCATCTTAGCTCAGGTCCCTGAGGTATTTCCAGGATGTTGCTGCCTACCTGAGGCCCTGTCCCCAGAGGATGCATGGATGAATGAGCCTGAGCCTCCCATCATGGCCATCTAAGTTCCACCCTAGTCTGTCCCTAGCCAGAGCCTCTGCTCACCCCCTCTCCTTTTCCCCTCGCTTTTCCCAGCTTACTCATCATGCATGCTCTTTGCACACTCCTCCATCATCCAAGCTCTACTCTTCCTTCCTTCAAGGCCAAGTTCAAATTCCAGTTCCTCTATGGAATCTTTATTGCTGGAAGTAGTAATAACACAATAATGCCCTGAAAGCATGCAATGGTTTACAGCTTTCCTATCCACTACCTTATTCAAAGGTCCTAGAGTTCTGGAGCTAGAAAGCCTTAGAAACCATAACACTGTGATTTTATGGAGAAGGAGGCTGAGGAAGCACACGGTATGCCACTGTTGGTGGTGAGCAAGGAAGAGATCCTAGGCCTCTTGACCACCCAGACTGGTATTGCCCACAGCAGAGACTCCTGTGGGAGTACCCTTACCTGCAAGCTGCAGTGAGATGACTGGGCAGGGCAACTCGCCCCTGGTCACATGACCAGCCGAGCAGCCTTATTAGTGTCTGCATCTTCTGCCTCCTGGTTCAATGCTTTCAACCAGATGGAGCTGCCCTCCTGCAAATTGTGGATTGTCCTTGCGGAACAGCTCTGGGGGCTGGTGCGCAAAGCTATTTCACCATTCATGTGACTTAGCCTTACCCCCGGCATTGTTGTTATTTAAAATCTTTGACCCCAATGAAGCTCCTAAAGAATAGAGTTAATATTTTATACCCCCTGAGGTCCTTACTGCCCCATTTCACAGCTCCAGTAATTAGTGCAGAACTTCCTCTGGATTAATGGGAGGGAGAGCCATCCTTGTTTAAACAAGGCAGAAGAAAGAAAAGGCAGGAATCAGTGAGAACTAAGTCTTCCCTGTCTGGGAGAGGAAACAGGGGCATATGCACAGAGAGGGAGGCCGAGGCTGGAGGGCAGGCTAGTGGGAAGAGGTGGCTCACACGTGTGAAGGACATCCAGTCAGCAGGTTTGGAGGAGTCTGTCCTGGAGGACTGAAAACACCCAAGCCATCACCCATCTCCCTCCCTTTACTCCACTTACAGGAAAGGGGCCCAAACCCTCCGGACCCTGACCAATCCAGGAACCGAGTTTACTCCAAGGCTTAACAGGCCACATTCTCCCAACCTTTGCGCAGCCTGCTTGTGGGGCCTCTTCCCAGTTCTGGGACTGATTAGATAGGAAGACTCTACCAAGACGTTTCTGAGGTCTCCTTTGTCCATTTTTCTTGCAAAGACACCAGACAGAGCCCCTGGCAAGGATGTTGCCACATCTGCTTCACATGACTGTATCTGACACTGAGGACAAGCCAGATTGCCACCTGGTGCCAGGGACATCTGGCTTGAGCTCCTCGTCACTTGGTGGACTCTTATGCTGGGTTCTCACCACAGGCATTTCTCTTTTTCCCAGTGTCTTTTTCAATATGAATTACTTTTGTCCTAATTCTAGGCTCCTGTTCTTGGGTGTGTCAAAAACAGGTAGAGAGGGTGACTACCCTTCTGGGGAACTTGGTGGGTTCTCAAGGTCCTGTGGCAAGTGGCAGCCACACCCACAAAGCCAAAATAAGTCCCCCGCTGACCTGCCTGAGGGCCTGGCATGCTCAAGCCACTTTTTGGGCTCAGACATTTCTCTAGAAGGTTCCTATTACATGTATAGGTATTATATGGGAGATTTAAAACTAATTGATCTCTGCAGCAAATCATAATTGTCTCGAAAGAAGCACAAGGTTCTATTCAAATAACATTTAATGGGGTTTAATTTTGGTTGTAGGTATAGATTAGTTTATTCACCTGGAAAAACAAATGAGTTGGACTAATCACTCAAAATTATTTTTAACACCAAATATATGGCTTTTGTAGGTGGCTGAGGGATTTCTTCTTCTTTTTTTTTTGCCTTCTGATTTGCCCATTTGTGGCATCAGACTTGGGTCAAACTTGTGAATTACTGTCTTTGTTTCAGAAGGCAGAAGCCCTGGGAGGCCTATCAACACTTACGTGGAAGGCTATAAGGCTCCCTGGAAATTAGGTTGAGGGACTTCTCTCTTGCAGGGATTTTACTGAGCACGGGAAAGTTTGGAGCACTCTCTGTCATAGTCTTGTCTTTGCCATACCTCGGGACATAGCCTGGATAAGCAAGTCTGGGCAGGTGGGCTGCAGGGTGGAACTAGAATGAGCACAGCCAGTGCTGTGGTGAGGACAGCCCACCTGGACACTTTGTCACTGTGATTCCCCAGCCATGGGGAAGGCTGAGAGGAGGACTGTCAGGAGCGAGGGGCTGCCCTGGGACAGATGCTGTGCATATGCTCTGTCACTGAATGTCACAGCGCACTGGCAGGTAAGTGTCTCATCTGCTTTTTACAGGTAACAAAGCAGAGGCTCCAGCAGTTAGGGAGCTTGCCTGGGGCCATGCTGCATTCTCAGGCAAGGCAGCTTCTCCAGGGCCAGGAGACCTCTGCTAGCCACTTGCCGGTAGTCTGTTGTCTTCCTCTGGGGACGCCACCTCTGCGGACACCGCCTCTGCTGCTGGGCTGGATTTCCTCCTGGCACCAGATGGTGTCATTGACCACCTGAAACAAACACAGCTGATACTGCTACAAACACATCGTGCAGTCTTTTTCCTTTCTGATGAGAATTGCACAAAATCGAATTGACCACCTGTAACAAATGCAGCCGATACCATTAAAAACACACCATACAGTCCTTTTCCTTTTTGATGGGAATTGCATGAAATCGGATTGACTGGAATGCTGTGTCTGTGGAGCTCAAGTGTGTGGCACGCTATGTAGAGGGTGAATCCATCTGCATGTGAGGCTGCGTGTTTGATGCATCTCCACCAACATAGAGATTGCTTCTGGGCATGCATGACTAATAGTGAGTTGTGAAAAGGAAATTTCACTTAACTATCAATAATGAAAGGGATTTTCAATCAATCTTGCTGGAGGAAAGATGGCATGGCATTCTCTTCTGTTCTCTGCAGAAAAGGCAATAAAAATCAGTGCCACATAACAAGGGCATCAGAGGATGTAGCATAGAGGTGTCATATAGTTAATTAATGAAAATATCTTATTTTCTGGGTATCACAAGGCTTTCAAAATGTATAACTTCTTACAAGTTTTTGTTGTAAATACACATTCAATTTCACACGTGATTTTTGTACAAGGAGTTTTGCATTCATTTTGTGTACGTTTCCAGCCCATAGGAGGGCTCTGCCCACCTGCTGTGCACCAATAGTGGAGAAGCCTTGCCAGGAGGGAGACATGGAGGTGGGCATGGGGAAGGCAGCCAGCTCTAAAAGTACCCGTATGTCATTCTAAAAGAGTCCCACTTTTGGTGGGGAGTCTATGGACTTCTAAACGAAGAAATGACAGAATGAGATTTGCGTTTTCAGGTGGTCCTGGAGGAAGGCGATAGGGTGGTCTAAGGTGGGAAAAGGGGTGACAGGGAGCTAAGCAAGTGGCATAAATGAAAGATAATGAGACACTCCTCTGGAGCAGGAGGGGTGGGAAGGAGAGTTCCTGTGGTGCTCACGAAGCAGACTGGGCAGAACTCCATGGATGACAGACAAGGAATTCGTGTGGGTGTGCTGGGGCCCAGGGACAGGGTAGATAGAGGGAGAACAGTGAGATAGAGAAAGACCGGAGGAAACTGGGGTTTGACCTTGGATGGCGGGGAGGGTAGAAACACCATTCAGAGAGAGCCCAGGAGGAGCAGCAGCTCTGAACAGATAATGAGTCCAGTGTTGGGCCTGAACAGCCTCAAGTACTGACCCACAAAGCTAAAAGAATGAAATGATCTGAGTCAACAAATTACACACTGAATGAGCCCAGTGGCATGCCAGGCTGGCATGAGGGCAGGGAAAGTCTGAACAGTGGCTGTGACGCAGCCTGGGCCTCAGGGAAGAGGTCACAGAACAGCAGTCCAAACTGCCCCCCACTGAGGTTTTTTGTTTTTTTTAATACACAATATTATAGTTACTTATTAAAAATAAGAAATGAATTAACATGTTTCAAAAATCAAAACTTACAAAAGGATATTTGCAAAAAGCTTCCTGGTTTCCCTTCCTGGATTCAATCGATGTTACCAGTTTCCTGTATATTATTAGAGATATTTCACGAAATGTGCAAGCAAATATGCACTGGTCTGCACAAATGCTCTTTTCCCTGTATTGTATATTTTGGAGATAGATTCATATTAGTACGATAATAGCTATGTCCCTTTAAATAGCTACATACTAACCCTTTGTACAGACATACCTGCATTTAATTAACCAGTCTCCAATCAATAACCATTGGGTTGTCTATCTTTAGGATAAATTCCTGGATGTGGAATTGCTGAGTCAAAGGACACATGCATTTATAATTTTGGTAGGCATCAACAGAGCAGTTTTAAAAAATTGGACCTGAATCTGTGTTGAATGTCTTCGTCTCTGGGTCTTCATGTCCCGACACTCCCCATTGTCTGATGGTTATGTCCTACCTTTGCGTTACTTGCCTGCTACAAAGGCATTGAGAAAAACCCCACAGATTTAAGAGTGAGAGGACCTGGGTTCAAGTCCAAGCTTCCTTACTTAGCTGCTCTTTTCATCAGCAAGACAAACACAACATCATAAGAACCATTCCGGGTATATTTGAGATAATCAACTAGGGCAGTGTGTTTAAGAACCCTGTGTGAAATGTGATGGGCTTTGTGAATACTCTTGATGGTGATGAAAACACAACAGAGGAGAAAGAACAGCATCAGGTGTGAGAGTGTGTATGTATTTTTAGTGCCATGACAGCTTTTATCTGTGTATCTCATAATGCCCTTATAAATATTTACTTGTAACCTACATTTCACTGTGAAAAGCTGTCAGCATCATTATTTTCATCTTACAGAGGGACAGACTGACGTCACCATGGTTTCTCCTGGAGTTTCTCTATTCGAATAAATCAACCCACACAAAGAGTGCACGTAAGTTTAGGTAAAAAGTAACTTTCTCCATTAAGCACATGTGGAAGCCTCAGCAATTGTGGCATTCTTCTCATCTGCTTCTTTGGTTTATGTTGCTGACACTGGTGGTTGTTCATCCAACAGCTTTTCTTCTACTCCTTCTTCCTTGCTGATTGTCTTAGCCTGTTCAGGCTGCTATAACAAATTACCATGAACTGTGTGGCTTAAACCACAGACATTTATTTGTCACAGTTCTGGAGGCTGTGAAGTCCAAGATCAAGGTGTCAGCAGATTCCATGTCTGGTGAGGACCCATTTCCTGGCTTACGGATGGCCTTCTTGTCATTGTATCCTCACACAGCAGAGACCAGGAAGAGAGCAAGCTCTGTGTCTCCTCTTATAAGAGCACTAATCCCATTGATAGGGCTCTATTTTTATGACTGAATCACCTTCCAGAGGCCCTATTTTCTAACACTATCACCTTGTGAGTAAGGGCTTCATTATATAAAGCTGGAGGACACAAACAATCAGTCTATAGCACTTGTAGAAATAGCCTCTCACTGCAGAGGCTGAAAGCACCAGATACTCGGTCAGGCGCAGTGGCTCACACCTATAATCCCAGTACTGTGGAGGGCCAAGGCAGGAGGATCACTTGAGATCAGGAGTTTGAGAGCAGCCTGGCCAATGTGGTAAAACCCTGTCTCTACTAAAAATACAAAAATTAGCTGAGTTTGGTGGTGCATGCCTGTAGTCCCAGCTACTCAGGAGGCTGAGGCAAGAGAATCACTTGAACCTGGGAGGCAAAGGATGCAGCAAGCTGAGATTGCACCACTGGACTCCAGCCTGGGCGAGAGAGTGAGAGACTATCTAAAAAAACAAAACAAAACAAACAAAGAAAAAACAGTGACTCTCTTCCCTAGCCTCTCTTGCAGCTAGGTAATGGACATGAGAGCCAATCAAGGCCAATGGACAGGAGAGTGTGTCTGCTGAAGGACTCCCTAACAAAACAAGGCAAAGCAAGTAAAAAGAGCCACCTTTCCTGCCTTTTGGTGGACTTGAGTGAAGATCATGCCTGGAGCAGTGGCTACCATCTTGTGGCCATGTTGGGGAGATTGGGGAGGGGTGGAAAGGACAAAAGAGAAGAAGCACCCCAACCTCCAGGATTTCTATTACATGAGATAATAATAATCATTATTTTTAAGCCCCTGGAAATTAAATATGCTGTTAATGGCCAAAAGCATCTAAATGATAGGCTTGGTGTCCAAACCCATGCCATGTTTTGTGCATATGAGCTTCTGTATCCAGTATCTGCAGATAAAACAGTTTCTGCAGCAGCTGATTTTATAGGCCTCTAATTGAGATTTGTGTGGGGTGAGGGAGGGAGCTTGACACAAACATGTTAATGACTGTCAACTACAGACAGTGGCACATGCCTCTGTCCCAAACCATACCATTTCCACTCATGTCTTCTGGTCTGGATGTTAGATAACCTCAACTTTTCTCAAAAATAAAGCATCACATCTAGGAATTCACTAATGGGTACACTGTTTCATTCATCAAGCAAATATTGAATGCTTATAGTAGACCAGGCCATGTTCTAAACACTGGGGTTATAGCTATTAGCAAGTCAGAGACGTTGCCCTCAGAGACTTGTAAGTTGGTGTGAGAGGTAGGGAGATACATAGATGACGTGACCAAAAACCTGATTCAGATCAGTTCAGGTTCTTGGCAGAAAGCATTTGGCACATCTGAGAGTCTCATTGAAGGAAGTTTCATTAAACAACTGTTTAGATGGGTTTAATGGAACCACAAAGGGTAGTGACTTGTGTATGTGGGAAGCTGTTACTGTCTTGGGCCTGAAGGGGCAGAGGAAAGGAGCAACATTACTGGAGCCCACAGAGAGCTTGAGGCCAGAACAAGTGGAGCCATAACCTGTAACCTAAGAGGGCAGCCAGTGACTGCCAGCTTCCCCTCCTCCACCACCATCTGCTAAGCTCCCAACCAGAAGGCAAAGGGCCAAGGAGCCCAAGAGAAGCAGCCAAGGAAGGTTCAAGGGGCAGGGAAACACTGAGAGTGAGTGCATGGTGGGGCACACAGAAATCACCAGCACAATACTAAAAACTCTAAAAACTAGTTTTATTCCCTAGCTCTTGTTTCTGTCAATATTAACTATGATAATTGCATATTTCAATTTTTCTAAAGTGAGCACTCTTTCGGACTTTCATTTTTCACACAGCTTTATTTCAGGACTTGTTAGAAGAGCCATTCAAACAGGAGCTGAAAAACGGTTTGAATCTTTGAGAATATGTAACTGCATATACATCATCAACTCTAGGTTAATTAAAAATTCACAGCATTCAGTGAGAGCGGCAGGCCTGAGGGAGAAGTGGTAAGGATTAAAGAGATTTCATCCCCTGCATGTGCGTGGAAATTATGCATGACTCCTAGGTTGGGAGTTTGGGAGGGAAGGAAAGGATGTACTTAACCTGATTTAGCTTTAGCTCAGGGATCTTGAGCAGAGCACACTCCACAACAGCGAACCTCATTCACTAACCTGAGATCAAAATATGAGGAAGCAGAACACTTAACTTTTAATGAACTCTAATCTCTTTAATCAAATTTATAATTAATTCTCATGCTACTCTGGCTAACATTGGAAGCTTTATTCATTAACTCTAATTATTATCCAGATTTCCTGCCCTAGAAACATACTCATATACTTCCTACTTTTTCAAAGCCATAAAGCAGTAGCATAATTGGAGAGTGGTTGTTTTCCAACAGAAGTGACAAGTTCTCAAAAACGAGGTCTCTGCATATCACTCAGAGGATGAAAGTGTCACTGAAAATTCCTGTCCCCCTGCAGCAGAGAATCACTGCATGCAGAGAATCACGTGTGAACTACCTGCCCTCTCTCTCAGCCCTATCATGGCTCTGTAAACTGCTCTTAGGGATCCATATCCTCTTCATTTTCTAATTTAGTTTTTTTTCTGACAAATTATATATGCACATATTTTAAAGTCAAATTATTCTACAAGGCTTTTAATGAAAAACGGCAGTGCGTCCTTAGCATTTTCCACTCCCAAAAGGCAACCCTTTAGCCCCTCATGTAGCACATTCTTGGTAATTCCTTTCATGTTCCCAAATAACATGCTGGCGATCCTCTTCCTCTGAGTCTTCCATTTTAGGAATTATCTATTGATTCCTCTTTGTGGAGGTTGTCACCCTCAGTTCTCAAACCTTCCTCCAGCCCAGCCATTCTACGGCTATTTCATTCAGACACATCTCTCGTCCTCCCAGCCTCTCAATATCAATACACATACAATGTAATTTGGTTATAGCAGTAGTCAGTGTTTACCTAATTATGCTTCCTAATGCTATTCGCGGTCAAGTCACACAGTTTACTATGATTACTTTTTCTTCCCTGCACAATATTTTGCATTCTCTGGAGCTCAGAGTTGTACTGGGTTTGTGAGGGGGTGTGTATGAGTGTGTACATGTGCACACTTAACTTTCTGTGCACTCGTTACAACTTCACACCCAAACTCTACCTGGTTGTGTTAATCTCCTCTGGACCGATTCACACATGTCAGGATCCATTCATTCTTTCTCAAGAAATGTCCATGCCACATCATTTCTTCCTTGTCCAGTGTTCCCATAGTAACTTTTTTAGTGATTTCTTATGAGGGAAAGTTCTTGAAATCCTGTATATCCTATCAAGTCCATATTCTACCTTCACGTTTATGTGATTTTCGAACTGGGAATAGAATCCTAGGATTTAAGCCACTTCTCTCTAGACATTTTGAAAGCATTGCTTCATTGTCTCCTAGCTTTGGATTTGATACCAAAAAGTCCACAGCCATTCATATTCTTAGTTCTTTGTCTATGTACTGTCACTTGTCTCTGGAAGTGCTTTCCAAAGTATTTGTCACCAGCGTTCCAAAATTTTGCAATGATATACCTTGTTGTGGATTTGTTTTTGTTCTTTTTTTTTTTTGAGACAGGGTCTTGCTTTGTCACCCAGGCTGGAATGCAGTGGTGCAATCTCAGCTCACTATAACCTCCACCTCACAGGCTCAAGTGATCCTCGTGCCTCAGCCTCCCAAGTAGCTGGGAACTACAGGCATGCACCACCATGCCCAGATAATTTTTCTATTTTTTTATAGAGCCAAGGTTTCAACCATGTTGGCCAGGCTGGACTTGAACTTCTGAACTCAAGTGATCCACTCACCTCGGCCTCCCAAAGTGCTGGGATTACAGGCATGAGCACCATACCCGGCCCGGGCCATCTTTATACTTTGAGCAGGTTACATAGTGTACAAGAAAACAGTGTCCTTTAGTTCTGAGCAATGTTCCTCTGCTACTTCCTAAATGATTTCCTCCCCACTATCTCCTGTCTATACTTAATCCTGTGATTTGTTTGTTGGATTCCTGTTACCTGCATTGATTCTCCAATTTTCTTCTTTTTTCTTTCTTTTTTTTTTTTTTGAGATGGCGTTTCACAATTGTTGCCCAGGCTGGAGTGCAATGGTGCCATCTTGGCTCACTGCAACCTCTGCCTCCCAGTTTCAACTGATTCTCCTGCTTCAGCCTCCCACTTAGCTGGGATTACAAGTGCCACCACACCTGGCTAATTTTTGTATTTTTTTAGTAAAGACAGGGTTTCACCATATTGGCCATGCTGGTGTTGAACTCCTTACCTCAGGTAATCCACCCATCTCAGCCTCCCAAAGTGCTGGGATTATAGGCATAAGCCACCACTCCCAGCCATTCTCCAATTTTCTTTTTTATTTTTTCTCTCTCGGATCTCTTGGTGTTTTTACTGTACTTTCTTTAAGGGACATTTCCTCAACATTATCTTTCAACTTCCTCACTTGGTTCTCAATTTCACCTACCATATCTTTATTTTCTAATTTTTTTCCCCCATGAGTATTTCTTTGATATAAAACCCTCTTGTTGTGTTATGGTTGCAGTGTCCTCTCTTGACTCTCTGAGGTTATTATTGTTCTCTTCCTATGTCTGAGTAGCCTCTGCTTCAGCAGGTCGCTTTTTTTCTGTTGCTTGGCTTCCTGTCATTGCTATGACATATTCTCCCTGAGCATCTTGTCTGATGATCTTGAGTGGGCCACTAAGGGCTAACTGGAGGCTCTATTGGGCTTCCATACATGGACCGCACTGGAAGCTGGTCAAGCAGGCCATTTCCTTCGGAGTCCCAGGGTCAGTTTCATCTGCTGGTGAGTGTCTCTAGAAAAGACATCTCTAATCTCCTGCCTGGAGGGTATATGGCTATTTTTCAGGGCCCTCATTCTACAATGGGAAGGAGATTGAAGTTTTGAGCATTTACTCACTGTTGACTTCCATACCCTCCTTTCAGCATCCTTGGTGCCTGAGTTCAGACATCTTCAGGTTATTTGCTCGGGAAAATAAACTTCCGGTCTGTTGCTGCTGAACTTAGCCACTCCTTAAGGAAGGCTTTCATCCAGTCCTCCCTTACCCCCACTGATAGAAATGCGCTTCCCCAAGTTGGTAAGGGTTTGTGTGTGTGTGGGGGGGGGGAGTCCCACAATGTAAACAAGGTCATTTCTCAGCTGTTGTCACTGCCAGCTAAGGGTGTCATTTTCTCCATCTTTTCTATTTGATTTTTACCTTCTGGTCTCTTCTTCAATGTTCTCTGTCTTCTTGAGATTTACAGTCATTGTGGTAGGAAATACCTGATGACCAAAAAGTCACAATTTTAAATAAAGAAATGATCCATGTGAATCCTTTCATTTGCCCTGTGCTCCATATGGCTCAGCATGGCACTGGTCCAGTCCCTGACCTTTCTCCAGAAGTCCTGACCATCTTGGTATTTTCATAATCACATTAGTCAATAAAGGTCGCAAGAGGCTGAGAATTATATTTTCAATTGTCCATCATGCAAAGCATTTGTACATTCCAGAAATGAGGGCTAAATCTAGTCTGGTCTAAAGCATTTTTGGACAGAAAGTTAACTAATTTGCATGTGGTAGATCAGTGTTTCCAGGATAGATGGACACATCTACATGTTCTACAAGTGATATTTCTTTTATCACAATCAACACCTTTTTGAAAGACTGTAGACAGTTAAACGACATATGCTTATGTTGGCAAGACAAAGAAGAAGGAAGCCCTGACATGGGTGTTTTTAAATCTATAGGGACATTTGGAGTGTATTTGAGGGATTAGTCAACTGCAAGGCAGCTTCCATACCCCTGATGAAAGGCAACATAGTTCAGGTTTTCTACCAGGATTTACGTCAGGAATTTTCTCACAATGTTCCAACTTTAGCAGTTAAGTGTAATCCACTCCAGGCTGAACTCAGACACCTCAGCTTTGGTTTGGAAACTGCTGTGCAAATCTAAATCCTCCTTCTCCTTCATTTAACCTTGAGACCATTTGACTGCACATTTCTGGATCAAGTGAAGTAAGTGGCATGCTACAATTGACTCCAAAACATCCTAAGAGTTCAGAAACTCTCATCATCTGACATCTTTCAGTAATTACTTGATTCTTCTAGAAAAATTACATTGTGCTTCAAATAAATTGTGCTTCAATTTTCCTTACACAGTGGCCATGTTCCTGGGCACTCTTTCAGGGAAATCCCCACTCCCTGGGGGACATTTTTGAAAAGCTCCCTGCCTTACACTCCAGCTAAATAGGTCGCATTCAAATGCAGGAGTTGATCTCGTGGGGATGATATAGAGATAAGCTCAGGTTTCCACCTGTCCTTTGAGACCCAAGAGGAAAGACGCTCTAACATTTCAAGGCAATATTATGTTTTCTTTAGAAACACATTGGGCAATTAAAAGGGGGTCCCTTGAAAAAAAAATGGGGGTGCCTGGCTGGCATTCTATGTTTTCTGAGGGGGCTGGTAACCTACTTTTGCTCAGCTCTTTGAAGGGAGTGAGTGTGTATGTGCGTATTTGTGTGTGTGTGTGAGCATGCTCCTCACCAGCCATGAATTTTATTAGGAAGGTGCCAGGTAAGAACAAGGCATCATTATGAAGAGAAGCATTACCTCACAGCCTCTAATGAGACCACACCCGGAGGACTTTGTTCTGTTTCAGGAAGCTCAGTTACAGAAAGATGAGGTAACTGGAGGGATGGCAGGAGAACAGAAAGCAATACAGAGATACAGCAAATAAAAGCTTCCAGAAGGCAAAAAAAAAAAAAAAAAAAAAAAATCTCAAGAAAGCAACTCTCCCCATCTTTGATCATTTACCAATTATTCAGTGTGAGTCTAAAATATTCAAGGCTCCACACTTAAGAGAATTCAAAGGTGAGTAAGATCCAGTCCCTTCCCTGGAAGCACTTAATATACATACGGTCTGTGGCCAGAGTGGTTTGTAATATGCAAGCCTCTCAAACTTTTCCAGCTATTACACACAAGGAGGAGCAGGGTGTTGCTTCACTAGAAATATTGATTAATTTCCAGAACTCCTATTATATAAACATGGCATCATCAAGCTAGATAAACAGACATTAAACAGGCAAGTACTCCTATCTTCTATCAACACAAAATTTTAATTGAAAAACAAAGCAAAGCCTGAGATAAAGTAGACATTGTGAGTTCAAACACCTGGAAATGGTACAGAGAAATGCAAAACTCTAAATAAGGGGAAAAGAAGTAAGCAAAGAGAAATTGGCTCTCTGAGCAAAATCCCTTCTTTGTGAAATGCAGAAACAATTATAAATGTATTACAGTCATGGGATTAGAAATGGCAAACAATGACCATGTGAAATATGTTAAGATGTGGTATCCAAGAAAATAGAGGAAACAGCCTGCAGCAATAAAGTCGTGCTACCTCAACTGTGCTGTGCTTGATGGGTTTATTAGATTTCTGTGGTGGCTGGAACAAATTATCACAGACGTCGTGGCTTGAAACAACATGAATTTATCATGTTCTATTCCAGCAGGTTAGAAGTCCAACAGAGGTCTCACCAGGCTAGAATCAAGGTGTTTGTAGGATGGCCTTCCTTCCTGGAGGATCCGGGGAGAATCTGTTCACTGGTCTTTCCCAGCTTCTAGGGGCCACCATATTCCTGGGCTCATGGTCCCTTTCTCCATCCTCAAAGCCAGTAATGTAAAGCCAAGTGCTTCTCACATCACGTTGTTCTGCCTGCTTCCCTCATCCACTTTTAAGGACCCTTATGATTACACTGTCCCCCAACCTCAATAATTCAGGATCATCTCCTTATTAAGGTCAATTAATGAGCAACCTTAATTCTTCTTTGTCATGTGCTATGGGTGAAGTTGCATCTCCCAAAATAATGATACACTGAAGTCCTAACCCCCAGTGCCACAGAATGGGACCTTATATGGAAATAGGGCCACTGAGATATAATTAGGATGAGATCGTACTAAAGTAGGGTGAACCCCTTATCCAATATGACTGTTGTCTTTTCTCTATCTTTTTTTAGAGATAGGTTCTCACTCTGTTGCCCAGCGTGTTGCCTGGAGTGCAACGGCATGATCATAGCTCACTGCAACTGTGGACTCCTGGGCTCAAGGGAATCTCCCACCTCAGCCTCCCAAGTAGCTGGGACTGCAGAAGCATGCCATCATACCCAGCTAATTTTTTCTTTTTTTTTTTTTTGTAGAGACATGGTCTCACTATGTCTCCCAGGCTGGTCTCAAAACTCCTGGCCTCAAGATCCTCCTGCCTCTGTCTCTCAAGTTGCTGGAATTACAAGTGTGAGCCATCACACCCGGCCGACTGATGTCCTTATACGTACACAGCCATGTGAAGACCCAAACACACAGGGAGAATAACATATGGAGATGTTAGCAAAGATTGCTGTGATGCATCTATAAGCCAAGAAATACCTGGAACTGTCAGCATGAGAAAAGGCAAAAAAGGATCTCCCCTTAGAAACTTCAGAGGAAGCTTGACCCTATTACACTTTGATTTTAGACTTCCAGCTTCCAGAACTGTGAGAAAATAAATTTCTCTTTTTTTAAGCCAACAACCTGGTGGTGCTTTGTTACAGAATTCATGGGAAACTAATTCACCTGCAAGGTAGCATATTCCTCGGTTTCAAGGTGGACATCTCTTGGGAGAGGAAGAGGTATTATTCTGCCTATCACGATAGCCTTAAAGAGAGTTTATATTTTAGTAATTTCCAATGAGAAGAAGTGTAAGGATGTCTGGAGATAATTCTCCAAGGATCTCAGGTTTTTGCACCTCTTGAGAGTGGAGGTGTTTGGTATCTTTGTTCCACATTACATTTTTAAGAATGTTTGTACCTAGATAGCTTTGATATATGGGGATAATGTCTATCTCCGGAACAAAAAGGGATATTTTTTATATTGTTTGTTTGTTTTTCTTTTTTTTTTTTTTTAGGACTGAATAATAACAAGGCTTTAATGGCTCCATTTTCTTATGATTATACAAACATATAAATCTTGAAAAGGTAATGCCGTTTAGTAAAATCCATAAAAATAAGTTTTGCCACAGTGCACAGAAAAGTTCACTGATTCCCCACGCCGTCGCCAAGCAGCTCTGATTCGAGTTGGAGGACCCAGGCCGGGCGCGGTGCAGGGGAGGCTAAGGCGGGAGGATCACTTGAGCCCAGGAGTTCCCGGCCAGTTCCCAGGTAACACAGCAAGACCCCGTCTCTCTCTCCTTTTTTAATTGGAAGACATAAAACGTCTATACATTCTACACGGAATGATGAATATACTAAGGACAGTCTGCACAAGCTAAATTTTAAAACTCCATACTCCATCACAGATGTCCATGAGCAGGATCTGCAATTCACTTCACACTGCAGGTAAGCCCCCAGCTGGGGTCCTCTGGCCGCAGCGGTCAGGCGTCAGAGCTGAGGCATCTCGCTACAAGGGCAGTAGTCTTCAGTGCGAAAACAGGACGGGGGCTTCGTAGTCGGCTTGCTGCGGCCTTGAGGGAGACGACTTGCTAAAGAGCGAGGGCACGTTCATCGTGTGCAGGAGCCTCTTGAACGCCCTGGGGAAGGCGCCCAGCTCGGCCTCGGCCTTGGTGACCTGCTCCTCCATCTTGGCCACTCGGCCGCCCACCATCCTCACGAAGGCCTCCAGCCGGTCGATCCTGCTGTAGATGCGTCGCATCTCGGCGGCCTTCGCGTGGATGCGCGGCACTCCCTCGCTGATGACGTGGGACGAGTCGCCGCGAAGCATGTCCAGCATGCCCACGAACTCGTCCACTCTAGTGAGCAGGTCCTCCAGGCTCGCGTCCAGGGCCTCGACCTCGGGCCGCGCGCCGGCCCCGGGCAGCAGGCGGGCGGCATAGCCCGCGGCGGCGCCGCGTAGCAGCGGCAGGTCGCAGCCAGGCGCGCCGTCCTCCGCGCCCTCGTCCTCCCACGGCCCCGAGGCGCTGCTGTGGCTTTGGGACACGGTGCCGCTGTCCCCGCTTCAGGCGGCGCACTGCAGCTCGGCCTCTTCCGCCGGTCCCTCGGGCTACACTCCGCGGTCTGAGGAGCGACCCTCCATGGCCCGTGACCGCCGGGCTGCGCGGCGACCGCTTCCCTGTTTGTTTTTATTTGGTTTGGTTGTCGTTCTTTTCTTTCCTTTCTTTCTTTATTTATTTTGAGACAGAGTCTTAGCCTATCACCCAGGCTGGAGTGCAATGGTGCAATCTCGGCTCACTGCAACCTCCACCTCCCGGGTTCAAGCGATTCTCCTGTCTCAGCCTCCTAATAGCTGGGACTGGGTGTGTGCCACCATGCCTGGCTTATTTCTGCATTTTTAATAGAGACGAGGTGTCACCATATTGGCCACGCTGGTCTTGAATGCCTGACCTGTGATCCTCCCACCTTGGCCTCCAGGTTGCATGAGCCACTGCACCTGGCCATTGTTATTATTTTTACTGTCAGTGTAATAAAGAAATGTCTCCCTCCAGGGAGACAGTCAGGCAGGCTTACTACCCATTGGAAAAGACTTAGGTTCCCTAAGCATGGGGCTCCTCTCGTACAGCACAACCCAAGATGGTGCAGGTGCCACCACTGCCCGAGGGACTTGGCGCTTAGGAAAATGGCACAAGTGCTGGCACCCCAGCTGCTGTTGTGGCTATGAGTTTTGATCTGTCCTCTGTCTTTGACCCAGGCATCTTGTGTCTTCTGCCAGCATTCTCGAAACTGTTCCGATTCACAGGTTAACTTCCAAATAGTATCAATCTCGAGCCCTTCCCAGTTCTTGACAAAGAGAAATTCAGGTATAAAATTTAGAAAGTGAGTGAGAAACTGCAGTGAGTCATCACTGAACAATTCATCATGCAGGTCAAACAAATCAGAATTTCAGCTTACCTACTTTCTGTCTCATTTGCTAATCCCAGTGGTTCTCCAAGTGAGGAGGTCCCTGGACCTGGAGCCTCAGTGGCCTGTGGGAAGCTGTCAGAAGTGCACATTTGGGGGCCACACCTCAGGTTTATTGAACTGGAAACTCGGGTGGGGTGCAGGCCTCTGTGTTCTAACAGGTTCTCTGGGGTGCTGAGCACGCAGCTCAAGAACCACTGGCCTGCCTGGGGTCTAATCTAGGACTTGTACATCCTGGGGGTGTGTGTGTGCCCATCGACAGTTGTCACGGGGACCCTGGAGCCCAGGACAGGAGAGGCCAGAAGAGAGTCCTTGCCCATCCACATTCTATGGCTCCTCTATCTCCACTTCAGTGGGGGCAGGGTGGGGTTTTCTGTGTTTTCCATACCTTCTCCCTCTCCACCATCACCCCAAAGGAGAGCTGGCCTTTTACTAAACTACCATGCTGAAGTCACATGATGCCAGTGGGTCCACCTCAGCATGCTGGCCTTATGAGCGCCCCATCTTTAAGGAGGCAAAGTGGACAGGCCAGCTCAGTGAGCCCTAGGGAAGGAGGGGTCAGAGAAAGAAGGGAAGCAGACTGAGGCAAGAGGAGTTCTGGAGCCCGTGGGGGCAGACTTGGTCCCAAAGTGGTAAATAAGCTGAGGGAAGCCCTGCAGACAGGCTCCAGCGCATCTTTGCGAGTTGAGGAGCTGATGCTTGGCAGTCCTTTCTGCAGGGAGCCGCCACACTCCATGAGGACAAAAGGAACCGTGTGAACACTCTTATGAAAGAGTGGAATATTCCAAGTTTGAATAAAGTTACCACTTGCAGAAATATAAGAACGGAGACTTCAGGAATTTCTTCAATGCTGCCGGAGGACCAGGAGAGGCTCAACGGGTTAGACAATGCATGGGGAAAAACGACCTCCAAGTGACTTATGCAGTGTTTTTTATTTTTCCTTCCTCAGATCAAAATTACCTTGAAAATTCTCCTTAGTTCTCTGGATCAGAGTGAAGGATGAAATTTTATTTACTGCAAAAAAAAAAAAAAAGAAAGAAAGAAAGAAAGAAATAACATAGAAGGGAAAAAAATTCCTGACAGGGATCTTGGGAGATTTTTTTTTTTCTAACAATGCTATTTTTCACCCCCATTGCCAGATAAATCACAGCATGGAAAATACTCTATTCACTACCCCATGAAGAGCTTTCAAATATGTGAGTTAATAAAATGCTGAATGCAGCAAGAAAAAAATTTTGATACCGAAACGAATTTATCCATATCCTTTTGTTCTTTTACAATAAAGGGCTTACAGTGATCAGATCTGGCTCTGAATAGGCTGCCACTCTTTTTTTTTTTTTTTTGAGACGGAGTTTCGCTCTTGTTACCCAGGCTGGAGTGCGATGGCGCGATCTCGGCTCACCGCAACCTCTGCCTCCTGGGTTCAGGCAATTCTCCTGCCTCAGCCTCCTGAGTAGCTGGGATTACAGGCACGCACCACCATGCCCAACTAATTTTTTGTATTAGTAGAGACAGGGTTTCACCATGTTGACCAGGATGGTCTCGATCTCTTGACCTCGTGATCCACCCGCCTCAGGCTCCCAAAGTGCTGGGATTACAGGCTTGAGCCACTGCACCTGGCCGGCTGCCACTCTTGAGAGAAGAGCGCCTATCCCTGTGCCTGGCCTCAGTCAGGCTTTCTGCTGGCTCTTCCTCATCCGGGGAATGAGCGCTGGGTTTTATGGGAACATGTGAAATGCATTAGTCCTTTAGCTTCCCAGTAACTACCACAGACCACCTGATGATGTCCAGTGGATATTTCTCATGGAGTATTTATAGAACATTTTATTAGTTTATTACCAATGGAACTAATGATACTGCTTGCATATGAAAAAGCTTTCTTCCAGTTTAATTTTCTTGTCTCAATTTTAGGCATCCCTGCCCACATGTTTATTCTTAAAACTCTATTTCTCAGACTCCAAAAGGAAAAACCTGGACCTCATCAGGGTGAAGATGTTAGTTACCACCTTAAAGAAGCCTGTGTCTTTGGCCCCAAAGGGAGCCATCGGACAGGACCATGTGCATGGCGGGATGCAGGCTTGTCACCTCAGGTGATCTCCCTGGCATTGCACCTGGACTGCAGCAGAGAGGAGCATGGCCCATGACAGCATCACATGATACAAAAATCCAGAAAAATGGCCCAGAAGGGCAGCTGTGTGATGCAGTAGGAGATCGGGTTCACACCAGGAAACACATGGGCAGGTGTGAGCCTTTGAGGATGGGAAGTCGCCCTTATCAGTGTTTGCAGGTGAGATGAGGCATCTGTGCAAAGCCAGGCTTCAGAACTGCTGGTCAATGATCAAGTGTCCATCACCTTGAGTATTTATCATTTCTATGTATTGGGACATTTCAAACCCTCCCTTCCAGGTATTTTGAAATATACAGTACATTGTGATTAACTATAGTCATCCTGCTCTGCTGTTGAGCTTTAGAACTTACTTCATCTAAAATAAATCATTCTACTAAAAAGACACATACACTCATGTGATGATCACAGTGCTATTCACAATAGCAAAGACATGGAATCAACATAGGTGCCCAACAGTGGTGGGCTGGATAAAGAAAACGTGGTCCTTATACACCATGGAATACTACACAGCCATAAAAAAGAAAATCATATTTTTTGCAGCAATGTGGTTGCAGCTGGAGGCCATTATCCTAAGTGACTTAATGCAGGAACAGATAAGCAAATACCAAATATTCTCACTTATAAGTGGGAGCTAAACATTGGATACTCATGAACATTAAGATGGCAGCAGGACTGAGGACTGCTAGAGGGGGAGGAAGGGGAAGGAGCAAGGGCTGAAAGTACTTATTGGATACTGTGCTCACTACCTGGGTGATGGGATGAATCATACCACACACCTCAGCATCATGCAATACACCCACAGAACACAGCTGCACTTGTACCCCAAATCGAAAAGTTGGAATTATTTTGTTAAAAAAGCTTATTTCTTCTAACTCTGTGTTTATACTGACCTGATCATTACACATTCTATGCATGTAAAAAATATTCCATGTACCTCATAAATGTGTACGATACTATGTATCAAAAGTAAAAATAAATAAAAATTAAAAACTGTTAGTCAAAGAGAAAGCCTAAGGCCATGAAGCGGAGGGTGTGAGTCAGGATCTGTGCAGATCGTGGGAAAGGGAGCTTTAAATCAGGGCAGGCAGAGGCCCTGAGGCCTGGAAGGGGTCAGGGCCAGCTCAGCAAAGGGCAGAAATGGAGAGTAGCACTGGCCTCTGGCTTGCCCTTCCTACTAGTCAGCCAGGCTTCCAGCATTCCCACCATCGAGTCACACAGAGGTCAGAGGCTGGGCCTCACACCAAGGGAACTCACTCTGATGCCACCTCGGCCCCCAAACAGCTCTGTGGCCTCGAAAAGGCCTTCTTTCCTCACTGGCCTCAGTTTTCCTACCTGGAAAGCCCACTTTGGACTCCCCAGGGACCTGGGCCACTTCCAACTCTCATGTTTTCTCCCTAGTGGTGGTCGCCCATTCCTATTTTCACAAGGTGGGCTTGGAGGCAGGGCCCACCTGAGCATGTGACATCAAGGCTGTTCAAGACTGGAGGGAACCTGAGCTCTTAAGAAAGACCATGCTCATATGGATGAACCCGGAAACCATCATTCTCAGCAAACTGACACAAGAACACAAAATCAAACACCGCATGTTCTCACTCATAGATGGGTGTTGAACAATGAGAACACATGGACACAGGGAGGGGAGCACTATACACTGGGGTCTGTTGGGGGGAAATAGGGGAGGGACAGCGGGGGGTGGGGAGTCAGGGAGAGAGAGCATGGGGAGAAATGCCAGATATAGGTGAAGGGGAGGAAGGCAGCAAATCACGCTGCCACGTATGCACCTGTGCAACAATCTTGCATGTTCTCCACATGTACCCCACAACCTAAAATGCAATAAAAAAAAAAAAAAAGAAAGAAAGACCATGTTCATAGGAGTTTATGAGACACACACTCGTGGATTTCAGAAAGTGTGTAGCTCATCGTTCTGGATCTGAAATATTCAATGTACTGTATATTTCAAAGTACCTGGAAGGGAGGGTTTGAAATGTCCCAATACATAGAAATGATACTCAAGGTGATGGACACTTGATCATTGACTGGCAGTTCTGAAGCCTGGCTTTGCACAGACACCTCATCCCACCTGCAAACACTGAGAAGGCGGCTTCCCACCCTCAAAGGCTCACACCTGCCTGTGTGTTTCCTGGTGTGAACCCGACCTCCTGCTGCATCACACAGCCGCCCTTATGGGCCATTTTTCTGGACTTTTGTATGGTATGATGCTGTCATGGGCCGTGCTCCTCTCTGCTCCAACAAACAGGCGTTCCGTCTCTTTTACTGGAGATCTTTCCACAGAAAGGAACAGCAAACACCTCATCAATTTATGAACTGACTTAGTCTTAATTCTTCATGACCTCTAGTGGCAGAAGAAGGACTCTGCTGTTTGATTTTTCCAGGTAATCCGCTTTCACACTTCCCTCCTTATTTCTCC
This sequence comes from Aotus nancymaae, assembly GCF_030222135.1. Taxonomy (NCBI): domain Eukaryota; kingdom Metazoa; phylum Chordata; class Mammalia; order Primates; family Aotidae; genus Aotus; species Aotus nancymaae. The sequence goes on along the minus strand of NW_026988570.1, from coordinate 2,841,994 downwards.
GGAATCTCTTTCGTGTCCCCTTGGTTCCCAACCCCCATCGCGTCTGTTCTCCTTCAGACCATCTCACAACCCACTGGCACGTCCCCATAGCCTCAGAGGCCACCTCTCTGATCCCCTTTTCCCCTGCCACCAGCATCCTTCAGCCCTCCTTCCCCTGCTCACAGAGCAATTGAGGAACGTCCTGGGCGCGGGGTCCACACCAGAACAGAGGAACGCGCTGCACGCTGTGGCCCTTGGGCTGCAAAGCCTGCCCTGACTGAGCAGGGCTGCCTGGCATTCATGCCCTTTATGCAGAGCCATGGGCATGGTGGGGTGGGGGCACCACCTCAGCATCCCTGGGGGGTCTAATGCACTGTTACCTCCTAAAATATGAGGTACAGGCACTCTGTTACCCTCCTGAAATCCAAAAAGTTCTGAATTCCAAAATACAACAGGCCTCTGGGTGTTCAAGAAGGAATTGCAGGCCTTGGCTGAGGGTGCTGTTGGGTTCCTACTCAGTATTCCTTGTTCCCAATAGACCCCTTTGGAATTTCTCTCTCTTCTTTTTCCTTTCCCTTTCCTTCTCTCCGCTCCCTCTCTGCCTCCACTATTGGATGGATTTGGGGACGACATATGGCCCTGCATGCCTCTGGCTGCGATCCTGCAACCATGCGGGGAGCCAGACCTTAGCTGAAGCTCACACAGAAAGCGATAGAACAGAGAAACAGAAAGCAACTAGGTCCTTGAGGGCATCTTTGAGCCAAGTCTGGACCCACCCTCCCTCTGAACTTGCAGTTCTATGAGATAATACACTTTCTCATTGTTTAGATGAGTTTGAGTTGGTCTCTTTTTTTTCCCCCTTGAAGTGCAGATCCTACCCTTGCATACCCAGCTTTGAATTATTCTCCATCATCTTCAGGACAAAGTGCTTCCACCTCAGCTCAACTCAGCTCAAAACAGAGCTCGTGAGCCCCATCCCTCCTTCCACTACCTTCTCCCTACCCTTGAGCATCAGCCTCTTCTAGTCCCTCAAGTAGACTCTCTCCTCCAGCAGCACAAAACTACCTGCAGCTCCCCTGACTCTCCTGTGGCTTCACTCCTCCATGCCTTTGAGAAAGATATTTCCTGCTGGAATGCACTTTCTCTATTGTCAATCCCATGCACTTTCTGCCTCAAAATTCAAAGCATTGCTTTCTCTGGGAACCCCTTCTTGGTTCCCAGGGAGCAGGCTAGCAGAGATGTTGAGAGGACAGACTGAGGCTGGGAGAGGAGAGGACATTGCCAAGAATGGAAATCTGAAAAGAGAGGAAAGATGGAAACAAACTGGATCCTGGAGGTCCTGGATCAAGCCTCACCTGAAGGCAAATCTACCTTCAGGCCTTAAGTCTTTGTGAGTTTTAAATTTCCTGTATTGTTTATGCTCCTTGAGGTTAGTTTTGCTCATTTGTGCCTTGCAACCAAAAGCATTCCAAAATCCTTTTCCAAAATTCAGGTCTCTTATCATGCTTTCCAAGGACTAGCAGCTTTTCAAGAGCAAGAACAAGGGCTATAGATTATTTAGTTTTCCATTCCCTGTATTAGAAGACACTTGCTAAGAGTTGGTTTAAATTAAATAAGCTTCTCACTTTGGCAAGTTTTGGTTCATACATATATTTCAAAAATTCAGTCTCTCAACACTCTTGGTTCAAAGAAAAAAATTACTGAATTCTAGCCAGGCTCAAGGTTTGTTCTTTGAAGAACAGAACTGAGTGCATGCTCAGCATGTCATTTTTAAATTGCATTGAGAGTATAGACTAAAAATGTTCAAATCATATGCACTTTATGAAAATGCCAACTTTTGATTAAAAATACATAGTCCCCCAATGATCTAATGTTTTTCCAATAGGATCTGAGGGTTACATATCTATTAAGGTAATTTGTTTTGCTCTCACAGAAGGCCTGATTGCCACTCTAGCAAGGTCTAGGGAGGCTGATTTGCCAACATGCCTCTGTGCCCCTCTCACCGGTGCCCAGGCTTCTGCGTGTGTGTGGATGTTCCAGCCCAGGGCAGCGCACATGGACCACCATCTGGCACTTAAACCTGGAGGTTCCCTTGCAGAGCCATAGCTCTTCCCCGCCCCACCCTGCCCTTCCCTGGTCCTGCTGAGTAAATCCCCCCTCACATAATGATGCCAACTTCATATCTTGCTTGGGAAACTGTGTGAAGAAAAAGACATCAAGCTGTCCCAAGAGGCTATTATTTTGGCAACACTGCTCCATGGTCATTTAGCTTGGTGGCTCAGCAGTGTGAGGGCCCTGTCGTCCTCCTGTGATAAGCTGAATCTTGCCTGCAGAGCAGAGGGAAGGCAGCTGGTAGGTCAGATGCCACACAAAAAGCCTTGCTGACTGTAAGGCCTGTCGCCTCGCCGGGAGCTCGGACACACCCCGCTGCCTCGCCAGGAGCTCAGACACCCCCTCCTCACCAGGAGCCCGGAAAAGAAGTCCCACCAGGACCTACCCGATAGCATTTTGTCCCATCCGGGCCCCACTCCCTGCCTAGCATTTTGTCCCATCTGGGCCCCACTCCCCACCTAGCATTTTGTCCCATCTGGGCCCCACTCCTCACCATCCGAGCCCCACTTCGCACCTAGCGTTTTGTCCCATCTGGGCCCCACTCCCTGCCTAGCATTTTGTCCCATCTGGGCCCCACTCCCCACCATCCAGGCCCCACTCCGTGCCTAGCATTTTGTTTGTCCCATCCGGGCCCCACTCCCTGCCTAGCATTTTGTCCCATCTGGGCCCTCCCTGCCTAGCATTTTGTCCAATCCGGGCCCCACTCCCCGCCATCCGGGCCCCACTCCTAGCATTTTGTCCCATCCTAGCTTGGACTCAACCAATCAAATGCCTCCACTCCACTCCCCCCGCACCACACCTTCTGACAGGAGTGCGACTTCTCCAGCCCGTTGTGTTGGAGCGCAGAACCTCGCACAGGAGCCGAATAAATTCGCATTGGGTCTTCTTGTGCTGGCCTCAGTTTCTTCCTTTTAAACTTGGCAAGAACCCAAGGACCCTTACACTGACCAATGCAGACTACCTAAAGCCATCATTCTCTGGCTGAAAGTGCGAGAAATCCAGCCAAATGGAAAAAAAAAAGACAAGAGGAATTGGAGGCTTATGTGGCTAAAAGCATCATGACTTCAGGTGTGGCAGGATTCAGGTGATTGACAGAGGCTTAGAGCCAACATTTGCAGTTGAGGAACCCATCAAAATAAATTCTCTCTCCCTATAGTTTACGGAAAAAGCTGGGATGCTTCTCATTAGCTCAGTATGGCTTCCTTGCTCCTTCTTGAACTATAATCATAGTGGATAGAGAGTGGTTAAGGGACTCTGTTTGGCCAGGCCTAGGTTATTTGGCTTAGGGTACATTCATTTGCTAGGGCTGCAAAGAAACAAAAATGAAAGCGAACAAACCAACCCCCAAACCAGGTGGTTTGAAGCAACAGAAATTGATTGTCTCACAGTCCTGGAGGCTGAAATCTGAAGCCAAGGTATTGGCAGGGCCACGCTCACTCTGAAAGCAGCAGGGGAGTCCTCCTTGCCCTGCTCTAGCTCCTGGTGATTGCCGAAGGCTTTGATGTTCCTGGGCTTGCGGAAGCATCATTCCAGTCCCTCTGTGTGTGTCTGCATCTAGATTCCTTCTTATAAGGACGTGAGTCATACTGGATCAAGGCCCTTTCTAATGACCTCCTCTTGACTTGATTACATCTGCAAATACTCTATTTCCAAATACGATCACATTACCGGGTACTAAAGGTTAGGACTTGAATATATATCATTAGGTATACATAGGGGAAGAGCACAATTCAATCCATAACAGCGGGTGGGAAGAGGTAAAACCCATGTGTGAAGTGGGCATGATAGCAACAGCATCTTCCTCATGGATTCAATGTGAGGGGTCAAAGTTCATGCAAACGCATCATCCCAGTGCCTGGTTCCCGCTGAGCACATGCTCAGTCAAGTTTTTGCTTGTGTGGTAACTTCTACAACTGAGTCGAAGCATACATACAAAACTTGTACACATTCAACTGCATGTGCAGACAGAGAGAGACCAATTTAAAGGAATTAAAGGAATTAAGAAATGAGACATTTCCACCTCCCAACCCCCGCCCCACATTCTACTCAGAGAACACCCTCGAGTGAGAGGAGATTGGAGCAGAGACTTTGGTATTTCCTCAGACCGCCTTGGTCCCTGGGTGTCCCCATTGTGTGGAATGTGAGTCTAGGGTAGAGAGAGGTCTCTTTTGTGCACATATGCCCTGAAATGCAGGCCAGTGACTTCACCTAGTGCCCGGCTTGGGAGGAGATGCCAGTGTGTGTGGTCATGAAGCATGGCTCAGGGCACCTCCTCAAACCGGCTGTAGTGAAAACCAGTGTCCTCCACCCCTTCTAGACCGCTCAAGATCCAATAGTCCCTGGCAGCACGCGGCTCACACCACCTGCATCTCAGCACACGCTGAGCAGCACCTGCCCTGGTCTCAGAGCCACTGACAAGCCAAAGCCACTGATCACAGCCAGTGGCTGCTGCAGCCGTGCCAAATGCACACGTTTCTACACACATTACTCTCATTTCTGTGCTTTTCTCACTGTGGACTGGTGACAGTCAGAGGCTGGCCCCACCCATAGACCTTGCTTTGAGGAGCCAAGTGTCCTGTTGAGATAACTTAGAGGATATTCAGAACATAGGCTGGATGAGATGTGCACCTTCCCTCATTCCTAAGCCCTACCCAAGACAGGCTTCACCTCGGCAGCAAACACCACCTTTCCCTGTGTGTCTTCTTCCCAGCCCTTCCACCATCGGGTCTCCCTTCCTTATCCAATCTCTCTTCCCCAGTCCCGACTGTGAATCTCTAGCCTGGACATCCCAGCCTTCCCGCCCTCCTAGCAGCGGAGTCATTCTTGCCTTTTTCTATCTGTGACACAACTCACTATGACCAGAACTTGCTTTGTTTCATGGGGTCTCAAGTTTTAAAGAAATAAAACAGTGAATCCATTTGCTCCTTTAAATAGGCTCTGGGGTCCTGATGAGAAGGGCTGGGAGGTGAGTGGGGAGAGGGAAAGGTGAGAAGGGGGAGTCAGCCCCACGGGGTCACTGGGGAGGTGTGAGGAGAAAGCCGGTGGCCAGCAAGGACAGCCACACCTGCAGACGACAGCCAGGAGGCCCCTCAGGGCTACCATGGACACCTCAGCCCCAAACCAGGGCAGAAGAAGACCACGCATTTTCCTTCCTTTTCCAATCTTCCTCTCCTCAGCTGTGTTGTGGCAGTAACCGAAGGAGTGGGTGGTTAGTGATTACTCAGTGTAATGCTGTTGATGAAATCGGTCATTCTGTGCCTGCCACATCCCGGCCTCTCAGTGCTGCCCCTGCTGCCCCAAGGCCTGCACAGGGACCCTCGGAATGTCCTGCTTTGCTGGCTTCCTGGACAACCGGGGCTCTTGGAGACACTGGATCACACAGTATCCTTTTGTTCGCACTTCATGTTTTGCAAGCACTCCGGCTGCAAGTTGAATGAGAACTCGAATGTCCATTGACAGATGCATGGATGAACAGAATGTGGTCTAGATATGTGATGGAATATTATTCAGCCTTGAGAAGGAAGGAAACCCTGACACATGCTACAATATGGATGAATCTAGAGGATGTTATGCCGAGTGAAATACGCCAGTCACAAAAGGACAAATACTGCATGATTCTACTTATACGAGGTCCCTAGAGTAGTCAGATACACAAAGACAGAAAGTAGAATGGTGGGGGGTGTCACGGGCTGGGAGGAGGGAGAAGGGGAGTCAGCATTTAGTGGGTGCAGAGCTCGGGATGACAAAAAAGTTCTGCAGGTGGATGATGGTGATAGTTGCACAGCAAAGTGAACATACTTAATGTTACCGAACTGTATTCTTGAAAATGGCAAATATAGTAAATTGTATATTAAATCTATTTTACCACAATTTTAAAAAAAGTTGAATGAACAAACACTTTGTTGTGTTTGTTGTGTGGCCTATAACGAAGACTGAATCATCATACGTGGGGCACCTGCCCGGCCGTGGTCATGCCAGCCCTGTTCCAGGAGCCGGCGGTGCAGCTACAAGACACCTTCTGTCCTGCAGGGACTGAAATTTCAGAGTCAGAGAAACAAAAACAAGCAGTAATTTTAGGAAGGCGTAAGTGCTGGGTAGAAAAATAAGGCCAGGTAAGGGGCTACAGAAGGAAGCTGGTAGGGAGGGGAGGGAGAGAGTTTCTGATGGAGATTGAGGGGTCAGGAAAGACCCCCAAACCCCCTGCCAAGAGGTGGGATTTGAGCAGAGATCTTGGTGAATTTGATGATGGAGGGACATGCAATCTGGTGCAGAGGCTCTGGGGAAGGGAATATTCAGGAACAAGGAGATCATGTGACGGAACTTGATGGGGAAGGCATGGAGTAGAAGGCGATGTGTCTGGGAGGGAGAGAGGCGGGGTGGTGTTGGAGCCTGGGCACCACAGTGTGTCACCAGATGTTGCTCTGAGGGGACGGGAAGCCACTGGAGGGTGATTGTGCTCTCCTGTGGAGCCACAGTGCTCAGTTAACAAGTTTCTTCCTGCTGCTGTTTGGGGCCTCTGCTGCAAGGAGGAAGAGAGAAGGAGCACCGGAGACCCATCTGGGGGTTGGTACAGTGTTCAGAGGATGTTGGCAGCATGGGCTGGGGTGCCGGGATGGCATTGGTAAGAAGTGGTTGGATCACAATATATTGTAACATTAGAGCCAGCAGGGCCTGAAGATGAATTGATGTGAGGTGTGAGGAAAAGAGAGGGCTCAGTATGCTCTGCATGGCTTCCAGAACGGGCAGCTACAGACGGCGGAGCCATTGAGACAGGGAGCTGAGGGTGGAGGAGACACGCAAGGGTGGCTGTGCGATGGCGGAGGCTGGCTAGACATCCAGGTAGGGGTGGCATGTAGGAAGTTGGGAATTGCAGTCTGGCTGAGGATTTTCAATTACTGCATGGAAATGGCATTCATAATTTAAAGCCACAGCAGGGGATGGATTACCTAAGAAGTGAGGGTACATAGAGACTAGGACAAAACCCTAGGGCCCTCCAGAGTTCAGATGCTATGTTCCTCTCCATGAGGCCAGGACAAGTGGTCCTTCTGTGCCCTGCCCCTCATTCACGGTGGCTGACGGGCTGAGGCAGCTTCCTACTCTGCCGTTCCCAGCTCTGCGGCTCCCTGTTGCTGGGTATTCCTCTATGTGCTGCTTCCAGCTCAGGTATTCTCAGCCCTGGCTGTACAATAGAATCACCCTGGCAGGCTTTCAAAAATATCATTGCCCTGGGCCCATTCCGTACAAAATGAAATCGAATCTTTGGGGTGGGACGTAAAGCATCTGGATATTTCAAAACGGCGATTCTGATGCACACAATTGAGAGCAGCAGCATATTGCACGCGACTAGGTGCACTTGGATCCCTGTGTGCATTTTGGTTTGTCCCACAACCTGCTGCGGAGGGTCTCTGATTCTTTAGAAAGAATGTCTTATGATTATGGTGGTTCATGGCTGTAATCCCAGCAGTCTGAGAGGCCTAGGTGGGTGGATCACCTGTGGTCAGGAGTTCAAGACCAGCCTGGCCAACATGGTGAAACCCTGTCTCTACCAAAAATATAAAAATTGGCCAGGCATGGTAGTGTGTACCCGTAATTGTAGCTATTTAGGAGACTGAGGCAGGAGGATCGCTCGAACCTGGGAGGCGGAGGTTGCAGTGAGCCGAGATCGCACCATTGCACTCTAGCTTGTGCAACAAAGTAAGACTCCATCTCAAAAAAAAAAAAAAAATGTCTTGCAGCTGGTCTGCCTGTTCTCGAGCTTCTGTGGTCTTAGATATTAGATCCAGGAGGGTCTGTCACAGTAATTAGACCACAAGAAAAAAAATAAAACTCAAGATGTATCAGACAAGAAAACATTTTAAAATTGTTCTCCTTTTTTATATTGGTCTGTTGGGTACAATTTCAGCCATCTTTCTGTGCATTTAAAAGCATTTGTATGCACAAATGTAATACATTGTTTTGTTTGGGGCGGGTGTGTATATTTATACTAAATACATCACACTCCTATCTGCCTTTCTTTTTTCACTTTAACAGTATGACCAGGAACTCTTTGGATACAGGTATGGATAGGCCTGGTCTGTAGACCCTACAACATATGACCACATTTAAGTTTAATTAAAATTAAATAAAATTTCAAATTCAGTTTCTCCATCATGCTAGCAGCCGTGTCTCAAGTGCCTGGTGGCCACGTGTGGCCATGGCTGTCACTCTGGACAGCCCAGACAGCAAACATTTCCATTGCCACAGAAAGTCCTATAGGACAGCACTGTGCAGGTCATTCTTAGCTAAGGCATCCTCATCCATAGCATGGATGTGTAAGAGTTAGAAAAAGAATTTCTTTTTTCAAACCTTCAGTGAAGGGAAAAGAATACTTTAGTGAGATCTTTCATGTGAAAAAGTAGGTCAGTCACAGCAAATAGTTTCTCCAAGGGGCGGAAATCAATTCCGTGAGAGTCTGAGGTGGCAGTGAGGCATTTAGAGCTCAAAGACTTCTCTGCAAATGGTTGTTTGGCCCTTGCTTGGAGGTTTTTAGATTCCCTTGCCACCTCTGTCATCTCCAAACCGTAATGACACCCCTCACACCCTGGTGTTTTCCTGACTGCCTCAAAGGCTCTCCTTGCACGCTGCACTGTTTCGTTTTTCACCATGATGCTGCCTCCATATTCATGGGCTTCCTGCGTCCGCTGCTCTCTAAACAGTGTGGAGACCTATTCAGCAGGGCTGTCATTTATTCTAAGGTGAGAGAATGAATATTGATGAGAGCACCACAATGAGAGAACATAGCTACGTGCTCTCCAGTGTCCAGCACTGACCTGATGATAGCATTTAACGCTCTGTGGGAGGGGACACAGTGTTTTAGAATATTCCAGACAGTCCTTAATAGTTCTGCCTGAGTCTCTGGCATCAGGATTGGTAGGTTCTTGTCTACAGGTATTGAATTCTCAGGGTCTCACTTCTTACTGAGAAACAACAGACATGGGGGACAATGAGAAAGGAAGAAGCCCCAAATGCAGCTGACTTATAACTAAATATTTAAACACTGACAATACTTAAGCACAACACACATTCTGAGTTTGGATGGATACTACATGGGATGTTTAGTTAAATGAATCATGCTTATGTATTTTGATTGCCCTCTTTTGTTTGTTTTTAGAGTCATTCATTCATTCATTCATTCCATAAATATGTGTCAATTGCCTAACCCGTGCCTCGTAGTGGGGATGCGTGGGTGAACAGGACAGATGTGTCCCTGGTCCTCAGGATGCTACGTAGTGTTAGAGACAGGAAGACCACCAGGTAAATACCCCATGGGGAGTTCACTGCTGTGGTAGGGGAAGCTTAGCACCCCCGGGAATATCTGGGAGGGACACTTAACCGGATCATTCCTAATAAGCATTTTCCTTGTACCTTTACTTCTTGATGAACAAGATCAAGTATAATGAACTCTAAGCTCTTCTCCAACTCGTTGCTTTGTGGAGGGCAGAGTAAACACAATTAGCATCAACAAAACAGGATAAGGAATCGGAATCTTCTTCCCAATTTCACCACTGACTTTACCAACGACTTTACCACACATCTGACCAAGAATAAGCCATGGCTTTGTCAGTTCTTTCCTCAGTGTGAGATATTATCAGTTCACTCATATCCAGCACTCTCAACATGGGGTTAGTGATAGACTCAGTAGCTTGGGAAACACCCTCAAGCCATATCCAAACTGCTTTCAGTGTGCCTAAATGCATTTTCAGATTATTGAAGGTGCGTGAACCCAGAGAGCCTTAAGAACCAGGGAACTAGGCACGTGAGGCATCTGACAAGAGCAAGCTCAATTCTTCAAATATTTGATCTTGTTCCAGGCCATAGTGGGGTGTTGTAGAGCCCACAGTCCAGCCAGGAGATGGGAGGAGCAGTGAGTGTGGGTGTAAGTGCAGGGAACATTAGCATCTGGCCCCAGCTAAGGGCTGCGATCTGAATGTGCTGAGGCCTTCCTGAAGGCACATGCAGGTGCCTAGTGGGGAAGTCCTCACTTTGCAGGCATGCTTGCTCTGTTATTCACTTGGTTACTTCACACATCCTGTCTATGCTATCCATAAGACAAGGCTCTGGGATCAATCGTATATCCATCCTTTTCCAAGTGATAAAACTGAGGTTCAGAGAAGTTCCGTGACTTTATCAAGATTCCACAACTCATCAATGACTGAGGGCTTCAATTCAGGCCTGTCTAATGTATGCTCACCTTGGCCTTCACATTAGAAACCCTGGGGCTCACATAAAGCTCCCAGAGCTGATGTCGACCCCAGACCAGTTAAATCGGAATCTCTGGGGTGCTATAATCCCAGCACTTTTGGAGACTGAGGCAGGCAGATCACTTGAACCAGGAGTTCAGCTTTGCTCAGCTCACCAATTCAGATGCCCGTCTCTTCTAGAAACACTCTCACAGACACACACAGACATAATGTTCAACTAGCTATCTGGGCATCCCATGGCCCAGTCAAGTTGACACATAAAATTAACCCATTGTAATCACCACGGAAGGAATTGCTGCATTGGTGAGCTGTTGTGTCAGAGGACAAGTTCTTATTCTCAGCCATGAGCCCCCAGTAAATTCACACCCATCCAGGCACTAGTGACTAGTCAGAAGACACCATGTGTAGGAAGCATTTGTTTGCCACTGACAAAGGTTGCTTCCCTGAAGTCTGCTAGGTAATGAGCAAGTATAGGTGCCAACTTGGGGGTGGGGAAACCTTCTTATATGGCCTGGTCTCAGTATAGCAACTAAAGGCTGCTTTCAGTGAGGGTGGTGGTGGGGATTGGCTCAAAAATACAATTCAAGGCAATTCCCAGCCCAGATGCACTAGAAATTGCTTGAATGAATTCCAGTTCCACTTATATCATCCCAAAGCACTCTCAGATGCTATGTCTGTCACCAGGGCGGGTGTTAACTGTCAGGCAGCCAGAATAAAGAAGTGGACACAACTGATGGGGAAATAGCATCTGTGCATCAGAAAGGGCTGGATAGATCAAAAGAGGGATTAGGAGTGGAGCCACAAGGCACTGAGCGGCCGCTCTGCATCCCAGGGACCTTGGAGTCTTTATACTGCTGAATGCTCACAAACTGCGTCTCAGGCAGGACCGTTCTCCTCACTTCACAGGTGAGCAAGTTAGCATTCAGAAGTCAGTGTTGAAGCCCGAAGTCACAAGCCTGGTGAGCAATGGAGCCAGACTTTCCCCAGATCTCTCTCAATAAACTGCTCACCAGCTTTCTGTTCTACTGTATGTTGCTGAGATAATAAAGGTCACAGAATGGCCCCACCCTTGCTAAATTGGGAGCTGCCTGGAACTAAGGTAAGCTGCCGGGCTGCTGCTGCTGCGCTGGACTTCGGAACTGCCAGGCTCACGCCTATGAGTGTGCCCGGCCCAAGCCCCAGTCCCTCCTGCTGAATCGGTTCCTCACAACTGGCTTTATTTCATCTTGAATTGCTCAAAACAAGGGCAGAGCTATTTGACAGGGAAAATAGAATGAATCCCCTGCTGCAGATTTCTGTCTTGATGCTACAAAAAGCTACTATGTGGGAATGCGCATGAAGGCAACCTGGGGAGCGACTGTTTTTTTTGTCAGAATGAGTAGACACAAACACCAACACTGATTTTCAGCCAAATACCTGCGGGCTTATTATTGCACTCAGAAAAAAAATCTGCAATCCCACCACTCAGTCAGTTGGACACGACACACATTTTTACAGCTCAGAGCACATAAAGAGAGACATAGAATGTGGAGGGGAGACTGCGGGGCAATACAGAGTTTGTATAGCACCATTGCCTGAGAGTCTGCTGTGTGCCTTATACCCTCCCAGCCTAATGAGGGGGTGCCGGGCTCCTCATTTTGTGTATTTATACACTGAGGCTCATGTAGGCTGAGAAACTTGCTAAACGTCACACCGCAGGTTAATGGCACAAGATACCAAGTGAGGCCTGCTTCACACTTTTGTAACTGCCCTCAGTGGAAGGAGCTGCCAGGAGGGGATGAGCTCAGATGGCTCAGGAGCACCCAGGTGAGTGGTTTTGGAATAGAAAGGAGTGGCCAGGCTCAGAGTCCATCGCTGTAACAGGAAGCAAACCCCAGGGGTTGCCTGGTGCAGTTGCAAGGTTTCAAGGGAGACCAGAAGCCACCATGTCAGCTGAGCTGACCTCCCGTGAGGGCAAAAACTGCTCTATGTAGAATCCACCTTCAGCCTGCTTAATCCCACGTTCCACCCAACCACAGAGAAGATCTGCTCCTCCGTTCACTTGTTTTTACTCCCCCTCCCTTGCTTTGAAATCTATTTTTCAGAGTATGGACTTCAGCAGCCCATATGCCAGGGTTTCAGCTTGAACTCTGCCGTCACTAGCTGTGTGACCTTAGATGACATATCGACTTCTGTGCCCACATCTGTAAAATGGGTTATCAAGCAAACTAAGTGAGATCACCAGAATAAGTGAAGCAACTTTGCACACCTGCTACAGGCTTTGATCTAGAGTGTCACCTGTGATTTTCACCGTAGCTCTGCCACTTACAATTGGCCTGATCTTGGGCAAGTTACCTATCCCTCATAGCCTCAGTTTCCCCATTTGCAAAACTGGAGCAATCATAATACTTACCTCATGATATTGTGAGAGTTACATAAGTTACCACTATGAAACTCTTATAGGCACATATGAAATTCTTCATAAATATCTATTTTGCTCCTCAAGAGTCATTTGGCAAGGTCTGGAGACATTTTTTTTCTTTTTTGAGATAGGGTCTCCCTTTGTCATCCAGGCTGGAGTGCAGTGGTATGAACGTGACTTACTGTAGTCTCAACATCCCGGGCTCAAGCAATCCTCCTGCCTCCGCCTCCCACATAGCTGGGACTACAGGTGCACACCAGCACTCCTGGCTAATTTTTGTATTTTTAGTAGAGATGGGGTTTCACCATGTTGCCCAGGCCGGTTTCAAACTCCTTAGTTCAGGCGATTCATCTGCCTCAGCCTCCCAAAGTGCTGGGATTACAGGCTTGAGCCGCTGCGCCCAGCCTGGAGACATTTTTGATTGTCATATTGGGGTGGGGATTGCTACTGGAATTGAGTAGATAGAGGCCAGGGATGCTGCTACATAAATGTCTTACAATGGACAGGACAGTCAGCAGAAATGAATTATGTGGTCCAAATCATGAGTAGTGCTAAGGTTGGAAAGCTGAGGCCTCGTGAGTTCAGGGCTCTGCCTTGCGGTGCTGATGGGCCTGGGAGCCTTTATTCACACAGTGTAAGATTTGCACTTGTGCTGAGCGTGAGAGCCCACTCCCAGGTTTGGCTACTGTGCCATTGATGAAGGCTTTTTCAGTGAGTTCCTCGGTTACTTGTCTCATTGGCACCGCCTTCTGGTTCCACTCTTTGTTGCTACCCTGTAGCTGATGCCAGGCTCATGGAAGGGACACGCTGGCTTCCAGCTGGTTTCCCTTTCCTGTTCTTTTTCTGCTCCTCAGGGGCAGGGCCATCTCTGAGGTCAATGCTGTCTGAATTCCAGTGACTGGGCCTTCCCTGTGGGAGTTGGTTGCTAGGCATGGCAGCATGGCACACCCCCGTGCTCCTGGCTCCGCTGATAATGTGCTGACTGCTGTGACACAGGGTGTAGACCCCATAGGTCAATGCCCCTGAGCTTCTAGCTGGAGATGGTCCCAGAACATCTGAGAGAGGCTGGAGAGGGCTATCATTAGCCCAACTTCTTGTGTTGGGCCTGTGGGCTCCAGGCCCACTGTCAGAGAGAGTTCACAACACCGCCCCCCATCCCAGCCCCTCTGGAGAGCTGGGCCTCCACAGTGTAGGAGAGGAGGGTAGCTTTCCCCACAGGAAAACCTTGTTCCTGAGTAGCCTTTGGTGGGGGCGGTGCCGGATGTTGGCTCCCCAAGACTGTGACCTTTCTACTCTCCAGTATGAGGGACCTGCAGCGGAGAGGCAGAGTTTCCACCCAGGGAACTAAGACCAAATCACTCACTACTCTCCACTGTGGTGGTGCAGGGCGGGTCACACATGGGTCTGCCACAGAGGCTGCACTCCGAGCCCCAGTCCTGTCCTGCTCTCCTCCTCTGATAGAGGTGGGAGGATCTTGGGAACTGCCAACAGTGGCCAAGGGAGAGAGATGGGCCCTTGACAAGGAGGGCGCAAACCTTCTCCTAATGCACAAACATCCTCCTTAGGGACTGGGAGAACTGTCGCGAATCCACATGGTGTTGCACAGGCTGCCGAGTGGGCTCGTGAGTGAACTGAGGACCAGGTAGGCAATGGCAACTCCACTGCAGGGTCCTGAGGGCGACGCGAGACCCCCTGGAGGCAACGAGCATTGAAGTAGAACCAGGCTCACTTCTTCCCACTAAGGATGGCCACGGGCACGTGGACAAATGAAGAGCACTTTTTCATCATGGTTTCAGGGATGGCACTGCTGGCTGATGCAGAAGTTCCAAGAAGTCGAAATCTCTAGAACAGGCTTGGTCTTTCTATTTTCCATGGGGAGTGGGGGGATGGGAGATGCTTGCTTATTTAGTTGTCTAAAGAGCCAGTCAGTCACACAGTTGGGATTTTCCCCACAAACTTGAACTATCATCCCTGATTTACAGAGGTCCCCAGGCCTCCTCCTCTCACAGTTTTGTGACCCCAGGGTTATGGGGAGATCGGGTGGTTCATGAGCTCCTCGCTCAGATCCATTCTGTTCAATAGACATAAGAAGATGTCTATTGAATATCTTTGATTGGCAGGAGTCAAAATGTATGCCACTGAGAGGACATCCACACACTTGTGTTCACAACAGCCCAAGAGTGGCGGCAACAGAAGTGTTCGTGGATGGATGGATGCATGGGCAAACGTGACTCATGTCATACAGTGGAATACTACGCAGCCTTAAAGAGGAAGGAGAGTCTGACACGTGCTGTGACGTGGAGAGACCCTGAGGTCACTATATTCAGTGTACTATGCCAGTCATGGAAGGACAGACACTGGAGGTCTTACCCATATGAGGTCTTACCCACATGAGGTACTAGAGTGGTCAGGTTCACAGAGCGGACAGTAGAATGGGGGTTGTCAGGCCAGCAGGAGAGAGAAGTGGGGAGTTGTTGAACCGGTGGAGTTTTCGTTTGGGAGGCTGAAGAGTGCGGGAGCCAGATGGTGGTGATTGCTGCCCACCAGTGTGAATGTGCTTAGTGCCACTAAATCGTACACCTCAAACGGTCAAAATGGCCAATTTTACATCATTTTCATTTACCACAGTTAGAAATAAATAAATGAATAAATTTAAGAAGTCAAATGCTACTCGACTACCCCCGCAAGAGCCCACAGCCCGGAGGTTTTAACAGACCCTTATTAGACACATTGGGAAGTCTTCATTCAAACAGTAGCAGTCAGAGGCTGATGCATGGGCTTCGTGACCCACTTTTGCAGGCCATGCTAAAGCAGCGCTGTCTCCACTCCTCATTCGTGGGGTTTGGGCTGCCCAGCAATCTCCACTGGCAAAGCCAGCAAGGGGCAGATAAGAAGCGACGTCCCCTCTGCTACACTCAAGCCCAAAGCCAAGCTCCCCCCACCTGTCGCCTGGCTGTGCTGTCAGCCGGGCTTAAACCCCATGACAGAATCAACACTTGGATGACTGTTGTGGTGCCTCCCCTTTCAGCCTGGCGTGGGTCTGAACGTGAGGTTCCCAGGGGTCCTGTGACAGTGGCCACTGGAAAGAAGCACCCAATTTGAGAGATTAAGAGTTAAGATCCCGCCGATTTCTGAAGAAATATGAAGTCTAGTCCTGAGGCAGGATGGTGACAGGTGCAGTACTCCACAATGAGTAGTGGAGGGTGGGAGTGGGGGTGGGGAGTGCACAAAACTCAGCACACTAACGTGAGCCCTGCAGTAAGCCTGATGGGCAATATCCATGTGGGGTTCAAGTGCTGCACCCCTTCTCCCTGACAGTGAGGGAAAGGAGGGAAGGGCCCTGGCTTAGGGCCAGGTGGCTCTTAGACCTCAGGAGCAGGGAGGCCCTTAATCTGAACCTAAGTGATCCACTGCTCCAGGCAGAGAGGCTCTGCCAAGGAAGGTGTGTATTAGGGGACTGCTGCTCCATTTCTGAATCAGAAAAGCAACTGAGAACTCCCCTCAAGGAAACCAGAAAACCCAACCCATCTCTCAGCTGCCCTCACACTTGCCAGGGCAGGGGGCCTCCACATCCCGTGGTGCAGCCTGTCCCATCTCTCCCTGTAAAGTACTTGTGGTATAAAAGCTCGAAGTCCTCCCCTGGAGGCACAGAGGTAGAAGAGGTCCAACCTCCATTCAAAAGGGCTCACAAAATGCCCAGAAGAATAGAAGGGGAAAAAATTACAGCAAACTGAACAAAGAGAAAATTTGAAAGGAGGAGAGAAAATTGCTAAACATTTCCTGTGTGGAAAAGCAGGTTACCTACTAGGATTGAAACCCATGATCTTTTCTGAAAGCTTGAGAGAGGCTCATAAACACCAATACGGTCGTTGATAGAAAGTGGCCATCACATTACACTCTAGTTTAAGGGGGAAGGAAGAGTAAGCCAATTTCTCCATTGATGCTTGCCCAAGCCCAAACACCAGGGGCACACATGGAGTCTGATCAGGTCAGGGTTATGGGCTTGGAGCAGTGAGGAACAGCGCACACCACAGTTTTGGGGTATTCACCAAAAAGGGAAAAGGTAGAGTTACTGTGCCTGCAATCCCAGCACTCTGAGAGGCTGAGGATTGCTTGAAGCTGAGCATTCAAGACCAGCATGGACAACATAGGGAGATCCCCATCTCTACAAAAAAGAAAGAAAGAAAATCAGCAGGGCATGGTGGTGCGTATCTGTAGTCCCAGCTACTCAGGAGGCTGAAGCAGGAGGATCACTTGAGCCAGGAGTTTGAGATTGCAGTGAGCCATGATAACCCATCGCACTCCAGCCTGAACAACAGAGCAAGACCCTGTCCCACCAAAAAAAGAAAAAAAAGAGAGAGAGAATTATTATAGGACTTGGGGAAGAGTGGAGCTTGGGTGAAATTTAAAATGCAGCCATGATTTTTAAGCTGAAACAAAGCAGTGCTGGGTGTTGGTGGTTGATATGGTTTGGCTGTATTCCCATCCAAATCTCATCTTGAATTGTAGTTCCCATAATTCCCTCCTGTTGTGGGAGGGACCCGGTGGGAGATAATTGAATCATGGGGGTGGTTTCCCCCATACTGTTCTCATGGTAGTGAATAAGTCTCATGGGATCTGATGGTTTTATAAGGGGTTTCCCTTTTTGCTTGGTTCTCATTCTCTCCCTTGTCTGCTGCCATGTAAGATGTGCCTTTTACCTTCTGCCATGATTGTGAGGGCTCCCCATCCCTGTGGAACTGTGAGTCCAATAAACCTCTTTTTCTTTATAAATTATCCAGTCTCAGGTGTGTCTTCATCAGCAACATGAGAATGGACTAATACAATGGGTCAGCCTCAGGCCTGGATGGTGGAGTGGGTGGAGGGTCCTGTTTCTTTGGAAATCATGACATTAAAATGGATGTGGAATTTTGTGCGTAGAATTCCTTCATCTGAAACTACAGCTGGAGTGGAAATTGAAGCAGCTTCACTGTATCAGAGTGACTTCCATCCAAAAGTGGGATGCTGCTGCTTACTTTTACAACTGCAGACCGCAGAGTTTTCAACAGTCTATGACTTGAGAGAACACGGTATTTCCGTGAATGAGAAAGCAGTAGTCATTCTGACATGTCGCAGCTTCAGCATGTCCTTGGGAAGAACATTAGTAATGTTCCAGCTGTCTTCATCTATTTCTATTATCCCAGACTCATGACTGGCCAGCACAGTGTTACTTTTTCAGTCCGAGTTCATTGGATCCGCGACCCTTCTCCTCCCTGCTCTTTGCCCTGAGGCTGACCAGCAGGAACCACATCAAGGGTTCCCATGCCCCTCGCTTCTGGTTGGGATCAATCTGGCAGGAGTGAGAGGGAGTGAGGGGAGAGGACAAGGGCAGGGCAGCCGTCCCAGTGACTCCGTCCCACAGGGCCGCCTGGAGAGGGCTGTGTCCCAGATCTACAGAGGGTGCTGTGCACAGCCCTCTCCTGGGCTTGGCACCCACTTTCTCGCCTTTCCTTCCCAGGGGCTAACAACAGCTTGGCTGCCACCAAGCCAGCACTACACTCACCCACACCTTGTCAGTAGCCTCTGCACAAAGAAATCTCCTCGACTTATCTATTTTGAGTGTGCCATCCGTTTCCTGTTTCCTGATACAGGTGGCACAGTCAGTATAAATAAGTGTCATTTAATAGACCAAGTTTTCTAATGTACCATTAGGGTGTCATACATCCTTAGGCGAATGGCATTGCCGCTCAGAGCCTTGGTTTCCCCATCGGGGAACACAGGGGGGTTGAAGTGCTGTCGTGTGGATTTAGTGAACAAAACATCAGATCTGGCCGTGTTACTTTTGTAAACTTAGAGGGTTGCTTCCTGAGAAGGAGCTGTGGGGTGGACTGTGCATGCGGGGCCGGGGTGTCCTCCCCGTCTCTGCAGGAACCACGCTCCCACCAGCGCTGGCTTCTTCCCAGAATCCTGTCTCCCTTCCATGCCTTGATCCCGCTCTGTGAAAAGGATATTTTCAACCCCACATTTCAGTCCTCCCACTGAGCCTCAGCCTTAATGTGGAGCCACTTTAATATCTAAAAGACTCGTCAGGGGAAATGCTGTCATTGCTGTAGCACATTTCTGGAGAAGAGCGTTGATTCATGAGTTTTTAATTCCATGGGGAGATGGAACGAGATAAAACAGCCAAGTTCTGTCTTTGGAAATTCCCATGGTGCTGAAGCCAAACCGCGCCCTCACCTCGGGCTTTTGTTTGGTCTCAAATTGTTGGTTTTCCAACTTCGGCGGTTACCATTCCCTCACGACCAAAATGTGAAGAATTCATGAGCTATTATGAACATAACTAGGGCTGGGCACGGTGGCACACGCCTGTAATCCCAGCACTTTGGGAGACTGAGGCAGGTGGATCACGAGGTCAAGAGATCGAGACCATCCTGGTCAACATGGTGAAACCCCGTCTCTACTAAAAATACAAAAAATTAGCTGGGCGTGGTGGCGCATGCCTGTAATCCCAGCTACTCGGGAGGCTGAGGCAGGAGAATTGCCTGAACCCAGGAGGCGGAGGTTGCGGTGAGCCGAGATTGCGCCATTGCACTCCAGCCTGGCTAACAAGAGCGAAACTCCGTCTCAAAAAAAAAGAACATAACTAGGACCAGGGAACACATGAACCCTGCAGTGAGCCTGAGAGGTAATACTTACGTGAGGTTCAGATGCTGCACCCCTTCTCTCCAATACTGAGGGAAGGGAAGGGAGGGGACCAGAGGCTCCTGGTGTGGGCCAAAGAACTCATAGAGCTCAGGAGCAAGGAGGCTCCTGCTCACTCAGTTGTGAGTTATTTGGGGACAGATGTAACTTAATCTGAACCCAAAGGACCCACTGCTCCAGGCGGAGGGGTTTTGCCAAGGAAGGTTTAAGGCCCTGGGCTGAGCAACCATTCTGTCCCCTCATCTAGAGCAATGCCTAGCATCGAGAAAGTAGTTGATAATTATTACAGGATAAAGTGATGTTTTATCCTCATTTCTCCAGAGGAGCCTCAAAAAGTTTAGGCAGCTTGCCCAAGGTCGGGACGCTGGTAAAAGCCACCTCAAGGCTGCTAATTTAGGCCTCCAGACTTCAAATCCAGCCCTCATGACCCTTCCTGTGGCCCCATATGCAATGAGTGTGCTCAGTCAAGACTGAACAGCACTCAATGTCAAGCACTAAGGGACAGACACTGTACTGGTAGAAAGGGGGCCTTTGTCTCAGCCCCTCAGCCCTGAACTCAGGAAGTGGCTGAATTTATCAGTTCTGGGTATGTAGGTCCAGATTCAAGTACATCTGTGGGGTCATCCCACCAGGCGTTGTGAGGTCACTGTGAGTAGTGAGTAGGTGCTTACTAAGAACACCGGACTGAGATCATGCATGAAATATGGATTTGAATCAACTAACTACATTTGGAGGAACGGTACACAGTGCCCCCTTAGAGATGTATAGTGCACACTGATGTCCTGAAGACTGAAAAGTCCCACAGCAAAGCAATCTGCTCATGTTATTCAGTCTAGCATTTCTTAAATATGTTTGATTCAGAAAACTTTTCTCCCCATCTTTATAACACACCTTGGGAAACAGCAATGTCAGGTCAATTCCAGTAACTAAGATCGTGAGGTAGAGTCACCATTGCCCTCCCATAGTCGGCATAGTTGGGCCTGGAAATCTCCACATAGCCTTCTTAAATGGAAAACTATAGGCTGCAAAAAGGTTTTGGTCTGCAGAACTTCTCTCTTCTAGTACTTCAAAGTCTAAATTTATACATACCAAATGTGTTCCCAGGTAAGGAAGTCTAGCAACTAGTGTGTCATACTCTCCGAAGTTTTCAGTTCAATAAGATCATGTCAGTTGCCCTGTCCACAAACTTGGGAAAATGAGAAAATAAAGTGGTTTCTAGTAATTCCCTAAAATGTCACACCGCTGGAAAAGACAGAGCAGTGGAGTTTAGAGAAACAAACACACATGGTGGGAAATAGCTTTCAGGAAGCCACCTCCCCTTGTGCAGGACTCTGAACGGACTGGACCCTTCTCTCATCTGCAAAATGGAAAAGGGATGTAAGGCACTGTCATGCCGACATCACTGCATCTCTTGTTCCCCAAACCCAACAACTGCCCATTCTTCTCCATCTTCATCTCTCCGTACTAGTTCAGAGTCTTGCTGTCTCTTACCTAGACACTTCTGGTAATCCCCCAGCTGGTCTCCCCGTTCCCTTCTCTCTCAAGTTTTATCTACCTTGCAGAATTATTTTCCTGATGATTGCAAGATCAAGTCACTTTCAGGCTCAAAAGCTTCATTGGCTCCTGCCTTAGTCAGGTATCTAAATTTTCTACAATCTACCTTCAACCTCTGCAAGTTCTTTTGCTAGGACCTGACTGTATAGCTCCACAAGATGAACCTGCCATTTCCAACACGAGTGTTGAAATTCCGAAAGATCTGCCTTGTTCTTAAGGTCTCTACACAAAGTTTCCACATGGCTCCACCCTTGACATCCAGTTACAACACTGGCTGGGCTTTCCTTTTGGATCACCTTAGCCAGAAGTAATCTTGTGCTGTCCTGAAAAATGACAGTGTCTCGTGTTGCCTGCTTTATAACCCTTACTACTTGCTTTGTCATATTTATTCACTCACATGTGTTATCTCCTGTATTATACTGTAAGGTCATTGATAAGGGCATCTTGATCTAGTTTAGTTTACTATTCCTTTTTCTATTCTATTTCCTCTATATGCTCATATATAGGAAAACTCTATAAACGTTAGTGAAATGGAGACATAAAAACATTGGTGTTTTTGTCAATATCTCTCTAAAATCCAAATGTGATTGTTCTAAAAAGTACACCACCAGATATCTGTCTGGAAATCTTCAGTGGCCAGCAAAATAAAATCTAATATTACAGGAGAGATCTGTATTCATTTTGACTAAATATGTTCACCCAGGGACCAGCACAGATGGACCCTTCCCTTTGTACCCAGTCCATGATGAGAACAGCAGCTTCTGCTGGGCTCTAATCAGTTGGAAGGACTTACCAACAGAAGCAGTTGTACCTGGAGCCGAATTTGGCTCAAGATGCTGTTGTCCACCTGAAGTCTACCTGATCCCACTTCTTGAATGACAGTGCAGAGCTTCACTGATAATTTTTGTAAAAGTTATTCTGCCTTCCTATTTCCTCTAGGCCTTTAGCAAGATCCGTAATGATCTAGAGCATTAAAAGCCACCTTCCGGCCAAGCATGGTGGCTCACAGCCTGTAATCCCAGCACTTGGGAAGCTGAGGCGGACAGATCACCTGACATCAGGAGTTCGAGACCAGCCTGGCCAATATGGGGAAACCCCTCCTCTACTAAAAATACAAAGAAAAATAGCCATGCCTGGTGACAAGCACCTGTAGTCCCAGCTATGTATGAGGCTGGGACACAAGAATCACTTGAACCCAAGAGGAAGAGATTGCAGTGAGCCAAGATTGCATCACTGTACTCTAGCCTGGGTGACAGACAGAGTGAGACTCCAGCTCAAAAATAATAATAATAAAATAAAATAAACCACCTTTCTGTCATATTTCAGCTGTGAATCACAGGTACACAAACACTCAATTAGCTATGTTTTACAAGACAACTGCTGGCAAGAAACTAACAAAACAGTTGCATTTTAGACAGACAGAAACTTCAACTCCTTATCATGAATTTTTCTGAGTGGTCCCTGGAATGAATTGCCTGTCCTGGTGGAGGAAAGAAAGTCCCTTGTCCATCTAACTGAGGAATAAGATGTTCCAAATTTTGGTATGATAGCTTCATCCCTGAAAGGTGTTCTTCTTCCTTTTTAAAGCAGTTTCTGCAATTGACCAGAGCAATTTTCAGATACCAGCGATTGGAAATTCTCACCTAATCTTCACAAACATGCTTTTATTCTTTTGTTATTGTTCTGTCAACAGCATTTGGCAGGAGGAAATAAGAATTTTCCCAATTCCCACTAAATGTCATTGGATAACAATTCTCCCTGGTTAACAGAAATGATTTTGCCTTATAAAAAGTCCTTATTTTTCCTGGAACCAAGATAACTCTCTAAGATCTGCAACTTTTTAAAAAGCCATTTGTACTATGCTGACCAAGTGCGTTTATATTTTTCTTTAGAAGAAGACTTTATTTTCAACAATTTGGTACAAATCTATGCCCAAGTAAGATTTTAAATTTCAGACCAGAGAAAAAGTAATTATATAAGCCCATTCTATTTTTATGATAAGCGGTATCATCTTGCTATTTAAGGCACTTATGGTGTAGTAAAATTATGCAAGAAGAGAATAGAACGGAATGTATTTACATTTTTGCTGCTGAGTTTGTCTCCTTTTAGAAAATGCTTTGAGAAAATTTTATATCATGAAACAAATTGGTAAATAATTTAACAAGTTATCAGCCACCTTGACATCTAACCAACATTGATTTTGCTTTAGATATTATCATTATGAATATAGGTTGTCAGTAATTTTGGGCTTACCTGCTGAAAGTAGTAAGCTTCTACTTTGCCATTTTTCTTTGTCTGCACAAATTGTGTTGGCCAGTTTTACAGGCAGGTGACCTATGCAGTCACACAGGGCCAGGTGTTCAGAGGGCGCACACCAACTTGGTTTGATGCTCTGCTGTTGTCATCTTGAAATTCATAATAATTTTATTTCCAAGCTTGTGTTTTGTATGTAAAGTCTGTAGTCCTAATTTGCATTTCCCTAATGACTAGTATTGTTGAGTATCTGTTCATATGCTTAGGATTTGCTACCTTTTTATTTCCTTAGGATTTCCTATCTTTTCACATGCTTGGATTTTTTTGCCATCCTTGTGTCTTCTTTCATTAAGTGTGTGTTCAGATTCTTTGCCCATTTTTTTTAAAGAAATGAGTGGTTTGTTTCCTTATTGAGTTTTGAGTGTTCCTTATATATTCTACATACAAGTTCTTCATTAGATATGTGACTTGCAAACATATCCTGCTAGTTTGTGGCTTGTCTTCATTCTCTGTGTATCTTTTTATTCTCTTTGTATTTCTGTGTATCTTTCACAGAGCAAAACTTTTAAGTTTGATCAAATTATTTTTATTATTTATTATTACTATTTTTAATTTATTTTGAGACAGGGTTTCACTCTTTCACCCAGGCTGGAGTGCAGTGGTGCGATCTTGGCTCACTGTAACCTCTGCCCCCAGGCCCCAGGTTCAAGCGATTCTCCTCCTCAGCCACCCGAGTAGCTGGGATTATAGGCATCCGCCACCACGACCAGCTAATTTTTTGTATTTTTTTTTTTTTTTTTTTTTTTTGTAGAGACAGGGTTTTGCCATGTTGGTTAGGCTGGTCTCGAACTCCTGACCTCAGGTGACCCACCCACCTCGGCCTCCCAAAGTGCTGGGATTACAGGCATGAGCCACCACACCCCAACCTGATCAAATTAAATTTATCTTTTGAAGTCATATCTAAACATTCTTTGCTAACCTCTAGGTTATGCAGATTTTGTCCTACATTTTCTTTTGCATGTTTTTGAGTTTTACATTTAGTATTTAGGTCATAATCCATGAGCTAATATTGAAAAAGTTCTGAGGTGTATATTAAGGTTCTCTTTTTTTAATCCTTTGCTGAAATTACTATTAGTAATCCTCCATTGAATTATCTTAAAATCTTTGTCTAAAATCAGTTAACTACATTGTCTGGCCTTTCCAAACAGTTCTTGTACCTTTCCATATAAATTTTAGAATTGCTTACTGATTCTTATTGATTCAAAAGCTTATTGAGATTTTGATTAAAATTATGTTGAATCTCCACATCAAATTGGATAGAATTGACATTTAACTGTATTAAGTCTTCCAATCCATGAACATGATGTATTTCTCCATTTATTTAGGTCTCCTTTAATTTCTCTTTAGTGTTTTGTAGTTAAGCATACTGATCCTGTGCACAATTTGTTAGACTTACACCTAAGTCTTTTTACTTTTGGCTTAATATCCCAGAAATTTATTTCTTATAGTTCTGAACTCTGGGAAGTCCAAAATCAAGGTGCTAGCAAATTTGGTTGATGGTGAGGGCTCTCTTCCTTATACCTAAATCTTTTATTTCTTTTGATGCTGTTGTAAATATTTTTAAAATTTCAAGTTCCAATTGTTCATTGTTGGTATACAGAAATATACTTCACTCTTATATATCAACATTGCATCCTGCAACCCTGCTCACCTAGTTATAGCTATACAGTATATATAGTATATAGTTTCTAATTACAGAAACATCTTTTTCTAGATTCTTAGGGATTTTCTAGAAAAATAATTATGTCATACCCAAACAGAGACTTTTAAATTTCTTCCTTTCTAATCTGTATCTTTTTTTTTTTCTTGGCTTACTACACTGTCTAGAATGTCCAATAAGAAGTTGAATAGGGGCCTGGCATGGTGGCTCACACCTGCAATCTCAGTACTTTGGGAGGCTGAGGTGAAAGGATCACTTGAGGTCGGGAGTTCAAGACGAGCTTGGCCAACATGGTGAAACACTGTCTCTACTGTCTCTACTAAAAATACAAAAATTAGCTGGGCATGGTGACAGGTGCCTGTAATCCAGCTACTCAGGAGGCTGAGGCAGGAGAATCGCTTGAACCCGGGAGGCGGAGGTTGCAGTGAGCCAAGATTGCGCCATTGCACTCCAGCCTTGGCAACAAGAGCAAAACTCCATCTCAAAAAAAAGAAAAAGTTGAATAGGAATGCTGAGATAAAATATCCTTATGTTGTTCTAATCTTAATGGTGAGAGAACATTTAGTCTCTCACCATTAAGTATGATGACAGCTGTAGGTTTTTCATAGATGCCTCTTACTGGACTAAGAAATGTCCCTTGTATTCATGGTTTGCTAAGAGTTTATATAATGAATGCATAAAATTAATTTTATGTCCATATACAAACAAAAATTGGAAAAAGAAAACATTTTAAAGAATCATTTACAAGAGCATCAGAAAATCTTAAATACTTAGAGATGAATTTAATTAAAAATATGCAAAACCTTTACACTAAAAACTATAAAATACTGATGTGGGAAACTAAAGAACACCTATATAGAAAGACAAATATATTAAGTTGTGGATGGAAAGACTCAATATTATTAAGATATACATCTCCCCAGATTGATTTTCCCCAATTGTCAAATTGATCTATATATATTCAACACGATTCCAGTCAACATCCCAGCAGGGCTTTTTGTTGTTTTTTTTGTTTTTCTTTGTTGTTTTTTGAGTTGTTTTGGTAGAAATTGACAAGCTAACTCTAAAATTAAATGGAAATGGGAAAGACCCAGGAAAGCAAAAACAGTAATCAAGACTGTGTGAAATGTGTCTGTGGATAAACATATAGATCAATGTAACAAAATTTATATACAGATGGATGGAAGGATGGGTGAATGGGTAAACAGGTCGATATAAAGAAAGATACCTAAATATAAATATATATATGTGTATATATACACACATATATATATACATATATATACACACACACATATAAAAAGAGACAGATAAGTCAATAGATTTTTTTCACGAAGATGTAAAGTAATTCAATGAGGGAAAAGATTGTCTTTTCTCAACAAATAGTGTTGGTACAACTGGATACCCATGTGGAAAAATGATCACTCAGGTTGCAGAGTAGAGGAAGGATCACCCAGGTCGAGAGTAGATGAGGAAACACCAATTAGAAAGTTCTTACTTCCAGGAGAAATGATGGTAGACTTGCCTATAATGTGGTAACTCATAGGAATTTATTTTATAGATGTAAATGTCTATCAACAAAAGACTAGTTAAATAAATTGCAGTTTATTACTATAATAGGATAATATCAACCACTTAAAGAATAAAGAAGCTTGTAATCTTTATGGAATGAACAGCAAGATAAATTCTTTAATTTAAAAGACCAAGATGCATAATAAAGTAATTGGAGATATTAGTCCATTGCCGGGAAGACACTTAAGAACTTGGTCAGACAAGTTGTCTGGGGGAAGAGTCCCAGGCTGGCCATGGTGCTAGGATGGGGAAGGAGGTTTACTTGTCACTGCATACTATTCTATACTGTTTGAATTTAGGTTTTGGTATCTTTATATTACCAATTAAAATACACACTAAAAGTTAAAATTATATTTAAAAACAAAGAAATGATAGTAGATAGGACTAGGGTGAAGGTTGAGAAGCTGGAGAAGGATGAATCAACTTCAAATTAAAGTGAACAGGTGTTGAAATGAGTTGAACATGTAGCTGTAAAACAGCGTGGAGCTCTGTACAGTTGCTAGGTTTTTATGGCTTGTGCAAAAAACCCATGGTGAAATAGCAAATGCAAGTTTGGTGTGTTTGTAGGGTAGAGGCAGTAATGGTGGTGAGAGGGCAGGGAAAGGACAAGATGGGGAGGAAAAATCATGGAAATGGAGGTATGTTGAGTTTGCGAATCTAAGCGATGATGTTGAGTAGGCAGTTTGACATGTAGATGGCTCCAGAGCTCAGGGGGAAGGTCCAGGCTGGGGAAGCAAAGGGGAGGGTCCTTGCGAACAGGTGGGAGGTGGGAATAGATGCAAGGACCTACAGCCAGAAGAGAACTTTTACCCTAGAAAAAAATTTCAAGTGGAACCAAAAACTAGCCTCAGTCACTAAACACACACAGAGACAAAAATTCTATTGAAAATGCGCGTAGAAAGTCTTGCTTTGTCAAGTAACAGTTTCTTGGTATAACAGCTAACATAAGTTACTGCCGAAATGGATGTTTACATTGAATCCAACGAAGTAACTTGCTTTAGAAATGACTACAAATAAGATAGCTAAAAGCTGGGAGCATTTTATCAAAATGTTGAGGCTTAGATGACAGCAGTTGTTTATGAATAGCTGTTCATGAGTTGCCTGGTCATAGGGTCTTAACCTATTTGCATGTAAGAGAGCAAGCGTCTCTGTTAGCTATATTACAGTCATGCATTCACAACACGGTGTGGTAGGCTGGATGTTAAGGAATATGTTTTTTAAAAAGGGACTTGAGAACCCAAATAACCTCCACTCATCTGTATTTTAAGCAACTAGTCTAGCTACACTTTTTAGCTATTTTGCAAGCTGTGGGAAGCGAGGGTGGGGCGTCTGGAGCGGAAACGGCAGGCAGTCAGGCAGGCAGGCAGCAGTCCTATATTTCCTGTGGATGGCAGTGATAGTGAGTTTCTCAACTTCCTGCCTCTGCTTCACCAGCTGACTTCACAGGTGTGCCTGATGAAGCTTCATGGCTGTGTCACTTGCAAAACCCGCTCCACCTCAGCAGCACAGTGAGGACTTTGAATTTTTTATCTGATGAGCAATTTCCCTTACAACCCGGCAGCGACTTAGTGTTGCTGGAGGCGTTTTCTTTCTCCATCCCTGACTTGTAGCCTGCTCTGCCTGCTGAAGTCTTCTCCCCCGGGAAAGGACACTTCCCCTTGGTGCTTCGCAGGGAAACAGTTTTGCTCAGTGGTCGCCAGGTGGTTCCCCAGCGTCCAGAAGTTGCTGTGTTTGAACAGCAGGACCAAATTTTTCCTGAGAAGCAAAAGCAGTGATTGGCAAGGGGGCGAATGGTGAGAGGGTTTCCCTCACATGCTCCACCTGCTGCTTGGAGGAAATGCGTTGCGTGGGAGACAACAGTGCCACTGTGAACAAAGTCCCCTCAGATCCTAACCTTTCTGCTTTGCTTTAGGGAGCAGGAAGGATCGGGGTGTAGAAGAACCTCATTAAACCTCATTTAGTATCACTAATGTACTTACTCCGCCTGAAGCATTAATTACATAGACTCTTAGTCAGCATTTGCTACTTTTTTACATTTTACTCACTTTTAAAAAGCTCAACTCACCCGCCTCCGCGGCTCCCGCCGGTGAGCTGTTGGGATTTGAATTTGAAATATCGATCCCTCAGGCAGGCATGGAGATCCTCTGCTCCTGCGCGGTGCCCGGTGCAAGAGCAGCGTGCCCGCTGGGAGCGGAAACGCACCTGCACCGCCCGGGAGCTACTAGAGACCGATTGGCGCTACCAACAACAGCTGGGGCTGGTGGCCACGTACATTTTGCGGATGCTGAAAGCCAAGGGGACCCTGCGACCACCTGAGCGCCAGGCCCTGTTTGGATCCTGGGAGCTCATCTACGGCGCCAGCCAAGAGCTGCTTCCCCACCTGGAAGAAGGACACTGGGGCCAAGGGCTGGAGGGTTTCTGCCACCACCTGGAGCTCTATAACCAATTTGCTGCCAACTCAGAGAGGTCCCAGACTACCCTGCAGGAGCAACTAAAGAAAAATAAAGGTTTCCGGAGGTTTGTGCGCCTTCAGGAAGGCCGCCCTGAGATTGGGGGCCTTCAGCTCCAAGACCTGCTCCCTCTGCCTCTTCAGCGGCTCCTGCGGTATGAGAATCTCGTCATTGCTTTGGCTGTAAACACAGGTCCCAACAGTCCTGACCATCAACAGCTCACACGGGCTGCCCGGCTGGTAAGTGAGACTGTCCAGAGAGTCCACGCTATTGGTCAGAAACAGAAGAATGACCAGCACCTTCAGCGCATCCAGGCTCTGCTCAGTGGACACCAGGCAAAGGGGCTGACCTCAGGGCGCTGGCTCCTCCGCCAGGGCTGGCTGTTGGTGGTGCCTCTCCATGGGAAGCCTCGACCTCGCATGTTCTTCCTCTTCACTGACGTGCTCCTCATGGCCAAGCCTCGACCTCCACTGCACCTGCTGCAGAGTGGCACCTTTGCCTGCAAGGCCCTTTACCCCATGGCCCAGTGTCAACTCCGCAGGGTCTTTGGCCACTCAGGAGGCCCTTGTGGCGGGTTGCTCAGTCTGTCCTTCCCTCATGAGAAGCTACTGCTTATGTCCACAGACCAGGAAGAGTTGTCACGCTGGTACCACAGTCTGACTTGGGCTATCAATGGCCGGAAAAACTAGAGGAATCTTAGAGATTCCAGAACTCAGGATACCTCAGGGACAGGTCACAGCCAGGAGTACAAAGGAATCTTCTTCAGTACTGGACAAAACAGAACCCTTCATGATTTGAGAAAGGTCACTTTGTGTTTGCCTGGACCAGGCTACTCCAGGTCATTTGACCCAACTCTTAAGAATCATGGCCAGGTGCAGCGGCTCATGCCTGTAATCCCAGTACTTTGGGAAGCTGAGGTGGGAGGATCACTTGAGCCCAGGAGTTCAAGACTAGCCTGGGCAACACAGTGAGTGAGACCCTAACTCTATTTAAGAAAAAAATCATTAAGAAGAAATTTTGTAAAGAAAGAAAAATCAGGAAACCAAGTCCGACCCAACTGAACCTCAGCTGAACCAGCCCCTAACACAGAGGGGATCTGCGACTGATAAGCTCTGTGCTGTGTCCATGGTCAGTCATTTATCGAGATTGCAGCTTTGTAAATGTGGCTATTTTTATGTTGTGTATACTTTCTATCATTTATTTTTCCACTGGATTTGAGTAAAGTTTTTTTTTTTTTTTTGGAAAAAAAAAATAAAAAGCTCAACTCTTCAGATAAAAGCCATTTTATAAAATAGACAAATAAATTTATAAATGTTATCTCTCACCCCAGTACTGTGGTAAGTTAAAACAAAGATGCCAAGATACTTTCTTTTAAAAGTATGTAGTAATAATAATCGAATTTAACATTTGCTTGTTGTGGCTAGAAAGGCTTAGTGATAATACATGTGTATTGTCCCAAGACGACCAGTAGATGGCACCCTGGCTAGTGTGGGAAACTGGCAGGAACTCATCTGAATTTGGGAAAAAGGAGGGGAAAATATTCAGGATATTGCATGGGCTGATAGAGGTTTAGGTCAATGATCGGGATCTCTTCAACATTTTATGAGCCTCTTCTATTTTGAGAGACTGCATGAATAACAAGAGGAGCAAAACAGTAAGGGAGAAAAAGCTTAGGAAGGGAAATGATGGCATGGTTTTAACAGCATTCTGCAGGCAGGGGCTGTGCTCAGTGCTTTTCATGAATTATCTTCAGCCATAACTCAGGCTCCTGTCCCGGAATTTGGGGAGTTTCAGTGAGTGGCTGAAGCCCTCAGGGCTGAGAACAGTCTTGAAGCCAGAATTCAGACTCAGTTCCGACTGGAGCCACAGCCCAGCCCCTGAAAGACATGCATGGTTTCTTGGAGGATGAGGGATTCCTGGGGCCTGTCTAGAATATATATATTCAAGAAGGAAACTCACATGCAATTGAAGAGAGATAGTAGGAAACACACTGCACACCCATCCAATGTCTTTGGTAGTGTTTTGGATCAGATGTATTAGAAACAAAATGTCCCAACCCGTGAGGAGTTACTTCCTTGTTAAGCAAAGGGAACTAACGTGGAAGACAGGAAGAGGAAAGTCCATGTAGCTAAGGAAGCACATTTAGGTGGTAGGTGAAGCAAAACTCAATGTCCTGACAAGCAGCATTTTGCTGATTAAGCACAAATTCCAGTGATTTTTCTAGTGAAGAAAAGCCTGCCACCTTTTTAAACATATGGAGAGCTCAACTCCTCTCCGCCTGCCCTGAAGTGAGCTTCAGTTCTTTAGAAGGGCTGATATCACCCCATCACCACGGGGTTGTGACAGAATCTGAGTGAGGCATATTTTGCCATTGGCCAGGTGTACCCAAGTTTGTCAGTCTTGTTCAGAAGTTATAACAAACAGGAAGGTTAATAACAAATAGTTACCAACTGTCCACTCCATGCCAGCCCCTGTCCTTAGCACTCACGTGTGTTCCCTCATTCTGAGGACCCCCTTTCAGGCTGACCACACCGGCAGACGAAGAAGAAGGGCTTGGAGTTGCGCCATGTTGCATCCCAGCAGTCAGACTTCCTGCGGTTACTCGTTACTCAGCCCCTCAGGACTCACCTTCTTGTCCATCAACTGCAATTAATGTGGCCTGCCTCATTTGTGGGTTGTGAGGTTGAATGAGTTAAGATTTCAAGGGCAGAGCTTACGGGTCTGTGCTTCTAACAACCATTGGTTACATAGAATAAGCTAGCAGCAAGACCTTTCATTGTAGAGGAAAATTTCTTCCCCAGTTGTGCATTCATGGTAATTTATGTTTTCCATAAAACTTTTTAAAGTACCTTGCTTAGGCCTCATAACGTGCCCATGAGAAGGTAGCACAGCAACTCTGTCCTCCCATTTCAAAATCATGGAAATTGATTCAGCAGGCTGCTGCTTGCCCATCGGACGTCTAGGCTCCAATCTGTGAGTCTATTGTCCCATGCTCTTTCTTATAAATATTCTGGGGATCATGATCAAGGGCCGCCTCAATCAAGTGGGCAACTGTGCACACAATAAGAACCTGGGTGAGAGGCGAGAAGTGACAACCATGGAGGAAGTGGAGGGAGAGAGTTCTAGTCTCCATTAGATATTGAACATGAATGCACACTGGCCTAGAGGTTTGGCCAAATGGCTTCCAAAAAGAAATTTGAATTATACTCATCATGACCATTCTTGAAAAGTTTTATAAGTCCATTATTTTATGTGCTGGAATCTTCTATTGGCCCCTTGGATCCACTTCTCATCTTTTCCCATCATACTCTGCCGCAGAAGGGGTCCTGTGTGAACTGCATCAATAAGGTGCCCATGACCTCCAGCTTCTGATTGGGTTCAGTCAAGAGGGAGCCCCTGCAGAAGTTGAGGATGGCAGAGACAGGGGAAGGGAAGAGTGAAGTCAGGGGGTTTTTCTACTTGTTTTCTCCTGCAAGGTCACGTTGGGCAGGAGTTCCTCAGGCAAACGTTACTGCTCCTCTCAAGCCAACTCTACACTAATCTTCCTCCTTCCAGGTTCATTACAGAGAGTGCATTTTTCATGTGGGAGTTTTATCTCTTGTTTTTAGGAAGAAAAGGGGTGATTAAAATGCCTTTCCTGTATCTGCTGTTTCTCAAGTGCCTTCAACTCAAGAGAATCCTTCTGTCAAAGTGACCTATTTTGGGGTGACCTGTTCCACCACCCTTCAAGCACATGTCAGGCACTACGTTAGGCATTTGGCTCCTGCCCAGTGGAGGCATAAGCATAAGTTTACTCCTTGGTCTGCATAATTAAGCACAATTAAGCCACAAGGCACAACATTTCTTAGGGACCACCGATCAGCTAGGGGATTGATAACCTACAGAAGAGATGAGGGCCATTTCCTAGTCATAAGGCTGAGCTCTCAGCTGGCTCATTTCCTATTAAGCTCATTTCCTGTGATGACACTGTTGTTATAGTTATTTTAAATCAAAAGATACGTGCCCAGAAAGTAAAAGGCATGTAACCAAAAAAGTCAATCGAATATTTTTTAAGATAATATTTTCCCTTGATTATCTAGACATTTTACAAAGAGAGCCATATTTTCAAACTGAAGCATCATTTGAAAAGTGATTCGATTCTTACCCTCCTTGTGCATGTGCTTAAATTTTGTGCACAGCTCTATATTGGGCAGGAGGACGGGACAGCCCTCAGGCCTTAAGACACAGAAGAGATGCCTAGAAACCAAGGACTGAGGTGTTGGGGCTTCTGTAGGTATAAATTACACACAGTGTAGTTTTGTTCTTTCTAACTAGAGGTGGTTTTTAGGGTGGTATTGAGTACTTTCAGGGTTCCTCCACACCTTGGGTTCCTCTACACACTCCTGTCACAATTGCAGGAGATTAATCTACTCATTTTAGCTAGAAGGTCATTGCTTAATTACAGAAGTCTTCTCCCTGGGCAAAGACAGCAGAGAAGAGGCCAGAACTTGAGTAGGGTGACAGCCTTTGGTCACTGACCCTTTCTCCCTCCACAGACTGAAATTCTATCATAATAGCCTCCTCACTTTGGGACGAAGAAGGTGAGAGTTGCATTTGGAACTGTCAAGAGCCTGGCGACACTTGTACTTCATCTCTCCAGGGAGGAGTGATTTTGGACTGAACCACTCTTACAGTCCCCTCATTGGAGAGGTCAAGGTGGCATCTCTGAGGACAAGGGACCCTCCCTGTCAGTCCTGAGTTCTGTGCCCACTGACAGGCAAAGACATGCCTTGACTTTTGGCCTTGGATTTGCCACTTTTAAAACGAGTGCTTAAAAACCACCCATCCCTTCTAAAGCAGCATTAAATCACCATGTGTTGCTAAGCTCACAGCACCCAACACTTCCATACAGGGGCTGGGATTTCACTTAACATTGCATGTTCCTCTGTGAGTTAGAGGACCACATTTTTTACAAAAATACTTTTATTGCTTTCTTTCTTGGAATTTTTTAATGTGTTGAAAACTTCTAAGAACGTCTTGTTTATTTATTGATTTTATTACTATATGGTCCTATGGCTGGGTGCACTGATTATAATCCTCCCAGAAAGGCAAAGTGCTTTATGATGGTTTAATGCAGGAGCTTCTTTCTATAAGGGGCCAGACCAGTAAATATTTTAAGCGTGGGCTAAGTGGTCTCTATCGCCATTACTCAGCATTGCCGCCATAGCATAAAGGCAGCCGCAGACAATACACAAAGGAACAGGTATGGCTGGGTTCAAGCAAAATGCTATTTCTGAACACTGAAATTTGAGTTTCATAGACTGTTCATATGTCACAAAGTATTGTTCCTTTAAAACATGAAAACCGTTCTGGCAGAACATAAAGTACAAGAGGCATGCCAGATTTGGCCTGTGGGCTCTAGTTTGCTGACTCTTATTTAAAGATTTGGCACTAGTTGTTAAATGTAATTTCTTCACAGCTTCAAAGTTGCTGTGGCACTACATTTCTAAGCCTGTACTAGGACCCAAGGATTAGTTATACCTTTCATAGCTCAGGGCCTCACTGTACCAGGTGCCCAGGGATTTATTTTTATTGCCCAGCCCCCTGCCTCCCTCTGTTCTGTGTCAAGGACTTTGCTGGCATCCCTGGGCTCACTGGGGACACCTCTGTCCTCCGGTGTCTCCAGCCCAGGGACCCCAGAGCCCCTCAACATGGCTACTCTCAGCTTGTTGTTTCCCAGCAGGGAGCTGCTTAGCTGCTGATCCCCGTCCTATCCTCTGTTGGATGCACGCCTCTTTGTCCTCCATAGACTGACACTAGAAAGTGACCTGGAAGTTCCTCTAGATTTAGCCAGCCCAAGAGTTTTAATGATAGAGCTGCTTCTGTTACTAGCAATGGCTGCTTGATCATCTCCTGGATGGTGACTGCCTCCATGTCACTCAGGACCCTCCAAACTAACAGCATCTCTTGGAGATATGCAAGGAGATGTATTTTAAGGAATCAGCTTATGCAATTGTAGGGGCTGGTGAGTCTCAAATCTCTGGGGTAGACTAGCAGGCTAGAAGTGCAGACAGGATTTCTGTGTTGCAGTCTGGAGGCAGAATTCTCTTAAAGAAACCTGCGGTTTTGTTCTCAGGGCCTTCATCTGCTCAGATGGGGCCTGCCCACATTATGGAGTGTCATCTGCTTTACTTAAAGTCAACTGATTGTGGATGTTAATCACAACTACAAAATACCATCACAGCAACATCTAGATTCAGGTTTGACCGTACAACTCAGCACCATAGCCTAAACAAGCTGCACAGAAAATTAACCATCACCCCTAAACCCAAAATACTGAGCAAAGCCAGCAGCATGGTGGGGGTGTTCCTATGAGGAATACGAAGTGTCTTATTCCTCAGAAGTTTCTCTTCTGCTACTGACTTGGAGAGAAGGGAGCAGATTTTCATCAATAATGTATTTGGAATGGGTATATAAACAATTGGAAAACCATCCAGCTCATTTGTCCTTCCCACTCTGCCTGAAGAGCAATTGTTTTCCTCCCAGAGACCTGGTCATGTTCTTGAGAAACTGACGTATATTATGCACCTTCCTGGTGAAAATAAATGAAAGAGGCTCCCACCCCTAACAAGCAACAGTCACTCAGATATCAGTGAGCAACATGAAACCATATGGGGGTCACACACAGGGCACGCTGTGCAAGGTAGCCCTGCAGCAGAGGGAGGGTTCAGGTTGCAGAAATAACCATAGCTGTGTGGCTTTTACCAATCTGTTGATTTCTTGGAGTGTCAGTTTTCTCATCTAAAAATGAATATACAGCCATCCCCAGTTTCCTGTGTGTATCAGTCTGGATCTAGTCAGGAGATGGAGAAGAGACTACACAGTGATTTAAACAGTAGCAATTATTTAGCTCTTTTAAGCAAGTAAATATCTGTAACAAGATCCCTCTATGGTTCCCAAGGCTGCAGGATCATGCCCAAACAAGGTGAACTTGGAAGAGAGGGCCCTTTCCCAAGGCTACATGCAAACCGCCATGGAGAAGGTATGTTTGCATCTTCTGGATGGCACAGAAGTTTGCTGGATTACCTGAGTGAAAGCTGGACCACAGGTGCTGGGCAAGCAAGGAGTGTTAACAGGCCTGCAGAGGACACGTGGTACTGCTGTGGGTTGGAGGCCTGGAGCTGCCGATGTAGTATTGAGGGAGTTGCAGGGAGATGATCTGCAGGCCAGGCCCTACTAAGAAAGCTCAACATCATGCCCACTGTAAATAGGGATGCTTGAGAATTTTGTCTTTAACTGCAGAGTAGCCAAGAGGCAAACTATCTTTTGATAATGAGGAATGCTAGGGAGGTTAAGGGAGACGGTGGTAAAGCCCTGGGCGTAACCTACAGTTTCCACTGTGCTGCCCCCACCTGACTGCAGCTTACCTGGAATTCAGCTCCACTTCTTCAACCCGCGTTTTCAGTTGGCAAGCGTAAACCAACTGAAACCAACTGGTGGAAACCAACTGGCTGATCAGCATTTACTGATTTACAGTAAATGCTGATCAGCCAGTGTCTGGAGGTCTGAAGAATGCCTCTTCATATTGGGACTGTAATAGATCCATTGCCTGATGCATGGCAAGTCAATACACCGAGACACTGAGTTGCAGCAGCGAAAGGGGTTTAATTGTAGGGCCATTGAAAGAGGAGACAGTGGGGGTGGGGGTAAGACTTCAAATCTATCTCCATAGGAGGGTTTTTAAGGGTTTGAGTAGCATGAAGTGTGGAGATTGTTGATTGGTCAAAAAGTACAGGTGAAGTTGTGGGACGGGGAGAGGAAGGCATTGTATTCTCATGCCGGTTCAGTTCCTCTGTGGGGCTCTTCAAACTGGTTGGCATCAGCTGTTCCACAAGAATTCAGGATCTACTTAAACAATTACAATTCTCAAACAAAAGCCTTCTGATTCTAACATCAGAGATGCTATCTATGGGAACAATGGGGATGCGTGTGGTCGGTATCTTGCAAGTGGTGGGTTTCTAGCGAGTGGTCAGTATCTAGTGATGGTCAGTATCTGGGGCTACATGACTTTCAGTTACAAGGTAGTGGGTCAAAGAGCAGCCTGATTAATGCTCAATTATAACTGTATTTCTGTCCAAAATTCTTGTGAACATTGTGAAAACGGCTTCGGTATGACAGAAATCAGTCTGCAGACCCAAAAGCACAGAAATGAAGAAGTACAGGCCAGCTCCCAGCTGTTCACACCCAAAACAGGCTTTCTGTGGATGCCTCTGTGTGTACTCACAGGCTCTCAGGTTTAAAATGCAGCTTACAGCAGCTCTGCATGGGGAAGGCAAAAAGAAAAACTAGCAATGTCTTCAGAGTTCCTTTGATCATCATTCCCTTTCCAATCTGTGTTAGTTTCCTAGTACCACTGTAGTACAGTACCATGAACTGAGTGGCCGAGACATCTGTCTTATATCTGGAGGCTGGAAGCCCAAAGGCGAGGTGTGTACAGGCTTTAGTACTTCTAAGGGCTGTGCAAGGTATCCGCGTTCTCTCTGTGTTCATGTCCATGTCCAACTGTCCCCTTTTAATAAGGGCACCAGTCATTTTGGAATAGAAGCCACTCTGGTACTCTCATCTCATAGAAACTAATTGCATCTACACAATCCTATTTCCAAATGAGGTCTTGTTCTTAGTTACTGGGAGATTAGGACATCAGCATATGAATTGGAGTGGTGTGGAGACACAGTTACACTTGTGTTTATAGAGTATAACTGAGTTATACTCTTCCACTTGCCAAGCTCTTCTTTAATAGATATTATCCAACACTGGGCTCATTGGATGGCATGTCAAGAAGGGACCATGTGTCAGGCACTGCGCTGGTCACAGGTATGGAGCAATGAACACACAGACACAATCCTGTGCCCATATAAGCAAATACTCAGTTATTAGAAAGTGTGATGTGTGCTGTGGTGGGCGAAGGATAGGGTGACATCCTAGAGATCCTAGGAAGGATGCCTCACTTGGGTCTTCAGATGATTAGGTAAGACTGTTTCAGAAAAGAGGAAGGGCATGTGCAGAGCCTGGACCTTTGGAATACTGTAGGAGTTCACCAGGTTTGCAGTGAGCCTGAGTTGGGTGGGAGCAGGGTGGAGGCTGAAGGGAAATCAGGAAGGATCACCTAAGCCATGTTGAGAAATTTTGACCCCATCCCACAGGTGGAAGAGCCACAGAAATATTTAACAGAGGTGACATCAAAGAGCCAGTGGATGCTCATGTGTTCAAGGGAGAGTGGATAGCAGAGGCAGGACTGGAGGTGGGAGGCTAGTGCAGGAACCTCCTTGAAGCTGATGGTGGTGACCTGATTATGGATGAAGTGGAGGGCATAGAGAGATGTAAGTGAATTTGAGAGGGAGAATATAAGAAGACAGGATTGACTCGGCATGTTGGCTCATGCCTGTAATCCCAGCACTTTGGAAGGCTGAGGTTGGCGGATCACTTGAGTCAGGAGTTTGAGACCAGCCTGGCCAACATGGTATAATCCTATTTCTACTAAAAATAAAAAAAAAATTAAAAAAAATTAAAAAAAAAAATAGCCTGGCGTGGTGGTGAATACTTGTAGTCCTAGCTACTCGGGAGGCGAAGGCAAGAGAATCGCTTGAGCCTGTGAGGTGGAGGAGGTTGCAGTGAGCTGAGATCGCGCCACTGTACTCCAGCCCAGGTGACAGAGCAAGACTCCATCTGAAAAATAATAAATTAATTAATTAATAAATAATAATTTTTTTTTGAGATGGAGTCTTGCACTGTCGCCTGGGCTGGAGTGCAGGGGTGCGATCTCAGCTCACTGCAACCTCCGCTTCCTGGGTTCAAGCGATTCTCTTGCCTTGGCCTCCTGAGTAGCTGTGATTACAGGAGCCCACCACCACGACCAGCTAATTTTTTGTACTTTTAGTAGAGACGGGGTTTCACCATGTTGACCAGGCTGGTCTCGAACTCCTGATCTTGTGATTCACTCGCCCTAGCTTCCTTAAGTACTGGGATTACAGGTGTGAGTCACTGCACCCAGCCAAAATAATTTTTTTTTTTTAAAAAAAAGAGAGTAAGA
The DNA here is from genome assembly GCF_030222135.1 of Aotus nancymaae. NCBI lineage: Eukaryota > Metazoa > Chordata > Mammalia > Primates > Aotidae > Aotus > Aotus nancymaae. The sequence continues at coordinate 2,802,963 of NW_026988570.1, read as the reverse complement.
CAGGATTAACTGAATGTTGTAGGTTGAGGAAGAGGGACACCATCACAGAAAACTCTAAGTCCTTCCTTGAAAACCAGATGGAGGCAGTGCCATTCACTGGAACAAAACTGCAAGACCAGCAGGTTTGGGAGGGGAAAAGAATAAACACCTTTTTTTTTTTTTTTTTTTTTTTTTTTGAGACGGAGTTTCGCTCTTGTTAGCCAGGCTGGAGTGCAATGGCGCGATCTCGGCTCACCGCAACCTCCGCCTCCTGGGTTCAGTCAATTCTCCTGCCTCAGCCTCCTGAGAAGCTGGGATTACAGGCACGCGCCACCATGCCCAGCTAATTTTTTGTATTAGTAGAGACGGGATTTCACCATGTTGACCAGGATGGTCTCGATCTCTCGACCTCGTGATCCACCCACCTCGGCCTCCCAAAGTGCTGGGATTACAGGCTTAAGCCACCGTGCCCGACCCATCTTTCTTTCTTTCTTTCTTTTCTTTCTTTCTTTCTTTTTCTTCTTTTTTTTTTTTTTTTTTTTTTTTTTTTTTGAGACGGAGTTTCGCTCTCGTTACCCAGGCTGGAGTGCAATGGCGCAATCTCGGCTCATCGCAACCTCCGCCTCCTGGGTTCAGGCAATTCTCCTGCCTCAGCCTCCTGAGTAGCTGGGATTACAGGCACGCACCACTATGCCCAGCTAATTTTTTGTATTTTTAGTAGAGACGGGGTTTCACCTTGTTGACCAGGATGGTCTTGATCTCTTGACCTCGTGATCCACCCGCCTCGGCCTCCCAGAGTGCTGGGATTACAGGCGTGAGCCACCGCGCCCGGCCTCTTTTTTAAGGTTGAATAGTTTCCCATCGTATGTATGTACCACATTTTCCTTATCTGTTCATCCACTTAGAGCCACGTGGGCTTCCTCTGTATTCCATAGCTTTGTTACTGTGAATAATGCTACGATGAACATGGGAGTGCAGACAGGTCTTTGACATGCGGATTTCATTTTCTTTGAATACATAACCGGGATTGGTATTATGGGTTCATATGATAGTTCTATTTTTAATTTTTTGAGAAATCTCCACATAGTTTTCCATAATAGCTGTACTAATTGACATTCCCACCATCAGTGTACAAGTGTTCCCTTTTCTCCACATCCTTGCCAACACTTATCTTTCTTATTTTTAAAAATGGCCATTCTAACAGGTGTCAGATGATATCTCACTGTGGTTTTGATTTGCATTTCCTTGGTGATTAGTTCTGTTAAGCATTTTTTCACATACCTGTTGGCCATTTCTACTTCCTCTTTCGAGAAATGTCTTTTCAGGTCCTTCACCCATTTTTAATTAGGTTATTTGTTTTCTGGCTATCGAGCTGTTTGGGTTCTGTATGTATTTTGGATATTAACCCCTTAACACATGTATGGTATGGGAATATTTTCTCCCATTCCATAGGCTGTCTCTTGACTCTGGTTGTTTCTCTTCCATTGAATTATAAATGGACATACAGAGAAGTGCACAGCACAAATACACTTTCCTCTGTAACTACCACCCAGATCAAGAAGTAGAACATTATCAGCATTGCTGAATCCCTCTCATGTCTACAAATCCCCTCCTTTCTGAGGGTAGCCACATCTTGACTGTACACCATAAAGCAGTTTTGCTGGGTTGTGGACTTTATATAGAAGGAATCACACAAGTAAGAGTTCTTTTGTGCCTGCCTCCTTTTGCTCAATTCTAAGTTTGTGAGATTCATTGATGTTGTTTATAGTAGCAATTCATTCAATTGCAAAGTACTTGTGCTAATTACACTCCCAATGAGACCACAAGAGTTTCATTTGCCCTTCTTCCCAGACAACAGGTGGTAATAACCATCTTTTTTATTGTTATTATTTTAATCATTATCATCAGGATGTAGCTTCTTTTCTGAAGTTTGATTTATATTTTTCTGATTATTAATGAAGTTGATCTTTCCCTAAGTTTACTGAGCATTTAAATATACTCTCTTATGTGTTTTCCCTTTTAAAAAAAATTAATTTGGGTTGGGTGCAGTGGCTTACACCTATAATCCCAGAACTTTAGGAGGCCGAGGCGGGCGGATCAACTGAGGTCAGGAGTTTGAGACTAGCCTGGCCAACATGGTGAAGCCCTGTCTCTACTAAAAATAGAAAAAATTAGCGGAGCATGGAACACCTGTAATCCCAGCTACTTGGGAGGCTGAGACAGGAGATCGCTTGAATCTGGGAAGCAGAGGCTGCAGTGAACTGAGATTGTGCCACTGCACTCCAGCCTGGGCAAAAGAGCGAGACTCTGCCTCAGAAAAAAATTAAATTTAATTTAAAAAATAAAAATTAGTCAGAGTTTTGAGATAGATAAATAGATATCATGTATCAGTGAAAAATGTTGAAAATGTGTTTTCTTGCTCTATGGCTTGCTTATCTGTTCACACTCAATGTATTTTGTGTTGGAAAGAAGTTTCTAATTTTAATATAGTTCAGTTTGTAAATCTTATCCTTTGTGGGTAGTATTTTCTGTGTCTGGATTCAGAATTTTCTTACTATCCCAAATTCATGAATATATTCTCTTATATTATCTTCCAGAATCTTTATGGTTTTTACTTTGAGAGTTAATTTTTATATATGGAATGATGTAAGAGTAATGTTTTACTTTTTCATATCCAATTGACCTAGCACGACTTATAAAAAGACCATCCTAGCCAGGCAAAATGGCTCATGCCTACAATCTCAGCATTTTGGTAGGCTGAGGTGGGAGGATTGCTTGAGCCCAAGAACTCAATATCAACCTGGGCAACATAGGGACTCTGTCTCTACCAAAAAAAAATAAAAAAATAAATTAGTCAGGTGTGGTGGCATGTGCCTGTAGTTCCAACTACTCAGGAGGCTGAGGCAGGTGGATCACTTGAGCCCCAGAGGTATGCTACAGTGAGCCAAGATCATGCCACTGCACTTCAGCCTGGACAACAGAGTGAGACTCTGTCTCAAAATAAAATAAATACATAAGATAAAAAGACTATTTTTGGTTGGGCACCATGGTGCATGCCTGTAATCCCAGCACTTTGGGAGGCCCAGGTGGGTGGATCACAAGGTCAGTAGATTGAGACCATCCTGGCCAAAATGGTGAAACCCTATTTCTACAAAATACATAAAAATTAGCTGGGTGTGGTGGCATGTGCCTGTAGTCCTAGCTACTCAGGAGGCTGAGGCAGGAGAATTGCCTGAACCTGGGAGGCAGAGGTTGCAGTGAGCCAAGATCATGTCACTGCACTCCAGCCTGGTGACAGAGTGGGACTTTGTCTCAAAAAAAAGAAAAGGACTATTCTTTCCCCACTACTCTTCAGTCATAAACACATATGACAGTAATAAAGCATCCATTTATGTCTGAATCTATGTCTAGATTCTCCATTCTTTTTCATAGACTATTTGTAGGTCTTTGCCTCAGTATTATATTGTCTTAATTACTCTAGTTTAATTATAGGTCTTGATATCTGACAATGTATATCTTTCACCTTTGTTTTTTGTATTTTTCTAAACATTTATTTCCCACATATTTCCGTAAATTTTAGGTTCAGCTTTTCAGTTTACACACACACACACACACACACACACACACACACACACACACACACACAGATACACCTGCTCATTGTATTGCATTAAATCTATAAATTTGGGGAGAATTGGTATTTGACATCTTGACAAATTGAAATTTTCTATATCCATTAATATGGATGTCTTACCATTTAACTAGGTCTTCTTTAATTTCTCCTGCAAATTTTATTTATTTATTATTGGTAGATTAAAAAATATTTTTGATGTGATTATACATGGGATCATTTTTAAACATTTGTCTTCTAATTGTTTGATACTGGTAAATAAAAATAAAATTAATTTGTTATATTTACCTTGTTTCTAGCAATTTTCCCAAATTCTAAATTCTAGTCATTTTACTATAGACTTTGGATTTTTAAATTTACAATCTTGTAATTTCTGAAAAACATGAATTTTATCTTTATTTGCAATCCTCATCCCTTTTTTCTTTAGAGAAATGATTACGATATTCACCACAAGGTTGAATGGGGTTTTGTTTATTTTATTTTATTATTATTTTTTAAGATGGGGTTTCATCATGTTGGTCAGGCTGGTCTTGAACTCCCGACCTCAGGTGATCCGCCCGCCTTGGCCTCCAAAGTGCTTAGATTACAGGCATGACCCACCACGCCCGGCCTGAATAGGGTTTTTGATAGCAGATATCTTGTCTTTTTCTCAATCTTAAGGGAAATGCCTTCAATATTTTATCATAAAATATGCTTGCTCTGTGTGTGTCTGTGTGTGTGGTGTGTGTGCATACATACTAGGTCTTCTTTAATTTCCCTTGCAAATTCTATTATTATTTATAGATTTTTAAAGAATATTTTTTTGCAATTATAAATGGGATTATTTTATTATAAAATATTTATGGGTTATATATTTTACTGAGTTAAGGAAAATTGCTTGAATTCCTAGTTTATTAAGATTTTTTTAAAAATTGCAAAGGGGCATTTACTTTATTAAATGCTTATCGGTTATTTTTTTTTTAACCACTAAACAAACCATACATTTAAAAAATAAACCCTAATAAAACTCCTGAGATTAATGCTTAGGTCATTGATTGTTAGCCTTTCTTCTTTTCTACAATATTCATTTAAAGCTGTATATGTCCCTATAATTTAGCATTATCCAAATCCCACAAGTATCGATATAAATATTTTTATCATTCAGTTAAAAATGCTTCCTAATTTCCATTGTGATTCACCTTTGATCATTAGCTTCTATAGCAATGCATCATTTGATTTCCAAACAAGAACAAGTATTACTATTGTGTTGCTGCTTTTGAGCTTAGTTGTACGTTTTCAGATTATGTATTTGTATGTTTTTAATCTTCTGAACTCTGTTGAAACATGTTTTGTGTCCCAGCTTACAGTCTTGTGAAAAAAGAATGCATAATCTTCCATTCCTGATTGTAGTGTTATATACATGACAACACAATCAAACTTGTTAATATCTTAGAGCAGTTGGCTTTTGAAAATTTGAGTTTTTAATTGAAGATGTCTTTTATTTGTCATTATTTTGAAGATTAATTCCACTAGATATAGAACTCTACATTTGGGGTTATTTTCTTTCATCTTTTGGAAACCATTATCCTCTGGCTTGCATTATTTCTGTGAAGTCATCTGCCAGCCTTCTTGTTGCTCCTTTGAAGGAAATACATCTATTTCCTTCTGTCTGCTTTCAATTTTTTAAACTTTTAATAATTCTATGACAATATGTGTGTGTGTGTTTTTAATTTTCTTATTTAGGGTTTGTAGCCCTTCTTAAATTGTTAGCTTAGTGCTTTGTCCTTTAAAAAAAGTTCTCCACCATTAACTCTTTTTAGATTGCTTCAGCTCATTTTCTCTCTCTTTTCCTTTTGGAACTCAAATATATCATATGGTTAGAACTTTTCACCATGTCCTACATATGCCTTAAGCCTATTTTCTATATATTTTATTATTTTAGCTTGAGAGATAAGCATGAAGATGCTTCAATCTAGCTATTTTTCAATTATCCGTCCTTCAATTTCCTAACTCATTTCTGCTCTTAAGCCCTTTTGTTTAGGTCTTAATTTCATTATTATCGTTTTCAGTTCTAGAGTATCTATTTGAATTTTTTAACTTTTCAGTTTCTTGATAAATTTCTTCAGCTTTTCATCAAATGTATTGAATTTACCACAGTCATTTTGAAGCTTATATCTGATAAATCCAATATCTGGATATATTGTCTATATATTTTCTTGATTTTATGTTAATTGTGTCATTTTTCCATGCCTGGTTATTTTCAATTTTAATTTTTAATTGCTAGATATTGGGTTAAAAAAATTCATGGAGATAATTTGAGAATCTGGATGATATTATCTTCCACAAGAGAGAATTTATATTTGCTTCTGACATGCAGCTGGAGTAGGAGAATATTACTGTATTTCTTAAAGTTAGTTTGATTCAAATCTGGGCTTTTTAGAAACTCCTACCTGGTTTAGATTCACGACTTTTCCTAGGGTGCAGTCTTTCAGGGATCCCAACTGAAAACGCAAAGTGCTTCCTTGGCCCTCCTTTTTAGTGGGTCCGAGTTTGACTTTCGTCTCTCTAGCCATCTGAGACTCCCCCAGCTCTGCACACCTTATCAGCTTCCACTTTGGAAAATCCAGGTGTCTTGTGGTGCAAAAGTAGAGGCAAAGATGACTTACCTTTCGGGACTTTGTTGCCTGAAACAGTGGCTTCTCAGGTTATTGCTGCCTGGTAGTTCAGTATTGTTTTCCAACTTATTTTTGTTAAATCCAGGTTTTCTGGTTTTCCAGAGTTAGAGGGTTCTAGTAGGGGGCTTGTGTGTGAAAACTGCCAAAAGTGAAATTTTTATAACAATTGCACTTTAGAATACTATTTTCAAAATTATATAGAAAGAAACATCTATTTCTTTTTTAAAGATGTGCTTAACTTAAGCTGTTGCATTAAAAAAAGATATTTTTTTCTGACAAGAAAAGTGAAGGTTTTGTTGAATCTGAAGACATAATACTATTTATTTGCGAGTTGATATTATTTACCTAATATTAGGATAAACATATTATTTACCATCCAAAGCAATCTATTTTTGAGAGTAAAAGGGACATTAAGTAAATAGGGTACACCAGAAAAAATAGGTATAAATGAATGTCACAGAATCCTTAGGGTGTCACTTCACCGGCTGAAACCTCTGTGACCTACAATGCCTCTGCTTGGATTTTGCTGGCATCCACTGGGTTCATTCCACCCAGTCAGCCCAGCAGGCTGTGTTCATCTCACGATACCGACGCAGATCCCATGCCAAAGGCAAGCCAGGAGCAGGATGGCAAGGGGTATGTACATGAGTCAGCTCAGATCCGGCCACTGCACACAGCCAGGCACATTGGCTGCAGTGGGATGAGCAGCTCCAGGCACCAGCACAGGCGCTGGCTTTTTGTGAGGCTGTGGCTGGACCAGGTGTACAGCAAGTGGCTTCTGCTGTGGGCAATGGGGAACATGGTGGTGCCCCAAAGCTGGGAGGCACCAGGAACTCCAGTCCTGAAGAGGTTGTTACATTGTGTCACAGTCCAGGCTCAGGGATCCCTGAGGTCTGGGCCCCCAGAAGGGCCTCAGCTCTTTACTCCTTCTCACTGCCTGCAGTGTGACAAGTACCATGGCAGGGGGGCAGAGGGCACATTTTGAGTGGGGGTGTTTCAGTCCATTTGTGTTAAAGCTCTTTCAAACCCATCCCGCTGTTGTGGCTTGCAGCTCCTGGGCTGGTCCAGCCCCATCACTGCTTCCTGTCATGTGGGGCTGCCACCTGGCACTGGTGGAAGGTGGGAGGGTTAAAGTGTTACAGTAGCTCTGGCTCAGGGAACCCCAAGGTCTGGGCCCCCAGAAGGGTTGCCGGTCTTCACTCCTGTAGTCCAGGAGTGTGTCACCACTCACAGCTCAGCGAACCGGCCAGGAACCTGTTACAGCTCCCTTTGCTCCTGCTGTTCAGTGGGTTCCAGGTTCTTGTCCCGCATCCAAGAAGAATGACGTTACATGGACAACTAGATGGTGAGCAAGGCAGAGAAAACTTTATTAAACGACAGAACAGCACTCAGGAGACCCAAAGTGGGTAGCTCCTTTCCACAGGCAGGTTGTCCCAATGAGCCTCTGAGTCTGGCTGAATCTGGGTTTTTTACGGGCTTGTAATGGGGAAGTTCATGCTGATCGGTCCATGGGTGGACATGGGGGGACCTGGAAAAAGCACTATCAGATTGGCCAAAAGGCATTAATGAAGTTCTCACCCCAGGTTGTGGACTCCACCCAGAACTGACAGTATGGCCCCAAGTCTTCAGGCTGTTCCTGGCCTGAAGGTGGGGTTTCACTGGAGTACCGTTTCTTCCTGCCTAGGAACCTGTCTGCCTCCTATCGCCATCAACATGCCGTCTGGTGTACCCAGGCTGTCCATGCTGAGGGGCACCTGCAGGCCGGCACCGAGCCACCCTCAGCCCTCACCACCCTTCCTGAGCTCACTGGTCCCCAAAGTTTCAGAGGGGGCCAAGGCGGTGGTAGGACTGGTGTGTCAGTGCCAACCCAAGCAGGCATACACACAGCTGGGTTGTGACAGCACCTGGGCTCAGCTACAACTTTGCTCCACACTAGAGCAGGCACAGGAGTAGGGAGAGCCTGGGGAGCAGAAGCAGGCACTTCCAAGCCTGTTGGGGCAGAGGTCTTTCCAGGCTCCTGAGAGCACAGAGATGCCCAGGTCTGGAGCTGCAGCTGGGTGGCTGCAGTTGTGCCTGGAATTATGGGCTCCTGACCAGCCAACTCAGTAGGATGTGGGGCTCCCGCTGGGATTACCTGTTCCCAGCCCTCACTGGCTCCCCAGAGCATGCAGCCCCAATCATGTCTCTCCTGGAGCAGCTGGCCTCCCTGCAGCAGCCATTCCGGATAGGCTGCCACTGCCACCACTATGATTATCCTGGAGAAAGTGGAATGCATGATCACTCTACCTGTAGCCACAAATTTTGAGAATTATAGCAAAACTTTAAGAAATAAAAATAGTAAATTAAATTCACTTTAAGGTCTATTGCTATTAATTGTTTACAAATAATCATTGAGGAAAAAACTAATAATTTCTTTTTCTCTTTACATGGAGTACATATCGAAAAATATTTCCAAAAAAAAAAATTCTGCATTGTCATTTGAAGATTTTAAACAATTATAAAATAAACAATTTTAAAAGAAATTTGAAAAGTTTGTAAAATAAAATTAAGTTTAGAGTTTGGACGGGTGAAATGAGCAAAAACATGTTTCATAGGCTAAGGGAAAATTATAAGCAGGCACTGCAAAGATTCCCAAACTGACTATTTAGGCAGTAAGCTCTTAATGCTTGAACTGATTCCAGTCCTCTAAAATTACAAATTTATCTCTAGTGTCAGACTGTTTAGTAATAAAATTTCACATTGTGTTGTTTTGTTGGGGGAAAAATATTACACTGTTTATCTACTTTATTTTTTAAAAATGTTTCAAATAAATATGTCCTCAACAGTGTTAATGGGATGCTCTATATTAATAAGGTTCATGAGAAAAGATTCTAGGTAAAGAAAGAGGTCAGTAGTAAAGTAAACGACACACAATGTATATATTGCAGATCTGTTATTTGTTCCACTCCCTGGCCTATGACAAACAACTTTGATTATAGAATTTTAGGAGCTGATATTGTTTCTCTAATTGGGGCCTTCACACCACCTGGATCAAGGTCATCTGTGGGCTTTAGTTTTAAAATGAAGAAATGCAGGCGCATCTTGGATTGTTCTGTGACCTGTTCTCCAGCTGATTATTATTCCTACTGAGGTTTGAGCACTGCTGTGATGCTAGTGATGAATGAAGCATCAGGATTTGAATGAGCTCAGTAAGGGTGAGCTGGAGCCACAGTCAAGAAAGTTGCAGAATTTTGTTGGGACAGCGGTACTCAGACCATCATATAGTTCTCTTGTCTCCCTGCAACTCTCCTCTTGGTTTTTGGTTTTTGTTTTGTTTTGTTTTGTTTTGTTTTGTTTTGTTTTGTTTTTGAGACAGGGTCTCACTCTCTTGCCCAGACTGGGGTGCAATGGCGAGATCTCAGCTAACTGGAACCTCCGCCTCCCAGGCTCAAGCAATTCTCCCGCCTCAGCCTCCTGAGTAGCTGGGATTACAGGTGTGAACTACCACACCTGGCTGATCTTCTTGTATTTTTAGTAGAGACGAGATTTCGCCATGCTGGTCTCGAACTCCTGATGTCAAATGATCCACCCACCTGGGCCTCCCAAAGTGTTTGGATTATAGGCATGAGCAACCGCACCCAGCCTCTGCTTGGTTTTTATTCTTTTGGATTCTTCCTTGCATTTGTCCCATGAGAGTTCCCTGCCAATTTGACCTGTTGACTTTCTGGTCTACTTTTACGGTCTACTGCTGCATCTGGAAGCCACATGTTTGCAGTGAAACCCATCTCTACCTCGTAGCTCCAGGTTTCTGCAACTAGGTTTCTGGTCATCTCAGCCCCAGGTTCCCGGCCAGCTTCCACAGCAGGCAGCAACGCCATACAGAGCAGCAATTTAAACACTGTGTGTTGCAAGCTAAAAAAGTACAATCCACAAGGTCAGTCAAGATTAGCAAAAGTATTGTTGAACCTTGAGGTTATCTCTGTTATCTATTGCAGAGAAAGTGAACTAATTAATGCTTACGATGAGTGCTATTGTTTGAATGTATCCCCTAAATTTTTTTTTTATTATTTTTTAATTTTTTTTTATTTTATTGCATTTTAGGTTTTGGGGTACATGTGAAAATCATGCAAGGTTGTTGCATAGGTGCATACATGGCAGTGTGATTTGCTGCCTTCCTCCCCTTCACCTATATCTGGCATTTCTCCCCATGCTATCCCTCCCCAACTCCCCACCCCCCCCGTCCCCCCCACTCCCCCTCAACAGACCCCAGTGTATAGTGCTCCCCTCCCTGTGTCCATGTGTTCTCATTGTTCAACACCCACCTATGAGTGAGAACATGTGGTGTTTGATTTTGTGTTCTTGTGTCAGTTTGCTGAGAATGATGGCTTCCAGGTTCATCCATGTCCCTACAAAGGATGCGAACTCATCGTTTTTGATGGCTGCATAATATTCCATGGTGTATATGTGCCACACTTTTCCTGTCCAGTCTATCATCGATGGGCATTTGGGTTTGTTCCAGGTCTTTGCTATTGTAAACTGTGCTGCAATGAACATTCGTGCGCATGTGTCCTTATAGTAAAACGATTTATAATCCTTTGGATATATGCCCAGTAATGGGATTGCTGGGTCAAATGGAATTTCTATTTCTAGGTCCTTGAGGAATCGCCACACTGTTTTCCACAGTGGTTGAACTAATTTACACTCCCACCAACAGTGTAAAAGTGTTCCTATTTCTCCACATCCTCTCCAGCATCTGTTGTCTCCAGATTTTTTAATGATTGCCATTCTAACTGGCGTGAGATGGTATCTCAATGTAGTTTTGATTTGCATTTCCCTAATGACCAGTGATGATGAGCATTTTTTCATATGCTTGTTGGCCTCATGTATGTCTTCTTTTGTAAAGTACCTGTTCATATCCTTCGCCCATTTTTGAATGGGGTTGTTTGTTTTTTTCTTGTAAATCTGTTTTAGCTCGTTGTAAATTCTGGATATCAGCTCTTTGTCAGACGGGTAGGCTGCAAAAATTTTTTCCCATTCTGTTGGTTGCTGATTCACTCTATTGACTGTTTCTTTCACCGTGCAGAAGCTGTGGGTTTGATCAGGTCCCATTTGTCTATTTTGGCTTTTGTTGCCAATGCTTTTGGTGTTTTGGTCATAAAGTCCTTGCCTATGCCTATGTCCTGAATGGTTTTGCCTAGGTTTCCTTCTAGTGTTTTTATGGTGTTACGTCTTATGTTTAAGTCTTTAATCCATCTGGAGTCAATTTTAGTGTAAGGTGTCAGGAAGGGGTCGAGTTTCTGCTTTCTGCATATGGCTAGCCAGTTTTCCCAACACCACTTATTGAACAGGGATTCCTTTCCCCATTGCTTGTTTTTGTCGGGTTTGTCAAAGATCGGGTGGTTGTAGATATGTTGTGTCGCCTCCAACGCCTCTGTTCCGTTCTATTGGTCTATATCTCTGTTTTGGTACCAGTACCATGCTGTTTTGATTACTGCAGCTTTGTAGTATAGTTTGATATCCGGTAGTGTGATGCCTCCCACTTTGTTCTTTTTGCTTAGAATTGACTTGGCTATGCGGGCTCTCTTTTGGTTCCATATGAAGTTTAAGGTGGTTTTTTCCAGTTCTGTGAAGGAGGTCATTGGTAGCTTGATGGGGATAGCGTTGAATCTGTAAATTACTTTGGGCAGTATGGCCATTTTCACAATATTGATTCTTCCTAACCATGAACATGGACTGTTTCTCTATCTGTTTGTGTCCTCTCTCATTTCGTTGAGCAATGGTTTGTAGTTCTCCTTGAAGAGGTCCTTTACGTTCCTTGTTGGTTGTATTCCTAGGTATTTTATTCTCGTTGTAGCAATGGCAGTTCGTTCTTGATTTGGCTCTCTTTAAGTCTGTTATTGGTGTATAGAAATGCTTGTAATTTTTGCACATTGATTTTGTATCCTGAGACTTTGCTGAAGTTGCTTATCAGTTTCAGGAGATTTTGGGCTGAGATGATGGGGTCTTCTAGATATACAATCATGTCGTCTGCAAATAGAGACAATTTGACTTCCTCCTTTCCTAATTGAATACCCTTTATTTCCTTTTCTTGCCTGATTGCTCTGGCTAGAACTTCCAGTACTATATTGAATAGGAGTGGTGAGAGAGGGCATCCTTGTCTAGTGCCTGATTTCAAAGGGAATGCTTCCTGTTTTTGCTCATTCAGTATGATATTGGCTGTGGGTTTGTCATAAATAGCTTTTATTATTTTGAGATACGTTCCGTTGATACCTACTTTATTGAGAGTTTTTAGCATAAAGGGCTGTTGAATTTTGTCGAAGGCCTTCTCTGCATCAATTGAGATAATCATGTGGTTTTTGTCTTTGGTTCTGTTTATGTGGTGAATTACATTTATAGACTTGCGTATATTGAACCAGCCTTGCATCCCCGGGATGAATCCTACTTGATCATGGTGGATAAGCTTTTTGATGTGCTGTTGCAATCGGCTTGCCAGTATTTTATTGAAGATTTTTGCATCTATGTTCATCATGGATATTGGCCTGTAGTTTTCTTTTCTTGTTGAGTCTTTGCCGGGTTTTGGTATCAGGATGATGTTGGTCTCATAAAATCATTTGGAAAGGATTCCCTCTTTTTGGACTTTTTGGAATAGTTTCAGTAGGAATGGTACCAGTTCCTCTTTGTATGTCTGGTAGAATTCGGCTGTGAACCCATCTGGACCTGGGCTTTTTTTGGGTGGTAGGCTCTTAATTGCTGCCTCGACTTCAGACCTTGTTATTGGTCTATTCAGGGTTTCGACTTCTTCCTGGTTTAGGCTTGGGAGGAGGCCACTGTCCAGGAATTTATCCATTTCTTCCCGGTTTTCTAGTTTATGTGCATAGAGTTGCTTGTAATAATCTCTGATGATGGTTTGAATTTCTGTGGAATCTGTGGTGATATCCCCTTTATCATTTTTTATTGCATCTATTTGGTTATTCTCTCTTTTCTTTTTTATTAGTCTGGCTAGTGATCTGTCTATTTTGTTGATCTTTTCAAAAAACCAGCTCCTGGATTTATTGATTTTTTGTAGGGTTTTTCGTGTCTCTATCTCCTTCAATTCTGCTTTGATCTTAGTTATTTCTTGTCTTCTGCTGGTTTTGAGTTTTTTTGATCTTGCTCCTCTAGCTCTTTCAATTTTGACGATAGCGTGTCAATTTTAGATCTCTCCTTTCTTCTCATGTGGGCACTTATTGCTATATATTTTCCTCTAGAGACTGCTTTAAATGTGTCCCAGAGATTCTGGTATGTGGTGTCTTCGTTCTCGTTGGTTTCGAAGAACATCTTTATTTCTGCCTTCATTTCAGTGTTTATCCAGTCAACATTCAGGAGAAGTTGTTCATTTTCCATGAAGTTGTGTGGTTCTGGGTTGGTTTCTGAATTCTGAGTTCTAACTTGATTGCACTGTGGTCTGAGAGACTGTTTGTTATGGTTTCTGTTCTTTTGCATTTGCTGAGGAGTGATTTACTTCCAATTATGTGGTCAATTTTAGAGTACGTGTGATTTGGTGCTGAGAAGAATGTATATTCTGTGGATTTGGGGTGGAGAGTTCTGTAAATGTCTATTAGGTTTGCTTGTTCCAGGTCCAAGTTCAAGTCCTGGATATCCTTGTTAATTTTCTGTCTCATTGATCTGTCTAATATTGACAATGGGGTGTTGAAGTCTCCCACTATTATTGTGTGGGAGTGTAGGTCTCTTTGTAATTCTTTAAGAACTTGCCTTATGTATTTGGGTGCTCCTGTATTAGGTGCATATATATTTAGGATCGTTAGCTCTTCTTGTTGCATTGATCCCTTTACCATTATGTAATGTCCTTCTTTGTCTCTTTTGATCTTTGTTGGTTTAAAGTCTATTTTATCAGAGATGAGAGTTGCAACTCCTGTTTTTTTTTGCTCTACGTTTGCTTGGTAAATCTTCCTCCATCCCTTTATTTTGAGCCTTTGTGTATCCTTGCATGTGAGATGGGTTTCCTGGATACAGCACACTGATGGGTTTTGGCTTTTTATCCAATTTGCCAGTCTGTGTCTTTTGATTGGGGCATTTAGTCCGTTTACATTTAGGGTTAATATTGTTATGCGTGAATTTGATCCTGTCATTTTGATGCTAGCTGGCTGTTTTGCCCATTGGTTGATGCAGATTCTTCATTGCGTTGATGCTCTTTACCATTTCGTGTGTTTTTGGAGTGGCTGGTTTTGGTTGTTCTTTTCTATGTGTAGTGCCTCCTTCAGGAGCTCTTGTAAAGCTGGTCTGGTGGTGATGAAATCTCTGAGTTCTTGCTTGTTCACAAAGGATTTTATTTTTCCTTCACTTATGAAGCTTAGTTTGGCTGGATATGAAATTCTGGGTTGAAAGTTCTTTTCTTTAAGGATGTTGAATATCGGCCCCCACTCTCTTCTGGCCTGTAGGGTTTCTGCTGAGAGATCTGCTGTGATTCTGATGGGCTTCCCTTTGTGGGTAACCCGACCTTTCTCTCTGGCTGCCCTTAGTATTTTCTCCTTCATTTCAACCCTGGTAAATCTGATGATTATGTGCCTCGGTGTTGCTCTTCTAGAGGAATATCTTTGTGGTGTTCTCTGTATTTCCTGGACTTGAATATTGGCCTGCCTTGCTAGGTTGGGGAAGTTTTCCTGGATAATATCCTGAAGAGTATTTTCCAGCTTGGATGCATTCTCTTCATCACATTCATGTACCCCTATCAAATGTAGATTAGGTCTTTTCACATAGTCCCATATTTCTTGTTGGCTTTGTTCATTCCTTTTTACCCTGTTTTCTCTAATCTTGCCTTCTCATTTTATTTCATTGAGTTGATCTTCTACCTCTGATATCCTTTCTTCTGCTTGGTCAATTCGGCTGTTGAAACTTGTGCATGCTTCGCGAAATTCTCGTGTTTTTCACCTCCATCAATTCACTCATATTCCTCTCTAAGTTGTCCATTCTCGTTAACATTTCATCAAGTCTTTTTTCAAGGTTCTTAGTTTCTTTGCATTGGGTTAGAACATGTTCTTTTAGCTCACGGAAGTTTCTTATTATCCACTTTCTGAAAGCTGATTCTGTCATTTCATCACACTCATTCTCCATCCAGTCTTGTTCCCTTGCTGGTAGGGAGTTGTGCTCCCTTGTAGGAGGAGAAGTGTTCTGATTTTGGGTGTTTTCATCCTTTTTGCACTGGTTTCTTCCCATCTTTGTGGATTTATCCGCCTATCGACTTTGTAGTTGCTGTCTTTCTGATTTTGGTAATTTTAAGTCTGTAGCAGCAGAACTTATAAACCCCCTTTTTCTTCCCTCCTGGTGTTCTGTCCTAGGGAGTTAGGGCTTTATGATTTTCCACTGTCTTGCTGTTGCTTTCCCTGCCCACAAGGTGGCAGCCTAGTCGCACTCAGCCTGCAGAGGCTTCGCTGAGCTGCTGTGGGCTCTGCCCAGCTTCCTTGTGAACTTCCCTGCAGTCCTGTTTATATGGGTGTAGTTAGAACTGCTTCCGCTATGTTGGCCCACCCCTGTAGTGACAGAGTCTCTGTAGTGGCGGTTTGCCTTGGTTACGGCAAATTGCCCTGGGAACTGCAGGGTATGTCCTAATGGAGGACGCCCCTCCCCCACAGAGCTGGACCAACCCGGGTTCAGTTGTATTTCCTATGGCGCTTTCTTTGCCCTGGAATCTCCTGGCTTGACTCCCGTTTCAGCTCCCCTTGCTGGCTTACAGGGGACTCAGTCTCACTCACTCTGCAGGAGGAGCCACTGCCCCTGCCTCAGGGCGCAGGTCGAGTGGCTGCGCCAGTCAAACCAGCGGCGCTGGTGACCCATGGGGCTCTTCCGCCTGTGAATCTCCTGGTCTGTGGGCAGTAAAAATCCGCTGCCTTGTGAGCCGTTGCGTAAGCTCAAGCGGCGGCTCTGAGATTCATGGCGTGTTTTTGCCCAGGGAATCTCCTGGCTTGACTCCTTGTTTCAGCTCCCCTTGCTGGCTTACAGGGGACTCGGTCACACTCACTCTGCAGAAGGAGCCGCTGCTCCCTGCCTCAGGGCACAGGCCTAGTGGCCGCGCTGCTCAAACCAGCAGCGCTGGCGACCTGTGGTGCTCTTCCGCCTATGAATCTCCTGGTCTGTGGGCAGTAAAAATCCGTCTGGAAATGCGGCGTCCACTCACCCTCTGTGCTTTCTCTCGGAGCTGCAATCCTGAGTTCCTTCTATTCAGCCATCTTGGATCCTCTCCTGTTTTTGTTTTTTTTTTTTTTTGAGATGAAGTTTCACTCTTGTTGCCCAGGCTGGAGGGCAATGGTGTGATCTTGGCTCACCACAACTTCTGCCTCCCAGCTTCAAGTGAATCTCCTTCCTCAGCCTCCTGAGTAGCTGGGATTACAGGCATGTGCCACCATGCCCAACTAATTTTGTATTTTTAGTAGAGGTGGGGTTTCTCCATGTTGGTGAGGCTGGTCTTGAACTCCCGACCTCAGGTGATCTGTTTGCCTCAGCCTCCCAAAGTGCTGGGATTACTGGCGTGAGGTTTTTTTTTTTTTTTTTGAGACAGAGTTGTCTCGTTCTGTTGCCCAGGCTGGAGTGTAGTGGCACGATCTTGGCTCGCTGCGGCCTCCACCTCACAGGTTCAAGCAATTCTCCTGCCTCAGCCTCCTGAGTAGCTGGAACTACAGGTGCCCAGCACCATGCCTGGCTAATTTTTGCATTTTTAACAGAGACAGAATTTCACAATGTTTGGCCACGATGGTCTCAAACTTTTGACCTCAAATGATCTGCCTGTCTTGGTCTCCCAAAATACTGGGATTACAGGCATGAGTCACCGCGCCTGGCTGTGTCCCATACATTTTATGTTGGAAACTTAATCCCCAAATTCCTATGTTGATGGAATTTGAAGATGGGAGCTCTTAGTATTAAAGGGAGATATTAGTATTAGATAAGGTTATCAAGGTGGGGCCCCCACAAAGGGACTTGTGGGTTCATAGGAAGAGGAAGAGAGTCCTGAGCTGACATGCACGCTTGCCCTGTCTTGCCATGCGATGCCTTCCACGTGTCGTGAAACAGCAGGAAGACCCTTGCCAGATGCTGATGCCATGCTCTCAGACCTGCCAACCTCCAGAACCATGAGCTATTAGAAACTGATTTTTCTTATAAGCGACCTAGTCTGTGGTATTCTGTTATAGCTGCAGAAAATGGACCAATACAGTCAGCACGCTGTGTCATCAAGGAAAGATGTGATTAGGTTCATCTCCCTCACTTACTAAGGCAGTAAATTAGTAGTGATTTTAGAGATATTCCTATAAGCAATTTAAAAAATATATGCATCAAGCTTCAGTTACCCAAGGAGGAAGAGGGGGAGCATGCGCTCAAAATTATCACCAGGTCACGATAATCCTTGATAAATGAGGAGTACGAGGGATAACCGGAAGAGCCGTTGTGTTTTGAGGAAAGAAGTTGTAATTGTCTGTTTTTACACCAGGTGGCAGAGTTGGTTTTCCTTTGGCTTTTTTTTTTTTGACTCCAAAATCCCTGCTTATTTTCTATAACCAGCTTTTACTTGTTGGTTCCCCATCAGGTCAACTTAATTTGGGTAATACCTTTTCACATAAGGACATAGCACCATGAAAGGCTTACTTTACCATAAGTCTTTTAGAGAGGAAACAGAATAGCAGGCGGTCTAAAGAGTATGATTCAGCTAGATTATATCTACTTTGTCAAAGGAATGATGTATTTAAATGATACCTGGGTTTGTCTTCAAACTAACACAAGTTTTCATATTGCTTTTGTAATTTTACACACAATTTCACCACCTACTGCCTTCACATTCCAACAGTTTCTGAAACATCAACTATACTGCTTGCAAATGAATTTTTTGAAATTTATGTCTACTACTAACAATGATAAGAAACAAATTTGTACTCTTCTTATTTTGTGTGTTAACTTGTTTTTATTTTACTTTTTCCCTACTAAACTTGAAGAGCAACGCAAAAATACTAAGAGATTCTTTTTTAATAACTGCTATAATAAACATTCAATATACTAATTATCATAAGATAAACTTCTCTCGGTTTAGCAACAAATGACTGTTCAGCAGCTTCAAATGTCCATGTACCTTATATTTCCATGCAAACTGCAGAATTTAGCCCTAAATTTTAAAACTGTAACTATGGCTACACTTTGGAACCATGAAATGTCTTAGTTCATATGTCCTACTTTGCCGGTCATACTATTTGTGAACTCGCCTTAACATTACTCTCAGATAGAAACTGCTTGGAGATCAGAGGCTAATAGTGCTGTCCTGGTCCCCCTGAGGTGCCCAGCTGTATTATGGCATAGGTACCTGACACAGCTGTGGACGAGTGAGTGCACAGAGTAATGGGGTAAGAGAATAGGGGATATAGGTTTGTTGCAGTATAGATTCCAGAAATACTTACCTTTCATCACACATACTTAACACTTCCGTTCTTATCCCATGCCTGGCACACTGTCACAACTAAATCTATGTTAATGCCCTTCTGGTCTCTTCTTTTTCTAAAGACTAGATGACTCTATAACTAGAGCCCTTGAGAACACTCAAAGTCAGAGGATATAAAATAAGCAAATAGTAATGTGTATCTACATTACTAAAAAAACAACCGAAAATCTAATCTCACCCAAACCGGAACCAATTTGGCTAAAACAAGTACAAAATATCCTTAAGGGGCAGCGCTCCTTTCTAGTTGTTCCAGTGCAAGTTCTTGATTGTCAGTCAAGAAATAAAAGTTTCAAGCTGGGTATGGTGCTCATACCTGTAATCCCAGTGCTTTGGGAGGCTGAGGTTGGAGGATTGTTTGAGGCCAGCCTGGACAACATAGCAAGACCCTATCTCTAAAACAAATGTTTTTAAGTTAACCAGGTATGATGGTACATACCAGCTACTCAGAGGTCGAGGCAGAGGGTCACTTCGGCCCAGAAGTTTGAGGCTGCAGTGAGCTATGATCATGCCACTGTACTCTAGCTGGGTGACAGAGCAAGACTCTGCCCCCCAAAATTTTAATTTAAAGGCAAACTGAAGTTTAGTAATAGCCTATGATCTGAGTGCTTGATATCTTCCAGTAAGTAGTATTGCGGGTGTTAGTATCCTTTTATCTATGACACCTAATTTATTCTTTGTTATTTAATAAATGTTGAGTAACTACTTTGTACAGAAAGTTTTCTATAGATATGGAAGAAAGGGAACCTGTGGTCTGTGAAAGGCAAAAGGCTAAATTGGGCTTCCATTTGTGTTATTTTCATGTATTAATTTGATATTTACTGAGTGTAATAATAGTTAATCTTTATTAGCTCTTACTGTGAGCCAAACATTATTCTAAGCACCTCATTTATATTAACTAATTTAATTTTTATAAAAACTTAAGGAACAAAACGCTACTTTTAGCTGATTGTGCAAATGAGGATCCTGAGCACAGAGTTGAAGGGCCTGCCCAGAGCCACCCAGGCAGCAGGTGGCTGAGACAGCCCTGCCTGCACAGAGCTCAGCACTTAAAGATCCCTAGGTTCGTAAGAGTCCAATATATATTGGTTGAGTGAAATTTTCATTAGGAGCTCCTAGTGAACATGCACACTGATCAATGATAGCGCCATGCAGTGAAGAACGAAGAGGGCCCAGACGAGGGAGCAAGTGCGTCTCTCCAGGAGATGAGGCAGAGCTTCCCCAGAGAGGTCACACTTACACAGGGAGAGGCATTAGAGGAGAAGCGTGATCCCTGGAAGACGCAGGAGCACAAATGCACAGACACAAGCGTGGGCTTCAGGGGGGGACGGCAAGGGGGTCAAATAGCCTGGGTGCACTGATGGGAGCTGGGAGCTGAGCTGGAGCTGCAGTCCCTGGGGTGTGAACGGTCCCTCTCCTGGGTGAGGCTAAGGGTTTGACATTCATCTTGCAGAGCCAAGGGTGGGTTTCGCAGGGAATTAACTCCACCTGACTTTGGATATGGATGACAAAGTGCAGCCCTGTGGGAAATGAGCTAATGTGGAGGACATCTGGGTCTTTGGACTCCTAAGGAAGCAGATCAGGAGGCCAGATGTAGGCCTGATTCTCTCCATCAGCTGGGTGGTTTTTGTGAGAGGTGACTTCCTCGGTTGTGACCTGGGGATGAACAAACCAAACTGCTAAGTTTGTTGGGAGGATTGGATGAGGACAGTACTTGCTCAGCACCTCATATAAAGGAGATGCTCATCAACGCTGGAGCCGGTCCCAGCCATGGACCCTCCCCAGCCCTGCCTCACCCCACCTGCAGGCCGTGGTGCTCAGGCAGTGATGATACCAAGACTGGCATCACTGAGCACTTAGATAGGCTGAGCCTGCAGCTGGCCAGCACCCGGGAGGCAGGTCCAATGCAGGTGCAACCACGTTTCCCGTGAGGACTATGGCCCAGGGAGGCCGGACCACCTCACCAGGTCACACAGGTGTCATCAGGGGGCTGGGGTTCAAACCCAGTTCTGTTTGGCTGATTCTAAATCCACACTGGCCCTCTCTATGCAAATACATATCATGCCTTTTGAGAGCCCATCAGTGCAGAATCTCTTTTCTCTCACATGCCTGCTTGGGACACATGGGCATGGCAGGACAAGAGGTCCCCATCTAGAGCTGAAACTGCAGCCTCTGGGTACATTCTTGTTGGTCATTTGCAGGACATGCTGCCTGTGGAGCCATGGCCTCCAAGCCTGTGGACGTCACCAGCTGGAAGCAGCTAGCAGCAAGTCTCCTGGGACAGCCTCAAACCACAGGCATTCTGCAGAAGGCAAGGGGTCAGTTATAGAAGGCAGCATGGCAAGGGCCAAAAACCTGGCTGGGAGTCCCAGGCACTGGTCCCACACGCTCCTAATCCTCGGGCCAGCCAAGTCCCTGGGTGCCTGCCAGAGTTCTGTAGCAGAAATACCAGGGAGTTAGGGCCTGTGTCCTCAAAGGCAGCATTAAGTTCCCAGAGAAAAATATACTACATAATACACATATATACACATACATGCACGCACATGTACATGCATGCACAACACGTGCACACACACATGCATGCACACATACATGCATGCATTCTTGCATGTACAGGTACATGTATGCACATGTACATACACACACATAAATATATGTTAACAATGCAAAGTTAGATCTTAGCCCATGAAAGCAGAAAAGGCCTCTATTTGAAATTACCCAGTTACATTACTATCTAGAAGTCAACGTTAACAAACCAAGAGGAAGTTGAACCTGGCAGAAGAGAATAGCTGTGTGTATGTTTCACGGAGAAGCAGAATCAAGTTCATGGCCCATGGCCAAGGCAGAATCCACCAAGCCTGGGGATTGGTTATATGGTCCCTTTCTCACAGATAGCTCAGGGGATATTCCTCATTTAAAAAGTAAGTTTCTTCACAGTTTCGTTCTCCCCGATTTCTGTTTGGTATCCTACCTGCAGGGCCGTTGATCCAGGCCCATGTTTGCGCTGGATTCCCCACAGGCACAGCTCAACCCATTGCAGTCTCAGGTGTGCACGGTCCCCAGCAGCAACTCCTTGCTCTTTGTCTTGCCCCATCCAAATGTATCCACCTCTTCCCTTTCTATCAGGGCCCTGTGTTTTGCTAGTTCGCAAATCAATTCATACAAAAGTGGCAACTCACTAGTTGTGGCTTAATGAATCTCTCTGAGACAACCTTGAAAGCCTTAAGCCGGGAGACTGACTGTGGAAGTCTGGGCTACAGGGCACCTTGATGTAGAAGCAAGTGGGTCATTATAGTCCTTTCAGGAGGAAAACATTTGTCAATGCCAAATGTGATGTTGGGGTGGATGGCTCCTGACTTCGCGCCTCTTGGAGAACTGCTCTCTCTGCCTCTTCCTAAGCCCGGCCCTGCTGTTTGGCTTAAACTAGATCAGCTGCTAACATTTCCTTTAAACAAGATTTAAATTTGACCTCAGGGTATTCTTCCCTTGAATTCAGTCTTGGAAAATCAGTAGGAGCTTTTACAGGTGGGAAACAATTTTATAAGGGTGTGTGCGCACATTTGTATGTACCTAGGGAATGCAATAAATAAGTACTTACAATTTAATATGCAATAAGGTTTGTAATAAATGACCCCCAAAATCCGTGGCTATAACAGCAAGCATTTGTTTTAGCTCCCAGTCCATTGGCTGGCTGGGCATTATCGGGCTCAACTAGACTTGGCTTCAGGCTGCGGACTGTCTTCAACTGTGCTCCTCCCGGCTCCGGGTTTGGAGGTCGGTGGTTACTCAGGGCGTGTTCTCATGACAGATGAGAGAAGCGCAAGAGAGGTGAGCAGAAACCTGCATGCCTCTTAAGGGCTTGGCCCTCAACTGGCACACTGTCCCTTCTGTCCCAATCTCCTTGGCCAGCACAAGTGGTGTGGTCAGTTCCAACCTCAGTGGGCCAAGAGGGCGGGCCACTTCCCCCACAGTGACCACGGTGAGGAAGAAGAGGAAGGCCTGTGGGCAAACAGCACCATGCCCTGCCACAGGGCAGCATGTGCAGTGACACAGAGATATAAGGAAGCATGGCTGGCATCAGAGGCATGTTTGGCAACAGGGAAATGGGGAGCAAGGCTGGCAGCTGGTGAGTTTGGAGAAAGAGATTAGGACTTGCTAGTAGAGGGCTGGGCTTCCTTGCCAAGGAGCGTGGCTTTCATCCTGTAGGCAGTGGAACGACATTCAGGGTAAGGACTTAATCGGCCTACAGCTCTCTCTGCCTGCACTGCTGCTGTTTCTGCTCTGGGGCAGAGTACCGTGCAGTGGCTGAATGGAAACTGACACCTTTTGCCAGGGACAGAGAAGAGTTTGGGGACAGGTCTGGGCTCGTTACCCATGTCATACTGGGTATGCATGTGTCAACTTAGCTTTGAGTGCCCAGGCCTGTGAAGTACAATTGAGTGCCTGAAAGCATCTGGCTGACCTCAGGGCAAAAGTCTTTAAGCACAGGACTCCTGCCGCAAAAATAAATTGTCATTTAGAAAGGAATAGAGGAAAGAAGCTGAAATACTTAGGTGTGAATCCGTCGCCACTAATTCCTAGTATATTGCTTAGCCCAAGGCTCAGTTTCCACAGCTATAAAATGCTTCTATTAAACTCCCATACTTCACAGAGTTTATAAGACTCATATGAAGTAATACATGGTAAGAAAAACTATAAATCACTATATAAATACAAGCTACTTATACTCACATTTAAGATAGCTGAAGTGAAGGGAATAGCTACCCATCCAATGAACCAAGCACTGTGTCTTGAGTGGACTCTGGAGCCAGCAGGGCTGTGGGTGGAGTCAACTGCCCCTAAATGCCTGTTGGAGATCAAGGGAGGAACTGCAATGCCAGGTTCCTTCACAGACAACATGCCAAGGCAAATGGCACCAAGAGAAAGCACCGTAGCCGTGGTGCCCAAGAGATGATACGGTGATGAAACTGACAAATGCCGCTTCTGCCACTGGGATTTCATTTCAATAGATAGAAAGTATTGCTATGAACTCACCCCAGAATACCTCTTTTAGAACCAGATTAAACTCAGTATTTACTCTTCATGCGCTTAAAAACTGAGTGTCCTTTGACAGCTTCATCAGTAAATCCAGAAAAAGGAAAATGGAGAGAGGGAGAAAGAAAGAAGTGACAGGAGACACACTAGTGCTGAAGAAATGTAAAAAGCGGAGGGAGGTGCTTATTCCAACTAAAAACAGTCCACGGAAACAAGACACCCCGAAGTGAGATTTGTCTGTACATTTCATATCTGACAACAGACAGATTCCCAGGAGCAGGTGCAAAGAACGCAGATGGGAAACAGTTTGATTCTGGATCTACTAGTGGGAGGGGTCCCAAAGCAGCTTCATTCTGAGGCCAAACATAGGTTAGAAGCCAACTTTGTAAAAAACAGTGAAAGTCAGCTGGATTTTATGGACAGGCTTTGTGCACTATTCGTGAAGTCTGATCGACCCAGAAGGCAGTGGCAGGCACTGACTTATAAAGAGCTGCTTTGGAAGATGAATCCATCATCTCAGGGAGGTCAGGCTGGAGAAGCTCTGATATGCTCTTGACCAGTTATAAATGTAAGATATGGGTTGCTGGGATTATCTGAACAATGATGGCTTAGTGAGACTCGTTAGGGCAAATATGCCCTAAAGGAGGCCAATGTCCAAGTTCCCTTCCGTTACCAGCAAGGTGGAATGTATGCTTAGCATGCAGGCTCTTTCTATGTAGTAGAGTCTGGGCTATATACAACTAATATGCCAAATTAGCTGGCTTTTTATAGGGCTTAAAGGAATAGATATTGATCTTTATGGGACTGATATCCACAAAGGCTACATGGCATAAGGAATTAATTTATGCACTCACATTTGACAAATTATGTGTTTGTAAAAAGTAAAGGAAGAGGGAAAGTTGCAAAGATTTTCATTTCACTGAGGCTCAATCTCAACAGATCCACATTTTCCAGCTGTTAGATCAAACTTTGCATGTCATATTTATATATACTAAACAATAAGATACAACAATTCAATAGAAGATGACTGAGTCTCACCAGCCACGGCTTCAGAGGATAACAGATGACCGCAGTGGGATTCTGGAATATGTCAAAGGAACACAGCCTTGTTTTCCCCACAGGGGAAAGTTTCTTGTGTAAGGTATTGAAAGTACAGGTGTTCCTTCAATTACAAGGAAGTTACATTCTGATAAACCAATTACAAATTGAAAACGCATGTAATACACCTAACCTACTGAACATCACAGCTTAGTGTAGCCCACCTTAACTGTGTTCAGAACACACACATTAGCCTATTCCTTTAGAAAGGAATAGAGGAAAGTATCTATTAGCCTATGGCTGGGCAAAATCATCTAACACAAAGCTTCCTTGATAATAAAATGTTGAAAATCTCATGCAATTTATTGAATACTGTACTAAAAGTGAAAAACAAAATCATCGTATGGATACCTTAATTGAGTCAAAATACTGTCAGTCGAACGCTTGTCATTCAGGGACCATCTGTATGTGCACCTTACAAAGTAATTCTTATAAAGTGCTCTGGGATCAGGGTTGTATGAAAAGGAGGGAGATAAGTATGTGCCACGGAATCAAGATAAGGGAGTGAATGTGTCAGGAAGCAAGAATTTAAAGACTGCAGAAAAGAGCAGATAACTTAACCAGGCTGGCATGGCCAGAAGGGAGTTGACCGCGGTTGGTCCCCACGACCATTTGTTTCTTCCCTTTCATTTCCTTTCCCCCTTTCCCCTCACCCTCTTGTTCTGTTGCTCCTCCTCTCAGTATTTTGCTTTTTTCTTATATCCAATATGTTCTAATTATATAAAGAAATTATTTATAGTGCTACTATCCTGATATAAAATACCTTACAGTAATATTACTAAAATAGACCAAGTAATTATGTTTTACTTTTCATACCTACATTATAAAACTGGGAACATTTCCTCCTCTCCTCAAAAATCATCTAAGGACTCCTGGAATGTCTACAAGTCCTACAATATATGGAAAATTTCTTAAATGCAAACATTTGAGAAATAACGTCTTATCTTTAACTTTTCCAGATACGTTTTGTTAATCATTGAGTAAGATAATCCCACACATGAGCTCCATTGCCTTCCCCAGAGCTGTGGTTAATCTTGAGGTTCTAACTCTAGTTGACGGGAAGAGGCTCACAGGGCTCCACTCCAGGAGGGCTGGGCTGGCTGGGGATGGACAACGGTGACTCTTTTGGTCAAGAAGAAACATTGGAACCCAGGGCACTAGAAAGGGGAGGTGGTTCTTCTAACAGGAAAACAGGGAGTGGATAATGATATGAAGGAGACTAACTGTTCATTTCCATTTTTACCATTTCAAACTTCAGGGATTAAAGATGATTGAGTAAAAAGATGCTTTAATAATAATGGTATGGTGGATTAAAACAACAACAGTGAATTTGAAATGCTGAAAATAATGCAGATCTGGAAAAAGAAATTGTGATATACACCATGGAATGCTACACGGCCATAAAAAAAAAAGGCAATACAAGGAGACCGTGTCCTTTGCAGCAACATGGATGGAATTGGAGGCCATTACGCTAAGCAAATTAACACAGGAACAGAAAACCAAATCCTGCCTGTTCTCTCTTGTAGGTGGGAGCTAAATACTGAGTAACACGAATACAAAGAAGGGAACAATACACACTTGAGGGTGGAGGGTGGAGGAGAGTGAGGATCAAAAAACTACCTCTCAGGTACTATGCTTATTACTCGAGTGACTAAACAATCTGTGCAACAAACCCCTGAGACATACAATCTATTCATATAGCAAACCTGCAAATGTACCCCCAAACCTGAAATAAAAGTTGGAAAGAAAAGGAAAATAATGCAGAAAAGATGTAATGAAGAAACAGGGAGACACAGATCAAGAAGACTTCAACATAAGTTTGCAAGGGTTAACGGAGTTGGTTTCATCTTAAATATTAAGTATCCTTTATTTTTAGACAAACTAACTAGAATCATTTGTGACCAACGGTCCTGCATTAAAGAAAATATCAAATGTCGTTTATAGGTAGAAATAAAAATATCCCAGTGGAGGTGTGAAAATGCAGGAAGGAATAAAGAATAACAAAATGTTGGTCATTTAATAAATATTGACTGCAGAAAGTATTTTTGATGATCAAATTACAGGGAGACATAAAACATATGACAATGCCATATAAATTATAAGGGAATTAAGTGCTCTGAAGTCATTGTACTGTCTGGGCAATGAGAGTGTTAATATTGGAACTGATAAGGCAAGGATGCATGTTATAATCTCTGGAGTTACCACTAGATTAAGCACAAAGGAGTATAGGAGAAACAAGTCTAGAGATCTAATGTACAACGTGAGGACTAGAGTCAACAAAATTATGTTAGGGAGTTTTGTTAAATAAGTAGATTTTAGCTGCTCTTGTCACAAAATAAGTAACTATGTGAGATGATAGGTATGTTAACCTGCTTTACTATCTAATGTATCCCATAACATCACATTGTAAACCTCAAACAAGCACGATAAAATGTTTTAAAAAGAAGTACTAGAATTCAAATACATAGAAGGCAAGAAAAGAATAATAATAAAGAATAACCAATCCAAAAGAAGACAAGAAAGAAAAGGGAACATGTAAAAGTCACGCAAATAGAAAGCTTTTCAGAAGATGTAGATTAAACAAAACCTGTTCCATTATCTAGTGTCCTTGAGAGTGGTCCTGTCCATGTTTTGCCTCCAGATAGAGCTTCCATAGTACCGTGGAGCACTTCAGCCAAATGGCATCATTTACAGTTGGGCTTCTCTGCACAGTTCCTGAGGATGGCTTTTGTCTGACGTTCCAAAGAGCCCCATAATTTCTTCTTTAAAAATAAATTTTAAGTAGATGTGTAGGCTTTCTAAACTTCAATCTATGAAAATTAAGTATATAGGTGGTCTCTGAATTCTAGTTGCACATTTACAACTGACCCATCATCCCTGTCCACCACATGTCCCATCCCCACCACCAGCATTCCATTGCCATGACCTTTGTGTGGTGGAGGAAGGGAATACAATTTTAGGACTCTAGTGTTTGTGGGCAGATCACGACGTCAGGAGTTCAAGACCATGTGTAGGTCGCACGTGAGTGTCAGAAACATGGTGTGAGATGTCTTCATTTCACCTTTCAAAGGCAAACCCGCCTGCAGCAGAACCCCTGTGAGCCTCCTCTTTGTGCTTTAACCCCTTCCTCTGATGCACAGATTTGGATTAAAGAAAAGGTCTGTCACCCAGCTTCCCTGGGGCAATGAGCTATATTTGAGCTATGACATCACTGGGAATAGCACTTGGTGGAGAAAATTAACCCCTCTCATGAGTATTACTATATTTTCTACTCTGGGAGGCTGGAAGGAATATTTTGATAAACCACTTAAAGTGATGAATTAGGAGGTCAGAAGGTGAGAAAATTCATCCCCAAAGGGCATGCTCAAGAAATAGCAAATGGCCTCTACCACTATCTCAAGTGGGTTGGGCCAAGCAATCTCAGGGTTTTGTTTTGTTTGGAAACAGAGCTGACTCATCCAGAGCAACACAGAAGAGGCAAGGGACCTTTCCCTCCCCTCCTCTGATCCCGTCCTAAAGAAAGCATATCCTCTCTGTTAGACAGATGTTCCACTAATATTTAAAGAATATTGCTTCAAAGAGTTAAGAAGAAAGAATCTTAAGCAAGTTTAAATTTAACACATTTATTTGTAAATTTAAAAAGATTCATAAACAGGGTAGCCTTCAGAAACAGAGCAGGTTCAAAGAACTCCTGCCTGCTATAGGGTCAGGCAGCATTAAAGGACAGGAAACAGAAGTGCGGCAGGAATAACTTAATTGGTTACAGCTGGTGCTTAATTGGAATCAGCTGGCCGTCTACCATTGACTAACGTGCAGCTGCTGTAACCAACCAAAACTCAGCTATTTGCTACCTGAGTGAACTCCTAAGTTAATTATTTCATTGAGCATGAATGACTATATATTGGTTTGGTCTGCTGGGCCCAGTATGGGAGCCCAGTCCAAATCAAGGAACTCCTGCAAATTTCGTGTAACAGAAGGAATTACTGGTCTGCCATATCTTGACCAGGATTTATATATCTAGGTATATCCATCCAAACACTGCATTAGACTCCAGTTCAGTTAACCTGGTTAAGATCTTCTAATATAAAGGTAAGTACTTTCAAGAAGATCAAGGCTATCACCGTTTGTGGCAAAATGAATTAAGTGACTGAGTTTAGGGCCAGGCATGGTGGCTCACACCTGTAAGCCCAGCACCTTGGGAGGCCAATGCGGGCAGATCACGAGGTCAGGAGTTCAAGACCAGACTAACCAATATGGTGAAACACTGTCTCTACTAAAAATACAAAAAATTAGCCGGGCGTGGTGGTGCACGCCTGTGATATCAGCTTCTTGGGAGGCTGAGGCAGGAGAATCGCTTGAACCCAGGAGCAGAGGTTGTGGTGAGCTGAGATCATGCCATTGCACTCCAGCCTGAGCAACAAGAGAGAAACTTCATCAAAAAAAAAAAAAAAGTGACTGAGGTTGCTTTTTTTTCTATGGTCCAGCTGGATGTAAGTATGGGGCAGAAGAGAGAACTAAGAGAGAACTAGGTGAAAGACGTAGGTTGAATAAGATGTGCATGTTCTCTAGAAGCAGTGTCTGAGCTGGGAATGCTAAGCTCACCAATAAAATCTACAAGGAGTCATGAGAAGCGGAGAGGATAGGTAGGAGAAGGTGTTTGGCAAAGGCTTGGGTTTGGCCGATATCTACCCTCAGCCTGATCCCACGGGGAGGCTCGAAGTGTGGATGGCATCAGAGTTGTCATCCCTTCCGTCGAGGAGCCTAGACTTCTTCACTCAGTACCAGTCAGTCACTGGCTGAGGGCCTTCCCCAGAAAAAGGCAAAATCTCCCAGTGTTTCATGGTTAGGAGCTCCCCCCACCAACCCCAGGGCAATTATCAGGAGTAGGGGTAGGTGCGAGCCTTGCAAAGCAAGTGCTGATGGCAGCTGGGGATGGTGTCCCTGCCAGTGAGAGGGATCTGGTCAGGGCATCCACAGACCCTACTTCAGCTGCCAAGAATGTACCCCAGTAGACCCTGCTTCCAAAAGTCATTGAGGGTCAGTCTCGCACAAAAGGAGAGAAACAAAACTTACTTCTCCTCACTCCCATCCCCACCTTCCTTTTGCTATGATCTGGTATGCCAAGGAGGCCCTGTCATTCAGCAATGTTGGGGTCAGTGTAGGATTTTGTGGACTACAATAACTTCTCTGGGTATAGAGTTTCTTAGGAGAAGTTGTAATAATTTACTGACACAGCTGGACCAAAATGTTAAAAC
The DNA here is from genome assembly GCF_030222135.1 of Aotus nancymaae. Lineage (NCBI taxonomy): Eukaryota > Metazoa > Chordata > Mammalia > Primates > Aotidae > Aotus > Aotus nancymaae. The sequence continues at coordinate 2,772,864 of NW_026988570.1, read as the reverse complement.
TGGATTATTTTTGGAAAATCTAGAACATGTGGTCATCCTATGTGGTGTTTGCTAACAGTCAAATAAAATCGTAAAAGTATGAATCTAATAAACATATAGTGCTGTAGAATTATTACTCTGCTACATAAAATAGAGAATTAGAGCTGAGGTATACATAAATAAAATCAACATTACTTCTGTGAAACTAAACCAAAGTTTTAGGATTTTTTTCTCACTATGTTCCCCAGTATCTATAGCATCAATATTAAGAAATTTCTCTACTGTCGCCTGTAATCCCAGCACTTTGGGAGGCCAAGGCGTGTGGATCACGAGGTCAAGAGATCGAGACCATTCTGGTCAACATGGTGAAACCCCGTCTCTACTAAAAATACAAAAAATTAGCTGGGCACGGTGGCGCGTGCCTGTAATCCCAGCTACTCAGGAGGCTGAGGCAGGAGAATTGCCTGAACCCAGGAGGCGGAGGTTGCGGTGAGCCGAGATCGCACCATTGCACTCCAGCCTGGGTAACAAGAGCGAAACTCCGTCTCAAAAAAAAAAAAAGAAAAGAAATTTCTCTAATGTTTCAAACCATCTCAGCATCATTGCCACCGTCATGAGGGAAAACACAAATGACCTAGGTTTGCTTTTCTTCTTCATTTTTTTGTTTGTTTGTTTGTTTGAGACAGAGTCTTGCTCTGCCGCCAGATGCCAGGCTGGAGTGCAGTGGTGCGATCTCGGCTCACTGCAACCTCCGCCTCCTGGGTTCAAGCGATTCTCCTGCCTCAGCCTCCTGAGTAGCTGTAGCCACAGGTGAACGCCACCATGCCCACCTAATTTTTGTGTTTTTAGTAGAGACGGGGTTTCACCATGTTGACCAGGATGGTTTTCATCTCTTGACCTCGTGATCCACCCGCCTCGGCCTCCCAAAGTGCTGGGATTACAGGCTTGAGCCACCGCGCCTGGCCGATTTGCTTTTCTTCTACTCACGCCTCACTCTGGTTTTCCCTCCCCAGCGTCATACTCCAAACCATTCTTACTAGATTAGGGTCGTTGGTGAACTGGCATTACACTTTTAGATGCTGGCCTAGGTACTGAGATGATTATAAAAATGTGCATGTGTAACTTGTAAAAGAAGCAAAGCACTCTTTTTTTTTTATTGGATTCTTCAAAATCTTTCCTTCTGCAAGTTTATGAGAAAGTGAAAACATCATAGAAGTTCTATTTCTTTTAGAAGATGAGGAGTGAAATATAAACTAAAAATAAAATCCAGAGCTTGAGACTAGCCTGGCCAACATGGTGAAACCCCGTTTCCATTAAAAATATAAAAATTAGCCGGGTGCAGTGGTTCATGCCTGCCATCCCAGCTACTCAGGAGGCTGAGGCAGGAGAATTGCTTGAACCTGGGAGGCAGAGGTTCCAGTGAGCCGAGATCATGCCATGCACTCCAGCCTGGGCAACTGAGCAAAACTCCATCTGAAAAAAAAATGAAAATAAAATTATATGCCCTTCAACCACTGATTGGACCACCTCTTGGCCAAAGAAACGCCAGAGAAACCTTAAAAATTGAGTCTCCAGTCATCACGGGGTGAAAGGTAGAATATAGTTTGCTATACCCTTTCCCTTTGTGGTTTAAACACAACCAAACAGCAATCATGTAGAGATCATAGGACTGACAAAACAGACTCTTTGTGGCAATAAGACACCAAATTATAAACAGGACCTAGGGCCATGCCAGGCAAGGGTGAAGTCATGCACCCCACACTTAAAGAATAAACTAGGTTCTAACCGCCACATGGTTTCTTTATCTCTAGCAGCCAAATAAACACTGGCCTCTAGATAAGCAAGATTACAACAACTACAGCTCACCCAGTTCACACATACTGAGCAACTGACCCCCTGTTCCACCAGCCTTACCTACAGCTCTGATTCATAAGAGACTGATCTCAGTAACTTTCTCCTGTTAAGAGACTCCACCTACCATGGACTGGTTCTGGCCAATTTAAGAAGGCTGCTCACTTCAGTGATTTTGTGTCTCTGCTTCACCTTCTGACCTACAAGGCCTAATTATAACACACTTAAATGTTAAGTCTCCACCCCAAGGTGAATATAAGTTGTATGTAACCCGAATGTTTGTTCAGTATGCATGTGTCAGGACTTGCTTCATTAATATTCATAGCCCTTCCTATAATCTGTTGAATATGTATGTTTAGCCAACTCTTTCAGCATAAAGCTCCTACCTCAACCCTTCCTCCTTGGAAGTACTATTTCTGGGTTTCAACCAGAGGCTATACTTCCCAGCCTGTCAGGATGGCCACCTTGGAAGCTATAACCCTTTACAAGAAATAAAGTCTCCTTTCCAAATTGTGATTTTTTTAAACTTTTATTTTAGGTTCAGGGGTACATGTGCAGGTTTGTTATATAGGTAAACTCATGTGACAGGGGTTTCTTGTACATAGTATTTAGTCACTCAGGTATTAAGCCTAGTACCCACTAGTGATTTTTCCTGATCCTCTCCCTCCTCCCATCTTCCACCCTCTGGTAGGCCTCAATGTATTTTATTCCCCTCTATGTGTCCATGTGTTATTATTTAGCTCCCACTAATAAGTGAGAACATGTGGTATTTTGGCTTTCTGTTCTGGCCTCAGTTTGCTAAGGATAATGGCCTCCAACTCCATCCATGTTCCTGCAAAGAACATGATCTCATTTTTTTTTTTTTTTTTTGAGACAGGGTTTCACTCTGTCAGCCTGGGTGCAGTGGGGTAATCTCAGTTCAAGGCAGTCTCTGCCTCCAGAGTTCAAGCTATTCCCATGCCTTAGCCCCCCAAGTAGCTGGGATTACAGGCATAAGCCACCATGCCCAGCTAATTTCTGTATTTTTATTACATGAGTTTCACCATGTTGGCCAGGCTGGTCTCAAACTCCTGACCTCAAGTGATCTGCCCACCTTGGCCTCCCAAAGTGCTGAGATTACAGGTGTGGGTCACCGTGCCCAGCCATGGTCTCATTCTTTTTATGGCTGCATAGTATTCCATGGTGTATATGTAACACATTTTCTTTATTTAAGTTGACAGAAGTTTGTTGGTTTTTATTTAATATCAGAATTATTTCAAAGGCATCCCTTAAAGACTAAATGGCAAAATGAACTCAGCAACAAAACAGCCTCTCTCAGAAGAGATCTTATTGCAATGCATTGGTCAGAGATTGGTTTGGATTGCTTTGTTGTTATTGTTAGTGGAGGTGTGAGGTTGCCCTTGTCTAAATTTTAAACTTGCTCAGTGTCTCTGCTCTAGGGTGGCTTCAGTCACCATCCAATGACTTGGAAACTGGTTGGCACATCTTTTAGACAAAGTACCCATGTGGCTGCTTTCTCCTCATTGCCCATTCCTACACCCCTGATTACCAGTGCTTTTGTCAGGAGACACACCCACCTGCTTATGCAAAATTGAAGTTGAAATTTGAACAGGAAGAGGAAAATGTTTAAAGGAAATTCTAAAATGTTATTCTATTGAGAGTAGAGGAGGTATATGTTGCATTAGAGAAAGGTGAGGTAATTCTTAGTAGAAAAGTTTAGAGAAGTAATCCTTAGGACTTTTCATGTGTATGCACCAATACTCACAATGTGATTAATACATAGAGACCTAAACTTTTTCGCTTGAAATAAAAGCACTGTCAAAGACACCATCACAACATCTAAACTTATAAGGTTGATTAAGAGGAAGATGGAGGCATTGAAGGAAGCCAATGTGACCTCACAAGAAAATTTCTGATTAGATTATATTTAAAATATACATAAACAAGGACAAATACAAAATTAGCGTCTACCTGTAACAGTATATAGGCTGAAGTCCAGTATGAAATAATCTTGAAGAAAATGTTGAATGGCATAAAATATTGTTTGATGTTGTTCTAAGATATGTGTTCTGATCTCGTTTAACTTCTCTGTGCCTCAGTTTCCCCTTCTGAAAAATAATGATATAAACATACCTCTTTCATAAGAATGACAGAAGGATTAAATAAATGATATATGTGAAGCACCAGTAAAAAAATTGCCTGAAACATGATAAAGATTCAAACAATGTTTTTCCTAGCTATTATTAGCACACTGTTAGTGATGGCCATTCAGCTTTTTGCTGGTCTGCTATTCATTGATCTTCCATCATAAATTGCTTTATTAATTGGCAGGAAGATTGTCATAGATAAATCCTAAAGTTCTTCTCCAATTTTTAAGATTCTATAAATTGTTACACAGCATCTGTCTGTAAATTCTATCTCTCAAGCTAGATTATTTACTCCTTAAGGGCAAAAAAATTGTGTGGTTTGTTTTAGTTCCTCAAAAAATGTTCAGCACAGAGCTGGATACAAGGCAGATATTCATCAAATAGTGATCAGAGAGTTTATTAATTACTGAAGTCCTTGCATAAGGCCAGGATTTGAGAGGGCTGAGTAGAGGCTTAAGGCCATCAAAATAATTTATTAAAAATAATTCCTACTTGGGCAAGAAAAATCTCTATTATGAGGATGGTGGTAGTTTTTACATGAATTGCATCATTTAATAATCTAACAAACTTAAAGGTTAACTGTAACTATCTCCATTTACCAGTTAACAAAATTGAGGCTCACACATGTGAGGTAATTTGTCCAAATGCTCATAGCTGGTATGAAATGAAGCTGAAATCAGATCTCAGGCCCAATGGATAATGCACCATGTTTTGACTATTTTACACTATATCAACTTATGATGTGGTAAAACCATGCAAATTGGTATAATCCTCAGTCTCAAATTAAAAAAAAAAAATCAGTCTTAGATCACTATGTTTTTGTGTATCAACAAAAATAAAAGTGATGTCATGAGGCTCTAATGCTCATGGGGACATGGTAGATTTTCCTGCAAATCCCAGACAGAGCTTTTCACTCCCTGAACTTGAGCTTGTTGATTCTGTTGCTAAGGTAAATAAGTACTAAGGGATTCCAAATGTGGCACTACAACTTCAGAGATTCTGAACAGGCCAAAAAATATGAGCCAAGATCAGAAAGGACCTCATTAAGGACAATACTGACATGTGTAACATCAGCAGAAAACTCAGGGCAATAAAGTAAGTTTGTAGAACCACTCTGGTCTTCACAGTCCGTGCCTCACAATTTGCCAGTTCTTTTTATTGCCATGCCTTCCCAGCTAGAAGGTGAGCTCTGTGAAGGTAGAGACACTTATGCATCAGGGTGTCTCTGGCATTCAACTGGGCATGTGGGTATTTGTTGTGTCTTTTCAGCTTATTGATCCAGGTGTGAAAGACAAAGATATGAGTATCTTAATGCCTATCCAATCTTCTGGTCTTCTTATGACCTAGAACAATGGTCAAAAAATTTATGTGGTGTCCACCTTTACATTGCAACTAATCTTTAAAAACTGACACTTGTCAAGTTTGTGTAGAATCAAAGCATATTATTCATAATTATCTGAAAAGGCTAATAAAATACTCCTACATCCTCCAACTAAATGTCTGTGTGAATCCAGATTTTCTTCATTTACTTCAACCAGAACATACCACAACAAGACTAAATAGAGAAGTAGTTATAAGAGTTTAGTTGTTGTACTAGTCTGTTCTCACACTGCTATGAAAACATATCAGAGACTGGGTAATTTATAAAGAAAAGAGGTTTAATTGACTCACAGTTCTGCATGGCTTGGGAGGCCTCAGGAAACTTACAATCACGGTGGAGGGGGAAGCAAACATGTCCTTCTTCTCATGGCATCAGGAAGGGGAAGAATGAGTGCCCAGGGAAGGGGGAAACCCCTTATAAAACCATCAGATCTCGTGAGCACTAACTCACTATCACCAGAACAGGATAGGGGAACCACCCCCATGATTTGATGATCTCTACCTGGTCCCTCCCATAGAGATTCTGGAAACTACAATTTAAGATGAGGTTTGGGTGAGGACACAGTCAAACCATATCAGTTGTCATCCATTAAGTTAGACATTGCAAGAAATGTAGGACAATGCCATTCTTTTTACTAAATATTTTTGTTTTGAAAAAGATCTAATTTTTATAAAATATGTATTATGTAATGTAAACATATAATGGGGTTTATTGTTATGTTAAATGGACTAATTATTTTTTAATATCTCAGTTTAAATTTCAAATATATTAAATATCAGTAGTATAAGACATAGACATTTAAGCTGTTTGGGTCCTCAATAATTTTTAAAATCATCAAGGAGTCTTAATGACTTTAAAAATTATTTGGTTTAAAATCAAAAGGTTTGAAAACTCTTGTCCTAGTAGCTATGCTTTGCTTCTGGACAGGACTGAATTCTCTAACGACTATCTATGGGCAAAGCCCTCCAAGGCCCTGGTTTTCTCTTCTCTGGAAATCAGTTGGTCATGCTGGTGGTGCACCCAAATTTGCTCTGTTGTTTGTATGATAATGATGTCAGTGGATGACCAAAATGGGAGTGGCAGTGTCTAGAGCTGCCAGCCTCTGGGGCTGATGCTGACAAGACTTATTGTTGCCACCATGGTACTGGAGGCTTCTAAAGACAGAAGACTTCAGAAAGCGAAGATCTCACACAGACTCATTTAGGATGGCATGTAATATACCCCTGTAGTATGGAACCATAGCTCCCTCTCTTAGAGGCAGGTTTGAATCCTGCTTCTGTTGTCTGCTATGAAAGCTTGCACAAGTTGCCTAACTTCTCTGAGCCTACATAGTGAAGAAGATAACACCAACTTTCACTGGTGAAGAACAAGGCTTTTGAATAGGAAAACTTTGACATTTCCTTTCAGGTCCACTTGATACTATTACATATTTCCTTCCTCTTCCCTGGTCCTTATGATTTGAGATGCATATACATCCAAAAAGTGTTTTGCAATGCCAAAATGCCCAGAGCAAACTGAAGAAAGCTGTTTCACAAGGAAATAAAAGAAAATATCTCAATCACTGAAAACACATGGGTGATGGGTATGTATATGCCAAGATGCCAAGACTGTTCACTAATGGAAGAACTGTGTCACAGTAAAATATATTTTAAAAAACAAAAAATTCATACATCCCTGGCTCCTGATAGCCATGCACTACTATCACATTCCAAAAGGCTCCCTTCCTGGGGTGAGAGCTCAGCAGGTTTTCTGGGTAAAAAGTTGGCTTCTTCATCTCACCAGCAAATAACTAAGGCCTGTGGTTCTTTGGTGGTTTGAAGAGTCATGCCTTTTTGCCTTTGTAATGCCAACTGACTGATGACATCAAGGGTTCTTGGGGAGAGAGCTCATCTCCAGCTCAAATAATTACAGAGGAAGAGATGAATAATAAAGAACAGTCAGAGTAGCAGCAGATTGCTAACAAACCTCTCTCCTGCAGGCACAGCCCCTGTCCTAGGTCCTGTGACGCCCCCTTTTCATTCTGGCTTCTTTCATTCAGCACAACACATCAGAGACTCACTATGTTATACCAATCAATAGTCTCTTCCTTTCCGTTGCTGAGATTGTGTGGATATACCAGTGTGTTGAACCATTTTAACCTGCTGAAAGACATCTGGGTTCTTTTCAGTTTTTAGCAATTATAAATAAAGTTGCTATAGTGTGTGTGTGTGTGTAAACATAAGTTTTTACTGTCAAGTAAATACCTAGGATTTGGATTGCTGAGTCATAGGCTAAGTGTATGTTTAACTTCACAAGAAGCTGCCAAAATGTTTTTCCAAAGTGGCTGTACCATTTTGGATTCCTCCGTTCAATGCACACTTACCAGTTCCTGTTGTTATGATGGTTTTCTCCAGACATTTAATAGGTGGGTCATGGTATTTCATTGTAGTTTTACTTTGCATTACCTAATGATTATAGCTGTTGAGCATTTCTTCATATGCTTATTTTCCATCTGTACATCTTCTTAGGTAAAGCATCATTTAAAATTGATGTCCATTTTGTAACTGGATTATTTGTTTTCTTATTTGTTCTAAATACATGATGTAAGTCCTTTAGCAAGTGTGGATGTAAGTCCTTTATCAAGTGTGATTTATATTCTCTCCTAGTCTGTGACTTGTCTTTTCATTTTCTTAAAAGTGTATTTCACACAGCATATTTTAAAGTTTTGATGAAGTCCAATTTATAAATTTTTTCCTTTTATGGATTCAGGTATCATATCTAAGAACCCTTGCTTAATCCTGGGTCATAAATATCTTCTCCTATGCTTTTAAATGAGTTAGAGTTTTACATTTAAGTTTATGACACATTTTGAGTTTTTTGTATGATCTGTGAGGTATATATACATATGAATGTCCAATTGTTCCAGCACCATTTGTTGAAATACTAACCTTTCTCCAATGAATTGCCTTTACGATTTTGTCACAATCAATTAACCATATTTGTATGGGTCTGTTTGAACTCTGTTCCCTTCTGTCTCTGTGCATCTATCCTTTTGCCGATATCATACTTTAGTCTTGATTACTGGAGCTTTATAGTAAGTCTTAAAAACAGGTAGTACGAAGCTTTCAGTTTTACTCTTTTCCAAAATTGTTTTATCTATTCTAGTTCTTTGCTTTTTCACACAGATTTTCAAATCAGCTTGCCAGTATCTGCAAAAAGTCCTGCTGGGATTTTGACTGCTTCGTCTTTACCCCTCTTCCTCCCCACTTCTGAAGGTTATTTCGAAAAAATCATCCCAGACACAATTGTTATTTAATCTATAGGAACTTGGCTTTTTCCTAAATGAAAAAATCTCTGATTCTTCATGAGTATCAAATAAATTATTACTTGTCAGTATTCCTGCTACAGAATATTGAGCTAATTGTAGGTCTGCCTTCCGTAACTGACTTTTAAAGAGTGCACTGTAACTGCATGTACTAACACACAATTTTGTAGCTCAGTTTGGGGAGAACTGACAGCAACATTGAGTCTTCCAATCTATAAACATACTATCTCTCCTCATGTAGTTAGGTCTTTGCTAACTTCTTTAAACAATTATTTGTATTTTCCAGAATGTGGATCCTGTGTATATTTTACTAAATAGACGCCTAAATATTTCAATTTTTTGATACTTTTAAAATTTCCATTTTTCAATCGTTCATTGTTAGCATACAGAAATATAATTGATTCTAAATATATTGATCTATATCTTGCAATCTTGCTATATTTGTGTAAGAGTTCTGAGTGCTTTTTTGTGTATGTCATAAATCATGTCATCTGTAAATAGAGACAGTTGTATTTCTTTCTTCCATCTCTCTGCCTTTTATTCCTTTCTCTTGCTTTATTGCAGTGGCTGGGTGATATGCCACTTTTTTATAGTTCTCTGGAATGTTCAGATATTTTTAAACATTTTTATAATCTTCAAACATAGAATGCATGGTTGATTTATAGGAAGCATTTGGTCATTCTGATATTTATGCCTTCATGTATCTGTTTCTCGTGTCTGCCTGCATGTGTGCATGGCGTTCTCCATGTGTGCATATCTACGTACACAGTTCCCCTTTTCATAAGGACACTGTCATATTGGAATAGGAGCCCACCCTACTCCAGTATGATCTCATCTTAATGAATCACATCTGCAAGAACTCAGCCTTCAAATAAAGCCACATTTGGAGATACTGGAGACTTCACATATGAATTTGGTGGGAGCACAATTCAATCAATGGCATGTTGGTTCTCACTCATAATATCCTGTTGCCTTAGATGCCTGATGATCACTGACTATATGCTTGTCATGATAATAAAAATATCATTTTCTGTAATAATTTGAAGTCTAAATGGAAGGCACCTTCCTTTAGTGAATATTATTTACTTCTGCAAAGTACCTGGGTTTACATCTAGTGCAGAAGCAATATTAATCAAGTTCAAGGATTGAGGTTCTCTGAATTACCCAAATGATGCAAACTCAAGCTACAAATCTACACAAGGGTTGGTTTACCCCTAGTTCACACCTACTCAGATTTTGCAACTCCTTGGCTCCCCTTTATTGTAGAGAGTGTCTTCTATGAGACAGTCTACCTTATACAGGCCTTGTAATTCAATATTTGACCCTTACTCTCACCTTCCACCCCATGAAGACATGAAAATTTCCAAGATTGATAATTTCCAAGACCAGTACATGATCTAAGGGCAAAAGTGGCTTTTAGACTCTGTTGTCTCCCCAGGTTACTATTTTCCTTTCCTTTTTTTTTTTTTTTTTTTTCCTGAGGCAGGGTCTTGCTTGTTGCCCAGGCTGGAGTATAGTGGTGTAATCATGGCCCACCATAGTATTAACCTCCTGGGACTACAGGTGTGTGCCACCATATCCAGCTAATTTTTAAAATTTTTTGTAGAGACAGTCTCACTATGCCCAAACTGTACTTGAACTCCTGGGCTCAAGCAGTCTTCCTACCTTGGCCTCCCAGAGTGCTGGGATTACAGGTGGGAGCCACTGCACCAGGCCCTTTTTCATTTCAATTCTGGTCTTTATTATTTCTTACTTTGAAAAACATTTTAAAGAATATTCTTATCTAGAATTTTAAGTTTTCAGTGGAAGAGGGTTGGTCTAAATAACTTAAACTCACTATTTGAAAAAAATAAAACTTAGCCTCTTTTCTTCAGTAACCTCTGTATGTATTCAGAACTAGCATTTAGGGAGGTTATTTCAGGCTGCTGAAATATTTATTCAAACATTTCTTGTTTAAAATAAGTAATAAACAGTGTCCCATAATATGAGAAAATTTGAAACTCCATTTTTTTTCAGGGCTCATCTAAAAACCCTCATTTTAAATTTGGATTTATTTGGTATCCATTGAAATGTGACAGAAGAAAAAATGATTCTAATATGAAATAATAAGAAAAAATCTAGCTGTAATATTTGAAATGGAGTCTTTACTGAAATTTGTATCCGAACCTAGTGGCTAGCAGCTAGGATTTAATATTATTGGGAACTGTTTCTCCTGAACTATATCAAAGAAAATCACTACTAGCATTTTGAATGTAAATAAGAGAGAGATGGAGACAGTGGTTACCAAAATAAGGGGAAGATATGAATGGCTAACCTAGGTAAAAAGCACATTGTGGAGAGATTAATTTTTAATGTCAATTTTACAACCCTATCAGGACATAAATAGCAATATATGGATAACAGTAAACCAATTATTTTTCTTACAGATGATCAGGCTGTCAGGTACTTTGCTCAGCCTCCTACAGATATCTTTGGATATTCTTAGATGGTAAATGAATCCATTTAGTGCCTCTTCCTTTGCGTTCAAGTCAACCAAACATGGGGACATGGTTACCTCCAGGAAGGAGGAGAATGAGCTGAAAAGTCCCTGTGCTTGACAGAGAAGCAGAGGCACTCTGTCCTGAGCAGCCTTAAATAATGTGTATGTGCTCTCAGTCACAGTGTGAAGGGCCTAAGGGTATCTGACCACACTGGGAACTGAACCCCCACTTTTCATACAGAGAGCCCCTCTCTCTGCCCCACAAAGCAAGTGCCCTCCCCAGAGCAGGGGAATCCGGGCCTTACCTGTACTGTCCTCCCCAAGGCCTTCTGCAGCCTCCCAAAGCTTAATGTCCATCACCCTTGTGGAAATCATGTCGAGCTCCCTAAAATTAGATGGAAATTCGCGCTAAAGGAACGTGGTTAGTAGAAGTTACCAATGAGCGAAATGGTGTTGGTGACTGCATTTGCCATGATCTGGCCTGCATACACCCCAGCAAAGACAGTCCAGGGCAGAGTGCAGCACAGTACAGGCCAAAACCACGTCCACAGCCACAAGATCAGTAACAGCACAAGCGTTTAATCACTGACTGGGGTGATTTAATGGAAAACAGATCACTGAAACAAATGCTTCACTAATTTACACAACTCAGATTAGGTTTCTTTCAAAAAGGTTTTTCTTAAATTATAAGAAATGATTTTTTCTCTTGTTTACTACAGGAAGTTTGGAAAATAGAATGAAAATCGCCCACAATCCAACCAACCAAGGATAACAACAGTTAATGTTTCCATTTCCTTCCAATCATTTTTTATGCAAATATTTTGTCCACAAGCACACACATATCATATTAGAAAGCTTGACTTCCTGACTTTCTTACTTATACCACATTATTAAAATTCTTCACGTGTTATTTTAATGGCTACCTCCTATTTTGATATATGCTATAACATCATTTATTTACATTGAGTTTCTTTTTTGAATGCAATGAAAAATTTAAAACAGATACAAAAATATGAAGAACATAAAATGAACTCAACATATGGCTACTCTTGCTTCATCCTTATACCCACACTTCATCCCACTCCTATGCAGTGATTTCTAAGCAAATCATCCCAGACACGATGATCATTTCATCCATATAAATTCAGCTGCTTCCTGAATTTAAAAAATTCCTCACACTTTATAGAAATCAAATACATGATTACTGGCCAATATTCCTGCTACAGAATACTGAACTAATGGTGTCCCTGCCTTCCATAACTGACTGTTACAGTGTGCTCTACCTCCACAGGCTGTCACACCATTTATTTAGAAAGCTATATCTTGCTGCTAGGTGCGATGAATCCTCACACTTAAAAAGAGGGGCTCGAATATTTAACCAATTCACATTACCACTTGTACACAGCATGGAATGGGAAATGATGGGAGAAATGCAAAGAAAATATGAACAGAGAAAAGGAGTTGTGGGTCTGTGCCCAAGTTGGCTCTAATATTTAGATTTCTTCCAATGTTCCTCCTCCCTACCAGCCAATCCCTTAAAAGCTGAACAAAGTTTCACCAGCTGTAGCACTAATGTTCATACAATTTGGCTTGAAAAAAAATGTCTGGTCTTGCGTCGGCTCTGCCAAAAACGCTTGGAACCTCACCAAATTTGACTGATGATCATGCTGTCATTATATACAAAATGAGGGTTGGACAGAAACAGTAGTTTTCAAATCCTTTACCACTGTTTTAGGCTTCAAAGAACAGCCTTGCTTTCATTATCTGTGTTCACTGTCAAAGTAACAGACAGTGCTATTAAACAGCAAAATGAGAATAGTTCTAGGCTGGTGGCCCGACCCAAAGGTCCAGGTGTTCCAAAGGTCACCCCCTCACTCCCCCCACCCTCCAATATGTTAGTCAGTCAGCAACCCTCTGATCCCCAAGTGTCCTTTAGAGGGGTTAGCTACCAGAGTATTCAATGGAGAAGGAAAACATAAGGTGTAAGGGGAAGAGGGAAGATGGTGAGAGTGGCCTCAGAGTTGCCATTTGTTCCCCTGGGTGCCATCTCCTGAGGCTGCCACTGAGCTCTAGCTCAGTGCAAGGGTTTTCCCTTGCCTGAATTTGGAGTTAACCGTGACAACGGCAAATTACTTATCAAGCATGCAAGTATCATCAGAATTATCTCATTGAATCCCCAGGAACTTTTAGTATTCCCATTTTGGAGATGAGAACATTTTTAGCTCAACCTCCGCACTCAAGAGATTCTCCTGCCTCAGCCCCCTAAATAGCTGGGACCACAGGCCTGCACCACCATACTTGGCTAATTTTTGTAGAGATGGGGTTTCACCATGTTGGCCAGGCTGGTCTTGAACTCCTGAGCTCAAGCAATCTGCTTACTTCAGCTTCCAAAGTGCTTGGGATTACAGGTGTGAGCCACTGCACCCAGCAGAGAACATTTCTAATATTAGGTGGTTTATCCTTGCCCAAGGTAGCAGAGCAGACATGGCATCTATGCTCACACTGACTGCACACCCAGCACAGGCGGGTGCTTCTGAGGCACTGGGATACAGTGACAGATGAGACCCATGTGGTTCTGCCTCTTGCAGGTGCTGACCAGTGAAGGGGAGAGTCCTGAGTTGTCCCAAGTGGGGCTCAAGGGAAGTTGGAGAATCCAAAGGACAGGATTTCCCACTGAAATGGCTCTGCCTGCCAAGAAGCCCTGCCCAGGGTCAGGCCAGAACTCAGAGGATGGAGGAGCCCTGAGAGATCATGCACTGGGTCTGGTGGGGTGTCTTCATCTGGGGAAAGGAACTGGAGGTTACTGTGATGTGTCACCTAACTGGAAAAGGATTAACACTCTGAAGAAACCATATTATGCAAAACATCCGGGTAATGTGGACACCTGGCAAATGAAAAGTGTCCTTATTGGGAAGAACAAGGCATGTGCCAGAGGTGTGTGTGAGAGTGTGCATGAGCCCTGTGAGTGGGTATGCAGGGGGTACTCCCCCTGCCAAGCCCGGATTAGTCCACAGGCTCAGGCTTGCTTCTCCCTGGGTTGAAGGACGTGGCTCTGAGAAAGCTGCACGGGGCAAAGGGCTCAGGTGCAGATGTAGGTGGAGGGCAGGGGGGATGGGAGGGGATCCAGTCTCACCTGCATAGGTCCTTCCACCTACTCCCAGCCAGAAGATGCAGACAGCACTCCCAGACCGCCAAGACCACCAAGACTGCCAGTGGACTAACACAAGGAGGCGAAGGTTGCCTACCGACAAAGGGACAACAAATGGAGCTCGTGTTGCGTGGAAGGTTTCAGAACATACTCATGCTTTACGTCCCAAGTATCTTCATATTGATAACACCATAACATGAGTTGGAGGAAAGGGGCAAAGACTTGGACGTCAGGCAGTCCTGGGGTGGCATCTTTACCCCACCACCTACCAGTGCCAGGCCTCAGTCTCCTCATATGCAAAAGAAGGATAATAATACTATAATCAAATGAGACCAAGATACAGCGCGCAGCAGGCATGAGCTGAACCCTGCTGTCAGTTTCCGCAGCCTGCTCCTTACTGCCGTGTGCTACTGTTTATGCACAAAGGCTTCCAGAGCACACGTGCCCAGCACGCCCTGGCAGCAGGTAAGTGCCAGCCTTCCAAGCGAATGGCTCACCTTAAAGTCGCCATTGTCAGTCACGGGACAAACACTCATTTTCCCAGCTGACACCTGTGCTTCCTGATTCCTACCACCCGATGGGCTCGAACCACTGCCAGGTAACTGATGAAAACATGTTCAGGGTCACGGAGGAATGTCTGTCCTGAGACCGCAGGCTGCACGGGTGGAGAACTGTTTACTTCACGTGGACATTCCAGGTGCAAACACCCCATAGCTGTGACAATGGAACATCGTCTCTGCTGGGCCAAGTGACTTGCCTTTCTGAACATGTGTTCCCATACCCCCAGTAAAGTTCAAGGAAACGCCAGAAGTAAAACCAGAATTAGAAAGGCAGTGTGGCAAATACTCAATCTCTCCCAGACCTCCTTTTGCTTCTCACACGAAGACAGTGCTTCTCACTGAAACTCCAAGGTCAAGTCAGGCCACTTCAGTGTCCCCTCACCAGCATCTGCCCTCCACCCTTCCACTCCTGTAGTTGGAACAAAAAAACGTTAAACCTAGTCAGTCAGCCTTAGTCCTCATCGCCCACCTTCCTGTACCTTGGAAGGCTGTTGAACCTTGCCTATGTCCTGCTCTTAGCTCCTCCAGACTTCATCTTAATGCTACTCAGACACAAACAAAAGCACGCAGTAGCTTCAAGTAGCCCTCTCCTTCATCTCAGCCCTAAGTGAGCTGGCCACTGAGAGCTCCAAGTCAAAGAAAACTTACTCTTTAAACTAAATCTAGACCAACCGGGGTTCTTCAGGGGTTCTAATGAACTCACAAGAGTGCTGAGCTTCCAGCCCCTGCTGCAGGGCACAGCACTTGTCAGTGTGTATCCGGGCACCCACAGAATCCAGGGGAGTCCTGCATCTAAAAAAGACCCCTTAATGTGGGGCTGCCACACTCCCTCTCCCTCCACCCTAATGACCACAGGCTCCTTCCCAGCTTATAGCAGAGTTCCATCATTAGTCTCAGCTTCTGTTGAAATATGTCTACAAAAGTTAATTCACACAAAGAATGAGAATAGATTTTAATATGGTATTTTAAAGGTTTCAATTCATTATATTTACCTATATAGTGCAAAGAAAAATATCTATACCCTGACTCCATACATCTGAGCACATAATTATGCATAAAAGCTTTAGTGTTCACCCTACAGATTCCCTAATCCCACACCACCCTCCAGGCTGTTTAGACCCCTGTGGATTCTTTCATAGCTCCCAGTACCTTTATTTCACATTGCTTACCAAGGTTGTCATCAATAACTTGTTTGGGAGGTGTCTGCTTAGCATCCCTTCCTCCCAAGGTTGTGGGTTTCGAGGGGTGAGAGCTATGCATATTACATTCACTGCTCTTTTACCGGTACACAGGACAGTGCCCAATCGAAGAAGTGAACCCAGCACACAAACAAGAGAACTGACAAACTAGAGAAGGTTCTGGGGGTATTAGAATCCTTTGAGATCTTTGAATATCAATTCATGTAACCTCAGAGAGCTGTAGAAAGACCTAGAGAGAGTAACTCTTGGTTCACTTTTCCCTTATCAGTTTGAGAAGGTGATTTAATCTACCTGAAGTCAGCCTTAGAGAAGGTAGGAAAACACCCACCTTTATTCAGTGTCTTCCACCTCCCTCTCCAACAGTGCTCTCCCTCACTCTCTTCCCATGGCAGGGTTCTGCCATCTACCCTGCATCATCTTCTCCAGGGTCTCTGTACCCACCAACTTTCAGGTCAGTATCAGCAGTGATGTCCTCGCAGAGGTAACTATTTTAAGTAGAAAACTCCAATGAAAGGAAATAACTGCCAACATAGATACTAAACTCCAGAAAAATATCCTTCAAATTTCAAGGTAGGTTAGACTTCCAAATGGTAGAGTAGCTTGTACCACAGTAAAACTTTCCACTGATGATAAGTATAAACTGTGGAGAAAATATGAAAAACAATCATTTGAAGGCCATAATGAGCAACCAAAAACAGAAAGAAAAGGAGAATCAACTTTTTTCTTTTTTATTATTTTTTAGTTTTTTTAATTTTTGGAATCAACACTTAAAAGAAGGGAATTGCAGTAGGAGTGATTTATGTAGGGCTTTTATTCTGGAAAAGCTCTCAGGTACGTGTGTTGTGGAGTGATTGGAGCTCAAATAGAAAGCCATAGTCTCATTGGCTTGATGAATCCAATAATGGAATTTAGGGCTGCCAAAGTAGATGGAAACTGAGGGGAATGTCTATGGAAGGAAAGAAATTCAGAGAGAGGAGCACCAAAATCCACATGTCAACTCTTTCCTAATTCTTGGCTCCCCTCCCCTGAATTCTCATATACTGGGGAGACTCCAAGAAACCAGGCAGAAGATAACAGCTAGAAGGCAGACGGGAATGAACTAAAATTTTTCTACTGCTTACTGCAGGAGAGACAGAGTTCACATTTTGAGTCCAGCCAAGGTAACAAACAGCCTGCCAGAACAAAATCAATAATCTTCAGGAAAGCATAACAGATTCCAGATTTCCTATAAAATATCATTTATAATGTCTACCATACAATCAAAATTTACAAAACATGTAAAGAAGTAGGAAAATATGACCCATAGTCGTGATTAAAAAAAACAAAACAAAACACCTAAGAGGGAATAATCCTGAGTGGCCAAAATGCTTAAATAGCAGGCAAAGACTTTAAAGAAGCTACTAGATCTATGTTTGGGGACTTCAAACAAAAAATCTAGCCATCATGAATAAAAAGATTAAGAATTTCAAATTAGTAACAGAATATAAAGAAGAAACAAAGAGAAATCATCAAGACAAAAACTAATTTCTAAAATAAAATATTTATTAAATGGCTTAACAGCAGACCGAAGACATCAAAAGAAAGGATCAATCAAACTGAAGAGAGATCAATAGAAATGATCCAATCTGAAGAACAAAGAGAAAAAAGACTGGGAAAAAAAGTGAATTTGAACACAGCCTCAGTGACCAGTGGTACAGTATTGATTGATCTAACATATATTTAATTGAGTCCCAGAAGCAGGGAGTGGGGGGAGTGAGAAGAAGTAGAAGAGAGAAAGAGGGAAAAAGAGAGAGAAGAAGAGAGAGAGCAGAGGAGAGGAGAGGAGAGGCAGAAAAAATATTTGGAGAACTTATGAATAAAAATTTCTTCAAAATGGTGGAAAAGATGATGCTACAGATCTGAGAATTTTAGCAAACTCCAAGAATCACAACAAGGCACATCACAGACCTCAGAGAAGTGTGGGACACAGCGTAGTGTAGTAAAACCAAAGACAAAGAGGAAATCTTGACAATGGCTAGAGAAAAATGACACATCATAAACAGGCAACCAGCAATATAAATGACCAACAATGGATAAGAAAAGGCAACAGAATAGCCTCTTTCAAGTGCTGACAGAAAACAAAGAATCCAATATTCTACATCCAGAAAAATTATTCTTCAATAATGCAGGCAAAATATAGACATTTTTAGATAATTGAAAAGTGCAAGAATCTGTTTCCAGCTGATATGTACTACAGGAAATGCAGAAAAAAAATGTTCTTTAGGATGAAAGAAAATGATACCAGATTGAAACGGAAAGCTATAGAAAGAATGAAGCACAGTGGATATGGTACATATGGGTAAATATCTAAAAATATATGTTTTTCTTCTCTAAATTTATTTGAATGCATATAACAATTTAAAAACTATTATGAATTTACAATGTATGTAGATGCAATATGTGACTATAATATAAAGGTGGATTTGTATATATGACTAGGTTCATATATACAAATGATTGCTGTATATATGATTTATATATATATGACTATCACAAGGTTCTGGTGTTTTACAGGAAGTGGTACAAGATTAACTCTAAGCAGACAGTGAAAACTTCAGAATTAAAACTGTGATCCCTAGAGCAAACACCAAAAAATTTAATGCAAAGAAGTTTAGCTAAAAAGCTAAAATAAGATTTATAATGAAACACCCAACAATTCAATTAATCCTAAAGAAGGCAGAATAGGAAGAACAGAGAAACAAAAAGAAAACCAGCTGGGATACATTAAAAAGTGGAAAAATGATAAACAAATAAAATATATATAAAGCTTCTAAAAAATCACCAGAACCTATCTTCTTGACCTTGGAATAACCAAAGATGTCTTAGGCATGCCTAAAAATATTTAAAAGTGTATAGTTTGCACTTCATCAAAATGAAATAATTCTGCTCATCAAAAGATAATGTTAGAAAAATGAATCAGTAAGTGACTGGCAGAGAGAAAATATTTGTAAAAAAAAAAATCCACTTGTATCTAGCATGTATAAAGAATCCATAGAACCCAGTAAATGAAAAGAAAACAATTTCTTGCCTTAAACCTGGGCAAATGATTTGAAATATATGCAAATGGCCAATAATGAAATGTCACATGAAAAAGAAGATAATTAAAGAAACATCAGACAAACCTGAAAGACTTTCTGTAGAATAACTCTCTAGTACTATTAAAAACATGTCAAGGACAGGAAGAAGGCCAAGAAACTATTTCAGAGTAGAGGCAATATATGATCCAGGACTGATGAATGAGGAAGTGCTATAAAAGCCATTATTGGGACAAATGACAAAAGTTGCATATGGACTGTGGATTACATAATAACATCACATCAATTTAAAATTTGCTGATTTTGATCATTGTAACTATGGTTATTTAAAAGAATGTTCTTGCTTTTTGGAAGTACATATGTGATTTTTCCAGCTTACTAACAGATGGTCCAAAAAATGGTATAAACACATAGATATTAGAACATATAAAAAATAAGGATATATCAAATGAGGCAAAATGTGAAAAATTGGTTAATCTGACTAAAAATTATATGATAAATTCCTTCTACTATGTAACTTTTCTGTAAATTTGGTATTCTATCAAATAAAAAATTATACAAAAATTATCCAAAAAAAAAAAAAAGAGAGAGAGAAGCAGTAATTTCAGAATGATAGTGTGAAGAACTTGGTGAAAAGTCTTGACTCACACACAGAAAAAAAAGCAGGCAATAGAAACTGCCTTTAGGAGGGCACAGGTGTTGAACTCCTCAGACAAAGCCTTCAAAGCAGCTATTATACATGTGCTCAAAGAAATAAACAAAGACATGCTTAAAGAGTTAAAAGAAGGGATGACTACAAGCTTGTCAAATTGAGATTATTAAAATAGAGGTAGAAATTATAAAAATAAACAAACAAATTCTTGAGTTGAAAAGTACAATAAGTGAAATGAAAAAAATCACTGAAGAGGCTCAACAGGAGATTTGAGTTGGCACAATAAAAAATTAGCAAATTTAAAAATATATCAATAGAGATTATGTATTTTGAAGGAAAAAAATAAACAGAGCCTTAGAAAAATTCACAACAACATTAAATATACCAATATTCAGAATGGGAGTCCCAAAGGAGAAGAGAGAGAAAAACGTAGAAAAATGATTCTCTGAAATTAATAGCCAAAAACTTCCCAAATTTGAGGATAAACAATAATTTACATATCCAAGTAGCTAAAAAAACCTTCAAGTAAGATAAACACAGAGATCTGCTCCCAGACACAGAATAAAAATGTGAAAGTTAAAGTGAAGAGAAAAACTTGAAAGCAACAAGAGAAAAAACGACTTATCACGTAGATGAAAACCATCATAAAATTTACAGCTAATTTCTTATCAGAAACAATGGAGGCCAGTAGGCAGTAGGGTGACATATTCAAAGTACCAAAAGAAAAAAATTGTCAACCAAAAATTCTGTATCCAACAAAGCTATCTTTCAAAAATGAAGATGAACTAGAGATATTCAAGATAAACAAAAACTGAGATGATTTCTTGCTAGCAGACATTTCTTAGAATAAATATTAAAGGAAGTTCTTCTGGTCGAAAGCAACACCAAGCAGTAACTTGAATTGACACAAAAAAATCAGAAGCATCAATAAAGGTAATTTGTAATAAATTATGAAAGACTGTATAACTTTCACTTTTTCTTATAGCTGATTTGAAAAGCAATTGCATAAGATGATATTAAAAATTGCATTGTTGGCACTATAACATATAGCAATGTAGTATATTCTACAATAACAACAAAAAGGAGAAGGGTAGAAATGAAGTTTTTGTAAATTTTTTAAACTTCATATTTTCCTGATGCCTCAACATCCTCACAAACAGGCTGTGACCATTATGCCCAAACAATGAGGTGCACCAGTGTGAGAAGGCTGGTCCCTGCAACAAGTTTCCCTTCTTGTCCCCTGACTATGACCTAGTGACACATTCAAATGGACCAGTAAGATCCTCTCATGATTCTTGCAGGTTTATTCCACCCTGACCCCTAATAAAAGCACTTGCCCAGGAGTCCACACTATTAACGCCCCACCTGCTTTGTTAAGTCTGCTCCCTAGGAGCTCCTCCAATATGATCCCATGCATGGTGGCATACCATGCCTCCTTCTCTAGGACCTGTGAGTATAATAAATCCTTTAATGGTATCTGTCTCTCCAGGTGCAATTTCCATAGTCATGTTGGAATGATTCTTAAACACCACAAAAAGGGAACTTATTACCCTGTTTACAACACAGCTACATTGGAGTAAGAAAATGACATCAGATGGTAACATGATCCACAAAAAAAAAAAAGAAAAAGAAAAATGGCAAAAGGTTAAATATATTTCAGTTCTCTCTTCTATTAGTTTCTTTAAAAAACAGAAAATGATATAAAAAATATAATTGTTGGGTCTATAACACACATAGATGTAATATGTATGACAATAATAGTACAACAAATGGAGCAGGTAGTAAAACTACTAAGGAGTAATGTTTTTATATCTTACTGGAGCTAAATTACTATAAATCTTAAATTGATTCTGATATATTAAGACGTATATTATAAGGCATAGATCAGCTACTAAAAAATAACAGAAGAAAATGGAGTTAAAAATCAATAAGAAGGCCAGGTGCAGTGATTCATGCTTGTAATCCCAGAACTTCGGGAGGCCAAAGTGGGTGGATCACGAGGTCAGGAGTTTGAGACCAGTCTGACCAAATGGTGAAACACTGTCTCTACTAAAAATACAAAAATTAGCCAGGCATGGTGACTTGCACCTGTGATCCCAGCTACTCAGGAGGCTGAGGCAGGAGAATCACCTGAACCTGGAAAGCAGAGGTTGCAGTGAGCCGAGATCACACCACTGCACTCCAGCCTGGGCAGCAGAACAAGATTCCATCTTAAAAAATTATAATAATAAGAAGAAATTAAAATGTATGGCAGACAGTATAAACTTAAGGCGAGGTAGTAAAGAAGTCACAGAAGAAGAAAGTACTCATGATATAAATAAAAAACAAAAAAACAAAATGGTATTTGTCAATTTAACCATACCAATGACATTAAATGCTAATGGTTTAAATGATCAACACAAGATAGAGCAAATAAACAGAAAATAAACAGTGATATAAGAGACCTGAACAACCCTATACAACAACTAGACCAAAGATGTGTGTATATATGTATATCTAGCTATCTTATCTACCTATGGAACATTAACAATGATACCATGCACTCAGCCATAAAACAAGATTAAATATATTTAAAAGACTATTTCATACAAAATATATTCTCCAACCACAACAGAATTAAATTAGAAATCAGAAACAATTTTTGGAAGTTCATAAATATGTAGAAATTATGCAATGAACTCCTAAATAACAAATGAGTCAAAGAATAAATTATGTGAAAAATTATAAAGTCCCTTGAGATGAATTAAAAAAAATAATAACATACCAAAACATAGGTGATTCAGATAAAACACTGCTTGGAGAAAAGTTGTGCTTATAAACACCTATATGAAAAAGAAGAAAAAGCTGAGTGTTCTGGCTCACACCTGTAATTCCAACACCTTGGGAGGCTGAGGCAGGCAGCTCACATGAGGCCAGGAGTTTGAGACCAGCCTGGCCAACATGGTGAAACCCCATCTCCACCAAAAATACAAAAATGAGCTGGGTGTGGTGACCCATTCCTGTTATCCCAGCTACTTGGGAGGCTCAGTGATGATAATCTCCTGAACCTGGGAGGCAAAGGTTGCAATGAGCCCAGACTGCAACACTGCACTCCAGCCTGGGTGACAGAGTGAGATTCTGTTTTAAAAAGAAAGAAAGGAAGAAGAAGAAGGAGAAGGAGGAGGAGGAGAGAAGGAGGGAAGAGGGAGGAAGAGGGAGGAGGATAGAGGAGGGAGGAGAAACGAGGAGGGAGAACAGAGAAGGGGGAGGAGGGAGGAAGGAGGATGAGGAGAAGAAAGAGAGGAAGGAGGAGGAAGAAGAGAAGGAGAAGGAAAAGGAGAAAAATCTCAAATCACTATCATAACTTTCCACTATATAAAACTGGAAAAAGAAGGGCAATCTAAACTGAAAAGCAGAAGAAAGAACAAAATAAATATTGAGCAAAAAATAATGAAATAGAAAATAGAAAAACATTTTAAATAATCAATGCAACGAAAAGTTAGTTCTTTGAGAAAATCAGTAAAATGAACAAACCTATAACTCTACTGACCGAGAGTAAAAGAGAGAAGATTCAAATCGCTAAAACCAATAATAAGAGAGCATCACTACCAACCTTACAGAAGTAAAAGGATGCATTTTAAGGGAATATTATGTATTACTGTAAGCCAAAAAATTAGACAACCTAGATGAAATTGACAAATTCCTAGAAAGACCCAAACTACTGAATCTAAGTCAATAATAAAAAGAAAGTTTGAATAGACTTACAATAAGAAAAGAGATTCGTAATTTTAAAACTTTCCACAAAGAAGAATCCAGTCCCAAATGTCTTCACTGGTAAATTCTATCAAACACCTAAAGAATTAACAGAAACCTTTCCCTTCACAAATGCCTCTCAAAAATATAAGAACAGGTGACACTTTCCAGCTCATTGTGAAGTCAGTATTACTCTAATACCAAAACCAAAAACATCACAATAAAGGAAAATTATATACCAATATCTCTTATGCATATAAGCACAAAAATTCTCGACACAATACTAGCAAACTAAATTCAGCAAGATATAAAAGAGAATTTTATCTCAGAAATGCAGGTTGATTTAACATATGAAAACTAATTAATGCAAAAGCCATATTAATAAAATAAAGAACAAAAATCCCATGATCACTTTAATGGAAGTATAAAAAATAAAGATGCAAAGCTCCTCAACAGAATACTGGCAAAATTAACCCAGCAACATATAAAAGAAATTATACAGCATGACCAAGTAGGATTTATTGAAGAATGCAAGGTTGGTTCAACATATGAAAATCAATGCAATAAACCATAAAACAGAAAACTGACAACTATTACATTATTATCTCAGTAGATACAGAAAAAGCACTGGACAAAATCAAACATCTCTTCCTGATATAAACACTTAAATAAACTAGGAATTGACGAAAGCTTCCTCAGCATGGTAAAGGGCATCTATAAAAAACTACAGCTTACATCATACTCAGTGGTGAAAGACTGGATGTTTTTCCCCTATGGTAAGAAACAAGACAAAGACATCTACTGCCACACTGATAATCAACTTTGTATTGGAGATTCTTGACAGGACAAACACTGAAGTGAAATAATAAAAAGCACTGAGATTGGAAGGGAAGAAGATAAACTATTTCTATTTGCAGATGACATGATCATGTACATAGATAGTTGAGGGATCCATTAAACCACTATTATAACTAAAGTTTGCAAGGTTTCAGGATTTAAGACCAATACAAAAAAAAAAAATTGTGTTTCTACATATTAGTGATAAACAATTCACAGGTGAATTTAAGAAAAAAAATGCATTTAAAATGCTATCCAAAAGAATAAAATAAGAGTAAGTTTAACCAAGGAGGTAGAACTCTTATACACTGAAAATAACAACAATGTTGAAAAAAATTAAAGAAGATGTAAATAAATGGAATGATGTCCTGTGTTCATCAATCAGAATATTATTAAATGGCAATATTTCCCAAACTGATTTACAGAATCAATGCAATCTTTATAAAAAAATCTCAGCTGAATTTGGGGCCGAAAGTAACAAGTTGATCTGAATATTTCTGTGGAAATGCAAGGAACCTTGAGAAGTCAAAATAATCTTGAAAAATAACAAAGATGGAGCACTCACACTTTCCATTTTCAAAACTTACTGCAAAGCTACAGTAATCAGGACTGCATTGTACTAGCATATTGGTAGACATGTAGTTCAAAAGAACTATATGTCAGAGTCCAGAAATAAATGCATACCCTTATGGCCAATTGATTTTCAATCAGGGTGTCAAGACAATTCAATGGGGGGAAATCGTCTTTTCAACAAACCATGCCAGCAGAAGTAGACATCGACATGCAAAAAAACAATGTGTACTCTTACCTCACACTATACATAAAAATTACCCCCAAATGGCTCAAGATCTAAACATAAGTGCTAAAGCTATAAAGCTCTTAGAGGAAAACAGGAGTAAGCCTGTCATTTTAGGTTAGGCAATAATTACTCGGATGTAACATCAAATGCCTCAAAAGAGAAGATAGATAAGTTTGACTTCAACATTATAAGATTTTAATTCAAAGATTCTCGAGAAACTGTAAAGATAATTAACAGACTAGGGAAAATATTTGCATATTGTCTGTCTGACAAAGGATTGGTATGCAGAACATAAAAAGAATTCTTATAACTCGATAATAAAAAGACATTCCATTTAAAAACAGACAAAGGATCTGAACAAAA
The DNA here is from genome assembly GCF_030222135.1 of Aotus nancymaae. Lineage (NCBI taxonomy): Eukaryota > Metazoa > Chordata > Mammalia > Primates > Aotidae > Aotus > Aotus nancymaae. The sequence goes on along the minus strand of NW_026988570.1, from coordinate 2,747,359 downwards.
CTTGTACAAAGAAGGCAAACTTACACAAAGAAGGCAAATGAATGGCTAATACATGCATGAAAAGATGCTCAACACTCTTAGTCACTAGAAAATTGTAAATCAAAACCATAGTGATGGCTCACGCCTGTAATCCCAGCACTTTGGGAGGCCAAGGCAAGTGGATCACTTGAGGTCAGGAGTTGGAGACCAGCCTGGCCAACATGGTGAAACCCCATCTCTACTAAAAATACAAAAATTAGCTGGGTGTGGTGGTACACACTTGCAATCTCAGCTACTCGGGAGGCTGAGGAAAGAGAATGTTTGAACCTGGGAGGCAGAGGTTGCAGTGAGCTGAGATCATGTCACTGCACTCCAGCCTGGGTGACAGAGCAAGACTCTATCTCAAAAACAACAACAAAACCACAGTGAGTTCCTACTTCATACTTACTAGAATGACTATAATAAAAGAGATAGATAATAACAAGCATTGTAAAAGAAATAGATAATAACAAGTGTTGCAAGGTTGTGAAGAAATTGGAACCTTTATTCATTGCTAGTGGAAATGTAAAATGTAGCAGCCACTATGGAAAGGCTTGGCAGTTCCTCAAAATGCGAAATATAAAATTACCATTCAGCCCAGCAATTACATTCCTAGATATCTACCTCAGGGAAATAAAAACATATGTCCATGGAAGATTCTGAGAAAATGGTAGCATAGAAATCACCAGAAATCTGTTTCCCCACTGTTTCTGCTAGTGCAATTGCACTAGCAGAATCTGTCTGATGTTAACTATTTTGAGACTTTGGAGTCAACTGAAGGCTTTCAACTTCCAGGGGAAAAATTGGAGGGTACAGGTAGTTAATTTCTGTCAATTTCAGCTCTTAGCACAGTGGCATCCACCCAACCCCCCTCCTCCCCTCTTCTCCAGTTCCATGGTAGGCACCTGTGCATGTGTTCCAGGAACAGCTTGTATGCAGCTTGCAGAAGCCAGAGTGAGCAAAAAGGACCCTGTCCTCCAAACACTGGGGATCTGTCCTCTGTTGCTGCTTCTGATAATAGAGGTACAGACAAAGAGGTGGTGGCCATTGTTGTTGCACCTCTCCCCATTGGTGCAACATTCCCTCCAGCCCCAAGTGACTCCCTGCGGACTTAATGGGCTGGTATCCTTTTTTTCCCTCAATTTTTCTTGTTTCTCATTCTGGGAGCCAGATATCAAAGACTAGGCTACTCGAAAGTATCTGCACATGAGGGGAAATTAGAAAGTCTCCGTGCATGCCTGCAAAAAAGGCCGTCTCAGGAAAGATCTGGGAAAGCCTTAAGTTTACACTTCAGACAGATTATCAGCACTAAGACTGCCTGTAACAATTAAAACAAACAAACAAACAAAACCCAAAAATCCAAACCAGCAAACCCTGGGAAAAGGAGAGAAACTAATTTCCAGAGTTACCATACTATTAGACTCAAATATCCAGTTTTCAACAACAAAAAAATCACAAGGCATACAAAGGAACAGGAAATATGGACCATCAAAGGAAAAAACCAACAGAAACAATCTCCAAAAGAGACCTGATGATGGGTCTGCTAGACAAAGACTAAAACAACTATCTTAAAGATGTTCACCAAACTAGAGGAAGATGTGGAGAAAATCAAGAAAATGATGTCTGAACAAAACTGAAATATCACTAAAGAGATTTTAAAATCTTAAAAGAAACCAAAAAGAAATCTGGGAGAGGAAAAGAATAATAACTGAAATGAAAAATTCAGGAGAGAGATCCAAGATGGCTGATCACTAGCAGCTCGGGCTCGTAGTTCCCAGTGAAAGCGCAGAGAACGAGAGGACGCCACACTTTCAAATGAATATTTGTTGCTCACGGACCAGGAGATTCCCAGCAGAGGAGCCCCACGTGTCACCAGGGCGACTCTTGTGGCCGGCGCGGCGGTTTTGCTGGCGCCTTAGCGCACCAGTTTGTGGTGCAGAGTCCGGAGATTCCCGGGCAGAAAAGCACCATCAATCTTAACACCGCTGTTTTGGCCGGCGCAGTGGATTGCTCAGATTTCGGTGCTGGGAATCAACAAGTTGGACGTCTGCTCAGAGACCTAGTTAGAAAGTCGGTATTACAAAGACGACAGATGGATAAATATATAATGAAGGGAAGAAACCAGCATAAAAAGGCAGAGAATACTCAAAATCAGAATGCCTCTCCCTCTACAGGGGATCGCAATTCCTCATCAGTAACGGAACAAGGCTTAATAGATTACGAGTGTGTTCCAATAACAGAAGCAGGTTTCAAAACGTGGGTGATAAGAAACTTCTCTGAATTAAAAGAACTTGTTCTGGCCAGGCGCGGTGGCTCAAGCCTGTAATCCCAGCACTTTGGGAGGCTGAGGAAGGAGAATTGCCTGAACCTGGGAGGCGGAGGTTGCAGTGAGCCGAGATTGCGCCATTGCACTCCAGCCTGGGTAACAAGAGCGAAACTCCATCTCAAAAAAAAAAAAAAAAAAAAAAAAAAAAGAACTTGTTCTAACCCAATGCAGAGAAACTAAGAACCTTGAAAAAAAGGTTTGACGAAATGTTAATGAGAATGGACAATTTAGAGAAGAATATAAGTGAATTGATGGAGCTGAAAAACACAACACGAGAACTTCGTGAAGCATGCACAAGTTAAAACAGTCGAATTGATCAAGTAGAAGAAAGGATATCAGAAGTCGAGAACCAGCTCAGTGAAATGAAACGAGAAGACAAGATTGGAGAAAAAAGGATGAAAAGGAATGAGCAAAGTCTCCAGGAAATATGGGACTATGTGAAAAGACCTAATTTACGTTTGATAGGTGTACCTGAATGTGACGAAGAGAATGAATCCAAGTTGGAAAATACTCTTCAGGATATCATTCAGGAAAACTTTCCCAACCTGGCAAGGCAGGGTAATATTCAACTCCAGGTAATACAGAGAACACCACAAAGATATTCTTCAAGAAGACCAACCCCAAGGCACATAATTGCCAGATTTATTAGGGTTGAAATGAAGGAGAAAATACTAAGGGCAGCCAGAGAGAAAGGTCAGGTTACCCATAAAGGGAAACCTATCAGACTTACAGCAGATCTCTCAGCAGAAACCCTACAAGCCAGAAAAGAGTGGGGACCAATATTTAATATCCTTAAAGAAAAGAACTTTCAACCCAGAATTTCATATCCAGCCAAACTAAGCTTTATAATTGAAGGAAAAATTAAATCTTTTGTGAACAAACAAGTACTTAGAGACTTCACCACCACCAGGCCTGCTTTACAAGAGCTTCTGAAAGAAGCACTATATATATAAAGGAACAACCAATATCAGCCTTTCCAAAAATATATCAAAAAGAAAAGAGCATTCACACAATGAAAAATTTATACTAACTAATGGGCAAAACAGCCAGCTAGCATCAAATGCCAGTATTAAACTTATATATATTCTAATTGGATAAGAAGCCAAAACCCATCGGTATGCTGCATCCAGACCCATCTCACATGCAACGATACACAAAGACTCAAAACAAAGAGAAGGAGGAAGATTTATCAACCAATCAGAGAGTAAAAATAAACAAATAAACAAAAAGCAGGAGATGCAATTCTCGCCTCTGATAAAGTAGACTTTAAAGCAACAAAGAGCAAAAGAGGCAAAGAAGGACATTATATAATGGCAAAAGGATCAATGTAACAAGAAGAGCTAACGATTTTATAGGTCAATGAGACAGAAAATTAACAAGGACATTCAGGACTTCAACTCAGACCCGGAACAAGTAAACTTAATAAACATTTATAGAACTCTCCACTTCAAATACATAAAACATACATTACCACCTCACACCTATTCCAAAAGTGACTACATAATTGGAAGTAAATCACTCCTCAGTAATCGCATAGCATTTCATAGGTTTTAAATGAAATATTGGTTGGTTGCTTGTTTGTTATTTTCTTCCCTTATTCCTTTCTGTCTACATCAAGTATAATTATTGGTATAAAAGAGGTTTTCAATACCCATTACTAAACTGCATTCTAGCCTGGGCAAGAAAGCAATAATCCCATTCTCTCTCTCTTTCTCTTCCTTTTTCTTCTTCTTCATTTTCTTTCTTTCTTTCAATAAAAAAAGAAAAATTCACTAGAGGAATTCAAAGGCAGATTCAAGCAGGCAGCAGAATCTGCAAACTCGAAGATGTTACAATGGAAATTATCAAGTCTAAGAAACAGGAAAAAAAAGATTTGAAGAAAAGTGAACAGAAAATAAGGGATCTGTGAGACACCATGAAGTGGACCAACATACACATTGTGAGAGTTCCAGAAGGAGAAGAGAAAAAGAAATGGAAAGGGAGAATATTTGAGAGAATAATGGCTGTAAACTTTCCACATTTGATGAAATATACATTATATATTTATACATTTGTATGTTTATAGATACATATATCTATATATACATTTATATATTTATTCATTTATGTGTTTATACATACACACACATATGATGTTTACATGTGTGTATGTATAAAACATCCATTTAGCGCAATGAAATCCAAATAGGATGAACTTAAGCCCACACCAAGACACATTATAATCAAACTGTTGAGAGTCAAAGAGAAAGAATCTTGAAAGCAAAAGGTGATGTAACTTGTGACATACAACAGATCTGCAATAAGATTATCAGTACATTTTTTTATCAGAAACTTGGGAAGCCAGAAGGTAGTAGGCTGATATTTTCAAAGTGTGAAAAGAAAAAAATGTCAAGCACGAGTCCTATATCTGGCAAAAGTATACTTAAAAAGTGAGGGAGAAATTAAGACATTCCCAAATAAATAAAAGCTGAGGGAATCTGTTACTACTAGACCTGTCCTGCAAGAAATGCTAAAGAGAGTCCTGCAGCTTGAAATGAAAGGACACTAGATATTAATTTGAAGGCATATAAAGAAATAAAGATCTTAATAAGGGTAAATATATGGGAATTATAAAAGCTAGTATTATTGTAAAAATGGTTTGTAACTCCATTGTTTTGTATTTTACATGATTTAAGAGACTAGCACTTTTTTAAGAAAAAGGCACAGGCTTTTAAAACCAACTTATGATCATTCAACTTATGATTTTTTGACTTTACAATGGTACAAAAGTAATACCCAGTCAATAGAAACCATCCATCTCTTGCAATGCTGGGCAGTGGTACCAAGCCATAGTCTCCAGTCAGCCGCGCATTTTCAACTCAATGGTATTTTCAGCTTATGATGGGTTTATTAGCACATAACCCCATTGTAAGTCAAGGAGCATTTGGAATTATTAGTCTCAAAACTAGATTCCACCTATATGAGGTACTTAGAACAGTCCACATCACAGTGTCAGAAAGTAAAATGGTGGCTGCTAGGGGCTGAGGGAGAAGAGATTAGGAAGTTATTTTTAAATGGGTTAGTGTTTCAATTTTGCAAGACAAAAAGAGTTCTGGTGGATAGTGATGATGATTGCATAACAATCTGAATGTACTTAATATCACTGAACTGTACACTTAAAATGGTTAAGACGGTAAATTTTATGTATTTTAGCACAACTAAAAAATGAAAAAAAAAGCACAAAAAAAATCTATACACCAATGTTCATAGCAGCATTATTTATATAATAGTCAAAAAGTAGAAATAACCCAAATACCCATCCCTGGATAGATAGAATAAAAAACATGTGAAATACATGTAATAAAATATTATTCATCAAGAAAAAGGAATAAAGTAATGATATGTGCTATAATCTGGATGAATCTTGAATACATTATCCTAAGTGAAAGAAGGCGGTTGCAAAAGGCCATATACTGTGACTCCACTTATGTGAATGTTCAGAATTGTCAATGCCACAGAGACACAGAGTAGATTAGTGGCTGCACAGAGCTGGGGAGAGGGATGCTGGTGAAGGGCGGGTAGAATGGGAGGGACTGCTAATGGGTACAAGGTTTCTTTCTGAAGAGATGGAAATATTCTAAAATTAGATTGTGTTCCTTGGTGCACAACTCTTTAACAATAACCCATTGATTGTACACCTTTTTTTTTTTTTTGAAATGGATTCTAGCTCTGTCACCCAGGCTGGAGTGCAGTGGTGCAATCTCAGCTCACTGCAAACTCTGTCTCCCACGTTCAAGCAATTCTCTGGCCTCAGCCTCCAGAGTAGCTGGGACTACAGGCCCTGCCACCACACTCAACTAATTTTTGTATTTTTAGTAGAGATGGAGTTTTGCCATGTAGGCCAGGCTGCTTTTGAACTCCTGACCTCAGGTGATCTGCTGGGATTACAGGCATGAGCCACCTCACCTGGCCGGATTATACATATTAAACAGGTAAACTTTATGATATGTAAATAATAAGTCAACAAAGCTGCTGAAAAAGGATGAAATAAAGACATTTTCAGAAAAGAAAAGTTGATACAATTTGTTTCCAGCAAACTCACACTGAAACAACTATTACAGGAAGAGGGATGCAATCTCGTGGAGAAGTCTGGAGATGGGACAGGAATAGTGACAACACAAATGTGAGTAGATACAAACATCAACAAGAGGAGGAGGAGATGGGTCGGACTCCAATCCAAGCCCTGTGCACACCTGCAGAACGCGTGCCTCAGTCCTGCTCTCCCTCCACCAATAGCACTCCATTTCCTTCCAGCCCAGGGCCTTTGCAGATGTTGTTCCCTCTACTTGAACTTGATGTTCCCTGCCTTCACACTCCACTTTGGTCTTACTCCTACTCATCCTTCAGATGTCAGCTTTCTTTCTACTTCCCCAGGAAGATCAATCTGTCCCTTCAAAATGTGTCAAGACCTCCCGTGACATATTGTGGGAGCCCCTGTATTTTTTGTGGAAAAAACTTACCCATGTTTGTGTGATTCTTTGATCCATTTCCCCTTTAAAGATCCATGCCTGGTTACATTCCCTATACATTTAATCAATTTTTCCTTTTCCTGGGGAAAAAGATGAAAATAAATTATGACTTAACTATAGTTCTCTAGTGAGTCACGCCAAGATCTGCCTGTACATTTTTTTAGAAAAATAAGTTTACATTACTGAAGCAAATGGAATGTGAAATGCTTGCAAAGTTCCTGTGAGAAATCTCTGTTCAAAAATTGTGCCAGCTTGCTGCTTAATGATGTTATTATCCTCAAAAGCAGAGGGACTTGACAGCTGTACCCACCCCAAAGACGCAGGGCATCAAGACTGGACCTCACTCACTGCAGCTAACTCTTTCTCCCTGAAGGTGTCAGAGGACTTCCTGCTCTTTTTGTTGAGACAGAATTTCTCTCTTGCTGCCCAGGCTGCAGTGCAATAGTATGACCTCAGCTCACTGCAACCTCCGCCTCCTGGGTTCAAGTAATTCTCCTGCCTCAGCCTCCCAAGTAGCTGGGATTACCGGTAACTGCCACTGACCTCAGGTGATCCACCAGCCTCAGCCTCCCCTCCCACCTCCTGCCCTTTGAAGCTGTCACCCACTTGTGTGTGAAACTTCTCTGTCCACCTGTCAGAAAGGACAGCAAGGACAAAGAGACAGCTCTACTCTGACATATGAGAGAAAAGCAAGCAAAGAATTCTCATAATCAAAGGGCTGAAACCAGAGAGTATTCAGATGCTAAGTGACAGAGCTCTAAATAAAGCAAGAACTTGGCTGGTCAGATTTGAAGTCTCTTATCGTCCTGTAGTTAATGTTTATCTGCTTTTTAAAAACTAAAGTAAGGCTTGGCCTAGAGAAAGCCCCTTTCTTGCTAAGTAGGTAAAACCAGAAGACTAACTCCATGACGAGAGATAACGTGTCACCAGCATGGAACTGCTACATGGCAGTGCTCAATAAATATTGTTAAATGCATGAATGAGCAAATGATCCAGAGGCACTTATCAGTAACATCTGCTAAATCCTGCTAGATGAAAGAATTACTTCTTTTTTTTTTTTTTTTGGAGACAAAGTTTCACTCTCGTTGCCCAGGCTAGAGTGCGATAGTGCGATCTCGGCTCACTGCAACCTCCTCCTCCTCCTGGGTTCAAGTGATTCTCCTGCCTCAGCTCCCAAGTATCTGGGATTACAGGCATGCACCACCATGCCCGGCTAATTTTTTTTTTTTTTTTTTTAGTAGAGACTCGGTTTCACCATGTTGGCCAGGCTGGTCTCAAACTCCTGACCTCAGGTGATCCCCTGCTTCGGCCTCCCAAAGTGCCGGGATTGCAGGTGTGAGCCACCATGCCTGGCAGGAAGAATCACTTCTTAGTTATCACCCAGCACATTAATAATGCCTCAAGGACAGACTTCCTTCAAAATCTATGACTCAGCTAGACATTGTCACATTTCTTTAGCCTGAGTTCTTCTCGCCTAGTGTCTTTCTTTAAACATCACCTATCCTATAGCCACACAGAGCTGAAGTCTGCTGGGCTTTGCAAACCCCTCAGTTTAGGAGTAAAGGAATATAGAAGCAGAGGAGGTCCCTGCTTAGAGGCCTGGTTTGCTTCCCCAGGCTTCCCCTTGGCCATGGGCAGGGCAGGGACAGTGAGGGCATCTAGAGAGAATGGCGGGCCACAACCTGCTGGGCTGCTTCTTTGCAAGGAAATACTATAGCTTCATTCCAAAACTCAGTCAGCCATGAGATAAACAGCATAGCTTATAAGCATATAAATAGTATCTTAAGTAAACTACACTGTTTTTTAGAAACTACCTACATAACAGTTGATTTAGTGGTATTCAGAGTCCCTATAAATGGACAAATTAAGTAACTTAGCTAGGCATGCATACAGCTATCCAACACAGTGTAAGCTTATATATATTCACACACGGATCTATGTTCACATGAGCCACCTAAGCCGGCACGAACACTGAATACAAGCCATGTCTTAGACTGCAATGCATGACAGCTCTCATAAAAGCAACCTGTTTTCATGCATCCAGAGCTGAGTGTTTTCATATGAGATTTGAAAAATATTAGTTTAGACATTTTCAGGTTATTAGAGTAAAAAAAAACTATCAGAGACTTTTACAAAACCATATTTCAGAAATAGCTAAGCATCAGAATTCATAACCTTATTTTAGAAATTCTATTTGCATAATTCTTGGGAAGATACAATATAAATTCATTCTAGTGCTGGGGAGTGTCTTGCAAAGAGGCCATCTAACTTGGCAACGTTTAGTCTCTGAGTGAGAGCTATAACTTGTGCTGACTGCAGCACACATATGTGACAAACAGGACACTGAAGCCCTGGGCACAGTTTTGCAAGGGCTGGGTTATTTTTAACTTCAGGAGTTTAATGAGGTAATATACTCCATTTTTTCTATGAATATATCTCCCAAATAATGCTTAATTTATCTAGAATGCTACATTTATGACTGACATTTCTGCAGCATAGCAGATGCAGAGCTGAATTTGTTTTTGTTTTTGTTTTTTCAGTAGGAAATAATGCTCCAAAGTCGATTACCAAGACATAACATCACCACTCTATCCTGACCCATACAAAACGGGTGGAATCAGGCACTGAGGTTTCATTATTAATAAAAAGATTTTTATGAAACAGTAACAATGATGACTACTTACATGCACAGGGCTTTACCCAGTACAGGTCCTGTCTTCACAAGGAATCCTTGAGTTGTTGGGTTACTACTCCTTTGTAACAAACTTCAACCATTGTGGAAGACAATGTGGTGATTCCTCAAGGATCTAGAACTAGAAATACCATTTGACCCAGCAATCCCATTACTGGGTATATACCCAAAAATTATAAAACATTCATTTATAAAGACACATGTACACATATGTTTATTGCAGTACTGTTTACAATAGTAAAGATTTGAAATTAACCCAAGTGTCCATCAGTGATAGACTGGATAAAGAAAAAGTGTTACATATACACCATGGAATACTATACAGCCATAAAAAGGATGAGTTCATGTCCTTTGCAGGGACATGGATGAAGCTGGAAACCATCATTCTCAGCAAAATGACACAAGAACAGAAAACTAAACACCGCATCTTCTCACTCCTAAGTGGGTGTTGAACAATGAGAACACATGGACACAGGGAGGGAAACATCACACACCAGGGCCTGTCGGGGGTGGGGGAGCCAGGGGAGGGATGGCAGGGGGTGGGGGTATTGGGGAGGGCTAACATTAGGAGAAATACCTAATGTAGATGATGGGGGGGATGGATGCTGCAAACCACCATGGCACATGTATACCTATGTAACAAGCCTGCACGTTCTGCACATGTACCCTAGAACTTAAAGTATAATTTAAAAACATACCTTCAAAGCGTTTTTAATCTCTCAGAGAAAGTATTTTTTAGAAACAAAAAATAAAATCAAAATTAGGCTGTTAGAAAAAAAAAAAGAAAGTGAGGATTTGAGGATGGACTGTGTGCCCCAACTCCCCAAGCACCCCCTAACCCCTGCTGCCAGGCAGTGGGTGGGTCTTTCCAAAGAAGCAACATCAATTTCCCAAGACCGTCCACCCAGCTCAAGTGATGCGCAGATTTAACAATCACCTGTACAGACGGAGACTGCCCTACTGGGAATTTTCCACCTGAAACACAAATCTGTTTATTTATGCTAAGCAAATGAACTTTAATCAAGCCATAGCTCTATGTCCCTCTCCATCACTGTGCACAGAGAGCCAAACACCTTCCAGGCATACGGTCACCGACAGCAGGACAAGATGACTCTGGGCAGGGCCCCTGGCTTTTGCTGTGCAGGAGCTCAGGCAGAGCGTCTCCCAAGGCTGTGGCTATCAGGTGAGCACAAGCCCTTTGGTGCTGAGCTTTAGGTAGTGGCATAATTGACATCCTTAAACTTTGACCTCGGCTGCCTTCTCTCCACTCAAAGCAGCCCTTTGCCTGCTTCCATGGTGAGTGCAATCAACAACACTATGGAGATCCCAACTGCAATCACAGGATGGTAAGAATGACACACTCTCTCACCCAGCCCTCCTCCTCTTTCCCTCTCCCTTTCTCTTTATGAATATGTGTGTGTCATGAAGGAAACAAAGAAAATCCTTATTTTGCTCCAGAATTTACACAACTCAAGGAGATAAAAACTCTGTAAGGAAGGAGGTCTTAAACATTCTAGAACATAAGGTAACAGACACTGCAAGTTATCCGCAGGCCTCAGGGGATGGTGGCCATCCATGCCCTGGTAGTCACGGCCTGGCCTCCCCTCCCTCGAATCTCTCCCCCACCACCTCTTGGCTCTTAGAGGGCCCACCTGGGGTCAGGCCTGATGCACTGGCAAAAGGCAGCCATCCTCCTGAGCGTGCTGTGAGCCTCCAGCTCTCTCATCCTCCTGGAAGCTAGCAGCAGGGAGAAGAGAGGGCCTCCCTGTCCTCTGAGTGGCCTAGGGCCCACAGGTCACCACTGTTTGCTGATCGCGAGCCCTCGTCCCCATCTCCCACAGAAGCACACATGGGCCAAAAGGAAGTGGGGCTTCTGCCAAGCCCAGCCCTCTTTTGCCCTGTGAGCTCCTTGGGCGGGCGTACAGGCACACAGCAGAAGAGGCCGTCTAAGAAACGCACGCACTTCCGCCTTCCGCTCCAATCCCTGAAGGCCAGGATCAGGGTGGCCTGGCTCTATAGGGAGTTGGACTTGCCTCCCTGTGATTGGCGTCCCTGCCGAGTTGCTGGGGTTTTGTTGACTGCGCTCACCATGGAAGCAAGCAAAGGGCTATGGCGGGTGAGGCTGCATTCCCCATCTGAGGAAGGGCAGGGCCCAGGAAGAAAGAAGAATGCTGAGAAAATCCGAAACAGCTTCTGAGCCAGACACACCCAGACCCAGGGCTCACCTCTCTCATTCCAGCACCAAAACTACACAGCCTCTCCTGCCCCACCTTGATGTCCACTTGCTATCTCAGTGTGAGGGACCCTGTGGGAGGCATATTCGTCTCTGCCCTACACATTTGCGCCCCAGTTTGAGTTTTCTTTTTACTTTTCCTTAAGGGCCCATTGTGTTACCTTGGGTCCTTGATATGTTTTGTGAACTGCTTTCCTGGGGGGACCTGCTTGCCCCACTCATTGTGACACTGATGGGATTTCCAGCCCTCCCCACTGGAGCCCACACCTGGCAGGTGCAGGGGCCACGCCTTCCCAAAAGAAATCACCTACTGAACCTGCCCAGCTGGCTCCCCAGCCGCCCCACATGACAAAGCCACTTGCCCTGGTGGCTCCTCTGATTACCTGCAGCTGCCACTTCAAAATAATAGACTCCTGCAACCAGCATCACAATGCCACCTGACTCAAGTTCCTCCCAAGTCTGATGGCTGCCAACTGCAACTGGTACAGTCAGCAGTTTCCAGGCAATATCTGGAGTGTTGACAGAGGGCTCCGCGTGGCAGGTGTGATTCTATATTGCTAAAACTCAGAACAGGCAGCAGCAAGGGCGACTTCTGAAGATGCTTCTGAAAGAGTCCTAGCTTGCTTTTCTGTTTTCCAAAATGCAACTGTATACAGAATTCTACTCAAACGGCCTACAATTTAAATAATAAAGCACAAGGAATACATTTGATATGACAAGAAAGCAGTGAGTTCAGAGGAGAGCTTGGATGATAATCCCCGAGTGTTGGCTGGGTGCAGTGACTCACACCTGTAATCCCAGCATTTTGGGAGGCTGAGGTGGATGGATCACCTGAGGTCAGGAGTTCAAGACCAGCCTGGCCAACATAGTGAAACCCTGTCTCTATTAAAAATACAAAAAATTAACTGGGAGTGGTGGTGGGCGCCTGTAATCCCAACTACTCAGGAGGCTGAGGCAGGAGAATCGCTTGAACCCGAGAGATGGAGGATGAAGTGAGCCGAGATCGCACCATTGCACTCCAGCCTGGGCAATAAGAGCAAAACTCCATCTCAAAAAAAAAACAAAAAAACACCGAGTGTGCTGAAGGTAGTTTATATACATTTGCCCTTTGTGCAGTTAGAGTTTGCAGCCCACTGTGTTCCTGCCAACAACTTGGCCTTCTCCCAGGGAGAGGGCCAACTAGCTGGTGGAGAGTCCCCTGTCTCCTAGGGGGTGGTGCAGGGACCCATGCAGCAGAATGGATTATTGAAGGGACAGGGCCTGGGCCCCAGGGCTGTGGTCTCTAAGGACTGTGCCAGCCAGCAGCACTCTCTGACCAGTGGCACGAGCTGGCCAAATCCCACAAGGCTCATACTGGCAATTCCACCCTGCTCAGTGGGTTGGACTGTGCATGTAGCCTGCCTCTGCTGCTAGCTTTCTCCTGTGACCTGCCCTCTGTCAGCAGCAGGGTGCCCTCAGGAGCCTCTTCAGAACTCTGTCCCTGTGGAAGGCCAGCATGCAGGACACGCCCAGCACAGAGTGGCCCAAAGTTCCAACGAGACACCACTCCACACTGAGACAAATCTCCCGAGGGGAGGCAGTGTCACATCGTGTGAATTCCCAGGGACCGAGAGATGCGCTGAAGAGCGGGGGTAGCAAGACACCTGCAGGCCTTGACACCTCTCACTGGCCCCTCCACCACCTCCCAGCGTGCTCTCCACAGCACGGTGCATACATGTTAACTCTGTTCAAATTTAAGGAGCAGAAAATTTCAGGAGTTTTCTCTCTTTGCCCTCCTTTGCTGTGGCCAAGCCATACGTTCCCTGAGACATCAGAGAACCAAATGAAAAGGTCAACGACACCCATATGCATCTATTAAAATATCTTGTGCAAGCACATCTAAGGACTTTGTGACAGGACCTCCTTAGGCCCTGAGCTCATTTCATTCAAAGGAAAGGAAATGAATATTTATTAAGCACATCCCAGGTCTCATTTAAAGCTCATAATCAGCTATGAGTTAAATGGTCCATCGTTTTTGTTTTGTTTTGTTTTGTTTTGTTTTGTTTTGCAGGTGAAGAAATAGAGGGTCTGAGCAGCTGAGCCACCAGTCTGAGATGACTGTGGCAGTAAGTGGAAGATCCGACCCTGAAATCAAGGCCTGTGCCCCTGCAAGTGTGAGCTCTTCCCTGTGATGGCAGCTGCCTCCCAAGAAACCCTGGCCAAGAGTTTGAGTGACCAAGCAAGCTACATCCATTCTGGGCTAGAATCTGGCAGCATGTATCAAAACCTGCTGCTCTAGCAATTTCACTTCTGGGGAATTTGTCCTAAGGAGATAATCCAGCGTTCTTATAACAGTTTCCTGGAAACATTCTAAAGGCTTACCAGTAGGAGACATAGGCAGGAGACCAGACATATCATCAGGACACAGCCATATGAGGGACGTTATCCAGTCACTAGAAATCATGATACAAGAAAATATTTAGTGACATGGGACAATACCCACCATACATTGCAATGGGGGAAAAATCAGCTATGACAGACTTCTAAGAGTATGCAATAGCAAAGTCAGGGAATCAACCTGCGTGTCCATCAACGGATGACTGGATAAAGAAAATATGGTGCATGTACACCATGGAATACTACACAGCCTTAAAAAAAAGAATGAAAGCATGTCCTTTCTAGCAACTCAGATGGAGCTGGGGCATTACCCTAAGTGAAACAGCTCAGAATCAGAAAATCAAATACCAGGTCCGACACGGTGGCTCATGCCTGTAATCCCAGCACTTTAGGAGTCCAAGATGGGCAGATCATTTGAGGTCAAGAGTTCAAGACCAGCCTGGCCAACATGGTGAAATCCCATCCTCTACTAAAAATACAAAAATTAGCCAGGCGTGGTGGTGCATGCCTATAATCCCAGCTATTAGGGAGGCTGAGGCAAGAGAATTGCTTGAACCTGGGAGGTGGAAGTTGCAGCGAGCCGAGATTGCACCACTTGCACTCCAGTCTGGGTGACAGAGTGAAACCTTGTCTCAAAAAAAAAAAAAAGAAAAAAAGAAAAGGAAAGAAAATCAAATACCACATGTTTTCACTTATAAGTGGGAGCCAGGCAAGGGGTACACATGGGCATAAAGATGGAAACAATAGACACTGGGGACTCCAAAATGGGGAGGGTGGAAAAAGTATTTATTGGGTACAGTGTTCACTATTCGGGTTGTGGGTACACTAGACACCTAAACCTCACCATTATATTATACAATATACCCACACAAAAAACCTGCACGTGTACCCCCACAGTAAAAAATTTAAAAATAAATAAAATAAAAGTGAAGATGTATCCCCATCATTTGAAGCACTTGCTCGGCATGGATTCTGCTTCAGTAAGCCTGGGCTGCAGCCCGAGATGCTTGCATTTCTAACGAGCTCCCAGGTGATGCTGACCATGCTGCCTGTGGTCCTTCCTTCGATGAGCATCATGTGTGCAAAATGATGTCTGCAGTAAGAACCTGTTTTTGTTTTTCTGAAAGCTCTTAGTGCATAGAATAAACAAAGGAAGGATCACAAAACAATGCGAACTGACATTATCTCTGGGTCCTGGAATGATGTGCATTCACGCTTCCTAAGTTTTCTGACTTCGCATGCATTTTGTTCATGATTAGAAGAAGCTTCAATAGTTTCTTTTAAAGACAAGGCAGTGTGATGTAAATAGCCTGGGATTTAGGGCCCAGGATTTGAGGTTATGCTGCTTCCCCTCTCTGAGGCTCAGTTTCCTGACTCGGAAACCTCAAGCGTAAGTGGTTGTGAGAATTGAAGCAGATCCTATGTGTAAGTTTCTATGCAGTGCCTAGCACACAGAAGGAACTCTTGATGTCAGGACCTGCCTTCTCCACTGCTGGGAACAAGATCTCGTGTCTATGAGGGGCAGTTTCTGTCATTTTCACAAAGTACTTTAGCAGCAGCTCCCTTGTTTGTCTCCACATCCCTGTGACAGAGGCTGGAGGAGAAGCTATCACTGTAGAATTTGAGAGCAACCTACCTACCCAAGGCAGCAAGGCAAGTCAGCACGGGTGGCCTAGAACCTCTGTCCCCAGAACACAGCTCCCCTTCTAGGCTCTACTACCTCTAATGTACCCATTGCATGACCCATACACAGGCACCACAGTGGCTGAGCTCTGACCCCAGGGTGGGAACAGGCCCACTGCTGAACTGCCTGGGACAGGGACACAGAACTGCGGTATCTCTGGGCCTGCCAGGAAACAGGCTAGGGGATGCCCCACATGATGTGCCACTTAGCCCACCACTCCTTTAAGAGGAACCCTCACTCACTCATGGGGACATTACAGTGTGCTTTTCCTCATGGAATATTTTGAACATCTAGTCTGTTGAAATAACACCACAATTGACTGGGCACAGTGGCTCATGCCTGGAATCCCAGCACTTTGGGAGGCCAAGGCAAGCAGATCACCTGAGGTCAGGAAATCGAGACCAGCCTGGCCAACATGGTGAAACCCCATCTCTACTAAAAATACAAAAATTAGTTGGGCATGATGGCACATGCCTATAATCCCAGCTACACAGGTGGCTGAGGCAAAGAATTGCTTGAACCCCAGAGACTGGGCCACTGCACTCCAGCCTGGGTGACAGAGCGAGACTCTGTATCAAAAATAAAAGAAAGAAATACTCCACGAGTCTGCTACTGGTAAGTTCTTTTCAGCTACAAAGGCGGTCAATCAATTATAGTCCCAAAGCCCAACTGAGCACTTAAATTACTTAGATCAGTTGTTTACAATGGTCAGAAATGAGTTCGATAATTTCAGAATATTCCCTTTGCTGTGTGTTGTTCAGGGTGAACTTTCACAAGTGGTGCCTGCCACATATACATTCTTTTCTCGCTGAATATCCCAAAGTGATGCTATACAGAACCCAACAACCATCATGGCTTACACTGACCCTGACCAAAATCAAAACAGCAAACCGCAAGTGCAGCCCATTTACCACACGGATGGTTTTTCCAGTTCCTTCCAGGTGCACGTGGCTCTGTGGGAACACCAGAGTGAAACCCGAGGGCCGTGCCCTAGCCAGGAGTCAGGAGGCTCTGCACAGGCCGCTGGGCAGAATCACTGCACCTTGCACCTCGTGCGGCCAGTCTCCCTTCACGTGCCTGGGCGCACCCCTCCCAATGTCCAGGAGGCAAAGAACAGTCATCGGAGAACTTGTTCTTAAAGATGTGACCTGTGTGGTGACCTCCTCCGTGGCCTCCAGAAATCCACATTGTGGAACAACAAGGGATTGCCAGAATCCCTGGAAGATTTCTGGGCAAGGGATGGTGATGGAGCCAGTGGTTCCTTCTGTTCTGGTCTTGGGTCAGCCCGGTATTGTCATCATCTGTCACCCCATCACCTCACCATTAGAGGTAGCCCAAGGCACAGGGGACAAATGCTGGTGTTTCTACAAAGAAAGACTATCCTCACTACTGATCACTTCCAAGGGGTCACAGAGACAGACCCTCAGCTCGTGAAGGCAAACTAGGCTCACTTCAATTCTGTCCCTCTGGTCATCTCTAAGGAAAGCAAGACATCCTCTCCAAAACAATAGCAATGGTCCCCACAAAGCCTGGCTAGACAATTTGTTCTTCATTTCCCTCCCACCTGGAGCCCATGTACTGTGTGCAGAGCAAACACAGTTTGCATAATAAGCATCTTATGAGATCAAACCACATTCGCAGGAATGCCGTGCAAACATCACCTCCCAAAGTGCTGTCGCTCTACACAACCGCCTAAGTTAAGCACCTCACTGTTAGTGGGGGCATGGCCCTGGTCCATGTAAACCACGAGTCACACAAGAGCATGTGGTCGGGCCCTTCACTGGGCATGTGAAGACACAAGTCAGAGAAAGATTCAGCTGCTGGCTCAGGTTCACAGTCACCTAGTGGGAAAGGCACAACCAGATGCCTGGCCTCCTAACTGCCACTTCCCTGTGCCTCTTCACACAAGACAGGCCACCGTTAGTCAGCTCAGCAAATTAGCAACTCCGAGCTGTGTCATCTCAGGCACTGTGCTCCTCACTGACATCTGTCACATCTATCAGTCGCTTCTGTATGGGTGTGATGAGACAGGCCACTGCGATCTCTGACAGAGGGAAGAAGGAAAGTCCCAGCTGACAGAGAGCAAGACAGAACAGAGCAAGCCTGGGACAGTGGGCTGTCATTCAACATTCTATCAGCTGGTGGTCTGGACAGAAGAACCAAACTCAGGATCCTTGTGGCCTGACGGGTAAGACATGCAGACATAAATGATTCAACACAGGGGCATCACGAATTACTGGGAATAGCTTGTTATAAGAGACTAAGAAAATAGGCTTCAGCATGAAGGACAGAAATAGATGTGCCACACAGAGCTAGTATCTGCATTTATTAAATAAAAATACACATGATAGAAACCTGTCAGCTAATGAGATTGCACATTTGCCCCTGATAGGCTGGCACCTTGGAACTCTGATGACATAGAGGCCACAGATGCCAATGATTTGCCCTCATGGGGCTGTAGGATGTTGTATCTATTTAAAGAGTTTTCACAGATCATCAAAGCCAGACAGAGCAGACTGGAGTCTCTTTGGCCACTTCTCCATGCTGTCTATTCTCTTTGTGTACTGTTGCTCACTGTTTAAGAGCTCTCTGGGTATTAGAAATTCCATTTGACCCAGCAATCCCATTACTGGGTATATATCCAAAGGATTATAAATCGTGCTACTATAAGGACACATGCACACGAATGTTCATTGCAGCACAGTTTACAATAGCAAAGACCTGGAACCAACCCAAATGCCCATCTATGATAGACTGGACAGGAAAAATGTGGCATATATACACCATGGAATATTATGCAGCCATCAAAAATGATGAGTTCACGTCCTTTGTAGGGACATGGATTAACCTGGAAACCATTATTCTCAGCAAACTGACACAAGAACACAAAATCAAACATCGCATGTTCTCACTCATAGACGGGTGTTGAACAATGGGAACACATGGACACAGGGAGGGGAGCACTATACACTGGGGTCTGTTGGGGGCAAATAGGGGAGGGACAGTGGGGGGTGGGGAGTCGGGGAGAGATAGCATGGGGAGAAATGCCACATATAGGTGAAGGGGAGGAAGGCAGCAAATCACACTGCCACGTATGCACCTATGCAACAATCTTGCATGTTTTTCACATGTACCCCAAAACCTAAAATGCAATTAAAAGAAAATTGGATTCTAAAACTTTGGAGAAAATAAAATTAAACAGTTCTAAACTGAAAAAAAAAAAAAAACTGCAACAAACAACCAACCCCCCCAACATACGTTTCATCAGTAGTTGTAGCAAAAATTTAAAAAAATCTATTTTGTTATACTCTGAGAGTTTATTAAATCCAAATCCTACAAAGTGGTGACTATTAGCTGGGTATGGTGGTTCGTGCCTGTAGTCCCAGCTAATTGGGAGTCTGAGGTAGGAGAATTGCTTGAACCAGGACCCAGAAGGCAGAAGTTGCAGTGAGCCAAGATTATGCCACTGCAGCACTGGACTCCAGCCTGGGCTACAAAGCAAGATGTCATCTCAAAAAAATTGATGACTATTAAGAACCAATTAAAATTTAATTGGTAACTAATAAGAACCAATTAAAAAAATAATTGGGACAGGACTTCTCAAATGAAAGGGTGAGGAGCTTGACTGTTTCATGGGGATGGGGGAGAGCAGAAAATAAGACAGCTTTTTAGGGTTCCTAGATGTTCGACTTAGAAGACAAAGACTTCAAAGCAGCTCTTGAAAATATGTTCAAATAACTAAATGAAATCACATTTAAAGAATTTACATAAGGAATGATGATGATGTCTCATAAAATAAAGAATATCAACAATAGGTAGAAGTTGTTCCTTTTTTAAAAAAAAGAACTAACTGAAAATTCTGGTGTTGAAAAGTACAATAACCACAAAGAAAAACTGCTAGAGGGACTCAATGGTAGATTTGAGCTGGTGGAAAAAAGAATCAGCAAACATAAAGACAGATCAACAGAGCACACAATCTGAAGAGCAGGGTGAATGAAGAATGAAGAAAAGTGAGCAGAACCTCAGAGAAATGTGGGACACCATTATTCTCAGAAACATATGTGTAAGGGTACTGCCAGGAAAGTATAGGAGAGAAAGAAGGAGCAGAAAACATATTTGATGAAATAATAGCTGAAAAGTCGAAAATCTAATGGAAAACATCAATCTAATATACCCAATAATGTCAACTAACTGCAAGTAAGATAAACACACAGGGATACATACCCAGACACAACATAGAATATTCAAGCTAAGTACAAAAAGAAAAACTTGAAAGCAGCAAAAGAAAAATTACTCTGATGATATTAACAGTTGACTTCCAGGCCATAATAGGAAGACCCAAAAGACTAACAGCTTATTTCTTATCAGAAGTAATGGAGGCCGGAAGGCCGTGAAATGAAAAATTCAAAATGCTGAAAAAAAAAAAAAAATCCTGACAAATCAGATTCCCATATCCAGCAAAACTGTCTCTCAAAAATGAAAGAGGAATAAATACATTTCAGCTACCCCAAAATGAAGAGAATTTGTTGGTGGCAAACCAGCTTTAAAAGAGATACTGTAGGAAGTTCTTTACTCTGAAAAAAATGTGATGCCAGACAGTAAGTTATATCCACACAGAAAAACAGAGAGTTCCAGTAAAAGTAACTATGTAAGTAATTAATTACAAAAGACAGTATAACTGTAGAGTTCTTCTCCTTCATTCTCTGAACTGATTTATAAAGCAATTACATAAAACAATATGTATATAATTGTGTTATTGGGTTTATAACATATAGAAATAAAATATATTTGAAAAAACAGTAGTCCCCCCATATCAGGAGGGAGGGGATACATTCCAAGACTACCAGTGGATGCCTGAAATCAGACATAGCACCAAACCATATATCATGGTTTTTTTGATGTGATAACCAAGATGGCTACTAAGTGACTAATGGGTGTGTTGCCTATACAACATGGATATGCTAGACAAAGCGATGATGTGAGTTTTCATTACACTGTTGAGAATGGCATGCAACTTAAAGCTTATAAATTGTTTGTTTCTGGAATTTTCCATTTAATAGTTTTGGACCATGTTTGACCAGGGGTAACCACGGGTAACCAAAACCACAGAAAGCAAAATTGCAGATATTGAGGGACTACTATAATATCACAAAGGAGATGTGTGGGAACAGAACTTTATTGGAATAAGGAAATAACACTAGTTGGTAATTTGAAGTCAAAAGAAGAAATAAGGAGAACCAAAATTAAAAAATAAATAGGTTAATTTTTAAAAACCCTCTATAAGACTCGTGCTTTTCTTTTTTCCTTGAGCTTATTTAAAAGACATAAAATTATATGAAGTAAGGATTATAACTGTGTATTGCTGGGTTTTTAACATATAAAAACTACATATACACACATGCACAGGGAAGGGCAAAGAGTTATATAGGGGTAGCATTTCTAAATTCTAAGTCATTAGAATTTAGTGAAAACATGAAGTACATTCCAATAAATTAAAATGTATACTGTAAACCCTAGAGCAACCACTAAGGAAATAACTTTTAAAATATCACATAAAAATTAGGTGAATTAACATGTTAACTAGAAAGTATTCACTTAATGCAAAACAACAACAACAACAGAGGAGCAACACAGGGAAAGCAAAACATGAGACATATAGAGAACAAAATATTAAATAGCAGAGGTAAATCTAACAATATCAGTAATAATGTTAAGTGTGAACATAAATCAAACAATTTAATCAAAAGGCAGAGACAGATTGAGTGTGATAAAATGATCCATCTATATGCTATCTACTGAATACACTTTAGATTTAAAAATATAATAGATTGGCCGAGGCGGGTGGATCACCTGCGGCCAGGAGTTTGAGACCATCCTGGCCAACATGGCAAAACCCCATCTCTACTAAAAATACAAAAAATTAGTCAGTTGTGGTGGCAGGCACCTGTAATCCCAGGTACTCTGGAGGCTCAGGCAGGAGAATGGCTTGAACCCAGGAGGCGGAGGCTGCAGTGAGCCGAGATCGTGCCACTGCACTCCAACCAGGGCAATGAGTGAAACTCTGCCTCAAAAAAAACAAATATATATATATATATATATAAAATAATATATATGCAACATTATATACATATATGTTGAGATTGAAGGCAAAAAGACTGAAAAATATATTGTGCAAACAGTAACTATAACAGAACTTGAATGACTGTAAAACATCAGACGACATAGACATCAAAAAATACTACCAGAGGCAAAGAGAGAAATTTTATAATTATAAAAGAATTATGAACATATACGCACCCACCTAACAGTGGAACCCTAAAATATATAAGGCAAAAACTGATGGATGTGGAGTAAGAAATACACAATTCAATAATAATATTTGGAGACTTCAAGATTCCACTTTCAATAATGGATAGAACAAGTGGCAGAAGACAGACAAGGGAACACAAAATCTGAATAACACTATAAATCAAGAAGACATAACTGACATCTATAGAACACTCCACACGAAAACAGTTTAATACACAGTGTTTTCAAGTGCACACGGAGATTATTCAGGATAGACAAAGTGTTGGGCCATGACACAAACCTCAATAGATTATTTAGTTAGTTAGTTAGTTTTCTTTTTTTTCTTTTTTATTATATTTTAAGTTCTGAGGTACATGTGCAGATCGTGCAGGATTGTTACATAGGTATACACATGCCATGGTGGTTTGCTGCATCCATCCCCCCGTCATTTACATTAGGTATTTCTCCTAATGTTATCCCTCCCCAATCCCGCCACTCCAGATTTTTTAAAGGTTTAAATTGTATAAAGTATGTTCTCTACCCACAATGAAAATAAATTAGAGATTAGTAACAGAAGGAAATTTAGGAAATTCAAAACTATGTGAAAATTAAATATGATTATTTATTGATTACTCCTGAATAATCAATAGGGCAAAGAAGAAATCACAAGGGAAATTAGACAATGTCTGGAGATAAATGTAAGAGAAAACACAATATATTAAAATTTGTGGTATGCAGCTAAAGCAATAAAAGGAATTAAAAAAATTTATTTAGTAGAGGAAAATTTACAGCTACAGGCATTTAGATTTAAGTTAAAAAACTTAAATAAATACCATAACATTTCATTTTAAGAAACTGTAAAAGGGAAGAGAAAATTAAATCCAAAGCGAGCAGAATAAAGGAACTAATAAAGATCACAATGGAAATAAATGAAATAGAGAATAGAGCAACAGTAGAGAAAAGCAACAAGATCAAAAGTCGGTTCTTACAAAGTATCAATGAAATTGGCATAATTGTAGCTTGACCCTATTGTCTTCAGAGAAATTAACTGATCACACCATAGTCATAACTCTTCTTAAAATGAGCATTTTACTTCTACTTTAATAAGCCATAGCATTAACTTTTTTGGCATTAATTTTTAAGGAGTCACATTTGTACTGGCTTTTATTAAGCTGTCATCTCTTGGAATGTCTAGGTCATTTTTCCCTTTGAATGTTAACCTCTGTTACTTACTTGAGGATGAGCTATCCAAGCAAAAATAAGTTTAAATATTGTATCTTTATTTAAAGCAAAAAGAAATCACATTTATGTATATTTATAGGTGTGTGTATATATATACATAGAAACACACAGTGTGTATATGTAATTAGATATGTATTTCTGCTGTTAGCTATAATTATTAGTCATCTTAGTCTTCCAAAAGCTCCTTATCTCATCTGCATGGGGACTGTCCCCTCAGGTTCCCCTAACCAGCCTCTTGTACTCTCCACTTTTGCAAATGCAAAGGACTCTGGGCTGCAACTGGGACCCAGTGCCCGCTTTCTTCTCAGTTGGCCTCAAAATCCCTGGATTATATCTGAAAATGTTAAACAAAATGCTTCCAATCTGGAGAGAGCATGTACTGATTTTGAGAGGGACACATTAATTTCATGGTATAATTTATTTAGTTATTTAATTTATACAGAAGAGTACATACAGATTCAGTAATAATAGACCAAACCATTACACCATAAGAAAATTCACTGAAGGAAATGATGAGTAGACTATTAAGAAAGTAGGGCTATGAAGAAAATGTCAATCCATATTAAAACAGCACATTACAGTCTGACTTCTCAGCATGTCTGAGTTTCAGCATTATATCATTTTAACGATGATATCACTTCAGGAAATAATATTTCACATGCTGTGCTTACAAGTATCAATCTGGATAAACCTCCCTTACTCAACAAATGCTGTGGTACTGAGCCAAGAAATATAGACAACCACAGTAAAGAGATAATACTAATATGTAAGAATTTTGCTCAAAATCATTGGCTTTCTACTGTGAGAGATTTTATTTTATAAGGCTGCATGCTTTACAAAAGAGCAAACCGAGATTCACTCACTTGTTTCTGAAGTTCTCACCATACCTAGCACACAAAGGTACATAATTCACTTCAGTAACAGAGTAGAAAAGACCATTTATAGTAATGCATAAAACCAAAGTAATGCTACAAAACCAGAAAATAGATAAGTGTGTTAGAGGAGCCATCCTATGATCCTAGGGAATCAAAGCAAGCAGCGTAATAAAAACGCACAAACTCTACCAGGAAAAAAAAAAAAACAGCTGGGCACAGGGGCTCACACCTGCACTTTGGGAGGCTAAGGTAGGAGGATTGCTTGAACCTAGGAGTTTGACCAGCCTGGGTGACGTAGCAAGACCCCATCTGTACAAAAATTTTTAAAAATTAGCTGAGCATAGTGGCCTGCACCTATGGTCCCAGCTACTGAGGAGGCTGAGGAGGGAAGACAGCTTGAGCCCGGGAGGTCAAGGCTACAGTGAGCCATGATCGCACCACTGCACTCCAGTCTGGGTGACACAGTGAGACCCTGTCTCAAAAAAATAATTAAAAAGAACATTGAAATGCATTTGAAAGGGACCAGTATAAAATAATTTGATAGAGTAGTATAATAATCATATATTTAAATTAGGTTCACAAAACTCAGACCGATTTGTTGTCTTCAGAATTGGGTCACAAACTCATACTTATTACACAAGAAATGCAACTTTAAGCACAGCCTTTAGGGAGCTAAGGAGACTCCATTAAAGACCATACAAGGATTTATAAGAAAATAGGAAGACAGGAAAGAGAAAAGTAGAAGATTCTTATGATAGTGTCATTGTAAAATATTAATATATTTCAAGTACCTGAATTCATCATTTCAAATAATTTTTGAAGAAATAACTGTTTAGGAATCATAATTGACTTCAAATCCAGTAGCTTCCACTCATATTCCTTTTTTCTTCTTTTACTGTTCCAGGGTGAATCACTTATAATCACTGTAGCCAATATTTGTAGAGCGTCAGCTGGAAATTTTCTTTATATCATTAACACTTTCATTTGATTCCAATCTAAGTTTTTAGTAGCTGATATTATTATCAGAACATATTTAATTAATTCATTATGCCCGCTGGTTGCTAAACTGTAATAGGGGAGAGGAACTCTAACAGTAATATACTAAAGACCGAAAAGATAACACCTGCTTCTTTTGAAACTATAGCTTATGAACTTCAGAATGGATCCTCATGTCAATTCCCTGCTCCTACTTCCAACAGAAAGTTGTGTGATGTCTCAGATAAACCAAAGAAAAGACAGAGTTCTGGTGGTGCTTGGAATTTCAAAATAGGATTTATATACAACAAATTTTAGATTTAAATTACTCAGAGGGTTAACAATTCTTTTTTCACAAACACCCTTACTTTAGCAGGAGTAGGTGTTTTATATTAAACATGATATTTGAAAGCTGAGAACTCTTTTTCAGGAGAGTTCCCTGTCATCCAAAGAAGAATATGTTTGGTATAGTTTCATATATTGTGTTTACATTAGGCAATCTCTACCATAGCAACAGGCTATTAAATATTTATATCAAGCAATTAGAATCTCATTTAATACAACAAATGTTCTTGAATATTACCAAAACAAAAATCTTTTCTTTGAAATTTTAACATAGAATGCAGATGTTTTCTCCTTCCTTTAGATAATGATGGCCCCTTTATACTTACCATATAATTGTCCCTTTAAATGTTCTGTAATTAATGGTATAAGGCGGCCCTCGCCTCGGCCCTCGCCTCTTCTGGCGCCGGGAGAGCTGGCGGCCAGCGCCGAGCTGGGCGTGCAGCAGCGGAGCTGGGGCCGGCCCGGGACCGTGGGGGTTATGTTCCCGATTTGAGGTGAAACCATGAAGAGAAAATGGAATAATTAATAATGCTTTTTCACAACCGCTTCTTGCTGCTGCTGGCCCTGGCTGCGCTGCTGGCCTTTGTGAGCCTCAGCCTGCAGTTCTTCCACCTGATGCCGGTGTCAGCAGCTAAGAATGGAGTGAGTAGCAAGAGTCGAAAGAGAATCCTGCCTGACCCTGCGACGGAGCCCCCTGTGACAGACCCCGTTTACGAAGCCCTTCTGTACTGCAACATCCCCAGCGTGGCCGAACGCAGCATGGAAGGTCATGCCCCGCATCATTTTAAGCTGGTCTCAGTGCATGTGTTCATTCGCCACGGAGACAGGTACCCACTGTATGTCATTCCCAAAACAAAGCGGCCAGAAATTGACTGCACTCTGGTGGCTAACAGGAAACCATATCACCCAAAACTGGAAGCTTTCGTTAGTCACATGTCAAAAGGATCCGGAGCCTCTTTCGAAAGCCCCTAGAACTCCTTGCCTCTTTACCCAAATCACCCAGTGTGAGATGGGAGAGCTCACACAGACAGGCGTCATGCTGCATTTGCAGAACGGCCAGCTGCTGAGAGACATCTATCTAAAGAAACACAAACTCCTGCCCACGGATTGGTCTGCAGACCAGCTCTATTTAGAGACCACTGGGAAAAGCCGGACCCTACAAAGTGGGCTGGCCTTGCTTTATGGCTTTCTCCCAGATTTTGACTGGAAGATTTATTTCAGACACCAGCCAAGTGCGCTGTTCTGCTCTGGAAGCTGCTATTGCCCGGTGAGAAACCAGTATCTGGAAAAGGAGCAGCGTCGTCAGTACCTCCTACGTTTGAAAAACAGCCAGCTGGAGAAGACCTACAGGGAGATGGCCAAGATCGTGGACGTCCCCACCAAGCAGCTCCGTGCTGCCAACCCCATAGACTCCATGCTCTGCCACTTCTGCCACAACGTCAGCTTTCCCTGCACCAGAAATGGCTGTGTCGACATGGAGCACTTCAAGGCAATTAAGACCCATCAGATCGAGGATGAAAAGGAGAGACAGGAGAAAAAACTGTACCTTGGGTGTTCTCTCCTGGGTGCCCACCCCATCCTGAACCAAACCATCAGCCGGATGCAGCATGCCACCAAGGGCAGGAAAGAAGAGCTCTTTGCCCTCTACTCTGCTCATGATGTCACTCTGTCACCAGTTCTTAGTGCCTTGGGCCTTTCTGAAGCCAGATTCCCAAGGTTTGCGGCCAGGTTGATCTTTGAGCTTTGGCAAGACAGAGAAAAGCCCAATGAACATTCCGTACGGATTCTTTACAATGGCGTTGATGTCACATTCCACACCTCTTTCTGCCAAGACCACCACAAGCGTTCTCCCAAGCCCATGTGCCCCCTTGAAAACTTGGTTCGCTTTGTCAGAGGGACATGTTTGTGGTCCTGGGTGGCAGTAGTACGAATTATTATGACGCATGTCACAGGGAAGGATTCTGAAAGGTGTGCAGTGCAGAGGGATAGAATCTGCCAATCAGAGCACTGAGAAAGGTCCACTGCTAGTTCTGTCTGTTGCTAAGGGTAGAAGATTATTGCTTTTCAAAGGCTAAATATTGTTTGTGGGAACCACAGATGGCTGGGGGCTGAACAGTAAGCACGTTGTTATAATGCGGTATGTGAATTTCTTGGTACAAAATGGCCAATTCACAGAGGAGTAGAAGGTACTTTGTCTCGGACAGACTTTGCTTAGAATACCAGAATGATATAGTTCAAGACCCAAAGTCGCCGATCCAAGTTTGCACCCTTCGGCCTGCCTCATGGTATTGTGTGATGGAACCAGCACACCTCAGCCAAAATTTTCTTAATCTTAGACATTTTTATCTTGTCCTGCTAAGGATTTCTTGAAGTGATTTATCTAAAATAGGGGTTGGCAAACTTTTTCTGTAAAGGGCCAGATCGTAAATATTTCAGACTGTGTAGACCAAAAGGCCACATACAGTCTCTGTCACAACTACTCAGCTCTGTTCCTGAAACAGAAAAGCAACCACAGACAATACGTAAAGGAATGCGTGTGGCTGGGTTCCCGGGCCGGACAGACAGGTGGTGGCCAGATTTGGCCCCTGGGCTGTAGTTTGCTGACCCCGACCTTAAAAATAGGCTATACTACAATTGCACTTCCAGCACTTTGAGAACCAGTTGAATGCCAAGAATTTTTCGATGGTTCTTCCAGTAACTTCTGCTAGAAACACCGAATTTGGTCTGTATCTGACACTAGAACAAAGCTTGAGGAGAAATAAACATTGAATCAGAATGACTCATAGAAAACTGATTAGAAGAATACTTGATGTTCATGATGATTGTGGTACAAGATAGTTTTAAGCACATTCTAAATATTTGCTGTATATGCTGAAATTTTTGTATGCCATTTAGTATTTTTATAGTCTAGGAAAATATTTTCTAAGACCAGTTTTAGAGGACTCTGATTCCTGCAGTAATATTCAATTTACTGTACCTGTTTGATGATTATAAGGAGGCTAGAAGATGAATTCAGGCACTTATTTCCAATAAAGCTAATTATGGCTCATTCCCTTTGACAAGCTCTAGAAATGAATTCATTTTTAAACCATTTTCATCAGTTTCAAATGGTAAATTCGGATTGATTTTTAAATGTGTTTTTGGAAGAACTTTGCTATTAGATAGTTTACAAATCTTTATAAGGTGTTTTATATATTAGAAGCAATTATGATTACATCTGTGATTTCTGAACTAATGGTGCTAATTCAGAGAAATGTAAAGTGCAAGTGAGATTCTCCGGTGTCATTAGCATTCCAACTTTTTCTCTTTGTTTTTGTCCAGTGTTGCATTTGAATATGTCTGTTTCTATCAATAAATTTTTGAAGAATAAAAAAAAAGGTACAAGGCAAGTATAGCATACTTTTAGTCAAACATGGAAATATTGTATTACATACTTCATTCCTGCAAGATTGTTGCATAGGTGCACACGTGGCAGTGTGATTTGCTGCCTTCCTCCCCTTCACCTATATGTGGCATTTCTTCCCATGCTATCTCTCCCCAACTCCCTACCCCCCGCTGTCCCCGCGACTCCCCCCCAACAGACCCCAGTGTATAGTGCTCCCCTCCCTGTGTCCATGTGTTCCCATTGTTCAACACCCGTCTATGAGTGAGAACATGCGATGTTTGATTTTGTATTTTTGCGTCAGTTTGCTGAGAATGATGGTTTCCAGGTTCATCCATGTCTCTACAAAAGACGCAAACTCATTGTTTTTGATGGCTGCATAATATTCCATGGGTATATGTGCCACATTTTTCCTGTCCAGTCTATCATAGATGGGCATTTGGGTTGGTTCCAGGTCTTTGCTATTGTAAACTGTGCTGCAATGAACATTCGTGTGCATGTGTCCTTATAGTAGAATGATTTATAATCCTTTGGATATATGCCCAGTAATGGGATTGCTGGGTCAAATGGAATTTCTATTTCTAGGTCCTTGAGGAATCACCACACTGTTTTCCACAATGGTTGAACTAATTTACACTCCCATCAACAGTGTAAAAGTGGTCCTATTTCTCCACATCCTCTCCAGCATCTGTTGTCTCCAGATTCTTTAATGATCGCCATTCTAACTGGTGTGAGATGGTATCTCAATGTAGTTTTGATTTGCATTTCTCTAATGACCAGTGATGATGAGCATTTTTTCATATGCTTGTTGGCCTCATGTATGTCTTCTTTTGTAAAGTATCTGTTCATATCCTTCACCCTTTTTTGAATGGGCTTGTTTGTTTTTTTCCTGTAAATCTGTTTTAGTTCGTTGTAAATTCTGGATATCAGCCCTTTGTCAGATGGGTAGGCTGCAAAAATTTTTTCCCATTCTGTTGGTTGCCGATTCACTCTATTGACTGTTTCTTTCACCGCGCAGAAGCTTTGGAGTTTGATTAGGACCCATTTGTCTATTTTGGCTTTTGTTGCCAATGCTTTTGGTGTTTTGGTCATGAAGTCCTTGCCTATGCCTATGTCCTGAATGGTTTTGCCTAGATTTTCTTCTATGGTTTTTATGGTGTTAGGTCTTATGTTTAAGTCTTTAATCCATCTGGAGTTAATTTTAGTGTAAGGTGTCAGGAAGGGGTCCAGTTTCTGCTTTCTGCATATGGCTAGCCAGTTTTCCTAACACCACTTATTGAACAGGGAATCCTTTCCCCATTGCTTGTTTTTATCAGGTTTGTCAAAGATCGGATGGTTGTAGATATGTTGTGTTGCCTCCGACGCCTCTGTTCTGTTCCATTGGTCTATATCTCTGTTTTGGTACCAGTACCATGCTGTTTTGATTACTGTAGCCTTGTAGTAGAGTTTGATGTCCGGTAGTGTGATGCCTCCCACTTTGTTCTTTTTGCTTAGAATTGACTTGGCTATGAGGACTCTCTTTCGGTTCCATACGATGTTTAAGGTGGTTTTTTCCAGTTCTGTGAAGAAGGTCATTGGTAGCTTGATGGGGATAGCATTGAATCTGTAAAATACTTTGGGCAGTATGGCTATTTTCACAATATTGATTCTTCCTAACCATGAACATGGAATGTTTCTCCATCTGTTTGTGTCCTCTCTCATTTCGTTGAGCAGTGGTTTGTAGTTCTCCTTGAAGAGGTCCTTTACGTTCCTTGTTAGTTGTATTCCTAGGTATTTTATTCTCTTTGTAGCAATTGTGAATGGCAGTTCGTTCTTGATTTGGCTCTCTTTAAGTCTGTTATTGGTGTATAGGAATGCTTGTGATTTTTGCACATTGATTTTGTATCCTGAGACTTTGCTGAAGTTGCTTATCAGTTTCAGGAGATTTTGGGCTGAGATGATGAGGTCTTATAGATATACAATGATGTCATCTGCAAATAGAGACAATTTGACTCCCTCCTTTCCTAATTGAATACCCTTTATTTCTTTTTCTTGCTTGATTGCTCTGGCTAGAACTTCCAGTACTATATTGAATAGGAGTGGTGAGAGAGGGCATCCTTGTCTAGTGCCAGATTTCAAAGGGAATGCTTTCAGTTTTTGCCCATTCAGTATGATATTGGCTGTTGGTTTGTTGTAAATAGCTTTTATTATTTTGAGATACGTTCTGTCGATACAGAAGGTATCGACAGAATACCTGAGGGTTTTTAGCATAAAGGGCTGTTGAATTTTGTCGAAGGCCTTCTCTGCATCAATTGAGATAATCATGTGGTTTTTGTCTTTGGTTCTGTTTATGTGGTGAATTACATTTATAGGCTTGCGTATATTGAACCAGCCTTGCATCCCCGGGATGAATCCTATTTGATCATGGTGGATAAGCTTTTTGATGTGCTGTTGTAATCGGCTTGCCAGTATTTTATTGAAGATTTTTGCATCTATGTTCATCATGGGTATTGGCCTGTAGTTTTCTTTTCTTGTTAAGTCTCTGCCAGGTTTTGGTATCAGGATGATGTTGGTCTCATAAAATCATTTGGGAAGGATTCCCTCTCTTGGATTATTTGGAATAGTTTCAGAAGGAATGGTACCAGTTCCTCTTTGTATGTCTGGTAGAATTCGGCTGTGAACCCATCTGGACCTGGGCTTTTTTTGGGTGGTAGGCTCTTAATTGCTGCCTCGACTTCAGACCTTGTTATTGGTCTATTCGGGGTTTTGATTTCTTCCTGGTTTAGGCTTGGGAGGGTGCAAGTGTCCAGGAATTTATCCATTTCATCCAGGTTTCCTAGTTTATGTGCATAGAGTTGTTTGTAGTAATCTCTGATGATGGTTTGAATTTCTGTGGAATCTGTGGTGATATCCCCTTTATCATTTTTTATTGCATCTATTTGGTTATTCTCTCTTTTCTTTTTTATTAATCTGGCTAGTGATCTGTCTATTTTGTTGATCTTTTCCAAAAACCAGCTCCTGGATTTATTGATTTTTTGAAGGGTTTTTCGTGTCTCTATCTTCTTCAATTCTGCTTTGATCTTAGTTATTTCTTGTCTTCTGCTAGGTTTTGAGTTTTTTTGATCCTGCTCCTCTAGTTCTTTCAATTTTGACGATAGGGTGTCAATTTTAGATCTCTCCTTTCTTCTCATGTGGGCACTTATTGCTATATATTTTCCTCTGTGTCCCAGAGATTCTGGTATGTGTTGTCTTCGTTCTCGTTGGTTTCGAAGAACATCTTTATTTCTGCCTTCATTTCATTGTTTATCTAGTCAACTTTCAGAAGAAAGTTGTTCAGTTTCCATGAAGCTGTGAAGTTCTAGGTTGATTTCTGAATTCTGAGTTCTAACTTGATTGCACTGTGGTCTGAGAGACTGTTTGTTATGGTTTCCATTCTTTTGCATTTGCTGAGGAGTGATTTACTTCCAATTATGTGGTCAATTTTAGAGTAGGCATGATGTGGTGCTGAGAAGAATGTATATTCTGTGGATTTGGGGTGGAGAGTTCTGTAAATGTCTATTAGGTTTGCTTGGTCCAGGTCTGAGTTCAAGTCCTGGATATCCTTGTTAATTTTCTGTCTCGTTGATCTGTCTCATATTGACAATGGTGTGTTGAAGTCTCCCACTATTATTGTGTGGGAGTCTAAGTCTCTTTGTAAGTCATTAAGAACTTGCCTTATGTATCTGGGTGCTCCTGTACTAGGTGCATATATATTTAGGATCGTTAGCTCTTCTTGTGGCATTGATCCTTTTACCATTATGTAATGTCCTTCTTTGTCCCTTTTGATCTTTGTTGGTTTAAAGTCTATTTTATCAGAGATGAGAATTGCAACTCCTGCTTTTTTTTGCTCCCCATTTGCTTGGTAAATCTTCCTCCATCCCTTTATTTTGAGCCTTTGTGTATCCTTGCATGTGAGATGGGTTTCCTGGATACAGCACACTGATGGGTTTTGGCTTTTTATCCAATTTGCCAGTCTGTGTCTTTTGATTTGGGCATTTAGTCCATTTACGTTTAGGGTTAATATTGTTATGTGTGAATTTGATCCTGCCATTTTGATGCTAGCCGGCTGTTTTGCCCATTGGTTGATGCAGATTCTTCATTGTGTTGATGCTCTTTACCATTTCATGTGTTTTTGGAGTGGCTGGTTCTGGTTGTTCTTTTCTATGCGTAGTGCCTCTTTCAGGAGCTCTTGTAAAGCCGGTCTGGTGGTGATGAAGTCTCTGAGTACTTGCTTGTTCACAAAGGATTTTACTTTTCCTTCACATATGAAGCTTAGTTTGGCTGGATATGAAATTCTGGGTTGAAAGTTCTTTTCTTTAAGGATGTTGAATATCGGCCCCCACTCTCTTCTGGCTTGTAGGGTTTCTGCTGAGAGATCTGCTGTGATTCTGATGGGCTTCCCTTTGTGGGTAACCCGACCTTTCTCTCTGGCTGCCCTTAGTATTTTCTCCTTCATTTCAACCCTAGTGAATCTGAAGATTATGTGCCTTGGGGTTGCTCTTCTTGAGGAATATCTTTGTGG
Organism: Aotus nancymaae; assembly: GCF_030222135.1. Lineage (NCBI taxonomy): Eukaryota > Metazoa > Chordata > Mammalia > Primates > Aotidae > Aotus > Aotus nancymaae. The sequence continues at coordinate 2,713,875 of NW_026988570.1, read as the reverse complement.
TGTTCTCTGTATTTCCTGGACTTGAATATTGGCCTGCCTTGCTAGGTTGGGGAAGTTTTCCTGGATAATATCCTGAAGAGTATTTTCCAGCTTGGATGCATTCTCTTTGTCACATTCAGGTACACCTATCAAACATAGATTAGGTCTTTTCACATAGTCCCATATTTCTTGTTGACTTTGTTCATTCCTTTTTACCCTGTTTTCTCTAATCTTGCCTTCTTGTTTTATTTCATTGAGTTGATCTTCGACCTCTGATATCCTTTCTTCTGCTTGGTTGATTCAGCTGTTGAAACTTTGCTTCACAAAATTCGCGTATTGTGTTTTTCAGCTCCATCAATTCACTCATATTCCTCTCTAAGTTGTCCATTCTCATTAGCATTTCGTCAAGTCTTTTTTCAAGGTTCTTAGTTTCTTTGCATTGGGTTAGAACATGTTCTTTTAGCTCACGGAAGTTTCTTATTATCCACTTTCTGAAGGCTGATTCTGTCATTTCATCACACTCATTCTCCATCCAGTCTTGTTCCCTTGCTGGTGAGGAGTTGTGATCCCTTGTAGTAGGAGAGGTGTTCTGGTTTCGGGTGTTTTCATCCTTTTTGCGCTGGTTTCTTCTCATCTTTGTGGATTTATCCACCTGTTGACTTTGTAGTTGTTGACTTTCTGATTTTGGTAAGTTTAAGTCTGCAGCAGCAGAACTCATAAACCCCTTTTTTTCCCCCCAGGTGTTCTGTTCCAGGGAGTTAGGGCTTTATGAGTTTCCGCTGTGCTGCTGCTGTTTTCCCTGCCCACAAGGAGGCAGCCTAGTCACTCTCAGCCTGCAGAGGCTTTGCTGAGCTGCTGTGGGCTCCACCCAGCTGCCATGTGAACTTCCCTGCAGTCCTGTTTATATGGGTGTAGTTAGAACTGCTTCCGCTATGTTGGCCCGTCTCTGTAGTGACGGACTCTCTCTGTAACGGTGGGTTGCCTTGGTGATGGCAGGTTGCCTGGGGAACTGCAGGCTGCCTCCGTAATGGTGGACACCCCTCCTCCACAGAGCTGGACTGTTCCATGTTCAGTTGTGCTTGCCGTGGAAGTCTCAACCCTGAGCGTTTCCAATTGCCGTCTTTTTGTTTTTTGTTTTTGTTTTTGTGGGGGTGGGACCAGCCGGGCCTGGTCACCTGGCTCCCTGCCTCAGAGCCTTTTGTTTTTTAGTTGAACAGTCAGCTCTCTACCAGGTGACCTGGTCACCTGTTGAATAGGTGCTGAGATCTGTGTGATTTCCCTTGCAGTGACCCACTGCGCCAGCTGAAATCGTGGCTCTGAGATTCGTGGCGCTTTTTTGCCCGGGAATCTCCTGGCCTGGCTCCCTGTTTCAGCTCCCCTTGCTGGCTAAGAGGGGACACAGTCTAGTTTACTCTGCACTGGGAACCCCTGCACCAGGGTGCAGGCCAAACAGCCACGCTGGCCAAAACAGCCATGATGGCAACCCGTGGGGCTCCTCCGCCTGTGAATCTCCTGGTCTGTGGGCAGTAAAAATCCATCTGGAAATGCAGCGTCCACTCACCCTCTGTGCTTTCACTCGGATCTGCAATCCTGAGCTCCTCCTACCCGGCCATCTTGGATCTCTCCTGATCATTGAATTTTTCAAGAACTTAAGGGGTTCCCTAAGTTCAAGGAAGACAAATAGTTTCTGTAAGTCAGAAAGGGAGGGGGAAAGGACATGTTAATCATTGTTTTGTTTTCATTGATTCTGTTGCTGCTTTCTTGCCATTGAAAGTGCTCCTATAGTCTGGTAATGATTAACCTTTGCCACCCAGGTTGCCCTGATGCCCTTTCTGTTTGAGATCACTCAATCTTCACATTGATCCATTAAAAAACTTCAAAGTTACAACTATTTTTTAGTTCACATGCATATACTTATATGTTCAGCCATTGTTTCCAAAACACCAGAACCTTGCTCTGTTACCTGGAATTCTAACTTTATGAATACACATAGTGAGCAAATTGACACTTTCACCCACACTCAAAACCTGATGTAGAGCCCACATTTTAAGCTGGACTTCAAGACCTTCATGGTGAGTTATTTTTTGAGTCCCTTGGTTTTTTTGTTGTTTATTTTTTCTCTGTAAAGCAAATATTAGTTGGGATAGTTCTAAACTGTCAGAGATATTCAAATAATGTTGTAGAAAGAAATTACAGTTTTTTTTTATTGCTACCAGATATGTACCCTGAGACTTTTAAGATAAACTATGTAAGAGCTTTTCTCAGGTAGTGGAAGCTTCTATGCCATCCTTCCTTAGAGCAGTAGGCATCAACTTGTGGTTGGCCCCTCAAGTGGTCTGTTTTCTATAATAATGAAGATCTCTCAAGCTGCTTGCATCGCTATCTCAAGTTTTTAAAATATTTTTAAATTCTGCTTTATAGGAAGTCATTCATCAGAATTATCTGAGTCTCAAGTTGGTTAGTTAGATTTAACAGAACTAAGTTTCATCCATGGCTCATCAGCGTTTATATGTAAAAGGTTTTGTGCTTGCTTTGGCAGCACAAATACTAAAATTGGAACAATACAAAGAAAATTAGCATGGTGAAGCATTTCATATTTTGCAGTCACAGGAAGGTCATTTGGCTGCTGGCCAGCTAAGTAATAGTTTGCATCAAAACAAAATGGGTGGCACCTTATATTAGAATTGTGATTTTCATTACAAAGGTGATCTATAAACTGAGAATGGAGCTAAGTAACACATGGGGTGTTGTGTAAATATTTTGTTAGTATGTATCTTGGAAATGAGAAAATGTCAACTTTCATCTACTTTATGGAACTTAAAAAAAATGAAAGTAGGGCTTTATCTTCCATGTCAGTTGGAGATAACATGGAGATTAACTATCACTCTAGCAAACATCTGCTGGTTCAGTTAGAATCTGTAGAGAAGTGATAGTGGTAGCCCAAGCCAGATCTTGACATCTGTTAGTTTTCTCTCCTTGGAATTGATGAGCTCAGTAATAGTGGACAATCATGTTACCTATTTTAATGAAATAATGTATTCATAAATAAATTGATTTACAAATTATGAAATAATTGAGATGTCCTGAATTATAAGCCATAAATAATAGAACAATAAACAAAATTAGGACTTAACATTTTTCTTAAACTGAAGCATTTGAATATTAGAACCTATGAAAAAATACACATTGGGTTTGATTTGGGATTTCAAAATAGTTCCAGCAATAAAATTTAAGAACATTCCACTACTTTACTATTTCTCTGTGAATGTTAAAAATGCTACTTCATTAAACCTGTAAAACAACCTCATGAAAGAAGGCAGTACAATCTAGAAGAAGACATTGCGCCTAAGAGAAGCAACCTGTTTAACAGCAAATACCTGTAGGCTATAGAGCCAGGACTTATCAGTAAGAGCCAGGAAGGTGACTTTCTATTATGTCAAGGTGATGTGAGTTAGTTTATGAGCTATACTGCCTTCACTTCATGAGTACTTCACCTGTCGTTATTATTTAATTAGAAAGGTACTAAGAAGTTTGTAGAGCTTACAGAAGAGAAGTGTATAGGATAATTAATATCCCGATACTGTTTAAAATACTCTAGTAATTTAGTATGTTTGGTAAATTTTTTTAATAATAGTATTAAAATATAAATTTCCTTTATTAATTTTATGCATAGCATTCTCAAACTAATTTCTGAATCCAAAGAAGAAAAGAAATCTAAAGCGCTTTCTATAAATAGCAATCCAGGTAAGATTTCTGACAGTGAATTACTCTTGATGGTATTACCATAGATAAAAAACAAAAGTATGTTTTGATTACAAAAAAGCACTGTTTAAATGGCATGCATTTAAAAAATGCTTTCTTAGTAGTCTGGATTTCATCATTATTTAGAAAGTTAATTGTAGATAATTTATAATCTGAAATAATATTGTTTGAAAAAATTATTATTTACTTTTGGTTCCTAATATTCTAGATGATTTTTTTGTGTAAATAAGAAAACAAATTTTAAGTGATGCTGTATGTTTTCTTTATAGTCACATTATAATGAATTAAACTTTTTATTTAATTAGAACTTCTGTTTAATTTGTATAATAAATTCTTTGCAGCTAGTAAATGAACAATAATTACAATTGACCCTTGAATAGCATGCTATTTAGTTCTACCAATCCCCATGCAGTTGAAAATACATATTTGGTATGTTACATGTATTATATACTGTATTCTGCGTACAAGAAAATAAGCTAGAGAAAGGAAGCTTTTGCAGTAGTTAAAGCTGTAGTTTCGTTGTAGTTCAATCCTTGAACTACTATCAAGCTAGTGTGAGGTATTTACCCTTCCATAGTAAAATAAATAAATAAATAAAGTAAGCTCCATTTACTCATTTTAGAATATTGGCCTTTTTCTTGGCCTTGTGCCTTCTTCATTTGTTTTGCTTAATTTTTCCTTATATTTATAAAAATACAATAATTAATAGGGATTTTTCTCTTGTGAAAGCCATCAGTGAAGAGGCCATGTTGACTTAGGAAATATAAACATATTTATGTTGTGGCAGTAGATATATAAAGCAGAAGCAGAAAAGAGGTACAGTTAATATGATTTAGTGAACACTGAATGTAAAACACTACGGTGCAGAGAGAAATCTTGGACCATTCATAGGTTTACAGGTTGTGTACTAGCCTTTATACTGCACACGAGAAAGGAGTAGAACATGTTCAGTGAATGGAGAAGTACAGCTGGTCAATAGGGAAGAATAATTTCCCTTCCCTCCAACTCTGAGGTTGGAGATGCAGACATAGATTGATGTTATTCTAATTATTAGGCAAAGTCATTGATCTCAATGAGCTGTCCATGATGCAGACATAGAATGAGAAGGTATCCAGTGACAAAACCCCGGGAACATCAATATTTCCCCCCTACCCCCAGAAAAAAAAGAGTTGGTTAAGGAGGATGAGCAGTGGCTAGAAAAAAGTGGGAGAGGAGTCAGAGGAAGTGATGTTGCAAAAATAAAAAATGTGAGAATTTCAAGGAGGGAGTATCAATTCTAACAAGTAAGATGACTAAAATGTCAATTAGATTTAACTTTTAAAAGCTCTTTGGTGGTGCCCTTTTCAAAAGAACCATTTTTGAGGTGTAAGGTGCACTATTGATGTGATTGGTATGTTTGGTGTCCAAATATGGAGGAATAAATCTATCAAGATCCTGCATAACTCTTTTGTAACTGCAGAAGCTACGTGCACATGGTCAGGGAAAATGTCTTGACTTCTGAGTACATGTACCAACGCTTTTACAGAATTGTCAAAACCTAAGGGTAATGTGTGAGAAAAAACTGTGGTCTCCTTATCTGCTCCTTGTGGAAATACTTAATTTGTACTGGAGCCCCTGATAAGTTCTTCTGGATGCGTTCTGAAACAAAAGTCTGGTAGCAATAACTGCACCCAACTTCTCCAAAGCACATACACCCCAAGTCACTCCAACATGGAATCATAACACAGCTGCATTTCAAGAGTTTCTAGTTTCAGTCAGAAGTAGTTTGCAGATCTGCAGTTTGGAGAAGCTAACGTCTTTTATATAATATCATGGAGAAAAATGTAAGTTGATATGCTAAATATACCAGTTCTCTGTGTTCTGGGACAATTTGTTTTAGTGCATTTTCCTTTTCATTGCCTCTTGCAATATCCACTTTTACTGCTTTCTTTTGAATTTCATCCCTAAAGAAAATATTATTAGAACACATTTCTAACATAGGTATGTTTGACAACTATATATTTTTCCCTTTTAAGAGAATTAGCTACCTATTCTAAAGTATATCTGGTATTCTATTAATCTTTAATGCTAAACTTCTTGATATCTTTAGCACAATGACATTGTAAGTGATGACAGTCCTTTAAGATTTTGAGTGTCTTTTAAATTTTCAAATTTTAAATGTCTTTTAAATTTTCAAACTTGACATAGTTTTAATGTAAAACACTTTCCTGGTATTACCTTTCTTCAAATATTGCTAATCTGTTACTTAGCTGGAATATTTGGTCAATTGGATTACCAGACTTTTAACCATTTATATATAACTTTCTTGATTTTTTTTTTTTTTTTTTGAGATTGAGTCTTTTGCTGTCCCCCAGGCTGGAGTGCAATAGTGTGATCATAGCTCACTGCAGCCTCAAACTTCTGATTTCAAGTGATCTTCCTACCTCAGCCTCCTGAGTCGCTGAAACTGCTATAAGCATATGCCACCACATCCAGCTAACTTTTTTATTTTTTTATTTTTCAGAGACAAAGGTCTCTCTCTGTTGGCCAGGCAAGTCTTAAACTTTTGCCTTCAAGTGATGCTCCTGCCCCAGCCTCCCAAAGTGGTGGAATTATAGGCATGAGCTATGGTGCTGGTCCATAACTTCTTTTATTCCCCAAATAAGTTTAAAGTCCTCTTGACCCTTGATAATAAAAATCCACTGTTTGGGAGGAGAAGTGGATAACTCATCCTACATTTTAAATGCAGTTTTTGTCTTTTTGACCTGTTCTGTGAAGAACTGCCTTTAACAGGTGATTTTTAGTTTTAATAGACATTTTTAGTCTTATAAGAAGCTAAGAAAAAAGATTAGAAACAAATTAATTGAGCTCTATGATCAGTGGTACAGTATTATACTATATTCAATGGCTACATATATTTCTATAATTATCACGACTTGAATGATGCAAATTGTTTTATCTATGTTTTCACTAATACTTTTTTTTTTCTTTTTTTTTTTGAGACATCGTCTCACTCTGTTGCCCATGCTGGAGTGCAGTGGTGCAATCTCAGCTCACTGCAACCTCTGCATCCTGGGTTCAAGTGATTTTCCTGCTTCAGCCTCCTGAGTAGCTGGGACTACAGGTGTGCACCACCATGCCTGGCTAATTTTTATATTTTTAGTAGAGACGGGGTTTACGCCGTGTTAGCTAGGATTGTCTTGATATCCTGACCTCGTGATCCACCAGCCTTGGCCTCCCAAAGTGCTGGGATTACAGGTGTGAGCCACCGTGTCCAGCCTACTAATACATTTTAGAGATAGAGTCTCACTCTGTTTTCCAGGCTGGAATGCAATGGTTGTTCACAGGCACAATACGCTTTGCAGCCTGGAACTTTTGATCTCAAGCAATCTTCCTGCCTCAGCCTTTAGAATAGTTGGGACTGCAGGTGCGTGTCATTGCACCTGACCTGATACCCAATTATTATAAAAGAAACCCTGCTGAGCTGAAGAAAATCGACTGTGATCTGTTTGTTTCTCTTCTAGAATCTTTCATACTATGGGATATATTTTTAATTATCCACATTCTCAGTTTTTTTATTCTGGTTAAAATAGGATTGCTGCTTGTTTTTCATTTTTTTGGCATAATTGTTTCTATTTCTTTTATGGATTTATTCAAGCAGAAATACAGGAATCTTCAAGGCAACTGTCAAGGAAAACAGATTAGGGAAAGGTGTTTTGTAAAACAGCTTTTGATGGTAGTTACATGTCACACCACTTTAAAGAAAACAAATTTCAAGGCGGAACCCACAGATTTTCCTGGACTCACGTGGAAGCGGCACTCAAGATGCTGCGCTGCGAGGCCCACCTGTGCGGTGAGTACCTGTACCGCAAGGCCCGCATGGAGGTGCAGCACTTGGCCCAGGAGAGGAAGGAGCGGCAGCGGCGCGCACTCGAAGAAAACCGCCTGATTCCCACTGAGTTACGCCGGGAAGCTCTGACCTTACAGGGGTCCCTGGAGTTTGATGATGCTGGCAGTGAAGGCGTGACCAGCCACGTGGATGACGAATACTGATGGGCAGGAGTCGAGGATCCCAAGGTGATGATCACTACCTCCTGAGACCCCAGTTCCCGCCTCAAGATGTTTGCAAAGGACCTGAAGCTGGTGTTCCCGGGAGCCCAGCTAATAAACCGAGGTCGGCATGAAGTGGGGGCACTGGTGTGAGCCTGCAAAGCCAACAGCATGACCGACCTGCTGGTGGTCCATGAGCATCGAGGTACACCTGTGGGGCTCATCGTTAGCCACCTGCCCTTTGGCCCTACTGCCTACTTCACGCTGTGCAACGTGGTCATGCGGCATGACATCCCAGACCTGGGCACCATGTCGGAGGCCAAGCCCCACTTCATCACACACAGCTTCACCTCCTGCCTGGGCAGGTGGGTCTCTGACATCCTCTGATACCTATTTCCTGTGCCCAAAGATGACAGCCACCAGGTCATCACCTTCACAAACCAGGACGACTACATATCATTCCGGCACCATGCGTACAAGAAGACAGACCACCACAATGTGGAGCTCACTGAGGTCGGGCCCTGCTTTGAGCTGAAGTTGTACATGATCCACCTGGGCATGCGAGCAGGAGACCACCGCAGACATGGAGTGGCACTGGCACTCTTACACCAATACCGCACGCAAGAGGGTCTTCCTGAGCACCAACTGAGCCCACTCACCACTTAGTCAGGACATGGACTTGGAACTCAGGACGGGGACTCTCATAGACAGACCCGCCAGGAGGGGCTCCCCAACAGGCCCACTGAGCTGGGATGTGGAACTGTGGCAGGTGGAGAGGTGTGAATAAACCGTCTGTGTCATGTGAAAAAAAAAGAAAGAAAACAAATTTCATGTTATACAATTTTGTCAGGGTTTCCCAAGACTGCCTCTATGTTTGGTGATTCACTTGGAAGAGGACTCAGCAAACAGTCATACTCAGGGCTTTGATTTGTTACAGTGAAAGAATACAAAATAAAATTAGCTCAGGGCAAAGGGACATGTGGCATATCTGGGAGAAGCCAGGCACAAGCTTCCAGGAGCCACCTCTTGTGGAGTTACCAGGATGTGCTTAATTCCTGTAGCCTTGAATTTTGACATTATACGTGAAATGTTTTTTACAAGTATGAGTCTCATAGAGACTTACATAGTATCCAAAGATTTTATGGAAGCTAGTTACATAGGTGTAAGGCAGGTTGCCTCGCTGGGAGCTCGGACGCACACACCCCCCGGCTTTTTTCCAAAAGCTTGGACATGCTCAGGCATGTTCCCTTCTCCCCTTCTCGCACAGCCTGGCTTTCCCTTAAAGAACCCAGTATGCAAGTGGGGTCTTGTGATTCTAGCTAATAGCAGCTGAGTCTTTCTAGCCAATAGCAGCTGAGTAATTCTAACCAATAGCAGCCGAGTCCTGTACGCAAACAAAGGCTTGTAATCTTACCCAATAGTAGTCCTGCTCTCCCACAACCAATCAAGCTCCTTCACTCCCTATAAAACCCCACATCTGAGAGGAGTCCGCGCGACTTCTCCAGCCCCTCCTGTCGGACCACAGAACCTCACCCAGGAGCCTGAATAAACCCTTCACATTGGATCTTCTGGTATTGGTCTCAGTTTCTTCTTTTTAAACTCGGCAAGAACCCAAGAACAAACCTTACAATAGGCATCCTCTCTCATACGTGCAAAAGTTCCAGACTTCCAGAAGAAAAGCAGCTGTTCAGAGTCAACCACATTGTTTATGCAAACAGTTTAGGTACAGTGATCTACTTTTCTCAGTTAGAAAATGGTGAGAAACCTTTAAAATACAAATTTCCAAACACCAGTGAAGGGCCAGTTTTGCATGTAGGTCTTTCTAAAATGACAGTCTTGTGACTGTTATGTGAATTATTTTTTTTACAGCAGTTATAGCCCCAACTTAATTTTAGGTATTGTCTTAAAAATTCTATTTTAATAGTAAATAGTGTAAGGTTTGTTCTTGGGTTCTTGCCGAGTTTAAATGTTAATTCACTTTATTTTTCTTGTAAGGAATTTATTCAGGCTCCCGGGTAAGGTTCTGCGGTCTGAAAGGAGGGGCCGGAGAAGTCGCACGGACTCCTCTCAGATGTGGGGTTTTGTAGGGAGTGAAGGAGCTCGATTGGTTGTGAGAGAGCAGGACTACTATTGGGTAAGGTTACAAGCCTTTGTTTGCATTCAGGACTTGGCTGCTATTGGCTAGAAAGACTCGGCTGCTATTGGCTAGAATCACAAGACCCTGCTTGCATACTGGGTTCTTTAAGGGAAAGATCTTCCCCAGGCTGTGCAAGAAGGGGAAAAGGGAACAACCCGAGCATGTCCGAGCTTTCGGAAAAAAGGAGGGGGGATATGCATCTGAGCTCCCGGCGAGGCAACCAGCCTTACATTCTGACCTTTTGATGATAGACAGAGGGCGCCACTCTTTCTGACTACTTCCCACTGAATAGGGGCAAAGTAAGGTGGAAAGGTCAGTTGGCTGGTGCCTCGACCGTGAATCGGATGAAGGGATGAAGCAGCATTTGGTTGACAGCCACTCATCCAATTTCTTGCATACGAGCTTGTAGGAACCTCCTTTTTCCGCCATTAATAGGTCAAGGGCCCGTCAGTTTTGGAGAATTACTTGGGCTAGTAACGTGATTTGTTGCTGAAGGAGGCCAGAGAGGCAGCTGATGCTTCAATAGCCACACGGAGCTTATCTTCTAGTTGGGCGGCTGAAGAGACACTGTACCCTAGGGCACCGCTCCCGAGTCTGGCTGCTGCTAGAGAGGATGCCACTACCTGCAGCTTTACCCTGGGCTTGGCAAGGGTGATGGGGGTCCTCGAGTCCGGGCTGCGTCAGTCGTCCAGAAGGCTGAGAAATTCAGGCAAAGGGATTGCTTCCTGGGGACCGGCCCGCTCCTCACATAGAGGTGTGGGGAGTGGGCCTGTGGTCCGGAACAGGCAATCAACCTTCCAGTGTCCAGTCTGCTTGCAGTTTGGGCAAGGTCCAGGAGGTGGACTAGGACAGGGGCACTGCCGGGCCCAATGTCCCTCTTGACCACATCTGAAACAGGGCCTGGGCTGAGCCCTTGGAGCCTTTTGGAAGGGTTTCAATGGACCTCCCCCACCAGATGTTAGGGGGGCTGCCAGCCTCAGGGCTGCTACAAGAGCTTGGGTTTGAAGACCTACCTTCTGCCATAAGTAGGCCTGTCGGGTGGCCTCAGCCTTATCCTCTCAGCTGTTAAAAACTTTAAATGCTATGTTTACCAGGTCCCATATGGGAGTTTGGGGGCCCTCCTCATCTTTAAGTTCCTCCTTATATCAGCCACCGACTGGGAGATGAAGTGGGTAGCTAGAACTGTAGCCCCCACTAAAGAGGCCGGATCCAGTCGGGTATGGAGGATCATAGCATTAGTTAGTCGGTCGAGAAAGGCAGTGGGGTTTTCAGTAGGGCCCTGAGTTATTTCCCTCAGCTTATCATAATTAACGACCTTCTGGGCTGCACTTTGCATGCCTGCTAGGAGGGACTGTAGAGGTCAGATTCATTGTGTGGAAGATGCTGAGGGCCACGTTCCATGCCTGACCTTTTGGGAAGTGTTTGTCCAAAGGAAAGAACAAATTCAAGGGGTCAGCAGCTCTCAAGTTTGCCCAGGGGATATGCGGGAAGTGCCCCTGAGGGGCCGACCAGAAGTCCATCAGTGTATGGGGTACCAGGCAAAGCTTGAATTCCTCCAGCTGATACTGATCCAGGGCCATCAGGTAAGGCAGAAGACCATCGTTGGTACCACCGTCTGCAGAGGTGGCTACAAAAAAGCTCATCTTGCCCCACAGGCACAATTTCTCACTTTAACAAAGGACTCCTACATCCACACAACACTTAGGACCTTTCATCTTGGCTCTAACTTTCTCACACATTGCTCCAGCCACCTCGCAGAGGGGGCAAAGGAGGGAAGCTTCTTCGTTAGGAGCACAGTGCGAGCAGGTGTGAGCACTAACAGGCGAGGCCAGGTTGTAATTAGGAAGTGGAGGAGCTGAGGGGGGTTGAGGTCTGTCATAGGGCAGAGGATTATTGGGTTGGGCCAGCAGAAAGGAGAGTTCCTCAGACGAGGAGCACCTGGGCACTGGTGCAAGAGGAACAGAGGGTGGGGCGGGAACAAAGGTACCAGAAAGCCTGCACGTTTACAATGATTATAATCAGGAAGAAAACAAACAAAAAAAGACAGGGCTAGGGGTATCTGCCACATGGCAAAATTAGAGGCTACAATAAAGACAGTACCACATATAAGAGAGGGAGAGAGAGAAGAAAAGAGTAAAAAGGAGAAACAGAAAAAGAAAGAAACCAAAAATACAGTTTCTTACTTAACAGGAGCCTTTTATGCCAATGGGCTAGTTCAAAATAAAGATTTTGGTATAAGCCGGGGGGTTGGGTCTGCCGTGAGGCAGGGCTGCTTGCATGGGGCTTCTGAGTACCCACACCTCAGTTGCTGCTGCGGAGATGGTCGGAAGAGCAGCTCAGCATCCCAAGCCATGCTACCGAGCACTGGAGACGAGAGGGTTCAGGAATATGGGGACGTCTCCCTCAAAATCCTGACCCTGAGAAACCCCTTATGGGGAGAAGACAAGAGTGTAGGGACGTCTCCTCTATGCTCAGGTCCTCGAGATGGGGCTGGGGTCCTGGACCCACGGTGAGAATCCCTGACGCTGCAGCAGTTTCAAGCAGGGACCTTACGAGGCAGACAATGAGTTGGGTAGTGGGCAACAGAAGTCTTACCTTGTGGTGGAACGGCAGCTCCCCGGTCCAGCTCTGTGTGGAGGAGTCAGTTTCCCCCAGGAGGGGTCTTTACAACTCCTCCCAGGTTTCCGGTATCATTTATAAGGTTTGTTCTTGGGTTCTTGCTGAGTTTAAATGTTAATTCACTTTATTTTTCTTGTAAGGAATTTATTCAGGCTCCCAGGTGAGGTTCTGCGGTCCGACAGGAGGGGCCGGAGAAGTTGCAGGGACTCCTCTCAGACATGGGGTTTTATAGGGAGTGAAGGAGCTCAATTGGTTGTGGGAGAGCAGGACTACTATTGGGTAAGGTCACAGCCTTTGTTTGCATACAGGACTTGGCTGCTATTGGTTAGAATTACTAGGCTGCTATTGGCTAGAAAGATTTGGCTGGTATTGGCTAGAAAGACTCGACTGCTATTGGCTAGAAAGACTCGGCTGCTATTGGCTAGAAAGACTCAGTTGCTATTGGCTAGAATCACAAGACCCCGCTTGCATACTGGGTTCTTTAAGGGAAAGCCAGGCTGTGCAAGAAGGGGAAAAAAACAACCTGAGCATGTCCGAGCTTTTGGAAAAAAGGAGGGGGGATGTGCGTCTGAGCTCCCAGTGAGGCAACCGGCCTTACAAATAGTATAGTGATATAGCATGGTGCTTATTTTATTTGCATGAGTTGCAATTTAATATGAAATATTAAGTTTCTGTGCTGTTAGATTTTTTACTTTTGGTGAATATTTAACAGATTTCTATACAGAAGTTACTATGGCAATATTAGGTAATTATAATCCGTTCTTATTCGATTAACCTTTCAGCAAAATTGTTAAACTAAGTAATAATTTCTGATTTAAAATTAAAATAAAAAAGTATTTCATTTTAATTATATAGATGGTTCAGTTTTGTTTTATATTTTGTTAAATTTCTGTTTATAATTATGAAATTTTAAAAATCAATCATGTATTAGTTATTTTCTTGCCTACTAATACAATTAAGTTATTTCCTTTACGTATTTTTATATACTATAATTCTGCAGTGAATATTCCTATTCTGTTTCAAATTGAGTGTATCTTGCTATAATATATGGTAGTAGAAGATTTAGTGACAATCTTTTTTTTAAATTATACTTTAAATTGTGGGGTTCATGTGTAGAATGTGCAGGTTTGTTTCATAGCGTAATGGTGGCTTGCTGCACCCATCATCCTGTCATCTGCATTAGGTATTTCTCCTAATGCTATCCCTCTCCAGCCCTCCACCCACTGAGAGGCTCTGGTGTGTAATATTCCCCTCCCTATGTCCACATAACTCCCACTTATGAGTGAGAACATGCGGCGTGTGGTTTTCTGTTCTCATGTTAGTTTGCTGAGAATGATCATTTTCAGCTTCATCCATGTCCCTGCAGAGAACAAGAATGCATTCTTTTTCATGGCTGCATAGTATTCCATGGTGTATATGTGCCACATTTTCTTTATCCAATCTATCATTGATGGGCATTTGGGTTGCTTCCAAGTCTTTGCTATGTGAACAGTGCTTAGATAATCATATGTGTGCATGTGTCTTTGCAATAGAACGATTTATAAATTTTGGGTATATACCCAGTAATGGGATTGCCAGGTCAAATAGTGTTTCTGGTTCTAGATCCTTGAGGAATCACCACACTGTCTTCTACAATGGTTGGACTAATTGATACTCCCACCAACAGTGTAAAAGCATTCCTATTTCTCCACATGCTTTCCAGCATCTGTTGTCTCCTGATTTTTTAATGATCGCTGTTCTAACTGACGTGGGATGGTATCTCATTGTGGTTTTATTTGCATTTCTCTAATGACCACTGATGATAAGCTTTTTTTCATATGTTTGTTGGCTGCATAAATGTCTTCCTTTGAGAAGTGTCTGTTCGTTTCCTTCACTCATTCTTTTGATGAGGTTGTTTGTTTTTTTCTTGTAAATTTAAGTTCTCCATAGATTCTGGATATTAGCCCTTTGTCAGATGGGTAGATTGCAAAACTTTTTACCCATTCTGTTGGTCGCCAGTTCACTCTATTGATAGTTTTGCTGTGCAGAAGCTCTTAAGTTTAATTAGATCCAATTTGTCTATTTTGGCTTTTGCTGCCATTGCTTTTAGTGTTTAGGTCATGAAGTCCTTGCCCATCCCTATGTCCCGAATGATATTGCCTAAGTTTTCTTCAAGAGTTTTTATGGTGTTAGGCCTCATGTTTAAATCTTTATATCCATTTGAAGTTAATTTGTGTATAAGGTGTGAGGAAGGGATCTAGTTTTGTCTTTCTGCACATGGCTAACCAGTTTTCCCAACACCATTTGTTAAATAGGGAATCCTTTCCCCATTGCTTGTTTTTCTCTGGTTTGTCAAAGATCAGATGGTTATAGTTGTGTGGTGTTCTTTCAGAGGCCTCTATTTGTTCCATTTGTCTATATCTCTGTTTTGGTACCAGTGCCGTGCTGTTTTGAGTACAGTAGCCTTGTAATATAGTTTGAAGTCAGTAACATGATGACTCCAGCTTTGTTTTGTTGTTGTTTTTTTTTTTTTTTTTTTTTTTTTGCTTGGGATTGTCTTGGCTATGCAAGCTCTTTGTTGGTTCCATATGAAGTTTAAGGTGGTTTTTTCCAATTCTGTGAAGAGGGTCACAGGTTGCTTGATGGAGATAGCATTGAAGCTATAAATTATTTTGGGCAGTATGGCCATTTTCACGATATTGATTCTTCCTAACCATGAGCATAGAATGATTTTTCATCTGTTTGTGTCATCTGTTTGTGTCCTCTCTTATTTCCTGGAGCAGTGGATTGTAGTTCTTCTTGAAGAGGTCCTTCACATCCATTGTTAGTTGTATTCCCAGGTAACATTATTTGTTGAGGTGTATATTTTGCAAAACTGGACAAACAGATGGCAAGAGTGCTGAACTGCTGAACTCAGAAAATGTAGGTATATCAGGAGACTTGAGGAGTATAAAGAAAATGATTTTTAAAATTATGACTCAAGTATAAATGAACTCACTTCAGATGTATTTAGAATATTTGCATAAAAGGTGATTTGATTTTGGCTGCTCCAGGAACTACTGGAAGCAGTAAAGAGTGCTAGAATTAGGATAAACCACAGTAACTGATTACTACTCTTATTTACTATTGGGCATCAGAGATACATGTTTTGTTGATATTAGTTATTCAAATGAGATAAACATGAATATATATACATTAACTTTGTTTCTTGGGAAGAAGCTAACTTTTGGATGAAATAGCAATTTAATAAAAATTTTTAAGAGAATAGCATACTTCAAACTAGACTATTTTGGAAACAAAAATAATGTTGAATTCATTAATTGACTCCTAAAAGGTTTGTTTTCAATGAATATTAGAGTGAGTTTCAAATGTAAAAGCTTATTCATATCTATCCTTGTAGCAACTTTATTTTGTATAAATATGTCAAACGTGATAATTTAT
This sequence comes from Aotus nancymaae, assembly GCF_030222135.1. Lineage (NCBI taxonomy): Eukaryota > Metazoa > Chordata > Mammalia > Primates > Aotidae > Aotus > Aotus nancymaae. Next base: position 2,697,929 of record NW_026988570.1, on the reverse strand, counting down.
TATACTTTTTGATGAGGTTTGTATATTATATCTTCTTGCCATGAGTGAAATGAAGAAAATTTCTGAAGTTTAAACTAGAGAATACAAGAAATGTAGGCACATTGTTATACCACAATGTGGGTATGAGAAATAAAAAATATTATATACTAGGATTCACCAAACCCATATCCAAGCTGATCATTGTGGGACAGCTGTCCTCACTTTGGGTCAAGTAAACTCTTTATATTTTGTGCCTCAACCTCTTCCTTTTAAGTCAACACCTACTAGTGCTGGGCCCATAGCCAGGGGTGGCCTGGAATCAAGCCGGACCCTTCCACAGCTAGCCAGCCTTCCCTACAGCCAGGGTAGCCTCGACTGTGCATGGTGCATGGCCCTGCAGGGCCACCAAAACTGGACTAGGTCCTGGTGGTGGCAGGCCAGTCTCTTCCTCTTTGTACAGATGGGAAGCTAGAGTGAAAGAAACTAAGCCACCATAGTGCAAGCCAAGAAAAAAGGGAAAGAAGCAGAGAACACTCCTTTCCCCTGAGAGGTAGACTGTGCGTTGGCGGTGAGGACTAGGAGAGCTTAAGAGTCAGCCATGTCATCCATTCCTGTAGCCTGGCTGTGGTTTTTGCAAATCCCCATTCCGGTCAACAGTGTGAGCAGAGCACTCAGAGCTGATGTTGGTGGGGTCGGGAGGGTGCTGGGCATAGGGAAGGGCAAAGATGATAACAACATCCAAGAATTAATGAGATATCCAAGAATCCCTGCCCATGGAATCTCATAGTCTTGTGGGGCAGACCAGCACTGCATGAGGGGTAACACAGCACAGCACAGCACACACCCAGCTGCAGAGGTGCCCAAGGAGGCAATGATTAACTGTACGAAAGGGTCAGGGGTTTGAGAAAGACTTTGAGATAAAAAGAGTTTTTTCACGTAGATGAAAAGAGACAAGATGGCTTCATATCCCCAGGGAGAGGGAATAGAATGTCCACCGCGTGCATGGATGCAACAGCAGGGCTGAGCTGGCCACAGCTGCCATGCTGACACTGGTCCATCAGGGCTGGGCGATGGGGGTAGTAGGACATGCAGCTGGACATAAGGCAAGGACATACTTGTAATCAAGGCCTGGGAGGTCACTTTCCGAAAGGTTTGTACTTTACCCTGAGGGCAGGGAAGGATTTGGGGCCAGAGATGGGTAGAATCTGACCATGGCTGAGAGATTGGCCGCAAGTCCTTGGAGATGCTGCCTGACTCTGGGATGCAGATTTTGCAATACCCAGTGATGAGGGCACAGGCAGGGCCTGGGAGGTAGGAGGAAGAAGAACAAGTACAGGTCCATTGTGGAAGTAGAGTCTCTGGATCAGGCCTAAGGGAGAACCAGGCTTTGAAGGGAAGGCCATGGTGGGCTTTTGGAGGAAGTGGAAGGTGAGAAAGAGTACTTCTACCAGGGTTCAGTGCATTTGGCTACATGTATTGTGAGCTGACCACAGTGGGGAACAGATTTTGTCATCTTGGATTTCTTATGAAGTTCAAGCAGAGGTGGCTGGTCTTGGTCGAACAGCTGTCAGCATCTGGGTTTCTATTTTTGCCATCTCTTTGGCCATGAAGTCCTTGTCCAAGACAGAAAGAGGAGGTGGCAGTGGAGTGGATGTGGTGGCACCCCGCCTAGGTCACCTGCTCAAGTCAAGGCATCTCCCTGCTGGGGAGAGCAGCTGCTACAGATGCCTTCACCCCTGCCTGGGAACTACTGGCTGATGTGAGAGACAAAGGCTCTGCCCACTTGGCTCAAGGCAGGGCAGTTACAGAGCCAACCAGCTCCAGAGCTCCCTGCAGTTGTCAGCCACAGGCTCAGTTGCAACCTCATTACCAGCCAGCTTTTCCACACTGCCCCATCCTGCCTCCCTCATCTGTCCCAGGTGCGTCTCCCAAAAGCCCTCCACAGTAAACTTCCTGCATGCACAGGGCTCTCAGTCTCAGAGTCTGTCCCCAGAAAGCGAGTCTAAGACAGCCAGTTGTATCTGACCACCGTATCAGGAAAGCAAGCTAGCCCTGGAGCAGACCTTGGCTTCTCTCTCTGCGGCCAGAATTGAGCCCTGGCTGCAAGAGAGCCCAGGAACAACACAGTCTCAGGAGCGTGCTACAAAGGAGAAGGCAGGAATGGGTGTCAGGGGCACTGAATGTCACACAAGTTTCAGACACTTAAAACCATACATTTAATTTATCAAATTGCAGAGAATGAGAAAGTGAGAAGACAGAGTGGCCCAGGACAGTTAATGTTCCTGGGATGTTTTGCATGTTCTGAGAAACTGGGTCTTATTTCATTGTTTCCCATTCTTTGAAAACTTCTTATGGCTAAGACATGAGTAAGAAAAGGTGGAGAAATACAGCAGTTGGCATTTCAGAGGCTTGATGTAAGTGTTGACTGCAGTGTGTTCTGGATGTGAAATCTGGACTGTTTCCTCATTTGTCAGATGAGGACGTGATGCCTCTGAGGAGTGGCCGTGGCCCAGCAAGGGAGACGGCATTGTCATTGTGCTGAGCAGGGCTGGGGGTGGCCAGGCAGAAATGAGGCTGGGAGGAGAGGACTGGGGAGCAGGATGGAGTTCCTCGGGGGCTGTGGCAGCTAAGGCAGGGCAGGGAGGGGACAGGCCAGAGGTGCTGCACCTGGCTAGAATCCCCAACGGGTATGGCCCAAGACACAGGAGCTGGGACAGAATGAGGGTGGACTCCGGTCTGTGGGACTCAATAAGGTGGGTTGGAACAGTGAACTGGATGTGTGGCCTTCTAGGGGATGGAGATCCTAGATGTGGGCTCAGAAACCAGTGTTTCCTGGACCCTCCTGGCAGGTAAGTTAGAACAGAAGAGGCATCTATGTGGGGCCTTGACTCACCCCAGGTATTGTGCCACTAATTCCAACATTCCTTCTCTGATAACACAAACATACATGGGAGATAGAGGGGTTTACAATCCCATTTCACACCTATACACGGAACCCTGGGCCACTGAATCAGTAAAAGTTCATGGTGATTAAGCCTCTGCACAGGGGTGGTCCAGCATCACTATGGAAACATCACACCCTTCACCTAGCCCAGGAAGTGATGGAGGGTGATGGGTAGGCACAGTATCAGGAATCAGGCTTAGACAGAGGCACGTGCAGCATTGGAGATGACTGATGAAGGGACAGAGAGGCTCTGGAGCAAGGGACTGCATCACCTGCTGGTGTCCCAAGGAGGACCAGATCCAACTGAGTGAATCTAGCAGCACAAATTGGGATCTGAGCTCTGCAGATTTGGGGGCGGAACTGGTAATGCTCCCTCACAGTCTCTCCCTTTGAACAGGAGCTCGCCTTTGACTTTCAAGTCCAGCATCTAATTATTACTGAGACATGCTTCCCTGCAGATTCCTTCTGGGGTGGGAGGTAGGGCAGCCAGTTTCACTGGAGCCAACCCCAGAGATTAGGATGTTGTTTCTTTTTCAAATTTTAACATTTTTTGGTGTGCTTTTCCTCTATCTTTTAAAGACCATAGCCCAGTTATTGGCCAAAGCAGAGCCTCTGCCTGTCCTGGACAAAGCTGCAAGTCAGAGCCGCTTGCTTGGTGTGGGGCAACTGGTGTGGCTGGTGGGACCCTGTGTCTCAATGTACGGCACCCCCAGTGCCCAGCATGTGCTGGGGCCTCAGGAGATGGTTGTGGGATGTCTGGGTCTAAGTTTCCCCAAAGCCAACCCTGAGACAAGACTTGGGTGCAGGATCCTGGGAACTCCAGTGGGAAAGACAGGTGCAGAGCCTGGAAAGGAAAAAGCCTGTGAAGCTCACGCCAGGGCCCCCTCCTGCTGGGGCCTCTGAGGAGCCTGCGGAGAGCCTCATAGTGTTCTCTCCAGAAGATGAGAGCCTGGGGAGACCCCTACGCTGGGAGGAGAGCTGCCCCTCAAGGCAGGGAGGCAGCAGCAGTGCAACAGCTGCAAGTGGACTCCAGGGGCCCGGGATGAGCCTCTAGTGTCTGCATACGTGATGGGAGCCAGTGTTTCTTGAGACCTGGACAAGCCTTGTAGTGTGGCAGGAGACAATGACCAATGTGCAGCACAAAGCCATGCAGGGGCCAGCTCTCCTCCCACCGGCTTGTCCTCTCCCTGCCCTGCCTCGGCTGCCACAGCCCCCAAGGAACACCACCCTGTTCCCCAGTCTTCTCTTAAGACCCCATTCCTGCCTGGCCATCCCCAGCCCATATTGGTGCACTCCCATTTTGGCCTAAGCTGTGTGTTTGGCTTCTGGAACTTGTACCCAAACTGTCCTTACTGAGGTACAAATGACATCATAAACTCAAAGCCCTGGAGACAAATGTGACCTCCCTTTGCTGTTACCCTAGAAGCAAGACCGGGTGGGCTGGGCTCCCACCCTTGGAGAACTTGGGCTGCAAAATGCTCCAGGGGTGCTTTCAGTGAAATTGCTGGTAGCACCTAGGACCTGATGGCCAGTTCTAGATGCTAACAAGATGAAGTTGACCAACTGCTACTTTTTACCATACAAACAACTTTTATTTGCATGTGGCTACTTAGTTAATATTAAACAGTGATGATCCTAGACAGCTGCCAGGCAACAAAAGGAGAGACACATGGGGGCTTTTCAAGGTATTGGGATGCAAAAAAAGAAAAAAAAATGTATCAGAGTGATCAGAAAATGAGCAGTGAGCAGTAGTGAAGCTGGAATTTTCTTTTCCATAACTCCTGTAGTTCTGTCCCTGCCCCTATAAACCCCAGGAGGAGAAAAAACTTGATACAAAACTGTAAGCCCTCAAATCAGTTAAGACAAATCCCTTTCTCATAATAATTTGTTTCACTCCAAATGACAGAAGGCACGTGCAATGACAGGGCTGTGCCCCACTCGTCTGGGTCAGCAGAAGAACACTGCTTTCTTTGGAAAAACATTTACTTTAAAACCAAGCACCTTGATTTGATATTTCAGCATGCACAACTTTGCCATTCGAGGTCCTGGTGAGCCCTGGTCCAACGCAATGGGCACCACCATTATGCCAGGCCTCAGAGGGCCACCGGGTGCTTAAAAGAATGTAAAGGGGGTGAGTGCGGGTGGAGGAGCTCAGTACCTGGGACATGGGTCCTTCACTCCCCACTAAGATGATACAGCAGCCTTTTCTTCCAATGTGGTTTTGCCAGGAGAATCCATAGACGTAACATTTTTGACTTGTTCCCTGAGGGTATTTGCTGAGGAACGAGGCATCTTGTAGTCCCTAAAAGGTGGGGTCTTGAGTCCCTACCCAGGCATCCGGCAGCTGTGCAGTTTCTGAGATGTCAGACTCATGGAGGAGCAAGGCTATGCCCTTCCTTCTCCACTCCCCACCCCTGAAGTCCCAGGTCTTACTGTATAATGATTTACTTTCCCCACAAATCTAACCTCAAATTTGGCTTCATGCAGATTTTCCTTGGATCCCAATGCTGGAGAGGAAAGGGGAGGGGAAGTGAGAGCGGGGTGGGCAGGGTGGCTTGACCCTGTTAGCCTCCCCGGGAACTCGGGACCACGGCTCCCAAGCACAGGCTGAATGAACAAGGATCAGGAACAAGGTCTGTGCGTCTGCATTACATCTGAAGGCCTTGGCGGCACCGCTTCAATTTTAAGAGAATCAGACTGAATATTCTCCCTGAACCTACTCTAGGGAACCCCACAGCTGAGGCAAAATCCCCAAATAGGCTTGACATTAGTGGCGTTGGAATTCTCAACAGTGAGGGCTCTGATGTGAGTTTTCTAGAAGAGCAAGTTCATGGTCAGATTATTCCAAAAGACAGTTTTTTCCCAGAAAATAATAAAACAAAAGCTTCCTCCTATTCAGTAGAGTGAATTTAAATGTCCAAACAAAGTGTGGTGTCATCGCTCAGTCTGCAAGGACGCTCTGTTAATCCCGTGGACTTTTGGTGGATCTTCTATTTATCATCCAGATGGCAATCATTGGAAGCTGTTTTGGGGGACCAATAATCAGGGCTTTCAAAGAGCATTTCCCCCCTTGGCCTGGCACCTTTGTGTCAGTGGTAATAGATGCTGAAGGCATGAAGAATGTAGAGTAGCGTGGTGACAAAGGCGAAGAACTGGAAGGAGGCAGAGAGTGGCTGTTAGAGACAGCAGTACCAGCTCCTGCCCATTCCCCAGGGATCCTCAGCCCCACTGCCCAGGAGGCCACACATGACCCTGCCTCCTTGCCTCCTGCCTGGCCTGAGGGCAGCAACCCCTGGCCAACTCCTCTCTATCAGGGCGTCCCTGGGGCCATCCTGGTGTCCTGCCCCGACTGCAGTCTCCATCTCATCTGCACCTGTCTGTGAAGCAGGCTCACCTCCACCCTGGCCCTGGGCCCACATCCCACACTGACCTCCTGCTCAAGACCCACTCTCCTCTGTCCACCTCCAGCAAACCCCTGCTCTGAGCACCCCTACAGCTCCACTCGCTAGCTCGCTCTGAGCGGCTGCTTGTCAGCTCCTTGTGAATGTTCAGACCTCCTCCAGCTCTTCCTGGCTCACACTGAGCACCTGATGTTTCCTCACAAGCCTCACAAGCCCAGCGGGCCCCAGGGTCCTCCTCTCACCCTGCTCTCTGGGTCTGATACCTGTGGCCCTCGACTGCTCCAGCCTCCCTTGTCAGCCATGTGCAAAACCACCCAAAAGGCTACTGAGTTCCTTGCCTAGCTCTTGGGACATGCAGTTCTCCCTTGTCTCAGCCACCAGCATCCCTCGTGAGGACTCCTCATGGCCTTATTTGTCCGCTTCTGGCTGCCCTGCCCCTCGAATTTGCTCCATGATTTGGGCAGGGCAGGCAGAAGTGGACAAGTGAGGACATTTCGGGGAGAACACAGGACCGTGTTGAAGCTGTGTGATGGCTCTGCTTTTCTCAGGGTAGGGGCCATCACCTTCAACACCTTTTGGGCCCTGCCAACTATCCCAGTACCAATCTGCCCCACTGTTCACTCACTCCATATTCAGTCAGTTGGTCAACAAGTATTTTTTAAGCACCTACTTTTCTTCAAGAACAACTGTGGCTATAACAGTGAAAAAAAAATTCAAAAATTCTTGCCCTCATGGAGCTTACATTTGAGAGATAAGAAGCAGCAACAAGATAGATGAGTAGCACATACATGGGCTAGAGGGAGGTAAGTGCAGGGAGAAGATGAAGCAAGGAAGGGGAAAGTGGAATGCCAAGGTCTCAGGGGAGGGGGCATCAGAGAAGGCCCTGCCGAGAAAACAGAAGGAGGCAGGAGCCACCAGGCAGTTACCCCTGCCAAGGTCCCATGTAAGCGCATATCTGTGTGCTCAAGGGCAGCCAGGAGGGAGGTGTAGCTGGGGCAGCTGCCATGGGTGAGCAGCAGGGGGCCATGCTGGGGACAGGCTGGGCCATGGAGGGCCCAAGGGGCCATTGCTAGACTTGTAAGTTTAAGAAGTTAAACTCATCTGATGAGGAGGGAAGGGAGGCAGACAGGCTGGAAGGCAGCTGAAATAACTTGTGACCACCCCAGAGGGTCACAGTGCTCCCTGAAACCGAATCCTTACTCTTATGACAACACCCCACCATGGACCTCTTCCTCCTGCCATAGCCACATAAGCCTGCAAGAGCCACCAGGCTGACATGGGACCTTCTGGCCACAGTGACTGATCCAGGGATGGGAACAGATGTAGCCTTGGTGTTGGAGTCCTTCCTTGGAAGTTTTCAAGGTAGGAGTCAGGAAGGTCAGGCCACTCTGATATGGTTTTGCTCTGTGTCACCACCCAAATCTCATCTTGTAGCTCCCATAATTCCCATATGTTGTGGGAGGGACCCAGTGGGAGATTACTGAATCATGGGGGTGGGTCTTTCCTGTGCTGTTCTTGTGATAGTGAATGGGTCTCACAAGATCTGATGGATTTAAAAATGCGAGTTTCTCTGCACAAGCTCTCTCTTTGCCTGCTGCCATTCATGTAAGATGTGACTTGCTCCTCCTTGCCTTCTGCCATAATTGTGAGGCCTCCCCAGCCATGTGGAACTGTGAGTTCAATAAACCTCTTTCTTTTGTAAACTGCTCAGTCTCGGGTATGTCTTTATCAGTGTGAAAATGGACTAATACCCATTCCAAAGGAGGAATGTGTTGCTGTGAGCTCTCTGCCATGTGAGGGTGCCATCCTTCAAGGGAAGGAGAGGAGAGCTGGCAGGTGAGAGGCAGACTCTGGAGGCTCCAGGGGACCTGAAGACTGGGGAGCCTGCTCTCTCCACCCTGTGGCTGGACCACCTCGCCTGGTGTCCTGCAGTCAGTACATTACCCCTGTAGGCTACTGTGATTGACACAAAGGACACTGGAATAGTTCAGTAATGCTAAGGGATGTGGGTCCCATTCCAAAGGCAGTGGGAGCCATTGAAGAATTTTCAGTAGGAGAGTGACACCTGTTCCAATTTGTGTTTTGGAAAAAAAAAAAACCTCTGCAGACAGTGTAGGGGGTCTAAGAAAGAGGAAAGCTGAAGGGGGGAAGGATAGAAAGTAAGAGAGGACCCATGAACATGAGTGCATGTGTTTACAGGGACACACATCCCTCTCCCCTGCCCTTATGGCTCCTTCCACTTGAGGGCTCAGGGTCTATACAGCACAAGGTAGAGTTAGCCTCCTGCACTAGACATCCTTCAGCCAAAACTGCTGTCCACGGCAAGCTCACTCACCGAGGCTGCTGTGTTAATGTAGTAGTTTTTCAGGTCCAGGGTCTCAGAAACAATTGTGGCATGTACTTGCAGGACGGCAGCGCTCATGTACAGGATGCCAGTGGTCCCGTGGTACAGGCTGTCCTGGAAATGCAGAGCAGAGCCATACATGTACATGTCACTCAGGTGTGCACTTTCCTCTCTGGCTACATAGCTGTAAAGAATGAGCAAACGAGGCAGCCAGCCCCCAGACTCCTGCTTTGTTTTTTTTTCCTCAGTATAATTTGGTTTGGCTCTGTATCCCCACCCAAATCTCATCTCAAATTGTAATCCCCATGTGTTGAGGGAGGAACCTGGTGGGAGATGACTGGATCATGGGGGCGGTTTCCCCATGCTGTCCTTGTGACAGTGAGAGAGTTCTCATAAGATCTGATGGTTTAAAAGTGTGACATTTCCCCTCTCTCATTCTCTCTCCTGCTGCCATGTAAGGCATGCCTTGCTTCCCCTTCACCTTCCATCATGATTGTAATTTTCCTGAGACCTCCCCAGCCATGCAGAACTGTAAGCCAATTAAACCTCTTTTCTTTATAAATTACCCAGTCTCAGGTAGTTCTTTATAGCAGTGAAAGCAGACTGATACAGAAAACTGGTACTGGAAGTCAGGCATTGCTATAAAGATAACTGAAAATGTAGAAGCAACTTTGGAACTGGGTAATGGGCAGAGGTTCGAACAGTTTGGAGTACTCAGAAGAAGACAGGAAGATGTGGAAAAGTTTAGAGCTTCCTAGAGACTTGTTGAATGATTTTGACCAAAATGATGATAGTGATATGGACAATGAAATCCAGGCTGAGGTGGTCTCAGATGGAGATGAGGAACTTACTGAGAATTAGAATAAAGGTCATTCTTGCTATGCTTTAGCAAAGAGACTGGTGGCATTGTACCCCTGCCCAAGAGATCTGTGGCACTTTGAACTTGAGAAAGATGATTTGAGGTATCTGGCAGAAGTAATTTATAAGCAGTAAAGCCTTCAAGATGTGACCTGACTTTTCCTGAAAGTGTACAATCATATGCATTCACAAAGAGATGGTCCAAAATTGGAACTTATGTTTAAAAGAAAAGCAGTACATAAAAGTTTGAAAAATTTGCAGCCTGACCATGTAGTAGAAAAGAAAAACACATTTTCTGGGGAGAAATTCAAGCTGTCAGCTGCAGAAATTTGCATAAGTAATGAGGGGCCTCAAAACAATGGGGAAGATATCTCTAGGGCATTTCAGAGATCTTCACAGCAGCCCCTCCCATCTCAGGTTCAGAGACTTAGGAGGGAAAACTGGTTTTGTGGACCAGACTCAGGCGCTGTTGTTCTATGCAGTCCCGGGATACAGCAACCTACATCCCAGCTGCTCCAGCTACAGCAGCAGGGGCCAAGGTACAGCTTGGGACGTTGCTTCAGAGGATATAAGCCCCAGGCCTTGGCAGCTTTCACATGGTGTTGAGCCTACAGGTGTGCAGAAGGCAAGAAGTGAGGTTTTGGAACCTCTGCCAAGGTTTCAGAGGATGTATGAAAATGCCTGGATGTCCAGGCAGAAGTCTGTTGCAGGAGTGGAGCCCTTATGAAGAACCTCTACTAGGGCAAAATGTGGTGTCGGAGCCCCCACACAGAGTCCCTACTGCAGCACTGCCTAGTAGAGCTGTGAGAAGAGCGCCACCATCCTTCAGACCCCAGAATGGTAGGTCCACTGACAACTTGCACCAGACACCTGGAAAAGCCACAGGCACTCAATGCCACTTTGTGAAAGCAGCTGCAGGGGCTGTACTCTGCAGAGCCACAAGGATGGAGCTGCCCAAGGCCTTAGGTGCCCACCCTTTGAAACAGTCTGACTTGAGTGTGAGACATGAATTCAAAGGAGATTTTGGAGTGTTGACATTTAATGGCTGCCCTGATGGGTTTTGGACTTGCATGGGGCTGGGAGACTTTGTTTTGACCAATTTCTCCCATTTGGAATGGAAGCATTTACCCAATGCCTGTACCCTCATTGTGTGTTGGAAGTAACTAACTTGCTTTTGATTTTACAGGCTCGTAGGCAGAAGAGACTTCTCTTGTCTTAGATGAGACTTTGGACTTGAATTTTCGGGTTAATGCTAGAATAAGTTAAAACTTTGGTGGACTGTTGGGAAGGCATGATTGTGTCTTTAAATGTAAGAAGGACATGAGATTTGAGAGGGGCCTGAGGTGTAATAATATGGTTTGGCTCTTTGTCCCCCCCAAATCTCATCTCCAATTGTAATCCACATGTATCAAGGGAAGGACCTGGTTGGAGGTGACTGGATCATGAGGACAGTTTCCCCTATGCTGTTCTCATGATGATGAATGAGTTCTCATGGGAACTGATGGTTTAAAAGTATGGCACGTTCCCCTCCCTACTCTTTCCTGCTGCCATGTAAGACGTGCCTTGCTTCCCCTTCACCTTCCACCATGATTGTAAATTTCCTGAGGCCTCCCTAACCATGAGGAACTATGAGTCAATTAAACCTCTTTTCTTTATAATTTACCCAGTCACAAGTAGTTCTTTATAGCAGTGTGAGAATAGATTAATACACAGGGTTTTAAATGTAATATCTATGTTGTAAGTAATGGCAGATTAATAAAGATCAGTAAGTTTCAGTTATCTAATGTCAATCTTGGTCTGAAATATTAAATGAAAAAATTCCAGAAATTCACAACTAAATGTGTGCCTTTCTGAGTATCATCATGAAATCTTGTGCTGTTCTACCCTGTGCCTCCTGGGACCTGAATCATCCCTTTGTCCAGCACATCCACACTGCTTACACCATCCATGTTATTCACTTTGTAGCCATCTGGGCTATCAGATCAACTGTTGTGGTACTGCAGTGCTTGCATTCAAGGAATCCTTACTTTACTTCATAATAGCCCCAAATTGCAAGAGTAGTGATGCTTGCAATTTGGATGTGCCAAAGAGAAGTCATAGGGTGCTTTCTTTAAGTGAAAAAGTGAAAGTTTTCAACTTAATAAGGAAAGAAAAAAATATGCTGAGGTTGTTAAGATCTACAGTAAGAATGAATTGTCTATCTGTGAAATTGTAAAGAAGGAAAAAGAAGTGCATGCATAGCATAATCGGGGTTCAGTACTATCTGAGAATTCAGACATTCCCTGGGGGTCTTGGGACTTATCCTCCAGAGATAGGGGGAACACTGTATACTATCTTAGGTATGCTGAGGCATTGTTAACTTTGTATATCTGTGATAATGTGAAAAAGTTTGTGGGTTTTTTTGGAAACATATGGAAGTATGTGGAATAGAATGACATGAAGTCTGGAGTTTGCTTTAAAATTCCTTAGTGGGGAAAAAGGCTAGATAAAACAAATGTGGTAAGATCTTGATAATACTGGAATCTGGGTTATAGCTACATGAGGGGCTATAATACAATATTCTGTACTTTTAAATATGTCTTCAATCGTTCAATATGGAATACTTTTAAATGGTTTTTTGAGATGATACAACAACATAAAAACTAATGATGTAATATTAAATGAAAGCGTCTACATCCAAAATTATTTGTAGAGTATAATTTATATATATGTATAAAATTCATGTGGGATATGGAAGAAATAATTTGTCACAGGGATTGTGATAGAGCATTGAGACTAGAGTGATATTTTTCCTACTAGCGTTTTCTTCAGTGTTGCTCCAAGGATTTTACCAGGAAGAAAATTTAGGGGAAACACAACAGAATGTGCTTTATCACAAGGCATTGTATGTTCTCCTAACAGGGAAGGCAGTGAAGGGGAATACAAGGAAAGTTTTACTCTTGCAGAGAAATGTCTTCATTTTGGCCTGGTAGTAAACATATTAAGATAAAATGTCTTGGTTCCATAGGAGCCTAGCCCAGTATCCCTATCTGCCCAGAAAGGCCAATTGTCCTCACCCAACCCAGGATGTCCACCCAGGAGGAGCTGTGCTGCTGGTTCTTACCAGAACTCTCCAGGATTCAAATCTTTTGTAAAATCCAAACAAGTAAGACAAAAGGAACATCAGGGAGATGAGAAATGAGGTGAGTGAGACATACATCACCCATCCTTGCAGCAACGGGTTTGCTACCTGGGTGGCAGCTACCAGGATCCAGACCCAGAACCCAAATATCTGGAAGATAAAAGCATAAAAGGAGCTTCATTAGCTAGTGTGGAGCATGTTTCCCTTTGCAGGGCGTCTCTTTTCTGTCTCTAGGTAAAAGCTCAGGTGAAGTTAGGAGGGAACCAAGAGGGAAATGGGGAAGTCAGTCTGGCCCCTCTAAGTCACGGTAAAGTCAGGTCCTATTGTGAGAAAATGCAAGAGGTTAATGCAGAGGTTGTGAACAGAGGGACTCTTGGCCAAGTCTGGTCTGTGAATGTGCCTTCTTGGCTCAAGTAGTATTGGCATATACACTTTTAAACAATTCTGAATAAGTTGTCAACATTTAAAACAGGATATTTCACATGAAAAAATTCCACATTTTGGACATTTCTTTAAAAATCCATGGTTCCGGCCACAGTGTACCCATTTCTCAGGCCAGAGTAGGCTGGAATGAGTAGTGACTGTCTCTTTAAAAATGACCTGGAGTCCTCAGTGAACCATATCCCCTCACCCCACTAACCTCACATCATGCTGTGGCACATTCCCTCTTGCTCACTGACACTGTGGAATTGTTTACTAATGAGATAGAGCTTGTTTTTGTATATTTGTTAGCCACTAATATTTTCCCCTCTGTAAAGTTTTTTTGTTGTCAGTGAAATATTTTTAAATAGATTTTTCTTTTTCTTATTGATTCATAGGAATTCTTGCTACTAGTGTGGATTTCATGGACTGTCATAAACATTGCAAATATATGCTGCTAGCACTCACATACTTTATGTTTTCCTTTGATTAACTAAGCCCATAATTGTAATGCTGTTGAGTATGTCAATCTTTTTCTTTATCATATTTTTTATCAAGTTTAAGAAATTCTTCTCTATTTTGAGTCATGAAGATATTCTTGAATCCCAGATTTTCCTTCAGAGATAATTTTCTTTCTTCCTGAAATGCACCCTTTAGTAGCCTCTTTAGTGAAGGTCAGTGGGTAGTAGTCAACTTCATTTATTAGAAAATGTCCTTAAATTTCCCCGACAATTATTTTCTCTCCACACTTCCAAGATATATTACCACTGTGTTGTATATTTTTCCATATTATTCTGTTGTATTCTAGCTTCCATTGTCGTTGTTGAAAGGTCAGCTGTCAGTTGAACTCTTGCTTTGTAGAAATCTGTATTCGTTATTTGGCTGTATTCAGTCTTCACTCTGTCTTTGGCATTCTATAGTTTGTGAAACAATGATACAATGTGTTGAGATGTGAATATCTTTTTATGACTCCTGCTTGGTATTGGTTCTACATTCAATACCTGAAAATTCCATTCACTTGAGCCTTAATAGCTTGATTCTATAGTTTGTGGCTTCCATTAACTTCCATTCTTTTTCACTTGTTTCATCTTTTGTTCAGTGAATTTTGATTGGAAGCTCATGTCTGTGGAGGTAGCTCAGTTCTGAATGATGTATTAGAAACCTTCTTGACCAAACAATTTCACTCACTGTTTTTTTGAGAGAGTTTCTCTCTGTCACTCAGGCTGGCTCACTGCAGCTTCCAACTCCTGAAATCAAATGATCCTTCCACCTCAGCCTCCTAATTAGCTAGGACTAGAGGGGCATACTACCACACCTAGACAATTTTCATTTTACATTTTGTAGAGACAGGATCTTGCTGTGTTGCCCAGGCTGGTCTTAAACTCCTGACCTCAAGCAATCCTCCTGCCTTGGCCTCCCAAAGTGCTGAGATTACAGGCATGAGCCACTTGTGCCCTGCCTTCACTCCCTTCTGTGTAGCTCAGCCAAAAGATACACAACTTTAGTTCTGCTTTCCAAAATAAATCCCCGGCTTTCTGGGACTAGCAGTTCCTATCTTACAACTGGCCAATACATGGAGATGGGTATGTCACCCTTTCCCTTCTGAAGCTTCCACTTGCTGTTGTCTGGCTGTTGTCTTTGAATTTATGGAATATTCATGGGCTTAAGGAGAAAAGAGGAAAAGGAGATGAGAAGCCAGACTAGAATAGGAAGTTGACCACAAGGCACAGACTCCTCAGCAAGGAGTACAATCATAGCTTTACAGGGCTGGGAAACAACTCCAGCAGCCTTGGCTGCCTCTTAAAGCACCAGTCTGGGAGCAAACTCCCCTTTAATAATCAATATCCAAGTGAATTTTGGAAGTCCTAGGCTGGTCTGAGACTGCCAGAGAATGGGTCAAGGCCAGCTTGTCCTAGGGAGGGGGTGAGGGATGAAAGTTGCTGTCCTCTGGCTCCCCCTCAACTATGCTGTTGCCTGTCAATCCAGTTACAAGGGCTGCTGATGTTCAGAAAGGTACCAGGGCTCAGCTTTAAGGCACTTGCCAAGCGACCTCCCTGCCAAGCCAAGAGAAGTACATTAAAATGCTGGCACATGAACAGCACCCAAACAATGCTGGTTATCAGTAGTTCACCAGGTATTTTACAGTTTATAAAATGCATTCACTCAGACTGCTTCATTTAGTCCACACAACAATTCTAACTCCCATGGAAATACCAGAGAACTGCCATTTGATACCTTTCACTGCTTACTGCCAGCTCACCTGTGCTAGGCATGGGGACAAGAAGGGTGCCTCAGCCACATCTTGCCAGTCGGTGCCTGCAGAGGGGTCCCAGTCCCCCTCTTGCCATCAGAAGCGTCCCTAGCCAGACACAGCCATATGCATGTTATTTACATTTGCATTTAATCTTTGCCGCAGTCCATGAGGTAGTACTGTACCGAGGGGACTGGGGCCTGAGGTCACACAAGCAGTGCAGGGTGGGACTCAGACATAGTGTAGGACACTTGTGGTTCTTGCCCCAAAAACCAGATTTCAAGGCCAAGGTTAGGGCCAGGTAGAGGCTCCTAGATTGCGCCAGAGGGTGGCCTGCTAGAGCCTCAGCCAAAGTCTGTCAGGAGCATTAGGGGCCTTGATGGGGACATCATACCTGCAGTCTCAGGGAGCCCATCAGCAGCCTCCTCTCTCCAGGTTCCAGCTATAGCTTAGGAATCCCTGTCCAACCTTTCACAACAGGCCAGGGGCCTCTGAGCATTTGGGAATCTATTCAAACATCATGGGAACCTTCCTGCAATGGCTTCAGTGTTGTATAATCAATGTTCTGCAGAAGAATATTACTCACTTCTTATTTCCACACCCCTCTACCTCCTAAACAGTAGGAGAGACCAGAGCCAAGGACTATAGGTGGATTTAAACCCAGCAAAGTTTGTTATCTCATTTCTATCTCAAGTAGTCTAGGCTGGATTCTTTATAGATGTGAAAACTTTGCGCATTTGTTTTTACTTGTTCTTAAAGCTCATATTTAGCTTTCCACATTTCCTGGTGGCCTAAACTGCTTTCCCATCTTAATGCTTATTTTTGCACTTCCTCAGAGCAGGAGATATTGTCAATGGTTGGGGCTGGCCCTCAAAGTGGAGAAATATTTGATTACAATGAGCCATTTAGAACAAGTAGATTTCAAGCACAACTTTGGCAGAAACCTTTTCTTATAAGCAAACACACACAGTCATATATAAATTTTTCAAAAGGCTGAATTGAAACTTGAAAGGACTTCTTAAAGAAAGATGGAGCTTAACAATAGGTTTTTAAAACCTGTTCTTCTCTAGAACATGGAGAAGAGCTCCTTTGGGTTTAGAAAGTTGGATACAAACTTGAATATAATAACTGGGGTAACAACACCCAGGTTGGAGTCCAGGAAGAAAGGGCTGATGCGAGGTTTGGAGAGGGAGGTTGAGCCTGGATGTTACTACACCAAATAGTGAGAAAACTTCCAAAGGCTCCTGAGGTCTGGTCAAAAGGACTCAGCAGGCTCCTGCTGGCTGAAGATGGGACCGCTTGAGCTTCCTATAGCTACAATGGATTGGAATGCGTCAACTAAGGTGAAATCCACAAGTTCAAAATGATACTTAAAACACAAACTTCTTTTGTCACTTTTGGAGGATGCTTATTATTTTGAAAAGTGCTTTAAAAGAAAAAAAGAAGCTGTGGTATGGGGGTAAAGAGCTTTTCAAATACATGCATACCTGAGCACTACCCTCCAGGCAGCACTCCAAGCCCTGCTGCTCCTAGAACCCTTTGGGCACTTCAAGAAAGCCCCAGTGTCTGTGTCCTGCCCCAAAGAGTCTGCTTGAACAGGTAAGGGAGGCTGCATTATTAGGAGTTCCCCAGGCAGAGTGGCCAAGGCTGAGAAAGCCTGAGTCCAGTTCTCCGCTTCTACTCTCACCTCCAGTCCATGCACTATGCAGTGCCATTCCTCCTGGGTTTGAATCCCAGCTCTGCCTGGTGGACAGGTCATTTAGCTTCTCTGTGCCTCTGTGTCCCTGTCCATCAAATAGAGGAGGTGGGGGTCTCGCTGACCCTTCTATCATCTGGCCCTTGTGAAGGTTTGGCGAGTCTCTCTGGCACATGGTGAATGTTAGCTGTAGTAGCCACAAACATTTGGAATGGCACAGAGGGCAGGAAGGAATATTCTGTGAGAAAGACACAGAGGGGGGAATGTCCAAGAGAGGCCTCTCTAAAGGACAGGAAGTTTACTTTTGGGAAGGAGGGATGAAAGATCAATCAGCTGGGTGGGCAAGATAACATTTAGAGGGCACAGACCATTCTTATGAGTTGATGAAAGCTTTGGTCACCAAGAAAAATGTACTTATACACATACACAATTTTTGCCTACAAATCTGGGGACTCACAGACCCCCAATGTCTGTCTGTCCATCTGCAACCCCCCAGTTGAAGTCCATTGCCGCCTCCAGGTTAAATAACTGTGCCATCAACAACTATTATTTTGGCAACATTGATCAAAACATTAAATGCACACACTGTTCAATTCAGTAAATTCACTTGATGGAATTTGTCCTACAAATGATGCACATGAGCAAAATGACAAATATATATATATATTTAATATATATATATAAAATGACAACATATATATATGTGTATATATACACACATATATATATGTTGTTTATTGCAGCCTGTTGCTTACAGAAAAGCTAAGAAATGACCCTTTCATCCAGAGGGGAGCAGTTAAATCAACTATGTCTGCAAAGTGAAGCACTCTACAATCTTCAAAAAAAAAAAAGAGAGAAAATTCTATATCCCCAAATGGCGCAAAATCCAAGAGTTTGTAAAGGCACAAACCAGTGTATCCAGTGTGCTATGATTTGTGCAGAAAAATAAGAAAATGCATGTGTGAGTGTCTGTGTGTATGTGCATTTGTTGCAGGTAAACAGAGTATTTCCAGAATGAGACCCAATCAGCCAGCCAGTGCCTTGGCTTTGGAGGAGCAGAACCTCTTGGCTTGGAGACAGTTCCGAATGTAGGGCCATGTTCATATTTAAACTAACCCAAAACAAAAAATATGTAAATGTAAAAAGGAAATGAAGCTGTATGGGCATTGGAGGCTCACTAGAGATTTCTGAATGGGAAGAGATAAGGAGGATGGCCTCTGGGGAGAGTGGACCTGCTCACCTGCACAGAGCAGCTGGAAGCCCCTCATAGGCAGGCGAGGGGCTGCTGCAGGGGCCGGGCTCACACACTGAGAGGTTCTGAGACAGACACTGCCTGAGTAATCAACCCCTGGGAAGGGTGAAGGAGGTGTCAAAAAGATGCATGGTCTCAGGTCTGTGTGGTCAGGGCTCCGGGCGTGGGTTTGGGGTGGGGCAGATGAGCTGAGAAGCAGGAGGGAGTGCCGGGGTGGGTACCCGTGGCAGGTTTTTCTGCATAGCTGGGCATTGCTTCAGCATGGCAGGTTTCATGTACTAACAACCCTAAATTCCTTTTCTTACTGTTTGTCTTAATTTTCATGACAGCTTTGCCTCTCCCTCTCTTTCCTGGTACTCAGGTGACCACAGGCTGTACTATGAAGCCTCAAAAATTTCAGGCTGAGAGGAAAAGGCCCCAGTCAAGATGGGTGCAGCTCATGTCATCAGCACACAAGTGAGCTGGGGTCTCCTGGTCCCACCACGGGCCAGGCAGGAAAGGGCTTTGTAAAGGACACACGCGGGCGTTGCCCACGGCAGGAACCTGGATGCCCCGAAGGCTCCCTGTGCCATTGTGATGTTTCAGGATGAAGGAAACGATTGTCCCTCACACTCAGGTATGCAGAGTGCATGCTGTTTAAGTCCAGGCTCTCTTGTCTGCTATATACCTCTCTCTCTTTTTAAAAACTGTGGTTAAATACATATAACAAAATCAACCCTTTTAACCATTTTAAGTGTACAGTTCAGTGGTATTCACGTTCACTCACACTGTCCTGTGACCATCACCACCATCCACCTCCAGAGTGCTTTCCATCTTGCAGATCCGAAACTCTGCACCCATTAAACGACAACTCCCCATTCTTCCCTCCCCACAGCCCCTGGCAACCACCATTCTACTTTCTGTCTACTCTGGGTACCTGATATGAATGGAATCATGCAGTCTTGGTCCTTTTGCGACTGCCTTTTCTAGCTTAGCATAATGTCCTCAAAGTTCATCCGTGTTGTAGCATGTGTTAGAATTTCTGTCTTTTCCAAGGCCGAATAATATTCCATTGCATTTGTGTGTCACATTTGGCTTATCCACTCACCTGCTTATACACACTTTGGTTGCTTCCACCTTTTGGCTATTGTGAATAATGCTGCTATGAACATGGGTGTCCAAACAGCTCTTTGATGCACACCCCTTAAAAGGAAAAAATAGCCAGGTGAGTGGCTCACACCGTAGTCCCGGGACTTTGAAAGGCCAAGGTGGGGATCACTTGAGCCCAAGAATTCAAAAGCAGCCTGGGCAACATGATGAAACCCTATCTCTAAAAAAATACAAAAATCAGCCAGACATGATGGCACATGCCTGTAGTCCCAGCCACTCGGGAGGCTGAGATGGGAGGAGGATCACTTGAGCTCAGGAGGCAGACAACCTTGATTGTGCCCTCATGGGTGACAGAGTAAGACCCTGTCTCAAGAAAAAGGAAAAAACAAGGCAAGGCCTATCCTGGGGCTGTGCTTCAGACCCCATCAGGCAGTTGCCATGTAAAATGTCTCAAGAGTTACAGCTCCGAAAGACAGATGTGTCCACGTTCCTGCCACTATAGCAGCCCTTGGGAGTTTGGTTCTGTTCACCCAAAATGAGTAGGAGTTTGGTTCTGAACATGCAGCACTAAAGGGACCTTGAAAAGGACACTTTAAAGTCCAAGAACTCAAATTGGAAGCAGAGTGTCACCTTGCTTGACCTCAGCTAGGAATGTGTGCACGTGTCTGACATCTCAAGTTTTTCGCTGCTCTGAGCATGTCTATGAATGACTGTGAAAGTGCCAAGTGTATTAATTTGGGAGTTACAAATATATCTTAGCAGTGGGTGAATATGCAAATACAGAATCCAGGAGTTACAAGGGTCCACTGTATTTTCAATGCCCAAATTATATTCCACCAAGTTGATAAAACCTCATTTACTCAATTAGGCCCTAGTCAAGGTATATGGGGGTTTCTAGCTTTTTCCTATTACACATGATGATGCAAAACATATCTGTTGCAGGGAAAGTTCTCTCATTATAAACTGTTTCTGTGGAATGAGTTCCCTAGCTGGGCTTACTGGTGAGAGGTTTAGGCTCTCACCAGTAAGGGGATGCAGCTGCCCATGCCATTAGGCTCATCACATTCCCTAGCTAGGGACACATACTTGACTTAGTCCTGGTCAATAAGACAGAGGGAAAGTCTTCCTTGTGCCTAAGAAGGGGCACAGGGCACAGTGGTCCCTTTCTTGCTCTGGCCATTACTGTGCAGTGGTGAACCTGGAGCTATGAAATGGAGGAGGAGAGAGAGGGAAGGAGACCAGATCCCAGATGACACAACTGAGGTGCTGACCCAGATCACGGGACATGAGATAGTGCATTTCCCTTCTACTGAGGCCAGTCCTGGTCAGTGACAGTGACAGCCCTTTCACAGCACTGCTGAGGAGCCCCTGGGATTCAAGTCTGTGCAGGTCGCCCATACCCCTCACCCTCTCTTCAAACACTCCACTGCCTCCCATAACTCCTAGGCCAAACTCAGGCCACCCACCCTCTACCTCTATGCCAAGCTCCCCAAGCCTCCACCAGTTCCCCAAGCCCTGGAACTGGCAAACTGTGAGTGAGATTAATTCATGGATTGTGACTCCATTTAGTGGATTATCAACCAGCATTAAGAATTGAAGCCGACTGGACATAATGGCTCACACCTGTAATCCCAGTACTTTGGGAAATTGAGGTAGGAGGATTGCTTGAGGTTAGGCATTTGAGGCCAGTCTAGGAAACAAAGTGAGATCCTGTCTCTAGAAAACATTTCAAAAAATTAACCAAGCATGGTGACACACACCAATAGTCCTAGCTACTTGGGAGGCTGAGCGGGAGGATCCTTTGAGCCCAGGAGTTCCACGCTGCAGGGAGCTACACTTGTACCACCGCACTCCAGCCTGGGAGACAGAGCAAGACCCTGTCTCTAAAAAAAACAAAAACAAAAAAAGAACTTAAGCAGACTAGGATATAAAGTGTAGGAGTGTATTGTCTACAGGATAGGAAATCCTGGATCTTTTGTTTCACTTACACACACACCCACACCCGCCTGTAATGTACAAGGTTATGATGGAAATCTCTCTTTCTGTGGGTAAGCTTATGGAAGCCCTTGCTCCAGCACGCCTTCCTTCCGGCCCGCCCCTGGACCACTCCTCTCCTTCACAGCACTGTACCATGGGTAAGCCACAGCCCAGCACAGGCCCCAGCCTGGTGGCTGCAGCAGGAACACCATCCCAAGGCCTAAGGGTCAATGCAGGGGCCTGGATGGGAGAGGGAGCCACTGAGGAAGGTAAAGGGAAATGTGGTAAGATGACAGGCCCGTTGTCAGGGAGAGTGGGAGGAGCTCTGGAGTGTCCTACCTCTGTGTGACTGAAACTCCCTGTACCCCAGCTAGGGTCTTCCACACTTGTGCTGCTACCCCAAGTGCCACAGCTAGAGGCCAGGGACCCAGCAAGGCGGTGCTGGGTGCTCCTGGGCAGGGCTCACTTGACTGCAAGTCTCCCTGTGGGTGGCTCAGAGACCCAGAGCCCACCTGGGTGCTGCTTTCAGCTGACTGCTCCCACCCCTGTGTCGCTGGCCCTGCAGCCTCAAGAAGCCTTCTGAGCAGCCATCCTTATCTCCTTTATGCTTTGAATACAGGAGGATACTGGCTCTAAAAGGCAGAGGGACATCCTTAGATACCCAGCAGGGGTATGGCAGGCCTGTTTCCAGCACCCCAAGAGGACCCCAAAAACAAGTAGCATTATATGGAAGTTCCACACTCCACAGTTCAACCTAGTGTACTTCCAAACCCCGAGTCACTGGGTCCTGACTCATGGAGGGAAAATTTCCTATTTCTGTGGCTTTAAGGCTAGCAGGAAATTGCCAGCCCAGGCCCCTTAGGCCTCCAGTGAGGCCCACTGGAGAACAGTGCTGGCGGGAAATCTGCAGCTGCTGCTGGCTGAACGGGTCATATAAGGAGGTCCTTGGTACCCATAAGCACTCTTAGAATGGGACTGGCAGTGCGCCTGGCCTTCCTGAAGTGGGAGCACCAGAGTGGCAGGAAGCGCAGTCTGGGAGGAGCCCTGAGTCAGGGCCAGGCCTCCCATTCCTGCTTCCTCCTCCCCCAGGACCATGTCCGCCCATTCAGACCGACTGCCCTCACTTCTATTGACTAAACAGCACAGATTTACAATGTCACATAAAATGGACTAATTAGAACATTCTTTTTCATCCAAAGTCTAAAGGCCTTTTCCTTCTTGTCCCTTAAAAAAAAAAAAGGAAGAGGACAAAATTAAACCAGCATTTGGGAAGGCATATTTTCCCTTTTATCTACCTGTGTACCTTACAAAGCCACAGAAAGTGTGTAAAGCAGCAAGGGGAAGGCGTCCTGCGCCCTCCGTGGCCCTGTGGCTGGGCTTCCCCACTCTCCTGCCTGCTCAACCCCACCCTGGCATCCTCTTTTTCACTCTCCCTGTTTGGCCCCTGTATATGGATTCACTTCACATCCCTATGTCCCCACAAGAAGTTGCCTGATGAGCCCTGGACTCGGGCTCAGGGTAAGCCCCCACTCCCTCCTTTCCCCTCAGGAGCCCACAGATGTTTTGTGACTAGTAACCATGTTCCTGCCCTTCATTAGGCACCAGGTCACTTAGTCCTGGTTGATTGATTGCCTGCTTGTATCTCCTCAGCTGACCCCCAGTCTATCCATGACCAGACCCTGAAAGGCAGGGACCAGACCATGTCACCTCCTCCAGGAAGCCACCCTTGACTACCATGCCTCCTGCCATACTTCCCTTAGGGTTATGCTCCACTTTCATTGTCTCTCTTTGTCTTTTTCCTGCCTCCTGCCAGGAGTCTGAGCTCCTGGAGGCAGGACTGTGCCCTGAGGTCTCTGTCCCTAGTGTAAAGCATAGAGCCTGGCATAAAGCAAGTGCTTAGTACATGTCACTGACTCACTTAAGAAAGGAGGAGGCAGCTGCTGGACACACCACTCGCTAGCTGCTCACAGCCTCAGCTTCCTTGGATAGATGCCCATGAAGGTGGCACCGCTTGCCACCTTCTGGGCCTTCCACTGTAGCCCAGCCGCAGACAGGCGTTCCTGCCAGAAGCCTGAACCAAATGGGGACAGATGCTTATTTGTTTTATCCTCACCCATTTCCTGCTCCATCACCTCCCAGGCCCCAGAAATTCTCCCAGTAGGGAGAAACCTTCCCTCAGGCTTCCCCGGGAAGGCTTTTCCCACCACCTTGCCTCCTCCCTGACCCCACTGGCCCCCCATGTCATCCTGAGATGCCTCACAGCCCCGGTACATAGGACAGACTATAAAAAAATGCTATCAGAGAGGAAAGTGTTCAAATAAATACACATTCCCCTCTATGCTTCCCCCAACATCACTAGGGCAGAGAGAGAATCCAGATGGGCAGTGGTGGAGGGAGGCTGGCGAGGGGAATCTGTGAATAGTGCTGAGGCAGAAAAGCAAAGCTCAAAAAAATCCAGCTTTCTTTGAAAGAGGTCGGAAATTCTGGAGTCCCAGACCCATGATATCCAGCCCCTCTGGATGGGGAGCCCACTGAGGCTGTGCTCCGGGGCCATGCTGGTACCTTCTAGGGACAGCTTGTGGCCAGGGGACAGGAAGTGATAACACAGGGAGCTAGTGCTGTGGAAAGTGGGTACAAGCTGGCCCTGTCCAATGGGGCAGGGCCTGTGTGGGGCCTGAGTAGCCATCCATTCTGGCAGAGATGGGGAAGGCCTGACCAGGTGGTGACTGAGGAACAAGCTGGTCTCTTCAGGAGGCAAAGGGGGCCTGAGGCTAGGGGTTGGCTGGCAGGGATGGAAGAGGCAGGGGAGAGGCTGGAAAGAGATGAGGGGCAAAGGCCAGAGTCCTTGAGCTCCTCCCCACTAGGGCCCTTTGCCCTGAGTGTTGCTAATCTGAACAACACTCTAGAAGCCTCTCCGGACTCTCACAGATCTGCCTTGCCCAGGGGAAAGTTCTCTACGGAAAAAGCTTCTGGGAATGGCACAAAGAAGCAGCACTTCTACTTGGCAAGGCTCCTTATCTGGGGCTCACCCTGGGTCCAGTGGGTCAGACTGCCTGGGGCCTCTCTGTTAGGCTCCACGCCAGCAGCTGGTGGCTCCTTCAGGGCAGCCATCAATTCTGTGAACCCCACTGGGTGGGCTGGCCTTCTGACAGTGTGCTTGGATGCCTGTCTTGGCTGAGCTGAGAGAGTCCACCGGTTCAGGGAAGGTTGCTTGTGGTCCCACTGGACATCCAGAGAAAGACCAGGGCTGGAAGTTCAGACGGGCTGGAGTGGGCAGGGATGTGGGACCAGGCCAGGTGGTTCCCAGTGATTCTCTGCTGTGTGATGCGGGATCCTTGCTAGGTTCTGGCAGAGGAGGACTTGGAGGGAGGCTGGGATATTAGGCAAGGAGTGGGGGCTTCCTGCTGCCTTTTCCAGGCCTTGCCATAGTCTCTGCAGAATCAGCAGCAGCAGCTGGAGATGAAGGTCCCTGTGCCCTTTCTTTGGGGTGGCCACTGTCTCCCAGCACCCCCACACAGGTCTGAGCACTGGCAAGGCAGGGACAGCTTCCTCTAGAGGTTTGAGCATCAGCCTTGCTGCCCTTCTGTCCCTGATTCTGGGGATGAGTGGCAGCCGCTGTGAGTGCTTATTATTCTCTGGATTGTTCAGTTCCCTTTCTGTTCATCCAGATTTCCAACGACTGTCAACAAGTCCCTGTATTGAATCCCCTCCTTGTGAAGCACCTATCATGGTTTCCGTTTCCTACTAGACCATGACAGGCACAGCGCCCTTTGCAGATATCCTTGGCTGTTCTCCATCTCCCTCATTACTCATCAGGCTCCATAGGCAGGGACCATGTCTGACTTATTTTTGTATCGCCAGTGCTTGGCAGAGAGAGAGTAGGTGGTCAGCTGGAATTAATACTTGAGATTGAAGTGGGGGATTTAAGTCCTCCTTATACCCTGACTTTATATATTTATTAACTTCCTGGTCCTAAGCAGTCCTCATCTCAACAACCAAACGTGTCACCCATAAATCCAAGCCCTTCAAAAACGTCAAGCTCCTCCTTGAGTCAGCTTGTCCTGACACCACCTGGCTCCCAGTGCTCCTTGGCAGCTGTGGCTGCGCAGCCTCTGCAGCCTCTGCTTTTCTCCTGTCTTGCTGTTTTCTGGGGTGCTTGTTGCATCTTCAGTGTGTTTGTTGCACCACTCCTTTAAGAGAGGCTCATGCCTTACCTTATCCTCTCAATGACCATTTTATTTTTGTACGCCCCTAAGAGCAGAGCATGGGGCTAGAGTGGCAGTGATGTTTCAATAAACACTTACTGACTTACAGTTGTTACTTGTCTTACAAGTGACCTGTGCTTTCTAGTAAGAGGTCCGATGACCGCCAATGATAAAGTAGTATGGGCTGACTTTATGGAGCACTCACTCGCCATGTCCTGACACTTCCTGTGAAGTCCACATTAAACCCCACAACTGCCTTACAGGATCCCTGTTCTCCTTTTGGTGAACTCTTTCCATTGTTGATGAAACTGAGGTTCAGCGTGATTAAGTAACCCGCCCAGGGTCTCACAGCAATGAAAAAGCAGAGCCAGACTTTAGACCCCATCCTGACTGACTCTATTTTACTGAATGTGAACACACTGTGGTCTCCCAGAGTAGGGGCTGGGCCTGGCCAAGGGCCAGGAAGGCCAAGGTGGCCACAGGCAGTGTGGGGAGGCTCACATCCAACTCCTGTCCCATGGCCCCTCTCATCTCTCCTGGGAGGCCCTGCTCTTCCCCAGCCCAAGGCCGTCCCTTTCCTCATGTTCTCCCTTCCTTGTCTTCCAGGGGACATTCTTGGGCATTATTCCAATGAGACTCTGTGGTCCTGTGGGCACAGAGGTCGGTGGCTCTCATGTCCTGCAGGAGAACAGAAGGGAAGGGCACTGGCCTGTGGGAGCCGGACCAAAGATGGGAAGAGGCCACATGGCGGTGAGGGAAGTGAAGGGAGGGACAGAGACAAGATGGCAGAAGCGTGAAAAGAAAATCCTAACAGAAACTGGAGTAAATTGAGTTAAACTTTGCTGCTCCTGGAAGTATGGAGAACTGATGGGAGCAGAGGAAAGGAAGGAAGATGATTTTTTGTTTTGGAAAACTCAGCTTCTAAGGCAATGTTAGAAGGAAGAGGAAGACACCTGCCCTAAGGCCAGGCCTACGAGGAGCCCCAATTCCTTCTCCCAGCCCCACCCACTCACTTTCAGTCCACACAGAATTGGCCCTAGGGTCCTCCCAGGACGCCTCAGTGAGTTTCAAATAGGCTTTTCCATATAAAAAGAGTAGAAGCAGCAGCAGGTTGGAATGAAGGTGATACTGGCCATCTGGGTAAGACATATGATGAACTTGCCAAGCTCGAAGAACTTGGGATGAACTTTTAAGGGCTCAGAGGATTTCCCTCTGACTGATACAACAGTGAGTTAAGCAGTTGAAAGGAAAACATCTAATATCAAACAAAGAGTTCGCATCTCCCCCTTTAACTTTCTGAGCCTCTAGAAATCTTAGCTGTTTTTTTAAAACTAGTCAAAAATCTCATAAGTCAACTAGTGACAAGGTTGGAAGTTAAAATAATTTATTGGAGTCATATTCACAAAGCATTTCCTTGTTCACAGTCACCTGGGTTAGCTTGCAGCTTCCACACTTCAGCTTATAAAAAAGCTGATGAGTCACCTCACATCACACAGGTAATGGCATGGTCAGCCCCCAGCACCTGCAGACCGCTGGCCCCAGAGCTGGGGAGGGGTATGCGCGGCACCCGCCCCAGGCTCCCCCGAGGCACACACACTCAGTGCACGAAGGAGAGAGAAAATAAATGGATGTCTGTTCTCATCTTCAAATTATCCATTCAAACCTTTTTTGCACTTGGAGATTATGTTTGAAAATTAATATTGTCTTTATATAAGAAATCTAAATTCACCAGTAAACTGCATAAAATATGAACTTTAATGCTAAAGTCTCAAAAATCACTAGTGGGAATATAAAGCGCAAAAGTTATTCTCCAGCCACTCTGGAAAATAGTTTTTCAATTTCTTAATGAAGCATACACTTACTACACCACCCAGCAATCATATAGGGGCATTTTCCCGGAGAACTGAGCATTACCCCTACACAAAAACCTGCACACAAGTTTTCATAGCAGCTTTATTTGGAACAGCCAAGAACCGGAAACAAGCAAACTATTTCTTGATAGGCAGATGGTTAAACAACAGCAAAGCCATACCACCGAACGCTACTCAGCAGTAAGAAGGAAGGAGCTATTGACACGGGCCACAGCTTGGATGGGGCTCAAGAGCATTAGGCTGAGTAGAAGAAGCCAACCTTGAAGGCCCATATACTGTGTGATTCCATTTATTTATGTAACTTTCTGGAAATAACAGAATTATAGGGATGAAAGTAGTAGATTTCAGGGGTTTGTTCAGGAGCGGGTGAGGGAGGGCGGGGCGGGGGAGGCGCACTCTGAAAGAGTAGCGTGAGAGAGCTCTTTGTGGTGAATGGTAGCCCTGTGCAAGATGCAGTGATGATTCCCCAAATCTCCACGTGTGAGAAAAGTGGAGCCCTAAGGTACCAAGGGTGGCTTCTGGGCTCTGATACTATACTACCATTAGGAAAGATGAGGCCGGGGGGAAGCTGGGGACGGGGACAGGAGGCCTCTCTGAATTATCTTTGCAACTTCCTATGAATTTATAATTACTACAAAATAAAGAGTTTAAAAATGTGAATTTAACTGGCAAAGACTTGAAAATAAACCATTTTAGGCAATGATCCATGAGAGCAAACTGAGGGGAGCAAAAGTGGTAAAGAAACTGCAGACTCCCCAGGGCCTGGCCCATCCCAGTCTGTCATCACCAAGAAACACAGGGGAGCTGGCCTAGCCAGCTGGGTGGCTCCGGGCCTAGGGAAGCTGGAGGAGGAGCTCAGCCTCATGGGAACCTGTCTGACTACGCCCTCCTGTCACATCTGGCCTCTTGTTCATATAGAAAGTCTGCAGCATGGACCTGCTCTCAAGTCCTTAGGGTGCCTCATCAGCAGCAGCTGGATGGAAGGGTCCTCCCTGGGCTGCCTCCACCATGGACAGCATTAGAATCCCATTACTGGATTTTGAGTTCTTTGTCTCTTTGCTGGCCTGATTTTACAACCCACTCTCTGTACTCACATACTTAGAAAAACAGGCCTATCCATGAGGTCTTAGGCCCTGAGACAGAATCTGCTGGGCCCCCAAGGCCTAGTGCTCTGGGTTCAGCCCCAGTGGGCAGCAGCAGTTGCACCCCCAAAAGACCAAGTCAGAGAAGGGGCTTGTGCTAGGCTGATTCTGTACTTGCCTCTCAGCCAGCACGTCCTCTGTTCAGCGGGATCAGAATCACTCACTCACCTTGGCATTCTCCCTCTCTCCCATTTACCTCCCCATTCCTCACCCTGGATATAAGGCGATTCTAGTTCTGTGCTAGGAATGCTCATTTGAGGGAAAAGCAGGTACAGAGCAGCAGGTACAGAATAACCCCATTAAATAGGTGTGTGCACATATATGAGTATGTGCACATATATGATCATATTTATTTCTGAACTTTCTCAGTTTTCAATAATGAATAGGATTACTCCTGAATTAAAGATAAATGAATTTATAATGAGGAAACATCAGACAAAACCAAATTAAAAGATATTGTACAAAAATAACTAATCAGAAGGCAGAGGAGATCATGGTGTATGAGAGACAGGACTAGATTGCAGCTCCCAACATAGCAGCATGTGGAGGCTTACATTGCAAATTTTAGCTCCGGATTGACTGCAAGAACAAACCAGCAATCCTGAGAGGACCCACAGACCCTCTGAAAGAAGCAGACTGCTCCTGCAGGACCCAAGAGATACCCCAAATACTGTGAGTACCCCAAATGAGGAAGTGGAAAAGGGAGACCCTCCTGTCCCAAACACATACCCCCACTGGAGAAGCTGAAGGTTCATTTGTGGGAGAAGTTTCCAGCTTTACCTGGAGTTGAGTCAAGTTAGCGAGCCAAACAAAATACAGGGGTAGAGGAAGCAGCAGAAAGGCCATGGGAGCTCACCGGGTCCCCAGGCAGCCCATTCCTGCCTAGCACCACAGGGATCCATCGGGAGGGTGGCCAGAGGAGCAGAGGGTAAAACTCCACAGGGAGAAGGACTTCTGTAGCTGAACTCTAACAATTTGAATGGGGAGAGAAGCCTCCTGGCCAAAACTCAAGGGAGGGCATGCATCCAATGTACAGACATTACAGGTTGGGGAAGAACTAAAGCCCTTTTCTCTCACAGTGGGGAGGCACATAGCCTTGGGCAAGTTTTCAAATCCATCTTGCCCTCTGCCTGGAAACAGACTCAGGGCTGTTGGGGGCGACACAGTTGAAGTGAAACTGGCCCTTCAGTTTATGTGGGAGCTGGGTGAGGCTTGTGACTGCCGGCCTTCCCCCACTTCCCTGACAACCTTCATGACTTAGCAGAGGCAGCCATAATCTTCCTAGGCACACAACTCCAGTGACTTGGGAATCTCACCTCCATCCCCCCACAGCAGCCATAGCAAGACCCACCTAAGGAGAGTCTGAACTCAGACACACCTAGCCCCACCCCCACCTGATGGTCCTTCCCTATCCACCCTGGTGGAAGACAAAAGGCATATCATCTTGGGAGTTCTAGGGCCCCACCCACCACCAGTTCCTTTCCACACTACTATAGCTGTTGCTTTCTGGAAAGTGTCACCTCCCGGCAGTGGGCCAACCAGCACAAAAATACAGCATTAAACCACCAAAGCTAAGGACCCTCACAGACTCCATTGTACCCTCCACCACCTCCACCAGAACAGGCACTGTTATCCATGGCTGAGAGACCTACATCACAGGACTCTGTGCAGACAATCCCCAATACCAGCCTGGAGCTGGGTAGACTCACTGGGTGGCTAGATCCAGAAGAAAGACAACAATTACTGCAGTTTGGCTCACAGGAAGCCACATCCATAGGAAAAGGGGGACAGTACTATACAGAGAAAATGCCCTGTAGGACAAAAGAATCCAGGAAACTTTGGACACACTTTTAGAAATGTGAAATGCTCTGGAAAGTCTCAGCAATAGAGTTGAACAAGTAGAAGAAAGAAATTCAGAGCTTGAAGACAAGTTCTTTGAATTATTAACCCAATTCAACTAAGACAAAGAAAAAAGAATAAGAAAATATGAGCAAAGCCTCCAAGAAGTCTGGGATTATGTTAAATGACCAAACCTAAGAATAATTAGTGTACCTCAGGAAGAAGAGAATTCTAAAACCCTGGAAAATATATTTGGAGGAATAATCAAGGAAAACTTTCCCAGCCTTGTGAGAGATGTAGACAGCCAAATACAAGAAGCACAAAGATCACCTGGGAAATTCATTGCAAAAAGATCTTTCCCTAGGCACATTGTCATCAAGTTATCCAAAGTTAAGATGAATAAAAGAATCTTAAGAGCTATGAAACAGAAGCACCAGGTAATCTATAAAGGAAAACCTATCAGATTAACAGCAGATTTATCATCAGAAATCCTACAAGCTAGAAGGGATTGGGGACCTATCTTCAGCCTCCTCAAACAAAACAATTATCAGCCAAGAATTTTGTATCCAGTAAAACTAAGCATCATATATGAAGGAAA
This sequence comes from Aotus nancymaae, assembly GCF_030222135.1. Lineage (NCBI taxonomy): Eukaryota > Metazoa > Chordata > Mammalia > Primates > Aotidae > Aotus > Aotus nancymaae. The sequence goes on along the minus strand of NW_026988570.1, from coordinate 2,666,942 downwards.
GATAAAGTCATTTTCAGACAAAAAAATGCTGAAAGAATTCATCATTACCAAACCACCACTACAAGAACTGCAAAAAGGAGCTCTAAATCTTGAAACAAATCCTGGAAACACATCAAAACAGAACCACTTTAAAGCATAAATAACACAGGACCTATAAAACAAAAATACAAGTTAAAAAGCAAAAAACAAGGTACACAGGCAACAAAGAGCATGGTGAATGCAAAAGTACCTCACATTTCAATACTAACATTGAGTGTAAATGGCCTAAATGCTCCACTTAAAAGATACAGGACTGCAGAATGGATAAGAACTCACCAACCAACTATCTGCTACCTTCAGGAGACTCACCTAACACATAAGGACTCATATAAACTTAAAGTATAAGGGTGGAAAAAGTCATTTCATGCAAATGGACACCAAAAGTGAGCAGGGGTAGCTATTCTTATATCAGACAAAACAAACTTTAACGCAACATCAGTTAAGAGTCAAAGAGGGACAGAATGTAATGGTAAAATGGTAAAATTTTCCTTGTCCAACAGGAAAATATCACAATCCTAAATATATGAGCACCTAACACTGGAGCTCCCAAATTTATAAAACAATTACCAATAGACCTAAGAAAAGAGATAGACAGCAACACAATAAGAGTGGGGGACTTCAATACTCCACCGCCAGCACTATACAGGTCATCGAGACAGAAAGTCAAGGAAGAAACAGTGGATTTAAACTATACCTTGGAACAAATGGACTTAAAAGATATTTTAGGCACATACACATATACAGAACATTTCATTCAACAACTGTGAAATATACATTCTATTCAACAGCATGTGGAACTTTCTCCAAGATAGATCATATGATAGGCCATAAATTGAGACTCAATAAATTTAAGAAAACTGAAATTATATCAAGCACTATCTCAGATCACAGTGGTATAAAACTGGAAATCAACTTCAAAAGGAACCTTCGAAACCATGCAAATACATGGAAATTAAATAACCTGTTCCTGAATGAGCATTGGGTCAAAAACAAAATCAAGATGAAAATTAAAAAATCTCCAAACTGAATGACAATAATGATGCAACTTATTAAAACCTCTGGGATAGAGCAAATGGGATGTTAAAAGGAAAGTTCATAGCCCTAAACACGTACATCAAAAAGTCTGAAAGAGCATGAATAGACAATCTAAAGTTGCACCTCAAGGAACTAGAGAAACAAGAACAAACCAAACCCAAACCCAAACCCAGCAGAAGAAAGGAAATAACCAAGATCAGAGCAGAACCAAATGAAATTGAAACAAACAAACAAAAAACATAAAAGATAAATGAAACAGGCCAGGAGCAGTGGCTCATGCCTGTAGTCCCAGCACTTTGGGAGTCCGAGGCGGGCGGATCACCTTAGGTCGAGAGTTCAGGACCAACTAAAATGGAGAAACCCCATCTCTACTAAAAATACAACACTTGGCCGGGCACGGTGGCGCATCCCTATAATCCCAGCTACTTGGGAGGCTGAAGCAGGAGAATCGCTTGAATTCAGGAGGCAGAGGTTGCAGTGAGCAGAGATCACACCATTGCACTCCAGCCTGGGCAACAAGAGTGAGACTGTCTCAAAAAAAAAAAAAAAAAAGATAAATGAAACAAAAAGTTGATTCTTTGAAAAGATAAATAAAATCAATAGACCATTAGCAAGATTAACCAAAGAAAGAAGAGAGAAAATCCAAATAACCTAAGAAACGAAGCAGGACACTTTACAACTGACACCACCAAAATACAAAAGATCATTCAAGGCTACTATGTACACCTTTACACACATAAACTAGAAAACCTAGAAGAGATGGATGAAATCCTGGAAAAATACAACCCTCCTAGCTTAAATCAGGAAGAATTAGATACCCTGAACAGACCAATAGCAAGCTGCAAGATTGAAATGGTGATTTAAAAATTACCAACAAAAAAAATCCAGGACCAGATGGATTCACAGCAGAATTTTACCAGACATTCAAAGAAGAATTGGTACCAATCCTTTTGACACCATTCCACAAGATAGAGAAAGAAGGAACCCCCCATAATTCATTCTGTGAAGCCAGCATCACCCTAATACCAAAATCAGGAAAGGACATAACCAAAGAAGTACAGACTGATATAGTTGATGAATATAGATGCTAAAATCCATAACAAAATACTAGCTAACCAAATCCAACAACATATCAAAAAGATAATCCACCATGATCAAGTGGGTTTCACACCAGGGATGCAGAGATGGTTTAACATACACAAGTCAATAAATGTGATACACCACATAAACAGAATTAAAAACAAAAATCACATGATCATTTCAACAGATGCAGAAAAAGCATATGACAAAATCCAGCATCCCTTTATGGTCAAAACTCTCAGCAAAATTGGCATACAAGGGACATACCTTAATGTAATAAAAGCCACCTATGATAAACCCACAGCCAACAAAACACTGAATAGGGAAAAGCTGAAAACATCCCTTCTGAGAACTGGAACAAGACAAGGATGCCCACTCTCACCACTCCTTTTCAACCTGGAAGTCCCAGCCAGAGCAATCAGAAAAGAGAAAGAATTAAGGGCATCCAAATTGGTAAAGAGGAAGTCAAACTGTCACTGTTTGCTGATGATATGATTGTTTACCTTGAAAATTCTAAGGACTCTTCCAGAAATCTCCTAGAACTGATACAAGAATTCAGCAAAGTTTCCAGATACAAGATTAATATACACAAATCAGTAGCTTTTCTATACACCAACAACGACCAAGCAGAGAATCAAATCAAGAACTCAACCCCTTTCACGATAGCTGCAAAAGAAATAATAAAATACTGAGGAATATACCTAACTAAGAAGTCGAAAGGCCTCTACAAGGAAAATTACAAAACACTGCTGAAATAAATCGCAGATGACACAAACAAATGGAAACACATCCCATGCTCGTGGATGGGTAAAATCAATATTGTGAAAATAACCATACTGCCAAAAGCAATCTACAAATTCAACACAATCCCCATCAGAATACCACCATCATTCTTCACAGAATTAGAAAAAAAAATTCTAAAATTAATATGGAACCAAAAAACAGCCCACATAGCCAAAGCAAGACTAAGCAAAAAGAACAAATCTGGAGGCATCACACTACCTGATTTCAAGCTATACTATAAGGCCATAGTCACCAACACAGTGTGATACTGGTATAAAATAAGGCACATAGACCAATGGAACAGTAGAGAACCCAGAAATAAACCTAAATACTTATAGTCAACTGATCTTTGACAAAGCAAACAAAAACATAAAGTGGGGAAAGGACACCCTTTTCAACAAATGGTGCTGGGATAATTGGCTAGCCACATGCAGGAGAATGAAAGTGGATCTTCATCTCTCACCTTATACAAAAATCCACTCAAGATGGATTAAGGACTTAACCTAAGGCCTGAAACTATAAAAATTCTAGAAGATAACATTGAAAAAACCTTTCTAGACATTGGCTTAGGCAAGGATTTCATGATCAAAAACCCAAGAGCAAATGCAATAAAAACAAAGATAAATAGCTGGGACCTAATTAAACTAAAGAGCTTTTGCACAGAAAAAGGAACAGACAGCAGAGTAAACAGACAACCCACAGAGTGGGAGAAAATATTCTCAAACTATGCATCTGACAAAGGATTAATATCCAGAATCTACAAGGAAGTCAAACAAATCAGTAAGAAAAAAACAAACAGGCCGGGCGCGATGGCTCACGCCTGTAATCCCAGCACTTTGGGAGGCCGAGGCGGGCAGATCACAAGGTCAGGAGATCAAGGCCATCCTGGCTAACATGGTGAAACCCCGTCTCTACTAAAAATACAAAAAATTAGCCGGGCATGGTAGCATGCCCCTATAGTCCCAGCTACTTGGGAGGCTGAAACAGGAGAATTGCTTGAACCCGGGAAGAGGAGGTTGCAGTGAGCCGAGATCGTGCCACTGCACTCCAGCCTGGGTGAAAGAGCGAGACTCCGTCTCAAAAGCAAAACAAAACAAAACATAACAAACAAACAAACAAACAAACAAAAAATCCCATCAAAAAGTGGGCTAAGGACATGAATAGACAATTCTCAAAAGAAGATATACAAATGGCCAACAAACATATGAAAAAATGCTCAACATCACTAATGATCAGGGAAATGCAATTCAAAACCACAATGTGATATTACCTTACTCCTGCAAGAATGGCCATAATCAAAAAATCAAAAAAACAACAGATGTTGGTGTGGATGTGGTGAACGGGGAACATTTCTGCCCTTCTGGCGGGAATGTAAACTAGTATATCCACTATGGAAAACAGTATGGAGTTTCCTTAAAGAACTAAAAGAACTACCATTCAATCCAGCAATCCCACCACTGGGTATCTATCCAGAGGAAAAGAAGTCATTATTCAAAAAAGATACTTGTACATGCATGTTTATAGCAGCACAATTCACAATTACAAAATCATGGAACCAAACCAAATGCCCATCAATCAATGGGTGGATAAAGAAACTGTGGCGCATATATATATATATATATATGGAATACTATGCAGTCATAAAAAGGAATGAATTAACAGCATTTGCAGTGACCTGGATAAGATTGGCGACTCTTATTCTAAGTGATGTAACTCAGGAATAGAAAACCAAACAGCATATGTTCTCACTGATACGTGGGAGCTAAGCTATAAGGACACAAAAGCTCAAGAATGATACAATGGACTTTGGGGACTTGGGGGGAAGAGTGGGAGGGAGATGAGGGATAAAAAACTACAAATACGGTGCAGTGTATACACGGGTGGTGAGTGCACCAAAATCTTACAAATCACCACTGAAGAACTTACTCATGTAACCAAATACTACCTATACCCCAATAACTTATGGAAAAATACATTTTTAAAAAGCAAAACAACAAAAAAACTGATCAGTACTCTTCAGAAGTGTCAAGATAAAGACCCAGATTGTCCCAGATGAAAGGAGATGAAAGAGATACGACACCTAAGTACAATGTGGGATCTGGGCCAGGATCCTGAACCAGTAAAAGGGCATTAGCGGGGAAATTAGCAAAAATTGAGTAAGGTTTATAGAGTACTTGATAGCACAGTATCAGCATTAGTTTCCTGATTTCAATAGCTGTATCGTGGAAGATGTGGGCATTAGGGGCAGCTGAGGGAAGAGTACACAGAACTTTCTGTACTATTATTGCAGCCTGACTGTAAATCTAACGTTATTAACAGTACAAATAAATGAAGAAAATTGGGCCAATGTCAATTTTGATTGTCACTGAGCCCTTCACCTCCCACAGCATGTAAGTCCCTAGAGCCCAACAAGAGTGTGCGCTTTGCTCTTCCAGGAGTTCCACTGGCAGGAGCAGGGCAGATGAGGCCACCATGACCTCTCACAATTCTCACCCTGGGCGTTTTCCTGATTCCAGACACTCCATGCCTCTAGCCTCCTGCCAGGACTTCTCCCCTGGCCTCTAGACCTTTCCCTCTTTTTCCCCCAGCCTAGAAATGCCTGTTCTTTGAGGTCCAACTCTTGGTGGCAGGCCTGGACCCCTTCCTGGCTTGGAGAGTTCAGATCCCTCCTTGCTGGGGCCACTGTTCAACTGTGGGGAGGAAACGCTCACGACTCCCTGGCAGACAGGGAACCACCAGGAGGCAGTGCCCTGTCACCAGGGGCCTGCAGGATTGACATAAACCACAGGCTCAATAAAAAGAGGTGGAGTCAACCAGTATCCCAGTTGCCCTTGCCGCTGCTCCAACGTGAGGCGCACACCCAGGGCCTGGCACATAGGACTCATCAGAGTACGGTAATGTCATCAGTCTGGCAGGATGCCCACTGTCTTGCTGTGCCAGGGGTGGCAGCCCTGGCAGAAACCTGCCTCTTAGGTGGGCTTTCAGCCAGAGCCACCCAGATGCTAGGCCCACCCTGCCTGGTTCTCTCTCTGGTTGCCATCAATGGCCACCCTTTAGCCAGTTTGCCTAAAAGTGGCTCCATCAGGCCCAACTTTCCAGGCGGATGACAAGAGTGAGACAGGCTAGTCACGTCCAGTCCAATTTAAAAGTAGATCCACTTTCTATCTTTTCCTCCCTGCTCAGGGCAGGTAAGAAAATATCACCCACAAGCTAGATATTTCAGAAGGTGCTGGAAAAACAAAACACACTCCTTTGCCCTGATTGGACCCCAGACTTGAGTGTGCTCCTCCATGAAGAGGGTGTGGTACCAACCGGTTCAGAAGGGACTTGGGCGGTGCAGAACACTGCATCCGCACAGCTCTGCAGATAGGAGCAGCCAGGCTCCCCAGGGACACAACTCAGCAGTGGGGCACCCCAGGGAGTAACACAGCGACAGGTTCTCATTTGCAACCAGGGTGCCTCACACGACTGTTTCATGTCAGATGTTGCCATAGCTACCCTGTGTCGGAACCCACAAAAGTCAAAGTTCAAAGTCAGCGGACATGACAAGAAAACACTGGAAGCCCTGCTCTTAGAGGGAAACAGTCTCCCCACTTCAAACCAAAAAGGCACACATAGTTGGAGAAAGGACTCCACGTTATTAAAATTCATTTCCAACATCTTCCTGGGAATCCTGGATGTTTTAGCAACGTCCCCCCAGGCCTCCACACCCAGGTGGGTTTTGTTTTGGAGGAAGGAACCCCCCGGCGGCATAAGAGGGAGCACAGAGTGGGATCTGCTGCTTGAGTACAGCTGCACCCCGCTGTGCGCCCATGGGAGACCCTCAGCCACCGCAGCCTATGCCCTGGGTCCCCCTTCTCCAGGGAGGGGACCGCGGTCCGGTCTGGGGCCCAGGCGGGTTTCCCAGCCCCTCCCTCTCTGCAGGTGGCCGAGGGGGCCGCACTCACCAGCTCGGGCAGGAAGAAGGCGAAGGGGATGGTGAGGAGCAGCGCGACCCCCGAGGGCACGTCGGGCGGGGCGTAGCTGGTGACGGGCGGGTCGCGCGAGGCCATGCTGTCAGCCCCTGCTGGGCGCTCCGCGGCAACTCGCCCGCGCGGAACCCGTCAAATATTACCTCCTGCCGGACACACCCATCGGACGTCGCCTGAGAGGGAAAAAAAAAGTTCCAGTCGAGCAGGTCCTTCCACTCGCTGCAGCCAACAGATCCTCAGTGAGCCGCGCGCTGCGACATCAGAGGGCTCTGCCTGGCAGGCTGGGGCACAGCGCTGGTGCAGAAGGCGAGGAGAGTGGGAGTCTCTTTCTTGACCTTTCCAACTAAGGAATCTTTGACTCCTGGAGCATGTTATTCCAGGGGATGCCAGCGACAACCACTCCCCTGGGCCCAGAGTGCAGGCTCAGGCTGCTTGGAGATGAGGGCTGTGTACTAAGGGCCAACTTTGAGCCAAGCTGTCTTCAGACAGCCCGGGTGCCCACCACAGCCTGCGCGTGGCTGTTTTGCCCTTTTACAAGTGAGGAGACTGAGAATCAGTGAGGTCAGGTCAAGGCCACAGAGCTGGTCACTAACAATGCTGGGTTTTGCCCAGCTCCCTCCTTTTCCACTTTTGGGGGCAGCTCTCAGTCCTTAACCTCCCCTGGGAGGAGCAGCCCTCCCTTCCAGCTCATGCCCCCGGGACTTGGTGTTTCCTTTCTCTGGATCCCTGTTCATGGCCCTCCACTCCTCTTTTCCTCATGGGGCAGATGGAGGAAGGCCCCCCTCTCTGGGAGAGGACCACACCAGCAGGCACCCAAGATGGGCTGGGCTGGCTGGCTGCTACCCTTAGTGGTCACCCACCCTCCTTCCCTCTCTGGCCTTCCTCCCAGTTAGTGCCTCGCCCCTAACTGGGCTTGGGACCAAGAAGTTTCTTCCTGACTCCCAGGCAAGTAGAGGAGCTGGCTGCAGGGCGTGACCCAGAGGCAAGGAACTCATTTCACACCAAATACAAGTTCCAAAGGCCAAACCATTTTCCCCACCACCTTTGAGTTGGCGAACCTTCATTTTCCTGACCCATCCTGAAAGGCCTGGTGTCCCTGAGTCTGCTCAGGATGCTTGGGGTTGAGTCCCTTCTTCCTGCCCCCCACTGCTCCCTAGTGTGGAGAGGATGTGGGGAAGATTGTGTGAGGGCTGCAGTAATTAGAAGAGGCCATGTCCTGACTTCATTAGCAGAAATGGTGAATTTCAGGTCCTGCCCTCAGGGCCACAAGTGGGGAAACCAGCCAGCTAGGCCTTTGCCTGGTCTGGGGAGGGCTAAGGGAGAGAGGAGTTTGGACAAATGAAGCCTAAAGCAAAGGCATTGCAGTGGATCTCAAACCAGGCTGATCAGCCCTTTTCCCAGGCTATGGAAACTAGGAAGGAAGAGAGACCCTAATCCCACCTGCCAACCCTAATCTCACCTACACCATGTTGTTTACAGGATTAATCCAAGCAAAGCAGGAGTTTCTTCATTTATCTCACATCTTGCCACCTCTCTTAATGGTTGAAAATAAGCACTGTGCCACTCTTACAGGCTGTGGTATACCTTTGACTTGCCCATGGACAACATGGCATAGTAGGAAAAGCTTAAGAAGAAAAACAACCTTCTTAGGCTTGTATCTCATCTATGAAATGGAGATAACATAACCCATAACTCCTTAGATTCTTAAGTTGAGAGGGCCTGAGCCACTTCCACCTACTGAAGCAATTAGTATGTTAAGAAATGAAGATATGCCTTGGTCCTCTGGCTAAAGACCAGGGTTTTCATTTTCCTGCTCTGCTGTGCACTTCTTGTGACTGTGTCTGTCTTCAGGACCAAAAGCAATGAGAGAGAGAGAGAGAAAGAGGGAAACGCAAATGTGACAATTATTCCCCCATGCTTTTAGAATGATGGTTCCTCTGGTCAGAGATAAAGGTTCCCCTTTCTCAGAGTTCCAGGTACCTGCCTGGCTGCTACTCCATTGCCAGCGCTGTCACTAGATTGCCCAGGGGCTGAGGAAGGACAGAATGAAATAAATAAATAAATAAACAGGGATTTTCTAGACTCTCTCTGACCCTTTGGGGCTCTCTTTGCCATTCCCCAGACCAGAAACAGGGATTCTTTTGGACACATCTTTGTCTGCATCCTGTGTACAGTTCTGAGTTTCAGGTGGTTTCTGAGCCCCAGCTAAGAGGCACCAGAGGAAAAACAACAGCTTAGTAGAATTCTGGCTTCCTTCCCAAATCCTCCTTTTTTTTTTTTTTCTTTTTTAAAGAATCCTCAGTTAGCTTCTCCATGCATTCTGTCCAGGGCTGTTAATTGCATTTAGGGAAAGGAAGAGGGGGAGTATCCTTCTCTACTTGACCAGAGCCCAAACAGCAACATCCTGCTGACCTCTGCAAGCACTTTTCACTACCCGAGGTTTCCTTGATTTATTAATTTGCCTGTTGTTTGTCTCCCTGCCCCCATCCCTGACCCTCTCTAGGTTGTGGGCTTAAGGAGAGCTATAACTTTGTTCATGTAGTGAACCACAGCCATGTCCACCATCTTGAATACTGCCTGGTACACAGAAGGTACTCAATAAATCATATTTTTTGAATAAATGTTTTTAAATGATTGAAACAGTCATGAAAACAGTCACAAAGACTTTGGAGACAACTGCTTATCTCCTTATTGACTCCTCTTCATTAAACCCTTTTCCCACTAAGAAATTGCTTTATCTATTTTTTCAGAAACAATTTACTACTTGCATGAAAAAGAACAGACGGGTCAGAAGAAATCCAGAGATACTTGGGGGAAAGAATAGACACTTGCATCCATTGGGATTCTTTCAATAACAAATGTTAGAAAAATCCTTTCTAACTGGCTTTAGTGATGAAGGGAACTTACTACCTCAGGAAGTTAGAAGTTCAGAGGTAAAAGTCGCTTCAGGCTAGACTTCATCCAATGACTTGAAAAATGCCACTCAAGCGGGAGGTGACGTTACCAGGACAGAAGTATATGGAGCCTGGGCAGCAGAAACACCAGATGTCCACTACAGTAGCTTCCCACTGTAAAAATAGAAGCACAGCTCTCACCTTTTCTGCTGCAAGAACACACATGTCCCACTGGCTCTGGCTTGCTAGGCACAACTAGATTGCCACTGTTATTTCTATAAATCAACATCTCTTTAACTCTCAAATGGAGTAGATAGAATGCACACACCAATTGACTTGGGAAGACATTGTGGTTAATGTTCATAGCCATGAGGCAGAATTGAGTCTGGCTCCTTGTGTCTCTAGAGTTGGGCAAGTACAGCACAGCTGCCAGGAAAGAGGAAGGACTCCATCGGATAACGTCTGGGTCATCCAGAGATTCCTACCTGGAGAAGAGTTGAGAAAGCATGGAGACCCTTATATTCCTCAAAATGGCCTCTGAAAGGACAAAGTTCTGCAAAGTTATTAATCTTTGCTCACAAAGTCAGATGCAAATGAGCAGGTTAAGGTCCAGTCTGTCTGATGTATAGTCAGAAAAGGACTAAAGGACAGACACACTACCAAAGTCCCGAGTGTGAGCTGTATTCCATTAATGATTTCTGTTTTATATTGCTGCACAGACCTGACATCTCATTCAGTATCAGTCATCACTGAGTCAGAACATCCTCAACCTCCACATTCCTGCCTATGAGACAGTATAGCCCATAGCCTTTCACAGCTCACTGCAGACTCAACTTTCTGGGCTCAAGCAATCCTCCAACTTAGCCTCCGGAGTAGCTGGAACTACAGACCTGCACCACCATACCCAGCTAGTTTTTGTATTTTTTGTGGAGATGGGGGTGTCACCATGTTGCCCAGGCTAGTCTTGCATACCAGGTCTCAAGTAATCTGCTGATTTGGCCTCCCAAAGGTGTGAGCAACTGCACCTGGCCCATTCACTTATCTTTATACCCATCAATCTGTATCCAAATTGACTTGGTTACTGCATTCAAATAACAGAATTCAGATAGCAAGTTTGAGTTTTGAGGGATACAGTGTCACCAAATCCATGCATCAGATAGTAAATGTGGGAATTCAGATGGTAAATGTGGGAATTCAGATAGTCAGGGATTCATTTGAAAATTTATTTGAATCCAACTGGTCCTCAACAACAGACAGTGGGGTTGGGAGAGGGACAGAGAGGACAGGAAGGAATGCCTGCACACTTACCATTGACTTTGTGCCTGCCACAGGGCCATTAACAGCGCAAGCCATAGTACTGTTGCAATGAATTTTTGTGTTGTGTGATTACTGTCCACCTCATGCGTTCTAAGGATAGAGATCTTGCCAGGGCTGCTCTCACTCTATCTTCAAAGCCCAGTGCTATGCCTGGAGCACGGTAGGTGCTCAATAACACTTGTTGAGTAAATGAGGAATGGACAGTCATAACACTTAGATGCAAAGTGCCCTAAGTAAGGTTCTCTCTCTGCCTCTCTGTTTTGAGGAAACAAATCACAGCAGCTAGGTGACAGCTGTCTCTGATCACCTCCACACCCCAAGAAAGCCTCCCAAGTTAGAATGCTTCACACAAGAGGAAGCTGAGGCAGTTCACAGCAAAGGATGTCCTATAATGCTGCAAACTGACAAAGCCCTCCGCTGAAAGAGGACACTGCTGGCCTCCTATGTTAAACTGATAGTTTCCCAACTGCTACTGGGTTGGCAAGTCAAACTCGCTCCATTTGTACATGGTATTATGTATTTCAGCTGGTTTTATGTGAGTTGCTCTGGCCTTGCACATTAGATCATAAAACCATTGAAGACAGAGACTATATCTCCTCTTTAATATCTGCCTCTGCCCCTAGACATTCATCCCAAGCACCCAGGCAAGCGAGTTGCAACATTTTTCACCTCTGCAGACCTGATGGATATGACACTCAACCAATTAAAAGAGGTTGAGGGGGTGGAGAGGAGTGGGCCACGAGAATTTGCAGTTCAGACTCCCCAACCCGCCCACCTTTCTGTGATTCAGATGTGGTGAGTCCCCCTGGTCTCGTGAGTAGGCACCACATGTGTGGTCACTCAGCGAAGGCCTGCTAGTCACTCTGCTGCTGCCTGCCCACCCACCACCATGACTCTTATGATTATTTCAGTGAGTTGCTAAAGTCACACTCCTTGACACAGACCTAGGAGGACTCATTTCCAAGATGTTTTTGGCTCCTTGACAACCTCTTCCTGTTTTGGAAGCCAGTAAGTGGCCTTTAAAGTCACAGAGATTTTGTTGTTTGAAAAGAAAAAAAGAAAGATTCCACTGACTGAAGAGAAGATGGAGTCTCTTACAGCAGAAATGCCCACACCCCTGGGTCTCTCCCTTCCAGATGTACCTCACTTTCTGGCCAAAGCTTCACTGAAACTTTTTCTCTGGTGTCCCTATACTTTCCTAATGTGTCAGACACTATGAGGTTGTCCACATTTGTCAGCTCATGACACATTCTCAAATGAACATGGAAGACAGTCTTGGAAAACACATTCTGAAAAAAGCTTTCTTTTCTTTCATATTGTATATGCACTGAAAGAAATTCACTAGCATTTTCTTTCATTCAAAATTCCCCACCCATGGCTTAATGCTAAAAATAAGTTAAATGGTTAAAAATAAAAAATAAAAAGATGGCCAGGCATTGTGGCTCTGTATTCCCAGTACTTTGGGAGGCTGAGGCAGGAGAATTGCTTGAATCTAGGAGTTCGACACCAGCCTGGGCAACACAGTGAGACAGTTTCTACAAAAAAAAAAAAAAAATACAAAAATTAGCCAGGCATGGTGGCATATGTGTGTGCTCTCAGCTACTCAGGAGGCTGAGGTGGGAGATCACCTGAGCCCAGGGAAGTTGAGGCCGCAGTGAGCCGTGATTGCACCATTGCACTACAGCCTAGGTGACACAGTGAGACCCTGCCTCAAAAAATAAATAAAAATAAAAAATAAAAAGGTGAAGCTAAGGAATTATAGATTCTACAGAGAAATGACTTTCACAGTGAGGAGTGATATGGGCTTATGTTCTTTCAAAAACAGGATGGCATGGGACTAAGAGTAAGATGAGGCAACACAGTAACAGTAGGAAAAATGTCTCTGTGCACACTTACCACCTCCATATGAAAGGCAAAGCCCTCTCCTTGAGAGCAGGAGCTGGGGAGGGCCACCGTGCTAGAGAAGTCAGAGCACCACCTTGTCAGCATGCCCAGGCAGCTGATGGGCAAAAGGAAGGTGTCTGCCACACTTAGCCTTGTATTGTGTGATTGAGGGCAGAAGGGCACCCACAGGGAGAGAGCTCCTAAAACCAGTTCCTGGAGAATGAAATCTTTTTTCTGAGGCCCAGTTCTCACTTGTCACATTTGTGCCTGGGAACCCATTCTTCCTTTTTTTTTTTTTTTTTTGAGGCAGAGTTTCACCCTTGTTGCCAAGGCTGGAGTGCAATGGCACAATCTCGGCTCACTGCAACCTCTACCTCCTGGATTCAAGCAATTCTCCTGCTTCAGCCTCCCAAGTAGCTGGGATTACAGGCACACACCACCATGCCCAGCCAATTTTGTATTTTTAGTAGAGATGGGGTTTCACCATGTTGGCCAGGGTGGTCTCGAACTCCTGACCTCAGGTGATCCACCTGCCTCAGCCTCCCAAAGTGCTGGGATGACAGGCGTGAGCCACTGCGCCTGGCCTGGGAACTCTTTCACACCATGTTAATTTCCAAGACTGGGGCTCAAGTTAAGTTTAGGTTAAGGGTTTAGGATATGTTAGCTAACACATAGCCCAGAAGTTTCATAGCATGACAGGTCTCTAAAAATAAATGCCTCTTTTAAGGTAGTATGCCATCAAAAAACAAGTACCTCTAACGGGATTCTAATTATTTAGGTTAAACTCTTTCTCATACTTTATTTTCACAAGGAATTCTTAAAGGTTTGCGCTGATGAGACAGAACATCTTAGGTTGTAGAAAATTATACACGGTATCTTTACTTGGAATATTAGCTGTGTCACTTATTACCTGTGACCTTAGGCAAATTACTTTACCTACCTGGCCTGTTTCTTCAGTAGTAATAAAAAAAAACAGTACCTATCTCCTATAGTAGGCTAATGAGAAATGCTCAGACACACAGTAGGTGCTCCATTAACACAGGCTGCTACTATTTATCACTAAAAGGAAAGACTTGGGACGTTTTACCAGCAGTTGCAAGTTTATCTGAAATGCAACAGAACCTGAGTACCTCATCTTTCTTCTTTGAAAGGATGAATCAATTCCACTCTCCAGTGCCTGAAAGTTTGTTTTTGTTCTTTTGACAGAGCACTTATTTTCTTGATTTAAAAAGGCAGAAGTAATTCTGTTTTTGTACCTAATTAGAGGTAAATCACATTCAAGTATCTGACTGAATTAAGTGATTACAACTTTCTCAGATGGATCACTTTAACTTCCTCTTCATTGAACAAGATAACTTTTATTAACACTCATAAATTTAAATATTTTGGATGCTAGACCCTTATCAGTTATATGATTTGCAAATATCTTTTCCCATTCTGTGGGTTGTTTTTACACTTTCTTTAATAATCATAAATTTAGCTTTTGACAAAATCTTGCTTTTACAGAAATCTACATCATTAACTTAAGCAGCTGGCTTTTTGGAAAAAAATTGTTTCAATTTAGATATGACAGTACTCCTAATAGTTTTCAAAAATATTTAAATTATTGCATAAACATTTCTTTAAAAATAGGGTATGTACAAAGAAAAGAGTAAAGCCTAAGTTGTAAAGTGACAGTGATTTTTGGTTCTGTCATTTTATTCAGGTAATCGTGAAAGGTCCATCCAATTCTGTTGGAAGCTGAGGGCTAGAGGCTGCCACTGTCACACTGCATTCTTTCTCATTTCATCCAAGAAGTCATAGGTCTGCTCTGAAAGGTCAAAAGGTTCATGAACTCCATCTGGTGACAGCAGAGCTTGGAGGGCGCCCTGGTTTTCTTGGTTTTGCTTAAGGAAGTCAGTGATAATTTTCCATCGTGCAGCCTCAGTCTCTTTGTCTGCCCACCTGAATGGGGGCAGGCGTGTAGAGTGGAGAAGTGGGAGCACACAGTCATGGTAAACCAGGAGAAACGTGGACTTCAGGAACTCTTTGTCTCTCTGGGAAAACACGACCCCCACAAATAATATCGTTATTTTTAAAGTGTTAGATTCTATGAACTCTATTAACTAAAAGCCACCTAAAAGGTGGGATGGAGGGTGCCATTAGTGCCTGGCAGGTACTGACTCTGAGCCAGCTGCTCAGGCAGAACACAGCACCTCAGAATTGGGAGTAAGTAAGAGTCACACACTGCAGTGCTTCTCCCTGAGAGAGCCTCTATATGTCTCCATGAGACCAGGGTGTCTCCTAAGCTCCATGGAGGATGTCTCACACGTTCTGTCAAGGTGATGAAGTCTAATTCTGGTGACCCCAGTGTGATTCCAGGTAAATATAACTAAAACGATGCCACATCAGCTGTACCTACTTACTGACAGCGTATCAGAGGTAATTGTCATGTTATCTAAAAGAAGTGTCGCAGGTGTTCTGCACGGAATCCAGGGAAGTTGTTGGCTTATTTCCAGCAAAGCCTGGGATGGAGGTTGAGGGGTCCTTTGATCATGAGGATGTCAGACCCTTCTCAGATAAGAATGGTGCAGTATCAATTGTACCCATGTCAAGCCCCGATGCCCACAGGCCATGGTGGGAATCTCAGAGAGCACAACAAGCTGAGGGCAGAACTGTCCCTAGGCAGCAGAGTCTACACAGAGCTATCACCCATCCCACCACACATGTCCACACAAGGGCAATGTCTACAGGCCTGAGGCCAGCACCTTGCCCACTGCTGTATTAGAATAGCACTAAACCTGACAGTTTTGGCAAAGGTCACATGTATGTAGATGGTACTGATCAAACGGAGGCTCAAATAAGGATACAATCTAGAAATCGTTTCCCAGTTTTCAGGGTTTTCAGCTCATTTGTTCTTTCACTTTCCTTGTAGATAATGCATATTTTAGATCAGCATTGGTAAAGTATGGACTATGTGCCAAATGTGGCCTGCCACCTCTTTTCATAAATGAAGTTTTATAGAAAAACAGTCACACTTGGTTATATTTACATATTGTCTGTGGCTGCTTTTGTGTTGCAACACCAGAGTTGAGTACTGTGACAGAGACCATAAGACCTGAAAAGCCAAAATGGTTTTCCATCTGGCCCTTCCCAGAAACATTTGCCAAATCCTGGATGAGAGCAACCAAACCACTACTCACTGATTAAAGCAGTTCAGATTGGTAGTTACAATGATTTTATAGCAATATAAGCAGAAGCAATGCATTGTTTTCAATATATGGTACAGCTCAGGCCAATTTTTTGTTTTTCCTTCTATTTACCTGATACGGGCTTTGAGAGCTAGAGAAGTTTTTTAAAAATAAAAGAAACTTGATATACAACTGAGAGACTTTGGCTTAAAAACTTCCCCTTTCTTTAAATAAAACTCAGTAATCTGAAATGACTGTCTTGAACAAGTGTTCCTTCTCACATTAGTTAACAATCATGCATAACCCTCTTGGAATGTGTTTTTGCAGCCATAATGACACAGTTTCCTTGGTTAAGAGGGATTATGACTATGGCTACTTTTGCTAAAAAAGAAACATTATAATGGGCAAGCAAACACCAGGTACTGCAAATATTAAGTTCAGTGTGGAAAATCTTATTACCTTCTCTGATCTTTTTAACATACTTTTTTTTTCAGCCCAGGAACTCTAAAGAGCAAACAGAAATGTTGTATTAGTCCAAGTAGTAACAAGTCCTTGCAACACTTCTGCAACTTCACTCTGTAAATAAACTTATGGATAGGGTTAAAAATGCTGTACAGATTCTATACAAGCAAGAAATGAATCTGTAATTAGGCATCTATTGCAAATGACTAGGCAGAATGACTAGGCAGATGTATCTATGAAAGATACCTTAGCAGCCCATGATAATTATAAATCAAAACTAACTTAAGAATAGAATCAGTGAAACACTAACACATCCATGCAAACTATACAAACACAGCACCTGAATAATAAAATGGTATTAAGCTTTCCAAGTAAGACAGTAATGAAAATGGAAAACATTGCAAAATACCAAACTTTGCTACAATTTTGTTATGAATGATGACAATGGTCAGAATGAGATAGACTGAAATACAAATTTGTAAATAAATATTTCTAATCCATTCACAAGGCTTCACAGAAACTTCCTTAAATAAATAGAAACCCCAGAATTCAATCAGTCCCATAGAAGTATGAATTTAAGACTTTCACAGTGCCAGTTCCTGGCAAACTGAATGCGTGGGTGGAATATGACCAGTTTCATAGCTGCCTGTTCCAGGGTCTGGGTTCTGTGCAAGTCAGCAGATATCCTCCTGTTGGCACCTGATATTATGGGTACCCTGAAAGCATCAGACCTTTCTCAGCAGGGAGACCCTGGGTTGAATATAACATACGGCACCAAGAAGGAGATTCTCCATACAATGATGCACTGACAAAATGTTTCTTACCAGGAGATAACAGACTATGCTACTCATGAGAGTATCTTGGAATGTTCATACCTATTACCATGTGAAGGGACTATAGTCCTCCACCCTATTAACTGCGGTGCCTATGGGTCCTTGAGAGTTTGAAGTGGACCCTTAAGAGAACCAAAGTGTTTTACTAAACAGGCTGGGTGCCATTCTTCTTCTTATTAAAATGTCATTCACAAACTGAACTGTGCTAGGTAAGTAAACACTAGGAGGCTCACATGCTGTACATTTTAAATTTTATTAGGTTGGTGCAAAAGTAACTGTGATTTTTTTGCTATCACTTTTATGGCAAAAACTGCAATTACTTTTGTACCAACCTAATAATATGGCTTAACGTGAATATCACTTAGCAAATTTAAACCTAGTGTCTGGCAAAATCTGCCTGTTGTTTGTTAGTTACATGTCAATGTCCCACCTCATTTTTAACTGAGTCACCAACAAACAGTAGGATGTTTCACTTAGAGTAACTCATCTGGGAACAGCAAACATGTTAAAGTTCACTATTACCTCACCAAGATCCACTTCCTTTCTTCTGGAACAAAAAAAAAGACTATGCCCCCTTTGAAGTTAAATGGACCATGTGACTGGTTTGGGCCGATGCAATGTGAGCAGAAGTGGCCCAGGCCCCTTTGGAGCAAAGGCAGTGAAAGTCTAAGAACAATTCTCTATTCTCCCTCTTCTGCAGGGAAACTGGCAACAGAGGCAGCTATTTGTTCCAGATGGTACTGTGAGACAGTGGAGGCTCCACCAGTCTGTACTTTTGGGTGACTGTGGAGCAGCATCTTCCACTGATCCATGCTGGATACATACCATGGGTGAGAAAGAAACCTGTGCCGAACACCACAGCACAGCTGAGCTTCTCCTAAGTAATAGTGTATTATGACACAGAGAGAAGAAGGCTCATGAGTGTAGAAACCACCACTTTCTTTTCAAAAATTATCATTATACAAATAATTTAATGTGGAAAAAATTAAGAAAATGTAGATAAAATAATCCAAGATTCAATGGTATTCACTGATACTTCTCTGGAATATATTCTTCCAGATCTTCTCATAGGCAGATACATAAATGTATATATATATTTAAATATATTTAGTATGCCTCAAATGGGATTTTTTCACTAAATATCCTATGTGCACAACTTTGCCCACATGCCTTTTCTTGAGCAGCCTGTGGCACATTCTGGGCGCACCCAAAGCTGACCTGCAGGGACAGCCCTGGCTGGAGCTCACTTCTCACTGCTGAGCTCCATGGCTGGCCAGGTCACTACATGTCTCTGAGCTGTCTGCTCATCAGGGAAATGCAGATTTTAGACTAGATTAGGGTTCCTAAGTTTCTTCCTAAGAACAAGGTCCAGATTCCTGACTGTTACACATCTAGGGAAATATTCCTGTGGCCAACACGATGACTTATATTAATGCATAGTGGGCTCTTGTGAAATCTTGGTTGAATAAATCAGTGTATATATGGTCTATATAATGAATGATTATTACACTAGTAATTTTATAGAAGAAAGAGAAATTCTGCATTATCTAGCTATAGTGCCAGATGAACCTATCTAAAATTACAGGAGATCGTATGCACCATGAACATTTTCTTAAACATCTCTGTTGAAAATGTCATTGTTACTGTTAACACCCCCCACCCCAGCCAAGGCAGCATATGAATTCGTTTCAAAGTCTAATAAGAATATGGCCGGGCGCGGTGGCTCAAGCCTGTAATCCCAGCACTTTGGGAGGCCGAGGCGGGTGGATCACGAGGTTAAGAGATCAAGACCATCCTGGTCAACATGGTGAAACCCCGTCTCTACTAATACAAAAAATTAGCTGGGCATGGTGGCGCGTGCCTGTAATCCCAGCTACTCAGGAGGCTGAGGCAGGAGAATTGCCTGAACCCAGGAGTCGGAGGTTGCGGTGAGCCGAGATCGCGCCCTTGCACTCCAGCCTGGGTAACAAGCGAAACTCCATCTCAAAAAAAAAAAAAAAAAGAATATTTGTAGACGACTGAGTCCTCCTTCTGTTTCTGCTGTCAGGCCCATATGACCTCTTTTTTTATCAACAGGAGTCATCCCGTGATATGCTCACCTCCCTCTTGCACATGTTCTGCCTCTCTGCACTTGGCAGAGTTTGCCTAAAGAAGAAACCTTCCTGGGTTACCCATGACCTACCACAGCCCTCAGCCCCACACCAAGACTCAGGCTTACTTTGCTCATCTACCTACCACTCCCTTACTTGCATCTGACATGCCAAGATAGACCGTCAGCTCTATTCCTTCCTGCCTCAAATGTCAGCTCATGCTAACCCTTCCACCTGCAATGTCTTCACCCCCATCTCAGCAGGTCAAAATCCTCTTGGCCCTGGCCTTTATGAGGCTCTCTCACTCCGGACCTCTCTAAGGAAACACAATTTGATTCCTTCTTTGCTGTCTTCCTTAAATCTTCAAGGTCCTGGGTTATACCTCCCCCATGGCACTTCTCATGTTACCTGTGTATCTGCCTTGCATGCAGAGAGTTCTTCTAATACTTATTAACCTTGATGTATTAGGCTAAACCATATGAAACTGCCTCTTAGGCCAAAAATAGCTGAAAATTGGGAGATTTCATGTGATTTAACATAAAATTTCAGACAGCAAATAGCATACATGGAATTAAATTAAAGATGGTATGCATGCCCTGGACTCTCCTCTGGAAACTCAATTGATTTATCTTACAGACCATTTTGGATTTTTGCTCTTAAGTCACAATCAGTGGCCATTTTAAGCAAAGAAAAAAAACGGGCAAAGATTGTAATAGCATACACAGCAGGCACTCATCTGCTCACTGGGTCAGGGAGGGCAGCCCTTGGGAATTCATGTTAACATGGGAAAGATGAGACTGATTTACCTAGACAATGGACAGCAATTGGAAGACATCAGCCTAGTAAAAATAGCCTAGACCAGGTGACAGAACTCATTAACACAGAGTGTGTAACTGCTTCCAAAAGCCAGCAGGTTTCCTTTGCAATGCATGCTACCTACCCTGAGGGCATCCATCACATCAGGTTGCTCCAAAAGCATGGGGAAGGTGGCCAGCATGGGATGACTAATTAAATCTGAAATGCAAAACAACAGAAAGAATTTTACGCAAACTTCGCTGGATGGATTTTATTACAATCGACCCAAAAATATTCAGATGAAAATTATTGTGCCAAATGATTTGTTGATAACATAGTCTACACGCTTTGACTTCTAGGAGAGCTCAAAGCTGTCCCCTCAACCTTCATCTGCCCCTATACCTATATCCTGGCGAGCTCTTGTACCAAATTAATGGAGCTTTTAGAGTGAGGGCAAGGAGGCAAAATTTTGTTCTTCTATGTTGTTCTTCAACTTCTCTTTCTTCCTTATGGCTGTGGCATGGTAAAAGGAATCTTCTCCTTACAGGTAGCCCTCCTCTTGGGAGACTGAGCGGAAACCAGGAAGCACCAGGGGAAAGGAGGCAGAGGGACTGCTGCTCAGGTCTGATTCCAGTCAGGTCTGATTCCAGTCCACCAGTGCTCAGGGAAGGACCCAAACTTGTGTCTGGAGCCAGCAGAGAGTGGTAGGTGAAATGGGAAGAATTAGGAATTGAGGATTCTGGCCATATAACCAAACATGGTGGAGGAGATATTGACATTTCACAATAGATAATGGCACATGAAAAACATGTGCAAAGCAGCACACCAGGAAAGACGTGTCTTAGTCTATTTGTGCTGCTGTCATGGAATACCCAAGGCTGGGTAACTTACAAACAAAAGAAAATTATATCTCAAAGTTCTGGAGGCTGGGAAATCTAAGATCAAGGTACTGGCATTTAGTGTCTAGTGAGGGCCTTCTTACAACATCCTCCAGAGCAGAGGAACACTGTGTCCTCATGTGGCTGAAGGCAAAAGGGTAAGGGAGACAAATTTCCTTGTCAAGCCCTTCTACAAGAGTCTCTAATCCCGTTCATAAGAAAACAGACCTCATGGCCTAATCACCATTCAAAGGCCCCATCTTGCAATACCATTACATTGGTAACATGAATTTTAAATGGGATATATTTAAACCATAGCAGACACTTTTGAAATGGCAAGGGCAAGGTATTCTATAATCTGGTGTCCTCAGTAGAGAAAAATTCATTCTTTAGATATTATTAGGATATTTCATTATGATAATTAAATTCAAACAAAGTCACCAGTTCTGAGAAAACTTCTTACCTATTCGGAGAACTAACAAGCCTTAACCTCTTCAAGAAGTCATATTACTTATGAAGTCTTTGGAGAGTCATCAAAATGAATTCAAAGGCAATGGTGATTAAAAGGCTTATCTGTTCTCCTCCTTAAGAGTTATAACGATTCCTTGAGAACTTTCTGTGCCCCTCTGCCTTTGAGTTCCACTTCTACCTATCTATCCAGGTGATAACTCCCTGGGAGAGGAGTCCTGCCTATGAACATTATTTGTCCACAAATGCTAAGCCTCACTCACTCTGCTCCATCCGCACTGGCCTGCCTCAATTTCAAGCCCTCCAACACATGCATGTCTTCTTTCCTTGGATCTTCAGACATGCTGGTCACTCTATCCAGAAAGAATCCTTCCCCACACACTTCCCTCATAGGTCTAATTCCTCTCTCACATCTTTTGTTAAACATTACTCACTCAAAGAAGTCTTTCCTTGCCCTACACATTAGTCAAGTCTTCCCAGTGCATGCTCTTGTTGTGTATTTTCCTTCACAGCACTTATTTCAAAAGGGTGGAAAGGATTATTTAGGTAATTATGTGTTTGAGGCCTGGGACACCTATGCCTGTCTCATTCATCACTAGGTCTAGCATAGTATCTGACACATAGCAGGTACTCAGTACACATATCTGCTTACTGATTTATTCAATGAAAGAAGAGCCAATAAAATTAAACTGTTTTTCTTTTTGGAGGCAATTATTATAACACATGCATTTTTCTTTGTAGTTCAATCATATATGGCGACTCATTGATTTTTAAAATTATTTATTAACATTTTACTTGGTAAAAATTTCAAACCTACAAAGAAGTTTCAAGAATACAGACAGTACACAGAACACCCTAATACTCTGTGTCTGGATTCACCTATTTTAACTAATCTATTTGATGTTTACACTTCATGCACTAAGAACCAGCTATGATGGTTGATTTTGGTTTCTTTTCAAAATGATGATGTGCACACCAAACACATGGGAATAAACAGATTACTCAGAGACATTAAGGGAAAATATTACTATATCTGAGTCTTGGGATCTCAAAACTCTGGAATTTGAAATGTGAAAATACTATGTTTGAAAGAACTGAATATGTATTTAATTCACAAAGTTCTGCATCCAAAGATGTCCCATAAGTAATGTATAAACAACAATGCTGTTCTAAATATTTTATTCCAAAAGTCACAATCAGAAACGGAAGATACAAGTTGATATAGGTTACCTTTACTCAGAGCATGAAGCATTACTGCACAAAAGGAAATGGCAAAGCCCACTTACCCGTACTTTGCAAGCTCATCCTGTCTTTCAGGAGCACATCTCCAAGAATTTGTCGATAAAATATCAACAAGTGAATGGAACACATACTTCCAATTAATGTTTCTGGAAGTAGACTATTAAAGAAGAAAAAAATGTATTCATTAGACAATCCAACCTACAATGTTTTTTGATGTATATTACTTTAATAAATGGTCCCAAATTCTGCTTCATTACTGGAACACATATTTAACAATTTAAAGAAAAATTTATACTAAAAGTAGGTCACATTAAATTTCAGATAATTTTTTGTATTTGTTTACACTTTCAAGTCTCAACTCTGTATTACCATTTTTGTGCTTTCATTTTAGCATATACACCTATGTTAAATGTCAGATAAAAAAGAGAAAGCACCAATTATATGTTTTGGATAAAAAAGGACTAGTCAGCTACAAGCTTTAACAAAGGCATGTGGCTGCCACGCCTGATTTGATGACTGCAGAGGAAATACAAATTCGGGCTGTTCACAGTACTGGGTGGAACATAGGAGGGTGTGACAGACCTGGAATAAGTCCTGACTTTGTCACTTCCTAGCTATGTGACTTTAAATTAATCTCCTTGTGCTTTGGTTTCCTTAATTATTGGATACAAACAGTAATACTTGCATTTCAGAAATTTACTAAAAGGATTAAAATGAAGTGTGGGGCAGGCATGGTGACTCACACCTGTAATCCCAAAACTTCGGGAGGCTGAGATGGTGAATCACTTGAGGTCAGAAGTTTGAGACCAGCTTGGTCAACATGGTAAAACCACATTTCTACTGAAAATACAAAAATTAGCCAAATGTGGTGGTGGGCACCTGTAATCTCAGCTACTCAGAGGCTAAGGCAGAAGAATCCCTTGAGCCTGGGAGGTGGAGGTTGCAGTGAGCTGAGATCAGGCCACTGCACTCCAGCCTGGGTGACAGAGCAAGACTCTGTCTCAAAAAAATGAAACAAAACAAAACAACAACAACAACAAAAATGAAGTAAGTACGGAGTACTTAATGTAATGTCTGGTATATAGTAAGAAGTAGAAAACAAAAAATAATTCAATATTGGCGTTAAGTTGGTATTGGTTTAAACTAGATTGCTATAACCTTAGGATGTTATATGTAATACCAAGTTAAGTTGGTATTAGCTTAAAATATATCATTAAAACTTTAGGATGTTATATGTAATACCATGGTAACCACAAAGGAAATATCTATAGAATATTTTCAAATGGAAATGAAAAGAGAATCAAAATTTGTCACTATGAAAAATCAAACACAAAGAAAATCAGTGAGGAAGGAAATTAAGAACCAAAAAAAAAAAAAAAAAGGCATAAGAAAAGCAAAAAATAAGTAATAAAATGGCAAAAGTAAGTCCTTTTCTATTAGTAATCACTTTAAATCTAAACAAATTAGGCTCCTCAATTGAAAGATATAGATGGGCAGAATGCATTAAAAAAAACAACATTTAGTTATATGCTATGTATAAGGACTCACTTTAGACTTAGGACACTCATGGGTAGAAAAGAAAAGAATACAAAAAAATATATTCCATATAAATAGCAACCAAAAGAAAACATGTTTAGCCATACTGATATCAAACAAAATAGACTTCAAGACAAAAAAAGTTACAAGAGACAGAGAAAGATATTGTATAATCATAAAAGAGTCCATTCAGAATATGTAACAGTTATAAACATATATGCACCAAACATCAGAGCTCCTAAATATATGAATCAAAGACTGAAAGAATTGAAGGGAGAAATATATAGATCTATAATAATAGAGAAGATTTCAATATCCTACTTTCGATAAGGTATAGGACAACCAAACAAAAGATCAATAACACTGTAGACTGGATCTAGCAGACATATACAAAACACTCTACCCAGCAACAGCAGAATATACATTTTCGAAAGTGCACATGAGATATTCTTCAGGAAAGACTGTATGTTGAGTGAAAAAATAAGTCTTAATAAATTTAAAAAGATTGAAATCATACAAAGTATCTTTTTTCAATCATAATGAAACAAAACAAGAAATCAAAATCAATAAAAACTGGAAAACACGCAAATATGTGGAAATTAACACACTCAAACAACCAATGGCTCAAAGAAGAAATCTCAGGAGAAACTAGAAAATATCTTGAGAAATGAAAATGAAACCAAAACATATCAAAACTCATAAGATACAGTGAAAACAGTCCTAGGAGGGAAATTTATAGCTATAAATACTTCATTAAAAAAGAAGGAAGAGCTCAAGTCAACAACCCAACTTTATACCCTAAGGAACTAGAAAAGAAGAACAAAACTAGCAGAAGGAAAAAAATAATAAAGATTAGAGAGGGACAAAATAAAAAATAGAAAACAATAGAGAAAATCAATGAAAGCAAGAGTCTGTTCTTCAAAAAGATGAACAAAATTGACAAACCTTCAGTGAGAATGACTAAGGAAAAAAGACTCAACTAAAATCAGAAATGAAAGAGGGGATATTACTACTGATTTTATAGAAATAAAAAATGTGTAAGAGCATACTATAAATAGTTCTATGCCAACAAGTTAGATAGCATAAATGAAATAGCCAAATTTCTAGAAACACACAACCTATTAAGGCTGAATCACAAAGAAATAGAAAATCTCAATAACAAGTAAGGAGATTGAATCAGTAATCAAAAAAATCTCCTGATAAAGAAAAGCCCAGCATCAGATGGTTTCACTGGAGAATTCTAACAAACATTTAAAGAAGAATTAACACCAATTTTCCTCAAACTATTCCAAGAAATTGAAGAGAAGAAAACACTATCAAACTCATTATAAGGTCAGAATTACCCTGGTACCAAAGCCAACAATACTATAAGAGGAAAAAAAAAAAAAGCTAAAGCCCAATATCCCTGAATATTGATGCAAAATCCTCAACAAAATGCTACCAAAATGAATTCAACAGCACATTAAAAAGCTTATATATCATGACCAAGTCAAATTTATTTGTGGAACACAAGGATGGCTCAACATCCAAAAATCAACCAACATAATGTGCTATATTAACAGAATTTAGGGGAAAACCCCACATTATTTTCTCAACCGATGCTGAAAAACCACAAAACTCAACATCCTTTCATGATAAAAACACTCAACAAACTAGGAATAGAAAGGAACTACTTCAACATAATAAAGGCCGTATATGAAAAGCCCACAGCTAACATCACATACTCAATGGTGAAACAATGAAAGCTTTTCCTCTAAGATAAGGAATAAGACAAGGATCCTGCTCCTGCTGCTATTACTCAACATAGTAATGGAAATATTTTTCTAAAAAAGGAGAAATATCTCTGTTCACAGACAAAATGATGTAGAATATATGTAGAAAAAGATTCCATGAAATATTCCATGAAAAAGACTTTCAGAATAAATGACTTTACCAAAGTTTCAGAATACAAAATCAACATGCAAAAATCATTGCATTTCTATACACTAACAATAAACAATTTGAAAAGGGAACTAAGAAAACAATTTACAATAGCATCAAAAAAGTCAGAAATTTAAAAATAGAAAATTTGAGTATTTAGATTTCAAAATAAACTGGAAACATGAAAAGTGATCTCTTTAAGACTCTCACACATGACACATAGTAAATACTTACTGGGAATATATTAAACACAAGATTTAACCCTTCAAAGTAGTCAAGAAAATATCTTAGATCATTCTAAATAAATATTTTCTAAATACTATTTTTAGAAATATATAAACTCTGTCATAAAGCATGAAGAAGGACCATATAGAAGATCTCAAAAAACCTTACAAGTGATATGTTGTCTTCTATCAAAAAGGAAGATGTCTTTTGGCTGAGAAAAACCATCAAAGATTTAAAAAGAGAACTTACTGTTTGTAAATTAATCCTTTATCTTAATTTCTAAGATGAGATTTTTAAAAGAGGAAATTATCACAGAGGTAATATTCAGGCTTCCAGCCTATTGGAAGAGAACAGAATGAATGTGACCACTGTGCTGAGGTAAAAGCAATGGATTCCATGGGCAATTAGTTTCATGGCATTAAATAAGTATCCTTGACCACTCTTTAAACCCTGAATTTCTAGAAACATCCAAAAATAAAATATAGGTTCTCTTAGCACAGTTATATTGATATACAGCATTTGATACACAAAGTCAGAAACTGTCTTTTTCAAATTGTCTTTTTCCAACCTGGCTAAATTCTGTAAAGACCGGATGCAGGGGACCATTTCAGCTGCCTGAATGCCAATATATGCTTCCTCAGGGATCAGGCTGTGACTCCTGGGATCAGGGATCAGGTTGTTCTGGGACCATGGATATATTCATGAGCAGGGACAGAACCTTAGTTCATGAACAACATGTTCATGTTCTGCCCATTGGTCCATGGTCCCATTGTGCAGTGTTTCAGCTGCATGCCCAAATTCAGGGCTTATGATGAAGAACAGCCATTGATTTTGCCAAGGAAAGGGGTAGGGACTTCCTTTCTTCTGTTCAGCCCTCTCCTTGTAGACCTGCCTGCTCCGCCTGGCAGGCATTGTTCCACCCAGTGTGGGCACTCCTTTCCTTCTGGCACCTTCCCACAACATGAACCAATGCTGCTTGCCCTTTATTATTATTTTTTAGAGAAAGCATCTGATTTTCCCAAACTCAAGAAGAATAGAAAGTTCTGGGTTGCTGAAGGTTAGCTGAGTTAAGTAAGTAAAAATACACTTCAGTAAAAATGAATTCACATGTAGACCAACAAACTCTGGTGGCAGAGTGCAATGAACACAATGAATGGGCCTCAAGCAACTAATGTTAATACCTTATTTATTTTAGCAACAATGTAATAAAAGTAAAAGAGAAAAAAAAGATGGAATGCATCAAAAAAGCAAAGGATAATGAATTTATAGTAAATTTACACACACAGATGCACACACACACACACAGAAACACATGCAACCTTCTTCTACAGACCAGGGTTTCTTCATATTCAGAACTCATGCACTGGGAATCTGAAGTCAAATTCAGGACTTTCCCTTCTCAGGGGATTATACACATGCTTTTGGTCAAATTACATCAAGTTAAACCCCTTTGGAAAACAGCTCTAAAAGACAAATCTTGGTGAAACTGAAGCATCTATTTGCTCTCTTTTTCTTATGTTGACAAGGTCACCATGATCATAACCAACTCTACAAAACAAGACTGCCAAGTCCTATAAGCAGGACTCCGGTGCCACTGGTCTGCACCAAATAATTCATATTTTCACAGGATTCCTGATATCCAAAGGATACACATGTGTAGCACTGCAGGCTGAATCAGAGGGCAATATAGAGCCAACCAGCAAGGGCACTGGGTAAAAATGGGCACAAATACAAACTCTAACTAGGCTTTCTGGCCTTGGCCTTGTCTACACTGTCTTATGTCTTTTGGCATAAACAAAGGTGAAGTTTGCATAAACAAAGGTGAAGTTTGTAAAGAAGCAAGGATGAGGATAGAAGCGGGGTGTGCCTTTGAAGGGAAGGAGGAGGACTGTTGGTGTCATTACCTGTCTTGTTCTCTCACCCACTGAAGGTGGCAGGTCAGGGGAGGAGAGGATGCTGAAATGGATCAGTCCTGCGTCAGTCTGCACCTCCAGGGTGCAGAGGCTCAGAGAGTGATGTCCAAAAGGGCCCAGGCTGGTGCCTAGCCTCTTACCTTGAACTCACAGCACAGCCCTCCCACTATGGCCCCCAGCCCTGCTTCAAGGCCCAGGGCCTCTGGTTTCACTGTCCATGACCTGGTTTCTGTTCAAGTCAGCCTGTGTCTGGAGTTGCAAGAGTAGTGTGTCCCAACTCACATTTGAGATTCCCAGGAGTTTATGGTTTGGGGTCATGCAAAGTGGAGAGGCAATTTCAAGCCAGCACTCAAGTCTCTGGAAGAGCACACACCAAGACAAGGCAGAGGGAAGCCAGGGACAGGTGGAGGCTGTGCAGAGGCCCTGAGGAGTATACTTTTACACTAGCAGGGAGAATTTTGCTTTGAAATTATTTCACAAACATTTTTTGGGTGCCTATTGTGTGCTGTAATGAAACAAATGCCTCAGTCCTGAGGTATGGAGGACAAGGACACAGGACCTTTAAGAACTCAGCATATACATTAGCATTCACTGCTTAAGAA
Organism: Aotus nancymaae; assembly: GCF_030222135.1. Lineage (NCBI taxonomy): Eukaryota > Metazoa > Chordata > Mammalia > Primates > Aotidae > Aotus > Aotus nancymaae. The sequence goes on along the minus strand of NW_026988570.1, from coordinate 2,637,805 downwards.
GAAGAGGCTGCCTTGCTAACCTCTGTACCACATGGTCCAATTTGATCTTGATATCATACAAAATATCTGAAAACCAGTATTTGGGGGCCAAAGAAACACTATGAAGGGCTGTACTTGAAAGACATGCATGGGAGTGCTTCGGGACTCTTGGAGGCTTATCAACAGGAGTAGTAGGGAGGCCAAAGATGCAGGAAGAATGAGGCCAAACAGGATTTGGCTTTTCTTTCACAAAGACTACTACTGTGCTGCTTTCTTTCTTATCTTGAAAAAATAACAATTTTCCAAGCAAAGACTGGCCAAAATAGAGAATTTACAGGCTCTATGAACATCCAAGGGGGAAAAAGCTAAGAGAGTAAATAATACCCATGAACACATTATTAATGGCTATTGAAAGATTGAACTGTTAACACTATAATTGTAAAATAAATTTCAGTAGTAGAGATAAGAACAAGGGATATTTAAGCTAAGACTATGATCTGGAATGAGAAAAACCATTCAGAGGGGTATGCTAAGTCTTCCTTTACCTACTTACTTCTTAATAACCTGTGAGCAATGAGCAGGTCATGGTGGGAGAGTTCAGCTGCCACAGTCTCTGTCCCATGCCATGCTCTTCCTCCCACCTCTTGTCCTCTTGTGCCCTCTGCGGAGCTCCTTTCCTCCATATCTACCCAATCCTTCAAAGCAACTTCAAATCTTCATTTTCAACTACACATCTTCATATGAACAAATTTTATGACATGGCACCATCTACCTGGCTTTATATTTATATTTATCTATATATAAGAAGATTATAGTAGTAAATAATTATAGCTAACACTATTGTGTTAGTTACTATGTGGCACACAATATAAACACTGGCTAAGTGTTTTATATGTTTTCTTTCCATTAAACCTCATTACAGCTTTATGGGGTTGATATTATTATTATTATGTCCATTTTAAATATGTAGACATTACGACCCTGACAGAGATGTCAAATGGCTTGTCTAAGAGGGTACGGAGGGAAAAACTGATAGATCTGAGATTTTACTGGTGTACAAGCTCCCTGAGGAAAATGTAAATTTAAAACACCATGACAAACCACTACTCTCATTTACTAGAAGGGACAAAACCGAAAAACTGATCATATCAAGTACTATCAAGAATATGGAGTAATTGGAACTCTCATACATCACTAATGAGAATGCAAAGAGGTACAGTCATTTTGGAAACAGTTTGGTAGTTTCTTATAAAGTTAAACTCCATATGACCCAGCAATCTCGCTCCTAGGTATTTATACCCATGAGAGATGAAGACATATATCCACATGCAGAAAATTTGTACGCAAATGTTTCAAGTAGCTTTATTTTTAATTTCCCAAACCTAGAAACAACCTGAATGCCCATCAATTTGTAAATGAATAAACACATTGTAGTATATCTATCAAATGGAATTCAGATGCTCCTCAACTTATGGTGGGTTATGTCCCCAGAAACCCATCATAAATGGAAAATATCGTAAGTTGAAAACGCATTTAATATACCTAGCCTCTTTTTTTTTTTTTTGAGTCAGGGTCTCACTCTGTTGCCCAGGCTGGAGTTCAACGATGTCATCATGGCTCACTGCAGCCTCAACCTCTTGGGCTCAAGCAATCCTCCCACCTAAGCCTCCTAAGTAGCTGGGACTACAGGTGTGTGTCACCACATCCAGCTAATTTTTTTTGGGGGGGTGGGGTAGAAATGGGGTCTTGCCATGTTGTCCAGGCTGGTCTTGAACTCCTGGCCTGAAGCGATTTTACCACCTTGGCCTCCCAAAGTGCTCCAATTATAGGTGTGAGCCACTACGTCTTGCCTACAACTGGCCTATTGAACATCATAGCATAGGCCAGCCTACCTTAAACATACTCATAACATATTAACCTACAAATGAGCAAAATCATATAATACAAAGCCTATTTTATAATAAAGTATAAATATCTCATGTAATTTATTGAATCTGTACTGAAGTATACTGTCTACTGAATGGGTTTTGCTTTTGCAACATGGTAAAATTAAAAAATCTTGAGTAAGTCAGGGACTGTTTGTACTATTCGGAACAAAAGGAACTACTGACACAAGCAATGGCATGGGTAAGTCTCAGCTGCACTACGCTAAGTGAAAGAAGCCAGACTCAAAAGGCTCCCTACTGTTATGATTCCATTTGTATGACATTCTGGACAAAGCAAAACTGCTAGGAAGGAAAAACAGGTGTGACTGCCTGAGGCTGGGGCTAGGGAGCTGACTACAAAGGGTCATGAGATAACTTTTTAAAGTGAGGGAAATACTCTTTATCTTGATTGTAGTGGTAATCACATGATGTATATATTTTTCAAAATGCAAAGAACTATAAACTAAAAAGAATACATTTTACTGCATGTAAATTATATCTCAATAAACTTGATATTAAAAGAAAGTTCCCTGAGGGTAGAATCAGGCATTGGTAAGCCCCATTTAGTCAAGTCTTCTATTTACTAGTTAGATCAAATGACAGATTTGGTTAGAAGAGCTAACTAGTAAGTAGAAGAGTAAGCTAATTTCAGCTTTATTACCCATTTCCCTACCTACCTTTGGCAGAAGAATTAAAGAGAACAAAAATATTATAACAAAAGATGACCAAATAGGAGGAGAAGCCAAAAGCAGAGATGGTCTCCAAGTGCTGAATGATCCCAAGTTCACTGGACAGGTAAAAGCAGGTACCAACCTTAGTACATTTCTTGATCTTCTGTTCAAAGATCTCAGTTTTACTAGAAGTTGCGGCTGTCTTCTCATTGTCATCATCTGGTAGAAAACACTGCCGTGTGCTTTTAAGAAAAATCAAAACTAAGTCACAAAACTTTAAATAATTGAGACAATGAGTATAATAAAACAAATATTTCATGAAAATATACCAACGAGTAGTACTGAATTAAATGAAAGGCAAGAGTCACCCACATACCCTAAATGAGCTGACAGACCTCTCTAAGGGCACAGGATTGTTTGCTAAATCTGATGAATTACAGCATTATTGCTGCCAGATTACAAAGGAAAACAGCATGTCTGACTCCAGATAGAACCAACTGCATCACACACCCTGAACTCCTTTCTGTTCAAGAAGGCAGGACTGGCATTGTGGGGCAGCAGAGGTGGTGTGTGTCCAGAATCACCAAACAAATGGGGTGGCTGAGGAGTGGAAACAGAATTCCAAATCTGTCAGGCTCTGAGCCCCGTAAGGCAATGACTGTATCTGTCCTGCTCTTCATTCTCCCGTTTTCTAGCACAGTGCCTGGTTAATGAACATAGTAAAAGATGCTTAGTATTTCTAGAGGGCAATTTGGCATGCACATTACTGTTTCAAATGTCTGCATCCTTTGACCTAGCAATAGGCACCCTCTGTATTAGCCTATTCTACTGCTTCTGTACTGAGGAAGGAGACCCTTAATGCTCTTCAGCCTTCTGCATTGCATCTCAAAAGGAGAAGCTAGAAGTCAGCCAGAAGGGGGACTAGTTGGTGCTGCCAGCCAGGGTAAAAATAAGACCCCTACTGATTACCACAATCTCTCCTATAGATCGAAGGCATGGTATGGAGGAATCTTTCCGGAAGGCATTGTTTTTACCTAAACAAGATCAAACCCCCACATAAGCCACATACCCGACACCTATTCCATGAACCAAGGCCCTTTCACATGTAATTTTTAAAGCTGTAAACCTAAGACCCATTCACATGTAATTTCTAAAGCAGTAAACACAAGACCCTTTCACGTATAATTTCTAGAGTTGTGAGCCTTTATAAGGACAGAGATTTTTCTTTGTTAGACCAGCTTGGCTATTAGGCAGCTATGGTGCCTTGCTGCCGGCCGAAATAAATCATCCCTTCCTTCCTAGCTCAGTGTCTGAGAGGTCTGTTCCTCGCTGCGGTTCCTGCTTTAGTATCAGTCACAAGTATCAGTTCAGTGGTCAATGAAAAGGAACTAATGCAGGGTCCTCATTCTTCATGATTTCTTAACATCTCATATGTGTTACCAAGAAAATAAGTACTTAAAATGATTAAAATTTTACTATCAAATGACATATTTTCAAAAGTGTGAATCCAAGTGAAAAATGCTATGCTTATTATTAGAGTGTAGCTACCTCTCAGTTGCATCTTCTATTTGTTTAATCTTTTTTTTCTTTCTTTTTTGAGATGGAGTCTCACCCTGTCTGTCACCCAGGCTGGAGTACAATGGGGCAATCTTGGCTCACTGCAACCTCGGCCTCACGGGCTCAAGCGATTCTCCTGCCTCAGCCTCCTGAGTAGCTGGGACTACAGGAACACACCACCACGCTCAGCTAATTTTTGTATTTTCAGTGGAGATGGGCTTTCACCGTATTGGTCAGGCTGGTCTTGAACTCCTGACCTCCTGATCCGCCTGCCTCAGCCTCCCAAAGTGCTGGGATTACAGGTATGAGCCACTGCACCTGGACTATTTGTTCAATCTTTAAGGAAAGGAAGACAACACATGGGAACCGTACCTCTTCTGGATACTGAAGGGTCCACGTCAACAGCTTTTTCATAAGGAGTACCACCATTCAAGAAGAGCTCATAAGTTCTATAAAAGAATAACAGTCGATGACAGATACATGCTGTGGCCATTTAGAAAACACTGGAATCAGTAGTTAAATATTCTTTAGCACAAATACACTCATACACATTTCATTTATGGCTCATTGGTAAGTGAAAATAATAATTGTTGAACTCTCCGTGAGGTACCACCTGGGCAAATAAACAGTCTTTCTTTCCTAATTATAAGCTGCAGAAAATACATTTCTTCCACGAAAATGAGAAAAATTATCTTTCCTAACTTTACCCTGTAGAAAATACATTTTTCCTTGAAAATGAGAAAAATTAATTCAAGTCATTAAAGTGTTCAGATTTTAATGACTTATGTTAATGACAAGTGATTGTTTTTCAATATATTTTTCAAATGTGTTGAATCATTATTTGAAATACAACCATTAGGAACTTATATTATTTTTAAAATATAAAACGTAGATTGTTATAAAAAGTTTGAATGGGCCGGGCGCGGTGGCTCAAGCCTGTAATCCCAGCACTTTGGGAGGCCGAGGCGGGTGGATCACGAGGTCAAGAGATCGAGACCATCCTGGTCAACATGGTGAAACCCCGTCTCTACTAATACAAAAAAAATTAGCTGGGCATGGTGGCGCGTGCCTGTAATCCCAGCTACTCAGGAGGCTGAGGCAGGAGAATTGCCTGAACCCAGGAGGCGGAGATTGCGGTGAGCCGAGATCGGGCCATTGCACTCCAGCCTGGGTAACAAGATTGCGAAACTCCGTCTCAAAAAAAAAAAAAAAAAAAAGTTTGAATGGCAAAGAAATGATAAGTAAAAAGTGAAAAATTCCTCCCCATGCCTTCTTCTCTAGTTTGATTAATCTCCTGCCCTATCTTTTCTATGCAAATGCAAACAAATATATAAACATGGTGAATTTCAAAACTAACACATGCTTCAAAACTAACATACTACATGCTCTTCTTCTGAAGTCACATACTAAGTGTAGAAAGAAGGTAAAAGAGCCCTTTAATTACACTGCACCACCTCAATTCTGTTCCTCAGAGGCAATTTCTGGCAACAGATTACCTAGACCCACCCACAGAGGCTAATAAATAGTTTTGCTTTGTTTATTTTTCCTTTTTTGAGACAGAGTCTCGCTCTGTCACCCAGGCTAGAGTGCAATGGCATGAAAACTGCTCACTGCAGCTTCGACCTCTAGGATTCAACCAATCCTCCCAGCTCAGCCTCTGGAGTAGCTGGAATTACAGGCATCATGCTTGGCTAATTTTTTTGTTTTTTTTTTGTAGAGATGGCATCTCACCATGTTGCCCAGGCTGGTCTCGAACTCCTGGGTTCAGGTGATCCTCCTGCCAAGGCCTCCCAAAGTGCTAAAATTACAGGAATTGTGAACCACCTCACCTGGCCCACAAATAGTTTTTAATGAACAAAAGTGGGGTCACAGTATTCAAAATATTCTGTAACTTTTCCCATATACTAGTAGACAGAAAATGTGTTTGTATTAATACACAGAGTTCTACCTCATTTAAAAAAATAGCTGTGACTTCACTTTCAGAAAGATGGAAAAGATATACTATTCCTTATTTCTTCCACTAAGCACAACTAAAAACCCTGAGCATATTAAAAGACAAAAACAAAAAAGCAAAAAACAATCACAAGAAACTTGGCACCCAGGGTAATGCAGTGGTCCCTCCCCACCCACTGGGATGATATCAAAGGACTTGTAGACTCAAGACTTCTACGTCTGCCCAGTGGCAAGAAGGCCATGTAAGGAGCATTATCTAAATTAATCCTCACAAGCTCTTGGAGTAAGAATTATTACAATCCTCCAGATTAAAAATAGGTGAAATTCAGACTTGGAGATGTTAAGAAATCTACCTACAATTACATGGGTAGAGCTGGGACTGGAGCCCAGAATTTTATAATCCAAATTTGGGATCTTAATCACCATCCTACTGCCTGCCTATTTCTGTCCCTTCTTGAATTTCTTATTAATATCCTAGATTTAGATCTTTCTTTTCCTCCATGTTAAAATTTGAATGATATTTTTCTTATTAATTTTTGAGAGCTCTTTTTATATTAGGGATAATGATCTTCTAACTCTTCTATATATATTGCAATATTTACTTCCAGTCTGCCTTTTGATCTTAAAGTTTAAATCATTTTCCATGGTTGCCACTATGATTTCAATGTCCCACCTACAGAAGGAGGGTAGAGACTCACAGAGGACCTCAGGACTCTGGACTTAGCTTTCTCACTCTTTGAAGACAACTAGACTCTGTTTTCAGCATGGTGAAATGTGTTAAAACCATAGGAAATTACTGAAAGAATATTCTCAGCAGACAGCTAGTACAAACATCTTTTAAAATACCTCTTCTCTAGGGGTCATTTTTTCCTCATTAGGATGAGAATGTGCATGCTAAACAACACTAAAATCAACATAAAAAGCCCTTCCAAAAGTTATGTGCATGCTCACAAAACAAACGAGGTAACTAGAGTCTAAAAAATGAATTTCTACAGAAGTATGCATTCGTTAGGAATATATAGCCAACTTACTTTGCTGGAATAGGAACTCCGCTGGCATCAAAAAGTTTAAGAAATACCCAGCCACAACTTAACTCTCCTCTTTCACCAGTTGACTAGGAAATAAGACAAGTATATGAAACTTAATGTCTCAACTAGTCAAATTTATAAGCACATACCAAGTACTTTTAAAGGAACAAAATTAGTATTCGCCTTTAGAACTAAAAAGTTCTTCACAAGAAAGTAAAATGAAACATAGTAGAGTTCCATTTTGCCTGCAGGTCAGATATTAAAGGTAGTATATCAAGAGGCAATCATATTTTCTCAAAATTGTTCTCAAAAATCCCTTAAACCAATGATGTGGCAACTGTTGCCATTGTCTCTTGACCGATGTAAGCATTTTGTGGAGTGATATCAAATCACATCAGTACTACATAGGATTATGAACCTTAATTTCACTGACAGATATAATGCAGATATTAATCATTCATGGGGCTTTCTGCTTAGAATTTTACCCCCATGTCAATTGCTAGAGACCCCCAAGGCTTGCTTGGGGTCCTGCTCCTTTCCCCAGTCCAACCCCCTCCACAACATGTATGGATGAATTTGCTTTAAACAAGTGAATGGACAGTGTAATACCATTAATGTAACATCTCTGGCAGGCTCTCTGGGTTACCATGAGGTCAAGTATATATACTACACCTCTCAAGCTATTATTAGTATGTGGAAACATTTAATTAGTAGCACAGAGCCCAACCCACTGGTTCATTCGTTTCTATGACATAAGTTAACTGAAATTTCTGGTGCTTGCTTTATAAAAATCGCTACTCTGCCAAGTACCTTAATTAGAACCCTCAGTTACAAGGCTATGTGTATTTTTCCCCTGGAGGCCAGAGGTGAACCATGATGCTGGGATGCCAGTAAGCATCTTTTATCACTTTCTGCAAAGTCCCATCCTTTTTGAATTTTTATTCTTCAAAATCACTGGAGTTCACTGAAGCTATAAATGTGAATAAATATTCTTTTATTTTAAATGCTATGAAAAAAATCAGCACACACAAAATTAGAATCACTGGCATTCTCATTCCTCAAGGGATTATAATTCTATTACATACAAAGACCTCAAGAATTTACTTGTCAATAGACATATTTTTTAACCTTCTCTTTTAACTGATACATTAGAAAGCCTTATCTTTTAATGGACATACATTGCTAATATAAGAAATTCCAAGTTCAAATAATATTCCAAGATCTGGAGACACAGAATTGGACCTGATAAAGCAATCACCATCAAGCAAACACGACAAGATGCGAGTAACCTGAAACAATAAAGAAATTAAAGTTATTGATAAAAATAAAAAACAGGAAGGGGGTTTCATATGATTTGAATAAATGTCCCCATCAAATTTCATGTTGAATTATAATCCCCAGTGTTGAAGTTGAGGCCTGGTGGGAGGTGTCTGGGTCATGGGGGCAGATCCCTCATAGTTTGGTGCTGTCCTCACCATAGTGAGTTTGTTCTCAGGAGATCAGTTTTTTTCAAAAATGTGGCCGGGCACGGTGGCTCACACTTGTAATCCCAGCACTTTGGGAGGCCAAGGCGGGTGGATCACTTGAGGTCAGGAGTTCGAGACCAGCCTGGACAACATGGCGAAACCCCATCTCTACTAAAAATAAAAAAATTAGCAGGGCATGATGGTGGGTGCCTGTAATCCCAGCTACTCGGGAGGCTGAGGCAGGAGAATCGCTTGAACTCAGGAGGTGGAGGTCGCAGTGAGCTGATATCATGCCACTGCACTCCAGCCTGGGCAACAGAGTAAGACTCTGTTTCAAAAAAAAAAATAAGTGTGTGGCACCTCCTTCCTCCTTCTTGCTCCTGCTCTGCCATGTGAGATGCCTGCTCCCTCTTCACCTTCTGCCACGATTAGAAGTCTCCTGAGGCCTTCCTAGAAACTGATCAGATGCCTGTGCCATGTTTCCTGTACAGTCTGCAGAACCATGAGCCAATTCAACTTCTTTTCTTTATAAATTAACCGGTCTCAGGTATTTCTTTATTGCAAGAACGGATACCATCTCAGGTATTTCTTTATCACAAGAACAGGGTTTCAGCCCTATTTGTTAGTAAATAGTTTATGCATTTGCATTATAATAAAGGCCTTTTAAGAAAAACACAAAGCAGATGGATTGAATTAATCTATGCCAATGACTACAAATTTTAAAAATTTAATTTCTCTTTTAAAGGGAAAATACCTTTACCTTCACTTATTCTTTGCGTAGAGGCTAACATGAAACAAGTACTGTACCTAGGTCTCCAGAGGTGTTACAAATAATAGTTTATATACATTATAAGATATTTAAATTAACCACTGTTCTTTGTAAACAGAACAAAAATTAAAGACTTAATATACATATTTGCTCAACTTTCCTGATGTGTGCCTTGTGAATTTTCATTTATCTTCTTTTGCTCATTCAATTCCCTCTCCTTAGACAACCATACCCCTCCTTTCTTGCCTGTAAAATTTACCCGTCCTTCAGAAAGGTCTAGTTTCTCTTTTATAAAACCTTCCCTGAGCCAAATGACTAGAATTAACTTTACCTACCTATGTGCTTCCAAAGCACTTGCCAAAACCATTACAATCTGCCTGAGGGGTAGTTAACAACAGTACTCGCCCCACAGGGCTACTCTGATTAAGTAAGATAACGTACATAAGAGCCTGGCACAGGGCCTAGCACACAATTAGGGTTCCGACAATATTGTTATTCTTTATGTATGTATTTTCCCCTACTAACTTTGCTGGAATAGGAACTCCACTGGCATGAAAAAGTTTCCACATGCCTGGGAAAAAATGCTTACATGTAACAGATGTCTACTTTCATTCAGCAGAATAACACATACCCCCAAAAGCTTATCTTTCTACCCCAGGAAAAACATTAAAAAATTCTACCCTAAACACTTCACATACACAGAGTTGCAGTAACAGAACTGTGAAGTACTGTGCCAAGAGAAGTTGTGCCTCTCACTGGAGGAAGGCTGCTAAGAAGATCAAGCTGGAATTTTAGGAGGTGTACTTTCGACAACTGTGGACAGACACAGCACACGATTGAGGTGGCTGGCTTCGTCCACAGCCTGAGCCCTCTCATTGAACCTCCATCTTGCCTTAAGATCTTCTGATGCAGTAAGAGGAAGGGTAATTAAGGGTTTTCAGGATGCAGTTATATAAGGGAGTTAGCTGTGGGAGGGAAGTAAATACTAAAGTAATGAGACCTTGGAGGCAGATGAAAGTAACATGAAATAAAATATAGACAATTGATATTATAAAAACAATATGAAGACATCTTTGTCCTCTCTAGCATCTATGCAATGCTGACTCAGTGGTTTGAACTCTCAAAACGCTCTTGATAGTACATGGGTGTAATGTAGCAGTCCCCTAGGCGTCACTCCTGACTTCATCTGAAGAAAGTGCAGCTTTTATTAGCATAGTTGGAAGATTTCATCTTTGAAAAACACCTCACTTCCTAAATGTAATCTTTATGTTTTCATTTTTATCAAATAAGAATTTTCTAAAAATGAACCCTGAAATTCACTGAATGGGATGATTCACAGGAATTATAACACTAGTGAGTCAGAGACATGAGTAATTTTTATCAATGTCCTCAAATAACACCAAAGAATCTAAAGATTTATATCTGTCCCCACATACTCTGTGCTATTTATATAAATATAAATAAGTTCAACTTTGACAGTCTTATATTAGAAATTAATTGCTTGACATTTAATAGGTAAAAGAAATTCACTCATTCCACTCATTCAGCAGATTACTTACCTGGGAAGAAAAGGTCCATGTTTTGGGCTTTTTAGATTGCCATGTGGCTCTGACTGTATGAATGTTGCTCAGAACCTGAAATGAGATTTTACCTTTTGAAATTATGTAAAAAGCTCTTTGAAACATCACCACTTTCATGTCCCAAAGACTTAACAGTGGCTATACTGAGTGAGGAAGATGGGGAAAAGAGTACTTTCATGTTTTACTTCATGCAATTCTGTAATGTTTTTCTTTTTATATCAGGTATGACATAATGAATTCAGAGTTGGACCCTTATGCTAGTAACAAATTGTATTAAGTGAATTCCTTAATATCTGAGATAGGTTTACCAAGAAAGCAACTAAAATTTTAGGTAAAAATGGCCTTTTCAAATGTGTTTTTTTGAGTTAAGAGTCTCACTCTGTTGCCCAGGCTGGAGTGCAGTAGCACAACCTCAGCTCACTGCAATCTCTGCCTCCCAGGTTCAAGTGATTCTCCTGCCTCAGCCTCCCAAGTAGCTGGGATTACAGGCACCCGCCACCACACCCAGCTAATTTTTGTATTTTTAGAAAAGACAGGGTTTCACCATGTTGGCCAGGCTGGTCTCGAATTCCTGACCTCAGGTGACCTGCCCACCTTGGCCTTTCAAAGTGCTGGGATTACAAGCATGAGCCATTGCACCCAGCAAAAAAAAAAAAAATGGCCTTTAAAAGATATGACCCGGTTTAGCACAATAGCTCACGCCTGTAATCCCAGCACTTTGACAGGCTGAGGCAGGCGAATCACTTGAAGTTGGGAGTTTGAGACCAGCATGGCCAACATGGCAAAACCGTATCTCTACTAAAAATACAAAAATTAGCTGGGTGTGGTGGATATGCACCTGTAATTCCAGCTATTCGAGAGGGTGAGGCAGGAGAATCACTGGAACCTGGGAGGCGGAGGTTGCAGTGAGCTGGTATCACAACACTGCATTCCAGACTAGGTGACAAAGCAAGAATCAGTCTCAAGAAATAAAAAATAAAAAATAAAAAGATGTGACCCATACAAGCATTACATATGCAGTCCATTACTCTGTCACTAAGTCAGACAATGCTAACAGCTCAGACACAGTTATTTTTTTTCCTCTAGATCTCTAGGCCCATAAATTATATTCTTTTTTAAATTCAATCTCTTATAAAATGCTCTATGCAAGAAGTTCATCCTACAATTTACATAAAACAATGAAACACAAAGGGAGCAAAAACTTTATGGAACGAAGAATTCAAATTCTATAATGTTATGACCAAAATTGACATCTTCCAGAGGAATGGATAATATGTAATTTTTATTTTAGATGAAAATATTTTAGTATAACACCTCTAAAACAAATCTTTAAAATAATAATTTAAAATCATCCCAAACGTGTTATATTAGGTCAAATTCAACTCACTGTATTCCACATCCCTAGTAATAGGCATATAGGAGTATTTTATGGGTAGCTAGATTGTTTTCCACATCAGCAAAATCCACTTCCTTCAATTACTAATATATATTTGGTTAAACTTTTCCTGAAATTATGTATATTTACCACCTGGAATACTGGAGTATAAACTCCTTGTAATTACTACCTTGTGATTCCTGTAAGACTGTATTTTATTTATTCTAAGGAGGTTCTTCATTTTTCAAGAAATGTTTCCTACTTCTAATGGCCAACAAGTCCTTTGCTATCATCAAAACTGAAATTCTATACTATCTCTGCTTTTATCTTTTCAATTTGGAGAATCCGGATTTTGAAATTTGGAATCAAGAATAACTTCTTCTGCTTGATAATTCTGTATCTTTCTTGACATACAGACTCTAAGAACTAAAAAGAACTTAGTTCAACCATCTCACTAGGCATTTCAGAAAACTGCAGCCACAGAGGGTGAATAACTGGCTTAGAATCACACTGCTTTCTGTGCAAAACCAGATGCAAAGAATGAAGAAATTGAAGAGTCAAAATAATTTAGAGATTTCATTCAGCAAACTGCATTAAGAATGCAAGAGGGGCTGGATGCAGTGGCTCATGCCTGTAGTCTAACTAATCAGGAGGCTAAGGCAGGGGGATTGCTTGAACTCAGGAGTTTGAGACCAGCTTGGGCAGCATAGTGAAACCTTATCTCCATTTTTTATTTTTTATTTTTTATTTTTTATTTTTTATTTTTTTTTGAGACGGAGTTTCGCTCTTGATACCCAGGCTGGAGCGCAATGGCGCGATCTCGGCTCACCGCAATCTCCGCCTCCTGGGTTCAGGCAATTCTCCTGCCTCAGCCTCCTGAGTAGCTGGGATTACAGGCACGCGCCACCGTGCCCAGCTAATTTTTTGTATTAGTTGAGACGGGGTTTCACCATGTTGACCAAGATGGTCTCGATCTCTTGACCTCGTGATCCACCCGCCTCGGCCTCCCAAAGTGCTGGGATTACAGGCTTGAGCCACCGCGCCCGGCCTCCATTTTTTATTTTTAAAGAATGCACAAGAACTTCTCAACCAATTTATGCTTCAACTCAGCCATTTTGCTCCAGACATAAAGTGATGAAGCAGTGATAGTTAAAAAGACAGAGCAGTACCCAAAAGTAAGATGAATATGTCAATGGAGCAGAAATAGAAGACAGAATAGTAAGGTGAGACTAAAACCAGAGGTTTCCTGGGCTCTGAGTCCAGAAGGAACATGTGGTGTCAAGGGCTGGATTTGTATGTTACAGAGGCTGAAGGTACTCATCCCATGATAGAGAAATAGATTGCCTTACCGCTGGAAGCCAGTAAGGTTTAAACAACAACAACAACAAAAGGTTGCCCCTCCTTCTCATAAAAAGTAGTGAGCCTAAGCAAGTAGGAAGACAAAGACATAGCCATGACACCAGGATCAGAACCATGTCAACAAGTCGGCCTTTTAATCAGTGACATATCTGACATCATTTTAGATCAAGAACTCTAAACTCTACTGCAAGATCTGGTTCTGAACTGGGGTTGAGAGAGGAAGGTGGAGTATTGGTAATAACAACCACAATACTACTAGATAGAGGGAAAAGACAATGGAAGAAATAATTGGAGTGGCAAAGGTATTTGAGAAAATAATGGCTGAAAAAAAAAATCCCCAAATTTGGCAAAAGACACAAACCTACAGATTGAAGAAGCTGAGCAAACCCCAAGGAGAGTAAACCAGAAAAATTTATGCCATATACACCATAAACTTCTGAAAACCGAACACAATGAAAATACCTTGAAAACAGTAAGAGAAAAACAACATTTAGGTTAACCAACAGGAAAAAAAAATTTGAATGATGGTGAATTTCTCATTAGACGCCATGGAGGACAGAAGGAAATGACACAATATTTTTCAAGTGTCAAACAAAAATAACTGTCAATTCAGAATTCTCTATTTACTGAAAATATCCTTTTGGAATGAAGAGGAAACAGGGACAATCTCAGAAAAAGTCTAAGAGAATCTGTCACCAGCAAACCAACCGTAAAAGAATGTTTAAAGGAGATTCTCTAAACAGGACACAATAAAAGAAGAGTCTTAGAGAATTAGGAAGAAAGAATGAACAATGGAAATAGTAAAAATATAAGTAAATACTATATATTTTCTTTCAGGTTTTCCAAATTATATTTGATGTTGTGTGATAAGATTCTCAAAGTATGTAGAAAAAATATTTAAGACCACTATATTATAAACTAGGAAAGGTAAAGAACTAAAGGAAGGTAAGGTTTTATAAATTACTCCAACTGGAATGTTAATACTAGTAGACTGTGGTAAGTTATGCATGTATAAAATTAATACCTAGAACAACCACTAAGGAACCTAGCCAAAAAGATACACTCATCAACACTGCAAATAATTCAGAATGGAGTTCTAAAAAAAATGTTCAAATGGACCAGGCATGGTGGCTCATGACTGTAATTCCAGCACTTCGGGAGGCCGAGGTAGGTGGATCGCCTGAGGTCAGTAGTTCAAGACCAACCTGGCCTACATGGTGAAACCCCGTCTCTACTAAAAATGCAAAAAATTATCTGGACATGGTGGCATGCACCTGTAATCCCAGCTACTTGAGAGAGTGAGGCAGGAGAATTGCTTGGACGCAGGAGGTGGAGGTTGCAGTGAGCTGAGATTGTGCCACTGCACTCCAGCCTGGGTGACAAGAGCAAAATTTGTCTCAAAAAAAAAATAAAAGTTCAAGTGACACACAGGAAATGATATGGTTTGCTGTGTCCCCACCCAAATCTCATCTCGAATTGTAACTTCCACAATTCTCACATATCATGAGAGGAACCCAGTGGAAGGTGACTGAATTACATGGGGGGTCTTTCCTACACTGCTCTCATGATAGTCGATGAGTCTCATGAGATCTGATGGTTTTAAAAATGGGAGTTTTCAGGGGCCAGGCGCGGTGGCTCATGCCTGTAATCCCAGCACTTTGGGAGGCCGAGGCAGGTGGATCACGAGGTCAAGAGATCGAGACCATACTGGTCAACATGGTGAAACCCCATCTCTACTAAAAAGACAAAAAATTAGCTGGGCATGGTGGCACGTGCCTGTAGTCCCAGCTACTCGGGAGGCTGAGGCAGGAGAATTGCCTGAACCCAGGAGGCGGAGGTTGCGATGAGCCAAGATCACGCCATTGCACTCCAGCCTGGGTAACAAGCGAAACTCCGTCTCAAAAAAAAAAAAAAAATGGGAGTTTTCCCTGCACAAGCTCTCTTCTTTTGTCTGCCAACATTTGAGACATGTCTTTAACTTTCTGCCATGATTGTGAGGCCTCCATAGCCATGTGGAACTGTTAAGTCCCATAAACCTCTTTCTTCTGTAAATTGCCCAGTCTCAGGTATGTCTTTATAAGCAGTGTGCGAAAGAACTAATACAGTAAATTGGTATCAGGACTAAGGTGTTGCTGAAAAGATATGCAAAAATGTGGAAGGAACTTTGGAACTAAGTAATAGAAAGAGGGTGAAACAGTTTTGAGAGCTTAGAAGAAGACAGGAAAATGTGGGAAAGTTTGGAACCTCCGAGAGACTTGTTGAATGGCTTTTTGACAAAAATGCTGATAGTGATATGAACAATAAGGTCCTGGCTGAGGTAGTCTCAGAAGAAGATGAGGAACATGTTGGAAACTGGAGCAGAGGTGACTCTTGTTATGTTTTAGCAAAGAGACTGGTGGCATTTTACCCCTGCCGTAGAGATTTGTGGAACTTAGAACTTGAGAGAGATGATTTAGGGTATCTGGTGGAAGAAATTTCTAAGCAGCAGAGCATTCAAGAGGTGACTTGGGTGCTATTAAAAGCATTTCAGTTTTATAAGAGAAACAGAGCATAAAGGTTTGGAAACTTTGCAGCCTGACAATGCAATAGAAAAGAAAATCACATTTTCTGAGGAGAAATTGAGGCTAGCTGCAGAAATTTGCATAGGTAATGAGGAGCCAAATGTTAATCCCCAAGACAATGGGAAAAATATCTCTAGAGGATGTCAGAGGTCTTCACGGCAGCACCTTCCATCACGAACCTGGAGGCCTAGTTGGAAAAAGTGGTTTTGTGGGCCAGGCCCAGGGTTCCCATGCTGTGTGCAGTTTAGGTACAGCTCAGACCCTGGCTTCAGACCGTACAAGCCCCAGGCCTTTGGCAGCTTCCACACGGTTTTGAGCCTGCGGGTGCACAAAAGTCAAGAACTGAGGTTTGGGAACCTCTGCCTAGACTTCAGAGGATGTATGAAATGTCTGAATGTCCAGGCATAAGTTTGCTGCAGGGGTGGGGCTTTCAAGGAGAACCTCTGCTAGGGCAGTACGAAAGGGAAATGTGGGGTTGGAGCCCTCACACAGAGTCCCTACTGGGGCACTGCCTAGTGGAGCTGTGAGAAGAGGTCCACTGTCCTCCAGACCCCAGAAGAGTAGCTCCACCAACAGCTTGCACTGTGCTCCTGGAAAAGCTGCAGACAATGCCAGCCTGTGAAAGCAGCCAGGAGGGGGGCTATACCCTGCAAAGCCATAGGGGCTGAGCTGCCCAAGACCATGAGAACCCAACTCTTATATCAGTATGACCTGGATGTGAGATGGAATCAAAGGAGATCATTTTGGAGCTTTAAGATAGAACTACAAACCACTGCTCAAGGAAGTAAGAAAGGACACAAACAGATGGAGAAACATTCCATGCTCATGGTTAGGAAGAATCAATATTGTGAAAATGGCTATACTGCCCAAAGTAATTTATAGATTCAACACTATCCTCATCAAGTTACCTATGACCCTCTTCACAGAACTGGAAAAAAACACCTTAAACTTCATATGGAACCAAAAGAGAGCCTGCATAGCTAAGACGATCCTAAGCAAAAAGAACAAACCTGGAGGCATCATGCTACCTGACTACAAACTATACTACAAGGCTACAGTAATCAAAACAGAATGGTACTGGTACCAAAACAGAGAATAAAACCAATGGAACAGAACAGAGGCCTCAGAGGCAACACCACACATCTACAAACATCTGATCTTTCACAAACCTGACAAAAACAAGCAATTGGGAAAGGATTCCGTGTTTAATAAATGATGTTGGGAAAACTGGCTAGCCATGTGCAGAAAGCAGAAGCTGGACCCCTTCCTGACACCTTACACTAAAATTAACTCCAGATAGATTAAAGACTTAAACATAAGACCTAACACCATAAAAAACCCCAGAAGAAAACCTAGGCTATACCATTCAGGACATAGGCATAGGCAAGGACTTCATGACTAAAACGCCAAAAGCATTGGCAACAAAAGCCGAAATAGACAAATGGGATCTAATTGAACTCCAGAGCTTCTGCACAGCAAAACAAACAATCATTAGAGTGAACCGGCAACCAACAGAATGGGAAAAAATTTTTGCAATCTACTCATCTGACAAAGGGCTAATATCCAGAATCTACAAAGAACTAAAACAGATTTACAAGAAAAAAAAAAACCCATTCAAAAGTGGGCGAGGATATGAACAGACACTTTTCAAAAGAAGACATATATGAGACCAACAAACATGAAAAAATGCTCATCATCACTGGTCATTAGAGAAATGCAAATCATAACCACATTGAGATACCATCTTATGCCAGTTAGAATGGTGATCATTAAAAAATCTGGAGACAACAGATGCTAGAGAGGATGTAGAGAAATAGGAACACTTTTACACTGTTGGTGGGAGTGTAAATTAGTTCAACCATTGTGGAAGACAGTATGGCGACCCCTCAAGGACCTAGAAATACAAATTCTATTTCACCCAGCAATCTCATTACTGGGTATATATCCAAAGGATTATAAATCATTCTATTATAAAGACAAATGCACACATATGTTCATTGCAGCACTGTTTACAATAGCAAAGACCTGGAATCAACCCAAATGCCCATCAACGATAGACTGGATAAGGAAAATGTGGCACATATACACCATGGAATACTATGCAGCCATAAAAAAGGATGAGTTTGTGTCCTTGGTAGGGACATGGATGAATCTGGAAACCATCATTATCATCAAACTGACACAAGATCAGAAAATCAAACACTGCAAGTTCTCACTCATAGGCGGATGTTGAACAATGAAAACACATGGACACAGGGAGGGGAGTGTCACACACTGGGGTCTGTTGTGGGGGAATACAGGAGAGACAGTGAAGGCTAGGGAGGTTAGGGAGGGATAACATGGGGAGAAATGCCAGATGTAGATGACAGGGAGATGGAGGCAGCAAACTACATTGTCATGTATGTACCGATGCAACAATCCTGCATGTTCTACACATGTACTCCAGAACATAAAGTGCAATTATATATATATATAATTGCAATTATATATATATATATATATATATATATATATAAAAGATTTAACTTTTCGGCTGGATTTCCGACTTGCATAAGGCCTTCAGTCCCTTTGTTTTGGCCAGTTTCTCCCATTTGGAATGGCTACATTTACCCAATGCCTATACTCTTATTTATCTAGGAAATAATTTGCTTTTGATTTTACAGGCTCATAGGTGGAAAGGACTTGCTCTGTCTTAGATGAGATGTTGGGACTGTCGACTTTGAGTTAATGCTGAAATGAGTTAAGACTTTGGGGGACTGCTGGGAAGGCATGATTGGTTTTGAAATGTGAAGACATGAGATTTGGGAGGAACCAGGGGTGGAATGATATGGTTTGGCTGTGTTCCCTCCCAAATCTCATGCTGAATTGTAGCTCCCATAATTCTTACATGTCATGGGAAGAACCCAGTGGGAGGTGACTGAATTAGGGGGAAGGTCTTTCCTGCACTGTTCTCATGATAATGAATGAGTCTCATGAGATTCGATCATTTTAAAAATGGGAGTTTTCCCTGCAAAAGCTCTCTTCTCTTGCCTGCCACCACGTGACAAGTGCCTTTCACCTTCCACCATGATTGTGAAACCTCCCCAGCCACGTGGAGCTGTAAGTACAATAAACCGTTCTTTTGTAAATTGCCCTGTCTCAGGTATGTCTTTATCAGCAGTGTGAGAACAAACTAATACAGGAAGACAGTAAAAAGAAAAGAGAGAAACAAAAAAAGAAAAAACAAACAGAAAAAGATAAAGCAGTGGACCAAAGGCTTGAGGCTCCTCTCCAGTGTCTGCCCACTTCTGAATGCTCTGCAGTGCCTTCAGGTAGTTGCTTTTTATTTTGCCCAGAGTTTACACTTGCTATCTTTGGGTGGGTTGGTCCAAGGGGAGCTGACTCAGCCATTACTGGAAGTGGTGTCTCATTAGTCAGTTTTAGCAACAATGCTTTTTATTCATAACTAGGTTCAAATTTATTAAAGAACTCCTACATAAACAGCATGATTATCTGCACAGCTATTAAATCTGTTCCATAACTCTCAATTTGGAAATCTGACATAAATTTGTTTCATAAAGTAAATTTCATGATTTTGATATATTATTCAAAATAAAATTCCATCGTTTATGTTCTTATATATGAGAATAAGGAAAAAGTTATCAAACCAGATGTACGAAAAAGAAAGCAATTCAGCTCTTCTTGGTCACTGAGGACCCCTACTGACTCATTTGTGGCAATGATTTTGTGCAGTATGTATTACAGAAGTGAGAGAGGATCACTATCATAAGTTCATTTATTTACCCCAAGTTCAGATGAAATAAAGGCACTTTCTTCATGCTGGGTGTTAGTAGTATACTCAGCATGAGCAAAATCAAGCCCACATCAACTCTTCCAAACCTGGTCCTCTTCCAGTGTTCCCCATCTCATCAAATGTTGCCACCATCCATTCAGATGTGGAAGTCAGAGTGTTGGTGTCATGCCTATACCCCACTTCCCTTCCCCCTTCCATATCCAATCCATCACCAAATTTTGTTAATTTTTACTCCCAAATAACTTTATCCACATCTTTCATTTCCATCTCCACTTCTCTAAGTTATCATCACCACCTCTCATCCACTCTTCAAAAGTACTTACTATGCTCTTTCTATGTATAATATCATGTTCTTTCTATGCATAACATCATTCTGATAACTTCTCTTACATTAACTTATTTAATCTCACATCAGCTGTTATCAGCTCAAGCAGCATTGCCTTCTCAGGAAGGAGCTTTGACTATTGATTTGAGAACTCTTTTTTTAACGTAAGCATCTAGTGCTATAAATGACCATCTAAGCAATGCTTTAGCTAACATCCCACAAATCATGATATGCTGTATTTTCATTTTTTGTTCAGTTCAAAATATTTTCTAATTTCCCTTGAAATTTCCTTTTAAGCCTTTGACTATTTAGAAGTTTTTAAATTTCCAAGTATTTAAGTATTTTTCCATTTATTTTTCTGTTACTGATTTCTAATTTAATTTCATGCAATCAAGGATCATATATTGTATGATTCCAATTCTTTTAAATTTGACTAGGCTTGTTTTCTGATCCAGGACCATCTCTCTAGGTGAATATTCCATATGTATTTAAGAGAATGTGTATTTTACTATTTTGAGGTAAAGTATTATGTGAATATCAATCTAATCTAGTTTGTTGATATGTTAGTTCTCTTACATCCTTACTAATTTTGTCTGCTTGTCCTATATTACTGAGAGAAAGGTATTACACTCTCCAACTATAATGGAGGCCCCAACTATACCTGTGGCTTTGCTGGTTTCTCTTTTCAGTTCTAACCATTTTTTATTTCACGTATGTAAAATTTTTGAAGTACATACCCACTTAGGATTATTATGTCTTCCTGGTGAACCATCGCTTTTATCACTATGTAGTGCCTGAAGTCTACTTTGTCTGATATTAGTATCTTTTGAATGGTGTATCTTTTCCCATCCTTTTCTCTTAAGTTACCTATAGCATTATATTTAAGGTGGGTTTCTTATATATAATATATAGGTGGATCTCTTTCACTGTGGTTTTCATTTGCATTTCCCTGATGACTTCTTACATGTTGAGTATCTTTTCTGACTTCTAGTGGCTTTTCATATTTCTTTTTTGAAGGAGCTGTTCAAGTTTTTTGTCCCCTTAAAAACTGAGTTATCTTTTTATTTCTTAGATATCTTTGACTTGTTCTTGGTCTTAGGAAAAAAGTGTTCAACATTTCACAGTTAACTATGATAATTCTACTTTTAGATTTTCCTTGCTGCATTTTACCAATCTGAGGAATCTCCCTTCTATTCCTAGTTTGTAGAGAATTTTTAAAAACTCATAAATGGGTGTTGAAATTTGTCAGATGCTTTTTCCGTATCTCTTAAGATGATCATATGATTTTTCTTTTCACAAATTATAATGATTGATTTTCAAAGGTTAAATGTAGTTACCCAGGTATGTAAATTTGAATTCCTGAAATAAACTCCAGTTGGTCATGATATAATGTCCTTTTTATATACTGCTAGATTCAATTTAATAATATTTTGTTAAGAATTTACTTTCTACATTTATGAAGGATACTATCTGGTAATTTTCCTTTCTTGTAATATCTTGTCATATTTTGGGGTCATGTTTTTCTGGTCTTACAAAATGAGTTGGGAAACATTTCTCCTTCATCTATTCCTTGGGAGAATTTGTGTAAGATTGATATTATTTATTCTTTAAATGTTTGAAAAAATTCACAAGTGAAGCCAGCTAGACCTAAAGTTTGTGGGAAGATTTTTGTGAGTAGATTGTTTTAAATTACAGTTTTAATTCCTTAACAGAGGTTATTCACATTTTATATTTCTTCTTATGCTAGTTCCAGTCAATTATGGTTCTCTAGGAATTTATTTTGTCAATGTTGTCAAATTTACTGATAAAGTTGTTTATATCTCCATATTGGACTCTTAATGTCTGCAGGATCTGTGATAATGTCTCTATTTCCATGACAGATGTTAATAGTTTGTTTTCTTTTGCTTTTTTTTTGGGGGGGGGGTCTTGCTCTGTCACCCAGGCTAGAGTGCACTGGTGCCATCTTGGCTCACTACAACCTCCACCTCCCAGATTCAAGCAATTCTCCTGCCTCACTCTCCTGAGTAGCTGGGATCACAGGCATCCACCACCACACACCCTAATTTTTGTATTTTTAGTAGAGATGGGGTTTCACCATATTGTCCAGGTTGGTCTCAAACTCCTGACCTCAGGTGATCTGCCCACCTCAGTCTCCCAAAGTGCTGGAATTACAGGTGTGAGCCACCGTGCCCAGCCTTCTTTTACTTTTTTTAAACATGTCTTGATCAGTCTCACTGTGTGTCCTTCAGTTTTATTAATGACTTCAAAGAATCAACTTTTGTCTTTTTTTTATTTTCTCTTTGGTTCATCTGTTTCCTATTTCATTAATTTCTACTCTCATCTGTATTATTTCCTACTTTCTATTTTCTTCAGGTTTAACTCACTCTTCTTTTTCTAGCCTCTTGATTTGCTAGCTTAGATCACTGACTTTAAATCTTTCTTTTATCTTTTTTTCTAATATACACAATTAAAACTATAAATTTCCATCTAAGTACTTTTTAACCTGTATCTCATTAAAAATGAACTTTTTAAAGAGTCATTCAAACTTTTATTTGGTACTGGGTAAGAAATACTCTCTTAGGAACTGGAGAGGAGTTGAATGGAAAATAATCTAAGGAAATGTTTCTCCATAATCCTAGTATGAATTGATTTAATTCTTAGTAAGCTTACCTTATTACCATCAAATAGACAGAGGCGTACATGTCTGCTGAGAACCTGTATGCCCATTCCTGGAAGAGGAATCATTTTACAGCTCCATAATGTCAGAATCAATGAAATACGACTTGGTCTTGACCTAATCTGAAAGAAAAATTAGTTATAAAAAAAGTTTATTTTTCTGATTTATAACACAAATCTGTCTTTTGTAAATTCAGTTTAAGAAAATATATACAGAATTTTTAAAGAAGAAAACAAAATTTACACATATATAAGAAAAATTTCAATACTTTGTTCATTGAATATTAAAACCAGTCATTTTAGGTAAATTTTTGATAGTGCTACATTTGAAATATTGGCATTTTTCTTAAATACTTAAAAACTGTGATGAAAGGAACAATAAATACTAGCAGGTAAAATGTCTATGATCTGACTATAGAATCACTGTATTCTAATCCCCAGGTTCACTCCTACAGAATGTGGTAAGTGCAGAAGGTTAACACAGCATAAAACCAATGCCACCTGGCATTAAGGTATCCTACTATTTTTCATTCCAAGCAATTATCTACATTGTTCTTTAGTTTCTTAATAGGTGTTTTAACAGACAGAATGCACTATTTGATATATTTATTCAGATTTACTTCATAGGTATAGTTCAGATTGTGAGTAAATAAATTGGCATTCTATTTTATTTTTAAAGAACAGTTTCAATTAATTAAACTTTGCATTCTGCTTTATGGTCATAAGCCTTTTCATTTAAATAACTTATATTAGACAAGGATTGGTGGCTCATACTTGTAATCCTAGCACTTTGGGAAGGAAAGGAGGGCAGATTGCTCGAGCTCAGGAGTTTGAGACCAGCCTGGAAACATGGCAAAAAACCCCATCTCTACAAAAAATACAAAAATTACTAGGGCATGGTGGTGTAGACCTGTGGTCCCAGCTACTCAGGAGGCTGTGGTGGGAGGGTCACTTGAGCCTAGGAGTTCAAGGTTACAGTGAGCCAGGATCACACACCTGCACTCCAGCCTGGGTAACAGAGGGAGACCCTGTCTCAAAAATACTACTACTACTGCTACTACTACTATAATGATAATACTGGATAACATCTACTGAGTTCTTTTCATATGCCAGGCATTATTCAAAGCCCATCACACACATAATTTTCAAAATAACTCTATGTTAGAAGCATTATTATTATTCCATTTTTACAGATGAAGAAATTAAAGCAAAGAATAATTAAGATAGAAGAAATCTAGTATTATTTCCTTTTTAACAATGAGAGAAGAGTGTAATGGAGAAAATAAACAAGATATTAAGTCAAAGTAACAAGTCCAAATTCTGTCTTAGTTGTAAAAATATGACTATTTCAAATTTATCATATAGAAACTATTGTTTTTGTTTTTTATAATGCATTAATCAATTAATATGTTGTTTGTCTGCTTGCAACCATGACAACATCTGGAAGATTTATAGTTTTACTGATAGTAACTATACTTACAGTGCCTTCTGTAGCATCCCACATCAGATCTCTGAAGGCCAGTTGAGAAGGCATGAGCTGTGGTTGTAAGAAGTAACTTGCTCGAAATTGATTCCCTGAAAAAATCATGTTTCTTTAATTTTCTTACAAAAAAAAGAACTCAAAATCAAAAATCCATAATACTGTGTTATAGGGTACAGCCACTTCCAAAATACCATGCTGCTTACTAAAAACCTGCTTTCCAAAATAGAAGCACCAATATAGATTTATGCATAAAAACAATAGTACAAAACTTACAGATAACACACATAAAAGATCATCTTAAAGCACCTTTAAGAAAGACTTTTAGGCCAATAACATGCCCCATAATGAAGACAATTCATTCAAATATTTTTGTAAAATGCAGAAATCTGTAAGCACTTTTTAGAGACTTGAGAAAAAATACATAGCCATTAGTTTTACTTCTTAACACAAAAGCATTTTATACTTCTTCAACAATGTGTTTTGCCTATAATAGAAAAATTAGACATGGACCTTGACTGCTTGGCTCAAAGAGTGCAGTGGCTGATAGGTACACATTACCTTTCTCCAGAAGCTGCAAGAGTGTGGAAGGCCTGAACCCTGCAGGAATAGCTCCCATCGTGGTTAACGCATCAACAGTGTTTATCTGCTGAAGATAGTAACATCAAAATACATTTGTTTTCAGTCATGTTTCTGCACCTCTATAATATTTTCTCTTTATCACTAGAGTAACTATAACCCAAAAAAGGAAAATATAAACGTACAGACTTTAGTGGAAGATTAATATGATTTAGCCCCAAATATTTGAGAGGATGCCATCACTGAATCGGCCTCTCCTAAGGACCTAAGCCCCATACAGTGCCTAGCATGCAGAGCTCTGTGTTCCAGAGCAGCTGCTCCAAGTACACGCTTATCAAAATGTCCCTGCTCCTGTCTGCTCTACAGTGCGCTTCCATTTCACAGATAAGTTAATCTCTACTGGCAAATTATACTCACTAAAGAATTAATGGATTTTTTTGTATATACATACACAAAACTCACACCATCATACATACAAGCATGTACTTGTAAGTAATAAGTAAAGAAAAAGGTCAGAAAGGATACTTGCTAAATTGTTAATCGTGATTACTTATGAGTTTGAGGAGAATTTTCATTTGACTATGTAATTTTTTTTTTTTTTTTTTTGAGACAGAGTCTTGCTCTGTCACCCAGGATGGAGTACAGTGGCATATTCTCAGCTCACTGCAACCTCTGCCTCCCAGGTTCAAGTGATTATCCTGCCTCAGTCTCCCCAGTAGCTGGGATGACAGGCATGCATTACTACACCCAGCTTATTTTTGTATTTTTAGTAGAGACAGGGTTTTGCCATGTTGACCAGGCTGGTCTTGAACTCCTGACCTCAGGTGATCCACCTGTCTTGGCTTCCCATAGTGATGGGATTACAGGCATGAGCCACTGCACCTGGCCTGTAATTTTTTTTTAATGACAGAATTACGGATCATTTCTTCCTTTTAAAAAATTTAATTACTTTTTTTTTTAAGATAGGGTCTTGCTCTGTCACTCATGCTCTGGAGTGCGCTGGCACAATCACAGCTCACTACACCCTTGACTTCCTAAGCTCAAGCAATCCTGCTACCACAGCCTCTCGAGTAGCTGGGAATACAGGCATGCGCCATCACACCTGGCTAATTTTTCTTATTCTTTGTAGAGATAGGGTCTCACCATGTTGCTCAGGCTGGTCTTGAATTCCTGGCCTCAAGTGATCCTCCTGCTTCAGCTTCCCAAAATGTTGAGATTACAGGTGTGAGTCACCATGCCTGGCCAATTTCTTACTTTTTATTAAAGCTTTACAGGATTTTTCAAAAACGATAATTAAAATTTAACATCCGCTTTCACTCAAATGATAGAAAAGCAGGATCAATGAGAATGTTTCCAAGCCTTCAAACAACACCATGAATAAGATTATCAATTATTTTTGTGCAAAAAAAAAAAAAAAAACCAACCTAATGAGAAATGTTACTTGGAGCACAGGCTCGTGAAACCAAAAATATACGTCCTCTGCTCTGTACATTCCATGCCCTGAACCCCCTTTCAGATCCACTGCTGTCTTCCACAGTCTCCATCCTGTTTCCCATCAGATCTATTGGGTAATAAAACAAGACATCATTAATAAGATAGAAGATACTCACCTCTGAGATCGCTTTTTGAACAGCACTACAGTGGGAATCAGTTCTGGGGAGACGAAATAACAAAGTAAGTCAGGTCATGATATGCCTATTCACTCAATTAGGGAGCTTCTTTAATCAGTTTATAATCATCAGTAAGTTTTGAAAACCTAACAGTTTCCAGATGAAAACAAGATAGAACTAAATGTATTAAAAATAATCACAAAATTAAAATAGTAATGATCTTTAAGCAGACAATAGTATGAAAAGCTGTCCAGGTACAAGTTGTCTCCATTTCAAGAAAGCAATGAATTATTTATAACAGTAAAAATAAACAAAATGTTTCCTAAACCTACTCTGATATCCTTTCCCACTTTTGTACCTTTGCTTAACTTCTGCTCCGTCTGCTGTTTCATCCACCACCTCTACATCTTCTTCACTGCTCTCTTCACTTGATTCTTGATCTTCTTCTTCTTTACTATAAGGCTAAAAAACCATTGAAAAGTGAAGTGCTTTTTAACTAATGCAAAAATCAACCAATAAAAATACAAGTACTGCCACCTAACCCTCCAGTTTTTTCTGTTTAAAAAGAAAAAACAAAAGCATCAATACTTTCAGAAAACCTCGAGCACAGATGGGAACTTAGTATATATAATGAGCATATAAAAATTAGTGGGAAATAAATTTTCAACACACGGTTAATAACTTCACTATTCCAAAAAATAATGATTGAGATAGAGAGCAAGTTTAATCAAAATAAATTACAGATAGAATTTACTCAAATAAAAAAGAAAAGAAAGAAAAAAGCATTAGAAGAAAATAACCAGGAGATGGTGAAGCCCTTTCCAATTATGATACCAAAATAAAAAAATCGTAAGTGGATTTTTTATGACCTAAAGTCCACAAAGAAAATACCTAACACATAACTTACACATATCCTGAGGGGGAAAAAAGAAAATATCTAACACAAATATCTAAAGATTAATATCCTTATCATTAAATTATTATAAAAGCTCTTATAACTCAATGAGAGAGTCTTTAAATCCCTTAGAAAAAAAAATGGCCAAAAGAAATAAAAAGGTACCAATACGTAGAAATGATAAGCACTCAAGGTGATGGAAATATCAAACACCTTAACTTGATCATTACACAATCCATGCAAGTAAAAAGCACTCACATAAATACATAAAATATTATGTATCAATAAAGAAAACCGAAAGGGTCATTTGCAAAGAAGATATACAAATGGTCATAAAGCATATGAGATGATGCTCAACCTCATTAGGAGTAAAATAAATGCACATAAAACCACTAATGACACCTTTTTGCTGGTCATATTGGCAAAAATGTTAAAGATTGATAACAGTCATAATAGGCAAATGTCTGAGGAAACAGAGCTCTCTGATTGTTAGAGGTGAGAGTACAAATCAGCATAATTTTTCTAAAAGGCAAATTGGAAAAATAAATCAAAATATGAAGGTGTATACCCTTTGAACCAGTGACGATCATCTAGGAATTTATCTAAGGGGATAATCAGGCAAGCGTGCAAAGATGCATGCAGACTTGATGACAACACAAGTTGCCAGTTGGCTACCACCTATTCCCTACCTCCTCCAAACAAAATCCCTGATTTTGGCAATGATCCAGTTAAAAGGCTACATTTTCCAAGACTTCCTTGCAGCTAAGTGTTGCCAGAGAACTAAGTGCTGGTCAATGAGCAACAACTGAAAGTTTTTTGTGTAACTTCCAAGAAACCTTCTGAAAAAGGCAGCAGCTTACGTGTTTTGACTGCTTTCCTTTTTTGCTGCTCAGAATCTTTAAAAGATCCAGCAGCTGACTTAAAACTAAATAGATAATTCTAGGAAGAGCAGCCTCATATCAGAAACACAGTAAAATATTAGATAGGATCTTAACCAATTCTTGATTGCCTTTCTCCACACTTTTGTGCTTGAGAGAAACACGCTTCTACCTTATTTAAGCTACTTTTTGGGGGGGGATCTTTTTGTAACTGACAGAGGATGCTAATCCCATGTTCTTTGCAATATAATTGATAGTGACTATAGGTTGAAACAACTTAAATGACCATCTAAATGAGATTAGAAGACTTGCTGCCATTGAAAAAGATGATCTAGATCTGCTATAGCCCCTTGGCACATGTAGCTAGTGAGCTCTTGAAATTAGTCCAAACTGAGAAGTGCTACAAATGTAAAACAAACACTGGATTTTGAACTTAATGTTAAAAAAGCAAAACAGCTCAATAATTTAAAATATTGATTATATGTCAAAATACTGGATAATATAAAATATATTATTAAAAATAATTCTTCCTGTTTCTTTTTACTTTGTAAAACTATGTGTAATGAAAAAAATATGTTTGTTCTCACTGGTTCCTGGGACAGAGCTCCTGAAACACTTTGAATTTCCTGAATGGTAGGAGTATGTTTTCTTATTCATCAGGAGTCCCTTTCAACTACTCCTGAGTTTATGCTAACGAGGTAACTCTAGGTGGGCCCTAGACAGCTTCAGGAAGGGGACAGTTGCCAGAAAAACCAACCTGGGGAATTACAGGTTAGAACTTTCAGCCCCACCCTCCAACCTCAGTAGAGGGGAGAGGAGCTGGAGACTAAGTTAATCACCAATGGCTAACGATTTAGTTAATACAACTAATGAAATCTCCATAAAAACCCCTAAGTGATAGGGTTCCAGGAGCTTATAGTATGATGAACACAGCAAGGTGCTGGGAGGGTGGCAGGCCCAGAGAGGGCATGCCAGCCACCCGCCATCAATACTTCAGTCTATGGCTGTTCCTGAGTTATATCCTTTATAATAAACTGGTAAATGCAAGGAAAGTGTTTTCCCAAGTTCTATGAGTCATTCTAGTAAATTACTGAATCCCTGAGGTGAGGGTGTGGGAACTCATGACTGTATAGCCAGTCAGTAAGAAGTATGGGTGGCTCTTGGGACTTGTGACTGGCAATGGAAGTGGGCAGCAGTCTTGTGGGACTGAGCCTTTAACCTATGGGGGTCTGTGCTAGCTCCAGTCATTAGTGTCAGAATCAAATTGAATTGCTGACACTGGTTGGTGTAGGAGAACTGATGTAGAAACCCATATTTGGTGTCAGAGAAAATTCACATACTTGGTGTCAGAGAAAATCCACATACTTGGTGTCAGAAGTGATGTCAGCAAAAAGATATTCTTAATGTAGCTATTGAAAAATTTAAATTACATGTGTGGTTTGCATCATAGTTCTACTGGACAGTGCTGATCCAGACAGAAATTTACATATCTTGGCACAGAAAACGACTATGTTATTTTATGAAATAAGAAAATACAGGCTACAAACACGCATGTATAGTATGTTCACATTTTAGTAAGGGGATCACATATTTGTGGAAGTTAACACAAAGTTAACTGTGGTTATGTTTTACAATAAACAATAGATATCTATTATTTGTTCTGATCAGCATTACTCCACAAAGCATCCTTACTGTGAGATCACGTTCTAGGTCTCACATGCATAAGAGTACTTCACAGGTCCCCAGGGCCATTAATATACAATGTGTTTCCCAGGTGCTGTCCCTCCAAAATTAAAGCAAATTCTGTATCTCAAGTCATTCACTAGTCAAATTGTCAAAAGAACACAGCTAAATGTTTTATTAAAAGTGAAAAAAAAAGGCTTAGAAAAGGAAAGCACAAACCAAGACTAACCTCCAGGTAGGTTCTGGGAACAAGACCTTCATTTCCTTTGGCATCCTTAGCTATCCACCAACCATCAGGTTTTTTTTCTTTTTTTTTTTTTTTTTTTTTTTTGAGACGGAGTTTCGCTCTTGATACCCAGGCTGGAGCGCAATGGCGCGATCTCGGCTCACCGCAATCTCCGCCTCCTGGGTTCAGGCAATTCTCCTGCCTCAGCCTCCTGAGTAGCTGGGATTACAGGCACGCGCCACCGTGCCCAGCTAATTTTTTGTATTAGTAGAGACGGGCTTTCACCATGTTGACCAAGATGGTCTCGATCTCTTGACCTCGTGATCCACCCGCCTCGGCCTCCCAAAGTGCTGGGATTACAGGCTTGAGCCACCGCGCCCGGCCAGGTTTTTTTTCAATTATAAAGAGAATTTCCCCTTTCTCAAAGCAAAACAAAGTAAAAATTTTAAATAAAATTCAAAAATCATGAGTATATATATATCATTACCAATGATTCAAAATATGTGCTGAAAAAAAGGCAAAGTCTTTTCCTAATCTAATATTTTTCCTAAGTTTTATCAAAAGCTTCCCTATTACCCAACCACTACGTATTCTGCCTAACTCACCTAAACCATAAATGTGACATAATTTAATGAATCATTCCTTCTAGTTACCTAACATACACTTCAACCATTTATGTAAATAGGAACCATTTTTCACAATCATTTTTAAGGCCCCGTACTTATTCCAAATATTCGATTACTGTGTAAAATATTTTTGAATTTTTTTTTTTTTTGACAGAGTCTCAGCTCACTGCAACCTTTGCCTCTTGGATTCAAGAGATTCTCCTGCCTCAGCCTCCCAAATAGCTGGGACTACAGGCACGTGCCACCGTGTCCAGCTAATTTTCTGTATTTTCAGTACAGAAAGGATTTCACTGTGTTAGCCAGGATGGTCTCCATTTCCTGACCTCATGATCTGCCCGCCGTGGCCTCCCAAAGTGCTGGGACTACAGGTGTGAGCCACCATGTCCGGCGTGAATATTTTAATCTCTCTGGAAAAGTGTCTTTCAGAAGCAGCATATAAATTCCCCCCCAAAAAATCAATTCCATTAAACTTAAACCCTATTTTTAACCAAAAACAGTATTTAGTGAATACAATTACCCAGTTAATTCACCAGATATGTTTTGAATAACACTCACTCATTTATAAAAATAAAATTCATCTTTGAAGACAAAAGCATTTCCATTACTGAGGTCACTAAGAAAGCAAATGCTTTCTTAAAATATACATTATTGTCTAATGTTGATACCATTTTCCAGGAGAATTTGAAAAAAAATCTATAAATCAAACCATACAATTAGTTGCATAATATTCTATTATATTTTATTATTAATCAGTTACTAAACTTTGAAGTTTAATATAAGAACCAAAATTCATATATTCACTTAAATTCCTTTGGCTCATTTCTCTAGCAGAAGACACAGGCTCAAATTCCCTTAAGAATCACACCTGTATTGTTCCGTCCCACCTGCCACTTATTTACGCCCAGTCCAAGCAAACATGGATGCAAGCCCCTTTCATATCAAGTTAACAGGAAAGATTGCTACAAAACAGCAGCAAGTACTCCCTTCTACCTCCACCTATGGACATTGTCTAACTCACTTGAATGAATTTACATATGACATGCAATAACAAATTATAAAATTTTACCCCTAAGTTAGGAATTCTCAACATTAAAGCTAGTTTAAAAAATCTTTAGTTACAGAGATAACTGTAGTAACATAATCTCATATTACTACTGCTTGTAAATCATAATTATTACTTATTTAAACAGATTGTTAAAAAACTTCAAGAATCTCTAATACAGGTATACAGACGGAGTTTCCTTATTCTGTCAGGTATGGACATTAATCCCTAGGTTAGGTATCAGTCTTATTCTACCTACTTTAAATGTAAGATCTCCAACTTGCTGAGCAGTAAAATTTCCAACAGCAATGTATTCTTCACTGGTTGACTGTTTGTGAGACTCATTTTCCTCTGTATCTTCTTCCTCCTCTGCATCTTCTTCCTCCTCACCACTGTCTTCACTTTCCTCACTTTCACTTTCTTCTTCTTCAGTAGGTGCCCCAACTCTACAAAAAGTGTTTCTATGAGTAGGCCCACTTGAAGTAATATATAAGAACAGACCAACTATGAGTATAACTTCTATATATACATGAATATACCATATTTGGAGCTGGCAAATAAAAGAAATAAAGGAAAATACAATGAACAATTTCTACCATCTAACTAAGAAGGTGTGCTTGGAGAGACTGAGGTGGAAAGAGAGTTATGTATGTGAGATGGCAGAGCATCACTGGACTTGAGGCCAGGAGACTTGAATTCAAGTCTTCAATTCATCCATTCAGAAAATGCTCTTTGAGCATTATTATTAAGTACTTAGAGCACGGACTCTGCTAAATTTAAATTCTGGCTCTATTCCTTCTTTGCTAGGTGACCTTAGATAGGTTTCTTTTAAGCTCTTCATTTCTCATTGGTAAAGTAGAGATAATCATAGAACGTGCCTTCTAAGGTTGCCATGAGGATTAAGATGAGTTATTACTTGCGAGGTGTTTAGAACAGTGCTTGCCCATAGCAAGCTTTCCATAAAAGTCAGTTATGATGATGACATTGATGCTGTTGGTCAAGTTCCATGTCAGAGAGACACACAGTAGACAAAAAGGTAAACCAGACACAATTCCCCATCCTCAAGGAGCTTGCAATGAGACTATCTAGAAAATGGAGAATTATAAAATAGTGCAATAGGTACTAGAGTAGAGGTATATACAGGATACTAAGAAATTAATCATGCAAGAGGGACACCTAACCCAGGTTGCATGAATGGGAATCAGAAAAGGCTTTAATTAGGTCTTGACAGACGATATGGAATTAATCAGGTAAAATGGGAGTAAAAGGAAGGGGAGGGACAGGAGAAAGGAGGTTCGAGATTAGGAAATGTCAAATAGCTCACGAATGGTAGGGCAAGGCTTGAGGAAAATGAATGAGAATTGAGGCTGAAAAGAGGTGCGAAGAATGTAGCCCAGGTGAGCCTGACCTTTAAGGTCATCCCTAAAAATGAGTAGGGGACTCCAGCCTGGGTAACAAGAGCGAAACTCCGTTTCAAAAAAAAAAATGAGTAGGGGAAGGTACATGATATGATTCGCACTTTAGAAAGGAGACAAAGCTACAATGTAGGGAACAGATTAGAAGAAGGGCTAAAGGTGAGGGTGGCTGTTGAAAGTAAGAAGTGACAACAGTATGAACTAAGAAAACAGTATAGGGATAAAGAGAAAGGAGATGATACGGAGGGTGAGGAAGAGAGAAATGCCAAAATAACATTAGCTTGGGTATGTAACTTAATCTTTCTGACTTTTATTTATTCATTCGACATTCAGCAAAGTTTAAATTTTGGGGGGCACCTACTGTATAACAGACATTGGGAGCTTGGGCTATAACAATGAACAAAACCAAGATCTTTGCCCTCCTAAAGCTTACATCAGAGAAGCTTATCTTTAAAATGGGACAACAATACTTAGACTAATGCAAATGAACATCATTAACCATAAAACTAGCCAAAATAAATTTTCTCTGGAATAAAAAGGAAAATAAGTTTGACTTTGTTTAAAATAATTGTAGGATACTGTTATACCACACTTACCTAACACATAAACCAGGATGTAACAACCATTTTTATACCACAAGAATTAAAAAATCCATAAAATATCATATTTACTTTCAGTGTGTCTCTTTCCTTCCTTAGGAGATATTTTGCACATATCTTGTATGGGTCAATTATTCCAAAACTTTGCTGGAATAATGTGAACTTGATATGGTTTTTCCCCTTCATTAATGTAGTGAATTTCAATGATTGATTTTTTAATGTTAAATCAACTCACATTCTGGAACAAATTCCACTTGGTCATGATGTATT
The DNA here is from genome assembly GCF_030222135.1 of Aotus nancymaae. NCBI lineage: Eukaryota > Metazoa > Chordata > Mammalia > Primates > Aotidae > Aotus > Aotus nancymaae. The sequence continues at coordinate 2,603,485 of NW_026988570.1, read as the reverse complement.
ATCCTTTTGAAATGCCTCTAGATTTTACTTACTAATATTTTATACTGAGTTTGTGGATTTGTTCCCCTCATAATTTTCTTCTAGTGTTCTTGTCAGGTTTTGATATCAGTGTTATTGAAAGCTTATAAAATGATTTGTCTATTATTGGTGTGTAGGAATGTAAAGCATCCAACTTTTGTATTCTCTAGAATAATTCTGTAATATTGGCATTATTTCTTTCTTAAATGTTTACAAAAAATTCACCAGTAAAACCACCTGGGAGTTTAATCTGTGGAAAGGTTTTTAATTACAAATTCTATTTCTTTAGTAGATATTTTAGTAGAACTATTAAGATTGTCTATTCATTTTGTGTCCATTTCTGTACATTTTTTTTTTTAAAGCCTACAGCACCCGGTATTACCAGGTGGTCTCCCATCCAAGTACTAACCAGGCCCAACCCTGCTTAGCTTCCGAGATCAGACGAGATTGGGCATGTTCAGGGTGGTATGGCCGTAGACCTGTACATTTTCTTTCTAAAGAAACTTATTTTATCTAAATTTCAAACTTATTCACATAAGTTTGTTCATAATATCTTCATAGTATCTTTTTAATTCTTATAGAATCTGTACTGACTTCTGTTTTTTCTCTCTTTTTCTCTTTTCTTGATCAATAATGCCAGCAGTTTATTCATTTGATTAATTTCCCCAAAACCAAGTTTTGGCTTTGTTGATTTTGCCGACTGTATGTTGGTTTATTGTTCACTATTTTCTGCTTTTATTTTTATTATTTCCTTCCTTCTGCTCTCCTTGGTATTGTTGTCCTTTTTCCGGCCTCTAAAGTTGAATACTTTACATTCCTATATACCAATAATAGACAACCAGAGAGTGGTTGTCTCTCTGACATGAGTGAACTCCCATTCATAATTGCTACAAAGAGAATAAAACCTAGGAATACAACTTACAAGGGATGTGAAGGACCTCTTCAAGGAGAACTACAAACCACTGTTCAAGGAAATAAGGGAGGACACAACAGATGGAAAAACATTCCATGCTCATGGATGGGAAGTATCAATATCGTAAAATGGCATACTGCCGAAAGTTATTTGTAGATTCAATGCTATCCCCATCAAGCTACCATTAACTTTCTTCACAGAATTAGAAAAAAACTACTTTAAATTTCATATGGAACCAAAAAAGAGCCCGCATAGCCAAGACAATCCTAAGCAAAAAGAACAAAGCTGGAGGCATCACACTACCTGACTTCAAACTATACTATGAGGGTATGGTAACCCAGAGAGCACAATACTGGTACCAAAACAGATACACAGACCAATGGAACAGAACTGAAGCCTCAGAAATAATACCACACATCTATAACCATGTGATCTTTGACAAATCTGACAAAAACAAGCAATGGAAAAAGGATTCCCTATTCAATAAATGGTACTGGGAAAACTGGCCAGACATATACAGAAAACTGAAACTGGACCACTTCCTTACACCTTAAAAAAAAAAAAAAAACATTAACTCAAGATAGATTAAAGACTTAAACGTAAGACCTAAAACTAAATAAAACCTAGAAGAAAACCTAGGCAATACCATTCAGGACATAGGCACAGGCAAAGACTTCATGACTAAAACACCAAAAGCAATGGCAACAAAGGCCAAAAATGACAAATGGTATCTAATTAAATTAACGAGCTTATGCACAGCAGAAGAAACTAGCATCAGAGTGAACAGACAACCTACAGAATGGGAGATAATTTTTGCAACCTATCCATCTGACAAAGGGCTAACATCCAGAATCTACAAATAACTTAAAAAAATTTACAAGAAAAAAAAAACCAACCCCGTCAAAAAATGGGCACAGGATATGAACAGACACTTCTCAAAAGAAGACATTTATGCGGACAACAAACGTATGAAAAAAAGCTCATCATCACTGATCATTAAAGAAATGCAAATAAAAACCACAATGAGATACCATCTCACGCCAGTTAGAATGGCGATCATTAAAAAATCAAGAAACAACAGATGCTGGAGAGGATGTGGAGAAATAGGAACACTTTTACACTGTTGGTGTGAGTGTAAATTAGTTCAACCATTGTGGAATACAGTGTGGCAATTCCTCAAGGATCTAGAACCAGAAACATCATTTGATCTAGCAATCCCATTACTGGAAATATACCCAAAGGATTACAAATCATTCTACTATAAAGACACATGCACATATGTGTTTGTTGCAGCACTCTTCACAATAGCAAAGACTTGGAACCAACCCAAATGCCCATCAATGATAGAGTGGATTAAAAAAAGTTGCACATGTACACCATGGAATACTATGCAGCCATTAAAAAGGATGAGTTCATGTCCTTTACAGGGACAAGGATGAATCTGGAAACCATGATTCTCAGCAAACTAGCACAAGAACAGAAAACCAAACATCACATGTTTTCACTCATAAGTGGGAGGTGAACAATGCAAACACATAGACACAGAGAAGGGAACAACACACACGGGGGCCTATTAGGGGGTGGGGGGCTAGGGGAGGGATAACATTAGGAGAAATACCTAATGTAGATGACGGGTTGATGGGTGCAGCAAACCACCATGGCACATGTATACCTATGTAACAAATCTGCATGTTCTGCACATGTATCCCAGTATAATAATTTTTTAAAAAGAAGTGTATAATATGCTTTTTTTTAAAAAAAAAAAAAGTTGAATGCTTTAGTAATTGATTTACAACTTTTTTTTTCAAACTATGCATTTAAAAGTATAAATTTCTGGCTAGGTACAGTGGCTCACACCTGTAATCCCAGTACTTTGGGAGGCTGAGGTGGGAGGACTGCATGAACCCTTGAGTTCAACACCAGCCTGAGCAATATAGTGAGACCTTGCCTCTACAAAAATTAAAAAATTAGCCAAGCCTGGTGGCATACACTGGTAGTCTCGGCTACTCAGAGAGGTGGAGGTGGGGAAGATCACTTCAGCTCAGGAGGTGGAGGTTGCAGTGAGCCAAGATTGCACCACTGCACTCCAGCCTGAGTGACAAACAGCCTGTCTCCAAAACAAACAAAAGATAGAAATTTCCATCTAAGCACTACGTTGGTTGCAACCACAGTCATTTTATTATCATTCCAAATAGTTTCTAATTGCCACTGTTATATTTTCTTTGACTCACAGTTTACATAGAAAGTGTGTGAAAATTTGCAAACAGTAGTGATTTCTAATTATTTTTTCTGTCATTGGGTTTTAATGTCATTCCAAGTGATCAAAGAACAGACATAATACTACATAACTTCAAACTTTAGAAATTTGATGATAATTACTTTATGGTTCAATATGGTTCATTTTCATTAATGTTACATTAATTATGTAACATTATGTTTCATTAATGCACTGAAAAGAATATTATTTACATAACACATACTTGGGTGCTATGTTCTACACATACACAGTCATGCACTGCACAACAATGTTCCAGTCAACAATGGGCCAAATATACAATGATGGTCCCATAAGATATAATACCATATTTTTACTGTACATTTTCTATTTTTGGATATGTTTAGATACACAAATATTTATACCATTGTGTTATAATTGAATTGCCTACAGTATTCAGCACAGTAATGTGGTGTACAGGTTTGTAGCTTAGGAGCAACAGACTATACTATATAACCCAAGTCTATGGTAGCCTATACCTTCTAGGTTTGTGCAAGTACACTCTATGATGTTTGTACAATGATGAAATCACTTAATGACACATTTCTCAGAACATCTCCCTGTCATTAAGAAAGGCTTGACTATGTGTAATTAGATCAAGGTGGTTAAGGATTGTGAATTATCTAGCTTTGCTTTAGTTCTGGCAACTTTTGTTTTATACATTTGAACCCATGTTATTAAATGTATACACATTTAGGAATTTTTTTTTTTCCTGTTGCATCGAACCTTTCTTTTATCATTATGAAATGTCCTTTCTTAAACAGTAAATTACTTTTAGCTTTAAGTAGCTGATATTATTGTAACCACATCACCTTTGTTTTGGTTATAGAACAAAGAATATCTTTGTTAAAGAACATGGAGTATCTTTTTCCAGTTCTTTGCTTTCAATTCTCTATAATTGTATACTAAAGTGTATCTCTTCTAAATAGTATATATTTGGGTTAAAAAAATTCAATCTGACAATCTTTCTTGTAATTGGAGTGTTACTCCATTTACATTTAATGTAACTATCCAAATGGCTGCTTTGAAACCATGTTACTATTTAGTTTCTATTTGTCTCATCTGTTTTTTATTTTTAATTTCTCCTTTATTGCCTTTTTTGGGTTAATAAAATTGCTTTTAATATCCCATTTATTGTGTTGTTTTACTAGCTACATTTCTTTGTATTACTTTTTTAGTGATTGTTTTAGGTATTACAATATGCATTCCTAACTTACCATAGTCTAATATCGTATTTCACCAAAGATAAAATAACTTTAAGATAAAGAATTCCATTTACCTGCCAGACTTTGTGCTATGCTACGCTATTGTCACATTTTACTTCTACATATACTCAGTCCTTGTAATGTGCAGATTCTGTATTTGTGAATTCATTGGCTCACTAAAGTTTATTTGTAATTCCCTAATTAATAATTGCAGTGCTTTTGTGGTCATTTGTGGACATATACAAAGCAGCAAAAAATTTGAGTTGTCTGGCATACATATTCCCAACTGAAGTTGAACGTGGTGACACCTGCCTTTTTTTTTCAGCTCTCATATAGGAAAGTGTCCTTTTTGCAATCTATTTAGTACCACACTTTTTTTTTTTTTTTGGTGATTTTAGTGTTTAAAATGGCCCCAAAACATAGCGCTGAAGAGCGGTGTGCTATTCCTAAGTACAAGAAGGCTATAATCTACCTCTGGAGAAAATCGTGTGTTAGATAAGACTTGTTCATGCATGAGTGATAGTGCTGTCGGTGTAAATTCAATGTTAATGAATCAATAAAATATATGATATAAGGGGTCTTTTAACAGTAACACAAGGTTGTATGTCACTCAGTTGACAAAAACACTGTGACGAGAGGCTCACAGGAGTCTTAAGTCTATATTTCTCCAGAAGCAATGGTTTAGTATTTGCTAATCAAGTGTTCATAGCAATTTTATAGAATATAACTACTGCAAATAATGAGAATCGATTGGATATTATAAATCCCCAAATGTACATTTTGCTTTACGTAATCAAGTGTCTGTTAAAGGCATGTTGAAAAGAAAAATAGAGGCTTTTATATTTACCCACATACTCATTTTTTCAATCCTTTTTGAAGATCCAAATTTCTCTGTGGGATCATTGCCTGCTAGCCTGAAGAACTTCTTTTAACATTTCTTATACTGCAGGTCAATTGACAAATTTCCTCAGCTTTTGTTTGCCTAAAAGTGTCTTTATTTCACTTTAATTTTTTATACTTTTGCTAGATACAGAATCCTGAGTTGATGGTTTCTTCTTTCAATGTTTTCAAGATGTTACTACATTGTGTTCTGACCTGTATTTTTTCTCACAAGATGTCAACTGTAATTTTGTCATTTGTCTCTACATGTTTCCTTTTTTCCCTTGGCAACTCTTAAGATTTCCTATTTATCTTTGGTTTTCAGTAGTTTGACTCTAATGTACCTGTGTGTGGGTTTCTTTACAATTCTGTTTGGGGTTCCCTGAGATTCTTGGATCAGTGGCTTGACATCTTTCTTAGACAGTAATTTTAAAATGTTTTTAGTCACTATCTCTTTAAATATTTCTTGTGCTTCATTCTCGCTCCTCTTCTTCCAAGACTTCAATTACAAATCTGTTATAACTTTTAACAGTGTCTCACCTCTTAAATTCTGTTTTGTTCCTTGCACTTTTAAATTTTTATGTATCAATTTGAACAAGTTTTAAAGCTGCCTTTGGGTTCACTGATCCCTTCTTCTGTTGTATCTAATCTTCAGTTAAGCCACCCTATAATTTTATTTCATATACTGTATTGTTTTAGTTCCAGAATTTTCATTTTGGTCTTTGTTAGTTTCTATTTCTCTGCTTAAGATTCCTCTCTATTCATCTTATCTATCTTTTCCTATAACTTATTTATCTATCTTTTCCTGTAAGTTGTTGTTTTATGGTTCTTATTTGCTAATTTTCACATCTCTGAGCTACTGGTTATTTAATCTCTTGATTTTATGACATTTCCCAGATTTTTGAGTCTATACATTGAGTCAGATTTTGGAAGTTCTCAGCTATTAGTTTATCAAATATTATATTTTTTAGTTATAGAATGTTTATTTGATTTTTCTATATTTGAATTCTCTTAAAATACACTCTTTTCCCCATTTCATTCACCTTTTCTTCTATTTTCTTTAACATATTTATCATATTATTTAGAAGTCCTTGTCAGCTAACTCTGTATCTGGATCATGTCTGGGTCTGTTTTTACTGACCATCTTGTCACTTATTGATCATGTATTTTTCCCTGCTTTTTTGCATTTCTAATTTTTTTAAATTACTGGTTGCTATGATGGACACATTAGAAGACACACTTACGGACTTTGGATTATGTTACATTCCTCTAAGAAGTGTTAAATTCCTTTAATGTTACACAGTTAAAATATCTTGTTCCTGATTAGGTCTGCTTTTAGGCTCTGATAGAGAAGACCTACTTCAGCTTTGTCTTTATTCTTAGATCATGGTTGTTACTCTCAGGGTGTTTTCTTTACTCATGGGGCCTGGGCCTTCTGTGATCTCTACTAAATGCCTGAAGCATTTCCCAAGTCTCTTTACTATAGCTAGGTACAAACTCCAATGTTTTTCCAGGACTATATGATTTCCAGAATCTACTAAGCTCTCAGTCTCCCAGCAGGCACTTTCTGCCAGGCCTTGCAGGAATTTTGCCCTACACAACCCAGGAGACCTTACAGATTGCTGGAGTTGTTTCTCTGCAGCTCCCTTCTCTCTGTAGCACCTTGCTCCACAACTCCCAGTGAACTGGGCAGCTCCAAAGTGTGACCTGTCTCTTCAGTCCAGTAAGATTGCTACTCCCTGCTTGGAATCTACCTTCCTCCACCACAGCCCATAAATTATTCCCAGGGAAAAAGTTTAGGTGAATGTAAGATTCACTTCATGCATCTCCCTATATCAAGAATATCAACCCTGCTTGGTGGATGCTCAATGACTTCAAACAGATGCTTTGTATATTTTTCCAGACTTTACAGTCATTTATGGTGGGAAGGCAAGTCCAATACCAACTACTCTGCCATTCTCAGTACTAAGAATTGGTGGAAATTCTAGATCCTTGCATCTACCACCTTCAGCACTTTTTCCCAGGGTACAGAATAAAGATTGGGGAACAACATTGAAAGAGTCTGAATAATTGATTTTTTATTTTGCTTCCCACAAATTAGGTTTGTTCATACAGGTTGGGTATCTCTAATTTAAAAATCCAAAATCCAAAATACTCCCAAATCTGAAACTTTTGGAGCATCAAAATAACATCAAAGGAAATGCTCATTGGAGTCTTTCAAAATGTAGGTTTTCAGATTAGGGATGCTCAACCAGTAAGCATAATGCAAGTATTCCAAAATCCAGAACAATCCAAAATTAAAAAATACTTCTGATCCCAAGCAATTCAGATAAGGAATACTCAACTTGTATACGTAAGTCTTCTTTACAACTTTCAAAAGCTATTATTAACATTCACTCTGGCAGAAAAGTCCCTGCTTTTTTTTTTTTTTTTTTTTTTTTTTTGATACAGAGTCTCACTCTGCCCAGGCTGGAGTACAGTGGAAAAGTCTCAGCTCATTGCAGCCTCAGCCTCCAGGCTCAAGCGATTCTCCTGCCTCAGCCTCCCAAGTAGGTGGAATTATAGCCACCCACCACCATGCCCAGCTAATTTTTGTATTTTTGTTTTTTTTTAAATAGAGACAGTGTCTCATTCTGTTGCACAGGCTGGAGTGTACTGAGGTGATCATAGCTCACTGCAGCCTGGAACTTCTGGGCTCAAGCAATCCTCCTTGCCTCAGCCTTCCAAGTAGCTGGGACTATAAGACTATAGCCACCAAGCCTGACTAATTTGGTTTTTTTTGTAGAGACAGGGTCTACTATATTGCCTAGGCTGGTCTTGAACTCCTGGCCTCAAGTGATCCTTGTGCCTCAGCCTTCCGAAGTGCTGGGATTACAGGTATGAGCCACCACACTCAGTCTTTGCTTCAAATTTTTAAAGAATGTTTATGAAAAGGGAAACAATGCAAGTAGACATTCCAAATCACTTTCCTTTTACACATCAACATTGACATTAAAGATATCATCTTTATTTTCTAACATTTGTTCATTTAGGTTTTCAGATCTTTGTTTCCTCAACTAAATTATAAATTGCCTGAGGGCAGAGACTATGACTTACACTTCTTTACATCTCTCATGGGATCTAATGACTTCTATTATACACAATAAATAAATGTTGACAGATTCTATCGTTAGTGTCATTTGTTTATATCTATACCGTTATATGTCTTTGAGTCAAACATGAAAGCTATTGGTTACATATCTTAAAAAAAGAAAAAAGAAAGTAGAAAGGAAGCATACTCAGTTATATTTCCTCTACTTATTGTCACAGCAAGGCCCTGCAGTTGGTGGGTAAGCTTGTCCAAAAGATTATGCTCCTCTTCTTTTCTCTGATTATAGTTTGCAACAGGTGCAGGTTCATCAGCCTAGGAGAGAACGTAGGTCCATTTTACTAAAAAATTAATTTCAGTTTCCTATTAATTTCAAAAGAACAACAAAAAACTCCAATAAGTGCTATAAAACAAAGTAATTATCAGTGTGACATTATACCTATCTTAGGGAAATAAATTAGATTTAAAAGAAACATAGATGATTGTGTTGGAATGCAAACCAAATGAAAAAAACAAAATTATAACACTTGTTTTGGGTTTTTATTTCCTTGCTAAGTATTATAAACCTTCCATAGTCAGCCAGAGATAGGTTCTGACAGAAGATTGGCTTTATGGTCAATAAGACAGGCACCAAACCCAAATTCTGCCACTTATTGACAGAAGAGGCATGGCTGCTTCACCACTGAGAGCTTCCACTTCCTCACCTAATTATTCCTATAATTAGATTTTCAAACTTTTCAACAGTCTAAGTTGAAAAGTTCTTTGTCACTGGAGAAATCTGGATGAGATCTTCAGTGACCACATATCTCAGATGCAGTAAAGGGGAGTAATATACAGCTGGAGAGCTGACTTTCAGGTGCCTTCCACTTTAAAGGCTCCATGGGTCTCTGGACCTGGATATCTAGCTGTAGCCAAGGCTCGTGAGAAAAAAAAAAAAAATCCTGAAGGGATTGCCAAAGTTAAATTCCTGTTACTCCTATTTCTGCAGAGTCATTGATATCAGAGCTGCCATTTGATACAAGATGCTTCTTTGCCACTTATGAGGCCTCAGGGCCAGATTATGCATTCTTTCCCCACAAGGAAATTAAAATAAAAATAATTCTAAACTGTAAAACAAAGAACTCACAAAATGCAAAAATAAAAATAGCTCCTTCCAGGATTGTCTGAATCCTTAATAGCAGATGAGTTCATCAAAGTTGAACTTTTTTCGGTAGTTGGAGACCCAGATTTTTTGCTCTGACGCACAGACTCAGCAAGCCTGTTGGGCAAGCCAGCACTGGCTGCAGTTAGACTATATCGCTAATGCAAAACTAGGAACTTATCAACTTGAATTAATTCCCACTTAATAAAAATACTTGTATAAGAAGAGATGTTTTAATAATGTGATTAACCACAATACTTACTTTGCTTAATTTTTGAAGAGTATTTTTATTTTCATTTATTGCCTGCTTTAACTGGATACATCTAAATTAAAAAAAAAAAAAGAAAGAAAATATATGACTTTTTCTATTGTCAGAACCAGAAAGCTATTTTATAAAATCATTCAGTCCTTGAGCAGGCAAGGCAATTAGTCACTGTATGAACAATGCTAAAAAACACTATTAGCTGTTAGCTCAGATGATCTTCATAGCATTTCCACCTATTAGCTCAGATGATCCTCAAAGCATAGCCAAGCTGTAAAGCACCTAGACGTGAAAACCAAGCCTCAGAAACCTTCAGTGACTCTGGGCATCAATTTTGTCTCTCTAAAATAAGGAAGAATGCTGGACTTTAAAATGCTTCTCCAGATCTATAACTCCATAAATCTAGGAACTAGCCTCAGAGACAAAACTGGTAATAGCAACTAAACTTTATTGTGTACCAACCATAATGTTAAGCAATTTACAAGCACTACCTCATTTAAGCCTCATAACAACCCTCACTCCACTTAAAGAAAGTGAAATTCTAAAAAGTGTCCAAGTTCATATAGCTACTCAATGGTATAGTAACCACATGAAGGCAATTTAAGATTTCACAGTTGGCCTACTCCCACCACAGCACACTCCTGCTTTGAGCTTGGCTTTTCCAGACAGGTCCGGCATTTTATTTATTCTATAAATGCCTCAATTCAGTATTAAGTCTTAGATACCCAAATGAGAAGTACAGAAAATGATCAAATATGAGCTATAGCTCATGATGAGAGATTTTTTAAATCAAAGGCTTTATCAAACAATAACCTACAAAAGTCACTTTTTTATGGTGTTTAAGTCTCTCTCTCTCTTTTTTGGTTTTTTTTTTTTTGCTTATAGATGTGAGTGAAATGAAACAAGCAGTGAAAAAGGGAGTAACAAGGTTGATCCAAGATGGCTGATTAGTAGCCGCTGTGGTCCATGGCACTCACAGAGAGGAATGAAGAGGGGCAAGTTAATTCAGGACCTTCAACTGAAACACCCAGGTTCTCACATTGGGACTGACAGGGCAAACAACTTGACCCATGATAATGTAGAAAAGCCAGAAAAGGTGGGGGAACAACAGCCAACCTGGGAGTGGCATGAAGCCAAAGGAACCTTCATCCCCAGCCAAGAAAAGTGGTGAGTGATTGTGCAACCCTGCCCAGAAAACCATGCTTCTCCCATGGTTCTTTGCAACCCACAGATCAGGAGAGCTCCTATTGAGTTCACACCACCAGGGCCTTGGGTCCAAAATACAGAAATGTGTGGTTTCTGAGCAAAGCAGCTGCTCAGGCACACACACAGACCCAGGAGTTTTACATACTCTGGCCCCAGGATCCCCAGCAAGGGGGGATATCTAGCTGTATATATCCCTAGAAAGGGAGCTGAATCCAGGGAGCCAAGCAGCATTGTTCTGTGGGTCCCACTTCCACGGCAACTCACAAGTTAAGACCCACTGGCTTGGAATTCCAGCCAGCCAACCAAAGCAGTCTGGAATTGGTCTGAGGCAGTTCCAAGTTACCAGGGACTGGGGTGGCTGTCATCTCTGTGGTTCAGTAGACTTAGCTATTCTAGCCTGCTGTCTTTGGAGAATACAAATGGTCCAGACAAGAAAGAGTCCCCACTAACGCAGCACATGTGCTCTACCAAAAAGCAGCAGACTGCTTCTTTGAGTGGGTCTGTAATCCCATTCCACCTGACTGGGTGAGATCTCCCAAAAGGGTTTCCAGCCATGTCCTACAAATGCGTGTGGGCTGGCAACAGGTCAGTACTCTCCTGGGACTAAGCTTCCAGAGGAAGGAGTTGGCTGCCATATTTGCTGTTTCATAGCCTTCACAGGTGATACTTCCAGGTATGGGAAAAACTGAGACAATTAGGGTCTGGAGTACAGCAAACCACAGCAGCACTACAGTAGAGTGGCCTGACTGTTAAAAGAAAAACAAACAAACAGAAAACAACAACAACACCATCAATAATAAAAACCCAACAAAAATCCTATTTAAAGGTCAGCAAGCTCAAAGATGGAAGGGAAATAAGACCACAAAGATGAGAAAGAATCAACACAAAAACTCTGAAAACTCAAAAAGCTAGAGTGCCTCTGCTGCTCCAAAGGATCACAACACCACTCCAGCAAGAGCACAGAAGTGGGCTGATGTTGAGATAGCTGAACTGACAGAAGAAGGCTTCAGAAAGTAGGTAATAAAAAACTTCACTGAGCTAAAGAAGCATGTTGTAACCCAATGCAAACAAGCTAAGAATCATGATAAAACAATACAGGTGCTGACAGCCAGAATAGGCAATTAAGAAAAAAACAACTGACCTGATGAAGCTGAAAAACACAAGAACTTTATAATGTAATCACAAATATCAATAGCAGAACAGACTAAGCAGAGGAAAGAATCTCAGAGCTTGAAGACTATCTTTCTGAATTAAGACAGGCAGACAAGAACAGAGAAAAAAAGAATGAAAAGGAATGAACAAAACCTCAGAGAAATATGAGATTATGTATAGAGACTGAACTATGACTGATTGGGGTACCTGCAAAAGGCAGGGAGAATAGAACTAAGTTGAAAAACATTACTTCAGAATATCATACAGAAGAACCTCCCCAACCTGGCAAGAGAAGCCAACATTCAAATTCAGGAAATCAGAGAACCCCAGTAAGGTACTCCATGAGATCAACCCCAAGACACATAATCATCAGATTCTCCAAGGCCAGAATGAAAAAAAAAAGTTAAAGGCAGCCAGAGAGAAAGGCCAGGTCACCTATAAAGGGAAGCCCGTCAAACTAACAGCACACCTCTCAGACCCAAGCCCTATAAGCCAGCAGAGATTGGGGACCAATATTCATCATTCTTAAAGATATTTCCAACCCAGAATTTTAAATCCAGCCAAGCTAAGCTTCATACATGAAGGAGAAACAGATCCTTTTCAGACAAGCAAATGCTTAGGAAATTTGTCACCACCAGGCCTGCCTTGCAAGAGCTCCTGAAAAAAGGACTAAATATGGAAAGGAGAAACCGATACCAGCCACTACAAAAACATACTGAAGTACACAGACTAGTGACACTATGAAGTAACCACATAAACAAATCTGCAAAATAACCAGTTAGCATAATGATGACAGGATCAAATTAACACATAATAATAGTAACCTTAAATGTAAATGGGTCAAATGCCCCAATTAAAAAGACACAGAATGGCAAGTTGGATACAGAGCCAAGATCCATCAGTATGCTGTCTTCAAGAGACTCATCTCATATGCAAAGACACACATAGGTTCAAAATAAAGGGATGGAGGAAAATTTACCAAGCAAATAGAAAACACAAAAAAACAAAACAGGGGTTGCAATTCTAGTTTCTGACAAAACAGACTTTAAACCAACAAAGATAAAAAAGACAAAGAAGGGCATTACATAATGGCAAAGAGTTCAATTCAACAAGAAGAGCTAACTATCCTAAATATATATGCACCCAATAAAAGAGCATCCAGATTTATACAGCAAGTTCTTAAGATTTTCAAAGTAACTTGGACCCCCACACAATAATACTGAGAGACTTTAACACCCCACTGACAATATTAGGCAGATCAACAACACAGAAAATTGACAAAGATATTCAGGACCTGAACTCAGCTCTGGATCAAGAGAAACTGATATATATCTACAGAACTCTCCACCCTAAAACAACAAAATATGCATTCTACTCATCACCACATGGCATTTACTCTAAAATTAATCACAAAATCAGAAGTAAAATACTCTTCAGCAAATGAAAAAGAACTAAAATTATAACAGACAGTCTCTCAGACCACAGTGCAATCAAAGTAGAACTCAAGATTAAGAAATTCACTCAAAATCACATAACTACATGGAAAGTAAACAACTTGCCCCTGAATGACTTGGGTAAATAATGAAATTAAGGCAGAAATCAAGATGTTCTTTGAAACTAATGAGAACAAAGAGACAATGTATCAGAATCTCTGAAATGCAGCTAAAGCAGTGTTAAGAGGAAAATTTATACCATTAAATGCCCACATCAAAAAGCCAGAAAGATCTCAAGTTAACAACCTAACATCTCAACTAAAATAACTAGAGAACCAAGAGCAACAAACCCTAAAGCTAGGAGAAGACAAGAAATAGCCAAGATCAGAGCTGAACTGAGGGAGATAGAGACCAAAAAAAAAAAAAAAAAAATTCAGGAGCTGGTTTTTGAAAAATATTAATAAAATACATACACCACTAGCTAGGCTAATAAATAAAAGAGAGAAGAACCAAATAAACACAACAGAAATTATAAGAGGGATATCACCACTGATCCCACAGAAATACAAATAACCAGCAGAGAATACTACTATAAATACCTCTATGCAGATAAACTAGAAAATCTAGAAGAAATGGATGAATTCCTGGACACATACACCCTCCCAAGACAGAACCAGGAAGAAACTAAATCCCTGAACAGATCAATAATGAGTTCTGAAATTGAGGCAGTAATAAATAGCCTACCAACCAAAAAACTCCCAGGACTAGATGAATTCAGAGCTGAATTCTACCAGGCATATAAAGAACAATGGGTAGTATTTCTACTGAAATTATTCCAAACAATTGAAAAGGAGAGACTCCTCCCTAACTCATTGTATGAGGCCAGCATCATCCTGATACCAAAACGTGGCAGAGACACAGCAAAAAAAGAAAACTTCAGGCCAATATCCTTCATGAACATCGATACAAAAATCCACAACAAAAAAATGGTAAACCAAATCCAGCAACACATCAAAAAGCTTATCCACCACAAGCAAGTTGGCTTCATCCCTGGGATGCAAGTTTGGCTCAACATACGCAAATCAATAAATGTGATTCATCGCATAAACAGAACTTAAGATAAAAACCATATGATTATCTCGATAAATGCAGAAAAGGCTTTCAATAAAATTCAACATCTTTGCATGTTAAAAACTTTCAATAAACTAGATATTGAAGGAATATACCTCAAGATAATCAGAGCCATATATGACAAACCAATATCATACTGAATGGGCAAAAGCTTGAAGCATTCCCCTTGAAAACAGGCACAAGACAAGGATGCCCTCTCTCATCACTCCTATTCAACGCAGTGTTGGAAGTTCTGGCCTGGGAGGTCAGGCAAGAGAAAGAAATAATTAGTATTCACATTGGAAGAGAGAAACTCAAACTATCCTTATTTGCAGGTTACATGATCCTATATCTAGAAACACCATTGTTTTATCCCCAAAACTTAAGCTGATAAGCAACCTCAGCAAAGTCTCAGGATACAAAATCAATGAGCAAAAATTGCTGGCATTCCTATACACCAACAACAGGGAAGCAGACAGCCAAATCCTGAACTCACATTCACAACTGCTACCAAAAGAATAAAACACTTAGGAATACAGCTAACAAGAGAAGTGAGGAACCTTCTCAAGGATAACTACAAAGCACTGCTCACAGAAATCAGAGATGACACAAAAAACTGGAGAAATATTCCATGCTTGTGGATAGGAAGAATCATATCATGAAAATGGACATATTGCCCCAAATAATGTATAGATTCAATGGTATTCCCATTAAACTCCTATTGACATTCTTCACAGAATTTAAAAAAACTATTTTAAAATTTATATGGACCCAAAAAAGAGCCCAAATAGCCAGCACAATCCTAAGCAAAAAAGAACAAAGTGGGAGGCATCACACCACCTGACTTCAAACTATACTACAAGTCTACAGTAACTAAAACAGCATGGTACTGGTACAAGAACAGACCTATAGACCAATAGAACAGAACAGAGAACTCAGAATGAACACTGCATACCTACAACCATCTAATCTTTGACAAACCTGACAAAAACAAGCAATGGGGAAAGGACTCCCTATTCAATAAATGGTGCTGGAAGAGCTGGTTAGCTATATGCAGAAAAAATTGAAACTAGACCCCCTTCCATACATAATACACAAAAATTAACCCAAGATAGATTAAGGACTTGCATGCAAAAACCAAAATTATAAAAACCCTAGAAAAAAATCCAAGCAATACTATTCAGGACATAGGCACTGGCAAATATTTCATGACAAAAAAAGCCAAAAGCAATTGCCACAAAAGCAAAAATTGACAAATAGAATCTCATCAAACTAAAGAGCTTCTGCACAGCAACAGAAACTATCATCAAAGTAGACAGAAAACCTAAAGAATGGGAGAAAATATTTGCAATCTATCCATCTGATGAAGGTATAATATCCAGAGTCTACAAATAAGCAAATTTATCAGAAAAAAGAAACAACTCCATTAAAAAATGAATAAAGGACATGAACCAACACTTCTCAAAAGACACACATGCAGCCAAGAAACATGAAAAAAAGCTCATCAAAATCACAATGAAATACCATCTCATGCTAGTCAGAATGGTGATTATTAAAAAGTCAAAAAACAGATGCTGGCAAAATTGCAAAGAAAAAGGAACACTTATATACACTGTTGGTGAGAGTGTAAATTAGTTCAACCACTGTGGAAGACAGTGTGGTGACTCCTCAAAGACCTAGAGGCAGAAATACTATTTAACCCAGCAATCCCATTACTGAGTATATATCCAAAGGAATATAAATTGTTCTACCAAAAAAGACACATGCACACATACATTCACTGCAGCACTATTTCACAATAGCAAAGACATAGAATCAACCTAAATGCGCATCAATAATACACTGTATAAAGAAAATGTGGTACATATACACCATGGAATACTATGCAGCCATAAAAAGGAACAAGATCATGTCTTTTGCAGAGAAATGGATAGAGCTGGAAGTCATTATCTTCAGCAAACTAATGCAGAAACAGAAAACCAAACTCCACATGTTCTAACTTGTAAGTGGGAGCTGAATGATGAGAACACATGGACACATGGGGGAAAACAACATACACCCAGGCCTATAGGAGGGAGGTACTGGGGGAGGGAGAGCATCAGGAAGAATAGTTAATGCATGCTGGGCTTAACACCTAGGTGACGGGATGGTCTGTGCAGCAAACTAGCATGGTACATGTTTACCTATGTAACAAACCTGCACATGCTATACATGTATTCCTGAACTTTTTAAAAGTTGAAGAAAAAAAATAATAAACAATAATAAATTAAAAAATTTTTAAAGGGAACAAAAGTCCTTTGTCAAAGGGGAAGAAAAAGACAAGGGGAAACATCAAACTGGGGCTGCCCCTGCTAGTGACCTCCCCAAAAGCCCCTCGCCCACCCTTCATCTTTGCAGTCAGCTTCCCATTGGCACCTATGTTCTCAGCCTCCAGGGTGGGCAGGGGGCCCAGGGCTGCCAGTGTAACACAAAACAAATATGTTGGGATTGCCTCTCATTTTATTCTCCCTTACCAGGCATGAAAAGAATACCTCCCACATCTGCTTTTAGATACTGAGGGTATGGACTTTGTAACCCTAAGGAGAGACATCACCAACAAGCAAAGGATGGCAGAGTGGAAAGACAGCAAGGGCTGGTCTTTGAGGATATCACAGGCCATGAAGCCACCCTGAGAGAACCTAGCTGCAGGGTTTTTTGTCAAATGAGACTAAGAGTAAAGCAATTTATTTTGACATCTGTCATGTTACTTGACCAAAAAAATCTTTACTAAAACTTAGAAATTTCACTTAAAGGCCAGAGTGAAAAACTATTTTAATATAATGTACCAAGAAAATAAATTATTTATTACAATTACTTCCTTTATAACTATGTAATTGTTAAAATCCTCAAACAGCTGATATTTTAAGACTCCTGGTTCAGGATAAAAACTAAACACACATTCATCTTCACTGCCTACTGAAACCCCACAAAAAATGATTACAATGTTTGAAAAGGTAGCAAACCTTCAACACTAAAAAGAATGAAAGAGGGACAACTAGCCAGCAAGAGATTTCAACAAATTTCTGCTCCATGGAAAAAGGCTGGAAGCATGTTCTCCTGCAAAGGGAGGAAGACAAGCATAAGAGGGAGATAATCTGGAGTCAGCAGACATAAAGGATCAAAGGTTAACTAAACTAAATCATAGAGGGATGCATTATGAAATTTTGCAGATGAAAAGACATGCACGGTGGCTGGGATTTACTTTATACATTATATAATATTGTGTTATACTGTGTAAATTAAATCATACGCATACATCTAAGCTTTGAAGAGAGAAATAAATGTTAAAGCAATCTAAGGTCTTCATGTTATTCAACGGAAGAGTAATGATACTGATTAAGTTTAGACTTAGTTGGGGCTCTTTTATAATAAGTCTATGACTTTTAAAAGTCTATTTACAGAAAACCTGAGCCAGTTAGCTCCCTTTTCCCTTCTCTGTTTACCAGGGGATTCTTCCTTAAAAACAAAAAACAACAAACAAAAACAATTAACAAATGACCTGAAGAGAATCATAGCTGCTAAAGAAGTTTCCCATACACCAGGGTTAAAGCCCACCCTATTCTGGCACTGGGGGGCTCCTCAGACTAAAAGCTACTTCCCAGCCTCTAAAAAGCCCCGTCAATGTACAGAACTTCATTCTTATTCAGGAGATAGTACTAGCAGGAAAGACCCCTATCTATTTAACAGTAGAAAAACCCATGAGAGTTCTCTGTAATAATCAACCTAGTCCCTCATTCTTAAATGAAGATAGATAAGCCAGACCTAATAAAGAAAACCAGCAACATGAAAGATAAAATTTAAGAATAACCATAGATGAATTAATTAATTAACTAATTTAAAAGAATCAGAACCCAGAGAAAGCAAAGACAATTCAGAGAACAGAAGAGAACTTAAGAAAAAAAAGTTTCCTAGTCATGGAAGTAGTAAGAAGGCAATCAAAATGAAAACAAGAACATGATGTTATGAAACAAGAACAATTCAAGAACAAGAGAAAACACTTGTAAATTAACAATATGACTGCTAGCCAGGCACAGTGGCTCACACCTGTAATTCCAGCACTTTTGGAGGCCAAGGCAGGTGGATCACCTGGGGTCAAGAGTTCAAGGCCAGCCTGGCCAACATGATGAAACCCCATCTCTACCAAAAATACAAAAATTAGCTGGGTGTGGTGGAATGTGCCTATAATCCCAACTATTCAGGAGGCTGAGGCAGGAGAATTGCTTGAACCCAGGAGGCAGAGGTTGCAGTGAGCCAAGATTGCACCATTGCACTCCAGCCTGGGCAACATAGTGAGACACCATCTCAAAAAAAAGACAATATGACTGCTGAAATAAAACAATATGGCTGTTGAAATAGATAATAAAGAAAAGGGTTAAAGTCAAGAGAATTGCCAGCATGGTAGCTCATGGCAGGGGAGAGGGGCATCCCTTTAGCCTGGGAGGCAGAAGTTGTAGTGAGCCGTGACTGTGCCACTGTGCTACAGCCCGGACAACAGAGTGGGACCCCTCCCCACCTCCCTCCAGGTGTACACAAACAGACAGAGATGTTTGATAAACATCTCCCAGGTGTACACAAACAGACAAAGAAACAAAAACTATTATCAGAGAGTTATGGGATCTAGAGGATCAGACCAGGATATTCAATACCTGACTCAAAGGTGTTTCAGGAAGAAACAGACAAATGGAAGTAACAAAATAATCTTTTCGTAAAATAAAATCTCCCAGAGTTCATGAGACATGAGTTTTCAAACTGAAAAAACTCAAGTGTTGAGCAGATAAAAATGACACCTAAATGACATTTTCAGACATGCAAATGTCAAAGTGAGTTTTTAAATGACAGCAACGATTATCTTTTCATGCACAGGGAAGACTATAATTACTTGGGCTTAAAAATAATTACTAGGCTGAGCACAGTGGCTCACGCCTATAATCCTAGAATTTTGGGAGGCCAAGGCTGGGGGATCAGTTGAGGTCAGGAGTTCGAGACCAGCCTGGGCAACATGGTGAAACCCCAACTCTACTCAAAATACAAAAATTAGACAGGTGTGGTGGCACGTGCCTGTAATCCCAGTTACTCGGGAGCCTGAGACAGGAGAATCACTTGAACCTGGGAGGAGGAGGTTGCAGTGAGCCAAGATTGTTCCACTGCTCTCCAGCCTGGGTTACAGAGTGAGACTCAGTCTCAAAAAAGAAAGTAACAATAATTATTATTATTTTTAGTTTACTAACATAAAATTTTAAAACCTAGTTTTCCCTGGGACTTCAAATTCAGTCTATACATCTTATTCTATTTTTACATCTAGTAAAGCAAATACAATAACCTTTGCTTTTCTCTTTTTTCTTTTTTTTTTTTTTTAAAGATGGGGTTTCACCATGATGGCCAGGCTGGTCTTAAACTCCTGACCTCAGGCGATCCACCCACCTCGGCCTCCGAAAGTGCTAGGATTACAGGTGTGAGCCACCGCGCCCGGCCCTTTGCTTTTATTTCATTACTGTTAATTCAACTTAAACTAAATCTCTCAAACAATCCTACTAATAATTATAAATTAAACTCAATTAACATTTCAAAATTTATTTGTTTTGCCTTTAAGCACTCTGTATGCCTGACTTAAGTAAAACTTTTCCAAACAATTACAATTCACTTAAATTAACAGAATGAATCTCATGTTCTTTGGAATTTTATAAAATCTTTAAATATCTCAAAAACAAAGATTATCTTAATGATGTCCTTCCTAAACTTAATACAAATGTTATAAATTAATAGTCTAAATTTGATTTAGTTCATCATGTCTACTTAATTTTAAACTCTCCTAGGGATTTTTTTTTTTTTTTTTTTTTTTTTTAGTAAAAACAAATACAAAACAAAAAATACCCACCTAGAAAACAGTTTTGTCTTCTCATGGGAGGTAAAGTCAACATCCCAATCAAGGACTAACTGCTTCTAGACAGAGGTTTCTGACCAGGTCACAGGATCTGGGCTACATAGGCCAAGGATTCAGGGTAATCCTGCCCAAGTCACCTATGTTTACACTAAGCAGTTTTTATAGCTGCTGTCACAACAGCAAGTCCACAACCATCAGGTTTAGATTGTTTTCTTCTAGATTCAAGTTACAACACTATCTGATTCTTCCATTTGATTCCGAAGAACCAATCTCTATGCCTTAAATACCATTCATTGAAATGTAAATGTAGTTCCTGGAAAGCTTATATAATTTAGCATACTTTACCTTTGATAAATATGTTGTCTTTTATTGGGTTCTAGAGCTTCTTTCAGTTGGCTCTCAGAAAGCAAACTATCAACCTATGGAGACCATTTAAGATATCACATTGTTAAATACCATATTGCCTTAGGAAGAAAACTTCTCTTCCTATCCAATATTTTACAATGAACGCTTTTAGACATACGACAAAGTTTTAAAAATTTTACAATGAATACTCATATGCCCACTACCTAGAAAAAAAATTAACATTTTACTATACTTATTTATCTATCCATCAATCCATCTTATGTATTTCAAAATAAGTTACAGTTATCAATACATTTCTCCCTCAATAATGTACTATGGGTGTCACTAACTAGTTCAATAGTTGATGTAAAATATGCATATAGTGAAATGCACAAAGATGAGGCATACATTTGCTGAGTTTTGACAAATCCATACATCTGTGTAACCATAGTAAGTTCCCTCATGCCCTTGCCAGTAAATCCCCACCCCATTCCTCCAGAGACAAACCTGTTTTGATATATTTTCCAATGTAAATTAGTTTTGCCTGCTCTTGAAATTTTATATAAATGAACTCACATAGTAAGCACTCTTGTGTAACCTTTCCAGAAAGCATGTTTTTGAGATACTTCCATATTGCTGTGTGTGCCATTAGTTCATTCCTTTTTATTACCGAGTGGTATCTATTGTATTGAATGTACTATGATTTTGTTTGTCTTGACTTAAGAGTTTAAGTTTACTAACACTACATGTAACTTTGTCAATATACTCACCAAAAAAGCACTTACTTCTTTGGTCTGTTTTCTATAGATTACATAGAGAAGATAAAGTGGATGAAAAAAAGAGAAAATTCCACTAGTTTCTTCTCTACTCTTGCAATTTGGTATCCAAGTGTTATTTACAAAATTCACACACCTAGTGACAGAGCCAGTCACCACAGGCATGACCCAGAGGGTCTGTTGATTACTTGTCCTACAAGTAATCTGTTCCATTTTCTGCTTCAGGTGTCCTCTGTGAAGACAGGGAAGAATTAGCTAATACTATAAAAATACACTTTCTAGACAATCAAGGTATCAAAAGGCTCCAGAGCCAACATTTCTCCAGGGAGAATAATCTTTGTAATAGTTTGTTTTAATAATCATTTTTATGGTTTCCTTCTAAAACTTTTCCTGGTTCTCCTCATGTCGTACTAAATTTAAAATTAGTTCATCATGACTGATCATCAGAGAAATGCAAATTAAAACTTCAATGAAATACCATCTCACACTGGTCAAAATGGCTATTATTAAAAAAATCAAGAAATGACAGATTCTGGTGAGGCTGACAAGAAGAGAGGACACGTATACACTATCAGTGGGAATGAAAATTAGTTCAGCCACTATGGAAAGCAGTTTGGAGATTTCCCAAAGAACGTAAAATAGGACGACCATTTGACCCAACAATCCCATTCCTGGGTATACCCTCAAAGAAAAATAAATAATTCCACCAAAATGTCATATGCATGTGTATGTTCCCTGCAGCACTACTCACAATAGCAAAGACATGGAATCAACCTAGATACCCACCAATGGTGGACTGGATAAAGAAAATGTGGTACATATACACCATGGAATACTATGCAGCCATAAAAAAAAAGAATGAAATAATGTCCTTTACAGTAACATGGATGAAGCTGGAGGCCACTGTCCCAAGCGAATTAACATAGGAACAGAAAACCAAATACCACATGTTCTCACTTGTAAATGGGAGTTGAACATCGAGTACACATGGACATAAAGATGGGAGCAATGCACCCTGGGAACCGCTGGAGTGGGGTGGAAGGAAGAGGAATGAAGGCTGGAAGACTGCCTATTGGGTGCTATGCTCACTGATTGTGTGACAGGCTCATCTGTACCCTAAACCTCAGCATCACGCAGTGTTTCCATGTGACAGACCTCCACATATAACCCGACTCTAAAATAAAAGTTGAAATTTAAAAATAAAATAAGACACAGAACCATATTAAGAGTCCACCAAAGTTCAGCATAAGTCAATGCCCCATCAAGTTTTATTTTATATTTCTACCAGAAGAGTATTTAGCTTTTGTTTTACCACTCTGATTCCAATACAGTCACCTAAATATTTACCTCCCAAATCCTTTTTACTTTTTAAACAAGAGAACAAAAATGGACAAAATATGAGCATCAGTGAATCTCTTACTGGCCCAAGATTATAAAATAATTTTACTCAGTGAAAAACTACTTGGTAATAAAATCACATGAAAAAAATTAAAATTAATAAAGTAAAATTAAAATGTCAGAAAATAAACCCACCGGTTGCTATTTACTTTTTTCTTATTTTCAATAAATATTCTGTGTATTTTAAAAAAGTTATTATTATTTTTTTTTGAGAGTCTTACTATGTTGCCCAGGATAGTCTCGAACTCCTGGGCTGAGGTGATCCTCCTGTCTCAGCCTCCCAAGTAGCTGGTACTACCGGCATAAGCCACCATATCTAGCCTAAAAATTTTATAAATATAACAAAGAATAAAGAAAATCATAATAATCATCAGCATCCTGTCACAAAGAAATACCATATCAGCATATTTCCTTTTACGTTGTTCTGTGTATATTATATATAGAAAAAAGTTATTGAAATACTGTACATTCCATTTGTATTCTTTTTCTAATTTGACATTTTATCACAAATATTTAACACATTAAAAAACCCTTTAACAAAATTGTAATCACAGTATTATATCATCATAAATTATTTCTCCATTTCCCTATTACTGATCATTTAAATTTTATCCAAATTATAAGTAACAATGTGAATACTTTTATACATCAATCTCTGTTCTACTTTCTAATTATTATATATAGCAGATCCCTGGAAATGTAATTTTTGAGCCTAAGTGCATACATGTATGCTACACCTTGTTAAGCTGCTTTCCTCAAAGGCTGTACAGGCACCTTATACACGGGAGCAGTGAGTATGCCTGCTTCATCACAACTTCCTCAAGATTGACTGTTGTGATTTTTAAAACTTTTTGTGATACCTTATGTCCTTTGCAATTACTTTGAAGTTAACATTCCTCATTTGTTTGAGTTACTTGTATTTCCCCTCTCATTCACCTCCTCTGCTCATTTGTCAGATCTTAATGTTCTTGCATATTAAGACTATTCCTTGACACCTATTTTGCTTGAGTTCATGGAGGCAATAATAAACTCCACTGAAAGAAGGCTCAAAGGAAATGGGCTTGGAAAGTGGAGAAGAGGAACGGGCCTCAGAGTTGGGTTGGAAATGGTTACTGATACAAGTTTAGATTGGGAGATGAGGTGAGTTAGTCAGTTGTTCGGGTAGGATGCTGAGGTGTCAGGTGGGAGTGACGATTGGAGGAAGGGGCGCTTAGTTGATAGTCACGAATTTTGGGAGGTTTCGCCGTTGGCTGAGGGTTGAATTGGGAGCAGGAGGGGTTTGAAGCCGGGTTTGGTGCTGGAATGCTAAGGGGTAAGGAAGCGTTACAACCTGGGAAGGTAAGTGGGTTGGGGCCAAGCTCCCAGGATTAGGTGGGGCACGGTGAGGAAGCCGTAATGCGCGCAGCTGCGTCCTCCTATCGTCCGCCCCAGGCCCCTCTACACAGCCTGACCCTACCTGTTGCTTCAGCTCCTGATTGCGGCGCCTCAGGGCCTGGAGGGGATCGCGCTGCCGCCTCGCTAGCATCTCCCTTGCCCCGACCGCACCGCGCCAGTTGCCAGGGAAACCAAGCGGCGGCGCCGGAAGGTGACGCCATCGCCGTGCGCCCGCCTCCCAGCCCCGCCCCGCCCGGGCAGGTCCAGGGAAGTGTCAAAATGGTTTCTTGTGGTGGTCATTCACGTCACCACGCAGGTCACGGCCGGGCGAGTCATTTTTCCTCGCCAATTCCTAAGGATAGGGGAACGTCCCCCGGCATCTGAAACTACATTCCCCACAATACATCAGTAATACCACCACCTTCTTGCTGGGGTACTGTTTTATGGCATTTGCTTTCTGATACCAATTTTGTAAGCTTATCTTAAGATACAATTCGAGCATCTTAAACTCTTACATTAACTGCAAGGATAGCTTTCCTATGGGATACATGGTTCTGTTGCATACTCTCAGTTCAAAAGGCAGCTTTTAATTATTTGCCATTTAGTCTACTGAAGTTTCATTGCATTCTAATATTGCACGTTGTCCATTCTGAATTCTGTAAGGATAGTAATTCTATCTGTTCTACAACAAATCTATGAGCAAATTATTAGTTCTCATTCCCAGTTTACATCAACTCTCAGGAAAGTTGTCATGTTTCCCCATGTGGGATTGCATCCCATGAATCTAATTCCCAAATTACTATACCAAAATAGGACTTGAATGAATGATAATGATTGGAGCTCACCTTCCAAATGATGGACCCCATTAATATAAATGAATGTTCTTCAGTACGACCACAGGCCAGGCTGAACCATCATTTATGTACTTTTTTCAAGTATAATATATACAAAGTCTACAGACTTTAATTGTGCAGCTCTGAAAACCCTCCACCCCATAACAACACCCAGATTATGAAACAGAATATTATCTGCCCACTAATAGTCATCCTATGTTTCTAGTCTGCCTACCCCCACCCCCCAACACCCAAACTCCCAACCCTCTCACTTCCCCACCACATACCAAAGGTAGACAATATCCTAAGAGCACAAACTTATACTGCCTTTTTTTGTACTATATAATGAAATTATGTGGTGTGCGCTGGCTCCTCCTGTCCTTTAAACATCACATTTGTGAGATGCATCTATATTGCGTGGCTGTAGTCTGTTCACTCTAATGGCTATTTCACATATGATATATCCTAACATATTCATTGATTCTACTGTTGCTGGGTAAGTGGGCAGTTTCTAGCTTAGGGTTAGTAGAGTGCTGCTAAGAACATCCTGGTGCAAATCTGGCAAACATATGTATACCACTGCTGAGTCACAGGGCATGTTATATGTCAGTTTTAGTAGATATCGCCTGGTTTCCCAAAATGGTTGTACTAATTTATACCCTATCAGCAGTGTATGAGTTTTTGTTCCTTATATCCTTGGCAAGATTTGCTATTGTCTGTTTTGTTATAATTCATGTCTTATTTTAAATTAATTTCCCTATAATGGCTCATGACAATTAATGTTCACTTAAATAGCCAAACACAGGATTTCCATTAAAAATGTTTATAACAAATGACAAAATAAATGCTATAAAATATTTTTAAGTGGATTATTAAATCAGTGATTACAGGTGATAAGAGATGATCAAAACAAAGCAAGTTACTCTAAAAACAGCTATTATGAAATTCTCATTTTCAGTCTATAAATTAGAAAAAAATCATTCTGTATCTACTTATTTATAGGGATTTCCATATTTTAAATGGAAAAGTTACAACATCATGGATACAGTTTAATTGTATGTTGGTAAAAATAAACTAATAAACCCCCCTAAATATGTGTGAATAGGTGAAATATGAGGAAGGGTAAAAAAGAGTGTATTACTCATTCACCTCAGGTGTGAAAATGTTTGACTTTATACATTTTTGCACCATACTGTTCCAGTTACAAGTATTCATTACTTGCAATTCCTGGATCAGCATCAACATCCCCTGGGAGCTTGTTAGAAATGCACATTCTCAGGCCCTACCACAGTCCTAGAGAATCAGAATCTGTATTTTAACGATATCCCAGTGTTTCATGTGCACATTCAGGTTTGAGAAGTGCCACTTAGGTATCCACTGTGCTATAAAGGATGTGATTACTTAGCTAATGATTTTTCACTAATGACTGTAATTTCAGGACAGTCACATTAATACTAGTCATTGTTCCTCCGTAGTTATACCTTGATGCCATTATAAAAACAAACATAACCTAAAACAAGGGAGGTCTACAGTAAGGTAGCCAAAAGAAACTAAAGCAAACCATGGCCAATGTTTCTCGTGAGAACAAGCTATTTCATAAAACTCATCATGATTTCTATCAGTGTGTTAAAATGAATAACAATTTTGTATTGCTTCCTCACAGGAGATACTGAAAAAGAATTTAACAGCTTCCAAGAGACTCATAATGTAAACAGAAGCAGTGGAACAAGATGACTCGGAATCAACAAAAAGATTATAGTAAAGAGAAGAGAGAATGTTTGCAGTTTCAGGCACTTTAAAGAAAATCCAGGCCAGGCCCAGTGGCTCACACCTGTAATCCCAGCACTTTGGGAAGCTGAGGGGGGTAGATCACCTGAGGTCAGGAGTTCAAGAACAGCCTGACCAACATGGTGAAACCTCATCTCTATTAAAAATACAGAGATAGCCAGGTACCAGGCATGGTGGAATGTGCGTGTAACCCAGCTACTCAAGAGGCTGAGGCAAGAGAATCACTTGAACCTGGGAGGCGGAGGTTGCAGTAAGCTGAGATTGCGCCACTGCACTCCAGCCTGGGCAACAGAGTGACACTCTGTCTAAAAAAAAAAAAGAAAGAAAGAAAAGAATCTACCTCAAATAAAAATGACAAATATATATGAGCACCTTAGTGCAAGGCACTGTTTGGGCCTCTGGTACAAGATGTTTAACACGGCTCTCAAAGAGCTTCCAAGCTACAGTAATAGACTAGAAACATGAAAATCGTATCAACCACTTACCACAGAAATGCTACCTGGTGTACAGAATTCCCTGCCAAATGAACAGTTTATGATTAAATACACTGAGTTCTAAAGTAAGGTCATGCATTGAGTATGTCTACTAGACAGCTGAAAGAGTAAAGCTGGAATTGAAGAAAAGGATCAGATGGAGGGGGGTCGGCTTGGATGTGCTAGTTAAGCCAAGAGAATGGCTAGGGTAGTCACAGGAGAGGACAGAGCAGAGAACCAAGGACGAAAGTTTGAGGAACTTGAGAAAGGCAGCAATAGTAGCAGTTTGGAAACTTGATAAACTTTTGTATTACAGAAGCAAAGGAAGAATTTCAAGGGAGAAAGTGGCCTCATCATATACTCTTGAGGTAAAATGTGAGAATTCAGAGCCAAAGATATCAATGTTTCTGGAAGGTGCAGAGGGCAGATCACAACAGGCCAATGGGCAAAATATTTGGAAAGAATGTGACAGTGAACCACTTCTAATTGGCCAATGACAGCATCAACTAAAAGAAATTTTAAGTCAAATCTGTGCATTTGTTACCTAGGCATGGCGGCAGGCACCTGTAATCCCAGCTACTTGGGGAGGCTGAGGCACAAGAATCGCTTGAACCTAAGAGGCAGAGGTTGTAGTGAACTGACATTACACCACTGCACTCCAGCCTAGGGGACACAGTGAGACTCCGTCTCAAGAAAAAAAAAAAAAAAAAAAGAAAATGTGCATTTATAAATAGAAAGCAGGATGAGACTGCAGATGCCAGAAAGAGATGATGTACTGAAGAACAAGGAAGGTCCTGAGGGAGATGCAAAATTCTGCAGAAGCCAAAGAGACAGCCTTGGAAGGGGCCTGAGTGTCTTCTCTCCTGGTAAAGGAAACCTAATGAGACAGAGCTTCAGAAACAGTTTTCAACCTCAGCTGAGCATCACAATCACCTGGAGAGCTTTAAAAATTCTAATACCCAGTCCATATTACAAATGAAATGAATCAAAATGTCTGAAGAGTGGCATGCAAGAATTAGTATTTTTAAAACTCTCCAGATGATTGTAATGGGCAGCCCTGTTGAAAACTACTGCTCTAGACAAAAGTATTAAGAAAGACCAAGGAATTCCCAGCTAATGGCCTTTAACTTCTCATATGGTTGATCTACTAGGAATGAAAGTTATCAAGTAAACTGGGAGTTTAAGGAACTCAGGTGCTAAAAAATGAGACACATTACAGTCACAGTAGAACCCATTTGTAGTGAGCCAAGTGAGAAAGGTGAAGTCTTTCTTTAAAGTTCAGTGGTGAAGGTAATGTGCAAGCAGGGATGGAGTCTAATCTGACCAGGGAGCATCCAGGATGCCTTATGAGGTTAACTGGAAGAGTAACACAACTAATAGTCTCCAGAGTGGGCAGTTCTATAGGAGATGTAGAGAATGTCAGCTGTCCTAATGAGGTGGGTGTACCTCCTGAGACTAAACAGACCAAGTACAACGTAACATAGTTCAAGCCTGTTGATGACAAGGTCCAGAGAATGGCTGAAGCAATGTGGGATAGAGCAGGTGGTCTGGGAACCCCATCTGGGGGGAGAAAAGGAGGCAGGGTAGGAAAGTAAAAGTGGACCAAGACCAGGTAGATGTCATGAGTAAATGACAGTGCCAAATGGAGGTGAGGGAATATGTAGTCAACAGTGTGTCATTTTCAAGTTATGACTGGCACTGACTCCTGGCTCCCACCTTTCCATTTCCAGTTGTGGCTAAAATAGAAGTACTGTCTCCATAGTATTTTTTTTTTGGCGGGGAGTGGGGGGTGGGAGCTACCACGTTTAAGTAGAGCAAAGGTAGAAAAGGTACAGAGGTAACGTTAAAGGTAACTGCCCACTACAGAACTGGGGAGTACAGTCACAGTGTAAAAAGGTAATAAGCAGAAAACTAGAAAATTAGGAGTGGCACAGAGTGGCTAGAGATCTCGTAATAATATAGACAGGAGTCAGAAGTAGCACATGCCCAGAAGCAGGTATACCTAGAGGAGAGACAGGAGAGGGGCATGACTGTGTCAGGGTAGTGCGCATAAGTAATGAGAAAGAATGAACATTGGAAGGACCAGGTACACAAGGAACATCGCACAAGAATGGGGCCAAACAAGCAGAATTAGGCCAATCACAACCCACATGCTTATTTGGGGGTAAGATGTCCCTCAAGGAACCTACCTTGTCTCAAAGAGTCTCAACTCTTGGAGCCTCAATGAGGGGCGGTCACTAGGAAGCTTCAGCAAACTGCAGCGCAGACAGGACTGAGCTCTAAGAACCAACATTTCAGTCCTTGACTACTACATTCACAGAATGAAAACAAAGTTGGAATAAGGCATAATAGCCCCAGTAAAATAGGGAGGTGCTTCATGTGGAAACAACTTTCCTATGTTAACATGGAGTTGAGACACAAAATTTTAATCTTTGTAGGAATGAGCAAGGGTGGTGCTCTAGAAACACTCCCTGCAAATCAAAAGAACCAGGCACTCACTCTTGATTTTTATATATAGGTAGGATTTATCACTAAGCTCTGTTCAGGAGGGTTTCTCCTTCACATGTGTATCCCATAATGACATATAAAAGAGAATTTTGCCAATAAAAACTTATACACTGACCAGGCATGGTGGCTCATGCCTGTAATCCCAGCACTTCAAGAGGCCGAGGGTATGGATCACCTAAGGTCAGGTGTTCAAGACCAGCCTGACCAACATGGAAAAACCCCGTTTTCGACTAAAAATACAAAAATTAGCTGGGCATGGTGGCACATGCCTGTAGACCCAGCTACTTGGGATGCGGAGGCAGAAGAATCACTTGAACCCAGGAGGCAGAGGTTGCAGTGAACTGAGATTGAGCCACAGCACTCCAGCCTGGGCAACAGGAGCAAAACACTGTCTCAAAAACAAAACAAAACAAACAACAACAACAAAAAAACAAACTTATACCCTGTACTTGGAATACACTGTTTTGTTTTGGGTTAAGACAAGGTCTCACTCCATCACCCAGGCTGGAGTGTAGTGGTGAGATCACGGCTCACTGCAACCTTGACCTCCTAGACTCAGGCGATCCTCCTACCTCAGCCTGTGGATTACAAATTAGCTGGGCCCACAGGTGTGCACCACCACAGCCAGCTAATTTGTAAGTTATTTGCAGAGACTAAGTCTCTCTATGTTGCCAAATCCCGGGCTCAAGTGATCTTCCCACATCAACCTCCCAAAGTGCTGGGATTACAGGCCTGAGCAGGGCCAGAGACTACACTGTTACTCTTGGAAGTTCAAAGGTCTTACAGACAGCACCCTTACCTCAGTTACGTTTACACATCCCCTTACTTTTCAACGAGTTCAGTAAAAGAACCCTTAATGATCCCATAGCTGAGTCTGCTTTGTGCCTGTACCAAAGAAGGGGCACAAGTTACATAATACATCTGCTCAAAAACACTAGTAAGTCAGTTTTGAAAACGCAGGTCTCTTGATGCAGTAAATTCCATGAAAACATACTTCCCCTTATTAAAAAAAAAAAAAGCTTCAAAGATGTTTAATTTTTTTTTTCAAAAATAAAACTGATTCATAAAGTGCAAGAAGAAGTCATTTCTTTCCAGTAGTCTATATCCACTTTCATCAAACTGTTGGAAACAGAAAAGAGAAAAAAAATAGAAATATACGATCTGTAACTTCAAATTGTACTGTGGTATTAAACCATGAACCATAAGATCTGGTGTTAAAGACAAGAAAACTGAGGTCCTGAAAACTTATGATGCACAGCTCTTCTGAAAATGCTAAGACTGGATGCAAGGTTCCTGACTTCCAGGCCACTGCTCTTTCCAGTTTACAAGGCTGCCAAAAACCTAAGAATTCAGTTTGGAGTTTACAATCGCCAAAGCGAAGATGCGCTACCAAGGATGTTACTGAAAAGAACTAGGGGTGGCAAGATCATCTCCCTGGTTCCTTCTTTTTTCTTTTGTTCTTTCCAGTATTTTCCATACTGATGTTTAACGTCAGGGTGAGCGACATAACACGTTGGTGAGACATTCTCATTAAACACCCAGTGAACTAAACTAAGACACCAATGAACAAGTTATGAGGGAAGACAAAACTTCCACCTTCTGGTGTCTGTGAGAACAAGTCATCTTCTGCGACCTGACCAGAGTTGATACTAAGGTATTTGTCCGACCCCAAAGTCTCCCTTTGCAGTGTCACTATGTGTACTGCTCACCAACACTCCGGGAAGAGCCCGCCACGGCAGGCGGGGACTGCGTGGCAAGCCTGGCTCTGGCCGCCGCCGGCTCGGAGCTCCCGCGCGGACATGGCAAGGTGGCCAAGCGAGGGATCGAATGAGGCGGAAGGCGCGGAATCTCAGGCCAGGTCCAGCTTCTTCTGCGTCGCCGCCAGCTTGTCCTGCAGCCTCCGTTTCCTCCAGTCCAAGTAGCGCCTCCGCAGTCGGTTCGCTTGCCAGCCCAGGAGTATTCCAGAGGCGAAGGCTACTAGCACTGACAACTGCAGCGTCCTTTCGGACACATCCGCCATGGCAGCCACCGGCGTTCAGCGCGGTCTACGGCGCGGCGGCGGGGTCAAAAGGCGCCGCGCGTTCAAGGGCGGGGCGCGGAGCGAAAATGAGGCCAAGGTGGTGGGGCATTCCCAGCGCAGCCAGCGAGACGTTGGTTCTCCCGAAACTCGTTAATGGTCCCGTCTGTCTCGCCTTCAACTGAAGACTTTCTCAGACCATGGATGACCCCACCTTCCCCTCTCCTGAGCCCCCCAACATTTCTCGTTGATGCCTTACATCTTTAGCTAACACTGGGGGCGTGTCTTGCTGACCCAACTCTAAGCTCTTCACCGCTTTGTATTTTCTTTCAGCAATAGAATGCGAGCCATTTGTCTAACTTTAAATTTTCTGGTAACCTGTTTTTTTAAAAAATAAAAACAAAAGCATGAAATTGTTTTTAATAATATATTTACTTATCCCAATATATACAGGATGTTATTTCCACATGTAACTCTTTTTTAAATTATTAAGGAGAAGCTTTTTTTTTTTCATGCCAAGTCTTTGAAATCTGGTGTATATTTTACAGTTAACAGCAAGCACATCTCAATTTGAACAAATTTTCAATGGAGATACTTGTCAGTGTCTAGATTTCATAAAATGTACAGCTGAAAAAGTAGATTCATATACAAGCTGTTCTAAACACACAAATAATTTTCCAATAACCGAATGGAGTACCAGTTTTTAGATTAAATTTAAATTCATTAAAATTTTTTAAAAATTAAAAACTCAGTTCTTCAGACACACTAGCCATGCCTGGGACCAGTGGTTACCTTATTGGACAGCACAGGTCTAGGCACCATGCCATCCCGGAACTAACATAGGGTCAAAATTGTTGGGATAGGAAACAAACAAACACACTTCTAATGATGAAAGTAATTTTGACACCCCACCCCCCGACCATGACTTCCACCTCCTGGTGTTCAGGCCTTTGAGTAATCCCCTCCCCTTGAGGGTGAGTGGGACCTGTGACTTGCTTCTAACTAATATAATAAAGCAAAAGTGATGATGATGTCACTCCTGTGATTACTATGTATATTAATCTGTTCTCACATTGCTAATAAAGACAAACCCGAGACTGGGTAATTTACAAAGAAAGGAAGTTTAGTTGACTCACAGTTCCATGTAACTAGGGAGGCCTCACAATCATGGCAGAAATCAAAGGAGGAGCAAAGGCACATCTCACATGGTAGCAGGCAAGAGAGCCTGTGTAGGGAAACTCCCCTTTAATAGACCATCAGATCTCGTGAGACATATTCACTATCGCAAGAACAACATGGGAAAGACCCACATTCATGATTCAATTACCTCCCTCTGGGTCCCTTCCATGACGTGGGAATTTTGGGAGCTACAATTCAAGATTTGGGTGGGGACACAGCCAAACCATATCACTGTGTATATAAAATTTCTTAGCAAGTTAAAGACTCTCCTGTAGCTTGATGAAGTGGACATGCTGGAGAAGCTCACAGAACAAAGAACTGCAGTGGCCTCTAGGAA
This sequence comes from Aotus nancymaae, assembly GCF_030222135.1. NCBI lineage: Eukaryota > Metazoa > Chordata > Mammalia > Primates > Aotidae > Aotus > Aotus nancymaae. The sequence continues at coordinate 2,569,855 of NW_026988570.1, read as the reverse complement.
AGACCTCCAGCCAACAACCAGCAAAAATCTGAAACCCTTAGTCCTAAAACCACAAGGAAATGAACTCTGCCCACAATCTGAATGAGCTTGGAAGCATATTATTTCCCATTTGAGCCTCCAGATGAAAACACAGCCTTGCTCCTTGATTGCAGTCTTGTGAGATTATAACAGAGGACCCAACTTAATTGTGCTTGGATTCCTGACCCATGGAAAATATGAGATAATAAATGTGTATTGTTTTAAGTGGCTACGATTATGGTGATCTGTTGCACGGTAAAAGATATGGTAAAAAACTGACATTTTTCCCACTTTAACTCTCAATACAGACCACCTCTGGTCACCAAACAATACATTCAATACTCTGACACCAGAATTAGGATCAGGGAGACCTTTTTCCTATACACCAATCAATTCTGCAGCAGACAATAGCTGGGTGTCCTCTAATTCAATTAAATTTTGACACTTACTTACCTAGATATAGAATCAGGTCCCACAGGTTTAGGGCTCAGTCCCACAAGACTTCCTCCTACTTCCAGTGTCAATCACAAATAGGTTGTCACCCATACTTCTGAAGAACCGGCTACAAATCAGGAATTCCCACAAACCCCTCCTTAGCTTTGATTAATTTTCTAGAGAGGCTCACAGAACTCAGAGAAATGCTTTACTTACTTTTACCTACTTATTATAAAGGATATTGTAAGGTTTATTGCCAAGTTAAATGAGGAAACGGAGACCAGAGTAAGGAAATTAAAAGCCAATTTATTCAGCTCCTGGGCGAGGTTCTATGGTCCTGGAAAGAGGCCAAAGAAGTCGCGCTTCTCTTCTTGGGGCATGGGGTTTTATAGGGAGTGGAGGTAGTTGATCAGCTGCGGGGGAAACAAAGCAGAGGTATTCTCATTGGTTATGAAGGGACTGGGCACGGACAAGGCGAGCTGCCATTGGCAGCCAAGCTGGGCTACTGGCAAGTGGGCCGGTTGAGGACGTATGGGGCAAGCTGCCATAGGGCAGGTCTTTGGCGGGATTTTTCAAAATTTCGGTGGGGCCGAGTGCATAGTTTGCTGATGAGTACGGCACTGAGATTGGAATCCGGAAGTGGGTGTGGGGAGCCTGCGTGGAGAGGCCAGATGCTGAGTAATGCACTCAGAATGGTGACGTAGTTTTCAGGCGTGGAGAGGTGTGCCCATTTGGCTCCCAGCGAGGCAACCTGCCTTACAGATATTACAAAGGATATAGTTAAACAGCCAGGCGGAAGAGATGGATAATGTAAGGCATATAGAAAAGGGCATGGAACTTTCATATGCAGTTCAGGACCACCACCCTCCAGGAACTTCCACATGTTTAGCTATCCAGAAGCTCATTCAAACCCAATCCTTTTGGGTTTTTAAGGAATCTTCATTACATAGGCATGGCTGATTACATCATTGGCCATTGGTGATCAAATTAACCTTCAGGCCCTTTCTCCTTCCTGGAAGCTGGGGAGTAGGGCTGAAAGTCTAATCATGCCCTGGTCTTTCCTGTTGGTAGTCCCCATCCTAGGGGCCTCCAGTTATCTCATTAGCATACAAAATGCATTCTTATCAATCACTCTGGAGATTCCAAGGATTTTAGGAGCTGTATGCCAGGAAACAGGAATGAAGACCAAATATATATAATCACAATATCATGCACAGTAATATAAAATGAATAAAGCCCTGAAAGAAAGGTTAGCAAGTGGAGCCTGAACTCTTAGATTGGGGACCTGACTAAGGCTCTCTGCAGAGATCAGCAAATGGACTTTCACACTTGAGGTAAAAGGTATCTTAGGAGGGAGAGGATAAGGACAGTGTTGGGTCCAATGTGAATTCACATCTGCCACATTTAATGTTCATTTACTCAACAAATATTTATTGAATGCTCCAGTAGGCATTGGGAATGTACAGCACAAGGTCTGCCCTCAGCACAAAGTAAAAAGAGGTAGAAAAAAAAATTGTGACACAATGTGATGAGTTGGAATATGTGTGTAAGTATGTTGCTTGGACTTAAAAAAAATCCTCATCATTGTAGTTTGGGAAAATAAAACAAAACCCTCAGAGACATTCTTTCACTTAAAATCCATCCAATCTCTCAGTTAATCCTGTCAGTTCTATTTTTAAAACATAGCCAGAATGAAATCGCCTCTTACCACTCTGTTGCTACCAACAGGTCCAAGCTGCCATCACCTCTCCTCTGAGTTATTGTATTAGCCCTATCAGGTTTCCAGGTTTCTATATATGTCCATCACATTCTCTTCTCAACACAGCAGCCAAACCTTTGAAATCAGAAAATGTTTAATCATGTCACTTGTGAAAGTCGATCATACCATTTGGGTCATTCTTGTTATACCCAACTAAAACAGATTTGAGAGGGCAAAGGAAAAGCACTCAGGACATGAAACATTGCTCCAAGAATATAATTCTCTGAAAGCCTGGCTGCTGATGCTACCTGCTATAATTTGAAACCAGTCATATCCATAGCTACTAAAACAATCTCCTGAAACTCTAAGAATAGTTTGACCCATTGCTGTCACTTATCAATCAAAACTTGTTAGCTTGTCAAAACCTTACTAGTGCCAATGAACTTTCTGAGAACAAAACATAATGTTTCTCTTTTAAAAATAAAACCTCTAAGTGTCTTTGTTCTGCAGACATACTGAAAACCATCCAGTCTGCATGTATGTCCCAAGTTGCAATTCTTTCTTTCCAAATAAAATGTGTTAATTTCAGAGGGTTGTCTCTATGTTTTGACTTTGACACACTCTTCTGCTAGAACTCTGCAGTGGCCAAAGCCCCTATGGTGGTCCTGAGTGCTTGGCATGACCAGTTCCCCTCCACCTCTGAGGCCCCCTTTGGCTTGCTCACTGTTTCTTGAGCTCACCACAGGCATGCATGGTTCTGCCCAAGAGCATTTGCATGTGTGGTCCCCCTACCTGGCATACTCTTCCCCAGATACTTTCATGGGTAACTTCCTCACCTCCTTTAAGTTTGTGCCAACTGTCACCTTCTCAATGAGGTCTACTCAACTATTTAAAAATCACAAACTCAAACAGCTCCCACTCAGGGATTGCCTACTCCTGATCCCCATGACCCTGTTTGTTCTCCAGAATTTGCTGCCCTCAACATGTATTACACTCACTGTTTGTAACCTGTTTCCCGTGCTAGAATGTAAGCTGCTCCAGGGCAGGGATTTTTGTCTCCATTGTGTACTGGTGAATCCCAAGTACCTAGAACAGGGACTGGCATGTAACAGATACTCAGTAAATATCTGGTGTTGATGACAGTGGAGAATGGTCAGGGAAGACTTCTGAGTGGATGGCTGAACTGCATCTTGAAATATAAGTCACATACTGAGAAGAAACTAAATTTATCTGTGTCTCACTTGACTCATTTATAAAATAAGGAGTTTAGTGTTACTCAACAGCTCTAAGACATTTTAAAGAGCCACTCTTGGCAGCCTCAAGTTGTGTACTTGTGCCACTGGTGTTAATGCAAATTTGAACCTCACTTGGAATTCCAGCCTCATCCCTTAGATGTCTTTGAACATAAGCCAGATCATGTATACCAGAGTCTTGAGTGTGGGAAAACCTTAGACACACAGAATAAAACCCTGAAAGATAGGTTAGCAAATGGAGCCTGAACAAAAAGAGATTAGAGACATGGCTTCGTTTAAGCAGAAGGAGCCTTTACCACTGGAGATAATACAGCTGCCAGGTAGAAGGCAGGGACATAAACTTTAAAATCCCTCTTAAAGAGCCACTGTGTCCCCAGCTTGCCACTTTGTGTTTTTCCCCTGAGTGAGTTGTTTCAATGGAGTATTTTAGTGGACTTCACAATGGTAAACCAGCTTTGAGGTAATGCTTAAATTTGGATTAACAGGCTGAATAGTCAAGCATAGTAAGTTAATTGATTGGAAGAGTGCCTTTTGAAAAATACATTAACTGCTACTGTTGAGATTGCTGTTTGAGGAGCTTGCCAAGGAAAAAGATTTTACCATTTATAGTGTAAGATCTTATTGGTTGTAAATAAGTTCATTTAAAGTGTGTAAAAGAAATCAGTTTCCTCTGTAACTCCCAGACCCTAAACAACAAAGCGATCACTGTATACCTTAAATTGAGCCCGCATAAACAGTGTAGCTTTGCCATGACTAAAATGGAGCACTCACCTCAATAAATCCTTGTTTTGGCCTTAAAGACTCTCGCTGGGCCTGTTGCACCAGAGACACAAGCAGACAGACCAGTGTCTTGGGAGTCTAATCACCAGGCCCTTTGTCTCCCATTCTCTTCCTGTGAGCTTTTGGGAATGGGAAATCCCTGTAGGGTTGGGTGATGTGCTCAAGTTCTTTGCCTGTCCCCATCAGTACCAGCAAACACACATCCCAAGAGAGTGAGATTTGGAGGAAGTAGGCAGAAATACCAGTAGATGGGCTAAGTTGTGTGATTTCCAAATGTGGATCATTTTGTCCCAGTGCAGGGCAAGGACGCAAGGGGTTCCATGGGAGAAGGATGAGCCTCGAGCTTTGATCCTTCTTTTTCACAGGAACCATCAAAGCACTTCAAGTCTGCCTCTCTGTTTTGTAATTCTGAAGACACACGGTAGAGTAGCCTTATATAACCCTTTCAGGAAGAACAGGAAATCCTTCTGAGTAAGAAACCATCCATAATTAATTCCAAGGTAAGTTTTTATCTATAATTCACTAATTATTCCAACAAGTATTTCCTCAGTGCATACTGTGTGCCAGATATTCCACGCTGAGTCAATCTCAAGGATCTTAATTTCTAAGAGGGAGAATGACAATAATCAAATACTCACACAAATAAACACAGCGGTATAAACACTGATGAGTGCTCTGATAGAAAAGTACTGTGTGCCAGATCTGTGTGCACAGAGGAACCTGGGACTGGAAGGGTGAAAATAGTCAGAGGAGGCCTCCTACAGGTAAGACTTGAAGTGAGAAACAGGAGTAGAAATGAGAGAGAATGGATTTTTGTGGGCTGAGGGTATATATTTTGTGACCATTCTGGGGCTGCAAAAAGCTGAATCAGACTGTGGGGTGCAGTGGCTTACACAGGTAATCTCAGCACTTTAAGTGGCCGAAGTGGGAAAACCACTTGCCTACAGCAGTTTAAAACCAGGCTGGACAACATAGCAAGACTCTCTCTCTACAAAAAAATTTAAAATTAGCCAGATGTGGTGGTGCGTGTCTGTAGTCCCAGCTACGTGAGAGGCTGAGGTGGGAGGATTGCTTGAGCTTGGGAGGTTGAGGCTGTAGTGAGCCATGATCTCATCACTGCATTCCGGCCTGGGTGACAGAGTAAAACCCTGTCTCAAACAAAATTATATATTTTTAAAATGCTGAATCAGCAAGAGTTAGAAGGATAGGAGTGGAAGAAAGGTGGAACAAGTAGACAGAACTTTACAGGCCATGTGGAACAAGTAGACAGAACCTTACAGGCCATATCAACGGCTTTGGATTTTATTCACAGTGAAATCAGCAGCCTTTTTTTTTTCTTAAGCAGGGGAATTGCATAATCCCATTTGCATAGTAATAACTTTAATCTTATTTCAGCTGGAGAATGGATAAGAAGTCACTAAGGATGAAAGCAGGGAGGCCAGTTGGGACACTATTCCAGTAATTCACATAAGAGACAATAGTAGTGTAGCCTGTGGTAAACAATGTTGGGTAGATTCGGTGTTGCTCTGTGCATGAAACATGCGGTAGGAGAAGAAAAGACACACACACAATACCTTTAAGGGTAAACAACCTTTATCCCACATAAATGACAATGTGGATATAATAAGCAAATGATATAATAAGCAAATTGATATAATAACCAAATTGCACTGGGAAGGGGAGAAGGTAAAAGATATATATATATATATATATATTTTTTTTTTTTTTTTTTTTTTTACACTCACCAGACTATGGAGGATTTGTCACCAGACTAGGAAGTAACAGCCTGGGCTCCAAAGTCGGCCACTTGTCCATGCAAAGATGAGGAGAGGTCTCATGAAACTTTGGCACGGTCTGGGACCCTAGCTCTTTTTGTAACAAGTTGTTTGGCATGAGGCCCAGTCATGAGGTCCCTTCATAACTGGGCACAAGGAACACAAAAAGGTCAACTTGTTTTTGCGACTGTCTATTGTTTTTCGATGACTAACATATAGGAATAGATTGAAATAGAGATTTATCTGAAACAGCGCTGGATGAATGCCTCAAGGGCTCACACAACCTGTTCTGGGACTTGGTGACCATTGTTTGTGTCCATGTTCAATTGAGTTCAGATTTAACATCTAACTTTTTCTCCACAGGTGTAGATGATAAAGCAACTCCGTCTTGAATGGTAACCTATTATATTGACTTCTGATTAACCCCTGTTCTGGGAATGCCTCTGAGATTTCTACTTTTTCTACCCTTCACTCTTGTCTCTCTCTGAGGGGTTGACTTCAATTGTTGCACATTCCTTCTCTGTGGTATATAATCCCTGGGCCTAGGGGATAAAGGCGCAAGGATCCACTATCCCTTCTCATGGCTGCCAAAGGCTATCACTTCTGTTTGTAAGCCCCTCTTAAATGTTTCTTTCTGAGAAGGCAGATTTGTCAGCCTCCTTCTTTCACCTCTCAGCTTCCTGGGCTTTGGGCATAAGTTTGCATAGACTTGCTCACCATGGAACATTTAGGGTTGACAGTGTTTTCTTTCAGCATTTTAAAGATGTTCCATTGCTTCTGGGTTATGCAGTTTTGGAAAAGAAGTCTGCTGTAATTCTTATCTGCGTATAATGCATCTTTTCCCCAATAGCTGTTTTTAAGACTTTATAAAGGTGTGTGAGCAATTGATCATAATATATTTTGGTATAGTTTTACAAAGTTTGTTCTGTTTCAGATTTGTTGAGTCCCCTGGTTCTGTGGGCTTATAGTTTTTACCAAATTTAGAAAACCTTTGGCCATCATTTCTTCAAATATTTTATGTCTCTCTTTTTTCTCTGACTTCAATTACATGCATCTTAGACTGATATCCCACAGGTCACTGAGGCATCATTCTCACTCTGTTCAGCAACTTTATTTCCTGTACTTTGCCTGTAAATTCTAGCCACCTCTGCCTCCCAGAGTACTAATCTCCATCTCCTCAACTCAGTGGGGCTCTGTTTGCTTTTGCCCTCCCTGGACTGATGCCTGGAAACTCTCTCCAGGAAGTAAACTGGGACAATCATAGGACTGAATTTATTTGTTTTCTTTCCTTTGGGGATCACAGTTCTGTGCTACCTGTTGCACCATATCTAAATGTTCGATGTATTTTGTGCATTCTTAAATAGTTATTTATGGTGGACAGGCAGTTCAGTTCCTATAGCTTATAATCTTTCATGGGTGGACAGAGTAATACATATTATATATTTTGGTATGTTTATTTGATTAATGTCTGGCTTTCTCCACTAGACTGTAAATTTCATGAGAGCAGGGACCATTTTTGTTTATGTCTAACATGTTTCCTCATAGTATGTGCTCAATAAATACTTGTAGAATAAGACAATTATTTTTAAATTAAAAAATTTACTTGGAATGAAGAATCACAAAAATCACGTTTTTAAAGAAAATTTATGGCTGAGCACAGTGGCTCATGCCTGTGATCCCAGTACTTTGGGAGGCCAAGGCAGGAGGATCACAAGGGCAGGAGGATCACAAGGTCAGGAGATCGAGATCATCCTGGCCAATTTGGTGAAAACTTGTCTCTACTAAGAATACAAAAAAATTAGCTGGGTGTGTTGGCACATGCCTGTAGTTCCTGCTACTTGGGAGGCTGAGGCAGGAGAATTGCTTGAACCCAGGAGACGGAGACTGCAGTGAGCCAAGATCATTCCACTGCACTACAGCCTGGATGACAATGTGAGACACTGTCTCGAAAAAAAAAATTAACAAATACCATCAATAATACAAATTCCAGATAAATGATATAATATTGTAATTATGTTGAAGGAAGAAGCCACTTCTTAATGTCAGAAATAAAAAAGCTAAATTTATCACTTTGTAAGCAAGTTGGAGCGGTAGTTGTAAAGCACACTCTTTCTCAGCAACGCAGAGTTGGTCTTGTAATACAGAGTTTAGGGATTGGAGGATTTTCAAAAACAGGAATGTTGGCTGAGCATGGCAGCTCAAGCCTGTAATTCCAGCACTTTGGGAGGCCAAGGTAGGCAGATCACTTGAGGCCAGGAGCTTGAAACCAGCCTGGTCAACATGGTGAAACCCTGTCTCTACAAAAAATACAAAAATTAGTGGGGCATGGTGGTGCATGCCTGTAACCCCAGCTACTTGGTAGGTTGAGGCATGAGAATCACTTGAACCTGGGAGGCAGAGGTTTCAGTGAGCTGAGATCCCACCACTGCACTCCAGCCTGGTGACAGAGCAAGACTCTGTTTCAAAAAAACCAAAACAAACAAACAAAAACCTGGAGTGTTTAGGGTGTTTTTTGTTGTTATTGTTTTTTAATGTTTAACTGTGAAAGTAAGTAACACCAATGATGGCTGGCTAACTTTCAGAAGCTTGTTTACTGAGCAGAGTGAAAACTGCTGCTAATTGGCTGATTTCAGGGAGTGTATTTACTGATATGAAGTTGTCATGCTTGATTAGAATGGGTTTAAAACTGGCTTTGGTCATTATTTGTTGTCACAGTCAGATAATAATAATTCCTTCCTAGTGTAAGGGTTCTTGCCGAGTTTAAAATGAAGAAACTGAGGCCAGCACAAGAAGATCCAATGCGAATTTATTCAGCTCCCGGGCAAGGTTCTGCGGTCCAACAGAAAGGGCTGGAGAAGTCGCACGGACTCCTCTCAGACATGGGGTTTTATAGGGAGTGGAGGTGTTTGATTGGTTGTGGGAGAGCAGGGCGTGGGCAGGACAAGCTTGCTATTGGCAGGTAGGCAGGGTTTGAATACTATTGGGTAGATTTACAAGCCTCGACTGCTATTGGGTGGATTTACAAGACTCGACTGCTATTGGGTAGCTAAGACTCGAATGCTATTGGGTAGATTTACAAGACTTCTTTTGCATTTTGGCGGGGTTCTTTAAGGGAGAGCTAGGTGCTGTGTGAGGTGGGTGGGCATGTCCGAGCTCCCGGAGCAGGCGGGGGTGTCCGAGTTCCCGGTGAGGCAACCGGCCTTACACCTAGGAGGATAGATTTTTTTTTTTCTCAATTCCCCTTTTTAAATTCTCCATTAGTCAGAGTTGCAGAAAATAATCTAGGAATTCTCCAGAGCTTTGCCACTGTCACTGATTCTTCTTAAAGATGTGTTTTCATTTTCAGTGGTCTGATTTTTCTGTTAGGTATCAATCAACATATTTTCATCTTGTTTTGTCTTTAATCGATAAACATTCATAATACTAGGTAACAAACACTGAGCTATGAGAGAGGCAAGAATAACTAAGAATAACCTGGGACTAGTAGGCACTTAGAAACCATCACCCAATGTGTCTTCTCAGGCTTGAAGATGAGTCTCAGATTGTTGAGTCAACAACTTCCTAAGTCTACCTCAGGTAGACAGGTTGCCTTTTCTCTTAGTTTTTCCAGCACCATTTGTAGAAAAGACCATCCTTTCACCATTGGATGGGTTTTGGCACCCTTGTCAAAAGTAAGTTGACCATTATGTCTACCTTTACACCAATAGCATACTGCCCTGATTGCAGCAGCTTTGTAGTAAGTTGAAATTAGATGTTATGATTCCTTAACTTCAGTCTTCTTTTCCAAAATTGTTTTAGTTACTCTAGATCCTTTGCTTTTCTGTATAAGCTTTAGAATTATTTATTAAAACATCAATTTCTATTTTTTAAAGTCTGCTGATATTTTTATTACAATTGTATAAAATTTACAGATAAATTAGGGGAGAATTGATACCATAATGATACTGAGTGTTCTGTTCCATAAACAAAGGGTCTCCCTACATTTATTTATTTATTTCTTCTTATTTTTCTTGATAAATGTTCTGTGGTTTTCTTCATAAAAATTTTTTACTTAGATTTTCTCTAAATATGTAATGATTATTGTGCCACTGTAAATGGTAGTATTCTTTTAAATTATAATTTGTAATTTACAATTGCTTATTGCTAGCATATAGAAATACATTTGATTTCTACATATTGGTTTATATACTCTGATATTGCTAAACTTCTGATATTGTTTCTGTAGATTCTTTGGAATATTCTATGTAGACAATCATGTTGCCTGTGAATAAAGACAGTTGTTTCTTCTTTTCTAATCTGTAAATTGTTTTCCTCTCTCACCTTATTGTATTTGCTGGGCCTCCAGTACAATGTGGATTGAGTGAAAATCTTTCCCTTGTTCTCAGTCTTAGGGGGAAAGCATTTCACTTTTTTCCTTTTTTGTCAGAATTAAATTTTATTTCACATTGAAAGAAACTGTGAAAAAGATTTACATTTTCCCATATTATAGCACAACATTTTAATGAAATATTTGTTGCCATAAATAAGATCTTGTTAGTCTGAAAAACTGAAACAACAGTTTGTGTTCTTCAAGGGAAAGCAAAATGACTTAGCAAATAATGGTTTAAAAGTTTTAAACCCAAGCATAAACATATGGCTTCATTATTAATATCCTTTATAGCCCATTATGAAATTATTTCCATTATCAATTAGTACCTATTTACAAGGATACATTCCTAAAATCATTTTGATCAGTTGGAAAATGGCAGAAAAATTAACACAGTTCAGAAATATCGATCATACATTTTTGCTGCATATTAAACTGTGAGGTAACTATACCATACAAATACAGTTCTAGCTACTCTTTATTATCTACAAATTTGTTTTCAAATAATTTTTACTAGTAATCTCAAAAATTTGGCTATTTAAAAGCAAATGACTAAAACTTTTATGTTTGCACAAAATCATAATTTTTAAGTCATTTATGCTGATTTTAACAAATGAAAAATTTTAAAAATACATTTAGAATGTCAATTCTAATATTTAAAAAATAAAGAAAAATTAAAAATTAAGTCATTCATTCAAAAAAGTGAAATTTTAAAGTAAGTTCATTAGCAAATAAAGTAATGCAAATTTTCTAATAGATTGCTCATTTTCTACAATAGTTAGATTCAAAAATACATACTAATTAAGTAAACATAAACTCTATGCCACAAGGAGAATCATCTTAGAGATTAGTTTTGAGATCAGTCTTAAATATTTCAGAACATACTAGAATATGACCTATTTATTCTTTCAGTTGATTAAAGAAAAGCAAAACCACAGAATTATTTTAGTTAAATGGATTAAAAATTACTAAATAGGTCTAAATTTGGACTTAAAGTACAGTTTTTTTGAAATAAGTAATGTAGAAAGTTTTGAGTAGCATTTAGTCTCTTTATAAAGTATAAATACACTTCAAATGCCATGTGTCTGTAATTCAGGATGTCAAATTACAGCATGCATTGATAGTACACGTCTATAGCAGGGAGATAGTATTTAGTCCATTATGGATAGTAAAGGAAGAAAGAATATTTCTTGAGAGAAAAAAGAATATTAAATAGGAACATCAGGGAAAAGAAAAGCCTGGTACTCAAAATAAAAGGGCCATGAATTGAAGAGAGCAATATTACTCTTTACTGACATTTAAAAGCATTATCTCTGTTATTAGGAATAAAGTAATACTGTCTCATTCTTATTACATATTATAATCATGTACATTTGTGCTGCATGTGTATATATATATTTACACGCACACTCAACATGTATATTTATATGTATTTATTTATACACACACTATATGTAATATAGTACATATAGTGTGTGATTGTGTGTGTGTGTATATATATATATATTCTGAAACTGCATGATGACATGGTGATATTTTAGCAATTTAAAAAAAATCTTTTTATTTTATTTTACTTGTGCAGATACATGTGCAGTGGTACATGTGCAGAATGTGCAGGTTTTTTTTACATAGGTATACATATGCTATGGTGGTTTGCTGCACCTATCAATCAGTCATCTAGGTTTTAAGCCCTGCATGCATTATGTGTTTGTCTTAATGCTCTCCCTCCCCTTGTCCCCCATCCCTGGCAGTCCCTGGCGTGTAATGTTCCCCTCCCTGTGTCTATGTGTTCTCATTGTTCGACTCCCACTTTTGAGTGAGAACAGGTGGTGTTTGGTTTTCTTTTCCTGTGTTAGTTTGCTGAGGATGATGGCTTCCAGCTTCATCCATGTCCCTGCAAAGGATATGAATTCATTCTTTTTTATGGCTGCATAGTATTACATGGTGTTTATGTACCACATTTTCTTTATCCAGTCTGTCATTGATGGGCATTTGGGTTGGTGCCATGTCTTTGCTATTGTAAATAGTGCTATAATAAATATACATATGCATGTGTCCTAATAGTAGAATGATTTTTTTTTTTTTTTTTGAGACGGAGTTTCGCTCTTGATACCCAGGCTGGAGTGCAATGGCGCGATCTCGGCTCACCGCAACCTCCGCCTCCTGGGTTCAGGCAATTCTCCTGCCTCAGCCTCCTGAGAAGCTGGGATTACAGGCACGCGCCACCGTGCCCAGCTAATTTTTTGTATTAGTAGAGACGGGGTTTCACCATGTTGACCAGGATGGTCTCGATCTCTTGACCTCGTGATCCACCCGCCTCGGCCTCCCAAAGTGCTGGGATTACAGGCGTGAGCCACCGCGCCCGGCCGTAGAATGATTTATATTCCTTTGGGTATATTCCTAGTAATGGGATTGCTGGGTCAAATGGTATTTCTGGTTCTAGACCCTTGAGGAATCACCACAATATCTTCCACAATGGTTGAACTAATTTACATTTCCACCAACAGTGTGAAAGCATTCCTATTCCTCCATAGCCTCACCAGCATCTATTGTTTCTTGACTTTTTAATAATCACCATTCTGACTGGCATGAGATGCTATCTCATTGTAGTTTTGATTTGCATTTCTCTAATGATTAGTGATGATGAGGTTTTTTTTGTATGTTTATTGGCCACATAAATGCCTTTTTTTGAGAAGTGTTCATATCCTTTGCCCACTTTCTGTGGGGTTTTTTCTTGTAAATTTGTTTAAAAATCCTTGTAGATTCTGGATATTAGACCTTTTTCAGATGGGTAGATTGCAATTTTTTTCTCTCATTCTGTAGGTTGCCTGTTCATGCTGATGCTAGTTTCTTTTGCTGTGCAGAACTTTAGTTTAATTAGATCCCATTTGTCAATTTTGGCTTTTGTTACAATTGCTTTTGGTGTTTTCATCATGAAGTATTTGCCCATGCCTGTGTCCTGAATGGTACTAGGTTTTCTTCTAGGATTTTTATGATGTAGCGTTTTACATTTAAATCTTTAATCCATCTTGAGTTGGTTTTTGTATAAGGTGTAAGAAAGGGATCCAGTTTCAGTTTTCTGTACATGGCTAGCCAGTTTTCCCAGCACCATTTATTAAATAGGGAATCTCTTCCTCATTACTTGTTTTTGTCAGGTTTGTTAAGATCAGGTGGTTATAGATGTGCTATTTCTGAGTTCTCTGCTCTGTTCCATTGGTGTATATGCCTGTTTGGTACCAGTATCATGCTGTTTTGGTTACTGTAGCCTTTGTAGTACAGTTTGAAGTCAGATAGCTTGATGCCTCCAGCTTTGTTCTTTTTGCTTAAGATTGTCTTGGCTATGCGGGCTCTTTTTTGGTTCCACATGAAATTTAAAATAGTTTTTTCTATTTCTGTGAAGCAAGTCAATGGTACCTTGATGGGGATAGCATTGAATCTATAAATTACTTTGGGCATTATGCCCATTTTCACGATATTGATTCTTCCTATCTATGAGAATGAAATGTTTTTCCATTTGTTTGTGTCTTCTTTTATTTTCTTGAAGAGTGGTTTGTATTTCTCCATGAAGAGGTCGTTCATGTTGCTTGTAAGCTGTATTCTTAGGTATTTTATTCCCTTTGCAGCAGTTGTGAATGGGAGTTCATTTATGATTTGGCTCTCTGCTTGTCTATTATTGGTGTATAGAAATGCTTGTGATCTTTACACATTGATTTTGTATCCTGAAACTTTGCTGAAGTTGCTTATCAGTTTAAAAAGTTTTTGGGCTGAGAAAATGGGGTTTACCATATATAGAATCATGCCATCTGCAAACAGCGACAATTTGTCTTCTTCTCTTCCTATTTGAATACCCTTTATTCCTTTCTCTTGCCTGACTGCCCTGGCCAGAACTTCCAATACTATGTTGAATAAGAGTGGTGAGAGACAGCATCTTTGTCTTGTGCCAGTTTTCAAAGGGAACACTTCCAGCTTTTGCCCATTCAGTATAATATTGGCTATGGGTTTGTCATACATAATTCTTAATATTCTGAGACATGTTCCATCAACCCTAATTTATTGAGTTTTTAACCTGAAGGGATGTTGAATTTTATCAAAGGCCTATTCTATATCTATTGAGATAATCACGTGGTTTTTGTCATTGGTTCTGTTTATGTGATGGGTTATGTTTATTGATTTGCATATGTTGACCCAGCCTTGCATCCCAGGGATGAAGCCAACTTGCTTGCAGTGGATAAGCTTTTTAATGTGCTGCTGGATTCAGTTTGCTAGTATTTTATTGAGGATTTTCGCATCAATATTCATCAGGGATACTGGCCTGAAGTTTCCTTTTTTGTTGTGTCTCTGCCAGGTTTTGGTATCAGGATGATGCTGGCCTCATAAAATGAGTTAGGGAATAGTCCCTCCTTTTTAATTGTTTGGGATAGTTTCAGAAGAAATGGTACCAGCTCCTCTTTGTACGTCCAGTAAAATTTGGCTGTGAATCCGCCTGGTCCTAGGCTTTTTTTGGTTGGTAGGCTATTAATTACTGCCTGAACTTCAGAACTTGTTATTGGTCTATTTAGCGATTCAACTTCTTCCTGGATTAGTCTAGGGAGGATGTATGTTTCCAGGAATTTATTAATTTCTTCTAGATTTTCTAGTTTTTTTGTGTAGAGGTGTCTATAGTATTCTCTGATAGTAGTTTGTATTTCTGTGGGATCAATGGTGATATCTCCTTATTATTTTTTATTATGTCTATTTGATTCTTCTCTCTTTTATTCTTGATTAGTGTAGCTAGCAGTCTATCTATTTTGTTAATTTTATCAAAAAACAGCTCCCGGATTCATTGTTTTCTTGAAGGGGTTTTCATGGTCACTATATGGTGACATTTTAGCGATTTTAGAATAAATCCATAGACTCACAGCATGCATAAATCATTTATATCTTAATGGCTCATGTAATCATTTTATTTTATTTTATCTTTTTTAGAGATAGGGTCTTGCTCTGTTGCCCAGGTTGAAAGGCGGTGTCAATCATAGCTCACTATAGCCCTGGACTCCTGGGCGCAAGTGATTCTTCTGCCTCAGCCTCTTGGGTAGTCAAGACTACAGGCGTGCACCATCACACCCTAATAAATTTTTAACTTTTTGTAAAGACAAGGTCATACTGTGTTGCCCAGGCTGGTCTTAAACTCCTGACCTCAAGTGATCCTCTCACCTCTCAAAGCACTGGAATTACAGGCTTTAGCCACCATGCCTGGCCTTAACTGCACATTTAAACCTGAACAAATGTTCATTAAGCATACTAGTAATTTTTTTGTTTGTTTTTTTGAGATGGAGTCTCGCTCTGTCACCCAGGCTGGAGGGCAGTGGCGCAATCTCAGCTCACTGCAACCTCTGCCTTCCAGGTTCAAGCAATTCTCCTGCCTCAGCCTCCTGAGTAGTTGGGATTACAGGTGCGCACCACCACTCCCAGCTAATTTTTGTATTTTTTGGTAGAGATGGGTTTTCACCACGTTGGCCAGGAAGGTCTCGAACTCCTTACCTCAAGTGATCTGCCCGCCTTGGCCTCCCAAAGTACTGGGATTACAGGCTGTAAGCCACTACACCCAGCTGCATACTAATAATGTTCAAGTGATGTAATTAAAAAATTTGGTTGCAGTGTTTTATTATGCTGCACAATTACATTTGAGAAAAGGAGGCTAGCTTTTATTATTAATTATTAAAATTAGTGAAATAGCTTCATTTATTTTAATGCTGATATATTCTACCATATATTTGTGTATAGAAAATATAGAAACTTACAAGATCCTAATTGGTTAGTTCATGCCATTTGCATGTATTTGAAAAACATTTTAACATGCAAACATAAGCAGTTTCAAGACCTGGCTGGGGGAAAGGTTTATACTCTACTACAATGATGCTGGTGTATTTCTACAGAAGGCCTTTTTAGTGAAATCAGTCAACAGGAGGTAGGAGTTTATCAATGAATTGCTTGATAGCCATCATTTCCTGGTGACAAGCTATGCATCATGCCTATGAAGGTTTTGAAGTTTACACTGGCTGGATTTACCAATGCTGTAAGATTTTCAACAGTAAGTAAATCAAACATGAGTGAAACTAAAGGGTCACAATCTCTACAGCAGTGGAGAATAGAAATATCTTTGTTTGTGCCACAATGGGACCCTGTAGAAATGGATCGCAAAGTGGAAGCCAGCAACTGAGTGCAGTGACATGTGCCGGGTTCTGCTGTGTGGTAAGAGAAGTATATAAAGACAAGAGCTCCTCCTGGAGAAAATCCTCCTAAAACAGTTCTGTTAGAAGAAATGCTGTTCTTCACCTCTTGATTTATCAAAGCTTTTACATTTTTTACTGCCTGTTTAATTCCAGGTTCACCCTTCCATGAATCCAGCAAAAGCCGTAAAATATCAAACTAAGAGTCCACAGCCAGGCTCATATTTAATGTAGTAGGCATAACTGTTACATAACTGGAGCATGCAAGCAGATATGTTAATATGTGAACTTATACTTGTAAAGGTTTCTATCCATCCATGCTTTGTGTCTCCCAATCTATGAAGGCAAATCATCTTAATTTAAGACCCTCCCCACTGATGCCCATCCCTCTAATCTGGGACTGGGCAGCTGGAGGTCCAGAGGGTCCCATCGGCCACATTCTGTCCCCAAGTGCAGGGGGCCCTAAGAAAAGGAAGGCTGTGATGCCCACACCTTCCCCACACAGCACAGGCCCAGTCTACTGGACCATCCATAGCCTACCCCGGGCAGGGCAGAGCTTCAATTTTTCAATAGTAAGTATGATTTTAGGCCTGGGAATTTTACAGATGCAGTTTAACAAATACTGCATGTTCTCACTTGTAAGTGGGCGCTAAATGATGAGAACACATGGACACGTAGAAGAGAACAACACACACTGGGGCCTATTGGAGGGTGGAGGGTTGGAGTTGGGAGAGGATCAGGAAAAACAACTAATGGATACTAGGCTTAATACCTGGGTGATGAAATAATCTGTACAACAAATCCCCACGACATGCATTTACTTATGTAACAAGCCTGCACATCCTGCACATGTACCTTGGAACTTAAAAGTTTAAAAATAAATTAAAAACAAAATTTTTTAATGCAGATTAAGAAAGTTTTCTTTTATCCTTAGTTTTCTGAGAGTGTTTACCCTAAAAGGAGGTTACATTTGGTACATGCTTTTAGCATTTATTCAGATGATCATATGAATTTTCTCCTTTAGTCTATAGATATCATGAATTACACTGATTCAATTTCAAATGTTGAATCAAACTTAAATTCCTGGGATAAATTGCACTTTGTCATTATGCATTATGCTTTCTTTTATTGTTTCCTTTATTACTGTTATCTGTGGTCAATTTTATTGATTTCTGCTTTTTAAAAATTTATTTGAGACAGAGTCTTGCTCTGTTGCCCAGGCTGGAGTGATCTCGGCTCACTGCAACATCCTCCTCCTGGGTTCAAGCAATTCTCCTGCCTTAGCCTCCTGAGTAGCTGGGAATATAGGCGTGTACCAACATGCTCGGCTGATTTCTGCTTTTATCTTTGGTATTTTTTTCTTTCTACTTGCTTTAATTTGCTCTTTTTTCCCCCTAGTTTCCTAAGGTGGAAGCTTAGATTATTAATTCAAGTACTTTCTGTTTTATAATATATTTAATGCTACACATTTCCCCTAATGACTAATTTAACTACATACTGCAAATTTTGATATCCTGTGTTTTTATTTTCATTCAATTAGTAATATTTTCCATTTTTCCTCGTAGATTTCTTTTCAAACCACAGGTCATTTATAACTATGTGATTTAACTTTCAAATATTTGGAAATTTTCCAGATTTTTTTGCTTTATGCATTTGAAACTATGTTGTTAGAATCATGCTAACTTAGAAGTTACATCTTCCTGGTTGATTAATTCTATCATTACAAAATATCCCTCTAGTTCTGGTGGTTCTTATTTTACACTATATTATTTCTTATATTAATGAAGCTAAAATGTCTGTCTTTTGGTTTTCATTTATACAGGATATTTTTCCATCCTTTTACTTTCAACCTCCTTATATTTATGATGTTTCTCTTGTAAGCAACAAATAATTGTAGTTGTCTGCTAATCCAGTCTGAAAACATAATTGAGATGTTTTGCCTATTTTTACTGTTAACTATTGATATATTTGGCTTTAAATCTATCATCTTACTGTTTGTTTTTCATTCATTCCATCTCTTCTATCTTCCTTTTGCTTCTTATTCTTTCATTTGAAATGAATATTTTTATTATTCTATTTACTCTATTAGCTTATTAATTATATGTTTATCTACTTTTAGTATTTTCTTTTTTTCAAGACAAGGTCTCACTTTGTCACCCAGGCTGGAGTGCAGTGGTGCAATCTCAGTTCACTGTAGCCTCGACCTCCCAGGTTCAAACAATCCTTCTGCCTCAACCTCCAAATAGCTGGGACTACAGGTGCACAGCACCATGCCCAGCTAGTTTTTTCATTTTTTGTAGAGATGGGATTTCACCATGTTCCCCAGGCTGGTCTCAAACTTTTGAGCTCAAGTGATCTGCCTACCTCAGCCTCCCAAAGTGCTAGGATTACAGGTATGAGTCACTGCTCCCAGCCAACTTTTACTATTTTTTTCTAAAGGCTATAACAATCACCTTTAACTTAAAGAATGGCATGTATAAATTCTTCGATCACCTTCCAGATAATGCAAGAACTTTGGAATACAAATATAAAAAAACTTAATCCCTCCCACCTTTTGTGCCTCCATTGTCCATTTAAATTATATAGGGGTGGCCGGGCGCGGTGGCTCAAGCCTGTAATCCCAGCACTTTGGGAGGCCGAGGCGGGTGGATCACGAGGTCAAGAGATCGAGACCATCCTGGTCAACATGGTGAAACCCCGTCTCTACTAATACAAAAAATTAGCTGGGCACGGTGGCGCGTGCCTGTAATCCCAGCTACTCAGGAGGCTGAGGCAGGAGAATTGCCTGAACCCAGGAGGCGGAGATTGCGGTGAACCGAGATCGCGCCATTGCGCTCCAGCCTGGGTATCAAGAGCGAAACTCCGTCTCAAAAAAAAAAAAAAAAAAAAAAAAAAAATTATATAGGGGTGTGTGTGTGTATACACACACATATATGTATATACACAAAACTATTTTTATATAAGTTTAATTCCACAAATCATTATCGATGTAACTTTACGCAGCCAATCTTCATCAAGATTTACCCTCAAATTTGCCTTTTCATGCCTCCTTCTATCTTTTCTTTGCTTCCAAGTAGAATCATTTTGCATCTGCCTAAAAATTCCATTCAGTATTTTCTTTGGTGCAAATATGTTGCTAAAAAACCTCTCAGCTATAATTTGTGTAAACATATCTTTATTTTGCTTTTACTTTTTAAGGATCATTTGCAAGGCACAGAATTCTAGAATGGCAGTTATTTTCTTTCAATATTCTTTTGGCTTCTCTAGTGCTTCTGCTGAGAAGTCAGCCAAAGTGTACTTTGGCTTCTTTCATAGTAATATGCCTTTTTGTTTTTCTTTTGGCTGCTATTAGGATTTTCTCCTTTACTTTGTCTGTCATTTTATGTGCTATACCTAGGTGAGTTTCTATTTGTATCGATCCATCTTGGGTTCATAGAGCCTCTCAAATCTGTGATTTGATGTGTTTTTATCAGGTTTGGAAAACTATTGGCTATTATATTTTTAAATATTGCTTTTGTCCCATTATTTTTCTCATCTACTTTTCAGGCCTCAATATGTTAGATACTTTTAGTGTTTTATACATACTTTTTGCTCATTTCAGACTTTTCTTTTTATCTCTTTATGTTTTAGTCTGGGCATTTCATTCTGGTCTATCTTCCTGTTCATTTATGCCTACTCCGTTGTGAAACCCATTCATTGACTTATTAAATTCATTTGTTTTATTTTAAAATTCTAGAATTTCCATATGTTTCATTTTTATGCTTTCTGGCCAGGGGTGGGTGGCAAGGACAGGGTGGCTCACAGGCTTGTGTGGGTTGGGCTTGGCCCTGTGCTGCCTCAGGATGTAAAGTGTAACAAGGGGGCCGGGATGGGCAGAGTGCACCTGTAGGTGCCTGCGTCCCCCAGCTCCCCCCGCAGCTGGCTCCACAGTGGTCCACGCCGGTTGCCAAGTTCGGGTTCCAGACCAAAGACTGCGTATTCTTCACTGCTTATTGTGGTCCAGACACTGCCAGGTTTACTGCACCCGCCAGAGCAGCCTTGGCCCTGTGGAGGAGCTGGGGACTGCCCCTCAGCCATACTTGCAGCTGTTCCTGGAGGAGCTACCCGGGGTTGTGGCAGCACTGCCAGATGGTATGAAACCAGATCCTAATCCTTATGATTTTCTAGGGGAATTGGTGATATCTGCAGCTATTGTTGGAGTTTTTGCTATTCTCTTTTTGTGGAGAAGTTTTAGATCGGTTAGGAGTCTTGTTTATATGAGAAGAGAGAAAAAACTTGCTGTAACACTTTCTGGACTAATTGAAGAAAAATGTAAACTACTTGAAAAATTTTGCCTTGTTCAAAGAGAGTATGAAGGCTATGAAGTAGAGTCATCTTTAAAGGATGCCAGCTACGAGAAGGAGGCAATAGAAGCATAAAGTTTGGAGGAAGCTGTGAAAAGCTGACAGGTCTAATTCTAAACTTGAGGATGAAATACTCTGTCTAGTAAAAGAGTTAAAAGAAAAGAAATCTAAACATTCTGAACAAGATGAGTTGATGGCAGATATTTCAAAAAGGATACAGTCTCTAGAAGATGAGTCAAAATCCCTCAAATCACGAGTAGCTGAAGCCAAAATGAGTTTCAAGATATTTCAAATGAATGAAAAATGACTGAAGATAGCAACGAATAGCTTTGAATGAAAATTTGCATCTTCGGGAAAGCCAGAAACAGCTTTTGCAAGAAGCTGAAGTATGTAAAGAACAAGTGAGTGAATTTAATAAACAGAAAATAAACTTGAAGACTTCAAAGTACATGCAGAATAAATTATAAATGATAAAGAAAATTACATCAAGACTCTGAACACTTGCTAAAGATGAAAGATCGGGCTACTATGCTTGGAGAAAATATAATGGATGATAATAACTTGGAATTAGAAATGAACAATGAATCAGAAAATGGTGTTTACTTAAGTAATCCTCTAAAAGGAGTTTTGAAGAAACTCATTCATGCTGCCAAGTTAATTGCTTCTTTCAAAATCTTAAAAGGAGAAAGAAACCAAATTTAGATTCAGTTATCATAAATTGATAAAACAAAGGAAGAGCTTAGAGAACATATTACAAATCTTCAGACCGAACAAGCATCATTGCAGTCAGAAAACGCACATTTTGAAAATATGAATCAGAAGCTTCAACAGAAACTTAAAGCAATGACTGAATTATATCAAGAAAATGCAATGAAACTTTACAGGAAATTTTCAGTAGAGGAAAATTATCAGTTGCTTCTTTCAAAATCTTAAAAGGAGAAAGAAACCAAATTTAGATTCAGTTATCATAAATTGATAAAACAAAGGAAGAGCTTAGAGAACATATTACAAATCTTCAGACCGAACAAGCATCATTGCAGTCAGAAAACGCACATTTTGAAAATATGAATCAGAAGCTTCAACAGAAACTTAAAGCAATGACTGAATTCTATCAAGAAAATGCAATGAAACTTTACAGGAAATTTTCAGTAGAGGAAAATTATCAGTTACAGAAAGAAGAGAAACTTTCTAAAGTAGATGAAAAGATCAGCCACGCCACTGAAGAGCTGGAGACATATAGAAAGTGAGCCAAAGATCTTGAAGAAGAATTGCCACTTTCATACAGCTTCAACACTGATCAATTCATGGTCAACCATGTTCCATTTGTATGCCTCCTCACCCCTCATCATTTGTTGCATAACATCTCTAAAAAGATATGTTCATCTCTAAAAAGTAAAAATTCTTCATAAAATGTAACACCACCACCATTATCACATCTAAAAAAGGTAATAATCCTTTAGAATTATCAAATATCCAGTTAGTTCAATTTTCTCTGTCACATAATTTGTGTTTTTTTTTTTTACAATTTTTTTTTTTGTTCAAACTAATATCCAAATTGAAATTGGTCAGTATGTCTTTTAAATCTCTTGAGGCTGGCTCATGCTTGTAATCCAAGCCCTTTGGGAGGTTGAGGCAGGAGAATTACTTGAGGCCAGGAATTCAAGACCAGCCTGGGCAACACAGTGAAACCCCATCCCTACAAAAAATTAAAATATTATCCATGTGTGGTGGCACATGCCTGTAGTCCCATCTACTCTGGAGGCTGAGGCAGGAGGATGGCTTGAGCCTAGGAGTTTGAGGTTGCAGTGAGCTATGACTGCACTACTTCACTCCAGCCTAGGCAACAGAGTGAAACCCTGTCTCAAAACAATTTTCTTTATATTTCTTTAGATCTACAGATTTCTCTCCACTCCCCTCTGTTTTTTCATTTGTTGAAGAAAATAAATAGGTGGTTTGTCAGCTAGAGTTTTCCACAATCTGGATTTTATTAATTGCATACCTCTGGTATCATTTAGCATGTTCCTTGGTCCCCTGTATTCCTCAAAACTCATCATTAGAGTTGGCGACCTGGACAGATTCGATTTCTAATTTTTGGCAAAAGTGTGGCTTGGGTATTAGTGTGTTCTTGCATTGGAAGAAAAAGACATTTTTCTTTTTTGTGTGATGTTAGTAGTCATTGATGGTCATGGCCCATATCCACTAACTCATCAGGGACTGCATGGGGTTATATTTTAATTGTACATTTCTTTTTCATTTCTCAGCTGGAATACTTCAATAAAGAGGTTTCCATCATCCAAAGTTTGGTTACCCTGAATATAGTTTGATTGAGAAAAGCAGTATCCCACCTTTCAAGATGCTTGAATCTTCCCCTATGCTTACTAGTTTTCTAAACGAGTTGGTTTTCTAAGCATTCTCTAACTATATGTCTGTATCATTGGAAATGCACAGACTTTTAGCATATTTAATATGTTTCAATGTTTTGTCATTATTATCCTTATTGGTGTAGAAATGGTCTTATTTCTGGCCAGCAGAAGCTCTTTAAGTTGGACCCTGAGCCCTTCTGGCATGCTGCTAGCAGTTTCAGACAACATCCTTGGTTCCTGATATGACAAGACGTTTTAGGTTTATTTGTGTATTTCCTTCTCCAGACCTGGAGTCATCCATTTCTCCAAGGATTGCTGGTTCTTCTTGTAAAATAGGCTATTTAGGGACTATAATCTGAGCATTAAGGGTGATTTCTTTTCCTCATTCTTGCAAATATAACTTCAAAAAAAGTTTTTAGTATGTCCTTCGTTTTTTTAAATATAAGCAAATATGTTTATATATTCATATCCTCCCTTAGATGAATAGCAATATGCTATAAATACTTTCCTCTACCTTGCTTTTTAACTTAATATATCCTGGTCATCACTTCATAGCATCCAGAGACAGACTCCATTCCTTTTTACAGCTGAACAGTACCCCATTATGTGAAGGTACCACTTTTTCCCACCAGTCCTCTCTTAATGGTCATTTGGGTTATTTCTATCCTTTTCTACACAAACAGTAAGAGCAGTGAATTTTCTAGAAGAAAAGAAAGGTAAGTCCAAGTGTGTAGCAAGGGAATAAGCTTACACAAAGAATAGTCTACTCTTTGCCTTCAGCAATTGGGAGGTGATCCAGGGAGGCACCTGCAGTGCCCTGCCTTATAGGAGTATCTCTGTTTGTCTGGGGGATTTGGGCCACACAGTATTAGTTTTGACTTCCAGAGGAACTGAAACCTAAAGGTATTAGCCAGACCTCTGAGAGAGGCTGGAGATGAAAAGCCAGTCACATAGACAGTATGTGATCAAGCCCTAATACAAACTCTGGACATCAAAAGCTTGGATAAACTTCCTTGGTTGGCAATAACCATGGCTGGGAGGAGGTCACACTGTCCAGGACTCCACAGGGAGTGTGGATGATAGAAACTCCACATTTAGACCCCTCCTGCGTTCTGTCTGATGCACTTCTTCTTCTCTTAGTGAATTTTAAGATGCATCCTTTCACTATAACGAACCATAAACATGAGGATAATAGCTTTCAATAAGTTTTGTGATTCTAGCAAATTATCAAACCTAAACATGGTTTTGGAAGCCCCCCAGATCTTCAGTTGGTGTCAAAAGAGAGGGCAGCCTTGTGGAGACTCTTCCCCAGACTTTGCAGTTTGGTTAACTTCTCTGAAAAAGAAACTTAAGTATTTTAAGATAATTGTTTTTTTTTTTCCAAAAGTACAGACTTTAGACAAGAAAAATTGCTCAAATGAAATAGAACTCTAAGCAGCTTGTTATATGAGAAAAACCACAGTAATGTTTTATTTTACTTAGTATTTTAGTTCTGGGCCTCAAATTTGTTTATAAAATTCTCAAATTGTAAGAATCAGCATTTTAGACTGTGAACTTTATTTTTGGAATCTCACATGGCTTCAAAGGATAGTTAGGTGACAGTTACAGCTGTGGCAACAGCCCTTCTGCTGTGCCCACAAGTGACCAACTCCCATCAGACGACAGGCAAGATGTAAAATGGATCTCCAGGCCTCCCACAGGGCACAGGGAAAGGAAGTAGCAAAGCTTGAGGAAATAGAGTTCTCTTGTAGCCTGAAGCCAGTTCAGCTTCATACATTCTCTTTCCTGTGGTTGATTGCAAGGTTTTGATGGAAACCATTCCACACCACTTCCAGAAAGTCTCACCCAACAAATAGTTTTTGAAAACCTTCCATTTTCTGGACACTATTTTAGATGTTTGGGAAATACCTGTGCACAGAATAAAGATCTCCACCCTTGTGGAGATTGTGTTCTATCAGGAGTACACAGATAGTAAAGAATAAATGGAAGATACGAAGAATCATATTGTGTGGCAGAAGGTGATAAGGGCAATGCAAGGAAGTAAAAGATCAAGGAGGAGGGGAGCAGGAGGGCAGGGGTGGGCTGAAGAGTTTAGTAGGATGGGGATCAGGGTCTGCCTCCCTGAAAAGGTGCAATCTAAGCAAACACTTGGGTGTCTGGGGAATGCATCATCCAGGCTAAGGGAATAGCTGGAGCAAAGGTCCTGGGGAATGTTTGAGGAGCATAAAGGAAGCCATTAAGGCTGGAGTGGAATGAGTGAGGGGAAGGGGAAGGAGATGGGGCAAAGACTGAGCAGGGCTCCTGAGTGCCCTGCCTTGTGAAGGCGTTTGAGAAGGTTTGCCCCCTATTTTCAACCACCACAGTTGATTTTGCCCCTACTTCTTGATTGCCACATTGCACTATTTTAAAAGGAATTCCACAAAATCCTGTGTAATCTAGGGGATAATTTGCAAATAAAATTGGGTGGAATTCTCAGGTTGAATATAGACTTTGTTCATTTTATCAGTTGAAACTACCTAGTAGCTACAGAGTAGAGTGGAGATACCTCTGTTCTAGTAGGTCTGGGTTTGCAATCCCAGTGCTGCCATTTTCAAGCTGTGTAACCGGGGTCAGGCTGATGCTCCTCTCTGAGCCTGCATTTCCTTAGCTCTAATGTGGGTGTTGTAATCAGTACTTGTTATGGGCTGAATTGTATAATTGTACCTGCTTAAAATTCATATGTAGAAGTCCTAACCCCCAGTATCACAAAAAGTGATAGGGTCTTTAAAGAGGTAATCCAAATAAAATGAGGTCCTTAGGGTAGGCCCTGATCCAATATGACTGTTCTTATTAGAAGAGGAAACTTGGACACAGATACACATAGAGAGAGCACCGTGTGAAGACACAGAGAGGAGATGGCCAGCTACCAGCCACCTCCTTACCATAAACCAGCCATCTCCTTACCTTATGGTAGGAGAGGCCTTACCATAAACCAACCCTGCCAGCATATTGATCTCAGAATTTTGGCTTCCAGAACTGTAAGGAAACACATTTCTATTGTTGAAGGCACCTGGCTGGGGGTACTTTGTTATGGCAGCCCAAGTAGACTAAATCAGCACCTCAAAGGGTTGTTATAGGATATGCTTAGTGGTAACTGGTTCCTAAAGGCCATGCTTTCTAAGGCTGACTCCTCACCCTGCAGGGGTGCATTCTCCCCACTGGTGGAGATGCAAACAGGAATAGGCATTATCAGGCTTTATTCCCAGAGTTTTAATTTTTTCCATTGCATTAAATATTTGTTCATGAAAATGATGAAATTGCTATTAGATTCTATCACCACATCTCTGTTGATTTTTACTAGCTACAAACATATAAAAGTAGTATAGGCACACAGTTAAAAATGAAAGCTTATAGACAAGTACAAAATGAGAAGAAAAAGTCCCTTTCCCTTCATGCCTCTACTTCCTGTCGCGTTTTCAAAGGTAAGCACTGATTACAGTTTACTTACGGATCTTTCCAGGAAAATAATTTATGCATTTCACAGAAAATATAAATATATGCACCCTCTAAAATTCTGCATAAATGGACCGGGAGTGGTAGCTTATGCCTGTAACCCAGCACTTTGGGAGGTTGAGGCAGGAGGACCACCTGAGGTCAGCAGTTTGAGGCCAGCCTGGCCAAAAGGGAGAAACCCTGTCTCTACTAAAAATACAGAAAAAAAAAAAAAAAATAGCCAGGTATGGTGGTGGGAGGCTGTAATCCCAGCTACTGTGGTGGCTGAGGCAGAAGAATCACTTGAACCCAGTGGGCAGAGTTTGCAGTGAGCCAAGATCGTGCCACTGGACTCCAGTCTGGGTGACAGAGCGAGACCCCATCTCAAAAAAGAAAAAAAAATCTGCATA
This sequence comes from Aotus nancymaae, assembly GCF_030222135.1. Taxonomy (NCBI): domain Eukaryota; kingdom Metazoa; phylum Chordata; class Mammalia; order Primates; family Aotidae; genus Aotus; species Aotus nancymaae. The sequence goes on along the minus strand of NW_026988570.1, from coordinate 2,542,733 downwards.
AATCAAACTCTGCAGGGTACTACCTTCCCCCACTCATTTGATATTTTGCACATCTTTTCCTATTGGCTGTACAGATCACCTCATTCTCTCTCCTGGCCCATACAATATATCTCACGTAATTCTAAGTCTGAAGCTCAGTCTAAATTGTTCCAGGGATGCAGGTACCAAAAAGTAGTCTCTTAAAGAGGCCATCAGAGACCTAGCTGTATCTCCCTGCTCTGCCATCAACAGTGTCATCTTCACCCCAGGTGGCTGGAGTAGCTGTTAGGAATATGCGGTTTTTAAAAACTTACATTCGTAGAAAAAGGGGAGGGAAGAGAGAGAAGAAACCCTCTCCCCCTAAGCCCATGGCTTCTTTTTAGTCAGGCTGAGCCAAATAAAGTCATGTACTTCCCTTAGATAGATAACTGTTGCCAAGATTGCCAATCTTGTGTGGATTGGCCTGGACTAAGCAGGATCCTCTTCTACAGCGAGAGAGGGGATGAATGCCCGACCCAAGTCAGGGATCCTGGGTGGGAGGGGTGTGGATAGTAGGTCAGAAATCAGCCATGTCTACAGTGTAGGATGTAATCCCATCTGCACAGAGCTGCATACATGCGTGTTTAAGTGTGTGCAAGTAAAGAGAGCTACGGAGAAGGATGTTTACCAACATGTGCTAACAGTGATTACCTTTGATTAGTAGTTTCATCTCTTTACAATGAGCACATTTATATTTTTTAAAAAATAAAGCTATTTGCCATAAAACAGTCATTCCGTAAGTCACCACTTAGGATACACCTAGAATATTTGTCCTTTCTCAAGAGCACCAGAGAGTTGTATGGTAATCCACACAATAAACAATTATAATGGGTAATTGTTGAGATCAGGGGAAGATGGCAGATAGAAGACAGTGCTAATGTGTAGCTCCCACACGGATGGACAGAACAGCATGTGAAGACTCACACTGTGATCTTGTGCTCCAAGAACTACCACAGGAACCTACTGGGAAAACCAAAAGAATTCACAGATCCTTTGAAACAAGAGGCACACCACTGTAAATTCCATGGAACAGTAGAAAAACTGTGAGTTCCCAAAGTGTGAGAAGGGGAAAACCTACCTCTGAACACACATCCCCACTGGAAATCTGAAAACCCAGATCATGGGAGAAGGATGTAACCTTAACTAGAGATGAAATGGGTTTAGGGAGTTGCAAGAAATATGAAAGTATGAGTAGTAGTGGGAAGTGCATTGAATGCACTCCCAGTCTCTAGCTTGAGCCCTGGGAAACCATCCCTGACTATATCTCACAGAGGCCCTCAGGGAAGGCAGCCAGTGGAACCGGGGAGGGATTGCAGGGCAAAAGAAGCTCCCAACTGAAACTGGTAGTGGTTTTGACTGGGCACAAACTGTCTTGAATGGAGCCTGGAGGATGAGTGGAGTCGGGAGGATGAGTGGGAGCTGCTGTGGATACAAGTGAGCAACTGCAGGAGTGCAGGAGCTGCTGCTGACAGAGTGGGCAGGCAGGGAGGGGTGAGGGCCTTAAGCCCTGCTTGCTTTCTCAGTAGGGTAGCTTATGGCCTGGGGCAAGGTCTGAGCAGGGGCACTGAGGGAGTGAGACTGGGCTCGCCAACTGCTTGGGAACTGGGTTTGTGGTCTCTCATTAATAGCTATCCACCACTTTGCTGGCAAACTATATAACACAGCAGAGGTGGCCAAGATCCACTCTAGAATATCATAACCCCATCGGCCTAAGAACTACTCCTTCATCCCCACAGTGGCTCCTGCAAGCCCTGTTCAAGGAGAGTCTGAGCCCAGACCCACCTAACCCTGCCCCAACTTGATGGTATTTCCCTAGCCACCCTGGTAGCCAAACACAAAACACAGAACTTTTTGGGAGCTTTATGGCCATGCCCATCACCTGAGAAACCAAAATACTTACCCTGGCCATCTTAGGGCAAGCTTAGAGCCCCCTACTACTACTGCAGCTGGTGCTTTCTTGAAAGTGCCACCTCATCGCTGGAGGCCAACTAACTCAAGCAATTATCGCAACTCATAACACAATAATGGTGATCTAAGGTAGGAGAAGACAACACCTAATTCTACTGCATGCAACATTCTGGCTAAACAGAGGTCCTGAAGATGTCCGCGTGACAACTTCACTGCTACCACAGCCAGCATTCAAGAAAGCCAGCACACTAAACCTATCTACAACCAAGGACTCTCAAAGAGTTACTTCACTTCTCTGCCACTTCTACCAGAGCAGGTGCTGGCATCCATGGTTTGGAGACCTGAAGACAGATCACATCACAGGACTCTTTGCAGACATTCCCCAGCACCAGTCCAGAGCCTGGTAGCCTCACTGGGTGGCTAGACCCAAAAGAGCAATAGCAATCACTACATCCAGCTCTCAGGAAGCCCAGGGGGAGAGCACCACATCAAGGTGTTACCTCATGGGACAAGAGAATCTGAACAGCAGGCCTTGACTTTCAGACCTCTCCACTGTGTTAGTCTATCCAATTGAGAAGGAAGAAAAGTAATTCTCGTAATATGACAAAACAGTGTTCTAGAATACCCTCAAAAGATCATACTGGCTCTCCAGCAATGGATCCAAACCAAGAAGAAATCTCTAAATTGCCAGATAAAGAATCCAGAAGGCCAATTATTAAGCTACTCAAAGAGACATTAGAGAAAGGTGAAAACCAACTTAAAGAAATTTAAAGAACATTACAGGATGTGAATGAAAATTTATCCAGAGAAATAGATATCATAAAGAAAAAACAATCACAATTTCTGGAAATGAAAGATACACCTAGAGAAACATGAAATGGGAAAGTTTCAACTATAGACTAGAACAAGTATAAAAAAGAACATCAGAGCTCAAAGACAAAGCTTTCAAATTAACTCAATCAGACAAAGACAAAGGAAAAATAATTTTGAAAAATGAACAAAGCCTCCAAGAAACTTGGGATTATATTAAACAGCCAAACCTAAAAACAAATGGTGTTCCTGAGGAAGAAGAGAACTCTAAAAGTTTTAAAAACTATTTGAGAGAATAATTGAGGAAAAATTCCCTGGCCTTGACAGAGATCTAGACATTCACACAATGGAATAAAACTGGAAACTAACACCAAAAGGCACCCCCCAAAACTATACAAATATATGGAAATTAAATAATTTGCCCTTGAATGATGTTTGGGTCAACAATGAAATCAAGATGGAAATTAAAAAATTCTTTCAGCTGAATAATGTTATTGAAACAACTTACCAAAATCCCTGGGATACAGCAAAAGTGGTGCTAAGAGGAAAGTTCATAGCATTAAATGCCTACATCAAGAAGTCTGAAAGAGTACAAATAGACGATCTAACATCAAACCTCAAGGAACTAGAGAGACAAGAACAAAGCAAATCCAAACTCAGCAGAAAAAAAGAAACAACAAAGATCAGAGCACAAGTAAATGAAATTAAAACAAAAAAATACAAAAATAAATGAAACAAAAAGCAGTTTCTTTAAAAAGATCAAACACAATTAATAGATCATTAGTGAGATTAACCAAGAAGAGAGAAAATCCAAATAAACTCAATTAGAAATGAAACCGATACCACAGAAATACAAAAGATCATTGAAGGCTACTATGAACACCTTTAGGCACATAAACTAGAAAATCTAAAGCAGCTGGATAAATTCCTGGAAATATACAACCCTCCCATATAAATCAGGAAAAAATAGAAACTCTGAAAAGACCAATAAGTACCAAGACTGAAACAATAATTTTAAAAATTGCCAACAAAAAAAGGTCCAGGACCAGATGGATTAACAACTGAATTCTATTAGACATTCAAAGAAGAATTGGTACCAATCTTACTGAAACTATTCCAAAAGATGGAAAAAGAGGGACTCCTCCATAAATCATTCTATGAAGCAAATATCACCCTAGTTCCACAACTGGGAAAGGACACAACAATAAAAGAAAACTACAGACCAAGATCCCTGATGAACATAGATGCAAAAATCCTGAACAAAATACTAGCTAACTGAATCTAAAAGGTAATACAACAGGATCAGATGGGTGTCCTACCAGAAATTCAATGATGGTTTAATACTCACATGTCAATAAATGTGACATATCACATAAACAGCATTAAAAACAAAAACCATATAAGCATCTCAATCAATGCAGAAAAAGCATTTGATAAAATCCAGCAAAATTGGTATACAAGGGACATAACCTCAAGGTAATAAAAGCCATCTCTGACAAACCCACAGCCAACATGATACTGAACAAGGAAAAGTTAAAAGCTTTCTCCCTGAGAACTGGAACAAGACAAAGACGCCCATTTTCACCATTTTTATTCAATGTAGTTCTGGAAGTTCTAGCCAGAGCAATCAGACAAGAGAAAGAAATAAAGGGCATCTAACTTAGTAAAGAGAAGTCAAACTGTTGCTATTCACTGGTGATATAATTATATGCCTAGAAAACCCTAAAGACTCGCCCAGACAGGGTGTGGGGGCTCACGCCTGTAATCCCAGCACTTTCAGAGGCCGAGGTGGGCGGATCACAAGGTCAGGAGTTCTAGACCAGCCTGGCCAACATGGTGAAATCCCGTCTCTACTAACAATACAAAAATAAGCCAGGCATGGTGGTGCACACCTGTAGTCCCAGCTACTTGAAAGACTGAGGCAAGAGAATCGCTTGAACCCAGGAGGCGGAGGTTGCAGTGAGCCGAGATCACACCACTGCACTCCAGTCTGGGTGACAGAGTGAGACTCTATCTCAAAAAAAGAAAAAAAAAGACTTACCCAAAAAGCTCATAGATCTGATAGATGAATTCAATAAAGTTTTAGGATACAAAATCAATGTACACAAATCAGTAGCACTGCAGTACACCAACAACAAAGCTGAGAAACAAATCAAGAACTCAATCCCTTTTCCAACAGCTGCAAAAAATAAAATAAAATAAAATACGTTGAAATATACTGAACCAAGAAGGTGAAAGATCTCTACAAGGAAAACTGCAAGACACTGCTGAAATAAATCACTGAGAATGCAAACAAATGGAAGCACATTCCATGCTCATAGATGGGTAGAATCAATACTGTGAAAATGATCATACTGCCAAGAGCAGTCTATGGATTCAATGCAATTCCCATCAAAATATCATCAGCATTTTTTATGGAGCGAGAAAAAGTAATCCTAAAATTTAAATGGAACAAAAAAAAGACCCAGCATAGTCAAAGCAAGACTAAGCAAAAAGAACAAATCTGGAGGCATCACATTACTTGACTTTACACTATAAGGCTATAGTTACCAAAACAGTATGGTACTGGTATAAAAATAGGCAAGTAGACCAATGGAACAAAATAGAGAACCCAGAAATAAAACCAAGTACTTATAGTCCACTGATCTTTGACAAAGCAAACAAAAACATAAAGTGCAAAAAAGACACCCTATTCAACAAATGGTGCAGGGATAACTGGCAAGCCACATATAGAAGAGTAAACTGAATTCTCATCTCTCAACTTATACAAAAATCAACTCAAGATGGATCAAAGACTTGAATCTGGGTTGGGCATGGTGGCTCAGAACTATAGTCCCAGCACTTTTGGGGGCCAAGGTGGCCGGATCACTTGAGGTCAGGAGTTCAAGACCAGCCTGGCCAACATGGTGAAACCCTGTCTCTACTACAAATGGAAAAAATTAGCCAGGTGTGGTGGTGGGTGCCTGTAATCCTAGCTACTGAGGAGGCTGAGGCACGAGAACCTAGCAGGTGAAAGTTGCAGTGAGAGAAGACTGTGCTACTGCACTGTAGCCTGGGTCACAAAGCAAGATTCCGTTGAAAGAGAGAGAGAGAGAGAGAGAGAGATAGCGAGAGAGAGAGAGAGAAAGAAAGGAAGGAAGGAAGGAAGGAAGAAAAGAGGGAAGGAAGGAAGGAAAGAGGGAAGGCAGGCAGGCAGGCTTAAATCTAAAACCCCAAACTATAAAAATTCCAGAAGATAACATCAGTAAAACTCTCCTAGACATTGGTTTAGGCAAAGAGTTCATTACCTACCAAGAACCCAAAAGCAAATGCAACATAAACAAAAATAAATAGATGGGACCTAATTAAACTAAAAGGCTTCTGCACAGCAAAAAAAATAATCAGCAGAGTAAATAGACAACCCACAAAGTGGGAGAAAATATTCTTAAACTATACATCTGATAAAGGACTAATATCTAGAATCTACAAGGAACTCAAACAAATCACCAAGAAAAAAAAAAAAAATTAAAAAGTGGCCAAAGGAAATGAATACACAATTCTCAAAAGAAGATATGCTAATGGCCAACAAACATATGAAAAAATGCTCATCATCACTATCAGGAAAGTGCAAATTATAACCACAGTGAGATACCACCTACTCTTGCAAGAATGGCCATAATTTAAAAACAACAAAAAAAAATAGATGTTGGTATGGATGTGGTGGAAAGAAAACACTTTTACACTGCTGGTGGAAATATAAACTAGTACAACCACTATGGAAAACAATATGGAGATTTTTTAAAGAACTAAAAGTACAACTACCATTTGACCCAGCGATCCCACTACTGGGTATCTATCCAGAGAAAAGAAGTCGTTATACGAAAAAGATACTTGCGTACGCATGTTTATAGCAGCACAACTCGCGATTGCAACAATAGGGAACCAACCTAAATGCCCATCAATCAACGAATGGATAAAGAAAATGTGGTGTATATATATACACTATGGAATACTACTCAGCCATAAGAAGGAATGAAATAATGACATTCACAGCAACCTCATGGAGCTGGAAAACATTATTCTAAGTGAAGTAGCTCAGGAATGGAAAACCAAATATCATATATTCTCACTTCTAAGTGGAAGCTAAACTATGAGGACTCAAAGGCATAAGAATGATATAATGGACTTTGAGGACACTGGGGAAAGGGGGGAAGGTTGGTGAAGGATAAAAGACTACACATTGGGTACAATGTACACTGCTTGGGTAATGTGTGCACCAAAATCTCAGCTATCACCACTAAAGAAGCCATCCATGTAACAAAAACCACCAGTTCCCCCAAAACTATTGAATTTCCTCTTTTAACAAGGTAATTAGATGCCTTGTAGAAAAGGACCATTGATTACATGCTCGTAGAAATTTCGCTTTACCATTTCAGCCACCATATGCCTGTTGTGTGCCCAGAACTTGGGATTCAAAGACAAAGGTTTCCAGTTCCCTTCCTCCAACAGGTGCTTGTGGCCTGGTGGGGAGCAGACAGTGTGTGCACATAGATGAACTGAAGCACCAAGCACCAATCTCATTCAAGTTATTGGCATGAAGAGTGTGATGAGCAGGGAGAGGAAGTCATCCTTTGGCCTGGAGAAGTTGAAGAGGGCTCTCAGGGGATGTTAGAACTGAGTGGTAACAGTCAGAGGAGAGGGGTGCAAGTGTCACACCTGGCATGCCTGCCGAGGAACTGTGGTCACACGCAGTTCTCATTGCAGGCCAGCCTCCAGTGAGAACACAATTCTGGTGTTGCAATGCAGGTCGGTGTCCTGTATTCGTTTTCTATGCTGCATAACACATTGCCGCTAATTTAGGGGCTTGAAACCACATCTGTTCATTATCTCACAGTTCATATGCCAGAAGTCCAGCAAGGTATGGCTGGATTCTCTGCTCCCTGTCTCACAAGGTGAGAATAAAGGTGTCAGCAAATTGTGTTCCTTTCTGGAAAGGCCTGAGGAAGAATTAACTTTCAAGCTCATTCAAGTGGTTGGCAGAACTTAGTTCCTTATAGTTCCCTTCATCTTCAAGGCAGCAGTGCCCCATCCAGGTACACTGAGTCTTTCATAAGCTTCAAATCTCTCCTCTCCCTTCTGCCTTCATCTTTAACTTTTAAGGGCTCATCCACTGGGTAATTTCATTGGGCCAACCCAGATAATCCAGTATAACCTCCATATTGTAAAGTCGACTCATTAGAAACCTGTCCACAAGGCTCTTTTGCCTTGTAAAGTAACGGATAGTCCCAGAAGTCAGGGTGTGAGTTCTCTTGGAGGACTGTAATTCTGCCTGCCAGTCTCCCACCTGGATTTTGCCAGAAATCAGTACCTAGCACCAAGTCTTTATTTAATTTTTATTTTTAGAGAAAGGTATTGCTCTGTTGCCCAGGCTGGATTGCAGTGGTGCAATCACAGCTCATTGCAGCTTCAACCTCCTAAGCTCAAGCCATCCTTCACCTCTGCTTAGAGTAGCCAACTATAGGTGTGCCACCATGCCTGATGATTTATTATTATTATTTAAGCGATCTGGTATCGCTATGTTGCCTAGGCTGGTCTCAAACTGCTGGGCTCAAGCGATCCTCCAGCCTTGGCCTCCCAAATTGCTCGGATTACAGGCACAAGCCACTGGCCTGGCCTAGAACCAAGTCTTGACGAACTACCCAGAGGGACATCACACCTCCTGCCAGGTGACAGAGACAGTCACAGCTCCTCCAGGCCTCTCCCTTCTCTGGCAAGAGTCGGTGAAGTTGGTTGGCACAGGAGCCCAGGACTACCTCCTCTGCTTGCCAGGGCTTAACTGACAGTTGGCCCGCAAGTACTTATCATTATTATTGTTTTAACTTCATGATCAACGTTTTAAAAAATCAGGAGGGATCCCATTAAAACTGATTTCCGCTTTCTCTTGAAAATTCAGCAGCTCTGGCAACCCTGAGTTTCAGGTCGGGCTGGAACTTGGAGCGCCCCATGGGAAGAGGGGCGGGCCCGCGCCACCTCTCAGGAGGTTTCTGCCCCAAAGGGCCCCACTAGGAGCCCGCACTGTGCTCTCCTGGGGCTTCCCCTAGGACCGGGAGGAAACTAAAAGTTACTGCCGCGGCTCCTACATTACCTGATTTAATTCTCCAAACTTGGGAGGAAGGCATTCTTCTATTCTCCTGATCAGAAAGCTAAGAACTCTCCCATTGCCAGGCTACACAGTTGGTGCCATTTGCCGAGGTGACCTCTAACTCACGTGGCCGCCAGCCCAAGCTCTTCCCCGCGCGGCCCCTAGCGCGTCCCGCTCCCCCCAGCCCGCGGGATCCGCTTTCCCTGCCCTGGGTCCAGCGCGCCGCAGGGGAAGGGGCCGGAGTCGAGGAGCCCGCCCCGCCGTCGCCCGTCCTCCGCCCTCAGGCCCACCCGCCGCGGTCACGTGAAGGATCGAGCGCCGCGCGCCCAGGCCGGGCCTCCCGCCGGCCCGAGGAGGGCAGAGTCTGCCGCGGCTGCCGCCCCGACGTCCGCACATCCCCTCTCGCTGCGCAGCTGCCGCGATGCCCTGGGCTGGTCGAGCCGCAAGGGTGAGCCGCCTGCGCCCGCAGCCCCCCGAGGATCTTCCGACCCGAGAGGTAAGGAGGACTTTCAGGCTGCTCCCGGAGGGCGCTCCGACGGCAGCGCCTCCCGCCCCGCTATTGCCCTCCTGGCGCCAGGCGCCTCCGGGGCTCCCAGGGAGAAAGCGAACCCGCTAGAAGCCACATTCGGCTGCAGGGAATGAGGGCCCGTGGGCACAAGAGGGACTAGGAACCCCTCTGCTTTGGGTCTTCCTCGGTCCCCTGCGCCCCGGGAGCGGCGGCACTGGGCTGCTAATCCGGAAGGCGCACGGCCGCTGGAGCGCAGCTCGCACATTGGAGTCAGTTGGGGAGCTGTCAAGGCCAAGCGGCTAGACGGGCCACCCACTCTCCGTTGCTGAGCTGGGATCCGCGCCGGGGCTCCAGGTTGGGGGCCTTTTTCACTCAGTGAAGCGCGCACCCTTGTCTCAGAGACCAGTGCGCGCCCCGACGTAGCTCCAAAGCAACAGGAAAACAACCAAAGGTCCTGCTGCAGGGAAACGCCCGGAAAGAAGTCTGCAGGATGTGGGCCGCGGGAGTGCTGATGCAGCCCCGGCTCTTCCGATGCCTGCGGGACACAGCAGATGGTCTGCGCAGCTGCCCAGCTGCTCAGGGACAGTTTCGCTGAGACAACCTGAGCTTCTTTGAGAGTTGGAGCTTCCAAGGGACCCTCGTTGAGTTCTTGCACTGGACAAGAACTAAGACAGTGGAGAGAAAGGCGAGAACTTCAATGGCAGGAGCCCCTGCTCTGATTCAGAAAATCTGAGTCCTGAATTACACTATGATGGGCCGGCAAAAGTCATGAAGACCGTGGGTGACAACGTCGGTCAGGCCCTGGCACAGTGACTGGCACACAGTCATGACAGCCAATCTTTAGACCCCTCAGGGTCCATGCTGTATCTCCTTTGCATTGTGCAAGTGTGTGGAAGGTGGAGAGTGTTTTGGTTCATTCTTCCTCTCAGTCTTGAACTGGCCCCCTTCGACTCTGGGCTGTGGCATTATCACCACTGCCGCTCCCCACTGGGCTCTTGAAGCCTGATGGAGAGGGTCCACAGGGCAGGCTTGTGTGTGGGGTTGAAAAGCTCTGCCAGGCAGGCGAGGTGGCTCAAGCCTGTAATCCTAGCTACTCCACAGACTGAGGAAGGAAGATTGCTTGAGGCAGGAGGTTGAGGTTGCAGTGAGCTATGATTGTGCCACTGTACTCCAGCCTGGGCAACAGAGCAAGACCTCACCTAAAAAAAAAACAAAACTCTGGTGCATTGGCCTCCCTCTCTGGCTTGCTGGTCTCCCAAAGGGGCTTGACCACATCCAACAGATGCATTCTACCATGTCTTCTAAATCTCAAGGGAGCAGGTAAAGGAGAAGGAAGGGGAAGTTCCTTTGTCCATAGCTTTGGCCTTGCTCTTGCCATCTAAGATAATAGCATTGATTGTGTCATGAAATCAGAGATAGCGTCTAGATCTTCTTCCCTCCCCAGGTTCTGACCTTGGGCACTCCGTGGCCAGTATAACTGGGCTAACGTTATTTAAGAATTAGTTTGGATTCATGTAACTAGAACCTGCCTAGTCACCTGAAATGCATTAACACCCTCTCCTTCCAAATAGTTTTTTTAGGACTCTTCTGATTGGAGTTTCCTTTTTTGGCTACTAAGATGGCAATCTACTTCTTTGGGGGAATTTACCAGCACTTTCAACTTTGAAATGAAATAACCCAGTGCTAGTGATTCTCAATTTTGCATAAACATTGCAAATATATGCTGCTAGCACTCACATACTTTATGGTTTCCTTTGATTAACTAAGCCCATAATTGTAATGCTGTTGAGTATGTCAATCTTTTTCTTTATCATATTTTTTATCAAGTTTAAGAAATTCTTCTCTATTTTGAGTCATGAAGATATTCTTGAATCCCAGATTTTCCTTCAGAGATAATTTTCTTTCTTCCTGAAATGCACCCTTTAGTAGCCTCTTTAGTGAAGGTCAGTGGGTAGTAGTCAACTTCATTTATTAGAAAATGTCCTTAAATTTCCCCGACAATTATTTTCTCTCCACACTTCCAAGATATATTTCCACTGTGTTGTATATTTTTCCATATTATTCTGTTGTATTCTAGCTTCCATTGTCGTTGTTGAAAGGTCAGCTGTCAGTTGAACTCTTGCTTTGTAGAAATCTGTATTCGTTATTTGGCTGTATTCAGTCTTCACTCTGTCTTTGGCATTCTATAGTTTGTGAAACAATGATACAATGTGTTGAGATGTGAATATCTTTTTATGACTCCTGCTTGGTATTGGTTCTACATTCAATACCTGAAAATTCCATTCACTTGAGCCTTAATAGCTTGATTCTAGTTTGTGGCTTCCATTAACTTCCATTCTTTTTCACTTGTTTCATCTTTTGTTCAGTGAATTTTGATTGGAAGCTCATGTCTGTGGAGGTAGCTCAGTTCTGAATGATGTATTAGAAACCTTCTTGACCAAACAATATCACTCACTATTTTTTTGAGAGAGTTTCTCTCTGTCACTCAGGCTGGCTCACTGCAGCTTCCAACTCCTGAAATCAAATGATCCTTCCACCTCAGCCTCCTAATTAGCTAGGACTAGAGGGGCATATTACCACACCTAGTTAATTTTCATTTGACATTTTGTAGAGACAGGGTCTTGCTGTGTTGCCCAGGCTGGTCTTAAACTCCTGACCTCAAGCAATCCTCCTGCCTTGGCCTCCCAAAGTGCTGAGATTACAGGCATGAGCCACTTGTGCCCTGCCTTCACTCCCTTCTGTGTAGCTCAGCCAAAAGATACACAACTTTAGTTCTGCTTTCCAAAATAAATCCCCGGCTTTCTGGGACTAGCAGTTCCTATCTTACAACTGGCCAATACATGGAGATGGGTATGTCACCCTTTCCCTTCTGAAGCTTCCACTTGCTGTTGTCTGGTTGTTGTCTTTGAATTTATGGAATATTCATGGGCTTAAGGAGAAAAGGGGAAAAGGAGATGAGAAGCCAGACTAGAATAGGAAGTTGACCACAAGGCACAGACTCCTCAGCAAGGAGTACAATCATAGCTTTACAGGGCTGGGAAACAACTCCAGCAGCCTTGGCTGCCTCTTAAAGCACCAGTCTGGGAGCAAACTCCCCTTTAATAATCAATATCCAAGTGAATTTTGGAAGTCCTAGGCTGGTCTGAGACTGCCCGAGAATGGGTCAAGGCCAGCTTGTCCTAGGGAGGGGGTGAGGGATGAAAGTTGCTGTCCTCTGGCTCCCCCTCAACTATGCTGTTGCCTGTCAATCCAGTTACAAGGGCTGCTGATGTTCAGAAAGGTACCAGGGCTCAGCTTTAAGGCACTTGCCAAGCGACCTCCCTGCCAAGCCAAGAGAAGTACATTAAAATGCTGGCACATGAACAGCACCCAAACAATGCTGGTTATCAGTAGTTCACCAGGTATTTTACAGTTTATAAAATGCATTCACTCAGACTGCTTCATTTAGTCCACACAACAATTCTAACTCCCATGGAAATACCAGAGAACTGCCATTTGATACCTTTCACTGCTTACTGCCAGCTCACCTGTGCCAGGCATGGGGACAGGAAGGGTGCCTCAGCCACATCTTGCCAGTCGGTGCCTGCAGAGGGGTCCCAGTCCCCCTCTTGCCATCAGAAGCGTCCCTAGCCAGACACAGCCATATGCATGTTATTTACATTTGCATTTAATCTTTGCCGCAGTCCATGAGGTAGTACTGTACCGAGGGGACTGGGGCCTGAGGTCACACAAGCAGTGCAGGGTGGGACTCAGACATAGTGTAGGACACTTGTGGTTCTTGCCCCAAAAACCAGATTTCAAGGCCAAGGTTAGGGCCAGGTAGAGGCTCCTAGATTGCGCCAGAGGGTGGCCTGCTAGAGCCTCAGCCAAAGTCTGTCAGGAGCATTAGGGGCCTTGATGGGGACATCATACCTGCAGTCTCAGGGAGCCCATCAGCAGCCTCCTCTCTCCAGGTTCCAGCTATAGCTTAGGAATCCCTGTCCAACCTTTCACAACAGGCCAGGGGCCTCTGAGCTTTTGGGAATCTATTCAAACATCATGGGAACCTTCCTGCAATGGCTTCAGTGTTGTATAATCAATGTTCTGCAGAAGAATATTACTCACTTCTTATTTCCACACCCCTCTACCTCCTAAACAGTAGGAGAGACCAGAGCCAAGGACTACAGGTGGATTTAAACCCAGTAAAGTTTGTTATCTCATTTCTATCTCAAGTAGTCTAGGCTGGATTCTTTATAGATGTGAAAACTTTGCGTATTTGTTTTTACTTGTTCTTAAAGCTCATATTTAGCTTTCCACATTTCCTGGTGGCCTAAACTGCTTTCCCATCTTAATGCTTATTTTTGCATTTCCTCAGAGCAGGAGATATTGTCAATGGTTGGGGCTGGCCCTCAAAGTGGAGAAATATTTGATTACAGTGAGCCATTTAGAACAAGTAGATTTCAAGCACAACTTTGGCAGAAACCTTTTCTTATAAGCAAACACACACAGTCATATATAAATTTTTCAAAAGACTGAATTGAAACTTGAAAGGACTTCTTAAAGAAAGATGGAGCTTAACAATAGGTTTTTAAAACCTGTTCTTCTCTAGAACATGGAGAAGAGCTCCTTTGGGTTTAGAAAGTTGGATACAAACTTGAATATAATAACTGGGGTAACAACACCCAGGTTGGAGTCCAGGAAGAAAGGGCTGATGCGAGGTTTGGAGAGGGAGGTTGAGCCTGGATGTTACTACACCAAATAGTGAGAAAACTTCCAAAGGCTCCTGAGGTCTGGTCAAAAGGACTCAGCAGGCTCCTGCTGGCTGAAGATGGGACCGCTTGAGCTTCCTATAGCTACAATGGATTGGAATGCGTCAACTAAGGTGAAATCCACAAGTTCAAAATGATACTTAAAACACAAACTTCTTTTGTCACTTTTGGAGGATGCTTGTTATTTTGAAAAGTGCTTTAAAAGAAAAAAAAAAGCTGTGGTATGGGGGTAAAGAGCTTTTCAAATGCATGCATACCTGAGCACTACCCTCCAGGCAGCACTCCAAGCCCTGCTGCTCCTAGAACCCTTTGGGCACTTCAAGAAAGCCCCAGTGTCTGTGTCCTGCCCCAAAGAGTCTGCTTGAACAGGTAAGGGAGGCTGCATTATTAGGAGTTCCCCAGGCAGAGTGGCCAAGGCTGAGAAAGCCTGAGTCCAGCTCTCCGCTTCTACTCTCACCTCCAGTCCATGCACTATGCAGTGCCATTCCTCCTGGGTTTGAATCCCAGCTCTGCCTGGTGGACAGGTCATTTAGCTTCTCTGTGCCTCTGTGTCCCTGTCCATCAAATAGAGGAGGTGGGGGTCTCGCTGACCCTTCTATCATCTGGCCCTTGTGAAGGTTTGGCGAGTCTCTCTGGCACATGGTGAATGTTAGCTGTAGTAGCCACAAACATTTGGAATGGCACAGAGGGCAGGAAGGAATATTCTGTGAGAAAGACACAGAGGGGGGAATGTCCAAGAGAGGCCTCTCTAAAGGACAGGAAGTTTACTTTTGGGAAGGAGGGATGAAAGATCAATCAGCTGGGTGGGCAAGATAACATTTAGAGGGCACAGACCATTCTTATGAGTTGATGAAAGCTTTGGTCACCAAGAAAAATGTACTTATACACATACACAATTTTTGCCTA
This sequence comes from Aotus nancymaae, assembly GCF_030222135.1. Classification (NCBI taxonomy): domain Eukaryota; kingdom Metazoa; phylum Chordata; class Mammalia; order Primates; family Aotidae; genus Aotus; species Aotus nancymaae. The sequence continues at coordinate 2,527,714 of NW_026988570.1, read as the reverse complement.
CAAATCTGGGGACTCACAGACCCCCAATGTCTGTCTGTCCATCTGCAACCCCCCAGTTGAAGTCCATTGCCGCCTCCAGGTTAAATAACTGTGCCATCAACGACTATTATTTTGGCAACATTGATCAAAACATTAAATGCACATACTGTTCAATTCAGTAAATTCACTTGATGGAATTTGTCCTACAAATGATGCACATGAGCAAAATGACAAATATATATATATATTTAATATATATATATAAAATGACAACATATATATATGTGTATATATACACACATATATATATGTTGTTTATTGCAGCCTGTTGCTTACAGAAAAGCTAAGAAATGACCCTTTCATCCAGAGGGGAGCAGTTAAATCAACTATGTCTGCAAAGTGAAGCACTCTACAATCTTCAAAAAAAAAAAGAGAGAAAATTCTATATCCCCAAATGGCGCAAAATCCAAGAGTTTGTAAAGGCACAGACCAGTGTATCCAGTGTGCTATGATTTGTGCAGAAAAATAAGAAAATGCATGTGTGAGTGTCTGTGTGTATGTGCATTTGTTGCAGGTAAACAGAGTATTTCCAGAATGAGACCCAATCAGCCAGCCAGTGCCTTGACTTTGGAGGAGCAGAACCTCTTGGCTTGGAGACAGTTCCAAATGTAGGGCCATGTTCATATTTAAACTAACCCAAAACAAAAAATATGTAAATGTAAAAAGGAAATGAAGCTGTATGGGCATTGGAGGCTCACTAGAGAATTCTGAATGGGAAGAGATAAGGAGGATGGCCTCTGGGGAGAGTGGACCTGCTCACCTGCACAGAGCAGCTGGAAGCCCCTCATAGGCAGGCGAGGGGCTGCTGCAGGAGCCAGGCTCACACACTGAGAGGTTCTGAGACAGACACTGCCTGAGTAATCAACCCCTGGGAAGGGTGAAGGAGGTGTCAAAAAGATGCATGGTCTCAGGTCTGTGTGGTCAGGGCTTCGGGCGTGGGTTTGGGGTGGGGCAGATGAGCTGAGAAGCAGGAGGGAGTGCCGGGGTGGGTACCCGTGGCAGGTTTTTCTGCATAGCTGGGCATTGCTTCAGCATGGCAGGTTTCATGTACTAACAACCCTAAATTCCTTTTCTTACTGTTTGTCTTAATTTTCATGACAGCTTTGCCTCTCCCTCTCTTTCCTGGTACTCAGGTGACCACAGGCTGTACTATGAAGCCTCAAAAATTTCAGGCTGAGAGGAAAAGGCCCCAGTCAAGATGGGTGCAGCTCATGTCATCAGCACACAAGTGAGCTGGGGTCTCCTGGTCCCACCACGGGCCAGGCAGGAAAGGGCTTTGTAAAGGACACACGCGGGCGTTGCCCATGGCAGGAACCTGGATGCCCCAAAGGCTCCCTGTGCCATTGTGATGTTTCAGGATGAAGGAAATGATTGTCCCTCACACTCAGGTATGCAGAGTGCATGCTGTTTAAGTCCAGGCTCTCTTGTCTGCTATATACCTCTCTCTCTTTTTAAAAACTGTGGTTAAATACATATAACAAAATCAACCATTTTAAGTGTACAGTTCAGTGGTATTCACGTTCACTCGCACTGTCCTGTGACCATCACCACCATCCACCTCCAGAGTGCTTTCCATCTTGCAGATCCGAAACTCTGCACCCATTAAACGACAACTCCCCATTCTTCCCTCCCCACAGCCCCTGGCAACCACCATTCTACTTTCTGTCTACTCTGGGTACCTGATATGAATGGAATCATGCAGTCTTTGTCCTTTTGCGACTGCCTTTTCTAGCTTAGCATAATGTCCTCAAAGTTCATCCGTGTTGTAGCATGTGTTAGAATTTCCGTCTTTTCCAAGGCCGAATAATATTCCATTGCATTTGTGTGTCACATTTGGCTTATCCACTCACCTGCTTATACACACTTTGGTTGCTTCCACCTTTTGGTTATTGTGAATAATGCTGCTATGAACATGGGTGTCCAAACAGCTCTTTGATGCACACCCCTTAAAAGGAAAAAATAGCCAGGTGAGTGGCTCACACCATAGTCCTGGGACTTTGAAAGGCCAAGGTGGGGATCACTTGAGCCCAAGAATTCAAAAGCAGCCTGGGCAACGTGATGAAACCCTATCTCTAAAAAAATACAAAAATCAGCCAGACATGATGGCACATGCCTGTAGTCCCAGCCACTCGGGAGGCTGAGATGGGAGGAGGATCACTTGAGCTCAGGAGGCAGACAACCTTGATTGTGCCATCATGGGTGACAGAGTAAGACCCTGTCTCAAGAAAAAGGAAAAAACAAGGCAAGGCCTATCCTAGGGCTGTGCTTCAGACCCCATCAGGCAGTTGCCATGTAAAATGTCTCAAGAGTCACAGCTCCGACAGACAGATGTGCCCACGTTCCTGCCACTATAGCAGCCCTTGGGAGTTCGGTTCTGTTCACCCAAAATGAGTAGGAGTTTGGTTCTGAACATGCAGCACTAAAGGGACCTTGAAAAGGACACTTTAAAGTCCAAGAACTCAAATCGGAAGCAGAGTGTCACCTTGCTTGACCTCAGCTAGGAATGTGTGCACGTGTCTGACATCTCAAGTTTTTCGCTGCTCTGAGCATGTCTATGAATGACTGTGAAAGTGCCAAGTGTATTAATTTGGGAGTTACAAATATATCTTAGCAGTGGGTGAATATGCAAATACAGAATCCAGGAGTTACAAGGGTCCACTGTATTTTCAATGCCCAAATTATATTCCATCAAGTTGATAAAACCTCATTTACTCAATTAGGCCCTAGTCAAGGTATATGGGGGTTTCTAGCTTTTTCCTATTACAGATGATGATGCAGCACATATCTGTTGCAGGGAAAGTTCTCTCATTATAAACTATTTCTGTGGAATGAGTTCCCTAGCTGGGCTTACTGGTGAGAGGTTTAGGCTCTCACCAGTAAGGGGATGCAGCTGCCCATGCCATTAGGCTCATCACATTCCCTAGCTAGGGACACATACTTGACTTAGTCCTGGTCAATAAGACAGAGGGAAAGTCTTCCTTGTGCCTAAGAAGGGGCACAGGGCACAGTGGTCCCTTTCTTGCTCTGGCCATTACTGTGCAGTGGTGAACCTGGAGCTATGAAATGGAGGAGGAGAGAGAGGGAAGGAGACCAGATCCCAGATGACACAACTGAGGTGCTGACCCAGATCACAGGACATGAGATAGTGCATTTCCCTTCTACTGAGGCCAGTCCTGGTCAGTGACAGTGACAGCCCTTTCACAGCACTGCTGAGGAGCCCCTGGAATTCAAGTCTGTGCAGGTCGCCCATACCCCTCACCCTCTCTTCAAACACTCCACTGCCTCCCATAACTCCTAGGTCAAACTCAGGCCACCCACCCTCTACCTCTATGCCAAGCTCCCCAAGCCTCCACCAGTTCCCCAAGCCCTGGGACTGGCAAACTGTGAGTGAGATTAATTCATGGATTGTGACTCCATTTAGTGGATTATCAACCAGCATTAAGAATTGAAGCCGACTGGACATAATGGCTCACACCTGTAATCCCAGCACTTTGGGAAGTTGAGGTAGGAGGATTGCTTGAGGTTAGGCATTTGAGGCCAGTCTAGGAAACAAAGTGAGATCCTGTCTCTAGAAAACATTTCAAAAAATTAACCAAGCATGGTGACACACACCAATAGTCCTAGCTACTTGGGAGGCTGAGCGGGAGGATCCTTTGAGCCCAGGAGTTCCACGCTGCAGGGAGCTACACTTGTACCACTGCACTCCAGCCTGGGAGACAGAGCAAGACCCTGTCTCTAAAAAAAACAAAAACAAAAAAAGAACTTAAGCAGACTAGGATATAAAGTGTAGGAGTGTATTGTCTACAGGATAGGAAATCCTGGATCTTTTGTTTCACTTACACATACACCCACACCCGCCTGTAATGTACAAGGTTATGATGGAAATCTGTCTTTCTGTGGGTAAGCTTATGGAAGCCCTTGCTCCAGCACGCCTTCCTTCCGGCCCACCCCTGGACCACTCCTCTCCTTCACAGCACTGTACCATGGGTAGGCCACAGCCCAGCACAGGCCCCAGCCTGGTGGCTGCAGCAGGAACACCATCCCAAGGCTTAAGGGTCAATACAGGGGCCTGGATGGGAGAGGGAGCCACTGAGGAAGGTAAAGGGAAATGTGGTAAGATGACAGGCCCGTTGTCAGGGAGAGTGGGAGGAGCTCTGGAGTGTCCTACCTCTGTGTGACTGAAACTCCCTGTACCCCAGCTAGGGTCTTCCACACTTGTGCTGCTACCCCAAGTGCCACAGCTAGAGGCCAGGGACCCAGCAAGGCGGTGCTGGGTGCTCCTGGGCAGGGCTCACTTGACTGCAAGTCTCCCTGTGGGTGGCTCAGAGACCCAGAGCCCACCTGGGTGCTGCTTTCAGCTGACTGCTCCCACCCCTGTGTCGCTGGCCCTGCAGCCTCAAGAAGCCTTCTGAGCAGCCATCCTTATCTCCTTTATGCTTTGAATACAGGAGGATACTGGCTCTAAAAGGCAGAGGGACATCCTCAGATACCCAGCAGGGGTATGGCAGGCCTGTTTCCAGCACCCCAAGAGGACCCCAAAAACAAGTAGCATTATATGGAAGTTCCACACTCCACAGTTCAACCTAGTGTACTTCCAAACCCCGAGTCACTGGGTCCTGACTCATGGAGGGAAAATTTCCTATTTCTGTGGCTTTAAGGCTAGCAGGAAATTGTCAGCCCAGGCCCCTTAGGCCTCCAGTGAGGCCCACTGGAGAACAGTGCTGGCGGGAAATCTGCAGGTGCTGCTGGCTGAATGAGTCAGATAAGGAGGTCCTTGGTACCCATAAGCACTCTTAGAATGGGACTGGCAGTGCGCCTGGCCTTCCTGAAGTGGGAGCACCAGAGTGGCAGGAAGCGCAGTCTGGGAGGAGCCCTGAGTCAGGGCCAGGCCTCCCATTCCTGCTTCCTCCTCCCCCAGGACCATGTCCGCCCATTCAGACCGACTGCCCTCACTTCTATTGACTAAACAGCACAGATTTACAATGTCACATAAAATGGACTAATTAGAACATTCTTTTTCATCCAAAGTCTAAAGGCCTTTTCCTTCTTGTCCCTTAAAAAAAAAAAGGAAGAGGACAAAATTAAACCAGCATTTGGGAAGGCATATTTTCCCTTTTATCTACCTGTGTACCTTACAAAGCCACAGAAAGTGTGTAAAGCAGCAAGGGGAAGGCGTCCTGCTCCCTCCGTGGCCCTGTGGCTGGGCTTCCCCACTCTCCCTGCCTGCTCAACCCCACCCTGGCATCCTCTTTTTCACTCTCCCTGTTTGGCCCCTGTACATGGATTCACTTCACATCCCTATGTCCCCACAAGAAGTTGCCTGATGAGTCCTGGACTCGGGCTCAGGGTAAGCCCCCACTCCCTCCTTTCCCCTCAGGAGCCCACAGATGTTTTGTGACTAGTAACCACGTTCCTGCCCTTCATTAGGCACCAGGTCACTTAGTCCTGGTTGATTGATTGCCTGCTTGTATCTCCTCAGCTGGTCCCCAGTCTATCCATGACCAGACCCTGAAAGGCAGGGACCAGACCATGTCACCTCCTCCAGGAAGCCACCCTTGACTACCATGCCTCCTGCCATACTTCCCTTAGGGTTATGCTCCACTTTCATTGTCTCTCTTTGTCTTTTTCCTGCCTCCTGCCAGGAGTCTGAGCTCCTGGAGGCAGGACTGTGCCCTGAGGTCTCTGTCCCTAGTGTAAAGCATAGAGCCTGGCATAAAGCAAGTGCTTAGTACATGTCACTGACTCACTTAAGAAAGGAGGAGGCAGCTGCTGGACACACCACTCGCTAGCTGCTCACAGCCTCAGCTTCCTTGGATAGATGCCCATGAAGGTGGCACCACTTGCCACCTTCTGGGCCTTCCACTGTAGCCCAGCCGCAGACAGGCGTTCCTGCCAGAAGCCTGAACCAAATGGGGACAGATGCTTATTTGTTTTATCCTCACCCATTTCCTGCTCCATCACCTCCCAGGCCCCAGAAATTCTCCCAGTAGGGAGAAACCTTCCCTCAGGCTTCCCCGGGAAGGCTTTTCCCACCACCTTGCCTCCTCCCTGACCCCACTGGCACCCCATGTCATCCTGAGATGCCTCACGGCCCCGGTACATAGGACAGACTATAAAAAAATGCTATCAGAGAGGAAAGTGTTCAAATAAATACACATTCCCCTCTATGCTTCCCCCAACATCACTAGGGCAGAGAGAGAATCCAGATGGGCAGTGGTGGAGGGAGGCTGGCGAGGGGAATCTGTGAATAGTGCTGAGGCAGAAAAGCAAAGCTCAAAAAAATCCAGCTTTCTTTGAAAGAGGTCGGAAATTCTGGAGTCCCAGACCCATGATATCCAGCCCCTCTGGATGGGGAGCCCACTGAGGCTGTGCTCCGGGGCCATGCTGGTACCTTCTAGGGACAGCTTGTGGCCAGGGGACAGGAAGTGATAACACAGGGAGCTAGTGCTGTGGAAAGTGGGTACAAGCTGGCCCTGTCCAATGGGGCAGGGCCTGTGTGGGGCCTGAGTAGCCATCCATTCTGGCAGAGATGGGGAAGGCCTGACCAGGTGGTGACTGAGGAACAAGCTGGTCTCTTCAGGAGGCAAAGGGGGCCTGAGGCTAGGGGTTGGCTGGCAGGGATGGAAGAGGCAGGGGAGAGGCTGGAAAGAGATGAGGGGCAAAGGCCAGAGTCCTTGAGCTCCTCCCCACTAGGGCCCTTTGCCCTGAGTGTTGCTAATCTGAACAACACTCTAGAAGCCTCTCCGGACTCTCACAGATCTGCCTTGCCCAGGGGAAAGTTCTCTACGGAAAAAGCTTCTGGGAATGGCACAAAGAAGCAGCACTTCTACTTGGCAAGGCTCCTTATCTGGGGCTCACCCTGGGTCCAGTGGGTCAGACTGCCTGGGGCCTCTCTGTTAGGCTCCACGCCAGCAGCTGGTGGCTCCTTCAGGGCAGCCATCAATTCTGTGAACCCCACCGGGTGGGCTGGCCTTCTGACAGTGTGCTTGGATGCCTGTCTTGGCTGAGCTGAGAGACTCCACCGGTTCAGGGAAGGTTGCTTGTGGTCCCACTGGACGTCCAGAGAAAGACCAGGGCTGGAAGTTCAGACAGGGGCTGGAGTGGGCAGGGATGTGGGACCAGGCCAGGTGGTTCCCAGTGATCTCTGCTGTGTGATGCGGGATCCTTGCTAGGTTCTGGCAGAGGAGGACTTGGAGGGAGGCTGGGATATTAGGCAAGGAGTGGGGGCTTCCTGCTGCCTTTTCCAGGCCTTGCCATAGTCTCTGCAGAATCAGCAGCAGCAGCTGGAGATGAAGGTCCCTGTGCCCTTTCTTTGGGGTGGCCACTGTCTCCCAGCACCCCCACACAGGTCTGAGCACTGGCAAGGCAGGGACACCTTCCTCTAGAGGTTTGAGCGTCAGCCTTGCTGCCCTTCTGTCCCTGATTCTGGGGATGAGTGGCAGCCGCTGTGAGTGCTTATTATTCTCTGGATTGTTCAGTTCCCTTTCTGTTCATCCAGATTTCCAACGACTGTCAACAAGTCCCTGTATTGAATCCCCTCCTTGTGAAGCACCTATCATGGTTTCTGTTTCCTACTAGACCATGACAGGCACAGCGCCCTTTGCAGATATCCTTGGCTGTTCTCCATCTCCCTCATTACTCATCAGGCTCCATAGGCAGGGACCATGTCTGACTTATTTTTGTATCGCCAGTGCTTACCAGAGAGAGAGTAGGTGGTCAGCTGGAATTAATACTTGAGATTGAAGTGGGGGATTTAAGTCCTCCTTATACCCTGACTTTATATATTTATTAACTTCCTGGTCCTAAGCAGTCCTCATCTCAACAACCAAACGTGTCACCCATAAATCCAAGCCCTTCAAAAACGTCAAGCTCCTCCTTGAGTCAGCTTGTCCTGACACCACCTGGCTCCCAGTGCTCCTTGGCAGCTGTGGCTGCGCAGCCTCTGCAGCCTCTGCTTTTCACCTGTCTTGCTGTTTTCTGGGGTGCTTGTTGCATCTTCAGTGTGTTTGTTGCACCACTCCTTTAAGAGAGGCTCATGCCTTACCTTATCCTCTCAATGACCATTTTATTTTTGTACGCCCCTAAGAGCAGAGCATGGGGCTAGAGTGGCAGTGATGTTTCAATAAACACTTACTGACTTACAGTTGTTACTTGTCTTACAAGAGACCTGTGCTTTCTAGTAAGCGGTCCGATGACCGCCAATGATAAAGTAGTATGGGCTGACTTTATGGAGCACTCACTCGCCATGTCCTGACACTTCCTGTGAAGTCCACATTCAAACCCCACAACTGCCTTATAGGATCCCTGTTCTCCTTTTGGTGAACTCTTCCATTGTTGATGAAACTGCGGTTCAGCGTGATTAAGTAACCTGCCCAGGGTCTCACAGCAATGAAGAAGCAGAGCCAGACTTTAGACCCCATCCTGACTGACTCTATTTTGCTGAATGTGAACACACTGTGGTCTCCCAGAGTAGGGGCTGGGCCTGGCCAAGGGCCAGGAAGGCCAAGGTGGCCACAGGCAGTGTGGGGAGGCTCACATCCAGCTCCTGTCCCATGGCCCCTCTCATCTCTCCTGGGAGGCCCTACTCTTCCCCAGCCCAAGGCCGTCCCTTTCCTCATGTTCTCCCTTCCTTGTCTTCCAGGGGACATTCTTGGGCATTATTCCAATGAGACTCTGTGGTCCTGTGGGCACAGAGGTCGGTGGCTCTTATGTCCTGCAGGAGAACAGAAGGGAAGGGCACTGGCCTGTGGGAGCCGGACCAAAGATGGGAAGAGGCCACATGGCGGTGAGGGAAGTGAAGGGAGGGACAGAGACAAGATGGCAGAAGCGTGAAAAGAAAATCCTAATAGAAACTGGAGTAAATTGAGTTAAACTTTGCTGCTCCTGGAAGTATGGAGAACTGATGGGAGCAGAGGAAAGGAAGGAAGATGATTTTTTGTTTTGGAAAACTCAACTTCTAAGGCAATGTTAGAAGGAAGAGGAAGACACCTGCCCTAAGGCCAGGCCTACGAGGAGCCCCAATTCCTTCTCCCAGCCCCACCCACTCACTTTCAGTCCACACAGAATTGGCCCTAGGGTCCTCCCGGGACGCCCCTGGCTTCAGTGAGTTTCAAATAGGCTCTTCCATATAAACAGAGTAGAAGCAGCAGCAGGTTGGAATCAAGGTGATACTGGCCATTTGAGTAAGACATATGATGAACTTGCCAAGCTCGAAGAACTTGGGATGAACTTTTAAGGGCTCAGAGGATTTCCCTCTGACTGATAGAACAGTGAGTTAAGCAGCTGAAGGGAAAACATCTAATATCAAACAAAGAGTTCGCATCTCCCCCTTTAACTTTCTGAGCCTCTAGAAATCTTAGCTGTTTTTTTAAAACTAGTCAAAAATCTCATAAGTCAACTAGTGACAAGGTTGGAAGTTAAAATAATTTATTGGAGTCATATTCACAAAGCATTTCCTTGTTCACAGTCACCTGGGTTAGCTTGCAGCTTCCACCCTTCAGCTTATAAAAAAGCTGATGAGTCACCTCACATCACACAGGTAATGGCATGGTCAGCCCCCAGCACCTGCAGAGGCTGGCCCCAGAGCTGGGGAGGGGTATGCGCGGCACCCGCCCCAGGCTCCCCCGAGGCACAAACACTCAGTGCACGAAGGAGAGAGAAAATAAATGGATGTCTGTTCTCATCTTCAAATTATCCATTCAAACCTTTTTTGCACTTGGAGATTATGTTTGAAAATTAATATTGTCTTTATATAAGAAATCTGGCCGGGCGCGGTGGCTCAAGCCTGTAATCCCAGCACTTTGGGAGGCCGAGGCGGGTGGATCACGAGGTCAAGAGATCGAGACCATCCTGGTCAACATTGTGAAACCCCGTCTCTACTAATACAAAAAAATTAGCTGGGCATGGTGGCGCGTGCCTGTAATCCCAGCTACTCAGGAAGCTGAGGCAGGAGAATTGCCTGAACCCAGGAGGCGGAGGTTGCGGTGAGCCGAGATCGCGCCATTGCACTCCAGCCTGGGTAACGAGAGCGAAACTCTGTCTCCAAAAAAAAAAAAAAAAAAAAAAAAAAAAGAAATCTAAATTCACCAGTAAACTGCATAAAATATGAACTTTAATGCTAAAGTCTCAAAAATCACTAGTGGGAATATAAAGCACAAAAGTTATTCTCCAGCCACTCTGGAAAATAGTTTGTCAATTTCTTAATAAAGCATACACTTACTACACCACCCAGCAATCATATAGGGGCATTTTCCCGGAGAACTGAGCGTTACCCCTACACAAAAACCTGCACACAAGTTTTCACAGCAGCTTTATTTGGAACAGCCAAGAACCGGAAACAAGCAAACTATTTCTTGATAGGCAGATGGTTAAACAATGGCAAAGCCATACCACCGAACGCTACTCAGCAGTAAGAAGGAAGAAGCTATTGACACGGGCCACAGCTTGGATGGGGCTCAAGAGCATTAGGCTGAGTGGAAGAAGCCAACCTTGAAGGCCCATATACTGTGTGATTCCATTTATTTATGTAACTTTCTGGAAATAACAGAATTATAGGGATGAAAGTAGTAGATTTCAGGGGTTTGTTCAGGAGCGGGTGAGGGAGGGCGGGGCGGGGGAGGCGCACTCTGAAAGAGTAGCATGAGAGAGCTCTTTGTGGTGAATGGTAGCCCTGTGCAAGATGCAGTGATGATTCCCCAAATCTCCACGTGTGAGAAAAGTGGAGCCCTAAGGTACCAAGGGCGGCTTCTGGGCTCTGATACTATACTACCATTAGGAAAGATGAGGCCGGGGGGAAGCTGGGGACGGGGACAGGAGGCCTCTCTGAATTATCTTTGCAACTTCCTATGAATCTATAATTACTACAAAATAAAGAGTTTAAAAATGTGAATTTAACTGGCAAAGACTTGAAAATAAACCATTTTAGGCAATGATCCATGAGAACAAACTGAGGGGAGCAAAAGTGGTAAAGAAACTGCAGACTCCCCAGGGCCTGGCCCATCCCAGTCTGTCATCACCAAGAAACACAGGGGAGCTGGCCTAGCCAGCTGGGTGGCTCCGGGCCTAGGGAAGCTGGAGGAGGAGCTCAGCCTCATGGGAACCTGTCTGACTACGCCCTCCTGTCACATCTGGCCTCTTGTTCATATAGAAAGTCTGCAGCATGGACCTGCTCTCAAGTCCTTAGGGTGCCTCATCAGCAGCAGCTGGATGGAAGGGTCCTCCCTGGGCTGCCTCCACCATGGACAGCATTAGAATCCCATTACTGGATTTTGAGTTCTTTGTCTCTTTGCTGGCCTGATTTTACAACCCACTCTCTGTATTCACATACTTAGAAAAACAGGCCTATCCATGAGGTCTTAGGCCCTGAGACAGAATCTGCTGGGCCCCCAAGGCCTAGTGCTCTGGGTTCAGCCCCAGAGGGCAGCAGTGGCTGCACCCCCAAAAGACCAAGTCAGAGAAGGGGCTTGTGCTAGGCTGATTCTGTACTTGCCTCTCAGCCAGCACGTCCTCTGTTCAGCAGGATCAGAATCACTCACTCACCTTGGCATTCTCCCTCTCTCCCATTTACCTCCCCATTCCTCGCCCTGGATATAAGGCGATTCTAGTTCTGTGCTAGGAATGCTCATTTGAGGGAAAAGCAGGTACAGAACAGCAGGTACAGAATAACCCCATTAAATAGGTGTGTGCACATATATGAGTATGTGCACATATATGATCATATTTATTTCTGAACTTTCTCAGTTTTCAATAATGAATAGGATTACTCCTGAATTAAAGATAAATGAATTTATAATGAGGAAACATCAGACAAAACCAAATTAAAAGATATTGTACAAAAATAACTAATCAGAAGGCAGAGGAGATCATGGTGTATGAGAGACAGGACTAGATTGAAGCTCCCAACATAGCAGCATGTGGAGGCTTACATTGCAAATTTTAGCTCCGGATCGACTGCAAGAACAAACCAGCAATCCTGAGAGGACCCACAGACCCTCTGAAAGAAGCAGACTGCTCCTGCAGGACCCAGGAGATACCCCAAATACTGTGAGTACCCCAAATGAGGAAGTGGGAAAGGGAGACCCTCCTGTCCCAAACACACACCCCCACTGGAGAAGCTGAAGGTTCATTTGTGGGAGAAGTTTCCAGCTTTACCTGGAGTTGAGTCAAGTTAGCGAGCCAAACAAAATATAGGGGTAGAGGAAGCAGCAGAAAGGCCATGGGAGCTCACCGGGTCCCCAGGCAGTCCATTCCTGCCTAGCACCACAGGGATCCATCGAGAGGGTGGCCAGAGGAGCAGAGGGTAAAACTCCACAGGGAGAAGGACTTCTGTAGCTGAACTCTGTAACAATTTGAATGGGGAGAGAAGCCTCCTGGCCAAAACTCAAGGGAGGGCATGCATCCAATGTACAGACTTTACAGGTTGGGGAAGAACTAAAGCCCTTTTCTCTCACAGCGGGGAGGCACATAGCCTTGGGCAAGTTTTCAAATCCATCTTGCCCTCTGCCTGGAAACAGACTCAGGGCTGTTGGGGGCGACACAGTTGAAGTGAAACTGGCCCTTCAGTTTGTGTGGGAGCTGGGTGAGGCTTGTGACTGCCGGCCTTCCCCCACTTCCCTGACAACCTTCATGACTTAGCAGAGGCAGCCATAATCTTCCTAGGCACACAACTCCAGTGACTTGGGAATCTCACCTCCATCCCCCACAGCAGCCATAGCAAGACCCACCTAAGGAGAGTCTGAACTCAGACACACCTAGCCCCACCCCCACCTGATGGTCCTTCCCTATCCACCCTGGTGGAAGACAAAAGGCATATCATCTTGGGAGTTCTAGGGCCCCACCCACCACCAGTTCCTTTCCACACTACTACAGCTGTTGCTTTCTGGAAAGTGCCACCTCCCGGCAGTGGGCCAACCAGCACAAAAATACAGCATTAAACCACCAAAGCTAAGGACCCTCACAGACTCCATTGTACCCTCCACCACCTCCACCAGAACAGGCACTGTTATCCATGGCTGAGAGACCTACATCACAGGACTCTGTGCAGACAATCCCCAATACCAGCCTGGAGCTGGGTAGACTCACTGGGTGTCTAGATCCAGAAGAAAGACAACAATTACTGCAGTTTGGCTCACAGGAAGCCACATCCATAGGAAAAGGGGGACAGTACTATACAGAGAAAATGCCCTGTAGGACAAAAGAATCCAGGAAACTTTGGACACACTTTTAAAAATGTGAAATGCTCTGGAAAGTCTCAGCAATAGAGTTGAACAAGTAGAAGAAAGAAATTCAGAGCTTGAAGACAAGTTCTTTGAATTATTAACCCAATTCAACAAAGACAAAGAAAAAAGAATAAGAAAATATGAGCAAAGCCTCCAAGAAGTCTGGGATTATGTTAAATGACCAAACCTAAGAATAATTAGTGTACCTCAGGAAGAAGAGAATTCTAAAACCCTGGAAAATATATTTGGAGGAATAATCAAGGAAAACTTTCCCAGCCTTGTGAGAGATGTAGACAGCCAAATACAAGAAGCACAAAGATCACCTGGGAAATTCATTGCAAAAAGATCTTTCCCTAGGCACATTGTCATCAAGTTATCCAAAGTTAAGATGAATAAAAGAATCTTAAGAGCTATGAAACAGAAGCACCAGGTAATCTATAAAGGAAAACCTATCAGATTAACAGCAGATTTATCATCAGAAATCCTACAAGCTAGAAGGGATTGGGGACCTATCTTCAGCCTCCTCAAACAAAACAATTATCAGCCAAGAATTTTGTATCCAGTAAAACTAAGCATCATATATGAAGGAAAGATAAAGTCATTTTCAGACAAAAAAATGCTGAAAGAATTCATCATTACCAAACCACCACTACAAGAACTGCAAAAAGGAGCTCTAAATCTTGAAACAAATCCTGGAAACACATCAAAACAGAACCACTTTAAAGCATAAATAACACAGGACCTATAAAACAAAAATACAAGTTAAAAAGCAAAAAACAAGGTACACAGGCAACAAAGAGCATGGTGAATGCAAAAGTACCTCACATTTCAATACTAACATTGAGTGTAAATGGCCTAAATGCTCCACTTAAAAGATACAGGACTGCAGAATGGATAAGAACTCACCAACCAACTATCTGCTACCTTCAGGAGACTCACCTAACACATAAGGACTCATATAAACTTAAAGTATAAGGGTGGAAAAAGTCATTTCATGCAAATGGACACCAAAAGCGAGCAGGGGTAGCTATTCTTATATCAGACAAAACAAACTTTAACGCAACATCAGTTAAGAGTCAAAGAGGGACAGAATGTAATGGTAAAATGGTAAAATTTTCCTTGTCCAACAGGAAAATATCACAATCCTAAACATATGTGCACCTAACACTGGAGCTCCCAAATTTATAAAACAATTACCAATAGACCTAAGAAAAGAGATAGACAGCAACACAATAAGAGTGGGGGACTTCAATACTCCACCGCCAGCACTATACAGGTCATCGAGACAGAAAGTCAAGGAAGAAACAGTGGATTTAAACTATACCTTGGAACAAATGGTCTTAAAAGATATTTTAGGCACATACACATATACAGAACATTTCATTCAACAACTGTGAAATATACATTCTATTCAACAGCATGTGGAACTTTCTCCAAGATAGACCATATGATAGGCCATAAATTGAGACTCAATAAATTTAAGAAAACTGAAATTGTATCAAGCACTATCTCAGATCACAGTGGTATAAAACTGGAAATCAACTTCAAAAGGAACCTTCGAAACCATGCAAATACATGGAAATTAAATAACCTGTTCCTGAATGAGCATTGGGTCAAAAACAAAATCAAGATGAAAATTAAAAGATCTCCAAACTGAATGACAATAATGATGCAACTTATTAAAACCTCTGGGATAGAGCAAATGGGGTGTTAAAAGGAAAGTTCATAGCCCTAAACACGTACATCAAAAAGTCTGAAAGAGCATGAATAGACACTCTAAAGTTGCACCTCAAGGAACTAGAGAAACAAGAACAAACCAAACCCAAACCCAAACCCAGCAGAAGAAAGGAAATAACCAAGATCAGAGCAGAACCAAATGAAATTGAAACAAACAAACAAAAAACATAAAAGATAAATGAAACAGGCCAGGAGCAGTGGCTCATGCCTGTAGTCCCAGCACTTTGGGAGTCCGAGGCGGGCGGATCACCTTAGGTCGAGAGTTCAGGACCAACTAAAATGGAGAAACCCCATCTCTACTAAAAACACAAAAATTGGCCAGGCATGGTGGCACATCCCTATAATCCCAGCTACTTGGGAGGCTGAAGCAGGAGAATCGCTTGAATTCAGGAGGCAGAGGTTGCAGTGAGCAGAGATCACACCATTGCACTCCAGCCTGGGCAACAAGAGCGAGACTGTCTCAAAAAAAAAAAAAAAAAAAAAAAAGATAAATGAAACAAAAAGTTGATTCTTTGAAAAGATAAATAAAATCAATAGACCATTAGCAAGATTAACCAAAGAAAGAAGAGAGAAAATCCAAATAACCTAAGAAACGAAGCAGGACACTTTACAACTGACACCACCAAAATACAAAAGATCATTCAAGGCTACTATGTACACCTTTACACACATAAACTAGAAAACCTAGAAGAGATGGATGAAATCCTGGAAAAATACAACCCTCCTAGCTTAAATCAGGAAGAATTAGATACCCTGAACAGACCAACAGCAAGCTGCAAGATTGAAATGGTAATTTAAAAATTACCAACAAAAAAAGTCCAGGACCAGATGGATTCACAGCAGAATTCTACCAGACATTCAAAGAAGAATTGGTACCAATCCTTTTGACACCATTCCACAAGATAGAGAAAGAAGGAACCCTCCATAATTCATTCTGTGAAGCCAGCATCACCCTAATACCAAAATCAGGAAAGGACATAACCAAAAAAGTACAGACTGATAGAGTTGATGAATATAGATGCTAAAATCCATAACAAAATACTAGCTAACCAAATCCAACAACATATCAAAAAGATAACCCACCATGATCAAGTGGGTTTCACACCAGGGATGCAGAGACGGTTTAACATACACAAGTCAATAAATGTGATACATCACATAAACAGAATTAAAAACAAAAATCACATGATCATTTCAACAGATGCAGAAAAAGCATTTGACAAAATCCAGCATTGCTTTATGGTCAAAACTCTCAGCAAAATTGGCATACAAGGGAGATACCTTAATGTCATAAAAGCCACCTATGATAAACCCACAGCCAACATAACACTGAATAGGGAAAAGTTGAAAACATCCCTTCTGAGAACTGGAACAAGACAAGGATGCCCACTCTCACCACTCCTTTTCAACCTGGAAGTCCCAGCCAGAGCAATCAGAAAAGAGAAAGAATTAAGGGCATCCAAATTGGTAAAGAGGAAGTCAAACTGTCACTGTTTGCTGATGATATGATTGTTTACCTTGAAAATTCTAAGGACTCTTCCAGAAATCTCCTAGAACTGATACAAGAATTCAGCAAAGTTTCCAGATACAAGATTAATATACACAAATCAGTAGCTTTTCTATACACCAACAACGACCAAGCAGAGAATCAAATCAAGAACTCAACCCCTTTCACGATAGCTGCAAAAGAAATAATAAAATACTGAGGAATATACCTAACTAAGAAATCGAAAGGCCTCTACAAGGAAAATTACAAAACACTGCTGAAATAAATCGCAGATGACACAAACAAATGGAAACACATCCCATGCTCGTGGATGGGTAAAATCAATATTGTGAAAATAACCATACTGCCAAAAGCAATCTACAAATTCAACACAATCCCCATCAGAATACCACCATCATTCTTCACAGAATTAGAAAAAAAAATTCTAAAATTAATATGGAACCAAAAAACAACCCACATAGCCAAAGCAAGACTAAGCAAAAAGAACAAATCTGGAGGCATCACACTACCTGATTTCAAGCTATACTATAAGGCCATGGTCACCAACACAGTGTGATACTGGTATAAAATAAGGCACATAGACCAATGGAACAGTAGAGAACCCAGAAATAAACCTAAATACTTATAGTCAACTGATCTTTGACAAAGCAAACAAAAACATAAAGTGGGGAAAGGACACCCTTTTCAACAAATGGTTCTGGGATAATTGGCTAGCCACATGCAGGAGAATGAAAGTGGATCTTCATCTCTCACCTTATACAAAAATCCACTCAAGATGGATTAAGGACTTAACCTAAGGCCTGAAACTATAAAAATTCTAGAAGATAACATTGAAAAAACCTTTCTAGACATTGGCTTAGGCAAGGATTTCATGATCAAAAACCCAAGAGCAAATGCAATAAAAACAAAGATAAATAGCTGGGACCTAATTAAACTAAAGAGCTTTTGCACAGAAAAAGGAACAGACAGCAGAGTAAACAGACAACCCACAGAGTGGGAGAAAATATTCTCAAACTATGCATCTGACAAAGGATTAATATCCAGAATCTACAAGGAAGTCAAACAAATCAGTAAGAAAAAAACAAACAGGCCGGGCGCGATGGCTCACGCCTGTAATCCCAGCACTTTGGGAGGCCGAGGCGGGCAGATCACAAGGTCAGGAGATCAAGGCCATCCTGGCTAACATGGTGAAACCCCGTCTCTACTAAAAATACAAAAAATTAGCCGGGCATGGTAGCATGCCCCTATAGTCCCAGCTACTTGGGAGGCTGAAACAGGAGAATTGCTTGAACCCGGGAAGAGGAGGTTGCAGTGAGCTGAGATCGTGCCACTGCACTCCAGCCTGGGTGAAAGAGCAAGACTCTGTCTCAAAAGCAAAACAAAACAAAACATAACAAACAAACAAACAAACAAAAAATCCCATCAAAAAGTGGGCTAAGGACATGAATAGACAATTCTCAAAAGAAGATATACAAATGGCCAACAAACATATGAAAAAATGCTCAACATCACTAATGATCAGAGAAATGCAAATCAAAACCACAATGTGATATTACCTTACTCCTGCAAGAATGGCCATAATCAAAAAATCAAAAAAACAACAGATGTTGGTGTGGATGTGGTGAACGGGGAACATTTCTGCCCTTCTGGTGGGAATGTAAACTAGTATATCCACTATGGAAAACAGTATGGAGTTTCCTTAAAGAACTAAAAGAACTACCATTCGATCCAGCAATCCCACCACTGGGTATCTATCCAGAGGAAAAGAAGTCATTATTCAAAAAAGATACTTGTACATGCATGTTTATAGCAGCACAATTCACAATTACAAAATCATGGAACCAAACCAAATGCCCATCAATCAATGGGTGGATAAAGAAACTGTGGCGCATATATATATATATATATATATATATATGGAATACTATGCAGTCATAAAAAGGAATGAATTAACAGCATTTGCAGTGACCTGGATAAGATTGGCGACTCTTATTCTAAGTGATGTAACTCAGGAATAGAAAACCAAACAGCATATGTTCTCACTGATACGTGGGAGCTAAGCTATAAGGACACAAAAGCTCAAGAATGATACAATGGACTTTGGGGACTTGGGGGGAAGAGTGGGAGGGAGATGAGGGATAAAAAACTACAAATTCGGTGCAGTGTATACACGGGTGGTGAGTGCACCAAAATCTTACAAATCACCACTGAAGAACTTACTCATGTAATCAAATACTACCTATACCCCAATAACTTATGGAAAAATACATTTTTAAAAAGCAAAACAACAAAAAAACTGATCAGTACTCTTCAGAAGTGTCAAGATAAAGACCCAGATTGTCCCAGATGAAAGGAGATGAAAGAGATACGACACCTAAGTACAATGTGGGATCTGGGCCAGGATCCTGAACCAGTAAAAGGGCATTAGCGGGGAAATTAGCAAAAATTGAGTAAGGTTTATAGAGTACTTGATTGCACAGTATCAGCATTAGTTTCCTGATTTCAATAGCTGTATTGTGGAAGATGTGGGCATTAGGGGCAGCTGAGGGAAGAGTACACAGAACTTTCTGTACTATTATTGCAGCCTGACTGTAAATCTAACGTTATTAACAGTACAAATAAATGAAGAAAATTGGGCCAATGTCAATTTTGATTGTCACTGAGCCCTTCACCTCCCACAGCATGTAAGTCCCTAGAGCCCAACAAGAGTGTGCGCTTTGCTCTTCCAGGAGTTCCACTGGCAGGAGCAGGGCAGATGAGGCCACCATGACCTCTCACAATTCTCACCCTGGGTGTTTTCCTGATTCCAGACACTCCATGCCTCTAGCCTCCTGCCAGGACTTCTCCCCTGGCCTCTAGGCCTTTCCCTCTTTTTCCCCCAGCCTAGAAATGCCTGTTCTTTGAGGTCCAACTCTTGGTGGCAGGCCTGGACCCCTTCCTGGCTTGGAGAGTTCAGATCCCTCCTTGCTGGGGCCACTGTTCAACTGTGGGGAGGAAACGCTCACGACTCCCTGGCAGACAGGGAACCACCAGGAGGCAGTGCCCTGTCACCAGGGGCCTGCAGGATTGACATAAACCACAGGCTCAATAAAAAGAGGTGGAGTCAACCAGTATCCCAGTTGCCCTTGCCGCTGCTCCAACGTGAGGCGCACACCCAGGGCCTGGCACATAGGACTCATCAGAGTACGGTAATGTCATCAGTCTGGCAGGATGCCCACTGTCTTGCTGTGCCAGGGGTGGCAGCCCTGGCAGAAACCTGCCTCTTAGGTGGGCTTTCAGCCAGAGCCACCC
The DNA here is from genome assembly GCF_030222135.1 of Aotus nancymaae. Taxonomy (NCBI): domain Eukaryota; kingdom Metazoa; phylum Chordata; class Mammalia; order Primates; family Aotidae; genus Aotus; species Aotus nancymaae. Next base: position 2,507,923 of record NW_026988570.1, on the reverse strand, counting down.
AGATGCTAGGCCCACCCTGCCTGGTTCTCTCTCTGGTTGCCATCAATGGCCACCCTTTAGCCAGTTTGCCTAAAAGTGGCTCCATCAGGCCCAACTTTCCAGGCGGATGACAAGAGTGAGACAGGCTAGTCACGTCCAGTCCAATTTAAAAGTAGATCCACTTTCTATCTTTTCCTCCCTGCTCAGGGCAGGTAAGAAAATATCACCCACAAGCTAGATATTTCAGAAGGTGCTGGAAAAACAAAACACACTCCTTTGCCCTGATTGGACCCCAGACTTGAGTGTGCTCCTCCATGAAGAGGGTGTGGTACCAACCGGTTCAGAAGGGACTTGGGCGGTGCAGAACACTGCATCCGCACAGCTCTGCAGATAGGAGCAGCCAGGCTCCCCAGGGACACAACTCAGCAGTGGGGCACCCCAGGGAGTAACACAGCGACAGGTTCTCATTTGCAACCAGGGTGCCTCACACGACTGTTTCATGTCAGATGTTGCCATAGCTACCCTGTGTCGGAACCCACAAAAGTCAAAGTTCAAAGTCAGCGGACATGACAAGAAAACACTGGAAGCCCTGCTCTTAGAGGGAAACAGTCTCCCCACTTCAAACCAAAAAGGCACACATAGTTGGAGAAAGGACTCCACGTTATTAAAATTCATTTCCAACATCTTCCTGGGAATCCTGGATGTTTTAGCAACGTCCCCCCAGGCCTCCACACCCAGGTGGGTTTTGTTTTGGAGGAAGGAACCCCCCGGCGGCATAAGAGGGAGCACAGAGTGGGATCTGCTGCTTGAGTACAGCTGCACCCCGCTGTGCGCCCATGGGAGACCCTCAGCCACCGCAGCCTATGCCCTGGGTCCCCCTTCTCTAGGGAGGGGACCGCGGTCCGGTCTGGGGCCCAGGCGGGTTTCCCAGCCCCTCCCTCTCTGCAGGTGGCCGAGGGGGCCCGCACTCACCAGCTCGGGCAGGAAGAAGGCGAAGGGGATGGTGAGGAGCAGCGCGACCCCCGAGGGCACGTCGGGCGGGGCGTAGCTGGTGACGGGCGGGTCGCGCGAGGCCATGCTGTCAGCCCCTGCTGGGCGCTCCGCGGCAACTCGCCCGCGCGGAACCCGTCAAATATTACCTCCTGCCGGACACACCCATCGGACGTCGCCTGAGAGGGAAAAAAAAAGTTCCAGTCGAGCAGGTCCTTCCACTCGCTGCAGCCAACAGATCCTCAGTGAGCCGCGCGCTGCGACATCAGAGGGCTCTGCCTGGCAGGCTGGGGCACAGCGCTGGTGCAGAAGGCGAGGAGAGTGGGAGTCTCTTTCTTGACCTTTCCAACTAAGGAATCTTTGACTCCTGGAGCATGTTATTCCAGGGGATGCCAGCGACAACCACTCCCCTGGGCCCAGAGTGCAGGCTCAGGCTGCTTGGAGATGAGGGCTGTGTACTAAGGGCCAACTTTGAGCCAAGCTGTCTTCAGACAGCCCGGGTGCCCACCACAGCCTGCGCGTGGCTGTTTTGCCCTTTTACAAGTGAGGAGACTGGGAATCAGTGAGGTCAGGTCAAGGCCACAGAGCTGGTCACTAACAATGCTGGGTTTTGCCCAGCTCCCTCCTTTTCCACTTTTGGGGGCAGCTCTCAGTCCTTAACCTCCCCTGGGAGGAGCAGCCCTCCCTTCCAGCTCATGCCCCCGGGACTTGGTGTTTCCTTTCTCTGGATCCCTGTTCATGGCCCTCCACTCCTCTTTTCCTCATGGGGCAGATGGAGGAAGGCCCCCCTCTCTGGGAGAGGACCACACCAGCAGGCACCCAAGATGGGCTGGGCTGGCTGGCTGCTACCCTTAGTGGTCACCCACCCTTCTTCCCTCCCTGGCCTTCCTCCCAGTTAGTGCCTCGCCCCTAACTGGGCTTGGGACCAAGAAGTTTCTTCCTGACTCCCAGGCAAGTAGAGGAGCTGGCTGCAGGGCGTGACCCAGAGGCAAGGAACTCATTTCACACCAAATACAAGTTCCAAAGGCCAAACCATTTTCCCCACCACCTTTGAGTTGGCGAACCTTCATTTTCCTGACCCACCCTGAAAGGCCTGGTGTCCCTGAGTCTGCTCAGGATGCTTGGGGTTGAGTCCCTTCTTCCTGCCCCCCACTGCTCCCTAGTGTGGAGAGGATGTGGGGAAGATTGTGTGAGGGCTGCAGTAATTAGAAGAGGCCATGTCCTGACTTCATTAGCAGAAATGGTGAATTTCAGGTCCTGCCCTCAGGGCCACAAGTGGGGAAACCAGCCAGCTAGGCCTTTGCCTGGTCTGGGGAGGGCTAAGGGAGAGAGGAGTTTGGACAAATGAAGCCTAAAGCAAAGGCATTGCAGTGGATCTCAAACCAGGCTGATCAGCCCTTTTCCCAGGCTATGGAAACTAGGAAGGAAGGGAGACCCTAATCCCACCTGCCAACCCTAATCTCACCTACACCATGTTGTTTACAGGATTAATCCAAGCAAAGCAGGAGTTTCTTCATTTATCTCACATCTTGCCACCTCTCTTAATGGTTGAAAATAAGCACTGTGCCACTCTTACAGGCTGTAGTATACCTTTGACTTACCCATGGACAACATGGCATAGTAGGAAAAGCTTAAGAAGAAAAACAACCTTCTTAGGCTTGTATCTCATCTATGAAATGGAGATAACATAACCCATAACTCCTTAGATTCTTAAGTTGAGAGGGCCTGAGCCACTTCCACCTACTGAAGCAATTAGTATGTTAAGAAATGAAGATATGCCTTGGTCCTCTGGCTAAAGACCAGGGTTTTCATTTTCCTGCTCTGCTGTGCACTTCTTGTGACTGTGTCTGTCTTCAGGACCAAAAGCAATGAGAGAGAGAGAGAGAAAGAGGGAAACGCAAATGTGACAATTATTCCCCCATGCTTTTAGAATGATGGTTCCTCTGGTCAGAGATAAAGGTTCCCCTTTCTCAGAGTTCCAGGTACCTGCCTGGCTGCTACTCCATTGCCAGCGCTGTCACTAGATTGCCCAGGGGCTGAGGAAGGACAGAATGAAATAAATAAATAAATAAACAGGGATTTTCTAGACTCTCTCTGACCCTTTGGGGCTCTCTTTCCCATTCCCCAGACCAGAAACAGGGATTCTTTTGGACACATCTTTGTCTGCATCCTGTGTACAGTTCTGGGTTTCAGGTGGTTTCTGAGCCCCAGCTAAGAGGCACCAGAGGAAAAACAACAGCTTAGTAGAATTCTGGCTTCCTTCCCAAATCCTCCTTTTTTTTTTTTTTTTTTTTTTTCTTTTTTAAAGAATCCTCAGTTAGCTTCTCCATGCATTCTGTCCAGGGCTGTTAATTGCATTTAGGGAAAGGAAGAGGGGGAGTATCCTTCTCTACTTGACCAGAGCCCAAACAGCAACATCCTGCTGACCTCTGCAAGCACTTTTCACTACCCGAGGTTTCCTTGATTTATTAATTTGCCTGTTGTTTGTCTCCCTGCCCCCATCCCTGACCCTCTCTAGGTTGTGGGCTTAAGGAGAGCTATAACTTTGTTCATGTAGTGAACCATAGCCATGTCCACCATCTTGAATACTGCCTGGTACACAGAAGGTACTCAATAAATCATATTTTTTGAATAAATGTTTTTAAATGATTGAAACAGTCATGAAAACAGTCACAAAGACTTTGGAGACAACTGCTTATCTCCTTATTGACTCCTCTTCATTAAACCCTTTTCCCACTAAGAAATTGCTTTATCTATTTTTTCAGAAACAATTTACTACTTGCATGAAAAAGAACGGACGGGCCAGAAGAAATCCAGAGATACTTGGGGGAAAGAATAGACAGTTGCATCCATTGGGATTCTTTCAATAACAAATGTTAGAAAAATCCATTCTAACTGGCTTTAGTGATGAAGGGAACTTATTACCTCAGGAAGTTAGAAGTTCAGAGGTAAAAGTGGCTTCAGGCTAGACTTCATCCAATGACTTGAAAAATGCCACTCAAGGGGGAGGTGACATTACCAGGACAGAAGTATATGGAGCCTGGGCAGCAGAAACACCAGATGTCCACTACAGTAGCTTCCCACTGTAAAAATAGAAGCACAGCTCTCACCTTTTCTGCTGCAAGAACACACATGTCCCACTGGCTCTGGCTTGCTAGGCACAACTAGATTGCCACTGTTATTTCTATAAATCAATATCTCTTTAACTCTCAAATGGAGTAGATAGAATGCACACACCAATTGACTTGGGAAGACATTGTGGTTAATGTTCATAGCCATGAGGCAGAATTGAGTCTGGCTCCTTGTGTCTCTAGAGTTGGGCAAGTACAGCACAGCTGCCAGGAAAGAGGAAGGACTCCATCGGATAACGTCTGGGTCATCCAGAGATTCCTACCTGGAGAAGAGTTGAGAAAGCATGGAGACCCTTATATTCCTCAAAATGGCCTCTGAAAGGACAAAGTTCTGCAAAGTTATTAATCTTTGCTCACAAAGTCAGATGCAAATGAGCAGGTTAAGGTCCAGTCTGTCTGATGTATAGTCAGAAAAGGACTAAAGGACAGACACACTACCAAAGTCCCGAGTGTGAGCTGTATTCCATTAATGATTTCTGTTTTATATTGCTGCACAGACCTGACATCTCATTCAGTATCAGTCATCACTGAGTCAGAACATCCTCAACCTCCATATTCCTGCCTATGAGACAGTATAGCCCATAGCCTTTCACAGCTCACTGCAGACTCAACTTTCTGGGCTCAAGCAATCCTCCAACTTAGCCTCCAGAGTAGCTGGAACTACAGACCTGCACCACCATACCCAGCTAGTTTTTGTATTTTTTGTGGAGATGGGGGTGTCACCATGTTGCCCAGGCTAGTCTTGCATACCAGGTCTCAAGTAATCTGCTGATTTGGCCTCCCAAAGGTGTGAGCAACTGCACCTGGCCCATTCACTTATCTTTATACCCATCGATCTGTATCCAAATTGACTTGGTTACTGCATTCAAATAACAGAATTCAGATAGCAAGTTTGAGTTTTGAGGGATACAGTGTCACCAAATCCATGCGTCAGATAGTAAATGTGGGAATCCAGATGGTAAATGTGGGAATTCAGATAGTCAGGGATTCATTTGAAAATTTATTTGAATCCAACTGGTCCTCAACAACAGACAGTGGGGTTGGGAGAGGGACAGAGAGGACAGGAAGGAATGCCTGCACACTTACCATTGACTTTGTGCCTGCCACAGGGCCATTAACAGCGCAAGCCATAGTACTGTTGCAATGAATTTTTGTGTTGTGTGATTACTGTCCATCTCATGCGTTCTAAGGATAGAGATCTTGCCAGGGCTGCTCTCACTCTATCTTCAAAGCCCAGTGCTATGCCTGGAGCACGGTAGGTGCTCAATAACACTTGTTGAGTAAATGAGGAATGGACAGTCATAACACTTAGATGCAAAGTGCCCTAAGTAAGGTTCTCTCTCTGCCTCTCTGTTTTGAGGAAACAAATCACAGCAGCTAGGTGACAGCTGTCTCTGATCACCTCCACACCCCAAGAAAGCCTCCCAAGTTAGAATGCTTCACACAAGAGGAAGCTGAGGCAGTTCACAGCAAAGGATGTCCTATAATGCTGCAAACTGACAAAGCCCTCCGCTGAAAGAGGACACTGCTGGCCTCCTATGTTAAACTGATAGTTTCCCAACTGCTACTGGGTTGGCAAGTCAAACTCGCTCCATTTGTACATGGTATTATGTATTTCAGCTGGTTTTATGTGAGTTGCTCTGGCCTTGCACATTAGATCATAAAACCATTGAAGACAGAGACCATATCTCCTCTTTAATATCTGCCTCTGCCCCTAGACATTCATCCCAAGCGCCCAGGCAAGCGAGTTGCAACATTTTTCACCTCTGCAGACCTGATGGATATGACACTCAACCAATTAAAAGAGGTTGAGGGGGTGGAGAGGAGTGGGCCACGAGAATTTGCAGTTCAGACTCCCCACCCCGCCCACCTTTCTGTGGTTCAGATGTGGTGAGTCCCCTGGTCTCGTGGGTAGGCACCACATGTGTGGTCACTCAGCGAAGGCCTGCTAGTCACTCTGCTGCTGCCTGCCCACCCACCACCATGACTCTTATGATTATTTCAGTGAGTTGCTAAAGTCACACTCCTTGACACAGACCTAGGAGGACTCATTTCCAAGATGTTTTTGGCTCCTTGACAACCTCTTCCTGTTTTGGAAGCCAGTAAGTGGCCTTTAAAGTCACAGAGATTTTGTTGTTTGAAAAGAAAAAAAGAAAGATTCCACTGACTGAAGAGAAGATGGAGTCTCTTACAGCAGAAATGCCCACACCCCTGGGTCTCTCCCTTCCAGATGTACCTCACTTTCTGGCCAAAGCTTCACTGAAACTTTTTCTCTGGTGTCCCTATACTTTCCTAATGTGTCAGACACTATGAGGTTGTCCACATTTGCCAGCTCATGACACATTCTCAAATGAACATGGAAGACAGTCTTGGAAAACACATTCTGAAAAAAGTTTTCTTTTCTTTCATATTGTATATGCACTGAAAGAAATTCACTAGCATTTTCTTTCATTCAAAATGCCCCACCCATGGCTTAATGCTAAAAATAAGTCAAATGGTTAAAAATAAAAAATAAAAAGATGGCCAGGCATTGTGGCTCTGTATTCCCAGTACTTTGGGAGGCTGAGGCAGGAGAATTGCTTGAATCTAGGAGTTCGACACCAGCCTGGGCAACACAGTGAGACAGTTTCTACAAAAAAAAAAAAAAAATACAAAAATTAGCCAGGCATGGTGGCATATGTGTGTGCTCTCAGCTACTCAGGAGGCTGAGGTGGGAGATCACCTGAGCCCAGGGAAGTTGAGGCCGCAGTGAGCCGTGATTGCACCATTGCACTACAGCCTAGGTGACACAGTGAGACCCTGCCTCAAAAAATAAATAAAAATAAAAAATAAAAAGGTGAAGCTAAGGAATTATAGATTCTACAGAGAAATGACTTTCACAGTGAGGAGTGATATGGGCTTATGTTCTTTCAAAAACAGGATGGCATGGGACTAAGAGTAAGATGAGGCAACTCAGTAACAGTAGGAAAAAAGTCTCTGTGCATACTTACCACCTCCATATGAAAGGCAAAGCCCTCTCCTTGAGAGCAGGAGCTGGGGAGGGCCACCGTGCTAGAGAAGTCAGAGCACCACCTTGTCAGCATGCCCAGGCAGCTGATGGGCAAAAGGAAGGTGTCTGCCACACTTAGCCTTGTATTGTGTGATTGAGGGCAGAAGGGCACCCACAGGGAGAGAGCTCCTAAAACCAGTTCCTGGAGAATCAAATCTTTTTTCTGAGGCCCAGTTCTTACTTGTCACATTTGTGCCTGGGAACCCATTCTTCCTTTTTTTTTTTGAGGCAGAGTTTCGCCCTTGTTGCCAAGGCTGGAGTGCAATGGCACAATCTCGGCTCACTGCAACCTCTACCTCCTGGATTCAAGCAATTCTCCTGCTTCAGCCTCCCAAGTAGCTGGGATTACAGGCACACACCACCATGCCCAGCCAATTTTGTATTTTTAGTAGAGATGGGGTTTCACCATGTTGGCCAGGGTGGTCTCGAACTCCTGACCTCAGGTGATCCACCTGCCTCGGCCTCCCAAAGTGCTGGGATGACAGGCGTGAGCCACTGCGCCTGGCCTGGGAACTCTTTCACACCATGTTAATTTCCAAGACTGGGGCTCAAGTTAAGTTTAGGTTAAGGGTTTAGGATATGTTAGCTAACACATAGCCCAGAAGTTTCATAGCATGACAGGTCTCTAAAAATAAATGCCTCTTTTAAGGTAGCATGCCATCAAAAAACAAGTACCTCTAACAGGATTCTAATTATTTAGGTTAAACTCTTTCTCATACTTTATTTTCACAAGGAATTCTTAAAGGTTTGCGCTGATGAGACAGAACATCTTAGGTTGTAGAAAATTATACACGGTATCTTTACTTGGAATATTAGCTGTGTCACTTATTACCTGTGACCTTAGGCAAATTACTTTACCTACCTGGCCTGTTTCTTCAGCAGTAATAAAAAAAAACAGTACCTATCTCCTATAGTAGGCTAATGAGAAATGCTCAGACACACAGTAGGTGCTCCATTAACACAGGCTGCTACTATTTATCACTAAAAGGAAAGACTTGGGACGTTTTACCAGCAGTCGCAAGTTTATCTGAAATGCAACAGAACCTGAGTACCTCATCTTTCTTCTTTGAAAGGATGAATCAATTCCACTCTCCAGTGCCTGAAAGTTTGTTTTTGTTCTTTTGACAGAGCACTTATTTTCTTGATTTAAAAAGGCAGAAGTAATTCTGTTTTTGTACCTAATTAGAGGTAAATCACATTCAAGTATCTGACTGAATTAAGTGATTACAACTTTCTCAAATGGATCACTTTAACTTCCTCTTCATTGAACAAGATAACTTTTATTAACACTCATAAATTTAAATATTTTGGATGCTAGACCCTTATCAGTTATATGATTTGCAAATATCTTTTCCCATTCTGTGGGTTGTTTTTACACTTTCTTTAATAATCATAAATTTAGCTTTTGACAAAATCTTGCTTTTACAGAAATCTACATCATTAACTTAAGCAGCTGGCTTTTTGAAAAAAAATTCTGTTTCAATTTAGATATGACAGTACTCCTAATAGTTTTCAAAAATATTTAAATTACTGCATAAACATTTCTTTAAAAATAGGGTATGTACAAAGAAAAGAGTAAAGCCCAAGTTGTAAAGTGACAGTGATTTTTGGTTCTGTCATTTTATTTAGGTAATCGTGAAAGGTCCATCCAATTCTGTTGGAAGCTGAGGGCTAGAGGCTGCCACTGTCACACTGCATTCTTTCTCATTTCATCCAAGAAGTCATAGGTCTGCTCTGAAAGGTCAAAAGGTTCATGAACTCCATCTGGTGACAGCAGAGCTTGGAGGGCGCCCTGGTTTTCTTGGTTTTGCTTAAGGAAGTCAGTGATAATTTTCCATCGTGCAGCCTCAGTCTCTTCGTCTGCCCACCTGAATGGGGGCAGGCGTGTGGAGTGGAGAAGTGGGAGCACACAGTCATGGTAAACCAGGAGAAACGTGGACTTCAGGAACTCTTTGTCTCTCTGGGAAAACACGACCCCCACAAATAATATCGTTATTTTTAAAGTGTTAGATTCTATGAACTCTATTAACTAAAAGCCACCTAAAAGGTGGGATGGAGGGTGCCATTAGTGCCTGGCAGGTACTGACTCTGAGCCAGCTGCTCAGGCAGAACACAGCACCTCAGAATTGGGAGTAAGTAAGAGTCACACACTGCAGCGCTTCTCCCTGAGAGAGCCTCTATATGGCTCCATGAGACCAGGGTGTCTCCTAAGCTCCATGGAGGATGTCTCACACGTTCTGTCAAGGTGATGAAGTCTAATTCTGGTGACCCCAGTGTGGTTCCAGGTAAATATAACTAAAACGATGCCACATCAGCTGTACCTACTTACTGACAGCATATCAGAGGTAACTGTCATGTTATCTAAAAGAAGTGTAGCAGGTGTTCTGCATGGAATCCAGGGAAGTTGTTGGCTTATTTCCAGCAAAGCCTGGGATGGAGGTTGAGGGGTCCTTTGATCACGAGGATGTCAGACCCTTCTCAGATAAGAATGGTGCAGTATCAGTTGTACCCATGTCAAGCCCCGATGCCCACAGGCCATGGTGGGAATCTCAGAGAGCACAACAAGCTGAGGGCAGAACTGTCCCTAGGCAGCAGAGTCTACACAGAGCTATCACCCATCCCACCACACATGTCCACACAAGGGCAATGTCTACAGGCCTGAGGCCAGCACCTTGCCCACTGCTGTATTAGAATAGCACTAAACCTGACAGTTTTGGCAAAGGTCACATGTATGTAGATGGTACTGATCAAACGGAGGCTCAAATAAGGATAAAATCTAGAAATCGTTTCCCAGTTTTCAGGGTTTTCAGCTCATTTGTTCTTTCACTTTCCTTGTAGATAATGCATATTTTAGATCAGCATTGGTACAAGTATGGACTATGCGCCAAATGTGGCCTGCCACCTCTTTTCATAAATGAAGTTTTATAGAAAAACAGTCACATTTGGTTATATTTACATATTGTCTGTGGCTGCTTTTGTGTTGCAACACCAGAGTTGAGTACTGTGACAGAGACCATAAGACCTGAAAGGCCAAAACGGTTTTCCATCTGGCCCTTCCCAGAAACATTTGCCAAATCCTGGATGAGAGCAACCAAACCACTACTCACTGATTAAAGCAGTTCAGATTGGTAGTTACAATGATTTTATAGCAATATAAGCAGAAGCAATGCATTGTTTTCAATATATGGTACAGCTCAGGCCAATTTTTTGTTTTTCCTTCTATTTACCTGATACGGGCTTTGAGAGCTAGAGAAGTTTTTTAAAAATAAAAGAAACTTGATATACAACTGAGAGACTTTGGCTTAAAAACTTCCCCTTTCTTTAAATAAAACTCAGTAATCTGAAATGACTGTCTTGAACAAGTGTTCCTTCTCACATTAGTTAACAATCATGCATAACCCTCTTGGAATGTGTTTTTGCAGCCATAATGACACAGTTTCCTTGGTTAAGAGGGATTATGACTATGGCTACTTTTGCTAAAAAAGAAACATTATAATGGGCAAGCAAACACCAGGTACTGCAAATATTAAGTTCAGTGTGGAAAATCTTATTACCTTCTCTGATCTTTTTAACATACTTTCTTTTTCAGCCCAGGAACTCTAAAGAGCAAACAGAAATGTTGTATTAGTCCAAGTAGTAACAAGTCCTTGCAACACTTCTGCAACTTCACTCTGTAAATAAACTTATGGATAGGGTTAAAAATGCTGTACAGATTCTATACAAGCAAGAAATGAATCTGTAATTAGGCATCTATTGCAAATGACTAGGCAGAATGACTAGGCAGATGTATCTATGAAAGATACCTTAGCAGCCCATGATAATTATAAATCAAAACTAACTTAAGAATAGAATCAGTGAAACACTAACACATCCATGCAAACTATACAAACACAGCACCTGAATAATAAAATGGTATTAAGCTTTCCAAGTAAGACAGTAATGAAAATGGAAAACATTGCAAAATACCAAACTTTGCTACAATTTTGTTATGAATGATGACAATGGTCAGAATGAGATAGACTGAAATACAAATTTGTAAATAAATATTTCTAATCCATTCACAAGGCTTCACAGAAACTTCCTTAAATAAATAGAAACCCCAGAATTCAATCAGTCCCATAGAAGTATGAATTTAAGACTTTCACAGTGCCAGTTCCTGGCAAACTGAATGCGTGGGTGGAATATGACCAGTTTCATAGCTGCCTGTTCCAGGGTCTGGGTTCTGTGCAAGTCAGCAGATATCCTCCTGTTGGCACCTGATATTATGGGTACCCTGAAAGCATCAGACCTTTCTCAGCAGGGAGACCCTGGGTTGAATATAACATACGGCACCAAGAAGGAGATTCTCCATACAATGATGCACTGACAAAATGTTTCTTACCAGGAGATAACAGACTATGCTACTCATGAGAGTATCTTGGAATGTTCATACCTATTACCATGTGAAGGGACTATAGTCCTCCACCCTATTAACTGCGGTGCCTATGGGTCCTTGAGAGTTTGAAGTGGACCCTTAAGAGAACCAAAGTGTTTTACTAAACAGGCTGGGTGCCATTCTTCTTCTTATTAAAATGTCATTCACAAACTGAACTGTGCTAGGTAAGTAAACACTAGGAGGCTCACATGCTGTACATTTTAAATTTTATTAGGTTGGTGCAAAAGTAACTGTGATTTTTTTGCTATCACTTTTATGGCAAAAACTGCAATTACTTTTGTACCAACCTAATAATATGGCTTAACGTGAATATCACTTAGCAAATTTAAACCTAGTGTCTGGCAAAATCTGCCTGTTGTTTGTTAGTTACATGTCAATGTCCCACCTCATTTTTAACTGAGTCACCAACAAACAGTAGGATGTTTCACTTAGAGTAACTCATCTGGGAACAGCAAACATGTTAAAGTTCACTATTGCCTCACCAAGATCCACTTCCTTTCTTCTGGAACAAAAAAAAAGACTATGCCCCCTTTGAAGTTAAATGGACCATGTGACTGGTTTGGGCCGATGCAATGTGAGCAGAAGTGGCCCAGGACCCTTTGGAGCAAAGGCAGTGAAAGTCTAAGAACAATTCTCTATTCTCCCTCTTCTGCAGGGAAACTGGCAACAGAGGCAGCTATTTGTTCCAGATGGTACTGTGAGACAGTGGAGGCTCCACCAGTCTGTACTTTTGGGTGACTGTGGAGCAGCATCTTCCATTGATCCATGCTGGATACATACCATGGGTGAGAAAGAAACCTGTGCCAAACACCACAGCACAGCTGAGCTTCTCCTAAGTAATAGTGTATTATGACACAGAGAGAAGAAGGCTCATGAGTGTAGAAACCACCACTTTCTTTTCAAAAATTATCATTATACAAATAATTTAATGTGGAAAAAATTAAGAAAATGTAGATAAAATAATCCAAGATTCAATGGTATTCACTGATACTTCTCTGGAATATATTCTTCCAGATCTTCTCATAGGCAGATACATAAATGTATATATATATTTAAATATATTTAGTATGCCTCAAATGGGATTTTTTCACTAAATATCCTATGTGCACAACTTTGCCCACATGCCTTTTCTTGAGCAGCCCGTGGCACATTCTGGGCGCACCCAAAGCTGACCTGCAGGGACAGCCCTGGCTGGAGCTCACTGCTCACTGCTGAGCTCCATGGCCGGCCAGGTCACTACATGTCTCTGAGCTGTCTGCTCATCAGGGAAATGCAGATTTTAGACTAGATTAGGGTTCCTAAGGTTCTTCCTAAGAACAAGGTCCAGATTCCTGACTGTTACACATCTAGGGAAATATTCCTGTGGCCAACACAATGACTTATATTAATGCATAGTGGGCTCTTGTGAAATCTTGGTTGAATAAATCAGTGTATATATGGTCTATATAATGAATTATTACACTAGTAATTTTATAGAAGAAAGAGAAATTCTGCATTATCTAGCTATAGTGCCAGATGAACCTATCTAAAATTACAGGAGATCGTATGCACCATGAACATTTTCTTAAACATCTCTGTTGAAAATGTCATTATTACTGTTAACACCCCCCACCCCAGCCAAGGCAGCATATGAATTCGTTTCAAAGTCTAATAAGAATATTTGTAGATGACTGAGTCCTCCTTCTGTTTCTGCTGTCAGGCCCACATGACCTGGTTTTTTTATCAACAGGAGTCATCCCGTGATATGCTCACCTCCCTCTTGCACATGTTCTGCCTCTCTGCACTTGGCAGAGTTTGCCTAAAGAAGAAACCTTCCTGGGTTACCCATGACCTACCACAGCCCTCAGTCCCACACCAAGACTCAGGCTTACTTTGCTCATCTACCTACCACTCCCTTACTTGCATCTGACATGCCAAGATAGACTGTCAGCTCTATTCCTTCCTGCCTCAAATGTCAGCTCATGCTAACCCTTCCACCTGCAATGTCTTCACCCCCATCTCAGCAGGTCAAAATCCTCTTGGCCCTGGCCTTTATGAGGCTCTCTCACTCCGGACCTCTCTAATGAAACACAATTTGATTCCTCCTTTGCTGTCCTCCTTAAATCTTCAAGGTCCTGGGTTATACCTCCCCCATGGCACTTCTCATGTTACCTGTGTATCTGCCTTGCATGCAGAGAGCTCTTCTAATACTTATTAACCTTGATGTATTAGGCTAAACCATATGAAACTGCCCCTTAGGCCAAAAATAGCTGAAAATTGGGAGATTTCATGTGATTTAACATAAAATTTCAGACAGCAAATAGCATACATGGAATTAAATTAAAGATGGTATGCATGCCCTGGACTCTCCTCTGGAAACTCAATTGATTTATCTTACAGACCATTTTGGATTTTTGCTCTTAAGTCACAATCAGTGGCCATTTTAAGCAAAGAAAAAAAAACGGGCAAAGATTGTAATAGCATACACAGCAGGCACTCATCTGCTCACTGGGTCAGGGAGGGCAGCCCTTGGGAATTCATGTTAACATGGGAAAGATGAGACTGATTTACCTAGACAATGGACAGCAATTGGAAGACATCATCCTAGTAAAAAAAGCCTAGACCAGGTGACAGAACTCATTAACACAGAGTGTGTAACTGCTTCCAAAAGCCAGCAGGTTTCCTTTGCAATGCATGCTACCTACCCTGAGGGCATCCATCACATCAGGCTGCTCCAAGAGCATGGGGAAGGTGGCCAGCATGGGATGACTAATTAAATCTGAAATGCAAAACAACAGAAAGAATTTTACGCAAACTTCGCTGGATGGATTTTGTTACAATTGACCCAAAAATATTCAGATGAAAATTATTGTGCCAAATGATTTGTTGATAACATAGTCTACACGCTTTGACTTCTAGGAGAGCTCAAAGCTGTCCCCTCAACCTTCATCTGCCCCTATACCTATATCCTGGCGAGCTCTTGTACCAAATTAATGGAGCTTTTAGAGTGAGGGCAAGGAGGCAAAATTTTGTTCTTCTATGTTGTTCTTCAACTTCTCTTTCTTCCTTATGGCTGTGGCATGGTAAAAGGAATCTTCTCCTTACAGGTAGCCCTCCTCTTGGGAGACTGAGCGGAAACCAGGAAGCACCAGGGGAAAGGAGGCAGAGGGACTGCTGCTCAGGTCTGATTCCAGTCCACCAGTGCTCAGGGAAGGACCCAAACTTGTGTCTGGAGCCAGCAGAGAGTGGTAGGTGAAATGGGAAGAATTAGGAATTGAGGATTCTGGCCATATAACCAAACATGGTGGAGGAGATATTGACATTTCACAATAGATAATGGCACATGAAAAACATGTGCAAAGCAGCACACCAGGAAAGACGTGTCTTAGTCTATTTGTGCTGCTGTCATGGAATACCCAAGGCTGGGTAACTTATAAACAAAAGAAAATTATATCTCAAAGTTCTGGAGGCTGGGAAATCTAAGATCAAGGTACTGGCATTTAGTGTCTAGTGAGGGCCTTCTTACAACATCCTCCAGAGCAGAGGAACACTGTGTCCTCATGTGGCTGAAGGCAAAAGGGTAAGGGAGACAAATTTCCTTGTCAAGCCCTTCTACAAGAGTCTCTAATCCCGTTCATAAGAAAACAGACCTCATGGCCTAATCACCATTCAAAGGCCCCATCTTGCAATACCATTACACTGGTAACATGAATTTTAAATGGGATATATTAAACCATAGCAGACACTTTTGAAATGGCAAGGGCAAGGTATTCTATAATCTGGTGTCCTCAGTAGAGAAAAATTCATTCTTTAGATATTATTAGGATATTTCATTATGATAATTAAATTCAAACAAAGTCACCAGTTCTGAGAAAACTTCTTACCTATTCGGAGAACTAACAAGCCTTAACCTCTTTAAGAAGTCATATTACTTATGAAGTCTTTGGAGAGTCATCAAAATGAATTCAAAGGCAATGGTGATTAAAAGGCTTATCTGGGAGAGAGATCCAAGATGGCTGGTCACTAGCAGCTCGGGCTCCTAGCTCCCAGTGAAAGCGCAGAGAAAGAGAGGACGCCACACTTTCAGATGAATATTTGTTGCTCACGGACCAGGAGATTCCCAGCAGAGAAGCCCCACGTGTCGCCAGGGCGACTCTTGTGGCCGGCGCGGCGGTTTTGCTGGTGCCTTAGCGCACCAGTTTTTGGTGCAGAGTCCGGATATTCCCGGGCAGAAAAGCACCATCAATCTTAACACCGCGGTTTTGGCTGGCGCAGTGGACTGCTCAGATTTCGGCGCTGGGAATTAACAAGTTGGACGTCTGCTCAGAGACCTAGTTAGAAAGTCGGTAATTACAAAGACAACAGACGGATAAATATATAATGAAGGGAAGGAATCAGAGTAAAAAGGCAGAGAATACTCAAAATCAGAATGTCTCTCCCTCTACAGGGGATCGCAATTCCTCATCAGTAACGGAACAAGGCTTAATAGATTACGAGTGTGTTCCAATAACAGAAGCAGGCTTCAAAACGTGGGTGATAAGAAACTTCTGTGAATTAAAAGAACTTGTTCTAACCCAATGCAAAGAAACTAAGAACCTTGAAAAAAGGTTTGAGGAAATGTTAACGAGAATGGACAATTTAGAGAGGAATATAAGTGAATTGATGGAGCTGAAAAACACAACACGAGAACTTCACGAAGCATGCACAAGTTTAAACAGTCGAATTGATCAAGTAGAAGAAAGGACATCAGAAGTCGAGAACCAGCTCAGTGAAATGAAACAAGAAGACAAGGTTGGAGAAAAAAGGATGAAAAGGAATGAGCAAAGTCTCCAGGAAATATGGGACTATGTGAAAAGACCTAATTTACGTTTGATAGGTGTACCTGAATGTGATGAAGAGAATGAATCCAAGTTGGAAAATACTCTTCAGGATATCATTCAGGAAAATTTTCCCAACCTGGCAAGGCAGGGTAATATTCAACTCCAGGTAATACAGAGAACACCACAAAGATATTCTTCAAGAAGACCAACCCCAAGGCACATAATTGCCAGATTTATTAGGGTTGAAATGAAGGAGAAAATACTAAGGGCAGCCAGAGAGAAAGGTCAGGTTACCCATAAAGGGAAACCTATCAGACTTACAGCAGATCTCTCAGCAGAAACCCTACAAGCCAGAAAAGAGTGGGGACCAATATTTAACATCCTTAAAGAAAAGAACTTTCAGCCCAGAATTTCCTATCCAGCCAAACTAAGCTTTATAATCGAAGGAAAAATTAAATCCTTTGCGAACAAACAAGTACTTAGAGAGTTCACCACCACCAGGCCTGCTTTACAAGAGCTTCTGAAAGAAGCACTATACATATAAAGGAACAACCAATATCAGCCTTTCCAAAAATATATCAAAAAGAAAAGAACATTAACACAACGAAAAATTTACACTAACTAATGGGCAAAACAGCCAGCTAGCATCAAATGCTAGTATTAAAGTTATATATATTCTTATTGGATAAAAAGCCAAAACCCATTGGTATGCTGCATCCAGACCCATCTCACATGCAACGATACACAAAGACTCAAAACAAAGAGAAGGAGGAAGATTTATCAACCGATCAGAGAGTAAAAATAAACAAATAAAAAGCAGGAGATGCAATTCCTGCCTCTGATAAAGTAGACTTTAAAGCAACAAAGATCAAAAGAGGCGAGGAATGACATTACATAATGGCAAAAGGATCAATGTAACAAGAAGAGCTAACGATTTTATAGATCAACGAGACAGAAAATTAACAAGGACACACAGGACTTGAACTCAGACCCGGAACAAGTAAACTTAATAAACATTTATAGAACTCTCCACTTCAAATACATAAAACATACATTACCACCTCACACCTATTCCATAAGTGACTACATAATTGGAAGTAAATCACTACTCAGTAATCGCATAGCATTTCATAGGTTTAAATGAAATATTGGTTGGCTGCTCGTTTGTTATTTTCTTCCCTTATTCCTTCCTGTTTACATCAAGTATAATTATTGGTATAAAAGAGGTTCTCAATACCCATTACTAAACTGCATTCTAGCCTGGGCAAGAAAGCAATACTTCCATTCTCTCTCTCTCTTTCTCTTCCTTTTTCCTCCTCCTCTTTATTCTTTTTCTTTCTTTCTTTCTTTAAAAAAAATAAAAAATAAAAAAAATAAATAAAAGGCTTATCTGTTCTCCTCCTTAAGAGTTATAACGATTCCTTGAGAACTTTCTGTGCCCCTCTGCCTTTGAGTTCCACTTCTACCTATCTATCCAGGTGATAACTCCCTGGGAGAGGACTCCTGCCTATGAACATTATTTGTCCACAAATGCTAAGCCTCACTCACTCTGCTCCATCCGCACTGGCCTGCCTCAATTTCAAGCCCTCCAACACATGCATGTCTTCTTTCCTTGGATCTTCAGACATGCTGGTCACTCTATCCAGAAAGAATCCTTCCCCACACACTTCCCTCATAGGTCTAATTCCTCTCTCACATCTTTTGTTAAACATTACTCACTCAAAGAAGCCTTTCCTTGCCCTACACATTAGTCAAGTCTTCCCAGTGCATGCTCTTGTTGTGTATTTTCCTTCACAGCACTTATTTCAAAAGGGTGGAAAGGATTATTTATGTAATTATGTGTTTGAGGCCTGGGACACCTATGCCTGTCTCATTCATCACTAGGTCTAGCATAGTATCTGACACATAGCAGGTACTCAGTACACATATCTGCTTACTGATTTATTCAATGAAAGAAGAGCCAATAAAATTAAACTGTTTCTCTTTTTGGAGGCAATTATTATAACACATGCATTTTTCTTTGTAGTTCAATCATATATGACGACTCATTGATTTTTAAAATTATTTATTAACATTTTACTTGGTAAAAATTTCAAACCTACAAAGAAGTTTCAAGAATACAGACAGTACACAGAACACCCTAATACTCTGTGTCTGGATTCACCTATTTTAACTAATCTATTTGATGTTTACACTTCATGCACTAAGAACCAGCTATGAGGGTTGATTTTGGTTTCTTTTCAAAATGATGATGTGCACACCAAACACATGGGAATAAACAGATTACTCAGAGACATTAAGGGAAAATATTACTATATCTGAGTCTTGGGATCTCAAAACTCTGGAATTTGAAATGTGAAAATACTATGTTTGAAAGAACTGAATATGTATTTAATTCACAAAGTTCTGCATCCAAAGATGTCCCATAAGTAATGTATAAACAACAATGCTGTTCTAAATATTTTATTCCAAAAGTCACAATCAGAAACGGAAGATACAAGTTGATATAGGTTACCTTTACTCAGAGCATGAAGCATTACTGCACAAAAGGAAATGGCAAAGCCCACTTACCCGTACTTTGCAAGCTCATCCTGTCTTTCAGGAGCACATCTCCAAGAATTTGTCGATAAAATATCAACAAGTGAATGGAACACATACTTCCAATTAATATTTCTGGAAGTAGACTATTAAAGAAGAAAAAAATGTATTCATTAGACAATCCAACCTACAATGTTTTTTGATGTATATTACTTTAATAAATGGTCCCAAATTCTGCTTCATTACTGGAACACATATTTAACAATTTAAAGAAAAATTTATACTAAAAGTAGGTCACATTAAATTTCAGATAATTTTTTGTATTTGTTTACACTTTCAAGTCTCAACTCTGTATTACCATTTTTGTGCTTTCATTTTAGCATATACACCTATGTTAAATGTCAGATAAAAAAGAGAAAGCACCAATTATATGTTTTGGATAAAAAAGGACTAGTCAGCTACAAGCTTTAACAAAGGCATGTGGCTGCCACGCCTGATTTGATGACTGCAGAGGAAATACAAATTCGGGCTGTTCACAGTACTGGGTGGAACATAGGAGGGTGTGACAGACCTGGAATAAGTCCTGACTTTGTCACTTCCTAGCTATGTGACTTTAAATTAATTAATCTCCTTGTGCTTTGGTTTCCTTAATTATTGGATACAAACAGTAATACTTGCATTTCAGAAATTTACTAAAAGGATTAAAATGAAGTGTGGGGCAGGCATGGTGACTCACACCTGTAATCCCAAAACTTCGGGAGGCTGAGATGGTGAATCACTTGAGGTCAGGAGTTTGAGACCAGCTTGGTCAACATGGTAAAACCACATTTCTACTGAAAATACAAAAATTAGCCAAATGTGGTGGTGGGCACCTGTAATCTCAGCTACTCAGAGGCTAAGGCAGAAGAATCCCTTGAGCCTGGGAGGTGGAGGTTGCAGTGAGCTGAGATCAGGCCACTGCACTCCAGCCTGGGTGACAGAGCAAGACTCTGTCTCAAAAAAATGAAACAAAACAAAACAACAACAACAACAACAAAAATGAAGTAAGTACGGAGTACTTAATGTAATGTCTGGTATATAGTAAGAAGTAGAAAACAAAAAATAATTCAATATTGACGTTAAGTTGGTATTGGTTTAAACTAGATTGCTATAACCTTAGGATGTTATATGTAATACCAAGTTAAGTTGGTATTAGCTTAAAATATATCATTAAAACTTTAGGATGTTATATGTAATACCATGGTAACCACAAAGGAAATATCTATAGAATATTTTCAAATGGAAATGAAAAGAGAATCAAAATTTGTCACTATGAAAAATCAAACACAAAGAAAATCAGTGAGGAAGGAAATTAAGAACCAAAAAAAAAAAAGCATAAGAAAAGCAAAAAATAAGTAATAAAATGGCAAAAGTAAGTCCTTTTCTATTAGTAATCACTTTAAATCTAAACAAATTAGGCTCCTCAATTGAAAGATATAGATGGGCAGAATGCATTAAAAAAAACAACATTTAGTTATATGCTATGTATAAGGACTCACTTTAGACTTAGGACACTCATGGGTAGAAAAGAAAAGAATACAAAAAAATATATTCCATATAAATAGCAACCAAAAGAAAACATGTTTAGCCATACTGATATCAAACAAAATAGACTTCAAGACAAAAAATGTTACAAGAGACAGAGAAAGATATTGTATAATCATAAAAGAGTCCATTCAGAATATGTAACAGTTATAAACATATATGCACCAAACATCAGAGCTCCTAAATATATGAATCAAAGACTGAAAGAATTGAAGGGAGAAATATATAGATCTATAATAATAGAGAAGATTTCAATATCCTACTTTCGATAAGGTATAGGACAACCAAACAAAAGATCAATAACACTGTAGACTGGATCTAGCAGACATATACAAAACACTCTACCCAGCAACAGCAGAATATACATTTTCAAAAGTGCACATGAGATATTCTTCAGGAAAGACTGTATGTTGAGTGACAAAATAAGTCTTAATAAATTTAAAAAGATTGAAATCATACAAAGTATCTTTTTTCAATCATAATGAAACAAAACAAGAAATCAAAATCAATAAAAACTGGAAAACACGCAAATATGTGGAAATTAACACACTCAAACAACCAATGGCTCAAAGAAGAAATCTCAGGAGAAACTAGAAAATATCTTGAGAAATGAAAATGAAACCAAAACATATCAAAACTCATAAGATACAGTGAAAACAGTCCTAGGAGGGAAATTTATAGCTATAAATACTTCATTAAAAAAGAAGGAAGAGCTCAAGTCAACAACCCAACTTTATACCCTAAGAAACTAGAAAAGAAGAACAAAACTAGCAGAAGGAAAAAAATAATAAAGATTAGAGAGGGACAAAATAAAAAATAGAAAACAATAGAGAAAATCAATGAAAGCAAGAGTCTGTTCTTCAAAAAGATGAACAAAATTGACAAACCTTCAGTGAGAATGACTAAGGAAAAAAGACTCAACTAAAATCAGAAATGAAAGAGGGGATATTACTACTGATTTTATAGAAATAAAAAATGTGTAAGAGCATACTATAAATAGTTCTATGCCAACAAGTTAGATAGCATAAATGAAATAGCCAAATTTCTAGAAACACACAACCTATTAAGGCTGAATCACAAAGAAATAGAAAATCTCAATAACAAGTAAGGAGATTGAATCAGTAATCAAAAAAATCTCCTGATAAAGAAAAGCCCAGCATCAGATGGTTTCACTGGAGAATTCTAACAAACATTTAAAGAAGAATTAACACCAATTTTCCTCAAACTATTCCAAGAAATTGAAGAGACGAAAACACTATCAAACTCATTATAAGGTCAGAATTACCCTGGTACCAAAGCCAACAATACTATAAGAGGAAAAAAAAAAAAAAGCTAAAGCCCAATATCCCTGAATATTGATGCAAAATCCTCAACAAAATGCTAGCAAAGTGAATTCAACAGCACATTAAAAAGCTTATATATCATGACCAAGTCAAATTTATTTGTGGAACACAAGGATGGCTCAACATCCAAAAATCAACCAACATAATGTGCTATATTAACAGAATTTAGGGGAAAACCCCACATTATTTTCTCAACCGATGCTGAAAAACCACAAAACTCAACATCCTTTCATGATAAAAACACTCAACAAACTAGGAATAGAAAGGAACTACTTCAACATAATAAAGGCCATATATGAAAAGCCCACAGCTAACATCACATACTCAATGGTGAAACAATGAAAGCTTTTCCTCTAACATAAGGAATAAGACAAGGATCCTGCTCCTGCTGCTATTACTCAACATAGTAATGGAAATATTTTTCTAAAAAAGGAGAAATATCTCTGTTCACAGACAAAATGATGTAGAATATATGTAGAAAAAGATTCCATGAAATATTCCATGAAAAAGACTTTCAGAATAAATGACTTTACCAAAGTTTCAGAATACAAAATCAACATGCAAAAATCATTGCATTTCTATACACTAACAATAAACAATTTGAAAAGGAAACTAAGAAAACAATTTACAATAGCATCAAAAAAGTCAGAAATTTAAAAATAGAAAATTTGAGTATTTAGATTTCAAAATAAACTGGAAACATGAAAAGTGAGCTCTTTAAGACTCTCACACATGACACATAGTAAATACTTACTGGGAATATATTAAACACAAGATTTAACCCTTTAAAGTAGTCAAGAAAATATCTTAGATCATTCTAAATAAATATTTTCTAAATACTATTTTTAGAAATATATAAACTCTGTCATAAAGCATGAAGAAGGACCATATAGAAGATCTCAAAAAACCTTACAAGTGATATGTTGTCTTCTATCAAAAAGGAAGATGTCTTTTGGCTGAGAAAAACCATCAAAGATTTAAAAAGAGAACTTACTGTTTGTAAATTAATCCTTTATCTTAATTTCTAAGATGAGATTTTTAAAAGGGGAAATTATCACAGAGGTAATATTCAGGCTTCCAGCCTATTGGAAGAGAACAGAATGAATGTGACCACTGTGCTGAGGTAAAAGCAATGGATTCCATGGGCAATTAGTTTCATGGCATTAAATAAGTATCCTTGACCACTCTTTAAACCCTGAATTTCTAGAAACATCCAAAAATAAAATATAGGTTCTCTTAGTACAGTTATATTGATACACAGCATTTGATACACAAAGTCAGAAACTGTCTTTTTCAAATTGTCTTTTTCCAACCTGGCTAAATTCTGTAAAGACCGGATGCAGGGGACCATTTCAGCTGCCTGAATGCCAATATATGCTTCCTCAGGGATCAGGCTGTGACTCCTGGGATCAGGGATCAGGTTGTTCTGGGACCATGGATATATTCATGAGCAGGGACAGAACCTTAGTTCATGAACAACATGTTCATGTTCTGCCCATTGGCCCATGGTCCCATTGTGCAGTGTTTCAGCTGCATGCCCAAATTCAGGGCTTATGATGAAGAACAGCCATTGATTTTGCCAAGGAAAGGGGTAGGGACTTCCTTTCTTCTGTTCAGCCCTCTCCTTGTAGACCTGCCTGCTCCGCCTGGCAGGCATTGTTCCACCCAGTGTGGGCACTCCTTTCCTTCTGGCACCTTCCCACAACATGAACCAATGCTGCTTGCCCTTTATTATTTTTTTTTAGAGAAAGCATCTGATTTTCCCAAACTCAAGAAGAATAGAAAGTTCTGGGTTGCTGAAGGTTAGCTGAGTTAAGTAAGTAAAAATACACTTCAGTAAAAATGAATTCACATGTAGACCAACAAACTCTGGTGGCAGAGTGCAATGAACACAATGAATGGGCCTCAAGCAACTAATGTTAATACCTTATTTATTTTAGCAACAATGTAATAAAAGTAAAAGAGAAAAAAAAGATGGAATGCATCAAAAAAGCAAAGGATAATGAATTTATAGTAAATTTACACACACAGATGCACACACACACACACAGAAACACATGCAACCTACTTCTACAGACCAGGGTTTCTTCATATTCAGAACTCATGCACTGGGAATCTGAAGTCAAATTCAGGACTTTCCCTTCTCAGGGGATTATACACATGCTTTTGGTCAAATTA
Source organism: Aotus nancymaae (assembly GCF_030222135.1). Taxonomy (NCBI): domain Eukaryota; kingdom Metazoa; phylum Chordata; class Mammalia; order Primates; family Aotidae; genus Aotus; species Aotus nancymaae. Next base: position 2,483,897 of record NW_026988570.1, on the reverse strand, counting down.
CATCAAGTTAAACCCCTTTGGAAAACAGCTCTAAAAGACAAATCTTGGTGAAACTGAAGCATCTATTTGCTCTCTTTTTCTTATGTTGACAAGGTCACCATGATCATAACCAACTCTACAAAACAAGACTGCCAAGTCCTATAAGCAGGACTCCGGTGCCACTGGTCTGCACCAAATAATTCATATTTTCACAGGATTCCTGATATCCAAAGGATACACATGTGTAGCACTGCAGGCTGAATCAGAGGGCAATATAGAGCCAACCAGCAAGGGCACTGGGTAAAAATGGGCACAAATACAAACTCTAACTAGGCTTTCTGGCCTTGGCCTTGTCTACACTGTCTTATGTCTTTTGGCATAAACAAAGGTGAAGTTTGCATAAACAAAGGTGAAGTTTGTAAAGAAGCAAGGATGAGGATAGAAGCGGAGTGTGCCTTTGAAGGGAAGGAGGAGAAGGACTGTTGGTGTCATTACCTGTCTTGTTCTCTCACCCACTGAAGGTGGCAGGTCAGGGGAGGAGAGGATGCTGAAATGAATCAGTCCTGCGTCAGTCTGCACCTCCAGGGTGCAGAGGCTCAGAGAGTGATGTCCAAAAGGGCCCAGGCTGGTGCCTAGCTTCTTACCTTGAACTCACAGCACAGCCCTCCCACTATGGCCCCCAGCCCTGCTTCAAGGCCCAGGGCCTCTGGTTTCACTGTCCATGACCTGGTTTCTGTTCAAGTCAGCCTGTGTCTGGAGTTGCAAGAGTAGTGTGTCCCAACTCACATTTGAGATTCCCAGGAGTTTATGGTTTGGGGTCATGCAAAGTGGAGAGGCAATTTCAAGCCAGCACTCAAGTCTCTGGAAGAGCACACACCAAGACAAGGCAGAGGGAAGCCAGGGACAGGTGGAGGCTGTGCAGAGGCCCTGAGGAGTATACTTTTACACTAGCAGGGAGAATTTTGCTTTGAAATTATTTCACAAACATTTTTTGGGTGCCTATTGTGTGCTGTAATGAAACAAATGCCTCAGTCCTGAGGTATGGAGGACAAGGACACAGGACCTTTAAGAACTCAGCATATACATTAGCATTCACTGCTTAAGAAGAAGAGGCTGCCTTGCTAACCTCTGTACCACATGGTCCAATTTGATCTTGATATCATACAAAATATCTGAAAACCAGTATTTGGGGGCCAAAGAAACACTATGAAGGGCTGTACTTGAAAGACATGCATGGGAGTGCTTCGGGACTCTTGGAGGCTTATCAACAGGAGTAGTGGGGAGGCCAAAGATGCAGGAAGAATGAGGCCAAACAGGATTTGGCTTTTCTTTCACAAAGACTACTACTGTGCTGCTTTCTTTCTTATCTTGAAAAAATAACAATTTTCCAAGCAAAGACTGGCCAAAATAGAGAATTTACAGGCTCTATGAACATCCAAGGGGGAAAAAGCTAAGAGAGTAAATAATACCCATGAACACATTATTAATGGCTATTGAAAGATTGAACTGTTAACACTATAATTATAAAATAAATTTCAGTAGTAGAGATAAGAACAAGGGATATTTAAGCTAAGACTATGATCTGGAATGAGAAAAACCATTCAGAGGGGTATGCTAAGTCTTCCTTTACCTACTTACTTCTTAATAACCTGTGAGCAATGAGCAGGTCATGGTGGGAGAGTTCAGCTGCCACAGTCTCTGTCCCATGCCATGCTCTTCCTCCCACCTCTTGTCCTCTTGTGCCCTCTGCGGAGCTCCTTTCCTCCATATCTACTCAATCCTTCAAAGCAACTTCAAATCTTCATTTTCAACTACACATCTTCATTTGAACAAATTTTATGACATGGCACCATCTACTTGGCTTTATATTTATATTTATCTATATATAAGAAGATTATAGTAGTAAATAATTATAGCTAACACTATTGTGTTAGTTACTATGTGGCACACAATATAAACACTGGCTAAGTGTTTTATATGTTTTCTTTCCATTAAACCTCATTACAGCTTTATGGGGTTGATATTATTATTATTATGTCCATTTTAAATATGTAGACATTACGACCCTGACAGAGATGTCAAATGGCTTGTCTAAGAGGGTACTGAGGGAAAAACTGATAGATCTGAGATTTTACTGGTGTACAAGCTCCCTGAGGAAAATGTAAATTTAAAACACCATGACAAACCACTACTCTCATTTACTAGAAGGGACAAAACAGAAAAACTGCTCATATCAAGTACTATCAAGAATATGGAGTAATTGGAACTCTCATACATCACTAATGAGAATGCAAAGAGGTACAGTCATTTTGGAAACAGTTTGGTAGTTTCTTATAAAGTTAAACTCCATATGACCCAGCAATCTCGCTCCTAGGTATTTATACCCATGAGAGATGAAGACATATATCCACATGCAGAAAATTTGTACGCAAATGTTTCAAGTAGCTTTATTTTTAATTTCCCAAACCTAGAAACAACCTGAATGCCCATCAATTTGTAAATGAATAAACACATTGTAGTATATCTATCAAATGGAATTCAGATGCTCCTCAACTTATGGTGGGTTATGTCCCCAGAAACCCATCATAAATGGAAAATATCGTAAGTTGAAAACGCATTTAATATACCTAGCCTCTTTTTTTTTTTTGAGTCAGGGTCTCACTCTGTTGCCCAGGCTGGAGTTCAACGATGTCATCATGGCTCACTGAAGCCTCAACCTCTTGGGCTCAAGCAATCCTCCCACCTAAGCCTCCTAAGTAGCTGGGACTACAGGTGTGTGTCACCACATCCAGCTAATTTTTTTTGGGGGGGTGGGGTAGAAATGGGGTCTTGCCATGTTGTCCAGGCTGGTCTTGAACTCCTGGCCTGAAGCGATTTTACCACCTTGGCCTCCCAAAGTGCTCCAATTATAGGTGTGAGCCACTACGTCTTGCCTACAACTGGCCTATTGAACATCATAGCATAGGCCAGCCTACCTTAAACATACTCATAACATATTAACCTACAAATGAGCAAAATCATATAATACAAAGCCTATTTTATAATAAAGTATAAATATCTCATGTAATTTATTGAATCTGTACTGAAGTATACTGTCTACTGAATGGGTTTTGCTTTTGCAACATGGTAAAATTGAAAAATCTTGAGTAAGTCAGGAACTGTTTGTACTATTCGGAACAAAAGGAACTACTGACACAAGCAATGGCATGGGTAAGTCTCAGCTGCACTACGCTAAGTGAAAGAAGCCAGACTCAAAAGGCTCCCTACTGTTATGATTCCATTTGTATGACATTCTGGACAAAGCAAAACTGCTAGGAAGGAAAAACAGGTGTGACTGCCTGAGGCTGGGGCTAGGGAGCCGACTACAAAGGGTCATGAGATAACTTTTTAAAGTGAGGGAAATACTCTTTATCTTGATTGTAGTGGTAATCACATGATGTATACATTTTTCAAAATGCAAAGAACTATAAACTAAAAAGAATACATTTTACTGCATGTCAATTATATCTCAATAAACTTGATATTAAAAGAAAGTTCCCTGAGGGTAGAATCAGGCATTGGTAAGCCCCATTTAGTCAAGTCTTCTATTTACTAGTTAGATCAAATGACAGATTTGGTTAGAAGAGCTAACTAGTAAGTAGAAGAGTAAGCTAATTTCAGCTTTATTACCCATTTCCCTACCTACCTTTGGCAGAAGAATTAAAGAGAACAAAAATATTATAACAAAAGATGACCAAATAGGAGGAGAAGCCAAAAGCAGAGATGGTCTCCAAGTGCTGAATGATCCCAAGTTCACTGGACAGGTAAAAGCAGGTACCAACCTTAGTGCATTTCTTGATCTTCTGTTCAAAGATCTCAGTTTTACTAGAAGTTGCGGCTGCCTTCTCATTGTCATCATCTGGTAGAAAACACAGCCGTGTGCTTTTAAGAAAAATCAAAACTAAGTCACAAAACTTTAAATAATTGAGACAATGAGTATAATAAAACAAATATTTTATGAAAATATACCAACGAGTAGTACTGAATTAAATGAAAGGCAAGAGTCACCCACATACCCTAAATGAGCTGACAGACCTCTCTAAGGGCACAGGATTGTTTGCTAAATCTGATGAATTACAGCATTATTGCTGCCAGATTACAAAGGAAAACAGCATGTCTGACTCCAGATAGAACCAACTGCATCACACACCCTGAACTCCTTTCTGTTCAAGAAGGCAGGACTGGCATTGTGGGGCAGCAGAGGTGGTGTGTGTCCAGAATCACCAAACAAATGGGGTGGCTGAGGAGTGGAAACAGAATTCCAAATCTGTCAGACTCTGAGCCCCATAAGGCAATGACAGTATCTGTCCTGCTCTTCATTCTCCCATTTTCTAGCACAGTGCCTGGTTAATGAACATAGTAAAAGATGCTTAGTATTTCTAGAGGGCAATTTGGCATGCACATTACTGTTTCAAATGTCTGCATCCTTTGACCTAGCAATAGGCACCCTCTGTATTAGCCTATTCTACTGCTTCTGTACTGAGGAAGGAGACCCTTAATGCTCTTCAGCCTTCTGCATTGCATCTCAAAAGGAGAAGCTAGAAGTCAGCCAGAAGGGGGACTAGTTGGTGCTGCCAGCCAGGGTAAAAATAAGACCCCTACTGATTACCACAATCTCTCCTATAGATCGAAGGCATGGTATGGAGGAATCTTTCCGGAAGGCATTGTTTTTACCTAAACAAGATCAAACCCCCACATAAGCCACATACCCGACACCTATTTCATGAACCAAGGCCCTTTCACATGTAATTTTTAAAGCTGTAAACCTAAGACCCATTCACATGTAATTTCTAAAGCAGTAAACACAAGACCCTTTCACGTATAATTTCTAGAGTTGTGAGTCTTTATAAGGACAGAGATTTTTCTTTGTTAGACCAGCTTGGCTATTAGGCAGCTATGGTGCCTTGCTGCCAGCCGAAATAAATCATCCCTTCCCTCCTAGCTCAGTGTCTGAGAGGTCTGTTCCTCGCTGCGGTTCCTGCTTTAGTATCAGTCACAAGTATCAGTTCAGTGGTCAATGAAAAGGAACTAATGCAGGGTCCTCATTCTTCATGATTTCTTAACATCTCATATGTGTTACCAAGAAAATAAGTACTTAAAATGATTAAAATTTTACTATCAAATGACATATTTTCAAAAGTGTGAATCCAAGTGAAAAATGCTATGCTTATTATTAGAGTGTAGCTACCTCTCAGTTGCATCTTCTATTTGTTTAATCTTTTTTTCCTTTCTTTTTTGAGATGGAGTCTCACCCTGTCTGTCACCCAGGCTGGAGTACAATGGGGCGATCTTGGCTCACTGCAACCTCGGCCTCACGGGCTCAAGCGATTCTCCTGCCTCGGCCTCCCGAGTAGCTGGGACTACAGGAACACACCACCACGCTCAGCTAATTTTTGTATTTTCAGTGGAGATGGGCTTTCACCATATTGGTCAGGCTGGTCTTGAACTCCTGACCTCCTGATCCACCTGCCTCAGCCTCCCAAAGTGCTGGGATTACAGGTATGAGCCACTGCACCTGGACTATTTGTTTAATCTTTAAGGAAAGGAAGACAACACATGGGAACCGTACCTCTTCTGGATACTGAAGGGTCCACGTCAACACCTTTTTCATAAGGAGTACCACTATTCAAGAAGAGCTCATAAGTTCTATAAAAGAATAACATTCGATGACAGATACATGCTGTGGCCATTTAGAAAACACTGGAATCAGTAGTTAAATATTCTTTAGCACAAATACACTCATAGACATTTCATTTATGGCTCATTGGTAAGTGAAAATAATAATTGTTGAACTCTCCGTGAGGTACCACCTGGGCAAATAAACAGTCTTTCTTTCCTAATTATAAGCTGCAGAAAATACATTTCTTCCATGAAAATGAGAAAAATTATCTTTCCTAACTTTACCCTGTAGAAAATACATTTTTCCTTGAAAATGAGAAAAATTAATTCAAGTCATTAAAGTGTTCAGATTTTAATGACTTATGTTAATGACAAGTGATTGTTTTTTAATATATTTTTCATATGTGTTGAATCATTATTTGAAATACAACCATTAGGAACTTATATTATTTTTAAAATATAAAACGTAGATTGTTATAAAAAGTTTGAATGGCAAAGAAATGATAAGTAAAAAGTGAAAAATTCCTCCCCATGCCTTCTTCTCTAGTTTGATTAATCTCCTGCCCTATCTTTTCTATGCAAATGCAAACAAATATATAAACATGGTGAATTTCAAAACTAACACATGCTTCAAAACTAACATACTACATGCTTTTCTTCTGAAGTCACATACTAAGTGTAGAAAGAAGGTAAAAGAGCCCTTTAATTACACTGCACCACCTCAATTCTGTTCCTCAGAGGCAATTTCTGGCAACAGATTACCTAGACCCACCCACAGAGGCTAATAAATAGTTTTGCTTTGTTTATTTTTCCTTTTTTGAGACAGAGTCTCGCTCTGTCACCCAGGCTAGAGTGCAATGGCATGAAAACTGCTCACTGCAGCTTCGACCTCTAGGATTCAACCAATCCTCCCAGCTCAGCCTCTGGAGTAGCTGGGATTACAGGCATCATGCTTGGCTAATTTTTTTGTTTTTTTTTGTAGAGATGGCATCTCACCATGTTGCCCAGGCTGGTCTCGAACTCCTGGGTTCAGGTGATCCTCCTGCCAAGGCCTCCCAAAGTGCTAAAATTACAGGAATTGTGAACCACCTCACCTGGCCCACAAATAGTTTTTAATGAACAAAAGTGGGGTCAAAGTATTCAAAATATTCTGTAACTTTTTCCATATACTAGTACACAGAAAATGTGTTTGTATTAATACACAGAGTTCTACCTCATTTAAAAAAATAGCTGTGACTTCACTTTCAGAAAGATGGAATAGATATACTATTCCTTATTTCTTCCACTAAGCACAACTAAAAACCCTGAGCATATTAAAAGACAAAAACAAAAAAGCAAAAAACAATCACAAGAAACTTGGCACCCAGGGTAATGCAGTGGTCCCTCCCCACCCACTGGGATGATATCAAAGGACTTGTAGACTCAAGACTTCTACGTCTGCCCAGTGGCAAGAAGGCCATGTAAGGAGCATTATCTAAATTAATCCTCACAAGCCCTTGGAGTAAGAATTATTACAATCCTCCAGATTAAAAATAGGTGAAATTCAGACTTGGAGATGTTAAGAAATCTACCTACAATTACATGGGTAGAGCTGGGACTGGAGCCCAGAATTTTATAATCCAAATTTGGGATCTTAATCACCATCCTACTGCCTGCCTATTTGTGTCCCTTCTTGAATTTCTTATTTATATCCTAGATTTAGATCTTTCTTTTCCTCCATGTTAAAATTTGAATTATATTTTTCTTATTAATTTTTGAGAGCTCTTTTTATATTAGGGATAATGATCTTCTAACTCTTCTATATATATTGCAATATTTACTTCCAGTCTGCCTTTTGATCTTAAAGTTTAAATCATTTACCATGGTTGCCACTATGATTTCAATGTCCCACCTACAGAAGGAGGGTAGAGACTCACAGAGGACCTCAGGACTCTGGACTTAGCTTTCTCACTCTTTGAAGACAACTAGACTCTGTTTTCAGCATGGTGAAATGTGTTAAAACCATAGGAAATTACTGAAGGAATATTCTCAGCAGACAGCTAGTACAAACATCTTTTAAAATACCTCTTCTCTAGGGGTCATTTTTTCCTCATTAGGATGAGAATGTGCATGCTAAACAACACTAAAATCAACATAAAAAGCCCTTCCAAAAGTTATGTGCATGCTCACAAAACAAACGAGGTAACTAGAGTCTAAAAAATGAATTTCTACAGAAGTATGCATTCGTTAGGAATATATAGCCAACTTACTTTGCTGGAATAGGAACTCCGCTGGCATCAAAAAGTTTAAGAAATACCCAGCCACAACTTAACTCTCCTCTTTCACCAGTTGACTAGGAAATAAGACAAGTATATGAAACTTAATGTCTGAACTAGTCAAATTTATAAGCACATACCAAGTACTTTTAAAGGAACAAAATTAGTATTCGCCTTTAGAACTAAAAAGTTCTTCACAAGAAAGTAAAATGAAACATAGTAGAGTTCCATTTTGCCTGCAGGTCAGATATTAAAGGTAGTATATCAAGAGGCAATCATATTTTCTCAAAATTGTTCTCGAAAATCCCTTAAACCAATGATGTGGCAACTGTTGCCATTGTCTCTTGACCGATGTAAGCATTTTGTGGAGTGATATCAAATCACATCAGTACTACATAGGATTATGAACCTTAATTTCACTGACAGATATAATGCAGATATTAATCATTCACGGGGCTTTCTGCTTAGAATTTTACCCCCATGTCAATTGCTAGAGACCCCCAAGGCTTGCTTGGGGTCCTGCTCCTTTCCCCAGTCCGACCCCCTCCACAACACGTATGGATGAATTTGCTTTAAACAAATGAATGGACAGTGTAATACCATTAATGTAACATCTCTGGCAGGCTCTCTGGGTTACCATGAGGTCAAGTATATATACTACACCTCTCAAGCTATTATTAGTATGTGGAAACATTTAATTAGTAGCACAGAGCCCAACCCACTGGTTCATTCGTTTCTATGACATAAGTTAACTGAAATTTCTGGTGCTTGCTTTATAAAAATCGCTACTCTGCCAAGTACCTTAATTAGAACCCTCAGTTACAAGGCTATGTGTATTTTTCCCTTGGAGGCCAGAGGTGAACCAGGATGCTGAGATGCCAGTAAGCATCTTTTATCACTTTCTGCAAAGTCCCATCCTTTTTGAATTTTTATTCTTCAAAATCACTGGAGTTCACTCAAGCTATAAATGTGAATAAATATTCTTTTATTTTAAATGCTATGAAAAAAATCAGCACACACAAAATTAGAATCACTGGCATTCTCATTCCTCAAGGGATTATAATTCTATTACATACAAAGACCTCAAGAATTTACTTGTCCATAGACATATTTTTTAACCTTCTCTTTTAACTGATACATGAGAAAGCCTTATCTTTTAATGGACATACATTGCTAATATAAGAAATTCCAAGTTCAAATAATATTCCAAGATCTGGAGACACAGAATTGGACCTGATAAAGCAATCACCATCAAGCAAACACGGCAAGATGCGAGTAACCTGAAATAATAAAGAAATTAAAGTTATTGATAAAAATAAAAAAACAGGAAGGGGGTTTCATATGATTTGAATAAATGTCCCCATCAAATTTCATGTTGAATTATAATCCCCAGTGTTGAAGTTGAGGCCTGGTGGGAGGTGTCTGGGTCATGGGGGCAGATCCCTCATAGTTTGGTGCTGTCCTCACCATAGTGAGTTTGTTCTCAGGAGATCAGTTTTTTTCAAAAATGTGGCTGGGCACGGTGGCTCACACTTGTAATCCCAGCACTTTGGGGGGCCGAGGTGGGTGGATCACTTGAGGTCAGGAGTTCGAGACCAGCCTGGACAACATGGTGAAACCCCATCTCTACTAAAAATAAAAAAATTAGCAGGGCATGATGGTGGGTGCCTGTAATCCCAGCTACTCGGGAGGCTGAGGCAGGAGAACCGCTTGAACTCAGGAGGTGGAGGTCGCAGTGAGCTGATATCATGCCACTGCACTCCAGCCTGGGCAACAGAGTAAGACTCTGTTTCAAAAAAAAAATAAGTGTGTGGCACCTCCTTCCTCCTTCTTGCTCCTGCTCTGCCATGTGAGATGCCTGCTCCCTCTTCACCTTCTGCCACGATTAGAAGTCTCCTGAGGCCTTCCTAGAAACTGATCAGATGCCTGTCCCATGTTTCCTGTACAGTCTGCAGAACCATGAACCAATTCAACTTCTTTTCTTTATAAATTAACCGGTCTCAGGTATTTCTTTATTGCAAGAACGGATACCATCTCAGGTATTTCTTTATCACAAGAACAGGGTTTCAGCCCTATTTGTTAGTAAATAGTTTATGCATTTGCATTATAATAAAGGCCTTTTAAGAAAAACACAAAGCAGATGGATTGAATTAATCTATGCCAATGACTACAAATTTTAAAAATTTAATTTCTCTTTTAAAGGGAAAATACCTTTACCTTCACTTATTCTTTGCGTAGAGGCTAACATGAAACAAGTACTGTACCTAGGTCTCCAGAGGTGTTACAAATAATAGTTTATATACATTATAAGATATTTAAATTAACCACTGTTCTTTGTAAACAGAACAAAAATTAAAGACTTAATACACATATTTGCTCAACTTTCCTGATGTGTGCCTTGTGAATTTTCATTTATCTTCTTTTGCTCATTCAATTCCCTCTCCTTAGACAACCATACCCCTCCTTTCTTGCCTGTAAAATTTACCCATCCTTCAGAAAGGTCTAGTTTCTCTTTTATAAAACCTTCCCTGAGCCAAATGACTAGAATTAACTTTACCTACCTACGTGCTTCCAAAGCACTTGCCAAAACCATTACAATCTGCCTGAGGGGTAGTTAACAACAGTACTCGCCCCACAGGGCTACTCTGATTAAGTAAGGTAACGTACATAAGAGCCTGGCACAGGGCCTAGCACACAATTAGGGTTCCAACAATATTGTTATTCTTTATGTATGTATTTTCCCCTACTAACTTTGCTGGAATAGGAAATCCACTGGCATGAAAAAGTTTCCACATGCCTGGGAAAAAATGCTTACATGTAACAGATGTCTACTTTCATTCAGCAGAATAACACATACCCCCAAAAGCTTATCTTTCTACCCCAGGAAAAACATTAAAAAATTCTACCCTAAACACTTCACATACACAGAGTCGCAGTAACAGAACTGTGAAGTACTGTGCCAAAAGAGAAGTTGTGCCTCTCACTGGAGGAAGGCTGCTAAGAAGATCAAGCTGGAATTTTAGGAGGTGTACTTTCGACAACTGTGGACAGACACAGCACACGATTGAGGTGGCTGGCTTCGTCCACAGCCTGAGCCCTCTTATTGAACCTCCATCTTGCCTTAAGATCTTCTGATGCAGTAAGAGGAAAGGTAATTAAGGGTTTTCAGGATGCAGTTATATAAGGGAGTTAGCTGTAGGAGGGAAGTAAATACTAAAGTAATGAGACCTTGGAGGCAGATGAAAGTAACATAAAATAAAATATAGACAATTGATATTATAAAAACAATATGAAGACATCTTTGTCCTCTCTAGCATCTATGCAATGCTGACTCAGTGGTTTGAACTCTCAAAACGCTCTTGATAGTACATGGGTGTAATGTAGCAGTCCCCTAGGCGTCACTCCTGACTTCATCTGAAGAAAGTACAGCTTTTATTAGCATAGTTGGAAGATTTCATCTTTGAAAAACACCTCACTTCCTAAATGTAATCTTTATGTTTTCATTTTTATCAAATAAGAATTTTCTAAAAATGAACCCTGAAATTCACTGAATGGGATGATTCACAGGAATTATAACACTGGTGAGTCAGAGACATGAGTAATTTTTATCAATGTCCTCAAATAACACCAAAGAATCTAAAGATTTATATCTGTCCCCACATACTCTGTGCTATTTATATAAATATAAATATGTTCAACTTTGACAGTCTTATATTAGAAATTAATTGCTTGACATTTAATAGGTAAAAGAAATTCACTCATTCCACTCATTCAGCAGATTACTTACCTGGGGAGAAAAGGTCCATGTTTTGGGCTTTTTAGATTGCCATGTGGCTCTGACTGTATGAATGTTGCTCAGAACCTGAAATGAGATTTTACCTTTTGAAATTATGTAAAAAGCTCTTTGAAACATCACCACTTTCATGTCCCAAAGACTTAACAGTGGCTATACTGAGTGAGGAAGATGGGGAAAAGAGTACTTTCATGTTTTACTTCATGCAATTCTGTAATGTTTTTCTTTTTATATCAGGTATGACATAATGAATTCAGAGTTGGACCCTTATGCTAGTAACAAATTATATTAAGTGAATTCCTTAATATCTGAGATAGGTTTACCAAGAAAGCAACTAAAATTTTAGGTAAAAATGGCCTTTTCAAATGTGTTTTTTTGAGTTAAGAGTCTCACTCTGTCGCCCAGGCTGGAGTGCAGTAGCACAACCTCAGCTCACTGCAACCTCTGCCTCCCAGGTTCAAGTGATTCTCCTGCCTCAGCCTCCCAAGTAGCTGGGATTACAGGCACCTGCCACCACACCCAGCTAATTTTTGTATTTTTAGAAAAGACAGGGTTTCACCATGTTGGCCAGGCTGGTCTCGAATTCCTGACCTCAGGTGACCTGCCCACCTTGGCCTTTCAAAGTGCTGGGATTACAAGCATGAGCCACTGCACCCAGCAAAAAAAAAAAAAAAAATGGCCTTTAAAAGATATGACCCGGTTTAGCACAGTAGCTCACACCTGTAATCCCAGCACTTTGACAGGCTGAGGCAGGCAAATCACTTGAAGTTGGGAGTTTGAGACCAGCATGGCCAACATGGCAAAACCGTGTCTCTACTAAAAATACAAAAATTAGCTGGGTGTGGTGGATATGCACCTGTAATTCCAGCTATTCGAGAGGGTGAGGCAGGAGAATCACTGGAACCTGGGAGGCGGAGGTTGCAGTGAGCTGGTATCACAACACTGCATTCCAGACTAGGTGACAAAGCAAGAATCAGTCTCAAGAAATAAAAAATAAAAAATAAAAAGATGTGACCCATACAAGCATTACATATGCAGTCCATTACTCTGTCACTAAGACAGACAATGCTAACAGCTCAGATACAGTTATTTTTTTTCCTCTAGATCTCTAGGCCCATAAATTATATTCTTTTTTAAATTCAATCTCTTATAAAATGCTCTATGCAAGAAGTTCATCCTACAATTTACATAAAACAATGAAACACAAAGGGAGCAAAAACTTTATGGAATGAAGAATTCAAATTCTATAATGTTATGACCAAAATTGACATCTTCCAGAGGAATGGATAATATGTAATTTTTATTTTAGATGAAAATATTTTAGTATAACACCTCTAAAACAAATCTTTAAAATAATAATTTAAAATCATCCCAAACGTGTTATATTAGGTCAAATTCAACTCACTGTATTCCATATCCCTAGTAATAGGCATATAGGAGTATTTTATGGGTAGCTAGATTGTTTTCCACATCAGCAAAATCCACTTCCTTCAATTACTAATATATATTTGGTTAAACTTTTCCTGAAATTATGTATATTTACCACCTGGAATACTGGAGTATAAACTCCTTGTAATTACTACCTTGTGATTCCTGTAAGACTGTATTTTATTTATTCTAAGGAGGTTCTTCGTTTTTCAAGAAATGTTTCCTACTTCTAATGGCCAAGAAGTCCTTTGCTATCATCAAAACTGAAATTCTATACTATCTCTGCTTTTATCTTTTCAATTTGGAGAATCCGGATTTTGAAATTTGGAATCAAGAATAACTTCTTCTGCTTGATAATTTTGTATCTTTCTTGACATACAGACTCTAAGAACTAAAAAGAACTTAGTTCAACCATCTCACTAGGCATTTCAGAAAACTGCAGCCACAGAGGGTGAATAACTGGCTTAGAATCACACTGCTTTCTGTGCAAAACCAGATGCCAAGAATGAAGAAATTGAAGAGTCAAAATAATTTAGAGATTTCATTCAGCAAACTGCATTAAGAATGCAAGAGGGGCTGGATGCAGTGGCTCATGCCTGTAGTCTAACTAATCAGGAGGCTAAGGCAGGGGGATTGCTTGAACTCAGGAGTTTGAGACCAGCTTGGGCAGCATAGTGAAACCTTATCTCCATTTTTTATTTTTAAAGAATGCACAAGAACTTCTCAACCAATTTATGCTTCAACTCAGCCATTTTGCTCCAGATATAAAGTGATGAAGCAGTGATAGTTAAAAAGACAGAGCAGTACCCAAAAGTAAGATGAATATGTCAATGGAGCACAAATAGAAGACAGAAGAGTAAGGTGAGACTAAAACCAGAGGTTTCCTGGGCTCTGAGTCCAGAAGGAACATGTGGTGTCAAGGGCTGGATTTGTATGTTACAGAGGCTGAAGGTACTCATCCCATGATAGAGAAATAGATTGCCTTACCGCTGGAAGCCAGTAAGGTTTAAACAACAACAACAACAACAACAAAAGGTTGCCCCTCCTTCTCATAAAAAGTAGTGAGCCTAAGCAAGTAGGAAGACAAAGACATAGCCATGACACCAGGATCAGAACCATGTCAACAAGTCGGCCTTTTAATCAGTGACATATCTGACATCATTTTAGATCAAGAACTCTAAACTCTACTGCAAGATCTGGTTCTGAACTGGGGTTGAGAGAGGAAGGTGGAGTATTGGTAATAACAACCACAATACTACTAGATAGAGGGAAAAGACAATGGAAGAAATAATTGGAGTGGCGAAGGTATTTGAGAAAATAATGGCTGAAAAAAAAAATTCCCAAATTTGGCAAAAGACACAAACCTACAGATTGAATAAGCTGAGTAAACCCCAAGCAGAGTAAACCAGAAAAATTCATGCCATATACACCATAAACTTCTGAAAACCGAACACAGTGAAAATACCTTGAAAACAGTAAGAGAAAAACAACATTTAGGTTAACCAACAGGAAAAAAAAATTTGAATGATGGTGAATTTCTCATTAGATGCCATGGAGGACAGAAGGAAATGACACAATATTTTTCAAGTGTCAAACAAAAATAACTGTCAATTCAGAATTCTCTATTTACTGAAAATATCCTTTTGGAATGAAGAGGAAACAGGGACAATCTCAGAAAAAGTCTAAGAGAATCTGTCACCAGCAAACCAACCATAAAAGAATGTTTAAAGGAGATTCTCTAAACAGGACATGATAAAAGAAGAGTCTTAGAGAATTAGGAAGAAAGAATGAACAATGGAAATAGTAAAAATATAAGTAAATACTATATATTTTCTTTCAGGTTTTCCAAATTATATTTGATGTTGTGTGATAAGATTCTCAAAGTATGTAGAAAAAATATTTAAGACCACTATATTATAAACTAGGAAAGGTAAAGAACTAAAGGAAGGTAAGGTTTTATAAATTACTCCAACTGGAATGTTAATACTAGTAGACTGTGGTAAGTTATGCATGTATAAAATTAATACCTAGAACAACCACTAAGGAACCTAGCCAAAAAGATACACTCATCAACACTGCAGATAATTCAGAATGGAGTTCTAAAAAAATGTTCAAATGGACCAGGCATGGTGGCTCATGACTGTAATTCCAGCACTTCAGGAGGCCGAGGTAGGTGGATCGCCTGAGGTCAGTAGTTCAAGACCAACCTGGCCAACATGGTGAAACCCCGTCTCTACTAAAAATGCAAAAAATTATCTGGACATGTTGGCATGCACCTGTAATCCCAGCTACTTGAGAGAGTGAGGCAGGAGAATTGCTTGGATGCAGGAGGTGGAGGTTGCAGTGAGCTGAGATTGTGCCACTGCACTCCAGCCTGGGTGACAAGAGCAAAATTTGTCTCAAAAAAAAAATAAAAGTTCAAGTGACACACAGGAAATGATATGGTTTGCTGTGTCCCCACCCAAATCTCATCTCGAATTGTAACTTCCACAATTCTCACATATCATAGGAGGAACCCAGTGGAAGGTGACTGAATTACATGGGGGGTCTTTCCTACACTGCTCTCATGATAGTCGATGAGTCTCATGAGATCTGATGGTTTTAAAAATGGGAGTTTTCAGGGGCCAGGCGCGGTGGCTCATGCCTGTAATCCCAGCACTTTGGGAGGCCGAGGCAGGTGGATCACGAGGTCAAGAGATCGAGACCATACTGGTGAACATGGTGAAACCCCGTCTCTACTAAGAAGACAAAAAATTAGCTGGGCATGGTGGCGCGTGCCTGTAGTCCCAGCTACTCGGGAGGCTGAGGCAGGAGAATTGCCTGAACCCAGGAGGCGGAGGTTGCGATGAGCCGAGATCGCGCCATTGCACTCCAGCCTGGGTAACAAGCGAAACTCCGTCTCAAAAAAAAAAAAAAAAAATGGGAGTTTTCCCTGCACAAGCTCTCTTCTTTTGTCTGCCAACATTTGAGACATGTCTTTAACTTTCTGCCATGATTGTGAGGCCTCCATAGCCATGTGGAACTGTAAGTCCAATAAACCTCTTTCTTCTGTAAATTGCCCAGTCTCAGGTATGTCTTTATAAGCAGTGTGAGAAAGAACTAATACAGTAAATTGGTATCAGGACTAAGGTGTTGCTGAAAAGATATGCAAAAATGTGGAAGGAACTTTGGAACTAAGTAATAGAAAGAGGGTGAAACAGTTTTGAGAGCTTAGAAGAAGACAGGAAAATGTGGGAAAGTTTGGAACCTCCGAGAGACTTGTTGAATGGCTTTTTGACAAAAATGCTGATAGTGATATGAACAATAAGGTCCTGGCTGAGTTAGTCTCAGAAGAAGATGAGGAACATGTTGGGAACTGGAGCAGAGGTGACTCTTGTTATGTTTTAGCAAAGAGACTGGTGGCATTTTACCCCTGCCCTAGAGATTTGTGGAACTTAGAACTTGAGAGAGATGACTTAGGGTATCTGGTGGAAGAAATTTCTAAGCAGCAGAGCATTCAAGAGGTGACTTGGGTGCTATTAAAAGCATTTCAGTTTTATAAGGGAAACAGAGCATAAAGGTTTGGAAACTTTGCAGCCTGACAATGCAATAGAAAAGAAAATCACATTTTCTGAGGAGAAATTGAGGCTAGCTGCAGAAATTTGCATAGGTAATGAGGAGCCAAATGTTAATCCCCAAGACAATGGGAAAAATATCTCTAGAGGATGTCAGAGGTCTTCACGGCAGCACCTTCCATCACAAACCTGGAGGCCTAGTTGGAAAAAGTGGTTTTGTGGGCCAGGCCCAGGGTTCCCATGCTGTGTGCAGTCTAGGAACTAGGTGCACTGCATCCCAGCCACTCCAGCTGTGACCAAAAGGGGCCAAGGTACAGCTCAGGCCCTGGCTTCAGACCATACAAGCCCCAGGCCTTTGGCAGCTTCCACATGGTTTTGAGCCTGCGGATGCACAAAAGTCAAGAACTGAGGTTTGGGAACCTCTGCCTAGACTTCAGAGGATGTATGAAATGTCTGAATGTCCAGGCATAAGTTTGCTGCAGGGGTGGGGCTTTCAAGGAGAACCTCTGCTAGGGCAGTACGAAAGGGAAATGTGGGGTTGGAGCCCTCACACAGAGTCCCTACTGGGGCACTGCCTAGTGGAGCTGTGAGAAGAGGTCCACTGTCCTCCAGACCCCAGAAGAGTAGCTCCACCAACAGCTTGCACTGTGCTCCTGGAAAAGCTGCAGACAATGCCAGCCTGTGAAAGCAGCCAGGAGGGGGGCTATACCCTGCAAAGCCATAGGGGCTGAGCTGCCCAAGACCATGAGAACCCAACTCTTATATCAGTATGACCTGGATGTGAGATGGAATCAAAGGAGATCATTTTGGAGCTTTAAGATAGAACTACAAACCACTGCTCAAGGAAGTAAGAAAGGACACAAACAGATGGAGAAACATTCCATGCTCATGGTTAGGAAGAATCAATATTGTGAAAATGGCTATACTGCCCAAAGTAATTTATAGATTCAACACTATCCTCATCAAGTTACCTATGACCCTCTTCACAGAACTGGAAAAAAAACACCTTAAACTTCATATGGAACCAAAAGAGAGCCTGCATAGCTAAGACGATCCTAAGCAAAAAGAACAAACCTGGAGGCATCATGCTACCTGACTACAAACTATACTACAAGGCTACAGTAATCAAAACAGCATGGTACTGGTACCAAAACAGAGAATAAAACCAATGGAACAGAACAGAGGCCTCAGAGGCAACACCACACATCTACAAACATCTGATCTTTCACAAACCTGACAAAAACAAGCAATTGGGAAAGGATTCCGTGTTTAATAAATGATGTTGGGAAAACTGGCTAGCCATGTGCAGAAAGCAGAAGCTGGACCCCTTCCTGACACCTTACACTAAAATTAACTCCAGATAGATTAAAGACTTAAACATAAGACCTAACACCATAAAAAACCCCAGAAGAAAACCTAGGCAATACCATTCAGGACATAGGCATAGGCAAGGACTTCATGACTAAAACACCAAAAGCATTGGCAACAAAAGCCAAAATAGACAAATGGGATCTAATTGAACTCCAGAGCTTCTGCACAGCAAAAGAAACAATCATTAGAGTGAACTGGCAACCAACAGAATGGGAAAAAATTTTTGCAATCTACTCATCTGACAAAGGGCTAATATCCAGAATCTACAAAGAACTAAAACAGATTTACAAGAAAAAAAAAACAAACCCATTCAAAAGTGGGCGAGGATATGAACAGACACTTTTCAAAAGAAGACATATATGAGACCAACAAACATGAAAAAATGCTCATCATCACTGGTCATTAGAGAAATGCAAATCATAACCACATTGAGATACCATCTTATGCCAGTTAGAATGGCAATCATTAAAAAATCTGGAGACAACAGATGCTAGAGAGGATGTAGAGAAATAGGAACACTTTTACACTGTTGGTGGGAGTGTAAATTAGTTCAACCATTGTGGAAGACAGTATGGCGACCCCTCAAGGACCTAGAAATACAAATTCCATTTCACCCAGCAATCTCATTACTGGGTATATATCCAAAGGATTATAAATCATTCTATTATAAAGACAAATGCACACATATGTTCATTGCAGCACTGTTTACAATAGCAAAGACCTGGAATCAACCCAAATGCCCATCAATGATAGACTGAATAAGGAAAATGTGGCACATATACACCATGGAATACTATGCAGCCATAAAAAAGGATGAGTTTGTGTCCTTGGTAGGGACATGGATGAATCTGGAAACCATCATTATCATCAAACTGACACAAGATCAGAAAATCAAACACTGCAAGTTCTCACTCATAGGCGGATGTTGAACAATGAAAACACATGGACACAGGGAGGGAAGTGTCACACACTGGGGTCTGTTGTGGGGGAATACGGGAGGGACAGTGAAGGCTAGGGAGGTTAGGGAGGGATAACATGGGGAGAAATGCCAGATGTAGATGACAGGGAGATGGAGGCAGCAAACCACATTGTCATGTATGTACCGATGCAACAATCCTGCATGTTCTACACATGTACTCCAGAACATAAAGTGCAATTATATATATATATATATATAAAAGATTTAACTTTTTGGCTGGATTTCCGACTTGCATAGGGCCTTCAGTCCCTTTGTTTTGGCCAGTTTCTCCCATTTGGAATGGCTACATTTACCCAATGCCTATACTCTTATTTATCTAGGAAATAATTTGCTTTCGATTTTACAGGCTCATAGGTGGAAAGGACTTGCTCTGTCTTAGATGAGATGTTGGGACTGTCGACTTTGAGTTAATGCTGAAATGAGTTAGACTTTGGGGGACTGCTGGGAAGGCATGATTGGTTTTGAAATGTGAAGACATGAGATTTGGGAGGAACCAGGGGCGGAATGATATGGTTTGGCTGTGTTGCCTCCCAAATCTCATGCTGAATTGTAGCTCCCATAATTCTTACATGTCATGGGAAGAACCCAGTGGGAGGTGACTGAATTAGGGGGAAGGTCTTTCCTGCACTGTTCTCATAATAATGAATGAGTCTCATGAGATTTGATCGTTTTAAAAACGGGAGTTTTCCCTGCACAAGCTCTCTTCTCTTGCCTGCCACCATGTGAGATGTGCCTTTCACCTTCCACCATGATTGTGAAACCTCCCCAGCCACGTGGAGCTGTAAGTACAATAAACCGTTCTTTTGTAAATTGCCCTGTCTCAGGTATGTCTTTATCAGCAGTGTGAGAACAAACTAATACAGGAAGACAGTAAAAAGAAAAGAGAGAAACAAAAAAAGAAAAAACAAACAGAAAAAGATAAGGCAGTGGACCAAAGGCTTGAGGCTCCTCTCCAGTGTCTGTCCACTTCTAAATGCTCTGCAGTGCCTTCAAGTAGTTGCTTTTTATTTTGCCCAGGGTTTACACTTGCTATCTTTGGGTGGGTTGGTCCAAGGGGAGCTGACTCAGCCATTACTGGAAGTGGTGTCTCATTAGTCAGTTTTAGCAACAATGCTTTTTATTCATAACTAGGTTCAAATTTATTAAAGAACTCCTACATAAACAGCATGATTATCTGCACAGCTATTAAATCTGTTCCATAACTCTCAATTTGGAAATCTGACATAAATTTGTTTCATAAAGTAAATTTCATGATTTGATATATTATTCAAAATAAAATTCCATCGTTTATGTTCTTATATATGAGAACAAGGAAAAAGTATCAAACCAGATGTACGAAAAAGAAAGCAATTCAGTTCTTCTTGGTCACTGAGGACCCCTACTGACTCATTTGTGGCAATGATTTTGTGCAGTATGTATTACAGAAGTGAGAGAGGATCACTATCATAAGTTCATTTATTTACCCCAAGTTCAGATGAAATAAAGGCACTTTCTTCATGCTGGGTGTTAGTAGTATACTTAGCATGAGCAAAATCAAGCCCACATCAACTCTTCCAAACCTGGTCCTCTTCCAGTGTTCCCTATCTCATCAAATGTTGCCACCATCCATCCAGATGTGGAAGTCAGAGTGTTGGTGTCATGTCTATACCCCACTTCCCTTCCCCCTTCCATATCCAATCCATCACCAAATTTTGTTAATTTTTACTCCCAAATAACTTTATCCACATCTTTCATTTCCATCTCCACTTCTCTAAGTTATCATCACCACCTCTCATCCACTCTTCAAAAGTACTTACTATGCTCTTTCTATGTATAATATCATGTTCTTTCTATGCATAACATCATTCTGATAACTTCTCTTACATTAACTTATTTAATCTCACATCAGCTGTTATCAGCTCAAGCAGCATTGCCTTCTCAGGAAGGAGCTTTGACTATTGATTTGAGAACTCTTTTTTTAACGTAAGCATCTAGTGCTATAAATGACCATCTAAGCAATGCTTTAGCTAACATCCCACAAATCATGATATGCTGTATTTTCATTTTTTGTTCAGTTCAAAATATTTTCTAATTTCCCTTGAAATTTCCTTTTAAGCCTTTGACTATTTAGAAGTTTTTAAATTTCCAAGTATTTAAGTATTTTTCCATTTATTTTTCTGTTACTGATTTCTAATTTAATTTCATGCAATCAAGGATCATATATTGTATGATTCCAATTCTTTTAAATTTGACTAGGCTTGTTTTCTGATCCAGGACCATCTATCTAGGTGAATATTCCACATGTATTTAAGAGAATGTGTATTCTACTATTTGAGGTAAAGTATCATGTGAATATCAATCTAATCTAGTTTGTTGATATGTTAGTTCTCTTACATCCTTACTAATTTTGTCTGCTTGTCCTATATTACTGAGAGAAAGGTATTACACTCTCCAACTATAATGGAGACCCCAACTATACCTGTGGCTTTGCTGGTTTCTCTTTTCAGTTCTAACCATTTTTTATTTCACGTATGTAAAATTTTTGAAGTACATACCCACTTAGGATTATTATGTCTTCCTGGTGAACCATCGCTTTTATCACTATGTAGTGCCTGAAGTCTACTTTGTCTGATATTAGTATCTTTTGAATGGTGTATCTTTTCCCATCCTTTTCTCTTAAGTTACCTATAGCATTATATTTAAGGTGGGTTTCTTATATATAATATATAGGTGGATCTCTTTCACTGTGGTTTTCATTTGCATTTCCCTGATGACTTCTTACATGTTGAGTATCTTTTCTGACTTCTAGTGGCTTTTCATATTTCTTTTTTGAAGGAGCTGTTCAAGTTTTTTGTCCCCTTAAAAACTGAGTTATCTTTTTATTTCTTAGATATCTTTGACTTGTTCTTGGTCTTAGGAAAAAAGTGTTCAACATTTCACAGTTAACTATGATAATTCTACTTTTAGATTTTCCTTGCTGCATTTTACCAATCTGAGGAATCTCCCTTCTATTCCTAGTTTGTAGAGAATTTTTAAAAACTCATAAATGGGTGTTGAAATTTGTCAGATGCTTTTTCCGTATCTCTTAAGATGATCATATGATTTTTCTTTTGACAAATTATAATGATTGATTTTCAAAGGTTAAATGTAGTTACCCAGGTATGTAAATTTGAATTCCTGAAATAAACTCCAGTTGGTCATGATATAATGTCCTTTTTATATACTGCTAGATTCAATTTAATAATATTTTGTTAAGAATTTACTTTCTACATTTATGAAGGATACTATCTGGTAATTTTCCTTTCTTGTAATATCTTGTCATATTTTGGGGTCATGTTTTTCTGGTCTTACAAAATGAGTTGGGAAACATTTCTCCTTCATCTATTCCTTGGGAGAATTTGTGTAAGATTGATATTATTTATTCTTTAAATGTTTGAAAAAATTCACAAGTGAAGCCAGCTAGACCTAAAGTTTGTGGGAAGATTTTTGTGAGTAGATTGTTTTAAATTACAGTTTTAATTCCTTAACAGAGGTTATTCACATTTTATATTTCTTCTTATGCTAGTTCCAGTCAATTATGGTTCTCTAGGAATTTATTTTGTCAATGTTGTCAAATTTACTGATAAAGTTGTTTATATCTCCATATTGGACTCTTAATGTCTGCAGGATCTGTGATAATGTCTCTATTTCCATGACAGATGTTAATAGTTTGTTTTCTTTTGCTTTTTTTTGGGGGGGGGGTCTTGCTCTGTCACCCAGGCTAGAGTGCACTGGTGCCATCTTGGCTCACTACAACCTCCGCCTCCCAGATTCAAGCAATTCTCCTGCCTCACTCTCCTGAGTAGCTGGGATCACAGGCATCCACCACCACACACCCTAATTTTTGTATTTTTAGTAGAGATGGGGTTTCACCATATTGTCCAGGTTGGTCTCAAACTCCTGACCTCAGGTGATCTGCCCACCTCAGTCTACCAAAGTGCTGGAATTACAGGTGTGAGCCACCGTGCCCAGCCTTCTTTTACTTTTTTTAAACATGTCTTGATCAGTCTCACTATGTGTCCTTCAGTTTTATTAATGACTTCAAAGAATCAACTTTTGTCTTTTTTTTATTTTCTCTTTGGTTCATCTGTTTCCTATTTCATTAATTTCTACTCTCATCTGTATTATTTCCTACTTTCTATTTTCTTCAGGTTTAACTCACTCTTCTTTTTCTAGCCTCTTGATTTGCTAGCTTAGATCACTGACTTTAAATCTTTCTTTTATCTTTTTTTCTAATATACACAATTAAAACTATAAATTTCCATCTAAGTACTTTTTAACCTGTATCTCATTAAAAATGAACTTTTTAAAGAGTCATTCAAACTTTTATTTGGTACTGGGTAAGAAATACTCTCTTAGGAACTGGAGAGGAGTTGAATGGAAAATAATCTAAGGAAATGTTTCTCCATAATCCTAGTATGAATTGATTTAATTCTTAGTAAGCTTACCTTATTACCATCAAATAGACAGAGGCGTACATGTCTGCTGAGAACCTGTATGCCCATTCCTGGAAGAGGAATCATTTTACAGCTCCATAATGTCAGAATCAATGAAATACGACTTGGTCTTGACCTAATCTGAAAGAAAAATTAGTTATAAAAAAAGTTTATTTTTCTGATTTATAACACAAATCTGTCTTTTGTAAATTCAGTTTAAGAAAATATATACAGGATTTTTAAAGAAGAAAACAAAATTTACACATATATAAGAAAAATTTCAATACTTTGTTCATTGAATATTAAAACCAGTCATTTTAGGTAAATTTTTGATAGTGCTACATTTGAAATATTGGCATTTTTCTTAAATACTTAAAAACTGTGATGAAAGGAACAATAAATACTAGCAGGTAAAATGTCTATGATCTGACTATAGAATCACTGTATTCTAATCCCCAGGTTCACTCCTACAGAATGTGGTAAGTGCAGAAGGTTAACACAGCATAAAACCAATGCCACCTGGCATTAAGATATCCTACTATTTTTCATTCCAAGCAATTATCTACATTGTTCTTTAGTTTCTTAATAGGTGTTTTAACAGACAGAATGCACTATTTGATATATTTATTCAGATTTACTTCATAGGTATAGTTCAGATTGTGAGTAAATAAATTGGCATTCTATTTTATTTTTAAAGAACAGTTTCAATTAATTAAACTTTGCATTCTGCTTTATGGTCATAAGCCTTTTCATTTAAATAACTTATATTAGACAAGGATTGGTGGCTCATACTTGTAATCCTAGCACTTTGGGAAGGAAAGGAGGGCAGATTGCTCGAGCTCAGGAGTTTGAGACCAGCCTGGAAACATGGCAAAACCCCATCTCTACAAAAAATACAAAAATTACTAGGGCATGGTGGTGTAGACCTGTGGTCCCAGCTACTCAGGAGGCTGTGGTGGGAGGGTCACTTGAGCCTAGGAGTTCAAGGTTACAGTGAGCCAGGATCACACACCTGCACTCCAGCCTGGGTAACAGAGGGAGACCCTGTCTCAAAAATACTACTACTACTGCTACTACTACTATAATGATAATACTGGATAACATCTACTGAGTTCTTTTCATATGCTAGGCATTATTCAAAGCCCATCACACACATAATTTTCAAAATAACTCTATGTTGGAAGCATTATTATTATTCCATTTTTACAGATGAAGAAATTAAAGCAAAGAATAATTAAGATAGAAGAAATCTAGTATTATTTCCTTTTTAACAATGAGAGAAGAGTGTAATGGAGAAAATAAACAAGATATTAAGTCAAAGTAACAAGTCCAAATTCTGTCTTAGTTGTAAAAATATGACTATTTCAAATTTATCATATAGAAACTATTGTTTTTGTTTTTTATAATGCATTAATCAATTAATATGTTGTTTGTCTGCTTGCAACCATGACAACATCTGGAAGATTTATAGTTTTACTGATAGTAACTATACTTACAGTGCCTTCTGTAGCATCCCACATCAGATCTCTGAAGGCCAGTTGAGAAGGCATGAGCTGTGGTTGTAAGAAGTAACTTGCTCGAAATTGATTCCCTGAAAAAATCATGTTTCTTTAATTTTCTTACAAAAAAAAGAACTCAAAATCAAAAATCCATAATATTGTGTTATAGGGTACAGCCACTTCCAAAATACCACGCTGCTTACTAAAAACCTGCTTTCCAAAATAGAAGCACCAATATAGATTTATGCATAAAAACAATAGTACAAAACTTACAGATAAAACACATAAAAGATCATCTTAAAGCACCTTTAAGAAAGACTTTTAGGCCAATAACATGCCCCATAATGAAGACAATTCATTCAAATATTTTTGTAAAATGCAGAAATCTGTAAGCACTTTTTAGAGACTTGAGAAAAAATACATAGCCATTAGTTTTACTTCTTAACACAAAAGCATTTTATACTTCTTCAACAATGTGTTTTGCCTATAATAGAAAAATTAGACATGGACCTTGACTGCTTGGCTCAAAGAGTGCAGTGGCTGATAGGTACACATTACCTTCCTCCAGAAGCTGCGAGAGTGTGGAAGGCCTGAACCCTGCAGGAATAGCTCCCATCGTGGTTAACGCATCAACAGTGTTTATCTGCTGAAGATAGTAACATCAAAATAAATTTGTTTTCAGTCATGTTTCTGCACCTCTATAATATTTTCTCTTTATCACTGGAGTTACTATAACCCAAAAAAGGAAAATATAAATGTACAGACTTTAGTGGAAGATTAATATGATTTAGCCCCAAATATTTGAGAGGATGCCATCACTGAATTGGCCTCTCCTAAGGACCTAAGCCCCATACAGTGCCTAGCATGCAGAGCTCTGTGTTCCAGAGCAGCTGCTCCAAGTACACCCTTATCAAAATGTCCCTGCTCCTGTCTGCTGTACAGTGCGCTTCCATTTCACAGATAAGTTAATCTCTATTGGCAAATTATACGCACTAAAGAATTAATGGATTTTTTTGTATATACATACACAAAACTCACACCCTCATACATACAAGCATGTACTTGTAAGTAATAAGTAAAGAAAAAGGTCAGAAAGGATACTTGCTAAATTGTTAATGGTGATTACTTATGAGTTTGAGGAGAATTTTCATTTGACTATGTAATTTTTTTTTTTTTTTTGAGACAGAGTCTTGCTCTGTCACCCAGGATGGAGTACAGTGGCATATTCTGAGCTCACTGCAACCTCTGCCTCCCAGGTTCAAGTGATTATCCTGCCTCAGTCTCCCCAGTAGCTGGGATGACAGGCATGCATTACTACACCCAGCTTATTTTTGTATTTTTAGTAGAGACAGGGTTTTGCCATGTTGACCAGGCTGGTCTTGAACTCCTGACCTCAGGTGATCCACCTGTCTTGGCTTCCCATAGTGATGGGATTACAGGCATGAGCCACTGCACCTGGCCTGTAATTTTTTTTTAATGACAGAATTAAGGATCATTTCTTCCTTTTAAAAAATTTAATTACTTTTTTTTTTAAGATAGGGTCTTGCTCTGTCACTCATGCTCTGGAGTGCGCTGGCACAATCACAGCTCACTACACCCTTGACTTCCTAAGCTCAAGCAATCCTGCTACCACAGCCTCTCGAGTAGCTGGGAATACAGGCATGTGCCATCACACCTGGCTAATTTTTCTTATTCTTTGTAGAGATAGGGTCTCACTATGTTGCTCAGGCTGGTCTTGAATTCCTGGCCTCAAGTGATCCTCCTGCTTCAGCTTCCCAAAATGTTGAGATTACAGGTGTGAGTCACCATGCCTGGCCAATTTCTTACTTTTTATTAAAGCTTTACAGGATTTTTCAAAAACGATAATTAAAATTTAACATCTGCTTTCACTCAAATGATAGAAAAGCAGGATCAATGAGAATGTTTCCAAGCCTTCAAACAACACCACGAATAAGATTATCAATTATTTTTGTGCAAAAAAAAAAAAAAAAAAAAAAACAACCTAATGTGAAATGTTACTTGGAGCACAGGCTCATGAAACCAAAAATATACGTCCTCTGCTCTGTACATTCCATGCCCTGAACCCCCTTTCAGATCCACTGCTGTCTTCCACAGTCTCCATCCTGTTTCCCATCAGATCTATTGGGTAATAAAACAAGACATCATTAATAAGATAGAAGATACTCACCTCTGAGATCGCTTTTTGAACAGCACTACAGTGGGAATCAGTTCTGGGGAGACGAAATAACAAAGTAAGTCAGGTCATGATATGCCTATTCACTCAATTAAGGAGCTTCTTTAATCACAGTTTATAATCATCAGTAAGTTTTGAAAACCTAACAGTTTCCAGATGAAAACAAGATAGAACTAAATGTATTAAAAATAATCACAAAATTAAAATAGTAATGATCTTTAAGTAGACAATAGTATGAAAAGCTGTCCAGGTACAAGTTGTCTCCATTTCAAGAAAGCAATGAATTATTTATAACAGTAAAAATAACAAAATGTTTCCTAAACCTACTCTGATACCCTTTCCCACTTTTGTACCTTTGCTTAACTTCTGCTCCATCTGCTGTTTGATCCACCACCTCTACATCTTCTTCACTGCCCTCTTCACTTGATTCTTGATCTTCTTCTCCTTTACTATAAGGCTAAAAAACCATTGAAAAGTGAAGTGCTTTTTAACTAATGCAAAAATCAACCAATAAAAATACAAGTACTGCCACCTAACCCTCCAGTTTTTTCTGTTTAAAAAGAAAAAACAAAAGCATCAATACTTTCAGAAAACCTCGAGCACAGATGGGAACTCAGTATATATAATGAGCATATAAAAATTAGTGGGAAATAAATTTTCAACATACGGTTAATAACTTGACTATTCCAAAAAATAATGATTGAGATAGAGAGCAAGTTTAATCAAAATAAATTACAGATAGAATTTACTCAAATAAAAAAGAAAAGAAAAGAAAGAAAAAAGCATTAGAAGAAAATAACCTGGAGATGGTGAAGCCCTTTCCAATTATGATACCAAAATAAAAAAATCATAAGTGGATTTTTTATGACCTAAAGTCCACAAAGAAAATACCTAACACATAACTTACACATATCCTGAGGGGGAAAAAAGAAAATATCTAACACAAATATCTAAAGATTAATATCCTTATCATTAAAATATTATAAAAGCTCTTATAATTCAATGAGAGAGTCTTTAAATCCCTTAGGAAAAAAATGGCCAAAAGAAATGAAAAGGTACCAATACGTAGAAATGATAAGCACTCAAGGTGATGGAAATCTCAAACACCTTAACTTGATCATTACACAATCCATGCAAGTAAAAAGCACTCACATAAATACATAAAATATTATGTATCAATAAAGAAAACCGAAAGGGTCATTTGCAAAGAAGATATACAAATGGTCATAAAGCATATGAGATGATGCTCAACCTCATTAGGAGTAAAATAAATGCACATAAAACCACTAATGACACCTTTTTGCTGGTCATATTGGCAAAAATGTTAAAGATTGATAACAGCCATAATAGGCAAATGTCTGAGGAAACAGAGCTCTCTGATTGTTAGAGGTGAGAGTACAAATCAGCATAATTTTTCTAAAAGGCAAATTGGAAAAATAAATCAAAATATGAAGGTGTATACCCTTTGAACCAGTGACGATCATCTAGGAATTTATCTAAGGGGATAATCAGGCAAGCGTGCAAAGATGCATGCAGACTTGATGACAACACAAGTTGCCAGTTGGCTACCACCTATTCCCTACCTCCTCCAAACAAAATCCCTGATTTTGGCAATGATCCAGTTAAAAGGCTACATTTTCCAAGACTTCCTTGCAGCTAAGTGTTGCCAGAGAACTAAGTGCTGGTCAATGAGCAACAACTGAAAGTTTTTTGTGTAACTTCCAAGAAACCTTCTTAAAAAGGCAGCAGCTTACGTGTTTTGACTGCTTTCCTCTTTTGCTGCTCAGAATCTTTAAAAGATCCAGCAGCTGACTTAAAACTAAATAGATAATTCTAGGAAGAGCAGCCTCATATCAGAAACGCAGTAAAATATTAGATAGGATCTTAACCAATTCTTGATTGCCTTTCTCCACACTTTTGTGCTTGAGAGAAACACGCTTCTACCTTATTTAAGCTACTTTTTTGGGGGGGATCTTTTTGTAACTGACAGAGGATGCTAATCCCATGTTCTTTGCAATATAATTGATAGTGACCATAGGTTGAAACAACTTAAATGACCATCTAAATGAGATTAGAAGACTTGCTGCCATTGAAAAAGATGATCTAGATCTGCTATAGCCCCTTGGCACATGTAGCTAGTGAGCTCTTGAAATTAGTCCAAACTGAGAAGTGCTACAAATGTAAAACAAACACTGGATTTTGAACTTAATGTTAAAAAAGCAAAACAGCTCAATAATTTAAAATATTGATTATATGTCAAAATACTGGATAATATAAAATATATTATTAAAAATAATTCTTCCTGTTTCTTTTTACTTTGTAAAACTATGTGTAATGAAAAAAATATGTTTGTTCTCACTGGTTCCTGGGACAGAGCTCCTGAAACACTTTGAATTTCCTGAATGGTAGGAGTATGTTTTCTTATTCATCAGGAGTCCCTTTCAACTACTCCTGAGTTTATGCTAACGAGGTAACTCTAGGTGGGCCCTAGACAGCTTCAGGAAGGGAACAGTTGCCAGAAAAACCAACCTGGGGAATTACAGGTTAGAACTTTCAGCCCGACCCTCCAACCTCAGTAGAGGGGAGAGGAGCTGGAGACTAAGTTAATCACCAATGGCTAACGATTTAGTTAATATAACTAATGAAATCTCCATAAAAACCCCTAAGTGATAGGGTTCCAGGAGCTTATAGTATGATGAACACAGCAAGGTGCTGGGAGGGTGGCAGGCCCAGAGAGGGCATGCCAGCCACCCGCCATCAATACTTCAGTCTATGGCTGTTCCTGAGTTATATCCTTTATAATAAACTGGTAAATGCAAGGAAAGTGTTTTCCCAAGTTCTATGAGTCATTCTAGTAAATTACTGAATCCCTGAGGTGAGGGTGTGGGAACTCGTGACTGTATAGCCAGTCAGTAAGAAGTATGGGTGGCTCTTGGGACTTGTGACTGGCAACGGAAGTGGGCAGCAGTCTTGTGGGACTGAGCCTTTAACCTATGGGGGTCTGTGCTAGCTCCAGGCATTAGTGTCAGAATCAAATTGAATTGCTGACACTGGTTGGTGTAGGAGAACTGATGTAGAAACCCATATTTGGTGTCAGAGAAAATCCACATACTTGGTGTCAGAGAAAATCCACATACTTGGTGTCAGAAGTGATGTCAGCAAAAAGATATTCTTAATGTAGCTATTGAAAAATTTAAATTACATGTGTGGTTTGCATCACAGTTCTACTGGACAGTGCTGATCCAGACAGAAATTTACATATCTTGGCACAGAAAACGACCATGTTATTTTATGAAATAAGAAAATACAGGCTACAAACACGCATGTATAGTATGTTCACATTTTAGTAAGGGGATCACATATTTGTGGAATTTAACACAAAGTTAACTGTGGTTATGTTTTACAATAAACAATAGATATCTATTATTTGTTCTGATCAGCATTACTCCACAAAGCATCCTTACTGTGAGATCACTTTCTAGGGCTCACATGCATAAGAGTACTTTACAGGTCCCCGGGGCCATTAATATACAATGTGTTTCCCAGGTGCTGTCCCTCCAAAATTAAAGCAAATTCTGTATCTCAAGTCATTCACTAGTCAAACTGTCAAAAGAACACAGCTAAATGTTTTATTAAAAGTGAAAAAAAAAGGCTTAGAAAAGGAAAGCACAAACCAAGACTAACCTCCAGGTAGGTTCTGGGAACAAGACCTTCATTTCCTTTGGCATCCTTAGCTATCCACCAACCATCAGGTTTTTTTTCAATTATAAAGAGAATTTCCCCTTTCTTAAAGCAAAACAAAGTAAATATTTTAAATAAAATTCAAAAATCATGAGTATATATATACCATTACCAATGATTCAAAATATGTGCTGAAAAAAAGGCAAAGTCTTTTCTTAATCTAATATTTTTCCTAAGTTTTATCAAAAGCTTCCCTATTACCCAACCACTACGTATTCTGCCTAACTCACCTAAACCATAAATGTGACATAATTTAATGAATCATTCCTTCTAGTTACCTAACATACACTTCAACCATTTATGTAAATAGGAACCATTTTTCACAATCATTTTTAAGGCCCCATACTTATTCCAAATATTCGATTACTGTGTAAAATATTTTTGAATTTTTTTTTTTGAGACAGAGTCTCAGCTCACTGCAACCTTTGCCTCTTGGATTCAAGAGATTCTCCTGCCTCGCCTCCCAAATAGCTGGGACTACAGGCACGTGCCACCGTGTCCAGCTAATTTTCTGTATTTTCAGTACAGAAAGGATTTCACTGTGTTAGCCAGGATGGTCTCCATCTCCTGACCTCATGATTTGCCCGCCGTGGCCTCCCAAAGTGCTGGGACTACAGGTGTGAGCCACCATGTCCGGCGTGAATATTTTAATCTCTCTGGAAAAGTGTCTTTCAGAAGCAGCATATAAATTCCCCCCCAAAAAATCAATTCCATTAAACTTAAACCCTATTTTTAACCAAAAACAGTATTTAGTGAATACAATTACCCAGTTAATTCACCAGATATGTTTTGAATAACACTCACTCATTTATAAAAATAAAATTCATCTTTGAAGACAAAAGCATTTCCATTACTGAGGTCACTAAGAAAGCAAACGCTTTCTTAAAATATACATTATTGTCTAATGTTGATACCATTTTCCAGGCGAATTTGGAAAAAAATCTATAATCAAACTATACAATTAGTTGCATAATATTCTATTATATTTTATTATTAATCAGTTGCTAAACTTTGAAGTTTAATATAAGAACCAAAATTCATATATTCACTTAAATTCCTTTGGCTTATTTCTCTAGCAGAAGACACAGGCTCAAATTCCCTTAAAAATCACACCTGTATTGTTCCGTCCCACCTGCCACTTATTTACGCCCAGTCCAAGCAAACATGGATGCAAGCCCCTTTCATAACAAGTTAACAGGAAAGATTGCTACAAAACGGCAGCAAGTACTCCCTTCTACCTCCACCTATGGACATTGTCTAACTCACTTGAATGAATTTATACATATGACATGCAATAACAAATTATAAAATTTTACCCCTAAGTTAGGAATTCTCAACATTAAAGCTAGTTTAAAAAATCTTTAGTTACAGAGATAACTGTAGTAACATAATCTCATATTACTACTGCTTGTAAATCATAATTATTACTTATTTAAACAGATTGTTAAAAAACTTCAAGAATCTCTAATACAGGTATACAGACGGAGTTTCCTTATTCTGTCAGGTATGGACATTAATCCCTAGGTTAGGTATCAGTCTTATTCTACCTACTTTAAATGTAAGATCTCCAACTTGCTGAGCAGTAAAATTTCCAACAGCAATGTATTCTTCACTGGTTGACTGTTTGTGAGACTCATTTTCCTCTTCCTCCTCTGCATCTTCTTCCTCCTCTGCATCTTCTTCCTCCTCTGCATCTTCTTCCTCCTCACCACTGTCTTCACTTTCTTCACTTTCACTTTCTTCTTCTTCAGTAGGTGCCCCAACTCTACAAAAAGTGTTTCTATGAGTAGGCCCACTTGAAGTAATATATAAGAACAGACCAACTATGAGTATAACTTCTATATATACATGAATATACCATATTTGGAGCTGGCAAATAAAAGAAATAAAGGAAAATACAATGAACAATTTCTACCATCTAACTAAGAAGGTGTGCTTGGAGAGACTGAGGTGGAAAGAGAGTTATGTATGTGAGATGGCAGAGCATCACTGGA
Source organism: Aotus nancymaae (assembly GCF_030222135.1). Lineage (NCBI taxonomy): Eukaryota > Metazoa > Chordata > Mammalia > Primates > Aotidae > Aotus > Aotus nancymaae. The sequence continues at coordinate 2,450,998 of NW_026988570.1, read as the reverse complement.
CTTGAGGCCAGGAGACTTGAATTCAAGTCTTCAATTCATCCATTCAGAAAATGCTCTTTGAGCATTATTATTAAGTACTTAGAGCACGGACTCTGCTAAATTTAAATTCTGGCTCTGTTCCTTCTTTGCTAGGTGACCTTAGATAGGTTTCTTTTAAGCTCTTCATTTCTCATTGGTAAAGTAGAGATAATCATAGAACGTGCCTTCTAAGGTTGCCATGAGGATTAAGATGAGTTATTACTTGCGAGGTGTTTAGAACAGTGCTTGCCCATAGCAAGCTTTCCATAAAAGTCAGTTATGATGATGACACTGATGCTGTTGGTCAAGTTCCATGTCAGAGAGACACACAGTAGACAAAAAGGTAAACCAGACACAATTCCCCATCCTCAAGGAGCTTGCAATGAGACTATCTAGAAAATGGAGAATTATAAAATAGTGCAATAGGTACTAGAGTAGAGGTATATACAGGATACTAAGAAATTAATCACGCAAGAGGGACACCTAACCCAGGCTGCATGAATGGGAATCAGAAAAGGCTTTAATTAGGTCTTGACAGACGATACGGAATTAATCAGGTAAAATGGGAGTAAAAGGAAGGGGAGGGACAGGAGAAAGGAGGTTCGAGATTAGGAAATGTCAAATAGCTCACGAATGGTAGGGCAAGGCTTGAGGAAAATGAATGAGAATTGAGGCTGAAAAGAGGTGCGAAGAATGTAGCCCAGGTGAGGCTGACCTTTAAGGTCATCCCTAAAAATGAGTAGGGGACTCCAGCCTGGGTAACAAGAGCGAAACTCCGTCTCAAAAGAAAAAAAAAAAAAAAAAAAAATGAGTAGGGGAAGGTACATGATATGATTCGCACTTTAGAAAGGAGACAAAGCTACAATGTAGGGAACAGATTAGAAGAAGGGCTAAAGGTGAGGGTGGCTGTTGAAAGTAAGAAGTGACAACAGTATGAACTAAGAAAACAGTATAGGGATAAAGAGAAAGGAGATGATACGGAGGGTGAGGAAGAGAGAAATGCCAAAATAACATTAGCTTGGGTATGTAACTTAATCTTTCTGACTTTTATTTATTCATTCGACATTCAGCAAAGTTTAAATTTTGGGGGGCACCTACTGTATAACAGACATTGGGAGCTTGGGCTATAACAATGAACAAAACCAAGATCTTTGCCCTCCTAAAGCTTACATCAGAGAAGCTTATCTTTAAAATGGGACAACAATACTTAGACTAATGCAAATGAACATCATTAACCATAAAACTAGCCAAAATAAATTTTCTCTGGAATAAAAAGGAAAATAAGTTTAACTTTGTTTAAAATAATTGTAGGATACTGTTATACCACACTTACCTAACACATAAACCAGGATGTAACAACCATTTTTATACCACAAGAATTAAAAAATCCATAAAATATCATATTTACTTTCAGTGTGTCTCTTTCCTTCCTTAGGAGATATTTTGCACATATCTTGTATGGGTCAATTATTCCAAAACTTTGCTGGAATAATGTGAACTTGATATGGTTTTTCCCCTTCATTAATGTAGTGAATTTCAGTGATTGACTTTTTAATGTTAAATCAACTCACATTCTGGAACAAATTCCACTTGGTCATGATGTATTATCCTTTTGAAATGCCTCTAGATTTTACTTACTAATATTTTATACTGAGTTTGTGGATTTGTTCCCCTCATAATTTTCTTCTAGTGTTCTTGTCAGGTTTTGATATCAGTGTTATTGAAAGCTTATAAAATGATTTGTTTATTATTGGTGTATAGGAATGTAAAGCATCCAACGTTTGTATTCTCTAGAATAATTCTGTAATATTGGCATTATTTCTTTCTTAAATGTTTACAAAAAATTCACCAGTAAAACCACCTGGGAGTTTAATCTGTGGAAAGGTTTTTAATTACAAATTCTATTTCTTTAGTAGATATTTTAGTAGAACTATTAAGATTGTCTATTCATTTTGTGTCCATTTCTGTACATTTTTTTTTTTTAAAGCCTACAGCACCCGGTATTACCAGGCAGTCTCCCATCCAAGTACTAACCAGGCCCAACCCTGCTTAGCTTCCGAGATCAGACGAGATCGGGCATGTTCAGGGTGGTATGGCCGTAGACCTGTACATTTTCTTTCTAAAGAAACTTATTTTATCTAAATTTCAAACTTATTCACATAAGTTTGTTCATAATATCTTCATAGTATCTTTTTAATTCTTATAGAATCTGTACTGACTTCTGTTTTTTCTCTCTTTTTCTCTTTTCTTGATCAATAATGCCAGCAGTTTATTCATTTGATTAATTTCCCCAAAACCAAGTTTTGGCTTTGTTGATTTTGCCGACTGTATGTTGGTTTATTGTTCACTATTTTCTGCTTTTATTTTTATTATTTCCTTCCTTCTGCTCTCCTTGGTATTGTTGTCCTTTTTCCGGCCTCTAAAGTTGAATACTTTACATTCCTATATACCAATAATAGACAACCAGAGAGTGGTTGTCTCTCTGACATGAGTGAACTCCCATTCATAATTGCCACAAAGAGAATAAAACCTAGGAATACAACTTACAAGGGATGTGAAGGACCTCTTCAAGGAGAACTACAAACCACTGTTCAAGGAAATAAGGGAGGACACAACAGATGGAAAAACATTCCATGCTCATGGATGGGAAGTATCAATATCGTAAAATGGCATACTGCCGAAAGTAATTTGTAGATTCAATGCTATCCCCATCAAGCTACCATTAACTTTCTTCACAGAATTAGAAAAAAACTACTTTAAATTTCATATGGAACCAAAAAAGAGCCCGCATAGCCAAGACAATCCTAAGCAAAAAGAACAAAGCTGGAGGCATCACACTACCTGACTTCAAACTATACTATGAGGGTATGGTAACCAAGACAGCACAATACTGGTACCAAAACAGATACACAGACCAATGGAACAGAACTGAAGCCTCAGAAATAATACCACACATCTATAACCATGTGATCTTTGACAAATCTGACAAAAACAAGCAATGGAAAAAGGATTCCCTATTCAATAAATGGTACTGGGAAAACTGGCCAGACATATACAGAAAACTGAAACTGGACCACTTCCTTACACCTTAAAAAAAAAACAACATTAACTCAAGATAGATTAAAGACTTAAACGTAAGACCTAAAACTAAATAAAACCTAGAAGAAAACCTAGGCAATACCATTCAGGACATAGGCATAGGCAAAGACTTCATGACTAAAACACCAAAAGCAATGGCAACAAAGGCCAAAAATGACAAATGGTATCTAATTAAATTAACGAGCTTATGCACAGCAGAAGAAACTAGCATCAGAGTGAACAGACAACCTACAGAATGGGAGATAATTTTTGCAACCTATCCATCTGACAAAGGGCTAATATCCAGAATCTACAAATAACTTAAAAAAATTTACAAGAAAAAAAAAACCAACCCCATCAAAAAATGGGCACAGGATATGAACAGACACTTCTCAAAAGAAGACATTTATGCGGACAACAAACGTATGAAAAAAAGCTCATCATCACTGATCATTAAAGAAATGCAAATAAAAACCACAATGAGATACCATCTCACGCCAGTTAGAATGGCGATCATTAAAAAATCAAGAAACAACAGATGCTGGAGAGGATGTGGAGAAATAGGAACACTTTTACACTGTTGGTGTGAGTGTAAATTAGTTCAACCATTGTGGAATACAGTGTGGCAATTCCTCAAGGATCTAGAACCAGAAACATCATTTGATCTAGCAATCCCATTACTGGAAATATACCCAAAGGATTACAAATCATTCTACTATAAAGACACATGCACATATATGTTTGCTGCAGCACTCTTCACAATAGCAAAGACTTGGAACCAACCCAAATGCCCATCAATGATAGAGTGGATTAAAAAAAGTTGCACATGTACACCATGGAATACTATGCAGCCATTAAAAAGGATGAGTTCATGTCCTTTACAGGGACAAGGATGAATCTGGAAACCATGATTCTCAGCAAACTAGCATAAGAACAGAAAACCAAACATCACATGTTTTCACTCATAAGTGGGAGGTGAACAATGCAAACACATAGACACAGAGAAGGGAACAACACACATGGGGGCCTATTGGGGGGTGGGGGGCTAGGGGAGGGATAACATTAGGAGAAATACCTAATGTAGATGACGGGTTGATGGGTGCAGCAAACCACCATGGCACATGTATACCTATGTAACAAATCTGCATGTTCTGCACATGTATCCCAGTATAATAATTTTTTAAAAAGAAGTGTATAATATGCTTTTTTTTAAAAAAAAAAAGTTGAATGCTTTAGTAATTGATTTACAACTTTTTTTTTCAAACTATGCATTTAAAAGTATAAATTTCTGGCTAGGTACAGTGGCTCACACCTGTAATCCCAGTACTTTGGGAGGCTGAGGTGGGAGGACTGCATGAACCCTTGAGTTCAACACCAGCCTGAGCAATATAGTGAGACCTTGCCTCTACAAAAATTAAAAAATTAGCCAAGCCTGGTGGCATACACTGGTAGTCTCGGCTACTCAGAGAGGTGGAGGTGGGGAAGATCACTTCAGCTCAGGAGGTGGAGGTTGCAGTGAGCCAAGATTGCACCACTGCACTCCAGCCTGAGTGACAAACAGCCTGTCTCCAAAACAAACAAAAGATAGAAATTTCCATCTAAGCACTACGTTGGTTGCAACCCACAGTCATTTTATTATCATTCCAAATAGTTTCTAATTGCCACTGTTATATTTTCTTTGACTCACAGTTTACATAGAAAGTGTGTGAAAATTTGCAAACAGTAGTGATTTCTAATTATTTTTTCTGTCATTGGGTTTTAATGTCATTCCAAGTGATCAAAGAACAGACATAATACTACATAACTTCAAACTTTAGAAATTTGATGATAATTACTTTATGGTTCAATATGGTTCATTTTCACTAATGTTACATTAATTATGTAACATTATGTTTCATTAATGCACTGAAAAGAATATTATTTACATAACACATACTTGGGTGCTATGTTCTACACATACACAGTCATGCACTGCACAACAATGTTCCAGTCAACAATGGGCCAAATATACAATGATGGTCCCATAAGATATAATACCATATTTTTACTGTACATTTTCTATTTTTGGATATGTTTAGATACACAAATATTTATACCATTGTGTTATAATTGAATTGCCTACAGTATTCAGCACAGTAATGTGGTGTACAGGTTTGTAGCTTAGGAGCAACAGACTATACTATATAACCCAAGTCTATGGTAGCCTATACCTTCTAGGTTTGTGCAAGTACACTCTATGATGTTTGTACAATGATGAAATCACTTAATGACACATTTCTCAGAACATCTCCCTGTCATTAAGAAAGGCTTGACTATGTGTAATTAGATCAAGGTGGTTAAGGATTGTGAATTATCTAGCTTTGCTTTAGTTCTGGCAACTTTTGTTTTATACATTTGAACCCATGTTATCAAATGTATACACATTTAGGAATTTTTTTTTTTCCTGTTGCATCGAACCTTTCTTTTATCATTATGAAATGTCCTTTCTTAAACAGTAAATTACTTTTAGCTTTAAGTAGCTGATATTATTGTAACCACATCACCTTTGTTTTGGTTATAGAACAAAGAATATCTTTGTTATAGAACATGGAATATCTTTTTCCAGTTCTTTGCTTTCAACTCTCTATAATTGTATACTAAAGTGTATCTCTTCTAAATAGTATATATTTGGGTTAAAAAAATTCAATCTGACAATCTTTCTTGTAATTGGAGTGTTACTCCATTTACATTTAATGTAACTATCCAAATGGCTGCTTTGAAACCATGTTACTATTTAGTTTCTATTTGTCTCATCTGTTTTTTATTTTTAATTTCTCCTTTATTGCCTTTTTTAGGTTAATAAAATTGCTTTTAATATCCCATTTATTGTGTTGTTTTACTAGCTACATTTCTTTGTATTACTTTTTTAGTGATTGTTTTAGGTATTACAATATGCATTCCTAACTTACCATAGTCTAATATCATATTTCACCAAAGATAAAATAACTTTAAGATAAAGAATTCCATTTACCTGCCAGACTTTGTGCTATGCTACGCTATTGTCACATTTTACTTCTACATATACTCAGTCCTTGTAATGTGCAGATTCTGTATTTGTGAATTCATTGGCTCACTAAAGTTTATTTGTAACTCCCTAATTAATAATTGCAGTGCTTTTGTGGTCATTTGTGGACATATACAAAGCAGCAAAAAATTTGAGTTGTCTGGCATACACATTCCCAACTGAAGTTGAACGTGGTGACACCTGCCTTTTTTTTTTCAGCTCTCATATAGGAAAGTGTCCTTTTTGCAATCTGTTTAGTACCACACTTTTTGCAATTTTTTTTTTTTTTTTTTTGGTGATTTTAGTGTTTAAAATGGCCCCCAAACATAGCGCTGAAGAGCGGTGTGCTATTCCTAAGTACAAGAAGGCTATAATCTACCTCTGGAGAAAATCGTGTGTTAGATAAGACTTGTTCATGCATGAGTGATAGTGCTGTCGGTGTAAATTCAATGTTAATGAATCAATAAAATATATGATATAAGGGGTCTTTTAACAGTAACACAAGGTTGTATGTCACTCAGTTGACAAAAACACTGTGACCAGAGGCTCACAGGAGTCTTAAGTCTATATTTCCCCAGAAGCAATGGTTTAGTATTTGCTAATCAAGTGTTCATAGCAATTTTATAGAATATAACTACTGCAAATAATGAGAATCGATTGGATATTATAAATCCCCAAATGTACATTTTGCTTTACGTAATCAAGTGTCTGTTAAAGGCATGTTGAAAAGAAAAACAGAGGCTTTTATATTTACCCACATACCCATCTTTTTCAATCCTTTTTGAAGATCCAAATTTCTCTGTGGGATCATTGCCTGCTAGCCTGAAGAACTTCTTTTAACATTTCTTATACTGCAGGTCAATTGACAAATTTCCTCAGCTTTTGTTTGCCTAAAAGTGTCTTTATTTCACTTTAATTTTTTATACTTTTGCTAGATACAGAATCCTGAGTTGATGGTTTCTTCTTTCAATGTTTTCAAGATGTTACTACATTGTGTTCTGACCTGTATTTTTTCTCACAAGATGTCAACTGTAATTTTGTCATTTGTCTCTACATGTTTCCTTTTTTCCCTTGGCAACTCTTAAGATTTCCTATTTATCTTTGGTTTTCAGTAGTTTGACTCTAATGTACCTGTGTGTGGGTTTCTTTACAATTCTGTTTGGGGTTCCCTGAGATTCTTGGATCAGTGGCTTGACATCTTTCTTAGACAGTAATTTTAAAATGTTTTTAGTCACTACCTCTTTAAATATTTCTTGTGCTTCATTCTCGCTCCTCTTCTTCCAAGACTTCAATTACAAATCTGTTATAACTTTTAACAGTGTCTCACCTCTTAAATTGTTTTGTTCCCTGCACTTTTAAATTTTTATGTATCAATTTGAACAAGTTTTAAAGCTGCCTTTGGGTTCACTGATCCCTTCTTCTGTTGTATCTAATCTTCAGTTAAGCCACCCTATAATTTTATTTCATATACTGTATTTTTTTAGTTCCAGAATTTTCATTTTGGTCTTTGTTAGTTTCTATTTCTCTGCTTAAGATTCCTCTCTATTCATCTTATCTATCTTTTCCTATAACTTATTTATCTATCTTTTCCTATAAGTTGTTTTATGGTTCTTATTTGCTAATTTTCACATCTCTGAGCTACTGGTTATTGAATCTCTTGATTTTATGACATTTCCCAGATTTTTGAGTCTATACAGTGAGTCAGATTTTGGAAGTTCTCAGCCATTAGTTTATCAAATATTATATTTTTTAGTTATAGAATGTTTATTTGATTTTTCTATATTTGAATTCTCTTAAAATACACTCTTTTCCCCATTTCATTCACCTTTTCTTCTATTTTCTTTAACATATTTATCATATTATTTAGAAGTCCTTGTCTGCTAACTCTGTATCTGGATCATGTCTGGGTCTGTTTTTACTGACCATCTTGTCACTTATTGATCATGTATTTTTCCCTGCTTTTTTGCATTTCTAATTTTTTTAAATTACTGGTTGCTGTGATGGACACATTAGAAGACACACTTACGGACTTTGGATTATGTTATATTCCTCTAAGAAGTGTTAAATTCCTTTAATGTTACACAGTTAAAATATCTTGTTCCTGATTAGGTCTGCTTTTAGGCTCTGATAGAGAAGACCTACTTCAGCTTTGTCTTTATTCTTAGATCATGGTTGTTACTCTCAGGATGTTTTCTTTACTCATGGGGCCTGGGCCTTCTGTGATCTCTACTAAATGCCTGAAGCATTTCCCAAGTCTCTTCACTATAGCTAGGTACAAACTCCAATGTTTTTCCAGGACTATATGATTTCCAGAATCTACTAAGCTCTGAGTCTCCCAGCAGGCACTTTCTGCCAGGCCTTGCAGGAATTTTGCCCTACACAACCCAGGAGACCTTACAGATTGCTGGAGTTGTTTCTCTGCAGCTCCCTTCTCTCTGTAGCACTTTGCTCCACAACTCCCAGTGAACTGGGCAGCTCCAAAGTGTGACCTGTCTCTTCAGTCCAGTAAGACTGCTACTCCCTGCTTGGAATCTACCTTCCTCCACCACAGCCCATAAATTATTCCCAGGGAAAAAGTTTAGGTGAATGTAAGATTCACTTCATGCATCTCCCTATATCAAGAATATCAACCCTGCTTGGTGGATGCTCAATGACTTCAAACAGATGCTTTGTATATTTTTCCAGACTTTACAGTCATTTATGGTGGGAAGGCAAGTCCAATACCAACTACTCTGCCATTCTCAGTACTAAGAATTGGTGGAAATTCTAGATCCTTGCATCTACCACCTTCAGCACTTTTTCCCAGGGTACAGAATAAAGATTGGGGAACAACATTGAAAGAGTCTGAATAATTGATTTTTTATTTTGCTTCCCACAAATTAGGTTTGTTCATACAGGTTGGGTATCTCTAATTTAAAAATCCAAAATCCAAAATACTCCCAAATCTGAAACTTTTGGAGCATCAAAATAACATCAAAAGGAAATGCTCATTGGAGTCTTTCAAAATGTAGGTTTTCAGATTAGGGATGCTCAACCAGTAAGTATAATGCAAGTATTCCAAAATCCAGAACAATCCAAAATTAAAAAATACTTCTGATCCCAAGCAATTCAGATAAGGAATACTCAACTTGTATACGTAAGTCTTCTTTACAACTTTCAAAAGCTATTATTAACATTCACTCTGGCAGAAAAGTCCCTGCTTTTTTTTTTTTTTTTTTTTGATACAGAGTCTCACTCTGCCCAGGCTGGAGTACAGTGGAAAAGTCTCAGCTCATTGCAGCCTCAGCCTCCAGGCTCAAGCGATTCTCCTGCCTCAGCCTCCCAAGTAGGTGGAATTATAGCCACCCACCACCATGCCCAGCTAATTTTTGTATTTTTGGTTTCTTTTAAATAGAGACAGTGTCTCATTCTGTTGCACAGGCTGGAGTGTACTGAGGTGATCATAGCTCACTGCAGCCTGGAACTTCTGGGCTCAAGCAATCCTCCTTGCCTCAGCCTTCCAAGTAGCTGGGACTATAAGACTATAGCCACCAAGCCTGACTAATTTGGTTTTTTTTGTAGAGACAGGGTCTACTATATTGCCTAGGCTGGTCTTGAACTCCTGGCCTCAAGTGATCCTTGTGCCTCAGCCTTCCGAAGTGTTGGGATTACAGGTATGAGCCACCACACTCAGTCTTTGCTTCAAATTTTTAAAGAATGTTTATGAAAGGGGAAACAATGCAAGTAGACATTCCAAATCACTTTCCTTTTACACATCAACATTGACATTAAAGATATCATCTTTATTTTCTAACATTTGTTCATTTAGGTTTTCAGATCTTTGTTTCCTCAACTAAATTATAAATTGCCTGAGGGCAGAGACTATGACTTACACTTCTTTACATCTCTCATGGGATCTAATGACTTCTATTATACACAATAAATAAATGTTGACAGATTCTATCGTTAGTGTCATTTGTTTATATCTATACCGTTATATGTCTTTGAGTCAAACATGAAAGCTATTGGTTACATATCTTAAAAAAAGAAAAAAGAAAGTAGAAAGGAAGCATACTCAGTTATATTTCCTCTACTTATTGTCACAGCAAGGCCCTGCAGTTGGTGGGTAAGCTTGTCCAAAAGATTATGCTCCTCTTCTTTTCTCTGATTATAGTTTGCAACAGGTGCAGGTTCATCAGCCTAGGAGAGAACGTAGGTCCATTTTACTAAAAAATTAATTTCAGTTTCCTATTAATTTCAAAAGAACAACAAAAAACTCCAATAAGTGCTATAAAACAAAGTAATTATCAGTGTGACATTACACCTATCTTAGGGAAATAAATTAGATTTAAAAGAAACATAGATGATTGTGTTGGAATGCAAACCAAATGAAAAAAACAAAATTATAACACTTGTTTTGGGTTTTTATTTCCTTGCTAAGTATTATAAACCTTCCATAGTCAGCCAGAGATAGGTTCTGACAGAAGATTGGCTTTATGGTCAATAAGACAGGCACCAAACCCAAATTCTGCCACTTATTGACAGAAGAGGCATGGCTGCTTCACCACTGAGAGCTTCCACTTCCTCACCTAATTATTCCTATAATTAGATTTTCAAACTTTTCAACAGTCTAAGTTGAAAAGTTCTTTGTCACTGGAGAAATCTGGATGAGATCTTCAGTGACCACATATCTCAGATGCAGTAAAGGGGAGTAATATACAGCTGGAGAGCTGACTTTCAGGTGCCTTCCACTTTAAAGGCTCCATGGGTCTCTGGACCTGGATATCTAGCTGTAGCCAAGGCTCGTGAGAAAAAAAAAAAAAATCCTGAAGGGATTGCCAAAGTTAAATTCCTGTTACTCCTATTTCTGCAGAGTCATTGATATCAGAGCTGCCATTTGATACAAGATGCTTCTTTGCCACTTATGAGGCCTCAGGGCCAGATTATGCATTCTTTCCCCACAAGGAAATTAAAATAAAAATAATTCTAAACTGTAAAACAAAGAACTCACAAAATGCAAAAATAAAAATAGCTCCTTCCAGGATTGTCTGAATCCTTAATAGCAGATGAGTTCATCAAAGTTGAACTTTTTTCGGTAGTTGGAGACCCAGATTTTTTGCTCTGACGCACAGACTCAGCAAGCCTGTTGGGCAAGCCAGCACTGGCTGCAGTTAGACTATATCGCTAATGCAAAACTAGGAACTTATCAACTTGAATTAATTCCCACTTAATAAAAATACTTGTATAAGAAGAGATGTTTTAATAATGTGATTAACCACAATACTTACTTTGCTTAATTTTTGAAGAGTATTTTTATTTTCATTTATTGCCTGCTTTAACTGGATACATCTAAATTAAAAAAAAAAAAAAGAAAGAAAATATATGACTTTTTCTATTGTCAGAACCAGAAAGCTATTTTATAAAATCATTCAGTCCTTGAGCAGGCAAGGCAATTAGTCACTGTATGAACAATGCTAAAAAACACTATTAGCTGTTAGCTCAGATGATCTTCATAGCATTTCCACCTATTAGCTCAGATGATCCTCAAAGCATAGCCAAGCTGTAAAGCACCTAGACGTGAAAACCAAGCCTCAGAAACCTTCAGTGACTCTGGGCATCAATTTTGTCTCTCTAAAATAAGGAAGAATGCTGGACTTTAAAATGCTTCTCCAGATCTATAACTCCATAAATCTAGGAACTAGCCTCAGAGACAAAACTGGTAATAGCAACTAAACTTTATTGTGTACCAACCATAATGTTAAGCAATTTACAAGCACTACCTCATTTAAGCCTCATAACAACCCTCACTCCACTTAAAGAAAGTGAAATTCTAAAAAGTGTCCAAGTTCATATAGCTACTCAATGGTATAGTAACCACATGAAGGCAATTTAAGATTTCACAGTTGGCCTACTCCCACCACAGCACACTCCTGCTTTGAGCTTGGCTTTTCCAGACAGGTCCGGCATTTTATTTATTCTATAAATGCCTCAATTCAGTATTAAGTCTTAGATACCCAAATGAGAAGTACAGAAAATGGTCAAATATGAGCTATAGCTCATGATGAGAGATTTTTTAAATCAAAGGCTTTATCAAACAATAACCTACAAAAGTCACTTTTTTATGGTGTTTAAGTCTCTCTCTCTCTTTTTTGGTTTTTTTTTTTTTGCTTATAGATGTGAGTGAAATGAAACAAGCAGTGAAAAAGGGAGTAACAAGGTTGATCCAAGATGGCTGATTAGTAGCCGCTGTGGTCCATGGCACTCACAGAGAGGAATGAAGAGGGGCAAGTTAATTCAGGACCTTCAACTGAAACACCCAGGTTCTCACATTGGGACTGACAGGGCAAACAACTTGACCCATGATAATGTAGAAAAGCCAGAAAAGGTGGGGGAACAACAGCCAACCTGGGAGTGGCATGAAGCCAAAGGAACCTTCATCCCCAGCCAAGAAAAGTGGTGAGTGATTGTGCAACCCTGCCCAGAAAACCATGCTTCTCCCATGGTTCTTTGCAACCCACAGATCAGGAGAGCTCCTATTGAGTTCACACCACCAGGGCCTTGGGTCCAAAATACAGAAATGTGTGGTTTCTGAGCAAAGCAGCTGCTCAGGCACACACACAGACCCAGGAGTTTTACATACTCTGGCCCCAGGATCCCCAGCAAGGGGGGATATCTAGCTGTATATATCCCTAGAAAGGGAGCTGAATCCAGGGAGCCAAGCAGCATTGTTCTGTGGGTCCCACTTCCACGGCAACTCACAAGTTAAGACCCACTGGCTTGGAATTCCAGCCAGCCAACCAAAGCAGTCTGGAATTGGTCTGAGGCAGTTCCAAGTTACCAGGGACTGGGGTGGCTGTCATCTCTGTGGTTCAGTAGACTTAGCTATTCTAGCCTGCTGTCTTTGGAGAATACAAATGGTCCAGACAAGAAAGAGTCCCCACTAACGCAGCACATGTGCTCTACCAAAAAGCAGCAGACTGCTTCTTTGAGTGGGTCTGTAATCCCATTCCACCTGACTGGGTGAGATCTCCCAAAAGGGTTTCCAGGCATGTCCTACAAATGCGTGTGGGCTGGCAACAGGTCAGTACTCTCCTGGGACTAAGCTTCCAGAGGAAGGAGTTGGCTGCCATATTTGCTGTTTCATAGCCTTCACAGGTGATACTTCCAGGTATGGGAAAAACTGAGACAATTAGGGTCTGGAGTACAGCAAACCACAGCAGCACTACAGTAGAGTGGCCTGACTGTTAAAAGAAAAACAAACAAACAGAAAACAACAACAACACCATCAATAATAAAAACCCAACAAAAATCCTATTTAAAGGTCAGCAAGCTCAAAGATGGAAGGGAAATAAGACCACAAAGATGAGAAAGAATCAACACAAAAACTCTGAAAACTCAAAAAGCTAGAGTGCCTCTGCTGCTCCAAAGGATCACAACACCACTCCAGCAAGAGCACAGAAGTGGGCTGATGTTGAGATAGCTGAACTGACAGAAGAAGGCTTCAGAAAGTAGGTAATAAAAAACTTCACTGAGCTAAAGAAGCATGTTGTAACCCAATGCAAACAAGCTAAGAATCATGATAAAACAATACAGGTGCTGACAGCCAGAATAGGCAATTAAGAAAAAAACAACTGACCTGATGAAGCTGAAAAACACAAGAACTTTATAATGTAATCACAAATATCAATAGCAGAACAGACTAAGCAGAGGAAAGAATCTCAGAGCTTGAAGACTATCTTTCTGAATTAAGACAGGCAGACAAGAACAGAGAAAAAAAGAATGAAAAGGAATGAACAAAACCTCAGAGAAATATGAGATTATGTATAGAGACTGAACTATGACTGATTGGGGTACCTGCAAAAGGCAGGGAGAATAGAACTAAGTTGAAAAACATTACTTCAGAATATCATACAGAAGAACCTCCCCAACCTGGCAAGAGAAGCCAACATTCAAATTCAGGAAATCAGAGAACCCCAGTAAGGTACTCCATGAGATCAACCCCAAGACACATAATCATCAGATTCTCCAAGGCCAGAATGAAAAAAAAAAGTTAAAGGCAGCCAGAGAGAAAGGCCAGGTCACCTATAAAGGGAAGCCCGTCAAACTAACAGCACACCTCTCAGACCCAAGCCCTATAAGCCAGCAGAGATTGGGGACCAATATTCATCATTCTTAAAGATATTTCCAACCCAGAATTTTAAATCCAGCCAAGCTAAGCTTCATACATGAAGGAGAAACAGATCCTTTTCAGACAAGCAAATGCTTAGGAAATTTGTCACCACCAGGCCTGCCTTGCAAGAGCTCCTGAAAAAAGGACTAAATATGGAAAGGAGAAACCGATACCAGCCACTACAAAAACATACTGAAGTACACAGACTAGTGACACTATGAAGTAACCACATAAACAAATCTGCAAAATAACCAGTTAGCATAATGATGACAGGATCAAATTAACACATAATAATAGTAACCTTAAATGTAAATGGGTCAAATGCCCCAATTAAAAAGACACAGAATGGCAAGTTGGATACAGAGCCAAGATCCATCAGTATGCTGTCTTCAAGAGACTCATCTCATATGCAAAGACACACATAGGTTCAAAATAAAGGGATGGAGGAAAATTTACCAAGCAAATAGAAAACACAAAAAAACAAAACAGGGGTTGCAATTCTAGTTTCTGACAAAACAGACTTTAAACCAACAAAGATAAAAAAGACAAAGAAGGGCATTACATAATGGCAAAGAGTTCAATTCAACAAGAAGAGCTAACTATCCTAAATATATATGCACCCAATAAAAGAGCATCCAGATTTATACAGCAAGTTCTTAAGATTTTCAAAGTAACTTGGACCCCCACACAATAATACTGAGAGACTTTAACACCCCACTGACAATATTAGGCAGATCAACAACACAGAAAATTGACAAAGATATTCAGGACCTGAACTCAGCTCTGGATCAAGAGAAACTGATATATATCTACAGAACTCTCCACCCTAAAACAACAAAATATGCATTCTACTCATCACCACATGGCATTTACTCTAAAATTAATCACAAAATCAGAAGTAAAATACTCTTCAGCAAATGAAAAAGAATTAAAATTATAACAGTCTCTCAGACCACAGTGCAATCAAAGTAGAACTCAAGATTAAGAAATTCACTCAAAATCACATAACTACATGGAAAGTAAACAACTTGCCCCTGAATGACTTGGGTAAATAATGAAATTAAGGCAGAAATCAAGATGTTCTTTGAAACTAATGAGAACAAAGAGACAATGTATCAGAATCTCTGAAATGCAGCTAAAGCAGTGTTAAGAGGAAAATTTATACCATTAAATGCCCACATCAAAAAGCCAGAAAGATCTCAAGTTAACAACCTAACATCTCAACTAAAATAACTAGAGAGCCAAGAGCAACAAACCCTAAAGCTAGGAGAAGACAAGAAATAGCCAAGATCAGAGCTGAACTGAGGGAGATAGAGACCAAAAAAAAAAAAAAAAAAATTCAGGAGCTGGTTTTTGAAAAATATTAATAAAATACATACACCACTAGCTAGGCTAATAAATAAAAGAGAGAAGAACCAAATAAACACAACAGAAATTATAAGAGGGATATCACCACTGATCCCACAGAAATACAAATAACCAGCAGAGAATACTACTATAAATACCTCTATGCAGATAAACTAGAAAATCTAGAAGAAATGGATGAATTCCTGGACACATACACCCTCCCAAGACAGAACCAGGAAGAAACTAAATCCCTGAACAGACCAATAATGAGTTCTGAAATTGAGGCAGTAATAAATAGCCTACCAACCAAAAAACTCCCAGGACTAGATGAATTCAGAGCTGAATTCTACCAGACATATAAAGAACAACGGGTAGTATTTTTACTGAAATTATTCCAAACAATTGAAAAGGAGAGACTCCTCCCTAACTCATTGTATGAGGCCAGCATCATCCTGATACCAAAACGTGGCAGAGATACAGCAAAAAAAGAAAACTTCAGGCCAATATCCTTCATGAACATCGATACAAAAATCCACAACAAAAAAATGGTAAACCAAATCCAGCAACACATCAAAAAGCTTATCCACCACAAGCAAGTTGGCTTCATCCCTGGGATGCAAGTTTGGCTCAACATACGCAAATCAATAAATGTGATTCATCGCATAAACAGAACTTAAGATAAAAACCATATGATTATCTCGATAAATGCAGAAAAGGCTTTCAATAAAATTCAACATATTTTCATGTTAAAAACTTTCAGTAAACTAGATATTGAAGGAATATACCTCAAGATAATCAGAGCCATATATGACAAACCAATATCATACTGAATGGGCAAAAGCTTGAAGCATTCCCCTTGAAAACAGGCACAAGACAAGGATGCCCTCTCTCATCACTCCTATTCAACGCAGTGTTGGAAGTTCTGGCCTGGGAGGTCAGGCAAGAGAAAGAAATAATTAGTATTCACATTGGAAGAGAGAAACTCAAACTATCCTTATTTGCAGGTTACATGATCCTATATCTAGAAACACCATTGTTTTATCCCCAAAACTTAAGCTGATAAGCAACCTCAGCAAAGTCTCAGGATACAAAATCCATGAGCAAAAATTGCTGGCATTCCTATACACCAACAACAGGCAAGCAGACAGCCAAATCCTGAACTCACATTCACAACTGCTACCAAAAGAATAAAACACCTAGGAATACAGCTAACAAGAAAAGTGAGGAACCTTCTCAAGGATAACTACAAACCACTGCTCACAGAAATCAGAGATGACACAAAAAACTGGAGAAATATTCCATGCTTGTGGATAGGAAGAATCATATCACAAAAATGGACATACTGCCCCAAATAATGTATAGATTCAATGGTATTCCCATTAAACTCCTATTGACATTCTTCACAGAATTTAAAAAAACTATTTTAAAATTTATATGGACCCAAAAAAGACCCCAAATAGCCAGCACAATCCTAAGCAAAAAAGAACAAAGTGGGAGGCATCACACCACCTGACTTCAAACTATACTACAAGTCTACAGTAACTAAAACAGCATGGTACTGGTACAAGAACAGACCTATAGACCAATAGAACAGAACAGAGAACTCAGAATGAACACTGCATACCTACAACCATCTAATCTTTGACAAACCTGACAAAAACAAGCAATGGGGAAAGGACTCCCTATTCAATAAATGGTGCTGGAAGAGCTGGTTAGCTATATGCAGAAAATTGAAACTAGACCCCCTTCCATACATAATACACAAAAATTAACCCAAGATAGATTAAGGACTTGCATGCAGAAACCAAAATTATAAAAACCCTAGAAAAAAATCCAAGCAATACTATTCAGGACATAGGCACTGGCAAATATTTCATGACAAAAAAAGCCAAAAGCAATTGCCACAAAAGCAAAAATTGACAAATAGAATCTCATCAAACTAAAGAGCTTCTGCACAGCAACAGAAACTATCATCAGAGTAGACAGAAAACCTAAAGAATGGGAGAAAATATTTGCAATCTATCCATCTGATGAAGGTATAATATCCAGAGTCTACAAATAAGCAAATTTATCAGAAAAAAGAAACAATTCCATTAAAAAATGAATAAAGGACATGAACCAACACTTCTCAAAAGACACACATGCAGCTAAGAAACATGAAAAAAAGCTCATCAAAATCACAATGAAATACCATCTCATGCTAGTCAGAATGGTGATTATTAAAAAGTCAAAAAACAGATGCTGGCAAAATTGTAAAGGAAAAGGAACACTTATACACTGTTGGTGAGAGTGTAAATTAGTTCAACCACTGTGGAAGACAGTGTGGTGACTCCTCAAAGACCTAGAGGCAGAAATACTATTTGACCCAGCAATCCCATAACTGAGTATATATCCAAAGGAATATAAATTGTTCTACCAAAAAAGACACATGCACACATACGTTCACTGCAGCACTATTTCACAATAGCAAAGACAGAATCAACCTAAATGCGCATCAATAATACACTGTATAAAGAAAATGTGGTACATATACACCATGGAATACTATGCAGCCATAAAAAGGAACAAGATCATGTCTTTTGCAGAGAAATGGATAGAGTTGGAAGTCATTATCTTCAGCAAACTAATGCAGAAACAGAAAACCAAACTCCACATGTTCTAACTTATAAGTGGGAGCTGAATGATGAGAACACATGGACACATGGGGGAAAACAACATACACCCAGGCCTATAGGAGGGAGGTACTGGGGGAGGGAGAGCATCAGGAAGAATAGTTAATGCATGCTGGGCTTAACACCTAGGTGACGGGATGGTCTGTGCAGCAAACTAGCATGGTACGTGTTTACCTATGTAACAAACCTGCACATGCTATACATGTATTCCTCAACTTTTTAAAAGTTGAAGAAAAAAATAAAAAACAATAATAAATTAAAAAATTTTTAAAGGGAACAAAAGTCCTTTGTCAAAGGGGAAGAAAAAGACAAGGGGAAACATCAAACTGGGGCTGCCCCTGCTAGTGACCTCCCCAAAAGCCCCTCGCCCACCCTTCATCTTTGCACAGTCAGCTTCCCATTGGCACCTATGTTCTCAGCCTCCAGGGTGGGCAGGGGGCCCAGGGCTGCCAGTGTAACACAAAACAAACATGTTGGGATTGCCTCTCATTTTATTCTCCCTTACCAGGCATGAAAAGAATACCTCCCACATCTGCTTTTAGATACTGAGGGTATGGACTTTGTAACCCTAAGGAGAGACGTCACCAACAAGCAAAGGACGGCAGAGTGGAAAGACAGCAAGGGCTGGTCTTTGAGGATATCACAGGCCATGAAGCCACCCTGAGAGAACCTAGCTGCAGGGTTTTTTGTCAAATGAGACTAAGAGTAAAGCAATTTATTTTGACATCTGTCATGTTACTTGACCAAAAAAATCTTTACTAAAACTTAGAAATTTCACTTAAAGGCCAGAGTGAAAAACTATTTTAATATAATGTACCAAGAAAATAAATTATTTATTACAATTACTTCCTTTATAACTATGTAATTGTTAAAATCCTCAAACAGCTGATATTTTAAGACTCCTGGTTCAGGATAAAAACTATACACACATTCATCTTCACTGCCTACTGAAACCCCACAAAAAATGATTACAATGTTTGAAAAGGTAGCAAACCTTGAACACTAAAAAGAATGAAAGAGGGACAACTAGCCAGCAAGAGATTTCAACAAATTTCTGCTCCATGGAAAAAGGCTGGAAGCATGTTCTCCTGTAAAGGGAGGAAGACAAGCATAAGAGGGAGATAATCTGGAGTCAGCAGACATAAAGGATCAAAGGTTAACTAAACTAAATCATAGAGGGATGCATTATGAAATTTTGCAGATGAAAAGACATGCACAGTGGCTGGGATTTACTTTATACATTATATAATATTGTGTTATACTGTGTAAATTAAATCATACGCATACATCTAAGCTTTGAAGAGAGAAATAAATGTTAAAGCAACCTAAGGTCTTCATGTTATTCAAGGGAAGAGTAATGATACTGATTAAGTTTAGACTTAGTTGGGTCTCTTTTATAATAAGTCTATGACTTTTTTTTTTTTTTTTTTTTTTTTTTTTTTTTTTTTTTTTTTTGGAAGAGTAAATTAATTTTATTGACTGATGAAAAACTAAAGTGATAAGAAGTGGATAGTAAACAATAACCACTGACTTCTGCTGGAATTCTCTATTTCTTCTTTTTCACTTTAAGCCAAAAGAAATAAAATTATAGACTGTTAGTGAGCTAGTTGCTTTTAGTTCCTTCAACAAAAACTGCATAGTTTAGCAGTTGCACAGCATTAAATATATACAATTTTGCAAAATCTTGAAAGTTTTAAACTTTGTGTTGACTTCAAAGGCTAATGTAATCACCTACACTGGTCAGATTCAGAGTTTCTTTTCCCTTTTCTGCCACCCTGGTATTTGGCTAATTCTGCTTGTAATACTTTCACTTTAGATCTTTCTTGTTCTAATGCAGCATGAAGTGAAGTCACCTGAATAGTGAGCTCATTCTTGATACTTTGTGATTCATCAACTTGCAGAAGTATTTCTGCCTTATCTTTCATTTCACCTTCCTGAAGCATTTTCAATAATTGTGCATTTCTTGCCTTTACTTCCTTATACTTTGCCTCCCATTGAGTGATCACATTTTTCAGCTTCTGGATTTCAGCATCTTTCCTTTCAAGCTCTAACTTTAGTCTTTCAATTCTTCCATCTTTCAGAACCACTTCCTGGTTGTGTTCATGAGTTGTACAATTATCTGCTCCATTATATTCTGTAAGCTGTTCTCTTCGTTTTTCTCTAATAAGAATTTTATGAACATCATCTTCCAGTCTATTGAAGAATCCTCCATCATGTGATAAAGTCTGAGAAGAACTCAATTCCTCAGTCTTTTTACTAATGTGATCTTCCAAATGAAAATCTTTTAGTGATACTGTGAGAGGTTTGTCTTTTCCCTGATGATTTTTTCTTTTATCTTTTTTATTCATAACTTTGGACTGAGCTGAAGCATTTTCAGCATTTTCATACTCCTTTTTGTGTTCTTCATATTCTAATTTACTTAGCAACAATGCCTTCTCAAGATCTGCTTCAAACATTTCAGATGTCAGCTGCTCATCTCTCTGTCTCCATTCTTGCCAATTTTCTTCTCGCGAATCCTTCTGTACTGGGTTTGACAGTGGAAGATCATGTTGAGCGTTACAAATAGCATGAGAAGATTTCTGGGGAATTTTCTTAAAAGCAAGATTCCTGAGCTCATTTGCTTCACTCTGTTGCTGTTCCTTCTTTTTTCTTCTTTTCTCTCTTTTTTTCTCATTTGTAGTTGATTTGCTTCCCAAAGTTTGAGACTTTCCAGTATTTCGACCTTTACCTTTTCCAGGTTCAGAATCAGAACCACTGCCACTATCCACTTGTAACAGGGCAAAACGAGAAGCGGTGGTGGGAACAGAACTAAGTACTGCTGAGGCCATAGTAAAGATTTTTCTATTAAAATATTTCTGTCAAGAATAATTTCTCATTCATGAATGAAAGCCAAATTCACCCATAGGCTGTTAAGCGATGCTCTGAAACTTATTCGCAAAGTACATAGAGAAAGAAATTGCGCTAGGCGAGACCTAACTCCCGCAGAGAAGCGGCTTCAAAACCGGGCCTCCCGGGCCGCTGGCTCGGCTCTCCTCTCCCTCCTCCCCCCGCAGCCGCCTCTCTCGCGGCTCCCTGGGCGGCCGTACTGGGTATTGGGACTGGGCTGGGTCAAGTGTCGGCAGAGGTGCGAACAGGCTCGCGCCAGGCAAGGGTCGCGGTCGCCCGGCGGGCCAGGCACTAACGGGTCCTGGGGCGCCGGGGCGGACCGCGGCGGTGAGCGCGGCTGCAGGCTGCTGTGAGGGGCGGGGAGAGCGCGGCTGCGAGCTGGCGAGCGGGCGGGCAGAGGGGGGACAAGTCTATGACTTTTAAAAGTCTATTTACAGAAAACCTGAGCCAGTTAGCTCCCTTTTCCCTTCTCTGTTTACCAGGGGATTCTTCCTTAAAAACAAAAAACAACAAACAAAAACAATTAACAAATGACCTGAAGAGAATCATAGCTGCTAAAGAAGTTTCCCATACACCAGGGTTAAAGCCCACTCTATTCTGGCATTGGGGGGCTCCTCAGACTAAAAGCTACTTCCCAGCCTCTGAAAAGCCCCGTCAATGTACAGAACTTCATTCTTATTCAGGAGATAGTACTAGCAGGAAAGACCCCTATCTATTTAACAGTAGAAAAACCCATGAGAGTTCTCTGTAATAATCAACCTAGTCCCTCATTCTTAAATGAAGATAGATAAGCCAGACCTAATAAAGAAAACCAGCAACATGAAAGATAAAATTTAAGAATAACCATAGATGAATTAATTAATTAACTAATTTAAAAGAATCAGAACCCAGAGAAAGCAAAGACACTTCAGAGAACAGAAGAGAACTTAAGAAAAAAAAGTTTCCTCGTCATGGAAGTAGTAAGAAGGCAATCAAAATGAAAACAAGAACATGATGTTATGAAACAAGAACAATTCAAGAACAAGAGAAAACACTTGTAAATTAACAATATGACTGCTAGCCAGGCACAGTGGCTCACATCTGTAATTCCAGCACTTTTGGAGGCCAAGGCAGGTGGATCACCTGGGGTCAAGAGTTCAAGGCCAGCCTGGCCAACATGACGAAACCCCATCTCTACCAAAAATACAAAAATTAGCTGGGTGTGGTGGAATGTGCCTATAATCCCAACTATTCAGGAGGCTGAGGCAGGAGAATTGCTTGAACCCAGGAGGCAGAGGTTGCAGTGAGCCAAGATTGCGCCATTGCACTCCAGCCTGGGAAACATAGTGAGACACCATCTCAAAAAAAAAAAAACAATATGACTGCTGAAATAAAACAATATGGCTGTTGAAATAGATAATAAAGAAAAGGGTTAAAGTCAAGAGAATTGCCAGCATGGTAGCTCATGGCAGGGGAGAGGGGCATCCCTTTAGCCTGGGAGGCAGAAGTTGTAGTGAGCCGTGACTGTGCCACTGTGCTACAGCCTGGACAACAGAGTGGGACCCCTCCCCACCTCCCCCCAAAAAAACATCTCCCAGGTGTACACAAACAGGCAAAGAAACAAAAACTATTATCAGAGAGTTATGGGATCTAGAGGATCAGACCAGGATATTCAATACCTGACTCAAAGGTGTTTCAGGAAGAAACAGACAAATGGAAGTAACGAAATAATCTTTTCGTAAAATAAAATCTCCCAGAGTTCATGAGACATGAGTTTTCAAACTGAAAAAACTCAAGTGTTGAGCAGATAAAAATGACACCTAAATGACATTTTCAGACATGCAAATGTCAAAGTGAGTTTTTAAATGACAGCAACGATTATCTTTTCATGCACAGGGAAGACTATAATTACTTGGGCTTAAAAATAATTATTAGGCTGAGCACAGTGGCTCACGCCTATAATCCTAGAATTTTGGGAGGCCAAGGCTGGGGGATCAGTTGAGGTCAGGAGTTCGAGACCAGCCTGGGCAACATGGTGAAACCCCAACTCTACTCAAAATACAAAAATTAGACAGGTGTGGTGGCACGTGCCTGTAATCCCAGTTACTCGGGAGCCTGAGGCAGGAGAATCACTTGAACCTGGGAGAAGGAGGTTGCAGTGAGCCAAGATTGTTCCACTGCTCTCCAGCCTGGGTTACAGAGTGAGACTCAGTCTCAAAAAAGAAACAATAATTATTATTATTTTTAGTTTACTAACATAAAATTTTAAAACCTAGTTTTCCCTGGGACTTCAAATTCAGTCTATACATCTTATTCTATTTTTACATCTAGTAAAGCAAGTACAATAACCTTTGCTTTTCTCTTTTTTCTTTTTTTTTTTAAAGATGGGGTTTCACCATGATGGCCAGGCTGGTCTTAAACTCCTGACCTCAGGCGATCCACCCACCTTGGCCTCCGAATGTGCTAGGATTACAGGTGTGAGCCACCGCGCCCGGCCCTTTGCTTTTATTTCATTACTGTTAATTCAACTTAAACTAAATCTCTCAAACAATCCTACTAATAATTATAAATTAAACTCAATTAACATTTCAAAATTTATTTGTTTTGCCTTTAAGCACTCTGTATGCCTGACTTAAGTAAAACTTTTCCAAACAATTACAATTCACTTAAATTAACAGAATGAATCTCATGTTCTTTGGAATTTTATAAAATCTTTAAATATCTCAAAAACAAAGATTATCTTAATGATGTCCTTCCTAAACTTAATACAAATGTTATAAATTAATAGTCTAAATTTGATTTAGTTCATCATGTCTACTTAATTTTAAACTCTCCTAGGGATTTTTTTTTTTTTTTTTTTTTTAGTAAAAACAAATACAAAACAAAAAACACCCACCTAGAAAACAGTTTTGTCTTCTCATGGGAGTTAAAGTCAACATCCCAATCAAGGACTAACTGCTTCTAGACAGAGGTTTCTGACCAGGTCACAGGATCTGGGCTACATAGGCCAAGGATTCAGGGTAATCCTGCCCAAGTCACCTATGTTTACACTAAGCAGTTTTTATAGCTGCTGTCACAACAGCAAGTCCACAACCATCAGGTTTAGATTGTTTTCTTCTAGATTCAAGTTACAACACTATCTGATTCTTCCATTTGATTCCGAAGAACCAATCTCTATGCCTTAAATACCATTCATTGAAATGTAAATGTAGTTCCTGGAAAGCTTATATAATTTAGCATACTTTACCTTTGATAAATATGTTGTCTTTTATTGGGTTCTAGAGCTTCTTTCAGTTGGCTCTCAGAAAGCAAACTATCAACCTATGGAGACCATTTAAGATATCACATTGTTAAATACCATATTGCCTTAGGAAGAAAACTTCTCTTCCTATCCAATATTTTACAATGAACGCTTTTAGACATACGACAAAGTTTTAAAAATTTTGCAATGAATACTCATATGCCCACTACCTAGAAAAAAACATTAACATTTTACTATACTTATTTATCTATCCATCAATCCATCTTATGTATTTCAAAATAAGTTACAGTTATCAATACATTTCTCCCTCAATAATGTACTATGGGTGTCACTAACTAGTTCAATAGTTGATGTAAAGTATGCATATAGCGAAATGCACAAAGATGAGGCATACATTTGCTGAGTTTTGACAAATACATACATCTGTGTAACCATAGTAAGTTCCCTCATGCCCTTGCCAGTAAATCCCCACCCCATTCCTCCAGAGACAAACCTGTTTTGATATATTTTCCAATGTAAATTAGTTTTGCCTGCTCTTGAAATTTTATATAAATGAACTCACATAGTAAGCACTCTTGTGTAACCTTTCCAGAAAGCATGTTTTTGAGATACTTCCATATTGCTGTGTGTGCCATTAGTTCATTCCTTTTTATTACTGAGTGGTATCTATTGTATTGAATGTACTATGATTTTGTTTGTCTTGACTTAAGAGTTTAAGTTTACTAACACTACATGTAACTTTGTCAATATACTCACCAAAAAAGCACTTACTTCTTTGGTCTGTTTTCTATAGATTACATAGAGAAGATAAAGTGGATGAAAAAAAGAGAAAATTCCACTAGTTTCTTCTCTACTCTTGCAATTTGGTATCCAAGTGTTATTTACAAAATTCACACACCTAGTGACAGAGCCAGTCATCACAGGCATGACCCAGAGGGGCTGTTGATTACTTGTCCTACGGACACTGAATAGAAAATCTGTTCCATTTTCTGCTTCAGGTGTCCTCTGTGAAGACAGGGAAGAATTAGCTAATACTATAAAAATACACTTACTAGACAGTCAAGGTATCAAAAGGCTCCAGAGCCAACATTTCTCCAGGGAGAATAATCTTTGTAATAGTTTGTTTTAATAATCATTTTTATGGTTTCCTTCTAAAACTTTTCCTGGTTCTCCTCATGTCGTACTAAATTTAAAATTAGTTCATCATGACTGATCATCAGAGAAATGCAAATTAAAACTTCAATGAAATACCATCTCACACTGGTCAAAATGGCTATTATTAAAAAATCAAGAAATGACAGATTCTGGTGAGGCTGACAAGAAGAGAGGACACGTATACACTATCAGTGGGAATGAAAATTAGTTCAGCCACTATGGAAAGCAGTTTGGAGATTTCCCAAAGAACTTAAAATAGGATGACCATTTGACCCAACAATCCCATTCCTGGGTATATACTCAAAGAAAAATAAATAATTCCACCAAAATGTCATATGCATGTGTATGTTCCCTGCAGCACTACTCACAATAGCAAAGACATGGAATCAACCTAGATACCCACCAATGGTGGACTGGATAAAGAAAATGTGGTACATATACACCATGGAATACTATGCAGCCATAAAAAAAGAATGAAATAATGTCCTTTACAGTAACATGGATGAAGCTGGAGGCCACTGTCCCAAGTGAATTAACATAGGAACAGAAAACCAAATACCGCATGTTCTCACTTGTAAATGGGAGTTGAACATCGAGTACACATGGACATAAAGATGGGAGCAATGCACCCTGGGAACCGCTGGAGTTGGGTGGAAGAAAGAGGAATGAAGGCTGAAAGACTGCCTATTGGGTGCTATGCTCACTGATTGTGTGACAGGCTCATCTGTACCCTAAACCTCAGCATCACACAGTGTTTCCATGTGACAGACCTCCACATATAACCCGACTCTAAAATAAAAGTTGAAATTTAAAAATAAAATAAGACACAGAACCATATTAAGAGTCCACCAAAGTTCAGCATAAGTCAATGCCCCATCAAGTTTTATTTTATATTTCTACCAGAAGAGTATTTAGCTTTTGTTTTACCACTCTGATTCCAATACAGTCACCTAAATATTTACCTCCCAAATCCTTTTTACTTTTTAAACAAGAGAACAAAAATGGACAAAATATGAGCATCAGTGAATCTCTTACTGGCCTAAGATTATAAAATAATTTTACTCAGTGAAAAACTACTTGGTAATAAATCACATGAAAAAAATTAAAATTAATAAAGTAAAATTAAAATGTCAGAAAATAAACCCACCGGTTGCTATTTACTTTTTTCTTATTTTCAATAAATATTCTGTGTATTTTTAAAAAGTTAATATTTTTTTTTTTTGAGAGTCTTACTATGTTGCCCAGGATAGTCTCGAACTCCTGGGCTGAGGTGATCCTCCTGTCTCAGCCTCCCAAGTAGCTGGTACTACCAGCATAAGCCACCATATCTAGCCTAAAAATTTTATAAATATAACAAAGAATAAAGAAAATCATAATAATCATCAGCATCCTGTCACAAAGAAATGCCATATCAGCATATTTCCTTTTATGTTGTTCTGTGTATATTATATATAGAAAAAAGTTATTGAAATACTGTACATTCCATTTGTATTCTTTTTCTAATTTGACATTTTATCACAAATATTTAACACATTAAAAAACCCTTTAACAAAATTGTAATCACAGTATTATATCATCATAAATTATTTCTCCATTTCCCTATTACTGATCATTTAAATTTTATCCAAATTATAAGTAACAATGTGAATACTTTTATACATCAATCTCTGTTCTACTTTCTAATTATTATATATAGCAGATCCCTGGAAATGTAATTTTTGAGCCTAAGTGCATACATGTATGCTACACCTTGTTAAGCTGCTTTCCTCAAAGGCTGTACAGGCACCTGATACACGGGAGCAGTGAGTATGCCTGCTTCATCACAACTTCCTCAAGACTGACTGTTGTGATTTTTAAAACTTTTTGTGATACCTTATGTCCTTTGCAATTACTTTGAAGTTAACATTCCTCATTTGTTTGAGTTACTTGTATTTCCTCTCTCATTCACCTCCTCTGCTCATTTGTCAGATCTTAATGTTCTTGCATATTAAGACTATTCCTTGACACCTATTTCGCTTGAGTTCATGGAGGCAATAATAAACTCCACTGAAAGAAGGCTCAAAGGAAATGAGCTTGGAAAGTGGAGAAGAGGAACGGGCCTCAGAGTTGGGTTGGAAATGGTTACTGATATAAGTTTAGATTGGGAGATGAGGTGAGTTAGTGAGTTGTTCGGGTAGGATGCTGAGGTGTCCGGTGGGAGTGACGATTGGAGGAAGGGGCGCTTAGTTGATAGTCACGAATTTTGGGAGGTTTCACCGTTGGCTGAGGGTTGAATTGGGAGCAGGAGGGGTTTGAAGCCGGGTTTGGTGCTGGAATGCTAAGGGGTAAGGAAGCGTTACAACCTGGGAAGGTAAGTGGGTTGGGGCCAAGCTCCCAGGATTAGGTGGGGCACGGTGAGGAAGCCGTAATGCGCGCAGCTGCGTCCTCCTATCGTCCGCCCCAGGCCCCTCTACACAGCCTGACCCTACCTGTTGCTTCAGCTCCTGATTGCGGCGCCTCAGCGCCTGGAGGGAATCGCGCTGCCGCCTCGCTAGCATCTCCCTTGCCCCGACCGCGCCAGCATCTCCCTTGCCCCGACCGCGCCAGTTGCCAGGGAAACCAAGCGGCGGCGCCGGAAGGTGACGCCATCGCCGTGCGCCCGCCTCCCAGCCCCGCCCCGCCCGGGCAGGTCCAGGGAAGTGTCAAAATGGTTTCTTGTGGTGCTCATTCACGTCACCACGCAGGTCACGGCCGGGGGAGTCATTTTTCCTCGCCAATTCCTAAGGATAGGGGAACGTCCCCCGGCATCTGAAACTACATTCCCCACAATACATCAGTAATACCACCACCTTCTTGCTGGGGTACTGTTTTATGGCATTTGCTTTCTGATACCAATTTTGTAAGCTTATCTTAAGATACAATTCGAGCATCTTAAACTCTTACATTAACTGCAAGGATAGCTTTCCTATGGGATACATGGTTCTGTTGCATACTCTCAGTTCAAAAGGCAGCTTTTAATTATTTGCCATTTAGTCTACTGAAGTTTCATTGCATTCTAATATTGCACATTGTCCATTCTGAATTCTGTAAGGATAGTAATTCTGTCTGTTCTACAACAAATCTATGAGCAAATTATTAGTTCTCATTCCCAGTTTACATCAACTCTCAGGAAAGTTGTCATGTTTCCCCATGTGGGATTGCATCCCATGAATCTAATTCCCAAATTACTATACCAAAATAGGACTTGAATGAATGATAATGATTGGAGCTCACCTTCCAAATGATGGACCCCATTAATATAAATGAATGTTCTTCAGTACGACCACAGGCCAGGCTGAACCATCATTTATGTACTTTTTTCAAGTATAATATATACAAAATCTACAGACTTTAATTGTGCAGCTCTGAAAACCCTCCACCCCATAACAACACCCAGATTATGAAACAGAATATTATCTGCCCACTAATAGTCATCCTATGTTTCTAGTCTGCCTACCCCCACCCCCCAACACCCAAACTCCCAACCCTCTCACTTCCCCACCACATACCAAAGGTAGACAATATCCTAAGAGCACAAACTTATACTGCCTTTTTTTGTACTATATAATGAAATTATGTGGTGTGCGCTGGCTCCTCCTGTCCTTTAAACATCACATTTGTGAGATGCATCTATATTGCGTGGCTGTAGTCTGTTCACTCTAATGGCTATTTCACATATGATATATCCTAACATATTCATTGATTCTACTGTTGCTGGGTAAGTGGGCAGTTTCTAGCTTAGGGTTAGTAGAGTGCTGCTAAGAACATTCTGGTGCAAATCTGGCAAACATATGTATACCACTGCTGAGTCACAGGGCATGTTATATGTCAGTTTTAGTAGATATCGCCTGGTTTCCCAAAATGGTTGTACTAATTTATACCCTATCAGCAGTGTATGAGTTTTTGTTCCTTATATCCTTGGCAAGATTTGCTATTGTCTGTTTTGTTATAATTCATGTCTTATTTTAAATTAATTTCCCTATAATGGCTCATGACAATTAATGTTCACTTAAATAGCCAAACACAGGATTTCCATTAAAAATGTTTATAACAAATGACAAAATAAATGCTATAAAATATTTTTAAGTGGATTATTAAATCAGTGATTACAGGTGATAAGAGATGATCAAAACAAAGCAAGTTACTCTAAAAACAGCTATTATGAAATTCTCATTTTCAGTCTATAAATTAGAAAAAAATCATTCTGTATCTACTTATTTATAGGGATTTCCATATTTTAAATGGAAAAGTTACAACATCATGGATACAGTTTAATTGTATGTTGGCAAAAATAAACTAATAAACCCCCCTAAATATGTGTGAATAGGTGAAATATGAGGAAGGGTAAAAAAGAGTGTATTACTCATTCACCTCAGGTGTGAAAATGTTTGACTTTATAAATTTTTGCACCATACTGTTCCAGTTACAAGTATTCATTACTTGCAATTCCTGGATCAGCATCAACATCCCCTGGGAGCTTGTTAGAAATGCACATTCTCAGGCCCCACCACAGTCCTAGAGAATCAGAATCTGTATTTTAACGATACCCTAGTGTTTCATGTGCACATTCAGGTTTGAGAAGTGCCACTTAGGTATTCACTGTGCTATAAAGGATGTGATTACTTAGCTAATGATTTTTCACTAATGACTGTAATTTCAGGACAGTCACATTAATACTAGTCATTGCTCCTCCGTAGTTATACCTTGATGCCATTATAAAAACAAACATAACCTAAAACAAGAGAGGTCTACAGTAAGGTAGCCAAAAGAAACTAAAGCAAACCATGGCCAATGTTTCTCGTGAGAACAAGCTATTTCATAAAACTCATCATGATTTCTATCAGTGTGTTAAAATGAATAACAATTTTGTATTGCTTCCTCACAGGAGATACTGAAAAAGAATTTAACAGCTTCCAAGAGACTCATAATGTAGACAGAAGCAGTGGAACAAGATGACTCGGAATCAACAAAAAGATTATAGTAAAGAGAAGAGAGAACGTTTGCAGTTTCAGGCACTTTAAAGAAAATCCAGGCCAGGCCCAGTGGCTCACACCTGTAATCCCAGCACTTTGGGAAGCTGAGGGGGGGGTAGATCACCTGAGGTCAGGAGTTCAAGACCAGCCTGACCAACATGGTGAAACCTCATCTCTATTAAAAATACAGAGATAGCCAGGTACCAGGCATGGTGGAATGTGCGTGTAACTCAGCTACTCAAGAGGCTGAGGCAAGAGAATCACTTGAACCTGGGAGGCGGAGGTTGCAGTAAGCTGAGATTGCGCCACTGCACTCCAGCCTGGGCAACAGAGTGACACTCTGTCTAAAAAAAAAAAAAAGAAAGAAAGAAAGAAAAGAATCTACTTCAAATAAAAATGACAAATATATATGAGCACCTTAGTGCAAGGCAGTGTTTGGGCCTCTGGTACAAGATGTTTAACACGGCTCTCAAAGAGCTTCCAAGCTACAGTAATAGACTAGAAACATGAAAATCATATCAACCACTTACCACAGAAATGCTACCTGGTGTACAGAATTCCCTACCAAATGAACAGTTTATGATTAAATACACTGAGTTCTAAAGTAAGGTCATGCATTGAGTATGTCTACTAGACAGCTGAAAGAGTAAAGCTGGAATTGAAGAAAAGGATCAGATGGAGGGGGGTCGGCTTGGATGTGCTAGTTAAGCCAAGAGAATGGCTAGGGTAGTCACAGGAGAGGACAGAGCAGAGAACCAAGGACGAAAGTTTGAGGAACTTGAGAAAGGCAGCAATAGTAGCAGTTTGGAAACTTGATAAACTTTTGTATTACAGAAGCAAAGGAAGAATTTCAAGGGAGAAAGTGGCCTCATCATATACTCTTGAGGTAAAATGTGAGAATTCAGAGCTGTAGATATCAATGTTTCTGGAAGGTGCAGAGGGCAGATCACAACAGGCCAATGGGCAAAATATTTGGAAAGAATGTGACAGTGAACCACTTCTAACTGGCCAATGACAGCATCGACTAAAAGAAATTTTAAGTCAAATCTGTGCATTTGTTACCTAGGCATGGCGGCAGGCACCTGTAATCCCAGCTACTTGGGGAGGCTGAGGCACAAGAATCGCTTGAACCTAAGAGGCAGAGGTTGCAGTGAACTGACATTACACCACTGCACTCCAGCCTAGGGGACACAGTGAGACTCCGTCTCAAGAAAAAAAAAAAAAAAAAAAAGAAAATGTGCATTTATAAATAGAAAGCAGGGCGAGACTGCAGATGCCAGAAAGAGATGATGTACTGGAGAACAAGGAAGGTCCTGAGGGAGATGCAGAATTCTGCAGAAGCCAAAGAGACAGCCTTGGAAGGGGCCTGAGTGTCTTCTCTCCTGGTAAAGGAAACCTAATGAGACAGAGCTTCAGAAACAGTTTTCAACCTCAGCTGAGCATCACAATCACCTGGAGAGCTTTAAAAATTCTAATACCCAGTCCATATTACAAATGAAATGAATCAAAATGTCTGAAGAGTGGCATGCAAGAATTAGTATTTTTAAAACTCTCCAGATGATTGTAATGGGCAGCCCTGTTGAAAACTACTGCTCTAGACAAAAGTATTAAGAAAGACCAAGGAATTCCCAGCTAATGGCCTTTAACTTCTCATATGGTTGATCTACTAGGAATGAAAGTTATCAAGTAAACTGGGAGTTTAAGGAACTCAGGTGCTAAAAAATGAGACACATTACAGTCACAGTAGAACCCATTTGTAGTGAGCCAAGTGAGAAAGGTGAAGTCTTTCTTTAAAGTTCAGTGGTGAAGGTAATGTACAAGCAGGGATGGAGTCTAATCTGACCAGGGAGCATCCAGGATGCCTTATGAGGTTAACTGGAAGAGTAACACAACTAATAGTCTCCAGAGTGGGCAGTTCTATAGGAGATGTAGAGGATGTCAGCTGTCCTAATGAGGTGGGTGTACCTCCTGAGACTAAACAGACCAAGTACAATGTAACATAGTTCAAGCCTGTTGATGACAAGGTCCAGAGAATGGCTGAAGCAATGTGGGATAGAGCAGGTGGTCTGGGAACCCCATCTGGGGGGAGAAAAGGAGGCAGGGTAGGGAAGTAAAAGTGGACCAAGACAGGTAGATGTCATGAGTAAATGACAGTGCCAAATGGAGGTGAGGGAATATGTAGTCAACAGTGTGTCATTTTCAAGTTATGACTGGCACTGACTCCTGGCTCCCAACTTTCCATTTCCAGTTGTGGCTAAAATAGAAGTACTGTCTCCACAGTATTTTTTTTTTGGCGGGGAGTGGGGGGTGGGAACTACCACGTTTAAGAGAGCAAAGGTAGAAAAGGTACAGAGGTAACGTTAAAGGTAACTGCCCACTACAGAACTGGGGAGTACAGTCACAGTGTAAAAAGGTAATAAGCAGAAAACTAGAAAATTAGGAGTGGCACAGAGTGGCTAGAGATCTCGTAATGATATAGACAGGAGTCAGAAGTAGCACATGCCCAGAAGCAGGTATACCTAGAGGAGAGACAGGAGAGGGGCATGACTGTGTCAGGGTAGTGCGCATAAGTAATGAGAAAGAATCAACATTGGAAGGACCAGATACACAAGGAACATCGCACAAGAATGGGGCCAAACAAGCAGAATTAGGCCAGTCACAACCCACATGCTTATTTGGGGGTAAGATGTCCCTCAAGGAACCTACCTTGTCTCAAAGAGTCTCAACTCTTGGAGCCTCAATGAGGGGCGGTCACTAGGAAGCTTCAGCAAACTGCAGCGCAGATAGGACTCAGCTCTAAGAACCAACATTTCAGTCCTTGACTACTACATTCACAGAATGAAAACAAAGTTGGAATAAGGCATAATAGCCCCAGTAAAATGGGGAGGTGCTTCATGTGGAAACAACTTTCCTATGTTAACATGGAGTTGAGACACAAAATTTTAATCTTTGTAGGAATGAGCAAGGGTGGTGTTCTAGAAACACTCCCTGCAAATCAAAAGAACCAGGCACTCACCCTTGATTTTTATATATAGGTAGGATTTATCACTAAGCTCTGTTCAGGAGGGTTTCTCCTTCACATGTGTATCCCATAATGACATATAAAAGAGAATTTTGCCAATAAAAACTTATACACTGACCAGGCACGGTGGCTCATGCCTGTAATCCCAGCACTTCAAGAGGCCGAGGGTATGGATCACCTAAGGTCAGGTGTTCAAGACCAGCCTGACCAACATGGAAAAACCCCGTTTTCGACTAAAAATACAAAAATTAGCTGGGCACGGTGGCACATGCCTGTAGTCCCAGCTACTTGGGATGCGGAGGCAGAAGAATCACTTGAACCCAGGAGGCAGAGGTTGCAGTGAACTGAGATTGAGCAACAGCACTCCAGCCTGGGCAACAGGAGCAAAACACTGTCTCAAAAACAAAACAAACAAACAACAACAACAACAAAAAAAACTTATACCCTGTACTTGGAATACACTGTTTTGTTTTGGGTTAAGACAAGGTCTCACTCCATCACCCAGGCTGGAGTGTAGTGGTGAGATCACGGCTCACTGCAACCTTGACCTCCTAGACTCAGGCGATCCTCCTACCTCAGCCTGTGGATTACAAATTAGCTGGGCCCACAGGTGTGCACCACCACAGCCAGCTACTTTGTAAGTTATTTGCAGAGACTAAGTCTCTCTATGTTGCCAAATCCTGGGCTCAAGTGATCTTCCCACATCAACCTCCCAAAGTGCTGGGATTACAGGCCTGAGCAGGGCCAGAGATTACACTGTTACTCTTGGAAGTTCAAAGGTCTTACAGACAGCACCCTTACCTCAGTTACGTTTACACATCCCTTTACTTTTCAACGAGTTCAGTTAAAGAACCCTTAATGATCCCATAGCTGAGTCTGCTTTGTGCCTGTACCAAAGAAGGGGCACAAGTTACATAATACATCTGCTCAAAAACACTAGTAAGTCAGTTTTGAAAACGCAGGTCTCTTGATGCAGTAAATTCCATGAAAACATACTTCCCCTTATTAAAAAAAAAAAAAAGCTTCAAAGATGTTTAATTTTTTTTTTCAAAAATAAAACTGATTCATAAAGTGCAAGAAGAAGTCATTTCTTTCCAGTAGTCTATATCCACTTTCATCAAACTGTTGGAAACAGAAAAGAGAAAAAAAATAGAAATATACGATCTGTAATTTCAAATTGTACTGTGGTATTAAACCATGAACCATAAGATCTGGTGTTAAAGACAAGAAAACTGAGGTCCTGAAAACTTATGATGCACAGCTCTTCTGAAAATGCTAAGACTGGATGCAAGGTTCCTGACTTCCAGGCCACTGCTCTTTCCAGTTTACAAGGCTGCCAAAAACCTAAGTGTAAGGTTGGCCGCGTCGTGGAGAGTTCGGACACGCCTCCTCCCCTCGCCGGGAGCTCGGACACGCCTCCTTCCATCCGGGTCCCACTCCCCTCCATTTTGTCCCACCCACCTTGGCCACAGCCAATCGGATGCCTCCACTCCCTATAAAACCCCGTGCCTGAGAGGAGTCCGTGCGACTTCTCCGGCCCTTCCTGTCCGGACCGCAGAACCTCGTCCGGGAGCCTGAATAAATTCCCTTGCATTGGATTATTTGCGTGCTGGCCTCAGTTTCTCCGTTTCGTCTTCGGTGAAAACAGACCTTACAGATGGCGAGCCAGCCAGGAGGGAGTTGTAAGACCCCTCCCCGGGGAAACTGACTCCTCCACGCAGAGCCGGACCGGGAAGCTGCTGTTTGTTTCACCACAAGGTAAGACTTCTGGTACCCACTACCTCACCTGCTGCTTTCAGGGAGTCCCTGTCAGGAAACCGCTGCGCAGCGTCAGGGATTCGCACCGCCGCGGGGTCCGTGACCCCCGGCTTCCCTGCTGCGGGGTCCGTGACCCCCAGCTTCCCTCCCCACGGGTCCGTGACCCCGGCAGGCCTCCCGCCGCGAGTCCATGGCTCCGGCTTCCCTCCCTTCCTTCCCCACGGGTCCGTGACCCCAGGAGGCCTCCCGCCGTGAGTCCGTGAGTACTCCGGCTTCCTTCCCCACGAGTCCGTGACTCCAGTTTAGGACCTGAGTGTAAGAGGAGACGTCCCTACACTCTTGTTCTCTCTCTCCCCGTGAGGGGTATATTTAGGGTCAGGAATTTGAGGGAGACGTCCCCACTTTCCTGAACCCTCACCAGCAACCGAGGTGTGGGTACTCAGAAGCCCTGTTTAAGCAGCCCTGCCTCACGGCAGAGCCAAACCCCTGGCTCATACCAAATTTGTTGTTGTAAATTAGCCCATTTGGCATAAAAGGCTCCCGTTTTCTAAAAAAAACTGTATTTTCAGTCTTTTTTTTTCTATTTCTGTCTCTCTCTTAGCTTTCTCTCTTTCTCCCTTTCAAAATGGTGGCTGTACCATGCCCTTAAGATGGTGGCCGCTTTACACTTTTAATTCTATCCTGTGCCACGCCCTTAGGTGGTGGCCGCTTAACACTTTTAGTCCTATCCTGTGCCTCGCCCTTAAGGTGGTGGTCGCCTTATACTTTTAGTCTTATCCTGTGCCACGCCCTTAAGATGGTGGCCGCTTTACACTTTTAATTCTATCCTGTGCCTCGCCCTTAAGGTGGTGGCCGCCTTATACTTTTAGTCTTATCCTGTGCCACGCCCTTAGGTGGTGGCCGCCTAACACTTTTAGTCCTATCCTGTGCCTCGCCCTTAAGGTGGTGGCCGCCTTACACTTTTAGTCTTATCCTGTGCCACGCCCTTAAGATGGTGGCCGCTTTACACTTTTAATTCTATCCTGTGTCTCGCCCTTAAGGTGGTGGCCGCCTTATATTTTTAGTCTTATCCTGTGCCACGCCCTTAGGTGGTGGCTGCCTAACACTTTTAGTCCTATCCTGTGCCTCGCCCTTAAGGTGGTGGCTGCCTTATACTTTTAGTCTTATCCTGTGCCACGCCCTTAAGATGGTGGCCGCTTTACACTTTTAATTCTATCCTGTGTCTCGCCCTTAAGGTGGTGGCCGCCTTACACTTTTAGTCCTATCCTGTGCCTCGCCCTTAAGACACTTTTAATCCTATCCTTCTTTCTTTCTGCCTAATTCCAATGCAAGTGAGTGAGTGAGCTTATGTGTAGTCCCACAGCGTAACAGCTGCGGGGCTTGTGTGGGCCTCAACCCGCGGTTCCACAGGGACGTGACCAGGAAAGCATCAGCCTGGCCTCCCATCTGGGGGGCACCCACCCTTTGTTTGTCAGTCTTGCATGTAGTACTGTGTTTATTGTAGCCATGTGGCACATAGCCCTGGCCATGTCTTTTCTTGGTTTTTGCCTAATTATGATTATTATAAACGTGCAGGCTTTCTGGTATCTTCATTCCCAACCCACCCTCTGTTCCTCTTGCAACACCACCAAGGTACTTCTAGCCAAAGAAACCTCCTCTCTGCCCTTAGCCCCTCCACCTTCCTCTTCTTTTTCTGACCCTAATGCGCCTGAGGAACTCTCCTTCCACTGGCCCGACCCAATGATCCTCCACCTTATGATAAACCTCAAACCCCTTCAGCTCCTCCACCTCCTAATTACAACCTGGCCTCACCTGTTAGTGCTCACACCCGCTCGCGCAGTGCTCCTAATGATAAGGCCTCCCTCCTTTGCCCCCTCCGTGAGGTGGCCGGAGCAGAGGGCATTGTCCGAGTGCATGTTCCCTTCTCCCTCTCTGACCTATCGGCCATTGAGAAACGTCTAGGTTCTTTTTCCACCAACCCTACTGCTTACACCAAGGAATTCCGTTACCTTACTCAGGCATATGATTTAACCTGGCATGACACGTTTGTCATCCTATCCTCCACCCTCACACCAGACGAGCGTGACCGGATTTTTACAGCAGCCCGGGAACACGCTAATCAGGAACATCTTACTGATAACCAGATGCCAGTAGGTGTGGCAGCGGTTCCAGAGGCCGACCCTAATTGGGACTATCAGGACGGTCGAGATGGCCGCCGCCGCCGAGACCAGATGCTACGGTGCCTCCTGGCGGGCATGCAAAACGCAGCCCAAAAGGTAGTCAACTACGATAAGTTAAGGGAAATAACTCAGGGACCTGATGAAAACCCAGTCGTCTTCCTTGACCGCTTAACTAATGCTATGATCCTCCATACACGGCTGGATCCGGCCTCCTCAGTAGGAGCTACGGTCCTAGCCACCCACTTTATCTCCCAGTCGGCGGCTGATATAAGGAGGAAACTTAAAAAAGCTGAGGAGGGCCCCCAGACTCCCATGAGAGACCTGGTAAACATGGCATTTAAAGTTTTTAATGGCCGAGAGGATAAGGCTGAGGCCACCCGACAGGCCCACTTAAGGCAGGAGGTTGGCCTCCAAACCCAAGCTCTTGTAGCAGCCCTGAGGCCGGCAGCACACCGAACATCTGGTGAGGGAGGTCCAGTGAAACGCTTCCGAAATGTTTTAAGGGTCCCACCCGGGTCCTGTTATAAATGTGGTCGAGAAGGACATTGGGCCCGGGAGTGCCCCTGTCCTCGACCACCCCCTGGACCTTGCCCAGATTGCAAACGAACTGGACACTGGAAGGTTGATTGCCCGTCCTGGACCAAAGGCCCACTCCCTGCACCTCTATGTGGAGAGCAGGCCGGTCCACAGGAAGCAATCCCTTCACCTGAATTTCTTGGCCTTCTGGATGACTGATGCAGCCCGGACTCGAGGACCCCCATCACCCTTGCCGAGCCCAGGGTAACGCTGCAGGTAGCGGATACCTTTTCAGGTTGGATTGAAGCCTTCCCTACCTCTCGTGAAACAGCAGATACGGTAGCATCCATTCTTATTCAAGAGATCATCCCCCGCTTTGGCCTACCTGCCACCATCCAGTCAGACAACGGTCCAGCATTCATAGCCCAGGTAGTCCAGCTGGTCGTCAAGTCTCTCAACATCTCGTGGAAACTACACATCTACCACCCTCAGTCATCGGCCAGCCCCTACTATGCCTGGCAGTTCTACTTGCAGGAATCCTGGAAACAAGGCCCCACCACTAGAACCCAATACACCGCTACCAGCTCGTATGTGAGAAGTTGGACGTGTCCGACTCTTCAGTCGAGGTGCCAGCCGACTGACCTGTCCCCCTTACTTCGCCCCTATTCAGCAGGAAGTAGTCAGAAAGAGCAGCGCCCTCTATCTATCATCAAAAGGTCGGAATGTAAGGTTGGCCGCGTCGTGGAGAGTTCGGACACGCCTCCTCCCCTCGCCGGGAGCTCGGACACGCCTCCTTCCATCTGGGTCCCACTCCCCTCCATTTTGTCCCACCCACCTTGGCCACAGCCAATCGGATGCCTCCACTCCCTATAAAACCCCGTGCCTGAGAGGAGTCCGTGCGACTTCTCCGGCCCTTCCTGTCCGGACCGCAGAACCTCGTCCGGGAGCCTGAATAAATTCCCTTGCATTGGATTATTTGCGTGCTGGCCTCAGTTTCTCCGTTTCGTCTTCGGTGAAAACAGACCTTACACTAAGAATTCAGTTTGGAGTTTACAATCGCCAAAGCGAAGATGCGCTACCAAGGATGTTACTGAAAAGAACTAGGGGTGGCAAGATCATCTCCCTGGTTCCTTCTTTTTTCTTTTGTTCTTTCCAGTATTTTCCATACTGATGTTTAACGTCAGGGTGAGCGACATAACACGTTGGTGAGACATTCTCATTAAACACCCAGTGAACTAAACTAAGACACCAATGAACAAGTTATGAGGGAAGACAAAACTTCCACCTTCTGGTGTCTGTGAGAACAAGTCATCTTCTGCGACCTGACCAGAGTTGATACTAAGGTATTTGTCCGACCCCAAAGTCTCCCTTTGCAGTGTCACTATGTGTACTGCTCACCAACACTCCGGGAAGAGCCCGCCACGGCAGGCGGGGACTGCGTGGCAAGCCTGGCTCTGGCCGCCGCCGGCTCGGAGCTCCCGCGCGGACATGGCAAGGTGGCCAAGCGAGGGATCGAATGAGGCGGAAGGCGCGGAATCTCAGGCCAGGTCCAGCTTCTTCTGCGTCGCCGCCAGCTTGTCCTGCAGCCTCCGTTTCCTCCAGTCCAAGTAGCGCCTCCGCAGTCGGTTCGCTTGCCAGCCCAGGAGTATTCCAGAGGCGAAGGCTACTAGCACTGACAACTGCAGCGTCCTTTCGGACACATCCGCCATGGCAGCCACCGGCGTTCAGCGCGGTCTACGGCGCGGCGGCGGGGTCAAAAGGCGCCGCGCGTTCAAGGGCGGGGCGCGGAGCGAAAATGAGGCCAAGGTGGTG
Organism: Aotus nancymaae; assembly: GCF_030222135.1. NCBI lineage: Eukaryota > Metazoa > Chordata > Mammalia > Primates > Aotidae > Aotus > Aotus nancymaae. The sequence goes on along the minus strand of NW_026988570.1, from coordinate 2,411,130 downwards.
GGGCATTCCCAGCGCAGCCAGCGAGACGTTGGTTCTCCCGAAACTCGTTAATGGTCCCGTCTGTCTCGCCTTCAACTGAAGACTTTCTCAGACCATGGATGACCCCACCTTCCCCTCTCCTGAGCCCCCCAACATTTCTCGTTGATGCCTTACATCTTTAGCTAACACTGGGGGCGTGTCTTGCTGACCCAACTCTAAGCTCTTCACCGCTTTGTATTTTCTTTCAGCAATAGAATGCGAGCCATTTGTCTAACTTTAAATTTTCTGGTAACCTGTTTTTTTAAAAAATAAAAACAAAAGCATGAAATTGTTTTTAATAATATATTTACTTATCCCAATATATACAGGATGTTATTTCCACATGTAACTCTTTTTTAAATTATTAAGGAGAAGCTTTTTTTTTTTCATGCCAAGTCTTTGAAATCTGGTGTATATTTTACAGTTAACAGCAAGCACATCTCAATTTGAACAAATTTTCAATGGAGATACTTGTCAGTGTCTAGATTTCATAAAATGTACAGCTGAAAAAGTAGATTCATATACAAGCTGTTCTAAACACACAAATAATTTTCCAATAACCGAATGGAGTACCAGTTTTTAGATTAAATTTAAATTCATTAAAATTTTTTAAAAATTAAAAACTCAGTTCTTCAGACACACTAGCCATGCCTGGGACCAGTGGTTACCTTATTGGACAGCACAGGTCTAGGCACCATGCCATCCCGGAACTAACATAGGGTCAAAATTGTTGGGATAGGAAACAAACAAACACACTTCTAATGATGAAAGTAATTTTGACACCCCACCCCCCGACCATGACTTCCACCTCCTGGTGTTCAGGCCTTTGAGTAATCCCCTCCCCTTGAGGGTGAGTGGGACCTGTGACTTGCTTCTAACTAATATAATAAAGCAAAAGTGATGATGATGTCACTCCTGTGATTACTATGTATATTAATCTGTTCTCACATTGCTAATAAAGACAAACCCGAGACTGGGTAATTTACAAAGAAAGGAAGTTTAGTTGACTCACAGTTCCATGTAACTAGGGAGGCCTCACAATCATGGCAGAAATCAAAGGAGGAGCAAAGGCACATCTCACATGGTAGCAGGCAAGAGAGCCTGTGTAGGGAAACTCCCCTTTAATAGACCATCAGATCTCGTGAGACATATTCACTATCGCAAGAACAACATGGGAAAGACCCACATTCATGATTCAATTACCTCCCTCTGGGTCCCTTCCATGACGTGGGAATTTTGGGAGCTACAATTCAAGATTTGGGTGGGGACACAGCCAAACCATATCACTGTGTATATAAAATTTCTTAGCAAGTTAAAGACTCTCCTGTAGCTTGATGAAGTGGACATGCTGGAGAAGCTCACAGAACAAAGAACTGCAGTGGCCTCTAGGAAAGACCTCCAGCCAACAACCAGCAAAAATCTGAAACCCTTAGTCCCAAAACCACAAGGAAATGAACTCTGCCCACAATCTGAATGAGCTTGGAAGCATATTATTTCCCATTTGAGCCTCCAGATGAAAACACAGCCTTGCTCCTTGATTGCAGTCTTGTGAGATTATAACAGAGGACCCAACTTAATTGTGCTTGGATTCCTGACCCATGGAAAATATGAGATAATAAATGTGTATTGTTTTAAGTGGCTACGATTATGGTGATCTGTTGCACGGTAAAAGATATGGTAAAAAACTGACATTTTTCCCACTTTAACTCTCAATACAGACCACCTCTGGTCACCAAACAATACATTCAATACTCTGACACCAGAATTAGGATCAGGGAGACCTTTTTCCTATACACCAATCAATTCTGCAGCAGACAATAGCTGGGTGTCCTCTAATTCAATTAAATTTTGACACTTACTTACCTAGATATAGAATCAGGTCCCACAGGTTTAGGGCTCAGTCCCACAAGACTTCCTCCTACTTCCAGTGTCAATCACAAATAGGTTGTCACCCATACTTCTGAAGAACCGGCTACAAATCAGGAATTCCCACAAACCCCTCCTTAGCTTTGATTAATTTTCTAGAGAGGCTCACAGAACTCAGAGAAATGCTTTACTTACTTTTACCTACTTATTATAAAGGATATTGTAAGGTTTATTGCCAAGTTAAATGAGGAAACGGAGACCAGAGTAAGGAAATTAAAAGCCAATTTATTCAGCTCCTGGGCGAGGTTCTATGGTCCTGGAAAGAGGCCAAAGAAGTCGCGCTTCTCTTCTTGGGGCATGGGGTTTTATAGGGAGTGGAGGTAGTTGATCAGCTGCGGGGGAAACAAAGCAGAGGTATTCTCATTGGTTATGAAGGGACTGGGCACGGACAAGGCGAGCTGCCATTGGCAGCCAAGCTGGGCTACTGGCAAGTGGGCCGGTTGAGGACGTATGGGGCAAGCTGCCATAGGGCAGGTCTTTGGCGGGATTTTTCAAAATTTCGGTGGGGCCGAGTGCATAGTTTGCTGATGAGTACGGCACTGAGATTGGAATCCGGAAGTGGGTGTGGGGAGCCTGCGTGGAGAGGCCAGATGCTGAGTAATGCACTCAGAATGGTGACGTAGTTTTCAGGCGTGGAGAGGTGTGCCCATTTGGCTCCCAGCGAGGCAACCTGCCTTACAGATATTACAAAGGATATAGTTAAACAGCCAGGCGGAAGAGATGGATAATGTAAGGCATATAGAAAAGGGCATGGAACTTTCATATGCAGTTCAGGACCACCACCCTCCAGGAACTTCCACATGTTTAGCTATCCAGAAGCTCATTCAAACCCAATCCTTTTGGGTTTTTAAGGAATCTTCATTACATAGGCATGGCTGATTACATCATTGGCCATTGGTGATCAAATTAACCTTCAGGCCCTTTCTCCTTCCTGGAAGCTGGGGAGTAGGGCTGAAAGTCTAATCATGCCCTGGTCTTTCCTGTTGGTAGTCCCCATCCTAGGGGCCTCCAGTTATCTCATTAGCATACAAAATGCATTCTTATCAATCACTCTGGAGATTCCAAGGATTTTAGGAGCTGTATGCCAGGAAACAGGAATGAAGACCAAATATATATAATCACAATGTCATGCACAGTAATATAAAATGAATAAAGCCCTGAAAGAAAGGTTAGCAAGTGGAGCCTGAACTCTTAGATTGGGGACCTGACTAAGGCTCTCTGCAGAGATCAGCAAATGGACTTTCACACTTGAGGTAAAAGGTATCTTAGGAGGGAGAGGATAAGGACAGTGTTGGGTCCAATGTGAATTCACATCTGCCACATTTAATGTTCATTTACTCAACAAATATTTATTGAATGCTCCAGTAGGCATTGGGAATGTACAGCACAAGGTCTGCCCTCAGCACAAAGTAAAAAGAGGTAGAAAAAAAAATTGTGACACAATGTGATGAGTTGGAATATGTGTGTAAGTATGTTGCTTGGACTTAAAAAAAATCCTCATCATTGTAGTTTGGGAAAATAAAACAAAACCCTCAGAGACATTCTTTCACTTAAAATCCATCCAATCTCTCAGTTAATCCTGTCAGTTCTATTTTTAAAACATAGCCAGAATGAAATCGCCTCTTACCACTCTGTTGCTACCAACAGGTCCAAGCTGCCATCACCTCTCCTCTGAGTTATTGTATTAGCCCTATCAGGTTTCCAGGTTTCTATATATGTCCATCACATTCTCTTCTCAACACAGCAGCCAAACCTTTGAAATCAGAAAATGTTTAATCATGTCACTTGTGAAAGTCGATCATACCATTTGGGTCATTCTTGTTATACCCAACTAAAACAGATTTGAGAGGGCAAAGGAAAAGCACTCAGGACATGAAACATTGCTCCAAGAATATAATTCTCTGAAAGCCTGGCTGCTGATGCTACCTGCTATAATTTGAAACCAGTCATATCCATAGCTACTAAAACAATCTCCTGAAACTCTAAGAATAGTTTGACCCATTGCTGTCACTTATCAATCAAAACTTGTTAGCTTGTCAAAACCTTACTAGTGCCAATGAACTTTCTGAGAACAAAACATAATGTTTCTCTTTTAAAAATAAAACCTCTAAGTGTCTTTGTTCTGCAGACATACTGAAAACCATCCAGTCTGCATGTATGTCCCAAGTTGCAATTCTTTCTTTCCAAATAAAATGTGTTAATTTCAGAGGGTTGTCTCTATGTTTTGACTTTGACACACTCTTCTGCTAGAGCTCTGCAGTGGCCAAAGCCCCTATGGTGGTCCTGAGTGCTTGGCATGACCAGTTCCCCTCCACCTCTGAGGCCCCCTTTGGCTTGCTCACTGTTTCTTGAGCTCACCACAGGCATGCATGGTTCTGCCCAAGAGCATTTGCATGTGTGGTCCCCCTACCTGGCATACTCTTCCCCAGATACTTTCATGGGTAACTTCCTCACCTCCTTTAAGTTTGTGCCAACTGTCACCTTCTCAATGAGGTCTACTCAACTATTTAAAAATCACAAACTCAAACAGCTCCCACTCAGGGATTGCCTACTCCTGATCCCCATGACCCTGTTTGTTCTCCAGAATTTGCTGCCCTCAACATGTATTACACTCACTGTTTGTAACCTGTTTCCCGTGCTAGAATGTAAGCTGCTCCAGGGCAGGGATTTTTGTCTCCATTGTGTACTGGTGAATCCCAAGTACCTAGAACAGGGACTGGCATGTAACAGATACTCAGTAAATATCTGGTGTTGATGACAGTGGAGAATGGTCAGGGAAGACTTCTGAGTGGATGGCTGAACTGCATCTTGAAATATAAGTCACATACTGAGAAGAAACTAAATTTATCTGTGTCTCACTTGACTCATTTATAAAATAAGGAGTTTAGTGTTACTCAACAGCTCTAAGACATTTTAAAGAGCCACTCTTGGCAGCCTCAAGTTGTGTACTTGTGCCACTGGTGTTAATGCAAATTTGAACCTCACTTGGAATTCTAGCCTCATCCCTTAGATGTCTTTGAACATAAGCCAGATCATGTATACCAGAGTCTTGAGTGTGGGAAAACCTTAGACACACAGAATAAAACCCTGAAAGATAGGTTAGCAAATGGAGCCTGAACAAAAAGAGATTAGAGACATGGCTTCGTTTAAGCAGAAGGAGCCTTTACCACTGGAGATAATACAGCTGCCAGGTAGAAGGCAGGGACATAAACTTTAAAATCCCTCTTAAAGAGCCACTGTGTCCCCAGCTTGCCACTTTGTGTTTTTCCCCTGAGTGAGTTGTTTCAATGGAGTATTTTAGTGGACTTCACAATGGTAAACCAGCTTTGAGGTAATGCTTAAATTTGGATTAACAGACTGAATAGTCAAGCATAGTAAGTTAATTGATTGGAAGAGTGCCTTTTGAAAAATACATTAACTGCTACTGTTGAGATTGCTGTTTGAGGAGCTTGCCAAGGAAAAAGATTTTACCATTTATAGTGTAAGATCTTATTGGTTGTAAATAAGTTCATTTAAAGTGTGTAAAAGAAATCAGTTTCCTCTGTAACTCCCAGACCCTAAACAACAAAGCGATCACTGTATACCTTAAATTGAGCCCGCATAAACAGTGTAGCTTTGCCATGACTAAAATGGAGCACTCACCTCAATAAATCCTTGTTTTGGCCTTAAAGACTCTCGCTGGGCCTGTTGCACCAGAGACACAAGCAGACAGACCAGTGTCTTGGGAGTCTAATCACCAGGCCCTTTGTCTCCCATTCTCTTCCTGTGAGCTTTTGGGAATGGGAAATCCCTGTAGGGCTGGGTGATGTGCTCAAGTTCTTTGCCTGTCCCCATCAGTACCAGCAAACACACATCCCAAGAGAGTGAGATTTGGAGGAAGTAGGCAGAAATACCAAGTAGATGGGCTAAGTTGTGTGATTTCCAAATGTGGATCATTTTGTCCCAGTGCAGGGCAAGGACGCAAGGGGTTCCATGGGAGAAGGATGAGCCTCGAGCTTTGATCCTTCTTTTTCACAGGAACCATCAAAGCACTTCAAGTCTGCCTCTCTGTTTTGTAATTCTGAAGACACACGGTAGAGTAGCCTTATATAACCCTTTCAGGAAGAACAGGAAATCCTTCTGAGTAAGAAACCATCCATAATTAATTCCAAGGTAAGTTTTTATCTATAATTCACTAATTATTCCAACAAGTATTTCCTCAGTGCATACTGTGTGCCAGATATTCCACGCTGAGTCAATCTCAAGGATCTTAATTTCTAAGAGGGAGAATGACAATAATCAAATACTCACACAAATAAACACAGCGGTATAAACACTGATGAGTGCTCTGATAGAAAAGTACTGTGTGCCAGATCTGTGTGCACAGAGGAACCTGGGACTGGAAGGGTGAAAATAGTCAGAGGAGGCCTCCTACAGGTAAGACTTGAAGTGAGAAACAGGAGTAGAAATGAGAGAGAATGGATTTTTGTGGGCTGAGGGTATATATTTTGTGACCATTCTGGGGCTGCAAAAAGCTGAATCAGACTGTGGGGTGCAGTGGCTTACACAGGTAATCTCAGCACTTTAAGTGGCCGAAGTGGGAAAACCACTTGCCTACAGCAGTTTAAAACCAGGCTGGACAACATAGCAAGACTCTCTCTCTACAAAAAAATTTAAAATTAGCCAGATGTGGTGGTGCGTGTCTGTAGTCCCAGCTACGTGAGAGGCTGAGGTGGGAGGATTGCTTGAGCTTGGGAGGTTGAGGCTGTAGTGAGCCATGATCTCATCACTGCATTCCGGCCTGGGTGACAGAGTAAAACCCTGTCTCAAACAAAATTATATATTTTTAAAATGCTGAATCAGCAAGAGTTAGAAGGATAGGAGTGGAAGAAAGGTGGAACAAGTAGACAGAACTTTACAGGCCATGTGGAACAAGTAGACAGAACCTTACAGGCCATATCAACGGCTTTGGATTTTATTCACAGTGAAATCAGCAGCCTTTTTTTTTTCTTAAGCAGGGGAATTGCATAATCCCATTTGCATAGTAATAACTTTAATCTTATTTCAGCTGGAGAATGGATAAGAAGTCACTAAGGATGAAAGCAGGGAGGCCAGTTGGGACACTATTCCAGTAATTCACATAAGAGACAATAGTAGTGTAGCCTGTGGTAAACAATGTTGGGTAGATTCGGTGTTGCTCTGTGCATGAAACATGCGGTAGGAGAAGAAAAGACACACACACAATACCTTTAAGGGTAAACAACCTTTATCCCACATAAATGACAATGTGGATATAATAAGCAAATGATATAATAAGCAAATTGATATAATAACCAAATTGCACTGGGAAGGGGAGAAGGTAAAAGATATATATATATATATATATATTTTTTTTTTTTTTTTTTTTTTACACTCACCAGACTATGGAGGATTTGTCACCAGACTAGGAAGTAACAGCCTGGGCTCCAAAGTCGGCCACTTGTCCATGCAAAGATGAGGAGAGGTCTCATGAAACTTTGGCACGGTCTGGGACCCTAGCTCTTTTTGTAACAAGTTGTTTGGCATGAGGCCCAGTCATGAGGTCCCTTCATAACTGGGCACAAGGAACACAAAAAGGTCAACTTGTTTTTGCGACTGTCTATTGTTTTTCGATGACTAACATATAGGAATAGATTGAAATAGAGATTTATCTGAAACAGCGCTGGATGAATGCCTCAAGGGCTCACACAACCTGTTCTGGGACTTGGTGACCATTGTTTGTGTCCATGTTCAATTGAGTTCAGATTTAACATCTAACTTTTTCTCCACAGGTGTAGATGATAAAGCAACTCCGTCTTGAATGGTAACCTATTATATTGACTTCTGATTAACCCCTGTTCTGGGAATGCCTCTGAGATTTCTACTTTTTCTACCCTTCACTCTTGTCCCTCTCTGAGGGGTTGACTTCAATTGTTGCACATTCCTTCTCTGTGGTATATAATCCCTGGGCCTAGGGGATAAAGGCGCAAGGATCCACTATCCCTTCTCATGACTGCCAAAGGCTATCACTTCTGTTTGTAAGCCCCTCTTAAATGTTTCTTTCTGAGAAGGCAGATTTGTCAGCCTCCTTCTTTCACCTCTCAGCTTCCTGGGCTTTGGGCATAAGTTTGCATAGACTTGCTCACCATGGAACATTTAGGGTTGACAGTGTTTTCTTTCAGCATTTTAAAGATGTTCCATTGCTTCTGGGTTATGCAGTTTTGGAAAAGAAGTCTGCTGTAATTCTTATCTGCGTATAATGCATCTTTTCCCCAATAGCTGTTTTTAAGACTTTATAAAGGTGTGTGAGCAATTGATCATAATATATTTTGGTATAGTTTTACAAAGTTTGTTCTGTTTCAGATTTGTTGAGTCCCCTGGTTCTGTGGGCTTATAGTTTTTACCAAATTTAGAAAACCTTTGGCCATCATTTCTTCAAATATTTTATGTCTCTCTTTTTTCTCTGACTTCAATTACATGCATCTTAGACTGATATCCCACAGGTCACTGAGGCATCATTCTCACTCTGTTCAGCAACTTTATTTCCTGTACTTTGCCTGTAAATTCTAGCCACCTCTGCCTCCCAGAGTACTAATCTCCATCTCCTCAACTCAGTGGGGCTCTGTTTGCTTTTGCCCTCCCTGGACTGATGCCTGGAAACTCTCTCCAGGAAGTAAACTGGGACAATCATAGGACTGAATTTATTTGTTTTCTTTCCTTTGGGGATCACAGTTCTGTGCTACCTGTTGCACCATATCTAAATGTTCGATGTATTTTGTGCATTCTTAAATAGTTATTTATGGTGGACAGGCAGTTCAGTTCCTATAGCTTATAATCTTTCATGGGTGGACAGAGTAATACATATTATATATTTTGGTATGTTTATTTGATTAATGTCTGGCTTTCTCCACTAGACTGTAAATTTCATGAGAGCAGGGACCATTTTTGTTTATGTCTAACATGTTTCCTCATAGTATGTGCTCAATAAATACTTGTAGAATAAGACAATTATTTTTAAATTAAAAAATTTACTTGGAATGAAGAATCACAAAAATCACGTTTTTAAAGAAAATTTATGGCTGAGCACAGTGGCTCATGCCTGTGATCCCAGTACTTTGGGAGGCCAAGGCAGGAGGATCACAAGGGCAGGAGGATCACAAGGTCAGGAGATCGAGATCATCCTGGCCAATTTGGTGAAAACTTGTCTCTACTAAGAATACAAAAAAATTAGCTGGGTGTGGTGGCACATGCCTGTAGTTCCTGCTACTTGGGAGGCTGAGGCAGGAGAATTGCTTGAACCCAGGAGACGGAGACTGCAGTGAGCCAAGATCATTCCACTGCACTACAGCCTGGATGACAATGTGAGACACTGTCTCGAAAAAAAAAAATTAACAAATACCATCAATAATACAAATTCCAGATAAATGATATAATATTGTAATTATGTTGAAGGAAGAAGCCACTTCTTAATGTCAGAAATAAAAAAGCTAAATTTATCACTTTGTAAGCAAGTTGGAGCGGTAGTTGTAAAGCACACTCTTTCTCAGCAACGCAGAGTTGGTCTTGTAATACAGAGTTTAGGGATTGGAGGATTTTCAAAAACAGGAATGTTGGCTGAGCATGGCAGCTCAAGCCTGTAATTCCAGCACTTTGGGAGGCCAAGGTAGGCAGATCACTTGAGGCCAGGAGCTTGAAACCAGCCTGGTCAACATGGTGAAACCCTGTCTCTACAAAAAATACAAAAATTAGTGGGGCATGGTGGTGCATGCCTGTAACCCCAGCTACTTGGTAGGTTGAGGCATGAGAATCACTTGAACCTGGGAGGCAGAGGTTTCAGTGAGCTGAGATCCCACCACTGCACTCCAGCCTGGTGACAGAGCAAGACTCTGTTTCAAAAAAACCAAAACAAACAAACAAAAACCTGGAGTGTTTAGGGTGTTTTTTGTTGTTATTGTTTTTTAATGTTTAACTGTGAAAGTAAGTAACACCAATGATGGCTGGCTAACTTTCAGAAGCTTGTTTACTGAGCAGAGTGAAAACTGCTGCTAATTGGCTGATTTCAGGGAGTGTATTTACTGATATGAAGTTGTCATGCTTGATTAGAATGGGTTTAAAACTGGCTTTGGTCATTATTTGTTGTCACAGTCAGATAATAATAATTCCTTCCTAGTGTAAGGGTTCTTGCCGAGTTTAAAATGAAGAAACTGAGGCCAGCACAAGAAGATCCAATGCGAATTTATTCAGCTCCCGGGCAAGGTTCTGCGGTCCAACAGAAAGGGCTGGAGAAGTCGCACGGACTCCTCTCAGACATGGGGTTTTATAGGGAGTGGAGGTGTTTGATTGGTTGTGGGAGAGCAGGGCGTGGGCAGGACAAGCTTGCTATTGGCAGGTAGGCAGGGTTTGAATACTATTGGGTAGATTTACAAGCCTCGACTGCTATTGGGTGGATTTACAAGACTCGACTGCTATTGGGTAGCTAAGACTCGAATGCTATTGGGTAGATTTACAAGACTTCTTTTGCATTTTGGCGGGGTTCTTTAAGGGAGAGCTAGGTGCTGTGTGAGGTGGGTGGGCATGTCCGAGCTCCCGGAGCAGGCGGGGGTGTCCGAGTTCCCGGTGAGGCAACCGGCCTTACACCTAGGAGGATAGATTTTTTTTTTTCTCAATTCCCCTTTTTAAATTCTCCATTAGTCAGAGTTGCAGAAAATAATCTAGGAATTCTCCAGAGCTTTGCCACTGTCACTGATTCTTCTTAAAGATGTGTTTTCATTTTTAGTGGTCTGATTTTCTGTTAGGTATCAATCAACATATTTTCATCTTGTTTTGTCTTTAATCAATAAACATTCGTAATAGTAGGTAACAAACACTGAGCTATGAGAGAGGCAAGAATAACTAAGAATAACCTGGGACTAGTAGGCACTTAGAAACCATCAGCCAATGTGTCTTCTCAGGCTTGAAGATGAGTCTCAGATTGTTGAGTCAACAACTTCCTAAGTCTACCTCAGGTAGACAGGTTGCCTTTTCTCTTAGTTTTTCCAGCACCATTTGTAGAAAAGACCATCCTTTCACCATTGGATGGGTTTTGGCACCCTTGTCAAAAGTAAGTTGACCATTATGTCTACCTTTACACCAATAGCATACTGCCCTGATTGCAGCAGCTTTGTAGTAAGTTGAAATTAGATGTTATGA